>NC_054833.1:88051646-90551646 GCF_018345385.1 Vulpes lagopus | reverse complement strand
CTTTTTGTGATTTGTCTATTTATTAGTTTTGCCTGGAAGGTCCTATAACCTGACTGCATACAGGAGGCACAGCTCAGTGTCTTATCCTCAGACCTGCTGATAGGTTTTTTTTTTTTTTTTTTAAGATTTTTATTTATTTACTTGAGAGAGATCAAGCATGAGTGGGGGAGGTGAGGAGAGGAGAGGGAGAAGCAGAAGCAGAAGCAGACTCCTCACTGAGCAGGGAGCCCAACATGGGGCTCCATCCCAGGACCCTGGGATCATGACTTGAGCAGAAGGCAGGCACTTCACCAACTGAGCCACCCACGTGCCCCTGCTGACACTCTTGAATGAGAAGAGCCAATCCTGAAAGGTTGTTTACGATATGGTTCCCATTTATAGAACATTCTCCAGGGACAGTTGCAGAGGTGGCAAGCAGATTATGTTGGCAGGGCCTAGGCTCTGGGCAGCCCTTGTGGGATGGAACGCCTGTATATCTTCACTGGCAGTGGATATCTGGTAAAAGTACACAGGATAGGGCACCTGGCTGGCTCAGTCTGTGGAGCAGGCAAGTCTTGATCTCGGGATTGTGAGTTCAAGCCCCATGTTGGGGGTCAGAGGTTACTTACAAAAAAGAAATATTTTACCCTACTCTCTTTTTAAAAAGTGCACAAAACTAACACACACATAAGAGCACGTGTCAGCCAGAGTGGTCTGCATAGGGCCAGGAGCTGTGTCACTGTCCGGTTTGTAAAAAGTTACTGCTGGGGGCTCTCTGGGTGGCTCAGCGGTTTGGCACCTGCCTTTGGCCCAGGGTGTGATCCTGGAGTCCTGGGATCGAGTCCCACATCGGGCTCCCGGCATGGAGCCTGCTTCTCCCTCTGCCTGTGTCTCTGCCTCTCCTCTCTCTATCTCTCTTTATCTCTCTCTCTTTCTCTCCTTCTCTATGTCTATCATGAATAAATAAATAAAATCTTAAAAAAAAAAGTTACTGCTGGAAGCAATCGGTCAAAGGATAGTTTTTTATTACTGTTTATGA
This sequence comes from Vulpes lagopus, assembly GCF_018345385.1. Classification (NCBI taxonomy): domain Eukaryota; kingdom Metazoa; phylum Chordata; class Mammalia; order Carnivora; family Canidae; genus Vulpes; species Vulpes lagopus. The sequence goes on along the minus strand of NC_054833.1, from coordinate 90,550,628 downwards.
ATATGCATAAAATCTACAGTATCGCGAAATAAAAAGTTTAGCTGAAAAAGCAGTTGCTGGAATTTCCAGACAACTTTTATGTTAGTGCCTCATGTCCCTGAGAATTGAGAACACCCTGAGTATGCTGTGGAGTTGCCTCTCCATCTGGGTCAGGACCAGCACCATATGACTGTTGGATAGAACTGGATTGTCATCGTGATCCTTAGAAGCTTCTCACTGCAGTGCATATGTTCAGGGTTAGTGGGAATAAGTTCTTCTAGAAGGATTTCTGGACTGAAAGCCTGGGGCAGCTCTGGTAGCTGTCTCCCTGGAACTCAGGTGTGTTGGTTACTGACCTGTCTACGGGTGGGTGATGCAAGGAGCCCTAGTAGTGATAGATGCCATCCCCCTAAGAGAGATTTTTGGCACCAGAGTTTCTGGGAGTTCTGTCCAGTGGGTGGACAGTCGGGTGGCCAGGAGGCAGCACTGTTTCCTGGGCTTAGTTCTTGGCTCTCTCCAAGCCTGTTCTTTGTGTCAGGTGCCAAAGTAGATGTGCACCACAGGGAGCAAAGCACCTGAGGGCTGTCTTCACAGATGCTGTTGGATGCAGTGCAGCCCCAGAGGGGCAGTGGAGGAAGGGGGTCTTCCAGGGACAGGAGAGGTCTTCTACATCTAGAGTGATGAAAGACCATTTTCTGGTTAGAATCTGAGGGTCAGATTTTGTTTTATCTCAGACCTCAAACATCTTACTTTCATGTAGCCAATCCTCTGTCTCATACCTACATCTTCCTTTACCGGTCCTCTTTTGTCTTTCTCAGACTGGCCCTCATAATTTCATTCCTGACCAACGCCACAGATGTGTGGGGTTTTTGTCTGCTTGTTTAAAAAAAAAATTTTTTTTTAAGATTTGTTTTTCAGTAACCTCTACACCCAGTGTGAGGCTCAAATCCATGAGCCTGAGATGAAGAGTTGCAGGTTCCACTGACTGAACCCGCCTGGTGTGTTTTTACATTGGATTTCCTTGGGCTGAAGTTTCAGAAGTACAGTTAGTGAGTTAAGGGAACAGTGTTTTCTGTGGCTCCTGACACACTCAGCCAAATAGCTTTCAGGAGGGCTTATTCATTCATACCCCTTGACAGCGTGTGCAGGGCCAGTTCTCTGCATCTTGTGGGCCTGGGTTAGCGCAAATGGACAAAGCACGTGACCAGATGTCTGCTGCTGGTACAGCCCTCTCTGTGAGGTCCTATCTGGAGGGGGGCGTGCCGCTCCATCTCCCTGGTACCCAGGGTGATTTGGGCTCAGAAGCCAGAATATGAGTTATATTGAAACATGCAAACAGTTATAACCTGACCTCAGGGAACTGTCCTGGAGCTTCAGAGTAGGTTCCACTCTGGGTTGGGACCTCCCTGCTCCTTAGCCTGGAGAGCCCTCTAATAATGAGGTATGCAGCCTCCGGGCCTGGTCAGGCAGACCCTTTCCCCCGAAACAGGACGACAGGGCCAGTTCCATGTGTGTCAGAACATCTGGCTGGTGGGTTTTTTTTTTTTTTTTTTTTTTAAGATTTTCTTTGTTTATTCACAAGAGAGAGAGAGAGAGGCAGAGACATAGGCAGAGGGAGGAGAGGCAGGTTCCATGCAGGGAGCTCGATGTGGGACTCAATCCCGGAACTCTGGGATCGCCCAGAGCTGAAAGGCTGTCGCTCAGTTACTGAGCCACCCAGGCATCCCTGTCTGGCTGGTTTTTATTTGAAAAGGGTTGGATTTATTTTTTAAAGGTTTTATTTATTTGAGAGAGAAAGAGAGAGGAGAGAGAGAGAGAGAGAGCTCGATCCCAGGACCCTGGGATCATGATCTGAGCCAAAGGCAGATGCTTAACCTACTGAGCCACCCAGGTCCCCCAAAAAGGGTTGGATTTTTGTGAAGAAAGAAGAGGTGTTTATTGTAACCTAAATCCAAGCTGTTGTTTTATTTCGAAATTCTTACAAAAAAGTGTATCTATTATTTAAAACCAAGCCAGGGACGCCTGGGTGGCTCAGTGGTTGAGCGTCTGCCTTCAGCTCAGGGCGTGATCCTGGAGACCTGGAATCGAGTCCCACGTCGGGCTCCCTGCATGGAGCCTGCTTCTCTCTATGCCTATGTCTCTGCCTCTCTCTCTCTCTCTCTCTCTCTCTCTGTCTTTCATGAATAAATAAATAAAATATATTTTTTTAAAGATTTTATTTATTCATGAGAGACAGAGAGAGAGAGCGGGGGGAGGGGGTGGGCAGAGACACAGGCAGAGGGAGAAACAGGTTCCATGCATGGAGCCTGATGTGGGACTCAATCCTGGGACTCCAGGATCACTCCCTGAGCTGAAGGGAGACGCTTAACTGCTGAGCCACCGAGGCGTCCCAAATAAATAAAATCTTTTTTTAAATATTTTTTAAAGATTTTTATTTATTTGTTTATTCATAGAGTCAGAGAGAGAGAGAGGCAGAGACGCAGGCATCATATAGAGAGCCTGATGTGGGACTCGATCCAGGGTCTCCAGGATCACGCCCTGGGTTGCAGGCGGCGCTAAACCGCTGCGCCACCGGGGCTGCCCCAATTTTTTTTTTTTAATTTTTTTAAGACCAAATAAATAAAATCTTTTAAAAAAAATCATTCCATATCTGGGGTTCCTGGCTCGGTGGAACATGTGACTCTTGATCTCAGGTTTGTGGCTTTGAGCCCCACATTGGGTATAGAGATTACTTGAAAAAATAGATGAAATGTTTTTTAAATAAATGAAACCAAGCCATATCTTTTAAAAATCATAGATCTGGTTCACATTCTGCAAACAGATGTGTGTGAGTTGTAGAATTGCTGCAAGCCCTTTTCCGTATGGGTGTGATGCTGTGGCAGGCAGAGCAGTGAGGAAACTCATTGTTGCCACATGTCCTGCCAGTGGTTTGTGGACTGCAGCCACTGGCCAGGAGCTTGGGGATGTGCACACAATTTCAGGGTCTCAGATCCTGTCTATCATGCAGAGTTTCTGACAGAGAAACTTTCATCCTGCTGATCCAGTGTCACGTGGCTTGCCAAGTTTGATGACCGTCAACTTTGTTAATTAGAACACAAGACTGAGGGTTAAATAGACTAATAGAAAATTAAATGGTTTCTAAATAATTACCTACTCACTTGAGAACATAAATTTGCTTTCCAAGACAAATGGTACCTTCATTTTGTTGCTTGTTGTTACTATGCGCTATAAATATTAAATTTGCTCTTATAGTCCGGTACCATATCACGTAACACGTGAAATGTGCTTTCACGTTTTCAGAATGATTGCTGACACAGGTTTCTCTGTAAGATTCATTTTGCATTTTTAAGCTGATTTAAAATGCTTTTTAGTTCCTCTAAACTGATAGAGAGGAAGCCAGTGTGTTTGTGGATGGTACACCTGTAGGTAGGGCCGAGGGAAGTGGGTGGATACTGAATTCCAGCTGTGATCTTGTCCTTGGAGAAGTGATCACACGTATAGCTTGAGCTGAGCCCCATGTCTGTGTGGGGCCCTCCTGCTCCTGTAACCAGGTCTCTGCTCTTCCCTGAGTGGATGCTTCTGTCTGTGCAGGCAGGAGACGTAAATGGTAGAAGCTTTCATTGTTAAGATATGGCAGGGCTGTCTTGGGCAGGACTGGTGAGGGACTGCACATAATGACAGATCTGATGAAGTCTGGATGGAGTGTTGGGAGGATGGCCCTGACAGTAGTCCAGGCCTCTTGGTGTGTCACTGCAGGTACCTGGTGCTTCTAAGGATTGGGCTGGGCAGGTCAGTGAGGTGATAGGGCACATCATGTAAATGAGATGCAGAGAACACCCTCTATCCTCAGCAGGGCAGGGGCTTATCTGGCTGGTTTGGGAGGAAGACTGTGGCCCAACCTTTGGTGGCTGTAAGCAGGACCCTCCCCGTCTGTGCTCTGGCCCTTAGGGAGGTGACTCCGGTGGTCCTCAATGTCCCCCCAGTCCTCCCAGTGGTGGCCATGCTGATTGCTGCTTCTCCCGGTTTCTTATGCCCGGTGCTACTCGCCTGTAATGTCAGCCTCCATGCGCTACTACCTCCCTGGGTGTCTGTCCCTAAGGTCAGGGGCTGAGTTTCCTGTCTGTCTGCCCCCCTCCCCAAGAACTGGGCATGATGCAGTCTGTACCCTAAGAAGGGCATGAATAACTGAATAATGTGATGGGGGGGTGGGATTTAGCTAATGGTTTGGATAAACACTTGGTCTTTGGGAACATTCTTGAATTAAGTGGTCCCCACCATAGGTCCACAGACTAAACTTTTTATTTTTTTATTATTATTATTTTTTTTTAGGCTAAACTTTTTATTTTTATTTTTTTAAACTTTTTATTTTATTTTATTTTATTTTATTTTATTTTATTTTATTTTATTTTATTTTATTTTATTTTATTTTATTTTATTTTATTTTTATGATAGGCACACAGTGAGAGAGAGAGAGAGGCAGAGACACAGGCAGAGGGAGAAGCAGGCTCCATGCACCGGGAGCCCGACGTGGGATTCGATCCCGGGTCTCCAGGATCGCGCCTTGGGCCAAAGGCAGGCGTAAACCACTGCGCCACCCAGGGATCCCTAGGCTAAACTTTTTTTTTTTTTTTTTTTTTTTTAATTTTTATCCATCCATGATAGGAACACAGTGAGAGAGAGAGGCAGAGACACAGGCAGAGGGAGAAGCAGGCTCCATGCACCGGGAGCCCGACGTGGGATTCGATCCCGGCTCTCCAGGACCGCGCCCTGGGCCAAAGGCAGGCGCCAAACCGCTGCGCCACCCAGGGATCCCCCCTAGGCTAAACTTTTTAAATGTACTATTTTCAGATGTTTCCTGACAATGAACAGGTTCAGGATAGGTTGGGCAGGGGACAGCAGACTGTGGTAAAATGTGTTTCATTGTTATTAATAACTTGCATGTGTGCCACACACATCCTTCATGATCCTGTCAGGTCAGGGGGTCCAGTGTGCCTGTGGTGGGGGGCGTACTGTGGAGATAGGAAGCTTTTGATTCTGAGTAGACGGGACCTCAGGCAATGGTGTGTGGCTCGAATCACCTGTTGGAAGTTGGCCAGCAGGCTTGGTTGGCCTTCTTGTGGCTGGGCTGTCCTGATGCCCTGCCTGCAGCCTGTGTCTGATGCTCCCCCGGTTGCCCTGCTTGCAGAGGAGAGGAGACGCAAGGAGAGAGAGGACCAGATGTACCGCGAGCGGCTGCGCACTTTGTTTGTCATCGCTGTGGTCATGAGCCTGCTGAACGCCCTCAGCACCAGTGGAGGCAACATTTCCTGGAATGATTTTGTCCACGAGATGCTGGCCAAGGGTGAGGTACAGCGTGTGCAGGTGGTGCCGGAGAGCGACGTGGTGGAAGTGTATCTGCACCCTGGAGCTGTGGTGTTCGGGCGACCTGTGAGTCAGGGCAGAGCTCCTTTTTATTCTGTCCCCACTGCCCTGAGACAAGCTGGAATTGGAGGGGGGATCTTGGGGGCCTGCAGCTGTGGCCCTGAGGATACCTGGGTCTGTTGCTGGCTGTAGATGAGCACCCAGTGCAGCTTTGGGAGCTGTTGGGGAGTGTCCAGGAGATTCTCTGGGGCACGGTGAGGGTGGCTAAGAGGTGGGGTCAGAGGCCTGTCCCTCAAGAGGAGAGAAGAGCAAGTTAGCAGGACCCCTTCACCTCCCCACCTCAGGTCCCCCGGGAGGCTCCCGCATGCTCACCAGAGGAGGGGTCAGGAAGGTGGGATTTGGTCCCAGGGAGAGGGCTGGGCATCAGGGGTAGGGGCACTGGGCCCCAGAAGCTGACTAAAAACCCTGCTGTGGGATTTTTAAACTGTCCTCCTTACCCTGTAACCACATTGCTGGGAGGCCCAGGGAAGATAGTGATGCAAGAATATCTTTTGAAGCATTTTTCCTGATCCTGTTCCCTAGTCATCTCTATAGTGACATTAAGAACTGTTTTATTAGTATTTTATTTTATTATTTTTTTAAGTAGGCTCCACCAGTGTGGAGGCCAGTGTGGTACTTGAACTTATGACCGTGAAATCAAGAGTGGGATGCTTAATCCACTGAGCCACCCAGGCACCCTTATTAGTATTTTTAATCCAGGGTCCCATCAAGGACCATGAATTGTATTTAGTTGTCACGTTTCTGTAGTCTCCTTTTTTAAAGATGGGAGACAGGTGTCCAATGTGGACTTACTCCGCTCTGGTGGAGCACAGGTGTACTCTTGGGCGTAGTGCTCTGTCCCTTACAACAGCATCAGGGTTGCCTCAGAGCATGCCCTTTTAATACCCCAGCTCCTGCTTGGGTTCTGGATAGGGCTGAGTGCCAAGCACCTTGTTTGCAGCTGGTTGTCAGTTTACAAGAGCTTGTAACTTAGTTGGGGATGACAGGCTTCTCCCGGCCCTGTGTACTAGGTGACCTGGGTGACCTTGCAGAAGCAAGTGGATGGTCCAGGCCCCGACAAAGAAGACATGGGAGTTGACTTGGCTTCTGGAATCAGACATTTTGCTCTTAGCACCTGGCATAAAAAGAAGATCATTGCTAGTTTTTTCTGTTCTATTTACATGGCCAGGCAGGTGTTTGAGTGACAGAGGCATGTATAAAGTCCAGATCAGGCGTTTAGAGGTCTATTAGGTTATTTAAGCAACTGAGGCCACCAGGTGTTCCCATGCAGACTACAATCAGTGTGTTTTGGCTGGTGGGTACCCCCATCTGCTTCTCCCATCTGGCCTGTGACCCTGTGACATGCAGCCTGGCCAGCCGCTTATTCCACAAGGAATCTTCTGAGGCTCTTAAGAGCAAGGGGAGTATCTGGTTGCTCCATGTAGATTGCACAGTGTATTTAGAAGCTGAGTATGGGACAGCTTACTTCTAAGAAGCATTTGGACCAGGTCCTTAGGAGAATGATACAGGACTGGTATGATGCTGTCCAGGCCAATGGAGATCATCAGAATGGCCCCTTGCTGGGTGACTCAGGTCAGCTCACAGAAAAGGGATTGGGGGACCCAGTGTGGATATCTGGCTTGCTGTGGAGCCTCCTCTCATGAAGCCTGTACCCCTGGAGGAGGCAGTGATATCATTTCAAGATACTTTACCTGCTCACTCTCCCTGAGCCCTTTCTCTACCCGAGAAAGGTTTACTGAGAAAGAGAGAAATCCACCACTGAATTTTAGATTTAGCCAATGGTCAAGCAGCAAACCTGTGTTTCTTGTCTTGGTGGGTTGCCTACAACCCAGCAAGTACCTCATGTCTGTCATGTGTTTCTGTGCTCTGCATGCACAGCTGAGGCTGGGTGATGAGTTTATTTATTTTTTATTTATTTATTTTTTTTTAAAATTTTTATTTATTTATGATAGTCACAGAGAGAGAGAGAGAGGCAGAGACACAGGCAGAGGGAGAAGCAGGCTCCATGCACCGGGAGCCTGACGTGGGATTCGATCCCGGGTCTCCAGGATCGCGCCCTGGGCCAAAGGCAGGCGCCAAACCGCTGCGCCACCCAGGGATCCCTGGGTGATGAGTTTAAAGCATAAGGCCCACCCTCCATTTTCTTAAAATGCACCTGTTAGTGAAAGTAGAGCCAGCACATGTGTTGAGAATTTGTTGTCATTGTGATCTGGAAAAGGATTCTGAATGGCAGATAGAGGTTGCTGCCTCTGGAGCCCTGCAGGGTGTGAATGCTGTGTCTAAAGGCTGTCCTCAGCTGACCTGTTTGTCACCTGCACTGCCTCTGCTCTCTGCCCCCAGCGGCTGGCCTTGATGTACCGGATGCAGGTGGCAAACATCGACAGGTTTGAGGAGAAGCTCCGAGCTGCTGAAGACATGCTAAATATTGAAGGCAAGGACAGGATTCCGGTTTCCTATAAGCGGACAGGATTCTTTGGAAAGTATGTTGGTCATTGTTTTGGCTCTTGAACTAAACCAGGCTTGTCTTTGTAATGTGATAACAAACCACAAACATCTCACACTGGCTTGGCCTACAGTAAAACAGCCCTCGTGTGGGGAGTGTAAGTGTGTGAGCCAGTGACCACACGTGGTGGGGGAGGGGGCGTCCGTGGGCCTGGTTGGTGAGTCTTTCACTTTGTTTAGTTGTCTCTGGCAGTTCTTAATTCAGCACATTGTGGGGCTGCCATCTTGTACAAACGGGGAAACAGAAAGGGGAGAAGCAGGGACGTCCAATAGAAATTCTTGCTTCTGGGCAGCCCCGGTGGCTCAGCGGTTTAGCGCCACCTTGAGCTCAGGGCGTGATCCTGGAGACCCGGGATCGTGTCCTGCATAGGGTTCCCAGCATGGAGGCTGCTTCTGCCTCTGCCTGTGTCTCTGCCCTGCCCCCCTCATGAATAAATAAATATATAAAAAAAAAAGGAAAAGAAATTCTTGCTTCTGTGTGGCAGATGGAAATGGGGACCCGGTTAGGCCCCTGGGACCTGCCAGTCTCCCTTAGCGGAGCACAGTAATTCACAGAGTCCCAGGGGTATTTAACAGCATGCTGGGGCCAACTGGCTGGAACTCATGGGCAGAGGTTCACTGTTGACTCATGGAGATATGCCCACACTTAGAAAATGTGGGATGCCAGTGACTGGCAGGCACTCCTGAAAAATGACAGGTCTCTCCTGAAGGTACAGGGCTCCAGGGCTGGTGTACTGTAGGGAATGGCAGGAGGTATGGCTGGTGCCCTACGGTTTACTTTTTTTACTGCTCTGCTTATTTTTTCTTACAAACCAAAACTGGTGGCCTGCTTTATAATGATAATAATAATTATTATTTAATTCATGTATTTGAGAGAAAGAGACTGAGAGAGCGTGCTTGCATGAGCAGGGGGTGGGGAGGGGCAGAGGCAGAGGCAGAGGGAGAAGCAGGCTCCCTGCTGAGCATATAGACAGACATGGGACTCGATCCCAGGACCCCAGCGTCATGACCTGAGCTGAAGGCAGATGCTTCACCAACTGAGCCATCCAGGAGTCCCTGATGGCCTACTTTTGAAAACAAAATATATCAGACATGAAAATCTGTTCTTGTTGGGCATTATTAAAAGGCTCTAGGTGACAGGGTCAGTGTGTGGGCTCCACCATGGTGAGCTGCTGTCTCTGGCCTTTACATGCTCCATGTGACAATATGGAAAAAGGATACAAAGAAGAATTGGATAAGGATACCCATTTCACAACCAGTTCTGCATACTTCTCAGAGTGGGAGTTGCTTTTCTCCTCTTTGAAGCATTGGTAACCCCTGACTTTGTGAGTCGCATCTATGAGCTGCCATGACTGCCTCTCTCTCCCGCTAGTGCCCTCTACGCCCTGGGGATGACTGCAGTGGGCCTGGCCATCCTGTGGTATGTGTTCCGTCTCGCTGGAATGACGGGAAGGGAAGGAGGACTCAGTGCTTTTGTAAGTTATGAAAATCCTGTCTCACCGAACCTGTGGTTTTAAGGTTTGTGCTTGTGCTTGCTGAATACACCTCACATATACCACAGAGTTAAGTGTACAGTGAAAATTATCTTGTCACGATGGCCAGCCTGGAGCTGTGGCCTGGGAAGCTAGGCTGCTTGGCTAACTGGGGGATGTACCTGAGGCCTCTCTCTCCCTGACTCCTGGGACAGCAGAGCCAAGCAAGTGTATAGGCCAGTTTATTCTGCAGTTTTTCAAGAGCTGAGCATGACTTATTTTTTGGTTTCTCCTAGCTAAGACACAGAAATTTTTAAAGGTTGTCTTTATGTTTTATTTTATTTAAAGATTTTATTATTTTTTTTAAGTAATATTTACACCCATGCGAGGCTTGAACTCAAAACCCAAGCATCGCATGCTCTACTGAATGAGCCAGCCAGGCACCCCAAACCTTAATATACTTTAAAAGCATTCTCCTGGGGCTTCTGGCTGGCTCAGTCAAAAGAACATGTGATGCTTGATCTTGGGGTCTTGAGTTCAGAACTCAAGTTGAAGGTACAGATTACTTAGAAAAAAAATTCTCCTATTGTGGCTTTTGTTGTCACATGAACTTTCCCTCCATGGCGTGTGGGATATGGCCAGTTAGCCCATCAACAGAGGTGCCAGGGAGGGACCTGAAACCTGGTTGGAGCAAGTCTGCAGAGGGCACCTCCTGGTTACCTCCCTGGGAACCGAGACAGGTTTCTACTGAGACCAGGAGGGTTTTCCTGTCTGTAGCTAAAGACTCACACCCTTTTAATGGTGTCTCATTGTGGGACTGTGTTGTATTTTAACTCAGCCAGTTTCACCAGTCTTGTCTGTTTGGGGCTATTTATTTTTATTGTTGTATTTAAATAGTACTGTGATAAATCCAGTGCACAAGTGTCCTTTGGGTGCCCGACCATCGCCTGGTGTGCTTCCTGAGGCAGAGTTCAGCTCAAGTTTGCTCCCCTCACTGAGCGCTTTATCTTGCCTGATGGCTCTCCAGAAATTTACCATCTAACATTTCTACCAAACCTTTCCAGAGCTCAGTGTTATTACATTACTTTTATAATCAGAGTTCCACAGAACTGGGAAAAGTCATATAGAAAAATATAGTTCATGTGCAAAAGGCGTTAAATTACATTGTTTGTATAGGGGGTGGTTTATGTGGGGTTTTTTTAAAGCCAAATTGCTAGATGCTAGATAATTTTCTAACTGTTAATGATGCACAGTAAACATTTCCCCTTGTAAGCCTGAAAGGTGATGTTAAGTCCCTGTCTGAATAAGGGGAGGAGCTGTGGGAGATGAGAGCCTGGGCCAAGGGAAGGCGGGGCCCTAGGGATGCAGGCCCAGCCCCAGGGTGCTTTTTTTCCCCTTTGTGCTAGGAGTGCACAGCACCCTGCCCTTTGTTCTTTCTGCCCAGAATCAGCTTAAAATGGCTCGTTTCACAATTGTGGACGGCAAGATGGGGAAAGGAGTCAGCTTCAAAGATGTAGCAGGAATGCATGAAGCCAAACTAGAAGTCAAAGAGTTCGTGGATTATCTGAAGGTAGGTGCATGTGCCAAGCAGGAGGCAGACATGAGCTCCATTCTTTTTTTTTTTTTTTAAGATTTTTTATTTATTTGTTCATAGAGACACACACACAGAGAGAGAGAGAGAGGCAGAGACACAGGCAGAGGGAGAAGCAGGCACCATGCAGAGAGCCTGACATGGGACTCAATCCAGGGTCTTCAGGATCACGCCCTAGCCTGCAGGCGGCGCTAAACCACTGCACCACAGGGGCTGCCCATGAGCTCCATTCTTTTTTTTTAATTTTTATTTATTTATGATAGTCACAGAGAGAGAAAGAGAGAGAGGCAGAGACATAGGCAGAGGGAAAAGCAGGCTCCATGCACTGGGAGCCCGATGTGGGATTCGATCCCAGGTCTCCAGGATCATGCCCTGGGCCAAAGGCAGGCGCCAAACCACTGCGCCACCCAGGGATCCCCATGAGCTCCATTCTTGAGGGAAGAATTACACTAGTCAGGCAATGTGTGATGGTGCTTGCTAAGCCAGCAGTGCAGGCTGAGTGTGCAGCTAAACCAGTAGAAGGGCCAAGAGCCCATCACTGACTGCACCATGAGCCATCTGGGACACCTGGTCACTGCCGTAGCTCCCTGCTTTTCTCAGAACCACACAAACCATAGCTGATTAATGACAATACATGAGCTGATCTCCATGTGAGTCCTGTTTTAAAAATTCTCTCTGAAACACCTGTGACTTGTGTCATTATCTGCTGCTTTTCCAGAGCCCAGAGCGATTTCTTCAGCTTGGTGCCAAAGTCCCAAAAGGTGCGCTATTGCTTGGGCCCCCTGGCTGTGGAAAGACACTTCTGGCCAAGGCGGTAGCAACAGAGGCCCAGGTGCCCTTCTTGGCGATGGCGGGCCCAGAGTTTGTGGAGGTCATTGGAGGTTGGTATTGCCTGGGGGGCTGTGGACAGGTTTGCCCAACCATTTGTGCAGGATGGCTCTGTCATCACACACCCTTCCTTGGGCGACCAGATAGATGAAGACATGGGGGACAGAGAAGGATACGTGAAATCTGTGACACATTTATGGAGAGAATTGGGTAGTGATATTCTTTGAAACCACTTCCATGCTTAGCCTGGAGAGTCCAGGGGGGTGAGCATCCACTAGGATGATCCTGTGAGACCTTGTCATCCTCAGTGGGCAGCTCTGGCCTCTGGAATAAGAGTTGGGCTCATCTCCCATTACCTGTCCAACTCCTGGTCCTCTATGTTGCCCTAGGCCTTGGCGCTGCCCGTGTGCGGAGCCTCTTCAAGGAAGCCCGGGCCCGGGCCCCCTGCATTGTATACATTGACGAGATTGATGCTGTGGGCAAGAAGCGCTCTACCACCATGTCTGGCTTCTCCAACACAGAGGAAGAGCAGACACTCAACCAACTTCTGGTGGAAATGGACGGTGAGTGCCCCACACTCCCAGCCTGCTCCTGGGCAGGGGAAGGTTTCTTCTAGATAGACCATGTGACTGGTGTGTATTGTTCTGGAACCTTGCAGTGATGCTCACAGGCATTTCATTTTCCTACAGTCACTGTTTCTCCACCATACCACTGGTCACAGGCACGGGTGCTCTCTGCACTCTCCAGTAGGTAGTAATGAGACCAGGCCAGTTTCAGAGGTGTGTGTTACCTTGCTGCACTCAAGAAACATAGGTTTTAATGCTAAAGAGTCAAGGTAATAGCAAAGAAAGGAAAACCTGGAAGTACAAAAGGTCAGGGCAGATCATGACACTGTTCTCAGTCTTAGATACACCCAGGGGATTGTATTGTGTGTGTGTGTGCTGCACAGTGAAGTAAAGGTGACATGGGGCACCTGGCTGCCCTAGTCGGTGGACTCCTGATCTTAGGGTTGTGAGTGACATGGAATGGTTTCTTTTCTTTAAGATTTATTTTAGAACTAGCGAGAGAGAGAGCATGATGGGAGGAGGGGGTGGGATGGGAGCAGAGTGAGAGAGTATCTGCAACAGACTGCACGCTGAGCACAAAGCCCAACCTAGGGCTTGATCTCAGGACCCTGAGATCATGATCTGAGCCGAAACCAAGAGTCAGACACTTAACTCACTGAGCTACCCAGGTGCCCTGAATGGTTTCTCTTTTCACTTACTTTTGTAAGATCTTTTTTTTTTAATAGTGCATGTTTAATTAATTAATTGATTTTAAAGTTTTTATTTACGTATTGTGCACAAGCAGGGATAGAGGGCAGTGGGAGAGGGAGAGAGAATCTCCACTAGACTCCTTACTAAGCATGGAACCCGACACGGGGGTCAGTCTCACAACCCCAAGATCAGGACCTGAGCTGAAACTAAGAGTCAATGCTTAACTGACTCCGCCACCCCTGTATCCCTATTTATTTATTTTTAAAAAGATTTTATCTTTAAGTAATGTTTGCACCCAACATGAGGCTTAAACTCACAACCCTGAGATCAAGAGTCACACACTTCACTGACTGAGCTTACCAGGCACCCCTGTTTTTTATTTGAAAATATACATAACATTTTACCATTTTAACCATTTGTAAATGTTCTCTTTGGTGACATTAAGTACATTCTCATTGTACAGCTGCCGCTACTGTCCATCTCTAGAACCTTCTCATTTTCCCTGACTGGAACTTTGTTCCCGTTAAACATGAACTCCCCAGCCCCTGGCAGCCACACACTCCCCGGGTCTGCGTCTTCTAGGACCCTCATGTGGGTGGACTCTACACATTTGTCCTTCTGTGCCTCACCCAGCATAACGTCCTCTGGGTTCCTCCACACAGTAGCACGTGTTAGGACTTCCTTTTTTTTTTTTTTTTTTTTTAAAGATTTTATTTATTTATTCATGAGAGAGAGTGGCAGGCTCCATGCAAGGAGCCTGATGTGGGACTCAATCCCAGGACTCCAGGATTATACCCTGGGCTGAAGACAGATATTCAACCACTGAGCCACCCAGGCATCCTAGGACTTCCTTTTCAGGGCTGAATAATACTCCACTGTGTGGCCAGATCCCTTGTGTCTCTCCATTCCCCGCCAATGGTGCCTTGGCTCTTGGAATGATGCTGCCTTCAACTGTGGGCACACAGATGTCCCCTGAGGGCCCAGGGAGGGCCCAGGGTGTCAGATCCACTTTTAACTTTCTTCAGTCAGAATTCTATCTTTGTTTTCAGTATTGCAGATGAAGGAGACAATTTTCTTTCAAAGCACTGCTGGTTCTAAGAGAACCACATAGGTGTGTTTGTTTTCCTTTTTGAAGTGCTCCTGCCATTTGGTTCGGTGGGTCTTTTGGCAAGTGTGTGGATGCAGAGTTGGATTGTATGTGAGTAATGATGAACTCTGTTTGAACATCTCATTTTGAAATCATTTCAGACTTAGGAAGGCATTGCAGAAGCAGTCCATATGTCCCTCCATACCTTCCCCTAAGCTTCCAGGAAGGCTGGCTTGCCCAAGACCAGGGTGCAGGTGTCCTTGAGGATTGCCTCTTGTCCCACAGACATGCCTTTTCTGCTCTGAGGTCCAGTGCAGCCTTCCGTCCTATTGAATTGTCCTGTCACTTTGGTGTCCTTCAGGCTGAGAATGTTTCTACATCTTTGTTTTGGGGACTGGGACACTTTTACAGGCCTTTCCCATTAGAGGATGTCCCCACCATGAGGCCAGCACAGGAAGAGTGCATCAGTCCTGCACCTGTCATGGTGTACTTCATGGGTACACCTCATCTCTGGTGCCGGGGTTTGCACTGGAGTGGCTGCAGGCAGCAGGGCGAGGCCTGTCCTCAAACTTTCATGTGCAGATCAGATGCAGTGGTAAATTTTGTAAGCTCTGAAAACTCTACAGATTTATTTTATTTATTTATTTTTTTTTTAAAGATTTTATTTATTCATAGAGACTGAGAGAGAGAGGCAGAGACACAGGCAGAGGGAGAAGCAGGCATCATACAGAGAGCCTGACGTGGGACTCGATCCAGGGTCTCCAGGATCACGCCCTGGGCTTGCAGGCGGTGCTAAACCGCTGCGCCACCGGGGCTGCCCAACTCTACAGATTTATTTTATTTTTTTTTAATTTATTTATGATAGTCACAGAGAGAGAGAGAGAGGCAGAGACACAGGCGGAGGGAGAAGCAGGTTCCATGCACCGGGAGCCTGATGTGGGATTCGATCCCGGGTCTCCAGGATCGCACCCTGGGCCAAAGGCAGGCGCCAAACCGCTGCGCCACCCAGGGATCCCAACTCTACAGATTTAAAATCAAAGTGTCTTGTCTAATCAGTCTGCAGAAAAGACTGTTGTAACATTGTAAGGAGAATAGTGTGCCTCTTGAGCTGTCCTGCAGACCTCTTCTGTCCCATCTCTGACCCTGTTGCCTATCACCGTTTGCTTAGGAATTGTTGTGAAGAGCAAGTTTCCAGGGAAGGAAGCTTCCCCAGAACTCCATGTCATTAGAAATGTGAATAGAGTGAAGCCCCGGTTCTGAACACAGCTGTGGAGACCCTCACAAGAGAAGCCTATGGGAGCACCTTCCAGGCCAGATCCCAGGGAGCCACCAACCCCACCCTCCGCTTCTGGGGCAGGCACTGTACTGTACCATAGGTTTAAAGTTATCCTCTAGAGTCTCCTGCTTCTAGGAAACCACATGGCAGTGTGGATTCCTTTAGACGATCTGTTAATGGTGTGCCTTCACTCTTATGGTTTTGGTGATTGCTTCTGGAGTTGGTTCTGGAGTCCTGCAGAGATTTGTAAGCCCCACCCCCCCTCCGATTCTGATTACTAAGTCTCATAGCCCATGGGTGCCCAAGCCTGAGGTCCATCCATCCACTGAGACCAGTACAGTGTGTTTGATGAGCTTCCGCTATCAGAAATACCAGATTTTAATGATGGCTTCTGGTTGTCTGTTTAAAAGAATGGCTAGCCTCTGTGATAACTGAGTAGGCTAGGGAGAACAGGCTATTGGAGATCATCAGATGACCAGTTGGCTGTCCAAGCTTGAAGTGTCCTCAAGTTCACATTTGTCCTTTGGCTTCTGCAGATGCCAGTCTGAGCACTAGACATCAGGCATGCTCCTGGACTGGGAGGGCACTGTGGGGGTCACATCTGCCCCAGTTTCTCCAAGCTCTGATTTTCTGACATGTGCAGTGACGTTAGAGTATGTGATCTCACCTGCAACTCTGTGGCCTTCTGCGTGTGATAGCACGTGATCTTGGGTGATATGAAGGAGGTCCCACACCACTCCCACTCTGAACATATAGCTCATGGGAAGTAATGTATCTTCTTATTTTGGTTGTTTGCCCTTGAAGACTGAGACTGTATTTTTGGGCAAACTTGAGACCAGGAAGCATTTACTAATTGGCATCTTCCTCTGAGCCAGACTGCTCCACACTGCCGTGAATGGGGGTGCTTCCGGCCCATCACTAGCTAGGGCCCCAGAACTTCTGACTGAAGGCCCTTGTTGGGCTGGGCCAGCAGTGAACAGGTCCCTTTGTGTGCAGACACAGCCGGGCATTCTCAGCCCTTCAGATGTGTCTGAGGAGTCTCTGTTAGTCCTTGTGGAAGGGCACTGCTTGTTCATTGAAGTGCGGAACACGGAGCAGACACTGTGCCAGTTGTGGGAAAAGCTCACCAGGAAGAGAAACCCCCCACTTATGGGTCAGGGAGAGGCTGCGCTAGCAGACAGCCAGGCCGCATGGGATGGGCACCTGTGCAGAGAGCGCTGGGGTTCTCCCAGGCAAGTTATCCATTGACAGTCACCTTTTTCCATTTTCAGCAGCAAAAAGAAGGCTTTGCACCAAGTACCCCTAGAGATGGAAGCCTTCACCTGAGCTTCTGCATTAGCAGGAATTTATGGGGTCGTGAGATCTAGTCTCACGTGGAGTCATTAGAAAGTTCTAGCTGCCATCCACATGGCCTTTTCCATTTTAATCTGTAATCTGTCTTAAGTTAACTTTTGTAGAAAATGTGAGGGTTTAGTCATGGCTCATTTTTTTGCCTGTGGGTGTCTGGTTGCTCTAGCTCCATGTGTTGAAAAGGCTGTTCCTTCCTGCACTGAATTGCTTTTGTGCCTCTGCCAGCGCTTGGCTGGGCATGTCTGAGAGTCTGGGCCCCCTGCTCTGCTGCCCTGGCTGACGAGGCTGCCCCTCTACCACACCACCCCGCCTTCCTCACTCAGCACAGAATCTTAGATGAAGGTGGGGTGGCTCCTTGCACTTTGTTCCTCTCAACTAAAACTGTTGCAGTAATTGTACTTTCTTTACGTATTCCTTTTTTTTATTTTTATTTTTATTTTTTTTATTTTTTTTTCCTTTTTTTTTTAATACTTTATTTTTCTTTGCGTTTTTTTTTTTTTTTTTTTTAAGATTTTATTTATTTATTCATGAGACACAAAAAGAGTGACAGAGACAGAGGGAGAGGCAGGCTCCTCACAGGGAGCCGGAAGTGGGACTTAATCCCTGGTCTGGGATCATACCCTGAGCTGAAGGCAGACATTCAACCGCTGAACCGCCCAGGCATCCCCCCCGCCCTTTTTTTTTTAAAAAATATTTTATTTATTTATTCATTTTCTTTGCATTTTCATGTAATTTTTAGAATAAGCTTGTCCACATCTACCAAAATATCTTGCTGATTTTTTGATAGAAGCACACATAGATCACAGGAGAGCTAGAATGAAGAATGGTGGCACCGCGGGATGCTAGTGAGAGCGTGGAGAGGTCGAACCCAGGTCTCCCTGAGAACCTAGATGATTCTGATTTGAATAAAACATCTAGGGAGATGTGAGCAGACACACTGCTAGTGATAGTGTCTCTGGGAGACAAAACCAAACACATCTCCCATCTGACCCAGCCCTAGCAGTCCTGCGTGCTTATCCTGGAGAAATGTTTACACAAAAGGTTTACTTATTTGTGGTAGGTAAAAACTGGAAACAAACCAGAAGTCCTCCAGTTTATGCAGTTTTTTTTTTTAAGATTATATTTATTCATGAGAGACAGGCAGAGACACAGGCAGAGGGAGAAGCAGGCTCTCTGAGATGAGCCCAATGCGAGACTTAATCCCAGCACCCCGAGACCACGACCTAAGCCAAAGGTAGACACTCAACCACTGAGCCAATCAGACGTCCCAGTGTGTGCAGTTTTTAAACTTGGGTATGTCCTATTATGGTTACCATCAAAGAGTGGAAAGCAATGAACAACTTACACAGAACTGTTTGGATGGGTCTCGGGATTCGGTGGACCAAAAGGCCAGCCTCAGATGGCTACATGTCATCTGATGCCATTTAGACAAGACCATCAGAGTGAACAGATCCTAGAGATGGAGAACAGACTGTTGGTCTGCCGGCTGCTGTCCTGCAGCCACAGCTTCTACGTTGTCCACATGGTTTCAGTGTATGTGACCGGAAGTCTGCATTTTCTGCATTTACACAGCCTGGGCATGTGGAAGGAGGACACTTGGGAAGTCTGAGCAGGCAGTCTCAGCACATCCCCCATCCAGGGCTCATTAGAGGAGTGAAGCTGCGTCTACCCCAGGACCCTCCTTCCATGCAGCCTCTTGTGTCTGTGTTAGAGTGTGACTTTTCCTAAAACCACACTGCAGGCATATGGAGCACAGCAGCAGAAGCACTGCATCTGCTGGATGTTGCATGTTTTTGTTTCCAGGTTATTTTAAAAGTAAGGATTATCTGCTATACTCTCTACTTGACACATGAACGGGACTGGACCTGTCATGGTGTCCTGGCTTGTCACATTCCAGCAAGAATACACAAGCACAGGAGAGTTCCTGAGGATCTCCTTGGGAGTGGGGTGTGGCCTGAGTGTCCCAGGGACTGCTGCTTGGTAACTCAGGTGTCAAGTCCCAGGTGAGGTGGGTGCCCCACCCACACCCCCCACCGCTGTATGCGCTCAGCCAGGCCCCTCTCTGCCGTCGCAGGGTCCTGGGATGGAGTTGATGGCAGTGCTGGGAGGTGGCAGTCACACTGTCAGCCTAAATCTGTAACACTTCTTTTAAATTTCACTTAAGACTTTACAGGTAGTTTTATTTTATTTTATTTTATTTTTAAAGATTTTATTTATTCATGAGAGAGACACATAGAGAGAGGCAGAGACACAAGCAGAGGGAGAAGCAGGCTCCACGCAGGGAACCCGACGTGGGACTCTATCCGGGGTCCCCAGGATCACAACCTAGGCTGAAGGCGGCGCCAAACCGCTGAGCCACCCGGGCTGCCCTACAGGTAGTTTTAAATTGTACTTGTCAACATCAGCTCACTAGGGAATTTTTTTTATTAGCAAAGGATAGATCGTGGCATTTTTCTTTGTTTAATTAAGTGGGCTTCACACCCAACATGGGGCTTTGAACTCAAGACCCTGAGATTGAGCATTGCATGCTCCATCAACCGAGCCAGCCAGGTGACTCAATCCCAGGTCTCCAGGATCAGGCCCTGGACTGAAGGCGGCACTAAACCACTGAGCCACTCGGGCTGCCTTTCCTTTCCTTTCCTCTTTCCTCTTTCCTCTTTCCTCTTTCCTCTTTCCTCTTTCCTTTCCTTTCCTTTCCTTTGTCAGAGACGCAGGCAGAGGGAGAAGGAGGATCCCTGCAGGGAGCCTGATGTGAGACTTGATCCCAGGACCCTGGGATCATGCCCTGAGCTGAAGGCAGATGCTCAATCACCAGGCCACCCAGGTGCCCCTTGTACTTGCTTTTAAATTCCTGTAAGATGGGCAGCCTGGGTGGCTCGGCAATTTAGCACCTGCATGGAGTCTACTTCTCCCTCTGCCTATGTCTCTGCCTCTCTTTCTCTCTGTGTCTCTCGTGAATAAATAAAATAAAATCTTAAAAAAAAAAAAATTCCTGTAAAAAACCCAGGGCCACAAACCCAGGCCACATTCTTGCCATATCACTTTTGCCCAGGGCAGTGTATCCCCCAGGCCTGCTGGGCAGTTACCTAGGAGAAATGCAGTCCCCCAGGGTGCTGTGTGGATGGCAGTACAAGCCCCCATCTGTGTCACTGCCTCTGGGCTGACAGCCTGGAGAGGACAGGCAAATTCTTGCTCTTGTGGAGAATTTGGTCCTAGGTCAGCCCACAACTCATTCAGAGTGACCTGTCTATCCCTTTCTCACGGATCTCAGTGGGTTCAGTCCCATTTGTGTCCTGAAAGGGGCGCTCTACCTGAAAAGCTGTCTGTCCCTCCAGGAATGGGTACCACGGACCATGTCATTGTCCTGGCGTCTACCAACCGAGCCGACATTTTGGACAATGCTCTGCTGAGGCCTGGCCGACTGGATCGACATGTCTTCATTGACCTTCCCACACTGCAGGTCTGTGCTCCTGGGAGATGGTCCTTCTGGCACTTGTCTGGCCATTCTTTCTTTGGCCTACCACTCTTCCTGTGGTTTTGCAGCTTGTTTTGTTCACCCGTATTTTTCTCTTTATCCCTAAGTGTTGGGGCTGAGTTTTATAGCAGAATCCTTGGAGAACCTCAGAATTCTCACCCTGACCCCCTCGAGTCTATAGATGCTCCATGGGTTTGGAGCATGAGGTATGCTGCTACCATGATGGTGGGTGGTCTCTGAGCACCACCAGCCTCCTCGGGCTTCAGAATGGATGTCTACCTTCTGCTGGCCAGGGCTTTGTAGTGCTCCAGGCAGCAGGAACCAGCAGGCAGTGATGTGCACTCCAACATGAGTGGGGAAAGAATTCAAAGCCTAAGCGTAATGGTTCATGTTCCTGTGCCACTGCCAGCAGTGTTCCTGGGTCTGATACTCAAACCATTTCTGCTCTCTAAGCAGCAGAACAGGGCTCCCCTATGACTCTGCTTGGGGAACAGCTTTCCATCTGTGTAAGAAACATTCTAGAAATAGAATGTCTAGAAAATAGAGAATGTATCTGAAGCAAATGTTCTACAGAATAACCCTTAGATGCATCGTGAACCTCATTCTGTTTCTTTCTTTTATCTTTCATTTGTGAAATGCTGCTTGAGGTCTATACTGGTCTCCTATTTGTAGGTCGGGAGTGACGACAAAGGGATCTAACAGCCAGTGGCTCCTGTTTGTGGGGCAGGAGTGAGCCCACACTGTGTCCTTTCCCTGCAGGAAAGGCGGGAAATTTTTGAGCATCACCTGAAGAGCCTGAAGCTGACCCAAGCCAGCAGCTTTTATTCCCAGCGTCTGGCGGAGCTGACGCCAGGATTCAGTGGTATGGAAGCTGGTTTTTGTCAGTCCTGAGGATGCAGGCCACCCCCACAGTGCCCTCCACCCCTTGCTCTGGACTGCACAGCAGTGTAGCCGGATGGGCATGAGGTTGTGCACAGAGAGCCAGCAACAGTAAAAGTAACCATGAGTTTCTTTACTTTTCCTGCCCAACTTTTGCTAGACCCAACATGGTTCTGCACTGGCCCTGTGTCCCCCATGGGCATTCCAGGCACTGCTGCCTTCAGGACTCTGCACACTGGCTGTTTGGTGCCTTCCCACACTTGGGCTTAGTGTGCCTGCTGCTCCCTGCCAGGTGATGCCATCTGAGGCCTTGTGGCTGCCCTCCTCATAGTCTGTTCTTATTGAGTAGAGACATCATAAATCAAGATGTTTTTTGTATGGCTCTCATTTTAAAGGGTAATATAAACAAAATTCCTTTTATGATTATTATTTCTTCCCTTTGGACTTTTTTTTTTTAATGCCCTTAACTAGAATTCTGTGGATACAGGAGAAGCTAATTTCTTGTGCATCAGTGCACATGAATTACTGGATGGAATGAAACAGCAGGTGCTGCTAAGCTGATAACAGTTGGTCAGTAAAGAGCTTAGAGGTGGCAGAAAGACGAGAAAGTGCAAGGAGGATATGTTTTGTGTCTGTTCGCGGGGTGCATGGCTTCAGCACAGGACACAAGCACCACCTTGTGCCCTCAGCCTCCTGCCCACAGTCCCCTCCCCTGTGGACAGGTGCTGACATTGCCAACATCTGTAACGAGGCCGCGCTGCACGCTGCAAGAGAAGGCCACACGTCGGTTCACACATTTAACTTCGAGTACGCTGTGGAACGGGTCATTGCCGGTATGAGGGGCATGTTTTCAGCGGGGAACCTACATAGACGGTGGGGTGGAGGGAGCCAGGTCTACATGTCACAGGATAGAAGTGGACAGCAAGAATTATTGGACAAGAGCACAGTAGGTAAAGTATTTCTGTTTTTATAAGTCAGGTCCTTATAACATGACTTCTCCTTAGTTTAAATACCAGAAATGTGCTGAAGAGCAGACACACTCTTCAAGTAGAAATACAGAAGGATCTTGCACACCCAGATGTGAGTGGCGCTCAGCCCCTCAGCCGTGGGCAGGGCCTTGGAGCTGGCTGCAGGCCATACAGCACACCATCCCCATTGAGGGGCCAAGGCTGCTGCTGCTTGGGGACAATCTCCTGAGAGCTCCACTCGGTGCAGCAACAGGAGGGGTCCTGGCAGTGGGGCAGGGGCTTCTGGGAGTGCTTAACTGTCACCACTCAAAGTCAGGTCCCTGGGTTTCTGTCTGGAGAACGGGACTGAAACTAAGAGTCTCCAGAAGTTTCTCTGGCCCCTCATGTCTTGTCCTTGAGCTGGGTTCCACCCAAGATGCTGAAAATTTTTTAAAAAGATGTCTAGAGGGCAGCCCCAGTGGTGCAGTGGTTTAGCGCCGGCTGCAGCCCAGGGCGTGATCCTGGAGACCCAGGATCGAGTCCCACGTCGGGCTCCCTGCATGGAGCTTGCTTCTCCCTCTGCCTGTGTCTCTGCCTCTCTCTCTCTCTCTCTCTGTGTGTGTCTCTATGAATAAATAAAATAAAAAATCTTTAACAACAACAACAAAAAAGATGTCTAGAGGCACTAGCCTCGCATGTGGGTGGGGAGCACTCAGCCATGAGCTGTCCCTGCAAGGGGCTTATCCCTATCATCGTCTAGCTGAGTTAAAATCTGGTACAGATGCCACCAGGCGCCCAGGCTGCGGCTTAGGAGTCTGTGTGGACAGAAGAAACTAAAGTGGCTGTTCTTACTACAAATTTGGTTTCATATAAGCCACTGAGTTTTACGTGGAAATTGATAAACTCACATTAACAATCAAAGCAAGAAAGAAGAAAGTATAGACCAAGCTGCCCTGGCCAGAGCAGTGCTTGGACCCAGGGACCTCCTGTTCCCTGCTGGTGTGTCCTGCCTGAGCTAGAGCACTTTTATTTTTTTTAAAGATTTTTATTTATTTATTCATGAGAGACACAGAGATAGAGAGAGGCAGCCTCCATGCAGGGAGCCTGATGTGGGACTCGATCCCAGGACCCCAGGATCACACCCTGGGCTGAAGGCAGGTGGTTAACCGCTGAGCCACCCAGGCTTCCCTGAGCTAGAGCACATTGAGCTCAAGTGAAGCCCACCCTGCAGGGCTGTGGCCTCATGTCTAGATGCTCATGTAACCAGCTCTGGTCTGATTTATAACCTTGCAGTAAATGGAGGTAGACGACTAGTAGCACACACACAAACCCAGAGCTGATCCAGGCTGTATGAAATGGGGATTTGGGGAGGTGTGGGGAACCTGGGGTGCTGAGTGAAGCCTCCCGAGTAGCACAGACAAGGTAAGTGTACGATTGAGTCACAAGGTGGGAAGCGGTCACCTAGCAGGGGGCTGCAGCTTCCAGCTAGTTGGGGGAGAAGCTGCTGCGAAGCCTGGACCTCAGTGGAGACCTCATGTGATCACAGTGGCCCTGTGGGCCCCTGAGGGTGGGCACTTGTAAAGCCTGCAGGGACTAGTTTGCTCACCCTAGCATTCACAGAAGTAGAAACAAACAGGGACCCTCCAGCACCTCTCCCCTTAATAGGGATCAGTTCTGGGTGTTGGCTTGGGGCGGAGATGCAAGAGGTGAATATCAGGGACAACACTGTTTTGATGACATAGGGCAGACCTCCGTGGGGCCACAGAGAGTGCCTGGCATGCTTACAAAGGATCAGCTGTGTGCCCAAACTCAGATCCTCATGCATTCTTTCAGGGACTGCCAAAAAGAGCAAGATCCTGTCAAAGGAAGAACAGAAGGTGGTTGCATTTCATGAGTCAGGCCACGCCCTGGTGGGCTGGTTGCTGGAGCACACTGAGGCCGTCATGAAGGTAGGTTGTCCGTGTTGGGAGGGTCTGGGGTCTCGGCAGCTCTGAGCCCTACTGGCCCTTGCACAAAGCTGACTGCCTGTTTTTGCTTGAAGAGAAAGCACAGCGTGAGGTAGACGTGGGCAGGAGGTGATGGTACAGGATCTCTTTGCCCAGAAGCAAAGTGCAGGAGATCTTAAGTGGGCTCTAGTTTGGGGCATGACCATTGCAAAGTCACTGGATGACTTGAGGTCTCCCTCTGCCATCTACAGGTAATCTTGGAATTAAGAATTGCCAAGTTTATTGCCATCTCTAAAAGGGTTGATGTAATGACTCCTAACCTTAAAAATAAGTGAGCTTGGTTCACATTAAAAACAGCACTCTTGGGCAGCCCAGGTGGCTCAGCGGTTTAGCGCCGCCTTCCTCCCAAGGCCTGATCCTGGAGACCCAGGATCAAGTCCCACGTTGGGCTCCCTGCGTGGAGCCTGCTTCTCCCTCTGCCTATGTCTCTGCCTCTCTCTCTCTGTCTCTCATGAATAAATAAAAATCTTTTAAATAAATAAATAAATAAATAAACAAACAAACAAACACTCTTGTAGGCATTTGTGAACTTGGAAATTTATTCATACCCACTGCTAATATCATAAACAACTCCCCCCGGGATGTGGGTGCAGACATAATTGTGCCCTCCACACAGACCTGACATACTGCCTGGAGAAGAGCCCCACAGGTGCTCTGGTTCCACAATGTGGGGTGGGAGCTACAGCACCGCACGTCCCCAGCACCAAACATGGGGACGCGTGGTGATTACCGGCCTGCGTCTTAGCATTTCCTGTCCTTAACTTCTTTTCAGGAGAGTTAGGTGCAGCCATGTAGGTGGTTAGTCTGCTTGCATCTGACGACACCCAGTTGATCAGGCCAGTCCTTTTTCTATACTCCCCAGAGGGCTGGAAGTCCAGGGTCTGGTGATCTGGGTCAAGCCAAGGCTGAAGAAGGCAGGGTTCAAGACAGATGCTTTAATGCAGTATCTCAAAAAGTAAAATAAAAATTAATATAGAAAAATTCCAAGTGAAGTTTATGTCATAATTTTAAATTTCCTTAAGATTATCACTTCATTTAGTGTCCAAAAGACACATCTGTCAGGATGAGAACCTGCTGCTCAGCAGGGAAGATGGGGCAGTTCCATTTACCGGGCCCACAGTTGTTGACAGGCATTTATGTTGTGACTTGCTACAGTGTTAGATTTGAAGTTTCCTCTCACATGCCCAGGGCGCTGGGAGCTGGTCCTCCTGCTGCCCCTAAGGCCCCACTTGCTGCTCGTGGGGCAGGTCCTGTTCTGCCAGGGCGGCCCCCTACCCCTGTGTGCACACCTTGGTGTTGGGCCAGTGGGGAGGCAAGGGGAGTCCCCCTTGTACTTGGTGTCCCCAAGCCAGGATCTCAAGGGACCCAAGCCATGCCATGCACCCACAGCGGCAGGGGGTGACAGGAGGATGGGGAGGGGGCATGTTTGTCCCCCGACTCCTTCTTGGTTGGCTTTACCCAAGAGGCCCTGTCTTTGCTATTGTACTTTAGGGATGCGCAAGGAAGACATAGCCCAACAGCATGCATGAGCCATTCTCCCTCAAGGACAGGGTCTCTGTTAACAAAATAGGGCCAGTGCTGATTCGCTTTGACTGCTTTGAAACCCTCCAGTTAAAGATGTGTCTGACCTTTCCCCACCTGCATCTTTAAAGTATGAATTCTGCCTGCTAACTCAGCCACATGACATTCTACAGGTCTCCATTGCACCACGGACGAATGCAGCACTGGGCTTTGCTCAAATGCTTCCAAGAGACCAGTACCTCTTCACCAAGGAGCAGCTGTTTGAGCGCATGTGCATGGCCTTGGGCGGCCGTGTGTCGGAGACCATCTCCTTCAACAAAGTCACTTCTGGTGAGAATCTGGCTCCTGCAGGAGTTTTCGAAGCACTTTCACACCCACTGTGCCTTTTGCATGGTAGTGGGAGAGGGAATCTGAATAGTAGGATACAAATGTATTTCTGAATGTCAGCAAGTGTTCTCAAGCTATTACTTCCCTGGGATGCCCAGACAGGAAGTGGAGATGTGCCTTTCTCATTCCCAGTGACATTGTGGTTCAGCGTGATACGTGAACCTCTGCAAAACTGCTGGGGAAGTGAACCCAGATGTGCATCCCGGTGGTAACTTAGAGTTTGAAGACTTTCAAGGAACAGTAACAGGATACAGCTGTACCCTGGGTCCTCGCTGTCAGGCCCAAGCCTATGCCAGTGGGGGCCCCAGTGTGCCCTGATTTAGCACTGTCAGGAAAGAAACCCCTTTCTTGACCCCACGCTCCAGGGGCTCAGGACGACCTAAGGAAGGTCACACGCATTGCCTACTCTATGGTGAAGCAATTTGGGATGGCACCAAGCATTGGGCCCGTCTCCTTTCCTGAGGTGCAGGAGGGCCTCACAGGCATTGGACGGCGCCCCTTCAGCCAGGGCCTGCAGCAGATGATGGATCATGTGAGTCTATACAATGTGTTGGGCATCAGCTCCATCCTGTCGTATGCTGGGGTTAGGAGGTGGGTCTCTCACATGCTGGCGCCATGCCCACTGCCACACTGAGCTGAGGGCCCAGCTGTGTGGTTCACATCAAAGGCATTCCAGTCCTCACCCGCTGAGTGTCTGTTCTTAGGGGAGGACTTGTATGGCTCTTGGGGACATTGTCTGCGATGTGAAACCAGAAAGGAGATAGAACAAATACCTCAAATGATACAGCCAGTGCCCAGTGGTTGCTGCACCTGCAGGACATGCTGCATGCTCCCCGTGAGACTGGACCAGGGCAGTGTTTGGGCTGGCGCATGTGTGAGGTGGCTGCAGGCAGGGAGCACAGACATAGGCTTCCCAGCTTCAGGAGCTGGTGGGCTGGCACCTTGAGCAGGGGCATTCCCAGGGGACAGGGTAGGGGCAGGAAATGCTATTGGCAGCTGAGCCCTCCTGGCCACGGTGAAATAAAGGCTGTGTCCCTGACTCTGAGGCTCTCTCATGTGCTCTGGTGCCAGAGTCAGCCACAGGGGACGTTGTGTTTGTTGGTACCTTCCCCATTACAGATCTGTTGTCTTTCTTTGGCAGGAAGCAAAACTGCTCGTGGCAAAGGCCTATAGGCACACAGAGAAGGTACTGCAGGACAACCTGGACAAGCTGCAGGCGGTGAGGCTCTGGGTACCAGCCTGTCCCCCCAAAGGGCAGGCAGCCATCACTACACAGTGCTTCTCACAGGAGTACACAGAGCCATAGAGAACAGGGCCACTGTGTCTAACCCAGTACAAGTGAACTCTGACATTTCTCATATCTCCTTTTTAGCTTATGAACACAACCAGCCAGTCCGTTCTATGTGGGCAGAGGAACATCAGGTTTTAGTGGTTATCACTATGTGGTCAGCTTCCCTTACTCGTTCCCAGCTCTTAAGTTTTCCTTGGAATTTTATTTTATTTTTATGTTTAAGTAATCTCTCTGCCAAGTGTGGGGCTTGAACTCTCAACCCTGAGATCAACAGTCACACGGTCAACTGAGCCAGTCCAGTGCCCCTTTCCTGGAATTTTTAAACTGAATTATTTTAAAGTTTACAATCATTTTAATTTATAGACAAAGCTGCAGACATAGCACGGAGCTCCTTCTACCCTATGCCAGTTTTCTGTATTGTTAAAATTTTCTGTCAACATGGTGCATTTTCCACGACCTAGTGTATCAGTATTTGTTTTGTTTTGTTTTTAGATTTTTTATTTATTCATGAGAGATGCAGAGAGAGAGAGGGAAGGAGAGGCAGAGACACAGGCAGAAGGAGAAGCAGGCTCCATGCAGAGGTCCCAGTGAGGGACTCGATCCCGGGACTCTGGGATCTGAGCCAAAGGCAGACGCTTTAACCACTGAGACACTCAGGTGTTCCTGAACCAGTGTTGATACCTCGTTAACTCAAGCCCACACTGTTTATACTCAATGTCCTTTCCTGTTCCAGGACCCCATATTATGTTTCCTTGTGATTTCTTGTTAGGTTTCCCTGGGCTTGGACTTTGTTACCTGTTGCTGACCACTCTGTCAGCTGTAGGACCAATGGTTTGGTGTGTGTAGAAGGTCTTACCCTTGAGATTTGTGGTTCTCATAGACAGACTGGGAAGAGGACTCCTGAAGTGGGCACTTCCCATGTCCCTCGTAGAAATGGGCAGCTCATTGTTTCTCCACTGCCTCTTACTCCAGTCATGGGAGGCAGCTGCTCCGCCAGGCAGGGAATTAAGCATGTTGCCCCCAGGCCAGCAGCACCTGCTTCCTGGGGCTTGTGAGCAGTGCAGAGCTGAGCCAGAATCTGCTGTTAATAAGATCCTGGTACCACACTGTGGCTGCTGCTTGGCAGGACTCAGGCTCCCTGTGTGGGGCCCAGAACATCCTGCCTTTGCCCTATTGGGAGGTTACAGGGCTTAGCAGTGCACCGGAACTGCCCCACGGAGGATGCAGTGGCCCTAGTCAGAGGTGCCTGGGACAGTGTTCCTTGTGGCCATGATGGAGCCATCAGAGATGGATGGGCTGCCGGTGTGCTGCGCACGCGCACACACACGACCACATCCAGGATGGCAGAGGCTCCCTCCCCACACTTCAGCACGAGCACCCCCCTACACACACAAACACATTCCAGCCTCCACTCGCTCTCCCATGTACAGACACACGCACACATACACCTTGTTTGGGAAAGGAAATCGAAGTTGCCTCAGAAAACAGATTTGGAAGGGAAGCAGAAGAATTAATGAGGCTGGCAGCTGGGAGACCATCTCCAAGGTTGAGACAGGGAGGGATTCTGTGTTCGAGCTGCCTGTGTTCATAGCTTCCTGGGAAAGTGGGCTGCCCCGGGCGTCCGCTCACAGACACCCACCCCCTCCCGGGTGCTCTGCTTTCAGAAGGCTCCTCTGTGTCCTTGTCTGGGACTCATACACTGCCCTGTTTGTTCCCTTAGCTGGCGAATGCCCTGTTGGAGAAGGAAGTGATCAACTATGAGGATATCGAGGCCCTCATCGGTCCGCCACCTCACGGCCCCAAGAAGATGATCGCACCTCAGAGGTGGAGTGAGGCCGAGAGGGAGAAGCAAGACGCTGGGGAGGAGGAGGCACCTCAGCAGCCCCCACTTCGAGGGGAGGAGCCATCTTGGCCCAAATAGTTGGACCTCCTCAACTGTCTGCGGGGATGTGGTGCTCCTGCCAGCCGCAGGAAGGAACTCCTTACTTAGTGCCACCACCCACCCCACCATGCCCGTTTCCCCCAGCCCCCACTGGTCTCTGAAAGGCTTCTGGGATCTATTTATTGGTTTCCCTGCTTGTGAATAGTAAATGTTTCTTCAGGCAATTTAGCTTTGTTTGTAGAGCCTTCTCCCACCCATGGGGAGGGTACCAGTGTGCAGGTCCCAGGTCTGTGACACTGTTATTTTGGGGGTGCTGGGCAGACCAGAGGCAGCACTGCATTCAGGCCCCCAATAGCTTGTTCTGTCCTCAGCTCCTCTGGCCTCATCAGAATGCTGACATGATTGGCGATGAAAGGCCCCTCTGAGCTGACTGGCTTATCCTCCCTTGCTGGGCCCTGCTCTCGTGCTCACACACCCACAGGGGCAGCACTGGGGACAGGCACTGGGCTCTACAGCATTAAAGCACTGCCACCTGCTGCTTTGTAGACATGAGCATGAGAGCCTTTCCTTGCTGCTCTGGCCCCCAGCACCCCGGCATGGGTAGTGGGGAGACAGACACCCCTGAGACCTGCTATGGTACTTTCTAGTAAATTCTGTGGGCGGAGAGTCCATCTTTGTACCACATGGCCAGCTCTATCTCAACACAGGGTCACGTGTTTCAGTTTATTATTTCATCCACATGATAATCTGTTGAAGAGTCCCTTTTGTAGGAATCTGGTGGGTAGAGGCCCTAGGACACACCCTCCTTGCAACAAGTGCAGTGCATTCGGCTCCTTGTCCCCAGGGGCATGCAGCACACACATCCTGTGCACTGACATTGGGAGCCATGGTTTGATTATGGGCACATCCTGACATAATGGGTTGTTCTGTTGCCCATTCCACAATCTGTGCCCTGAGGAAATGGCAGGATGTGGGCAGGTACAGGTCGCAGCTCTGAGAGGGCACTCTTGCCTTTGCCCCAGTTCCCCAAGTTCACTTCCACAGATGAGCATGTGGTTAGGAGGGTTCTGGTCTCTGCCCCAGGGTGGCACCCTCTGTCCTGAACTGTAAATGTGGTCAAGCTCATCCCCCATATACTTTACCGTTAAAGTGGCCTTTGGAAAATTGTTTACTGTGCACCAGAAGATACTCAGGAATCGAATGTAAATGGCAGGAAAAGTGGCCCCTCACTATGGTAGAGACAGGTGGAGCCCGACTCCCTAGCACTCACTAATGGGAGCAGGCTCCGCCATGCAGTGAGGGAGTCTCACTGTGCTGATTTATAGAAGCAAGTTGTTTGCAAACTTTGGTTCTCCAACTGGTCATAAGTGACATCCCCTCCAGGTCATCGAGTATCTGGTACTCAAGAAGAGTGCCAGAAGTTAAACCTCCTCTTGCTACCTCATCAGGGCCTGAGGCTGCCTCTCACTCCGCCCCTAAAGAGCCTTCTCCAACTGCAGGTGGTTCCCTGGAGCAGCCAGACCACACTGGGCCACCTGTGTACTCAACCCTCTGCCCTCCCCTCAGCACAGTGGGTATAAGAGGGCTAAATGTAGCTTCTGGAACTCCCTAAGACAGAGTTTTGTTAGTAAGCTCCACACCCAACTTGGGGCTCAAATTCATGACCTGGAGATCAAGAGTCACATGCTCTTCTGATTGAACCAACTGGGTGCCCAGTGACACACTTTTTGCTTTTTAAAAGTAAACAGGTATGTTTAACGCAATCATCCGCAGAAGAGTGAAAAGTTTAAAAATTACCATGTTTTTAAGTAATACAAATTGTTCTCCACTGTAATCTACATTCATCAACATGATTGTTATGCTTATGAAAAGTTTGTTTTGGTCTGATATGCATATTAGTTTCAGGTTTACAATATGATTGAACGTTTGAATGTGTTGCAAAACGATCAAAATGAGCCTAGTTAACATCTGTCATGCAGATATTTTCTGTGATGTAACTTTTAAGACCTACTCTTAGCAGCTTTCATTTTTTATTATTTTTTTTAATTTTTTATTTATGATAGTCACACAGAGAGAGAGAGAGAGAGAGGCAGAGACACAGGTAGAGGGAGAAGCAGGCTCCATGCCCCGGGAGCCTGATGTGGGATTCGATCCCGGGTCTCCAGGATCGCGCCCTGGGCCAAAGGCAGGCGCTAAACCGCTGTGCCACCCAGGGATCCCCTCTTAGCAACTTTTAAATAAAAAATTTATGATTATAATACTAATCTTTCTGCCATGTTTCACAGATGTCAGGTGTTCCTTCAGGTTATAGGAATCTCCTGAGTTATCCTACAGCTGATTTTTGTGTAGGCCATGATTCTGGAAAGCTGAGACAATGGAAAGTTAGGAGTTCTGTGATTAAGTAGTGAATATGACGTATCCTATCCTGTTACTGGGCTACTGCTTTTCCAAATTCAACCATCAGCCCATATTTTTATGACATAGCACACTCATTTCTACAAAGTGTTTTCGGATATAACCCCCCCACACACACACACCCAAAAACCACTATAAAAATTACTTTGTAGGGACGCCTGGGTATCTCAGGGTTGAGTGTCTGACTTCAGCTCAGGATCTGATCCTGGGATCTGGGATCGAGTTCCGCATCGGGCTCTCTGCAAGGAGTCTGCTTCTCTCTCTCTAATGAATAAATACATAAATCTTAAAAAAAAAAAAAATCACTTTGCTATGAAACTGATTTACAAAATCAAGACTGTATGTCTGAGAGGACTCCAAACACTTGTTGACTGTCAAGTGGAATTTCTTTGAAACCAAAACCTACAGCAGCAGCTAGAGGTCACCAGTAAGGTCCAGGTACTGAATGAGCAGGTTCTGCTAAGTAACTGGGGCTCAGTCTTGCAAGGAAATTCTGGGAGGCTGTGTGGAGCATTCTCCCATACCTTCGGGGGTGTTCATCCAGGAATTGCCGGCCACTTTGAGTCCAGTTCCCAGAGGCATGAGCTAGCTCCTTCTATGGCCCTGGCATGCCCAAGTCTGGTACAAAAGTCCTGGAGCAAGTTGTGGAATTCTGTGCCCAGGAGGACAAGGCCTGTCCCTATGCTACCAATTATTAAAATGCTTGAGCCAGACACATTTTTGTATTAGAAGGACTCCTGCTTGGGATGCCTGGGTGGCTCAGTTGTTGAGCATCTACCTTCAGTTCATGGCATGATGCTGGGGTCCTAGGGCCAAGTCCCGCATCGGGCTTCCCATGGGGAGCCTGCTTCTCTGCCTGTCTCTGACTCTCTGTCTCTCATGAATAAATAAATCTTAAAAAAAAAAAAAAAAAAAAGGACTCTTGCTTAATAGTTGCCAACAGTTCATTCTGACTTTCCCAACAAGAAAGCCGAGCCTGTCGCCTGAAGGATTTGTCATCAGAACCAGTGTGACCTCATCATTCTGCACCCTTTTCTACCCCCCATGCAGGGAGCCCAATGTGGGACTTGATCCCAGGACTCCAAGATCTCGCCCTGTGCCAAAGGCAAAGCTAAACCGCTGAGCCACCCAGGGCTCCCTTCTGCACCCTTTTCTAAGGAAATCAGTGTGTTGACTATTCAAGTATGGGATGCTGGAGTCTGCATCTGCAATGCTGTGCGCAGGAGACCAAGATCCTTGAATTACAACGTCACTTTCTTACCGCTAACGTGGTTCTGAGCAGCGTTTTATTTTCAGACCTCTCTCCCCCAACCAGTGACCCATGGCTGGAACTTAAGTGGAAATGTGGGTCAGGGCAGATGGAAGTGTGCAAGTCTGGGGGTCTGTCCAGAAAGAGAAATTGGGGGCAGGGATAGGAATGTGTTTGAGATTAGAAAGAACAAGGTACCTGATCCACAATGATCCAGTGAAGGGTGTCTGAGAGAGACATGGGAGGTGCAGCCTAACATCTGACAAGAGAACATTCAAAGACACCGTGCAGGTCAAGGCAAGTGTTTATGCAACAACTGTTTTCTCCAGCGTCACTCTGCTGCAGTTATGCTGCTGTGATACAGCGAGTGTGGGCTCAAGCTCCAGTTCCACTAGAAAATCCCTCACAGTTTGCCAGACGGCTCAAGGAGGGTTCATCTACTCTCCTCCCTCCTCCTCTCCCGCACTGCCACTTTCCGGGCTCCAAGCACATACCTGGAAGTAGAGCTGTGTTCTGTGGCCCCAACAGTCCATCCTTCCATTTCACAGAAGGAAAAGTGCAAATAAGGTGCCCAACATCCCAAAACTAGTACAAAGGTAGAGCCCAAGGCAACTCCACAGCCACGTTCTTAGGGGCTTGTCGCTGACCCCCCCAAGCTTAGCCCCTTTGTGTGTGAAAGCGGCAGACCAGAGAGGTTCACAGACAGGTACCACTTCCAAGTCCAAGAGGGGCCTTCAGGCCCAGCCTGCATGTGCTGATGCTGTCCACAGAGGGGCTACCCTGTCCTAGCTTCCTAACAGGCAGGCTCAGTGCGTCTGCCTGTGCAGACCGCTAGCCCCTTGTATTACACGGGTTCTGTGTCCCCAGCCAGACCCTAAAGTCCTCAGTGAATGTCAACCCGATTTTTCTAACATCCCAGGATGTCTCAATAGAGCAGAAAACTCAGTCCGCAGCTCTTCACTCAGGGAAGCACACGGGCCATCAAACTTCTCATCCTGGGTCACGACGGTCTTCCAACGTCGGTTAAATTATATTAGCGAGAGGCCTCGTGTTTAGGGCGCCGGTGGGAAGGCGGCAGGGTTACTTGGGTGTAGACCTGCCCGCAGTAGAGAGGAGCACAGGGCCCAGATCACAGAGGTCCATGTAGCTTCTCGGTACGTGTTAGGGCGCTCGTCTCCGCCCAGGTAGCAGGGCAGGGCTCCCGACCCCGGGGGAAGGCACCCGACCTCGGGGAAGGCTCCCGACCCCTCCGCCCAGCGAAGGCAGCTGCGCGGGGCTGCGCAAACACGCCGGTCAAGTCCTCACGCCCCGCGTACAGCTAACACGTCCGGAGGACGTCCACTCTGTGTGGACGCACGGGACGCGGAGGCGACGCCCTAGAGTTAGGCGCACGTACCGAGTCCCGTGGCGGGCGGGAGCTAAGGCGCTGCTGCTCTCCTCCGGCCCCGGCGTCCTGACTTAGGGCCGCTGAGTCCTACAACAGCCCGCCGTCCGCTAGCAGGGCCCGGCGACCAGAGCGCGGCTGCCGTAGGGCGCCATATCTGCGCGGGGCCGCGGGGGTGGCTGGGAGGGTGTGCGCGTCACTTCTGCGATCCCCGATTCTGATTGGCCAGAACGCTTGGCGCTTTTGTGATTGGCCGGACCCAGTACCATCCCAGCATGCTTCGCGCCGCCAGTTCTTTTCCGCTGGCCTGTCTCCCTAGGAGGAGGTGAGTGTGCTATCCCGCGGCATCCGCTGCCATCCGCTGCCATCGGTGTTGGGCTGCTCCAGGCCCGGCCGCAGAGGGGCTTCGGGCCCGCGCTGCCGACAGGAGAGGGCCGTGGTCCGGGCTCTGGGGGCGAGCGGGCCGGCCGGAGCCCCGACCCTGACTCGCTCCCCGCGCCCGCAGGCCCGTAGGTAGCCGCCATGGCGCCCAGCCGGAATGGCATGATCCTCAAGCCCCACTTCCACAAGGACTGGCAGCGGCGCGTGGCCACGTGGTTCAACCAGCCGGCGCGGAAAATCCGCAGGTGAGCGGCCGTGCGGGGTGTGGGAGGGGCGCCCCCTGACCCCGCACCCCTGACCCCCGCACCCCTGTCCCCGCGCAGACGCAAGGCCCGCCAGGCCAAGGCCCGCCGCATCGCCCCGCGGCCTGCGTCAGGGCCCATCCGGCCGATCGTCCGCTGCCCCACGGTGAGGTACCACACGAAGGTGCGGGCCGGCAGGGGCTTCAGCCTGGAGGAGCTCCGGGTGAGTGCGGGGGCTCGGGGGGCTGTGGAGGGGACCCGGGGTCCCGCGGGCCAATGATGACAGTCTCCGGAATCGCTGTACTCACGTGATGAAAGTACACTCGAACCCTTTTCCATCTGACGGCCAAGCGCGGCAGGGGCGGGCGGCACGGGGCGGGGTGGGGTGAGGGGGCTTCATGGGCCTCTATCGGTTAGGTGGCCGGCATTCACAAGAAGGTGGCGCGGACCATTGGCATCTCGGTGGACCCGCGGCGGCGGAACAAGTCCACGGAGTCCCTGCAGGCCAACGTGCAGCGGCTGAAGGAATACCGCTCCAAGCTCATCCTCTTCCCCAGGAAGCCTTCAGCCCCCAAGAAGGGCGACAGCTCAGTGAGTGCCCCCAAACATCCAGAGGTCACAGGCCGGGCGGGAGGCGGAGAAAGACCCTGAGAATTCACTCCCTCAGCGTCTAGAGTGGCAGGAAGTGCACTGCTGCTCCTGGAAACTCCTCTTTTGTGTCTTAACACGAGTTGTCATTTCAGTTTAGTTAGAAGTTAAGCATTTGTTACCGAAAGCGTTTTCTAAAATGCTGTATATGAAGTATGCATTCCTAGGGGAAGATTTCAGAGATAGATAGATGGTTCGGAGCTAGGTCAGTATCCTGGGGGCCTGCCTGCACCTAGGGTTCACGTTTGGGCAGCTGTGGCACAGGCCTGTGCATCTGCTGTCAGCTGATGGAACAGGGCCCCAGCAGGAAGTGGGACTGGAGTCCTAGGTTACATGCTTGCAGCCCCAGGGCCTTTGAGCAGAACTCAGCCGACTCCCTTCCCTTTAACAAACAGGCTGAAGAACTCAAACTGGCAACACAGCTGACAGGACCAGTCATGCCCATACGGAATGTAAGTAGGGATCCACCATGAATGCTGGGGGGGGGGGGGTGGCTCTGGTTGCAGGGTGGCACCCAGGCTGTGTGGAGATGTCTGGGTTTGTGGGAAACTTGCTGTAACTCTGGAGAGAGCATCTTTCCTTCTTCATGGGCTCCTGGAGGGAGGGCCTTGCCTTTATCTCTGGGGACTTGATTGTCTCATACACACCCCTGCTGCTATTCGGAAAGGCCAGGCCACGGGTCATTGTTTGGACATGTCCGAGGATCCAGCAAATGCCTGGGCCCCTAACTGGGCCCCTGAGGTTCCTGTGGCAAGGGAGGTAGGCTCCCTCTGTCCAAGGTCTCTGGTGTGACCTGGTATCCAGCCTCCACTCTCTGCAAACACCTGAGGTGGTTGTGGTGTTATGTCCTAGGGAGGCTCACTGTCATGTCTCCTTGGTGGAATCATAGTGGTTTTGAAGCTGAGGGTGGGCATGTGTAGCCTTTACCTCCTCTTGTCAGAGGTTTTGCTGACATAGTCATGGACCCTCCTGCAGACGAAGGTTTGACATACCCTGTGTCCCCCTCCAGGTCTACAAGAAGGAGAAGGCCAGAGTCATCACAGAAGAGGAGAAGAACTTCAAGGCATTTGCCAGCCTCCGCATGGCCCGTGCCAATGCCCGGCTTTTTGGCATCCGGGCAAAAAGGGCCAAGGAAGCTGCAGAACAGGATGTTGAAAAGAAAAAATAAAGTGCTATTGGCAACTCCTGCTGCTTGCTGTCTCCATGTGATGGCGTTCTCCTCTGAGGGGACCTGAGACCTGGCAGGGGTGATGGCACCTTTGCAGGGCAGTACAGTGACTAAATAACATCAGTACCTTTCTCGTGCAGGTGTTGCAAGGAGTCCTTGTTAACCAGAGTAGTTCCCAGTTACCTATCTCAGGACTTGGGGCTACATCTTCCCAGACTGGTGTGCATGTCTGCTGTTCTGAATAGCAGTCCCTTTATCCAGGTTTGCAAGTCATGCAGGCTGCCCTGAACCCATCCTCAAGCCACTGTGCCTGTGTGGTGGCTAGGCAGAGGCCAGGGTAGCTTCATTGCCCATCCCAGGGGAAGGCTGGCACTGGAGCAGGGCTTGAGCTGGATCCCTTGTGGCACATGGTGCCCAAGATCCTTTGAAACCAAAGCTGGTTTCTCCACAAATGACAGTAAGGTGGGAGCTCCCAGCAGGACCTGCTGTGATGAGGAGCTTGGGAGGGTGTCTGGATGCTCCAGC
The DNA here is from genome assembly GCF_018345385.1 of Vulpes lagopus. Classification (NCBI taxonomy): domain Eukaryota; kingdom Metazoa; phylum Chordata; class Mammalia; order Carnivora; family Canidae; genus Vulpes; species Vulpes lagopus. The sequence continues at coordinate 90,513,466 of NC_054833.1, read as the reverse complement.
TGTGCAAGTACAGGTTTTCACTGACCTGACCACTAATGAATGACGTGATTTTGTACCCAGCAGCCACATCACTGGTGTCCTGACCCAGGACCTGTGCTGTCACTTGGGCTTGTTTGGAACCAAAGCCGGAGTAGGTTTTCATCTAATAGATGATTTGAAAGGCTCTTCATTTCTTGTACATCCAAAGCGAACAGTTGATGAGCTGCTTACTTCCATGCTCTTGTGTGAGGGTCAGCGGAGGTGGAGCTTTGAGTTGAGGAGCCTAGGCTCTGTCCCTGACAGTCCTGTGCAGAGGGAATGAACTGGTGCTGCATCTGGATCGTTAGTGGTGGCCATCCTGCCTGGTTTGTGTTGAGAAACCTGGTGAGCTCGACTAAGCTGGACATGGGCTGGGAAGCCCATACCTCTGGGGCAGTGGCCCCTGTGCTCCAGCCTTGGAGTGAAGGGAAGAAACACGGGGGGCCCTTAGATGTTGCTTCACCTTCGTTCTACGCCTTCTGGCATTGTGCCACCAGGACAAAAGGCCTCTGCAGGTGTGCGGAGCATCAGGAACAGGCCAGGCACCTGCTGTTGGTGAGTGCGAGTGTGCTGGAGAAAGGCGGGGTGGGGGACCCCTGTTTTAGGACCCTGTTCATTGGGTTGTCCCGTGGTGGTGGCAGCTGTGCTAGATCACCTTGACTAGTCTGATCCCCTGAGTTCCTTCCACTCAGCTCAGCACCCTGGGTGTTTGGGAAGCAAGATGGGCCTGCACCCAGCAGGTGAACTGGATGTGCCATCTGATGAAGCCAGGTAGGAAGTAGGCCTGATCCCATGCACCTGGGCCATGAGCCACACTAGAGACAGATTGAGAGTGAACTCCACACCTGGTAGGGATGCAGGTACCCTAGGTGCTTGGAGCCGTCCCCCGCCCTGCCAGCATTGCTCTGTGTGTGTGGCAGCTCCGTGGCAGCACCACCAGGAGGAGGCGTTCCTTTGCCCACTGGCCATTTCTCGTTAATATCAAGCACATGTGGATGCTTTAGGGTGAGACTGTAGTACAGAATGCATAAGTTTTGTCCCCAGGAAATTTGCAGTAAAGCAGGTGCTGGATGGGTCCCCTCCCCCCCTCCATGAGCTCTGTTAATTGTCTTCAGTAGGCCTAATGTTTGAATAAACCAGATGTCTAATTTAAAAAAAGAAAAAAGGCCCTAGGATTCGGGCTCCTGGAAGATTTCCCCTTGAGTCTGGGCAGAACCGTTTCTGGGAAGGTGGCTCCTGACCCCGCCATGTGTCTCCTGAGGCGGCAGAAACTTGCTGCCAGCCTTGAGGGAGCAGCCACTTGTAAGGGATACAGCAGTGAGAGAATGGGCCCCTATGCCATCTGGGTGAGGAGCTGAGTTCCTAGGCGGCCTCTGAGAAGCCCCTGAGCAGGGAGCCCAGCTGTGGTCTGCTTTGATTGGGAGTATGGTTTTAGCACTACTGTACAGTGACTGAAAAATGAATACAGGCCCTGATCCCTTTATCCCTGTGTGCCCCTGGATGGAAGTCTATTAACAGGCGTGGGCTTCCTATGTGGAGAAGCAGGCAGGATCTGACACACAGGTGGTTCCACTTGTTAGCACCATATTCTGGGTTACAGGTGCCTTCTGGGGCCAGATTCCCAAAGTGGGTACGTGGGTGTTGCCAGCAATGCCCTCAGCAGCCAGCAGGGGTGCTCGGGCTTGCGCTGCCCACAAGATGGCCCATGGGGCACATTTCTCTGTTAAAATAGCTACAATTGTATTTTTTTTTTAATTTTTTATTTATTTATGATAGTCACAGAGAGAGAAAGAGAGAGGCAGAGACATAGGCAGAGGGAGAAGCAGGCTCCATGCACGGGGAGCCCGATGTGGGATTCGATCCCAGGTCTCCAGGATCGTGCCCTGGGCCAAAGGCAGGCGCCAAACCACTGCGCCACCCAGGGATCCCCCAATTGTATTTTTTAAAGGAAGAATTAACATTAATTTCCACTTGCTTGAAACCGTTGTAATTTAAAGGAAAACTTCAATTGTTTGACATTATTTAGGCTTTTTCCGACTTAACCTCAGTTGGAGCCAGAGAGAAGGTACAGGTCCGTGTAAAGGGCTAAGGGCTCTTTTCTTGTGTCTCACGTTTGTATTTTCATTTGTAGGTAGTTGTACCCATCGTGTTTTCTCCTATGGTTTCTAGGTATTCACTTAGTTACATTTTTTCTTTCCTTTTTTACTTTTTTAAAAGATTTTATTTATTCATGACAGAGAGAGAGCCAGAGACACAGAGGGAGAGAAGCAGGCTCCATGCAAGGAGCCTGATGTGGGACTCGATCCTGGGTGTCCAGGATCACACCCCAGGCCGAAGGTGGTGCCAAACCGCTGGGCCAGCAGGGCTGCCCATTTTTTATTTTTTTCTAAGTTAGAAAAGTCCTCTTTGTTTAAAATGGAGAAGAGAGAAAAGCATAAACAGAAGAGAAAGTTGTCCCTTTCCACCTCCACCCACCCTCCACACCCCTAGAATGACTTCTGCCCACAATGGGTTACATAAAGTTATGTTCTCATATAGATACCTGGGTCTTGGGGTGGCTGGGTGATGCTGTCAATGAATCTCAGTGTTTGGTTTTGTTTTGGTTTTGGGCTTTTTTGTGTGTGTGGTTTTTTTGTTTTTTGTTTTTTTTTAATCTCAGGGTTGTGAGATCGAGCCCTGCATCAGACTTGGGATTCTCTCTCCCTCTGCCCCCCCTATATGTGCTCTTGTGCTCTTACTCTAAGTAAATAAATCTTTATATATGTTTTTAAAGATTTTTATTTATTCATGAGAAGAGACACACAGAGAGAGAGAGGCAGAGATACAGGCAGAGGGAGAAGCAGGCTCCATGCAGGGAGCCCGATGTGGGACTCGATCCTGGCCCTGAGCTAAAGGCAGATGCTCAACTGCTGAGCCACCCAGGGATCCCCTTCTAAGTAAATAAATCTTTAAAAAACAAATGAAACATCGGGGTATTTTGTTTTGTGTTGTTTTTTGGGGGAGCCTTTTGTTCTTATGAAAGCAAATGGAGGTGCACGAGGCAGACTCAGAAGAGTATGTGATTTTTTAAAGATTTTATTTAGTTGAGAGGGTGAACGAGAGAAAGAACACAAGCAAAGGGAGAAGCAGACTGCCCGCTTAGTAGGGAGCTCAACACCAGGCTTGGTTCCAGGGTCCCGAGATCATGACCAGAACCGCCGGCAGACGCTTTACTGACTGAGCCACCCAGGTGCCCCTGGAATGCTCTGTTTAAACTTGTATTTTTTTATTTGTTTAGAAGCTAAGGCTATCATCTCATATTTGTTGGCAAATTATCTTTTTTTTTTTTTGTTAAAGATCTTATTTATTCATGAGAGACACACAGAGAGGCAGAGACACAGGCAGAGGGAGAAGCAGGCTCCATGCAGGGAGCCTGATGCGGGACTCGATCCCGGCCCAGAGCCAAAGGCAGACACTCAACCGCTGAGCCACCCAGGCGTCCCCAAATTATCTTTTTTTTTTTTTGGTTCATCTGTCACGTCCATTTTTCTATTGTGATTTTTGTCATTTTCTTGAATTGCACCAGCTCTTTGCATATTAAGGAAATTTGCCTGTTGTCATATGTTGACAGATTTTTTTCCAGTTTATTCTTTTCCTTTTGAGTCTTGTTTATATCTTTTTAAAAATCTTTTTTGAAAAGTAGTCTCTGCACCCAACATAGGGCTCGAACTCATGACCTGGTGATTGATGAAGAGTCAGATGCTCTGCCAACTGAGACAGCCAGGCTCCCTGAGCCTTGCTTGTATCTTGAGCATGTGGGCTGGAGCTGAAATGTGCTCTCTTTTAAGAGACAATGTGGCGTAGTAGGAAGACCACTGCTTGGCCCCTGTAGTGGACATTAATTATTCTTTTGACTCTGGCATCAGAATTCACATTGTGAATTTTTTTTTTAGTCTTGGGAGAAGCAGAACTCCATGCTTTTGTAGGAGCTGAAGGCACCTTACTCTCTGTTCCACTTCCTGTAGCAGGCCGGGTCTCCTTAGTGCCGCAGCCTCAGCATCTGCTCCATGGGCGTAGGCATCATCCCCACCAGTTCCAGGGCTTTCCCAGTGTTTGGTCATTTGTGGCTCCATCAGCCACAATCAGTCTTCAGTTGCTCAGACTGACCAGACATATGAGCATGCTGGCCCAGGTTTGGCTCTGGGCTGCCTGGCACCGACCAAGGGACTTTCAACAAGCAGCAAGTGCCAACCAAGTAGGGGGAACTACAGAGGGGGGAGGGTGTTAGGCCCCAAAGGTAGCAGAGCCTGATGATGGGGCAGACAGATGGGCAGCACGCCAGGGGAGGCAGAAGGTGACATGAAGGGCGAACATTCCCTCAAGTATATCTAGCTCCTACTGTGCACCAGGCATGATCCCTGGCTGCAGGGCAAAGCCAGCCATAGCACAGCCCTGCCTTCACAGGGCTTTCATTCAAGAAGGTCCCAGATACAGGCTCTGGCGGACCCCTCATCCCCTGCTGTAGTGTCCTGCACACATGTCTGCCTCATGGGGCTCTTGGGAGGGGACATCAATAATGAAAATAAGGGGGGTGCCTCAGGTCTCTGGGTGAAAGTCTGCCTTGGGCTCAGGTCAGGATCCTGGGGTCCTGGGATGGAGTCGCACTTTGGGATCCCTGCTCAGCATGGTGGAGGGGAGGTTCTGCTTCTCCCTCTGACTGCCCTTCCCCCAGTTCATTCTCTCTCTCCCTCTCTCTCTCTCTCAAATAAAGTATAAAAAAAGAAAGGGGCCAGGCACAGAATCCCTTGCCAGCAGTGCCTGCCAGCAGTGCCAGCAGCTCCTCTCTCTTCCCTAAGTGTGTCTTCTCCATGTGGTTCTAGGACAGGGTAGAGCAGGGGGTACAGAGTACCTATTGAACACCTACTGCATGCTAGGCCCTGGAGGTGCCCTTAGGTAAACTAGAACCAGAACACAGCAGATTCAAAGCCCATGGGATGGGGAATGGCTGATGGGGGCAGGGAGCGAGTGCTGGCTAGACAGCCATAGAGGGCCCAGCCCAGGGCTGCCAGCAAGGACCAGCTCCCTGTTGGCAGGCTACAGGAGCACTGTCTGGCCGTCCAGGCCCTGGAGAAGGGCCATGGGCATTGGAAGAGTGGACTGGCCTTCCAGAGTCTCAGACCCACTGTCCTGGGAGTGGAGGCCCCTATGCCTCCACCCACCTCCTCGGGGCTGTCCCTCCAGAGTGCTGAGGTCCACTGGGGTCTGGCCCTTCTGAAGGACCTGGTCACAGGCACTCGACTGCTGCCAGGGGGCCACGTGGGGCAGCAAGTAGGTGTGTGTGAGACCCGGCTCCCTAGTACTCAGCTGCAGGGCTGTGGTTGGCCCCTCCTTTCCATGCCTGTTTTCACTGTTGCAGGGGGACCCCAGATTCCAGAGTGTTGGGGGACAGATAGAAGGCAGCTGAGCACCTGGTTAGTCCTGCCCTGCTGAAAAGTTCCCCAGAACTGGGTCAGTGATGAAAGGGACAGGATACAGAGGCAGTGTCAAAGCACCGTCCAGGTGGCCCTTACCAAGAATATCATCAAAAGCCCCCGGATCAGTCAGGTGGGAAGAAAACCAGGACGTCCATCAGTTGGAGACATCAGCCCCGTGGACCCTGCTCCCACCCTGACCCACACTGCCGTCACTGCCTCAGGGACCTGCGGGCAGCTGCGTCCTCATGGCCCCCTGCTCCTACTCTGGCCCCATGGTCCCTGACTGCTGACCTCATGTCCTGGTCAAATGCTGCCCCTGACATGTGCTTGCTTCTACTTGGACAGAGCGAAGGACATCAGGCTGAAGTTAGGTCACACAGACATTAGATTGCCATGGCTCCTTCTGGGTTCTCCATCTCCCAACATCCTCCCGTGCCTTCAGCTCCCCAGTTCTGGGGAAGCAGGACAAGCGCTGAGCACAGAAGGTCTCCTGGGTCTGGGAAACTCAGGAGGGGGACAGTTGGTTCTGGACAGCACCTGGACTGTGGCCCTGGGCAGGTGTCCTGGCCACATCGGACTGATGGCAAAGGGGCTCAGGTGGCCCTGCCCACAGCAAGTGCTCTGTGCCCTCCGAGTTGGCTGTGACTTTTCAGGGGATGAGGCAATAGCAAAGCCACTGAGACACACTGGGGGTCAGGACGGGCCCAGGAACGCTTGAGTTCTGCGTTCTGAGTGCAGGAGTGGCATCTAAGAATCCTAGCTCTGTTCCCACTGTGTGACCTCAGGCAAGCCATCACCCTCTCTGAGCTGTGGTCACCTCGTTGACATCACCTGCCTGGCAGGGACTCCGGCAGCCAGGGACTGAACAGGAGATGGCACCAAGGTAAGGGCCATGGTGCCGTTGGAGGTCAGGGCTCCTTGAGCATGAACATGCTAGTGCTCACGCATGTCTGCCTGTGTGTCCACATCCTGTGTGTGTCTTTGGGGGGTGTGTGTAGAAATGTCCCACCAACCCTGCCTCAGGTCCAGCTCTCAATGCTGAAATAAGGAGTGGCCCAAGATCCAAGGCCTAGCCAGGACCGCAGGCCTCTGTGCTTCACCAGTCAGGGTGGCCCTTCTAGGTGTGACTATCTGATTTCTGAAGCAAGATAAATGCCAAATCTTACAGGAAAACAATCGAGAAGGTTGCAGATGTTCTGAGATGAAATTTTTCATCTTTTTCTTGGGAGGAAAGAAATAAAAGAGGAAGGTAGGTTTGCAACCAGCTTATAAAAGGAAACTCTAGCCAGACATATGGAACATGTTCCCTTCCTGAAAATCCTGTTGACACCACCTGCCCCAGCCCTGCTCCTACAGTGTCAACCTCCTGGCTTGCTGGGAGGTGAACTGCATCCTCGGTTCCGATGAGGAGCAAGACCAAGGGGTGGGGTGTGTGGCAGGTGGACCCTCTCCACCTCTGAGGCCCACACACGGTGACTTGCCCTGGGCCTGTAGCATGTCACTCATGCACAGGCCTTGCCTCACTTTCCAGGTAGGGGACAAAGGTGCAGAGTGGTTCTGGAAGTTACTTGAGGCCAGTGCTGTGAGGCTAGAGCCCAGGAGCTCCCGGAGGGATGCTGGAGGCTGGTGGAGCTCCCCGTGGCTGGAAACACTAGCTGTTTGAAGCAAGACTGCCTCCTTGTTGCTCTAAAAATTCACGATTTGGAAGCATCGCAAGAGACACATGGGAGTTAGTTTGACACATTAGGAATGGTTGGTTCGGTCAGCTTGTCCCTCAGGTGACCTGGGCTGGCAGGTTCAGGGTAAACAGCTGCAGGGGTGAAGCAGTGGGTGTGGGGTGCCCCTCACTGATGGCAAGACCAGGCCATGTCAAACATCTTAAAGGAACAGCTAGTGAGTATTTCAGGCCTCCTAGTCATGTGGGCTCCGTGTCCCAGCTCACTGAGCTCTGCCCTCGGGGCAAAACCAACTGCAGACGATATGTGAGGGACATGATGGATGGCCAGGTGTGTTCCAATTAAACTTTATTTACAAAACAGGCAGCTGCCAGACTTGGGGCCTGGAGGGCTGAAGCTCCCTGGCACCCCACTGTAGGCCTACTTTTATTGAGGTAGAAAGTCAGTGTGCTTGGGCTTCTGAGCACCAGGACACCCCAGATAGGGCTCCCGGCAGCAAACATTGGTTCCTCACGGTCCAGGAGGTTGCACGCCGAGGACGAGGGTGCCTGCAGGAACCTCTCCCTACCCTGCTGTGGCATCCTCAGGTGGAAGGGGCACGGGAGCTCTGGGGGCTCTCCTGGGTCAGGGCAATGATTCCACAGTGCGGGGCAGGATCTCCACATGTGGACTGGAGAGGGCACAAGTATTCCATCGTCGGCATGAAAGAAGGCCATAAAGGCTTGCTCATGACACAAGAAAGCAAGTGGTTACACAGCGCAAAGACTTTGTACCCCCTGCTCGTCCCGCAAACGCGTCCTGAGCAGGTGCCAGGGGCCAGATGCCAGGCACAGCCCTGTGGCAGCAGACACGGCTGGGATGGGCCGCCTAATGAACAAGCTGTGGCTCAGATGCTGGAGGCAATGGTGGAGAAGGCTCACGAACAGATGCTCACAGAAACGGGGATAGAAGGCCACCTACCCGCACAGCAGCCATGTCTGTGGCTGGGCGCTAGAACTTTCCTGCCCACGGGCCCCTCCACATTGTGTGACTCCAACAAGGGTCTGTTCTCTTCTTTGCCGAACAATAATAACAAAATGATGAGCGAGGGTCTCGTTCCCGAGGCTGGCCACGGGAGCCACCCCCCACCCCCCGCCCCACTCATCAATCCCAGGACCCATGTGGGCTAGCAGCGAGCAGATGGCTCTACCACCCTGCTGCCTGTTCTGGGGACTTGGGAAGGCCACACAGGCCTAGGCATCACAGACCAGGGTTACAGGGAATCTGCTTTTCTGCGGTTCCTTGCCATGCACGCCGTCTGCCCTGGATCACACTGCAGAGGCAGCCACATCCTGGGAGTCTCCAACTGGAGACCCAGTGGGTCCGTGAAAAATCTCTGGACCTCAGATACTTGAACTCCCAAACTCTGAATTCTCTTTCCTCTCTCTCTGTCAGCAGAAATGTTGCCTGTTACTTCCTGTGGAGTCGCGTGTGTAGGGACTGCACCCACACCTGTGAGCCATGTGCCCTAGGGCAAGTCACTGAGTTTCGGGGTGTGCCTTTTCCTCATCTGTGAAATGGGGCTGTTGTGAGCATCACGTGGCATCACACCCTGCAATCAGCATGCAGTGTGCACAGCGGTGGCAGATCATTTGCATCTGTTGCAGTGGTCAAGCCTGGAAGTTGAGCCTGGGGGAGCCAGTCGTCTGGGAAAAGCCTCCCGAGGAGACCAAGGAGCCTTGCTGTGTGGGGCCGGGTGCCCAGCTGAGCCCAGATCCTTGCCCTTATTCCGCACCCTTATCCCCATGGAAGTTCACAGAGGCCAAGGAGCCTCTCCCAGGGTGCAGTTGGGGCAGGTGTCCTGGAGAAGCGGGTGCTGGGAGGCCTGGGGCCCTGTAAGCCCGGGAGCCACCACCACAAGCCACATGCATGGCAGGGAGGCTCAACCCTTTGACCCCTCTCAGTTCTGGGAGGCTGGGGCTGGGATTGATGCAGGGCTAGAGGGCCCACAGGAGCTCCAGACTGGTCCCAACAGAGCAGCTAGCCCTGGTCAGCTGTTTTCCACAGCTGTGTGCACCTGGGCCACCTTCTGAGGAGTGTCACAGAGGCTGGAGGAAGCAGAATAAGGGGCCGCCGACTGGCCTCACATCCCTCTGTGTCTCACTGTCCCTTGCCTCTGGAGCCAGATGCCTGGACCGTGAGCCCCTGCGCTGGAGTCCAGCTTACTCAGCCAGGCGGCAAGGATTTTCCTTCTGCAAACTGGGCACCTGGTCTGTGCCTTCCAGATGTGCCGGGGGTGCAATCCCGCCATCTCACCGCCAGGGATGCTGTCCGCTCACGGGGACTCCCTGGCGGAGGCAGCCTGACCCATCCTGAAGCATACCTGACGGGTCCTTATTGGGCCCTCTGACCCCATAATCTTCTGTGGTCCTGGAGGCCAAGGCTGAGCCCTGATCAGCCCGAGGACACAGAACCTAGCACACCAGAGATCCAGTCTCTGCTCCCCTCGTCCTCAGGCCCTCCCTGAGCTCTCTTCTTGTCCCCTGCCCCCTATGGCTTCTGGCCAGGTCTGTGCCCTATTTTTAGGAAAAAATTGGCAAAGAGAATGGGTTGGGAGGCAGTTTCTGCATCTGTTAACACCTCCTCTTCTGCAGAGCTTCCGTCAGGTGTTCCAGGGCAGAGTAGAGTGTTCCCCCCCTCCATGGAGCCCAGGGCTGCTCCCATCTGGCTGCAGGGCAGAGGTGTGGGTGGCAGGGTCCCCATGCACTGCCAGGTTGGGTTCTGACACCCAGGGCAGCGAGGAGCTATCCCTGCTCTTGGACTACAAGTTCTGGGGAAGCGGGGACCTGTCCCTTCATTTCCAGTGCCAGCCTGGGGTGGGGGCGCCCAGCACACATTAGGTGCCTGTGAAATGCCTGTTGATTAAAATGCTGCATCACCATGTGCCCTCTACATGGGGTCCAAGATGTGGGGAGGAGCACGGGGATGTGGTGCTGAACTAGGGGTCCAGCTGCCCCCCCTCACCTCACCAAGGGGCCTGGAAGTTCTGGACCCTTACTGCCAGGCCCTGAGACAGCCAGGAGAGGACGCTGCCCCCACGGCCCGTGGGAGTGCACCCAGTCTGGAGGGCGCCAAACCTCTGGGCTCTGGCCTCCCAGGAGGGAGCTTGAACCCTGGGAGCCCCAGGGGGACGCGGGAGCAGAGCTGGCTCAGGCCTCCGGCAGACCCCTCCCTGCCCCTGCATGATTCCCCCTCCTCTACCCTCCCCCCATCGCCCCTTCCCCGTCCCCTCCTCGGTCCCCCTCCCCGGCCACCCTTCTGCATTCCCCGCGTGGTGGCGGCCGCGGGAGCCACGTGTGTCGGCGCCCGGCGGGCGTGCAGGGAAGCGCGGCCACGCCTGGCCCGGCCATCATTCCCGAGCGGCGGCGGTGCCGACGGGAGCGGCCCCTCGGTGGTGTGCCCAGCCGGGTCCCCGAGCGCTGGCGCCGGGAGCATGAGCTCGAGCTGGGAGCGTGGGGTGGCGGCGCCCCCCGGAGTGCTGCCCGCGCCCTGCGCCTCCAAGGTGGAGCTGCGGCTGAGCTGCCGGCACCTGCTGGACCGCGACCCGCTCACCAAGTCCGACCCCAGCGTGGTGCTGCTGCTACAGTCCCAGGGCCAGTGGGTGCAGGTAGGGGGGCGACGAGGACCCCCAGACTGAGGTGGGTAGGGTGCAGGGCAGGCTCAAGGCTGGGGTGACCAAGTCTAGAGAATCCGTGTCCAGAAAGGGGGGTGTCCAGAGCCCCAGGGAGAGAGAGGGAGCACCAGAGTGGGGGAGCAAGAAGGGTCCCACATGGGGGTTCGATGCCCGCGTGAGGCACCCAGCTTGACCGTGCTCGCAAGAGCGCAGAAGGGAGTGGGGGGTGCAGGAGAGAGTGGTGTGGCCGAGGGGAATGCAGGGCTGGCCTGACCTGGGGGTCCCCCGCTGGCCTGCCAAGTCCTCATCCAGAGGGCAGAGGCACCCAGACCTGAGATCCCGGGCAGGGAGCAGGAAGGGGCTGGTGGGGCTGCGGGGGGAGTGGGAAGCGGCTGAGTGAGGCTGGCGCGCTGGAGGAGCTAGAGATTTGGCCCCAACCCCCCTGGAGGGCTCCCAGCCTGTCGCCTGCTCTTCTGCTGTGGCACTGGGAGTCCCCAGCAAGCCCAGAGTGACTGGGCTGGGCTGGGTCAGCTCCACGGACCTGTTTCTCCCTTTGACACCCTCTGGTCCGGGGAGGGGGCGGTCACTGGGGTGCCTGTGTGGCCTGCTGCCCCTTGTCACCCCCGGTCCAACCCTCCTTGTGGACCAGTTGGGTGACAGCTCAGAGGGCTGTGCATCGGCAAAGCACTTTGTCTCCTGTGAGATGTGTGCTTCACCTCGCAAGACCAAGAAACGCCTGGTGTGGGCCAGTGAGGTTAGGGTTGGGGCCATGGTGGCATTGAGGGGTCCCTCCCCACGCTCTGGCAGGCCCCCTGGCTTTTGTGTCAGTGCAGGGTTCTGGGTGGGGCAGTGGAGGGGGGGGACAACTCCCCCTGCACCATGTTCTCTGCTGGGGACCCGGGTTGGGGTGTTGGGCAGGACAAGGGGGAGGCAGACACGTTGGCCCCGACCTTTGTGGGGCAGTCTTGGCAGCCCCAATCTCCAGCTTCCTCAGCCTGGCTCTGCTCCCCCAGGTTGTGACCTCATGCTGTTCCTTGTGGTCTCTTGACCTCCAGCCTCCTGGGGCTGCCGAACCCTGTTGGTCATGGACCGCAGAGGCAAAGGGGACACTGCAGCCCAGTGTCTGCGTGGTGGTGGGGACACTGGGAGGATCTGGAGCAGGGCTCTCTGTACCGTAAGCCTCCATTAGCTTCTGCTGCTTGGCCTGAGCTCTGTCTGGTGCAGATGTCCCTCGGGGGGGAACAGACCCTCCATCTGAGGATGTGGGGTTTGTGGACTTTGGAGGGTGGCAGACCTGCCTGCCCAGGCTGGACTGTGCTTTAGGGGCACGGGGAGGCCTATGTTGGAGGAAGAGCTGAACCCAGGAGGAATCTGGACCCCTACCCAGTCTCCCTGCCTGTCTGGCTGCGGGGAGATCTCCACTTGGCTTTGCCCAGCCCAGAATTCTGACCTGGCTTGGACTGCTTCTGCACAGGACCCTGCCGTTCTCCAAGCCTCCCCAGTTGTGATGGGGATAGAGCGGGCTGTTCTGGGCATGACAAGAGAAGCTGCAGCCTATGGCTAGCCTGGGCTGTGGGCCTTTCTCTCCAGGGGGGCAGGTGCCCAAGGCTCCTGGAAGCCTCCAGCAGCAGGAGGGAGCTAGAATCCTGAGGCCTGGATGTGGATTGGTGGGGAGGCGGGGGCCTTCCCAGGGTGCGGCCTGGAGCAAGCCTTCCAGGAGCACCTGAGGGCAGTTGCATGGACTCTGTGGGCCAGAGGTGGGGGCACAGGGCCCTGAGGAGCACCAGTGTGGAAGCTGCTGTCCCATGGGCCTCTCACCCTGGGCTGCTTGCAGGTGGACAGAACAGAAGTGGTCCGGAGCAGCCTGCACCCCGTGTTCTCCAAGGTCTTCACACTTGACTACTACTTTGAGGAGGCACAGAAGCTGCGTTTCGAGGTATATGACACCCATGGACCCACCAACCTCGGCTGTCAGGATGATGACTTCCTCGGGGGCATGGAGTGTACCTTGGGGCAGGTGGGCATCTGGTCCCCTGGGGAGGGAGGGGTCAGGAGAGCACCCCTGGGCTAACGCTGAGTGCTGGCATGATGGCCTGGGTGGCGTGGGGATGGCCTGATGGAGAAGTGCCTCAGAGGTCCCTCTGGGACGAGCATCCTGCTCTGTCTCCATAGTGATTTCTCTTTAAAATTTCCTATTAGTTTTAAAAAGATGTGATTTTGAATGGGGTAGTGCATTCATATAATTCAGCGTTTGGAGAGTATGAAAGGCATGTCATGGAATGTCTACCTCTGGCCTTTTCCTGGACTTTGTGTTCTCATGTGATGAAATGAGTGTATATTTTTTTCTCCGTGTATATATTTTAAAACACAAACTACATACACTGTTCTGCAACTTGCTTTCTTCACTTTCATGACATAAGAGAGCCGTTCCACCTTGGCACATAGAGGTGTCCTTGCTTCCCCTGCGGCAGACTGACCAGCCCATCCCAGGCTGCGGTCCTCAGGTGATGTCCTGTCCATTAGCTCTTCCATTCGCAGCATAGCAAGAGCGCTTGCCCACTGCCACCCAGACAGCCCAGTGCCAGGTGGTGTGCTGAGTGTTCACGCTGCGTATTTCCCTCCCAGCATGTCAGGGGAGGGCTTCTTATTTACTGAGACATAATTTACTTACAGTAGAACGTGTAGACCTTAAGGGTGGAGGTTGATGAGTTTAGGTACCTGTCTACCTGACCATCTCCCGGCTCACACAGAACATTTTATCACCCCATATAGCCCCTCCTCTCCAGCCAATTCCTGCTAGTTTCGCCTGTTCTAGAAGTTCCTGTTCACGAATCACACAGTGTGTTCTCATTTGTGTCCGGTTTCTCTTACCCGACATGATGTCTGCATGACTCATCCCCATTGCCGTCTGGTTTGGAGCTGGTGGAGGGTGGATCCCTCTGTCATCCCCATTTTACAGATGACAGCACTGAGATTAAGTAGGGGGCACAGCGCAGAGCAGGATTCCACCCAGGTGGCTTCCTACCTGCCCATCTCGAGTCTGGAAGGATAGCATGCACCACGGAAACACGTGTAGACACACATGGAGAAATGCACAGACACACATGTATTGACCTGCATGCACAGACCCACATGTACACATGGGCGCAAGTCCCTGGCGTGTGTAGATACATGGACACCTACAGAAACACGTATGGGCACATACATGTCGAGGTAGGCATGGAAACTTTAGACAATGAAAAGTTCCATCAATAAGCGTGCTCTAAGCTGCTCACCAGGCCTGCGTGGCCATCAGGGGAACTGTGGACAGAGCTCGAGGTATGGACACTGGCTGCCAATCCCCATCGTGTGACATTGAGAAGTCCCTCACCTCTGCCTGAACCTCCAAGCATCAGCCACCTCAGTGGATGGTTCTGGGGATCGAGAGAAGAAAGCACCTATCGACCATACCTGGTTCACAAACCAGCTACCCCATTTGTCCTGATAGGAGAGCCCCAGAAATGGAGCCTATGGGTGGGGGAACCCAGGGAGGCTTGGGCCATAGCCTCCCTCCCTCACACTCACACCCTGCAGAGAGCTTTCCCACACCTGGGCTGTCTGTCTGGACACCAGGGAATGTTCCCATGTGCTTGGACTCTGTCAGCGAGGCAGCCCCTGCTGGGTGTGTGGGTTGGGAATGTCCTGTCTGCTGTGTGGACTTGGCTTCCTCTCATGGTCACCCCAGCTCCAGGAGCTGGGAGGAGGTGGGGCTAGGTGAGTGCTTATGAGCATCAGTGTTGCTGTCTCCATGGTAATAGTGTGTGTCTTCCTTGGCCAGCAGCGGGGGGTGTCCCCCTATGAAGGCATTGAGCCTCTGGTAGTGTGAGGGACTGTCATCATCCATCTCTTCTATAGACCAGGTGCCCCCCACCTCAGTCCTGCCCTCTAGTGAACAAGGGCCACTGGCTGCACACAGCTTCTCTGTGTCAACTCATGGGCCTCAGTTAGGGGTTTGTGGCCAGATGAGGGCAGCATCCCTGTGGGGCCAGGCAGGGGGTGGGTGGGGGAACGGGATGGGAGGCACAGGGAGGGTGCAGCACCCGTGCGTATAGGGAATGATGGTCTGTAGGCTGCATGGCCCGGTGGACAGCTGTGGGCGGGTGACTCCAGTCTTGTCTCAACCCCTCTGCCTCTGGCAGCACCTCCCGGGAGTCCAGGTTAGGGCCCAGAACCGCTGGCTTCACGCTGGCAGGCGCTGCTTGAGGCACCTGGCTGCCCTGGGGCTAGGCCGGGGCTGCCCTGGGCTGTTGAGGGACCTGGCCGCATGTTCGCTCCTGCCTGGCTGTGGCACTGCTCTGCCTCCCGCCCGGGGCGTCACTTCCTCTCTGACCCTGTTACTTCTCCTGACACGTGGGGCAGGCAGCTCCAGGAGGCTGTGGAACTGAGCGCACTGGACAGGGAGAGGCCATGGGGGGTTCCTAGGTTCTAGGTCCTAGGTCCTAGGTCTGGAGGAGCCAGGCTGCCCAGGGTGACTGAGGGCAGGGGCGGGGTCCCTAGGGACAGGGGCTGACCCTCCCTGACGGTTGTCACTCCCAGATCGTGGCCCAGAAGAAGATGACCCGGGCGCTGCTGCTCAAGTTTGGCAGGAACGCCGGCAAGTCCACCATCACGGTGAGGCCACCTGCCCTCCTGCCCAGCCCCTCCGCCCTGCGGACCCCCGCCCCTTCCTCCATGCATCCTGGAGGACAGAGGGGCTGCCTTCGGGCATCCAGGTGCCTCCCCTGGGCCCGGCCTGCGGAGCTCGGAGCCGTGGCTTCCCCTCCAGGTGATAGCCGAGGACATCTCCGGGAACAACGGCTACGTGGAGCTCTCCTTCAGGGCCCAGAAGCTGGATGATAAGGTGAGGGCAGTGTCTGCAGGGTGGGGATGGGGGGAAGGTGCTGACAGTGACAGTGACAGCAGCCCTTCCCCTGCTGGAGCCTTCCACTCTGAGGCCGCAGACAGGACTGGCTGCAGGGAGACAAGTGATAGGCTGAGTGAGAAGCGCATGGAGCCATGTGCCCCAGGCAGGCTGCTCCTGTCACTGCTGCTCCTGTCACTGTCCTCTGCCATGACCCGTGTGCTGGGCCCCTTCCTGAAACACCTGTTGATGGTCATGCTCCCTATGGCAGAGGTGCTTGCGGCCGCATTTTATGATGGGGACATGTGCTCAGGGAGGTGGCCATCCAGACAGCGGAGGACCTGACTCTGAGCCTGGTTCTGTGGCTCCTCACATGGGGTGGGGACACAGAGAGCAGGGATCTGACCCCCTGGCCAGGGGGATGGAAGCCTGGGAAGTCGGCAAGTGGTGCTAGCTGAGGGCATGCAGACACAGCTGGAGAGAGGGTAGGCCTGGGGATGCAAGTTACAAGGGTACTAGGGAGCCAGTGAAGTCTCTAGAGGGGAGGGCAGGGCCTTGCATCAGTCTAAGAGGCTCTTGCCCTCATTTCATAACTAAGGAGATAGAGGCTGAACCCAGCAGAGCTGGGCGGGCTGCTCCCACTCCACTTAGCTAAACATGGCCTCTGCTCCTCCTACAGGACCTCTTCAGCAAGTCGGACCCCTTCCTGGAGCTGTACCGCGTCAACGATGACCAGAGTGAACAGCTGGTGTACCGCACAGAGGTGAGGGTTCCCTGCCTAGCGCCTGACATTTCCCACAGGGCTTTGGGGACAGGAATGAGAAGACAGGGAAAGGATCCATCTCCCTTTCCACAGGATCCAGCAGCCCTGGTGCCCTGCGTCCACCCGCTAGAACCCACCACTGTGTTCTGTTGTCCCTGACTGCAGGTGACACTCAGGGAGAGCACTGAGAAACTGTTTCCTTTTCAGATGCATTAATCTGAATAAACAAAAAAGCTATTTAAAGAAAGAGGGTCCAAGTGGTCCAGGAATGGGGCGGAAGCCTGGTCCTGCCTGGAGCCCAAGCCAGCACTCCCCCACCCCCTATTACTCCCCTCTACTCCTGGCCCCCAGGTAGTGAAGAATAACCTCAGCCCTGCGTGGGAGCCTTTCAAGGTCACCCTGAGCAGTCTGTGCAGCGGCCAAGAGACACGGCCTCTGAAGGTGGGGCAGCATGGGGGGCCGGTGGGGGCGGGGATGGGGACTCCAGGTGGGGGTCCCAGAGGGGCAGGCGGGCTGAGGGGGCCTGGGCTCCCCAGTGCCTCGTCTGGGATTACGACTCCCGTGGAAAGCACGACTTCATCGGGGAGTTCTCCACCACCTATGAGGAGATGCAGAAAGCTTTCGGGGAGGACCAGGTGAGCTGGGGCCCCTCTCCCCCCTCCCCCGAAAACAGGGTGGAAACGGGGTGAAAGCCTAGCTCTGGCCCTTCTGCAAAGGGTTCCCTGGGAGGAGCCACAAGGAGGCAGGTAGGGCACCTGCCGGAGCAGGATTTGCTCTGGAAACTCTTACTACTGGGAAAACCCAAAGAAGATAGGTGGTGACCACGCCTGCCAGGGGCCAGAGCAGGGACAGTAGTCCACTTGGTACAGCAGCAGAAATGCAGTTCAGGGCTGGGGGTTTTGGGTTTTGTTTTTTTTAAAGATTTTATAGATTTATTTGAGAGAGGGGGAGATAAAGCAGGAGCAGGAGGAGGGGCAGGGGGAGAGGGAGAGGCAGGCTCCCCTCCCCACTGAGCAGGGCTCCATCCCAGGACCCCGGGATCACGACCTGAGCTGAAGGCAGACGCTTCACCGACGGAGCCCCCCAGGTGCCCCTGGGCTGGGGTTTGAGGCCTCCCTGCCCCTTTGGGGTGGGTGTTGGGCCCTGGCACTCTGGGGTGGGGGTGTCTGCCTATCCCTGCCCCCCAGGCCCAGTGGGACTGCGTGAACGCCAAATACAAGCAGAAGAAGCGTCATTACAAGAACTCCGGGGTGGTCATCCTGGCAGATCTGAAGGTGAGCTGCGCCCCCTGCCTGCAGACACCCCATGCACCCTCAGTGGGCTTGGGGCTGGCTCCCACGGAAACTGCCCCTCCCTGCAAGTCTCCCCATTGTCAGACGGACCCTCAAAGGCCTCCCATCCCAGAGGTCCAGTGGTCCCCAGTAATGGGGAGGGAGGTGGGAGGGATGGAGGAGAGGAGGTGTCAGAGAAGGGAAGTGGGGGGGTGCTGGGGGTCGGGTGACCCTGGGGGGAGGGCAGCTCCCTGGGGCTCCAGCCTCAGTGCCTGGGTGTGGGGTGCCCCGGGTGGGCCCTGCTGACGCCCCTGCCTGGAAGTTCTACAGGGTTTACTCTTTCCTGGACTACATCATGGGCGGCTGTCAGATCCACTTCACAGTGAGTGCACAGGACCCTGCTCCCCGCCCTGCCGGCAGAACCTGGGGCCCCTCCCCAACCTGGATGGGGTGGACAAGCATAAATGGGTAGAGTAGGCACTTCTGCAGGGTCTGGAGGTCCTGCACACCCCCTGCCCAGGCTCTGGGTTCTTCAGGGGGCGACTCTTCCGATGCAGATGAAACAGGCACAGAGGGTCTCCCTCGGGAAGGGATATAGCCAGGACAGACACAGTCACAGAAACCCAGGTGAGGAGAGAACAGAGTGGCCCCTGTTGCTGCCAGGGACAGCACCAGAAGCCACAGGACCCTGCTGGTGTGGGCCTGGCCTGGAGCTAGAGAGCCTGGTGTCCCTGCCTGTGTGTCACCTCTTTGCTCATTCATGGACGCATGGGGTCATGTCATTCCCCTGAGCAGCAGCCACCATGGTCTGAGGGAAGTGGCCCAGCAGGGGAAGTCCTCGGGGACCCCAGCCCAGAGCTTGAATTCTCAGACCCTGCCTGGGCAGTGTGACCGCAGAGACGGGATGGGCCTGGTCATGGCCTTGCGTCCCTTCCGGCCACCCCTGCCCCGGGTCCAGGACACTGCTGGATGAGCCCAGGGCTCAGTGTGATGGCACTGTGGGCCATGGGCTGGCGTTCCCTGGAGAGGTGCTTGTTTCTGCCTGAGGATACAGGCTTCAGGGTCGTTGATCAGCACTGACGGATGCCCACTGTCCCCAGGTTCCCCTCTGTCCTCCACCCCAGCAGAGCTGGGCCCTCAGAAGGCCCTGGAACTGCTCTCGTTTGCACCCCTTGGCAAGCAGCTCCCCACAGCTCATTCCCCTACTTGCCGAAGGGGGTTCTGGGTGCCTAGTCCAGCCCAGGTGAGAGAGGGGCCCCCAGCTCATGAGCCGGGGTCTCTGCAGGTGGCCATCGACTTCACAGCCTCCAATGGTGACCCCCGCAACAGCTGCTCCCTGCACTATATCAACCCCTTCCAACCCAACGAGTACCTGCAGGCCCTGGTGGCCGTGGGAGAGATCTGCCAGGACTATGACAGGTGGGGCCTGTCCCTCAGTCCCCAACCTGCCCTCCACCCTCTGCCTTGCCCTGCCCCCCTGACCTGCCCTGTCCCCCTGACCCATCCCGTCCACCTGACCCACCTTTCCCCTCTGACTCTCCCTGTCCCCCCTGACCCATCCTGTGCCCCCCACCTGCCCTGTCTCCCTCCATCTTCCCTGTCTCTCCTGACCTGCTCTGTACCCCCCACCCTTCTTGTCCCCCCCACCTGCCTCTCCCCTTCCCCTTCCTGCCTCCCTGGTCTCCAGCACAGGCTTCGGCCCAGGGGGTGGGCACCATGACTATCCACCGACCAGAGGAACCTGCCCAAGGATGGCTGGCAGTGCCTGGGCCACAGTGGGTGGGGCTCATTCCATGGGCTGGACCCTGGTGTCCTTGTGTGGCTCCTCCCCATGGGTAGTCCATCCCCTGAGGTGAAACATGAGGCAGAACCCCCATGTGCTAGGGTGGGGCTGCCCCTCACGTGTTCTCCTTCACACAAACATGGGGGGCAGTCCGTGGCCCACTTTACAGTTGGGTAAACTAAGATCATGGTGAGAGGGTGGGTGGCAGAGAGCTGAGGTACCAAAGGCAGGAGGCCGGTCCTTCCCAGGGTCAGGCTGTGGTCCCAGAGCACAGGCTTGGAGAAGGAGGAGGCAGCTCTCCCCACCACTGGAGGCCGTTGTCTTCTTCGTGCACTGCCTAAGTGTCCCCCATGTGGTGTGAAGTGGGACTGGGCGCCCAGGAAAGTGTCAGGGTGGGCCTGGTCACACAGGGGTGGAATCGAGCCCCACTCTCTTGGTCCTGGTGGATACCTCCCCAAAGCACCCCCGTCCCTACCCCCGGGAAATCAGGGACCCCTGTGTGATGGGGCCACCTCTCTTCCAGCGACAAGAGATTTTCTGCTTTGGGGTTTGGAGCTCGAATCCCTCCCAAGTATGAGGTAGGAGAGCCTGGGGAGTGGGACCCCAGCCCCTTGTACCTGCTGGGGCCTCCAGGGCCACGCAGCTTCTCCCCAGCAGAGGCTGTCCTGGGTCCTGGGACCCCTTGGCTGCTGGGAACTGGTTCCTATGTAACGGGCAGTGGGCAGGTTGCAGGGACTCTGTGCTTCCTGCCAGAGAGGCTGACCTTGCTCACCTAGCACTAGTGGCCCTGGAGAGCTGAAAAAAAACTGTGTCCCTGTCAGGAGAAGGGGAAGGAGTCTGGAATCTTCCAGTTGCAAAGAGCAGTTCAACTGGCTCAAGCGGAAAAACATAGTGGCAGGAGGGATCTGTTGGTTTAGTGCTACTCAGAAACCTCAGGCCTGCAGGGGCTGAGGGACAGGTCAGCCTGCCCCCTGTTCCAGGCGACTCCCTCCATGAGACTCTGTCCACACGGGGGCTCTAGGGGCTGCAAGCCTACCTACCTCAGTAGGTATGGGGTGGGCGTCCTGGAGGGGTAGCCTAGCTGAAGCCCCTCTGTACCCACCCAGGTGTCCCACGACTTTGCCATCAACTTCAATCCCGAAGATGATGAGTGTGAAGGTAGGGGCCTGAGGTGGGCCTGGAGGGGTGGGGTAGTGAACCCACACCCAGCTCACGCTCCTTCCCCCACAGGAATCCAGGGTGTGGTGGAAGCCTACCAGAACTGCCTGCCCAGGGTACAGCTCTATGGCCCCACCAATGTGGCTCCCATCATCTCCAAGGTGGCCCGCATGGCAGCGGCCGAGGAGCACACTGGGGAGGCCTCCGTAGGTACCTGGGGCAGGTGGTGCAGTGGGAGCCGGTGTACCAGAAGGTGGTGTGTGCCGCTGGGGGACCAGGACATAGGGGCCGTGGTGTGTGGGCTGGGGCAGGGAGGTCAGGGAGGCTGAGGGTGCAGAGCTGGGGAGCCCTGGGGATGCAGGAGGGCCCTGAAGCCTCCTCCCCTCTTCTCCCTCCTGGTCCCTCCCTCTCTTCATGTGTGTTTGTTACTACATTACTTCCTTCTGAACCATTTGAGAGTTGGAGCTGGCCTCCTGACACTCCTCTTGCCACAGCGGGGACATTCTGTGCACAAGCACAGCTCTGCTTTCAAGCCCAGGGCCTTGAAGGACTCCCCTTCTTATCTCACCCTTCCCATGTGTCCGTGTTTGCCCGTGGCCCTGGATCTGCCTGGGGTCCTGGGCTCTTGACCCGCACTGTCCCTCAGCCTTACTCTGTCCTTGTGACTTGCCATTGACCAGACACCAGCCAACCATCCTCCCATGGCTTGAACTGGCTCTCACCCCGTGTTGGGGCTGCCATACATCCTCACTTTCTCTCCCAGGCCCAGAAGCTCAGAATCCGAGGGTTGCAGCCTCCTGCCCTGTGACCTTTAATGCTTTGCTGTGTATTTCCTGATTTCTGTGTGTTCTCTTATATAATCATAGTACAAATACCAATTTCAGGAAATTTAATTTATTTTTATTATTTTTTAAATATTTTATTTATTTATTCATGAGAGGCAGAGAGAGAGAGGCAGAGACACAAGCAGAGAGAGAGAAAAGCAGGCTCCATGCAGGGAGCCTGATGTGGGACTTGATCCCAGGTCTCCAGGATCAGGCCCTGGGCTAAAGGCAGCGCTAAACCACTGAGTCCCCCGGGCTGCCCCAGGAAATTTAATTTAGATAGAATACTTTGATCTATAGGATATATTCCAATATCATTACCTTCCCAGTAATAACGCCATAGCACTATTTAAAACAATTTTTTAAAAAGATTTTATTTATTCATGACAGACACAGAGAGAAAGGCAGAGACACAGGCAGAGGGAGAAGCAGGCTCCACACAGAGTCTGATGTGAGACTAGATCCCTGGACTCCGGGATCATGACCTGAGCCAAAGGCAGATCCTCAACCACTGAGCCACCAGGTGCCCCAATTCTGTAGCACTTTTATTTCTGGCACAGGATCCAGTCAGGATCAGAAATAGCAGGCACCTTCCCATATGACTTTGAAGCAAGTCCCAGACACATAACCATCTCTGAATATCACCGTAAGACTCTAGAAGAGGTGAAATCAAGCCCCAGCACCATGAGCACACCTGAAAGACCACAGTAACTCTGAGGCATTTAAATATGAATATGAAATATTTAGGTAGCATGCACCTGTCCAGCTGATGGTCCTTACGGGCAGAACTGGGGTAAATGGCCCCCAATGCCGCAGGGGGACCTGGGCTGTGTGTCCTGTCGGGTCTCCTGGTCTGGAGTTGGCTGACCCTGCCCTTCAGTGGCATTCAGCGCCCTCTGGTCTGATTCCTGTAAACAGGGGCCAACTTCCCAGGAGGTGGTGGGCGTGTCCCCGGGTCCCTCTCAGTCCTTCCTGCCTCCTGGAGCCTCTGTCTTAACTAAGACACTTTGGGGGAGGTTTTTGTGGGTTGTCCAATAACATCTGGAGCAGCGTTGGTACTGTGGGGAGGTGCTGGGTGACCTGGGACCCACTACCCGTCTCTCTCCGTCCTGAGGGGAAGCAGTGTGACTCCCTGGGAGTGGACCACAGTCCCCTGCTCCCTGACCCTGGGAGGCCTATGCTCTGTCTAGGAGCCCAGTGTTTGAATATTGGGCACAGCTCCGGGCTGTGAGGTGTCCGTGGCACTGGAACCAGTCTGGGTGGCAGGAGGAGGTCCAAGAGCTGGGCTAGGTCCAGCCAGGGGTCCCCAGACTGGTCAGTCCTCCTGTGGGTCTGGGGCTCAAGGGGGAGGTGGGGTTGGGGTGGCAGGGGCCTCTTGACAGAGGTGACCCTGCTGGACTGCCCCTGGCTCCTTGCCCTCAGATGCTGTTGCAGTGCTGGTGCCCACTGGGCCAGGGGCTTCTTTTTTCTCCTCTTTGTTTTCTCTTGTCCAGATTTTCAGTACTGATTTTTAGTAGTTCTGTTTTTATGAGGGGGTTGCTTGCTTTGTTTTGTAAAGATTTTATTTTTTAAGTACTCTACACCCAGTGTGGGGCTTAGACTCACAACCCTGAGATCAAGAGTTGCATGCCCCATCGACCAAACCAGCCACCCAAGGTGTTTTGAGAGAGAGAGAGAGAGAGAATGCAGTGGGGGGTGGGCAGAGGAAGAGAGAAAATCTTTTTTTTTTAAGAGAGAGAATCTTTAGCAGATTCCACTCTAACTGCGGAGCCCAACATGGGGCTGAATCTCAGGTCATGGCCTGAGTCAAAATCAAGAGTGTTTTTTCTTTTTAAGATTTTATTTATTTATTCATGAGAGACAGAGAGAGAGGCAGAGACACAGGCAGAGGGAGAAGCAGACTCCATGCAGGGAGCCCGACGTGGGACTCCATCCCGGGTCTCTAGGATCACGCCCTGGGCCGAAGGCGACGCCAAACCACTGAGCCACCCGGGTGCCCAAAATCAAGAGTTAGATGCTTAACCAACTGAGCCCCAAACTCGTTGTTTTTTTTTTAAGATTTTATTTATTTATTTATTTATTTATTTAAATTTATTTATTTATTCATAAGAGACACAAAGAGACAGGCAGAGACATAGGCAGAGGGAGAAGCAGGCTCCAAAGGGGAGCCCTATGCAGGACTCAATCCCAGGACCCCAGGATCATACCCTGAGCCGAAGGCAGACAACCTCTGAGCCACCCAGGTGCCCCTGTTCTTTTTTTTTTTTTTCAACAAAGGAAATGGACTCTTATTTGAAACAAGTCCCAATGTGTCTTTGTGCTGATGTCCTGAGCACTTGACCAGGCTGGACCAGAGTGTGTCCTCTCTAAATGGTTCCTTGGATCCCAGGGTCCCTTTGGGGTATGGGAGGCCATGTCCACCAAGAGCCCACAGGTTCGTCCTCTGGCCTCAGACCTGGCTTCGGACCCAGGCTCCACCAGCATCAGCCTGTCCATCTCTAAGAGGCAGAGACGGGACAGGTTGGGAGACGGAAGCTCGGCACGCAGCACAGAGTGTGCCACAGTACATGAGCTCCTGATGTATCACGGTTGTGATATATTACACTTTAACACACTTTAACAAAACACAATTTCAGAAAAGCCTGAAAACCACCAGCTAGAGATGTCTGCAGTGGGTCCCAGGCTGTCTGGGGGAGGGGAGCTGGTTGGGGCCTGGAGGCTGCCTGGGGGGTGGGTACAGCCCTGAAGGGCCCCCAGGCAGCCCCTAAGGGCCCGAGGAAGGGGTGGCGTCCCGTGCACACTCTCTCCCTGTTCCCCCAGCAATACTACATTCTGCTGGTCCTGACCGACGGAGTGGTGACCGACATGGCTGATACGCGGGAGGCCATCGTGCGCGCCTCCCACCTGCCCATGTCCATCATCATCGTGGGGGTGGGCAATGCTGACTTCACGGATATGCAGACCCTGGACGGGGACGATGGTGTCCTGCGCTCCCCCCGGGGCGAGCCAGCGCTCCGTGACATCGTGCAGTTTGTGCCCTTCCGGGAGCTCAAGAGTGTGAGTGCTGGGGAAGTGGGGGTCGAGGGCCTGCCACTCGGGCTCCCAGGCAGGAGCAGGACTGCAGCTGCTTTCCAGCATCTACACACCCGCCCATTTTGAAAATATCGAACCTACTCACAGGAGAGAAGGCAGCTGGTGGGCTCCCCGGAGGCTCCCCAGAGGCAATTTCAGACCCTCTGTGAGACACACAAAGGACGTTCATGGCCTGTGGACATACTCACGGGGCTTTATGGGGCCGGGGGAGGGGGCAACCCACCTCCTTCCTGCCTTAGGCTTGCCCTGGGTGCCCGAGGGGTGGCACGACAATCACGTGGGTGCAGGTGCCACTTGGGACAGTGCCTGGAGCCCAGCGAGGCCCCCACCCCATGCCCACAGGTGTGGGGCACTGCAGCCTCGTGTTCTTAGGTCCATATCCCTTACAAAGTCTCACCTGGCCACCAGGAGACTTGCTGGTCAGCTGAGGGACAGGTTCCAGCTCTGCTAGGTGGTGGTGACCGCAGCTCCAGGGATGAGGCTGGGATGCAATCACCTGGGGGGCAAGAGGGTCGAGAGAGCCCCCAGCTGTAACCATGTTGTCCCCACTCTGCAGGCATCCCCAGCAGCGCTGGCCAAGTGTGTGCTGGCCGAGGTGCCCAGGCAGGTGGTGGAGTACTACAGCCACAAGGAGCTACCTCCAAGAGGCATCAGCACCCACACCCACGAGGCCTGCCCCCAGAGGCTGGGGCAGCCGGGAGTGCAGCCAGTCTCTGTGTCCAGCACCCTGGAGGTCCCTTAGACACCCCATCTTCCAGAGTCCTCCTGTGCCCACCCGGACCCACCTCTGACCCCCTGTGACCCTGTTGCTTGGGCTGGCCTCCGGGACCCCCGAGGCTGAAGGTTGGACAGATCCAGGCCTGGGGATCCCTGAAACAGGAGCTGAAGGTGTGGGGGTGTCACGATGGCCCCCATGCCTGGCTCTGCTTCAGCCAGGTGGTGTAGAATGGTGGAGTGGGGAGGCCTGGCAGCTCAGCCCCCAAAACTAGGGGAAGCTTTCGGCGTGGGGGATTCCTGCTTTGCACCTGATCTTCACTGAGGAGGGTCCTGCATTCCAGTTATGGAGGAAACCCTGAGATGCCCCCAGATGCCCTCACCCCTGGTCAAGATCCCTCTGTGCCCCCTGCCTTCCTCCCCAGGTCTCTGCTCCCTCCAACCTCAGCACCCAGGCCTGTGGAGTCTACAGGTGGGGCTGAAGCAGAATAAAGTGTCATCTCCATCCTCAAAGCAGTTTGAGCCTTTACTGTGCCCACACTGGCCTCCCCACCCCTGCAGCACAGGACTGCACCCTCTGGAGGGCTGGAGAAGGCAAGCCTGCCCCTTCCCATCCCCCACACTGGGACATGGAGCCTCTTAGCCTCAGGCCCTCAGGGTCCATCCTGGACTGAAGGAAGGATCCTCTCAGGAATGTAAGGGTGCCAGGTGGCAGTGCTCCATGGAAGGAAAAGCCAGAGGGTGCCGTGGCTGCCCCCACCCTGAGTGGCCTCCCCTTGGCCTTCTGTGACCCGCTGCCTGCAATCAGCATCGGCCAGGCTCCAGTGGGGAGAGGCTGCCAGGCAGGGACGCAGGTGCCTTTAGCCTGCAGCTTTGCAAGGACCTACCATGCTACACACTGTCAGGGGAGGAAGTACCACACTTCCAAAGCCTCCCAGCCCTGTGGGGTGTGTGTGTGTGTGTGTGTGTGTGTGTGTGTGTGTGTGTGTGTGTATGTTGGAGGGGGGGGTGCTTCTTATTGAGATTTTCCTGGAAATATCTTGTCTGGGAAAAACAAGCTGTTCTGACCCTGAATCTAGTCTCTCCCATCCACTTGCTCATCCTCCATCCCTCCATCCCTCTATCCACCAAAGTATCCATCCATCCACAATTCTATCCATCCACCCATCCACCCATCCACTCTTCCATTCATCCATCCACACTTCCCTCTCCCCATCCAGCCCTCCATCTATCCACCCAACATCCATCTACCCATCCACGTTTCCATCCATCCACCCACTCCTCCCTCCCTCCCTCCCTCCCTCCATTCACCTGTCCATCCAATCATCCATCCATCCATCCACCCGTCCATCCGTCCATCCATTATCCATCCATCCATCCACCCATCCACCCACCCACTCTGGAGGCCTATTTTTAGCTTCTGATTCATCTTCTGTTAGGCAAGGATAATGGGCATTGCCATGGTAACCTAGCTACTGCTGAATTCTGGGAGGGCCGATGTTAGTCTCTCTGGGGATGGGGAGGACACAAGAGAATCAGCCTCCTGCATCCATACTGGGAGGCAGCAGGGTTCCAAGATGGGAGGGTGTGTCAGCTGTGTCCTGACCCAACCACTAAGCTATGAAGACCCGACCACAGTTTCAGTGGCAGCAAGATTCAGACCATCCTGAGTTCCATTCAGGAGCAAAGCCAAGGGAAGTTGGCCAATTAAGATCCCAGTGTGGGCAGAAGGCACAGAGGGTCAGCTGAGAAGAATGGGAGGGGGTCCACACACAGCACCAGGAAGCGGTTCTGGGCCAGGGCAAGGCAGGGGGCCTGATGAGCTGGCCCAGAGGAAGGGCCCCTCTGTGGCACTGTTGCCTGAGCAGGGACTGCACTCCCAGAACATGTGGATCAGAGAGGCAGCAGGGGTGGGAGGTCCCCACCTCTACCCTCCACATTGTCCCCCTGCCCTTTCTCTGTGGGCCCACAGGAAGCAGGAGCAGCCAAGGGCAGACTGCCGATGACACCCTCCTGGACAGGATGAATACAGAAGGCTCGGGTCTGGGGCCTGGCCAGCAGGCAGGCTCGGCTGGGCATGGGCAGGGGTGTGTGTGGGAGGGCTCCTGGGAGAGGAGGGGTCAGGATGGTGTCACCAGCTCAGCTGTCATGATATGGTGACTGTTACCAGTCAGAGCCCAATCTCTGCCCAGGGCGTAGCTGGCCAATGAGACTCAGTCCTGGGACTTTTTTTGGCCTTTGGCTTTTCCTCGAGTTCCTCAGCTAGTAGCACGGGAGCCAGGAGCAGCTGGTGACCCCCCTGCCACCATGTGGGCTGAAACTGCCGGCCAGAAAAATGGCCTGGGAGGCACCTCGTTCTGAGCCAAGACTGAGCTTGTTCTGAGCTAAGACTGGCCAGCTCAGGGAGCCACAAATTTCCTCTCTTCCCAGACCAACTGGTGGTGGGTTTCCACCTCTTGCCACCCAAAGATTCTGGCCCACAGGGATGGCAAGTACTCCCTTCTCACAGAGAAGAAAAGCAAGGCTCCTAACAGTGAAGTGACTTACCCAGGGTCCTACAGCTGGCCAGTGGCAGAGGTAGGACCCACCAGCCCCAGGAAATTCCAGGATTTATGTCTTTGGCTACAACACCTTCCATCAAGGGGTGGGATGTATCTGGCTCTGGGTTCCAGCCAGAAAAGCTCTCAGCTGTTGTGGAGACCTGCAGAGCCTCACTCTTGCTCAGAACAGGACAGGACTCGGGTTTTTCAGCAAGTGGAACCAGAAAGTGTGGACCGAGGACCCAATGGCAGGAGCCACCCTGGGATTGAGTCACTTCAGAAATTGCTCCCCGCCCACTTTTTGGAGTGGTCCCCTTGTCAGAGGTTGGATTTGGGATTTGCAGGCAGCCTGAATGTGCTTCCAATGGCCAGCCACCCAAGCACTGGTCCAGAGTCAGACACCCAAGCTTCCAATAACTGCAAGACCTGGGACAGGTTACCTCCTCGTCTGCCACATGGGAGCTGATGGCTTTAAGTCATGGCCCTAATTCTATGGCAACCTCTGCTATGTTCCTGCTCCTAGACCCTGGGAAGGCTTGGGGTCGTATGTGATCTTCTGAAGCTTGGTCATTAAAATGCCACTCTGCTGTCTTGCTTACTTAAGACACTGGCTCTGGGGACCCAGTTGCCAAGCTACAGAGAAGCCCAAGTAGTCGTCGGAGCTGAGGCCCCGGCCCACCAGGTGTGACTGGGTGGCCACACGAGTGAGATACCGTGAAACGGATGTCACAGTCCTCCAGCCAGCTGAGACCCTGAGTGATCCCCAGGAGAGGGCCTGAGCTAGATGTCCCAGCTAAGCCTCTCCTGTATTCCTGACCCACAGACATGGTATGAATTCATCCACGTTTGTTGTTCTAAACCACCAAGGTGTGGTATAATTTATCCTGCAGCAGCAGATAACTGGTACACTGTCTTTTTTTATTTTTTTGGTACACTGTCTTCACAGGGGTCTTGTCAGGGCTGAATGGTGGTGGTGCACAGCGCCTGGCACAAAAGACCAGTTGGTAAATAAATGTTATTTTGCAGAGGAGCATGACTTCTCCTTCTTGCTCTGAAGGACAGTTGTGCCAAAACTCCATCTCTCTGACAGTAAACTTGTCCCCTGTCCCCTGCCCACCTGCCTCCCCCCAGAGCCCGGGCCGGGCCTCAGAAGCCAGCAACTCCAGGTCTGTGTCCACACCTGCAGGTCTGCTCCCACAGTCCCTGAGTCAGCCACACTGGAGGGAGGGGGAGCAGGCAGCTGGGAGCGGGCAGCTGGGCATCAAGACTGTTCTTCCTTCCGCTGCTGAGGACGCGCAGGTGGCACTGTGAGTAAGTGCTTTTAATTGGTGCGGGGGCGCGGGGCTGTGAGACACAGGCACAGGGGCCTGGGCATGGGGGTGGGGGGGTGCTGTGGGCGGAACCAGCTTTGCATCCCCTCCCCACCGCCTGCCCCCAAGCTGGGGCACCCGGGACCCTTACCTGGCACGGACCCTCTCCTCTGTCAAGGCTGGCAGCGGCTGCCAAGCCCACGGCCAGAGGACTGTAGCATCCGGGGCCTCACCGAGCCTGGCTCCAGTCTTATTGGCTGAATTCCCATGGCCCAGCCCCGAGGCTGGCCCCAGGTGAGCACCATTTCCCAGAGGGGGACAAGCTCAGAGGAGTTCAATTGCTTGGCCGGTCCCAACAGCTGGGGTGCGGGGCTTGCAGCCGGAATCTCAGGATTCAGAGCCCAGAGCCAGAGCCACCAGGCCTTGGGCTGGATGCATATGTGTGAGTGTGTGCGTGTGCAGGGACGTCTGTGTCCTCGGCTGCTTCACAGAAGCCACTTTCTGGCCCCCCAGGGGCACTGTGGCAGGCCGCACACAGCCTGCTTTCCTCACTGTCCTGAAGCAACACGGAGCAGGCCAGACCAGGCGTGCGGGCTGATGGCCATGGTCCTTAGAGCCCCATGGCCCTACTCTGGGCCCGCAGGGGTCAGAATGGGGTCACCCATGGCCAGGATGAGGGAAACCCGATAGATTCAATGTCAATCAGTGCTCAGGTTGGACTGAGCTGGATGGGGACCCCTAGAGCGTGGCTGGCGTGAGATGAAGGCCTCGTGGGGTCCGACATCTCCCGATGCTGAGGGGGCTTGGGCACAGCCCTCAGGGGGCACATTTCTCACTCATTCACCCAGTGCTGGCTGGGACCCAGCACAGCTCAGGCTCAGTACCACATACTGGGGAGTGGCGGTCCTACCTCAGGGGACCTGAGCTCAGCAGTGCTGCTGTGCCCAAGTGGCTCCTGCTCCCACCCCCGAGGAAGTAGAAATCCAACCCTGCCCTGACCCTGGCTTCCTCCAGGAGCTCCCAGGCTCTCCCAGCCCCCAGGACCTGTGGCTGACCTCGGGCAACCTGCCTGGGCCTCACTTTGGACTGGCTCCAGCAGTGCCCCATGGTGACACAAGGTGGGGGTGCCCAGGTGGAAGGCAGCGACATAGTTTGGACAGCGGTGTCCCTTGCCAGCCCTGAGCCCAAAGTGCTGATATAGGAGCTGGTGGCAGTGTTGGGGCCAAGGAAACAGGGCAGTGCTTGCCAGGAGAGAAGCATGCCTCTTGGAAGGTTGACTGGGATCCTGGCTCCATCCTCTCGTCCTCACCTGGTAGGATAGTAAACATTTCGTAAACACCCACTGTGTGATGACACTGAGAGCAGAGTGGTTTATGTCTATGCAACCGACACGGACAGGCCGGCCTTGATGATGCCAGGAGGTGGCTGTACCAATGGGTACACTGGGTGCCACTGGGTGGCTGTACGAAGCCGGCAGCTGCCCTGCCTACCGACGGGAGCATCCGGGCCATGGGACACAGATACTGGGGGCACCTGACCTCCCCTCTTCTGTGGTAACAAGGCTCCAGCATTCAACAGGGCACATAGGTGTCCTATAGAGACTACATTTCTCCTGCTGTGGCCACCTGACTACATTTTCACTAATAATGTGAGGGTGAGTGGTATGTGCTTCAGGGCTTCTTCTCTTCTCTCTCCTGTTGCTTGGATTGAGACGTCATAGCTGGAAGTCAGCAGCCCTCTTACGCCACATGTGAACTTGGAAGTAGACACCATACAGAGTAGATCAAGAAGATGGGAGGGCCCAGATCCTGGACACAGTCCTGGAATGGCCACGTGTGAATTTCTTGAATGTGAAACGGATATAAACTTGAATTATCCATACAAAAGGTTCTTTTTTATTTTTTAAAGATTTTATTTATTTATTCAGGAGAGATATATATAGAGAGAAGCAGAGACACAGGCAGAGGGAGAAGCAGGCTCCATGCAGGGAGCCTGACATGGGACTCAATCCTGGGACTCCAGGATCACACCCCGGGCCAAAGGCAGGCCCTAAACCGCTGAGCCACCCAGGGATCCCTACAACAGGTTCTAAAACACTTGCATCAAATAACTTTCTGGAAAATGTCTGCCATCACTGCTATGAGTGTTGTCATAGAAAAAGCCTCAGGGATCCCTGGGTGGCGCAGCTGTTTAGCGCCTGCCTTTGGCCCAGGGCGCGATCCTGGAGACCCGGGATTGAATCCCACGTCGGGCTCCCGGTGCATGGAGCCTGCTTCTCCCTCTGCCTGTGTCTCTGCCTCTCTCTCTCTCTCTGTGTGTGACTATCATAAATAAATAAAAATTTAAAAAAAAAAAAAAAAAGAAAAAGCCTCAGAAGAGGCAGCTGGCTCAGCCTTGGGTGATCCAGGAAGTCTTCCCTGAGGAGGTGGCATGTAGGTGGAGATCTAAGGAGTGGGAATAGGGGCAGTCACTTCTGGGGCAGACAGTGACCTCTCAGAGGTGGGGGTGGGGGGTGCAGAACCATCAGAAGCTCCCTCCTGGCTCCTGAATTGCTTGCTTAGTGGTCAGACCCTGCCGTAAGTGGACCTCAGTCATGCCTTCAGGTGTGTTCCAGCAGACTATCTTGTCTTCCTCTGCTTCTGGGTCTTGGACCTCATTACTGAACACATTTTTTTTTTCTTCTAACAAAGCCAATCTGTGTTCCTTGTAGAAAAAGGTCAAAGTCTTTGCATCCCCGCCGCCCAGAAGCAGGAAGTGCCAATGCCCTATCTGTTTTTTTTTTTTTTAGAGAAAGTCTTTTTTTTTTTAAATTTTTATTTATTTATGATAGTCACAGAGAGAGAGAGAGAGAGAGAGAGGCAGAGACACAGGCAGAGGGAGAAGCAGGCTCCATGCACCGGGAGCCCGATGTGGGACTCAATCCCGGGTCTCCAGGATCGCGCCCTGGGCCAAAGGCAGGTGCCAAACCGCTGCGCCACCCAGGGATCCCGCCCTATCTGTTTTAAGTGAGACGAAAGAGGCATTGGGCTGGACCTTCTACGAGGCCTCCCAGCCTTGGGTTCTTGAGCTGACACCCCTGCCTGGCCTCCACTTACCCCTGAAAGCTGATGAATCTGCCTCCAGAAGGTGAAGCAGGGAGGCTCTGACGGTGCCACTTTGGGCTGGACACCCTCCCCCACAGCAGGGGCCTCACTCACAGAAGCCCCAGGTCTCTCCAGCTGGAGAGGGTCCAGGACAGAGAACCCCCAGAGGGACTGCAAGACCTCACCTTCTCCTTCTATGACCATCTGGTAGATCTGGACACTCGCCCCCGGTCCACACCCAGAGGAATAAGCATATGTATCACCCATACCTGTGAACAAGTATGCAGGGCAAGCCAGCCGGCACAGGGGTAGCTCAGGAGGCCATCAACATGACAATGGACCCATAAATTGTGGAAAATCCACAGAGAGGAGCTCTAGACTGCAGCGAAACCAAAGAACTCTGAGACCCTTAGTAAGACCCGGCAAAGAAGGCGGACATAAGGCAATGTCTACTGTGTGTGGTCCATTTACACGAAGTTCAAGGACAGGAGGTATGAGTGTTAGAAGCACAGGAATGATGTGTCTTGTCCTGGGTATTGAGATATAATGTACAACATGTGTGTACATTTGCGTGTGGAGGTTACATCTAAGGGATCAGGTGCTTCTCCCTGCCGGCCCCGGCCTGGCCCTAGGTGCCTGGTTGACGCACCCCTGCCCCTGCCCAGGCCCTCTCAGACGAGTCAGTGGACCTGCCCACTGACTCCACAGCTGGACCAGCAGAGCCTGGACAGGAACCTATACCTAGATCCTCCTCGAGGAACCTGCAGGAACAGCTGGCAGTGGATGCACTCCTGGAGATTTCAGTTCCAGGATACCTGCTTATCTGATGCTCCGTGACAGCTCCTGGAGGTCTGAGGCCCTACGTGGAAGCAACCCAGCTAGTCATGGGCTTGGGGTGTTCATAGGCCACCCTCCCAGGAGGCAGCAGACCAGGGATTCAGCAGTTCTGCCCCTCGTGGCCCGTGTGCACCAGGGAAGCACACACCTGTGGCAGTGTTATGACCCCCTGCTTCGTGGGGGTTTGAAGGTGGCCTCTTGGGACCTAAGCCCTTCATTCCAGGAGAGGCAGTGGGGAAGCTGTGCACTCTTGGTTCTGCTCCACTACTTCCTTCCTGATGTGCAAACCCGGGTTGACCATCCTGCACCCCAGCTTCCTGTCTGGGGGATGAGTGTGCTAACAGTGCAGTTTCCAAGGACAAAGTAAGATAGTGTGCTCAAAGCCCTACTAGTGTCTGCTCGGCCCACTGGGGGCCGCACGCACCCATCTCACCCGGGCCCCCATGGTTCCTCTGGGCTGCGTGGCTATTGTGGTGGCACCACAGCTTAAAGGGGACATTGTCACCATGCCCTGTCCTGCAGATGAAAGGTTGGGGCAGGGGGTGAGTCACCCTGGAGCCCATAGGCTTACAGTGGGAAGAAGAAAGGTCAGAGGAGGGTTCACAGAGCAGGCACCCACGAATTTTATTGGCAGGCTGGGAGTGCACCCAGCACTGGAGACCCTGGCTGGGCAGGCCAGGAGGAAGCAGGTGTAGCAGGGGCAGAAAGGTGAGGTCCAGGGCCAGGGTCAGTGGATTGTCCCGGGGAGTGAAGGCCCGAATCACCCATTCTTTGTAGACTTTGTAGGTGGTCTAAGTCCCATGATACCTGAGGAGGCGACATGTCGGGTGGCCATGGAAACACCGCAGCCAGGCTTTACAGTTCGTTGAGTTGTATCTCCCAAAAGACATGTTCAAGCCCTAACCTCTGGTACCTGTGAATAGGACCTTCTTTGCAAATTAGGGCTTTGTAGATGTGATCAAGGTCAGAGGAGGTCATTAGGGTGACTGGTGTCCTTAGGGCACGAGGAGAGCACCCACATCATGGTTGGGGTGATGCAGCCGAGGACCAGGATCCTCATCGACAGCTTTCCGGGAGTGTCACCCTGCTGCCCTTGACCCTGGACTTCTGGCCTCCAGGACTGAGAGACAAGACATTTCTGTGTGGTCATTTGTACAGCAGCCTTGGGCCATTCAGGCGCCCAAATCCTCCACCCACTGGAGGCAGATTGGAGGTGATGAAATGGGGGACCTAGAAACCACCCAGACATTATACTTATATATATTTTCTAAAGTAATTTATTTAAAAATAAAGATTCCATAAATGTACTTTGGTTTGATACACTGTTTTCTTGCACCAGACACAGAGGCCTGATGCAGGGTATCTGTTCCCAAGTTCCTGCCCCACTCGGCTCCTCTACCATCTGTCCTGGAGTCCAGGCCCGGACTCAGGAGCCTGAGGTATTGCCCTCGGGAGGGGCCTTCTCAGGATGTGTGATGACGAGACACTGGCCTCCATCAGGTCTCCTGGATGATTTTGATTTACAAACCCTAGCCTTTACTCCAGCTTCCCTGAGACCAATTAGTGTGTAACATTGTACAAACCTAAAGTATACAGTGTGATGATAGGATATGGGTCCATGTTGCAGAATGTTCTCCACAATAAGGGAACACCAGCATCACCTCACACGACCGCCTTCTCTATGTACGATCTACTCTCTCAGCAGCATTCAAGTACACAGGACAGAGTTGCTCACACTGCAGCCTCTCCCTCCTCCTGTGTCTCTGCCTCTCTCTCTCTGCGTCTATCATAAATAGATAAATCTTTAAAAAAAATAAAAGGCTGAATAATATTCAATTTTCTGTATATCTTATTCATCTGTTGGTGGGCACTTTAGTGGCTTCCACATCTTGGCTATTGAATATAATGTCACTGACTTCATTTCCTTTGATTAAATACCCAGAGGTGGGGGTCCTGGATCTTACGGTATTTCTATAGATTTTTTGAGGACCCTCCATCCTGTTCTCCACGGTGGCTGCACTGGTTTGCATTCCCACCAATAGTGCTTGAGAGTCCCATTTCCCTAAAGCCTCAAAACTCTCATTATTTCTTGCTTTTTTTTTTTTTTTTAAAATGATGACCTATCTAACAGATGTGAAGTGGTATCTCACTGGTTTTGATTTGCATTTTCCTGTTGTCTGGTGATGCTGAGCATCTTTTCATAGGCCTGTTGGCCTTTCATAGATTCTCTTTGGAGGAATTTCTGTTCAGGTTCTTTGTCCATTTTTTTTTTATTTTTTTATTTTTAAAATTTTTTTATTTATTTATGATAGTCACAGAGAGAGAGAGAGAGAGGCAGAGACATAGGCAGAGGGAGAAGCAGGCTCCATGCACCGGGAGCCCGATGTGGGATTCGATCCCAGGTCTCCAGGATCGCGCCCTGGGCCAAAGGCAAGCGCCAAACCACTGCGCCACCCAGGGATCCCCTCTTTGTCCATTTTTTTTTAAATTATTTATTTATTTATGATAGTCACAGAGAGAGAGAGAGGCAGAGACACAGGCGGAGGGAGAAGCAGGCTCCATGCACCGGGAGCCCGACGTGGGATTCGATCCCGGGTCTCCAGGATCACGCCCTGGGCCAAAGGCAGGCGCCAAACCGCTGCGCCACCCAGGGATCCCTCTTTGTCCATTTTTAAATTGCATTATTTGTTTTTGTTTATTTGCTATTCAGTTATAGGAGTTCTTCATACATTCTGTATATTAACCCCTCACCAGATACATAGTTTGCAAATATTTTCTCCCTTCTGTACGTTGTTGTTTTCTGTTTTGTTAATTGATTCTTTCACTGTACAGAAGCTTTTTAGTTGAATGTGGGCCACTTTGTTTTTGCTTTGTTTTTGCTTTTATTGCCTGGGCTTTTGATGTCAGATCCAAAGAATTGTTGCCAAGGCTGACGCCAAGGAGCTTTTTTTTTTCCTTTAAAGATTTTCTTTATTTATTCATAAGAAACACACAGAGAGAGGCAGAGACATAGGCAGAGGGAGAAGCAGATTCCCTGTGTGGAGTCTGATGCGGGACTCGATTCCAGGACCCAGGGTTCATGACCTGAGCCAAAGGCAGAAGTTCAACCGCTGAGCTACCTGGGCGCCCCAGAGGGAGATTTTCTCCTCTGTTTTCTTCTAGGAATTCTGTGGTTTCAGGTCTTACATTTAAGTCTTTAATCCATTTTGAGTTAATTTTTGTATGCAGTGTGAGATGGGGGTCCAGTTTCATTCTTAAACATGTGGCTGTTTGGTTTTCTCAACACTGTTTATGAAGAGACTCTCTTGTCCCCATTGTACTCCCCCATCAAATATTAGCTGACTCCGTATACATGGGTTTATTTCTGGGCTCTTAATCCTGTTCCATTCATCTATGTGTCTGTCTTTATGCCGAATCACACAGTTGATGACTAGAGCTTTCTAGAGGAGTTTGAGATCAGGAAGTTGGATGCTGTCAGCTTAGTACTCCTTTCTTAGGGTTGCTTTGGCAATTCAGGACCTTTCCTGGTTCCATATGAATTTTAGGGTTGCTTTCTCTATGTGAAAAATATCTTTGGAATTTTTTTTTAAATTTATGATAGTCACAGAGAGAGAGAGAGACAGGCAGAGGGAGAAGCAGGCTCCATGCACCGGGAGCCCGACGTGGGATTTGATCCCGAGTCTCCAGGATCGTGCCCCGGGCCAAAGGCAGGCGCTAAACCGCTGCGCCATCCAGGGATCCCTCTTTGGAATTTTGATAGGAACTGCATTGAATCTGTAGATGGCTTGGGTAGGATGGACATTTGAACAGTATTAATTCTTCTTCTTCTTTTTTTTTAATAATAAATTTATTTTTTATTGGTGTTCAATTTGCCAACATACAGAATAACACCCAGTGCTCATCCCGTCAAGTGCTCCCCTCAGTGCCCGTCACCCATTCACCCCCCCACTTCCACCACCCCTAGTTCGTTTCCCAGAGTTAGGAGTCTTTATGTTCTGTCTCCCTTTCTGATATTTCCTACCCATTTCTTCTCCCTTCCCTTCTATTCCCTTTCACTATTATTTATATTCCCCAAATGGATGAGAACATATAATGTTTGTCCTTCTCCGATTGACTTATTTCACTCAGCATAATACCCTCCAGTTCCATCCACATTGAAGCAAATGGTGAGTATTTGTCATTTCTAATGGCTGAGGAATATTCCATTGTATACATAAACCACATCTTCTTTATCCATTCATCTTTCGATGGACACCGAGGCTCCTTCCACAGTTTGGCTGTTGTGGACATTGCTGCTATAAACATTGGGGTGCAGGTGTCCCAGCGTTTCACTGCATCTGCATCTTTGGGGTAAATCCCCAGAAGTGTGCAATTGCTGGGTCGTAGGGCAGGTCTATTTTTAACTCTTTGAGGAACCTCCACACAGTTTTCCAGAGTGGCTGCACCATTTCACATTCCCATCAACAATGTAAGAGGGTTCCCTTTTCTCTGCATCCTCTCCAACATTTGTGGTTTCCTAAAGCACAAGATACCTAGGAATAAACCTAATCAAAGAGGTAAAGGATCTATACCCTAAAAACTATAGAACACTTCTGAAAGAAATTGAGGAAGACACAAAGAGATGGAAAAATATTCCATGTTCATGGATTGGCAGAATTAATATTGTGAAAATGTCAATGTTACCCAGGGCAATTTACACGTTTAATGCAATCCCTATCAAAATACCATGGACTTTCTTCAGAGAGTTAGAACAAATTATTTTAAGATTTGTGTGGAATCAGAAAAGACCCCGAATAGCCAGGGGAATTTTATTTTATTTTATTTTTTTTTTTTAATTTTTTTTTTTTTTTTTTTTTTTATTTATGATAGTCACAGAGAGAGAGAGAGAGGCAGAGACACAGGCAGAGGGAGAAGCAGGCTCCATGCACCGGGAGCCTGATGTGGGACTCGATCCCGGGTCTCCAGGATCGCGCCCTGGGCCAAAGGCAGGCGCCAAACCGCTGCGCCACCCAGGGATCCCCAGCCAGGGGAATTTTAAAAAAGAAAACCACAGCTGGGGCCATCACAAGGCCAGATTTCAGGTTGTACTACAAAGCTGTGGTCATCAAGACAGTGTGGTACTGGCACAAAAACAGACACATAGATCAATGGAACAGAATAGAGAACCCAGAAGTGGACCCTGAACTTTATGGTCAACTAATATTCGATAAAGGAGGAAAGACTATCCCCTGGAAGAAAGACAGTCTCTTCAATAAATGGTGCTGGGAAAATTGGACATCCACATGCAGAAGAATGAAACTAGACCACTCCCTTGCACCATACACAAAGATAAACTCAAAATGGATGAAAGATCTAAATGTGAGACAAGATTCCATCAAAATCCTAGAGGAGAACACAGGCAATACCCTTTTTGAACTCGGCCACAGTAACTCCTTGCAAGATACATCCACGAAGGCAAAAGAATCCAAAGCAAAAATGAACTATTGGGACTTCATCAAGATAAGAAGCTTTTGCACAGCAAAGGATACAGTCAACAAAACTAAAAGACAACCTACAGAATGGGAGAAGATATTTGCAAATGACATATCAGATAAAGGGCTAGTTTCCAAGATCTATAAAGAACTTATTAAACTCAACACCAAAGAAACAAACAATCCAATCATGAAATGGGCAAAAGACATGAAGAGAAATCTCATAGAGGAAGACATGGACATGGCCAACACGCACATGAGAAAATGCTCTGCATCACTTGCCATCAGGGAAATACAAATCAAAACCACAATGAGATACCACCTCACACCAGTGAGAATGGGGAAAATTAACAAGTATTAATTCTTCTAAACCATGAACATGGGATAGCTTTCCATTTCTTCATGTCTTCTATTACTTTCATCAACATCTCATAGTTTTGGGATGCCTGGGTGGCTCAGCGATTGAGCACCTACCTTCGGCCCAGGGTGTGATCCTAGAGTCCCGGGATCGAGTCCCACATTGGGCTCCCTGCATGGAGCCAGCTTCTCCCTCTGCCTATGTCTCTGCCTCTCTCTCTCTCTCTCTCTCTCTCTCTCTCTCTGTGTGTGTCTCTCATGAATAAATAAATAAAATATTTAAAACAAAACATCTCATGGTTTTTGGTGGTAGCATGACACCCAGAGAGGCCACCCCTAGTTCCCAGAACTTGTGAATAAATATATTACATGACATGCAACAAAGAGATCCAGGTGGGCCAGTCTAGTCATATAAGACCTTACAAGAAAACTCTATCTGGAAGCACAAGGAGTTGAGTGAGATTCGAAGCATGAGAAGGAATGCACGCATGGTTCTGAACACGAAGGAGCAAGGTGACAAGGAGTACAGGTGTCTTTTGGGAGTGGGAGGCCCCTGAAATGGGAGCTCCCAAGAATCAGTCCCGCTGGCTCCACCTTGATTTCCATCTGTGAAGCCTGGAGCAGGGGGATTGGGCAGACTCATCTCCAGAACCATGACCAAATACATTGCTATTTTCAGCTTCTACGGCTGTGGTCATTGGTGATGGCAGCTACAGAAAACTCATGCACATACCTTTACAATCCTTTTGATATATTTTTTTTAAGTAGGGTCCATGCCCAGTGCAGAATGTAACACAGGGCTTGAACTCACGACCCTGAGATCAAGCCCTGAGCTGAGATCAAGAGTTGGACATTTAACCCACTGAGCTGCCCAAATGTCTCACAATCATTTTGGTTTAATCCCTATGAATTTATTTCTTATTCAAAACAAAAAATGAGGGCAGCCCGGGTGGCTCAGCGGTTTAGCGCCGTCTTCAGCTTGGGGTGTGATCCTGGAGACCCGGGATCTAGTCACACATGGGCTCCCTGCATGAGCCTGCTTCTCCCTCTGCCTGTGTCTCTACCTCTCTCTCTCTCCTCTCTGTTTCTCATGAATAAATGATAAATAAAATCTTTAAAAAAAAAAAAAGTGAAACATAAACATCACAATTTAAGAAGAAATCCTTGGTGAGGGCTGCTACTCTGGGACCCAGCCTAGAGTCAGGACCTCCGCTCACCAGCTGGGGCCAAGCAGGCACATGCCTCAGCCCACTGCGGGGCGATGGCAACCTCTGGCGGGAGTGGGCAACCCCGACAGGGGCCTTGCAGGTCATGTGGACGTTAAGGAGGCGATGGGGTTATAACGATGGTAGCAGGACTGGGGAGGTAGTGTGCACTCTGTTGGCCGCAGAAGAAAATAAAACCAGATAACGTCTGGCCAAGAGCATTTGGAGACTAATAACAATAACGCATCACAGTATGTCTTCAGCTCTGAACTTTCTGCAGTTGGGTAATGGGAGGTTCTGGTTCCTTCCAGCGACTCTGCACCCACCGCAGCCTGGGAGGGCATCCTCCCCTCTCTGGAACCAGAACCAGAGCCCAGCCAGCCTGGGAGAGGCTCTCTGGGACATGAGCCAGATGCACATTGGCTCCCGCCTGGATGAAGGGGCAGGGCTTGGGTTTGGTGGCTTATCAGCTGTGTGACCTGGCACTGAACCTGGGCCTTAGTTATAAAGTGAATAATAGTATTGTCTATCTCTGTTTGCCCCACTTTCCACAGTTTCTCTGTTTTTTGTCCTCCTCTATTATTGTTTATTTTGTTATTTAAATGGATGGAGGTTTCCTGCTTCTTCATCTTCTTCTTTTTTTTTTTTTTTCCTGCTTCTTTTCTTGTTCTAGTTTTACCACTCCAGGTTTGGAAATTTTATGCTTTTTTCCTTTTAATAGTTACTTCAGATATTTTATCATTAAGAATTCAATATGTATTCATATCCTAATTCCCATCCTGAACCACTAACACTTTATGATATTTTAACTCTGATCACCTTATCCTAATTTTTGTCAGGAATTCTAGTTGTCTTGTGGTCATTATTAGTATTATCTTATTCAGATAATCCATGTTTAGTTTATCACAACACTGTTTCTTTACTCACCATCCTTCCTGTACCTCAGACTTCTGGAGTCATTTTTCTAAGGGCCTTTTCCCAAAGGACATCCTCTAAAGTTTCTTTTACTAGGGCCCCTGGGTGGTCAGTCCATTATACATCTGACTCTTGATTTCAGCTCATGAGATCGAGCCCTGTGTTGGGCATCAGTCTCTGCCCTCAGCAGGGCACCTGCTTCAGATTCTTTCTCCCTCTCCTTCTGCAGCTCCCCTCACTCTCTCTAAATAAATAATAAATATGTAAAAAAATATTTAAAAAAATAAAATTTATTTTACTGAAGGTCTGTTGATGGCAATTCTCAGTTTGTGTTTATCTGAAAAAACTTTATCATTAATATACCAATTTAATATTAATTAAAATATAACTGCCAGTAGCAGTTTCAGATCAGAATTTTCTCTGAACATTTTGG
This sequence comes from Vulpes lagopus, assembly GCF_018345385.1. Lineage (NCBI taxonomy): Eukaryota > Metazoa > Chordata > Mammalia > Carnivora > Canidae > Vulpes > Vulpes lagopus. The sequence continues at coordinate 90,472,031 of NC_054833.1, read as the reverse complement.
AGAGCCTATTCCATTGTCCCTGGATTCCATGGTTGTGGCTGACAAGTCTGTCGCCAGCCCAGTGGTTCCTTCAGGGACAAACAGCCTCTGGATCTGTGGCTTTGTCTTTCATCTCCCTAGGATAGTCTCAGCGATCATCTCTTCAAAATTTTGCCTCTCTTCTATTCTATTATCTTCTTCTGGGATGCCTAATAAGTGGATGTTAGACCTCAATCTAGCTTTTAATTTTCTTGACTTCTTCATAGCTGAGGTCTCCTTTAGATGGCTACTGCTCGTCATGACCCATAGTATTTATTTCTCACATTTGAGGGCCTAGGATGGGCTCACTCATGTACATCCATCACTGGGCACTTGGTTATTATGAATAACCTGCTATGAATATAGATGTACAAATATCTCTTTGAGATCCTGCTTTAAAGCCTTTTGGATACAAACTCAGAATTTCTGGGTCATAAAGTAGTTCTATTTTTAATTTTTTGAGGACCCTCTATTCAGTTTTTCATGGCAGCTGCACTATTTTACAATCCTGGTAACAGTGCACAGGCTTCCAGTTTCTCCATATCCTCACCAACATTTGTTGTTTCCTGGAGATTTTTTTTTTTTTTTTGGTAGTAGCCATCTTAATGGGTGTGAGATGATGTCTTATTGTGGTTATGATATATACATTTCCCTGTTGACTCCTTTTTTTTTTTAAGATTTTATTTATTTATTCTCAAGAGACACAGAGAGAAGCAGAGACATAGGCAGAAGGAGGAGAAGCAGGCTCCATACAGGGAACCTGATGCAGGTTCTCCAGGTGCCGGACTCCAGGATCATGCCCTGAAACAAAGGCAGATGCTCAACCACTGAGCCACTCAGGTGTCCCTCCCTGTTGACTCCTGATAGTATCTTTTCATGTGCTTATTGGCCATTTGTAGATTTTATTTGGAGGAATGTCTTTTCAGGTCCTTTTCCCCTTTTTTAAATCTGATCGGTTTTTCTTTTTAAGTTTTTTTGTTGTTAAGTTTTAGGGGTTCTCTGTATGTGCTGAATATCCATTTCTTTCAGATCTGTGATTTGCAAATATTCTCTCCTCTTTTGGGGGGGCTGTGTTTAACCTGTTGTTAGCATTTTTGATGCACAGCTTTTTAAATTTTCATGAGTCCAATTTTTCTTTTTTTAAAATATTTTATTTATTCATGAGAGACACAGAGAGGCAAAGACATAGGCAGAGGGAGAAGCAGGCTCCCTGCAGGGAACCCAATGCAGGACTCGATCTCAGGATCACGCCCTGAGCCAAAGGCAGATGCTCAACAACTGAGCCACCCAGGTGTCCCAATCTTTGATCCATTTGAGTTCATTTTTGTATATGGTGTTTGGAAAGGATCTAATTTCATTCTCTTTCATGTGGCTGTTTAATTTTTCCAGAACCATATATTGAAAAGACCGTCCTTTTCCCCATTGAATGGTCTTGGCACATTTGACAAAAGTCATTTGACTACACGTGTGAGGGTTTACTTCTGTGTTCTCAATTCTGTTTCCTTGCTGTATGTGTCTGTCTTTATAAATAAGTTTTTTTATATATAAATAAGTTTTGAAGTCAAGAGGTGTGAGTTTTTTCTCCTTTCTCAAGGTTGTTTTAGCTACTTGAGGATGAATTTTTCATTCTACAAAAAAAAATGTCATTGGGATCTTCGTAGGAATTGCATTGAATCTGTAGATCACTTTGGGTAGATCAGTGCTGACACTGAACAAATTAAGTCTTGCAATCCATGAATGTGGGACATATATCCATTGACCTAAGTCTTCTTAAGATTTCTTTTTTTTCAGCAATGTTTTGTAGTTTTCATTGTACAACTCTTATTGTTTTGGTTAAATGAATTCCTAAGTATTTTTATGCTATTGTAAATAAAATTATTTTTCTAACTTCCTTTTCAGATTTTTCCTTGTTAGTACATAGAAATATAACTGATTTTTTGTGCATTGATGTTGTATCCCGCTACTTTGCTGAATTCATTTATTAGTTCTAAGAGCCAGAAATACATTTTCTCAACTTCCACTTGCCAGATCCAAGGGTTCAATTTTATCTAGTGTTCTCAATTACTGCAAAGTTGAGTGCAGCAGATCCATTCTCTTGCTTGTCAAAATTCTTTCCCCACATGTCTCTAGCTCCCTGACCTCCCCTAACCCTCCCTCAGGTTCTAGCTTTCTGCCTCCACCTCTTTGCCTCCCTCTCCTCAGCCCGTTTCTCTGGCATTGGAGTCTTTGACTCTCTTTAGCTTTCTGGCACCATGTACTTGGCAACACCTGTACTGTGATGACTTCCACATCTTTGTAATAATAAAAGCACCTCTCCTGGAAAAAAGTTTTTTAAAAAAAGCACCTCTCCTGTTGTTGCCTGGCTCTTTGCTAATTGCTACACATACTATCTCATTTAATCCATTCCTCAAACCGTGGGAAGAATATGTTCTTGGCACTACTTTCAAGAGAGGAAACTGACTCATAGGGTGAAAGTTCTGATCCAAGCTCTCACAGCTAGTAAATATTAAAGCTGAGGTTTGAACCCAGGCCTGGGTGACTCACAAGCTGTTTTTGCAATCACTCTGGTTTACTGCCTTTGAGCTGCGGCTCACAAGGCCACATTTCTATATATGCACATCCAACTGCCTAGTGGAGGCATGTGTGTAGGCATTTCAAACTGATCTCCCAATCTGGTCTATAACAAAAATCATACAATACTTTGGATTTTGCCTTATATCCAATCTTCAAAATTGTGAATATTAATGTCTCTTGCTGCCTTTCACTCTATCCTCTCTTGATCCCAAGACCACCTAGAGTATTGCCCCTTCAGGCAGATGTTGTTAGTCCCACCATTTTAGAGGTAAAGGGATGCAGGCAGAAAGCATTTATTGAAAATAATGTTACCCCAACCCTTGAGTCCACACCAGGACAACCAGGCAGCAGGCAGGGAGAGAGCCAACCAAGTAGAGGAAATAGCATGTGCCAAGGTCCTGAGGCAGGGGATGGAAGTCTATTCAAGAACCTAAGAACAGGCCAAGAGGTGTGGTGCCTCTGGGATGAGGGCCACTCCCCTATAGTCTGTGGTGGGGCCTGAATTACAAGGGACATGGGACAGTGCCCCCAGAGGGCAAGAGGGTCTCTTCTGCCCAGGCCAAGAAAGAGAAGTGGGGCTTTAAATGTTTACACTCAGGGTGCCAGGCTGGTTCAGTCAGTAGAGTACCCGACTTTTGATCTCAGGGTCATAAGTTCAAGCCCCACATTGGGCATAGAGCCTACTTAAAAAGAAATATTTATGCTCAACATTGAACACGTCCCAAACACGAGATAATGTAATAGTGCCAATAAAAGTATTTCAGAAGCATTTATTGACATGGTCCACCAGGGGAGTGTTTGGTCAGAAGACTCTGCTGACAGGGATGAGGTGACCCATAGTCTTATGTCATGACCCCTAGAGCCAACAGCTCATCACAATCCTTCGGGGTGCTGCATGTCTAGGGTTCCTGAGTAGCCTCCACCATCAGTCCCGCCTCTGTACACTCACACCCTCTAACCCCAGAGGGGAGGACAGGACCCCTGGACACCCTCTGAAACAGTCTAGCCCCCCTCTCAATCCTCCTCATCTTGCTTGGCTGCCCATCCCTGGAAAATTTGGCTTACTCATCAGGCTGGCAAGGAAAGCCCCAGCTGGAAACTTCTGGAGTTGAAGGTGGGTAGCTGGAATCAGGATGGATTTGGGGTCAAATGATAGGGTGCAGGGGAGGGATCCCTGGGTGGTGCAGCGGTTTGGCGCCTGTCTTTGGCCCAGGGCGCGATCCTGGAGACCCAGGATCGAATCCCATATCAGGCTCCCGGTGCATGGAGCCTGCTTCTCCCTCTGCCTGTGTCTCTGCCTCTCTCTCTCTCTGTGACTATCATAAATAAATAAAAATTAAAAAAAAAAGATAGGGTGCAGGGGAGCCTCCAAACACCCCTCCCCTTGTCCCCTGGGTACAGACTCTACTCTAGAGGACAGAAGGGACAGACCCCTGTGGATGAAACAAGAATGTTCTTTCTTGAGGATGATTCACTATCTAGTCCATCTGGATTCCCTTCTCAGCAAGGACAAGGTGTGGTCATTTCAGTAATGAATGGGTTTGATTAATTTCATAGCACACTTCCCTGTCACAAAAATACTGCCTCATGAGGTACTGGTGACGATCCAGCATGGTCATGGGAGGCGGTGGAGATAGGCTTGTGGCGCCCACTTCCCCTGGTGGTCTCAATAGAAGAGGGTGGCCATGTGCGCACTATCCAAAAACCACAATTTTTTTTTTTTTAAGAGAGAGAGCAAGTGAGAGAGCGCAGGGGTAGGGGTGGAACAGGGGTGGAGTGACAGAGGGAGAAGGAATCTGAATTCTTTCAGCGTAGAGCCTGACATGGGGCTTCATTTCATGATCGTGAAATCATGACCTGAGCCGAAATCAAGAGTCAGATGCTTAACTGACTGAGCCACCCAGGTGCCCCTAAAACCGTAATTTTTATATAAACTTAAAAATGTGGTTGTTGGGGATCCCTGGGTGGTGCAGCGGTTTGGCGCCTGCCTTTGGCCCAGGGCGCGATCCTGGAGACCCGGGATCGAATCCCACGTCGGGCTCCCGGTGCATGGAGCCTGCTTCTCCCTCTGCCTATGTCTCTGCCTCTTTCTCTCTCCCTGTGTGCCTATCATAAATAAATAAAATAAAATAAAATGTGGTTGTTGTGAATAGTGAGTATGGTAATATCCTTTCATAGTTCAAATACATCAGTTTTAGGGGCGCTTGGTTGCCTCAGCTGGTAGAGCATGTGACTCTTGATGACTCTTGATCTTGAGGTTGTGGGTTTCAGCCCCACGTTGAGGGTAGAGTTCATTTAATAAACAAGCAAACAACCAAATGTACAGCTTTAAAAAATTAAAAACTAATCAGTTTTAGCAAGCTGCCCCCAGAGACATTGCCCAGTGGTAACCACTGTCACTGTGTGCGTGTGCTCCAGCTGGGCTGCGTTAGGCAGTCACCGGCCCTTACCTTCCCTCCTCGTGCAATGGTGTGTGCGTGAACAACGTCTGGAGGTTTTTGCACGTGAGCCTACAGAGAGCGTCCACATTTGTTTAATAGCGTGAAGAATACCTGTAGGTTTTTTAAAAATATTTATTTATTTGTTTATTCACAGAGACACACAGAGAGAGAGAGACAGAGAGAGACAGAGACACGGGCAGAGGGAGAAGCAGGCTCCATGCTGGGAGCCCGACGCGGGACTCTATCCTGGGTCTCCAGGATCATGCCCTGGGCTGAAGGTGGCGCTAAACCGCTGAGCCACCCAGGCTGCCCTGTTGGGATTTTTTTTTAACCACTCTCCTCTGGGTGGACGCTGGTTCTCTACACTCTTTCGCTGTTAAAATATGGTAGGTTATTTCCAAAAGGAATGCAGAAAGTCACTACCCCCTCCCGTGTGCATGACACTCTTCCCCTATACCACAGCTGGCGTGTGACTCGGTTTGACCAACTGGATGTGACAGAAATAAGGCTATGAGGCTCTTGCAGTTTCAGCCAGTGGCCTGCAGGAGCCTACTGGGGGGAGGCCCAGCCAGGGCCTTGGTCGCCCAGCCACCCAGTTGAGGCTCGGGACAGAGGAGTGAAGGTGTCTGGGACATTCTAGCACCAGCCAAGCCCCAAAAGGCAGCCCCAGAAATGACCCAGCTGAGACCCCAGGAGCAGGAGCGCTAGGCTGGGCCCAGTGGATACATAGGCTCCTGAGGAACAGACTGGAGTGTCGGGGTGGTCTGTTAGATAACAAACAATGTTGCAGGGAATCTCCTCCTACAAACACCCTCTTGCATCTAGTCTTGTATGTGTGTGCGGTGTAACATCTGCAGGACACGCTTCCCCAAGTGGGGTGCTTGTTCAATGGGCAAACGCAACTTTGATTTCAATTAACCGTTGGGTTTTTGTCAATCATTTTGCAAGAGGAATGGTGTCCTGGCTTAATCTGCCTTTCCCTCATTCTGCATGAGGTCAAGCATTTTAATCAGCCGTCCAAGGGATTTTTTTTTCTGTCATCTTTGATTGGTATCCTTTGTCCATTTTTTTAAATTTTTATTTATTTATGATAGTCACACACAGAGAGAGAGGCAGAGACATAAGCAGAGGGAGAAGCAGGCTCCATGCACCGGGAGCCCGACGTGGGATTCGATCCCGGGTCTCCAGGATTGCGCCCTGGGCCAAAGGCAGGCGCTAAACTGCTGTGCCACCCAGGGATCCCTCTTTGTCCATTTTTCTGTTGGACAGCTTCCTTTTTAAAAGTGATTCTAAGGGGCTCAATTGGCTGAGCCTTCAGCTCAGGTCGTGATCTCCGGGTCCTGGGATCAAGTCTTGTGTCGGGCTCCCCACTCAGCGGGGAGCCTGCTTCTCCCTCTCCCCCTGCTCGTGCTCTCTCAAATGCATAAATAAAATCTTTTAAAAAAATACTTTAAAGAAAGTGATTCTGAGAACTGCTTCTATACTAGCACTTTGTCTGCTGTGTGCGTTATTACAAATATATTTTTCAGGGGATCCCTGGATGGCTCAGCAGTTTAGCGCCACCTTCGGCCCAGGGTGTGATCCTGGAGACCCAGGATCGAGTCCCCCATCGGGCTCCCTGCATGGAGCCTGCTTCTCCCTCTGCCTGTGTCTCTGCCTCTCTCTCTCTCTCTCTTTGTCTCTCATGAATAAATAAATAAAATCTTTAAAAATATATATATATATTTGTTCCCCCTAGTTTGTCACTGGTCTCTTATCTTCCTGAATGATGTTCTGGCCACTTAGTATTTTGTTCTACACAGGAAAATCTATTTTTCTTTTTTTTTTTTTTGATTTTTATTTATTAATGATAGTCACACACAGAGAGAGAGAGAATGGGGCAGAGACACAGGCAGAGGGAGAAGTAGGCTCCATGTACCGGGAGCCCGACGTGGGATTCGATCCCAGGTCTCCAAGATCGCACCCTGGGCCAAAGGCAGCTGCTAAACCGCTGCGCCACCCAGGGATCCCTCTATTTTTCTCTAATGCCTTCTAGACAGTTATTCTGCATGTTCTTCTAGTACTTTCTGATTTTATTTCCATTATTCAAGTCATTGATCTACTCAGTGTTTGTAGAATATGAGGTACAAATTCCAACCTGGGGCAAGCCCCGGTGGCTCAGCGGTTTAGCACCACCTTTGGCCCAGGGCGTGATCCTGGAGACCCGGGATTGAGTCCCATGTCAGGCTCCCTGCATGGAGCCTGCTTCTCCCTCTGCCTGTGTCTCTGCCTCTCTCTCTCTGTGTGTCTCTCATGAATAAATAAAATCTTTTTTTTTAAAGATTTATTTATTCATTCATTCAGAGAGAGTGAAGAGAGAGGCAGAGACACAGGCAAAGGGAGAAGCAGGCTCCACACAGGGAGCCCGATGTGGGACTCGATCCCGGGTCTCCAGGATCAAACCCCAGGCTGCAGGCGGCCCTAAACCGCTGCGCCACTGGGGCTGTCCTGAATAAATAAATCTTAAGGAAAAGAAAAAAGAAATTCCAACCTGATCTTTTTGTCAGATGGCTACATTGTTATCCTAACGCAATTTATCAAAAGCCCACTGGTATGATGGGCTCCATTAGGAAGTGCTGGGTCCATTTCCTGTTCTCTTCCCTCACTTTTGACATTTGGTGGATAAAAAGCAGCCCCAATGTTCTCAGTGATATAACTGCCACATGATAAAGCAGGTAACCAAAGCCGCTAACAATCCATCTACCAATATTTATGGGGCATATACTTTGTGCCTGGCCTAGATAAGCAATTGTGTTGAAAAAAGTACTTCTGCCTTTAGGAGTCTCGCCAGTGAGTGGGGGTGAGGTCATAATAACAGGAGTTTGAGGGGATATGTGGTAAAGCAAGGAGGACTGCCTGGGGGTAGGGGACATCTAACTGAGGCTGAGCAGATGAGGATAAGTTGGATTCAGCCAAGTCAGGAGACCGGAGGGAGTGCTGGGGACCCAGCAGGCTTCCACTCCACTCAGGCTGGATTGGGGGGTGCCTAATGGGGAAGAGATGGAAATTAGCCTCTCCCACGCAAAAGAGAGAGAGAGAAAAAACACGAGCGGTGGGGTAGGGGCTGACAGGGAGAAGGGAGCTGAGTGCAGAGCCTGATGTGGTACTCGAACCCAGGACCCCCGGGGTTCCTGACCCCAGCCGAAGGCAGACGCTTTCCTGATGGAGCCACCAGGCGCCCCTGCCCCAGCTTTTTTTTTTTTTTAAGATTGTATTTATTTATTCATAGAGACACACAGAGAGAGAGAGAGAGAGAGGCAGAGACACAGGCAGAAAGAGAAGCAGGCACCATGCAGAGAGCCCGACGTGGGACTCGATCCTGGGTCTCCAGGATCACACCCTGGGCTGAAGGCGGCGCTAAACCGCTGAGCCACCCAGGCTGCCCTAAATGTGGTAGCTTTTAATAACATATTTTAGTCACACACTTCACATAAACATGGATCATCTAACAGCTTTAGGCCAAAAAGTAGAGGGAGTGCATCTGAATTTCAATGTTTTCATTTCCATATTCTCTAGCTTCTAGCGCTGTCCTAAGGAATGGAACCGATAGAACAGCTTGTCTCTTTACCAAAGCAGACAGCAGTTGGAGCTCTTAGATCAGAGAACATTCAGACCAGAGGAAATGTCATTCTTTTTTTTCCTCTGGGCCTTTTGAGAAACTAGACCTAAATTATAAATGATCTAGGTTGCCGGCTAGCAGCTTCTCTCCGGTTCTGTCTTGAGGAGCCAACAAGACCTCTGCGGCCCCTGGAGGGAGCGTGCAGACTCGGGGATCCTGAACAGCAGCTCAGAGTTTTCTTACACATCCTCATTGCCCTGCTTTTCGCCAACTCTTATGGCAAATTCATTGTGGGGGCCCTTCCTGCTTTTTTGTCGGTTTCTACTTCCTCACTCACTGTCCCTACCTCTCATTCTCCCTGTGAATGCCATCACCCTGCACAAGCCCAGTGTAGTGCCCCCCTCCCTCCCCCAGGTCTTCTCCCTGGTGCCCTAGTCATCACTGATTAAAATCCTTCCTGCACACTTTAACCAGTGTCTGGTTGTGTTTGTCTCTGAAATGTGCTTGGCTGGCAGGCTCTGCCATCTGCCTCTGTTTACTCAGGATTTCATCCAGCTGTTTTCATTTTAAGTGGGGCTGGAGGCAGGAAATGCAGCCGACATACATTCTCATTTTTCTCCAACAGCCCCTCCTGCAGTGACCAAGCTGGGAAAGGCCCAGCCCCCAAGCTGGCGGTGAGGAAGCCAGGGGCTGTTCAGCACACTCACTTAGAAGGGAGGAGGGAGGGCCCAGCCCAGAGCTGAGGTATTCTGGAGAAGCAGATATGTTCAGGAAGAATTATTGGGGACAAAAGGTCAAATTTGGCCCCAATGTCCTGGAACAGAATGAAAAGAAACAAACAAAATGTTCCCCAGATGAGCAGAGAGGGGAGGCCAGGCTTCTCTCCAGGTGGTCTGTCCGGGCAGCCTGGCTCTTTGCTCCAGGAGAGAGAGGCTCCTCATCATCACCCCACACCCCCATCATGACCTCCTGGGCACGGGCTGGCTCACCCCTCTTCTGGGCTGCAGCCTTGGGGAGCGTGGAGAGCCCACTCTGACATGCTAGCATCCCCAACACATGTGCCCTCACTGAGCACCAGTTCCTGTACGTGGATGTTCTTGGGGTCACTCCTGCCACTGGGTATCAGGTGTGGGAGTGACTCAGAGCCTCCCCTGTCAGGCCCACCCCTTGCATTTCCCCACAGAGAGTGGGTCCCTGCCAGCACATGGAGGGGGGGCGGTGGACATTTGGGTGCGAGGCAGAGACTCTCATGCAGGCCTTTCTACCACTGAGGTATGTGAGACCTTCCGGTTTAGCCACTCACCAGCCACCACTGACAGACCTGGAGCTGGACACCCTGGCTGGAGACCCCGCCTCCTGCCCGCAGGGCTGCTGACTCCCTCCCCGGGGCATCCTGCATCCTGGCCTCTGCTCTTCAGAGTCTACAGACTTGGTTTGATGGCAGGAACGTGGGGTCTTGTCCCCAGATATGCCCAGGTGTTTCCTTGCCACAACTTAGTGACGGTTTTGGCCGATAGCATGGGCTCCTCCCAGGGGAACAGTCCATAGCCTGTGTGAGACCCTTCTTTGCCTCTGACCCCCTCCCCTTCCCCACATCCAGAGAGGCAGGGCGAGAACGGAGGACCAGACCGTCTTCCCCTTCCTGGGCAGAGGCCTGAGAGGACAGGAAGGTGGCTGGGGTGTGGCCTGTGCAGCAGGGAGGAGGGGCTGGCCCAGGCCACCAGAGCACCTGGCCGGAGACACGCCCACCTGAGCGGGGTCATTGAGGGTGCTGCTGCCCAGGATGGTGTTGTCCAGAGGGGAAGTGGCAAGAGCATCTCTTCTGCCTCTGGGCCCCACCCAGGCTCAGCAGGGCATGGCTGGGAGACGAGGGGCCTCGGAAACAGACAGGATTCTAGAAGGTGGGAGAGCCGTGGTTGGTCCCATCATCTAGAGACAGCAAAAAGCTTTGCCTGATGTAGAGTTCCTCTCTACACCCCCTCTTTGCGTCAAAGCCCCTCTGTGCTGTTCTTAGGATGAGGTCCAGGCCTGCCGAGGCTGGCAAGGCCCCTGCTGGCCTCTCCAGCCCGTGCTGCCCGACATCTCTCTGCCTCACATATTCCGACCTACTCCTTCAGGATTTAGCTGATTGGCTTCTTCCTCCAGGAAGCCTTCCTGTCCTGGAATTCCACCTGCCGGAGAGCAGGGTCCCTGCCCTTCCCACTGTGGGAGTGTGCTTTCTTTCCATCAGGTGGAAAGGGTTTGTTGAATGAATGAATGAATGAATGAAAGAATGAATGTCAAAGCAGCCCACATGTTAGGGTCCATTTTTGGCAGGATGACAAGGGTTGCTTGATTCTCCCAGAAATCTCAGAATGTTCTGCCCTCATGGGGCCAAACCAGATCTTCTTGCAAGGATAACTCACAAAATAGAGTCAAAATATACTCAGGACATATTCTTTGTATCTAATGCGCAGACGTTTCCTCCACCTTATCTTGCCATTAGAGGTAAGGAAATATTCTGGAGCATCAAACCCACGCTCTGAGCCCCGCCCCTGCCCGGGGCCGTCTGGCTGGTCACTGGGGCCTCCTCCTCTTGGACTGAGCCCAGTCAGCAATGACCCTGAAGACCTCTGCCTTCCTCCTCCCTCTGTGTTCTGCTGGTAATGAGTGTCTCAGAGTTAATTTTATATCCAGCGAAATCATGTTTGAAAGATTATTTATTTTTCAAGGAGCTTGTATTACTTTTCCTTTTCTCATTCATTCTCCTCTTGTGCTCGCTTCGGCAGCACGTATACATTCTCCTCTTTCCGTGGGCATCACTGTCACAGACACTGGGAGGGACACACTTAAATTCTCCGTGTGCTCACAGCAGGAGCAGGGTCTGGACTCAGGGGACCGAGAGGGGACAGTTGGGTGGGAGCAGGGACATGCCAGGACCAGCTGGGGGGGACACTGCCTGGCGCCTGGGGAGCTTGCAAGTGTCCTCATTGATATGCAGTAGAGCTATTTTCAGCTGGGAGAGGCGAACTTAATGCATGGGGTCTCCCCTGAGATTCAGAATTGTCTGTGGTGTTTGATGTCATGGGCAGGAGGGGACATCTGCTGCCCCCTGACATGCACAGGTCTCCCAGGCATGCCTCTCTCTGGGCCTCAGCCCCCCTCTATACAAGGACTCCCCGATGAGTCCTGATGGATCCGAATGATGTGTCTAACTAGCACCCACTGGGAAGCAGGTTGCAGGCGTAGTTGCCAGAAGCTGCAGTGGGTGGCCTCTGACGGTGCAATGCAACAAGGGGCTTCCAGCTCCCAGGGGACAGGGCAGGCAGGGGAGGTCCAGATACTCTCCTCCTCTCACACTGTCCTGGGTGATGTCAAAACATGGAATAATGCACAAAGTGCAGCCCCAGAACCCCATGGTCTGGGCATGTGCTGTTTGTGCCTGTTTCCAGAGCTGGGAAAGGGGGCGGACAGCACCTGAACAGCCCTCCTGCAGCACTCCTGCAGCGCCCCCCCCACCCCGCCCGTGTCTGCAGGGCTCTCAGGAGAAGTCACCTCCGGGCCACCCCCCCTCCCCCCCCCCGCAGGAGCCCAGCCACCAGGGGGCAGCAGCGGAGGGGCAGTGGGGTGGTCAGTGGGGATGGCTGTCACTTGGGGCTCGCCACTCTAAGGAAAACTGGCAGCCCCTGGACTGACCCCTCACCCCTGGCCAGGACCCTGAGTGCCCCCCAGACTCAGCTCAAGCTTAGGGCTTTCAGACACAGAGGTCCCACACACGGTGCTCAAGTGTCCCCAGGCATTTCCGCATGATCTTCCCCAGATCTCCAGTGTCCTCATCCTGGGCACCATTGTCCTCACCCTACTGTCCAGGGCACGAGGCCAGAGCTCCTGCCCAGCGCAGTGACTCTTCCCGCCTCTGCACCTGCATCCTCCTCTCTCCTCCCTGGGACTCCTGACCCTGCTGGGAGTCCAACCATGGACAAGATGGGGGTGCTCATCTACCCCCCAAGGACGGAGGGCTCAGGGCGAGCTGGGGGCAGAGGCAGCGGGGACCCTAGGCCCCTCAGGTCACTGTGCAGAGTAGGAGACCTGCTTGACCCCTTGGCGGCCTCTTTTTTGTTTTAATTAAATTGATTTTTCCATTTTCATTTACATGCTAAAATTTTCAAACAGTACAAAAAGTAATAACTTAAAAGTAGAAATTTGTCTCCCTGCCCTGTACCTGGTTCTTCTCCTGAAGGTCACTGACAGCAATAGATGGGGGCCTCTTGCCCTGTCCCTCACTGAGGGTCTTGCAAGACGGTCGCCCTGGTGATGTCAGGGCCCCAGGGCAGGCCCAGAGGGCAAGCTCTGCCACCCAGTGTGGAGCTGTGGGGTGGTCCTCCAGGCCGGCACCTGCGTCTGCCCTTCCCCTGCCCCCCTCTTCCCTCCTGCTGATGCCCAGAGGACACTCAGCTCTGCCTCCGCCTTCCCTGGAGCACACCTCCTTTGGACACCCTCGGCCTCTGTCACTGGTCCCCAGGTGGCCCTGCCAGCTCTGCCCCCAGCCTGGATCCCTAGCTCTGTCAGAGCCCCTTGCCCAGCCCCCAGACCGCATCACCGAGGCATGTTCCTCTAGGTCTGGTACGAACCCTTCACTCAGGGCCTGACCAGGGGCTGCTCCTGTTCAGAGATAGGTGACTGCGGCACAGCAGGGCAGAGGCAGGCAGGGGTAGGGCAGGGGGGCAGAGGGAGGGCCATCATGTGAAGGGTGGCTATGCCCCGCATTGGGTCTCCATCCCAGGCTCTGGGCCCTGTCTAGCTGAGCTGTGTCCCTTGCCCCATGGGGGTCAGGACAGCTTGCTACCTGCTGGGGGAGCCCCCCTGAAGGCATGTGCCCCTAACCCAGCCTCAGATTTCTGAATCCACTTGGTGAAGCCATCCCCCAGTTACCAGTTGGTCCCCAGAGAGATCTTGATTTTGAAAGTCCCCGTGGCTCTGCCAGGGGACATTCTGATCCATGATTGCATGTGATCCTCTAGTAGCTGGAATGTGTGTGTGTGTGTGTGTGTGTGTGTGTGTGTGTGTGTGTGTGTAATCAATCACCTGCCTCCCATTAACACATGAGACCCAGGGCCCCCAGCCTTTGGGCCAGACAAGGGCCAACCCTGTTCCTATGTCCGAGAGAGGGCACAGAAGGTCCCTCCCGACCCCAGGGCATGAGGGCAGTGGGCAGAGGTTGGGAACTGGAAGAAACGTCTGGGTGGGCATCCCTGGCCCTTGGGTGACAGGCTGCCTGCTGCCTGGGGGCTGCTGAGCCTTTGGGGAGGGTCCCAGGTGAGGTCAATGAGCCTCCCGCTCCCTGCCCCTTCCTCCCTGGAGTTCAGTGCTGCCCACCCACCTGACCTGTGAACACCCTGCATTACTGTCTGGGGGGTCCGCTCCAAGCAGATTCCCGCTGCCCTGGGGCCTGGGGCCCAGCCTGTGGGACAGGAAACCCCCAATCCCTGGGACGGCCAAATGCACCAGCCCGAAGGGCCTCCTGTGTGTCTGCACAAACCACAGCCAGCTGACATGTGTAAGACATTAAAGCCCCTGGGTCCCTCTCCTTGCCACGGGTACATTGTGAGGCCCCTGGGGGAATTTGTTTTTAAAGAGGTGGCTTTTATGTGAGAGGGAAGCTGGCTGGAGAATTCAGGGGAGGGACCAACTTGGAGAAACAAACACAACCCCCCAGCCCTCAGGATCCGGGAGCTGACGCCAGAGGCGCCGAGAGAGCACCCCAGCCTGTCCACGGTGAGTCCTGGGGAGACCGGGAACTGGGTCTGGGGCCAGGGCTCTAAGGCCCTAGGATGCCTGTCTCCTTCCACCCCTGTTCGGCATCCGGATGAGGCTGAGTTCATTAGTAGGTGCCTGCTGTATGCCCAGGGAGCCTCGGAGTTTGACCTGGGGAGACAGAGGCAAGTTCAGTCATACCAAACAGATGAGTGTGTGAGGGAGAGGAGGAGGAAGGGTCTAGTGAGTGCATTGTGGAGGGGGAGGGGGAGGGGTCCCAGTGAGTACATTGTGAGTGGGGTGAGCAAAGCCCAGCTGGCTGGGTTTTGGGATTCTTGGGGAATAGTTGGATACCAGCAGAGGAATAAAAAGGTCACTTCTTGGGGCACTGGGGTGGAGCAGTTGGTTAAACATCTGACTCTTGGGATGCTTGGGTGGCTCAGCAGTTGAGCATCTGCCTTGGGCTCAGGGCATGATCCCGGGGTCCTGGGATCAAGTCCCGCATTAGGCTTCCCACAAGGATCTGCTTCTCCCTCTGCCTGTGTCTTTGCCTCTCTCTCTGTGTGTGTGTGTGTCTCTTATGAATAAATAAATAAAATCTTAAAGAAAAAAAAAAAAGCACCTGACTCTTGATTTTGGCTCAGGTCGAAATCTCAGGGTCCTGGGTTCAAGTCCCACCTCATAGGTCATAGAGCTCCGTGATCAGAGGGGAATACACTTGATGATTCTCTCTCTTCCTCTCCCTCTACCCTTCCTCCTGCTCTCTCTCTCTCTTTCTCTCTCTCTCTGTCTCAAATAAAAAAGGTTCACTTCTGGAGTTGGGGAAGTGGTGAGACAAAGCGACAAGCCTGAAGCCCTCCCTTCCCAGCTGAGGCTAAGGGGCCAGCTCCTCATAGGAGCATCTTGGGGAAGTCCCTGAGGGAGGCCCACTGCCATATGGACAGTAGGTCATGAGACTCAGAGCAGTGGAGGTGGCCATCAGGGTTCTGTGGTCTCCCTGGGGAGTAGGGGACAATGCAGGGCCAGGAAGGCTATGGAAAAGCCACCAGCCTGAACACAACTCCCAAAGGTTGGATGGACAAAGATGTTATCTGTGTAGACACTGGGAAGCGAGGCTTTCTGGGGGATAGAGGTCAGTGTGGTGGCCTCCTGCCTGGGCCTGGAAGGTTGAGGGGCTTGAGGACACTCCAGGGCCAGTGTAGCCTGGGAGAAAGGCTGGAGCTGCCCTTGCACCCTGAGTTCTCCCAGGAACACATCACCTGGCCCTGCTCCATCATCTCTCCAGGTCCACTTGAGGCCATTGCATGCCAGGCTCCATCAGTGGTCACTGGGGCTAAGGGCTGTGCTGCAGGTGCTTGGGCGGGCTATGCGTGCATGTGACAGGGCATATGTGCATGTGGTGTGTGATCACATGGATGTGCCTACGTCTGAGTGTGTGTGGGCTTACGAACGGTGTCTCTGTGTTTGCACACATCTAGACAGCCAAGTGTGTGTTTGCTTATCACATGTGGAAAAGTATGCATGCGTGTGTCCATCAGTATGTACACATGTCTGCATGCTTGGGTTTGGGGTGTGTCCAGGCATTCTTGTCTGTGATGTTTGTGTCATGTGTGCAAGTGTGTGGGTCGTGGGCCGGTGTGTCTGCATATGTCCACTTGTGGAGATGCAAGGATGTCTAGATGTGGATGTGGATGGGGTGTGCACATGCTTGTTACAGGGGCAGGGCATGTTTGCATGCATGTGACGTGTGCGTGTCACTGTGCAGGTATATATGGGATGTGTCACTCTGCTTTCACAGTGTGCGTGTGTGGGGTGTGAACGCACGCTCATGTGGGAGGTGTGTGGTGGGCTGTGTTGGCATGTTTCTATGTGTGTGTATATCTCCATATGTGCTTACTCGTGTACCACAGTGCATGTGTCCTTGAGGGATGCTGGGTCATGGGTCTTGGGACCTCCATGCTGCCATGAGCTTTCTCCATCCTTGGCTGGTTGGAGGCACAAGGGCAGGAGAAACTGGTGGGAGGGGATTCCTTGGGTCCCCTGCCATGATGCAGTTCTGGTGAGCTCCAGCTGGTACTTCATTCCCTGGTGCTGCTACGACAGGGCCTAGAGACTCTCGCCCCCCAAGGTAGCACCCCAGCTGCCTGTGCAGGGGGTTTGCCAGGAGGCTCTGCCCACCAACTGGGCCATGACCTCTCCCAGGACAGGAAAGCTTTCCGTGTGCGACCTCCCTGTGGCTCAGGCTGAGATGTTCTGTTCCCACATATTCCTTTTCACTGTGTTCCTTCTGTTT
The DNA here is from genome assembly GCF_018345385.1 of Vulpes lagopus. NCBI lineage: Eukaryota > Metazoa > Chordata > Mammalia > Carnivora > Canidae > Vulpes > Vulpes lagopus. Next base: position 90,455,374 of record NC_054833.1, on the reverse strand, counting down.
CTGATGCTGACTTCTCAACTAATAACACTCTTCCCTTTATTTAAATAAAAAGAGCTACAATTTAAAGCAAACTACTGAGTGGCTCCCCTGAAAGCAGGGCTTGAGACAAGGATTGGGTGGAGGCCACGTCCATGGGAAATGGCCAGGGGGCCAGGAGGAGAGAAGTGTATGAGAGGGGCCTGGTCAGGGTGGTCTCAGGATATCTTCCCAGGAAACGCTGGCAAGAGCACTGTCCCTGGCTTCCATCCCACAGGTTGAGGACCACCCACAGCCATTATCCAACATCATGTGAGTGAGACTGAGATGAGAGGTGGGCATGAGAGCTTTCTCTTCCCTAAAAGGAAGCAACCCTGGGGCACAGATAGAGTGGCACTCGTGAAGGGCTTCCCAGAGGTCCTATGAGGTTAGGATTCTTCATCCCCATTTCACTGACAAGAAAACAGAAGTCACTGGTCACAGGAAATGGCCAGTGTGTCAGTCCTCTATGCTATGTAACAAATGATCCCAGGACGTAGCACCTAGTGCACATGAGCCTGTTGGCACTCTTTTTTCCTGTGGGCTGAGATTTCATCAGCAGCCAGGGGTGGGAGGCAGCCAGTCTCTGACCTCCAGGGTCTGGGCCTCAGCTGGGATCATCTGAAGGCCTGTATCCAGGCTGTGCTAGGGGTGTTGGCAGGTTTCCAGGGGCGAGCTGCAGGACATAGAGCACAGAAGTCATGCCTGCCACCTCCTACCAGCTGGGAGAGCGAGGCAGGGAGGTCCCAGCAGAGGGGTCAGGGTTCACTGTGAGGACAGCCTATGGGCTGGGAGGCATTGGTGCAGCTGTCTCTGAGAGATGCAATCTGCCACAGCCAGCGGTTTGAACACTGGACTGATTCTGAAGTGTGTGCTCTTCTCGAAGCACTATTTCCACCTCCTTACCTGTCTCCTCATAGTGAGTCCTTAAAAATGAGGGGCCTGGACCAGGCAGACCCCTGGCTTTCCCTAAAGCACTACGACATGAGGATGTAAAGATGGGTACTGGGTGTAGCCACCACAGCAAGTGGAGGGACTTGGAATGAGAAGAAAATGCTATGAGAAACCTTCATAAGTGCCACACCTGCATCCCCCAGAGATAATGGAAGAGAAGACAAGCATCCCTGTTCTCGTGCATTGGGTAAGAAGAAGAGAATCCAAAAGAACTCACATCAGAGAGTGGAGAGCATCCATCAGCAGGCAGATTTCTATTCATTTCTGGGAATGAAAAATAGGATGGAAGAGCCCACCTAGGAAGCTGAGTGAGGAAGATCCATTGGGAATATTTACAGAGAGGGCTACAGGGGACGGACGGGCAGCCCACCCAGCAGACACCCAAAAGGAACTCCACTCTCATGCTGCAGGGGTAGAGTGAGAAAGATGGCCCCAATCAGCATTGGCTGACTACCCAACTCCCGCTCACCTAAACACAGGATCCTAGAGCCAGGAGGGGCTTCTCTAAATGTTTGCTTATTTGTTCATTTGTTTGGAAATCAGGGAGGAGTTCTGGCATTGAGGGGTCCCCATCATCACGCTGGCCTCCCTCTGGCTCATTTTACACCAAACCTGAGTGAAGAGCCTGCCTGTTTATACAGCACACCCAGCTTTGGTGTCACTGCCTTCTTAAATGTAAAGTGAAAGAGATGGCCAGCTGGTTGAGGAAAGCATGGAAAGGTCCAGATAAACTATGGGGGAAAATGAGTCAGAGGAAACAGATTATCTTCGGGTAAACAGAAGAAAACCGAACCTCTGCTATCAGGCATTGTTTCCATAACAAAAACAGGGTGCTGAGGGGAAGACATCAACAACAAAAACCCAGGGGACCACTCTTGGGAGATTAAATATGTAATTCCTGAAAGAAAACATTAAAAGTGCTCAAAGTCAAAACTGAGGCAATCTCTTAGCGCAGAGAATAAAAGCACAAGAAAACCTACAAGAGGAGACATAAAGGATGGACGCAGGAGGTCCAGCATTCCTGCGGAGAGCAGTGCCAGAAAGAGGGGAGTGAGCAGTGGTGGGGAAGGAGTGCTAGTGCGCGCCCCTCTACCACACACACACACTCCTCACCAGTAGACCCCGATGCTGAGCTAGTGGGATGGAAAACAGCCTCAGAGTAAGACACCCCATGGAGAAACTGCAGAAGGCCCAGGATGAGGAGGTGACTCGGGCCCATTGTGGACAGAAAACACATCCCCTCCCCACAAAGACCCAGGGCTCAGACCTGCACAGGATACCCCATCAACAGCGCGGCACAGGCGGACCACAGCCCTCAAGTTCTGAGGGAAGGTGGTTTAGCACCCATTGGTACATGTGCAGCAAAACTACTGGCTACTCTTTTCTTTTTTAAAAGGTTTTATTTATTTGAGAGAGAAAGGGAGGGAGCACAAGCAGAGGAAGAAGCAGACTCCCCACGGAGCAGGGAGCCCGATGCTAGACTTGATCCCAGGACCCCGGGATCATGACTTGAGCCAAAGGCAGACATTTCACCAATAGGAGCCACCCAGGTGCCCCTAGAATTTTTTTTTAAAGCTTTTTTTTTTTTTTTTTGATTTTATTTATTTATTTATTAATGAGAGACACACACTGGGAGAAAGAGAGACACAGGCAGAGGGAGAAGCAGGCTCCATGCAGGGAGCCTGACGTGGGACCCAATACCGGGTCTCCATCTCCAGGATTACACCCTGGGCTGCAGGCGGCACTAAACCGCTGAGCCACCAGGCTGCCCAGAATTTATTTTTTTTTAAGATTTTATTTATTTATTCATGAGAGACACAGAGAGAGGCAGAGACACAGGCAGAGGGAGAAGCAGGCTCCATGCAGAGAGGGAGCCCAATGTGGGACTCGATGCCAGGACCCGGGATCACACCCTGAGCCGAAAGCAGACACTCAACCACTGAGCCACCCAGGTGTCCCTAGAATTAAATTTCTTTAAAAATAATTAAAGCCAATGAATTCTGAATTTGAAAATGGAGAGAAGGTCAAAATCAAGGGTGAGGCAGGGTTCAAAGGACAAGCATAGAGTCACATGAGGAGGATAAAGGGATAGAGAATTTGACCCAGAGAGACCATGTACGGACAATGAAATCTGACCTGCGGGTGTCACGGTACTGGAAGGCAGACAAGAAAGGGTTGGGCCCATTATCTGTGTGAGTTCACAAGGATGCCACCGTTCTTGGAGAATGGTACGAGAAAGCACTGTAGACAAGTGAGAAATAAATTAGAATAAATACCTATCTAGAGAGGAGAAAATAAGGAACTTGCTATTGTGAGAGGAATTGAAATAACCTGAAAATTTTGGCAAACGCAAGAAACAGGGGAGAAGCCTGGAGGTAGGACAAGAAACAGTGGACCCAGCACCACTGCCATTGTACTGGCTTGAACGATCATATTTAAAGACAAACATGTTGGGCAGCCCAGGTGGCTCAGCGGTTTAGCTCTGCCTTCAGCCCAGGGCGTGATCCTGGAGACCAGGGATCGAGTCCCGCGTCAGGCTCCCTGCGTGGAGCCTGCTTCTCCCTCTGCCTGTGTCTCTGCCTCTCTCTTTCTGTGTCTCTCATGAATTAATAAATAAATAAATCTTTAAAAAAAAATAAAAATAAATAAAGAGAAACATGCTCAGATGAGGCTAATAAAATACAATTATGCACTTTTAAGATCCACCTCTAGGGGCACCTGGGTGGCTCAGTGGTTGAGCATCTGCCTTTGGCTCAGATCATGATCCCGGGGTCGTGGGATCGAGTCCTACATTGGGCTCCTCGCATGGAGCCTTCTTCTCCCTCTGCCTAGGTCTCTGCCTCTCTGTGTCTCTCATGAATAAATAAATAAAATCTTTTTTTTTTTTTAAAAGATCCAACTCTGAAGCAAGAAGGAGAAAAAAATAAAGTTAGAAATAAATAGGAAAATAGGGGGTAGGTACATGTTCATAAAAGCAGAGAATGGATTCCAGGAGAGGTTCCCAGAGAAGGGGAGTGGGCAGTGGAAAAGGCAGGTACGCCGGCACGAGAGCCCGAAATGCCCACGAAGCAGCATTCAGGTGTCGGGGAGACAGGTCATGGGGGTCGGAGGCAGGTGGCCGTAGAAGCTGTGTGCGTGTCTCCCGCACAGGGACGTGTGGTTCCAACAGGTCATGCTTCGTCACAGCCCCCCGCCCCCGTGGTCTGCTGAGAGCACTGGGTGGAGAAGGGCTGCCAACGCTGCACAGGGGCCTTCCTGCTGTCACTTCCACAGGGACAAATGGGCAAAAGTCCAGGCACGGACACACCACTAATGGTGGCAGAGCCAGGGCTGGGACACGACCTCCCTTCTCAGGTCTGTCCTCGGGGGTGCTGGGGACCCAGCGAGGGCTCTGCAGGGCTGGTCTGCTTGAGGGTCCAGTGCTGTCCAGAAGCTGGGGCGTCAGGAACCCAGGAGGGCACAGGGTCTGCGTGCCGCCCCATCCCTGAGAGGGCCCTGAGGACACGGAGCAGCTGGGGTCTCCCTACCTGACCCACACCCCTCACTAGCCTTCCTGGCCTGGTTCCCTCCCAGTCCTGCTGCCGCCTAGAACCCTGGATGCTGGCCCAGCCTGGGACCAGGATCCTCTGGTTCTGGCAGTGACCACGCACCAGGGGCCCTGAGTGGGCAGCAGGGCTGCAAAACGCTGACGCTCCAGATTTCTGGCCTAAACCCCCAGGTCCAGCCTGCTCTGCAGCCGGGGTCGGGGTGGCCGGGACGCTGAGGGCTGCAGGCCAGGAGCACTGGGTGGGGTGTGGTGGGAGCATCCAGGGCCACATGCCATCTTCCATACTCACCTGAAGCTATTTTTACAGGCAAATAAAGGGGTGTGGTGACAGTAACAACACGAGCACTGGTTGACCACTTACCCTGAGTGGCCTCTCCCAAGCCGCCCTTTCACCGGGGCTCTGGGTAGTCTCTTGGCATCAGCGGCCTCCTATCTGGCCCAACAGCTGCACCCAGCCCACAGGGTCCAGGGCCTTCCATCTGCACCCCCGCCCCCTTCTCAGGGAAGTGTTGGTTACTGATTGAACACTGGGAGCCTTGAATGGGACGGCTCCTGGCAACAATCAGCCAGACTGAAGACCTCTGCTCTCTCTTCCAGCACACACAGCAGCTCCTTACGGCCTCCGTTGGATCCCGCTGTGCACAGGCCAGCCTGGTGGATTGTGTCATGTGGATCAGCTGGTGGCTCTGGCCCCTGGTGGCCATCTGTGCTGGAGACCGGTTCCGGGATGAGGCTGAGAGGATCATGCGGGGCACACCTGTCATCGACGGGTGAGTGGCCACATGTCCTGGGACTGGGGATCTGGGGCTGCAGGGGCAGGAGCTCATGTGCCCTTGACTTGACAGACCTATCTCTGCTGGGACTCAGTATCCTTGTGGGGTCTCTTAGGGCTTTCCAAAGCTTTAGCAGGAGTGGAGCAGTTGCAAAGCCCCTGTGGCTCTCAGCAGCACCTGGGGTGTCCTACAACCTAACCCCCCCTGTGCCCATAGGTGCCAGATCCCAGCCTGGAGTGGGTACTGGGGGTAGAAGATGGTGGCACCTGGCCCTGGGCATGCCTCCAACTAGCCACAAAATCCAAGGGGCCATACTTCCTCACTGGGCCTTTGCTGCTTCACCTGAAGCTGTGGGTAAGGGTGATGTCTGCCACTGGCCCCCGGGAGGCCTTTCCTGGCCCTTGTAACCCTCCTCTGAGACGTATCCACCTGGGGGTGACTCACCAGGCAAGGGGCCCCTGGGTCACCTCTGTGCTGTCTGCCTAGCATGACCTCACTGGTGTGCTCCCTGACGCACCCACTCCTGCAGACTTCTTCCCATCTTGTTGTGCCTCTGGTGTCACAGCTGCCCCAGCAGAGCTTGTGTCCTGCATCTGCACCCACCCTCTCTCCCTGCCCCCACTTCACCTCCACCTCCACCAGGTCACCAGTGAGCCTCTGTCCTGGTTTCTGCCAGCCAAGGTCCAGGCTCAGAGCTGCAGCCAGGGGAGTGTGGGAGATATAAGTTCCAGCTCCGGTCCTTCTGGCTCAAACCCTCCACCCACCGCGTCTCCCACTGAGCTCAGAGTAGAGCCCAAGTCTGCTTTCAGCCCCCAAGACCCCCCCTGCCGCCCCTGGCCATCCTCACACCCCCAGATGCTCCAGGTGGGTCCCACTGTCCCCACTTGTCCTCACAGCCATGCTCCCACTCTCTTCTCCTCCTGAGCTTTGCTCAGGCCACCTTTCCTGACCCCTGTGTGAAATGCCACCTGTGCACACACCACAGCCACTCCTGCTTCCCTTCTGCCGCGGTTCCCCTGCCGACCAGCGGACAGCAGGAACTGGACCCCTGTGTGTGCCGCCCAAGAGTGGCCTGTGGCATGCACTAGCACACCCTGGGTGCAGCACCATTAGGAGGGCACCCGTGTGTCTCTGTCTGCTCCCAGCAACTGTTCAGTAAATGCTCCAGTTATTACTATTTGGCAGGTGTTCTGGGCTTTGTTGGACAAAAAACTAAGAAAATGGGCTATGTCGTTTTATGGGAAGCCCAGGGAGCTGCGGTAGCCCAAGAGAAAGGAGGTCGTGCACCCCTCCCTCCCTGTAGCTCCTCCTTGGCCCCTCATACATGCTCCGAGGAGGGTGAGGCCAAGTCTCCTCAGAGGCTGCTACCAGGGTACCCCTCCCGCCTCCCCGGGACGGAGCCACTGCTGTCTGGTCGGTGGCCAGCGAATGCGCAGATGCCAAAGGTGTGAGTCAGGGAAGCTGCTCTGCTCCCTGATTCTCAGGGCCAAGGGGTGGCTGGGCACAGAGTGGGGTTCCTGAGGCCCACATGACAGGTGAGTTGGATCCAAGGGCCCAGACAGCCAGGAATGCTCAGGGAACTGGAGTCTGGGGACCTGAGATAGTCCAGAGAGCTACAAAGTGAAGACGAGGCTGACAGGACCAAACCCAACGCTTGGGTATCAGCTACCTGCATTACTGTTGGGGCAAGAGACCCAAGTCGAGAGACATCCAGAGGGAGGCCCGGCGTGGTGTTTCATAATGGTCACGGGCTGCTATAAGCGGCCGTCTCCATCGGCATGCCAGCCAGCAGGAGTGAGCAGGGGACACGGAGGACACGGACTGAGCTACAGCTGTCTGTGAAGGAGAGATTTCGGAAGCTCCCAAACGGCAGAACTTGTCACATGGCCATACCCGCTATACAGGGGCAAGAAAGTATCTCTATTTCAAATGGCCAGAAATAGGGGTTTCTGTTACTAAGAAAAAGGTGGAGATAAGAAGCCACCAGTAATCTCTCCGACAATAGCTAGCTGTCATTCAAGGGCTGGGACTTGTCACCTGTCCCCTTGGAATGGGACAGGGTCCTCCTGTCACCACTGAGGACGCTGCCCTGGCCTCACAGATAAGGAGGGTGGATCCAGCAGGGTCTAGAACAAGCAGTGTTGACAGCAGGCCGAAGGTGGCCTCTGTTCCCTGCTGTGGGTTCCAGTGAAAGTGCCCCTCCCTCCTGGTGGTTTCCAGGCTGACACCTAGAGGGTGTGGCAACCTCGGAGGCGGGGATGGGGGGGAGGGCAAAGTCCTGTGCAAGGCCCTGCCCCGCCCTGCCCCCAGGGCAGCACCCAGAGGCCCTGGTACTCTGAAGTTTACCTACCCATCCACCACTCCACCAGCAAAGGCGTCCTGACCACCAGCCCACACCCTGTCCCATCAAAACACAGCTATGACAGGAGCCCCCCGAGAGAGCAGGGGGCGCTTCTGGGGTCTGGGCCCAACTTGCTTTGGAAAAGCTCCACCCAGGGGTGGCTGGCCTGAGGTCCTCATCTACCCTCCCATGTACTCTAAAGTACCAAAGCATCCCCATGTTCCAGGTGGAAAAACTGAGTTGAGAGGTGGGAGGAGGGGTTGGAGATGGGAACTAGATGGGGGGTGAGCCTGGGGCTGCTGGTCCTGGGAGGAGCGGTCTCAAAACCAGGAGTGGCCACCCACATAGGGCAGTGCCCCCTGGGATGGGGCTGGGAGGGCTACCGAAGCGCCAGGACGAAGGCCCCTTGGCACTGTATTAGGGATCCAGCAGGAGCGCCTTCACAGGTGTCCTGAATTCCAGACTTCGCTGATTCCAGCGCAGTTTCCAGCTGGCAGGTCTGAGATGGGCCCAAGACTCTGCATTTCCAACCAGCTCCCTGGCCCATATCTCTTCTGCATATGCAACCGAGGGAGACCAAGCATCCCAGAGGTCTCTCCTCCTTTGGGCAACTCCTGGTTCTTGGGTCCAGCCCTGTGGGTTCTGCCTTTGTAGCCCAGACCAGCTGCTGACATTCAGCCCCACTCCTTCCCCCTCCCTCCCCGCCCCAGCCTCCCTCCAAAGCACTAGCTCCTATGGCTCCTGGGAAGGCTCAGATGGGCCTCAGTGCTGTGGAAGCATAGAAGGCTGTGCTCGGAAATGGGGCGGGGCTGTCACAGAGCCCCTGATGCCCTGCTCCAGCTGTCCCAGGAGGGTGGGGTGGGGTGGGGGAGCCAGGTCTCCAAAGGCAGGCCACACCCACATCCCCGCCCCCTCCCTGCAAGGGGAGGATTTCATCTTGTGCAAACTCTCAGCGTCCCACACCCAGCTACCCAGTGTCACAGAGACTGGAATTCCTGCCCCTGCTCCTCCCTCTTCCCCAGGAAGGGTCCTCGAAGGGAAGACCTCCCAGAGGGTCTCTCAGCTCCGTTACCTGGCCTGGGTGTGGAGCACCATGGAACGGCTAATCTGTGCTTAGGTGTGTTCACACAAGGAGCAGTCTGTCACCCCAGTGGTTGGCTTTTGTTCGGAGGCTTGGAGGCCCCCGGTCCATGGGGCCATCCTGGCTGGCCTCTGAGCCTTTCTCTGGCCTTCCCCAGGCACAACGACCTGCCCTGGCAGCTGCTAACCAGGTTCAACAACCAGCTTCAGGTTGAGGCGGCCAACCTGACGAGTCTCACCCACACACACACCAACATCCCCAAGCTGAAGGCTGGTTTTGTGGGGGGCCAGGTATGGCTCAGCCCAGCCCTACATTCGCCTGTGCTGGGGTCCCTTCACCCCTCCTCTGTGTCCAGACTATGGCGCAGGCCCTCCCTGGTGGCCGTGGACCTCCTAAGCCCCTTGAAGACACAGGTCTTTGGAAGGGACCTGGAGAGCCACACAGGCCATGGGAGGGCTTCCAAGATGGGAGGGGAGCCCGATGCCCACATGCCTGTGAGGGTGGGACCCAGAGCCTCCCTACTAGCACCTCTCCCCTGTGGCCCCTAGTTCTGGTCCGCATACACACCCTGTGACACCCAGAACAAAGACGCTGTGAAGAGGACACTGGAGCAGATCGATGTCATCCATCGCATGTGCCAGATGTACCCAGAAACCTTTGTGTGTGTCACCAACAGCACAGGTGGGTCCTGGTCCAGCCCCAGCCCTCAACAGAGCAGCTAGAGTTGCCCAGATATGCCTTATGTGGAGGTTCCAGGGACACTCCGCCGCAGTTGGCTCTCCCCACAGGCATCCGGCAGGCCTTCCAGGAGGGGAAGATAGCCAGTCTTGTTGGTGTGGAGGGGGGCCACTCCATAGACAGCAGCCTGGGCGTCCTGCGGACACTCTACCACCTGGGCATGCGGTACATGACTCTTACCCACAGCTGCAACACACCCTGGTAAGTGCGCACAGGAGGGCCCACAGGCCAAACGAGGGTCTGCCTCTCTCCGGCACCTTGCTGTCCTTCCGGGAGTCCTAGGTGTGTGAGGACCAGGATGACTGTTCTGCTCCTGGGATACCTGCTTTCTGCTCTCCCAGGGCTGACAACTGGCTGGTGGACACAGGAGAGGACAAGGGCGAGAGCCAAGGCCTGTCACCCTTTGGCCAGGTGAGGCAGGGCATTCAGCAAAGACCACAGTCACCCTTAGAGAAGTGACCCAGGACACAGGGTCCTGTCTCTCAGGCCCTCAGTTCACTGTCAGCTGGAGCTAGCAGGGGCTGTCTCAGAATGGGTGTTCCCTGGAACCTGTGGGTCATCTCCTAGCCATTGAAGAGTTCATTAATACCTGGTCCAGCAAGGCCCTTGCCCAAATCCGCTCCTCCCCATGCCTGGCCTTGTCACGGGGGGCTTCAGTGAACCCCAGAAGGCTGGCCGCTGAGCCTTGTGTCCATGCAGCGTGTGGTGAAGGAGATGAACCGGCTGGGGGTCATCATTGACTTGGCCCACGTGTCTGTGAGCACCATGAAGGCTGCCCTTAGTCTGTCCAAGGCTCCCGTCCTCTTCAGCCACTCCTCGGCCTACAGCCTGTGTCAGCACCGGCGCAACGTGCCTGATGATGTGCTTCAGCTGGTGGTGAGGGGCTGGGGGACAGGCTGGGGTTGGGGGCCGTCTGCCCTGTTCCCTGGACTGGTCCTGAGGTGCGGTGCTTGCTCTTGGCCCACTGCTCCACCCTTCTCCTAAGCAGAACCAGACAGGTAGCCTGGTGATGGTGAATTTCTACAATGACTATGTTTCCTGCAAAAAGGAGGCCACCCTGTCCCAAGTAGCAGGTAGGCAGATGTGAGTGGCCCCAGGAGCTGAGTAGGGGAGGGCTGGTCCCAGGACCCACACCTGTTGCCTTCTTTGGCAGACCATCTGGATCACATCAAGAAGGTGGCAGGAGCTGGAGCTGTGGGCTTTGGTGGGGACTTTGATGGTGTCTCCAGGTAAGGGGCAAGGCCAGTGTCCTGTGGATGAGATGGGTCACGCCTCCCATAAACATGTTATGAGGGTCTAAAGCTGGAAAGTGTGTAACTGTGACCAGGCAAAGTATGTCTCACTCTAGAAGCCACTTCATTGGGGCCCCCAAGGCTTTGGGATGGGAGCATGGGCAGCTCAGTGATTTGTGGGAAGGTGGACAGGCTTCTGAGGCCCTGACCCCTAGGATGCAGAGCTTGGTTCTCTCTGCCCTCACCTCAGGCTCCCCTTGGGGCTTGAAGACGTGTCCAAGTACCCAGACCTGGTGGCTGAGCTACTCAGGAGGCAGTGGACAGAAGCGGAGGTCAGGGGTGTCCTGGCCAACAACCTGCTCCGGGTTTTCGAGGCAGTGGAACGGGTGAGGAGGGGCAGCTGTGCTTACCCAGCTTTCTCTGCTGGGAGGGAGGGACACAGGCAGGCAGGCAGGCAGCCCAACCTGTGTCTGTCCCCAGGTGAGTGATCACACACAAACTCCCGAGGAGGAGCCCATCTCCTTGGACAAGCTGCAGGATTCTTGCAGGACCAACTATGGCTACTCAGAGGCCCCCAGCTTCCACCATCAGCCAGGGGTCCTGCTGGCATCCCTCACCACCGTCCTCCTCGGCCTGTGTCTCCTATGATGCCCTGGGGTCTGGACCTCCTGGGCTCCTACAGCTCTGGGGATACTGTGGCCCTCAGTGCAGAGAGATTCCAGGATGCTGCTCCCCATGCACAAAGCCTGGGCTCTCCTGAGCAGGTACCTGGGCTCACCTGAGGCAGTAGGGCGTGGGCACTTCCAGACTAACACACACTGTACTGTCAATAAAGGCCAACAACCCTTCTGAATCATGAGGATGTGTGTCCCTGGAGGGGGTTTCTGAGCATCCGAGGGCAAATCCTGTGCAAACGGTCCCAGGCTGGACCTCAAGGCACAGGAGTGCCTGCGTCCTGGAAGAGTAGGACCAGAAAGGGCTCAGGCTCTTTGAAAGCGCTCTGCATGGGCTCAAGTCTTTATAAACGCAGTCTAGGCTCCTGGTGCCCCCTTCCCAGGTACACACACACCTGCAGGAAGGCACACCTTTACATGTGTACACATGCATGTGTACAAAAGCCTATGCTTATGCATACACATATGCAAACCCCTCCTACGTTGTCATGCACACACGTGTTCACACTCCTTCCACATCCTCATGCACACAGATGTGCCCACACCCCTCCCCACATCCTCATGCACACACGTGTTCACATCTGCCCCTTGGCCCTGCTACCCCCTTTCTAGACCAGAGCCTCTGGGAACACCCCATGTGGACAGGCACAGGCTTTAATAGTGAGGGAGGAGCTCCCCTGCCCAGATGCCCTGGGCCCAAAATGCCCGCAAAGGAATAGCCAGCCCTGCACAGCCCCCACCCGAAACTGGACAGCCTGCCTGGCCCCCCCAGCCCCCGTGAGGGTCCCTGCCTCTCATTCCCAGGCTGATCTGACATGACCAGAAGGGACACTGCTGGGTATTTGCTGATCACTTTGGGTCAATTTAACATTAAAGGAAAAAATAGCAAGTAAAGGTTCCTCCCTGATTTGGCCCCACCAGAAAGCCTTCAGGCAGCCACAGGATTTTCTGGCGGAGACTGCTAGAAGGGGCCCTCTGGTGGGCTGCGGAGGTAGCACACCAAGTTTGCTACATGGAAGCATTTTTTCAAGGTTTGAAATAACCCTCATCACACCAGAGACAGGCCGTAGCCGTGGGTGCCACCCAGAAACCCATCTGGTCCCAGGCGGCTCTCTGCTATCTACTCTCCATTTGTCCTGCTACAGCTTATTTCCATTTCCGCTCAACATTGTTCCAAGCTCGAGACCTTTCTTGAGTGAGTCGTGGGGGGGGGGGGGGGGATGAGCCACCTCTCCCCTGGCCAGATGCACACGCAGATGTGCGCAGGTGCAAGGGGCCTGGGTGGTGGGGGTGCCTGCCGTGGAGTCCAGGGAACCCTTCCCCAGCCAGTGGGCAGGTGGAGGCTGAGGGGTCCAAATCTAAGCCTCCATCACATTTCACACATTCAAACACCAAATCAAGGCCCAGCAAGATGGGGGCACCCACAATAGAAGAGCAGCAGATCACTCACCAGGGGGACAGAAGGATGTGGGAAGCAGTGTGGATGAGAATGGGAGGCCAAGGAAGGACCATGCATGGTGTCCTCTGCTCAGCTGGGGGCCAATAGCAGTTCCAAGAGCTTTGTGTAGAGACAAAGGGACAGGGATTGGCGGGGAGGGGGATTGAGGAGAGGCAGGTTCTGCTGCCAGTGAGGAGAGGGGTGGTGAGATTGAGCCTCTTTAGGGTAGATCTGCGTCTGGTCCACACAGAGCAGAAATACCCACAGGTCAGCTCTGACACAGATATAACACAGTAAGTGCAAAGAAGAAACTCTTCCTTCAAACAGAACCACAAATAGGAAATCACCACAAATACTGTTACCAGGAAGATTCATCAAGGAGCACAAGCATCAGGGCCGAGTACAACAGCCCTGTAGGTGATGCTGGCAGTCTTAAAATTGCTCCCCACAAGATACTCCACAGAGAAGGAAAACACAATGTCACAGGGGAGATGCCTGGCCCACACCACCCCCACCCCCACCAGGGGAACAACCGGCAACACCACGCACCCAGCTTCAAGCATGGGGACGCTTGCCAATAGCTGTGACCTCAATGCCCTTGTGTGAAAATGTCACCACAGCCTGAATGGAAAGGCAGGCTGCCAAATAACTGGCCAGCATGCCTCAAGGCCATCCATGTCAGGGCCCTGGGGGCCTCAAAAGTTCAGCGTCTGACTCTTCATCTCAGCTCTGGTCCTTATCTCAGGGTCGTGGATGGAGCCCCGTGTCAGTCTCTGCGCTGGATGTGGAGCCTGCTTGGGGTTCTCCCTTGCCCTCTCCTCTGCCCCACCTCTGCCTGGCTCATGCACGCTCATTTTCTCTAACCCTTAAGAAAAAAGACCATCCAGGTGACAAAGACAAATGAGAGGGACTGTCCAGGCTGGAAGAACGGAGGCACTGCAAGTAAATAACATCAGGGTGGTTTCCCGACTTAGCCAGTTACATACGGTTAACTAGGAAGTGGATGTGGAGGGTGCTGGTGTACACAAATATATAACTATAGAATCCACACAAGTTGCAACTTTTATGTATGTTTAAAATTATTTCAAGGTAAAAACTTAAAAAGAAAACTTAAAACTTCAGATTCCAACTCTGTGGGGTGGGGCCTGAGAACATGCATACCTCATACCACCCACCCACCTGCTCCTCTGCCAGGTACCACTTGTCGGCCTCTTGCACAGGGGTGGGAGAGCCATATGGAGGGTCCCACCTACAGCTCCCCACTCTACCCAAGGCCACTAAAGCAAAGCCAGACAAAGTTCTCAGGGATCAATGTGTTTACTCACAATAGCATTTTAGAAAAACGGGCAAACACGCCCACTGCTCTTTGATGAGCCACAGCCATGGAGCTTGGTGCCCAGTGGGCACCAGGGCAGTCGGGGTCTTCTCTGAACCCCCAGCATGTGGCGCCCTGAGCGACCACAGCCAGGGAGTAAGGCGAGGCCGGCATTGTGGAAGAAAAGCCAGACAGCACTCTGACCCTCCCTCTGGGGTCTCACACCAGTCTAGAGTGTCAAGGCTGCTCAAACACAACTGACCACACAGGACACCCGGGGACAACCAAGTCCAGAAGAATCAAATGTAGCAAAGTCATGGTAAAGGTCTCCAACATCTCTGTTCACAAGCATCACTGGTGTGAGGACAGACTGGGGAGTGGCAGGAAGCCTTTGAGAAGGGCTGGTCGGGCGGTCAGCTGTGCACGGAGCTGGGCCCGGCTCAGTACCAACCATGAAGTTCTCACCAGCTCACACCAATGAGGGGGCTGGGGCCCAGTGTTCCCCATCTGCTGTCTGCTCCTTCTATTTTGGCAATAAAACAAAAACCCCTGGAAGCTTCAAGAAAACAAAGTAAACTTCAAGAAATGAAAAACGGAAACGGCTGCCTGTCCCAGAAAAATCCCTGGGAGGAGCTGGCTGCTAGCTGCTGAGCTGTGGCTGCCACGGCTACTCCAAAGCCAGCCCTGCTGGAGGCACCTCTCTGAGATCTGGTGACCCCCTCTGGCTTCCAGATTAAATGGTGTGAGCCCACGAGGCAGGAGGGGAGACCAGTCAGGGGGAGGCACCCATTATCTATACAGTATAGGGAGGATGACACAGACCCCACACCCCCAGCAGGGGTGTAAGACCCTGTGCTCCTTGCTGGGAGGGACCTCAGTGCACACCCTGAGTTCCCAGAGGACACACAGCACATCCTGTGGGGCCCCAGGCCCTTCCAAGGCAGCAGTGGAACGAAGATGGGTCCCTGCGGGTGGGCCTGCCTGGATTGGAGCATGGCACCTGCTGCTGGGGATCCCTAGTAGGGCTCAGCCAGCTGGCCTCCAGGTGCTTCCTGGCCACCGGAAGCAGCGCTGACCCCACTGGCTGGCCACTAGCAGCACATCTGCCATTACATGGACTCTGAAGGCCCCCATGGCCCACATGGCATCCACTGGTCAGTCCCCATCAACTTCTCAGAGGGTGGGGGAGAGAGGGAGGCCTGCAGAACCCCAAGCTGGTCAGCCCACAGTCACAGAAATAACCCACAGAAATCAGAAGTGTGTGCAAACTCACCCACCAGGACACAGAGCCACCATCTACGCTAAGAGGGACAATCCCCAGGCGTGGAGGGAAGGGCCGCACGGCAGGGTGTGTGGAAAGGCAAGAGGCGTGGGGACAGAGATGGGGGCCTCCTCCCCGGCCCTTCCCACACGTCACGGCCAGGGAAGCAGGGCACTGCAGGAGGGCTCGGCTAGTTTCTCAGGGCGGCCAACCTGCAAATCAACGACACAACCCCTATGAGGGCGAGGGCAGAGGTGCCTCAGCACTGCTGTGCACTCCAGCACAAGATCTGGATTGGCATCTTGTGCTGGAGACTACAACCCTGTCCTTTCTATCTCAGCTCTGCGAGGCTGTCCTGAGACAGCACAGGAGAAACCTGGGGAACAGCAGTAGAGCAAACACTTCTTTTCCTACAGTGAACCAGCGACAAGTGTCTGAGTGCCATAGCTGACACACGACACAGACACTGGATAAGGAGCAAGGGAGAGAGGCCCTCAGACGGAGCCTGGACTGGGCCTCGGGCAGGCCCTCCTTGGAAGGAATGGCACCCCTGGGCCAGAGCCCCCCACACAAGCTCTCCTCTCGAGGCTGCATGCGCCTCCTTCCCCCACAACCACAGGGTCAGAGCCCAGGGTAAAGAGCCCAACGTCTGGGGCACTGAGCCCACCTCCGAGACAGCTGGTCCTCTTGGCTGCGCACGGAGCTCTCGCCCACGGCAGAGGCGCCCTCAGGCAGCTGGTTGAGCTGGTCCAGGACCTCCAGGCCGTTCTCCTCAGCGATCTGCATGATGAGGCTATCCACCTGTTCCTGCGGCGTGGTCAGTGTGGTGGCCGAGCTCATGGAGTCCTCCATCACCTGGGGGTCATGTTCCGGGCAGGTGGGTGCAGGCCCTGGGACGCCACTGCAGCCACTGCAGTGGCCCCGTTTCTGGCCACCCACCTCAACCATGCTTTGGGCTCACTCCCTCCACCCGCACCAGACCACCCCACTACTCTCTCTCAGGGCACTTTCTCCAGCGCTCAGGCCCCTGGGCCTCCCTCTTATCTGCTAGACCTCTGTGTGCTGGTCCAGACCCCACAAGCATCAGGCGCTCTGGAGGTGGCCCCCATAGGGAGATCAGTGGGGGAACGTGTGTGGGGCCAGCCACATAAGCCACCCAAGACCACAGGCCACGTACCGCTGTATGCACATCCAAGTTCTGAACCTGTTGCTCGAACCTATCCATCACCGCAGAGACCTTCTGCAAGTCCATGGTGCTTAGCGCCCTGTCCAGGGCTTTGGTCACCTGGGCCATGTTCTTGGTCACCTGGCACAGGAGAAAGTGAAGAGATGTCCCCCACCGAAGATGGGCCCTCTGCACTCTCCAGGAAATGCTGTCTGCTAAACAACAGACAGGAGACCCATGCCTTGGCCAGTGAAGAAAAATCTGAGGATGCTTTGTCTTGTCCTTTGGTGCCGCCATTATGGTGTGGAGGGAATCTCCACTTTCACTACCACCGACAGGGTCCTGCACGGCTCCCCCTGCCTAGCCAGGCTCCTCCACTCCGCCATGTGACCCTGGGCACGAGCACTCACCCCCTTCATGGTCACGGCCGTCTGCACCTTGGAGGCCACTGCATCCACACGGGATGCCATACGGAGCCAGTTCACACCTTCATTCTTCTTGCGGATGGCGTTCTCAGCGTACACACGGGCACATTCTACGTTCTTCTGCTGGAGGGCCTGAAATTCAGGAGGAGCGCCAGTTGGGACAACATGGCTGTTTGTCCCACCTCCGCCTGGCCCGTTCAGGGGCCTGGTCCTGGCTTTTCCTAGGGTGAGACCTGCTAGCTTCGTGCAAATGCAGAAATGCCAGGTCCTTTGGCTTCGGATGCCCTCAGTGGGCAGGGAGGAGCCACCACAGGCCCCAAGTGGTCCTTTGGCTCCGGACGCCCTCAGTGGGCAGGGAGGAGCCACCACAGGCCCCAAGCAGGCTCCTGGGAGAACACCCACGGCCAGAGTCGTGGGGCATACCTCACACAAAAGGAAGATACCAGAACAATGCAAAAGAAGCAACAGAAACAAGGAACATGAGAACAGCACATGGCCTGGACATGGTGCAACCTCACCTTCTTCACCTTGGCCTGCTCTGCCTTGGAGTCCTTTTCTGCTTTCTTGGCCAGCTTCTCTAGCTGCTTTGCTGTGAACTGAGCAGAAGCAGGACACTCAGGTTAGATGCACGCGGCCTGCCCTTCAGCACCCTCCCCACCCTCCTCAGCACCCTTTGCCCCATACACAGAAGGTGCCCAGCCCGCCAGCATCCTCATGGCCTAGGGCTGCATGGAGGAGGCTCACTGGGTCTCTGAGGCTCAAGGGACAGGAGGGCTGTGAGGGTTTCCTAAAATGTCCTATCCCAGAGCACCGTAATCCAAATTCTCCCCTAGAGTGGAAAGTTAAAAAGCCAACTCACACGGAGCACCTGAGTGGCTTAGATGGTTAAGCGTTGGTCTTTGGCTCAGGTTGTGATCTCAAGGTCATGGGATCAAGCCCCTCCCTGGGCTCCCTGCTCAGCGGAGAGTCTGCTTCTCCCTCTGCCCCCTGCTCATGCTCTCTCTCTCTCTCTCTCTCTCGTGAATAAATAAAATCTTTAAAAGAAAAGCCAACTCGGGACACCTGGGTGGCTCAGAAGTTGAGCATCTGCCTTACGCTCAGGGCGTGATCCTGAGGTCCCAGAATCAGGTCCCGCATTGGGCTCCCTGTGGGGAGCCTGCTTCTCCCTCTGCCTATGTCTGTCGTGAATAAATAAATAAAATCTAAAAAACAAAACAAAAAAAAACTAACACAATCACTACTACTTCTGGATATTTTTTCGTTAAAAGATTTATTTATCCATGAGAGACAGTGATGAGCACAGGAGAGGAACAGAGAGAATCTCAAGCAGACTCTCCACTGAACACAGAGTTGGATGCAAGGCTTGAACTCAGGACCCTGGGATCACAATCTGTGCTGAAATCAAGAGTCAGACACTTAACTGACTGAGCCGCCCAGGTGCCTGTACTTACAGATTTTGATCTTTTGGAAAAAAACTCAACAGAATCTGTTTCAGGCTACCCCAAGCGGTAATACGGAATTCCCAATGAACATACACCTCAAAGTGTTCTCTTCACAGAACAGTGTGTCTGTGAGGGGCTGCTGGGCAGTGCATGCTCTCGGCCCTGGTCAGAGTGGCCCTGTAGCTCCCCAAAGAGGACTCATTTGATGACCAGGAAGCCCACAGGAGAGAATTCTCAGACAACCCAAGTGATGGGCTCCCTGCTCTGCTCCGCAGGGAGTCAGCCTCTCCCTCTGCTCAAATAAATGATAATAAATTAATTTAAAAAACAGAAAAAAAATAACTCATGGGTGTCTCAGTCGGTGAAGCATTTGCCTTCGGCTCAGGTCATGATCCCAGGGTGCCTGGACTGAGTCATGCACTCCAGCATAGTCTAGTATCCACCTCCCTGCTCAGCAGGGAGTCTGCTTCTCCCTCTGCCCCTCCCCCCTGCTCATGCATGCGCACATGCTCTCTCTCTCTCTTTCTGTCTCTCAAATTACAAAAAAGAAACAAACCCAAGTGAAAGAGAAACCTTCCAGAGTCCCACATAGCTTCCCTGCCGAAACCTGCCTGCTTGGAGGATACCCCGCCCCCACCTAGGACTTTCTGTCACACAGAAGGTGCTTCTTGTCTGCCTACCTCACACTCCTACATTCCTTCAGGGAAAAACCCAAATTTTCCTGACCTGGGAATCTGGCCCTGAGCGCCTTCCACAAGGTGGAAGCTTGTTGAACAAAGTGCCTGTGGTGTCCTGGTGTTCCCCGCCCTTCCTCTCCACTGCAAAGCCAGGGTGATGAGCTACGGTTAGCAGCGTGGGCACATCACTCCTGCCCAGTCTTACAGAACTAACCAGGGACGGTTAACTACGGAGGCATTTGAGGGAAATGTGGCAGAAGCTTACCCTGGATTAATTATAAGAGGCATGCTCAGTTGCTCAGAATGCTCTCCTTCAACATGATTTTAACAAACTTAAAAGCACAGATTTAAATGCCTAGTGAAACGTCAAGGGATGCAGTGAACACCCAAGCTTTGTTTCCTAAAGACAGCATGCTCCCTCTCTCGTGGATGAGCCCACACGACTCGATTCTGCTTAGCCCAAGACAAGGAAAGGATTAATATGCCATCAAGCCAACTCAATAACCCCATCTGTCATCAGACTGGAAGAGCACTGTGCAGAATCTTCCGATTTATAATCTGTCCCTCTGAGCACGACAGACACCATTTGTCCTCATTTGCTGACCACCAAGGCAGGGTGGGGGTGAAAGGTCATTCATCACATACCTTCAACTGGAACAGGGTGTCTGCAAAGAAAAGAGAGGGTTTGAGGATTTCAACTGTGACAGGTGGCATGTCTAACAAAAAGATAGGGCCACAAAGACCCTCCTAGACAGAAAGAGCTGGAACAGGACGCAGGCACGGATGGGGCCTTCAGGGAGGCAGGAGATGAACGAGGGCACCAGTTCTGCTCTCTTGTCAGCCAGACGGTTTGGGCAAATGTAGAGGCTCCCTAACATCCGACCCTATAGGTAATACCAGGGAGCGCTAGCTGACCAAGGGTTAGTATACAGACATGTGAGGTCATGGACACAGCACATGGCCCACAGTAAAAACCCAAGTGGGTGCTTTGTAATTAAGACAACTTCACAAAGGCCCTTAAGATTCTTTCCTCATTTAATAAAGTTCGGTAGTGGGCAATCTAAATTTTATATACTCTTTCTCCCCCAAAGTAAATGAGTTTAAGTAGCAAGAAGATGACTCCTCTGATATCAAAGATGTGACCCACAGAGACCAACTTCCATGGCAGCTGGCATGTCTGAGCTTTCAAATCTGGCTTGGGTGCCTTCCTGTCCCTCATGGAAGATTCAAAGAGACTGGAGAGTATAGATAACTCTCCTGACAGCTACACTTGCTACTCACTCACCGAAACTCAAGAGGCAGGAAGATCCAGATTCACGTTTAAACCTCAATTTATTCACATTTTTAAATGTGAAGAATATCTGAAAGGGTTTCACTAGCCCAGAATGAAGAAACAAAATCCTGTATCCAGAGTCAGGGTGCAGAGCGTTCACAATTGCAAATCAAGGTCCCCAGCTGAGAGCCCACTACGGGTTTCAGGGATGGCCTGGTTGTGCCCTGGTCAAGGCCAAAGTCAGCTGTGCAATCTGCAAATCAGACCTAACCTGACACAGGTGGCAGGCAGAGTGCCTCCCACAGGGAAAACAAGGTGTGGCTCCGAGTCTCTAGCTGGCAGCGTGACATAATCACTGTCTCTCCCTGCCTCGGCTTTCTCATCTAGAGTGGCAGGAATAGACTCTGAATAGCAGAGAGCTGTTAAGACAAAACCTAACCCTGGAAAAAAGTGAAACCGCCAAAAGAAATTCACCCTCCCTCCCGCCCCCCAGAGAGCTGAGAAACTGTGGAGCAAAACCCAACATGTGTGGTGGGGGAGTGCAGGCAGAGTGTGGAGATGTGTGTGGAGGGGTGCAGACAGGTGTGGGGGATGTGGCCTTGTGGGGAGTGCAGACATGTGTCTTCATGGGGTGCGAGGATGTGGACAGGTTTGCGGGTGCGGATATGTGCAGTGGGGGCTGTGGGTTTGGAGGGATATGGACAGGTGTGGGGTGCAGGGGGTGTGGACAGGTGAGCTGGGGGTGCAGGGGTGAGGATAGGTGTGCTGGGGGTGTGGACATGTGCAGTGCGAGATGCAGGGGGTGCAGACGTGGGAGGGAGTACTTCATCTTGTCTGAGGCAAGGGATACAGGGTGTCTTTCCGGACAACGACGTGGTTGTACAGCTCTCTACATTTCCCAAAGGGATCTTCAGAACCTGTGCACCCCAGCAGTCCCCGATCATCCTAGCAAAGGTAGGTACCCGACCGTATGACGCCCCCTTCTGTTCCTGGTGTCCAGAGCGGGGCAGAGCGGGGCACAGGAGGTGCAGCAGGCGGTGGCGCCAACGCTGGGAGCCAGACCTCCAGCTGCGTCCCCGTGTGCAGGAGGGGACATCAAGCTCCCACCGCTAAGAGCTGCTGTCAGGGAGGCCTGGCACACGGCAGGTGCTTTCTGCCTGGGCTCTTCTTACTGTCGTGTAGTGGTATCCTGGGGACGGGGATGCCCTCTGACCTGACCCCTAGGGCCCCAAAGGCCGATGTCTGTCGTCGGTCCAGGAGCTGGGGGTGGGGCGGGGGCTGGACGCTGAGGAGCTTGGGGAAGGGGGTGAGGGTCCGGCATCGAGGGTGAGGATCGGGGTCCGGGGTCTCTGACCGAGGTCCGCGGGGCCCGCCCTCCCCCGACGGGCGGGGTCTCCTACCGTCCATGGCCGGTCCGGCAGCAGCAGGCCCCCCCCCGAAACGGACTAACAGACTCCCCCCGGCAGCCGAGTTGATCGCCCCGACCAGTTCCGCCCCGCGGGAACTTCCGGGGTCGTCCCCACTTCCGGCGCTCGCGGCTCTCGCGAGAGCACGTCGCTGGTCCCGCGGGCGGGAGGCGTTGCCGTGACGACCCGCGCCGCCTGGCTGCGGAAGCCTCTGTGAGTCACTCGAGCTGCGCGCCCGCGGAGGGGCGAAGGCGCGGAGGGCCGGAGGGCCGGAGGGCCGGGGGGCCAGGGGGCCAGGGGGCCAGGTTTGCCGGCTGGGGCAGTGGGCTCACTTATGGGACTTTCCAAAAGCAAACACAAATCTAGGAAAGGTAACGGAGCGCCGGCGCCTCCCCGCGTACTCGCCCCTGGAGACGCCCGCGCAGCCTCGGGGAGCCGGCAGGGCTGACTCCTCGTCCGTGTGTTTCAGGGGAGGAGAAGGGGCGCGGGTACTCCGTGGCGAAGGCTAGGGAGAGGTCGATGGACAGGCAATCTCAGGAACCCGAGAAACCTCCGGACAGCAGGCCTGCAGACAGCTTCCCAGGGAAGAGAGGGGCACCCAAGCGGCTGCGACCTTCCTCGTCCGAAGTGGAAGGTAGGCGGTGCGCGGCGGGGATAGGAGTGCCGGGGGTCGGGCTTAGCCCCGTGCACTGCTATGGGCACGGCTGCTCCCTCCACGGCCCTCTCGCCGAAGCAGAAGCTCGGAAGGCCACTCGAGTCTGGAGCAGGCGTGTAAGAAGGGCTAGGAGCACCGTGCTGGGGCGCAGGGACCCTAGGGCTTCCACTCGGCGGACAGCCCCCTGGCCGGACGCTCGCGGATGGGCAGGAGGGTGAGGCCACAGAAGCAGCGGAGTAGGAAGCCTTTCGTCTGTTTGGCACGTGCCTTGTGGAAATGGAACTGTTAAGTAATAGCAACAAGGGAGGTGTGATGGGGTTGGTGCCTTGGAAACGTTCTCCAGTAGAGGGGACCTGTGGTAGGCCCAATGCTGCCACCGAGGAGGAACTAATGAGGCCCTGGCAGCAGGAATCCCAAAAAGATCCAGGAGGTGGAACCAGCAGACCCTGACCGTGACAAGAATGGTCAGGAGGAATGTGGACCTGGCGAGGAGAGAGGCAGGCTCAGAGTGAGGCACCTGTGAGCCCTCAAGGGCAGACACCCTTTCAAACGAGGCTCTTGGGCTTGGGAGCAAGGCCTGGACTTCAGATCCTCATGTGTCAGCCCTTAAGAGTGGAAGGCTGCAGGAAGGGCCAGAGTCCTGGGGAGGAGATGTGGAGAATGCTAATGCTATCAGTCTGTTGGGAGCTTCTGGCTGCAAGCCACAAAACAGCTAACAAGATATGGTTTCCCTGCTGATGGGTTCAAGGTCTCCCAAAAAAAGGATCAGAGAGGGGCACTCAGGGTGACTTGCTCAGCAGCAGGAAGTGATATCAAGGACTGTTTGGGTCTACGCTTTGCCACCCTCAGTATCCACAGTCCCCAGAGAGCTCTAGGTGTCCCATGCAGACATGAGATGCTGCTGTTCTTGCAAGGAAAACCTTCCCCTGCTAGGCCTCACTTGTCCAGCATTGCTAGGATGGACTCAGATGTGAAAATTCTGGTGCTGGACCTCTACCAGTGAGGGCAGGTGTGGGCAGGGAGCGTGCCTGCTGGAGAGGCACAGCATCTGTCACACCCTCATTCCAGAGGGTAGAGACAAGTTGGACTAGAGAAGAAAAGTCAGAGAGCAAGAGAGAGGATGGACTTCCAAGAAAGAAGGTGAACGGTGTGGTTATTTTATAGAAGGGAACATCCCAGCAATAACAAAGAGCAAGCTACTGACATGCTGCATCATGAAGACGCCCCCAAATCAAGATACTCCAGTGAGAGAAGGCAGACATAAAGACCACAGCTATTAGTATTCCATTTATATGAAATGTCCAGAAAAGGCAAATTGATATAAAGGGAAGCCTAGACTAAGGGTGGGAACAGGGATTAGCCACAAATGGGCAGAAGAGATCTGAAGGTGACAGAAATGTTCTTAAAACTGGATCAATGGGTGCCCAACTCTGAAAGTTTACTAAAAATCATTGAATGCTATGCTTTAAACCAATGGTACATAAATTATAATGCAACAAAGCTGTTTAAAAAGGTAATAAACAATCTTTAAAAAAAAAGATAAAATAGTCAACAGTGTTTGTTTGTTTGTTTTTTTTTTTTAGATTTATTTATTTATTCATGAGAAACACACACAGAGAGAGAGATAGGCAGAGACACAGGCAGAGGGAGAAGCAGAAGCAGGCTCCATGCAAGGAGCCCGACCTGGGACTCAATCCCAGGCCTCCAGGATCACACCCTGAGCTGCAGGCGGCGCTAAACCGCTGCGCCACCAGGGCTGCCCCAGTCAACAGTGTTAAATGTTGCAAAGAGATTGAGTAAACCCAATCTCTTTGCAACAATGGAGGTTGAGGACTCCACTGAATAAGGCAAGCCACTGGTCTTGGTGGCCTTGCAGAGAGCACAATCCAGCAATCAGAAGTGAAGACATACACATGGTCTGCCAAGTAGAACATCTAAATTGGGCAAAAGCATCCCCTCTCACATTTGGGTTTTAAAGCTAAAGAATTTCCCTATTAGATTTGGAAGAGATAGGGTTTTTGAAAGTTAAGGTTTCCTTCAATTAACCTAATACCATAAAAGTCTTAGAGAAATGGAGAGTCCTGACGAGTCAAACATTCCGTGCATTACATAATTAATAAAGGTAGGTCTTACCACTGTGGGATAGAAATCAGAAAGTTCTTGCTGAGGCTGGGGAGGGGGAGGCTAGCTGACTGGAGGACTCCGTAAGGTGATAGAAAGTTCTGCTGCTTGTTTGGGTGATTAAAAAGGTTCATACAATTGTGAACTCATCGAGCTGAACATTTTAAGAATTGTGCATTTTATCTTGTGTGAATTGTGCATCAAAAAGCATGGAATAGGGGATCCCTGGGTGGCGCAGCGGTTTAGCGCCTGCCTTTGGCCAAGGGCGCGATCCTGGAGACCCGGGATCGAATCCCACATCGGGCTCCCGGTGCATGGAGCCTGCTTCTCCCTCTGCCTGTGTCTCTGCCTCTCTCTCTCTCTCTGTGACTATCATAAATAAAAAAAAAAAAAAAAAAAAAAGCATGGAATATACACAAGCCCTTGTCTCTTAGAACTGCACCCAAAATATTAAAGTACAAATCAATGGGATTAATGGAGGTGGTATCTGAGATTTGCTGTAAAGTGAACACATATAGTGTGGATGAGGATATTTTCCAAAGACAGCCACAGCTCCTATCCCTCCTGTTCTACCGTGTGGCCTTGATGCTCCTCCCAGCTAGAGTCTCTACCCTCTCTCCTTAAATAGCTGCAAGTTTGACATTTTCTTATAACCAATAGAATGTGGTGAAAGTGGTTTGAGGCAGGGCCATGGAAGGTGATGCCGTCCTGCCTTGCTCACTGGAACACAGGTTGGTGTTTGGAACCCTGAGCGGCATGCCACATCACGTCACGCTGTGAAGAAGCTCAGCCACCTGGGGAGGCCGTGTGGAGGTGCTGCAGTCAGCAGTCCTGGTCTCTAAGCTCTTCCAGCCCGTGTCAGACTTGTGAGTGAACAAACCTTTAGGTGATTCTAGCCCCAGGCCTTTGAGTCTTCCCAGCTGAGCCACAAGACACCATGTAGCAGCAGCATTAGTGACAAGCCCTGAGTGGCCGTCTCGCATGTCCAGCCTGGTGGAGCCTTCAGAGGACTGCAGCTCCAGACAACATCCAACTGTAGCCACCTAGGGACCATAAGTGATAGCTGCCTAGTTAAGCCTATCCTGAATTCCTGACCCTTAAAATTGTGAGAAAATAAAAGCAAGGTTTTAAGCTCCTAGAGTTTGGGGTAAGTTGTTATACAGCAATAGTAACCAGAACAGAGTAAGTGCTAGGGCACAGATAAAATTTGATTATGGGTTTTTAACTGTGGCTGCTGTGTGATGGGGTATATCATCTTGTCTCGATACTTATGTATAACTTAAATTTTTCATTACAAAATCCACATACACATTATAGAGATTAATACACCAGAAATTTGCAATAAGCCAGTTCCAAAATGCTGGAAATCCTATTGAGAAAAATACTCCAACTTTTCTACAAATAAATGACAGGAGGGCACCTGGGTGGCTTAGTTAAGTGTCTGACTCTTGATTTAGGCTCAGGTCATGATCTCAGGGTTGTGAGATCAAGCTCAGCATCAACAACAGACATTTATTTGTCATAATCCTAGAGGCTGAGGAGTCCTACAACCTGGGTGCCATGATTTGGTTCCTGTGAGGACCCATTCTTGGCTTGCAAAAAGCCATCTAATTGCTGTCTTCACATGGCTGAAGAAAGAGGGTTGTGGTCTCCTCTTCCTCCTGTAAGGGCACCGATCCCATCATGGGGGCTCTACTCTGATGACGTCAACCCAACCTGATCTCCTCCCAAAGGCCTCACTTCCAAATACCATTTCATTGGGGATGAGGCCTTCAACACAAGACTTTTGGGTGGATTCAGCCTAGAGCAGAGAGGACTGTACAAAGTTTGAGGGACTAAATACACTGGGAGCCTGGGCTAAGTCATTCTTAGATAACCAAATTGGATATTAGATAAGGAATCAATGGTAGCTTTCTTAGATGTGACAAGGCTATTGTGGTGATGCTAAAACAATCCTTGGTAGAGATTTCTTTGCATTATTTATGGGTAAAATTATATCTGAGATTTGCTTGAAAATACTCAGAAAAAAAACTGAGAAAGAACAAGGTGACAAAATATTGAAATATTGATTGAAGCTCAGTGATGCATATACGGGTACTCATTACACTATTCTATTTTCATGTGTGTCTGAATATTTCCATATTTTTTTGAAGGTAGACTGTGTTTACTTGCAATAAGTTTTTTGGGGAAAAAAAGAAACTTAAGGAACATTTGTTTATCAGCTACTAAAAATATACTGAATGAAAAAAGCCAAGTTCAAAAGGTCACATGCTGCATGATTCCATTTTTATAATGTTCTCCAAGTGACAAAATGATAGAGATGGGAGAACACAGCAGTCATTGCCAGCGGTCAGAGATGGCAGGGGAGTGGGGAGGTTGCAGGGGGAGAAAGGGGTGGCTATTGAGGTCTCTAGTGAGAAGGAGGTCTGTGGGGTGATGGGATAGTTCTGTATCTTAATCTTAGTGGTGTTTACATGGTACAAAATGACATAGAACACACATTGTGCCAAAATCTAGGTCTTGGTGTTGTTATATTGTCCTGTACGTACAGAAAATGTTACCATTGGAACCACTGGGTGAAAATGGGTGGGGGTATATGGGACTTCTCTGTACTTTTGCAACTTTCTGTGAATTTATAACTTTAAAATTAAAAGTTCAAAAATGCATCAAATTGGGGTGCCTGTCTGGCTTAGTTGGTAGAGCATGTGACTCTTGATCTTGGGGTTGTTTGAACCTCACATTGGGTGTAGTGATTATTTAAAAATAGAATCTTTTAAAAAATGTATCAAAATGTATAATAATTAAAATAACATAGTTAACAGTACAATAGTAGATCAATGAGGGGCTTCTGGGTGGCTCAGTCAGTGAAGCATCTCCCTGAAGCATCTCCCTTCGGCTCAGGTCATGATCCCAGGGTCCTTGGATCAAGCCCCGCATCAGGCTCCCTGCTCAGCAGGAAGTCTGCTTCTCCATCTCCCTCTCCTCTTCTTCTACTCCTCACCCCTGCTTGTGCTCACTCTCAAAATAATATCTTAAAGAAAATATGTCAATGAAATAGAAAATATGGACAAAAATAAATGCTTACTATGAGTGTATATGTGCAATTAGTGTGTAAAAAACCCTGCAGCAAATGTTAGTGGCAAAAGGAAGGATTATACAATAAATTATGCTAGGAAAATTGCTTAACATTTTGAGAGAAAGTTCAAGTTGAATTTTAACCTCCTGCCATATGCTCAAATTCCAGATGGGTAAGAATATAAGAAGTGACTACAGGGGCTCCTTGGTGGCTCAGTTGGGTAAGCGTCTGCCTTCACCTCAGGTCATGATCCCAGGGTCCTGGGATTGAGCCCTTTGTCCAGCTCCCTGCTCAGGAGGAGTCTGCTGCTTCTTCTCCCCCTACCCCTCCTGCATCTCATACTCTCTCTAAATAAAATATTTTTAAAAAATGCTGGGGATCCCTGGGTGGCTCAGTGGTTTAGTGCCTGCCTCTGGTCCAAGGCGTGATCCTGGAGTCCCAGGATCGAGTCCCACATCAGGCTCCCTGCATGGAGCCTGCTTCTTCCTCTGCCTGTGTCTCTGCCCCCCCGCCCCCACCTCTCTCTGTGTCTCTCATGAATAAATAAATAAAATCTTAAAAAAATAAAAAATTGTTTAAGAAGTTGTCATGCTGTGAGAAGAGCTGGGAACAACCAACCCCCTGCTAATAGCCAGCAAGAAAATAGGGACTTCAGCCCTTCACCCATAAAGAAATGACTTCAGCCTAGCATCTGGAATGAGTTTGGAAGGCCACGGGTCCAGGTGAGGGTGCAGCCTGGCTGACAGCTGGAACGTTGTCTGGACTCTGGACAGAAACTGAGATGATACATGTATATGCTATTCTAAGCCACTAAATTTGTGGTGGTTTTTTTTTTAAGATTTTATTTATTTATTAATGAGATACAGAAGAGAGAGAGAGATAGAGACAGAGACACAGGCAGAGGGAGAAGCAGGCTCTATGCAGGGAGCCCAATGTGGGACTTGATCCCGGGTCCCCAGGATCACACCCTGGGCTGAAGGCGGCGCTAAACCGCTGGGCCACCTGGGTTGCACTGTGGTGATTTTTAAAGCAGTAACTGAAAAACTAGTACAGGTAGTAGATATCAAGAACCCTAAAAATGAAGTTTTAAAACTAAAGAAGTCTTTTTTTGAACTAGAAAACCTCAAAACTGTAAAGATGCTAATTTTCCCTTAATCTATGAAATCAGTGACCACAATCAAAACACCAGAGGTCTTTTTGGGAACTGAGCAAGTTATTCTAAAGTTCACCTAGGAAAATAAAAATGTAAACACAGTAGGAAACTGGAAAATCGAGGTGCAAGAGGGATTGAGCACTGACGTGAAAACATGCTGCTACGGTGTGAGCTGCGGAGGACACGCAGTGTCACACATTTGTGTGGGAGTTCATGATAAAGGCACCACGTGGAAGATGTGGAGCAACGAAGGGACATTCGTTCACTCAGTGGTGCTGGGACAACTGAATTGACAACTGAGAAAACAGTATTTTTGTCTCAATCCTTACTTGAATTCTTTATGAATCAAAAAATTAAACATAGAAAGTAAAACTCACAGTTTTTATTGGTTTGGTGTGGAGAACACCCTTTTTCACTCTGACAGACTCTAAGAGCCATAAGGTAAAGACTGATGTGCCTATCTGTCCAAAAAGCAACAAAGAGAAACTGAAAAGCAAGGGGAACCATTTGCAATAAGATCACAAAGGTAAAATCTCCTAACTATACAAAAAGCTCTCACATACAAAAAAGGTCAAAGTACAAAATGAGGAAACAATATGACATGCATTCAAGGAAAATAAATACCACTGGATCATGAACAAGCAAAAGGAGGCTCAACCTCCCCAGGGAAGCTGATGTGACCAGTGGAGACAGGAGCCAATAGTTCCATTTTCATATAATATAGGACAAGATTTAGCAAATTGACAAGAATTAGGGGAAGGTACAGAGAAGTGTCCTATTTACAGATTCTTAGTGGACATATATGTTGATATAATCTTTATGAAAAAGTTTGGCCACGTTTACCAAAAACCCTTCTAGTAACTTACCCAATAGATAAACCCTCATAAATGTGTAAATGTTAATTATGGCACCACTCGAAAAAGATTAAAATTGGAAGTAACCTACATTTATATTCATTAAAGGGAGCTGGTTATGTACTGGATGGGACCCCAGATAATGGACTACAGGCTGCCACCCCTGTATGTGCAGATATGGATCTCAGCCATGACATAGTGTGATCCTAAATGCATCAAACTCCACATGCACATATGAAATGTCTGAAAGGAAAAGAATCCTTCCATAGGTAATTTTTAATTATGTATTATTTTTTAAATCAAATATTCATAGATTTTTAGTCAATATATAAAAAGTGTATTAATACCAAAAATGAACCCTCCAGGGGCACCTGGGTGGCTCAGTCAGTGAAGCATCTGCCTCTGACTCAGGCCATGATCTTGGGGTCCTGGGATCAAGCCCTACGTCAGGCTCCCTGCTCAGCAGGAAGTCTGCCTCTCCTTTTCCCTCTGCCTCCTCCCCTCCCTGCTCTTTCTCTTTCTAATAAATAAATAAATTAATTAATTAAATAAAAAAAATAAAAGTAAATTTAAAAAATCTCTTTTAAAAAGAACCCCCAATTTAAATTAAATGCAAAATATGAAATGCAGTTTTTTACTTCATGACAAAAATACAAAGGACGCTTCCAGTCCTAGTGCAGGCCATGGGTCATTCATTGGTAGTTCAAACAATCAAAGCTGCAGATGTAGCAATGAAGATGGACAGAGCTCTGGGCCCCAGCATCTCCCTCTACTACTCGCCTTGAGCAAATGACCACTCTGCCTCAGTTCCTTCATCTGTAAACAGAGGTGATAAGAGGACCTACTTCAGAAAGTGCTGTGGCTTGGTATTCACCATCATTATTATTCTAGGCTCAGAATGATGTCTGACATAGAAAGAGCAACTATTCACATGTCGCCAGGTAGCTGGGTTCATGAGGTATTTAAAGTAGGGAACAAAGAACACTGCAAAGCAATAGGACCACCTGCTAGCATTTTGTAACCAACATGTGACACTGATTATTCTAACTCTACCTGCATGCAAATGTGCACAGAGAGAGAAAGACCTCTCTCTGTAGTGCTTGAACAGAAGCCTGAAAGGATGTGCCTCCAACCTGGAACTCTGGGGAGCAGACTGGGAGAGGCAGCAGTGAAAGCCATAAAGGCACTTCTGCTTATGTATTTTGTAACATTTGACAAACTTGGCATTTCACAAGACCTATGCAGTCCTTGCAACCTTAACAAGTTTAAGAAAATGCTGTGGCCAACATCAGAAATGTTCATTCTTGGGTGCCTGGCTGATTCAGTCTGTTGAGTGTCTGACTCTTGGTTTCACCTCAGGTCATGATCTCAGGGTCCTGGGATCCAGCCCCATGTTGAGCTCCGTGCTCAGCGGGGAGTGTGCTTGAGGATTCTCTTTCCCTTGCCCTCTGCCCATCCCCCAGTTCGTATTCACTCTCTACAATAAATAAATCTTTTTTTAAAAAAAGAAGAAATGTTAATTCTTCAGCATTCTGATTGATAAAATTCTGTACAGAGAGGTTGTCTTTGTTTTGTTTTAGTAGATTTAGAATCCTTTGGAAATTGTGTATCTGAACCTTCAACCCTGAGGCAGACCATGTCTCCTCTTTTCTCTCTGTTCCCTTTTCTTCTATGTCTGTCATACAAGCTGGCTGGCAGCTCAGTCTCTCCATAGTGGATGGTGGAAGTGTGTCTCCCTTTTTCTTCCCTGAAAGAGGGTGTCGAGGATTCACCACCCTCGTGGCTGAGCTGTCAATCAGTTAAAGCTCTAGAACATTCACAGACTGTTCTGACTGCTTTCAACCTTGCCCGCTTCTGTTCCTGAACCACATCTAATTCTTTTGCTCTGGCCCTAACACAGGCATCGTCTGCCTTATAGAAGAGCTTTTCCACAGACATGTTAAATACCTGGATGTTTTCTTCCTTCTAGAGAAACCTGATGTAAAGGTAACGTCGAGCAAGAAGAAATTTGCCATTCCACAGATCATCATCACTAGAGCCTCTAAAGAGACTCTAGCCAGCTACAGTTCCATCGGAAGCGAAGAGCAGAGAACCATTCAGGAGCAGGTTGAATGGGGCCCCTACTACCGACATAGAAACCCCAGTACAGTAGATGCCTATGATTTACAAGAATAAACAAGCACCCCAAATAGTTGGTAATAGTTATTCACTGTGCTCTGAGTCTCAGCAATGATGGTGGAAGGGCCACCCTGCCCTGTGGGAAGCTGCATTTGCCCCTTTGGTAAATGAGGTCCCCCCAGTGGCCACCTTGGTCTTACCTTCCCCAGACCTGCTGGCAGCTTGCAGAGGGCAAGAGTGACCCTGGCTCAGAGGGTGAACTTGGTGCATCTACCTCTGTTGTAACTGGCCATGCAAGTTGATGAGCCAGAGGCAGGCAGCATCTCTCTCTTGGTGGGCGCTTCTGAAGGATTGTGGTGTCAGGACTTGGCAATTATACCGAATGAGATAGATGTCACCCACACTTGGGAAAAAGCCTGGACTCAGGACTTACCTTGAAGGTGTCATGCCCCAGAACAGGAAAGTGCACAAGTCACCCTGTGGGGATCACAGGCTCCTACCTTGATGTTACCTGACACAGAGTCTTAGAGGATCCAGAAGAATGTAGAATTGGGGTAGGGGCCAGACATGGCACTTAGCACTGTGTCAGTGGCCATATCAGAGCTGCCATGGGAGGATGCCTTTCTGGCTATGGACGGCTCTTCCCTGCTGGCATCCAGCCTCACCGGCAGGCCCAGATCTGATTCTACTCGCTTCCAGAATCACTGCAGGAAGGCTCTGTCCTGTCTGCTCTGAGGCCTTCAGTCTGGTAACAGTAAGTTGGTTTCTTTAGTTCCCAGAATGGTCGGCAGGCTTTACCTCTCTATTGATGAGAATCGTATTCTTTTAGTATTAAACAGTAAAATTGACTTCCAGTTGCGGTATAACCCCAAAAGAATAATGGGTGTTTAATAACACACTATTAACATCATTACTTATATTTCTTTGTACTTATTCCATACATTTACACATCCTGACTCACAACTAAGTATTTACAAAGAAGTCAAGCCCCTACAAATGTGGATCTGAGCCCACTGGTTGAGCGCTACTACCGCCCCGAAAAATTTCCAGGAGCCATTCCATTTCTCTTATTGGACCTAGAGATGATGGCCCTCCTAGCCTTGCCCTGAGTCTCTCCAACGAATAACGTCAACAGTACACGAACTCTCATTTCACTATTAGCTAGAAGCTTAGCTCATGAACGAACTGAAAAAGGGCTGGGATGAAGTGACGAGGAGCCTATGAATTCCACGTGGTTCATAAGGTGGGACTGACTTGACTTCACATCTCCAGCTGCCCCGGGCCTCCCGGCCTCCTGAGCGCGGCATCACTCACCTGGTCCGCCAGCCCGGGGCCCCCAGCACCTTGGGCTTGGGTCTCCTCCTGGTCCTCATCCGACCCCCAGCACCCTAACCAGCTCAGGTGCCGGCGCTTAAAACGAAAACGAGGCCCGAAGCGCTGGAGTGCGGGGGGGGGGGGGGGGCGCAGGAACGCAGGTCCCCCGGCGTCTTTGGACGGTTGCCCGGGGAACCGTTGCTAAGGTGGAGATGCCCAGGAAGTGAGCGACGCGTCTGCGCGGAAGAACGTCGTCTGCGCCTGCGCACACCGGAAGCGAGGGGGTGGGGGGGTGGTCTGCGCTCGGCATGGGAGACACGGAGTCAGAGTCGGAGCAGATCCGTCTGAAATGTATCCGTAAGGACGGCTTCTTCACGGTGCCTCCGGAACACAGGGTGCGACGGGAGACCGCTCGGGGTAGTTCTGCCGTTGGCAGGGCGGAGCCGGAACGCCCGGGAGTCGCTTAGTGTCGCGCTAAATCGTTGAGGTTTCCGACGCGGGTGGGAACGACAGTCCCAGAGTTCCTCACGGCCGGCGCGGAATCCGGCGGCGGGCGTCCCAGGGGAAGACTGCCCTGCGGGGCCGGCTGTCCTCCGAGGGGCTGCAGTTCGCCGCCGCTGTCCCGCAGCGCCCTCCGGAGGAGCAGGCTCGGGGGCGGGTGACCCGGGGGCCCCGCCTGTCGGGAGGGTATTTCCCTGGGGGAAGACTGGCCGGCGTGGTGCCCCCGGGTTTGGGTGGGTCGGGCGGCGCCCCACCCGACAGCTTCCGTTGGCGTTGCTGGCGCGAGACCTTGCTTGTGTTACTGTCGTGGAGTCCTTCAGGGGCCCGTCAGAAAGATGGGGAAAGTGCAGCGGAGAGTGTGGAGACGGCAGCAAGGCATACGGTCTGGGCGCCCTGGGAGATCAGGAGGGATCAGGAAGGGACGGCGGCGGAGGGGGTGCCAAGGGCCCCCAAGCAGTCCCCTGGCCACGCTGATACCCAGCCGGTGCTCAGCGTGCTCCCGGTGCGCTGCAGCCCCGGAGCCCAGGGCCCAGATGAGCGCAACCCAGGGGCATCTTCAGGCCAGCAACCTATCAGGATTTCAGAGGAAGAATTGTGTTCAGCTGAGGGAAATGTTTGTAAAGGATATTTGTAGAAAGGGTGGCATTTTTGCTGGGCTAGTAAGTGGGACTGGGATTTTGACACGCAGAGACAAGGAGGGGTGGCATGCCATACATATGCAATGGCAGGAGTGTGAATAGGAAGCACCCAGAGGTTCCCCTGGAGAGAGAATGTGAGGAAGAACCGGTGGGAAGAGAAAGCTGAGGCCAGATGGTGGAAAGGCTCAGTGCAGAGGATTCTGACCTGCTTCTGTGGGTGGTAGGAAGAGACCAGAGGCAGCAGGGCCGGAGAGCAGCTGTTAGACTTTGAACCAAGGAGACATGCTCATTCAGTGTACCCACAAATGTATTGCATTATTAAGACTTATTAGGGCATAGGCCTTCAGCTAGAACTGAACCCCAAAATACAGTGGCTCAAGTACAGGACTTTAGGGGCTCCTGGGTGGCTCAGTCAGTTAAGTGTCCAGCTCTTGATTGCAGCTCAGGTCATGACCTCAGGGTCCTGGGATGGAGCTCAGCACTGGGCTGTGGGCTGGACACGGAGCTTGCTCAAAATTCTCTATCCCTCTCCCGCTGCCTCTCCCTCTGGCCCTGTGTGTGCACATTTTCTCTCTCTCCAAAAAAAAAAAAAAAAAAAAAGGACTTTATTTCTCTCTTCCCTGACATTTCCAAGAGAGGCTGGGAATTTCCACAAGGTGAGGCCAGGCACTCAAGTTATCTGTCTTGTAGATCCACTTGTAGCTCATTCAAATCCCACCCCGCTTCAGGAGCAAAAAGGAGCGGGCAGCAACATCTTCATTTGATCAGGAAGTCCTCTTTCTTGAAGCCCTTGTCCTTTCTGCTCACATCCTATTGGCCAAAATTTATTCAAATGGACATACCTAGCTGCAGGGAGTCTGGGAAATGCGGCCACCAGCTGAGTGGCCATGTGCCATTGGGCAGTGTTGTCTAATTCTAAGAAATACCATGTAGATGTTGGGACAGTCTCTGCCACAGAAGCGTTTCCACTGTGTTCCATGGAAGTTTTGTCTATATTCAGGGCATAGTTTAGACTGGTTCTCCTCAGTAGTTTTCCTGTGATGGTGAAAATGTTTTCTTTCTCTGGACTCTTGATCTTGGAATTAGGAGTTAAAGCTCTACGTTGGGTGTGGAATTTACTTAGAAGAAACAAAAAAGAAATGTTGCTTTTTGAGTCATCCAGTGTGGTTACCATGAGCCCTGTGGACCTGTGGAGCGCTACACACATGGGAGTTGAGGAAATGAAATTTTAATTTAATTAATTTAACCATATGTGGCCTGTGGTTATGGACCATGGGTTTGGAAGGGAAAAGGGTGTCTGTGAAATAGCATTGAGAGGGTCTGATGGCCCAGTAACATCGTCTCTCTTTTCTCCTCTGAAAAGCCCAAGTGTGTGGTTATCTTTGGTGAGCAAAACATGAGTGAGCAGCTTGGTACAAATTAAGTTTGAAATACTTATCTTTAGTTGTCCCTTTAGCTGCCCAATCCTTGCACTGCCAGCACTTCTGTCTTTCAGCTGGGACGGTGCCGGAGTGTGAAGGAGTTCGAGAAGCTGAACCGCATCGGGGAAGGCACCTATGGCATCGTGTGTGAGTGACTGAGATGGGAGCCCTGGGGCTCAGGGGACTGTCCCAGCAGTGGCTATGTCAGGACTGGAAGGTAGTTAACAGCTATTGTTTAGGGCCAGGGCAAATGTTGTACAAGTGAACTCTCATCCATGGTGTACTTACAAAATTTCACGCTGTGTTATAAGTGTCAGATTGCCAGAGTGGTTGCAAATGGAGATAATTGTTATAGCAAAACCTAGGACTTCCAAAAGCAGTCAGGGCTGCGGCTTGTAGTGGCTGTGACCTTGGTGTGCACTCATACCCATGAAGATTTGGAAGCTCTGTGCATTAGCACAGTGCTTCGAGGAGCCTCGTTTGCACAAAACAGGGTTTTTTCCTAACTAACGTATCTTACTTGGTATTAGAACATGGTAAACAGAGGGCAAAGCAGTGGCCTGTGTACTGACTCTAAGGAGGAGAACTTAGGGGGAGCTTGTTCTAACCAGCATCCTGTGCTCCCCAGAGAGCATGTGTCTGGTAGGGCTGGGAGTGCTGCTTGCCCTTATGTCCCTGTGCATCCAGTTATCAAAGAAGAAGAGAAAGGGGCTCCACAGAGTTCAGAATGAGGCCCCTACAAGGCACAGGGGTGTGTGATGCGGGCTTAAGTAAGATTCCATCATGGATGAGTTTTTCTTTCAGATCGGGCCCGGGACACCCTGACAGATGAGATTGTTGCCCTGAAGAAGGTACGGATGGACAAGGAGAAGGATGGTGAGCCCACAGTGGGAGGGGTGGAGAGGTGCCGGTTTTCTAAGGCTTCCTCTAGCCTGAACCCCCAGTGCTGAGAGCATCTGTGTGAGGGTTAAGGGGGACCTGTTTCTGGGAGGCTCTAGCCTGGCCCTGCCTGTCCTGTCCTCCTGTCCCACACTCTGGGTCTTAGCTCCTTTGTACCTTGTGCACTTGATCTTCTTTCTCTGGTGAGTGACCTGTCTTCTGTCTCAGCCCAGCCGTCACCCCTCCACCCAGCCCTCCTTGCCTAATTGCACAGGGTGTGCCTCCACACACCCCTGATTTCTAGCCCTAGCACCTCCCTGGCTGTCCATGCAGGCAGGGCCTCACAGTGGACCCCCCTGTCATACACAGTAGTCAGTACAGGGAGTCACTGCTTTGTATCACTGAACAAAGGAAGGGTTCAGATGGGCAGAGCCCTGACAGTAGTAGGGGTCGGGCTCACTGAGCAGGCCAGCTGGCTGCAGGGTCCCTGTGTGCAGGGATGGAGGTTGCTGAGGCCATGTCTGCTTGCAGGGGTCCCCATCAGCAGCCTTCGAGAGATCACACTGCTCCTTCGCCTTCGCCATCCCAATATCGTGGAGCTGAAGGAAGTGGTTGTGGGAACCCACCTGGAGAGGTAGGCTGTCTGCTGGTCTTCTGCACAGGGCCCTACTGAGCCTGCCTTGCACTATCCAGCAAAGGAGGTGCCTTTGGCCTACCTGGGGTGATGTGGAAGGTAGCATGTGTCTTCCCCTTCTCCTTCTAGCATCTTTCTGGTGATGGGTTACTGTGAGCAAGATCTGGCCAGCCTTCTGGAGAATATGCCAACACCTTTCTCTGAGGCCCAGGTACAAGGCTGGGGGCCCTGCAGCAAAGGCACCATCCTAGGTTCTTGTGTAGCTTGTTTGTGCTGTGCACATCTCACCCTAACTGACACTTCCTGCCCTTGGCATAGGTCAAATGCATTGTGCTACAAGTGCTCCGAGGCCTTCAGTACCTGCACCAGAACTTCATTATCCACAGGTAGGAGGCACCTTGAGACGCATGGGAAGAGTGACTGCCAGTACTGACTGCTGGAGAGGACCAGGCGTCAGTGCAAAACTGTCCCTTGGGGCAGGATCCAGGCCCACACAGCACCCACGTCCCCCCACCTTGCTGTTGAGGGGCTGGCAATGTGTGTGTAGTCAAGGCTATGAGAAGTCCTACAGTGGACAGGTCCCTCCCGGAGGCAGACAAAGTGGGGGACCTTCCTGGCTCAGGGCAGGAGTGTGCAAGCCACGGCTTCTTGTGTCGCGGGGCAGCTGATGCAGCCCTGGGTGGCGAACAGGCATGGGACTGGAAGTTAGGCCTGGGCTTGAGGCCAGGCTCTGCCACTTCCTGAGAAAGGTACTGAGAGCTCTGGCACTGCCAACTGCGGCTTGGCCTTCTGATGCCTGTGATGGAGACAGCCTGGCTGCCCCATAGGGCTCACGTCTTGGGAACCACTGATGTTCCCTTCCTGTCACAGGGACCTGAAGGTGTCCAACCTGCTCATGACTGATAAGGGCTGTGTGAAGACAGGTGGGTGTGGGGTGCCGCTCTGTGGGACGTGTCTCTGGGAGTGCCCCCTTGGGTGGGGGGTGGCTCAGGCCTTACCAGCACCCTGGTGCCCACACAGCAGGCAAGGTGGCTGCCATTTGGTGACAGGCTGCCTCTCCTGCCCCTCTGCCTTTGTCACAGCGGATTTCGGCCTGGCCCGGGCCTACAGCATCCCCATGAAGCCAATGACCCCCAAGGTGGTCACACTCTGGTGAGTCCCTCAGGGGGGAGGAAGTTTGGGGGGTCGATTTGTGTGGAAGCAGTGGAAGGACCCTGAGGCTCCTCATAGAGCCTGGATCTGAGACAGCTGCCTGAAACTTCAGGGCGCAAGAATGACAGCACGCATGGCCTGGGGGACCACCCTGCCTAAAGCAGCCAGATGCCCAGCCTACTTCCAAGCCCATCCCAGGAAGGGGAGGTCGTGCCTCAGACTTTGGCAGGAGTGGGGTGGGGTATGCAGCTTTATGTAATTATTTCTCACTTAGTTTTTTAAGGAGCAGAACAGGATTGTGGTTAAGAATAGGATATCGAGATCATTCATCTTCTGTTGTCCATCTACCAACCCCATCTGTAGGATGGGCTGACAGGAGACCCCCAGGAGCCACTCAGCAATGCTGAGAGGAAGAGGCGATCTGAGCTGAGCTTGGTGGTCCTGGAGCCCGGGCTATCTCGGGTGCTCAGGAAGGCTGGTGGAGGCTCAGCTTACCTGCAGGGTGCAAGAGGAAGTACTTCTCCTTGCAGGTACCGAGCCCCTGAACTGCTTTTGGGAACCAGCACGCAGACCACCAGCATTGACATGTGGTAAGAAGCGAACACAGCTCCCAGGGCCCAGGGGAAGGGCTGGGGTAGGTCCCATGGGGGCTGGCTGGAGCAGCAGCAGGGCTGGAGTCTTTGCCAGCCTCCCAGCCCCTGGGGGATGGGGAGTGGATAGGGGTTGGGCTGAAGCCTGGAATCCCAAGAGGAAGCATGAGAACATGGCTTCCACAGAAGAAAGGTCCTCTGGGACCGGGTCATGTCCCATCATGAGCTCCCAAGCTCCACCTTATCCTGACCCCAGCTCACGAGATGTGTGTTGGGCAGCACTTGCCCTCAGCTGAGGTGGCCACGGCGAGCAGGTGTGTGAGGTAAGGCCCGCTCTCCTCTGCAGGGCCATGGGCTGCATCCTGGCAGAGCTGCTGGCCCACAAGCCCCTTCTCCCCGGCACTTCTGAGATCCACCAGGTGGACCTGATCGTACAGCTGCTGGGGACGCCCAGTGAGAACATCTGGCCAGTGAGTGCTTGGTCTCTGCCCTCGTCCTGCCCCCTGCCTGGGCCAGCCCCTGCAGCTTCAAGTCTTGCTTCCTGCAGGGTTTCTCCAGGCTGCCGCTGGTGGGCCAGTATAGCCTGAGGAAGCAGCCCTACAACAACCTCAAACACAAATTCCCGTGGCTCTCAGAGGCCGGCCTGCGCCTGCTCAACTTCCTCTTCATGTATGACCCTAAGAAAAGGTGCCGTGACCTGGCCTGCAAGCAGGAGTGGGGACCCCTCTGACCTGAGCCCTTGAAAGAGAGATTTTCAGAACCCTGGCCACGCTGCTACAGACATGGGCACAGAGGACCAGGCACCCAGTTTGGGCGGTTCCTGCCTACCTAGCTCATGGAGCCCATTCTGAGTTTCCTGTCTGTTTCGGGCCCCAGCCCCCTTCTTGCCACTCAGCATTTTTTGTCTGGAACCTTGAATCAGAGGCCACAGAGCTGGGTGGGTGTGAGGGTGACCAGCCTGGGTGGCACCTGCTGTCCTGCTCACGCTGAGGCCTCCTCTTCAGGGCCACAGCCAGAGATGGCTTGGACAGCTCATACTTCAAGGAGAAGCCACTGCGTGAGTCTCCCAGACAGCCCCCAACCCCTCAGCTCTGCAGGGTGCTTGTCATGTGGCCGTCTCGCCTAGGGTGGGGGCTGGGGGCACAGTCTCACAGGACACCTCCAGCCCCTGTGGGGTGGTGTGGGGGGGCCCTAGGGAGGCAGGTGCTCATGGGCCACACACTGTTCTCTGAGGGGAGCGGAGGGAGATGCAACCTAAGGGCCCCTCATGCATGCAGAGTGGGGTTCTCAGACCCAAAACACACTCCTCCCCCATCCCCCTGCCTGCCTAGTGCTGAATAGCTCCCTCCCTGCAGCTTGTGAGCCAGAGCTCATGCCCACCTTCCCCCACCACCGCAACAAGCGGGCCATCCTGGCCACATCTGAGGGCCAGAGCAAGCGCTGTAAGCCATGACAAGTTGGCAGGAGGTCTGCGATGGACAGCCATGGACTGGGGACGCCTTTGCAGTCCAGGCTTGCAGGGCTGCTGACATCTGCTCCTCCCTTGGTTGAGAACCACCTGCTGCTCCTGCTGATTATACCCCTTCCCCAGAAGAGTGGGGAGGGGGACACCCTGAAGGGCTGGCACTCATACTGGGCACCTGCTGTCATGTCCTCAGCCGGTAACTAACCCTCACTTCCCAGGGGGAAATGCCCACTGGGCCCAGTTCAGTGAGCATTGCTAGCTTGGGATGGGCAGACCCCCATGATCGCCTGTGCCCCTCCCACCCCCACCTCTTGAGGACCAGGGTCTGTCCGGGTCAGCAAGAGGTTGTGGTGAACAGCTCCCTCAGACCCCAGTTAGGGCTGGCAGCACTCAGGATGGGAAGGAGAGATCGAGTGTGGGTCACATCCCACCTGATGGACTGGGGTCCAAGCCCTGCCCCTGCACTCACACTGAGGCCCAGAGGGGAGAAGTTGGGAGTCAGATAAAAAAGATTTTCTAACAGGCATAAGCAGGGTCTGCGTCCTTTAATGAACTTTAACGTCCTGATTTATGTGATATGATGGTGGTTCTCTGAGTCCTGGGGAGAACAGGAAGTGGACTAGATGGTCTAGGGCAGCGTGCCCAGTGAAGAGGGGCCGGGATAGAACATGGGCACCTGTCCCCTGTGGTCCAGGGGGTGAACAGTTCCAGGACCCCTTCCCCCCCCCCAGAGAAAGGGGCTCCACCTGCCTTGGTCTTGAGAGTCTGCCTTAGGTGCTGCCTACGAGCCTGGCTACTTCTTTACTACTGGATCTGGGGAGAGTCCTCTGGTGAAAAGCACGGCCTCCCACCCTGCCTTCCAGAGCCTATGCAGCAGAAAGCCAGCTCCAGGGTGGCTCCTGGGGTGCTGACTGCTCAGAAGCTTGACACTCTACCCGGAAGGGGAGTGACACAGCCCGTCCACTAGCTGCCCAACTCCTCTATTTCCTGCTGCCTATTCTCTGGACTTCTTGGGAGCTTCCTCACTCTGCTTTGAGATCAGATCATGTCTTCTCCGTTTGTGGGCCAAACTTTCCGGTTCAGCTGTGAGCAGGGCATATGGGCTGGTTCCAAGCCAACCCTCGGCCTGTTCAGCCCTGGCTTAGGACACCCATAGGTAAG
Organism: Vulpes lagopus; assembly: GCF_018345385.1. Lineage (NCBI taxonomy): Eukaryota > Metazoa > Chordata > Mammalia > Carnivora > Canidae > Vulpes > Vulpes lagopus. Next base: position 90,413,885 of record NC_054833.1, on the reverse strand, counting down.
GGGCTAGGCCAGCCATGTACCTGGCAGGGCCCCCAGACTGGTCACACTGGTGCTCAGTGACCCAGTGTCACATGGAAGCCCCCAGGGACACCCTTGTGAGGAGAATCTCCCCTGGACACTTGGAGGGAGGCAACACGTTCTGAAGCACAGCTGTAGGGATCAGGTCAAGAGTTCCAAGCTGAGTGCTGGGACCCTAGAGTGGGATGGGAGGAGTGAAAAAAAAGAGGGCTCTTCATAGTACAGGCCTTGTGGGGAGACGCCTCCATCGAGCATGTCTGGATATGGGCCTGGATGCTAGGTGCAGGGGGTAGGGAGTTGGCCATCCCAAGGCAGGAGCTTTCTATGGGAGGCTGGACCCCACTGAGCTGTGCCCAGGAGTCCCCAAGGGGCAGGGTGGCCAGAGGCTTAGGCCCGAGGAGTGATGAGGTCCAGAGAAGCACCACAGAAACTGTCTCTGGAAGGCCTTTGACTCAGGGCCTGGCTGGGCCTAAGGTTGGGCCCCGGTCCCATCATAGAGCAGGGAGTCCACCTGTGCACGCTGTAGCCAAAGGCGCCGTTGTGTATCACTGAGCAGTGCACGAAGCGCGTGGCCTGGACGGCAGGTGGGCAGGCTGCCACAATGGGCAGCGTGCAGCTGGCGACAGGTGTCACAGCAGAGGGCAGGCAGGGCACCCGGAGCTAGGCAGCTATGTGCCTGGTAGCCCAGGGCCTGGGGGCTGGGCCCATGCACCAGCTGGGGGCTGGCCCGCCCAGGGCTTCCTGGGGCTTTGGTAACAGCTGCGGCTCCAGGCTGACTTAGCAGCTCTCCAGGCTGACTTAGCAGCTCTCGTCGCAAGGAGAGGAAGGAGAAGGCGGAAGGCTCCCGCTCCAGCTCCAGCTCCTCCTCCATGGCCCCATAGGGTGGGCTGCTGGCCTGCGGCAGCACCTCAGCCTCCCCCAGAGGCTCCCAGGCCCCGCCCCTGGCACCCCACAGTTTGGCACTCTGTTCCCAGAGCAGAGGTTGGCAGGCCAGCTCCGGGGGTGGTGAATCGGGGCCTGGGGAGGGCCCGCCGTACAGGCTGGCCTCCTCTGAGCCCTCATCCTCCTGCAGGTCCCGGTATAGGTCCAGCTGGGTCTGGTAGACTGTGGGGGAGCCCCGAGGGGGCAGAGGCGGCGGCTCTTCTTCCCGGGCCAGCCGCTGCTGTAGCCAGGCCACACAGGAGGCCACATCTGCGCTGGCCCGCCGTGCCTGCAGCAGCTCCTCAGCTGGCAGCACGCTGGTGCCCAGCTGTGCGAGCACCTCGCCCAGGATCTCACACTCCAGCCGAAGGGCAAAGCAGCCCAGAGCCACTTGAACCAGTTGGCAGGCAGGTGGCAGGGCAGCCATCATCAGGCGGTGGTTGTCCCTGGGCACATAACCCATCTTCTGGAAGCTCTGTATGAGGAGGTCCTCTGAGAGGGCACCCTTCAGCACGTGCACATAGCCTCCTGAAAAGGTCTGCAGAGGAGGGTCCTGGTCAGCAGCCAGGCTCCTGCAGACCTGACCCACACTCAGGCTCTGTCCTGGCGGTGGCCACGCCCCAGAACCAGGCTGTTCCGGGCTATGCTCACACTTCCTTCAGAAGGGCTTCTCAACAACCACGCTCAGAACCACCCCCCACCCCACCAGAGACCCATTTTTGTAGCTGGGGCAGGCCCAGTGAATAAATCAGAACAAAATAAAGAGCTCCTATGGTAAGAAATTTCACTTTCCCTACAGTGTCCTCCATCTCCTGTCACCCCTGGGGCTTGGCTGAGATTTGGTCACACAAACAAGGGTGCTTATCTGCTTCAATCAGGTAGCTTCCCCAACAATGTTCTGAACTCCACCTTCCCACTTCCTGTTCTGGAGGGCTTTCCCCCGTTGGGACAGAGGGTTAGCCGTTCATTTTTTCCAACTGTGTAGCATTCCATCACGTAGATGAAACATCCCATGTTTTTTTGGAGGCTCTAATGTGCATCTGGTTTGAGAGCCCAGGGATGCCAGAGGGGAAAGTGCTTTCTAGGCTGCAGTTGTGAGGAACTAGGAGGGTTTCAGGATGATGATCCTGTGTCTCCCCCCAGTTCTAAAATTCCGTAACTCTGGGATCCTGTCAGCATTCCTCTGCTTATCGCTGATGATACCTCCCGCAGACTGACCACTGCTGTGTGCAAGCACTATACTCAGGGTTTTGCCTTCACCCTCACAACAGACCTTGGACTGGACTCTTCTTGTGTCTGTTTCACAGACGACGAGGCTTCAGAGAGATTAAGTAACTAACTTGCACAAAGTCACACAGCCAAGAGGAAGCAGAACCAGATCCCTACCAACACTGAAGCCCATCAGCCTGTCTGTTCTGTTCTTGGCTTCCCATGGGGCTGGCCCTTTACGGTGCTTTTCTTGCCCTGTTATCTGAATGAAAAGTCCTAGAACCTCTGACAAGCAGGTGTCCCCATGCTCCAGAGCACACCTCTTGAGACAGAGAAGTGGAGGAGAGGAGGGTGGGGGGGGAGGGAGAGAGGGAAGGATGGAGGGGGGGGGAGAGAGAGAGAGAGAGAGAGAGAAAGAGAGACTGCTGCTGCCATGGCAACCAGTGGAGGTGGACTCGCCCACGTGCCCAATGACATCAGCACCTTTCTACTCTTCCAAATTAGCTTTGAGGGCCAAATGCCTGCCCCCTCCTGCAGGCCAACAGCTCACCCACAGGGGAGACCCATCCAGACCCCAAGGGTCTGCAGTCTCCAGCCCTTACCGACTTCGTAGGGGACACACCCACCTAACGCCCTTCTCTGTAAATGGGATTATGGAAGGATCGGTGACCATGGAACCTCTTGTCCGTCCCATGCACCTGTCCTAGGAGTTCTGTGCCTCAGGGGCTGTGAGGCCACTTTGAGGGAGGGCAGCGATTCAAGCTTTGAGGAGCAAGGGTCTCCTTGGGAGGCAGGCACCCAGGGTGGGTGGCCTCCACCCACACCATGTTTTCAGCTGCAGGAGTGCCCAGGGGGACCTTGGCCAAGAGCTGCCCCAAAGCACCCAGAACCCCCCCCCCGGCGGGCACGCTGCGCCCCGCGAGACCCACCGGCTCCGGGGACACCCGCAATGCCCGGTTGCCCACGGCAGCCTCTACCCCCTCGGGCCCGCGCCCTACCTTGATGGTGGCGAACTCCTTCCTCCAGGGCAACAGGTACAGATGCACAGCGGCCAGCTCCAGCAGCTCGAAGGCGCGGGCCAGGCCGCGCAGCGCGGGGGCCAGGTCGGCGCGGCCCCACAGCCCGTCGGAGAGCAGCGCCAGCGCGTCGTCCTGCAGTGCCCCGTGCAGATCGAAGTCCTCCACCAGGATCTGCCACAGCACCGCGCGCAGCGACGGGTCCCCGCACACGCCCGCGCGCCCACGCCGCAGCTCGCGCTCCAGGCACAGGCGGTAGTCCTCGGACAGCGAGCTGCTGCCCATGCTGGCGGGCGGGGGTCCGGCGTCAGGGAGCAGAGCCCGGGGCCCGCCGGCTGCGCGCCCCCCGGGGCCCCCGCCCCGCATCCACATGGCCCCCAACAGCGGCAGGCCTCGCAGCGGAGCCCCCCTCCCGGCGCCCGCCCGCCAGCTGGGTGCCCCTCGGGGACGGGGACCCCCGCCTCGCCCGCCGGGTCGTGCGCCGGGCCTCGCTGAGGGGCCGCTCTACCTGTCGTCCCCGGCGGAGCCCCGTCCTCCGCCTCTGGGCTCGGACCTCCCGGCGGCCGTGCTCTTCCGCCGCCCGCGGCTCCGCCCATCGGTCTGGGCCGTGACGCTCGCGGACGGGGCTTGTGCCGGGCTCCGCCCCTCCGCTCGGGGGGCGGGGGGCGGGGGGCGGGGGCCGGGCGGGGCCTCGGGCCGCCCGCGGGGCATCTGCCGCCGCCTCCCACGCCGGCCCCGCCGCCGCACCCGGGCAGCTCCCGGCGGGTCCTGGGCCCGGCCGCGGGCGGGCGCGCGGTGGGCGCTGGAGGAGCGGTGCGTCCCCGCAGCCCCTCCCTCCGAGCTGGGGCCTGGCCGCGCCGGCCACGGCGGAAGCGGGTACTGCTCGCGCGCACGGGAGGGGAACCCAGCAGCCTCAGGTGGGTGGAGCGGCCTCCGGGTCCTTCTGTGGGCTCAGCTTCCTGCTCCCTGACAACATCGTCTGGGGGTCCCTGAGGCGGGAGGGGGGCGGGGGAAAACCCTTCCTAACTAGGCCAGCCTCGCTTCCAGGTGTCCGACCCGTGTGCTAAGCCCACCTGGGCGGAGGATGGATGGGAGAGATTTAGTCCTTGGGGGGCCCTGCTCAAGGCAAGGAAGGTCGTCTTCTGAGACCTTCCTCCCTGGGCAGGCTCTGTTCCTTGATTTCTGGGCCCCTAACCTCTCCAGGCCGCTCTATGGATATCGGACCTGTCTGGGCAGTGCCCTGCAGGTGCGTCTTAAGTTATTTCAGATGGGACGTTTAGAAAAATATTGTGACCAAGCTGGTGATCTTGACACATGTTGCTGGCCTTCACTCAACGTGGAGGTATTTCGCTTACTGTGTCCTGAACCCTGCCCTAGGGCCTCACCAACCCTGAGGACACAGTTAACTTCTGGTCCTCTTTTGCTTGTACGCCGAAGGGTTGAGCTTAACCTTCACCACCGAATTCGTGGTGGTCTTCAGATGCGAGGCTTCTGGAATTGATCATCTGAGGCCACAGCCCCCGCTCCCCCAAAGAAGAGAACTGTTAACTGGAGCAGCTGCATTCTTGGTGCAGATTCTGGCAGAGCGTGCAAAATCGTGTCCTCAACTCTATGTAGCTGATGTTCTGCACTCAGTACGTGTTTACCATCTGTCTCTGTTGCCGCGTGAGACTCTGGGAGATTGCTCCCAACTGTTGCTTCTACTCTAGGGTGTGTACGTGGCTCTTCCCGGTGTGACATGTGAACCTGGCCAGGTCTTTGCACCTGCTTCCACCTGTAGAATGAAGGTGACATTGTTTGGCTTCCCAGGATAAGTCATTAAAATACCTCGTTGAGATGTTTGCTCTGGGAATCTAGCCATCATATTGGGGGAGAGCTGGAAGCCACATGGAGAGACCTTGCACTAGACTAAATAATGTCCCCCCAAGTCCATGTGTCCCTAGATCCTGGGAATATGAGCTTATTTAGAAACAGGTTTTTTGTAGATATAATTAAGTTGAAGTCATGCTGAATTAAGATGGGCCCTAAATCCAATACCTCTGGTGGTGTTATGAGAGTTTAGGGGAGAAGGTCTGTAGTGATGGGGGCAGAGATTGGGGGCCTGCCTACAGTTACCAGCCAAGGATTGCAAGGGCCAGGAAGCTGGAAGAGGGAAGCAAGGATTCTGCTCTAGTACTTTGAGGGAGTATGGTCCCATCAGCATCTTGAATTCAGACTTCTGGGTTATAGAACTTTAATAAATTTCTCTGGTTTTATGTGACACAGTTTGTGGCATTGTGTTATGGCAGCCAGAGGAAACTAATGCAGGCCTCACATTCTGTCCTAGAATGTAGTTCTGAGTCCTGAGTCTTGACTGAGGTCCTAGGTGACAAGCATCTACTGTAGACATGTGGACAAAGCTCTAGAGGATTCCAACTCCTGATGTGGGGTCACCCAACCTGGAAGCTGACCCAGCTGATGCTGGGATGCAGAGATAGGCTGTCCCCACTGAATCCTGCCCAAATGGAAGATTCACAAGCAAAGTAAATGACTGCTGTTGTGGTTAAGCCTGTGTGTGTGTGGGGGGGGTGGTCTGTTACACAGCAATCCATGTGGGACCATGTGCATTTACCACCTTCCTGGGAATGGATGCCAAACTGCCTGATCCCGTCTGTGTACGTGTCCTCTTATGACCTTGGGCTACAACCAGGAACAGGCCCGCTAGGTCAGAGGGTCAGTTGGTATTTGCCTTGGCCCAGGACTGCACCTAGTTCTTGAATCTGCTGCCCAGTACACGGCGCACTGTGTGCATAGTTTTCAGCTCCTGCACCCCTTGCTCAGCTTCACCCAGCTTTTGGATTTTACCAGTCTAGTGCACGTGAAATTCTACCTTGTTTTTGTGTTAATTTGCCTTTCTTGATTTGTAAGGTTTTGAACACTTCTTATGCTAATTAGCTTTTTAAAACTTCTTCCTATGGAGGCACATAGGTGGTGCATTCAGTTGGGTGTCTGACTCTTGACTTTGGCTCAGGTCATGATCTCGAGTTGTGAGATCAAGTCTCTCAATGGGCTTCACACTCAGCATGGAGTCTGCTTGAGGATTCTCTTTCTTTCCCTTTGCTCCTCCCCCTCCCCATGCTTGCTTGCTCTCTCTCCCTCTTGCTCTCAAATATTCAAACAAACAAACAAACAAAAACCTTCCTCCTTGGTAGACTGTTCGTAGCCTTTGCTATTTTTCTTTTTGGGACTGCTGCCTTTTTCTTGTTGATTTGCAGGATTCCCAGGGGGAAGAGTGAATTATTCATACATTTTATGGAGGAGTCATGGGTTCGGAGAGGCTAAAGGACTGGCCCAAAGTCACACAGTAAAAAGCAGCCTAAGCACAGCCTGACAGCAGCGTCTAAAAGAGGGTGCCAAGGAGACAGCTCATCCCTATAGGTGCGGTCCCCAGTGCAAAGCCAACAGGTACCTCCAACTGTCAGGCTTAGCTGAAGACACTTTCATCCTCCATCTGCTCTATGAAGGGTCCTTTAAAATCCTACCCCTGAGACGTCAGTGCCAAGGCCTGATGCATGAATGTCACCCCCTCTTCCCAGAGTTCTGTGGTTGGCTGGGATTCTCATCCAAGCCTGGGGTAGTCAGAACTCTACACTTAACAGGAACATACGCAGAATGTCAGGGAGCGAAGGGCAGGGCAAGGGTAGGAGACAAAGGCCACACAAGTGTATGGGTGCTGGCTTGTCTGTTCCCGGGGCACTGGTGGGCAGGAGGCCCCAGGCCACAAGAGCACCTGACACATGACAGCTGCCCCAGCCCACTGGGGTCTTGACGACAGGTGTCCATGGCCTCTTGAGTTGGCTTGCTGAGCTCAAACCCAGCTCTGCCATCATGAGGTGCAGCCTAGAGAAGTCACTTCCCCTGTCCATACCTCAGTTCCTCATGGAATTCCTGTGAGGACAGACCTCAGAGGACTTGGAATACTGCTTCATAAGAGCACCCAATAAACACCAACTGTGGGCTGTTTCCTCAGAGCCCTTCCCCAGGGAACCTGCACACCACTCCCCTAACTGGCCCCTGGCATGGCTGGGCCCAAACCACCTGCCTCAGTGGCAACTCAGGTTTGCCAGAGATCCCTCCTTCCCTGGCAGATGCTGCTGCAGCTGGGGCTGGGCTGCTGGCTTTCTCCTCTCTAGGGGAAACATGTATCATGACCCAGGGCACCCCCATGTGTTTCCCACCTAGAGAACGAAGATGCTCTCTGAGCCCTTTGGGTCAAGAGGCCCAGTCACAGGTCCTGCCCAAACTACTAGGCCCTGCAGAGCAAGTATTATCCTCAAGGATGCAGCCCTAGGGGGGTCCCTCTCCTGTTCAGGGGGTACCTGGGGAGATGGGTTTTGTCCAGGGGTAGACCTTAATGATCTCAGGGACAGTCTGGCTCTGGCTGGTCAGCAGGGGAAGTAGTTGTGCTACTTGTGCTTCCACGTAGCCAATGGAATGGTGAGCAAGAGAGCTATGCAGAATGAGACATCAGTGACCTCTTTATTTTTGGCTGTGTCAATGGCTGCCCGGGGCATGTAACAGTCAGAGTGGACACTGGGCTGTAGGCAGGCACTGATCCTTGGGCTCACACTGACCCAGGAGGGGACATGCGGGGGTGGGAATTAGCCAGGGGTCCAGGAAGGCCAATGCCTACTGCCGAGGTGGGAATGGCTTAGAGGCTCCAGACGTGAGTGGGTCTGGGGATGCCTGGGCTCCAGAGGAGAATGGAGTGGTGAATACCCAGTAAGTAAACAGTATAGAAAAAAAAAAAAAAAACAGTATAGTTTCAAGCCACCTGGGCCCCAGGCCTTGGGGTGGGGGCAGGGGATGGGGAGAGGCTCTCATCTGGACTCCACCAAGAAAAGGGATGACACCAGAAGCCAACTATCACCAGAGAGGGAAAGGGAGAGAAACCAGACCTGCCCTCTGCCAGGCCCATGGCCCCCTCCCTACTGTGGGGTTGATGGGACTGTGAGGAAATGTGCACAGGCCCCAGGGAGCCCACAGCTCTGGTGTTCCTGCTGAGACAAGAAAGGCTCAGGCTGAGACAAGAAAGAGACAGGCCTAGTTCCTAGGAGCTGCTTCAGCTCAGCTCTACTCTCTGAGCAAATGAGGTGCCTCCTCGAGTCCCTGGGGGCGGATGTCAGGGAAGGTGCAGAGCTGCAGAGCCCCAACCCTGCCAGAGCAGGTGCCTCCTGGATGGTCCTCCGCTACTTGCCCAGAGCCCCCCGGGGCAGCAGCTCCACGTAGCTCAGGGCACTCTGTAGTGACGTCAGGCAGTAGCCCTCCTCTCCGATCAGGTATCTGAGGTAGGCAGAGGTGGCATCTGTCACCTCCAGGTGAGGCAAGGAGGCCCCTGGCACTTTGGAAGGGGTGTCTGCACTTGTCGGGCAGGACCTGGACACTGAGGCCCCACAGGAGTCTGTCAGGGAGGCTGGGCTGGGGGACAGCCCCGCCCCCCCTCAGGCAGATGCTGCTCAAGGGAAGGGCCCCGGTTCCCGTACACAGTATGCTGAGCAAGGGGTGGTGGGAAAGGGCTGGAAGCACGTGCCCCATCCCCCACAAGCGCCTGACTCCAGGTGGGGGCTCCTACCCCTCATGGATGAACTCCTCCAAGGCTGCACACTCTGACACCAACTGGGGGAGACCACTTCTCAGCACCACGAAGGACAAGATGGGCAGGAGGTCATCGGCACCACTGTTGGGCAGAGGCATGGCTGGCCAGTAGGCTCTGGGGGCCAGTATAGCTGCTCAATCCCCAAAGCCCTGCAGCCCCCAGCTCGGCCTCTAGAGTGCCAGCTGCTCTCCCTGTGCTCCTCCTGCCCACCTGTGTGGGGGTAGTTGGGAATGGGCTCAGGTCAGCGGCACTGGCAGCCACTACAGGCAGCAAGGCTGTCCCTAAATGGGGACCCTGTGCTGCAAAGCCCGTGGCTGGACAAGGGGAGGCCCCCACAGTGGACATGTGGGGGTGGCCTAACCTCACAAGCTTGCCCCACAAGCGTGCCCACATCTGGGGAGCAGGGTAAAGGAGGGGATGGCCCATGTCCCAGGCACTCTGCTGACACCTGGCATACTGCACAAGAGGCATCTAGGAAAACTAAAAAGGTACCAAGGGAGGCCCTGCAGGACACGCAGAGCCCTGGTCCGAGGGCTCACAGGGTGGTGGTCTCTGGGAAGAGCACAGGAGCAAAGACTGTGGCTCGAGTATGATTACCAACCAGGAAGGCCTCACACACTGGGCTCCTCCTCGTGACCCTAACCCCACTAACCTGGGTACTAATACCTGCAGAGACATAAAGCTATGTGCAACACCATTCTCCCTGCCTCCTTAGACACACGGAGGAGAGAGGAAGTGTGGGACTGCAGCTGGGACTCAGAAACACTGGCTAACCTACAACTCTTACACCTATAGCTACTCACCCAGAAACCACATGTAAACTGGTGAAGGGGTCCCTCCACCCCACCCTGCAGCTGAGGCCTTATATCTTGGCCCTGAGGTTGGTGGGGGTGGAGCTCTTCCCTGCTGATCTCACACTCAACTCTGATTTCCACCTGCCTGTTACCTTCAGGCCCTTGGGTGTAGGTAGCTACACTGTTCAAATGACAGGTGTCTTCACTGTAACGCTAGCCCCTGATGCAGGGTGGCAGTGAGCAGAGCCGCTACAGCTGCTAGGGGGCTACAGGTCTCAAGGGGGGCCAGGACAGGAGGGTACAGGTGACACAGATAGGACCAGGCATCAGAGATCCAGGCAGAGAAGACCCCTGCCTCACCTCAGGAGACTGGGACAGGGATAACTCAGGAACCCCAGGCCAGGGGGGCGGCGGGTGGTACGCTGTTCACTGAGGCCAGGGCTATTTCCCCAAAGTGTGTAACTGAGGCACCAGGCACGTGCTCCTGGGACAAGCAACCCTAAATTTCCCCAAATTAGCCAGGTGGTACCTGATGCCTAAGTAGCCCTGCCCAGAGGGGTGGGAATGCATCGGTCATGGGGGCTGGAGCTGCACCCCTCTCCTGGACGATAAGCCCTGCGAAGCTCACTGCAGCTGGGGCCCAGGGGCCTGAATCTAGGTGGGAACCTGCAGCCCCGGTGCTTGGGGCAGGATGGAGGGTTCTCTTTTCCTCCAGGCCTCTGTCTCCCACTTGCTCAGGGCCCACCCTGACTCACATGGCTGCAGCACCAAGCTGGGGTCTGGCCTCAGGTGCAGCCTCCTGGGCCCGGTAGTAGTCCTCGGCACAGGCGCAGATGACCCGCAGGACCCGCACTGTGGCACAGAAGTGAGACTTCACAAGAGGGCTGAGTGGAGCCAGTCCCGGGACAGCCCTGGGGCCAGGCACCGCCTCACCCCCCCAACCCGCCCCCCGCCCCACCCCATCACTTGGAACTAGGCAGAGCTGAGAAGCTCTCTCTGGAAGGTAATGCCCTCGAACCATGGATGTCCCATGAGACACAGCCCCCATCTGCTAGGAGTAAGGTCTGCAGCTCAGAGGCAAACAGAGACTCTAGGTCACCCTCTGGGATGGCACCTTATCTGAGCTTGTTTTCTTTCCCTCCTGTCCTCCCAAACTGCGACCCCCTCACCAATGCACTCCAGCTTCTTCTGGGGGCAGCTCTCCAGAACCAGCAAGCCTAGCTCTTGGGCTGCAGCACAGTAGGGGTAGGCACCAGCTCCTGTGGCCTCCAGGTCCCGGGGAAGAAGCTTCGAGGGTATGCCTATGGCTGCTGGGGGTGCATTCCTGTAGAGTTCCATGCTCCTGCTCAGGGCAGCCTCCCGGAGGCGGTGCACACTCCTGGGGCAGAGACAGGCCAGGCTCAGCTGCCCAGGGGACTCTGCCCCAGATATGGAGGCAGGGCCAGGGAAAGCAAGCTGTATCCCCTGTATCCCCGAGTCACAGGAGGTGGCTGTGGCACCACCTGAAAACCAGAAGCATCTGAGGATAGCAGCAAAGGGTGGGGAGCAAGGGGAAGGCCCTGTGAGGGGTGGTGCTGGGATCATACCTGTAGAGTGCCAGCAGCAAGGGCCACAGAGGAGAGAAGAAGGGTTCCTCGATGCAGGCTAGGCACCGGTCCTTGGAGGCAGCTGCACTCAGGCCTTCGAAAGCCAGGAGGGTCAGCGAGAGCAGCCTGTCTGCCGGGAGCAGAGCCGGCACAATGGCACTGTGGGGACGGCTGGGCCCTCCAGCCCCAGGCCGGCAGCCCCTGGAGGTCATCCCCAGCCAGCCTGGAGTGTCTGAGGGGAGCCCTATACCTGTCCCCTCCTCTCCCACCCACTGAGAGCCAGCCTCGGTGTGGACAGCACCAGTGTTCTGGCTCGGTGGGGAGTGGCTCTGCCTGAATCTCTCCCCTCCAAGTCCCCACTCCTGTATCCATGGGGTCTGGGGCCAGAACACTCTGGAGCTCAAGGATCATGCCTAGCCCCACTGAGGAGCTAATCAGACAGGCTCGCAAAGGACAGCCTCTTTCTGAGGGTTTATACTCCATGCTGCGGGGGTAGGAGCTTTAGAAGCACATTTACAAGACCTTCAGCCCAGGGACTCGGGGGATTTTGGAAGGCATGGACTTGAGAACCAAGGCCCCTCAACTGCTGCGACTCCCTCACTGCTTCTTAGAAGACCCTGGAAGCCTTCTTCCTTGGAAGGTTTTGGGGGTCACCAGCTACCCCAAGTGCCAACCTTTAGCGAATCCACACACTATTCTCAAAATGGAAAAGGCCACTGTCAGCACTAGGCTGGTTGGGAATGACCTGCAGCCCTGTGGGCCAGCCTGGACCACCTGGTGGCCAGAGGATCTTCCCCAAACAGAAGGCTGGGATGGACCAGGCCATGCTTCCCCCATGCAGCCCAGTGAGCAAACAACCTGGGATCGGAGACCTCGGGGCCCCTGCCAGCCCTATCTGCTCTCAGAGCAGGGTATGTTCCTGTCTGCTAAACATGGAGTTCTCCTCAGAGAACGGTGGACAGAGAGGGTTCTGCAGATCAAACCTGGCTGGCTGCCGAGAAGAAGGCCTGCCCTCCCCAGGGCCTATCCTAGGCCTGTGAAAAGCATTTCACTGGGCACAGGCTTCAGAGTGGGAGCAGCTCCCTTCACCCACCCACCCGTCCTGCAGGCACGCTGGCCCTCACCAATAGCGTTGTGTATGTCCTTCACAGCACTCTTCAGCTGCTCCAGCAGCGGCTCCTTCTTCACCCCTGTTGTTTGGGGCTCAGGTGGCCTCCCATGCCCCCGGCCCCACCCCTCAGAAGTAGCCAAGAAGTGTTCGAGGTCTTCAAAGGAGCTGTCTTTGCCCTGTACAGCAGTGAAGCTGTGCGCCAGGGGTGAGGGAGGCCCCACAGGGCTGCTGTCCAGCCCTCTTTCGGGGGGGCCAGTGTGGGGAGGGGGTGTAGGGGGACTGGCATGGGTGCCATCTGGGGGCCGCAGGGCTGGGCTGGGATCTGCAGGGGATAGCATGCAGTAGAGGCTCTGTGAGGGCCGGAGCCGCCGGCTTCCAGGAGCCAGCAGCCCGTCGGCGTCCGGGGGCAAGGAGCAGCAGCCAGGGGCAGAGGCGGCACCAACAGCGCCCCTGCTCACGATGGGGTACAGCGCCCGGTACACCGCACACTGGAGCTTCTTCAAGAGCTGTGAGATGGGGTGGTCGGGAATGCTGCGAGCACAGGAAGAGGTGTGGGGGCACAGCGCTGTGGCCACGCCCTCACCTGCCATCCACCCACATACAACATGTCCCCCACAGGACTTGTGTCGAAGGACCGACTCTTGCATTGTTTCCTTGTGAATGAATGTGGCAGATAAAGTCTGACCCACCCTCTGAGAAGGTAGAAGAGAGCCGCTGAACGACCGTGAGGAAAGCTGGATGGGACATCTGCCACCCCAGCCCATCTGAGGGAGCCCATGTACACCCTGTATGGCCACCCCTGATCTCCTTCGTCTCTCTCCTTTCTGACCCTTTTGTTTGTCATCAGGACCAGCAAGGTAGGGGGTCTGAAGGCCCCTGGTACCTGAGTAGGTGGGAGACCAGGCTGGTCACTAGCGATAGGTCCCCTGGGCTCTTCTTGAGCTGGGCCCTCCAGTGCTTGGGCCAGTCCTGCAGGGCAGAAGACTCTGGAGAACATGGCCGGGTCCCTGCGTCCTTCCCAGCCACGGCTGCACCCGGGGAGACCAGTGCCACATGGTCTGTGCCCTCTCTGGGGTGTAGGGAAGACCCAATGGCAACGGGCCCCCAAAACAGCAAACCCACCCCCAGCTCCCAGGACTCACATGGTCTTGCTCATACTCGAGGATAGCAGCATAGAGGGCCCGCTGCTCCCGCTCCTCCGGGGTCAGGGCAACTTGACTGCAGAACCTCCTGGGGAAAGAGACGAGGCTAGGAGCTTCAGGCTGGGTGGCAGGTGCAGAAGTCCCCACAGTCCTCTCGGCTGTCCCCAGACCAATGGGAGCAAACATACCTGTTGGCTGCCTCCTGGAGCCGTAGCCGGCGCTCCTCCATCTTTCTCTGCAGCTGGGACAGCAGTCAAGGAGGTGTCTGGTGAGGCAGCCCCTACTCACCTGTATGGAATCTCTGGGCATCCAGGAGATACGGTCAGGAGAGGAGCCCCTGGGTAGTAAGAGGGATCGGATGGACTGTGCAGAGACAGGCAGGACAGGAGCACACGTCCTTCAAGCACATGCCTCTCTGAAGCTGGGCGAATTCTGTCCCTACCCCACCCCCTTCTCCCTCAGCTCAGGACACCAGGTATGGAGGGAAAGGATACTGTCTCCTCCCGAGCTTTGGCGATCACGAGGTTCTCCATCATCTGCCGCTGCAGGGACAGAGTCTAGGAAGGGAAGGAGATAAGGACTGTTCCTCTTCTTTTTTTTTTTTTAAGATTTTATTTATTCATGAGAGACACAGAGAGGCAGAGACATAGGCAGAGGGAGAAGCAGCCTCCATGCAGGGAGTCCAATGTGGGACTCGATCCCAGGACCCCAGGATCACGACCTGAGCCAAAGGCAGATGCTCAACCACTAAGCCACCCAGACGTCCCGCCTGTTCCTCTTCTACCACCAACCCAGACCCTCCCAGGGGCCCGCTCACCAGGGATGTCTTCTGCATGGCCTGGCTGGGGTCCAGGCGGGCCATCCGTGCCTCATAGGCCGCCTTCAACTTCTGATTCTGCAGAGAAGCCTCCTCCAGAGGTGTCAGCTCCCTGCAATAGTGACAAGCTGCTGTCCAGGCTCTAGGAAGCCCTGGAATACCTGGAAGCTCTGGTGACCTGAGGACCCTCCCTGAGACCAGAAGATGAGCAGGTGGGCGGGGGGGGGGGGGGGGCAGGAAGGAAGTGAAAAGGAGGGAGGAGGTCTGGGGTGGACTGGAGACCTGTGCCCTGCTCACCCAGACCAGCAATTGCCAAGACCTCTGATTTTTCAAGAGAAGCTGGACATTGCGCTTTTTTGCAGATTGGTTATACACGTTTGGGAACAATATGAAACTTCTTAAAGGCATCATGTGAGCTAAACAGCTAGATGAGTTTGCCACCATTAAAGAGAGAACCATGTCTACTTTGTAGAAACAACCACCAAAAATACTGCCCCCTGCTCAAAAAAAAAACTTTTGTCCTCACATATCTTCGTGCTTTCCTGGTGGGAGAGGGTCAGTTGTGAGGACCCCAGCTGAGGAGGGAGTTTGTCCTGGGTTGGAAGTCTTGTGCCTGGCCCTGCCCCCAAACTGCACAGGCAAAAGTGAGGTGCCGGGACCCTCTCAGTGGCAGCGGCCCCCAAGGCTTGGCAGCAGGTGGACCAGGAGGAGCCAGTCCTTGTCTTTCCTAGTGAGGATTCTCGTATCCATGTCTGCGTGTTTATCAGTTCTAGAAACTAATACCCTGGGGTGCCCGAGTGGCTCAGTCAGTTGGGTGTCTGACTTCGGCTCAGGTCATGATTGGCCCAGGGTCCTGGGATTGAGCTCTGCCTCTGCTCCCTGCTCTGCGGGAGCCTACTTCTTCCTCTCCCTCTGCCTGCCACTCCCCTGCTTGTGCTGCATGCTCTCTCTGTCAAATAGATAAAATCTTTAAAACAAAAAGGAAAAAAAAAAGGAACTTATATCCTGTTAGCTCTTCAAATAATGCCTCTCCCATTTTGTTTGCTTTTTTCCAGAACTCTGATATTCCTGTGTTAGATCTTCTCTCTCTTTTTTTCCTCCCCTTCTGAGTCATTCTCGGTACCTACTGACCTTTTAACCAATTCACTCATTCTTTCCGCAACTATGTCTACTCTGTTGTTATAAAATCGACCACTCATTTCCTATGCAAGTGTGGACTTTCATTGGAAGATGTAATTTGTTGTTATTGTTTTCTCTTAGTTTTTTTTTTTTTTTTTTAAGATTTTATTTATTCATGAGGGACACAGAGAGAGAGAGAGGCAGAGACACAGGCAGAGGGAGAAGCAGGCTCCATGCAGGGAGCCTGACATGGGACTCGACCCTGGGTCTCCAGGATCATGCTCTGGGCTGAGGGCAGCGCTAAACCACTGGGCCACCCAGGGATCCCCTTCTTTTAGTCTTTAAAACAATGTTGGCATTATATTTTTCATTTTAGTTTTACTTGGTTCTTCATTTGCTGGGTCAGATTTTATGGATTTTTGTTCCCTGGAGCTGTTTTCAAACTTCTTTTTTACTTCTGCAAACACAAGGAGTGTGATAGTTTCATGATAACCACACCTGAATAGTCTGTGTCTGCGATTACTCTGTAACTTTCTCATTTCTTCTTCTGTTTATCTCTGTGTGTCATTCATGCACATGCTTTTGTGCAAAGGGGATTTGCATTTGTTTTTGTCAAGCATGTGGCTATTTCCATTCTGCAACCCATTTTAACTACAATCAATCATCATGGTTAGCTCACTTTTCCTGGAATTCAAACCTAGGCTCAGCCCACCTTCCATTTTGCCCCCTCTTACTTCTTAGAACTTTGTGACTCTACCACCTGAAGCTTCTGGAAGATCTCAGGCGGCAGAAACGGAGATAGTTTCCCCCCTTCGTCTGAGTACACCCGGCGATGTCGGCTGGTAGATGAGGGGACAGGAGCAGCCACAGGCATAGCTGGCTTCAGGTGTGTTTTCCCTGAAACACATATGTCAGCAAGGGGCAGCATGGAGTCCAATGTTCCACACAGATGCAGACTTGCAGGGGGATGCCCCACGAAGATCTGCTGGAGACCCACCAAGCTTGGCGGCTGTGGACTGGGCCCTCTCCAGACACTGCTCAGCCAGTTTCAGCATCTTTGAAGTATCCGGAGCCACAATTTCTCCACCTTCTGGGGATCAAGAAACAATAAAGTTGGTCATTATCACCTTTATTACTCAGTAGATTCTTGCTGAGATAAAAACAAGGACAAGCCTATCCCCCTCCTCATCTCTGACCTCTAGGTCACCAACCCCTCCTTTCTGATTATCTGCCCTGGGTTTACCTCCTGAAGTTGTGTGGGCTCTGCGCTTGGCCTGCCTAACATCTGGCTGTCCTGTTGTCCCAGCGGGACCATCAGAGCCCCCTCTCTCCCTAACCAGGCCTTTTCTCAACAATGGCTTTCCTTGTACTTACAGCCCCTCCAGGTGGGCCTTGCAGTGACCACAGACCATTTCACAGAGATGACTTTGTCACCTGTCTCCTGCCCTCTAGCTCTGCTTGACCCCAGCCCTGGCACATCCGCAGGTCTTCTGTTCTGCATTCCCCTCTCTGGTGATCACTTCTGTCATGTTGAAGGAACTGGACCCCACCAGCCTTAGTTTCCAACCAAAGTAATGTTCCCTTTATAGCCAGCCTCTCACCACATCCTATTTCAGCCATCTGACTCTCAATGAAACTCCCCTCACTCATACCCTCATGTCAAGCCCTTCTCTGAGGCTTGACCTCTCCAGAACACCCTCCTGGGTATAGCACTGTGCTCTCCTGCGAGGCCTGTCTTGGAGTGCCCAGAGCTCTACTAAGCTCCCTGGCTCCTCACGACCCCGCAGCCCACCCCCCTAAACAACGTGGCCCTATATCCACCAAGGTGCTCAGCACTTCAAGCACAATATGCTCATGCTGGAGCTCTCTCTTCATCCCACACAAGTCGGCTCCTGCCACTCTCTGGGTCACCTCTCTGTACCTCACTGTTTCCCCCCAGCAGTTCAACTCCCCCATCCCACCAGCCAGTGGCTCACCCTTCCCCCTGCTAATCTCTGAGGTCCACCTTTATGTTTATCCTTTTTTAAAAAAATATGTATTTATTTATTTATTCACGAGAGATACACAGAGAGAGACAGAGACAGAGCAGAGGGAGAAACAGGCTCTCGGCAAGGAGGCCGATGTGGGACTCGATCCTGGGATCACACCCAGAGCCAAAGGCAGATGCTCAACTGCTGGACCACCCAGGCGCCCCTATTTTTATCCAATTTTATTTTTATTTATTTACTCATGAGAGACACAGTGAGGGGCAGAGACACAGGCAGAGGGAAAAGCAGGCCCCCTGTGGGGATCCCAATGCAGGAGTTGATCCCAGGACCCCAGGGTCACACTCAGAGCCAAAGACACTCAAGGACTGAGCCACATAGGTGTCCCAATCAAGTCCACCTTTAAAGAACATCCTCAAGCCCTTCACTCCTTCCATCTCCAAGTGGTTCTACCACTGCTTTCCCCACTGTAGTAGCCTCTGGAGGCTCTGCTTCCATGCTGGCCTCTCTCCCACAAAGCCTCTACAAGTTTCCCCTTACACCAGAATGACCCCAGTTCCACCCAAGGCCACGACAGCCCCAACTCACTTACTCTTCCTTGTACCCAGTATCCACTCTCATCTCAGGGCGTTTGTACATCCCTCTGCTAAGAGTGTTGCCAGCAGCCCCTGACCTTTCCGCAGCTCCCTCCTTCCTGAGCTGGGATTAGATGTCCAGTCTCTGCTTAGGCCCCATCCCTTCCTGCTTCCACATCACACAATGGCAGCTCATGCTTACTTTATGCTCACTTGTTCACCTTCTGCTAATGACCAGCAGGTAGGACACAGGACACCCCCAAGCCTGAGACCCACCAAGGGCTAAGCTATTTGTAATTTGTTCAGCACAGGAAAGTCCTGAGGCTGGGAGCTGTACCTTTGGTCGTTTCCACTTCTTCCAGCAGCACCTGGGAGATATAATGGATGCTCCTCAGGTATTCTGTATATGCCTCCTGGGCCCAGAGAAGAGAAATGCCAGGGGTCAGGCCAGTACTGGCAAACGGTTCCAACAGACCTGCCTCATGCCCTTGCGGGAAACAGAGACATGGTGTCTGCTCATCTCTTGAGTTTCACCTGAGCCATCTAGTCTGGGGTTGTTTGCTGCTAGTTCCTGCAGGTCTAGGTCATGCACAAAGAGCACCCCTCTTCTGTTGACCTGAAGGGCACCTATCTCTGCACTCAGGGCCTCTCCCCGGCACAAGAGGCACGGAGATTCTCCTTCAGTGCACCAGGAGAAGCTGCCATAACCATTGCTGTTGTTTTTCACTCTGCAACAAGTTCCCTTCCCATGCAAGTCAGGGGCTCTTAGGGCTTAAATAAAAAATAAAAAATTTCCAGAGAGGTTACTGAGGGAGATGTTGCAAATCTTAGAAATCGCTATGTGGCTTCAGTTGTGGGCAGTCCCTTTCCTGAGCACGCCACCATCCCCCACATGAGACTGCTGCCAGTTTCAGGGATCTGAACATTTTCAGGGCCTGAGTCTGAGTCTGGTGTCCGGTGGTGGCATCAGTGCCTTCAGGAGCCCCATCTAGGGCTACCCCCTACCGCCCAGTAGGGGAAATGGGTTCCAGAAAGGACTTCTGACCCACGTGGACACCAATGGTCCTAGAACACTGGCTCAGAGCAAGCAGCAGGCTGAAGACCTGCTGGGGCTGTGCACAAGGGCTGTCCTCTGGGGCTGTGCATGAGGGTTGTCCTCTGGGGCTGTGCACGGGGGCTGTCCACTGGGGCCATGCACGAGGGCTGTCTTCTGGGGCTGTCCACTGGGGCTGTGCATGAGGGCTGTCTTCTGGGGCTGTGCATGGGGACTCTCCCCTGCGGCTGTGCAGGAGGACTTTCCATTGGGGCTGTCCACTGGGGCTGTCCTCTGCGGCTGTGCATAGGGGCTGTCCACGGAGGCTGTCCTCTGGGGCTGTCTATGGGGGCTATCATCTGGGACTGTGCATGGGGGCTGTCTTTTGGGGCTGTCCACTGGGGCTGTCCTCTGGGACTGTACACGGGGGTTGTTCTCTGGGGCTGTCCACTGGGGCTGTCCTCTGGGACTGTGCACAGGGGCTGTCTTCTGGGGCTGTCCTCTGGGGCTGTCCACTGTGGCTGTGCATGGGGACCCGGCCTGCTGCTGCTCCACCCCGCCAGTCACAGGCCCACTGCCCGGCCCGCGTCCCCTCCGAACCGGTTCTGCGGGAGACGCGTCACCGAGCAGCCCCGCGTAGCCTCCCCATGATGCCGTCCCTTGGGGTCTTCCCGGGAAAGCACACATCGCTCAGGAAATCGCTTGCCAAACACATTTCGCAGGGCTGCCTCCAAGCCCCTCGCGAAGCCCCTCGCGAAGCCCCTCTAACCCCGGGCGCTGGGAGCTGTCCAAGGTCACGTCCGCCGCCCACGCCCAGCGCCCCCGAGACCGCGAGGGGAGGGGGCCCCAGACGCGCCCACCTCCACCCGGCCCCGCCCCCGCCTCAGGCCCTGCTCCCCCTCCCCTGCCGCCGCCCCCTCCCTCGGCCCTGCCGCCGCCTGCCCCGCCCTCGGCCGCCGCCCCCGCCTCGCTTTGTGTCGCCTCACCCGGGGCCGGTTGCCGGTGTCCAGTTCGATGGCCCCGTTGGCCAGCTTCATGGCGCACTGCAGCGGCTTCACCGCGCCGTCCCCGGCCGCAGCGGCCATGGCGCCGGGTGGGGGAAGCCGTGGCTGTGGACGGCTGCGGCGGCGGGGCCGCGGCAGCGGCGGAGCGCCGGACCGGCGGCCGGGAGTCCGGAACACAGCCTGCGCGGGAGCCGGCGCCGCCCGAGCCCTGGACCGCCGGAAGGGGCGGGGCCTGCGCGGCAGCCCTTCCGGCGGCCCGGGTCCGGCCGCTGCTCGCGCGGAGCTCCGGGGGCTGGAAGGGTGGCGGCGCAAGTAGCCTCACGTCGTAGCTGCGAGCCAGTAAGTGTACCAGTCGGCACCTGCACTCCACGTCTGTGACATGCCAAACGCGTGGGCCCTACTGTGCCGCCCCTGCCCCCTTTCCTGGCCTTTCCCCTCGCTGCCCCGCCCCTCCCTCATCGCTCCGCCCCGCTTCCTGGGGGCCGAACGGGGCCGAACGGCGGAGTCGAGCGGAAACGAACGAGCACAGTCCAGCTGAGCTGACGCGCGAGGCTCTGGGCCGAGCAGGACTTAACCCGGTCGAGAGGCCGGGCCCAGCCCACACAGCGGGGCCGAGCTGATCCGAGTGGAGCCGAGCCGGATCGAATAGGGCCGAGCGGAGCCGAGCCGGGGCCGAGCCGAGCCGAGCGGGGCCGAGCCGAGCGGAGCCGAGCCGGGCCGAGCCCCGGGGCCCGGCTGTAGGCTCGGCCGCCGCCATGAAGCGGGACCGGCTGGGTCGCTTCCTGTCGCCTGGGGCGGCTGGGCAGCGCGGGGGCTCCGGCGGCGGTGGCAGCGGCCGGACCCGAGGCCGGCCGGCCCGTAGCGGGCCGAGCGTGGACGAGGCTGCGGCCTTGGTGGCGGCGCGGCTGGGCTGGGGCCTGGCGCGGGCCCGCGGGGACCCGGGCGAGGACGGCGCCGACGAGGCAGGTGGGTCCGGCCGGGCGCTGGCGGGGCGGGGGTCCGTCGGCGGGGACGTGCTGCCCGGGCGCCGTCTGGCCAGGCCGCTGACCCTTTCGTGCCCGCTGGGCGCTCACCGAGGGGTTTGCGCGTAGGGGTGCTGGCTTTGCTGTGTGCTGTGCAGCCTGAGGTCCGCGCCTAACCTGTCTGGGCCTCCGTGGCCTCTTCCTTAGAGCAGAACGGAGCGGGTCGGGTGCCGGAGGCCCTCGCCCGGTAGGTGATGCCCGGGCCCCGGGGACCCTGCTTCCCCGGGGGCCGGGGGTGGCGGCGGGGGCAGCGTCTGCAGACGAGAGGCCGGGATCGAACCTGGACGGGTCAAGGTCCCCGGCTGCCGGAGCCTTGCTTGGGGCGGACGGCCTGTGCTTCTGCAGTGTCAGGAGCCCGGGAAGGCACCCATGAACGAATGTGGTGCCTCAGCCGGGCACTGGGCCCGCGCGGGCTGTCTGACCCGGGTCAGCGCGCAGGGCGGTTCGGTTCTCGTGGTGACAGCGTAGCCGCTTCCAGAGCCGTCACCGGGCCTGGTTTTCTGACCGCTCCCCTGCCCTACCCCCCCCCCCCTGCCCACAGCTTCTCGGTTCTCCGTGACGTGGTGTCATCGTTTCTAATGTCAGACATGTAAGTGAGGTCATGTGGTGTTTGTCTTTTTCTGTCTGACTTCCCTTGGGGCCATTCCTCCGCGGTCTATCCGTGTGGTCACACGGGCAGGATTTCCTTCTTTTTTAGGGCTGAGTAATACTCCGTTGTGCGGGGGCACTCGCACCCACCCCGCTTTTTTTTTTTTTTTGGTCCATTCATTAACCTATGGACTTCCCTTATTTCCACACCTTGGCTGTCGAAAATGATGTGCAATGAAAATAGGAGAAAACACTAACTCAAAAGTTTCCTTTGGGTAAATACCCAGAAGTAGAATTGTTGGGTCAAATCATAGGGTTGTTTTTTTTTTTTTTTTTAGATTTATTTGTTTATTTTAGAAAGAGGGTGAGTGTGCTCATGAGAGACAGTGAGGGAGCAAGGGGAGGGGCAGAGGCGGAGGCAGAGGGGAAGCTCCCGGCTAGCAGGCAGTGGACAGTGGACGGTAGGCCCCGGGCAGTGACTGAGATGGTGACCTGAGCCAAAAGAGGCACTCAGGCTACTGCACCACCCAGGTACCCCTGGTAGCTTTATTTTTAATTTTATAAGGGTCCTCCAGCCTGTTTTCAAAGAGACTGTATCAATTGATAAAATTTGCATTCTCACCAAGAGTGCCTAAGGGTTCCCTTTTCTCCACATCCTCAAACACTCACTATTTGTCATCTTTTTGAGAATAGCCATCCTAACAGGTGTGAGGTAATAGCTCATTGTGGTTTTGCATTTCCCTGATGAGCACATATGCACTTGTACTTGTTAGCCATCTGTATGTATGTCTTCTCCTGAAAAATGGCTATTTAGATCCGATACCTGTTTGTTTTTGTTTTAAGATTTTATTTATTTGAGAGAGAGCAAGCAGAGGGCGAGGGAGACAAGCACACTCCTCACTGAGTGTAGACCCCCACATGGGGCTTGATCCCGGGGCTTGATGCCATGGTCCTGAGATCAGGACCTGAGCTAAAACCAGGAGTTGGAGACATAGTCAACTGAGCCACCCAGGTACCCCTGCTGCCTATTTTTTAATTGGATTATGCTTTTGAATTGTATTAGTTCTTTATTTTAGATATTAATCCTTTATCAGATAAATGAGTGGCAAATACTTTTCCAAAATCAGTAGGTTGCCTTTTCATTTTGTTTGGTTTTCTCTGTAGTGCAGAAGCATTTTACTTTCATGTAGTCCCACTTGTTTATTTTTTGCTTTTGTTGCCTTTGTTTTCAATGTCGAATCCAAAAAAATCATTACTGAGATTGAGGAGAAGGAATATACTTCCAGTGTTTTCTCCTAGGAGTTTGTGATTTTAGGTCTCACATTTATATCTTTAATCCACTTGGAGTTTATTTTTATGATTTAAGTTGGGGGACTCGTTTCATTCTTCTGCTTGTGGCTGTCCAGTTTCCCAACATCATTTATTGAAAAGACTTACCATTTCCCCACAGTATATTCTTGCCTCCTTTGTTATAAATTAATTGACTACACACATGCATGGGTTTATATCCGGGCTCTCTATTCTGTGTCTGTTTTTATGTCAGTAGTATACTGTCTTGGTTACTTTAGTTTTGTAATATAGTTCAAAATCAAGAACTGTGATGCTTCTGGCTTTATTCTTCTTTCTCGAGATTGCTTTGGCTGTTTGGAGTCTTTTGTGGTTCTGTATAAATTTTAAGATTGTTCTGTTTCTGTGAAAAATGCCACTGGAATTTGGTCAGGATTGCACTGAATCTGTAGATGACTTAGGGTAGCATGAACATTTTAAGAGTACTCTTCTAATCCACAAGCGCAGAATATTCATTTATTTGTGTCAATTTCTTTTGTCACTGTCTCATAGTTGATTTTATATAGTTTTTTTTTAAATTTTTTATTTATTTATGATAGTCACAGAGAGAGAGAGAGGCAGAGACACAGGCAGAGGGAGAAGCAGGCTCCATGCACCGGGAGCCCGACGGTGGGACCCGATCCCGGGTCTCCAGGATCGCGCCCTGGGCCAAAGGCAGGTGCCAAACCGCTGCGCCACCCAGGGATCCCTTATATAGGTTTTTAATCTCTTTGGTTAAATTTATTCATAGGTACTTTATTCTTTCTGATGCAGTTGTAAGTGGGATTATTTTCTTAGTTCCTTTTTTCTGGTACTTCATTACTGATTTTATATCCTGCAACGTTACTGAATTTGTTCATTCCTAGAGTCTTTTGGGGAAGTCTTTAGAGTTTTCCATATGTAATACCGTATTGTCTGCAAATAGAGATAGTCTTTTTACTTCTTCTTTTTTTTTTTTTTTTTTTTCCTATTTTTCTAGCCTGATTGCTCTGGCTAGGACTTCCAGTAGTATATTGAGTAAAACTGGTGAGAGTGAGCATCCTTATTTTTTAATCTTAGGGAAAGCTTTCTGCTTTGTACTTGTGTGTATAATGTTAGCTATGACATTTATCATGCTGAGGTACATTCTCTCTCTACCCACTTTGTTCAGAGTTTTTATTATGATGAGCATTGAATTTTGTCAGAAACTTTTCTGCATTTATTGAGCTGTTCCTATGATTTGAATCCTTCGTTTTGTTAATGTGTATCACATTGATTGGTTTGTGGATGTTGGACCATCCTTGCATCCCTGGAATAAATCCCACTGGATCCTGGTATATGAGTCTTTTAGTGTATTGTTGAATTTGGTTTGCTAATGTTTTCATGAGGGTTTTTGCAACTGTATTTGTCAGGGTTATTGGCCTGTAATTTTCATTTCTTGTGGTGTCCTTGTCCTGTTTTGTTATCAGGATAATAGTGGCCTTGTTGTAGAAGCACTTAAAATTCTCTGAAAAGTTTTCTGGACCAGAAGGGCCTACACTGACCACACCTCCCAAAGGCTGTATGTTCAGCTGGGAGCTCAGAGCCAGAGCCCTGCCTTTGGCCCAGATGTGGGTTTGTGTTGAAGAGGTGTATGTGGGGAAGCTCCCTGGAGGGTCTTCTCCACTTGGGGAGCTGGGAGGATAGCAGAGCATGGGCCTCACCTCCCCTGGGCCGTTGCTCGCTTCCTAGGAGCTTGTGTTTTCCTTGCCCTGTGCAATGAGCAGCCTCGCCTGCTGACTTAATGTCCCCGTGCTTGCCAGGAACAGGCCGGGCTCTTGCCATGGGGCACTGTCGCCTCTGCCATGGGAAGTTCTCCTCACGGAGTCTCCGCAGCATTTCTGGCAGGGCACCTGGGGACAGTTCAGGCAGACCACCTCCAGGGGAGCGAGTTTTCACCAGGGACTTCCAGCATCTGCTGGGGGTGGCCGTCCACCAGGACCCAGCTCTGTCTCAGTTCGTCTGCAAGAACTGCCATGCCCAGTTCTACCAGTGCCATGGCCTCCTCAAGTCCTTCCTGCAGAGAGTCAACGTCTCCCCGACGGGCCACCGGAAGACTTGCACAAAGTAAGCATTCCTCCTTCATTCATTTGTTGGGCTTTCAGGGATCAAGCACCCTGCGTGCTGGGGCTGTTCTAGGCCCCCAGAGTGTGGGGTGGGGGTATATGTCTCTGCAATGGGGAGATACCTCCTGCCTGGAGCAGCAGCCATGTGTGAGCACCAGTGTGACTGGTGTGAGGGAAGTGGACAGACGTGCATGAGGACGGTGAGGCCCTCAAAGGGCCCTGAGATGAAGACAGCTCTTGCAAGAGAAGTTTCAGACAGCATGTGGGAGAGGTGGCCTGTGAGAGGGGTCTGGTGAGCCCGGGTCTTGTTCACTGCTAGCCCAACTCACAGCCATCCTGATCCTTTGCAGGGTTGGTGCCCAGCCCCCACCAGGGGCAGAGGAGGGAGCGTGTCTGGGTGAGTGTGCCCCTGGTGTGTGGTGTGTGGGTAGGCTCCAGGTGGGCTGGGTGCTGACTGGCCATGGGTATGGCGTCTCTGTGCCTTTCCTCAGTGGACCTGATCACTTCGAGCCCCCAGGGCCTGCGCGACTTGGTGGCATGGGTGCATGGACACGCAGCCAGCTGTGGGGCTCTGCCTAACCTCCAGAGGACACTGTCCTCCGAGTACTGCGGTGTAATCCAAGCTGTGTGGGGCTGTGACCAGGGCCACGACTATACCATGGATGCCGACTCCAGCTGCGGGGCCCTCTTGCTGGACAGTGCATTGGCAGTCAAGTGGACATGGGACAAGGAGATGGCCCCATGGCTCACCCAGCATCGGGGCTCCAACCCCACTGGGGCTGCCCCTCAGAGCTCCCAAGGCAGAGCGACCACAGCTCCAGCCGAGACCGAGACACTGCCCAGCACGGACCTGGCCCAGCCTTCTTCAGATGTCAACCCTGTAGGGCCTGGGCTGGGCCCCCCATCTCAGCCAAGCTTCCCCTCAAGTGGGGCCCCAGGTAGGAAGCTCTTTTGGGCTGTAAGACCAGGATTCCTAGTCTTGAGCCAGGCAGGGCCCTCAGCAGGAAGTGGATATCTTTATTGTTGTGGGCAGTGGTCATAGTGTTGTATGCAGAGGTTCTGGACAAATGATGAGGAGTTCCTCCTGGGCATCTGACAGCAGGGAGGAGTTGAGGACCCTATTCCAGCAGTTTCTGTAAAGGCATGCTTGTCTGCCATCTGGTCTTCCTTGCTAAGCCTGCTTGGGGCCAGGGGGCCGAGGGAGGCAGAAGAATGGGGTCCTTGTTGTGGGACATAGGGGAAGAGGGCAGCTGGTACGTCTGAGGCTGTTTTGGGCCAGCTGCAGGTCATCCCCTGGGTCTCAGCCAGCGTCCCAGTAACATCCCAGTGGGACTCATGTAGACAGGTTCCTCTGCCAGCTGGCCAAGAGGAAACACAGGGCCCTTGTTGGGGACCTGATCCCACATTGCTGTGGTTAGGGTGTAGCTGTTGATGACTTTATGTTAGGGCGGCTGGGTTGGCTTCCCCCTGGCTTCACTCAGCCTCCATTTGTGCAACTGTGTGTGCACGGTACTTGGCTGTTCCTATGTTCAAGCTCTTGGTGGCACTTTTTAAAAATGCATCTACCCAGATGGTTCAGAGAGATAGAGGTGCACAAATGCTGGGAGGGGAGAAGGGAATTGTGTCAGAGGGTTCTTAGAACTGCTTGGCCTATTAAACTGTGCGCATGCAATTTTGGTAACAATGACTTTTTAAATATCCTGGAACATGCACAAAGCACAGGTCGTCCGTCCTACCCTGAAACAACAGGATCTGAATCTCTAGGAAGGGCTGGGTTTGCTGATGTGGACTGTCGGCTAGAGTTTCTGATGTCTGGTGCTACCCATGCCTGTGCTAGACATGAGGGTAGCCTGTCTGGCTGTGCAGAGACCTTATGGGGGATGGGACTGGGAGGTGGCTGGGATTTCAGGTGGGAGGACCCCAGGCTCCCCACGGGGAAGGCTCCGTTGTCAGACAGGTACACGCCTCCTTGCCTGCACTCTGTGTTGGTAATAGGAGCCTTGTTCTTTGTTTCTCAGGGCGGTTGGGTGAGAAGCAGGTTCCATCTTCAACCTCGGATGATCGGGTAAAAGACGAGTTCAGTGACCTTTCTGAGGGGTGAGAGAAGAGTGGGTTTAAATAGCCTAAAATTCCTCCTTGGAAAACCAAACTCCGCCAACCTGTGCACTCCCTGCCCGTATCCTGGCCAGGACCCTCTCCTTTTCTCAGTGGGAAGGAGATGAGTGGCCGAGGGTGCTTCCAGGGTTCTTGTTCCTGATGGGGGCTTCCTGGGTCTAGAGGGCCCCTCAGACCTAAGGCATCTGCGAGGGGAACAGGACCAGGGTGGTGTGGAAATTAGAGTCCCGTGCTCGCCCCCTTTGCTGCTGCTGGCTCGTGTCTTCCAAAGCTGTATGTAGTTTGTACCAGTTGTAGATGATTCTGAAACAGGAAGTCAATCTCTGGTCCTTTGTCATGATATGATCATGACTTGGATCAGAGGTTCTGCGCAGGAGGACAAACTGCCCAGGAAAGGGCATTACCAGGGACTGTGTTCCTGGGGCCACCTCCTGCTTTTCGGCTGAGAGCCACTCATGGTGGCAGCTACACGCCAGCTGGCCTTCACACCCTTTCCCCATAAGCTGTGGCTGGACTATACATGTAACCTCGTCCACACAAATAGGAGGACAGTATGGTTTTTGGTACAACTCCAGTGGGGTGTCTGTGATAAAAATGACTGAGGTGCCTGGAAGAACCCAAGTGGATGTGCTAAAAACACTCCCAGGACCAGGAGTGGTCACAGGCTGTTCCATAGGCTACTAGCCAGCCTTGAGTCTTTCCTGTCCAGACGGGTGGCCACCTGTAAGGGAAGGCCATAGGGTACTAGCCTGTCTCTGCTTCCCTATAGAGACTGAATAGTTACTCGTGTTTTAGGGTAAAGGTTACAGATACGCAGATTATTTTTTGGCCTTTGTGATCTTTGCAATGGCTGACAGCTGACCTGTCAGTTGGATAGGTGTTCACACAGTTCTGGGTATAGGTGACCCCTAGTCTGAAAGTCCACTTCCTCAGAAGCCCACCTCCTTGAGGTCTTGGAGCGCTACATGGGGCCCCATAGAGTGGTCCTTCCAAAGTTCAGGGTTCTGATGTGAGGGGATTGCGGCTTCTGGGGGATGGTCCATTTTGCTGGACTTCAGTGACTCTGGCCTGACCTTTCTGTTAGGAACCTAGTTCAGAGATTTGGGGATTTTAGGTTTCTGAGACCTTTTTGAGAGAGCTAAAATATGGAGTATAGAGATTTGATGGTGTTTTTAGTTAGGAAGTATCATTGGATCTGTCATGCACCCCAGGCCTTTGCTAAAGGTTCTCTCTTCTTCCCAAGGGACATCCTGAGTGAAGACGAAAATGACAAGAAGCAGAATACCCAGTCCTCAGATGAATCCTTTGAGCCTTACCCAGAAAAGAAGTAAGGGGGGGCAGTCTTGTTGCATGTCCATGGGGTCTGGGAATGGCATCACTGGGTAACCTGGAAACCTATGTCTGCCTGGTAGGGTCACCGGGTAGGAGTAGTGGGGATAGGGAATGGAGGCTCCTGCTTCCCGGGCTGCCCTGGCTCAGCACATGTTTTCTGCTGCTCTTTGGCCTGACCACCCTAGTCCAGTGCAGTTTGGCTTCTGAGTGAGCTGGGAGGCCTTTCCTAGTTCAGTGCTGGGACCTGGTCTCAGTCATGTGAGAGTGTGCAGGGTGCCTGTGGATATGACTCAGCCTCATTCTGGGAGCTCCCTGCTTTCCGTTCTGCCAGCCCTGCTCTGCATTGTGGTGGAGAAGTGTCTACCATCTCAGCCTCTGACTTCCTGCAGGAACCTCTACCCCGTTGTTCTTTCTCTTTCTGTGCCGAGGTCTCTGGAGGCTCAGGGACCCAGCCCTGTGGTTGCTCTGGCACAGATTTCGACACCACCCTCTAGTAGATCTGCTTCTGTGGGCTTGTCTCAACCTTCTGTTTTCACAGATTTGTGTTTTCTCTTAGTTAGGATATATGGTCCTGGCAGGGAAGGCTGAGATGTACTTGTGTCTCTTTCTTCCCAGCCTTGTGCCCAGGAACACCCAGAACATCTGCGGTTAGTCACTGCCCCACTTGGGTATTCTTGGGCATTTCGCAGTAGAATGAAAACACAGGAGCACCACACCATCAGCCAAGAAAACACAGCAGAAAGATTAAAAAGCAAACCTGACTTCCTTTTTTTACTTTTGAGTTTTGACATGGCTATGGAAAGAGAAACAGAAACCAGGCCCTGTGGAAGGTGACCCACAGGGCCCAGGTGACAATGGGCTGGCCACAGCTCTGGGTTCAGCCTTGTGCCCACAGAAACACTCAGACATGGTGGCCGCATGGTTCCTTGGGTGCCACAAGTGTGAGTCATACCTGGAGAACTAGGACAGGGCCTCTGAGCAGCCCTGCTCCATGTGACTTTGTTTTAGCAGGCATGCCTGTCTGGGTCCTCACCTGGGGGCAGACAAGAAGACACTTAGCAATGTGTGGATTAGGGCACCATGGCTCCAGGAAGAAATGAGAGTCAGGAGCCTGAGTGATCGAGGGGAAGGAAAAGAAACCAAAAAGCAGGGAGTCAGGTGTTGCCAGCATAGCCCTCTGGTGTCTGCGGGGATTTGAACCCCACACCCTTGAGGGACTCACCCAGTGGGGAACCTGCTTTTCCCTCTCCTTCTGCCTGCTGTTCCTTCTGCTTGTGCACTTGTGCTTGCGTGCTTTCTGTCAAATAAATAAAATATTTTAAAAAGGAGAGATGTGTAATATGGTGTGGGAGGGATATGGTGAATCACTGGTCACAGGGTGGCTCTGGGGTGCCTGAGGGTGGAGGCCAGTGAGAAGAGGACACACGGCCAGGTCTCAAAGGACAACTGTTAGACAAGGAGAGGAGGAGAAGCCTGAACAGTCCCCGGAAAGGTTCTTTTTAATATACTCTTTAAGGAGGACAACAATTATTTATAATCTGTGTTGTTTTAAGATTTTATTTATTTGAGAGAGTGCATGTGTGCACAAGCGGAGGCAAAGGCAGAGGGAGAAGCAAACTCCCCCACTGAGCAGGGAGTCTAACTCAGGGCTAGATATCTCAGGACCCTGGGGTCATGACCTTAGCTGAAGGCAGACGCTTCACTGACTGAGCCATCCAGGAGCTCCTATAATCTATTTTTTTTAATTGTGGCAAAATATATATATAAAATTTTACCGTTTTATCATTTTTTTAAAGATTTACATTATTTTTTAGAGAGGGAGCGTGTGTGAGCAGGCGGAGGGTCAGAGGGAGAGAATCTCGAGCAGACTCCCCACTCAGTGTGGAGCCCAGTACAGGGGCTCTGTCACTCAATCCTGAGACTGCGACCTGCAACAAAATCAAAAGTCTGACATTTGACCGACTGAGCCACCCAGGTGCCCCCCATTTTATCATGTTTAAATGTGCAGTTAATTCAGTGGCATTAAGTACATTCATAGTGTTGTATAACCATCACCACTGTTTCTAAACTTTTCCTCATCCTCAGCAGTAATGAAACCCCCTTCCCCCTCTCCCAGGCTCTGGCAGCCACTAATCTAATTTCAGGGTACCTCATTCAAGTGGAAATATGTATTTGTTCTTTTTGATAGGCTTCTTTCAGTTAACATAATGTTTTTTAGATTCATATGTGTTGTAACATGTCTCAGAATTTGGTTCCTTCTATGGCTGAATATATTCTGTTGTATGGATAGACCACAGTTTGTTGATGCATTCATCTGTCATTTCAGGTTGCTTCTGCCTTTTGGCTGTTAGGAATAATGTTATAAATACTGGCCAACAAGTATATGTTGGAGAGGCCCCTGGTGACTCAGTTGGTTAAGCACCCAATTCTGGATCTCAGGGTCGGAAGTTTAAGTCCTGCATTGGGCTCTAGGCCCAGTGTAGAGTTTACTTTAAAAAAAAAAAAAAAAATTATCTGTTTGAGTCTCTGTTTCAGTTCTTTGTGTGTCCCCCGAAGTAGAATTGTTGGGTCATATGGTAGTTCCATGTTTAACTTTTTTTTTTTTCCATGTTTAACTTTTTGAGAAACTGCCTTATAGTTTTCCATAGCAGCTGCATCATTTTACATTCAACAATGTACAAGGGTTCCAATTTCTCCAAATCTTCAACATTGTTTATTTTCTTTGTTTTTAATTTTGACATGATTTTATTTTGTTTTTTAAAGATTTTACTTACCTGAGAAAGAACAAGTAAGAGAAAGCACAAGTGGTGGTGGGGGGGGGTGTATAGAGGGAGAGGGAGAAGCAGGCCCCCACTGACCAGAGACCCTGAAGCAGAGCTCCATCCCAGGACCCCAGGATCATGACGTGAGCCGAACGTAGATGCTTAACCGACTGAGCCACCCAGGTGGCCCTGTGTTTTTGGTTTTGGGGTTGTTTTTTTGTTTTTTGTTTTTTTTGGTTCTTTTTTTTAGAGAACGCTTCAGGGGGGCGTGTAGAGAGAGAGGAGACAGAACCTTAAGCAGGCTCCAAGCCCAGTATAGAGCCCTACATAGCCCAGTATAGAGCCCTACCCTGAGACAAAATCAAAGGTCAGATGGTTAACAACCAACTGAGCCTCCCAGGCACCCCATTATTTTGCTTATTTTTAAAGTGAAGTATACTTGACATATAGTGTTAGGTCCAATCATGTTGTGACAAATGGTAAGATCTCATTCTTTTTATGACTGAATTATGTTCTGTTATATACATACCACATCGTCTTTATCCGTTCATCTTGGAACCCTTGGGTTCCTTCCATGTCCTGGCTATTATTATTATTATTTTTTTTTATATATATATTTTTAAATTTTTATTTATTTATGATAGGCACACAGTGAGAGAGAGAGAGAGGCAGAGACACAGGCAGAGGGAGAAGCAGGCTCCATGCACCGGGAGCCCGACGTGGGATTCGATCCCGGGTCTCCAGGATCGCGCCCTGGGCCAAAGGCAGGCGCCAAACCGCTGCGCCACCCAGGGATCCCTGTCCTGGCTATTATAAACAGTGCTGCCATAAACATGGGGGCATGTATCTTTTTGAATTAGTGTTTTCTTTTTGTTTGGGTAAATACCCAATAGTGGAATTACTGGATCATATTCTATTTCTATTTTAAATTTTATATGAAGTTTTTTATTGTAATTCCAGGATAGTTAACATACAGTGTCTATTAGTTTCATGTGTGTATATTTTTAATTTTCTGTGGAATATCCATACTGCTTTCCATAGTAGCCATTTCCTTTTTTCTAATTTTTAGTAAAACAGTGTTACCTTAGTTTCAGGCATATGACATAGTGATTCAAACCTGATTTCCTTTTCAGTCGTCATCCTCGGAGTGAAGTGGTATCCCATTGTCATTTTGGTTTTATGTTTATTTGTTTGTTTTTAAAGGTTTTATTTATTTATTTATTCATGAGAGACTCAGAGAGGCAGAGACAGGCAGAGGGAGAAGCAGGCTCCGTGGAGAGCCTGATGGGGGGGGACTCTATCCCAGGACCCTAGGACCCCAGGACTCTGGGATCACTACCTGAGCCTAAGGCAGACACTCAACCACTGAGGCACCCCATTGTCATGTTGATTTGCAATTCCTTAATGATTAGTAATGATGAGCATCTTTTAACATCTTACTATGTTGAATAGTGGTAGTGAAAAAATGTCTATTTAAGTCCTTTGCCCTTTTTTAATTTATTATTTATTATTTATTTATTATTTTTATTCTTTTTAAAAGATTTTATTTATTTATTCATGAGAGACACAGAGAAAGAGAGAGAACGAGGCAGAGACACAGGCAGAGGGAGAAGCAGGCTCCATGCAGGGAGCCTGACGTGGGACTCAATCCCCTTCTTCAGCATCACACCCTGGACTGAAGGTGGTGCTAAACCGCTGAGCCACCCGGGCTGCCCTTCTTTGCCCTTTTTAAAAAAAATCTTAAATGATTTTTTTCTTTACTTTATTTGTGTTAGCCCATTTTTAAATTGGCTTGTTTCATCTTTATGCTATTGAGTTGTAGGGCACATTTTTCTCCCATTTGGTTATCTTTTTCATTCCCTTGATATTTTCCTTTGATGCACATGCAAAAAAAAAAATTAAGATTTTGTTTATTTATTTATTTTTAAATTTTTATTTATTCATGAGAGACAGACAAAGAGGCAGAGACACGGGAAGAGGGAGAAGCAGGCTCCATGTAGGGAGCCCGATGCCCGATGTAGGACTCGATCCTGGGACCCTGGGATCATGCCCTGAGCAGAAGGCAGATGCTCAACCGCTGAGCCACCCAGTCGTCCCTCATTTACTTATTTGAAAGAGAGACATAGCAAGAGATACATAGCGAAAGAGACCACAAGTAGAGGGGGCAGGGAGGAGAAGCAGGCTCCCCACCGAGCAGGGAGCCCTACATGAGGCTTGATCCCAGGACCTCAGGATCATGATCTGAGCCAAAGGCAGTCATTCAACTGACTGAGCCACCCACGTGCCCTAGCGCACAAAAATTTTTAATTTTGTAGTCCAATTTACCTCTTTTTACTTATGTTGCTTTGCCTTTTTTTCTTTTTTTTAAGATTTATTTATTTATTCATTCATTCATTCATTCATTCATGAGAGACACAGAGAGAGAGAGAGAGGCAGAGACGCAGGCAGAGGGAGAAGCAGGCTCCATTCATGGAGCCGGGCGTGGGACTCTATCCCGGGTCTCCAGAATCACACCCTGGGCTGCAGGTGGCGCTAAACCGCTGTGCCCACCAAATCTCTATGCCCAACATGGGGCTCAAATTCACAACCCAGAGATCAAGAGTCGCATGCTCTGCTGACTGAGCCCACCAGGCACCCTGTGTTCCTTTGCCTTTGATGTCATATTCAAGAAACTGTTGCCAAACACAAGGCCATGTTTTCTTCCAAGAATTTGATAGTTTTAACTCTTAGGTCTTTGATTCATTTGAGTTAATTTTTATATAGAGAATAAAGTAGGGATCCAGATTCATTCTTTGGCATGTGAACATCCAGGTTTCCCAGCACCATTTGTTGAAGAGATTGTCCTTTCTCCATTGAGTGATCTTGGCACCCTTGTCAAAAATCAATTGATTGTTCTTTGTAAGGGTTTATTTTTGGTCTCTCAGTTTTATTATTAGACTCTATGTCAGTTTCTGTGTCAGTACCATACTATTTTGATTATTGTAGCTTTATGAGAAATCTTGGAATCAGAAATATGAGTCCTCCAGCTTTGTTTTTCAGACTTATTTAGCTATTTATTATACCTTGAAATTCCATGTGAAGCTTAGGATTGCTTTTTCTGCCAAAAACACCACTGGGATTTTGATAGGGATTGAGTCTGTAGATTGCTTTGGGAGAAATATTGCCATCTTAACAATATTAATCCTGTAACCCATAAACCTGGGATGTTTTCCCACTTATATAGGTCTTTAATTTGTTTCAGCAGTGTGTTATAGTCTTCAGTGTATAAGTCTTTCACTTTCTTGGTTAACTTTATTCCTAAGTATTTTATTCTTCTTGATGCTATTGCAAAATAATTGTTTTTTACTTTTTTTTTTTTTGCTTTATTCATTGTTAGTGTGTAGAACTGGTTTTTGTGTGTTAATTACATATCCTGCAACTTTGCTGAATTTATTTCTGTGTGTGGATTTTTCAGGGTTTTCTACATATAAGATCATGTCATTTGTGCATAGAGGTGATTTTCTTTTTAATATAGATTATTATATTTTTCTTTTTCTTGCCTAGTTGCTGTGGCTAGCACTTCTAATACTATGTTGAATAGTGGTGGTGAAAACAGACATCTTTGTCTTGTTCCTCATCTTAGGGGAATACCTTCAGTCTTTTACTGTTGAGAATGATGTTAGCTGTAGACTTGTCCTATAATGTCCTTCTGTATTTGACAGTTTTCCTTAAATGTCTGGATCTAAAAAGGGCATTTCTCTTTATTTTTTAAGATTTTATTTATTTGAGAGAGAGCACGAGCAGGGGGCAGAGGCAGGGAGAGAAGCAGATTCCTTGCTGAGTTTGGAGCCCAACACAGGGCTCTGTCCCAGGATCCTGGGATTCTGACCTGAGCGGAAGGCAGATACTTCACCAATGCAGCCACCCAGGCACCCCATGTCTCTTTAAATCTTCAGGAGACAGCACAGGGGAGGTTGGTCCTTTGGGGACCTGTCAGACTGAATAAAAGGTCCCCACTGCCCCACCTGGCTCCAGCAGCAGGACTAAGGAGCAGGGATGGCAGCTGGCAGAGCACAGAGCTCTATCCCAAAACTACACATCTCCCTTTGAGCCCCTGCATCGTTGCCATGCACCTCCCATCAGATTCCAGAATTGTGATTCTGATCTTTTTTCCTAGTCTAGTGGTTGGAACGACTGGCCCCTAGGGCTTCCCCACTCCACCATTTAACAGGATATCTCCAAATAGTGTTTGGTTTTGATGTTTAGGGAGTGAAGTTTGAGTCCTGAAAACCCACTACTGTGGCCAGTGTGGTCCCTGTCCCAGCACCTTGCCTTCCCAAGGTGGTTGTACCAACCGCCTTTCCAGGGGGTTGAGTTCTTCTGGTTAAGGGTCAATTTGGAGGCCAACCAGTGAGAATTGGGACTGGGGCAGGTTACCACTGAAGCCTGAGGAAAACCCCAACTCTCCTGTTTGAGGAGAAAAGTGAGAAACACATATGCAGCAGAGATCACAAACATTGCTGAATCTGATTACATATACCTCCCCCTTTTTTTCCCCCTTACAGAGTCTCTGGTAAAAAGAGTGAAAGCAAAGAAGCCAAGAAGTCTGAAGAACCAAAAATT
This sequence comes from Vulpes lagopus, assembly GCF_018345385.1. Taxonomy (NCBI): domain Eukaryota; kingdom Metazoa; phylum Chordata; class Mammalia; order Carnivora; family Canidae; genus Vulpes; species Vulpes lagopus. The sequence goes on along the minus strand of NC_054833.1, from coordinate 90,378,089 downwards.
CGAAAGAAACCTGGACCCAAGCCGGGCTGGAAGAACAAGCTCCGCTGTGAGAGGTGAGGGCCTGGGGAGAGGGCTGCCCTGCCTGCTGGGGCAGTGGCTCCATGTGTGCTCTGCATTGCAGGGAGGAGCTGCCCACCATCTACAAGTGCCCTTATCAGGGCTGCACGGCCGTGTACCGAGGGGCTGATGGCATGAAGGTGAGAAGGAGCAGTGCCCCGTGTGTGGCTGACAGGAGGACCAGATGTTTCTATAGAGCTAGGTGTAGAGTTGTACCCAAGGGCTCATGTAAGCCTGGGCAAATAGAGAATTGAGCGGCCACAGGCCAAGAAGTGAGCCAGCACCCACCTGTTGAGTGAATGGTTGGATCTCTCCCTTTGAGGGTGATCAGGGTACTTGTCCTGGCCAAGGCACTCAGGGTTTTGCTGTCCCTTCTGCAGAAGCACATAAAGGAACACCACGAGGAAGTCCGGGAGAGACCCTGCCCCCACCCTGGCTGCAACAAAGTGTTCATGATTGATCGCTACCTGCAGCGCCACGTGAAGCTCATCCACACAGGTATGTGCCCTGCTCTCCCACTCTCATCTGTACAGTCCCCTTGGGTGGCTGATGGGGACTGGACACCCTTCGGAAAGGCCCAGGGCTGCATCTTGGTGCATCAGTGGTTTGAAACGGACCGTGAAGAAATCCCAGTGCCTTTCTGGAAGCTTATTGTGGTGAGGTTTTTATCATTACTTTTAAAACTGTCCTGGAGAGTAGCATCCCCGTTTCCCAGGGCCTAGCATTTCAGTGGGGAGGAGGGAGTCCAGGGTGTTTTGGGCGTGCTCTGCTGTATCCTTCAGGCCAGTCTGCAGCAGCTCTCTGCCTGGGAGGGCCATGTGTGGTCCGAATGTGGTGCATTTTCACTGGCCCTACTCTGGTCTGCTTGTGAAATGACACCTATTGCCATAGCCTTGCCGAACCCCCAGGAAGGGGAACATGGTGTGAGCAGGGGTTTGGGCCTGTCTTCTGAGCGAGGAGGCCTGCTGTGCTGGGATGGAGCATGGGGGACCAGGCTCGGCGTAAGCAAGTTAGGAAGGGAGTGTGGTCTGTACCCTGCTGGTTCTCATAGGTGGCCCCGTGCTTATGCTGAGGGGCAGGGGAAGGAAAGGGCACCTGCCAGCTCCTTTGCTCCTGGAGGGGCCTCGCCCTGAGTGTGTTAGCGCTCTGGGATGCCCTCTGTGATGAGGCACTGGGAGTGTCCACGGGCTGTTCACCCACTTTCTCTCCAAGACCTTCTCTCTGTGCCCTCTGGGCCCTCCCTGAGCCAAACCCACTGACCTTTATTTAGAACTCCAGGTGTCAAGCCCCCTGGTTATAGAACTCAGGAAACTCGGCCTCTCGGTCCCTCTGGCGTTCTAGGCCAGTTGCCGTGGGGACTTGTTTTCCCTTTGAGCTGCCATGTGCTGGTCTGTCTCTTGCTCTCCTCCACCAGGGGGGCTCCTTCCTTCTCTGGATCTTCCAACTCCAAATTCCACAAACAACTTGGAGTTTGTTGACAGTCTTGAGGGGACTTCTGGGGCATTTGGATGATTTGACAGTTATCTAGATAGGTTTGTGGGACGAGGCGAGCCTAGGGCCCTCCTCCTCTGCATATACACCTCAACCCTGAGCTCGTGTGTTCATCAGTTTTGATTCTCCTCTGATTTTAATATAGTCCATATTACATGTGTTAGAAACACAGGTACTACACCTGTGCCTGACCTACATGGCTGCTGCTCTCCTGAATTGCCATCACCCCCTTTAAAAGATTGATGTATTGCATATGTATTTATCCCTCAACAATAATTTGCTTATTTTTGAACTTTGTAAAAATAACTTGATTTTTTTTCCACCCAGATTTGTCCATTTTTATTGTTGAATCCTATGTCTTTTGCTCTGAGCTTTCTTGGACATGGCCTGACACAGTTCCCTCAAATTGGGTATTAGAGCTGTGTGTCTCAGTCTGGACACTAGTGGTCAGAACCATTAGCAATTTTTAAAAATATTTAAATTCAATTTGCCGGGCAGCCCTGGTGGCTCAGCGGTTTGGCGCCTTCAGCCTGGGACGTGATCCTGGAGACCCAGGATTGAGTCCCACGTCAGGCTCCCTGCATGGAGCCTGCTTCTCCCTCTGCCTCTCTCTGTGTCTCTTATGAATAAATAAAATCTTTAAAAAAATGAATTTGCCAAAATTCATTAGCAATTTTTTTAAAACACCAAAGAAGATATATACTATCAACTATGAAGGTACATTGTACTTCGTAGGGGAGAAGCCAGGCTCTGTGGGTTTTTGTGGATAAGCAGGTGGGACTTGAAGTGGCAGGGAGGAAAAAGCTCATGGAAAAAAAAAAAAAAAAAAAAGCTCATGGCCACCATGCCAGGTGCATGTCCAGTAGAACTGACCAGTTTTTGTTCAAGAATATAAGAAATTTACTTCCCAAGTGGATATGCCCCTCCCCTACCTTGGACCCAATATGGGGATCATTTCTAGAGCTGTAGTAATCTATGAAGCATTATTGATTGGGCTTCCTCTAAGGATTTTTGCTCCAGTAAATAGATGTAAAGTTTCTCTTTCAGAAAACAAGCTTCAAATGTACACAGTTAATAAAACCCCAGCCAGGTGACATTTTTAAGCAGTTTGGAGCACTTTATTCACAAAAAGTTTTTTTAAATCTCTGAATAAAATGAGGTTTGCTCAGGCCCCTTCATTGGGCCCTGAGTGTAAGGAAACACTACGTCAGGGCACTGTGCTCTACGGGAGTCCTGGGCTTTCCTTATGCCTGTGCTCACTCCATCTCTGGTCCACAGAGGTGCGGAACTATATCTGTGATGAGTGTGGACAGACCTTCAAGCAGCGGAAGCACCTTCTAGTCCATCAGATGCGCCACTCAGGAGCCAAACCTCTGCAGTAAGTGTGGGTCTGGGCACCTTCTCATGGCCACACTGGTGCCCATGCCCTTGCTCACCTGACCCTGTCCCCCAGGTGTGAAGTCTGTGGGTTCCAGTGCCGGCAGCGGGCATCCCTCAAGTACCACATGACTAAACACAAGGCTGAGACCGAGTTGGACTTTGCCTGTGACCAGTGTGGCCGGCGGTTCGAGAAGGCCCATAACCTCAATGTGCACATGTCCATGGTCCACCCTCTGACGCAGACCCAGGACAAGGCCTTGACCCTGGAGCCAGCACCAGGGCCTGTGGAAGGCCAGGCCGTGAAGCCCGAGCCCACCTGAGTGGAGGTGGTGAACGGGGTGACGACAGTTTCAGTAGTTCCTCATATGCGAACTGATGGCACAGCTTTGCTCGCTCGCTCCCCTGGAGCCCCCATGCTGTACACTCCCCCCCCAACCCCCACCCCCACCCTGTGTGTCAGGAGGGCATTGATCCGCAGTATGGGGAAGGCGGGCTCAGTATGCAACTCATGTTGCCTTTCTAGCCTCCACTCTGGGACCAACATTTTCCTACGAATACTGAGTGACTTGGGGCCAGATGGATTTTAAATAACTGATTCCTGTTCCCCACTAAAACAATCAAGGAGATTTGTAATCCACTTTTTAGTGCAAGAGCTCCATGTTATGCTTGTAATAAATTATTTACAAAGGAGCTGGGCTGTGCACTGCGCAGGGTCCAGTCAGAAGAGATGGGGCTCCTGGTAGAGGTCGTCGTCGGATACTGCTTGATGTCTGCTCAGGAGGGCTGCACTCACCTCTGGGTCACAATGTCCACTAGTGGCCAGCAGCTGCAAGAAAATAACTATGCTCAGCCTAGTGCGGCCCCCAGACACCCAGGGCCAGCAGAGAAGCTGGCAACCATGGCCCTGCAGGTGAGTGGCCACAATGCAAGTGTCTTCAGCACTTAATGTTTAAACAGTGATTTGGACTTAAAAGTACACATGCAACTGAGGATCTGGGTGTTACCTCTGCCATGTTTGCAAAGCTCTTTTCTGGGCACCTAGGTATTGATTGCAGCAGAAAGTGACGAGCTTTTATTATCAAGCCTACAGGGTCACCCTAGAGAGAAGACAGGCAGAGCCACAGGTCAGGGAGTATACTGTGAGGGGTCATGATGCACCCCCACCTGCTCACTGTACCACGAGAGTTGGCTGCATGGGTATGTGAGCGGTGTCACCTGCCTGGCCCTGGAGCTCCTGGCTCCTGCCAGCTAGAGCTGAGACTGCACTTGTCTCCCCAGTCACGAAGAGACAGATCAGCTTTAGGTACATGTCGACAGCAACGCGCAGGAAGGCATCTTCCCTGATGAAGGCGTCTTCATCAAAGTAGGAGAGAAGGCTGAAGGTAAGAGAAGAGAGCACATGGCTCTTAAGATCGTACAGAAGTGAGTGGCAACACAGAGCAGCTACTCATCTGAGGAACAAGGTTACAGGCATCTTTCCCATGTGAAGGGAGACTCAAAATGGTCCCACAGGATTGGGGAAGGAGTGACACCCTTTCTCTGACCACACAACCGCCTGGGTGTGAACTCCTTCACTGAGAGAGAGAGATGGTATTAAGTCACCGACCAGAGGAGCAGGGGCACTTACCTGTAGAAGGCAAACGGTAGCAGCCTGACGTATGGATCTGGGGCCAGGCGGAGGAGGACTTGCCCCAGACCACCATCTGCAACCAAAGGAGGAGGTGGGCTCAGGGGACCTCAGGTGCCTGCCTGTGACGAGTGTAGTCCTCATGCCAGGGTGAAGAGGCAGGGAGGCAGATCCCCACAGGACGGCCTAGTGGCACCCTGGGACCCCCTGTACTCCACTCAACTCTTCTGTGATTTAAAGGAATTTGTACTGCATTTATCCTAGTGGTTTACGTACTTGGTGTGAAGATAGACCTCCAAAGAGGAGTTAGTGAACTAAGGCCCAAGGGTGAATACTTAGCCCTTGAAAGTTTCTGAAGGAGGACTAAATAAAAGTGGGGACCACAACCTGCCTCTACTGGGTCACCCATGTTGCTGGTAACTAGGACCTACTCAGGCCAGCCCCTGCTACCAAGTCTCAGGGGCTTCTCACCAGTGTCTGTCAACTGAAAGAGCACCAGCCAGGAGACCTTTCTCTTGTCCAAGCACCTCAGGATCTCAGCACAGATGTCCACAGCCTTCAGGGAGTCAACAGCCTATGGCCCACAAAAGAGACAGGCTGACTATCTGTAGACAGGCTTGCCCTGGGAAGGGGTGTGGCCTCCAGCCCAGTAGAGAGCCTCTGCTCACTTTGTTGAGTCTTGAGTTGTGACTGAGGAATAGGCCAGGGACCCAGGGGTTCTTGCTTCTGCAAGCACAGGACTCCCAACAAGCCCTTCCAAAGGTTCCAGGGCTCTCCTCCTCCCAGAGACCCTGCCTTACCCAATGGGGTCTTACATGTGGGGTGAGATGTGATGAAAGCAGGCCCATTAAGGAAAAGAAAAACAGGACAACCAGCAGCTGCAAATAAAATCAGTACATTTACAACATGAAAATCAGCTAGGCTGTACCCTCAAAGAGTAATTCTAAGAAATGTCGACATTGTTCTTTGACCAAACATTTATAGGCAGAGGGCATAAATCTTAAAAGTGGATCTTCTCAGGAAGGAAAATTTTCAAGTGATAATTTGAGAATATCTTATTGACTGAGTCATTTTCTATGTGCCTTAAACACAGTTTGGAAGAGGGGCTGCAAGGGAAAACTGTGCGAGCCAGCCCCAGCCCAGCCCTGCTCCTGGGCTTCTTGTCCAGAACGGTGTCTAAGATCCCAAGAGATAAATGCACAGGTCCCATGCTGATTCGAGGCCAGAGTCCACCTCCTCCCACCTTCCCTGGAGCGCACCCAGGTTGGCTGGGGTCTCTCTGGACACTTCCCCTCAGCACACACAGGCCTGAGAGGCTTGGAGCCACTGAAATCACCAAAACCTAAAGCAGGCATGTATGTCCAGAGTGACAGGTTGGCTTTTCAGTTTACAAATGGTTTAGTTCAGGGAGCGGTGAGGGAAATAAGGCTGTGGGAGAACAGAGAAGGTCCCTGGGGCAGCTGACAGCCCCAGCCTGGGTTGTGGGGAGGATAAAAACAAGCAGAATCAAAAGTTAAACATGTTTAAAAAAAAAAAAAAAAAAGGTTAAACATGTATTCTTTCTACCAGTAAACTTGAGAGTCAAATGATACTAAACCTGGCAAATTTTAATTCCTAGTAAAAAGTCACAAGAATGCCATACTTCCTATCTGTCCTTGGAAAAGCATGGTTCACTAGATGCACCCCAAGAAACACAGCTGATCTCAACACTGATTAAAAACAAACCTGCTAGAAAGAAATGAGGGATGCCTGGGTGGCTCTGGTTGAGCATCTGTCTTTGGCTCAGGTCATGATCCTGGGGTTCCGGGATTGAGTTCTGCATCAGGCTCCCTGTGAGGAGCCTGTTTCTCTCTCTGCCTATGTCTCTGCCTCTCTCTCGTCTCTCATGAATAAATAAATAAATCTTAAAAAAAAAAAAAAAGTGAAAGAATTTCATTTCTTGCCTCCTCGCTTTGGCAGTTGAGCTTCTCCAGCTGGCTCTTGATGCTGGTTTCCTCGGCTTGCTGGATGGCAAAGTGTAGTGCAGCAGCAGAGACCCAGGCTGGGCCAGGCGGCGGGGATGCCAAGTCAGAGGAGAGGCAGCTAGGACAGAGAGAGGTGTCAGCATAGGAGCTTCCAGTCCTTCCTCCTGAAGCTGTCAGGAAGCCAGCCCTGCCCAACTTCAGGGGGCAGCAGAAGCAAAGTCTAGGCCCCCAGCTCCCCCTGGCTTCGCAAAGGGACCTACGTACGACCTGTGTCAGCTTCATTGTTGGTTTAGGGTCGTCTCCCGATTCCCTAACATGCTTCCATGCTGTGGATGTGAGGAGGGGGTAGGGTCTGACCCAGACACCTGGTCATTGGACACAGGACTCTAACTTGGTGTCTACCACCCAGCCCCTGGGCTTCTGGGTACAATCCTCCTGCTCAGTCCCTGCTGTGACTGCAGTGAATGCTCAGAAAGTTTCCCCAGCACGTTAAAAACAGGGCCAAAAATTAGTGGAATGTAGTGTATTTTGGGTTTCCTTATTTTCTGGGATTCTGAGCACTCGGGACCCTGCACAGGGATAGGAGGCGACGGGGTGGGACCAGCTCCTCCTGACTACCTCTAAGGACACGGCTCTCCCCTCATCCAGCACATGCCACAGACCACCAGCTGGGCAGGCTGGGACCTGCCCCTCAGACACATTCCCGTGATGCTGCTACTGCCAGGCCTGTGTGGACCTGAGAGGAGACAAGGGGCTGGTGGGCTAGAGAGCTGGGTGGAGACTTCCTCTTTCACGTGCATCTTGCTCAGCTTGCCCCTAAGGCTCCTGTGTAGTATCGCAGGGGTTCATGGAGGTAACCTAGAGCACGCTCTACAGAACATCTGTGCTTCCTCCCCTGTCCCACGTACCTCTTGCCAAACAGCTGGGCCTCCCACAGCCTCTGCAGCTCTTGGGGCAGTGGACCCTGGAAGCATCTCCTCCACCGGGTATGAAGTTCAGGCTCCAGGCGTGGCCACCACAACTTCCAGAGAGAAAGATCACCAGTGAGCGCGTCAGGGGAGGCTAGACTTGGACTCGTCTTCAGTCCTGACAGCCGAGATACAGAACCTCTGAGGGACCACTGGAGACCTGCCTGAGGCTGGCTAACCCCACCAGCTCTGCTCATGTTTGTCTCAAGTACTTGCTTTACAGTTCAGGGCAATCCCACAAGGTACTATCCTCTGTAGAGGACATGATGTTTTACACAATAGCTTTTGCAGTGAATTCCACCCAAATGAGCCACAGACTTCAGTGTAAAGCCAAACTGCTCAGGGGCTGCAGCAGCTCAAGTCCAGCCGCTGCTGGGGCTGGAATTCTATATAACAAAACTAGGGGGAAAAAAAAAAAAAAAAACTAGGAGAGCTGTGTGCTATCGCGACTTCCAAAAAAGCCAGCAATGCACCCATGGTAACCTCACACCCTCCATGTGAGTATGTCAGGCCGGCAGGGGACTGGGCCTCCTCTCTTCTCAAGTTCTGACAGTTGTCTGTCAGGAAACAGGCGTAACCTCAGTTGAGTGCATCTTCAGCCAACGTAGACCCAGAGATACACTCCTTTCCAGCAGGCAAGGCCAGGGAAGTCCGTCTTCCTACCTTCTGGTGGATTCTGTGGACCCCCTGCCCCCGTTCCTCATTTTCTCCTGAACAACAAGAACTAGGATGCTGCCCCGGATGCACCGTGAGAAAGCAGCTGCACCTACCAGAGCAGAGGTCACAACTATGGGGCACTCAGTCTGGCATGTGGTCAGGATCAGGTTGGCTGTCAGGGAGGGGTCTCTGCTTTGTGAACAGGTGTTGAGGAGCCCCTGCAGGAGAGAACATGCCATAAGCTCAACAGCATACCTGTCCCTGAAAGGCACCACGGCTTCAAAGCACCACTGGGTATGAGGGTCAAGCCCAAGGGGACTGAGCAGGTCATCTGGGAGGTGCAGAGGGCAACAAAATTACCCTGAAGAAGTGGACAGTGATGTCGTGGGTCAGGGCACTTCCATGGCAGCAGAAGTTTCTCTGCAAAACAGCACAGACCAGTGAGAAAAGAGCCAACGGGACTGGGGGTGGGGGTGAGGGCAGCATGTGCCGAGAGGCTTTCGCGATATTCACGGCACCACTGCTGACCACAGATGTGGTTCCTCTTTGCAGCCAGACAGACCCCTCCAGCCTGCCACAGGCTGGGAGGCATGGGTGGCACTCCCTGATGGCACTGTTGCTGGGATGGCAACTTGCCTTGCCACCTCTGGGTTCTCCATTCTGCCAGCCTGCACAGCCCCTTCTGAGAACTCTGAGGACAACGGCCTCTGCTGAGAACTGAAAGCTCCTCTCTGCTTTCTGAGTCACCTTGTAAAGCTCTGTGTGACTGAATGGAACCTTACTTCCATCTCTAGTCATATTTGTGCATTTTTTAGGACTGGAAAAACATCTTCAGGGGTAGAAGCTGTTGTGAAGCATGTAAAAGCTGTGCTTATTCCTGGTGACCTCAGTGACCCTGACTGGATGCATGTAGGCTTTCATTTTTCTGGGTAAGATCATGGAGCACCTGACACTGAACAGGGTGTACAATGGAAGAAAGCAGGGCCGACTGGTGGGAATGGCTGTCCTCTCAGCATCACTGGCTTTTGTGTTCCTGAAATGTCAAAACTGGAAAGAAATGGATATTCTTGGTCTAAAAGACTTTTTGGATCTTGATGGCTGAACACTGGGGAAAGCTCCAGGAAAGGACTGAAGCTTTGGGACACCTAGGTGGCTCAGCGGTTGAGCGTCTGCCTTTGGCTCAGGGTGTGATCCCAGTCTGGGGATCGAGTCCCACATCGGGCTCTCTGCATGGAGCCTGCTTCTCCCTCTGCCTGTGTTTCTGCCTCTCTCTGTCCCTCTTATGAATAAATAAAATCTTTAAAAAAGGGGGGGGGGGCTGAAGCTTTGGAGGAAGGGAGTTACAGCTGATCTCTGCACCTCACTGGTGGTCACTCTCTTCGCTCCTGGAGCAGGACTCCTGTTCTTTCCCTCAGCAATCTGCCGGTCTGCACACACACTGAAGCAGTGGGCTCCAAGTGACCACAGGTGCACCCGTGAATTTTCAAGAGCCAGCCCTCAGTGGTAGACCAACCCCATCCCTGTGTCCTGAGGTTGCTGCCCCACACCTACCAGCTCAGAGTTGACCAAGTGGAAGAATTCAGTGCAGTCAGGGGTGGCCGGCTGTTTGCACTGGGGGCTGCCGACGAGAATAGATGGGGGCAGACCGAGGAGGATCCTTGCAAAGAGGAGCGCATCAGTGGTGATGGCACAGCCTAACTTCACTCCCAGAGAGCTCAGACTCAGATCTGTAACAACCCTTCCTCCTTACTCTGGGAACCAGAGTCCCCGCCTGGGGCTGCGTGCTGAGCACCCATGCCTGCAGGGCACCCTGTCAGCATTCACAGCATCAACTCTAAGAGCCATTCTTAAGTTGCACCATAGGCAAAAGGGTGCACCACAGACTAACATAGCTATGCCCAAGAACTAGGGGATTACATGATCTCACACTCATAAATAAGGAGTATCTGTAACCACACACAGTTTTCCTTATTTCAACATGAATTCTTTAGGCTATATCTTTGAACAGTGAATCTCCAGGGTCTGAAGAGGCAGGCATTAATCCAAAGCTTCAGACCCTGCTCTCTCCAGGGAGCCCCAAGGAGAAGATGCAGTCACAGCCTGGGGGTAGGGGCCAGAAACAAATGACCAATGGAGAAGAAAACTCGTGACAAAAGAGACACTCCACACAGTGCCATGGTACCATCTGTACACAAGCAGCTCCTGCTGTCTCTGAAGGCGGGCAGCCACATCCCACCCGCTGGCCAGGGCCTGGAGCCGTCTGCGGAAAACTCTGAAAAGGAAGTGCCCCTGAGAAGGAGAGCACCTCTGGGGTGCTACTGGGCCCTGCTCCAGGTCAGCAGCCATCTCCTGGAAAAAAACAAGACCAAAACATTCACATACTTTTATTGCTGGTCCCAGGGGCTTATCCCCAGATGTGAAGCCAGAAAGTCCTCAGAGCTTACTCTCCACCCCAATCAGGACTCTGAAATGGGGTTGACTGGCTTGGGAGAAAGGTTTCCCAAGAGCTGGGCATGAGTGGGACAAGCCTTTTTACTTGGAAATCACTGAAAATTTGCAAAAAGAGAATAAGAATAGGACAAAGAACACCTTTACCAGATTTCCCAAAGCTAATAGTTTATCATTTATCATCTGTTTTTACTAACACGCACAGGTGAATTTCAGACATAAGGCATATACACAGCAGGCACTCAGTAAATGCAGAGGCAGAACAAGCCAAACGCCCGCACTGCAACATCACCCCTGCTGCACTGTCTGCCCTCCCCACTCCCTCTTCCTGCCATAGCCAGGTAGGATGAATGTGAAGGACCAAGGTCAGGATGAGGGGTTGTGGGGCTGGGAAGTCTCTAGTGGGATGTGTTATTCACTTGTAGGTAAAATTTCCCAGTGCCCCAGGCCACACCTTCCATGGTCTTGTCACTCCCCACATTCTCTCAATTCAAGCACTTGCAGAACATCAGCAGAAACACCAGCAGGAAGCGTGAAATCCACACACACAATCCTTTCAACGTGGGGCCTCACGTAACGCTTCCAAAGGTAGAATACTGTGGACACGGAAACCTAAGGGAGCCGTGGTCCGCCCTATGACCTCAGAGCCTGCTCTCAGGGTCTGACCTTTATGGCCCTGACTAGACCTGAGGCACTCTGGCTGAACACTGCACTTTTCACCTCAAAACGACAGCCCCATTTCCACACCCTCTTAAATGCACTTGCTTTGGTGAATAGAACCCGCCAGCCTGTGGAGGTGCCAGGTGACCCTGTGAAAGAACAGTAACTTAGCCTTCCTTTGCCAAGTAGAGGGCTATTTACGTTATTTCTCAGAGCCTAATATCCACATGGAATAGCCAAGAGCTACAAAAACACAGCAAACTGTGGATAGCAACCATTTTACTACCAAAGTTGGTATCTTCTCAATTTCCTCTGCTTTCAAATTTTAAATGTCCCTAAGCCTGGAGATGGTCTGGCACCACAGCTTTTGTATTTTGGGGACAGTCACGGGTGAGGTGAACACACTGTCACTCTGGGTCTGGTATATCATGTGTATGATGTGACTTTTCATTCTGTTGAGCTGCCTTAAGATATTCAATAATAGGGATCCCTGGGTGGTGCAGCGGTTCGGCGCCTGCCTTTGGCCCAGGGCGCGATCCTGGAGACCCGGGATCGAATCCCACATCGGGCTCTCGGCGCATGGAGCCTGCTTCTCCCTCTGCCTGTGTCTCTGCCTCTCTCTCTCTCTCTCTCTGTGACTATCATAAATAAGTAATAATAAAAAAAATTTTCATAATAAAAAACTTTAAAAAAAAAAAAAAGATATTCAATAATAAATATCTTAATAGCAGATGACACAAATGCCATGAAACAGTGAGTTTTATATCTTCTAACTCACCTGCAATCTGGAAAAAATATCCCGATTTCCTGTGCAGCTGAGAACCAAATCAGAATTCTCCAAGCAGTTGTAACTCCTCAAACTGAAACAAAAATACAATAAAAGCCTCCTAAGTATCTCCTGATGTGCAGGGCGTTCCTATTTCTCCTGGCTCCAGAGTGGAGTATTGTCATAGAGCCAGGAGATCCCAGGGAGCCAAATGACACCCAGTCATAAATAAAAAACAAACAAAAAACCTTCTACAACAATACAGTAGCAACCCCAATCTAGTGACATCTATGAACAATTATGTACCACAACCAAGTGGGATTTATTCTAAGAATGCAAGGTTGGTTCAACACCCTAAAGTCAACACACCTATCAATAGAATAAAAAAACCAAACATGTAAACATCTCAATAAACAGATATTAGACAAAATTTAATACCCTTTCATGATAAAAACACTCAACAAATTTGGAGTAGAAAGAACTTCCTTAATCTGATAAAGGCCATCTATGAAAAATCCACAGCTTACATCATACTTAATGATGAAAGCTTCCCTCCTAAGATCAGAAATAAAACAAAGTTCTTCTCTTTCACCACTTCCATTCAATACCACTGGAAGTAGTAGCCACAACAGTTTAGCCAGAAAAAGAAATAAAAGATTGGAAAGGAAAAAGTCAAACCATTTCTATTCACAGATGACATGATCTTGTACACAGAAAATCGTAAAGAATCCACAATTAAAAACTATTAAAGCAAACAATTTCACCAAGTAGCAGGACATGCCATCAATATACAAAGATCAGTTGTATTTCTCTATACTAGCAATGAACAAATAATCCAAGCATGGAAAACATGGGACTACGGAAAAGTCTATACACAAATGTTTATAGCAGGGGCACCTGGGTGGCTCAGATGGTTAAGCATCTGCCTTTGGCTCAGGTCATAATCCTGGGGTCCTGGGATTGAACCCCACGTCGGGCTCCTTCCTCAGCAGGGAGTCTGCTTCTCCCTCTCCCTCTGGCCCCCCACTCATGTTCTTGGTCTCAAATAAACAAAATCCTTAAAACCCACAAATGTTTGTAGCAGAATTATTCATAATTAATAAGTGAAACCCAAATGTCCATCAGTTAATAAATAAACACAATGTGCTCCATCCTTCAATGGAATACTATTCAGTAATACAAAGAATGAAGTTCTGATATATGCTACAAGGTAGACTAACCTTGAAAACGTTATTCTGAGTGAGCCTGATACAATGGACCACATGTTTGTCTAATTCCATTTATATGAAATGTCTAGGATTGACAACTTCACAGAAAGTAGATTCAGGGTTACCAGAGTTGGAGGGGAATGGAAGGAATGCAGCACACATACTCATTTCTCCCTCCCAAGAGAAAAACAAAGGACAAGAGGACCAGCCCCAACTTCAGCTTGACTGGTACTGTATGTGTTGCTCCCAGCCACTAAGCACTGCAAGTAAAAAGCCCAGTGCTACTAGCTGTACTGCAATGTACTGTGACTTTTGCAAACTAGGTGTTTACAGATCCTTGTGGAGAACGGAGGGGAAGTGGGAGACATAAAGGCACCTGTCCTGCACTGTCTTCAGTAACCACTTGCACAGGCTGTGTTTCTTAGGGGGTAACAAGATTTGTTTTCTATGATTTAATATATTACCTAAAATGTGGAAAATGGAATTGATTTTATTCACCATCTTGACGCAACAATCATGAAGACAAGGACACTAATACAGACTTGCTCAGCAGGAACACAAACACAGGGAACTCTGCCTCCATGGCAGCCAGCCCACATCTGTGTTTTAGGCACGCTCAATGCCTGCCACCTGCCAGCCCACTTGTTCGCACTCTGATGCCAGGTGACAAAGCAGATAGACTGGCACTGCCAAATCTATACACAAAGAAAACGCATCCGGGAAGCTTACCTTTACTTCGAATAGACTCAGACTTGCTATCAGGATATGTTTAATTGTGTTTTGTATAACACAAAGTAGACTGAGATAAAAACTTTCTGAGAACTAACAAAATTAAAAGTATGATGCTTTCTGGCATCAGTATTCCTAACCTTTGGCAGAAGTCTATCAGCACGTCGACAAGAATTGTGCACGCTGTCTGCATGTCCCCATCGCAGCCCCCAGCCTCGGAGGGCTTGAGGAGGAAGTGCTCATGGATTGCCCACTGGTGGAAGTCCCACCTGCAACAGCAAATACCAGGATATGTGCTGAGAAGACCTGCAAACCAGTGCTTCCTGTGGCCAAAAATGAGCCCAGAGCCAGGAGCACAACAATGGCAGGGGGTTAGATCTGAGGGTTTGGAGGTATAGGAAGGCCCTCTACCACAATCCAGGCACCCTCAGGGGCCACCTCCCTGGGTCATTATCCCAAGGTCCACCAGCAAAAATGTCCAGAAGATCTTGATGATGTACTAAGTGAAAGCCTCAGCCAGAGAACCACTGACAGAAGGAGCCAAGCCCAAGGAAGATGATCCATATACCCAGGAGTGGGCAAGGAACAGGTGATAAAGGGATGGTGCTCCACCCACACCGTCTACCCTTGTACAGAATGCATCTGACTGTGACTTGTGCAATTAGAAAAGAAAAGGTCTAAGCACAATTCCACATACAGTGAGCTGGGGGTAAGAAATGCTTCTTATGGATCCTCATACTAGAAATGAATTCCTTCTCTTCCTACTGAAAATAGAACAGGAGGAGAAGGGAAAATAGGGGAGACCCCAGGGCACGCGAACCCTTGCAGAAAGCTCTCACACTGGCACAGACCCGAGGAGGAGGCAAATCTCCATCTTGGAAAAGCAGTGTTTTTTATTTCTACTGGCTCCTTCTACAACCTGACACCACGAGACAGCATCCCATGCATGTGAGACGCATCTCTGGCCACGCAGGGACAGTGGCTCAGGGCAACTCACGCTGACTCCTGCCCTTGGCTACCCCCTGGGGCTCCTGTGCCACATCAGCTCCATTCTATCTACAGCACATTCCCTCCCTGACCTCTGCACCCCAACACCCAGGGGCCTGTCAACACCCCACTCTCTCACCCAGAACAGCACATCCCACCTCCTGATGGTCTGAACAGTTGGTGGCAGGACCCACAGGGGCTCAGACTTTGATTTACCACTTGCCAGCCCTCTGCGTGCCCAGCTGGCCACTGTGCTCTTCCCATGCACAAGAGGGAAACAGGCCAGCCACACCAGCTGGGAACCCTCTCAAGCTCCCCCAGCAGGACCCCGCCGCAGCCCCTTACCACACTTGGCCTTCCCTGCTCTTCTCCCACCCAGGGGATGCACATTTGCTGTTCCTGCAATCCCCACCCTGGGACTGGTTCTTACAGCCCTGTCAGGGGTCCTGAGTGTTCATCCCTATCTCTAACCCATTTTAACTATCTACCTGTTTGTCCTCAGGCCCACTCAGGTGTATACTTGTGTACAGCTGCTTGGCAACAGGGCCCAGGGTGTCAAGGCAGAGGTGCACCGCACTGAGCTTCTATGTACACAAAGGTGCCAAAAAGGCAGGCAAACTGTTTCGTCACAATGCACCCCCAGTTTCAAGAACATTCTAGAAGTGCCTGACAAACAGTAGAAACTCAATGTTTCTTGAATTAAGGAATAAAAGAATGAAACTGCTCATAAGTTGTACGTTAAACTGAACACTGAGGGATCCCTGGGTGGCGCAGCGGTTTGGCGCCTGCCTTTGGCCCAGGGCACGATCCTGGAGACCCGGGATCGAATCCCACATCGGACTCCCAATGCATGGAGCCTGCTTCTCCCTCTGCCTGTGTCTCTGCCTCTCTCTCTCTCTCTCTCTGTGACTATCATAAATAAATAAAAGTTTTAAAAAAAATTAAAAAAAAAAAAACCTGAACACTGAGAATGTAAGACTCAGACTTTAAGACAATGTAGAAAACCTTATAGCATTTCGAAGGGCAGATCCGACCCCCCGCCCCCGCCACACACACACACCACCATTTTTAAGATATTATCTATTTGAGAGAGAGAGAACGTGAGCACAGGGGGTAGGGAGAGTAGGAGACAAGAGGGAGAGGTAGACTCCACACTGAGCATGGAGCTTGACAGGGCACAGTCCCATGACCCTGAGATCACAACCTAAGCTGTGATCACAATCAAGAGTCAGATGCTCAACCCACGGAGCCACCCAGGCGCCCCAAGGCAGATCCTTTCAACACTTACCTTTCCATATCTGAAAGAGAATCAAACTCAGGTTGAATTTCTAGTTCCAGCTGTAACCAATCTCTGTAAGTTAACTGAGAGAAAAGGACCAAATGAAAACCATGGTGAGGATAGGACACAGAAATCACAGGTCAGCTTGGTAACTGTCTGCTGTTTGTTCTGCTGCTGTCAGACATCGTAGCCGAGAGCCACATAGCAAGGCAGGTGTGTCTATACTGCTCTCTATTCTCATGCCGCTTCCTGTTGTCAGACTGGCTGGCACCAAGCCTGACAAAGAATTTGGATATTGCTTTAACACAAACCTGAAAGAAGCTAACAAAAACTGTTCAAATGGGTATTTTTAAATTGAATCCTCCAGGAACACCTGGATGGCCCACAGTTGAGCATCTGCCTCTGGCTCAGGGCATGATCCTGGGGTCCTGGGATGAAGTCCTGCATCAGGCTCTCTGCAGGGAGCATGCTTCTCCCTCTGCCTGTGTGTCTCTCATGAATAAACAAATAAATAAAATCTTCTAAAAAAATAAAAAATAAATCGAATCCTCCAGCACTTGGCCAGGTTCTAAATTAACCTGCAGCATCTGCAAACCGTACCACAGCACCAGGAAAGAGATAATTTTCTAGTTCACTTGAGTTGGGCAAAGTAACTGAAAAATACACTTGATTTAATAACAACCTTCAAATATTCAGGATAGCATATTTCTTATTTTAAAATAGTTGGAGCGGGGATCCCTGGGTGGCTCAGTGGTTTGGTGCCTGCCTTTGGCCCTGGGCATGATCCTGGAGTCCCGGGATCGAGTTCCGCGTGGGGCTCCCGGCATGGAGCCTGCTTCTCCCTCTGCCTGTGTCTCTGCCTGCCTCTCTCTCTATGTCTATCATGAATAAATAAATAAAATATTTTTTAAAAATAAAATAAAATAAAATTGATGGAACAATTTCACTCATCAACATGGAGTTCTCAAAACCTCCCACTGTGTGTAAAAAAGCACATCACAGAAAGAAGTGTGCAGCATGCACCCTATTTGTAAAGAAACCAAAACCAGGCACTATGGAGCAGTTCTTTGGTCAGGAACACACCCATGTATAAGCAAGAGAACCATGTCCATGATTTCCCAAAGACAGAGGGACAGCAGCCCTCGGAGATACCTAGGCTGCAAGGGTCAGCAAGTTCCCTATAGCATTACTTGTTATGTTAAAGACTGTCACACCTACTCTAGTATAACTGACTAATAAAAGAACTGAATATATAATAAAACAATTGAGAATGTTTTTTCTTTAAAGAAAAAAAAAAAAAGCAAACATTCAAGGAATAAATGAAAAGTTATGAAAAAGTAGCAGAGTGGTAACGGAGGCATGTTTGGCTGGAGTAGGCCAAGGCTCCCAGAGACTATGCTCAGAAAAGCCCAACCCCACACTGGAGCCTGGCAGATATGTTAAAATATGCTTTTATTCACCCTTAAAATCTCCCACAAAATGTTAGTGCTGGGGAAAACTGAGCAGAGTGGGAACAATCCTTCCATCTTACTTCTTACAACTATGCATGAATCTGCAGTGATCCCAGTAATGATTTCAATCAGAGCCACTTCTGTGCTGCCGTACTGGTCCAGCATCATCCGGTCAGGCCCACCTGCCTGCCCAACATGTCCTCAGGAAACCCCCATGTCTACCTACAAACCCCTATGAGTTAGGACCAGGCGAGGGATAAGGGGCAGTTGGACCTACGTGAAATTCTTTCTCCTGCAACAGTTCCTGGAAGGTTCTCTGTTTCCACAGACAGAGGGCGGCCCTCTGCCAGTCTGCAGAGGGCAGGCACAAGAGCTTCCAGGGAGGGCCGGCTGTGTCCTCCTGAGACAGGGGTCCTCGGGCTTCTGACAGCAGTCTGAATAAAATGAACTGAAACTGAAGAGATAATAAACTGGCTGTGTGTGGCAGGGCAGCCTGCAGACCCTATGGGCACCCAGCATTCAGTCACAGAAGGCATTTCTGTGACCAGCCCTGGCTGGAAATCTCAGGGGCCATCTAACTGTGCCAGGGGACTCAACACTGGGAGGCGGAATTGCCAGTTCTGACCTGCCCTCCACGGGACAGTGTGGCCACATACAATCCTCCAGCAGTCAATGGAATTGCTGGCATCAGTGTTTCCAGTAAAAAAAAAACGATGCCACCTGGATAAGCAAAATCCTGTTGCCACTGGGAGCTGAGACTTTCCCCCATGTTTACTGAGCCACACACTGCTTGAAGGGACCTAGAGAGGGCACTGGGACACCCTTCAGAATCAGGCAAGGGGGGACCGGAGGCATCCCCGTGTGGACCACCTCTCATCTCTGTTCCATGCTTCATAATGTTGGCACCTGGGATAAGTTCCTCAACACCTATGATGAGAGCACAGGTATGCCTAAACCCCACTTAACCCATGGGCACAGCCAGGACTTCTGTGTTTCTAATGTGGAGCCTAGAATGAGATCTGCATTTGAACTTCACAAGATGTCCCTTAAAACTCCACCAAAGGAATAACACTGGTTTCCTTTCTAACTTCAACCTCACTTTTGCCACTGAAGGCTTCTAACACACATCTTTAAAATTCTCTGGTCTTGGGGTGCCTAGGTAGTTCAGTGAGTTAAGTATCCAACTCTAAATTTTGGCTCAGGTCATAATCTCAGGGTTGTCATATCCAGACCCACTTCGGGCTCCATGCTCAGTTCAGATCTGCTTTAAGGGGCACCTGGATGGCTCAGCGGTTGAGTGTGTCTGCCTTCGGCCCAGGGCGTGATCCTGGAATCCCGGGATCGAGTCCCATATTGGGCTCCCTGCATGGAGCCTGCTTCTCTCTCTGCCTATGTCTCTGCGTCTCTGTGTCTCTCATGAATAAATAAATAAAATCTTAAAAAAAAAATAAGAATCTGCTTTAAGACTCTCCCTCTGCCCCTCCCCCCACTCGTGCTCCCTTTCTCTCTCTCTCTCAATTAAATAAAATCTTTAAATTTCACTGGTAATGGGACGCCTGGGTGGCTCAGTGGTTGAGCATCTGCCTTTGGCTCAGGGAATGATCCCAGAGTCCCGGGATTAAGTCCTGCATCGGGCTCCCTGCATGGAGCCTGTTTCTCCTCCCTCTACCTGTGTCTCTGCCTCTCTGTGTGTCTCTCACAAGTAAATAAATAAAATCTTTAAGAAAAAATAAAAATAAAAAAATAAATTTCTCTGGTGATGAGGGGAGTCTTTCAAGAAAATTCAGAATGATTCTTTAAATAGAAATATATTTTCCGGGATCCCTGGGTGGTGCAGCGGCTTAGCGCCTGCCTTTGGCCCAGGGTGCGATCCTGGAGACCCGGGATCGAATCCCACGTCTCGGGCTCCCGGTGCATGGAGCCTGCTTCTCCCTCTGCCTGTGTCTCTGCCTCTCTCTCTCTCTCTCTCTCTCTGTGTGTGTGTGTGTGTGTGACTATCATAAATAAATAAAAATTAAAAAAATTTAAAAAATAAATAAATAAATATATTTTCCATGAATACTTATCTTCTAATACATCTACTTTTATTTATTTATTTTTTTTGAAAAGGAGGGACATTTGTAGTTTTTGTTATTTTATACCCCTTCATCCTAACTCTGGGAACAGAAGGAAAGGCATGTTCAGCCAAGCAGACAGCTGAGGTGGCTCCCAAGACACAGTGTGATAAACAGAGCACAGCTGTCCACAGACACAGGTGAGGAGAGAGCAGAAGGCTGGAGCTTCAGTGGGAAGCCTGTCTGAAAATGGAGACTCGCAGAATGTAGACAAGGAACTGGACAGACCTACCTTTTTCATGAGGGCTGGAGATAAGCAGCTGCACAAAATATCTTTTGACTGGGAAGAAGACTTACATAAGGAGTAAGAAATTGCTGCTGTACAAAATCTGAAAGTAGGAAGCAAAAACAATGTAGAAATGTGATGCATGCAAAATACGGGATGAAATAAAAACAAATGTGAATTTCACAAAAGCGAACTGACTGCATCCTAAACCAGAGGGCCTGAGGGTTGGTCTCCTGGGCCCCCAGGAACTGGCCCATGTGTCACATGTGTGAGTCTGAGCTCTGTCCACACTCACAACACAGACACAGAAAACACACCAATGGACAGACTGTGCAAGTGAGGGCTTGCTTTCACCGCATATGAAGAGCAGTCACAGCCAGAACACAAGGAATTAAGTTAGGAGATGTGTCTGGAGCGTAACTGATGCATCATGTGAGAGGGTTTCCACTCACTCAAGTCTTAGCAAATCATTCCCTGTTCCTTCTTGAAAGAAGTCCAGAACAGGACAGAAGCAGCCCCAATTTCAAACTCAGCCTCGGGAGGAGCCTCTGCCCACCTGTGTTGGGCTGTGAAGTGTCAGGAAGAACATCCCAATGGGAAGAGGCTGTCCCTGGGGCCCAGGAGCGTCAGGAAAGTGTGAGGAAGGAAATGGGACCCACCTTCAGGACTGGATGCCAGTGGTGACTACTGATGTTGACAAAAGCTCCCAGGCTGGGTCACTCTGCCTCCCACTGTGGGGGGCACAAGTGGACCACAGCAAGCACCCTGGTGCTTGTGTCTGCCCACTCATTACCACCCCTTAAGCTTTCTGTGAGTTGCTCACAAACAGCAATCCCAGGCCCAGCAAACAATTCTCACTGGAGCTTCCTGGCTTCTAGCCTGACCCTCCATCTACTCACCCTGGGACTGAGTAAATCTAGACTCCCAGGGCCCTGCCCACCCTGGGATGCACAGCTGCTCTTGCCCTCACCAGCCCAACTCTCTCCCAGCACCGATCACCCCCATGTACCATGCTATCAACTTCCCAGCTGCCCCTACATAGAAGGGCAGCACTGGGGCTCCCCCCAGGTGGGTCTGGCCCACAGTGGTGTATAAGAGAACTGTGGGGGTGTATGTTGGCACAAATTTGTAGGATGAAGGGTCTCAAAACAACCCCTTCAGATGAGTTTCTTTGTACAGTGCAGCTCCATGGGCAGGAACTCACCCCCTAGAAACCCAGCAGCCTCACCAGGGGCACGGATCCGACCAAATGCCAGGAGCTCCCGAGACAAAACCAGTAACGCTCACCACAACCCCTGAAGATGGCCCAACAGCATGGAAGGAGGCCTATGGTCTGTTAACGTCTTAGAAAGCAGGTTTTAGGGTAGTAGGATCTCATTTTTGTAAACAAAGAAACACACACACACACACACACACACACACAAATACAACTTAAGACTCTGGAAAGACATATGCCAAATATTAAAGAGTGATTATCTGTGGAGTGTGTCAGTTTTTGCCAATGTTACGTGATCAGAATGTTACTTCTGTGGAGTGGAGAGGCAATGCGGAGGGACGGGAGGAACAGCTCACTTGAGGCAGAAGAGTGAGGCTTCTGCGGTCCTAAGCGTCAGGAGGCTACTCAAGAACTCTGGAAGGGGGAGGCTCTTCACGGGGGCGGGAGAAGCCACGTGCACCTCAGGGACTGCAGGCCTGCGCTCGCCCAGGTGGATGACCAAGGCAGCCAGGCCCAGCACGTGGGAGGCACTCAGGCTTGGGCCCTAAAACGGGAAACAGTAATCGTACAGGGAGGAGGACAAAGCCCACTTCCCAGCTGGATGGAGGCAGCAGCCCTACCTGGTGACGGAGCAGCTGGCAAAGCCTGGTGAGCACAATGGGTAGAAGCCGGCGTCCACACAGGCTTGTCACGAAGTGAGCAGCCCAGGGGCCCTGCCTGCAGGGGGAGCCACCGAGACCAGCAGTCTGACCAGCCCTGGCCCTGCCCAGCCTTCCCGTGGGGAATGAGCAGGAGGCACAGGGGAGGCCTCGGGAACCGGGCTGTTCCCTAAACAGCGGGGTCTCCTGCACTGATGCCTGACGTCTGCCAGGTGTCCACCTGATAGACATCAGCACTGCCCCTCGCTACCTGGGACCCCCAACCAGGACAGAAGTCAGAAGGCAGGACCCAGGGCCTGGGGTCAAAGCTGGACTAGGATGGGCGGCCATGCCCCTCATCATGCAGAACAGGGAGAAGCCCCAGTCCATGAGGGAGACCTGTGCGGAGCACCCAGGCTGCCCAAGCACAGCTCCACACCACCCAGTCGAAACCCCAGGCCTCTACCTGTCTGGAGGGGCGAAGCCAGAGGCTACAATCAGGTTCTGACAAAAAGATGTCAACAGGAGATCCGCGACCTGACAAGAGACAGATGGTCAGAGGGCACGGAGCAACATGCGTGAGCCTGTTTACACCACGGACACAGCAAAGCAGGAGTGTATCTGTGGAATAAACCACCACACTGACTGGCACAGAACCCCAGTCCCAAATCCTGCAAGACCTCAGGCCAAGTGTCCCACAGGTCCAGCCATCAAACTTATTGGACAACAGCACCAGCACACCTCGTCTATAGGACCAAAGAAGAAATCGTTTGAGGCTTTGGTGCTGCAAATGGCCTCTGCTGCATGTTCTTTAGAAATTTAAAGAGTTTGTCCACAAATAGGCTGGGGCCAAGCAGGCCCAGCACAAGGGCGTCTCCACATACACAGTTCACCTGGCAAGACACGGGGCTGGAAAAGAGGCTTGTCTGCATCCTGCACTTACCTGCTGGTCCTGCGGCTCCAATTCTGGAGAGAAGATATTGAGCTGAACCTGTGATTCCTCAAAGCTGCCATCCTCCTCACCCAGGCCCAGGGCGGAGCTGAGCCGCTCAGAAACCACTGCCATCTGAGCAGAAAAAACTACAAATGGAGAAACGCGTTTAGATGAACAGGAAAATGCAGGTGATGGCGGCGGACGGGACAGCCCGATGTGCATCCTTGACGTCCACCCGCCCCCCACATGTAGGGCTGGCTCGGCAGAAGCAGATGGCTGTGGTCAGGCTTAACTACCACACTCTGCCACTGAGCTCTGGCCACAGCTGGCTCAGCCCACGAACATCCATTGCCTATAGCCCTGCCCACAGCAACGTCCTCACCATCATACTGGGTGGGGTCTGTCATCGTGGTTCTGAGCTCTCTTAGCGCAGCTGCAAGCAGTCCCAGGGGTTCTACACAGATGGCTTCCATCTTTGTTCCCAGGGCAGCATCTGGGGGATAACGACACACACACAACTAGACATGGCTTCTCTGTGAAAAGGGCAGGGATCCCTGGGTGGCGCAGCAGTTTGGCGCCTGCCTTTGGCCCAGGGCGCGATCCTGGAGACCCGGGATCGAATCCCACGTCGGGCTCCCGGTCATGGAGCCTGCTCCTCCCTCTGCCTGTGTCTCTGCCTCTCTCCCTCTCTCTCTCTCCCTCTCCCTCTCTCTCTCTCAATGAGACTATCATAAATTAAAAAAAAAAAAAAAAAAAAAAAAAAAGGGCAGACAGAGGCACCAGGACTCTACAAGGAGCTCACTGCTGCACACTAACCATATCAGAAACTTGTTTACAGGGTGCCTGGGTGGCTCAGTGGTTGAGCACCTGGTTTCAGCTCAGGTCATGATCCTGGGATCCAGCCCTGAGTTAGGCTCCGTGCTGGGCATGGAGTCCGCTTGAGATTCCTGGGATTGAGTCCCACATCGGGTTCCCCACAGCGAGCCTGATTCTCCTTCTGCCTATGTCTCTGCCTCTCTGTGTGTCTCTCATGAATAATTACAATCTTAAAAAAAATTTTTTGAGAGCGAGAGAGAGAGAGGACACAAGCAGAGAGCCCAAAGCTAAGAATTAGTATACAAGAGATGACTACCAGTTCTCAACATATTATTTCATAGATTTATAAAAACAGAGTAGATCTGATCACATATTTGTAAAAGAAAAATATTTCTGGGGGCACCTGGGTGGCTCAGTCGGTTAAGCGTCCAAGTCTTGATTTCAACTCAGGTAATGCTCAGGGTCCTGGGATCAAGCCCCGAGTTAGGCTCCATGCTGGGCATGGAGTCAGCTTGAGATTCTCTCCCTCCCCCTCCCTCTGCCCCTTCCCACTACCTGCATGTGTGTTCTAAGGGGGAAAAAAAAAAAAGAAAAATGTTTCTTCAAATGCAATTTTTCTTTTTCTTTTTTTCCTTTTTTTAATGTTAAGCTCTATATACAACATGAGGCTTGAACTTACAACCCTGAGATCAAGTTGCATGTTCCAATGACTGAGCCAGCCAGGCTCCCCAAACATACAGTTTTCATTGCAAAAAGGAAGACACACTACGTATGTTTTAAAAACAAAACAAGGGGATCCCTGGGTGGCTCAGTAGTTTAGCGCCTGCCTTTGGCCCAGGGTGTGGTCCTGGAGTCCCAGGATTGAGTCCCACATCAAGCTCCCTGCATAGAGCCTGCTTCTCCCTCTGCCTGTGTCTCTGCCTATCTCTGTCTCTCTCACGAATAAATAAAATCTTTTAAAAAAATAAAATAAAAACAAGTTTGAGGTGTGGTATCACTGGAGAAGACACTGGGTATATGCAGTGAGCCTCACAAGACAAAACCAGAAATCATAAGGCTTTCTGCCAGAAAAAGTATAGAAAATGTTCTCAAAGGCCTCCAGGGCAGGCCAGAGGGCTGAGTCGGTGGGGAGCATGCCTCTCACACACTGGACACAGCCCTACAGCCTCCCTGGCACCCCTAGCACAGTGGGGAAGCCATGTCAACACTGGTACAAACAAGTGTGAGAGCAGGGACCTTCATTCCTTGCCCTCTCAAGTTTTCGGAGTCTCTGTGCTATGAGAAATTATCCAAGCACATAAAAGGAAGGTTTTTGGCAGATAGAACTCCAAAACACCCCCTCATTCAGCCTAGGAGACTCTGCACAAGTCAAAGGACTTAAACCAGCAAACAAACACTACTGTTCACCAAGTGGAGGACAGGCCCTCTTACCATCGCCCTGTTAGTGAAGAGAACGGGAATGGCAGGAACAGGCCAGCAAGTCTGCACAGTGGCTCCAAGCACCGCTGTGTCATGCATGCTGGCACAGACTGGACCTAGGTCTATACCACCGATCCCTAGGAGGTGAGTGATCCCCAACCCAGTATGGAACAATTCAACCATTCAAACAAGCTATCGCAGACCACCCACTACACCCTGCTTCACAATCAACTCTCTAGGCCTCAAAGCCTGGCCACCTGGTCATCTGAATCAGGACAGCAAGCAGAAACCATATCATAGGCTCACGCAGCACATCAGGGAGATGGCCTGTCAGTTAACTTCTCAGGGTGCCTGTGAGCCTGTGACCTGACAAGTGAGGTGGGTCTCTCCTGACATAGCGAGACCAGCACTGGCTGAGGAGTCCCCTTCACACCTCCTGACCGGAGAAGCAGAAAGGTACTCATCTCAGGGACAGGGAGACCTATTAACCTTACTTTCCGGCTTCTTCTCTGCGGCACTGGAGCAGGCTTGGCAGTAGGTAGAGTACAGAGATGGGGGTATTTTATCTGCTCTGGATCAGGAGAAAACATGAAAACCACATCAACTATGACTCAAATTAGTTCTCAGGGTTACAATTCCAATAACGATCAAAAAACAAAATACATGACATAATCTACTACCCATACCTTATAGTATAACCCCATTTTTAGAAAGAAAATAAATTACATGCATGTAATCCAATGATTCTGTTTCATAATTTGTATATATAAATACCTGCCAACTGTGGTCACAGGAGAGTGAGATCATAAATGATTTTTTTTTAATTTTTAAAATATTTTTTAAAATGTATTCATGAGAGACGCATAGAGAGAGAGAGAGAGAGAGAGAGAGAGAGAGGCAGAGACACAAGCAGAGAGAGAAGCAGGCTCCATGTAGGGAGCCTGACGTGGGACTCGATCCCGGGACTCCAGGACCATGCCCTGGACTGAAGGCAGGCGCTAAACTGCTGAGCCACCCAGGGATCCCCTCATAAATGATTTTTACTTCTCTCACTGAAGTTTGGTAATTTTCAAACTTTTAAAATGAACTTCTATTACTTTTAATGAGTAATAATGAGAAAAACACCAATTAATGTCATTAAAAATACACAGAGCTATAGAACAAAGTCCTAAGATAAGGACTCTGCAGGGCATGGACCCCTGGCCAGCACATTCTCATGACACACGGACAAGCCCAGGGACTGGAGCTGTAGAGTCACCTTCAGAGGAACAGAAGCCACACATGACAGCCCAGGTATGGGACAAAGGCAAGGTGCGGCCTAGAGGACACACAGTCTAGAAACAAACAATGAGGTGAGAGGCCAGCCCACCTGATGGTGCTGCAAACCCTGACAACGAGCCAGGAAAGGAGATGATGTGTCCCAGGGTGGGGGTCCCATTGTAGCCCACAGCCAGGTAGAGGACAGCACAACCACAGCCCTAGGACTGGAGAGTCAAGAGTTCTCAATTTAAGGATTAGAAACCAATGCAAATGAAAAGAGTAAATCTGAGGAAATGGGAGAAATTCACAGAAAAGAGCATTTCAGACATCGCTCATCTTCTCTCTGTGTGTGTGTGTGTGTGACTATCATAAATAAATTAAAAAATTAAAAAAAAAAGAAAAGAAAATGGAGGCTCTGACTACTAGGATAAATGAGGCAGAAGACAGAATTAGTGATCTAGAAGACAAAATAATGGAGAATAAAGAAGTTGAGAAAGAGAGATAAACAGCTACACCCAAAAGAGAAAATAACACCCAAACCCCCAAATATGCAAAACGTGACTGAGAACAAGTCAGAAGACAATCCTGGCGAAGTGGTAGCAGCAAGAGGAAACCACACAGAAAAAGACCTGCCGGGAAACAAGATAATGACAACATCTGTGTCTGGGCTTTGCTTCGTTGGGGGTACAGAGGCCTGTGAGCATGACATAAACACTATTCTACGTTTATCTCTTCAATTTTTCATAACAAAAGATTTAAAAGTATCTGGAAAATGTCTTAGTGCTGAAGGATGAGTTTTCAGGTCAGAGGGCCCACCTGAGGGGATCCCTGGGTGGCTCAGCGGTTTAGCACCTGCCTTTGGCCCAGGGCGCGATCCTGGAGTCCTGGGATCGAGTCCCACATCGGGCTCCCTGCATGGAGCCTGCTTCTCCCTCCTCCTGTGTCTCTGCCTCTCTCTCTCTATGTCTATCATAAATAAATAAATCTTAAAAAAAAATAAAAGAAATAGTAAATCTTTAAAAAAAAAAAAAAAAAAAAGAACTTATTAGGCACCTGGGTGGCTCAGTCAGTTAAGCATCTGCCTTTGGCTCAAGTCATGATCTCAGGGTCCTGGGATCGAGTCCTGAATCAGACTCTCTGCTCCGTGGAGAGCCCGCCTCATCCTCTCCCTCTCCCCTTCCACTTGCTTGTGCTCTCTTTCATACATGATCTCTCTCTCTCAAAAATAAATAAAATCTTAAAAAAAAAAAAAAAAAGAAAAAGAAAGAAAAGGACAGAATTAACACTAGCAGGAATTACAAAAAAAGCGAAGGGCAGCTGTGTTTCTCAATCAGTTAAGTGTTCAACTCTTGATCTGAGCTCAGATCTTGATCTCAGGGTTGTGAGTTGGGTGTGGAGCCTACTTAAAACATATATACATATATATGTATGCACACATACACACACACATGTGATAAACAATACTATGTCAATAAATTTGAAAATTTAGATGAAATAGATGGTTTTGTAGAAACATATACAACTAACTCAAGAATAAATAAAACACACAACTAAACCAATAACCATTCAAATAAACTAAGTTAGCTGTTAAGAGTCTGCCTCTAGGGGATCCCTGGGTGGCTCAGCAGTTTAGAGCCTGCCTTCGGCCCAGGGAATAATCCCAACAGTCCTGGGATCAAGTCCTGCATCGGGCTTCCTGCATGGAGCCTGCTTCTCCCTCTGCCTGTGTCTTTGCCTCTCTCTTTCTCTCTGTGTGTCTCTCATGAATAAATAAATAAAATCTTAAAAAAAAAAAAAACAGTCTGCCTCTAAAACAGACACTAGGAACAGATGACTTTATAGCCAACCTTCACCAAACTAAAAGGAACACAGAATCCTTGCATTACATGGACTGTTTCAGGAGACAGGAAAGAGGTAAGGCTTATAGCCTTGAAGTCAAAGCAGCCACGATGAGTAAAAAAATATGAGTCACAGATGCAAAAATCCTATATAAAGGATCAGTAAACCAAATACAACAGTCTATATAAGACATCATTACCAAGCAGACCCTGGGTAGCTCAGCGATTGAGCACCTGCCTTCAGCTCAGGGCGTGATCCTGGAGTCCCAGGACTGAGTCCCACATTGGGCTCCCTGCATGGAGCCTGCCTCTCTCTCTCTGTCTCTCATGAATAAATAAATAGTCTTTAAAAAAAAAAAAAAAGGAAAAAAGAAATCATTACCAAGTAGGAAATGATCCAGGAATGCAAGGACAGTGGAAAAGTCAATGTAATCTACCCCATTACAGATTACAGGATAGCAAAAATCATCTTAAGAGATGCAACGAAAGGGCAGACTGGGTGGCTCAGCGGTTGGCGCCACCTTCAGCCCAGGGCGTGATCCTGGGGACCTGGGATGGAGTCCCACGTAGGGCTCCCTGCATGGAGCCTGCATCTCCCTCTGCCTGTGTCTCTGCCTCTCTCTCTCTCTCCTTGTCTCTCATGAATAAATAAAACCTTAAAAAAAAAAGAGAGAGATGCAACGAAAGTATAAATTCATGCTAAAAGTCTTTAGCAAATTCACAGAGGGAACTTTCCTAATATGGTAAAAAGCATATGAAAATATATGCTTTCTTTATGCTGTCTTTTTAAGAAAAGTCTTAAAAAGACTACAGCAAATAGAAGTATAGGTAAAACTTTATTTTTTTTAATTTTTAATTTTTAAAGATTTATTTATTTATTCATGAGAGACACACACACACACACACAGAGGCAGAGACACAGGCAGAGGGAGATGCAGGCTCCATGCAGGAAGCCCAATGCGGAACTTGATCCCGGGACTCCGGGATCACACCCTGAGCCGAAGGTAGATGCTCAACCATGGAGCCAGCCAGGCGTCCCTAGGTAAAACTTGAGAAGCATTCCAATTTCAGTCAGGAACAAGACAAGATGCTAACTTCTTATCCCTACAATTTCATATTATACCTAAAAAGCCTATCCAACACAATGAGACAAAAATGAAGAGGTATAAAGATCAAAAAGGAAAAGACAAACTGTTATTCTTGTAGACAATGCAATTATCTACAAAGAAAATTACCAAGCACCTATTAGAAATAAGTTAAACAGGGTTATTAGATACAGGAGCACCTATACCTCAGCAATAACATAAATAAATAAATAAACAAACAAACATAAATAAAAGAAAGAAAATGATACGCTTTTAACAACAAAATCTAAGGACCTAACAGTATAATGAAAAAAAAAAAGAAAAAGAAAAAAAATTTACAAAATAGAAAAATCTACTACTGAAAGGGTTAAATAGATATGTTCATGGAAGGAAAACATTGTTATCATAACAAAGTCAACTATACACAAATTAATCTATAAAATTAAGGAAAACTCTACTAAAAATTCTGAGTTTTCATGGAGATACATGCAAGGCTGTTCACTGAAGCACTATTAATACATTATATTTCAGGTAACCTGAGAGCTCTGTTACAGGGATAGATAAGTTAATCAAGGCAGGTATTCTGCAGGCCATGAGGACCTCGCTTTGTGCAACAAGGAATTGTTCTGTGCAGCCACAGAACAGAACTCAACTCTTTGGTTCAGTGGTGACCCAGAGCCCACAGCCACCAGGGTGAGTGGAAATGCCAACTGCAGAGTGACACAGTGTGATGTGTCCATATATACACATATATTTTTGTAGCTATAAATGTGTAATAAAAAAGCTAAAAATAGGGGCGCCTGGTTGGCTCAGTGGCTAAGCATCTGGCTTCGGCTCAGGGAATGAACCAGGTCCTGGGATCGAGTCCCACATCAGGCTCCCTGCGAGGAGCCTGCTTCTCCCTCTGCCTGTGTCTCTGCCTCTCTCTCTGTGTCTCTCATGAATAAATAAATAAAATCTTAAAAAAAAAAAAAAAGATATTCAGAATTAAAGAAATTTTCTTTTTAACATCTTCATAAATTTTGAGCCAATATTTTATCAATAAAAACATATGTGATAAAACACTTTTCTCTACAAAAAAACCACAATTTTTTGCATTTGTCCAAAGCCCTTCTGGAAACACGTGTCCTTGCATACCTCCTCAGGGATTCTATCAAGGCCGCTCTGGAGTCAGGGGTTCTTGGGAGCTGTGGGAGAAGATGTGATGCAAGTCAGACATCTGCTCTCTGCTAACTGGGCACCAAGTCCATGAGCACATGTACTGACCACTCGAGGTGTGAGCAGGGCAGGGAGAAAGTGCGACATGTAGTAGGGTCTCCTGAAGATACTGCAACACAGAAGAGCACGTTTAGAGGCATCACATACTCGGTCAGATGACAGAAACATTAGAACATCTTCCTGAAAACTATGAGAACATCCATTTCCACAGACAGTCACTGCCATTCACAGGGTGGCACCACATGGGTTGTTTCATTTGTGTCATATGGCTGTGATATTATACCAGGGTTGTTTTTGTTTTTGTTTTTTAAAGATTTATTTATTGAGGGCAGCCCCAATGGCCCAGCAGTTTGGCGCTCCCTTCAGCCTGGGGTATGATCCTGGAGAGCTCGGATCAAGTCCCACGTCGGGCTCCCTGCATAGAGCCTACTTCTCCCTCTGCCTGAGTCTCTGCCTCTCTTTCTCTCTGTGGCTGTCTTGAATAAATAAATAAAATCTTTTAAAAAAAATTTATTGATTGATTTCAGAGAAAGAGGAAGAGAACAGAGTACATGCACGTGCTGGCAAGCCAGTGAATGGGGGGGAGGGCAAAGGGAGATAGAATCTTAAGCAGACTCCCTGCTGAGCATGAAGCCCAACATGGGGCTTGATTCCAGGACCAAGACCATGACCTGAGCCAAAACCTAAGAGTTGGACATTCACTGACAGAGCCACCCAGGTGCCCCTATACCACAGTTTTTCACTGTTTTGGGACATTTCATGCAAAGGGACAACGGGCCTGCATCCCAGGGATCTTGAAGACACTCTGTGTGAGACACAGCCATGCAACCTGAGTAAATTTCAGAAATCCTGGGAGCTAGACTCGGTTCACATTTCTGAAAAGCAATACCTTCAAAAACCTTGCCCACACTGGTGGAATCCAGAGTTCAAGATGTCTCCGGATCACACCAAATTCAACAAAATTCTGCTATTCAGTTCAGTCCTGGCTCCACACTGGTCACCCATGGAGCACTGATGAAAAATCGTTATTAAACCATGGGCTCATCTCATCCTTCTGTGTTGGCTCTACTCAACAATATCCATTGGTTTTTCCTCAAGAAAATGAATTTTAAAGCAAGGGCTCTTTGAGGTACCACCTCACTACAGGACTGGTGCTGGAACACCTACCTTCAGTCATCCACAAATACAACAGCCACCCTGCTCCAAGCGGCTGAGAATAGACGGGACAGCTCCAGGAAGCATGGCCCTACCTGGCCTCCATGACGGCAACAGGGACTTTCCCTGTGTGTTCGAACACTGCGATGGCCTTCTCCACATCCTGGTGCGCTTGGCTGTGGGGCTGGTTCCACACAGGGAAGATGGGAAAGAACAAAAGATGTGAAAGAAAAGAGACTGAGCAGAGAAGGGTGCCATCAGCCTACCCTGCAGCACAAAGACTACCCTGCCATTTCAAGGTGGACAATATGGTCGCTGCCAACACAGCAAGGGGATATTGCCACAAACCAAAAACAATGAGTCCACGGAAAGGGACCGACTGCTGCTTCAAGGTCTCAGAAAGATCACACCTCAAAAGAGTCACCCCAGGGACCAGTCAACACCGCTGGGAACCTCTGTCACCCCCTGGGCTTGCCCTAGGACAATACAGGGTTCCAAAGAAAAACTCTGAAGTGGGAAGGGGAAGGAACTTAATTTTTGAGAGTTAAAAAAATTATGAAATGACAACATATGAACATATGTTGACAGCAATGTTAATAGACACCAACATTAAATACTTAAAATATTCACCTAATATTTTAATGGCAGCCGTAAGGACTCTCCAGCCACTCACAACCTTTAAGTAAGAGAGTCTTAAAATGGGCAGTCCAGGTGGCTCAGCAGTCTAGCACCGCCTTTGGCCAGGGTATGATCCTGGAACACCCAGGATCGAGTCCCATGTCAGGCTCCCTGCATGGAGCCTGCTTCTCCCTCTGCCTGTGTCTGTCCCTGCCCCGCACCCCCCCCAACCAATGGGTCTTTCATGAATAAATAAAATCTTAAAAAAAAAAAAGTCTTAAAATAACATATACACACACTATACCACCATCTGACATTTGGCTTATGTAAATATAGTTAACATTTTTTCCTGTAATTCTCAAAAATACAGGATCTTTCTCCTGTCACATTTTAAAGACAGCCTCTGTAATGCAAATCCACATGAATGAAGATCTAAAAGACAAACCTTCCTGCACACACTAAGTTGCTTTGCTCCTGTTCTGAAAATTTAACTCACATCCTCCAGCTATACTAGGGAGAAAAGGCTCAGAGTCCCAGGAAATGAGCCTGTGCTTGATGAGCACAGGCAAGAGACCACAGGTGATAGCAGAACCGAGGTGACATTACCTCTGTGACGTCCTTGGCTGAAGACAGATCTTCGTAGAGGCCCATGTTTTCCACTGAAACCTGAAGAGGAGATGTGGTCAGGAGCATAAGGCCCTGGCCTCTGTGGGGAGAGGATGAGGAAGCCACTGCTGCAGGGGAGTGGAACGGCGGGGAGGCCAAGACTCACCTTCAGGTCAGCCAGGCGCGTCTTAGCCAGTGTGACATAGTCTGTGAGGAGAGAGCGGTACTTGCTCGGCACCAGCGGGGGGTAGAGAATGTGCACCTGTGGGCAGAGCAGGGTTATGTCAGCCCATGACCTATGGGTGACTTTCTTGGGAAACAGCACAGCTTGCTTTGGATACTTGTACTCCTGTGGATGGCAGGAGAGTCAAGGATTAGCCAAAGTCCACAGGGGGCTAATGCTAGAGATAAAACAGACAAAAATCACAGCTGAGAGTCTCCAAGTGTACCTGTGCACATTCCTTCAGAAACGGGCCAGGCAAGCCCCTCCCTGACCCTGGCACCACCCCCCAACCCCACTCCCCTGCCCTCCTCACCCTCCCAAACCCCCACCCCGTCTCCTGCAGCACAAACACAGTGGTGCCCCAGGGAGATGAAGGGTCCAGCCCTCAGGGCAGGCTGGAAGTTTTGAGCTTCACTCAGTGATGATACAGTCTCTAGTCTATGTCCCTTAGGTCACATGTATTCTTTGGAATGTAATACAAATTTCTTAATTACAAAAAGAAGAATCAGTTTCCAGTGTCCTACACTCCATAGAATGCTGGGCATCATTATCTAATTAAAAAAGAAAGCTTCCAATAAGGCATCTTTAATCATGAGATTCATACAGCTTTGTTATAAAAAATGCAAATTCTATACAAGGGTGTAATGTCTTCCACCTCTGGAAGGAAATGGCCACAGGCACTTTGGGGTATATTCTGTTGATTCTCCTTCAAAATAAAAATACACCATTTTATATGTTAACTAACTGGAATTTAAGTAAAAACTTGAACCTACAAGAAGGGAGGGAGGGAGGGAGGGAGGGAGGGAAAGAAAATATCTATCATTTTAAGAAAACGAACATGGGGCTGTGCCATACGCATATATGCTCCTCCCACCAAGTGGGTGCCAAGGACATTCTTCTATGCCAGCACATAGACCTGTCTCATCCTTGTGGGGGGCTGTGTGCTATCACCCTCCACTCGACACCAGTGCTCACCAACCACCTCCTAGGGATGGACAAGCAGCTGGTTCCTGGGCACTTTACCATCATAAACATGGTTTCCATGCCAAGTGCACAATCATATCCCTAGCTGGCACGTGTGCATCAGGGAAAACCAGCAGGATGGTGAGTGGTGAGACTGCCCCTGCCTGAGGCGCCCTGGGTGGCTGCTCACCTGCATGTACCTTGGAGCCTCAAAGGGCACGAGGTCTGACAGGAACTTGAAGAGAAAGACCAGTGTCTTCTTGCTGCCACTGTGGAAGCCCCTTGTGCTCCCAAAAGAGGCCTGGAGGGAGAGGGGGGCATGAGGCCAGGCGGCTGGCTCCACAAGGGGCAGTGCCACCCACCCAGGTACATATCACAGAACAGCAGAAACAGAGGCTCAACTGCATCCAAAGGGAAACAGCTGCTTGGCCTCCTGTAATCTCACAATGCCACAGCTCTGTGGCTCTGCATGCCTCACAGCATGGGCTGAAAGTTCATTTAAAACAAAAATAAAGAGACGCCTGGGTGGCTCACAGTCGGTGAAGTGTCTGCTTTCAGCTCAAGTCATCACCCCAGCGTCCTAGGATCGAGTCCTGTTTTGGGCTCCCTGCTCCATGGGGAGCCTGCTTCTCCCTCTCCCTCTTGCCTGCTCGTGCCCGCTCTCTCTCTCAAATAAAGTTTTTTATTTTAATTAAAAATATATTCCTATACAAAACAGTAACTGTGTTATCTTTTTGTGACTCTCAGGAGCACAATGTATTAGCAGCCCTGAAAAGGCCTCTTTCCTAAACAAACACATTCTATATGATGAAGCCACTTCTGAACGCATGGTATCACCCAGACTCTTCTGTGAGGGGACAAGGTCACTGCAGGAGTGGCCAAGAAGGGTCACCCCTCACAACACTGCAGAGAGCCAGGAACTGAGGGTGCCCAGGGAGTGCTAGTGATTTCGGAACGGGTATCAGCCCTGCAGTGCCACTATGAGCCTTTGCCAAGACAACTGAACCCCTAGCCACACACAGCCCTGCCCCGGCCCAGCTCACCAGCAGAGCCACCGCCACTGCATCTGAGGCCCTCAGCACTTGTGCCAAAGTGCACGACATAGTTCTTCTAAGAGGAGGTGGTGCAGACACAAAAAGCAACCAGGTAGAGGAGGATAGCAGCAGAGCAGGACCCTAGGCTCACCTCATCCCATGAACACAACCAGATAACTATCAAATTATCCCAAATGCCCCAGAAATCGACCTGAAGACTAGCAGAACAAACTCCACAACACTATAAACCTAGAAATCAACCACAAGAAAAGACGTGGAAAGACCACAAATACATGAGGTAAAACATGCTACTAAATAATCAGTGGGTCAACCAAGAAGTCAAAGAAGAAAAAAAAAGTTCACAGAAACAAACAAAAATGAAAACACAACAGCCCCAAATCTCCGGGATGTGGAAAAGTGGTTTGAAGTACAAAGTTTATACCAATAAAAGCCCACCTTGGGATCCCTGGGTGGCGCAGCGGTTTAGAGCCTGCCTTTGGCCCAGGGCGCGATCCTGGAGACCCGGGATCGAATCCCACATCGGGCTCCCGGTGCATGGAGCCTGCTTCTCCCTCTGCCTATGTCTCTGCCTCTCTCTATCTCTGTGTGCTATCATAAATTAAAAAAATAATAAAACCAAAAATTATAAAAAAAAAAAAAAGCCCACCTTAAGAAGAAAGGAAAAAAAAAAAGGAAAACCTCAAACAATACAATTTTACTCGCAGAGAGCTAGAAAAGGAACAACAAACAAAACCTAAAACCAGCAGAAGGAAGGAAATAATAAAGATTACAGAAGAGGGGCTCCTAGGTGGCTCAGCAGTTGAGCATCTGCTGTCAGCTCAGGGCATAATCTTGGAGTTCCAGGATCAAGTCCCATGTCGGGCTCCCTGCATGGAGCCTGCTTCTCCCTCTGCTTATGTCTCTGCCTCTCTCTCTGTGTCTGTCTCTCATGAATAAATAAAATCTTTTAATAAATAAATAAATTAGTTGTACTTAAAAAAATTAGAGAAGAAATAAACAATATAGAAACTAAAACAAAAAAGATCAATGAAACCAGGAGCTGGATCTTTGGGAAAAAAAAAAAAAAAAAGGCAATAAAAATGATTACATCTGTAGCCGGACTTATGAAGAAAAAAAGATAAAGGACCCAAATAAAATCACGAATGAGAGAGAAGTGACAACCAACCACCCCAGAAATACAATTTTAAGACATTATTATAAAAAACTACATGCCAACAAACTGGACAACCTGGAAGAAATGGATAAATTCCTAGGAACACATAACCTGCCAAAACTGAAACAGGAATAAACAGGAAACCTCAACAAGACACATAACCAGCAAAGAAACTGAATCAGTCATCAAAAATCTCCCAACAAACAAAAGTCCAGGCCAGATGGCTTCACAGGGGAACTCTACCAAACACTTAAAAAGAGTTAATACCTATTCTTTTCAAATTATTCCAAAAACACTGAAGAAGGAAAACTTCCAAATTCATTCTATGAAGCCAGCATTACCCTGATACCAAAACTAGATAAAGACTCCACTAAAAAAGAATTATAGGCCAACAGCCCTGATCAACATGAATGCAAAAATCCTCAACAAATACTACCAAACCGAATCCAACAATACATTAAAAAAATCATTCACCACGATCAAGTGGAATTTATTCTGCAGCTGCAAAGGTGGTTCAATATTCACAAATCAATGTGACACATCACATCAATGAGAGAAAGGATAAAAATCACATGACAGGGATGCCTGGGTGGCTCAGTGGCTAAGCACCAGCCTTTAGCCCAGGGTGTGATCCTGGAGTCCCGGGATCGAATCCCATTTCAGGCTCCCTGCATGGAGTCTGTGTCTCTCCCTGCCTATGTCTCTGCCTCTGTGTGTGTGTCTCATGAATAAATAAATAAAATCTTAAAAAAAAAAAAAAATCACATGACATTTCAATAGATGCAGAAAAAAACATTTGACAAAGTATAGCACCATTCATGACAAAAACCCTCAGCAAAATTAAGTTTAGAGGGAACATACCTCAACATAATAAAGGCTGAAAAACTCACAGCTTACATCATCCTAAAAGGGAAAAGTTGAGAGTCTTTCCCCCTAACATCAGGAACAAGATAAGGATTTCCACTCTCACCATTTTTATTCAACATAGTACTTAAAAAAATCAGACCACAAACAGAAATAAAAGATATCCAAATCAGTAAGGAAGAAGTAAAACTTTCATTATCTGCAGATGACATACTATATATACAAAACCCAAAAAAACTTCACCAAAAAACTAGAAGTGATAAATAAATTCAGTAAAGTCACAGGATATGAAATCAACATCCATATTTTTTTTCTATTTCTATGCATTAATAATG
Source organism: Vulpes lagopus (assembly GCF_018345385.1). NCBI lineage: Eukaryota > Metazoa > Chordata > Mammalia > Carnivora > Canidae > Vulpes > Vulpes lagopus. The sequence continues at coordinate 90,340,681 of NC_054833.1, read as the reverse complement.
ATGCAGCAGAAAGGGAAATTAAGAAAACAACCCCTTTACAACTGTACCAAAAAACATTAAGATTCCTAGGAATAAACCTAACCAAAGAGGTGAAAGACCTATACTCTGAAAACTATACAACACTAATGAAGGAAACTGAAAAGAACACAAAGAAATGGAAACACATCCCATGAGAATGGACTGGAAGAACAAATATCATTAAAATACTTAAACATACTACCCAAGGTAATATACAGATTTAGTGCAATCCCTATCAAAATACCACTAGCATTTTTCACAGAACAAACAATCCTAAAAAAAAAAAAAAAAAAAAAAAAGAACAAACAATCCTAAAATTTGTATGGAACCTCTAAAGACCCCAAACATCCAAGGCAACCTTGGAGAAAAAGAACAAAGCTGGAGCCATCATAATTCTGGACTTCCAAGTTATATTACAAAGCTATAACAATCATAGGATTGTAGGTTCAAGCCCCATGTTGGGTCTAAAAATTACTTAAAAATTTCAAAGTAAAATAAAATAAATTTTAAAAATCTTACAAAGCTGTAGTGATCAAGACAATATGGTACAGGCACAAAAGCAGACAGACAGATGAAGAAAATAGAATAGAAAACTTAGAAATGAGCCCACAACTCTATGATCAATTTATCTTCAACAAAGCAGGAAAGATTATCCAATGGGAAAAAGAACGTCTCTTCAACAAATGGTATTGGGGAAACTGGACAGCTAAAAGAATGAACCTAGACCACTTTCTTACACCAAACAAAAAAAAAATTCAAAATGGATTAAAGATCTAAATGTGAGATCTTGGGGCAACCCAGGTGGCTCAGTGGTTTAGTGCCACCTTTGGCCCAGGGCCTGATCCTGGAGACCCGGGATCAATGCCCACATCAGGCTCCCTGCATGGAGCCTGCTTCTCCCTCTGCCTGTGTCTCTGCCTCTCTCTCTTTGTTTCTCTCATGAATAAATAAATAAAATCTTTAAAAAATAAATAAATAAATGTGAGATCTTAACCAAAAAAAAAAAAAGAAATCCTAGAAGGGAGCACAAGCAGTAATTTCTCTGACATTGACTGTAGCAACATTTTTCTAGATAAGTCTCCTGAGGCAAGGGAAACAAAAGTAAAAATAAACTACTGGGAATTCATCAAAATAAAAAGCCTCTATAGAGCGAAGTAAACAATCAATACAACTAAAAGGCAACCTACAGAACAAGAGAAAATATGTGTAAATGACATATCCAATAAAGGGCTAGTATCCAAAATACATAAAGAACTTACACAACTCAATACTCCCCCCCCAAAAAAAGAGAATCCAATTAAAAAATGGGTAGAAGACATGAATAGACATTTCTCCGAAGACGACAAACAAATGGCCAACACACATGAAAAGATGCTCAACATCACTCATCATCAGGAAATACAAGCCAAAACCACAATGAGATACTACCTCACACCTGTCAAAAAAAGTTAAAATCAGTCACAAGAAACAACAGGTGTTGCCAAGAATGTCAGAGGTGAGGGAGATGGGGGGATGGGGGAAGAGGCGTTCGGGATTAAGAAGTGTACTTGTCCTGGGCAGCCCGGGTGGCTCAGCAGTTTAGCGCTGCCTTCAGTCCAGGGCCTGATCCTGGAGTCCAGGGATCGAGTCTCACGTCAGGCTCCCTGCGTGGAGCCTGCTTCTCTCTCTGCCTCTGTCTCTGCCTCTCTCTCTCTATCTCTCATGAATAAATAAATAAAATCTTAAAAAAAAAAAAAAAAAAAAAGATGGGGATCCCTGGGTGGCGCAGCGGTTTGGCGCCTGCCTTTGGCCCAGGGCACGATCCTGGAGACCCGGGATCGAATCCCACATTGGGCTCCCGGTGCATGGAGCCTGCTTCTCCCTCTGCCTGTGTCTCTGCCTCTCTCTCTCTCTCTCTCTCTCTCTCTGTGTGTGTGTGACTATCATAAATTAATTAATTAATAATAAATAATTTTTAAAAAAAGATGAAAAGAAGTGTACTTGTCCTCAGTGCCAGATGATTAAAATAAAAACTAAAAAACAAAAAAACAACAAAGGCCATCAGATGACAAGAAAACCGCCCCACATCACCATTCAGCTCCCACTCAAGTACAAGGGCAGCATTTCCTTCCCTCTAATCTGTCTACATGGAAGGATTAGTGACTCATTGTAACATCCACTCAAGAGGGAGCCTTGAGCATCCCAGGTGGCTCAGCAGTTTAGGGCCTCCTTCAGCCCAGGGCGTGATCCTGGAGACCCGGAATAGAGTCCCACGCCGGGCTCCCTACATGGAGTCTGCTTCTCCCTCTGCCTGTGTCTCTGCCTCTGTCTCTCATGAATAAATAAATAAATAAATCTTAAAAAGAAAAAAAGTGGGAGCCTCCATGACATCCTGGAAACAGGAATACAAACAAGCCCCTAGGGGAGATGCACAGTTTATTTGAAGTATTTACATCAAGAATCTAAAGTAACAGACAGATTCCCCACATCTGCAACAGCCTTTAGTGTCACTCCAGGTAAAAGACAGTTATTTTCATTAGAAAAAGTACATCTAAGCACACTGTGATGAGCTAAGAACCATAATTCATGACCCCAAGGGGCTCAAATTTAAAATCATGTTGGTCTATTTACATTAATATTCTTAAAAATAAAGATTAGGGATCCCTGGGTGGCACAGTGGTTTAGCGCCTATCTTTGGCCCAGGGCGCGATCCTGGAGACCCGGGATCGAATCCCACGTCGGGCTCCCGATGCATGGAGCCTGCTTCTCCATCTGCCTATGTCTCTGCCTCTCTCTCTCTCTCTCTGTGACTATCATAAATAAATAAAAATTAAAAAAAAAAAAAGTGGTCCCTCCTCAGTGGAAAAAAAAAAAATTAAAAAAGATTAAAACAATTTTCAAATACTAAACATCTATCAAACTCACCCAACCATTGGATGCATTTTCTATAAATTATATTTCAATAAAGTTAATTTAAAAGGTAAAAGAAAAAACAAAATAAGAAACCCCACCACCAACAGCACTTCTGAAGCACTCCTGTCCTTATGTCACGGGGAACTGAGCAAAAAAAAAACAGGACTGGGGTACACCTTGCTTATGACCAAATCACCTAGGCACACAGCTCTTGGCAGACGCAGGAAATAGGCCAGCTCTGTGTGACCTCCAAGGGTACCCAGGCTGTGGACATGTGCATCCTGCAGGGGCCTCTGGGCCCATTGCTGGGGGAACACAGGGCTAAGAAGCAGCAGCTCCACGGAATAAAGGAATAAAGAAAGAACACCACGACCACCTGTCCTGTACCAATGGCCCAGCAGGCAGAGGCTGGGCCAGGGCAGGCTACCACACTGGTGCTACAGGTGCAGCCACCCTCAGAACTAGAGTAAGGTTGGCTCCCCACAAAGAAGCAACAACTACACCTCCCTGGTGGTGTGGCAGGAAAACCCAAAACCTGTACAGAGAATTAGACAGCTTTTTCCACGACACATTTATATACACCCAACGTTCAAAGTTGATGTCTAGAAGACACCAGCTCAGAAGTGGGACTGCAGTGGGTCTGTGAACATTTGCACAAACGTGCCAAGAACATGGATATGGCAGAAACAGAGAGGAGACCCCAGGAAGCTGAGGAGCACTCCCCTGGGACGCAATACATGGTGCAGGCAGCAGCAGCCACATTTGTTCTCACACTTTCCTGACGGCACTCCCTGCCCCAGAGACCTGATGGCGTGGGCAATGTGTTAATGAGGGGAGCAGCCAGACCCTGGACAAGGTAGCACAGAGCCCCAGGGGGAGGCTGAGAGGAATAGCCCTGACCCACAGAATGCGTTTGTAGCAAGGATGGCAATCAGGGTCCTGGCAATGACTGCCAAGAGGTAGCTCACCTGGAACCAGTCTGCATAGGATGGGAACACAGAGGGGCCCTCCAGCGCAGCCTGACGCACAACCAGGAACGCAGTGACCATGCTGTCCAGGTCGCAGCTCTCAAATGCACGGGCCAATAATCGAGTGACCCAATCTAGGAGGGAATCTCTGGTCATGGCTGGCAGACCATGACATGCAGTAAAATAAAATGCATACATTCTGCTGGAGGTAGAGCGTGCCAGTTAGGAGGATATACATGCCCCCTGCCACATGCAAGAGACTGGATAATAAGTAACCAGAGCAGCCAAATGCCAACTACATGAGGCTCAGGCAAGCAGTGCTGGCACCACAGGTGGATGACGGGCCCAGATGAGGAGACATGGGGCTCCCAACCAAGTGTACCTTGAACCAACTGCTGTGCTTCAGATGAGCAGATCACCAGCGTAGACACACAGGAGAGTACGTGCTGCCAGTTCACTTCATGTGTTCCCAGAACTTCTTCTAAGTGGCCAATCAACTCCTCTGGACTAAGCATCACAAAAAGCTGAAACAAAAGTTCCCCAACCTGGCTGTCAAAACAAGCCACTCAACAAGCAGCTGGCTCCCCGCATCCACCCCACTTTGCAGCAGACACAACACAGAGTCCAAACCGTGACACTTCTACCCTTGTCAGTGTGGGTAAGGAGGGATTCTCCTTTCAAGGAGAAGATGTTTTGTAAGTTCAGTCTGGGACCCCAGGGATCCAGGTGTGGATGGCTGTGTCTGAGGAGCCTCCTGGCTTTTCTCTCCCCAGACTGGGAGCCACAGAGCCCCGTGGAAACAGTGCCACCCAGCACAGGAGCAGCAGGTCTTAACACTGCATGACACCCACCCTGCGGTACAGACTGCTGAGCAGAGGGTGTGTCTTTGCAAAGCTCCAATCTCTCTGCAATCGAACAGCATCAGAAACTTCATTCAGGAATAAAAACAGACAAAAATGTTAAGTCAGTAATCATGAAAAACTAGGCTATGTTTCAATGTCAAAAAAAACTACCTTGTTTTAATGTGCATTTTTCCCCCCAATTATTAGCAAACATCTATTTGTGAACCATCTTCTGTTATCAAGTATGTTTTTGGCCAATTCCTTGCTGCTAATCCTTTACCATATTTGCTCTATTTTCTAATCCATCAATTAGTTTAATTTTGCTGCTTTTAACCTTTAGCTGTCAATAAGCAATCAGCAATGACGCTGCAAAGCCTGTGTGTGGTTGGAGTGGGCACTGACACCTACCCAAGCCCCTCAGGAGGTGCAATATAGCAACTGCCAAAAGCTTCCATGCGGGCTGCCTGAGGACCCTGCCTGGGCCACCATGCTGCACACACACAAACCCTAGTAGGTAAGGTGTTCATTTCAGCTCCTGAGCAATTGTGAGCACGTGCCATCAACCCAAGGACACTCACTGGGATCTAACATGGCATCAACCACTCCTGAGAAGAGCCTGCAACTATGGTGGACCCTTGAACAGTGTGGGTCCACTTACATGCAGCGTTTTCCTGATACATACAGGACAGCTATGTAAATGTATTCTCTTCCTTATCATGTCTGAATGTTATTTTCTTTTGTCCAGCTGACTCATTCTAATAGCACAGTACATAGTACATGTGCATGCATACAAAATATGTATGTTCACCGAGTGCTGTCACCAGGAAGGCTATTAGTAGTTAGGTTATGGAAAGTCAAAGCTATATGCAGATTTTCAACTGCACCAGAGGTCAGGGTCCCCCACCCACACATCGTCCAGGGACAAACTGTGCATAAGAAAATATTTGTGAAAAAAAAAAAAAAAAAGAAAATATTTGTGATACAGAATTTATTCTAACAACCTAGGAATTCAGTCTAATACCTAGATTTTCAACATCTATTGAGAAAACACCATAAGAAAGGTCACACGTTAAATATATTCCTATTTTAATGAAGATATGGCTAACTGTTCTCCTTCCCATACTTCTTTAATTCTGAGTGTTCTTTATGAGAATGTGTACTTTCAAATGGAAGGGTATCTGATGATAGTGTGTCCTCATGATCTCAGCTGTGTCTGGGGCCCATGCTCCCACGAGGGTCCCCAGAACCCACCTTTCAGCACAGGCTTATGGGTTAGCACCTGAGTCAGAGTATGACTGAAGAATCTCTTTGGACAATCTGTTGATATCATTCTGCCAAACGTGTGTCCACAAAACATGCCAAACCTGCAAACACAGCATTGAGAGGTGCTCAGGGAGAGAGGCCCTCCAGGATCCCAGCAGCACTGACAGTGTCACACACACACACACCACCAACTCCTCAAAGACTACTGTCCAGCAAGGCGGTACAGACCTCAAGGCCCCTAACTCTCAGCTAAAGGGATGCACAGGCTTGCCCAACATGCCACAGACTTCAAGACCAATAAGAAAGGAGTTGCCAAAAAAAAAAAAAAAGAAAGGAGTTGCCCATGGATTAGAGAAGCCGGAAAGGGAAGGCTGGGCCAGTCCACAGCAACCTCTAAACCTCACAAAGCCTCAGTCTCCCCATCTGTGAAATGGGTATCAGGGGCAGCAGGGCAACAGCCATGCTTGTGCAAAGTACCTGGCACACAGAGGCACTCAGATGCCAATGACATCCCGTGACAGGATAAGGAAGGAAGGACAATGGGCAGGTCGTCACTGATGGGTCAGGAGGGACACAGGGTGTCAGGAAGGAAGGACAATGGGCAGGTCGTCACTGATGGGTCAGGAGGGACACAGGGTGTCAGGGCTTCTTGACAGTGGGGTGCCGAGGGCACTTCTGTGTGTCAGTCAGAGTCACCAACAGTTCGGCCCATTCCTCAGGAAGAAAACCCCAGGGAGAAGAATAGCCCAGTCACATGAGCCATGAGGAGACACCAGGCAGGAGGGGTGCTGCTGGCCCTCCTGGGGGACAGAACCAGGATGAAAACCCCCATGTGCCAGGAGGGCAGCCACCCAGACCAGTCTGGTTTTATTGTAAATACTGACAATTAAATAAGCAACTTAAAAAGAGGGGCTCTAGGGTGGCAGTCAGCTAGGTGTGCGACTAGTTTTGGCCCAGGTCATGAGATCCAGCCCTGCGTTGGGCTCCGTGCTCAGTGGAAACTCTGCTTGGAACTCTCTCCCTCTCCCTCTGCCCCTCCCCACTGCACTCGCTCACTCTCTCAAATAGATAAATCATTTTTTAAAAAAGGAAACTTAAAAAGGAAAAAACATATCTAGTCATGATCTGACTCTCAGGACATAAGCTCGAGCAATGCAGTCAGGCGTGTTACAAAAACACAGAAAATTTAGGAAACAAAGCAATATTGCATCAACAGTTGCAGTGAAGTACAGAATTGGACAGTATGTCTAGGATCACTGGAGTACTGACAGGAGCAAAGCCACGTTTGCAAGGCCTGAGGATGCTAGAAAACTTCCCCGGTTTCCCCGGCCGGTCTCATCCCACATCACTGTGAAGCAAACCCAATACCCCAACGACCAATCCCAGCATGTACCTTCAAGAGCCACAGAGAGAGAAAGCTAACATAGTGAGTATAAGTGCCGACCTTGGGGGGCACAGAAGACTCAGCGGGAAGAAAGGGCATGGGGGGCAGGCACGAGGAGCATGCCCAGACAGGGACAAGGTCGCTCCCAGGGAGCCATGGGTAGAACAAGGGGCACATCACAACCCGTAGGAATCTGGTCTCAGACTAGGAGTGCAGACCCCGAGGTGAGAGAGGATTCACACAGAAAGGAGGCCTGCCTCTTGCCTCATCTTCAGAGGGAACAGGCAGACCACAGGGCTTCTAGAGCTTTCCAGCGATCATTCTCACAGGATGTCATCACAATGGCAGAACGTATGTTCAGGAATCAGCCACTGATACTTCAGGAGTGTTTCAAATACATAGGACCTTTAAGACAGTAGGCACCACCCCATAAACATGACCAGCAGGCCTGCCCCCAGGACATACCAGCACTTCACCGCCTTGTACACTGGGGATTCGTCCTGCAGGCCAGTGGCCAAAGCCTCGAGAGCAACTGAGGACAGATGGTGGGAAGAGAAAACACATCAACTCAGCATCAAAGTCCAGCAAAAATGGGATCCCTGGGTGGCGCAGCAGTTTGGCGCCTGCCTTTGGCCCAGGGCGCGATCCTGGAGACCCGGGATCGAATCCCACATCAGGCTCCCGGTGCATGGAGCCTGCTTCTCCCTCTGCCTGTGTCTCTGCCTCTCTCTCTCTCTCTGTGTGACTATCATAAATAAATAAAAATTAAAAAAAAAAAAAAAAAAGTCCATCAAAAATGATCCCTGACCAGGTATCACCAGACAAATCAGGTAATGATTTCCAAATAACAGACCTTGTAGCCCTTCTAAGCGCCCCAAAGGTACAAGTCCTCCAAGCATCCTAAAGGTACCAAAGACTCAAGTCTTTTTTTTTTTTTTTTTTTTTTTTTAAGACTCAAGTCTTTTAAAGCAATGGAAACAGAGACAGTAAACCACTTCCCTAATTCACCGTTAAACTGGTTATCATTTACAGCTCTGGAGATTAAATGCATAGCCACCAAGAACTAAAACCCAGGAGAAGCAGTAGAGGCTAAGTTCAGGTGAATACTTGAAGTGGAAAGGCAGGAAACCCTGAGAATCCCTAATAAGCAAACTAGCTCTTGCCCAGTCTGGAGAATACAGCACATGACTCACAGATCAGCATCCTCCGAAGCACCGCAACGGCGAGCTGTCAAAATAGAACACAAGAGTCACTGTCACTCACCTCCGTGCATCACCCAAACCAGCGGTCACCCCACGGGAAAATGAGAAAGTGCCTCCACACGGTACCCCGAACTAGGGAGACTCTGCCAGTGAAAAGGCAGACTTTCTGAAAGAATCCACTGCGATCCCCAGGACCTCTCTCAGCATGGCCCAGGGCCATGACCACACAGTGCTGGCCTCCCACAGCCCCTGGTTCACGGGGTTGGTGTAGAGTTCTGCTGCTAAAAAGCTCTCTTCTCCCTTCCCTCAGATTCTGGGCTGTGGTAAACACCTTCACCCTTAAGAACCGTGCAAACTAGAACATGGCAGGGGATGCTTCTGCTTTGTTCCACTTCCTCACGCCCACCAGACGTAGGGAATGACAGTACTCATGAAGCACCCCAGGAAAGTAACAGAACAAATTTCCTATCAAACCTTATAGACTGAAATGTGGGGCCAATGGTCCAGGAACTTCCACTTCTGTAATGAGCCAATTCCAGACTCTTCACATTTACTTTTCCTCCTACCTGCGCCATCCGTTCAGGCTCCATGTTTCTTCTTGGATCTGAGATTTGCTGAAATCCTCTCAAAACAAACAATTGCACAAAATCTGAAAACCACAAAACCCAATTATTCAGATGCACTGTGGTCTCCAAACAGTTGTGGATCATGTTGAATACCTGCTTCCCAACAACTGGAAGGGTGAGGACCCATATCAGCCCATCCCACTCCACACTCCACACACAAAGCAAAGCAACCCAAACCCTGCCTGGACCACACTTGGCTTCTTGCCACTCTATGTGAAAGGGAAATACTTATAATCAATCAAGTTTATGGGAAGGGGGATCCCTGGGTGGTGTAGAGGTTTGGCGCCTGCCTTTGGCCCAGGGCGCGATCCTGGAGACCCGGGATCGAATCCCACGTCGGGCTCCCGGTGCATGGAGCCTGCTTCTCCCTCTGCCTGTGTCTCTGCCTCTCTCTCTCTCTCTCTGTGATTATCATAAATAAATAAAAATTAAAAAAAAAAAAAAAGTTTATGGGAAGGATTTTTCTCTTAAAACAAAGTAGTATCTGGGGCACCTGGCTGCCACAGTTGGAAACATGTGACTCTTGATCTTGGAATTAAGTCTGAACCCCACGGTGCCTGGGTAAACTGTCTGCCTTCAGCTCAGGTCATGATCCCAGGGTCCTGGGATTGAGTCCCCATTGGGCTCTCTGATCAGTGGGGAGTCTGCTTCTCCCTCTTCCACTCCCCCTCCTTGTGCTGTCAAATAAATAAAAGAAATATTAAAAAAAAAAAAAAGTCTAAGCCCCATGGTGGATATAGAGATTATTTTTATTTTAAAGATTTTATTTATTTATTCATGAGAGACACAGAGAGATGCAGAGAGATAGAGGCAGAGACACAGGCAGAGGGAGAAGCAGGCTCCAGGCAGGGAGCCCAACATGGGTCTCGATCCTGGGCCTCCAGGATCAGGCCCTGGGGTGAAGGCGGCGCTAAACCGCTGAGCCACCAGGGTTGCCCTAGAGATTACTTTAAACAAAAAGGAGCCAGTGGTTTGGCACCTGCCTTTGGCCCAGGGCGCGATCCTGGAGTCCCGGGATTGAGTCCCGCATCAGGCTCCCAGCATGGAGCCTGCTTCTACCTCTGCCTGTGTCTCTGCCTCTCTCTCTCTCTATGTCTATCATGAATAAATAAAATCTTAAAAAAAAATAAATAAAAATAAAATAAACAAAAAGGAGCATCTAGGGCAGCCCCGGTGGCTCATGGTTTAGAGCCGCCTTCAGCCCAGGGCGGGATCCTGGAGACCCAGGATCAAGTCCACGTGGGGCTCCCTGCATTCTCCCTCTGCCTGTGTCTCTGCCTCTATGTCTCTCATGAATAAATAAATAAAATCTAAAAAAAAAAAAAAAAAAAAGGAGCATCTAAGGTTCTCATACGGATTGTCTCTCCAGCCAATCTCCTAAACAATGTAAGGGCTGTGTACAAGGACCCAAAAACATATTCTGGGGAACAAGGCAGGAAACTATCTAAGCCCATACTAGAGGATTCAGGAACTGTAAGGAGCTCATATTCATCACCAAGAAAGTTGTAGGAAAAAGGAACACATCTTTTGCAACGTGAAAAAATTCATTAAAAAGATAAAATAAAAAATAAAAAATAAATGAAAAAATTCATAAGCTAACTAATGAACATTCCACATCTCATCTAATATTTTATTTGTAGATTTCATTCTTCAGGTATTACTGGCAATGGCAAGAATCTGCTGGCTCAGAGAAGAGCCAGCGACAAGGCCCACTCTAAGGGAGGCACCCAGAAAAACACAAGTGGGACAAAAGGATAGTCACTCTGAGCTGCTGCCCAAGATGGCATGGCGCTTCTGCCCTCTCCCTGAATCTGACGTTTAGATCAAGCCGTGAGCTCGGCACACTTGCCAGGTAATACTTTCCTTCTCCTGGGCACCTTTTAAAATAACCACTTAGAGTTTGAGCTCACAAAAGGTCCGTGACCTCAGGCGCGACCACCTTCTAAGGAACAGGTGCTTGCTGTCTATCTCCCACTTGCTTGTGAGCTTTTCTGCTCATTTTACCCCCCCTTTTCTGGGATCTGAAAGTAACAAATTCCTATGACTTGATTTCCTTTCCCCGAGTGGACTGAAGCTGCACATCCAATCAACATGGCTCTAGAGGTTTTCACTTCCCCAGAGTGGGAGCTCAGATGCTGCAGAAGCTACCTGCCAACCCCATGTGTGTAGCTTGTGCCTCCCAATTCAGCAGGTCATAGTCTGCATATTTTAAACATACCAGCTATAGGCCCCCAAACACAGTGGGTCAACAGACTGACTTTATTAAAGCGTGCACATTGTTCAAGCGCAAGCTGATACAGGCACCAGGTCCAGACTGGGCTGGTTTTGTTCCAAGTTCCCACATGAGTGATGTGGGGCTGTCCTGTTTCTCAGACTGTCGCAACAAAAAGTATTCCCACAGATCTACACTTTGCCCGTGAACCTGTCCCTGGTGTGAACTTACCAGAAAGCATAGCCTGGGCGATGTCCGTGTGCTGAGTGGACACTTCCATCTGCTCACACAGAAGGCACAGGTCCCTGAAGAGCCACGCCACTATGGCCTGTGTGTCAGCATGACTAGGGACAAAGCACACTGCTCACCATCACTCCATCACATATCAGGCCCTTTTCTTCCACGTTCATTTCACTAGAAAGCCTGAGCACTGAGAACCAGCTGGCAGCCATCTGAGCCATTCCCAGAAGTCACAACAGGGCCTGCTGACACATGAGCGGTGTCAGGGAGACCACTACTGACATTAAAAATAATCATCATCAAAAAGCTTATTTGGAATAGCTAACTACTACTCAAGGGGGGGGGGGGGGTCAGTAAGAGTAAAATAACAAAACAGCAGCAGTTTCAGGACACCTGGGTGACTCAGAAAGTGAGCATCTGCCTTTGACTCAGGTCATGAACCCTCAGTCCTGGAACAGAGTTCCTCTCCCACTGCCTCTGCCCACTGCTCATGCTCTCTCAAATAAAATCTTTTAAGAAAAACCTTTTCGGGGATCCGTGGGTGGCTCAGCGGTTTAGCACCTGCCTTTGACCCAGGGTGTGATCCTGGAGTCCCAGGATCGAGTCCCACTTTGGGCTCCCTGCATGGAGCCTGTTTCTCCCTCTGCCTGTGTCTCTGCCTCTCTCTGTCTCTCATGAATAAATAAATAAAATCTGGGATCCCTGAGTGGCGCAGCGGTTTAGCGCCTGCCTTTGGCCCAGGGCGCGATCCTGGAGACCCGGGATCGAATCCCACGTCGGGCTCCCAGTGCACGGAGCCTGCTTCTCCCTCTGCCTGTGTCTCTGCCTCTCTCTCTCACTGTGTGCCTATCATAAAAAATAAAAAATGAAAAATAAATAAATAAAATCTTTAAAAAAAATTTTCTAGAAAGTTTATTTTTATTTTTGTTTTTTTTGTAAACTCTATACCCGACATTGGGCTTGAACTCACAACCCTGAAATCAAGAGTTCATGCTCTTCCAACTGAGCCAGGCAGGTGCCCCTTTTCTAATTTTTTTTTTTTTTTAAGATTTTATTTATTTATTCATAAGAGACACAGAGAGAAAAAAAAAAAAAAAAGAGAGAGACACAGAGAGAGAGAGGCAGAGACACAGGCAGAAGGAGAAGCAGGCTCCAAGCAAGGAGCCTGATATGGGACTCAAACCTGGGAATCCGGGATCACACCCTGAGCCAAAGGCAGGTACTCAACCGCTGAGCCACTCAGGCATCCCTAATTATTATTTTTTTTATTTTATTGATTGAGAGAGACAGAAATAGCACAAGCAGAGGGCGAGGCAAAGAGAGAAGCAGACTCCCTGCTGAGCAGAGGAGCCTGACCTGGGGCTCAATCTTAAGACCCTCAGACCATGACCCAACCCAAAGTTAGACACTTAATCGACTGATTAAGTCGAAGAATAAAAACACCAAGGTGCCTAATTTTTAAAAATATTTTATCATAGGGGCACCTGGCTGGCTCAGGTAGTATAAGCCAGCATATGACTCTTGATCTCAGAATTGTGAGTTCAAGCCCCAACACTGGGTGTAGAGATTACTTAAAAATAAAATCTTAAAAAAAAAAAAAAATTATCCCACGATATCTTATACAAAGAAAATGTTTCAAGCTTGTGCATGACAAAGACTTGGATCATAATAATGTTCTCTTCAAATAATGAAGTAAGAGGGATGTCTGGGTGGCTCAGCGGTTGAGCATCTGCCTTCAGCTCAGGGTGTGATCCTGGAGTCCCGGGATCAAGTCCCACATCGGGCTCCCTGCATGGAGCCTCCTTCTCTCTCTGCCTATGTCTCTGCCTCTCTCTCTCTCTCTGTCTCTCATAAATAAAAATCTTAAAAATCTTTAAAAAGGAAGGAAGGGAGGGAGGGAGGGAGGGAGGAAAAGAAGAAAGAAAGAAAGAAAGAAAGAAAGAAAGAAAGAAAGAAAGAAAGAAAGAAAGAAAGAAAGAAAGAAAGAAAGAAAGAAAAGGAAAAGGAAAAAAAGGAAAAGGAAAAGGAAAAGGAAAGAAAGAAAAGAAATCTTTAAAAAAAAAAAAAAAGGGATGCCTCGGTGGCTCAGCAGTTGGGCGTCTGCCTTCAGCTCAGGTCATGATCCTGGGATCCGGGATCGAGTCCCACATCGGGCTCCCTGTGAAGAGCCTGCTTCTCCATCTGCCTGTGTCTCTGCCTCTCTCTCTCTCTCAGTCTGTGTCTTTCATGAATAAATAAATAAATCTTAAAAAAAAAAAAAAAAAAAAAAAAGGAAGAGAATCTCTCAGTGATTTTTGGCTTTGATATATAAATAAGTCATAATACACTAGACTACGAAAAAGAAGTCATATATTACTAAGGTAATGTTAAATTCTCACCGATACACTACCTTTCCAACAGCTCCTGGAGGCTCACAATGTTTTGTACATGAAGATGCCACACAGCTTCAAGCAACAAAAAATTCTGAAGAAAAAAATAGTACTATGAGTCCTTCATGCACACATTTTCCTACAAAATGTATAGCCTGTACACTATTAAAAATTAAGTGGAGTAGGGGGATCCCTGGGTGGTTCAGTGGTTTAGTGCCTGCCACTGGCTCAGGGCGTGATCCTGGAGTCCCGGGATCAAGTCCCACGTCGGGCTACCTGCATGGAGCCTGCTTCTCCCTCTGCCTGTCTGTCTGTCTGTCTCTCTCTCTCTGTCTCTCATGAATAAATAGATAAATAAAATCTTTAAAAAAAAAATTAAGTGGAGTAACAAGCACAACCTAAGACACATACTCGATCGCTTTGACTAAAAACTCACCAAGCCTTCAGACACTCATTAGCATCCTTCATCTCCCCACCTGCCAGCATCCTGCCCAGGCTCTAAGTTAACCTGCTTCTAGGACTTTCTCCACTGTGGCTGAAATGAGATTCCAAAATGTAAACTGGACATGTCAATCTCTTCTCTGGAACTCCGTGGTGGCTCTTGGCAGTTTCCAGAACAAGTTCAGACTCTTGGACTCAGCACAGGAGCATTGTAACCATGTTTGTGTCTCTCTTATTCTCCTACCCCAGCAAGGTCCTCCCTTTGGAAGCTCGGACACCCTTGCCCCCAGGACATCTTGCTCAAGTCAGCTCTATGCCCTAATGCCTACTTTGTCCTGTTCTTCACCCAACAATATGGCACTCTTCCTTCACATGCCATGCGCCTGCCAGTACTCTTAAAAAGCCTCTTGTAGGACCCTCCGACCCCCTGCTCTTGCCTCGACACCTGTGGACCTTAAGTTCTTTCAACTATTCAAAAATCTATAAACCTACTGAATTCAAAATGTTTCATAGAAGAATAAAAATAACTTTTCATATTATAATTTTCTAGCTTACTACAATGGAAAATTATTCATAATTATACATAAGAAGAAAGAACGTGGGCAGCCTTGGTCGCGCAGAGGTTTAGCGCCGCCCGCAGCCCAGGGTGTGATCCTGGAGACCCGAGATCGAGTCCCACGTCGGGCTCCATGCAAGGAGCCTGCTTCTCCCTCGGCCTGTGTCTCTGCCTCTCTCTGTCTCTCATGAATAAATAAACAAAATCTTAAAAAAAAAAAAAAAAAGAAGAAGAAGAAGAAGAAGAGAAGAACATGTTTCTGTGGTACATTCTAACAAATACTACTAATGATGGGTGAATATTGGCAAATATGGTAATTAAAGGTACTTTTTACCACCCATAGAGGCATTTGCTAAATGCTTTCCCCGCCCCCCCGACTCTGATTAATGAGATGCTTAAGAATCCCTAAGATCTCCCTCTGCCTATGTCTCTGCCTCTCTCTCTCTCTCTGTCTCTCATGAATAAATAAATAAAATCTTTAAAAAAAAAAAAAAAAGAACACGGCTTGAGAAACCTCTAGAGTCAGAATTACAATGTGAAATTTACCTGTACTTCCCGTAGTTCTTGACAGAAGGAGAAACGAGAGAACATACTATGTGCTAATAAATACTGAGCCACCTCCAGCACAGAAGACAGTTTCTTCTGAAAAGAGAGATTAAATCTTTAAAAAAAAAAAAAAAAAAAAAGAAGCAAATACCTGAAACAACATTATAGAAATGTCTTATTTTCCCAAATAGCTTAAAGTAATGAGTAAGCACAGTTAGTTTATCACCGTGTCTTACCCTTTGCTCTGCGTTCAGCAGGACCCTGTGGGTGGGTTCACCATTAGAACTACAGATCTGCATGATGCTGGAGGCAACTGTCTGGCTGGACAGCACAGCCACTGGGACACCCAGTCTCGAGGCTTGATCTCGTAAAGCAGAGCCTTAAAGACAGAATAGACATTTTCCTTAAGAAGACATCCAGATGGCCGACACAGGTAAATATGCTCAACACCATTCAATCATCATCAGTGAAGTGCTATTCAAAGCACAAGGAGATGTCACCTCACAACTTTCACAATGGCTAGTCTCAAAAACATACAAAGCAAACTGCTGGCAAGGATGTGGAAAAAAAGAACCCAGGGATCCCTGGGTGGCGCAGCGGTTTGGCGCCTGTCTTTGGCCCAGGGCGCGATCCTGGAGACCCGGGATCGAATCCCACATCGGGCTCCCGGTGCATGGAGCCTGCTTCTGTCTCTGCCTCTGCCTCTCTCTCTCTCTCTCTCTCTCTCTCTCTCTGTGACTATCATAAATAAAATTAAAAAATTAAAAAAAAAAAAAAAAGAAAAAAAAAAGGAAAAAAAGAACCCTTGTGGGATGTTGGTGGGAATGCAAACTGATGCAGCCACTGTGAAAAATAGTATGGAAGTTTCTCAAAAATTACGGGTGCCTGGGTGGCTCCGTGGTGGAGCGTCTGCCTTCAGCTCAGGGCGTGATCCCAGGGTCCTGGGATGGAGCCCCACATCGAGTTCCCTTCATGGAGCCTGCTTCTCCCTCTGCCTGTGCCTCTGCCTCTCCCTCTCTGTGTGTCTCTCATGAATAAATAAAATCTTTAATAAATAAGTAAATAAAATCTTTAAAAAAATTAAAAACAGAATTATTATATGATCCAGTAATTCTACTACCCAAAGAAAACAAAAAACTAGTTCAAAAACATGTATACACTCCAATATTTATGGCAGCATTACTTTTTTTTTTTTAAGATTTTATTTATTCATGAGAAACACAGAGAGAGAGAATGGCAGAGTGTGTACACAGGCAGAGGGAGAAGCAGGCCCCATGCAGGAAGCCTGATGTGGGACTTGATCCCCAGTCTCCAGGATCAGGCCCTGGGCTGAAGGCAGCGCTAAACCACTAAGCCACCCAGGCTGCCCTTAAGAGATATTTTAAACAAATTAATGAATTAGTTGATATGTTTCTGAAATGATAGTCATTTCGTAATAAAAATGTGAATGGCCAGAAAATAACTTATTTCTTTGTTATCCCCAAAGAACTTCCCCAATCTCATATCCTCACATTGAAATATCCTGAAATATTCTTAAACCTAGAAATATCCTTCTGTCAATGAGGTACTTTTATGGTCCCATGTTTTTCCAAGGGACACTTTGGTTCCTCCTGCTTCTCCAGTCCTACGTTGAGGTCAAACACTGTTTTTAAATAACAACTTCAGGGGCAGCCCCGGTGGCGCAGCGGTTTAGCACCGCCTGTAGCAGCCCAGGGTGATCCGGGAGACCCAGGATCGATCCCACATTAAGGCTTCCTGCATGGAGCCTGCTTCTCCCTCTGACTGTGCACTGCCTCTCTCATTCGCTCTCTCTGTAATGAATAAATAAATATCTTTAAAAAATAAGATAAATAAATAAATAATAACAACTTCAAACCACCCCACAATCAAGTCATAAAAACGAACATCCAATTCATAAGCTCCTGTAGGCTCACAATGTTTTTGTACATGAAGATGCCACACAGCTTGCAAGCACAAAAAATTCAGAAGAAAAAACTTCGAACTATAAGATCCTTCATGCACACATTTTCCTACAAAATGTAATAGCCTGTACACTAATAAAATTAAGTGGAGTAGGGGATCCCTGGGTGGTTCAGTGGTTTAGTGCCTGCCACTGGCTCAGGCGTGATCCTTGAGTCCCGGGATCAAGTCCCACGTCGGGCTAACCTGCATGGAGCCTGCTTCTCCCTCAGCCGTGTCTGTCTGTCCCATTCTCTCTCTCTCTGTCTCTCATGAAATAAATAGAAAAATAAAAACTTTAAAAAAAAAATACGTGGATAAACAAGCACAACCTAAGACACATACTCGATCGGCTTTACTAAAATAACTCACCAAGCCTTCATACACACAATAGCATTCCTTCAACTCCCCACCTGCCTAGCATCCTGCCCAGGCTCTAAGTTAACCTCTTCTAGTAGCTTTCTCCACTGGTGGCTGAAATGAGATTCCAAAATGTAAACTGGACATGTCAATCTCTTCTCTGGAACTCCGTGGTGGCTCTTGGCAGTTTCCAGAACAAGTTCAGACTCTTGGACTCAGCACAGGAGCATTGTAACCATGTTTGTGTCTCTCTTATTCTCCTACCCCAGCAAGGTCCTCCCTTTGGAAGCTCGGACACTCCTTGCCCCCAGGACATCTTGCTCAAGTCAGGGCTCTATTGCCCTAATGCTACTTTGTCCTGTCTTCACCCAACAATATGGCACTCTTCCTTCACATGCCATGCGCCTGCCAGTACTCTTAAAAAGCCTCTTGTAGGACCCTCCGACCCCCTGCTCTTGCCTCGACACCTGTGGACCTTAAGTTCTTTCAACTATTCAAAAATCTATAAACCTACTGAATTCAAAATGTTTCATAGAAGAATAAAAATAACTTTCATATTATAATTTCTAGCTTACTACAATGGAAAATTATTCATAATTATACATAAGAAGAAAGAACGTGGGCAGCCTTGGTCGCGCAGAGGTTAGCGCCGCCCGCAGCCCAGGGTGTGATCCTGGAGACCCGAGATCGAGTCCCACGACCGGGGCTCCATGCAAGGACCTGCTTCTCTTCCCTCGGCCTGTGTCTCTGCCTCTCTCTGTCTCTCATGAATAAATAAACAAAATCTTAAAAAAAAAAAAAAACAAGAAGAAGAAGAAGAAGAGAGAAGAACATGTTTTCTGTGGTACATTTCTAACAAATACTACTAATGATGGGTGAATATTGGCAAATATGGTAATTAAAGGTACTTTTTACCACCCATGAGAGGCATTTGCTAAATGCTTTCCCCGCCCCCGCCGACTCAGATTAATGAAGATGCTTAAGAATCCCTAAGATCTCCCTCTGCCTATGTCTCTGCCTCTCTCTCTCTCTCTGTCTCTCATGAATAGAATAAATAAAATCTTTAAAAAAAAAAAAAAAAAGAACACGGCTTGAGAAACCTCTAGAGTCAGAATTTACAATGTGAAATTTACCATGTACTTCCCGTAGTTCTTGACAGAAGGAGAAACGAGAGAACATACTATTGGCTAATAAATACTGATGCCACCTCCAGCACAGAAGACAGTTTCTTCTGAAAAGAGAGATTAAATCTTTAAAAAAAAAAAAAAAAAAAAAAGAAGCAAATACCTGAAACAACATTATAGAAATGTCTTATTTTCCCAAATAGCTTAAAGTAATGAGTAAGCACAGTTAGTTTATCACCGTGTCTTACCCTTGCTCTGCGTTCAGCAGGACCCTGTGGGTGGGTTCACCATTAGAACTACAGATCTGCATGAATGCTGGAGGCAACTGTCTGGCTGGACAGCACAGCCACTGGGACACCCAGTCTCGAGGCTTGATCACGTAAAGCAGAGCCTTAAAGACAGAATAGACATTTTCCTTAAGAAGACATCCAGATGGCCGACACAGGTAAATATGCTCAACACCATTCAGATCATCATCAGTGAAGTGCTATTCAAAGCACAAGGAGATGTCACCTCACAACTTTCACAATGGCTAGTCTCAAAAACATACAAAGCAAACTGCTGGCAAGGATGTGGAAAAAAAGAACCCAGGGATCCCTGGGTGGCGCAGCGGTTTGGCGCCTGTCTTTGGCCCAGGGCGCGATCCTGGAGACCCGGATCGAATCCCACATCGGGGCTCCCGTGCATGGAGCCTGCTTCTGTCTCTGCCTCTGCCTCTCTCTCTCTCTCTCTCTCTCTCTCTCTCTCTGTGACTATCATAAATAAAATTAAAAAATTAAAAAAAAAAAAAAAAAGAAAAAAAAAAGGAAAAAAAGAAACCTTGTGGGATGTTGGTGGGAATGCAAACTGATGCAGCCACTGTGAAAAATAGTATGGAAGTTTCTCAAAAATTAACGGTGCCTTGGGTGGCTCCGTGGTGGAGCGTCTGCCTACAGCTCAGGGCGTGAATCCCAGGGTCCTTGGATGTGAGCCCCCAACGAGTTTCCCTTCATGGATCCTGCTTCTTCGCTCTGCCTGTGCCTTGCCTCTCCCCTTCTCTGTGTGTCTCATCAATGAATTAAATAAAAATCTTTAATAAATAAGTAAATAAAATCTATATTAACAAAAAATAAAAAACAGAATTATTATATTATCCGTATTCAACAACACAAAGAAAAACCAAAAACTAGAGTTTCAAAAACATTAAACACTCCAATATTTTATGGCAGCATTACTTTTTTTTTTTTTTAAGAGTTTATTAATTCATGAGAAACACAAGAGAGAGAGAATGGCAGATTGAGTATCACGAGGCATAGGGAGAAGCAGGGGCCCCATGCAGGAAGCCTTGAATGTGGGACTTGATACCCAGTCTTCCAGGATCCAGGCGCCTGGGCTGAAGGCATACGCGTAAACCACTACGCCACTCCCCGGGCCTGCCCTTAAGAGAATT
Organism: Vulpes lagopus; assembly: GCF_018345385.1. Classification (NCBI taxonomy): domain Eukaryota; kingdom Metazoa; phylum Chordata; class Mammalia; order Carnivora; family Canidae; genus Vulpes; species Vulpes lagopus. The sequence continues at coordinate 90,320,250 of NC_054833.1, read as the reverse complement.
TTTAAACAATTAATGAATTAGTTGATATGATTTCCTGAAATGATAGTCATATCGTAAAAGAATGTGAATGGCCAGAAAAATAACTTATTTCTTTGTTATCCCCCAAGAGAACTACCCCAAACTCAGTATCCTCACATTGAAAATATCCAGAATATTCTAAACCTAGAAATAAACCCTTCTGTCAATGAGTACTGTTCTGTCCCATGTTTATCCAAGGACACTTTTGAGAATCCACCTGCTTCTCAGTCCCTACGTTTAGATCAAACACTGTATTTAAATAAGCTAACTTCCCCAGGGGCAGCCCGGAGGCGCAGCGGTTTAGCACCGCCTGTATGCAGCCCAGGGTGGTGATCCGGGAGACCGCAGGATCGAGTCCCACGATTATGAGCTTCCCAGCATGGAGGCCTGCTTCTGCTTCTCTCCCTTCTGCCTGTGTGACTCTGCCTCTCCTTTCGCTCTCTCTGAATGAATAAATAAATAAAATCTTTTAAAAATAAATAAATAAATAAATAAATAACAACTTCATAACACCCCAATCAAGTCATAAAAACAGACTTCCAATTCATCACTGACACGGATTGGCAAGCCATAACCTGGAGGCATGTAACTTTTTGCTTAAATTAAAGCAAATCAGGGGATCCCTGGTGGCGCAGCGGGTTTGTTCGCCTGCTTAGCCCGAGGCGGGATCCTGGAGACCCGGGATCGAATCCCACATCGGTCTCCCGGTGGCATGGAGCCTGCTTCTTCCCCTGCCTGTTTCTTCTGCCTCTCTCTTCTCCTCTCTCTGTAATGACTATCAAAAATAAATAATTTAAAAATAAATAAATAATAAATAAATAAAATGTCTTAGTAAAAAAAAAAAAAAAGTAACACGGCTTGAAGAACCTCTAGAAAGTGCAGTAATTAGCACATGGTGAAAATTTACCTGTACTTCCCGTAGTTCGTGTCACGAAGAGAAACGTGGAACATACTATGTGCTATAAATACTGAGCCACCGCCAGCACAGAAGACAGTTTCTTCTGAAAAGAGAGATTAAATCTTTAAAAAAAAAAAAAAAAAAAAAGAAGCAAATACCTGAAACAACATTATAGAAATGTCTTATTTTCCCAAATAGCTTAAAGTAATGAGTAAGCACAGTTAGTTTATCACCGTGTCTTACCCTTTGCTCTGCGTTCAGCAGGACCCTGTGGGTGGGTTCACCATTAGAACTACAGATCTGCATGATGCTGGAGGCAACTGTCTGGCTGGACAGCACAGCCACTGGGACACCCAGTCTCGAGGCTTGATCTCGTAAAGCAGAGCCTTAAAGACAGAATAGACATTTTCCTTAAGAAGACATCCAGATGGCCGACACAGGTAAATATGCTCAACACCATTCAATCATCATCAGTGAAGTGCTATTCAAAGCACAAGGAGATGTCACCTCACAACTTTCACAATGGCTAGTCTCAAAAACATACAAAGCAAACTGCTGGCAAGGATGTGGAAAAAAAGAACCCAGGGATCCCTGGGTGGCGCAGCGGTTTGGCGCCTGTCTTTGGCCCAGGGCGCGATCCTGGAGACCCGGGATCGAATCCCACATCGGGCTCCCGGTGCATGGAGCCTGCTTCTGTCTCTGCCTCTGCCTCTCTCTCTCTCTCTCTCTCTCTCTCTCTCTGTGACTATCATAAATAAAATTAAAAAATTAAAAAAAAAAAAAAAAGAAAAAAAAAAGGAAAAAAAGAACCCTTGTGGGATGTTGGTGGGAATGCAAACTGATGCAGCCACTGTGAAAAATAGTATGGAAGTTTCTCAAAAATTACGGGTGCCTGGGTGGCTCCGTGGTGGAGCGTCTGCCTTCAGCTCAGGGCGTGATCCCAGGGTCCTGGGATGGAGCCCCACATCGAGTTCCCTTCATGGAGCCTGCTTCTCCCTCTGCCTGTGCCTCTGCCTCTCCCTCTCTGTGTGTCTCTCATGAATAAATAAAATCTTTAATAAATAAGTAAATAAAATCTTTAAAAAAATTAAAAACAGAATTATTATATGATCCAGTAATTCTACTACCCAAAGAAAACAAAAAACTAGTTCAAAAACATGTATACACTCCAATATTTATGGCAGCATTACTTTTTTTTTTTTTAAGATTTTATTTATTCATGAGAAACACAGAGAGAGAGAATGGCAGAGTGTGTACACAGGCAGAGGGAGAAGCAGGCCCCATGCAGGAAGCCTGATGTGGGACTTGATCCCCAGTCTCCAGGATCAGGCCCTGGGCTGAAGGCAGCGCTAAACCACTAAGCCACCCAGGCTGCCCTTAAGAGATATTTTAAACAAATTAATGAATTAGTTGATATGTTTCTGAAATGATAGTCATTTCGTAATAAAAATGTGAATGGCCAGAAAATAACTTATTTCTTTGTTATCCCCAAAGAACTTCCCCAATCTCATATCCTCACATTGAAATATCCTGAAATATTCTTAAACCTAGAAATATCCTTCTGTCAATGAGGTACTTGTTATGTCCCATGTTTTTCCAAGGGACACTTTGGTTCCTCCTGCTTCTCAGTCCTACGTTGAGTCAAACACTGTTTTTAAATAACAACTTCAGGGGCAGCCCCGGTGGCGCAGCGGTTTAGCACCGCCTGTATGCAGCCCAGGGTGTGATCCGGGAGACCCAGGATCGAGTCCCACATTAGGCTTCCTGCATGGAGCCTGCTTCTCCCTCTGCCTGTGTCTCTGCCTCTCTCTTCGCTCTCTCTGAATGAATAAATAAATAAATCTTTAAAAATAAATAAATAAATAAATAAATAACAACTTCATAACACCCCAATCAAGTCATAAAAACATGACTTCCAATTCATAACTTGACACGGAGGTGGCAAGCCATAACCTGAGGCATGTAACTTTTTGCTTATTAAAAGCAAATCAGGGGATCCCTGGGTGGCGCAGCGGTTTGGCGCCTGCTTTGGCCCAGGGCGCGATCCTGGAGACCCGGGATCGAATCCCACATCGGGCTCCCGGTGCATGGAGCCTGCTTCTCCCTCTGCCTGTGTCTCTGCCTCTCTCTCTCTCTCTCTCTCTCTCTCTCTGTGTGTGTGTGTCTCATGAATAAATAAGTAAAACCTTTGAAAAGAGTAAAATTGGGCAGCCCGGGTGGCTGAGCAGTTTAGCGCCGCCTTCAGCCCAGGGAGTGATCCCGGGGATCTGGGATCAAGTCCCATGTCAGGCTCCCTACATGGAGCCTGCTTCTCCCTCTGCCTGCGTCTCTGCCTCTCTCTCTCTCTCCTCTCTGTGTAATAAAATAAATAAAATCTTTTAAAAAAATGTAAATTAAAAAAAATAAAAATAAAAAAGTAAAATAACATAAAAGCAAATCAAGCTCACCTTACATAAAGCTCCTCCATAACTCCATTTATTAGGGAAAATGAGCTCTTACCTATGAATGAACTAGAAAGATTAGCAGAGGCCTCAGGATCAACCAACTGATTGAGACACAGTGTTTTACATGCTGGACCTTCTACCTGGAAACCAAACACAAAGAACTCTCTTTGTAAAACTCAAGCTGTCTGAGCATAGAAACAATCTGTGTATAGAACATTTGCTCGCTGCACTATTCTCAAATATTTCGAGGTAGACATTTTTAAAGTGAAACCTACCAAAGTTTTTTGAGAAAGACTAAATTCACTCTGAACTTACTGATCTCTCCAAAGAGAAATGCTCCCCATCTCTTTCCCGCCCTGCCCTGCCAACATTTAACGGATGCTCCTACCAGATACTCCTAAGGCTTTTCTCAGGTGTCTCCACGAAGATGACGCTGTGGCAGGGGGGCAAAACCCCCAACTGAAATCTGCTTTCAGAGGCCAAACCGGTGCCCTCTTACCTCAAGCAGAAGGTCGTCCAGGTTCAGGTGGCGTCTCAGGAGGTGCACGGCCGAGTCCTGCAGCCTGTGCCCCCTCCCGGAGCCGCGCAGCTGCCTCTCGACCCGTCCCGCTGGGGGGAAAGCAGTTCACAATAGGACAGCAGCCCTGAGGAGCCCTGTGCAGGGACGCGGCGACGTTCCCGCCCCGAGGTCATGCACCAGGGGACGCGTGAACCCGGGAAGCCCCACCCCACCCCCACCTGAGGCGCAGCTCATGGAACGACGGACCTGCAGGTCCCCAGGGTCCAGCTAAGGAGACGCAGGCACTGTCAACGGTCCAGAGCACACTGGCCCGTGGGGGTCCGGGGCAGGAAAGGGCACGTGGGGGGAAGCTGGGGGCACCCAAGTGCGCTCCGGGTCAGCGAGCAGCGCCGCACGAACGCCAGGAATCCCGGGGCCCAGCTGTCGTCCCGCGCTCCTGGACGCCTGGGCTCCACTCTCACGTGCCCACCTCTCCTACCACCCCCCGGCGTCCGCTGCACCCTGCCGGGCCCCGCAGCGGGGGAGAGCCCGAGACCGCGGGACCAGGGGCCTGGCGCCCGGCGGCGGAGGCTGGGGCGGCGCGGGATCTCAGGGCCCGGCCCCAGCGCCCTCTTACCCAGCAGCTCGGCCCACGTCCTCCTGCGGCTTCCCGAACTGGAGCCCGACGCGGCATCCTGCGTCCGCAAGTCCGACATGGCGGGAACTCCGCATTCCCTCAGCTGCTCCGGGCAACCCGCCCGCGCTGCCTCCCCGTTGGCTGCGGCCCGCGCGGCCTCCCCATTGGCTGGCGCCTCCCAGGTCCCACCCCCTTGAGCCGAAGGCCTCGCGCCGCGGCCATCTTGGGGGTGGCGTGTGGCGCCATGTTGGTGGCGGCAAAATCCCGGGAGGAAGGTGCAGGAGACCTGCACAAAGGACAAGATTGCGGTTGGCGGTGTGGATGCAGAGTGGCGTCGAGTGCCAGAAAACCGGAATCCTTGTGCATTATTCCTGCGTATAAGGACTGAGAGTTGGTCATGAAGAAACAAGCCGACAAAGCTAGAACCGGGAAGACGCTAAAACGCGCGGGCCGGACCTGGTCCGTCTGTCGGGAGTCGGTTCCGTCCCCGCGGGGAGTGCGGCAGGATGACCCTCCGCCCCCTCGGACACAGGCTTCGGCCAGCGACACTGACTTTAACTAAGTGTAAATGGTTGCAGGTGCCTCCCGAGAGCCGCCCACCTGCCCAGGTGTCCCAGGTGTTGAGACTCCAGGCAGCGGGCCCTCTGCGGAGGTGGTGTCTTTTGTGGTGTCTTTCCCTCGATGCTGTGCCTGTAAGATTCATCCATGTTGTGCTGCGCTGCAGTTGGTATGTTTTCATGGCTGTGTACTATTCCACTGGATACATAAACATATGCACATAAGTGATAACTTACAAAACCTATTTTCTGTGCATTATGATGTTTTCACATCTTAAAAAGCCTTTCTGGCTGGGGAGAGACTCGCTGACTTTAGAGATGACGAAAGGCCCACAGGAGCATGCCCTCTAGAAGACTATCCGCCCCAGAGCCAGAGCTCCTCCATCTGGCTCCAATCCCAGGAGGCAGTATTCTTCTGCCTAATCATCCATGGCCAGGTGCCAGGCAACTGAGGACCACTCCTGTAGCCCAGAGCCCACCCAAATTGTTCAGACTACCCTCTCCAAGCTCTTTATGCTGCCTAGCCTAGCCTTCCCTGAGAAAACCACAATAAAGACCTTGATGGAAAGCTTGCTGTCCCTCCTGTCTCATTTCTTGTGTCTAAGACTGGCGAGCATAATAAACTGTGGGGGGGGGAGGTTGGAGGGTTTTTCGGTCTGTTTTTTTAAGATTTTATTTATTCATGAGAGACAGAGAGAGGCAGAGACACAGGCAGACAGAGAAGCAGGCTCCCTGCAAGGAGCCCAATGTGGGACTCGATCCTGGATCCCAAGATCACGCCCTGAGCCGAAAGCAGGTGCTCAACTGCTAAGCTACCCAGGTGTCCCAATAAACTTTGTTTTTAATTGAGTCTCTCTGTGTCTTCTCTTGTGACCATCTCACAAGATTTTTTTTTTTTTTTTCCCAGCTAAGGCTAGGACAACTTAAGGTTAGGATTGATACCTCCAAGCCTGGTTGACACAGCATGGGGCTGGGGAGCCAGCAGTGGACAGAGGGCTGTAGGGTTTTCACATTGGTGAACCATGGGGTGGGGTGAGTAGACTAATGCTGGCTCATTCCTGTTGATAATGAATTGTAGAAGGCCAATCAAATAATGACTCAAGGCTTTCTTGTCACCTCAAATTGAAAAAGCACATCTAGATTTGTTTCAACAGACTTTATCATATATCATGTTTATGCATATATGAAAAAACATAAGTGAGAAATGCATTGAAGGTATCCTGAGCTCTAACTTCAGAAGAAGGGTGAATAAGAAAATCTGCTCAGTTTTCCTGAGTAGAAAAACCCAGTTCTTCCTTCCTATGTGAACCTTACCCCTGAATATGTCTTCTGCTTCTGGTCCCCAAATGCGTGGGGATTTTAACCCCAAGCAATTCTCTGTGACACCAGCTGGGTGTACTACAACTGAACTCAGTTCTGGTTTTTTTTTTTTTTTAAGATTTATTTATTTATGAAAGACAGAGAGAAGGAGAGAGAGAGGCAGAGACACAGGAGGAGGGAGAAGCAGGCTCCATGCCAGGAGCCCAACGTGGGACTCAATCCTGGGTCTCCAGGATCGCGCCCTGGGCCAAAGGCAGGCGCCAAACCACTGAGCCACCTAGGGATCCCCCTGAACTCAGTTCTGACACTATTTATTGGGAGACAGTGTCAGATACCATAGGTAAAGGACTCAGTCATGGCAGTCAGCCCCTCACTTCAGATGCCAGTTCCAAATAGTTGGTCCTCAGATCACCAACAATGTCTGTCAACAAATCAGGGGTTTCCTCACGACCCCCTCCTCAGATTTCATTAATTTGCCAGAGTTGCTCACACAAGTCAGGGAAACACATTTACCAGATTATTCTTTAAATAATTTTAGCTTTTTTTAAAAAAGATTTTATTTATTTATCCATGAGAGACAGAGAGAGAGGCAGAGACACAGGCAGAGGGAGAAGCAGGCTCCATGCAGGGACCCTGACGTGGGACTCGATCCTGGATCTCCAGGATCACGCCCTGGGGTGAAGGTGGCGTTAAACCGCTGGGCCACTGGGCTGCCCCATTTATCAGATTATTAAAGGGTGTGAAAGGGGCACCTGGGGGTTCAGTCAGTGAAGCATCTGCCTTCGACTCATGGCCTTGATCCTGGTGTCCTGGGATCCAGCCCCATGTTGGGCTCCCTACTCAGCAGGGAGTCTGCTTCTCCCTTTCCCTTGGACCCTCACTTGTGCTCACTCACTCTCTCAAATAAAATCTCTTAAAAAAAAAAAGTCTGTAATAAAGGATACAGATAAGCAGCCAGATGAAGAGATACACAGGGTGAGGCCCAGGGGAGTTCTACGCACAGGCTATCTGCCTTCATGGAATTGGGGCGCATCATCCTCCAGGTATTCTGTTTGCCAGCCTGGAAACTCTCTGAACACTCAACTTTTGGGATTTCACAGAGGCTTCATGACAAAGGCGTGATTGATCATTAGCTCCATTTCCAGCCCCTCTTCCCTCTCTGGAGGACAGGGACAGAGCCGAAAATTCCAAGCTTCTAATCATTACTTGGTCTTTCTGGTGACCAGCCAAGCCACCCGGGGACCCACACAGAGTCACCTCATTAGAATCAAAGATGCTCCTGGTGTTCTTTTTTTTTTTTTTTTTTTGAGATTTTATTTATTTATTCATGAGAGACACAGAGAGAGGCAGAGACAGAGGCAGAGGGAGAAGCAGGCTCCTTGAGGGGAGCCAGATGTGGAACTCGATCCCCAGACCCCAGGATCACAACCTGAGCCAGAGGCAGACACTCAACCACTGAGCCACCCAGGCATCCCACTCCTAGTGTTCTTATCACTTAGGAATGTACAAGGATTTCAGGAGCTCTGACCCGGGACCAGGGAGCAGAGCCCAATATGTATTTTGTATCAACTCACAAAGGGTTAGAAGAGCTGAATCATCATTCGGCTGAGTCTCAACATCCAGATTTTCACAGAATATCATCCTGTCAGCCATAATTTGTGATGCAGGAGGCCCTCAAAGAGCGCCCACTGACAATTCCTGGATTGTCTTGCAAACCACTGGAAACCACCTACATTCACATTTGTGTGCAGGCTACAACCACCCTGCAGAACTATTGCCAGGCCCAACCCAGACACGGAGCTGTTCAATTTGGGATCAATGCCCACAAGACCCCATGGAGGGTGATAAAAGCTGGGCAACATGTGACTTGTGCTGTGGGTTGCAAGACATGACCACAAATTCTCCTTCACCATCAAGAGGTGGGGTCTAGGGCAGCCCCGGGGGCTCAGCGGTTTAAGGGTCGCCATCAGCCCAGGGCGTGATCCTGGAGACCCAGAATCAAGTCCCATGTCGGGCTCCCTGCATGGATCCTGCTTCTCCCTCTGCTTGTGTCTCTGCCTCTCTCTCTCTCTCTCTCTCTCTCTCTCTCTCTCTCTCCCTCTCTCTGTGTGTCTCTCATGAATAAATAAATAAAATATTAAAAAAAAAAAGAGGTGGGGTCTATTTCTCCCTCCTTTTGCTTTGAGTCAGCCAATGAGATGCGAGTAACATACAAATAGAACCTTTTTTTTTTTAAGATTTTATTTATTTATTCATAGAGACAGAGAGAGAGAGAGGCAGAGACACAGGCAGAGGGGAAGTAGGCTCCATGCAGAGAGCTCAATGAGACGCGGGACTCCATCCAGGGTCCCCAGGATCACGGCCCGGGCCGCAGGCGGCGCTAAACCGCTGCGCCACCGGGGCTGCCCGATACAAATAGAACCTTGAAAGGAGCTTGTGCTTCAGAGCTTGGAACTCTGAGTTCCCCAAAAAACACACCTGAGCCAGCCTGCCTGAGGACGAGGCCATGTGGAGGAAAGGTGGGAGTCCAGCCAACAGTCCCAGCCTTTGGTGGACAGCCTATCCACCACCAGAACCTGGGAATGAGGCCATCACAGGCTGTCCAGCTGCCAGTGAACTGCCAGTGATGTCAAAGTGGGAGTGAGGCTGACTGAGACCAGAGGAACTTCCACGGGCCGACAGAGTTATGGGCTAAGAGAATGGTTGTTTCTTTAAGTCACTAAGGCCTTGTGATGGTTTGTTACAGAGCAATAACTGATAAAGCCCTTTTTACATAGTCCTGAGAAGGGGCTGTCAATATCATTCCAAGTATCATTCCTATACAGATAGGAAACAAGGCACTCACAGGTTAAGGGATTTGCCTAAGGACACATAGCTAATACATGGCAAAGTTAGGAAAAGAACTCGTCTGTCTGATCCCAAACCCGAAGCTCTGCAACTGGAGACACAGGCACATAGGGCTGAAGCCCTATCATATTAGGGGCCCAAGAACCTCCTGAGTTTGCACTCCAAAAAATTTCTCCTTCTCACCCTCTCTCCTCCGGAAGGCAAGGCATTGGGAGAAAGAGAGAACCCTGAGAAAGAACCCAAACCAGACTGGCTCCCTCCCTCCTGCATCTACCCTCCTCCCTCAGTGCCTGCATTTCCCTTTTCCTGGCTTCTGTCCATCATGTGGGGACTCTGCCCCTTTTCATGACAATGTCTATATGGAAAAGGCCAAGAACAGAGGAAAGAATGTGAAGATGAATGTTTCCTGGACATTGCCTGAGGCACCAGGAGATACTGGTCTTATAGACTCTGAATCCCATGTCCAGCCCCAGATGGGATATGACCAAATATGTACAGGCAAGTGCCTTGGGGATGCTCCTCAAGGCCTTGTGGGGGGCAGGAGAGGCCATTAAGCAGGGCATTCCCCACCCCCAGGCTCCCTATCAGCCTCAGGAACTCCAGAGGGGTCTGACCTCTGTGATGGCCACCCTGCCTCTGGCAAGTGTACCCTCTCTGTCCCCAAGTGTAGCCCGCTTGAGCCTGTCCATCTGCCCCTGGGCCCTGCTGACTGACAAAATAGGGCCCTGGGTTCATGGGCCAGAAATCCGAAATCCGAACCCATAAAGTCTCCATGAGGATTTCTGCCAGAGCCTTTGCACTGTGGTGGCCAAGTGTGATGATGTGAATTATAATAACTAGAAAGTGCAGAGAACAGATCAGCTCATAAAAAGGCAAAGATTCATTCTCAAGGAAGACCCTTAAGACAAGCCTGGTTGTGAGAGCCAGGCCTTGCTAGTGATGTAGTTTTGGAATGTTGTTGGTGTCTGGAGCCAACAACCAACAACAAATTCTTTTTTTTTTTTTAAGATTTATTTATTTATTCATGATAGACACACAGAGAGACAGACAGACAGGCAGAGGCAGAGACACACAGGCAGAGGGAGACGCAGGCTCCATGCTGCCGGGAGCCCAATGCGGGACTCGATCCCAGGACTCCAGGATCGCGCCCTGGGCCAAAGGCTGGCGCCAAACTGCTGAGTCACCCAGGGATCCCCCCAACAACAAATTCTTAAGATGTCTTTGGTGCAAGAGGTAGTTTTATTTAAGCACAGAACAGGACTGGTGAGCAAGAAGAGCTGCTGCCCTGGGGTTGACAAGTGAGGCTGATTATGTACCTGGGAGTTGGGGGAGGTAAGGACAAAGGGAGGTTTTCAAAAGAACTTTCATCTGCTAAAGAGGACCTACAAGATGCCTTGCTGTTGTCAAGTTAAGGTTGTTTTTCCTTCTAGCAAGGCATTAAGACAGTTGGGAGCCTCCTGGAGGAATGTCACACATGTCCCACAGGCGGGGGGCGGGTGGCATTGTGGGGGTATCTGCTTGTGCTTTGTCCTCACCTGGCCTTCTGTTCTCAGCATTAGAAAGCTGATCCCATGCAACTGTGCCCCTTCCCACTTGCCACCCTGGCTATGGCTCTGATACACGGCTTAGACCACACCAAGAGCTGCCTGTTTTAAGCACCTTTTATTTTTCTTTATTATTCTTTTTTAAGACCTTATTTATTTATTCATGAGAGACACAGAGAGAGGCAGAGACATAGGCAGAGGGAGAAGCAGGCTCCCTCTGGGGAGCCTGATGTGAGACTCAATCCCAGGACCCTGGGATCACGCCCTGAGCCAAAGGCAGATGCTCATCCATTGAGCCACCCAGGTGTCCCTTAAGCACCTTTTAGATTTGAAGGGGGAAGTTTGTGAAGTTGGACGAACACCATTTCTACTTGGCCATGAATCAGTCTGAGAAAAGTTCTCTCTTAATTTCTCTAAGCTGCTGACAGGGATGCAGCCCTGATTATCCTAATTAGCAATAAAGTCAGACTTATTCATGTTTTCCTAATGCTTGCCAAATTCCAAAGTGTAGACACAACAGGTCCACATTCTTGGAAATCACTAAAAGAATTTCTCTAAGCAGCTGAAGTTATAAAAGAGCTTTATGAAAATCACCAGCCTGTAGAGGCAGGATCCACCTAGCAGTCTGGATGCTGTGGTCAGAACCCCTGGGGTGTGTGCAAACCCCAGGCTGCTATGCCTGCTGTCATCTTGTGGCCTGTGTCTTGCCTGCCACAGCTGTAGCTGTGCAGGTAGGCCCATGTATAGTGCCCATGGCCACTTCCAGCTTCCTGTGATGACATCAGTATTCTGTATTTCTATTTTTTTTTAAAGATTTTATTTATTTGGGGATCCCTGGGTGGCGTAGCGGTTTGGCGCCTGCCTTTGGCCCAGGGCGCAATCCTGGAGATCGGGGATCGAATCCCACGTCGGGCTTCCAGTGCATGGAGCCTGCTTCTCCCTCTGCCTATGTCTCTGCCTCTCTCTTTCTGTGACTATTATAAATAAATAAAAATTAAAAAAAAAAAAAGATTTTATTTATTTGTTCATGAGACACACACACACACACACACACACAGAGAGAGAGAGAGAGAGAGAGAGAGAGAGGCAGAGACACAGGCAGAGGGAGAAGCAGGCTCTATGCACGAACCCGATGTGGGACTCGATCCTGGGTCTCCAGGATCACGCCCTGGGCTGAAGGCAGCACTAAACCTCAACTGCTGAGCCAGCTGGGCTGCCCTGTATTTCTATCTTTAGGGCTGGCCAAAGGTGTTTGGTGCTGTGATGGACTCTGAATTCAGAAAACTGAGAAGGAAGCAGAATTCGTAAGAACCCTTCCTATAGGACTCCTGGGTGGCTCAGTCAGTTAAGCTTCTGCCTTGGACTCAGGTCATCATCCTGGGGTCATGAGGTTGAGCCCCACCCCCAGTGCATGGTTGGGGGGTGTCCCTGCTCAGCAGGGAGTCTGTTCCTCCCTCTAACTCTCCCCCTTGCTCATGCTGTCTCAAATAAATAAAATCTTTTAAAAACAAAAACAATAACCTCTCCTGTAAGCATCTAGACCACTCAAGAATGAACGTAGACCCAAGAAAATCTACAGGCTCAGTTTCTCCTTTGTAAAACTGGCCTGAGAGATGCCACCAGTTCTGCTGTTGTCTGCACACTCAGGCACATGTGTAAAATTCCAGAATGCTGTGTCCATGTCCAAAGGGACCTTTAGTACTCGATTTGGAGCTGAGGTCTAGCTGAGATCTGCCGAGGGGATGTGCAAGAGAGGAGACCCCCCTTTCACCCAAAATGCTCCCTGACCTCTGTGATGGCCCCCTCTGTGATGGCCATCCACGAAAGGAATGGCTGGGTTAACTCGAAAGCCCTTAACTTAGCAAAAAAGCAACATCTGTGCTCCCTTGTGCACTTTCTAGAAGGATCAGGCTCTAAGGAATGACATGAGTGGATCCCCTACCACTCACAGTCACATTCAGGAGCCACATGCCTCCTAATTCCTCAAGTTTGGTTTATGAAACAGGAGATGGAGATGGATAGGAAGTGAGCAGATAGGAGGGAGGAGTCTGTGCTGAAAACCTCTGGAGGAGCTGCAATGCATCTCAACTAGAGAAAGCCGCAGCATGAAGCTTAGCATGTGTGCACACACATACATGTGTTCTACGTGAACATGGACACACATACCACACACACATCAGTTCTCTTCTCCTCCCAGCAAGGTTATTCATTGACAGCAGAAGGAAGCGGGGGAATGGATTCATACAAGTGCATTGTTGTGAAAATTATGGGTTTGTGGAATCCAACTATCTGACATACAGATGCTCTAGGCTGTCCATGGAAGGAGGAAGAGAGTTCACAAATAGCTAGAAGTGGCCAAAGTAGTTGCCTCATCCTGAATAAAGCTAAACTATGTGGGAGGTGAGCCAGGAGAAAGAGAACTTCCCTCTCCCTTCCTATCAGAGCAGCTGTTTGTGAAAGGGGAAAGGGTTCCCAGCTTGACTTGAACTTTTTTTTAAAGATGTATTTATTTATTTGACACACACAGAGAGAGAGAAGAGCACAAGCAGAGGGAGATGCAGAGGGAGAGGGAGAAGCAAACTCTCCCACTGAGCAGATGGGGCTCCATCCCAGGACCCTGGGATCATGACCCAAGCTGAAGGCAGATGCTTCACCACTGAGCCACCCAGGCACCCCTAAAAACACAGAATTTAGCTAGAAAGACCAAAACAGGGAAGGGAGCTAATTCAGCAGAAGAAAACATTCAACTAATACTGAATATTGGGGACACCTGTGTGGCTCAGCAGTTGAACTTCTGCCTTTGGCTCAGAGCGTGATCCTGCAGTCCCAGGATCAAGTCCTGCAATTGGGCTCCCAGCAGGGAGCCTGCTTCTACCTCTGCCTACATCTCTGTGTCTCTCATGAATAAATAAACATCTTAAAATAATAATAGTAATAATAATACTGAATATTGCCTCAGATCCTGCATGGAGGATGGCGACCCTTCCTCACCCCCTCCCTTCTCAGGAGTGATACCCAGGAAAAGAGGAAGATCTGAGTGGGAGTCATGCTCACTCACTGTAGCCCAGAGGTGGAACCCTTCCCACTTCTCAACATAAATCCAAACCCCTAACATTGCAAGCATCAGAGCAGGTGTCCACTCACCACTTATCAGGAACAGCAGAGGAAGGAGATGCATGATCTTCGTTGTTTCATTTTTTTTTTTTAAGATTTTATTTATTGGGACGCCTGGGTGGCTCAGCGGTTGAGCATCCGCCTTTGGCCCAGGGCGTGATCCTGGAGTCCTGGGATCAAGCCCCACATGGGGCTCCCTGCATGGAGCCTGTTTCTCCTCCCTCTTCGTGTCTCTGCCTCTCTCTTTGTGTGCATGTGTGTCTCATGAGGGAGGGAGGATAAGCAGGCTCTATGCAGAGAGCCCGATGTGGAACTTAATCCCGGGACTCCAGGATTAACCCCTGAGCCCAGGATCATGCCCTGAGCCAAGGGCAGACGCTCAACCGCTGAGCCACCCAGGTGCCCTGATCTTCGTTGTTTCAAACATGGAAGGGACGTTCCCCCACAATTACAAACGTAGTGAGCACATGCTCACTGATGAATGACACTAAAGGAGCAGAGGAACACTGACCCGTCCACAGTCACACCCTGGGACAGTCACCATGAATGTTTTATTGCACAGCTTTGAAGAAAGCTTTCTGCCTTGCAAATACTTTTTTTTTTTTAACTGCTGCTTTATACTCTGTTTTTTTTTTTTTTTTTGTCCGCGATAACTCATGGACATCTCTGTCAACGGAGCTGTCACCCCTCTTAAATCCTTTTGCTTCACAGTGTTGTGTGGTGGGTGCCCTCACTGATTGCTAAGTAGGTGAGTCTTTCCCCTGGCCCCTTTGAGGACTACAGGTTTGTTTTTATTATTGCCTTAGGATAAAATGCCACATAGCAAACTTTCTGGGTCAAGACCACACATACATTGTTACTTGCTTTTTACTTTGTGGCCATATAAGGTCCTTACTGAGTGAAAATTCAGGTGTGCAATAGAAATACTGTGTTCCAAATCCAGCGACTTTGTTGCAGGGCTCCTGACTCAGGTGCCTGCAAGCACCCTCAGGAAATCCTGGGATTCCAGGATACAGAATATTAAAAATGTTTATTTGACGGACTAGGGTCTGTCAAGGTTTGATAAAATCCTTTTTTATTACCTTACTCAGGAAATTCTTTTTTCATTAAAGGTTTTATTTATTTATTCATGAGAGACACAGAGAGAGAGGCAGAGACAGGCAGAGGGAGAAGCAGGCTACCTGAGGAGCCCGATGCGGAACTTGATCCCAGGACCCCGGGATCATGACCTGAGCCGAAGGCAGATGCTCAACTGCTGAGCCACCTAGGCACCCCACTCAGGAAATTCTTTACAAAAACTGGCCTTTCTTTCCTCCCTCCCTATTCTTCTTTCACTTTGAGTACATGATGCTACAGGTTGCTGCTGTTCGGTGGCACAGCCTTGCTCCATGCTAAGGCACGAGCATATCCCACCCCACCCCCCTATACAGTGAAGTAAATGGCCCTAGAAAGATCTGTCCATGTTCTAACTGGATTTCTGTGAAGATGACTAACCTTACTGGGAATTGGGTCTTTGTAGATCCTTAGTTAAGGATCTTGAGATGAGCTTATCCTGGATTATTGAGGTGGGTCCTAACCCGCTGAGAGCAGTCCCTCCATCACTGACATGGCCCTATATGTCAGGACACTGTCTAGCACTTAGAAATGGATCCATAGGAATGCCTGGGTGGTCAGCAGTTGAGCATCTGCCTTTGGCTCAGGGTGTGATCCCAAAGTCCTGGGACTGAGTCCCACGTTGGGCTCCCTACATGGAGCCTGCTTTTCTCTCTGCCTCTCTCTCTCTGTGTTTCTCATGAATAAAGAAATAAAATCTTAAAAAAAAAAAAAAAAAAGAGGGATGCCTGGGTGGCTCAATGGTTGGACGCCTCCCTTCAGACCAGGGCCCAGGGCGTGATCCTGGAGTCCCGGAATCAAGTCCTGCATCGGGCTTCCTGCATGGAGACTGCTTCTCCCTCTGCCTATGTCTCTGCCTCTCTCTCTCTCTGTGTCTCTCATGAATAAATAAATAGAATCTTTTTTAAAAAAGGATCCATAAACACTTGTTTAATTGAGTAATTTTTGTTTAAAGAATCTGTTGTTCCGGCAGCTCCGGTGGCCCAGCGGTTTAGCGCCACCTTTGGTCTAGGGTGTGATCCTGGAGACCCGGGATGGAGTCCCACGTTGGGCTCCCTGCATGGGGCCTGCCTCTCTCTCTCTCTCTCTCTCTCTCTCTCTCTGTGTCTCTCATGAATAAATAAAATCTTAAAAAAAAAAAAAAAAAAAAAGAATCTGTTGTTCCAATTTTACCCTAACAAGAGAAATGGAAGTTAGGCCACTCTTCACCCATCAGAGATTCAAAAGTTTAATCATATGCTGTGAGCGTAGGGAAATAGATACATTAGCATTACCACTGGGAAAGTAAACTGGCACAGCCTCTGTGAGGGCTGCTTGAATAGTACTTATCAAAATACTGAGTTCATATATCCTTCAACCCAGCAAGTCTGTTTCCTAGGATTTATACTGAACATGCGTAAAAGTGTGAATGTCAACTATACGTCCACAGAGTCCAAGGTACTTGGGACAGCAGCAGTTCAACCAACGATATCCTCGCCATCACAAGCCTGTGCTAAGTATGAGGTTATTCAGTCAAGACTGGAACAACCTACATGCCCAGCAGATGGGGATCTTATGGTGCCCCACTAAGGGACATTCTATAATATAGAAGGACACAGACACCCTGCACACTGGTTTCCCTCACTGGTGAGTGAAAAAGCATAGCACAGGACAGGGTATAAAATAAGTCTTTCTGTGTGAGAAGGAGATGATATACTTGTAATAAGTCTGTATGCGGGGTCAGCATGTAGTGGAGGATTTCTCAATTTATAACTTTGCATACCTTTGAACATCAAACCAGTCAAATTAGCCAACACCAATTTGCACAGTTATTTCTGTGTTCTTACAAATTTCAGGGCCCACACAGCCCTTTGAAGCTCATCCCACCAGCAAGATCACCTGTCAGCTGTGATGTAAAACTTCCTTTACTCCAGGCTGCGAGGAAGACAGGATACCAGAAAAAGGATCATACAGCAGCTAGTGTCTGAGTAATACATTTGGAAAGTCATGGATTCATTTTTAACCATCCTGTATTACCTGTTCAAACATGAATCAATTCAAACTTTGTAAAGGACTTCAAATGTCTTCAATAGGAAGCAAACAGTGTCCTCAAGTACGTCCCTACTCTTGATATCCTCTCCTTGTCCTATGTCACACAGAACAGCCCTGCCTGCTGTCCTCTCCACTTTCCATGACCTTCTAGGGTTCCCTCTTGCTCCCTTGGCAGGGCTCTGGAACTTCAGTATCCTGTCCCATGCTGTGGATTTCCTCCTCCCACTCTCTCCCCCTGTTCAGACTCAACTATGTGTAACCGCAGTGTCTTGAAGAATGCCCAGTCTCAGGGCCCTTCCTTGGACCTGTCCTGTGCTCCCTTTCAGAGACCAACCATGGCCTGGCTCTATCTGTCATCCTTTGGGATACATAGCCTTTATCATTATCCCAAAATAAACCTAATGTACAAAACCATGGCCTCTTGAATTTCAGCTTTTCCTCTTGGACCCTTAAGCCCTGTCTGGCTGCAAGGAGCATGACAAAGAGGGGATTCAGGGGCCTCTGAATCATGGCAACAGGGGGCCTGGCTGCTCACTGCCCTCAATGTGCATGGGTCCCTTGAGAGAAGCTGACCTGCTTTTTAATCTGAAGTAGAATGAATAAGGTGGGGGCAGAGAAAACCTTTGCATTCCATCACCACAGGTGAAGTGGTTCTGCTTGTGCCTGGGGGAGTACACTGGCCTCTGATCTCAAATTGTCTTTATTATTAAACCAAATTGCCCATGTACCTGACTTGCTCTGAACTTTGTCTCAAAACACTCAGAGCATTCTTATGACGTCATCTTGGGCCCTGGAGCCCTGAACTGCTCTCCGGGAATGATGTAACTGTAGTCCACAGCTCACCAGTGAATCCAGACCTGAATTATGTTTTTGAACCCCATCAGGAGCCTAAAATTAGGACCCTATAGCTTTTGTGTCTGCAAAGATGCTCAGAGGTATAATTTCTAGAGCTTTTTAATCTATGGCCATCTGCAGTTATGAGCCACTGATTGCATTTGCCATGGTATGGGCATGATCTACACATGGTTTCCTTAAAGCATCCAACACAGACTACAGGAAAAAACAACATAATTGGTGGGGCTCCTGGCTCACATAAA
The DNA here is from genome assembly GCF_018345385.1 of Vulpes lagopus. Classification (NCBI taxonomy): domain Eukaryota; kingdom Metazoa; phylum Chordata; class Mammalia; order Carnivora; family Canidae; genus Vulpes; species Vulpes lagopus. The sequence continues at coordinate 90,302,131 of NC_054833.1, read as the reverse complement.
GCACTGTAGCTCCTACCCACCTACAGAGACTGTGTTTCTTTGTGTGCTGTTTCCACTGAGAAGGGGTGGGGAGGGATCTGGGTGGATTTTCCACTAGTCCCTCCCAGGCAGAAGGCATTAATGCCCAGTGCTCACCAAATATGTGTGAACAAACAGCTTGCACCACAAGATGAATATTTGGGAGCATCTTTGCTAATGTATAAAGTCATGAAGTAATTCTCTAATTCCAATTGGTGGTTAGTCAATATACTCAACCTTTCTATCCTGTCCTAAAGCACAGCAGCCTATAGTGACTGACAATGTCCCTTCCCCAAGATTCTACATCTACTGGAAATGAAGAATAAAGAATGTGTTTTTAGGAGTAGGTTACAGGTGATCCCTTAACTATCAAAATTACCTTCATCCAAAGCTTTCCAAGTTGAGTTAATGATCGACCACAATCAATTTCTATTGTTCTCAGTTGAAACTCTTTTTAAATAGCTGGAAATATGTGGCTTTATTTAAATTTATTTATTTAAATCCAAGTGGCAAGTTCCAGTTATGGAAGGGCTAACATTTCTTTGATTCTGATGTTCTGTGGACAGATAGCTAAATGTTTTAACTCTGGAGCCACTTTCACCTCAAATAAACCCCAGTTCCCATCTTAACCAGGAGCTGCTCAGCTTATGGTAAAAAGCAGGTATATGTTCTTTCCCTTGGCGCATGTAGCCCAGATGAGGATCAGTTTACTCACAAGTTCATTCTGAAGTCATGAGCCCTCTGTGGTACTTAAAATACGCATTAGAGGGTTTTTTAAAAGATTTTATGTATTTATTCATGATGCATTAGACTTTTTTTTTTTTTTTTATGATAGTCACACAAACAGAGAGAGAGGCAGAGACATAGGCAGAGGAAGAAGCAGGCTCCATGCACCGGGAGCCCGACGTGGGATTTGATCCCGGGTCTCCAGGATCGCGCCCTGGGCCAAAGGCAGGCACTAAACCGCTGCACCACCCAGGGATCCCCTGCATTAGACTTTTTAATCAAAAGTATGAGTTGGGAAAAAAAAAGTAGGAGTTGGGCTTGGTACTCTTCCACAGGAAGGAAATGGTTATCTTGACTTTGACTTGTGATTAAGAGGTAGAACTTGTCACTGTACCTAGAGTTCCCACCAACCAGGTCAGAAGCTAGTTGCATCTAGTTGCCTAGAGTCCTGGGAAAATTTGATCAGGTTTCTCTTCTAGTGCATCATTTTTTTTTTTTAAGATTTTATTTATTCATGAGAGACACACGGAGAGAGGCAGAGACACAGGCAGAGGGAGAAGCAGGCTCCTCGTAAGGAGCCCAATGTGGGACTTGATCATGGGACCGGGATCATGCCCTGAGCCAAAGGCAGACGCTCAACTGCTGAGCCACTCAGACGTCCTCATGCGTCATTTCTGATTCTAGGCTTAAAAATGGCTCTTAGGCTCCCAGTCTACAATGTTGGAATCCCTCTCACTGCAACCACCACCCTTACACCATGTGGGGCTTCCTCCACACTTAGGCCCATTTCTATGTCTCATCTGGTGCTTTCTGCGGGATCGGGTGGTGGTGGTGGTAAATGACCTAAGAGGAGAACAGGTACGGTTTCTTTCTTTTTCTTTTACGTTTTTAAAAATTTAAATTCAATTTGCCAACATGTAGACAGTACAGTTTCTACGAACATCTAGAGAGTTGAAGAATGCTTCTGCTTCCTCATTTTGGTCATGGGGACAAATTTTCAGATGTCAAGAGGTAAGTACTCTTTTGGTGTATCGATTAGGTTTACTTTCCATTATGCTATTTTGAATAATCAAAGCTTTGTAAATCTTATAATTTAAAAATAAATTACTTAAGAACAAAAAAAGGAACACAAATGAAATAAGTAGACCTAACTTTTATAATTTTCAGTAAAATCTCCATGTTCTGAATCTTGCTGGCTAATGTCTTGGAAGGTACATGGGGAAATCCCTGAAAAAGTTATTAATCCCAGATCAGAAAGGATATTGTACTCTTACGTGGGTGAACTCAAGGGCCACTGGTCAGCCAGGTGTGAGTCATCATCTCCATAAGCCCCCTCACCAAGGCCCATGCTTGTTGAATGAGATCCTAAAACCGGAAATTAGGGAAATGTGAGGTCCTTTGAAGAATAGGGAAGGAACTTCTTGCTACCACCCAAGCAGCTTCCAATTATGGTGATTATCACCTTCTGCTCTGCTCCTTGCATGGAAGGGTGCCCCTCCTAAGGATGCTCCAACTATGCAGGACAGCAGGGGTGAACCAGCCTACAGTAGAAGCAATGACTCTAGTTTCTGAGGAACTGGTGATGAGACTTACATGACCTGAGGTGTTGTGAATGGAAGTCTTTATTCTCCTGGAATCTGAAAGCAGAAACCACCCCTGTGTGGGCCCATCAGGAGCCTCACTGCACTGGGGGAGGACAGTTCTCAGAGTACATACACCTGGCATTGTGTGACTGAGGAACTTTCCTAAACCACCGTATAGATGCTATTACTTCTCCACAGATAAGACCCTTCACAGGTTTCTTACTGCTGTCCTAAGGTAGACTTTGAAATTTTTCACTTACCTCTATTAATCACCACCGGGGTGGGGGTTGGGGTGGGGGTAAGAAGTAAAGATCTGACAGGGAAGATTGACCTGAGTCCTAGCTTCTTTGCACAATTTATACAGCAGATACCCTACCTCCCGCACCTCCTGGTCTCTGTTTCCTCCCACAAAGCACCAAATGCTGTTATTTTTTTTTTTATAAAGATTTTATTTATTTATTCTTGAGAGACAGAGAGAGAGAGAGAGGCAGAGACACAGGCAGAGGGAGGAGCAGGCTCCATGCACCGGGAGCCCGACGTGGGATTTGATTCCGGGTCTCCAGGATCGCGCCCTGGGCCAAAGGCAGGCGCCAAACCGCTGCGCCACCCAGGGATCCCCAAATGCTGTTATTTTGACTGTGTAACGCTTGGAGAACTGAAAGTTGCCCAGCTATTGAATATAAAGACTTTGGCACAATTTGTCTTTATCAAATTCCTGTTTGAAGATTAACAATCCGGATGGGACGATCTGACAGTAGGGCCCCAGGTGACAGCCTATGCGCTATGCCAAGTCCTCATCCCCTTTCCTCAAGGTGAAATGGCCACCTGGTTTCTATATTCCGTTGCTTGGCATCACCAGAGGACTTGGAAAGACCTGCCATGGAATCTCCTGCTCCTCCTCCCCGCCCCCTTCCCAGGGATCCAGGTTTGGGACCAACTGCCTCACTGCCATTTATCTTCCAGGCGCATTCTGGCTCTGCTATTCTGATCCGATACAACTATGGCTCAAAAGGTCTTGGGATATGCCTGAATAAAGTTACCCATATGCCTGGCCGGCCTGGAATGAAGGCACACATTCAAAAGGGGAGTGTTGCATGACGCTGGTGAATGATGCTGCCGTTTACTTTCCACAGGGAGCTCGAGCATTTAATTCAGACACAGGTCTCCTGCTGGACAGGGTCCTTCATCAGGTGCTTCACAGCGCAGGGTCTCCCTGGCTCACATTACCCGAGAGTGAGTGACCTCCTGAGGTCACCTTGCCAGCGGCCCATCGCCCCCCCACCCCGCCCCCCCGCGCGCCACTACAGGTATCTGCCTGTGAGCTGGGGGTGGGGGTGGAGGGGTCCGCACGCCTCTGGACTCCCTCCAGCAGCCCAGCAACAAACGTGCCCCAGGCCCCGCAATCACTGCAGTGTCTTCGGCGGGGCGCCGGTTACACCCGCTGAGAGAGCCCCGGGAGCGCGCCTCCCCCCAGCCTTCCTCTCCCCTACCCCGCGCCTCTGCCCCCTCCGCCCCGCCCGGCGCCCTGCCCTCCCCGCTTCCCTCGGCTCCACGTCCGCAGCGCAGACCCGCTCCACTCCCTCCTGTCCCTCCCCCCTCCCCCCTCCCCCTCCGCCCCGCCCTCACCTGCGGCCGCTCGCAGGGGCGGGGCCGCCCGAGGATGACAAAGCAGCGGCCGGCGGCGCGGGACCCGCCCCCCTGCGCTGGGCGGGTGCGTCGGCCGCCCCGGCGCGGCTGTTATGGAAACGGGCAGGGCGCGCAGGAGGCGATAATGGGGCGGCCATGGCCGAGGCCGGCAGGTGCAGCACGGACGCTGCCGGGGCGCTGGGGGCCGGGGGCGCCGGGCGGCCGGAGCCGGGGGAGCTGTCCCTGGAGGAGGTGCTGAAGGCCTACGAGCAGCCCATCAACGAGGAGCAGGCGTGGGCCGTGTGCTTCCAGGGCTGCCGCGGGCTGCGGGGCGCGCCGGGTGCAGGGCGGCGCATCCGGGACACGGCGGACATCCTCCTGCGGCGGGACGGCTCGGTCAGCGCGCGGCGGGAGCCGGGAGCCGCGGGTGAGGCCGGCGGGGGGTGCGGTGTGGGGTGCGCGGGCCGCGACCCCCCGCTGCGCTCCCCTACCTTCTGTCCCAGCCCTCCGCTACCCTCCCCTCCCCTGTCCCTGCCCTCCTCGGCCTTCCCCTCCTCTCCCGACCCTCCCCTCCGTTCGGCCCCTCCCCTCCGCTCCCCTCCTCTCCCCCTCTCCCTCTGCTGGGCCTGGAGTGGAGCCCCCATTCTGCGCCCTCCTCCCGTCCTGGACCCGCAGCCGTTCCACACCCTCCCTATCCTGAACCTGGAAGTCCCATGCTTCTCCCCATCCTTCTCTTTCTCACCCGGTCTAGGATACCCCCTCCCTTTTCTGGAACCCTTCCCTAACCATCCATCTCTTAATGTCTGCTGTCACTTGGGCATGTTTTCCTCAAGGGAGAAGGATTTTGGTTTTTGATGGCTGAGTACCTTCAGCAGACCCAATTCTGCCTCTCTTATCCCCAGTTCTCCCCACCTGGGGCTAGTTCCTTCTGCTTTGGGGGTGTGTAGCCCAAGGCTTTTTAATCCAGTGATTCATGATGTGGAATGCTCATTGCATTGATAACTGCAGATGCCTTAGGCTGCAAAGGAACAAGTGTCCTCTTGAAGCTTTTTTTCGTGGGAATGAGAGTGGGAAGAGGGGGCTGTGTCTCCCTTGGAATCCCTGCAAATTCACCAGTTGCCTGGGTTTAGTAGCAAGAAGAATGTGTAAGGTTTGGGAGACAGCCTGCTTGATCTTCTATGCTTAATCACCAACAAGAACAAATAATCCTTTGAAAGATATTTGAAGTCTACTCAAAATAGTGAGTTTAAGTGATTTTATCCTCTTTCTTAGAAAAAAAAGAAAGTATTTTCTTTCCTGGAGAACTGGAGTGCTAGTCTGGAGCATATGCTGATATTAACCCTGTGGGGAAGCACAAAGGCTCTCTGTACTGGCAGAGAGCCGGGCCTTCTCCAGTCCTGAGAACCGTGGTTCGCAGAGGTCCTTACAGGCTGGTTTCCATCCCTGCTGTGGTGACAGGGAGGCCCTGTCAGGACCCTGCTTTGCTCTGGGACATTTGCACGTTTCTGCATTTCACACAAAAAGCTCCAACATATTTGACAGATGAATAAGAGTTGGTACAGACATAGTATTATTCCGATTTTATACTCAGTGAAGCTGAGGCTCACGCTTTCTCAGAGTTACACAGCAAGAGGATTTCGATTCAGCCTCAGATTCTTGCTGCCTGTGTGCAAGGTCTTCACAGGTGGGATGGGAGCATCTCCCCGGGGGGCCTAGATGCTGCATATTTACAAAGAGCTTGTTTCCTGCAGCTGTATTTTCCTGTCTGTGCCACTCTGTATCCGTGGAGATGACAATATAACCCAAGATCTGGCTCCTGGCACCGCGTAGTGGGATAGGACTGTAGGAACCTGCCTGATCTGACCCTCTGATTTTAAAGATGGGAAAACTGTGGCACAGAGGGCTAGGTGGTTAGGACTCACGGCCCTGCATCTCTCTAACTGGGGTGTGTGTGTCAAGCCATGTTTACTTTCTTTCTTTCTTTTTTTAAGATTTCATTTATTTATTTGACAGAGGGAGAGAGTCCACACAAGTGGGGGGGCTGAGAGAGGGAGAAGCAGGCTCCATCTCAGGACCTTGAGGTCATGACCTAAGCCAAAGGCAGATCCTTCATCTGCTGACAGGCGCCCCATCAAGCTGTGTTTCTTACTGGTACTCTTAACAAGCACCTTGAGGGCTGTCCAAAGTATTGGTGGTCACTGGGTCCTCTCTAGTCCCCAGGAGACTCTGCTTCTTGCTGCCTCCACACCCACAGCCTAACCGGAAGTCTGTGTTGGGCTTTAAAGCTAACATGTGGCCACTCCATGATTCCATGGGGACTTACAAGCCCGGGACGTCAGGGAGCCCAATTTCATTTTCCATTCAGTACGATCTTTGGTTTCTGTTCATAAACACATCTCATAAAGGTGGATGAGGTTTATGACTTGCTACCTCTTTAAAGATTAAGAAAAATAGGCACCTGGTGGCTCAGTGGGTTAGGTGACTCCTACTCTCAGCTCAGGTCTTGATCTCGGGTTGGTGAGTTCAAGCTCCACATTTGGGCTCCATGCAAGTCATGGAACCTACTTAAAAAAAAAAAAAAAGGTTAAGAAAAATATATTACCCTGAGCTCTCTCTTCACTTCTGTTGAGCTTTCATGAATCAGCTGAAACATTAGTCCCTCAAAGTGTCTCCCCCAGCATTTCTCCAGGACTCAAATGAGTGGTAAATTCTTGAAGGATGTATATTTCTTTATTGCCATGAATAGCAATAGGGAAAACCAGGATCATTTAACCTTGCCTCTCCTGGGCTCTCAGGACAAAGTTCTGGTAAACCTAGCATCAAGTAAATTTTAAAATAAGTGTATATAAATCAACAAAACTAAGCCACATTTGGGGGAATAACTAATATCCTAGCATACCAGGTGTAGTATGTCTCTCCTTTTCCAGCTAAGTGCAGAAAAAGTCCTCACCTCCATTCTGAAGACGTATAACTACTTGGAAGCCCACTCTTTTTTTTTTTTTTTTTTTTTGAAGTGGGGTAAATGTGTTAATATGTGAAGTTATTTTTGAGAGGCCATTATTAAAACCTTTTCATGGGGAAAGGTTACTTTTTTTTTTTTTTTAATTGAGGTGAGAAACTCAGGCATCACAGTGAATGCCTGTACACAGCTGTTGCCTGAGGCAAAGCTAATTCCCTAAATACAGCGTGGTCAGCGATCGATCCATCGATTGATCGGGTGACCCTGCAATGCTTTCAGGACACTTGTCCTCTTGGTGCCCTCCTGGGCAGTTCACCCCAGGAGACTGCTTCTCAGTGCCGTGTTTGGCTGTCCCCTTGACGGAAAGACCACCTGCCCTTCTGCTGGTGAAACATTTCTCCAGGCACCAGCGCTACAGATGACCAAGGAAACCCCCTTGGGCAGGCAGCAGCTAGACATTAGTGTTGACAAAAGTGTGTCCGAGATGAGGGTGAGCTCATTATCTCCCACCTTTCCCATCCTGCTTGTGCTGATTTACACACTGTCCTACTTTTTTTTTTTTTTTTTTTTGATGCCGTAACTTTTCACAGACCCTACTCTTCAGCTTGGGTACCTCATATGAGCTGTCCACCAGACCCCACCTGCCCCTCTAGCCCCTCCAGCCTCTTCCTGTTCCTTCTGTGTAGAGTTCAGAAGCCAGGTGCCCCCATGGCCCCCAAAGCACTGGCACCTGTCCGCAGGCTAAGCCTCTTCAAGTGGCTCACCGCTGCACAGACCCAAGGCCTTCTCAACTCAACTCATTTTCAGCCCTGAGTTTCAAGCACAGAGATGACTAGTAGTCTGTCCTGCATTGGATGGCGGTGTCCTGTGTCATGAGTTCCATGGGGCCCAGAATTCTTTTTTTCACCTCAGCCCAGTGGCTAGAGAAATAGCATTGCTAAGGAGCAGGCTTTGGCATCTCACCAGTGGCCCGGTCCTCCTCCATAAACTGGGATGATGGTAGCATGTGCTTGAGGGGTGAAGACCAGTGAGGGAGCATCAGTACAGAGCCCTGGGCCCAGGAAGTGTGTATGTGCACAGACACAACACCCACACGCACACAGATGCCCACACAGACATACAGATGCACACAGACACACACGCACACATGCCCACATAGACATACAGATGCACACAAACATGCACGCACACAGATGCCCACACATACAGATGCATACAGACACAGATGCCCACACAGACATATAGATGCACATACACATGCACATGTACATGGGTCTACCTGCCCCACTGTAGATGTTCTCTCAGGTCCCCTGGCCCTGTGTACCCTCTCCCAGGAACTGAATGGGGTCCATGGCCACCAGGAATGGCTGTGGGCCATTGGTGTTCTGGAAGGCCCTGTTAGTCCTGTGGCCCCAGCTGGTGAAGCTGAACTTGCTGGGTCTCAGTGGGAGGTCCCCTTTTCAGTGACTGGGGACTGCTTTTTTAGCTTGCCTGTAGTTTTGTTGATGGCTCTCCACACAGATGAACTTGCAGATGAATGTTGATGGGCACTGTCCAGCGATGGTATCCCCCTGACATGCTAGGGAGAAGTGAGAGCTGCTTGGAAGGATGAAATCCTGCTTCTGGAGCAGAGAATATTCCCCTCCTGGCAAATCTCACAATATTTCTGGTTGAAATATTTTCTTTCAGTCAGGTCCTGTTCATATAGCTTTTATTCTGGGTTCTTGACTCCTCACCAATGCTGCCCCAGCCAGAATGACACCCATTCTTGCTGTCACATGGGATCCTTGGCGCTCTGGGGCTTTTTTTTTTTTTCTTTTTTTTTTTTCTTTTGTGGCATCTTGGGAGGGTCACCCAGTCAAGACGTAGCATAGAGATGAATCCAAGCCACCCAGGGACTGGAGGGCACTTTGCTTTACAATCCAGGGTGACAGCAGCTGATGTTTTCAGGCCCTTGCAAGGATGTGCTGGGGGCAGTAATGGGCTCACTCTTGTTTACAGCCTTGACACTGTTAGGATCCCCATTGTGCAGATGAGAAGACTGAGGTTCCCAGAGCAAGGATCCAATGGAGGACCAGCTGGGCTCCAGCCCTGTGCTCCCCACCAACCCCCGGCATGGGGCAGCATTGGGTACCACAGGAATGGCAACAGTCTCCTGCTCCAGGGGGCACCTCACCCAGACCTACCTTTGGAAGCAGCACCTTCAGGGTTGCATGCATGGGTGCTCACAGAATTTTTGGCTGCAGTCCTAGGAACAGGAAGGAGTTCTGCTGGGTGCACTTGCCTAGGGCCCCTGTGCACATTTCTTGATGATGTAAAACCTCATCCACAGAAACATCCACATACTCCCTTGTATGTGGAGTAGGGGCCAGTGGGCATGGTGAGGTTCCTGGTTCTGCGTGCAAGGGGAGGGTGTGGGCCCTGGGAGGACGCCCTTCTGGGTGTGACTGTGTGAGGCAGATAGCATTCCTGATTTCTTTTCACCTCTGAGCAGAGATTATCTCAAGGCATTCCCCAACAAGACTTCTGTGAGATGCTACAGCCTGGGGTTGGCTGCCACAGATGACCAGGATAAGCTTAGCCTGTGTGGCTGCTTTGGCCCAATACCCACCCGGCTGTTTGCAGGTTCTGCCCTGTGCTTTCAGGAGAGGCTGCAACTGTCAAGAAGGTGTCCTTGGGGTCCCTGTGCACCTGCAGATTGGCTCATGAGGGATACAGCCCCAGTGTCTCTGCTACCTTCAGGGCCCTGATCACCCCCACCATGGAGGTCTTCACAAAGAAGAGGTTTTCTGTCTCCTGTGATGGAATCAATTGTCTTTTCAATTGGGCACCAGGGGTTGACCTGTGGGGGCAGAAAGTATTTGAGTGGCTCCCACAAAGGAAGCATTGTGACACTGGTTGGTCTGGTCCTGGGATGTGGCCATTTAAACAAATATGCCAGTGAGTATCAGCTGCAGGAAGGCTCTAGAGTTTCTCTCTCATCCTGTTCGATTCCTCAGAGGGAGTTTGGCCTCCAGTAAGGACCCAGTCAAGGAGGAAGCCTGCCTGGAAGTGGCAACCTGGGGGTGAGGCCGATCAGCATGGGCAGAGTTCCGGGTACCTGTCCTTGTCTTTAGCTCTGCCTGGAATCACCTCTTGTTCAGTGTTCACATTTGGGTGTACTCAAAGAGACAAAGTGGTACTCCTGAAACCAATATTGCACTGTATCTTAACTAACTAGAATCTAAGTAAAAATTTGGAAAGAAAAAGAGGCAAGGCATAAGAGTTTAGAAGCAGGGTGTAAGAGTTTCCTTTGGCTACAGTAAACAATTTACACAAAGTCACTACTTAAAACAACACACATTTTAAAAAAATAAAAAATAAATAAAAAAAAACAACACACATTTATTCTGTTACAGTCAGAATGGTCAGAAATCCAAGATAATCTCTTTGCCTTAAGGTCAGCTGGTGAGCAAGTTTACTTCCATCTGCTATCCCAGTTCCCCTTCCAAGAGTAGGTAGGCCCTATGAAAAGTTTTGGTATCAAAACTTTTGAGGTAACATAACATGTCCACAGGTCCTGGCGATTGGAACATGGACAGTTTGGGGGCCATTGTTCTGCCCATAATGGAGTGGAAAGAGTTACATGGGTAGAATGGACACTCTTCCTACCACCTGGATTCTTCCTATCAACAATATCAGAACATGGATTCTGGAGTTAAAGTTCTACCTAATGCTTTACTGGGGCTCTTCTCACCCTGGAGTCCACTGGTGGGCATGTTAAATACAGGTTCTTGGATTGCTGGGTCCCATCCTGATAAGCCTGATTCTGCCCAGGTCTGGGGTGGCCCTAAGAATCTGCAATTCTGACAAGTTCCCAGTAATGCTAATGCTGCTGGTTCCAGAACCACTCTGACCACCAATCTACTGTCTCTGGATTCTACACACCACACCCTAAGAAGAGGTCACCCACCTCTTATTGGAAACACCTCCAGGGCCAGGACCCATTCCATCTTCAGGTGACTAGAATGGCCCCAGTGAAGGGAAGAACTATTGGTCCAGGTGTTGGCTCCAGAGCAAGGCTATATGGATTGGATCTCAGCCAGGTGACTTTGGGCTAAGTTTCTCACCCTCTCTGGGCTGCATTTAGGGCCAACGGTGGGGACTACATGAGATGGGCCCCCAAAAGTACTCAGGAGGTTCAAGTGAGTCATCCTTAGCCAAGGGGGAGGAGTGCTCAGAAGGGAATGCATCCTTTCAAGCCTGCTACCTGTCTGCCATGACTATCGGTGGGGGCTTTCTGGGGTAATCTCCAGGATACCCTAGCAGACGCTGGGTGTAAAAGTTCTGTAGGAGCAGAGGAGCACCGACCTTTCCCTTACTAGAACTTGGTGAAAAGCAGAAGGTTGACAGTATTATTGCTTGGAGTGTGGGGAGTCTCTGACGCATTTCCTGGTCTTGGGTCTCCCCTGGAATTGATTCAAGTAATGGCGGTCCTAGATTCTTGCTGCAGGGGAGGAAATCACACCCTGTGGGTGGTGTGTGAGTGGATGGAGAAGCAGCCTGATGTCAGCCATGGCTGTGGAGATGACCAGTTCTGGAAGCGAGATCCAGGAGGAAGAGCCTGCCACCAACTTCTGAGGGCATCTGCCCCACTGAGCTCTCCCTTGTTTGCTGAACACACACACAACTTCCCGGATTTGAGCAGGCACTTTCCCCTTAGCTTGGGCTTGCTACCAGCTCACTTCTAGAAGCCAATGCTTGATCTCAGACATTACTTAAGTTTTAAAATTGTTTCTTGACAGCGAAACAAGCATTTATTGAAGCATTTACTAGATGCCAGACACTACATGGTTTTTGTTTTGTTTTTTAAGAACTTATTTGTAAGTAATCTCTATGCCCTACAGTGTGGGGCTCAGACTCAACCCTGAAACCAAGAGTCACATGTTCTTCCAGTGGAGCCAGCTGGGTGCCCCTGGTTTTGTTTAATCTTTACAACAACCTGTGTGGTAGGTGATACCCGTCCTGTAAAAAGACTCTGAGGAACCTATTGTGTCACTTTTGGGTCCATGTTTGCTCCAGACCATGAGCTCCTGCCCTGGATTGTGGGAGAGCAAGGTGGACACTGCGCTCTTGCTCATTCTCACACTTGCACAAAAATTAATTTCTTGATGCCATAGCACATGTTCCAAATTCAGCAAGTGTAAAGGGAAACTGTTGGAGTCTCCTGCCAGCCTTCTCATAATAGGAGCAGACTTAGTGGACCTGTTTTATGTCTATACCAGCGTGCAGGTTCATACAGCCCCTTCTCAATACGGGGGCTGCCCTCTGCTCTTCTCCTTAATAGGGAGCTCAGTTTGTCTCATTACAAAGGATACCTCCTCCTTTTTAGGGGCTGCCTGGTGCCCCCTCCTGCAATGTCCCCACATATCTTCTGTGAATATCTGTGTGTCCAGTGGTTCACTGGTACAAAGGGCATTCCTGTGAGTGACGGGCTCAGTTACCCTGCCATGTGGGACAGACTGACTTACTCAAGGCAAGCAGGGATGAAGTTCTGAGAGATGTTGCAGGTTGCCTTCCTTGGGATTGTTGCCATTCCCCACCAGCACTGAGGGGGGCCCTGCAGGGACCTTGGTCTGTCCACCCTGCCTCTTAGCCACAGAGGTGTTCCTGAGAACTCAGCCAGAGGAGCAGAGACAGAAGCTACCTGGGCTCAAGCTAGAACCCCTACCCCTTTGTCATCTGTGTGCATAGTTGGTAATTAAGAACCCTATGGTGCCTGGCAGCCTGGGGGGGCCTAGTGGAACCAGTGCTGTAGCCTCCCCACACCCCTGCACGTGTGTGGTCTCCTCGGGGGTTGAGGTGGGGAATCCTTGGCTCCCCCATGACTGTTCCCTGTCCTGGCCCCAAGCCTAAAGAGAGTCACAGGCAGGGTGCCCTTGGGCTGAGCCTGGTCGGGAGGTCTGATGGCCCCATGGATGATATCATCACAGTGATCACAGCTGTCCACATCCTCACAGGATACTGTGTCCTAGGAGGTATCTGAGTCTGCTCCCCCATGTGTCTGTTGAGGTAACCTTGTGAGTTAGGTTGGGCAGGTATTGTCTCCATCTGTGGGAGAGGAAAGGAGGTCAGAGAGGCGAAACCCTCAAGGTCGTGACCACACATAGGTAGGGGTCTGGCCTAAACTGCACTTCTCCTTCCCTATGCTCCCCACCCAGGCACAGAGAGGTGAGGCTGTCAGACCACTGTCCTCCTACCACCTACCCCACCTGCTGGGTAGGGGGAAGCACTTCCTCTGGGAGGTCCGGCTACAAAGTCCAAATCATCTTTCATCTTATACTAGCGTGGCATGTCATCATTTCCAAGAAAACTCCCTAGTGTCTTGATTTCTCCTCATTTGTTATTTTATTTTATTTTTATTTTTATTTTTTTTCATTTGTTATTTTATACACAAGACATCACAGTGGCTTTTCTTTCCCAGTACATCTTGGCAATGATGTTCTTCCTTACAGGGGGAGAGAAGCACCCGGTGGAGGGGCAGCCCCCCATCAATGTGATCTTGATGGACCAGTGAGAATGCTTCCATCCTACCTGCCTCCATCTACTTATGTCTGGGTCTCTCTACTTTCCCTCTAAGACTGTTTTATCTTTTTTTAATTTTAATTTAATTAATTAATTAATTTATTTATTTATTTATTTATTTATGATAGTCACAGAGAAAGAGAGAGAGAGAGAGAGAGAGAGAGAGAGAGGCAGAGACACAGGCAGAGGGAGAAGCAGGCTCCATGCACCGGGAGCCCGACATGGGATTCGATCCCGGGTCTCCAGGATCGTGCCCTGGGCCAAAGGCAGGTGCTAAACCGCTGCGCCACCCAGGGATCCCTTATTTTATTTTTAAGATTTATTTAGTTATGAGAGACACAGAGAGAGGCAGAGACACAGGCAGAGGGAAAAGCAGTCTGCACGCAGGGAGCCGGATGCAGAACTCGATCCCGGGTCCCCAGGGTCACGCCCTGGGCCCAAGGCAGGCGCCAAACCGCTGACCCACCCTAGGATCCCCTAAAACTGTTTTAAAAAAAGCAGAAGGTCGTTTGCATAATCCTGTGTGACCATCCTGGCAACAAAGTTACTGTAGCTCAAGTTAGGACTCTGCACTTTGGGGTCTGGCATTGCTTGCTGGGGGCTCCGCCTCTGTCATTTATTGGCTCAATGGTTTTGTGTGACATTCTGCACTGCCTGAGCCTCGGTTTCTTTGCCTGTGAAGAGGGAGTCGTACCAACCTGCATAAGGTCATTGTGGATTGAACCCATTATAAGTCATGTATTACTTTTGTAGCGAAGAGCTGGGCACAATCTCCGCCCTTAAGGGGTAGCTTGCTCCTCAAAACCCAAAGACTCCCAAGTCCTTGCAACTTGAAATATAGGTAGATTAACAAACACTTATTTTTGTTAACATATAGACTGTTTAAACCAGGGACATATGTGTTAAAATTATTCCAACCAGAAGGCTTCCTGTTGACCAGAGGACTGTGCGGTGCTTAGTATGTAAAGGGTATTGAGAGGCTGTCTGACTCCCTCCCTTTCTTGGTCCTCAGGATAACTCAGGACACTGGCTGCTTCCAGGGAGTATCTTTGTTCTGAGTCTGATTTCTTCCACTTTCCATTGTCTTGATCTAGTCACAGCTATGGACTTGCATTGAATGCCCAAACATGGGCCACAGTATACTGCTTGCTGCTCACTTTCAACTTCCCTTATGTTGGGAGTAGATTGTTTTCCATTATTTTAATGGATCAGCCCAACACAAACTCCCTTTATCTTTGGCAATCTCCCTAGCTCTTAATGGCATTTTGAAAATATTTGCAGAGTTAGCAGGTTCACTTAGCAGAGATTTCATGGTTTATGTTTTTTTTTATGCCCTACCTCATTCCAAAAAGAAGGCGACTCAGGTTCACCCCTTAGCATAGGTTCTACTTAGATGCTTAATTCAAGGAAGGCTGTAGAAGTAGGTGGGTTTTCTGTGTCTCATCCAGCCTGGCATCTTGGGAGACCCCGGGGGTGGTGTGAGGGAGCAGCTGAAGCAGATTTTAGGGTTCCATGGTATGGAACCCTCATCTGGCACCACCACTTACTAGCTGTGATACTTTGGAGCAAATTAGAAAAGCTTACCTTTCTGAGCCTCTTTCTTCATCTGTGAAATGGGTAACAAAACCACCTATCTCCTAGGTGGTATATGGGTTACAATGAGTGAGCACTTATAAACATGTTAATTCAGTGCCCTGTTTAATAATAAACATGATAAAATGCATAGTGCCTAATGTATATTCAACCCAGAGACTCTGACTGTCTGATGGAGGCACTGACAGTTTGGGGGCAGATCTCCCAGTCTACAGATGGTGGCCAGATGCTGACTCCACTCAGCTCTTAGGAACTCCAGAGCAAAATCTGTTATTTCCCGGGTCTCTCATTTGACTCTGCTGTGATTTGGGGGCACATGGGTTCAGATTGTGAATTTTAGAGCATGAGGTCTTTCATCAAACAAGACTTAACTGACCTGCTTTCTCCTCATTCCCTCCTCACTCTAGCACCAACCATGCTTCCCCAGGGGACCCTGTAGGCTGCTCCACTCTCAGGGGTCACTTTGGGGTATGACTGGTATGTGGGGTGTGGGCAGGGGCTGTATCACTCTCCTGGCCACTGTACCTTGATGTCCAGCCCAAAGATGGATCCTCAAGTATCTACCCAAATGACTGGCAGCTTGGCTTAAGCTTTCTGGTGTTCCACTGGAGCCTCTGGGGGCTACACTCTGTGTTCCTTAGAGGGAAGGTGGGTGGGTGGCCCTATTCATCAGGGCCTGGGGTTGCTGAGGCATGTCTTGACTGCCTGTTATCTCCTCTTGCAGAGTCCACAATGATGGTGTTGTCACCAGCCAGCTCAGAAGCCCAGGTACCTTTAAAATAATTTTTAAATTTACTTAATACACATTAAAATTAACATATATCATATAATGTAAATTAAAAAGCATGCAAAGTTACATAATTGTTTCCACGTGGTAGGACACAGATAAAATACTCTAAGGGCTTCTTTGAAGGGACGTGATGAAGAGAGTGGGCAGGTGAGGATGCCCACTGGGGTGGTGTAGAATCTGACATGCCCTGGAGGGCCTGAAGCGGGGGCGGGGGTGACGGGACCCCACCTCACTCTCCCCTTCCACCCCCAAGCTCCTGGCATTGTCTCCCACTGAGCAGAGGGAGGGAGCACAGATGATGTGGTCTGTTGGGTTGGCCTGCTGCGCACACAGTGTCAGTCAGAGGGTGGGTCTGGGGGGCCAAACAGGAAAACCAGCTTGTGACCAATGTCCAGGAACCCCCATCCCACCCACAATTAAAATCTCACCAATATCTCCCTGTCCCATCCACCTGCCCCCAGGAATTTGTTCTGAATTTAATGTTTATCATTCCACTGCCTTTAAGAAAGGTTTATGCAAATATGTATTTATATATCAAACATAGTGTTACACCAGAGTAGCAGGGTGGTCACAGACCAAAAAAGGCCATATAGTCTGTTGTGGAGAATTTTATTTTATTTTATTTTTTTAATTTAAAAAAAAATTTTTTTTTATTTATTTATGATAGTCACAGAGAGAGAGAGAGGCAGAGACACAGGTAGAGGGAGAAGCAGGCTCCATGCACCGGGAGCCCGACGTGGGATTCGATCCCGGTTCTCCAGGATCGCGCCCTGGGCCAAAGGCAGGCGCCAAACCGCTGCGCCACCCAGGGATCCCTATTTTTTTAAATTTTTTTTAAAGATTTTATTTGTTTATTCATGATAGACATAGAGAGAGGCAGAGACACAGGCAGAAGGAGAAGCAGGCTCCATGTGGGGAGCCTGACTTGGGACTTGACCCCGGGTCTCCAGGATTGCGCCCCAGGGCCAAAGGCAGGCGCTAAACCACTGAGCCACCCAGGGATCCCTGTTGTGGAGAATTTTAAAACAATAATAAAATCATCCCAGAGTTTTCGTGCTTTTCCTTATTACTACATGCTGGCAGTTAATAATGTTGATGATAAGACACCCTTCCCAGCAGCATACTGCCTATGACTGTCCAGAGCTCTATGAAGTGGTACTGTTGCTCTAGGTTGCTTTCTGTAATTCACTTCAGGAAAAAAAAAAATGTTTTCAAGACTCCTCTCCATTTCTGTCCTGCCTTCCTTTGCCCACTGAGAGTATTCTGGATACTTTTGTTTACCCAAAGCCCGGGAACATTCCCTTGCCTTTCAGACAGTGCTCCCAGGGCTGTCCCTCTTGCCCAGAGTGGAATGTGCATCTACCATCTACCACTCCAAAGGAGACCTGTTATCAATTTTTTAAAATATTTTTAAAATTTATTTATGATAGTCACACACACACAGAGAGAGAGGCAGAGACACAGGCAGAGGGAGAAGCAGGCTCCATGCACCGGGAGCCTGACGTGGGATTCGATCCCGGGTCTCTAGGATCATGCCCTGGGCCAAAGGCAGGCACCAAACCGCTGCGCCACCCAGGGATCCCTCCTGTTATCAATTTTGAAAGTATTTATAAGGAACTTTGTGTGAGGGGTCCAATCTGGACCCTTGTGCTCGGAGGCCCCCACAAATTAACCTGAGAGCCTCACCCCAGGAACTATGGCAGGAGGCCACTTGTCATATTAACCTAGATTCTTGCTACTGGCACCTAGCTAAAACTGTAAAACTATCCTGCAGCTTCAGCTGCTTCTCTCTGTGAGGCTTTCAGTTTGCAGGCTGCTCAGTTCTTGCAACACTATGGGCAGGGAGGGGTTGGAGGTTCTGAGACTCTGGCTGGCTGCCCAGATTTTTCCTTATGGGAAAGAACAGGCTCTTTGCCTTTCAGGGAGAGTTTCCAGTGTCTGCTGGAGCACAGAGAAGCTTTTAACGGTGCAGTTATCAGATAAGAGGCTCATGTTGGAGTTAACCCTTTAACTGTTGTGGTGCTAGTTCAGGCCAGCTACCAGAAGAAAGGGAGAGGCACGGGTGGGTTTGGGTGCTGCTCTGTGATGGGCTAGAGCAGGGGGTTTCCTGCGTGGCCTGTCTGCCCTGTTCTACGTGCAGCCTCCAATGGAGAGACCAGGACAGAGCTGCCCCTGGGTCAGCAGGGCCTGTGGAGTAAAGAGGGGGCATGATTGCTCCCACCATCTCCTTCCTGGCATCTACCTCTAGGCCAGGGAAGAATTCACTGGGAATTTGTGTGAACCATGGTTCTTGCCAGCCCAGCAGTCCTGATGGCCATGTGGGTCCTCTCTGGAGATCCTACTGCCCCAGGAGACTCCACCCAGCATTGGCCTTGTGCCCTCTGACTCATGATTTGGGGTTGTGACCCTTGCCTGCCTAAAGCAGAGATAAAACCGCCTCCAAGGGTGGACTGGGGTTTTGTTGACTTTAGGCTGGAACATTGCTCTATTGGAGTCCTTGCTCTTTGTAAGCAGGTCCACCCCTCTGCCCGTGTGGCCCCTCCAGGCTCAAGCATTTCTGCAAGATAGAGAAGGCTGTCTTGTGCCTATGCCCTGCTTAACACTGATTTTCTCCATATTGTCTTTCAGCTCTGCTCAGGCTAGCCCCATCCCCACCCCGGGGTTGTTTTTTTTTTACATACAAGGCTTCAAGTGGTGGCAATGTAGGAAATGAGAGGAGAGGCCAGAGGCCTCCAAGATCCACCAGGCTGGGCGGACTTGGGGGTGGAAGGTGAGGGCGTGGCTCCGTTTGCCACAAAGCAGCCTCCCACCTTGCAATAGGCTTAGAGCACAGACTGCGGGCAGACTGGAGTCCCAAGTCCAGCTCTGCCAGCTGCTAGCTGTGGTCAGGTAACCTGAGGTTCGGTGCCTTCCTCCTCTACCTGCAAACCAGAAGTTATCTCTTGGGTTGTCCTATACTTAAGCAGCAAAAGGGTCCGAGTAGTTAATGAGATGAGGCGTGCTATTGTCATTTTGTATCATTGTCATAAAGGGGAAATGTCAAAATATGAAAGCCAAGCAAACTGGAAGCAGATCCTAGGGAGTTATCCATATTTCCTCTGTGTTCAGCTGCACATGGCTCTTCCCTGTGTGAGCAGATCGGACCTTTCCAGGACTGTATTGCTGTGAGGGAATGTCAGGTGCAGATGGCAGGTGAACAGATAATGAGTGGAGTGGCAGTATTTTGCAGATGTCCTCTAGAGAACACAGATTCCCAGTTAATGGTAGTCCATGAAACTAGTGGTTTCTACCAAGTAAAATTGAGAAAATGCTGAGTTAAAAGGTCTCTCTCTCACAAAACTCAAAGGTTTTTTTAACGTGGCTAATATACTTTTAAAAGAAATAATAATGGAGAACTTCAAGCCTATGTAAAGTAAACAACAGCATAGTGGACCTCACACCTGGCTGGGTACCAACAGCTACCGTTAGACTTGTCCCTGGGTAGCGCCACCTGCTCCCTGCCCCCACTTAGGTGCAATCACTTTTTTTCTTCTTTTTCGGGTTAAATTTACATACATTGAATGTACATGGAGTTTAAAATATTTTTAAGTGAGAGAATGTCATTTTTTTAGTTCAAGTGTCTGTACTTTATCATGTGTAGCTAACAATTCCAGCATGCTAGTCTTTCTCCTCTGACTTAAAATAAAAAATTCTGTTACTTTAAAAGCTAATGTTTAATTCAGTTGACTGTCCTTTGAAATCACATTTATTGGGGTATGCTTTATATTCAGTGAGCTTCCAATCTCTATCTCAACCCTTGGCTTGGAACCACTGATCTGCCTTTCATGGCTATAGCTTAGACTTATCTTGCCTAGAGTTTTGTATAAATGGAAACATGCAGCAAGGAGACTTTGGCTTCATCACTCTGTGTTCACTGTGTGTGTAAGATGAGTGCATGCGGTTTGATCCTTCGTACTGCTGCCTGGTATCCCACTGTAAGGATGGGTCACCTTTGTTTATCATCTACCAGTTGAAAACATTTGGACATGTCAGGTTTGTCCTGTGGGCATTCCAGGAAAAGTCATGGGTGGGATGTATGTCTTTCCTTTTTCTTGGTTAGATATCTGGGAGAGGAGTTTACCACTTCATGTGGAAAAACCATGTTTGACCATAAGAACTTGCTGAGCTGTTTTCCACAGTGGCTGTGCTGTTTAGGGAGTATCATGTGCATTCTGTGATGTGTTTGGTTGGCTCACAGTATATACCCTCTGGATAGGGAGCAAGCTGTTGCCATCGGACAGAAGCTGTGTGCTGTACTTTCATCTCAGGAAGTTCTCTTGTTTTGTTGTTTTTTTTTTTTTTAAAGATTTTATTTATTTATTCATGAGAGATACACAGAGAGAGAGAGAGAGAGAGAGAGACAGAGACAGAGTCAGAGACAGAAACACAGGCAGAGGGAGAAGCAGGCTCCATGCAGGGAGCCCAATGTGGGACTGGATCCTGGGTCTCCAGGATCACACCCTGGGCCAAAGGCAGGCGCTAAACCACTGAGCCACCCAGGGATCCCCAGGAAGTTCTCTTGTAATTGGTGGGGCTGCTGTCCCTCTCCGGGCTGGATCCTTTGCAGGCTACTCCCTACCCACCCATGACCCTGGCTCCTGGTCCCGCAGATGGTGCAGTCACTGGGTTTTGCCATCTACCGCGCACTGGACTGGGGTCTGGACGACAGTGAGGAGCGAGAGCTCAGCCCACAGCTGGAGCAGCTCATCGACCTCATGGCCAACAATGACTGTGAGGACAGCAGCTGTGGAGCTGCCGATGAGGGCTATGGGGGCCCGGAGGAGGAAGAAGAGGCCGACGGTGGCCCCCGTGCTGTGCGCACCTTTGCCCAGGCCATGCGGTTGTGTGCGGCACGCCTGACAGACCCCCGTGGTGCACAGGCCCACTACCAGGCGGTGTGCCGGGCGCTCTTTGTGGAGACGCTGGAGCTGCGGGCCTTCCTCGCCAGGGTCCGTGAGGCCAAGGAGGTGAGTGCACAGGGATGTGCAGGGGGGGGCGGTGAGTACATTGAGGGCTCCCTGGAGGCCAAGCAGGGCAGGCATGGGCCAGGTGGAGCATGTGGAAGGGGAGCAGGGCGCTGGGTGTGGTATGAGCAGGTGGGAGGGACCACAGGTAAAGAAGACTTGGCATCTGTCCTGCCCCATCCCCCCACTTCCCCATGTGCTGGTACCTCTGTCTCCAATAGGAAGTGGAAATCCTCAGCTCAGGACTGGGAGTAGCCTAGGCTTGCTGTCTGCACTCTTTGTGGGCACTGCTCCAAATGCTTTGCAGGTTTTACCTTAACCCTGAGCCTACTTCTTAGCCCATTTGCCCAGGAAGGAGCTGAAGTTCATGGACATTAAGTTACAGGCTCTCAGCCTCTTGGCCCCAGGACCCCCCAGGTCCCCATGTTTACATCTCCAGCAAGGCCTGGGTGTCCTCTCCCCATTGGTTACTTCTGGACACAGGAGCTAAAGGCTCCTTGCTGTAGGTCCATGCCCACAGGTTCTCACTGTGCTTGGAGTTTTGGGGAGGTAGGAAATGCAGTGACAGGAGCGCTCCACCACTCTTTTTACAGATAAGCAAAGACAGGTTCTGAAAGGTGTCCCTTGCCCCAAGTGTGAGTTAGTATAGGCAGACTGCAGTCTTCCCAGGGCTGTCCTGTCTCTTCATGGTCCCAGAATTACTAGCTGGAAGTCTTTCTTCAATCTCCCATCTTCTCCCTTGGAGGGGGCTGGCATACTTCCTTGAAGCAAGGGGTCTTGAAACAGGGACTTCTGCCTCCCATCCGCAGCCACAGATGACAAAATGCAGACTTTGTAGAGGGCCAGGGAATCTGCTTCACCCATTCTTGGTTAAATGGAAGAAGGTGTTTTTTGGAATTGCCTGATGCTAGTCCCTGGTTCTACCCTGACCAGCTTCCCTGAACCTGTGGGTCTGAGTAGACTCTCAGGATTGTTCTGATTGATGGAGCCTGTGACCCAGCACAGGATAAGTCAGTGACACTGCTTGAGCCATTGAGCCCTCATCTACAGCCCCAAGGGGGGTGTGGTTGCTCTGCCCACTCCTTGTTTCCCCTTCCCACTTCTTGGCATCTTGGAGATGTTCTTCTAATGTTCTAATTAGTGGATGGTCTTAATTCTTTTGTTTTTCTTGCTCTGAAGTCATCTGTTCTGTTACTGAGATCAATTCCTTATCCAGACAATGGAAGCTCTTTCTTTAGCAGGAGCAAACCATTCTAGACTTCCAAGTAATTGACCCAGGAGATGTCCAGGGAATGGGTAGTGACAGGGAGTGAGAAGAGGGTCTGTCAGCGACACACTTCTGGGCTGGCATTTTAGGAAGAGACACCGTGCTCAGGGACAGGTATAGAAACTCCAGGAGGGGTGAGAGACCCACCCTTCATGCCCTTTGCCCACAGGAACTGCCAGATCACACACAGGTCTATTTTTAGAATCAGCCAGATCACACCCCATGTGCTGCTCCAAGACTTGGCAGCATTTTCTAGAGCATCCCAAAGCAGTTTAGCAAGTAACTTGGGGTGAAACCAGGGTAACCGGTTCTGTCCTAGGTCATGGGGGTGGGGGGAGGTGGTGAAGTGGGAGCTGTGTACTAAAGGTTAGATGCTTCTCCAGGGTAGGGGACTTGATGGGAACAGAGTCTCCAGCTGCTGTCATGATCCAGGACAATAAAGGCAATGAATCTAGCAGCCTCTTCCCAAATTCTCAGCAAAGAACAGTTACCTAACAATCCTTGGTGTTCTCCTTTGGCCCTCACCATGATGACAGCATTTTCTCTCCTTCAAGAAATACAAACCTGTGTCTGTTTCCCAGGACTTGCTGTGTAACTCATCCATCTACCCATCCACCCACCCATGCATTCATTCATTTATTCATTCATTCAACCATTGTTTGAGACCTAGCATCTGTCATGTGCTAGAAGCCAGGAGTACTCAAGTGAGAAAAAAACAAACATATACGTGGTTCTGGCTTCATGGAGCCAGTAGTCCAGACAATAATCAGAGAAGCAGATAAATGTAAAACTGCCACGGGGATCATGTGTCAAGAAGCAAGCATGGGTATTCTAAGAGGGTGGGTGTGCATGTGCCCTGGGCAAAGAGGCTGAGGTATTCCTGAGGAAGCACCTGGAGAGGCTGGGTCTGAAGAAAGACTGGGAGCTCTTCACAGATGACAGAGGGCTTCCCCCTGTATCCCTTCTCTGGGTTGTGTAAGTCATCTGAGAGAAGGGTACAGGAGGTTCCGTATGGGTGCTAGGTGGGTGTCACGCTCTCACCCCTGCCCTCGACCAGGAGGAGCTGCCAGATACTTGATGGGACACAAAGTATCCCACATGGTTCCAAGACTAATGGAGTTGTTTCCTTAGATCTTTCTGAGTCCAAGCCTTGGCCAGAAATTCCCACTCATCCCTTTTTAGCTGGTGGAATAGTAGCCAATGTGTTGGGGAAATGTCCCCAGATGGACAGACCAGCAGGGACCCATTTCCCCATGACTCCCATTCTCTTACCTTCTCCTGGACCAACAGATGCTGCAGAAGCTCCGGGAGGATGAGCTGCAAGCAGAGAAGCCCCTGGCAGAGCTTGACAACCTAGGACACACAGACTGGGTAAGACATGGCTTCTCTCCTAACCTGGGACACAGGGTGCAGCCCCCCAATCTGGGGTTTGTGCCAGGGCCTTTGGGAACCCTGCTGGGTCTAAGGGCCTTTTTTGTCTTCTTGGGGGCCCAGGCCCGACTCTGGGTCCAGCTCATGAGGGAGCTCCGCCATGGAGTGAAGCTCAAGAAAGTTCAGGAGCAGGAATTTAACCCCTTGCCCACCGAGTTCCAGCTTACCCCTTTCGAGATGCTGATGCAGGACATCCGTGCCAGGAACTACAAGCTACGCAAGGTCATGGTGAGCTGGTAGGGGGAGGAGCCTGCCTCCATGCCTTCTGCTCACCGGTGGTTCTGGAGCCCCCACTCTGTGTGTGGCCACTGAGCTGGGTTTTCAGATGTGCACAGGCAGATATGGCCCTGATTCACCTGGCTCACTTGACACAGTGTGACATGAAGGACATGGTACGACATGAGGGACATGGTGTGACACCAGGAATGGAGTGTGACATGAGGGATGCAGTGTGACACCAGGGATGCAGCATGAAATCAGGGATGTGGTGTGACATGAAGGGCGGGGTGTGACACCAGGGACGTGGTGTGACATCAGGGATGCAGTGTGACAAGGGCAGGCAGAAGAGATGTGTGGAGGATTCTGGAGGACCAGTAGCAGGAGCTGAAATTGTGGGATTGTCTCATTTTATGCTCACATAGGCCTTCCGTGTACTGGCTTCACTTTGCAAATGTTAAATGTGTGAGTTCATTTCGTTCTTAGAACAAGTGAGTGAGAGGGGTGCCACTGACCTTCATTTCCACAGGAAGGACCTGAGATGTAGGGAAGCTAGTGGTTGTGTCATAGCTGCCTTGTCCCTGCCATGCAGCCCCTGCAGGGAAGGATGGTGTGAGGACTAGCCCAGCTCCTGCCCTCAGCCTTGGCTGCCTCCCATCCTCCCCTACAGGTCGATGGAGACATCCCTCCCAGGGTGAAGAAGGATGCCCATGAACTCATCCTGGACTTCATCCGCTCCCGCCCTCCACTGAAACAGGTACCAGCTATGTGGGGCCCCCACTTTTGGCCTTCCCTCCCCAAGGGCAGAGTGGCATCTCTACCAGTGGAGGTGGCTGGAAGGTAGATTCTGAGATAGACCTGGGGGCCCCGGGAGTACACAGGTCACCTTCTAGTCTGCCCCCTAGTGTGCCAGCTCCTGATAGGCCTGGCTGTGCCAGCAGGGTTCCTCCCCACTCCAGTGTGTCCATGGCACAGCCCCACTGCCCTTCCTTCCTGGAGCTGCCATACTCCCTCCAGGTCTCAGAGAGAAGGCTTCGCCCCCTACCTCAAAAGCAGAGGACCCTGCATGAGAAGATCCTGGAGGAGATCAAGCAGGAGCGGAGGCTGCGCCCAGTGGGAGGCCAATGCTGGGGTGGCCGGGGTGAGCATAGAACCCCTCCCCCTGCCCATCTTCCCTCCATCACTTCTCCCTTCCTGCTCTGTCCCCACCTCCTCACTTTCCTGTCCTGCCCCACCTCTCTGCCTCCACCAGGGTTTGGCTCTCTGCCCTGCATCCTCAATGCCTGTTCTGGGGATTCCAAATCCACTTCCTGCATCAACCTGTCCATCACGGATGCCGGGAACAACAGTCAGCGCCCACGGCCCCGGGTCTTGCTCAAGGCGCCCACCTTGGCTGAGATGGAGGAGATGAACACATCTGAGGTCAGAGCCCATGGGTTCCTGGAAAGAGGCCAGGGAGGAGGAGGAGGGGCAAGTGAGAAGGGCTGAGTAAAGCCAGTGTGTAGCATTCAGCTGTGGACATCCACTGCTCAGGGCTGAGGGCAGCACTCTTCTTTGGAGCTGGTGTCCTGCTGTGGGGCTGGGTCTGCCCTGAGACCAAACATGGTGGGACTTGGGAACACTTCCCCATTTGGTGGCTCAGACAGGTGACTGTAACAGTGACCTTGGGCCACCTATTCCCATAGCACAAAAAGGGCTGGAATGTACATGCTCCATCATTGGACTTGGGAAGCTAAGCAGCCCCTGGCTTATGTGAAAAGCCAATGTGTCTCAGTGTGATCCCCTCCCCCCCCCCAGTCATGTCATCACTGCCCTTAGAGCCCAGGGAAACCAGGGGTGGTAGCTATCTCAGTGGGCTGCACCTGACACCAGACCTGTCATCTCTAGGACTTTCCACAGGCCTCAGGGAAGGGTTTGGTTTTTGAGGTCCTTGCCTTCCACTGTCTAGAGGATAGTCAGGCTGGGCAGTGAGTAGAGGATGGCCCCATGGTGTCTGCACCCAGCAGCAGCCCCCTGCCAGTTTAGGGACAGACAGGAGGTGCTGGCATGCCGGGTGATCAGGGCTGAGTCTGGTGTGTCCACAGGAGGAAGAATCTCCGTGTGGGGAGGTGACACTGAAACGGGACCGCTCTTTCTCAGAGCATGACCTGGTCCAGCTACGGAGTGAAGTGGCCTCTAGCCTGCAACCAGCCACTCAGCCCCAAGGAGGGTTGGAATCATCCAGGCCCCGTGCAGGCAGTGTGCATTCCTGGAGGCCAAGCACCCAGGAACAAGGCAAGTGATGCCTCTCACCCCCTCCTCTTTTGATTGTGTCATGTGTGGGCACCATGTTCTGTCTTCCTGAGCAGGTAGCTCCCAGAGGGCACAGGGAGCTCACGTCTGCAAGAAGGATATTTAAAGGTCAAACCCAGACTTATCTTATTGCCTCAGGCAGGCATCCTCCACTGTTTTTTTTTTTTAAGATTTATTTATTTATTCATGATAGACACACAGAGAGAGAGAGAGAGATAGGCAGAGACACAGGAAGATGGAGAAGCAGGCTCCATGCCGGGAGCCCGACGCGGGACTCAATCCCGGGTCTCCAGGACTGCGCCCTGGGCCAAAGGCAGGGGCTAAACCACTGAGCCACCCAGGGATCCCCAGCATCCTCCACTTTTTACACTTTAAAACATTCTTATTAAATTAGTAATCCACATTTTTGTAAAATACTTTTTAAAAACTTCAGATTCTAGTATTGAGAGATAATTACTATTAATATATTGGATATGAAAAGAAAAATGAGCAGATGGAGGATGGATTGACGGATGATGGGTGTATAGATGGATGGAAGGTGGATGGATGATAGAAGGATAGATGAATGGATGGATAGGTGGATTGTAGATGGATTATGGGTGGATAGATGAATGATAGAAGGACAGATGACTGATGGATGGATGTCATATGGGTGATGGGTGGATGGATGGATGGATGAATAGATAGATGATGAGTAGATGGATGGTTGGATGATGGGTGGATAAGCAGGTGGATAAACAAATAGATGGATGGGTAAGGTGATTGACAGATCTTTCTAGTGTTTTTTTTTTTCCCTGTCAATTAAAACATGTCTGCAATGAACCAGATGGACTATGCAGCACTTACCACTCTAGAACCTGACTTGTCATCAGCTGCTTTCCCTGTTCAGCACAAAGGTCAAAACAACTGGCCATATGGCATGCATTAGTCCCACTGCTGTAAGGGCTGTGCTCCCCAGGTGCTGACAGGACATGGGGTTGTCATCTGCCCCCTCCCCTACCACTTCCTATCAGACATGGCCAGGCCACCCTATCTGCCCTCAGGGCTACCTTGAGCCATGCTTTCTTGCCACTTTCAGCGAGGTCCCATTCAGTAGCTGACTCACTCTCTGGAGTGAAGAGGTCCAGACCAGGCCAGGCCAGTTCCATACCTCACTGTCCCCCTACAACTCTCCTTAGGACTCAGATCCCCTGTGGTGGAAATGAATCTGCCTCTTTCTCCTCCGTCCCTTTCTGCTGAAGGGCATTGAGTGATTCTTAAGAAGGATGCAGTCTTTCTGGGAGACAGGCACCATCTGCTTTCACTGTTGGCTGCTATGGGACTCCCAGCATTGGCCCATTAACAGGGATCAAATATGGGGCCCACCGCACATACCTGCCCCTTGTGTGGTTGACATGCTGTCTACCTGTCCTGCTTCCCCACTGCCGGGCCAGCCTTTCCATCACTCCTGGGCACAGCCCTCCCACACCACAGTTTCTGCTGGGTTGTCTTCATAGGGCTTCTGTGCTCTTGCCTCAGGTTCCTTCCCTGTGAGAGTCCAAGCCCAGCCTGACCCCAGCTCCCTGCCACCCAGTGACCTAGATTCAGCAGAGGACAAGCCAGCAGCTTCTGCGGCCCCAGACACCAATCACCTGTGGCTGGTGAGTGACAGAGGCCTTGTTGTCCATGGTGACTGGATGGGACATCTCCCCGGGACAAGGCCTAGCAGGATTGGGGCAGCTCCTTTAGACAGTGTGGCTAGGTCTGCTCTAGAGCCACCAAATCTGGGGCAGTGGTGCTGTTACCTTTTGGGCCTTCTGAACACTGCAGCCCCCAGTCAAAACAGGACCTTCCTAAGGGGATAGCGGGCATGGGAAGTTCTTGCTTCTGTCTCTGAGGGTTAAGGCCGATGAGAAGCTGGAGCCCCGCGTCTGAAGGCAGTGAGCTGTGACAGAGCACCTTATAGGGCCAAGATCTCGACTCTTCTCCTGCACTGCTTACCTTCCTCAGCTGTGAGTTTTGTTGTCTGAAGTGGAATTGTGAAGGGCTGACAGCTGCTGGTATTGGATCTGAGCCTTGGGGTATGATGTCATCAAAGGGATGACAGTGGTGCAGGGCCTGGTGAACACAGGGCATCTGGAGGTCACTGGTGGTATCCTCGCCCTTTCCTTGAAATTTGTCAGGAGGCTCAAATGAGAACAGATGTTAAAATGCTTTGAAAAGTGCTATGTAAATGTAAGGCAGTATTAGTAATGATATTCCCACTAAATCATGTGTTAGCTATTGCTGCGTTAAAAATTATCCCAAAACTTAAAAGTGCAAAAAACAAATTTTTATTATCTCACAGTTTGAGGGTCAGGAATCCAGAGGTGGCTCAGGCCTCCTTGGGGGTTACACTGGAATGTGGCTTCTCACATGGACTGCCCCAGGGCTCTTGAGTGTTCTTAGGAAGTGGCATCAGGCTCCCCCAGGGCTCATGGTCTGAGAGACACTAAGTCTCAGAAGTGACTCCTTGTTATTTCCACTTTAATCTGTTCATTACAATTGAGTCACTAAGTACATTCTCAGAGGAGGAGAACTAAGGCGCCCCCCTCCACTTTGGTGAGGAACCAGAACCAAATTTTTTACTTCTTCTTTTCTTGTGTTTGAAGTATTCCTCAATGACATCTTCAGCCTCTTTGTCCTAGCCCTTAACCACCACACACAACCAACCACTTTATGGGGTTTTCCCTGTCAGTTTTATAGAGGCCCCCCCATCTCCCTAATTTCTCATTGTCATCAACCTATTTAGGTTGACTTTGTGATCAGCACAAAGCACCCCCACCAACTTAACATGCAGGCTCATCACAGTTGAGTGATACAAGTGCACAGTGATGGATTTGGCTAGTGTCTAAGGCTGTGGCAGCTTCACAAATTCCACGTGCTGAGCCATTGTGGATGAGGGTGGTCCCCAGCCCCTCTTGGGAAGCAGTATTAATGTCCATAACACCTCCAGCAGCAATACCTTCCTTGGCCATAGTGCTGGAATGTGGGTGAAGCTGAATTTTGGGTGTATGTGAGCCTCCACGTAACTCAGGGGCAACTGGGAGAGAGGAAGGCTCACTTCTGCTGCTTCTTCTTTTTTTTTTTTTTTTAAAGATTTTGTTTATTTATTCATGAGAGACACAGAGAGAGAGGCAGAGACACAGGCAGAGGGAGAAGCAGGCTCCATGCAGGGAGCCTAATGCGGGACTCGATCCTGGGACTCCAGGATCAGGCGCTGGGCTGAAGGTGGTGCTAAACCACTGAGCCACCCAGGCTGCCCCAAGCTAACATTTTAAATTTGGGGTGTCAGGCATTGCGCTAAGGGCTTTATGTGTTATCTCAATGGAGCTGGAATACAACTCCACTTTCTAGGAGAGGAGCTGGATTTGAGAGGTCGAGCTCCACACTAACCTCCATGGAGGGAAAGGCAGAACAAGGTATACTCACCATGGTGGCCTAAAGAGGTAGGCGGTTGTGGAGGTAGGACACGTGCCACCTAGAGATGGGCCGATGCAGGCAGGAGGTGCCTAGGGCCTTCTGCTGCCAGGGAGGAGAGACCTTTGTGAAGGGTTCCAAGAAGAGAAGATGTAGGGCAGGAGACCCTGGCTGATTCTGATTGGCCGTGGTATTGTGTGCAGGTGAGGGACAAGGTTGGAGTCTGGAGAGCACTGTGAACACTGGTAGGGTAGCTGGAGGGGATGTGGTCATCCATGGGCTGGGGCCAGGTCCCAAGAAACCTTGCTTGCTGTTGTAGGAATCCATGAGAGAAGTCATGAGAAGCCTATGTGGCTCCCAGGGATAGAGGAGCTGAAGAATGGGGTGTTTTAATTTTTTTTTAATTTTTTTTAGGGATCCCTGGGTGGCGCAGCGGTTTGGCGCCTGCCTTTGGCCCAGGGCGCGATCCTGGAGATCCGGGATCGAATCCCACATCGGGCTCCCGGTGCATGGAGCCTGCTTCTCCCTCTGCCTGTGTCTCTGCCTCTCTCTCTCACTGTGTTCCTATCATAAATAAATAAAAATTAAA
Source organism: Vulpes lagopus (assembly GCF_018345385.1). NCBI lineage: Eukaryota > Metazoa > Chordata > Mammalia > Carnivora > Canidae > Vulpes > Vulpes lagopus. The sequence goes on along the minus strand of NC_054833.1, from coordinate 90,272,036 downwards.
AAATAATAATAATAAATTTTTTTTATTTATGTATGATAGTCACAGAGAGAGAGAGAGAGAGAGAGAGAGAGAGAGAGAGGCAGAGACACAGGCAGAGGGAGAAGCAGGCTCCATGCACCGGGAGCCTGATGTGGGATTTGATCCTGGGTCTCCAGGATCGCGCCCTGGGCCAAAGGCAGGTGCCAAACCGCTGAGCCACCCAGGGATCCCAATGGGGTGTTTTAAGAGGTTGCGAGGCTTGGGTAGTCTGAGGCCATGGACTCCAGAGTCCTCAGAAAAGAGAGAAGCTTGTGGATAGACTCCCAAGTAGCCTCATTCCTTAAGGCCCGAGGAGCACCCACCCCTTGACCCTTCTGTCCCTAGGAGTTCAGCCACCCTGTGGAGAGCCTTGCTCTGACTGTGGAGGAGGTGATGGATGTGCGCCGCGTGCTGGTGAAGGCTGAGATGGAGAAGTTCCTGCAGGACAAGGAGCTTGTCAGCAGTCTGAAGAAGGGGAAGGTAAGCTGGCCTGAATCCCAGCTGGCTTCTTCACCATGCAGAACTAACTAATCTGGGTCTTTTCTTACAGATTTGCTGCTGCTGCCGAACCAAGTTCCCGCTGTTCTCTTGGCCACCCACCTGTCTCTTTTGCAAGAGGTGAGCCTCTGTAAGCACCCTGGCTGTGAATTAACATGGGAGGAGGAGGTAAGAGTCTCTGAGCCAGCACTGTCCAGTAGAACTTCCTGTGCTTGTGGGGATGTTCTATCATGTGTCATGGCCTAGTGCAACTATGGAACATGATTTTAATTTTTTATTTAGTTTTAATAGCTAAGGGGCTCCCACTTTCAGCAAAGATGGGGTAACAGGCATGTCAAAAAGTAAGAAAACACAATCCATGGCAGAAATATCTATCAAAATCACCCAGAACTGACACAGATGTTAGAATTAGTAGATACAGACATTACAAGGTTTGAACTGCATTTTTTTAAAAGTTTTTTTTATTAATTCATGAGAGACACACACAGAGGGACAGAGAGAGGCAGAGACACAGGCAGAGGGAGAAGCAGGCTTCCCACAAGGAGCCTGATATATGGGACTCGATCCCGGGTCCCGGGATCACGCCCTGAGCCAAAGGCAGATGCTCAACCACTGAGCCACCCAGGCATCCTTTGAACTGCATTTCATATGTTCCAAAAGTTACAGGCAAGAAAGATTTGGAGAAGACACAAACTTCTAGACATGAAAACCAGGATATTTGGATGAATATTTGGAATTACAGTGGATGAGATTATCGGCAGATTGAACATTCAGAATAATGTGTGGAAGAAAAAAATTAGTGGACTCAGAGACAAAGCAATAGAAACTATCTAAAGTGAAAACACTGAGAGAAAAAATAACTTAGAAAATGAAATGGTGTCAGTGAGCTGTCAGATAATGTTAAGTCTAATACAGATGTAATTAAAACTTCCCAAGGAAAAGGAGAGGGGACAGAAAAAGTATTATAGTTAAAAATGTGTTTCAAATTTGATGAAAAATATACACTCACAAGAAACTCAATCCCAAGCAAAAGGAATCTGAGTACAATTATACCAAGGCACCTATTAATCAAATTGATCAAAACCATAACAAAGAGAAATTCTTTTTTCTCTTAAGATTTTATTTATTTATTTGACAGAGAGCAAGGGGAAGAGCAGAAGGAGAGGGACAAGCAGGCTCCCCGCTGAGCACGGACCCCAGCGTGGGGCTCGATCCCATGACCCTGAGACCATGGCCTGAGCCAAAATCAAGAGTTAGATGTTGAGGCACCTGGGTGGCTCAATGGTTGAGCATCTGCCTTCGGCGCAGGGCATGATCCTGGGGTCCTGAGATCAAGTCCCATATCAGGCTCCTTGCAGGGAGCCTGTTTCTCTCTCTGCCTTCGTCTCTGCCTCTTTCTCTGTGTCTCTCATGAATAAATATATCTTTAAAAAAAGAGAGAGAGAGAGAGAGAGAGAGAGAGAGAGAGAGAGAGAGACTAGATGCTTAACGCACTGCACCATGCAGATGCCCCAAGAGAAATTCTTAAAATCAGCCAGCGAATAAAGACATATAGATGACAGACAAGAGTGGTTGCTGGCTTCTCACTGAAATAATGTGAACAAGAAGAGCATTTTTGAAGGACTGAAAAACTGTCAATCTAGAATCCAATACCCAGCAAGAATATGCTTCAAAAACAAAGACAAAAAGTAAAAACATCTCCAGAAATACAAAAACCAAAAGAATTCTTCACAGTAGACCCACACTAAAACAAATGTTCAATGAGGTCCTTCACATAGAAGGAAAATGACTCCAATTGGAAACCTGAATCTATGCAAAGAAATAGCACCAGAAGTAGCAACTACTAACATAAAAGGTTATTTTCTTATAACTATAAGGTAAATCAAGATCCAGTACCAACAGGGTGAAATTCAGTGTCTGGTATCCAATAAATGATTACTAGGCATGCCAAAAATTTAACAGCAGTGTATTAGAGGATTTATAACTTATCTATAAGTAAAAGCTATCATAACAATGGCATTGCATTCAGGCCAAGGAGGGGATCAGAAGTGTGCTGTTGGAGGTTTCTTAAACTCTACCTGAAGACAGTAGGCTATGATGTTACAGAAATACAGTATAAGTCTGAAAGCAACCACTATAACAAAGCAGAGGAATAGCATGCAATCATAAAAAAAAAAAAAAAGTTGATTAATACAGAAGGCAGAAAAAGGAAAAGGGAACAAAACACATAGGGCAAAAAACAAAAAGCAGAATGACAGTCCTCAACCCCGCCGTGTCATAGTTACCTTAACTGTAAAAGGCCTGAACAAGAGGACTAGAAGGTAGTGTCCCAGACTGAATTATGAAAGCAAGACTATCTGCTGCCTGCAACACATGTACTTGACATAAAGAGACACTGATTGGTTAGGAGAATGGAGAAGATACGCCATGCCAATACTAGTCAAAAGATAGATGATGTATTAATTTCAATGTAGATGGCAAAGAATATGACCAGAGATAGAGGCATTTCTGTCATAACATTAATGGAGGAAAGTAACTTCTAAACACTTGACATACCTAACAACAGAAGTAAAAAATACAAGGAGTAAGAATCTGATATAGTTGTAAAGAAAAATAGATAAATCCATTGTTATAATTACAGAGTCAATAGTTTTTTCTCAACAACTGATAAAACTTGTAGACAGAAAAATATTAAGGATATAGAAGACTTGAACACTACCAACCAATTTGATCTGACATTCATAGAACACTACACCCAGTCTCAGCATTATGTACTCCTTCTCAAGTACACACAGAACATTTCTAATATAGACCATATTCTGGGTCATTAAACAAGTCTCATAAATGTAGAAGGACTCAAGTCATGGAAAGTAAGTTCCCTGACCACAGTGAAATAAAATTAACCCAGACGTTTCTAGATGGCAAACCAAGTATAAAAATATCCTTGCAAGGGCAGCCCGGCTGGCTCAGCGGTTTAGCACCACCTTCAGCCCAGGGTGTGATCCTGGAGACCCAGGATGAGTCCCATGTCAGTCTCCCTGCATGGAGCCTGTTTCTCCCTCTGCCTGTGTCTCTGCCTCTCTCTCTGTGTGTCTTTCATGAATAAATAAATAAAATCTTTAAAAAATAAAATAAAATGAAATGTTCATTTTATGAACATTTTATGACATCGTCCCTTGTTTTAAAAAATGGATTTGGCAAAAAAAAAAAAAAATGGATTTGGACAATTTGTCCCCTGACAGATTTACCTTTACCTTTATAGAATAGTACATATCATACCCCATTTCATTTATTTTTATTTTATGTGTAAATGTGTATCTTTGTCAGTCACACTTAGAAAGATCTGGAGGTGGGAAATGGGTCTTCAGGGATTGCCTCTGAGGATGGGCTTTACACGGCAGAACTCTTGGGTCTCTATTGCAGTTTTCTTAATATCAGGGTTTTTACAAGAATGTGTTCATTTTTGAAATCAGGAATGGAGAATAAAAAGATGTTAATCACCACTTAAAACAAAGTGGCCCCTCTGGCTCTGATGGGGCTTCTCTGGTTGGGAGTGTTGGGCTCACACAGGTATAGAGGGCATGAAACTCCCCAGACTAAATAGTCCACAGAAAGACCTGTGAGGGGCAGAAATACTTGAGATGTACAGCTAATTAAAAAGAAAAGCAAGATTTGGGGATAAAATAAATACTGAAGTAACTGGGGATCAAGCAGAGGGCAAGGACAGTTTGACTGGCAGGACCTGTTCCTCTGTGGCCTCTTCCCAGCTGACCCTGCTGCTCTTCCTCTTTCCCTTCCAGGGCTGTCTGCACTTCCTGTAGCATAAAGGTAAGGATCATCTGGGGTCTGAGGTGTCCTGTGGCTGACCTGGCTTGTCAGGAGGGGCAGAGCAGGGTGCTGAGGGGGGACAGAGGTTCTGTCTCCTACAAGCTGGTCACACACAGATGAGCCACCTTGTCCATCTCCTTCCTCCACAAGCAACCCATTCCTATACTTTCTAAGACTGTATAGTTTTTATTATTATTATTATTTTTTACAGTGGGAGAGAGAGGATTTTAAGCAGACAACCCACTGAGCACAGAGTGGGATGTGGGGCTTGATCCCACAATCCTGAGATCATGACCTGAGCCAAAATCAAGAGTCAGGCTCTTAACCAACTGAGCCACCCAGGCACTCCAAGACTTTGTGGTTTTTAAAGACCCTTGTAGGTGTTTGTGTTTTTTAAATGTTTTTTTTAACATTCCATGTTAGCAGGCTGAAAAGAAAACCCTTCACTTCTCCTCTAAAAGTCCTACATTCTGACACAATTTCCTTGAATGTTTTTGGAAGGGTTCTTGCGGTGTCTGTGTACATGAGGTGTATAGATACAGAAACATAATCACATTTGGAACTATATCATCCTGTTACACCTCAGCCTAGAAACAAGGGCCTGCTGCAGAGGAAGAGTGACCACTATGATCTTCACTCCTTTTTATTGTTTCACCACTGAGAAACCTCTACCTCTTTGACCTGAAGAATTTACTGCATATAGAACATGATGCTAGACCGTGTGTGGTGCAAGTACCTGTCTAGATGGGCAGAAGTTGTGATTGGGTGTGGGTAACAAGCAGGGGTGGGCACATGCCTTCAGAGAGCCCACATCAGACATTGCCAGGGTGTCATGCAGGCCCAGAGCATGCGGCTGTTGATGGGTGTGTCTGTCGGGGGGGTCCACCTCTCCCTCTGTGTGTTGTAGATGAAGATGCCTTCTAAGAAGTTTGCACACATTCCCGTCTACACGCTGGGCTTTGAGAGTCCTCGGAGGGTGTCAACTACCAAACCTACACCAAGCCAGAGAAGAGATGCCTTCCAGTGTGTTCCTTTACCCTTTGCTGATGTGGTCAGGCGTTGACAGTAATACAAAAGCTGGGGTGGGTGGGATGGTTTGCTAGGACACTCCCAGGACACAGAAATCCAAAGCACTTGTCTAGAAAGAGATACCTCATGGGGGTCTTGGGGACTAAGTAGTAGGAGATGGGAATTGAACTCCTAGCAGACCCCAGGATTCCAGCTAACTCTTGAGGAAAAGCTTTTGCTGTGGGGAAATATGGCAGGTGGGACTTCCCTGATGGCTCTGTCCTGTTTCAGATCCCTGCAGGGGCCCCAGTGGCAGAGTGTGGAGGAGACGTTCCCACACATCTATACTCACGGCTGTATCCGCAAGGATGTTTGCAGCGACTGCACCAGCTTTGTGGCAGACGTGGTGCGCTCTAGCCGCAAGAGTGTGGATGCACTCAACACCACGCCTCGCCGTACCCGCCAGACGCAGTCCCTCTACATCCCTAACACCTGGACTCTCAACTTCAAGTGATGGCTCTCAGCCTTACTGGACCACCCAGCCAGAGACATTTCAAGGAGGCCAGACATCTGGGGAGGAGCCAGGCTAGGCCTGGACATGGCTGAGAAACTCCCCATTCTGGGGCATAGCCGCTAGCCTGCCCTCCTGAGTGTGCATGTACATATATATACATATATAGATACATTTATATAATATATACACACAGCCTATATATTTATATACATGTCTCCTGGCCCCAGAGTTTATTTAGGGTCAGGCTCACTCCAGGACCCTCCCTGGGGGAGGCAATTTCCTTTTGGGAGTCCTTGGGTGGGGTACAGGATGGGGCAGGAATGGGTTTTCTCACTCAGGAAGGACAGCAGTGGATTCTAGATAATAGAGCTATGAAAGACCCTACCCCTGTATTTGTTCTCTTCTCCATCCCAAGGATGAGAACACAGCAGCTTCCCCTCCCTAGGTGGATGTCCAGACTGGGACAGGACACCTTGGTCCCCAGGTAGGCAGGAGCACTCTGCTGGCCTCTGTGCTCTGAGCAGAACCTGGCCTGCAGACACAGCCAGGAAGACCGTCAGTGGATAGATACTCTCCTAGCACCATCTCACCCTTCCAATTGGAAGGTCCAAGGCCAAGCTCACTCCTTGCCCCCTACCCAGCATCCATTCCCCAGCCATCTGCCACATCTGGCTGGTATTGCTGTCCTCACAGACTCAGAGGTCCAGAGATGGTGCTGGTTCCAGGGCCCTGGTGATGCTGGCGGTCCTGGTCCAGGAAGAAACTCTGTAAATTTGTACACACGGCTGCTCTTGGCCTAATAAAGGTGGTCTCACAGCCTTCTGTCTGGGGTGTGGACTGAGGACTATTGAGCCACAGTGGTGGGCACATTCTCAGAAGCTGGGCTCTGAGGGGTCACCTGCCCTCTGGTGCACATTCAGGATGCCCACCACGACAGGAGGGTGCTTAGGCCCACTCCTGTCCATGATGCCCAACTTCATCATCTGGCCATCTTGGTCTCACGGCTGGCAGGGCTCCATGTGGCTCAGCCTGATGCCTACAAATTGCCAGCCTGGCCCTTTGGCCTCCTCCCCAGATCCCTATTCCTGTTCTCTGGGGAGATGATTCCCTTAGGGTTTGATGGGTAGGGGCAACTCTGCTCTTCAGGAGACTGGATGGAAAAGCACCTACATGCTCTGCCTGCCACATGCATCTGGGAGGTGGCTTCTGTTGTCATCTCACAGGTAAGAAAATCGAGTTCAAGAGAGGAAGGAATTTGGCCAAAGATACATAGCTCACGTGGGACTTCAATGCAGGTCTATCAGATGCCAGGCTCTAACTCCCTGCCATATGGACAGGGGCCTGGAGGAGGCCCTGAGGGACGGGACTTGTAACAGAAGGGCCTGCAGGAGAGGGTCCTTCATCAGCTGGGGTCCATGACATTCAATTATACCAAATTACAATAGCCAATAAAAACAGCCAGCTTCCAACACTTTTGGGCACTTCATGGGCAAGGAATATTTTTATTCTTATTTAAAAATGAGAAAGCAAAGTGGCCCCTGGATGGCTCAGTCAGTTAAGTGTCTGACTCTTGATTTCAGCTCAGGTTATGATCTCAGGGTCAGGAGATCGAACCCTGCATTGGGCTCCCTGCTTAGGGTTCTCTCTCCTCCTTCTGCTCCCCTCTCCCTCTCTTAAAAAAAAGAGAGAAAGCAGACACAGAAAGCGTAAAGATTTGTTCCTGGTCACAGAGCCAGCAATGTGTGACCCTCCATGGGCATATGCTTCTGGGAGGTGAACACTGTTGCCATCGTTTTAATTACATGGGTGAGGGGATCCCTGGGTGGCGCAGCAGTTTGGCGCCTGCCTTTGGCCCAGGGCGCGATCCTGGAGACCCGGGATCGAGTCCCACGTCGGGCTCCCGGTGCATGGAGCCTGCTTCTCCCTCTGCCTGTGTCTCTGCCTCTCTCTCTCTCTCTGTGACTATCATAAGTAAATAAAAATTAAAAAAAAAAAAAATTACATGGGTGAGGAAGTGGGCCTGCCAATAGGATCAGGCCCACATTCCCAACAGCGAGAAACCAGTGTTCTATTCCACATAGGAATACTTGGAAATTAAAAACCCATCCTGGGGGTAGCCCCAGTGGTGCAGCGGCTTAGCGCCGCCTGCAGCCCGGGGTCTGATCTGGAGACTGGGGATTGAGTCCCACATCGGGCTCCCTGCATGGAGCCTGCTTCTCCCTCTGCCTGTGTCTCTGCCTCTTTCTCTATGTGTGTCTCTCATGAATAAATAAATATAATCTTTTAAAAAAAATAAACCCTGGGACAGCTGGGTGGAGCTGCGAAGGGCCCACATAAAAGCTTGAAGGTGATGTTGGAAGGGATCCACTTTGTCTCGGGGTTTGCCTTCTGCTGACCCTAGGTACTGAAAGCTATGCAGTCAGCCCAGTGAACCAAGCCCTGTCTCCACCTCACCTAATTTACATTGTGACAAATGGAGATCACTTTGTTTAGAACTGAATGGTTTACAACCAAACTCCTAAGGGCCACGCCTGCCTTCAGTGGTACAGGGAGAACTTCAAGTGGGCCTGATGTTGCATCGCTCGGCATCACATGACTGCTCTCTTGTGGAAGGCAAAGGAGGCAACTCCAGGCTGAGACTCCCCAAGTTTTCATCCACAGGTGAGGCAAGAAATCTGCATAAATTGGTCACACACTTTAGGGGTGACACCAAATCTATTTAACAACTAGCCCGGCCTTGGACAAATAGAATGAACAAGAGAGCGGCGTCCTGGGGGGTTCCACCTGTGCTGAGCATAGCTCTTTAACAGGATTATGGGAGGTAGGGAGGGTAAATTCCAGGGGACTACAGGTGCATGGCTGGAAAGGATGAGGCATGTGGGGAGCTAGAGACAGCAGCTACATCAGGCGATGTGAAGTAATGCAAGAGCCTGATGACCAGTACAGGCCAACAGACCAGCCAGGCACACCTGTGTGCACACACCCTCTCCCTGTGTGTGTCTGGAGGCTCAGTTCCCAATTGGGGTGGGCATACCTACTTCCCAGGATAGAAGGATTAGTACAGTGCCATCCCCACACTCAAGGCTGCCCTCTCCTCTATTCTAGCACACACCAGAGCCTCTCCCTCCTGCATTTGGGCCTCTGCGGTGTAGGCCTGCATATTTTAATCCTCTAAAGAGTTTTTAAGAAATATCAATGCCTGACCCCATCTCAGAATTTCTAGGGATGGGTCCTTGATCTTTATTGTACAAATCTCCCCAGCAGATTTTGAAACACAGGGAGGGTGGCGAGCCTCCACCTCAGACCACGGATTCCCATACCCCGATTATCGGGAGAGTCACCTGGGACGCATTCGCGACGACAAAAGGCAAACTCCCAGTCCGGCCCCTAACACTGGAAGATTTCCAGAAATCTGCAGCTTTGGGAGGGTCCTGGGTTTTGACGTGTTTACTCTCAGGAAGGACAGAAGGTCCCCCCCGGCAGCCACGGAGGCGGGCTCCGCGCCGCCCAGCTGTCACCTGCGCACCGCCACAGGTGCACCGTGCTCCTGCGCGCATCCCCTCCTCACGGAGCCTCAGCTGAGCTTCCTCCCGCCCGGCGAGCACGCTCTCGGACAGCAGGGTCTAGGTCCCGGTGTAGACGGCTCGGAGTCCATGTGGCCCCGACATCCGTCGCGGACACGCCTTAGGAAGGCCAGCTGTGGGTACCCAGCGCGGCCGCCGCGGGAGGGATGGCCGCGTGGTGGCGCCCAACTCGCGCGAGACTTCGTCTGGACATGCCCGCACCTTCTTTGATGCCCCCGGTGACGGAGAGGAAGTTCCGGAGAACCTCAACGCGCAGACGTGACACGCCAGCCTCGCGCCAGCGCGCCGTAAGTGCGCAGGCGCGCCAGCCGTTCTCTTTTCTGCTCTTCCTTCTCCCGGTCTCCAGACGTCAGCGGCCGTTGGGTCCTATGTCGCGCCGGGCCCTCCGGAGGCTGAGGGGGGAACAGCGCGGCCAGGAGCCCCTCGGGCCCGGCGCCCTGCAGTTTGTCCTCCACGATGACGATGATGCGGAAGAAGAAGGTCCAAAGCGGGGTCCAGGTGGCCGGCGCTCCCGGGGCGCAGGCAAGGAGGGCGTCTGCGTCAACAACCGGTTCGAGCTGGTGAGGAACCGGGCTGCCGGGGGTGGGGGCGGTGGGAGGGGGCGGTGGGAGGGGCGGGGCCCTGATGTCACGGGGGCGGGGCGACTCGTCTGGGCCGCAGCTGGGCGGGGCCAAATCGGCGAGTGGGGCGGGCGGTGTGGTGGGCGGAGCTACGTCGGTTCGGGCTGCAGCGTGGAGGCCGGGCGTTGCGTTCTGGGCCGCCGCGGAGTGGGCGTGGTCGTGACGCCTTGGGGGCGGGTCCGCAACCTGTGGTCGGGGTCTCAGGTCTCAGGCTTTGGGGGGCGTTCGCTTTAGCTTAGGGTGGGGCGCTGCGTCCAGGGAGCACTTGGGGGTCCGGGCCCCTATAGACCATCTCGCCCCCTGCTCGCGCCCCGGGGCTGAGTGTTCTGCTTGCTTCTCGCTGCGTCCCCTGAGCAGGTAGATGGTGGATGTGAAGCGAAGGAGTAAACGCCCCCTGGGGCTTCTTCAGCTGGCCACAATCAGTATATGGGCTTGTGCGTGCATCGTTTTCGTCTGGCTTTTCTGACCTCCCTGTGCGGGCAGAGTGTCCACGGTGTGCCCCACTGGTTGAACAAGCCGCAGGGGGTCTGAAGGTGATGGGGAAACCAGCGACTCTTCTTTAGCTCGTTCTTGGTCTTGGATTGCACCCAACTTTAGGTAAAGTTGACAAGTTAGGAGCCCATCATAGATGACAGGGAATGTGGGTGGGCTACCAGTTCTGGAGTTTGGTTCCGAGATTATCGACCTCCCCTCCAAGGTGAGAGACGGCCTTGCGGTGGAGTCTGGGGTGGTGGTGGGACCAGGCCCTTTCTTCAGATTCCCTGCAGTCTCCTTTTTCCTGTTCTGATCCTGAGACCAGAAGCAACTCCCTCCTTTCTACTCTGTTTATTGTCATGCTTCCTTTCTTTTTTGACATTTTTATCATAAAAAGATTCAAACATGTACAAAAACAAGAGTAGTATTAACCTTCTGTGCTTATCTCCCAACTCCCACAATTGAACACACAGCAGGCTGTCTCCCCAGTATTTCTATCACATCCTGTGTTCTTAAATTTGCCAGTCATTTTTCTGACTTCTCTCAAAACACCCAAGTCTTCTCCCCCATCTCACTTGTTCTTATCAATTTGTGCTGTATTCAGCCATCTCCAAGGACGTTTGATTGTGTTGTGCTTCCTCTTTCCCATATACCCCAGATTTGTCATCTTTAACAGCCATAGCTTTTCTTTGGAGGACATTTACACATTCCAGGCACTGCTGTTGTACCACAGGATTCTCGTAGTCTGGGAAGGAGGTCATATTGTCCTTGTGAAACGAGGTAGTAAGTGACACCTGCAGAGTAAATCCAGGCTTTCTTACTTAAAACTTGTACTCTTAACTATGTTATGGTATTTTTGGTATAAAAATTTTATGGTATAAAACAAATTTTTTTTTAAGATTTTATTTATTTATTCATGAGAGACCCACAGAGAGAGGCAGAGACACAGGCAGAGGGAGAAGCAGGCTCCATGCAGGGAGCCCACTGCAGGACTCGATCCCAGGATCAAGGGATCATGCCCTGAGCCAAAGGCAGATGCTCAACCGTTGAGCCACCCAGGTGTCCCTGAAGCAAATGTTCTTAATGTTCCTGTTGAAGAAGAAAAGAGAGTAAATGGACAGGGGGGTGGGCAGAGTGTTTGCAAGAAGTGGAAAAAGTGTGAAGAGAGTGCTTACATGTGAAGGGAAAGAAAGAATACTGATGTGGACCTCCCTCCCCATGAGATCATGTCAGTGGGACTCACGGTCTGTACCTGTTCAGGATTCTGCTGTCTATGTGTTCCCCTGTCACCAGCTCAGGTGTCCTTCCTGGTCTCGGGATTCATACATCCAGCTCAACATTTGTCCCTTTTTAGACCTTTCACAGATCTGTCAAACCCATAGTGTCCAAATGTTAACTGCCTTTGCTGCCTCCTCCAGCTTTCCCTGTCTTGGTAGAGGGCATTTCCATTTTGCCTCTTGTCCATGCTGCAATGTGAAGGCATCCCTGAGTTGCTTTTTTTCCTCTCACAATCTACGCAAACCATTGGGCCATCCTGTGGCAGTTCCAAGTGCAGCCTGTGGAGGGAGAGCATTGCCTATGGTTCGAATCATCACCGTCCTTATACTCAGTCCTGCTGCACCTCTTGTTCCTTTGCAGTCTGAACACAGCAAGCACAGTGACCCTGTTCGGCATGTGTCTGTCCTCAACCCTCCTTTCTTTATAACCCCCCAACGGCCCCATGAGCTCTTCTACCTCGTTCCTTTATAATCTTGCTTTCTATGCTCTGGCCATGGTGATCTGTCCTCCTCGCCATCTCCTCTGCCTTTAACACCTGTATTTAGGTGTCATGTGGCTCACTCCTTCTTGACCTCAAGTTTTGGTCAGATACCACTTTCTCAGTCTTGCTTCCCCTTCCTACCTGCTTTAATTTTTTTTTTTTTAATAAAGATTTTTGGGGGGATCCCTGGGTGGCTCAGTGGTTTGGCGCCTGCTTTTGGTCTAGGGCATGATCCTGGAGTCCCGGGATCGAGTCCCACATCGGGCTCCCTGCATGGAGCCTGCTTCTCCCTTCTCCTGTGTCTCTGCCCCCCCCCCCCATCTATGTCTATCATAAATAAATAAATAAACAAATCTTTAAAAAAATAAAGATTTTATTTATCTGTTCATGGGAGACACACAGAGAGTGAGGCAGAGACACAGGCAGAGGGAGAAGCAGACTCCATGCAGGGAGCCCAATGTGGGACTCATTCCCAGGTCTCCAGGATCACACTCCGGGCCGAAGGCAGCACTAAACCGCTGAACCACCCAGCCTGCACCCTACCTGCTTTAAAAATACACTTACCTTATCTTGGGGCACCTATGTCAGGTGGCTGAAGGTGGCTCAGTCCGGTAAGCATCTTACTTTTGATCTCAACTCAGATCCTGATCTCAGGGTCATGAGATTGAGCCCCATGTCCTCAGACTCTGTGCTCTGCGGAGAGTCTGCCTGAAGATTTTTTTTCTCCCTCTGCCTCTTTCTCTGCACTCACTCTCTAAAAAAATATATCCTTAAAAAAAAAAAAGTACAGTTACCCCCTTATTCCCATTTTCCCTTCTCTTCTTTCTCATTTTTCCCTCCTCCCTACTGAAGTATAAGCTTCTTGGGAATAGAGACTTTGCTGTTGCCTATCGTGTTTCTGCCACCCTGTGTCTGGCACCCAGATATGCAGAAAAGTTACTGCATGAGTCAGCGTTTCCTCTAAGAGGACCAGCAGGTATTGTCTCCAGCCAGAATGTTTGAATACAGGCTTTGGAGACAGAAGGACCCAGATTTGAATCCTGGCTCCATCTCTTCAGAGCTGTAAGAATGTAGATAAGATACGGTCTTACTTCATGGGGTTGTCATGAGTGATACATGAATTAACATGTGTAGCCTTTAGCCCAAGCTGGGCATATAGTCAACACTCAGAAAATACAGATACTAAAAGCCAAGTGAAGGGTGCAATAGAACTTAAGTAGAAACGTGACCCTAAGTTGTTTACTTAGAAACATTTCCAGGGGCCAGCAATGCTGTCCTACAGAGAAGAAAGAGCAGAGAGAAGCTCTCCTTTGTTAGTTTATAAATTTATTCTCAAGACAGGCTCTTGGGTGAGGTTTTTTTTGGCCTTAGAATAGAAATTTTTCCTATTTCATTCAGAGTAGTTTTTAAAAACCAGCTTTATTGAAGTGTAATTTATACATGATAAATGCGTCTGTTTTAAATGTATAGTTCAGGTTTTGCAGCATAGCATACTGTGCAGCCTTTGAAGATGACGTAGAATAGATATTCAGTATTTGGGGAGAACTACTTTGACTATCTGTTAAAAACCCATAAACACACTTTTAAAAGATCAGATTAAAAAAAAAAAAAGATCAGATTTTAAAGCACTGAGAAATTTTCCCTCTAAATGAGGAAGATCAATATTTTATAAAGAATTGCATTTAGGAGATCCCTGGGTGGCTCAGCGGTTTGGCGCCTGCCTTCGGCCCAGGGCGTGATCCTGGAGTCCCAGGATCAAGTCCTACGTCAGGCTCCTTGCATGGAGCCTGCTTCTCCCTCTGCCTGTGTCTCTGCCTCTCTCTCTCTCTCTCTCTCTCTCTCTCTCATGAATGAATAAGTAAAATCTTAAAAAAAAAAAAAAGAAAAGAATTACATTTAGCCTGTAAGCAACTCTAGGGCTGGGGACACTCAACCCCATGCAGTTGAAAATCTGCACATAACTTTTCATTCCCCCGAGCTTAACTGCTAATAGCTATTTATTGGAAGCCTTATTGATAACATAGAAATCTATTAACATGTATTTTGTATGTTATATATATTATATATATATAATATATACAAGAAAATGTTATTAAGAAAATCATATGGGGGAGCACCTGGGTGGCTCAGTCAGTTAAGCGTTCAACTTGATTTTGGCTCAAGTCATGATCTCAGGGTCATGGGATCGAGCCCTCCACCAGACTCTGTGCTGGGCATGGATCCTGCTTACGATTCTCTTTTCCTTTGCCTCGTGCTAACCTCCGGTCGGGTCGGGGGTAAGAAAGTCATAAGAAAAAAGAAGATACATTTACAATACTGTGCTGTATTTATTTTTTTTTTAATTTATACATAAATTCACATGCATAGTTCAAACCTCTTGTTCAAGGGTCAACTGTATGTGCATATGTCTGTCTGTTTTTAGGTACAATATAATGGCCATTCTCTGAAAGCAATTGCAATGAATCTGAATTGTAAAATTATTAGTTTTTTAAAGATTTTATTTTTATTTTTAAAGATTTTATTTATTCATCAGAGACACAGAGAGAGAGAGAGGCAGAGACATAGGCAGAGGGAAAAGCAGGCTCCGTGCAAGGAGCCCGACTCAGGACTCCATCCCAGGACTCCAGGATCATGCCCTGGGCCGAAGGCAGGTGCCAAACCACTAGGCCACCCAGGGATCCCTGAATTGTAAAATTAAATAAACCAGACTTCATCCAGAATAAGTCTCAGTGATCAGGATGCTCGTTTTTTTGTTAGTTTTTAGAGATTTTATTTATTTATGAGAGACAGAGAGAGAGAGAGGCAGAGACACAGGCAGAAGGAGAAGCAGGCTCTCTGCAAGGAGCCCGATGTGGGACTTGATCCCACATCCCAGGATCACACCCCGAGCCAATGGCAGGCACTAAACCACTGAGCCACCCAGGGATCCCTTTCTAAGATTCTTCAGATTAAAGTTATGTCACATCATTTCTTTTGTCCTCACATCTGTAAGATTATCTTTAGCAAAATTAGTATCTCTTAATGCTGCTATGAGTGAGGAAAGAATTAAAAATCCATATTCCAATTGTGTAATTATTTGAACAGTAGAAAAAAAGTTTGCAGTGGTTCTAGATATCTGCTGGATGTATAGACAGATGTATAAGGCTTTTGAAAAGCCCGAAGCAGGATGAACATAAGGAAAACCACAGCGGGATCCCTGGGTGGCGCAGCGGTTTGGCGCCTGCCTTTGGCCCAGGGCGCGATCCTGGAGACTCGGGATCGGATCCCACGTCGGGCTCCTGGTGCATGGAGCCTGCTTCTCCCTCTGCCTGTGTCTCTGCCTCTCTCTCTCTCTCACTGTGTGCCTATCATAAATAAATAAAATAAAAAATTTTTTTTAAAAAAAAAAAGGAAAACCACAGCAAGGCAAATCACGATCAAATTGTTGGAGCCAGTGGTAAAATTAAAATCATAAAAGTAGTTGGAAAAGAGACACATTATCTACAGTGAAATAATGATATGAATGATCCTGACTTACTAGATACAGAGCAAACCAGAAGGCAATGGAGCAACATTTCTGCAGTGCTAATGGAAAAAATGTAACCTGGCATTCTATTCCCAGTGAAATATTTTTCAAACATGAGCGTGAAATTAAAAAAACAACGATAGGGATCCCTGGGTGGCACAGTGGTTTAGCGCCTGCCTTTGCCCCAGGGCAAGATCCTGGAGACCCAGGATCGAATCCCACGTCGGGCTCCCGGTGCATGGAGCCTGCTTCTCCCTCTGCCTATGTCTCTTCCTCTCTCTCTCTCTCTCTCCCTCTCTCTCTGTGTGACTATCATAAATAAATAAAAATTAAAAAAAAAAAAAAACACAACGATAACTGGGTAGCCCCGGTGGCTCAGCAGTTTAGCGCCACCTTCAGCCCAGGGCGTGATCCTGGAGATCCAGGATCAAGTCCCACATCAGGTTCCCTGCATGGAGCTTGCCTCTCTGCCTGGGTCTCTGCCCCTCTCTCTCTCTCCTCTCTCTCTTTCTCTCTCTCTGTCTCTTGTGAATAAATAAAGTTAAAAACAAACAAAAACAACAATAACCATCAATGTGAAGTAAAGATATTTTCAAATAGACAAAGGTTGAGAAAATTCATTGCCAGAGTCATACTAAAGAAATATTAGGCCTGGTGGCTCAGTGGTTTAGCACCTTCAGCCCTGGGTGTGTTCCTGGAGACCCAGAATCGAGTCCCACGTTGGGTTCCCTACACGGAGCCTGCTTTTCCCTCTGCCTGTGTCTCTGCTTCTCTCTCTCTCTCTATGTCTCTCATGAATAAATGGATAAAATATTTATTTTTTTAAAGATTTATTTATTAATTTATGATAGACAAAGAGAGAGAGAGAGAGGCAGAGACACAGGAGGAGGGAGAAGCAGGCTCCCTGCCAGGAGCCTGACGCGGGACTCCATCCCGGGACTCCAGGATCGCGCCCTGGGCCAAAGGCAGGTTCCAAACTGCTGAGCCACCCAAGGATCCCTGGATAAAATCTTTAAAAGAAAAAAAAAAAAAAAAAGAAAAGAAAAGAAAGAAATATTAAAGGAAATTCTTCATTCTGAAAGAAAATAGTGCCAGGTGGAAATGTGGAAGAATGTGAAGGAGTGAGGAATGCTGGAAATGTTAAATATTAGGGTAAATATATAATGTTCCCTAGTTTTTAAATTTCTTTAGAAGAAGATTGGCTCTTTAAAGCGAAAGTAATAGTGTGTTATTGGGTTTACAACACACCAAAGTAGAATGTATGGCAGTTAATTGTCCTTAGAATGGAGGGAAATGTAAGCATGCTGCCATAAAGGTCTTATGTTTTTATATGAAATAACACGAGATGCATAAAAGATGCTTATTGTAAGTTTACAGCAAGTACTGAAAATAGAAAGCAGACATAGTCTGAGGTTAGCTTAAATGTAGACAAATAGATCAACACAACAGAATCAAGAATTCAGAAATGGGTTTATGCTTATACAGTCAATTGATTTTTTTTTTTCAAAAGCAATTCCATGAGGAAGGTAAAATCTCTGTAACAAATGATGCTACAGTAACTGTATGGAGAAAAATGAACTTCAATCCATACAGTCCCCTCACACAAAGCATACTCAAAATGGACCTTGGATCTCCACATTAAAGCTATAATGCTTTTAGAATAAAGTGTTGGAAAATATCCACATGACTGAGGTAGGCTAAGACTTCTTAGACTAGGTCCAGGAAGCACTAACTAATCCTAAGAAGATTGAGAAGGTAGACTTCATCAAAACTTAAAACTTTTATGCCCATCAGAAGATGTAGCTAAAAATATGAATAGGCAAGCCACACACTGGGAGGAAAAGATCACAAGACATCTATGACAAAGGATTTGTATCCAGAACATGTCTGAACAACTCTTATAAGTCAGTAAGAAGTCAGCCCAATTTTTCATTGTGCAGAAGATTGGAACAGGCACTTCACAAAGGGCTGGCTGATACACACTTGAAAGAATATTCAACAATAGTCAAAAAGTAAATGTAAATTAAAATTTTAAAACTGTGCCATTGTATACTCACTAGAGTGGCCATATTAGAAATACTGATAATGCCAAAAGAGGCGCCTGGGTGGCTCAATTGGTTAAGCATCTGACTTCTCAGGTCATGATCCTAGTGTCCTGGGATCAAGTCTCAAGTCCAGCTCTTCTCACTGGGGAATCTGCTGCTCCCTCTGCTCCTGCCCCCACTCATTCTACCTCCCTCTCTTTCGCTCTCTCAAGTAAACTCTTTAAAAAATAAAAAAAAAAAGGAAGGACACCTGGTGGCTCAGCGGTTGAGCGTCTGCCTTTGGATCAGGGCATGATCCCGGGTTTCCAGGGATCTCGTCCCTCATCAGGCTCCCTACAAGGAGCCTGCTTCTCACTCTGCCTGTGTCTCTGCCTCTCTCTGTGTGTGTCTCATGAATAAATGAAATAAAATCTTTTTTAAAAAGATTTTTATTTGCTTATTCATGAGAGACACAGAGATAGGAGAAGCAGGCTCTATGCAAGGAGCCCGATATGGGACTCAATTCCGGGACTCCAGGGTCACACCCTGAGCCGAAGGCAGCTGCTCAACTGCTGAGCCACCCAAGCATCCCAAAATCTTAAAAAAAAAAAAATTTTTTTTTTTTTTTTTTAAGGAAATACTGATAATGCCAAATGGTAAGCACATGGAGCAAGCAGAGCTCTCTGGGAGCAATATAAAGTTGTACAACCACTTTGGAAATAGATCTGACAATTCAGCATAAACCTTATACTTTATAACCCAGTTACTCAACTTTTAGATACTTACCCCTGAAACTTCTACATAAATGTTCAAGAGCAGCTTTCATTCAAACAGCCCCAAATGGAAAGCCACTTAAATGACTTCTGCCAGACAGTTAAGCTAATGTGGCATATCCATACAAAGACATACTGATGACCAGTAGTACAGGTACCAACAGGATAGGCCTCAGAACAGTGTTTTGTGTGAATGAAGCTAAACATGAAAGAAGACATGTTCTGGTTCTTTCTGCATGAAGCTCTAGGACAGGCACAAGCCATCTATGGTGGAAGAAATCTTAGCACCTGAAGTCAGCAGAAAATAATAATTGGGGGTGTTACTGTGGTATATGTTTCGGGGGTAATGGAAGTATATTATATCTTGGTAAGAGTATGGGTTACACACCTATGCATATGCCAAAACTCATATTGTATCTCCATTTAAAGATAAGTAAATTATACCTTGGTTCCTCCTCTCCTCCAAAAAATGGTAAAACTCATGCCCAGTGTTTATTGTTCCTCAAGACTTGTCCTGTAGAATAGCAGAGAATGTATGTGTAGTGAACAAAAACCCCTTGAAATTCTTATCCATTTGAGAACTTGAAACTGATGAAAATGCCAGCTTTTGGATAGCAAATAAGATTTCACTGGGACTGTTGGATAGAGTCTTTGAGTGCTTGTGCGTGCTGATAGAGATAGCAATGAAGCATGCACTGTCAGCAACTCTTAAAAGGCACAAAGCTAAGTATGTCATCAGAGGGCTCCATGTGTGGGTGCACAGAGCCAGAACATTGCAGGTGAAGTGTAGCTTGACATAGAGCTTATGAATTTGAATTTCTCTAAATACCTCAAGCTTCCAAAAGGGACTCAAGAAATAAGATCCTATGGGGCAGCTGGCCTAGTTGGTGGAGCATGTGACTCTTGATCTAGAGATCTTGAGTTCCAGCTCCACGCTGGGTGTAGAAATTACTTAAGAAGGAAGGTAGACATGACTTAATAAAAGTAAACCAGCAGGGAACCAGGGTGGCTTAGTTAAGCATCTGCTTTCGGCTTAGGTCAAGATCCCAGCATCCTGGGATTGAGTCGAGTCTTGCATCTGGTGCCCTGCTCTGCAGAGAGCCTGCTTCTCCCTCTGCCTCTGCCTGTTGTTCCTCCTGCTTGTGCTCTCTGTCAAGTAAATAAATAAAATCTTTCAGAAATATCTTTTTTTACTTTTTTTTAAAGATTTTAATTTTTTTATTTACGACAGACACACAGAAAGAGGGGCAGAGACACAGGAGAGGGAGAAGCAGGCTCCATACAGGGAGCCTGACGTGGGACTTGATCCTGGGTCTCCAGGATCATACCCAGGGCTGAAGGCGGTGCTAAACCACTGGGCCACCAGGGCTGCCCTCAGAAATCTTTTTTTTTTTTTTTTTTTTTTTGATTAAAAAATAAAAGTAAACCAGTAGGGTGCCTGGGTGGCTCAGTCAGTTAAACATCCGACTCTTAATTTTGGCTCAGGTTGTGATCTCAGGGTCATGAAATTGAGCCTTGAGTTGGGCTGTGTGATTACTGGAGAGTCTGCCTGAGAGTCTCTCTCCTTCTTCTTCTGCTCCTCCCCCCTAGCATGCACTTGCTCACCCTCTAATAAATCGTTTAAAAAAAAGTAAACCAGCACTCAGCTTCATTGGAGGCATTGGAGGTATCATTTGGTTGCATGCTGGAGAAAGTATGGGTGCCAATTCTTTCATTAAACCCCCATTGTTTAGAGGAAATGTCCCAGGAGGCCTCATTCCAGCTTCCCCCCTTTGCTCCTGAATCTAAACTACCCAGACCACAGCTGAGCCCCTGGCTTTACAATGGTGCTACTCAAAAGAAAGCATCCACAATAGGAATTGCCATAGTTATTAGTCAGGTTGGGACAGATGCTATTTTGGTAGAATTCCAGCATTTTTGAATCGGATATGGATTTATAGATAGACAAGCATGACATACTCCTGAGTTGTGTCCTTGCCACATGGAAATCTCCATCGGTGAAGAAAGAAAGCAAAAGAAAGGATGCAAAAACTTGTTCCTTTCTTTTCTTTGATACTTTCCAAACTGAGACAGTAGGTCCAAAGAGAATCTGAAAAATCACCAGGTAGAGTATGATCTTAGTTTAAAAAAAAAACAAAACTTAGGGTTTGGGGGGTTAAAGTAGATCTTGTTTTTATTTTTCAGCTTTTTATTTTTCAGATGTCCTAAATTGAACATACAGTTTTATTTTTGGACCTCAGTGTACTAGATGGGGTCCTTCCTGTCTTGTTTATGAAACATAGTTGTTATTCCGTGTTGGACTCTTTTGTTTACTTTTTCATGGACTGGGTGAAGGGCCGGAAACGTGACTTGTACTCGCCCCTGCCCCTCTCTCACTTCCAGAGTGTGTGTGCATGCCCGTGCACCATTCATTCCTTTTCCCTGCTATATCAGGTTCTGTTGTGTGAGTTACTTTTATTAGGGAAGAGTTTCTCAGTAAGTCACTCCTTAGGTACCTTTTCTTCTCCTCAGTCCTTTTGCTGTCGGTTACTGTAGATGAGCTGAGCTAGAGTTCCCAGTGGCTAAATAGATAGATGTATTTACAAATCTTTGCCCTGGGGCAGTGTTCAGGAAGGGAGGTGAGTTGTAATGTTTGGGAACTCTTATGAAGTCAGCTCTTAAGACAGAGACACCATGGAGCCACACAGTGCCTCCATGTTCTCTGGGGTTCACTGATTAAAATGACCCTGAACATGTCTCCCTGCCGCAGCTCTGCCCTGATCTCCATCTCTAATGCAGTTCAGTATCACCATTTACTATGTGGCCAGGATACACTGAACATCCTTTTGTCTCTCATGTGTTCTTCCAGATAAACATCGAAGACCTTGAGGAGGGACCTGTGCTGAATGGGGAGAGATCCGATTGTCTGCTTACAGATGCTGTGGTGTCAGGGAACAAAAGGAGATCTCAGAGTGGAAGTGAAGACACCAAGAAAGCTGGCGAAACAGCTGACAAAGCAGTGCCCCCAGAGCAGGTATGGGGACCAGGAGGTGCCCACCACACACACACACACACACACACACACACACACCCTCTGCTGTCACTTGCTGAGTTCCAGTTACCCCCAAATTCTCTTGGGACCTCAGATAAGATTTGCAGGAAATCCTCGAGATTGGTTGTGGGCATCAAGGGGACCACATACAGGGTCCCCTAGACAAGTTTCCTTGACACAAGACTTGCCTCCACACTTTGGGAGGGTCTTCTTCTATTCCACAGGGTGTCTGTTCTTTGTGATTGTGTGTCTGGAGCTCTGGTCAGGTGGACAGGCCTTTGGGTGGACATGCCTTGAAGAAATGTTAGTGAATGTTAGTGAAATGTTAGTCAAGTTAGTGTTGGGTTATGGCTGGAGTGCATGCTTGTTTACTCAGCAAGTACTTCTTACAAACTTTCTGGGTTCTAGGGACAAGTCTGCCTTCCAGGGGCCTCTGGTTGGGAGTGTGACAAGTGGGTGGACACGTGCATAGGGACACCTGACTGAGCCTGAGGTGGTGGAGGCATTACACTGCAAGGAAGGAAAGCACTAGGTGAAGGCACAAGAGATATTGAGGCAGAGGCATCATGTGTGTTGGGGGGTGGGGACAGTGCAGTACAAGGGGCCCTGGTCTCCCAGGTAGCTAAGTGTGCCAGGAAGGGTAGTTGGCAAAGTGAAAGATGAGAGCAGAGGGCAGGTGGGTGCCCTCTAAGGCCCTCTTGAGGTCGTGGGAAGCCCTGGGTCCTGTCTAGAAGTAGGGGAGAAAGTCGGAGGGAGGACCAGAGATGCAGGCCAGTGAGAGGTACTTGTTGGAGAAATAGGTGAGTTCACAGGACTTTCAGGGTGGGAGGGAGGGGATGCCAAGCCTGGGTTCCCATGTCCCTCTCTAGCTTGTTGCTTTAGTTGTCAGACTGAAGATTTTATTGTCTCTTTCCCTTGATTAAAATGTGCTTCTTTTTTTAGTCTAATATAAGTGGTAAACTCCGAAAGAAGAAAAAGAAACAGAAAAATAAGAAAAACACTACAGGAGAAATTTTGGTATGTGCTTTCAGCTGTTTCTCAAGATGAAGTTAGAACCAATTCATTTTTATTTGATATTTTGATGCTTTACCATTAGGATATAATTCAGAGGTCAGGGAAAGTCACTTGGCAAATTTTGCTTATGTTTGTTCATGTTGTTTCATGAGGGTTAGACCTCACTCTGTGCTTTCCATTTTCTGGCAACCATCTGAAATGACGTCCTTTGGACAGCACAGTCCCTTCTCAGTCCACTGCCCCTGTGCCCTGACCTTTTTCTAGTGCTGATGGGCTAATTTGATGTTGACATGTAAGCTTCCAGGTATAGCCTGTGTCAGAAAATCTGTTTCATTGATGATTCACTGTCTGGTTCTGTGTGTCCTGTCACTGGTAGTTACAGTCATGAGTTCCACCTGAAGAAGTGAGGTGAGCAGTGTAGGCATGTAACTTGTTATTTCAAGAGTCCTTCTGGTTCTGCGATCACACTAATTCTGAACTTCCTCTCATGAAGCATTTCTTCTTTTTTTCTGAATATATGTGTAGTATGTAGTGTTTGGATTATGAACTGTCAGGAAGTAAATACAGTATAATGCTAGTTCTTTGTAAAAATCATTTTGTTAAAAAAATCATTTTGTTGTTGATTGTTATGATATTTAAAGTCAGTATAGTGATTAATATGTTGTTCTGGGGCTTTTAGGAAAATGGACTGGAAGATATTGACCGCATCTTGGAGAGGATTGAGGACAGCAGTGGTTTAAACCGCCCAGGCCCGCCTCCCCTGAGCTCGAAGAAGCATGTCTTGTATGTGGAGCACAGGTACAGCCCCTCTCCCTCCTGGCTGAGACAGACTTTGTGAGAGGAAAAATCATACTAAAAGAAAGAAGAAAAGCTTACTGTATTTAAAAGTGATGTAGGTTTATGGCCAAACATTTAGGCAATAGGAGCAAGGAAAAAGAAGTAAAAGAGAAATCCAAGGAAATGATCTGTCACCTAGGTTTATGTATCTGGGACTGTTTTTTTCTTGAACGATATTGAAGAAAGATGTCACTCTGTGATAAACGATTCCTCTCTTGTCCTAGTAGACGCTTCTTCCTGAGTCACACCTTGATCTAGTTTATGGGTCTGAGACTGCTCTGACTTGGCCCCAGCACTGGCCGCCTATGCTTCCGGCCAATGTGGTTTGGGAGAACGTGGGCCAGCCAGTTGTCTTTCATGTCAGAATAGCTGTTCTCCCTGCTGGGTTTTATGTGACCTTTCAGAATTCCCAGAATCATTATAGAAGAACTCAATTTCATTTTTCTTTGTAAAATTTTCAATTCTCTAGACACTTGAATCCAGACACAGAACTGAAAAGGTATTTTGGTGCTCGAGCTGTCCTGGGGGAACAAAGGTAAGATCAACACTGGCTGTGTTCTCAGAGAAGGGAGGGTGCATTCCCAAGGCCAGTTAAACCCCTGGAGAGGGATGAGGAGGATAGGTAAGGCGCCTTGCCAAATGAAAGCCTGAGGATTTCTGGTTCTGAGGAATCTCAGGGGTCAGGGAGAAGTTGACATTTGACCTTTTCAGTGACTGTTGGGCTCTCACCCTCACACTGCCTCTCCTAGCATGTGACTCATAATTTTTACAAAGATTCTGTAAGTCCTAAAGTTTTGAGCTGAAATCTTGACCAAGTTAATTTTTTTCTCAATCAGCAGCAAAACCAACATAGGGTTTAGATTCTGGGATAAGTTTGATCTTTGTCAGTTTAACAGCTTTTAATGGTTGGCACCATGTGGTCAACACAATGAGAATGCTCTGAGCATGAGGATCTGTTTGCAGGATTTTCTGTAGGAGTTGGGGGTGTTTAGCTGTCTGGACACTCCAGCATGGAGTCCCAGTTCTGACCAGGAGCTTCCACACTAGCAGAAGCTTTGTCTTTTCTGGATGTATAATCAAATGCTTGTTATGAAAAAAAAAAAAAAAAAAAAAAGATGAGGTAAGGGGCACCTGGGTGACTCATTTGGTAGGGCACCTGACTCTTATTTTCAGCTCAGGTCATGATCTTTGGGGTCCTGGGATCAGGCCCCACACTAGGCTCTGCATTCACTGGGGAGTCTTCTTGTCCTCCCTCTGTCCCTTCCTCCTCACCTGTGCATCCTCTTTCCCTCTCAAAATCTTTAAAAAAAAAAAAAAAGGCTATTTATTTATTTTTAAAGATTTTATTTATTTATTCATGAAAGACCCAGAGAGAGGCAGAGACATAGGGAGAGGGAGGAAAAGCAGGCTTCATGCAGGAGCCCGAAGCGGGACTAGATCCCGGAACTCCGGGACCACGTCCTGAGGCGAAGGGAGATGCCCAACCGCTGAGCCACCCAGGCATCCCAAAATTAAGGCAATTTAGAAGTAGAATTGTCTCCTTTGACACCTCCACCTGCCAAAGATAACCATTCAGGACAGCTTGCTGCACCTGTGTGGGGTCCTCTGCACACACATCTTGTTCCCCGGCACCACAGAGTTTTGCTGGCGTGTCACACACCACCCAATTCTGCATGGCTAGATTCTAGGCACCATTTTCCACACCCTGGTATACAAGGGGAATGCGCTTACCCTAGGGGACAGGTGTTGGCTGTAGCCTCCCTGCATCTGTGTGGTCATTTCTAGTGAAATTGCGTGGCAGCAGGTATTCCCATTTGCATTACCTCCAAGTTGTTCCACTGCCCTCCAAGCACCTGTGTGCCTCAATCCACTTGCCATCTGTTTCTTCTTCTCTGAGCTGTCGTAGAGTTCTAGATTCTGTCTAACATGTAGATGGAGGACTTTTCTTTGCGAATGGCTTTTGCTTTTATCCTTGGTGTTAAGTTATTCAGGACACAGGGTTTTGGACTTTATGTCTTCTTTTGGAATGTTGATGAAAAACATTTTCACTTTTAAAACATTCCTCTGGGGTAGCCCTGGTGGCACAGTGGTTTGGCGCCGCCTGCAGCCCAGGGCGTGATCCTGGAGACACTGGATCAAGTCCCACGTCAGGCTCTCTGCATGGAGCCTGCTTCTCCCTCTGCCTGTGTCTCTGCCTCTCTCTCTCTGTCTCTATGAGTAAATAAATGAAATATTTAAAAAAAAAAAATTTCCTCTGGGTCACCTGGACTATCCTGGGCTGGACGTTGTGCCTGTCCTCACCAGCTCCGCTTGTTTGCTTCTGCTTGGCTCACCTTTGCCATCGCTTCACACTTCTGCCTTGTCTTGTTTCTGTGCAAATCATAGTTCATAGTAATTATATTTATTTTTCTAGTACTATTTTACTTCTAGAATATTGATTTCCTTAAAACTAAGTCCCACTGGGACACCTGGGTAGCTCAGCGGTTGAGTGAGTGTCTGTCTTCAGCTCAGGGCCTGGTCCCGGTTCAGGGATCGAGTCCCACATCCGGCTCCCCGCAGGGAGCCTGCTTCTCCCCCTCTACCTGTGTCTCTGCCTCTCTCTGTGTCTCTCACGAATAAATAAAATCTTAAAAAACAAAACAAAACAAAGTCCCACCAAAGGCTTCCCTGAGAAGCCACAGTTCCCTGTCTCCTTCATTCCTTAGCCTGCACGAAGATAGACTTAGTGTGTTTCTGGTTGTCCTTCCTGGTGGCTGCTTCAGAATCTGCAGATGTCATGTGCTTGGCTTTCTCTGACAGTCTCCATGACACAAATACTGGGCATGCTCATCCTCCCGCTGCTCTGCTCATCTCTGCCCTCCTCAGTGCCTCCTCCCGCCACCTCCCTGTATTCTCTATGTTCTTTACGGACAGCTTATTGCAGGGCTGGGCTAGCCCTGGGGTTCCTTAGATCACACAAGTCTGAACATCCAATTTTCCTTTTTATATACTACCAAGCTCCCGGTCAGAACTGGACTCTGTACTGGAGCATCCAGAAAGCTTGAACACCCCCACCTCCTACAGAAAGTCCTGTAAACAGACTCTCATGCTCTGAGCATTTCTCACTGTGTCTACCATGTGGTGCTAACCATTAAGAACTGTTAAACTGACAAAGATCAAACTTCTCCCAGAATCTAAACTTCATGTTGGTTTTGTTGCTGATTGAGAAGCAAAAATCTGGCTAAAGTTTCAGGGCTAGCAGCTCAAACTTTAAGAGGGAAAAATGAGTTTTCTTCAGATTTTGGCCATGGTTTTCAGGTACCATGTGTTTTCTTTTTTTTTCTTTTTTTTTTTTTTACCATGTGTTTTCTCCTGCAGTTTTGCCTTCTTGTTGGAAAAGAAATACACTTTTTTATCCTGTTCCTAAAACAGGCCAGAGTCTTACTCAAGTTTTCTTTCTTTTTCTTTTTCTTTTCTTTTTTTTTTTTTAAAGATTTTATTTATTTATTCATAGAGACACAGAGAGAGAGAGAGAGAGAGAGAGAGGCAGAGACACAGGCAGAGGGAGAAGCAGGCTCCATGCAGAGAGCCTGACGTGGGACTCAATTGAGGGTCTCCAGGATCATGCCCTGGGCTGCAGGCGGCACTAAACCGCTGCGCCACCAGGGCTGCCCTTTTTTTTTCTTTTTTAAGATTTATTTATTCATGAGAAACACAGAGAGAGAGGCAGAGACATAGGCAGAGGGAGAAGCAGGCTCCCTGTTGGGGAGCCTGATGTGGGACTCCATCTCAGGACCCCAGGATCATGACCTGAGCCAGCCACTCAATCACCGAGACTCTTAGGCATCCCAAATATTTTTTCTTAATGAAGTGGTTCAGATTATCAAGAAAGTATAAAGAAGAATGTCCACATGTCCACATGTCTGTTACTCAGCTTAAGAAACAAAGCATCAGTGATGGCACAGAAACCCTTCTTTGCAACTACAGCTTTCAGGGGGTGATGTGGCACCTGTGGCAGAGACTCCTGGATCACAGAGGTGGAGCACATGGCTGAGGGGAAAGAGCAGTTCATGCACAGCATCTCAGGAGATGGACCTCCCTCCTCTGCTGCCCACTTGTGCCTCTGTCTTGCTAGTTATCACTCAGAAGTGTGTTGACGTCAGTGTACTGATAGACCTTGCCAGTTCTCTTCATGGTTACTGTTCTTCTCTTTTCAAAATGTGTTGTTAAATTGGTGTCTCTTGGAGACCCGGGATCAAATCCCACGTCGGGCTCCCGGTGCATGGAGCCTGCTTCTCCCTCTACCTGTGTCTCTGCCTTTCTGTCTCTGTCTCTGTCTCTGTGTGTGACTATCATAAATAATAATAATAATAATAATAATAATAATTAATTAATTAATTGGTGGTGTCTTGAGACAGGGGAGAGGACCCACCTTATGACAGACCTGCCCTTCATCCTCTTTGCTCAGCTGGCATTGCATTTGTGCAGCCTGGCCCACAGGGAAGCCAGCTCACTTGAGTCCGCAGGGCCCCTACACATTTGCTCTCCTCCTGGTCTTTATTTTTGGTTTTCAATTTTTGTTTCCTTTTTATCTGTATTTCCTTCCAGTTTGCTGGACTGTAAATTTGCTGGGTTTTTTTTTTTCTTTCTCTGGTGGTTTGGTTATTTAGATTACACAGTTTCTAGTTTTGTCTGGCAATGGTTCCTTTTTTTTTTTTCTTTTTTTTCTGGCAATGGTTCTGTTGTGTTGTTGACACCATTTGCTTTCTGTCCTGGTCACGCTGGTGGAAGTACCACCACTCTTCCCCTCCCTTCTCTTCCCCACAGTTTTGTTTCCATAGTCCCTGCAGAGATCAAGCAGTGAAGGTTAAGCTGTGACCATGTCTTTTCTTCCTAGGCCAAGGCAGAGGCAGCGTGTGTACCCCAAGTGTACATGGCTGACGACCCCTAAGAGCACCTGGCCACGGTACACCAAACCAGGTGAGGGGCTGCGTGGTTTATGCAGAGCCAATGTGCCGGGGAGGACAGAGGACCCCCCCTCTCCCGCCGTCCACACCAGCTGCATGTTTTCTCAAGTACGTTTTCATGCAGCTTTTTTCTTTTTTCCTGTGGATACTGTCTCATAGGAAGCAACCAACTTCATTTTTCAAGTGTGATATTTTATATTTTGTTGCCAATTAGTAAGTACAAATAATTTACAGAAAAACAGCAACAGTGCAGAAAGGTTTGGGGTGTGGAGTAAATGCCCCATTAGAGGCACTTGGCGTCTAAGAACCCTTGGATCGTGGGGCGGCCCAACTGGGGTGGGACCAAGGGTAGAGGCAGGAGCCCCCACCATGACGGAAGCATGTGATGACCCCGCCCTGCCCCCGTGTTTGTGGGGTTCTGTGTGGTTCCCTCGTGCTGGTAGTGAGGACATGGGAAGCCCTAGGTTCTGGTGGGTGTCTTGTTTCCGCTCGTCTTTCACCCCCGCTTTGCTTCCCAGAGGCCCCTGAGCCAGGGCAGATGAGGGCTCCTCAGTTCTGTAGTGCTGCAGGCCTTGGCCTTTGGTGGGGCTGTCAGGAGGGTAGCCTGGAACCACTCACCTATTTCATGAAGCTCCTGAAGGTTCCTCAGAAGAATCTGGTACAAGGAGAAAAGACTTTCACTCGTGGTTATAGATCACCATCACCATGGATGCCTGGCTGCAGCCCTGCATGATCTCCCATGCCCACCTGGGTCTGGGCTCTGCCCAGTGTTTAAGCCTAGCCAGATGAGAGGCGGATGGCGCCATGTGTGTCCTCACCTCTATTGTCCTGGGATGGTGATGATCCAGGCACACCCATGGGGGAAGAAACACCTTCATAGGAAAAATGTAGGCAGAATGTGGTGCTCATGTGGACCAAGCCACAAGCAGTCAGCCCCAGGCACCCTGGAAAAGGAGACACTGATGGGGACTCATGTCGAATATGCACAGAGACTCCTCATCAGGAACACTGATGCTGCACTCTCCTCAGGTCTGTCAATGCGCCTGCTGGAGTCCAAGAAAGGCCTGTCCTCCTTTGCATTTGAGCATAGTGAGGAGTACCAGCAGACTCAGCACAAGTTCCTGGCTGCCGTGGAGTCCATGGAGCCCAACAACATTGTGGTGCGTGTGTCCCCTAGAGAGTTCTCACCAGCCTGCACCCTCTCCTCAGTTATCCAGGCTGCTCCGGGCCTGCATCCCAGCCTGTGGTCGCTCAACCCAAAGTTGTCCTTGTCCTTTCTTTCTTGTTCCTCTGACCCTCACTGTGTGCCTGGGTCACGGGGGCTGGGGGCCATGGCAAGGTGCTTCTCAGGACTTGCCGCCTCTCCCAAGGGCTGTTTGTTTGGGGGAGTGGTGGTAGAGGGTGAAGGTGGAGATCCCACCACAGGGGTGGTCCGTGACTCATCTGAGCAGTGGTGATGAGCTTAGTTTGAGGTGAGGGTATTGTGGGTGTCACTCTTTGTGACATTTTCCCAAGGTTTAAATGACTGAAGGAAAGCCCTGCCTAGGGCTGGTACTTTGCTGCCTACTGTCCAGGGGCCTCCACGTACAGCCCCATCCATTGTCCCTCTTTCCTCCCAGGTTCTGCTCCAGACTAGCCCATACCACGTTGACTCACTTCTGCAGCTCAGCGATGCCTGCCGCTTTCAGGAGGATCAGGAGATGGCCCGAGACCTCGTAGGTAAGAGCCTCCATGGGCCCGCCGCCCTGCTGTGCCTCGGAACCACGCACAGCTCTGCTGGAGGAGGATAGGTGCTGCCTTGTAAGGTGACAGCAGGTACACGGGGGTTTGCCAGGACTTTTTTTTTTTTTTTGAGAGGAAGGGGGAGAGAGAGGTGGGGGGAGGGGCAGAGGAAAAGAGAGAATCTCAAGCAGGCTCTGTACTGGGCCCACTCAGGGCTCAATCTCATGACCCTGACTGAGATCATGACCTGAGCTAAAACCAAGAGTCTGATGCTTAGGTTCCCCTTTTGGATATGATTCATATACTATATAACTTTGCTGGGGATCCCTGGGTGGCGCAGCGGTTTGGCGCCTGCCTTTGGCCCAGGGCGCGATCCGGGAGACCCTGGATCGAATCCCACGTCGGGCTCCCGGTGCATGGAGCCTGCTTCTTCCTCTGCCTGTGTCTCTGCTTCTCTCTCTCTCTCTCTCTGTGACTATCATAGATAAATAAAAATTAAAAAAAAAAAAACAAAAAAAAAAACTTTGCTGTTAAGAGCATACAATTGATACATTGGTGTTTATTTTTTTTTTAAGATTTTTTATTTATTTATTCATGAGAACACACAGAGAGGATTGAGAGAGAGAGGCAGAGACACAGGCAGAGGCAGAAGTAGGCTCCATGCAGGGAGCCGACGTGGGACTCGATCCTGGGTCTCCAGGATCACGACCTGGGCTGAAGGCGGCGCTAAACCGCTGAGCCACCCAGGCTGCCCGATACATTGGTGTTTAGTTTATTGTCAGAGTTGTACAGTTCCATCACCACCAAATCTAGGAAATTTATGTTAACTTACAAAAGAATCCCTGCCCATAACCTGAGACCTCCCTACCTCCAGCCCCTGGCAACCCCAAGTCTGCTTCCTATTTCTGTGCATTTGCCTGTTACGGACATTTCCTGTGAGTGGATTCCTGTGACACGTCTACCTGGCTTCTGTAATTTACCACAGTGTCTTCAAGGGTCACTCCTTTCACGGCTACCTGATGCTCCTTAGTGTGGACAGACCATATTTTGTTTATCTGCAAGCACTGGGGGGACACTTAGGTGGTTTCCACATCTTGGATCATGTGAATGAGCTGCTGTGGACATGTGTATGTGGGTTTTGTGAGGCCATGTGTTTGTGGCACTTTCAAAATCCTCGCTATGTTACCTTCTTCCTTTGAGAGCTTTCTTTGTGAGCCGTAGGGGGATAGGGTTGCATCCACAGTGGCCATGACACCTTCCCCTGGTGTTTGTGTGGCCCTCAGAGAGAGCGCTGTACAGCATGGAGTGTGCCTTCCACCCCTTGTTCAGCCTCACCAGCGGGACCTGCCGGCTGGATTACCGCAGACCTGAGAACAGGTGGGTTTCATGGATGACAGGTGTGTCAAGGTGTGTCCAAGCTGTCACACTATGTGAGTGCCTATATAGGTGTCATTGAAGCAGGTGGCAGGGGACTGTCCCCGATATGTCCTGCCCACTAGCTCACACAAGGGCATCTTGTGTTGTATTTACAACTTGAATGCAGGAGGGCTGAGTTCAAGGACGGATGGGGCAAGCCTGGTGTTCCCTTTGTCCTTGTTAGAAGTGTGTCTGACAAGCCACTTCATTATGATAGGATCTGTAGTTGTGTTTACTTGTACGTATGGACAGAAGGATCTGTGCCCTGTGAGTTTAGAATACTCTGGAACGCTTTGTGGGAGCCAAACATGCCAATTCCTAAATCATTGAGCTACTTGAACTCAGCCTGATCCTGTTCCCTGCACCTGCACTGAGCGGTCATACTTGCTTGATGTTCTGTTCTCACAGATGCACCTCCTGCCCCAGAGCCCCACTCTGGAACCAGCCTTCACTAATGGAGGCCTGAACAGTCTTACCCACTGGATTCCTGCCCTCAGCCTGGCCTTCAAGGCCCCCCCGGGCGGTGGGGCGACATCCTTGGTCCCGGTGCCCTGCTCACCCTCTTCTGGCCTCAAGCGTCCTTGGTCATCTCCAGCACTGGATGTTCTCCACACCTTGTCAGTCAGCCTGGAACCCAGGACTTCCTGACCATCACCCCCCTGCTCGCACCCAGCACAGATTGTCTGGGTTTTTTTGTGTTTGTTTTGTCTCTCCAATTAAATTTTTCATTCTTGGAGATAGGTTATAAAATACCAGCATCTGTAGGCACTAGCAGAGTTGGTGGTCATTGATAAAAAATAATAGTCCACCAGGATGATTCAAGTCACAAACTTGATGCATCTAGCTGCAGTGCCACTGGCAGCTACTGAGATTTGAGGGTAAATTCAGATGGTAATTACAGTAGGAGATGTGGACTCTGTTCTCTGAAATTATAAACAGTAAAGGAAGAACGCTAAGTTTGTTTTTCTCTACATGGATACACATATAACTGCAAACAACAAGCAGAGCATCGCCTTCTCTGCAGACACAGGGGGACACTCGCGAACATTCACGGTGATTAGGCCACACAGGAAGTGCCGGCGCAGCCAGTGAGCAGAGGGTGGACTCGGTGCTGGACGAGGCTTCCAGGCAGTGCGGCTCTGTGCCTGCTGCTGCTCTCATTCACGAGGAACTGTCTTGGATCTAGGAGCTTCTACCTGGCCCTCTACAAGCAGATGAGCTTCCTGGAGAAGCGAGGCTGCCCACGCACTGCGCTGGAGTTCTGCAAGCTCATCTTGAGGTAAGCGCCCATCGCTGCCACCTGTGTGTCGTCTGCGGCCTCAAGCTAGCAGATGTCCACACCAGCCCACTCTGCACTTTGTCTCCCTCTGCCTGTTTCCTGCCTCTGGAAGCCTGGAGCCTGATGAGGACCCCCTGTGCATGCTGCTGCTCATCGATCACCTGGCCTTACGGGCACGCAACTACGAGTACCTGATCCGTCTCTTCCAGGAATGGGAGGTGGGTGTGAACATGATGTCACATGGGGCCAAGTCTCCCTCTCTTGTCTTAGACCAGAGTCTGTGCACCCCAAGGCAGTCCTGCAACACCATGGAGAGGGTCTGGGCAGATCCATATGCTCCTTCCTTGCTCCCTGCTCATATGTGCGCACACCAGCTGCTGGGGGTGGGGATGGGGATGGGCCATAGGGAATGATGCACATTCGGGAGCTTGTGTGCTGGGTGGGTTCATGTGGACACATGCAGGTGGCGGTCTGCCTCCAGCCTGATACTGAGGCTTAGACTAGGCATAGAAAAGAGTCATTAGTGATCTTCATAATGCTTGCCTTTGAAGTGATGCTATTTTAGTTATTTGGGTTAAACGTAACAGTAGTAACATTTGTTTTATCTGTTTTCTTTTTAATTCAGCTGCTAGGAAATGTGTGTTCCTGTTAGATGGTACCCTCTTGAGTGTGTGTGAACCTGACCACCTCCAGTGGGGTGGGGGTGGTGGGTAGAGAAATAGCAACTTGTTATCTTTTTGTGTAATTGAGAAATGAAAGAAGTCAAACCACATGAAGAGGTCACCTACATAAATCATTTTGGACTGTCACTTGGCTGATTTGCTGAGGAGTCCTGCTTCTGGGACCTAGTTTACAGAAGTTCCTGGAGCCTCCAGAATGCAGCTGCAGGGAGCACCCTCTCCCTCCACAGTGGGTCTGCAGAAGAATGTTGTGGTAGCCTGTAAGGTTCCATAACTGTAGGCCACAGCTCCACTTCAGTGGAGAAAACATGGCGTGTCGTTTGTTACATACACACAGAAAAAGGCAAGCTGAGTGCTTGGCCATGTCAGCTGATGTTGATGAGGTCCTGGCAAGAGCAGGGATGGTCCTCATTGCCAACCAGACTTTCTGAGTTCTCCAGTGTGAACTGCAGCCTGAGGTTGGGTGCCTTTCTGTGACCCCACCCAACTTCGCCTGCTCCAGGTCCTTCCACTCTTCCCTGTCAATTCTCCACAACCCCCTACCCCCAAACCCTGCTCCAGGGCCTTTTGACTTGTCTCCTGCCAATGGAAAGCCTCCAGATGCAACATGAAGTGATTTTTATGCCAACAGAACACTTGTGTGCTCATCACAGGGGCTCCTTGAGTGACTTCAGAGTGTCTGTGAATTGTGCATCTTTTGTCTTTGCTGTGTCAAAACTCCAGACTTTGTTTCTCCATCTTTGAAGGCTCATCGGAACCTGTCTCAGCTCCCAAATTTCGCCTTCTCTGTGCCATTGGCCTATTTCCTGCTGAGTCAGCAAGCAGACCTCCCTGAGCAGGAGCTCAACTCTGCAAGGGAGCAGGCCTCTCTCCTGATCCGACAGGCACTCACCATGTTCCCTGGAGGTTGGTACATACTAGCAGCCCCTGCAGACATGGGTGGGCCCCCGCACACACGTAGTCATGGTTTGAAAGCTGAAAATGAGTCAGAACTGACTTTGGTGTCCAAGTGTCTCAGGGTTTTAGGATAACTAAAAGGTGTTTTAATATTGACTGTTTAAGAAAAACTTTCTCTCTGAAGATGGAGTGTTTTCTAGAGAGAGGGACATGAGCTGCTAGATGTTAGCAGAACTGTGCAGGAGGGACCCAGTCTGCAAACTAGGCATTATATTCTCATCCTCAAATCCTATTTCTCACTGAGTTGAAGAACTTAGAGGCCAGGTTGTCCTGGGATTGCACAGAGGCCCTTCCAAGCATCCCTATGCTCCCTGGAGGCTGGTGTCCTCGTGGAGATGGAGTCCTGTGGGCTGATCTCAGTGCTAACGAGATCAGAGAAGAGCCTGCTGTTACATCAGGGAACTGGTGGACTTGGGTCCTCTTACCACTTGCAGTTTCACAGAGGAGTATGTGCCCGGGATAGGCTATGTGGCTCATGTACACCATCCTCACATGCCCCCCTATCCCTCGCCCCCATGAGCCTGTTGCATCCCTGGCCAGGCAGAGGAGGCAGCCAAGATCCCCACTTTTAGGGCTCACATCCTAGGGCAGGGAGGCAGACCAGGGAATGAGATGAGAAGGACAGTAGATGAGGTGGTGCTAAGTGCTAGGGAGAAAACAGAGCTGAGCATGTAGACAAGGGTGGTGGAGGTCTGAGGAGGCAGCCAGGGCAGGGCTGAGGCCCGTGTCACTCAGGGTTCCTACCCTACAGCATGCTCAGTATCTGCTGGTACATCTGGGCTCGACCCCCATTCTGTGCACACACAAAGCTGCCTGTGGTGTTTTCATACAACCTGGGGTGGTCCTCCTGCACACTGAGCTGCCCTGGAAAGTCCCTCAGACGATAGGGTTCTTTGGGTGCTAGGACTGTGGGGAAGTCGCAGCAGCTCAGAGCCTGTCTCTGCCCAAGGCCTGAACCCCGTGAGCCTGTAGGTGGAATGTGTGTGATCTCAGTGGTTGGAACGCCTTGTGTGCGTGCTTGGGGGGGGTCATGGGTGCGACCCCTCAGATGCAGATGGGGCTGCTGGGAGGCAGCAGGACAGACAACCCCCTCCAAGGTGGCAGAGGCCCCTTGGGGGCTGGCGTGGGTACCCTGGCCTCACCCCAGTGTCACCCTGCCTTTGGGGGCCCCTGCTTCCTCCTGCAGTCCTCCTACCTTTGCTTGAGTACTGCAGCGTGCGGCCAGATGCCGCTGTCGCCACTCACCGCTTCTTTGGACCGGATGCTGAGATAAGGTAAAGACTGGGATGGGCCCCAAGAGGACAGTGCCTGCCCACGTGTGGGTCATGGGGGTGCCCCTAGGAGCAGAGCCCGGGAACCATTTTCATGAGGCTGGCTGTCACTGCTTTCTCCTCCCACCAGGAGGGTCTTGCCAGGTGCTCTCTGCAGGTGACCTTTGTGGCCAGACTCTTCTCCCACTGAGGAGGGCTACGTGCCATGTCTACGTGGGGCATTGCCTCCTGGTTAGACACCGAGCTGGCCAGCGTGTAAGCAGCCCACAGCCCAAAGCACCAACCTTCCTGAGGAGGGGAGTGGACAGGGTGTGGGGCCCACTGTGCTGGCACCTGTAGGCTGGAATTAGCATCGGTACAGTCATTAGTGTGGTTTACATGTCTGTATGTGCATGGACTACCTTACCAGGTGTCTTACAAAAAATAAAGGAAAACATGCAGTGTGGGAACCAGCCGCCTTCAGACCCTGTTCGTAAACCATCATGGTTCCTGCCTATTTTTGTGTGTGAGCAGACATGCACGTTGTTTTTCCATCTTCTGTTTCTATTGAAGACCTCATATTTATTAAAATACATGTCTTTCTGTGGAAGCAAATGCTAAAGTGTCCCACCACTGGGCACTGGCACATCCCAGTTCGGCAGCCCCTCTGCGCCACCTCCTCTGGCCCCAGGCCGCTGGACAGGCCCGCACTCTCCCCACAGGTGCAGGTGGGTGCATGGAGGCTGTGCCCTAGCGGGCTCTGCTTACAGGCCCCACTCTCCCACAGCCAGCCCCCTGCCCTGAGCCAGCTGGTGAGCCTGTACCTCGGAAGGTCACACTTCCTCTGGAAGGAGCCCGCCACCATGAGTTGGCTGGAGGAGAACGTTCGCGAGGTTCTGCAGGCGGTGGACTCTGGAGACCCTGCGGTGGAAGCGTGTGAGAGCAGGTGGGCCTGGAGGTGACAGGGCAGTGGTTAGCCTGATGCCCATCTGCTCGGGGGTGGCTGTCTCACATGTGGCATCAGGGCCGGGGTGGCTCTCGTCCATGTGCTGCCCCTTTTCTCTGTGGGCTCTAGACGGAAGGTGCTCTACCAGCGTGCGCCCAGAAATATTCACCGCCACGTGGTCCTGTCCGAGGTCAAGGAAGCTGTTGCTGCCCTCCCCCCGGTAAGGGAGCTTTGTAACATTTGGGGCCCCTCCCCTCACACCTAGGGTTTTGAGAGGTGGGATTGTGCTCCTGACTGGCCCAGCCGCTGTGGGGGCCCTGGAGCCAGCAGCCTAGAGCACTGACGTGTGAGATGCTGGCACAGGAGATCACGAAGTTCTCTTCCTTCCCTACTGTACATGGGCCATCTGAGTGGGGAAGAGTGAGTGTCCTGGTGGAAGAAAGGCTGTCCCCCACTCCTTCACCCAGTTTCTCAGTACAGTAGACACAGCCTCGCAACCAAGGACCACTTCTATCAGACTGACAGGACTCCTCGCAGAAAAGCCAGTCCAGGCTGGAATCACCTGAAAGTCTGCTGGGGGAAGGCCAGGGCTCACGACGGTTCTGTTTCCCTTTCTGAAGGATGTGACCACGCAGTCTGTGATGGGGTTCGACCCTCTGCCTCCTTTGGACACCATCTACTCCTACGTGAGACCAGAGAGGTACCTCTCCATCTCCCGCTTTGTGCCTTTGCTTGTATAGCTCTGAGTCAGTGCTTGAGGGCTCACTGGGACTCCCGGCCTTCTGCAGACACAAGCCCTCCGAGGACATTGTGCTTTGGGGTCATGGGCAGGCTTTTCTTGGCTATGTTCTTGCGCTTACGTGATGTAGGAGCCTTTTTCGATCAGATTCTAGAGCAGATGTTGGAGGTAACACTGTGAAGTGAGAGTAAGACACCACCTCTACCCTCATGGAATATGCAGTACAGTGGGGAGATATATTCATTATAGAATCTAGAAATTAATGTAAGATCAAAACTGCATTAAGAAACTGCTGGTACTTTAAAAAAAAAAAAAGAAAGAAAGAAACTGCTGGTACATATGATTCTTAGAGGAAGCCATGGTCAGTGAAGTATGAAGGAATAATATATCTTTGCCAAGGAAAGAGGGAGAGAATGCTGGTATTCCAGAAGAGTCAGCACGTGCAAAGGCCCTGTATAAGAAACACAGCACAAGGAGAGCGTATTCCAAGAGCTGAAAGGAGCCCATGTGGCCAAGCCGGAAGAGCTATAATAGTAAGGGCACAGCAGAGCCAAGTCTGCAGCAGATTTGTGGATGGCGTTTAGCCTTGGATCATGGGAAAGCTGCTTTTTTTCTTTTCTTCTAGCCTTAAAAGCTAAGCGATTGCCTTACCATGAGGCTGTTAGCACCACACTGTAGATCTGAAAGTCACAGGCAGATTTTCCCATTTCAAAAAGTGTGCTTTTCAGACGTCTCAGAGCACATTATGTAGGATAAAGGACTTTTTCTTAACTGAATTACATTCTAAAAATTGGACTGTGTGCTTCTGGGGAACCAGTGCCCAGTTAAATTCTCAGAATGGTTGAGGGGACACGAATTTTTAATGTTGTTAGGTTCACACAAAAAGCTAACTTGCTGGCCATTTAGCCCTGAGGAGTGGTTAAAGGGCCGTGCCAACCCGAGGCCATCTGTCCTTAAATGTCCGATGGAGGGCAGCCCAGGTGGCTCAGTGGTTTAGCGCCGCCTTCAGCCCAGGGCATGATCCTGGAGACCCAGGATCGAGTCCCACGTTGGCCTCTCTGCATGGAGCCTGCTTCTCCCTCTGCCTGTGTCTCTGCCTCTCTCTCATTCTGTCTCTCTCATGAATTAAAAAAAAAAAAAAAAAAAAACCTTAAAAAAATGTCCAGTGGAGCTGGGCTGCAGCACCAAGTCCTACCAGGAGGGTCCTCCACAGCACACGCATCTTCTCTTCACATGACCCCTTTGCACCCGTGCATGGCTTTTCTCAAAAGCAAGCCACCTGTGCCATGGCAGGTGACCCTCTCCTGTCTGCTCAGCTCAGCCAGCCAGGTCTGCAAGGACCCACCCCCTCTGGAAGGCCTTCCCTGAAGCCTGAGCTGGTGCCCAGCTGCTGCTTGGGTTGCGGTGGTGTGTATATCCCCACTGCCAAGGGCAGAGTGTACTGTGTGCTTCCTGACCTTCCTCCCTCCTTTTTCAGGCTGAGTCCCGTCAGCCATGGAAACACAATTGCACTCTTCTTCCGGTCCCTGTTGCCTAATTACACCATGGAGGTATGTGAGCATGTCTTGGCCCCTCTCTGCCACGTGGGTTCAGGGAGGGCTGTGGGCTGTGCATGTCTAGAGGCTTTACTGACTCCAGCAGCCTGCTCAGGAGACTGGGACATGCCTACCTGAGATTGTAGCCACCACCTTGGCCCCGCTCTGGGGCCTGGCCTTGTCAGTCACATGTTTTGGTTAGGAGCTTCTTCCTGACAGGGTCCTAGGCCAGCTGGGTTGGGAGCAGTGGGCCTCAGAGCCCAGGACAACCCCTGCTCAGACGAGTCTCATTGCTGCAGGGGGAGAGGCTGGAGGATGGAGGGGCTGGGGGTCTGAACCACAACCAAGGCTTGAACAGGCTGATGCTGGCCGTACGAGACATGATGGCCAACTTCCACTTCCACGACGTGGAGGCAGCTCGCGAGGACAACCCCGAGGGGGATGGGGAGTGGGACTGAGCCCGCGTAGATGCCACGCCCCAACGCTGTACAATTATGTTCCTGATTGCTGTTCTGGTCGGAATTGACCAGTTCCCTGGAGTAGAAATGCTGTGTTGTCCGCTTGCCTCCTTTGTGTCTCCTATAAATGTGAATGGGTTACGCTCCGTGCAGCATGAGCTCTTCTTTCCTGGGGCTGGAGTTCCTGCCCAATGTGAGGCAGGTGGGTGCTGGATCTGCATAGCCCTTGAGCTGTCCCAGGAGAGGACATGACCCACAGTCACACACAGCCAAGCCCAAGCCGCATGTGAACTCTCTCCATGGCCACCCTGCCCCCCATATTTTGGGGCACAGAGTGGAGAAGGCCCCACTGGTTCCAGTGCAACATCTCTGCTGAGAACACAGAGACATGCTTCCAATGGGAACTTGGAACAGGCTGGCCAGGGGCAGGGGGTGCTGACACTGGAGTCCTTGGCCGGGGCATCACACCAATGCAGAATCCCAGTGATTTTATTGGGAAACTTCAGGGCAGGAGTTGGAGGGAGCTGGAGGGAGGCTGAGAGGTGGACCTTGGAAAGGATGTCCTGCCAGCTCTGGGGAGTGTGTGTAGCAGGGGTTAGGGTGCATTTGATGGAGGAGGGGGAGAGCGGTGAGGTGAATAGAGCATGGAGGAGGGCTCATCGCCTGGGGCAAGTCCTGGCCTACTTGACAGCTCAGTACCACACAGCCCTGCCAGTCTGTCGGATGCCCTCCCTGCCCTGACCTCCATCCCTATAGGTAGCCCACAGCTGGGAGGGAGGGAGCATATGCTGCTTCCATGCTCTGGGCCAAGATCAGGTCTGCTGAGCATTGGTATAGAGGCCCTTCTCCCAGGAGGTCCCACACAGCATTCTAGACAGTGACATGGAATCACCTGTTGGGGGAGATCTGTTAAGTTATCCTGTCCGAAGTTCCCAGCTAGGGAACTGCCAGCATCTGGGAGTTAACAGAAGCCTCTGCTCTGAACGCCCATGGTAAGAACGGTGCCCTGCAGATATGTTGATGTTGGTCAGTTACTACCCATGCTTAATTCCTTGTCACCATAACTGGATTTGCTGGGTGGGATTGGGTATGATTGAGATAATCCCAGGCTATCCTAGATCTACATGTCTCCCACTAGGGTATCCTGCGATAAGCTTCAGCCAACAGGATAGGAGTCTACTGGGTTCCCCCAGAAAGGGGTTGGTCCTCTGATAATGACAGGCAAGCAAGAAGAACTTGGTACTCTGCATCTTCCAGCCTTAAATACAACCAGATGGGATTGTGATATCCGGAGCTGCAGCAGCCATTTTACAATCAGGAGTTGCTGATCCTCAAAATGAAGAGCCAGTGTCCTAGAGATAGGCAAAGAGAGGCTGGGCCCAGACTGGTGAAACTGCTCACTTCTGGGCCTGCT
The DNA here is from genome assembly GCF_018345385.1 of Vulpes lagopus. Lineage (NCBI taxonomy): Eukaryota > Metazoa > Chordata > Mammalia > Carnivora > Canidae > Vulpes > Vulpes lagopus. The sequence goes on along the minus strand of NC_054833.1, from coordinate 90,231,207 downwards.
GTCCCAAGAGATTATTAAATCATCAGTGTGCAGCTAAAACGCTTGGGTTAGGTCATTACTTGTCGCTCTGTTTCCATGGAGATGAAAAGACGGCCACCTTTCTCAAATCTAAACATCTGCTCTGAAGGCTTGCCTTGCCACCCAGTGTCCAGGCAAAGGTGAATTGGCTCTTCCCAGGCCTCCTGCTGCCTGTGGACAGATTGCTAATAGTTTATGCTCTTTCCCACCAAGTCAGGCCCTACCTCAGGGTCTTTAGGGCAGACACCACAGGTAGGGCACACAAGGTGTTCCCCTCACTGAGTTCAAAGACTTCATGGTGACTCAGCTCTGGGCTGGGTCTTCCTGAGATCCCACGATGACAAGATCCAGGAGGAGCCAGCTGTATACCCCACATAGCTGCTGGTGGGGGGGGGCGGTGTAGGAGGGCTGCTGTGTCTCCTGGCTGGCCCTGGGAGGACCTCCATGAAGGAAGCAGGGCCTCCTGGTGTGGCCATGGCTAGACACTGGTATCTCACTGGTCTCTGCAGTGAGAGGCCATTTACACTCCAGCTCCCACATGAAGGTCATTTACACGTTGAATGCTCCCATGTTGCGGGCCTCGTGTGCAACTGGCACTCAACTGTTCTTGGTACTGGAGACAGCCACTGAGCGACTCTTGTTCTCTCAGCCTCCTCACAGATGGGTCAGGCCCATCCTCTCGTGTTGATACCTGCTCATGTCCACCAGCTGTCTCCTGGCCCTTCTCCGTGTCTCCCAGGAGCACTAGAGATCAAGTTGATAGAATTGGCCTTCAGATGATCTGTGATTTCATTTAGACATTTCCCTCGTAACCATAACTAATCACGAAGTTGAGTGTCTTCCTCCCAAGAAGTCCCCAACGGGCACATCAGAACCAGATGGGGAGTCTCGAGGCCTCACCAGGAAGAGGCTATCCAGTTCTCACGCTCTTTGAAGTCTCATGCGGCGGGGTGGGGGGGGAGCACATCCGTCTCAAAGGCCTCATTTATGGACTTGGAAATACCGTCCCTGCAGTGTGCTGACACAGGAGCTGGGGGCGAGGCTGCCCCCTCTAGAGGGAAGGTGGTCCTTGGTGATGGACAGCTGTGGTGCTAGTCCCAGGACCCTTTGCTCCCTCTGGGGTTCTCCCATCAGGACAACAGAATGGGAAGATGCCAAGTCCACAGAAGGCAAAAAGCTGGAAGGGGAAGCTTGGTGTGTGGGCCTATCCTGTGGCTGGTGCCTGTGGGTGTGGGTTGTCTTCATCTCCTATAGGGGGAGGCGGGGGTGGTGCTCATGTCCTGTCAGCAACAGAGGAACAAGTCCACTCCATGTCACCATGTGGACACACTTGGCCTATGTCCACCATAAGATGGGACAGGAACAGCCAGCAAGTACTATCTGTAACAGACGGGAGATTCCCAGTGTGGTCTGTATTCTTGAAGACCGCTACACACACCACAAGGAAAGTGGTGCAAAGAAAGGCACAACCTGAATTCTAAAATAGGTAAAATGGGCAGCCCTGGTGGCTCAGCAGTTTGGCTCAGCAGTTTAACACCGCCTTCAGCCCAGGGTGTGATCCTGGAGACCCGAGATCGAGTCCCACGTTGGGCTCCCAGCATGGAGCCTGTTTCTCCCTCTGCCTGTGTCTCTGCCTGTCTCTCTCTCCCTCTCTCTCTGATGAATAAATAAAATCTTTAAAAAAATTTTTTTTAAGTTTTTTTAAAATTAAAAAAATAAAATAGGTAAAATGAACCAATGGTCAGGGGATGACTCCCAGGGTGAGCGGATGCCCTAGGTGTTCTCGGGTAATTCACATTTTATTTTTTGGTCTGGATGCTGCTTTCCTGGCTGTTAAGGTTGGGACATCCACTAACCTACATATTTACAGTTCGTGTACTTTTATGTATGATGTACTTCAATAAGAAGCACCGTCCAAGGGGGGGAAGCCGCCTTGCTGAGTGATGCAGATGTAAGGGATGATATTTATGAGTGGTTATGACTGTGTGATCACACGTGGGTGTGCTGGCATCAGAGTGGATGAGAAAGTGGGCTTGAACAGGAATGTCACAGATGACACTGCAGACACTGCAACCACACTCCCAGCTTCCTCTATGTCTCCTGCACCACCCCCACCACCTCCATCACCTCCACCACCTCCATCACCTCCACCACCATCTCTACCACCTTCATCTCTGTTTCTGCCACCACCACCAAGCCAGTCCCTTGCCTTTCTTGTTGCCTCAGGTTTTCTCCACCTACCAACAAATAGATCTCGCCCCCCCCCCCCCCCCCCCCCGCCAGCCTCCACTCCTCAGAGGAGAAATCACAGTCTTCAGTGAGAAAGTGCTGGGAGTAGGTGCCCGCAGGCCACTCTTAGCTTCCCTGTGGCTTGCTCAGTACACCATGTGGCTGGAGACCCGAGATCTGCCCTTGAAGTGGTTTCTTATGCAGAGGAAGTGGCGGCTGTCAGGGTCCTCCCCCTCCCCCACTGTAGGATGAGGCAGAGCAAGGGCCTGACCCTGACGTGACCAGGATGCCCTCCAGCAGGGCTCAGTGAAGGGGGTGGGGGTCCTCAGGAGCAGGGGCTGCCCTTAGTGTCTAACATGAGGTAGGGAGTTAGGGGTTCAAGCTGGGGATGAGTGGACACCAGCCAGTGACTGTATCTAGGCAGGGTGGCATCAGGTGGGTGGTCAGAGATCAGACAGTTCCCAAGAGGAGGTGGTGTTTGCAGTGGATTTGCAGTATACTTAGGGGACCCCACATAGGCAGACACTGGGAGCGGAGCCAGGTGAGGGGGCACACATCCAGCTGAGCCCCAGCGTCCAACGTCCTTGGAGTCAGGATAGCCCTGGGTGCCATTTGTGCTGCCTGGAGGGTGCAGTGGGTTCTCTCCGATGCATGCATCCAGGGTGCACGCCCATCACGTGGCCACCCTCAGGAGGAGGGGCTCCGGAGCCTTTAAAGATGTGGAGAAAGGCTTCATTCTGGAGTGGGACCTCAGCCCCCTCCAGGCCTGGGAAAGCGGGAGCCCTGAGCCGCCTTGAGGCAGCAAGAAGATAGAAATGTATGTCTGAACCTGAGCAACTGCCCCTCCATGGAAGAGGTGGGGAGGTGGGCTGAGGGTCGAGGGGTCCAAAGAGACTAGAGGGTTGGTGTCAGGGAGCTTGGGGTCCTGGCTGGGAAGCGACTGCTCTGTCAGGAAGCTGGACTCTCTGGCTGGGTCATGGCTGAGCTGACACTTGTACAGACCGGGAGAGAGCAAATGTGAGGGCGGCCCTGGAGGACAGACAGGCCCTGCTGGTGGCACCATGAGCTGAGCGAGACACCTGAGGGCGAGGACCCTGCTCTGCTCCCTGCCGGGACCATGTCTGGGCAGTGCCCCCAGAGAAGGCTGCTGGGCTCTCTCAATGCCACCTCCCCAACCACCCCTCACTTCAAGCTGGCTGCCAACCAGACCGGGCCCCGGTGCCTGGAGGTGTCCATTCCCGACGGGCTGTTCCTCAGCCTGGGGCTGGTGAGCGTTGTGGAAAATGTGCTGGTGGTGGCCGCCATTGCCAAGAACCGCAACCTGCACTCGCCCATGTATTACTTCATCGGTTGCCTGGCTGTGTCCGACCTGCTGGTGAGCGTGAGCAATGTGCTGGAGACGGCCGTCATGCTGCTGGTGGAGGCAGGCGCCTTGGCTGCGCAGGCTGCTGTGGTGCAGCAGCTGGACGACATCATTGACGTGCTCATCTGTGGTTCCATGGTATCCAGCCTCTGCTTCCTGGGCGCCATTGCCGTGGACCGCTACCTCTCCATCTTCTACGCGCTGCGATACCACAGCATCGTCACACTCCCGCGGGCGTGGCGGGCCATCTCCGCTATCTGGGTGGCTAGCGTCCTCTCCAGCACGCTCTTCATTGCCTACTACAATCACACGGCCGTCCTGCTTTGTCTTGTCAGCTTCTTTGTAGCCATGCTGGTGCTCATGGCAGTGCTGTACGTCCACATGCTTGCCCGCGCCCGCCAGCACGCCCGAGGTATTGCCCGGCTCCGTAAGAGGCAGCACTCCGTCCACCAGGGCTTTGGCCTCAAGGGCGCTGCCACACTCACTATCCTGCTGGGCATTTTCTTTCTCTGCTGGGGCCCCTTCTTCTTGCACCTCTCACTCATGGTCCTCTGCCCTCAACACCCCATCTGTGGCTGCGTCTTTCAGAACTGCAACCTCTTCCTCACCCTCATCATCTGCAACTCCATCATTGACCCCTTCATCTACGCCTTCCGCAGCCAGGAGCTCCGAAAGACTCTCCAAGAGGTAGTGCTATGTTCCTGGTGAGGCTGCAGGCTTGAGACCAGGGTGCTGGGCAGAGGGAGGTGGTGATTGATACCCCTGTGACTGGGGCAGTCACTTGCAGAAAAGGACAGATGAGCTGATCTGTGGCGTGGTGGATGCATGGACCCTCTAGGGCCAGAGAAAGGAATAAACAAAAATGTCCAGGAGTTGCTGTGGAGAATGGAGCAGGCTGGGGAGATGGTGGGGCCACAGACACGAGAGCCAGGTCCGGAGCTTCTGGACAGTATCTCTGGCTGCTCCTGGAGAGTTCCTTCTCCACCCAGGGACCAGGCCAGGCCTGCACACACCCACCTTTGCTGCCAGGTCTGGAGATTTGGGCCCCTGCCCGTTGGGATGTGAAGTCTCAGTGTTGGTAGCATGACAAGTACTGCTCTCGGGAAGGCCTCCAGGAAAAGGACTTTGTGACCAGCCAGACCTCACAGGACTGCTTCGGGAAGAAGTGAGCTCCTGTTGCAGGCAGAGGGACTGTCTACAGGAGCTGCAGTGGAGGGTAGGGCTGATCTAAGGTCCAGTGGTAACCAGAGAGCTGGTGACCCAACTGTGTGCACGTGCACCGCATGTACCCGCCAGACAGTGTTGGTCAGTGCCTGCTCAGGCCAAGGCAGAGGTCGTCAGCCCGAATCAGTGACTGGTGCCCAGGGTCTCAGGGCTGGGAAGCAGTCTGGTAATAAATGCTGTGTCTAGTGCAGGCACATCACCATCCGCTTTGCGTCCTTTGGGAAATTGCTTGCAACTGGAGGAGGGGGGCAAGGGCGGGGTTGAGGGTGATGAACAGGGAGCTGTGAATCCCAGAAACCAGGGTGGGGCTGCCTAGCTGAAGAAGCCACAGCCCCAGAGCACCTGAATGCCTGAGCCCCTGCGCAAGGAGAGAGTGTAGGGGTCCCCTGATCACACCCGCTCTGGGCCTGTGTCTTAGTTTTCTCTTCCTGGTGTAAACCCCAGCTCAGAACAACCAGAGTCAGAAGCAGCAGGAATGGGATCCCTGGGTGGCTCAGCGGTTTAGCACCTGCCTTTGGCCCAGGGCATGATCCTGGACCCACATCGGGCTCCTGCAGGGAGCCTGTTTCTCCCTCTGCCTATGTCTCTGCCTTTCTCTCTATCATGAATAAATAAAGAAACTTCAAAAAAAAAAAAAAAAAAAAACAGGAACAGCAGCTGCCCCCTCCCCACCCCCACCCCCAGTCACCTCCAAGGTGACATGACTCAGCACTGTCCAGGCTGCCCTTGATGGCAGCAGAAGCAGGACCACCATGACCCATATGTGACCTCCGTGTCTGCTCTGAGGAACACAGCAGGGCCCCCAGGGTGTGCCAGGGGTTGGGGGCTGCTTTCCCCCACGACTGCCCTCCTAGGAGAGGGAGGTCAGTGCTCAGCCACCTCTGGGAAGTGTTTGAGGCAAGGCCTCCCAGAATGGAGTGGGACTGTCCAAGTCCAAGCCGTGAAGGAGTGCACATCGGGTAAACCGTGCTGCCTGTTGCCGGAAGCCTTTGGGTCCTCCCTCTGTGACAAACCTGGGTTTCTCACGGAAGAGCCCACCTGGTTTCCTCCACATATACTGAGCGTACAGTCGACCCCCTTCCTGATACAGGTTCGGCAGTGGCAAGGGTGATGGTATCAGCCAATTTGAAGGCAGGTCTAGTAATGCCTAAAGTCTTCTGCAGCCTCTGGCCAACCACCCCCAGCACTGCCCCAGCCAGCCTCCACCCACGCTGGCAGCTTCAGCCCAGACTGCTGGCCTCAATGCCAGGAGCTGGTTCCCGGCAGGGCCAGCTTTTGCTGGGAGACAAGACAGTGAGTCAGCCTTGAACCTGGCACCAGAGCCCTCTGGGGATGGAGAGAGAGCTGGCCTGGCCCACTGCCATCACGCAGGGAGGCAGGGCATGTGGGTAATGGGTCTTGGATGCTGCAAAGCTTCTTCCTTTGCTCAGACGGGGAGGTGCAGCCAGCTCCGGGGAAGAGCCAAATGCTCACCAAGGACCCCCTGAATGGGGACAGGGAGGGGCCCCAGGCAGTGGAAGCCAACCACAGAAAGCCACATCATGGACACATTGTGGGGGAGGGGTGTCTCTTGAGAACAAAAGACCCATTTCTAGACTAGCCAAACTGGAGAGCTTGGGGGACGGGGGAAGAGGGGCTTGTGCACGGCCACACCCTGTCAACGCACTCTTGAGGAGCCCAGACACAGACACATCACAGGCCTGTTCAGCCAACAGCTTGTGGAACTCCCATGCACTCTTGAGACCCTTCCTGGGAGAATTTCTTACTCAACTATTAGAAGGACCTTGTTATAAGGTCATTTCACTACAGAGTCTGGCCCCAGAATAGTAAGCCAGTAGTATATGTATGTGTAACATCACATCTGTACTGCACGTCCACTTCATCCCCTTTCTCTTCTGACCAGTGGACTCCCTTTCCCAGTTTTTTTCCCCAAGAATCCCCCCCAAGAATTCCCCATCTCTGCCTTATGCACACACCATCTCACTACATAGCCCCTACCACCAATGTTGTGTTGGCCTCACTTGGACCAAAAGTCCAGGAGTACAGGTGACATCAGGAAGTGAATCAGACAGAAACCACTGCCCACCATCCCACACCCTGCCAGTCCCTCACCTGGCTTGTGTCCTTCCGATAATTCCTGACATCAATATTCACTGAGCAGCGGCTACACACCAGGCACTGTGCCTCGCTGGGGTACAAAGCCTCCCCCTGCGCAAGGTCCATTTGGAATCTCATGAAAGCCCCTGAGGGAGGAGGGGCAGGTGGCATCCCCCCACTGCAGGGAAGGACGGGGAAGTTCATTCACAGCTGCCATTGTAATCGACCGTCCTTCTGACTCCGCGTTTCTGAGCCCTGCTCCATGCTTTCTTCTGGAGGGTTCAGTGTCTGCTGCAGCCTCTTCCTGCCTCTCCCACCCCTAAGGGACCCAGCAAAGCTCAGGGTACCTCGTTCGTCCCTTTATGCCACAAGACAGGGAGCTGAGGGAGAGGCGTCCTTTTGGGATGGAACATGGGGTTGGTCCCTGAGCGGGTGTGGGGAAGAAAGACTGTCTGCAAAGCCGCGGGGTGGGGCTGCCGCAGCGGTGGGACCCGGGAGGGAAGTCTGGGCGGGGTCCGAGAGCCAAGAGGGGCTTCTATTGTCCTCCCAGGAGCCCGCCAGCCCCTCCCCTCGGTGTGCGGGGTGGGGCCCAGGCTCCCGCCCCCCGCGGGCCCCCCGGACCCGGGTGGCGGCGGGAGGAGGCGCCGCATCGCGCTGCCGGGCGGGGATGCGCGGTGCTGATGCTGCAGGCCGATGCCGCATTCTGCGGCGGCGTCCCCCGATTGGCCGCGCGCGGTGACGCCAGGCCGGGCGCTGCGGGGGGGCCCAGCCTATAAGAGCGGGCGGCGGGGGCGGCCGACCCTCCGCAGCCAGCCCCGACCCGTCCGCGCGTGTCCCGCAGCCGCCCGCCACACGCACCGAGCATGAGGGAGATCGTGCACATCCAGGCCGGCCAGTGCGGCAACCAGATCGGAGCCAAGGTGAGGACGCGCGCCGCCTCCGTCCCCTCCCCCGCCCAGGCTCGGTCCCCGACACCGGCTCGCGACCCGCGTCCCCACCCAGAGCCGCGCTTGCCACCGCGAAGCCGAGAACAAAGGGACGAGCCGGGGTGATCCCGGCCCTGCCACGTCCACACCGCCTGCCCTCTGTTCCTGCCCGGGTTAGCTCAGGCCTGCAGGAGCGCAGCCCAAGTCGGCGACTAAGCTCCATCCACAGCGGCTGCAGCTGCGGGGACTGTTTGGGCGTGGCCCTCTTCTTGGGGTCGCAACTCAGCCTGGAGCGAGATGGGTGGGGTGGGCAGGTGTGGGTGGGACACCCCCTTCAAAGCCGAAATGATTCCATCTGCCCTGCTCCCGCTCCCCCCACGAACAGGATGCCCTCCAAGTGGCCAGAACCCCCCCCCACAGGCCCGCAAACTCACGGTTTGGAACCTCAGCTTCCTGACCCCACCCTGTTCCTTTGTTGGGGGAGGGGTTGGGCCCAGACTCGGGGTGACCTTGGCCCAGGACTGGACTCTCCCTCTGCTCAGCCCCGCCTGGGCAAACGCCCGGTGGGGTTGGACAGCACCCACTCAGGGACCATGGAGTCAGGGTGGGTTGTGGGAACAAAGCTGGGCTCTGGAATGGAGAGCTGCATCACCCTGCGGCTCCTCCCCTCCATTGTTAGCCTACCTCGGAGACCTTGGGACTAAGGGGATGAGGAGGTGGTATCATTCCCCACTGGAACCTAGGAGACAGATGTCACGTCCCCAAGTCCAAGGAGATTGTTTCTTGCCCAAGGTCACACAGCAAGTGTGAAAAAGAGCCATGCTACCTTCCAGCTCTCTCGTCCCTGCAGACGTCTAGCCCAGGGCTCAGGCTGGGTGGGTGGGGCCTGCTGCCCACTGGGACACTCCACAGAACAAAATGGGGGACCCCAGGGGTGGCTTTGTCAGGACCAAGGCCAGGGACCCAGGGTGCAGTGGTGCGGGGCGAGTTTCCCAAAGGAGGCAGTGGGAGGAGACAAGTCTTGGAGGGGAAGGGGCCAAGGAAGGGATTCCTCTGGAGGCTGTTGCCATGGAAACCAGGCAAGAACAAAAAGCTAATTACAACCCGGCTGGGGCAGCCTCGTGGCTGATATGTAAATTGCAACTTCTCTAGGGTGGAGGCGACTTGGATGGGGTGGAGGGGTGGTACCAGGGAGACTCCCTAATCACCCGAAGAAACAGCTGTGCCTGCCCCAGAAAGGGGGCTGGGAGAGGGGGAGGCCGGGGGGGATGATGGCCTCAAATCAAATCAGGGCTCCTGGGGCAGTCACTGACAGCTGCCCTGGCCAGGTGGGAGGGGCGGGGGGCTCATTAATGTGGTCACAGGGGCCAGGCCTGCCCTGAACATCTGCTCCTCAGAGGGTCAGGGGTCACTGGGGGAGGGAGGGCAGCCTTCAGCCTTGAGTTCGGCCTGAGCCTAGGGGAGTCATGATCTGTTTATACACCCATCCCTTCTGTGGCCCGGACAGACACATATCAAGCAAAGGCAAGTCCACACCCGGAGCTGTAGCTGGGCTAGGGGTAGGGGTAGTGGGAGGGAGGTGGCAGGAGGAGGAGGGAAGAGGGCAGGGGCCATAGCCTGAATGCTGGACATGTGTCCTCAGCTGAGATTTTTTTCCTCCTTTTTAGAGTTGTGGCCTCATGGGTTTGCTAATTATTTTTATTCCTTTTGGGTTGATTTTCTTATTTTATGTTGTTTTAAAAATTAATGTCTGATCCTTTCTAACAATGAAACCCGAGAGAGGTGGATTTTGTGGGGGGAGGAATTGTTTCTTTCTTTTCCACCTCTGCCTTTTTTGGCCGACCAATGACAGCAGTTGAGCTTTTTCCTTCTGGACTCCTTGTCCTGGAAAGTCTTCAGAGACCAAACTCAAAGAAAATGCTGAAAGCTGGGGCCAGGCCCAGCAGATGCTGACATCTGCCCTGTGGAGGGGCAGTTCATTAACCGTTTCTGTTTACTGATCCCATATTGGCTGTGGGCTTTCTGGTGAGGGGAGAGAGCAAACCTTGACATCCCATCACCAGCAGCAGCTGACAGGGGTGAGGGTGGGGGTGGGGTGGGGGTGGGGCTGCTGCTCTGCTTGCTGGACCTAGAGTGGTGCCTGGCACAGTTGCGCCTGCTCTAGCGAGGGCCCTGGCTGTGAAAGGATGGAGAGGGGTCAGGGCGAGAACACACCTCTCCTGAGAGGCAGTTTGACATCGATCGCTACTGATTGAGCACTGTGCCAGATGCTTTAGGCGCCATCACCTCACAGGGAGGCAGCGAGAGGAGGTATCGCCCTTCCCCCAGGGGTCGTTCCGGGAAGTGGAGGCACCGCCCAGCAAGGACAGGGCAGGAGTCTGAGTCTAGGTCTGCACGGATACATCAGGATGGGCGGGGCCCCCCAACCCCCACCTCACCGCCGCCACACAACTGGCGGATGAATCCGGGGACCTCGGCCTTCCCCTCTGGGTGCAGGACCTTCCAGGAGCCTTTGTCTGCGCCCCCTTCTCTCGGCCGCTGGGCGGAGCTTCGGAGGGGCGGGCCCTGGCGCTGACCGCCAATGCGGGGAGGGATTTCCTGATTTCCTTGCACCCGCCTCCTAACTGGGTCACAGTAGCGCTGGTTGTGCTAGGGGCGGGGAGAGACATCAAAGTCCTGAAAGGGTCCAACGCCCAAGAGTTAGCAAGCCCTCAACTTGCCTTGGCAGACGCCTCCCTGGCCCCCGAGCAGGGACGCGGCAAAGGATCAGCACTGCGGACAGCGCCAGGGGGGGGGCGCGTGGGTCGGTCATAGCAGCCGAGCTCAGACAGGATAGTTTTCTCAACTGTAGTGGTGGTCATAGTTGTTTCTTATTTAATCTACAAAATTGTATTCTATTATTTATTATTACATAATATTTTTTACTAGTAAGATAATTGATTAATTTTAAAAAAGATTTTATTTATTCATGAGAGACACAGAGAGAGGCAGAGACAGACAGAGAAGCAGGCTCTTTGCAGGGAGCCTGATGCGGGACTCCATCCCAGGATGTAGGATCACGCCCTGAGCCAAAGGCAGACGCTCAATCACTGAGCCACCCAGGAGTCCCAAGATAATTATTTTATTTTATTTACTTTTTAAAAGATTTTATTTATTTATTAATGAGAGACACACACACACACACAGAGGCAGAGACACAGGCAGAGAAGCAGGCTCCCTGTGGGGAGCCTGATGTGGGACTGGATCCCAGGTCTCCAGGATCACTTCCTGGGCCAAAGGCAGGCGCTAAACCGCCGAGCCACCATGGATCCCCCAAGATATTTTTACTGGTTTTAACTACAAAAGCAATTATTAATATTTTCTTCTAAAAAGTTGCAGATAAAGTCAAAGTGCCCATTTAGCCACCATATGCCTCTAGGTCCTGCTCTCCTAGGGGACAATTTTGCTTTCCATTCTTCCAAGCTGTTTTCTGTGCATGTGCACCTATACATCTTTATACAAAATGTAAAATCTTTTTGAGGTCCCCTGTTTTACTTTATATATCATTATCCAATGTGCCTTTCCCCCAAGGATGTGTCTTGGGGGATGTGTCATATTTTACTGCACCACAGTATCCCAAAATATATTGACTTTTTTTAATTTTTATTTATTTATGATAGTCAGAGAGAGAGAGGCAGAGACACAGGCAGAGGGAGAAGCAGGCTCCATGCACCGGGAGCCCGATGTGGGATTCGATCCCGGGTCTCCAGGATCGCGCCCTGGGCCAAAGGCAGGCGCCAAACCGCTGCACCACCCAGGGATCCCTATATTGACTTTTTAAAACTTTTATTTTGGGGACGCCTGGGTAGTTCAGTGGTTGAGCATCTGCCCTCAGCTCAGGTTGCGATCTTGGAGTACTGGGATCAAGTCCCACATCAGGCTCCCTTCATGGAGCCTGCTTCTCCGTCTATGTCTCTGCCTCTTTCTCTCTGTGTCTCTCATGAATAAGTAAAATCATTTTAAAAATAAAACTTATTTTTGTTATCTGTGCATATGGCTTTACAGATTTAAATAGCATCTAACCTTTTAAGTCAGTGAAGCCAACATTTGCTGAATGCCTTGAGAGTTGTGCTAACCCCTTAATGTGGGTACTATTATCATGTCCACTTTACAGATGAGAAAACTGAGGTCCCAGGAGGTAGAGTCACTGGCACACATCAACTGGTGCTGGGATCTGGTCCATCACCTCCTGGAAGACCATGCCTTCCATAGATGCATTTTCTTTCTTTTTTTTTTCTTCCCATAGATGCATTTTCAATAACTTTCTGTAGATCTGTTGATGGTAGGGTAGCTGAATCACTCTCTCCTGGCCCTATACTTGCTGTCTTGAACTCATCACTCCTCTACACAGGCTACGGTGTCCCTGAAACCAGAGATTTGTGGATGTCCCAGAGCTCTAGGGACCAAGCCCATGGCTCCCATGCAGGCCTTAGGCTGAGGAGTCCATAGGGATCCAAGTAGTGGTAGGAAGCTCTGATCAGGCCCTGAATGCCTCAGTGACATTTCTTTGTGTTTATTTTTCCTAATTACAAAATTATCACACACTGTGTAAAAAGAACAGTTAACAATGACAAAAAAGAGAATAAATCCAGCCCCTCCCTTCACTGAGATGACCTCTGATAACAGCCTCTCTGGATGAGTTGCCAAGACTTTTCTATGCATTTTATAATAATAACAATACCTGCCCATATCAGAATTTTAATTTTTTACTTATTGAAATTTTTTTTCTTAATTCATTTGAGAGAGACAGAAAGAGTGAGTGAGAGCACCAGCAGAAGGAGGGTCAGAAGGAGAGGGAGAAGCAGACTCCCCACTGAGCAGGGGGCCCAACTTGGGAATCAATCCCAGGACCCCTGGATCATGACCTGAGCCAAAGGCAAACACTTAACCGATTGGGCCACCCAGACGCCACTATCAGAGTTTTTAAACATATTTTTAGCTAATCTTTTTGTTTAGAAATTAACATGTGACAGGGGTGCGTGGGTGGCTCAGTCAGTTGGCAGTCTGCCTAAAGCTCAGGTCATGATCCAGGGGTCCTGTGATTGAGCCCCACATCCGGCTCCCTGCTCAATGAGGAGCCTGCTTCTCCCTCTCCCTCTGCCGTTCCCCCCACTCCTGCTCTCTGGTTCTCTCTATTTCTTTTTCTTTTTTTTTTTTTTTGGTTCTCTCTATTTCTCTGTCAAATAAATAAAGTCTTAAAAAAAAAAAAAAAAGAAATTAACGTGACAATTCCAAAAGAGTCAAAGGGTATATAGTGAAAAGAACTTTCCCCCAACCCAGACCCACATTCCAAGGCCCAGGTCCCTGGAGCAGATCTCTGTGTGCCTGTTAGACACATCTATATTTAGATAAATATGTGCAAACTGGGTTCTGATTGCTTTTTTCACTCAGCTGTCTTTTTACCAGCACATGACTCACATGTAGAGGCTTGTTATTTCTCAAGGCCTTCATATCATTCATCTTTTGAAAGTCACTCCAACCCTGAGGAACAAAGAGGAGGGGCACTGGAAAGTCAACCAGCGTGTGACTCCTGACTCTCCTTGTATGGGCCCACTGTGCTTCACAACGGTTTGGCAATGCCCTTTGGGTGAAGGCCGAGCTCTGTGAAGCCTTCCCTTCACCCAGGGGGTATGTCTTTACATATATGCACACGTTCACATGCTTCCTGCTAAGACTTGTTCTCACTATCAGGCCTATTGAACAGATGAGGACACAGAGTGCCTCCAGGACCCACTCAGGGTCTGACAGCTGGAAAGAGGTGGTCCAGCTCCTGTAGGGTGAGTGGCAGCAGGCAGTGGAGAGAGTGAGCCCTGGGAGTCAGGGCTATGCCAGGTCTTTGCAGGCAGGCTGGGGGGCCCCAGGCAAGTCATTCCCCATGCAGGCCCCCGTGGTTCCCGCTGGCTGAGGCTGATGAGGTACTGAACACTGCCAGACCCTGTTTCTAGACATCCCATGCCCTGACACTGAGGGACATGTGTATCCTAGACTCTCTCTGTCCCTTGCCTTCTGTGTACCTCCATTCCTTCATCTGAAAAGAGAGAATAAAGAAAACCATCCCAAGGGAGTGTTTATTACTAACCCCTCATGGAGGAGTGGACCAAAGGCCCCTGGTTAGCAAAGACAGAGGTGAGTCTGAAGGAACCAGGTCCATGTCAGTTGAGCCCTGAACCACACTGAGAGCTCCAGGCACCATGAACATGCAGACAGTGGATGCATATTGACTATCACAATTTTCTGAGAGATGACAGAGCTTGGGCCCTTCTCTGAAGTCACTCAAAGAGGCTAGTGCAAACTTTGAGTCCAGGCCCCTGATTTTACACTCAGGGCTGAGTTCATGGGAGGGAAAGGGCCTGGCGGGGGTCATGAGCACTTGCTGACCCTTCCTTTCCCCCCTGCAGTTCTGGGAAGTCATCAGTGATGAGCACGGTATAGACCCCAGTGGCAACTATGTGGGCGACTCAGACCTGCAGCTGGAACGCATCAGCGTCTACTACAACGAGGCCTCTTGTGAGCTCCCACCTTACCCCCATGCTTCCTCTGGGGAGGGCTTCTTGACTGTGGGGTCTCAGCATCTCTGCCCTCCTCACAAAACAAAGATGAGGAACCCTAGAAACTGCCATTGGAGTGAGAGTCAAATATGTATAATGCTCAGCAGAGTCCAGGAGGCCCCTTAGGAAGCCCGGGGAGGGTCTAGAGTAGGGACCATTTAGCAATTAGTATAAAACAATGTCCATAGTGAACTGGAGAAATATTCACCTGCCCACATGGATGTAGGATGTGGTCCCCATTTCATTCATGGTTCCAGCCTCTCTGACCCCAGAGAGTCTGAGCGCTTATGGTGACAGCATGACTCTGGCAGGCTGGGCAGGATTTAGAGGGCAGGAGAAGCCCTTGACCTTCTGTGACCCACATAACCCACCCTTTCCCTCTAGCTCATAAGTATGTGCCTCGGGCCATTCTGGTGGACCTTGAGCCCGGAACCATGGACAGCGTCCGGTCTGGGGCCTTTGGGCATCTTTTCAGGCCTGACAACTTCATCTTCGGTAAGTCTCCCCTGTCCCACACTCTGATGTAGACCCCATCACAGGCAGATCCAAAACAGCAGAAACAGCAGGGCAAAGTCACTCCTTAGCAGGACAAAAGTGACCTTTCCAGTTTGCATTTGGCAACAGAGGCTCTGAGAAAGGGTTCTGTGCAGGGAATATAAACCACTTGTATTTCAAGCAGAACATTGTATAAAACAGAGAATTCAGTTTATAGGACTGTTACAGAACTTTCAGGACAGGAGTCAGTCTCCAGAGGACTCAAGTTCATGGGCATGCAACACTGCTGTGATCAAGACGGCCTCACCCCATTTCTGTCTCCCAGAGCTCAACACCCCAAGTGATGGGCAAAAATCCCCATTCACACTCCAAGTTGCAAGGGATTCTGGGGGTCATAGTTTACACTCCCAGCACGGCTAGCCAGAGGGTGGGTGGGCTGGAGGGGAGGGCTGACAGACTCATCCAGGAACCCCTAGGGAGGCAGAGCAGGAGCTACCACTCCAGGTTCTCAATTCCTGTCTAGAGCCCTTAACATTGGACATCCCCATGTCACGGAGCTTCCACAGTTGCTCTCTTTGATGGCATGTTCAGGGAGGTGCTATAAGTCCCCCTTCTGCTTCCCCCTAACCTGTCCTCACCTACAGGTCAGAGTGGGGCTGGCAACAATTGGGCCAAAGGTCACTACACGGAGGGCGCAGAGCTGGTGGACTCAGTCCTGGATGTGGTGCGGAAGGAGTGTGAGAATTGCGACTGCCTGCAGGGCTTCCAGCTGACCCGCTCACTCGGCGGGGCACGGGGTCCGGGGTGGGCACACTGCTCATCAGCAAGGTGCGCGAGGAGTACCCCGACCGCATCATGAACACCTTCAGTGTGGTGCCCTCGCCCAAGGTGTCGGACACAGTGGTGGAGCCCTACAACGCCAGGCTGTCCCCCCACCGGCTGGTGGAGAACACGGACGAGACCTACTGCATGGACAATGAGGCTTTGTATGACGTCTGCTTCCGCACCCAAGTGGCCACGCCCACCTACGGTGACCCCAACCGTCCGGTGTCGGCCACCCTGAGCGGCGTCACTATTCTCTCGGCTTCCCCGGTCAACTCAGTGCTGACCTGCGCAAGCTGGCCGTGAATATGGTGCCCTCCCCCGCCTGCACTTCTTCATGCCCGGCTTTGCCCACTCACCGCGAGGGGCAGCCAGCAGTACCGCGCGCTCACGGTGCCCGAGCTCACTCAGCAGATGTTCGATGCCAAGAACGTGATGGCTGCCTGTGACCCCCGCCATGGCCGCTACCTGACCGTGGCCACCGTCTTCCGCGGGCGCATGTCCATGAAGGAGGTGGACAGCAGATGCTGGCCATCCAGAGCAAGAACAGCAGCTACTTCGTCGAGTGGATCCCCAACAACGTGAAGGTAGCCGTGTGTGACATCCCACCCCGGGGCTCAAGATGTCCTGCACCTTCATGGGCAGCGGCACGGCCATCCAGGAGCTGTTCAAGCGCATCTGGAGCAGTTCACAGCCATGTTCCGGCGCAAGGCCTTCCTGCACTGGTACACGGGCCAGGGCATGGACGAGATGGAGTTCACTGAGGCCGAGAGCAACATGAACGACCTGGTGCCCGAGTACCAGCAGTACCAGGATGCCACGCCGAGGAGGAGGGCGAGATGTACGAAGATGACGAGGAGGAGCCGAGGCTCAGGGCCCCAAGTGAAGCAGCTGGAGGGGCAGAGCCAGGCTGTCGCTGTGGCCCAGAGGCCTGTCCCCCAGAGCCATGTCGCCATTGACACCGCCCCGAGCCTTGCCCCCACCAGCTCTGGCCACAGCGCCCTAGGGCTCCCGAGTGTTTGTCCTCCAGTATTTACGGCATCCCCACCCACGTGAGTCCTGTTTTCCCACCATAGGTCAGCTCCATCGTGTCTGCTTTATTGTCAGCTCCAGGCCTGTTTTATGGTTTGTTTTGTTTTTTGTTTTTACTGGTTTGTGTTTATATTTTGGGGGGGAATACTTAATAAATTTATTGCTGTCAGATATCCCTGCCTGGTCCTGGAGATTTCTTTCTATTCTGGAAAGTTGGGTCTAGAGGGGTCAGCAGGGGCAGATAGGGAGGCCTAGGCTGGGAACGGTCATTGTCTCCCAGGCTGGTCGCCGACGCAGGCCTGTGTGTACAGCCTGCGGGTTCTGAAGGCACAGCTGCTGTGGAGCTTCCGGAAATGGGGTCCTGGACACGGGCCATGAGTGGATGAAACCTCATTCTAGAACCACAGGTGTAGTTGCTCTTGACTTGAAAATTATCCCCAGTCTCCCACAGGGAGACACACACTCCAGAGCATTCCTCTGATTTATCTGTGTGCTGCATGTTAGAGGAAGGCAGTGGAGACTCAAATGGGAGGTTGGAAGGGAGGACCCTGAACACTCCCCAGAAAAAAAATGTGGTGTGTTGTAGAGTTGGGTTTTGGGCCCTGGGAAGGGGCTGGACGGGGTCAGTGAGCTGTGGCCACAACACAGGCAAACCCCAGCACACCCCGGGTAGGAAGCCATGTGCTGGCTCCATACGCCCCCTGGTGACATTCCTGTGGTTGTAGGGCTCCCAGTGTGGGGCTGCAGGGGCTCCTGGAAGGGACCCACCATTACTGTGTATAGAGCTGGACTTCTCCATTCAGCCTTCCCACACCCCATTCCTCAAAGCCAGGGGTTTCATCAATCCTAGCTCCACCTGGAACATAAAAGGGGCTTCAGTGTAGGCAGCAGCACCCTGGCTCCTGGCTCTTTTATCTAGATATTTGTGCAGAAGAAAGCCAAAGAGACCACTGGCCCCTGACGTAGGCTAGGGAACTAAAGCCCCCAAAAGGGTCCAAGTCTCAGGCTTTTGCCCTGACACAGGCTGGGCTTTGAAGTCTCTGGGGTCCCCTGAGCAGCAGAGAAGCACATTCTAAGAGCCAATGCTTCTGGGCACCTGCTGTGCTCCAAGCATTTCACATTTGCTGCCTACCTTAAGAGCTGTGTGTCTCCATCCCACACATGCAGTGGCTGGGTCAGCGTATATGACTGATGAGGCCACATGGTGAGTGGGAATTTGCGCCCTGCTCTGGGTCACAGCAGCTGGGTCCTCATCACCAAGAAAGGGTTAGATTGCAGGAGAGTCTCCTCCATCACATCCCAGGGCTACACAGGGCTGCAGGCCTCCACACTGTGGTGGGGAGTGGTGCCCACAGCTCACATTCTCAAGGCTTCTGGACCCGAAAAGGGTTGAGACACCTGCCAGGGTTGACAAGAGCCCCTGCAGCTCCTGACATTCACAGACGCTCCTTATGGGTCTCAGATCCCCTGTCTTAACTGGGTCTTCTCCTGAGGGCTCAATACATATACCTCATTTAACCTTCACAGTGATGCTGCGAGGTACACATCATTATCATCCACATCCTACAGGCAAAGAAATGGAGGCTGAGAGAAGTGAGGGCATTTGCCAGCTGGCAAGTGGCAGAGCCAGGTGTCCAGCCCAAGGTTGTACACCTCTCCATTTGGCTTAAAATAGTCAAAAATTTCACTTCCCTCCCAAGCACTGGCACCCACCAATACATCATCTTTGCTCATGTCACTCAGATGAGGCTGGCCTTCCTGGGCCACTCTGCGTTTGTGGAGTTGACTATGGGGCCAATCCCCTTGATCCTTCTCCCAAGGTCCACAATCCAACTTAGTATGAATGTGTGGTGTACGTTTTGGTGGGGACTATGTTGGTGGGGATGTGAGGAGGTGGAAGGGTGGCAGCCCAGCACCTCTAGCCCCCTAGCCCATTTCTGCTGTCCCCCAGAGTCCGTCTCTGCTTCCCCGCCAGAGCCCATCTCTACTCCCCCTCAGAGTCCATCTCTGCTGGCCCCCAGAGTCCATCTCTGCTGTCCCCCAGAGTCCGTCTCTGTTTCCCCCCCAGAGTCCATCTCTGCTCCTCCCCAGAGCCCATCTCTACTCCCCCCCAGAGTCCATCTCTTGCCGCCCAGAGTTCTGTAGTAGGGATCTCATGCTTTCTTTCCCAGCCCACTCTTCTCTCCTCCAGCTGGTTCTCCCCTGAGCCTCCAGCTTTACTTTCTTATGAGGAGTAACATAGGTCTCTGCTGTTTTGCACCATTGTATCTTCACTTCTCATTGCCTCCATTTCAGAAACTGTGGGACAGACCTCAAGTCAGTCCTGTGCGCTACATGAGTTCCTGACCCACAATATCCCTAAGCATAATGAAATGGCTGCTGCTTTATGCCACTGAACTTCAGAGTGGTTTGTTATATAGCAACTGAAAATAGAAACACACATGGGGAGTGGCTGGAACAGCATGTGACCCATAATAAAGGCCATGAATGTTTGCTTTTAAATGTATCCATTATTATTAGCAAAGGGAATTTGATTACAGAGAGACGCATGGGCATGAGGGTGCAGGTAAGCTCAGCTCAGTGACTGCTGAGTCCTGCTTGAACCTTCTAACAAGGCTCTGACTGGCCCAGCACTATCCAGTGTGGACGACACCTTTGGCTGGCATTTGGGACAGCCACTTCATTGGCTGCTTCACCCTCAGCTCCATCTGTCCATTTCAGCCTAGGTGAAGGGCCAAGGGTGTCCAGACCTGGGCACACTCCCAGCTTTCGTGAGGGAGAAGCCTCAACCTTTCCTGACCCTCTGCCTGGTCCCCTGCAGGGAGTGTTCAGGGGCAAGGAGATGACTTTAGACTGCCAGAGCAAATACAAGATGCCCAGTTGAATTGGAAGTTTAGATAAATGACAAATAATGTTCCACTTGGAAGCATGATTATAGGAAGCAATTATGCCTCAGTTGCTAAATCCAGGAATCTTAGCCTAGGTCCTGCCAGCAGCCCTGCAGCTAAGCCTTACCTGGGGGCCAGGTGGCCTTGAGCTCTTCACCCACTCACTTGCTCTTCGTGTTACCCTATGAAGCAGGTGCTTACAGATGGAGAAGTGAGGCAGGAGACAAGTGAAACTGCTCCAGGGCATCCAGATGCCAGTGGCAGGACCACAATTTGAATGGGGGAGGTTGGGGCTGAGTCATCACCATCCACCCATCCTGGGGACAGCACAGCAGCCTGAGAAGGGCATGGTGGGAGGGACAAAAAGAAGTGGACTTCACCACTGCCCTCTGCTCCTTGTGGCCAGGTCACTTCCCCTCTGAAGAAGAGCACTTTTCCCAGCTGCAAAGATCAAGTCCATGCTTGCCTTGCTTAGATAATAACAAATGAGAGTGTACACATACTGGAAGCTGATGAAGTCCACCTTTAGAGATTAGCAGATGCAGCTGTCGTTGCCACTGGGAGTGTGGAGTGGAACAGGGCAGGGGTTCGCCCAAATAAGGGATGAACCAGGCTTATATGGGATTCGGAGTGAGGTAGAGCTGAACTGAAGCCAAGCCACAGTGGCTGAGTGTGAAGATATCCACTTCTGACCAAGACATGGAACTTGACCAGAATCCTGTTTCCGGGGGAAGTACAGAGTTACAGTAGATATGGGGTATTGGTATGGCAGCTCATACTGAGGCTTCTCTGAGTCATACTCCAGGCAGGAGCTGGACACCGTTGCCATTAGTATGATTACAAACACTGTTTCTCACAGTCTGTGAGTTTCAAAAACAAGGTTTCTCAACATTGTACCTGCTATGGAATCAATGTTTGTGTCCTGTCCCCCATATTCATATGTTGGGGTTCTAATCCTTAATATGATGGTATTAGAAGGTGGGGCCTTTGGGAGGTGATTAGGTCATGAGGGTAGAGGGTCATGCATGGGATTAGTGCCCTAATAAAAGAGACCATAGAGAGCTCCATCATCCCTCCCACTATGTGAGGACACCTGGAGAAAATGCCATCTGCAGCCCACGAGAGCACCCGAGCATGTACCCTGGTTGCATCTCACCAGCACCCAGCGATGCTGACAGTGTCCTGGACTTCCAGCCTCCAGAACTGTGAGAAATGACTTTCTGTTTTTCATAAGCCACTCAGCTTGTGGTACTTTGTTAGAGCAGCTTGAATAAACTTAGAGAACCCTTAATGATAATTTATAAAAGCCATTTTTACAGGTTCACCACACTTGATCTGTGATAAGTGCTCAAGTGAGATGATGCCACTTACTGCTCCTGGCAGCATCATAATTTCATACTCACTCTCCATCTGAGTGAACTGAGGCTCTCTGAGCTTACTGGACAGCAAGCTCATCACCAGGGGCCCCAAGGATTATGGGCATCACACAGCAGGACTCTGTTGGCAACATTTCAGACTCTGAATTTGGAGATTCCAACACAGCAAGGCTGCTGCTACTCTACTGAAGCCAAACATGAGTGGTCAGATATGGAGTAGGACTTCCTGGTCCTGGAGACAATATGGAATGCTTCCATGCATTTTCTATCTCCTCTGATTGTGTTTGGAGGAGGACTGGACTCTTATCCAGCAAGAACCATTTGTAAGGTCAACCTTAGAGTTTCTCTCCAGGTTTCCTCCACTTTCCAGTGCCCATCATATATTTAACATCTTTCCAGTAGCCCTGGGGAACACTTCAGTTTTCCAGTATGGCATGATTGTCATAGGAAAATCATAGAACAAAAATTAACAAAAAGAGAAAATGCTAGAGTCACCCATGGTTGTGGTAACACTGGCTACTGGTCAGCATTCCACAGAGAGAGGGGGGTATGTCCAGACGTATGGCCCTGGACTGGTCTCTGGCTGTGCTCCTGGCTGCAGAGTGTTGGGGGTGAGGCAACAGGAGATTTCTTATGTGGCCTTTACTATGTTGAGCTAATTTCTATCTATTCCTATTTTTTGGAGTTTCTATTTTTTTTTACTTTAAAATTTTTAAATTTATTTCAGAGGTAGTGAGACAGAGAGAGAGAGAGTGCACATGAGCATGTGGAGGGGTAGAAGGAGAAGCAGACTCCCTGCTGAGCAGGAAGCCCATTGTTGGGCTGGATCCCAGGACTCTGAGATCATAACCTGAGCGGAAAGTAGACACTTAATCAACTGAGCCACCCAGGTGCTCCTGGAGTTTTTAATATGATGGGGTATTGAATTTTATCAATACTTTTTCTATATCTATTGAAATGATCCTGTGATTTTTATCCTTTAACAAGTAGTGTTGGGAAACTGGATATCCCTATTCAAATTATTAAAATTGGACACTTATCTTACACCATACACACTGAAAAGATTAAAAACTTAAATATAAGACCTGAAACTATAAAACTCTTAGAAGATAACATAAGGGAGAATCTTCATGACATTGGCCTTGGCAATGATTTCATGGATGTGACTCCAAATGCACAGGCAACAAAAGCAAGAAGAGACAACTTTTCATCAAACCAGAAAGCTTCTGCCTAGCAAAAGAAATAACAGAGTGGAAAGTTAATCTATGCAACTGAAGGAAATATTTGCAAACCATTTATTAGGTAAGTGGTTAATTTCCAAAATATATAAGGAATTTTGACAACTCAATAGCAAAAAACAACTTGATGAAAAAAATAGAGGACTTGAATAGACCAATTCTTATTAAGGAGATGTACAAATTTCCACGATGTATACAAAAAGCTGGCCAGCTTAGTTGGAAGGGCATGCTACTCTTGATCTTGGAGTTTTGAGTTTGAGAGCCACATTGGGTGCAGAGATTACACACACACATACATACATAAAATTTTAAAAAAGGATGCTCAATGTTACCAGTCATGAGGGAAATGCAAATCAAAACCACAACAAAATACCATTTCATACCTGTTAGAATGGCTATTAGCAGAAAAATAAAAGACAAGTGTCAAAGCTGGAATCTTTGCACATTGTTTATGGGAATGCAAAATGGTGCCACTCTGGAGAACAGTATGGGGGCTACTCAATAAAATGAAAAATAGAGCTGGGATCCCTGGGTGACTTGGCGGCTAAAGTGTCTGCCTTCAGCTCAGGGCGTGATCCTGGAGTCCTGGGATCGAGTCCCACATCAGGCTCCCTGCATTGGAGCCTGCTTCTCCCTTTGCCTATGTCTCTGCCTCTCTCTGTGTGTCTCTCATGAATAAATAAATAAAATCTTAAAAAAAAAGAAAAATAGAGCTATCATATGATCCAGCAATCCCCCTTCTGGGTATTTATCTAAAATAATTGACATGGGGATCTCAAAGAGATATTAGTACTCCCACATTAGTACTCCCACGTTCCTTGCAGCACTAGTCACAATAGCCAAGATATGGAAACAAAGTAAATGTTGGTTGACAGATGAATGGATAAAGAATATTTGATAGATACATCCAACAGAATACTGTCAGCCTCATAAAAGAAGGAAATCTTACAATATGCAACAACATGGGTGAACCTTAAGGACATTATGCTAAATGAAATAAGCCAGACTTGGAAAGACAAACTGCCTAATACCACTCATGCGAGTTACCCAAATTGTCAAAATTCACAGAAGCAAAGGGCAGGATGGTGGTTTCCAGGGACAGGGGAAGGGAGGGACTCTAGTCAATGAGTACAGTTTCAGTTATGTGAAATTAATAAGTTCTAGAGATCTACTATACAAAATTGTGCCTATAGTTAGCAATCCTCTATGGTATACTTAAAAATCTGTTGGGGAATCCCTGGGTGGCTCAGCAGTTTAGCGTCTGCCTTTGGCCCAGAGTGTGATCCTGGAGTCCCGGGATCAAGTCCCGTGTCTGGCTCCTGGCATGAAGCCTGCTTCTCCCTCTGCCTGTGTCTCTGCCTCTCTCTCTCTCTCTATCATGAATAATAAAAAAATCTTTTAAAAATCTGTTAAGTGTATAGATCTCATGTTAAGTGTACTTACCACAATAAAATAAGATTTAAAATAAAAAAAAATCATGATGCCTGGGTGGCTCAATGGTTGAACGTCTGCCTTTGGCTCAGGCTGTGATCCCAGAGTCCAGGATCAAGTCCTGCATCAGGCTCCCCTGGCTTCTCCCTCTGCCTATGGCTCTGCCTCTCTCTGTGTGTGTCTCTCATGAATAAGTAAATAAAATCTTAAAAAAAAAATAATGCCACTACTTTGCTCAAAATCCTCTATGGAGAGACTGACTGCTGACATCAAATGTTTGTGATGATATGGAGGGACCAGAATGTTCACACCAATGGGAGTGTGAAACAAGCACAACCACCATGGGAAAAAGTTTTACAGGTTCCTAGAAAGTTAAGCAAACACTTACCATATGATCTAGCCATTTCACGCATAAGTATTTACCAAGGAGAAATTAAAGCACATTTCCACACAGACTTGTACACAAATGTTTATAGTAGCTTCTTCATAATAGCAAACAGTGAAAACAGCACAGATGTTCATCAACAGGTGAATGGATAATCCAGCTGTGGTCCATCCACACCATGGGATCCTATTAGCAATGAGAATAAACTAACACCTGACACCTGCTACAATATGGATGAGCCTCAAAATATTATGCTGAGGGCAGCCCGGGTGGCTCAGTGGTTTAGCGCCGCCTTCAGCCCATGGCCTGGTCCTGGAGATCTGGGATCAAGTCCCACGTCGGGTTCCCTGCATGGAGCCTGCTTCTCCCTCTGCCTGTGTTTCTGCCTCTCTCTGTCTCTCATGAGTAAATAAATAAAATCTTAAAAAAAAATAAAAAATTAAAAAAAATATTATGCTGAGTAAAAGAAGCCAAACAAAAGAAGAGTACATATGATAAGATACCATCTCTATAAAATTCTGGAATGTAATACAACTCAGTGACCAAAAACAGATCAGTGGTTGCCTGGGGATAGAGGTGGGGATAGGGAGGGAAGACTGCATTAGGGGATGAGGAAACACTGGAGGATGATGGATAGGTTTATTATCTTAGTTACAGTCACAGTTTCTTAGGTGTATGCATATGTCAAAACTTATCAGATTGTATATTCATACATGTGCAGTTTAGTGTATGTCCATTTATTGAAGTATTTCCATAAAGCTTCTAATGGCTCCCACCTTGGCACAAATCAAAGTCAATGTGTTTATAAATGCTACAGATTTGCCTCTCACTTCACCTTTTACCAGGCTCCCACTTTTACCAAGCTCAGGCCACCAAGACCTGCTTTCTGTTCTACAGGCACACTGGGCTCTTTCAGTTCCTCAAGGGTTCGCCCTTATGGTTTTCCTCTGGATGCTTTCCCACAGCTCTTCTGCGGTTCTCACCTTCTTACCCTTTGGGTCTTAAACTGAGCATGGTGTCCTTCTCCCCTGATTTTATCCACTACTTTATCACTTTCTTTCTTTCTTTCTTTCTTTCTTTCTTTCTTTCTTTCTTTCTTTCTTTCTTTTCTTTCTTTCTTTCTTTCTTTCTTCTTTCTTTTTTCTTTCTTTCTTTCTTTCTTTTTTCTTTCTTTCTTTCTTTTTTTCTTTCTTTCTTTCTTTCTTTCTTTCTTTCTTTCTTTCTTTCTTTCTTTTAAAATATTTTATTTATTTATTCATGAGAGACACACACAGAAAGAGGCAGAGACATAGACAGAGGAAAAGCAGGCTCTATGCGGGAAGCCTGATGTGGGACTCCATCCCAGGACTCCAGGCCAAAAGCAGCGCTAAACCGCTGAGCCATCGGGGCTGCCCTATTTTTTTTTTTTTTTTATACCTCATCACATCTTATTAACTTGCATCTTTCCATATAGTCAGTCTGGCTCCTTGAGTCCTGGGACCTTGTCTGTCTTCTTACCACTGTGTCACAGGACCTGAGCCAAGCCTGGTGCAGCACTCATTCAGTTGGACAGTTGGTGCTAACACACATCTGTGGAGTGGGCCACCCACCAGGTGAAACCTTCTTCCTCTCAGGGACTCAGGGATTTATCCCTTCTTCAGTCCATTTAAGGAAGCACTTACTTTGTGCAGGCACTGTTCTAGGCAAGAAGTGTGAAGAAAGTAAACAAAACTTTTACCTGTAGCCCTTGGTTTCTAGTGGGAGGAGGGGTGATGGCGGGGACAGACAAGTAAAATTGTATGAGACAGGGTATCAGGCAGTGGTGAGGATCATAGAGAGAAACAAAGCAGAGGCATGGCACATCTGGAAAGCAGTAATAATATCGGCTACTTCAGACACAGGCTTCTCCAATGTCCCCCTAACTCATTCTCCCCTGACCTGACTGTGCCTCAGTTTCCTCCTTTGTAAAATGGGATGGAGTGACAGCACTGCCCTTCCTCACCAGCTGTGAATACCACGTAGGGCCGCGTGGTTGAGCACCAGCAGCTGCTGTTTGCACGGCGATTCCCTCTTCCCTTTTCTCCCCCTCCTACCACCCCCAACCACTGGGCTTATATTTATTTATTTATTTTTAAATATTTTATTTATTTATTAGAGAGAGAGAGAGAGAGAGAGAGAGAGAGGAGAGACACAGGCAGAGGGAGAAGCAGGCTCCATGCCGGGAGCCCGACGCGGGACTCGATTCCGGGACCCCAGGATCACGCCCTGGGCCGAAGGCAGGCACCAAACCGCTGAGCCACCCAGGGATCCCTCCCACTGGGCTTCCCTCCCCCCCCCCCCGCCCCGCACTGGGCTTTTAAAAAAGAAATTAAATACCACCATTTCTTCTTAAGTGTTGTGGTTTCGGTTTGAAGCACGGCTTTTATGATTACAGAAAATGCAGACAACGCGGTCGCCCCCCGCGCGGTCCTTGACACCCATTTCCCGGAGCGGGACGTGGAGGCCGCCGGGCGCGGGGCGGGGCGGGGCACGCGGACTCCGGCCCCCCGCTTGCCATGAGCCTCCGGGCCGCAGGCGGCAGCAGCGAGCGGCGGGCCGGATACAATGTAGCGAGGGCGGCGGGCGGGTTACAATGTAGCTAGGGCGGCGGCGGTCAGGTGAGCGGCGGAGGGGGGGGATCTGGGCGGGCCAGGTGAGGGGCGGGGGTGCTGGGGGTGGAGGGAGCCCCTCCCGCAGCTCCGGAGTCCCCCCTCCCCCACCCCGTCCCGAGGGCGCGGGGGAGGAGCGACCGCCGGAGCGGGGTTCCGACTGCTGGGTCAGCGCGCCCACGTCCCGGGCCTCGCGGGCACTGGGGGCACTACTGACCGGAGCTGGTCCCCGCGCTCGGGCAGGTGTAGGACCCTCCCTCTCCGCGTCCGGCTGTCAGCTCGCGCGGTCCGCAGGTCCGCGAGGCCCGCGCCGGCTCCCCGGGTGTGCACCCTCGGGGAAGGCCGGGCCTCAGTGTCCTCACCTGTGGAGTGGCCGGCCAGGGGGCAAGGGGCCTGTCCCTATGCGGAGCGGGGCGCTCAGGGTCCCAGGAGGGTGTGCCTGTTGTCAGCGAAGTGCGGGAGGTGTCTCTTAGGGGTGGCTCCTCGCGGACCCGGGGCCACTCTGCCCGGCTTCAGTGGCAAATACTCTTAGAGGGCAGTGCCCCTGCGCCTGCTCCCTGCAGGGTCCGGCCAGGCCTCCTTCCAGGGATGAAGAACAGGATGTACCTTCTCCCCTGCCCTCTCCCGGGGGAATTCTAGGGACCTCCAATTGTGTCCGGGGTGATAATAGAACCTGTTTGGTGGCTGTACCCCAGGCAGGACTCTGGAGGCCGGTTTAGTGCATCAAGAGTGCTTCTGCGCTTCAGCGTGGGATCTTTCAGTGCCTGGAGATCTTGGGCTTTATTCTGAGGTTCCCTTGCATTGCTAAGTTGTCTTGTCCTCCCCTTATTTCCGCTGCCAGAGAAAGGTCCTCTCTAGAGGAGGGCAGAGGCTGGTTAGTGGGTTTCCTTCATTCCTCCTAGAGACCAAGCCTGAATCTGACTGAGCACAGGGCTCTCTGGGAGTTGGACCTGGTGGAGCAGCTGGGGGCCGATCAAAGTCAGCTGTTGTGAGCTGCATCCCGGGGGCTTTTGTGTTGGGACACCACTTGTCTGCCCTCAGAAGCCTGAGGAAGTATGATTCTCCAACTTGGCAGGTTAGAGGCTGAGGCTGAGAGAGGTCAGATGACCATGTATTCATTCATCAATGGCCTCTGTGCCAGGCCTGGAGCTGGAAGGCACTGCCCATAAGGAAATACCTGAAAGATGCTTTTTCCAGGGGAGTGTCCAGCCCAGAGGAAAGCTGTTGGGAGGAGCAGAAGTGTTCTTCCCTTTGACCTCCTCTGGCCATATTTTATTTTATTTTATTTTATTTTTTTTACTTTTTTTTTTAATTTTTATTTATTTATGATAGTCACAGAGAGAGAGAGAGAGGCAGAGACACAGGCAGAGGGAGAAGCAGGCTCCATGCACCGGGAGCCTGACGTGGGATTCGATCCCGGGTCTCCAGGATCGCGCCCTGGGCCAAAGGCAGGCGCCAAACCGCTGCGCCACCCAGGGATCCCTCTGGCCATATTTTAAAATGCTGGGAAGTTTCTTTGGGTTTGGGCTGGTCATCATGTGATGACAGTTATAGTTTGCTTAGCAGCAGCTCTGGGCTATGGGCTTCCCTGACATACTTAGTCCTTCTACCCACCTCAGGAGGTAGGTATTCTCCCTTATTTGTGGGTAAGGGAATAGGGTCACATAGCTCATCACTGGGAGACCCAGAATTTAAATCATGGCTATCTGATTCTTTTTTTAAAATTTTTATTTATTTATGATAGTCACAGAGAAAGAGAGAGAGAGAGGCAGAGACATAGGCAGAGGGAGAAGCAGGCTCCATGCACCGGCAGCCCGATGTGGGATTCGATCCTGGGTCTCCAGGATCGTGCCCTGGGCCAAAGGCAGGCGCTAAACCGCTGCGCCACCCAGGCATCCCGGCTATCTGATTCCTAATAACATTAGTACCAATGCTAATAGTACGCTGTACCTGATATTTATTGGATGCATACTGTGTGCTGGCCATGATACTAGGAACTTTGCATTAACTAACTTAATCTTCATAATAACCATATACAGTGGGTACAATTATTACCCCCATTTGAAACATGAGAAATCGAAAGCAAAGAAGGGTTTAGGCATTTGCCCAAGACCATACATGTCAGCTAGGAGCTGTTAGAGCTGGGATTTGAATAGCACCAATTCATTTTATTACCACAGTGCTCTTGGGGTGATCAGTCAGGATTTGTTTCGAATGTAGGAGATAGAAATCCCTCTCCTAGTAATAGTGGTTTAAACAGAAGTTTATTTCTATCTCACTTGAATGAAGCTTGGGGTGAAGCAGCTCAGGGCTTCTATGTCAACCCCAAGGTGGCTACTACAGCTCCACCCATTACATCTGCCTCCCAGGTGGCAAGAAGTATGAAAAGCTGAAGAGGGGCAGTGCCTCCTTTGAAGAATCCCCACCGATCTTTCTGTTTAAATTCCATTGGTCTTAACATAGTCGTATGACCACATCTAAGTTTAGGGAGGGAAATTGCAATAAGACAAAAATCCAGCCCCCGCCCCTTTCTCAGTCAAAGAAGAAAAAACAGACCTGTTTTTTCTATCTCAGCTGGATAGTTGTTTAAAAAGTAAATGCAGGTTTTATTGAGGACTCTTGCAGTTGGAGAAAAGAGACCTCAGTGTGGGACTGAGTTCAACTTGGAATACAGCTTGGGCAAGTGGAAATTTATAGCCAAAGAGCAGGGTAAAATCAGTGGGGGGGAACATCAGGGGTCAGGGGTGGGGAATCTGGCTAAACTGACCTAACCAGATCTCTGGTGAGGGCATGCCAGGGTGATCAGATGTCACCCTCAGCACATTTGAGGGTGACCAGGTTATCAAGGTGGAGGTCTCTTGCTAAACAGATACAGCAGGGTTCTTGCTAGGATTGGATTTCACAGGAAGGGCACAGATGGGCCTAGGAAAAGGTTCAGGAGCCTGACTACAGTCTGGTTAGGCAAAGAATCTTTGTTGCCACTGGAGAAGATGGCGGTGAGTGAATACTGACATGGCTGGATCTATCCTATAATCGGGGTGCTTCCCAGGACACTGTGGCATGTGCCATTTGGAGAGGCACTGGCTCAGGGCCCACCCACCCTGAGTGAGTGGCCCAAAGCTTCCAGGTAATAAGAAAGAGGAGACTAGAGCCCAAGGCACCTGTGTCCTCTGTCCTCTCCTGTGGTGATCCAGGAGCAGCCAGTCAATGGGTGCTGGGTCCTGCCAGACTGGAACTCCCCACCCACATCCCCACCACAGAGGCCAAACAGGTAGGACAGGTCCTACAGTTAGTGTGGGAGCTCCTACCCAGATGCAGAGCATCCAGCACTGGTCAGGGGTGGGGATGACTCTTGTCAAGGCTGTCGCATCTGGGATCAGTTCTCTTTCCTTTGGAGGGGTGCAGATAGGAGTCATAGGATTGTCTTTGATAATTACAAATTATTTTAGACCAAATAGGCACAGAGAAAACATAACTAATACCTGACCCTTACTACAAAGCTTTAAAAAAATCTGACGTCCTCTGAACTCATGTCACCCTGGAGGGAGAGAGGCTAAAGAATCTGGTCCAGTTCATTGAGTGGGAGCATCTGGGATGCAAACCACTGCCCCAGTCAAAGCCCCTTTTTCCTTGTCAGGAGCCATCCGCCCTGTGTGTTCTGTAGTTCACTGAGCTCTAGGGAGGGGAGAGAAGTGCCAGGTGGTGAGCTAAGCATTCCCTGTTTCCTGGGATCCTAAGGTATGAGGCCATGCCCTGGCTCAGGCCAATAGAGCATCAGTGGTAATCCAGGCCAGTGAGGTGTCATTCTGGCCTACATGATGATTAAGGAGCATTCATGGAGTCTTCTCCACATTCCAGCAGAGATGTAGAGCTTGTTGGGGCACCAGGAGGATGGTCCCTGGCCAAGGCCACAGTGCAGGAGGCAGAGCAGGTCCGGATCCTGGCTTTGGCTCCAGAGTGTCCAGTACTTTGACCACTGGCTGTCATCACTGATGGTTCTGCTCAGTGGCTATAGTTTTGGGGAGCTGTGACAGAAAAGGAGCACTTCTGGTCGGGGCCGGAAGCAAGAAACTGAGTCCTAGGTGTTGATTCATGGGAGCAGCCAAGCCTTTCCTTCTCAGCAGGGAGGGCATGGCTGGACTGGGGCTGAGTGAGGTATCTGGGGCCTCCCTGTGCTGGGAGGTAGGGGGCTGAGGTTCCAGACTGGTGGGGGACCAGTAGGTAGTAGGTAGGTCATGTCCCTCTCCTAGCTCTGTTTGCTCCATCTGTGTGCCCTGAGTGGGCTGCTGTTCCTGAAGGGATGTTACCAGTGAGGGGCAGGGTGACAGGCTGAGCTGCTTTGCAGATGGGCAGAGGATGGTGGCTGTGGTGTGGGGGTGTTCTACTGGGACTCTCCTGGGGAAGTGAAGGAGGCTGGTCATCCCCTCTGAAACCCTAGGACCTCAGAAAGCCGTGAGTCTAGGAGCTGGATGCTCATCTCTGCCCTCCTCTTGCCCTGCAGGTGGGATGCTATGGAATATGATGAGAAGCTGGCTCGGTTCCGGCAGGCCCACCTCAACCCTTTCAACAAGGAGATTGGGCCAAGGCAGCATGAGCAGAGGGCCAGTGAGGAGACCTCAGAAGTCGCTTCTGAAGGTGGGTGCTGGGGGGAGGCCTGAGTGGGCAGTATGACCCCTCACTTGGGCCCCCCATCCTGTGTTCCTCATTCCTCCCATGGACAGTGCTGGCTTTCTCAAATAGCTGGATACCTTGCTGGCCACTTCTCTTTTCTCCTCGGCACAAACCGCCTATTCTGTAGTTTACTTATTTCTGTCACCCCATTAGAACTTGCAGTCAGGTCAGGAGGGTGTGAGCTCTAAGAACTGCAGATGGAGTCAACAGAAGGCATTCAGGGTGCATGCAGAGATCTCCTAGAGTCCACACAGGCGTGCAGGAATTCTTCCCACAACTACCCAGCAGCCTTGAATCCATATATGCATACATGAGGTATGTTTGCAATTAGGATGTTTCTGGGGTGCTTGGGTGGCTCAGTCAGTTGGGTGTCTGACTTGGGCTCAGATCATGATCCCAGAGTCCTGGGATGGAACTGTGTGTTGGGCTCTGCACTCAGTAGGGAGTCAGCTTATGCCTCTCCCTCTTCCCCCGCTCATGCTCCCTCTCTCTCTCTTTCTTTTTAAGATTTTATTTACTCATTTGACAGAGAATGAGAGAGAAAGAAAGCACAAGCAGACAGAGCAACAGGCAGAGGGAGAAGGAGAAACAGGGTCCCTGCCAAGCAGAGAGCCCGATGTAGGGCTTGATTATAGGACACTGGGGTCATGACCCAAGCCAAAGGCAGACATTTAACTGACTGAACCACCCAGACGCCCTCTCTCTCAAATAAATAAATAAAATCTTAAAAAAAAAAAAAAAGAAAGAAATTGAGATATTTCTCTACTACTGTTCTGTGGACCTCTCATAGCACCATGGGTATGCTCATCTTCTTGGCCCTCATCTTCTTGGTTTCTTTCTTTTCTTTTTTTAAATTTTGGTTTTATTTTATTATTTTTTTAATTTTTAGTTTTAGATTTATTTTTTCTATCTCATCTTTTTGAATCTCTCTCTCTCTCTCTGTCTTTAAAGATTTTATTTAAAAAAATAAAAAAAATAAAAAAAAAAGATTTTATTGATTTATTCATGAGAGACAGAGTGAGGGAGGCAGAGACAGAAGCAGGCTCCCTGCAGGGAACCAGATGTGGGACTTGATCCCAGGACTGTGGGATCAGGCCCTGAGCCCAAGGCAGACTCTTAACCACTGAGCCACCCAGGTATCCTGGCTCTCTCTTATTTGTGCAGGCTCTGGGTTCCTTTGCAAATGCAAACAGGGCAGATACCAGGGCAGGGCTGGCTCCCCTTAGCATCTCCAGTAGGCTTTTCCCATCCACTATGGTCCTTCCCACTCCAATGTACTCCTGGGGAAAGGCGGGTTGATTTTTCTTCCTCTCTTTACTGCTTACCACACTATGCCCACTCCAGAGGCCCTGCCTGAGCTGCCCCCAGGAGAGCCAGAATTCTGCTGCACTGAGCGAGTGATGGATCTTGGCTTATCTGAGGACCACTTCTCCCGCCCTGTGGTAAGGTTTAGGCCTGGGGTAGGACGGGTACTGGGTGAGCCCCCAAGGCAGGAGGAGCCAGCCATTTCCTTATCACCCTATCCTCAGGCAGCAGGACCAGTCCACCTCAGCTGGGGCTCCTGGGAAATCCTATAGCTGCAGCAGGGTGAGGGAAGGAGAGTGGCCTCCTCACAGCTCCACAGGATCACTCTCATTTGTTCAATTTTTGTTCCACGGAAACTTTTTCTTTTTTCAGTTAAAGGGCTCCAAAATTTTATTTTTAAAAAGTTTGAAAATGTTTTAGTTTTGTGCAAAGTATCTTCAACTTTTACTTGAGAGAAACATAGTAACATTCTAATGTAACCAAAATCAAAAAAGATTCACTCAGAAGCCCGTATTTCTCATTTACTTTTCATTTTGTATTTGTGTTTTGTATTTTCATTAAAAATTTTTTGAGCCCCTCCTACAGGCCACACACCAAACTCCAAGAGTAAACGTGTCACCTCCTCTTTGCTTGGTCTCTTAGAGGAGGAGGGTGGCTCCCGAGGGCAGCTCTGTCCCTTTCCTGGGGTGAGATCAGCCTCAGTTCCCCAGCTTAGACTTGAGCCTGTCTTCCTTCCCAAGTGACAGCAGTATCCTGAACCTAGGGCCTCTGTTGGGTCCTGGCTCTGAGTCTTTATGAGTTGCTGGTGCTAGGGGTGGGTGGGTGCATGCAGGCATCTCTGGGCTTTGTGATCAAGCTGGAGGCCACTTCCTCTCCTTCGTGACAGACAAATTGTCATTTCCCCAGCTTTCATTTCAAGAGGAAGCTCTGTAGAAGTGAGCAAAATAGCATTGCCAGAAAGGTGATTGGATTTCTAAAATAAGGAAGTTGTGTTTTGAAAAACATCCTGAATTAGGTTTTCGGAGGCCTGTGAGTGGACAGGTCCACAGGGGGCAGGTGGTACGGGGTGGTTCCTACCTTACTCTTAACTTTCCTGGACTTTGAACAAGTCCTCAGTCCCCTCTCACCGGGCTTCAGTTTCTTCATCTAGGCAAGGGAGGAGTGGGGAGGTCTGCTGTGGGGTTGACCTCCACATGGAGAGCATGCAAAGTAGCCATCTGATGCTGTCACCTGCCAACCTGGGCAGGGTCTGTTCCTGGCTTCTGACATCCAGCAGCTGCGGCAGGCTATCGAGGAATGCAAGCAGGTGATTCTGGAGCTGCCTGAACACTCAGAGAAGCAGAAGGATGCCGTAGTTAGGCTCATACACCTCCGGCTGAAGCTCCAGGAGCTTAAGGTGGGTGCTGGCCTACTTCACCATGGACACCACTGGAACAATGTGAGGATGTAGAAGTCTCCCATTCTAGGGGCTGAGGAGCTGAGGTAGAAAGCACCCAGAAAGGGAGGGGCAGAAGTAGGCTTTTACCCCATGTGCAGGCTCTTTCTCTGTGAGTCTCATCTCCATTGGCCAGTCCTGGGCACATGCCCATCCACTAGCTCAAGTAAGTGAGGCATGTCCTACCTTGAGCTCATGACCTAGAGTGTATGTGGGGTGGCTTCCTGAGTATTTCACAAAGGAGACAATAGTAAGGGTAATGGATCCTGGAGGCCCAAACCCACAGGTGTACCTGATGCAGTCCTTGGGCGTGTACTCTTTATCTTGGCTGCCACTGTGTTCCTGTACTGACTTATGAGTCCCTGGGAATTTAGAAAGTAGAATATTCATTAGGGTACGAATAAGGCTTTGGTAACAAAGACACCCCAAAGTATAGTGGCTTCAAGGAATCACATGTGTGCTTTTATTCATGTGGAGATCTCACAGGTGATGGAGGGTTCATACGGCAGCTCACAGTGTTGCAGATCCTGGGCCCTCTGTGTTTGTTGCTTTGCCAGTCCTCATGGAGAATCCAAGATGGCCCCATGGAACCTCTGGGTCTATACATAGCAGAAGAAAAGCTGGGAGGGGAGAGAAGGCCACACCACTCCTGCTCACACACCCTTGGCCTTTACATAGGCCCAGGACAGTAGTGCGGTGCTGGGAAAGCGAGTCTGTCATCTGCATTGTCCAGGCCTGCCTGGGGAGTTCTGTTGCTAAAGGGAACAGGGGGTGTGACACTGGGGGAAACTCACAATATTTGCTATAAATGGTACCTGGAAGAAAAGGAAAGGAGTTGCAACAGGCTCACCTGTGACCCCTCCCTGGGCCTCTCCCCAGGACCCCAATGAAGATGAGCCCAATATCCGAGTCCTCCTGGAACACCGTTTCTACAAGGAGAAGAGCAAGAGTGTCAAGCAAACCTGTGACAAGTGTAACACCATTATCTGGGGACTCATTCAGACCTGGTACACCTGCACAGGTGGGCCAAGACCCAGGCCCGCTTCGGCTGTCTGGGCAGTCCTGGTCCCCAGGGCAGGACAGAGACCTTGCAGCTCTGCTCCCTCATCTGGCTTCTGGTTGGGTGAATTCTCTGCAGTGGACTCAGTATTTACTGAGCATTACGGAGTACCTGGGATAAAACAAGGGACAAAAGACTCTTTATGAGGCTCACATCCACATTTGCCTTTCTAGTATGGTGGCTGCAAGCCACATGTGGCTGGCTATTCAAATTTATGTTTAAACTAGTTAAAATAAATAACTATTTAGCTCCTTAGTTGTGCTGTCTCAATGGCTACATGAAGCTGGTGGCCACCATATTGAACAGTGCAAAGAGAACATTTCTATTTTTGCAGAGACTTCCTGTGGATGGTACTGTTCCGAATGAGCACACTGAATATAGACAATACAGTGCATTGAAGAAAAATAAGGAAAGGGAATAACATGGGTCAGGGAATGTGATGGGTATGGATTTAGGATGGAATGAAAAGGCATCATGTGACATTCAAGCAAAACTTGCAAGTCAGGGTTTAAGCCAGGAGTATATCTGGGGAAGAATGCTCCCATGGGGGAGTTCTCTGCAAATGCCCTGTGGCTGATGTGTGTCCAGTGTCTTCAGTGTGGACCTATGTGGAGGAGCTGGTAGAGAGAAGTGTGGCTGGGGCACTTCATCTGAGAGAAGCATGGTAGAGGTGGGCTCAGAAGTGGCCATGGGCTTTTCTGATAAGTGCACTGGGGGACACCAGTTGATGCTGGACATGCCTAGGTTTCAAAAGAATCACTGTGGCTGCTGAGCTGAGCATGAAGGAAGGAGTGCAGAGGTACACGGGGAGGATGACAGCCCTCTGATCAGGGTGGAGCTGTATGGGGTGAGAAGGGTGCAAAACAGATATGAAAGGGAGGTTGAGATGACATTGCAATGTTTAGTCTCGGCAGGTGCAAAGATGAAGTCACTGAAGTCTGAGGTGGGGAAAACCACCAGGTGGGAGGTAGGCTTGTTAAGGAAGAGCAAGAATTTCATTTCGACAGAGTGAGTTTGATGCCCTTGTGGCATCCAGGTGGGAATGGCAGGTAGTTTGGGGTTGAGGAGGAAGGCCTGCATGCACCCCCAGGGCAAGGCTTGGGATGGGGACTGAGGAGGTCTTTGAAGTTCTCAGACCTACAGTGGGGTCTGGAGAAACTCTCAGATTAATGTGGGAATTGGGGGAGAGCTGAAGGTCAGTCTGGGCTGTAGGATGCCCCCCACTCTGAGAGGCACACTGTTGGTCTTCCCACTCCAGGATGTTATTACCGATGTCACAGCAAGTGCTTGAACCTTATCTCCAAGCCCTGTGTGCGCTCCAAAGTCAGCCACCAAGCCGAATATGAGCTGAACATCTGCCCTGAGACAGGGCTGGACAGCCAAGATTACCGTTGCGCAGAGTGCCGGGCACCCATCTCTCTGCGTGAGTGCCCCAGGAACGAATGGGGGGAGGGGGGAGGGAGGGGGCTTTGGGCAGGTGTGAGAAAAATGGATAAATCAGACAGCGAGGGACAGCTGGGCTCCTGTGGATGGTGTCCTGTTCTCTTGGGAAGTGACAGGAGGCTGCTGCTGCTGGCACCTTTTCACTTCCCACTCAAGCCGACAGAGGTTCCAGCCCAGGTCACTTAGGAGGACCCACAGGGCTGGCCTACACTCAGCCTCCTGTGTGGCTCCATTGTCACAGAGAGCCCATCTAGACAGGAAAAATTGCACAATATCACTTACGTTCCACGTGTCAGACCTTCTTCCAGAGATTCAGTAATTTTAATTCATGGGGTCCTCTCAGCAGTTCTATGGTGGGGGTCCTATTTTGTCCTGTTTACTGATGACAAAACTGAGGGTAACGTGGTGTCCTGATTTGCTTCAGGTCTTGTGGCCAAAAGAGGTTGCGTCAGGTCTGGAGGGTGGAACCTCCCAGATGGGTGGCTCCTCCCAACCATGTTTTCTATGCATTATGTCAGAGACCCTGAAGGCAGCCTCAACTTTGTAATGACCCGTCCCTTCTCCAGGGGGCGTGCCCAGTGAGGCCCGGCAGTGTGACTATACGGGCCAGTACTACTGCAGCCATTGCCACTGGAATGACCTGGCTGTCATCCCTGCGAGAGTCGTGCACAACTGGGACTTTGAGCCACGCAAGGCAAGGGCAGGAGAGCACGGGGCCAGAGCTGGTACTCAGGCTGGGGGGGAATTGGTGTGGGAGCGGGGGGTGGGGGAGATGTAGCCCCAAGGACGGAGAGCCAGTGCTCAGGCCTGCCTTAGGTTGGGGGGGAGCATGGTTCTGGGGGGTCATGTGTGTTGTGCTGGAAGTGCCACTCCATCATGTCTCCCCAGGTATCCCGCTGTAGCATGCGCTACCTGGCACTGATGGTGTCTCGGCCAGTTCTCAGGCTCCGGGAGATCAACCCTCTGCTGTTCAACTATGTGGAGGAGCTGGTAGAGATCCGGGTGAGGCTGAAGAGGGCAGGGGTGAGGGTGGACCCTACTCTCCCCATGTGTCCTGGGAGCAGAGATGCCACCTGCTAAGGTTCAGTGGGGTCCTTTAGCTGTCTTTAGGGTTACAGACCCTAGAGCAGTGTCCAGTCAAGATATGATACTAGGCCCAGTGGCAATTTGAAAGTTTCTAGTAGCCACATTAAAAAAGTAAAAAGCAGGTAAAGTTAATTTTAATATACAAAAGATTATTTCAACATAATCAACATACAACATTATTAAGATATATGACATTCTTTCTCTTTCTTGGACCACATGTTTGAGGATAAATGCTCCTCGGGGTGCATTGGCCTGGAAGCTGTGGTTCGAACTGGAGCTTGGCTGGAGCTCTCAGATCTGGCACCATCCTGGGGGATGGGAAGTCACCTCCTGTCCCCTCGTGACTTGGAGTGCCAGCCCCCTTGGCCACCCAGACATGCCACCTGGCTGAGAATGCCTACCTGCCCCTCTTGTCCGTAGAAGCTGCGCCAGGACATCCTGCTTATGAAGCCATACTTCATTACTTGCAAGGAGGCCATGGAGGCACGTCTGCTCCTGCAGGTCAGGCCACTGGCCCAGAGTGGGAGCTGGAAATCCAGGGTGGGAAGGGCAAAGGGGAAACAGAGAGTCAGAGCTGTGAGGACACGCTGCTCCCAAGTCTTTTTCCGATGACTTTGTAGCTTGTGCTGTGCTTTAGCAGAGTGTCTCCCATACTCTGTCCCAAGGGACACTAGGTCTTCAGTAAGCACACAGGCATTCTGTTCACAGAAGTGTTTTCTGATGACATCACCGAGGGAAGCGGGTTCACTCTGCAGAGCCCTTACCTGGATCTCCACACAGTTCCACCCTGGCAGGATTGACCACACAGTGGACACACAGGGCACAGTTCCACCCTGGCAGGATTGACCACACTTCTCAAGGCTCACCTATTTATTTGTTCAACAAGTGTTCATGGGTATTCACTGTTCTAGATCCTAGGGAGCAGGGAATGAAACAGGCAGGAATCCTCATCCTCACCTCAGGGAGCACTCTGCAGGTGGGAAAGAAGCATAAATGGGGTGGTGAGGTATGTGGGCAAGATAAAGCAGAGAAAGGAGGCGGTAAACCGGGGCAGGATTGGGAAGAGGTATGGCATGCTGGGCTGAGCTGGGGTGTGCACAATGTGTTGGGAGCAGCACGGTGGCTGGCCAAGCAGCAGTGTGGCTAGGGGAGCACCATGGGAGGCATAGAGACTGCCACTGTCTGTTGCTCCCATGAGTGCCCTGAGGCCTGGACGATGGGTAGGCAGTGGAAGGGGCCCTCACCCAGTGTTTGGGGTCACGGTTGCTGGGACCCGCAGCTCCAGGACCGGCAACATTTTGTGGAGAACGATGAGATGTACTCCATCCAGGACCTGCTGGACGCGCACACAGGCCGCCTCGGCTGCTCGCTCACGGAGACCCACACACTCTTCGCCAAGCACATCAAGCTGGATTGTGAGGTGTGCCCCCTGCTGCAGACTGGGGGGTATCTCTCTGCTCCCAGTCCTGAGGAGGGCGTTAGATGCCCTTGGAGCAGGCACTGACCTGCCCTCCACTCTCCGCTGTTACCCCCAGCGCTGTCAGGCCAAGGGCTTTGTGTGTGAGCTTTGCAGAGAGGGTGACGTACTGTTCCCGTTCGACAGCCACACATCTGTGTGCACCGAGTGCTCTGCCGTCTTCCACAGGTGAGTGTGGCTCCCACCCTCCCTCAGGCCAGGCCTGGGAGCTCCCTGCCAGGGAAGGAGGGTGAGGGAGGCCTTTGGGTGTCAGTCCTTGCTGCCTTGATCCTAATATGGGCTTAGACCTTGGTGTGTGTAAGAGTAAATTTGAAGTTTTGCTGGGAACAAGCACCCATGGGGCTGGGTGGTGCTGCAGATGTGCACATGGAGGCTGACCGGCTTCCCTTCTCCACCCGCCCTGAGGTGTAAGCAGCAGCCAGAGGTTCTGAAACTTTCTAGTTCCTGGCACCCTCAGTGTCTCAGAGATTTTCTTCAAACATCCCTAGGCCAAAAGAAATACCTAAAGTTATTATTAAGTACTTAGGTTCAAACAACTTAAGCATTTATGATGAAAAGACTTAGTGGATGTTTGGAAAAATAATACACATACATTGGAAAAAAATAATTTAATTCTTTAATAATTACAATTACTAATAATAGGTGTGTGCCTGCTGGGCCTTGCATGGCATCTCACACTGGACTCAAATGGGTACCTCCCATTTCTGTCCCTGTGGATTTTTGTCTGGCACTTGCTGTTTGTCCTAGCAACCATGGACGTTGCAGACCTGGGGCTGCTGTCAAGGAAAGGACTGTGGCAAAAACTAATGCTCCAAATGTGGGTTCTGTTGAGCAGCAGTGTGTGTGCTGACAGATGTCAAGTACTGCTGTGTCCCTTCAAAACTATAATAGACCCCAGGACCCTGTGCACCCCCAGTGCCTCAGGTGGAGACTTCTATGCAGCAGTGGTAAAAGCAGATACGGAGGTCGAGAGTCTGAGAGCTCCAAGCCGAAGTCACATGGTAACCAGCTAGCTGCCGTGCACCCTGTAGGGGGTCTGCACTGAGGCACTGGGTCACAGACCTGGGTACACCTGGGTGCAGACCTGGTTTCTGCCCTCTGATAGAAACTACCTCAGTTTCCCCATCTGTAGAAAGGGGATAGAAGGGCCTGGCTCATGAAGCCTGTGAAGGCTCAGTGGTAGAAATTTACATGCAGAGCCCAGACCCTTGCTGGGACTGACTCCATTCTCCCTGTCCCCAGGGACTGCTACTATGACAACTCCACCACGTGTCCCAAATGTGCTCGGCTCACCTTGCGGAAGCAGTCACTCTTCCAGGAGCCTGGTCCAGATGTGGATGCCTAGAACAACAGGCACCCCTTCCAGGCCTATCTGGCATCCGAGCTGCTGGTCATTGCCAAAGTCAAGGTGTTTCTTGTGTTCTGGAGACCCCTAGGGTACAGTCCCTGGACTTGTCCCCTGTGCTGGGCCAGAGGGGTGTACGTGGCACCATGAGGACCATCATCCTTCTCCCAGGCACTTGTTGGGACTTGTGGAAGTCTTGTCTGTTTCTTTCCTGAGTGTGCTGCTGTGAAGGCTGCAGGGCTCCATAAGCAGGGAAGTGTGGAAAGGTTTCTCACCCAACCCTGTGGGAGCCTTGGCCACCTTGAAAACCCTTGAGGGCTTTGGGGGAGTGGCTGACAGGCCCTGGGAATGCTGGCTGCATACACCCAGCGTTAGCCTGTTTTACCTACAGTGGATGGTTTGGATCTACCTGAAGGCCCCTGTCCCCTAGCCTTGTATTTGGGGACTTCTAGTTGTCCCTGGCTAGGGTTGTTCATGACTGTCTCCTGAGAGCCCTGTTCCTGTCTCTTGAGGGCCTCTCTCTCTGGGTTTTCCTCCAACAGGGCCAGTCCAGTTCTGTACAACATGGAGGGAAGTGAGCTGTGAAGCTCTTCCTCCTGGGTGGACCAGCCACTGTTCCTGCCTTTGCTCTGCCAGCTTACCGTGGTGCTCCAGGCTAGGTGGCTGGGGGTCCAGTTGTAAGAAGCTGGGCCCTTTCCCAATTTGGAGCAGGGTCTGGGGAGGTTCTAGGTTAGCCAACAGGGTTGGCTTTCTGTAGTAGGCCTATTTGCCTGAGGAACTCCATGCTGCTGCCACAGTGCCTGTGGCAGACTCTGGACAGCTCAGAAACCACCAGCCAGTGGTCTTTTGTTTGGGAGTCTGAGGTCAGGCACTGGGAATATTTGCTCAAGGGAACTTTGGGCCGGAGTCCCAGAGGCTGTGCAGGAAGAATGGGGCATGGGATGTGGAAGGTTCTGTACACCAGCTGACAAATGGAATCCCTGGACAGAGGACGAGCACCCACAGCTCTTCACTGGGGGAGCCACAGTCAGCCTCGGTATTTGCAGAGATGCTTTGTGTTTCAGAGACCCTGCCATTGAGGGGGAGGCCTGTGGGAAGAGGACACTTCAGGATGTGGCTTTTCAGTCTCTTGTGCCCTCTTTCCCAGACTGTGCTTGGCTGTTGATGTGCATGGTTGATACACATAGGTTGTGGTGGTGGAACATAGCCATTTGGATATCCATCACCTTCAACCGGGAAGCCCAAGAGGTGAGGTCTCAGCCAGCAGAAAGGTCAGCTTAGCTTGCTGGCCGATGAAAGGGGTAGATAAAGACAGTGTCACCTCCTCCTCACTTCTCTGCATCAGAAAGGCCTCTTGCTGTGTGTTCTCATCTGCCTTGGGGTAACAGTGAGAACAAGCACTGGTGAAGTTGTGTCAATGACAGGTCCCCACCCTGCTTCCCCATCTCCTCTTCAGGGCTGAAGAGGGGCTTAAGGGCCAAATGCCCTTTTCCTACACCTCCAGATCTGCACATTTATCACCACTGCATTACATTTCTGTCATAAGGATATTGGCCATTCCCGAATTTACTGTGTAATGAACATCACATTATTGCAGTTATAATCACTGTGTCTACAGATAGCATTAATATGCTGGTGTCTGCTGGACAAAGAGTTAGCTCCCTTTTAAACTACTTCCATTTCCTCCTCCCCAATATCTCCACCTACCCTTTCTGAATGACAGTCTTTAAACAAAATCATGCGTGGGTCTTGGAGTCCA
Source organism: Vulpes lagopus (assembly GCF_018345385.1). Taxonomy (NCBI): domain Eukaryota; kingdom Metazoa; phylum Chordata; class Mammalia; order Carnivora; family Canidae; genus Vulpes; species Vulpes lagopus. The sequence goes on along the minus strand of NC_054833.1, from coordinate 90,188,888 downwards.
CAGCCTGGTACAAGAACCCACCAAAGAACCAGTTTGCATCGTCAACACTTCACAGAAGAGAAGCAAGGAACATCCAGCTGTAATGATGCCGCAGCCGCTGTCTCATTAAATCTGTGTTCTCTAGACTCTGGTTTGTGTGGTGAATTGGGGACAAGGCAGGGTTTGTTGACATGCAGACCAGTTGCAGGCTTAGGCAGAGCCCACAGTCTTCCTCATCTAGTGGAGTCAAATGTAATCTGTTTTGGGGAGGAGTTCTTGTTGGGTATCAGACAGAGGGCTAAGTGTGTGGATTCCCCTCAGCTCCATTTTTATGAATGATGAAAACATACCCTGTGGGGAGTTTAGGTTCTAGGAAGCATTGAGCACTGAGCCTGGCATGCAGAGAATGCTCAGTACACAGAAATTGTGTCTTCTAGAGTCCTCAATGTGGAAGAATTATCTCATCAACCCAATGCAATCATCGAGAAACTGGCTAGTCATGCAAGTCACAGGTTCAGCTCCTAGCAGCCTCTTTCACAAGCTATATCCAAAAAAGGGCCCTAACTGCAACTCAAGACCATTCCCATGTTCTTCAGAACTATAACTGCCCCCTCCCAAATTATATTCAAGCCCCTGTATATGTACATTCTTTGTAGAATCATGATTACAGTTGTGACCAGGATCTGGTCATGACCCAGGGAACATAAGGAATCTTCTCCTTTAGAAAGTGTCTTTATACGTCATCCACACCCGGTTGCAGTTCAGGTAGGCTGACAGACTGCTACCCTATGTCTAAAGAAACCAGAGAGTTCTGTTGGGGTATGAGCAGAAGGGAGGGAGGGATGATGTGGGAGGGCTGTTTGTGGGCCTGGTGCCAGCATGTTTGAGCACATACCTCCAACTACAAATAACTGTAAAGCTACACTTTGGATACTCAATGGAAGATGAAGTATGTTTTCCCTCCCTTTCAGGTGATTCAATAATATTTTCACCGTTTATATTTTGACAAATACAGGCTTACAGAATTATTGCAAAAACATTCCCATTGGGCAGCCCCGGTGGTGCAGTGGTTTAGTGCCGCCTGCAGCCCAGGGCGTGATCCTGGAGACCCTGGATTGAGTCCCACGTCAGGCTCTCTGCGTGGAGCCTGCTTCTCTCTCTGCCTCTCTCTCTCTCTCTCTGTGTGTGTGTCTTTATGAATAAATAAATAAAATCTTAAAAAAAAAATTCCCATTTACTCATCTCCTGGATTCCCTAAATATTAACATTTGCCACGTTTGCTATATTCTTTCTCCACATATGCGTATTTCTTTTTCTGAACCATTTGGCAGTAAGTTGCAGAGATGATGCCCCTTTGCCTCTAAATACTTGGTGGTGGTGGAACCATGGCCACAGTTCAATTATGACTGGAAATTAACACTGGCATGATATAGAATCTACAACAAAACTTATTCAGATTTTACCAGTCAGCTGCTATGAATATTTAGCTGTCTTTAATTTGGAAGGTTGCATGATATGGACACCTTTAAAAAAAACACAAGCTAATTGAAGGATATCCTTGAATGTGGATTTTTCTGATAGGATTCAGGCTTTGTACTTTGGGTGGGAATTCCCTAAAAGTGATGCTGTGTCCTCAGTGCATCATCTGTCCCTTTCCTGGAGATGCTGGCTTTGATCCACTAGTCTCCTGTGTCCTTTTGACATGTTCCTGTCATTCTTTAAGCACTGTTTATCTTCTAGCATACTAAACTGTTCTTGGTTTCTCTTGCACTTTCCCAGTCCTAGTCCTGAAACTGTCCATTTCTTCAAGGAGCCCTAATACCTGTTAGTGGAGAATGGTATTCAGATACCAGATATGGTCGTGTGGTGTGCTCATTACTAGTGGGCTGTTACTGCTTCTAGGTCCTTTTAATAGAAAGCTAGAAAACAGTATCTGACTCTCCAGAAACATGTTAAAAACCATGAGTTCACATTGATATTTCCAATTTCAAAGCAACACAAGGTTCTTTCCCTTTTTCATATTTGTAATTCCCTTCCTGACAGAAACCTGGCTCTATTTCCATAAATATTTGCTCAATCCTAGACACACAGAAAGTACCTTCCGCATTGCTAACCTATGCCTCTGTGTAAAAGCAGCTTACTAACTAGATTTTAATAATTGTCTAGTGTTCTTTTTTGTCGTCAGCGTGAGGGCATACAATCAAAACTCGAGTGTCAAAATGGACTTCGATGTTTCTTCCTTGTCACTGTGGGTGTGTGGTATCTGTGAAATATGGTTCCATTCATATACTCCATTTTGGCTTATTTCTCTTTTTTATTTTTGTGATATATTAACATGGTTCCCAATGCCAGAACTTTACCAAAGGCCAGGGTGCATAGCTGACTCAGTTGGTAGAACATACGACTCTGATCTTAGGGTTTTGAGTTCAAGTCCCTCATTGAATGTAGAGATTACCTAAAAATAAAATCTTTTTTTTTAAAGATTTATTTATTCATGAGATACACACACACACACACACACACACACACACACACACACAGAGAGAGAGAGAGAGAGAGAGAGAGAGGCAGAGACACAGGCAGAGGAAGGAGCAGGCTCCATGAAGGGAGCTCGACGCGGGACTGGATCCTGGGTCTCCAGGATCAGGCCCTGGGCTGAAGGCGGTGCTAAACTGCTGAGCCATGGGGCTGCCTTTTTTTTTTTTTTTAAGATTTTCTCCATTTATTTATTTGAGAGAGAGCATAAGAGGGGGAGAGGGATAGAGGGAGTGGGAGAGGTAGGCTCCCTATTGAGCAGGGAACTGGACACAGGGCCCAAACCCAGGATCCCAGGACCATGACTGGAACCGAAGGCAGACACTTAACCAACTGAACCACCTAGGTGCCCCTTAAAAAGAAAATCTTAAAAATAACAACAAAACTTTACAAAAGGCCTGTCAAATATCTTCCTCCACACCTCCTCCTATTCCTTTCTCCTTTTCACTCCTCTCCACTACTGGGAAACCAATCTCTTTAGTCTCTTGCTTCTCTTTCCTGTGTTTCTTTTTGCAAAAATGAGTAAGATACATATATATTTTCTTATTTCCTTTTCCCCATTCTTTTTTTTTTTTTAAGATTTTATTTATTTATTTATTCATGAAAGACACACACAGAGAGAGAGAGGCAGAGACACAGGCAGAGGGAGAAGCAGGCTCCATGCAGGGAGCCTGATGTGGGACTCGATCCTGAGACTCGATCCTGGGACTCCAGGATCAAGCCCTGGGCCAAAGGCAGGCGCTAAACCGCTGAGCCACCCAGGGATTCCCCTACCCATTCTTTCTTCCACAAAAATGGCAGCATACTATTCTTTTGCATGTTGCTTTTTTCAATAGTATACCCTGGAAACCATTCCCCATCAGTTCTTCCTCTTTTATTACTGTTATCATCATTTACATCTAGATTATATAGTCCATTGTGCATAATAGCCATTTCATATTTGAACACTCTTCTATAGATGAATATTCAGGCTGTCTCCTCACTTTTGCAATTACAAACAAGGATGCAACAAATAATCTGTACACATGTATTTTCTTTTGTTGGAGGAGTATCTTCAGGGTACAATCCTAAAAGTGGGATTGTTAGATCAAAAGGAATCTATTTTTTATTATGAGTATCTAGTGCCCCTCCATAAGGGTTGTACCAATTTGCATTCCTATCAGCAATGTATGAGGTGCTTGTTACCCTAGAGCTTCACCAACAGAATGTGTAGTCATACTTTCTGATTATTTGCCAATCTCATTAGTGAGACGTTATCTGTGTAGCTTTTTTTTTTTTAATTTTTTTAAATTTTTATTTATTTATGATAGTCACAGAGAGAGAGAGAGAGAGAGAGAGGCAGAGACACAGGCAGAGGGAGAAGCAGGCTCCATGCACCGGAAGCCCGACATGGGATTCGATCCCGGATCTCCAGGATCGCGCCCTGGGCCAAAGGCAGGCGCCAAACCGCTGCGCCACCCAGGGATCCCGCTTTTTTTTTTTTAAAGACTTTATTTATTCATGACAGAGAGGGAGAGAGGCAGAGGGAGAAGACACATGCAGGGACCCCATGTGGGACTTGATCTCAGGACTCCAGGATCACATCCAGGGATCCCTCTGTGTAGCTTTAATTTGCATTTCTCTAATTATGAATGAGGCTGAACATCTTTTCAGGTTCTAAGGTATTTATTTATGAATTATATCCTTTGTCCTTTTCTCTTGGTATCTTTTTCTTAATCCTTTTTAAAAGATTTTATTTATTTATGACGGGGGGGGGGGGGTTGGGGCAGAGAGAGAAGCAGGCTCCAAGCAGGGAACTCCATGCAGGGAGGCCCACGCGGGACTTGATCCTGGGTCTCCAGGATCACGCCCTGGCTGAAGGTGGCGCTAAACCGCTGGGCCACCTGGGCTGCCCTTTCTCTTCTTAATCCTAAGAGCTCTTCACCTATCTGGGGTATTAGCCCATTATCTGTGAGATGTTGCAAATATTTTCTTCCAGTTTGTCAATTTCTTTTGACCTTATTTGTAGTGATATTCCCCCATGGAAAAAGTTCTTTTGTTACATTTTAATGCAGTCAAATTGATTAACTTTTTAAAATTTCATCTGGGTTTTATGTCAGAAAATTTCCCAGCAACCAGATCAAAGAGGTGTTCATCTATGTGTTTTGTAGTATCTGTATGGCTTCAAAGTTTACTTTTGGGTCCCTGACCTGTTTGTTTATTCTTATGTATCCTATGAAGCATGAATCTAATTTTACTTTTTTCTAAATGATTAAGCAGTTGTCTTGCACCACTAAAAAAATATTGTGGGCTTTCTATCTTATTCTACAGGTCTGACTACTGCAATGATTTAATCACAGCAGTTTTATAGTTTGTTTTAATGTCTAGATGAGCTAGTCTCCTCCTTACAGTTTTCTCCTTTTAAAGAAATTTTCCGGGCAGCCCCGGTGGCGCAGTGGTTTGGTGCTGCCTGCAGCCTGGGGTGTGATCCTGGAGACCCAGGATGGAGTCCCATGTCGGGCTCCGGGCATGGAGCCTGCTTCTCCCTCTGACTGTGTCTCTGCCTCTCTCTCTCTCTCTCTGAGTCTCTATGAATAAATAAATAAAATCTTAAAAAAAAAAAAAGAAATCTTCCTGGGTATGCCCGCATGCAAATATTCTAAAGCATATTTAATTGAAATTTTAATGACAAAATTTGATACTCTCAAGTGTCAAAATGAAAATACCAGACACAGTTTCCAGGGATGTGAAGCACCTGGAAATAGGCTTGGCTGGGCCTCATCCCTTGAGGTCATCTTTTTTACTTCCAGCTTTATTTTGATGAATGTTTGGTTACACACACTGAAAAAGAGAGTTGCTTTGAGCGCCGCTAGTAGAGTTGCTTTGAACGCTGCTTTTTCTCCTTGTACAGTTCCCTGTAGCAGTTTATTGCATCATTGATTGCTCTTGAAACTTGCATTTTCCATTCCTCATTGGGGCTGTTACTGGTAAGGACTTGCAAGCCTGCCTCGAAATGTGAGAAGGCTGTTGACAGCTCTCCTGTGGTTAGTTGGCGCAGGGCAGGTGGAACATCTTCACTCTCCTCCTCTCCTTTAGGCTCCTGTTCCAGTTGCATCAGCTCCTCATTTGAGAGATCTTCCTCGTGGGACCTCAGCAACTGGTCCACATCAGCTTCTACAACCTCTTCAAAAGCCACATTCTTGGCGAGGGTCACAATGTTTTGTTGAAGCTGTGCAATGTCATCTGTTTGGGAAACACTATGGAACTGAACACACTCAGGCCAAATCTTCTTCCACACACTGTTCATTGTTGCTGGCCTGAGCTCCTCCCAAGCTACTGCAATGTTGTCTATGGCATCCAAGATACTGTACTTACTCCAAAACTCCCTGATCGTGGCTGTATCTTCTCCATCTGTTGCTTCTAGGATGTGCTCAAAAGTTCTTCTCAAGTAATGAGCTTTGAAGGTAGAGGCTATGCCTTGACCCATGGGCTGGATTGAGTCAGCTGTACTGTCATGAAGGTATTCCACTCTTACATTATCAGACAGATCACTCAAATTTACTGGGTGGCATGGTGCATTGTCTAGGATGAGCAATGCTTTATTGGTGAGATTATTTTGGGCACAGTATTTTTCAACAGCAGGGCAGAAAAAGTATGTGAACCATTCCTGAAAGATGCTCCTGGTCACCCACGCCTTTTTGTTTGAGCGCCAAATCACAGGCAAATTGGGCTTGGAGTACCCTTTCAGAGCCTTGGGATTTTCCAAGTGGTACACCAATAAGGGTTTCAGCTTAAAGTCCCCAGCTGCATTGCCACCAAGAAGCAGCATCAAGCGATCTTTGGAAGATTTAAAGCCTGGCTCAGCTTTCTCTTCCATAGAAATAAACATTCCCTCTGGCATTCTCTTCCAATAAAGCCCTGTCTCATCTACATTAAAAACTTGCTGAGAGGTGTACTCACCTTCTTCAATGATGCTTCTCAGCATTTCTGGATATACATCCTTGTTTCCAGGAGCTGCACTGTTCATCTTGAAGTGGAGCAGACAATGGCGCTCCTTGAATCTCACAAACCACCCTTTACTTGCGCTAAACTTTTCTGTTTGAGAGCTTCCACCTCTTTCACGCTGTAAGTCATCAAACAAACTCTTAGCCTTCTCCTGTATAATGGTGACACTCAGGGGCACATTCCTCTGGCTCTGGTCTTCAAGCCACACGTGCAGCAGGCGCTCCATGGTCTCCATGAGTGCACTTCGATGGCGTGTCAACCGAGAGGCTCTCAAGGGAGTAGCTATTTGTGAGTTCGCTTTGATTTTTTCTTTATTATCTCGGATTGTGGCTACCGTCGAGACAGCAAGGCCTAAGGCTTTTGCGATCTGGCTGAGCTTTTCACCCACTTCAAATCGTCTTAACACTTCCAATTTTAGGTCGAGGGTAATTGCTTTCCGTTCCCTTTTGGTACCTGGGATGACCGATGCATTTAGGGACCTTTTCCCAGGCATCTTTGCCTCCAAGCTGTAATAAAATCACAGCAGTCTCACGTGCAAGAAGGCCCGTAGCTACTCTATGCTCCCTTGCAAAACCTGGGAGAGAAACTGGGGCTGCCAGCAGGCGCAGGCAGGAGACGTGAGAAGGTCACCAAAGGCCGTCCTGGCCCCCCTTCTCAGAAACGGTGGCTTATTCCCGATTCGAAAGCAGACAGCATGGGCCTCTGATGTCAGAGTTTCCAATCCCCGACAGCACATCTGCAGGAACATTAAACCGGCGTGGGTCGCCGTGACCCAGAAAAACAACAAAACCCCGTGAAGGGGCAACAACGCTGCAGAGCACACACCGAGTCGTGTCTTTGTGGAGGAGGGGCAGGAAAGCGGCAGTTCCGCCGGGGGGCGGCTCCTGAGGGGCACCGCAGCCGGTGGGCGGAGGGGGGTGGCGTCCGGGCGGGGCGGCCGGTTGGGGCGGGGGACGGAGCACTTCCGTGAGCCGCTTCGCTTGGAGGACCCGGGAGATGTGTCCTTGGAGGTGCCCGACTTAAAGGAGGTGTAGAGGCGCGGGGTATCCTCGCGGCACCTAGCCCGCGGCGGCCGCCGGGGTTCTGTGCTGTAGGGAAGACCGCGCGCGCGTCCCGATCCCTAAAAAGTCCGAGGCTGCGGCGGATAGTCACAGAGCGGTCCCCAGCCGGCGCCGCGTCCTTACTGCGCACGCGCGACGCCGCCGGAGCCCGCGGGGACCCCCTGGGGGACCCCCTCGGGGGTGTGGCGCCACTAGGAAGGGTTTGTCGCTGTTTTGCGCGTGCGCGCGCCCGAGCGCCGGAGCTGCATGAGGTCTGGGGCCGGGAGTGTCTCTTCGGCTGGTGGCGGCGCCAGGGCCGCTGGTCGTGCTCTGGAGATGCGGCGGTGGCCCGGGAGGCGGCAGGACGGCCAGGACAGGCGCGAGGGCCCTCGGAACAGCCCGGCAGGTGAGCGGGGAGGTTCTGCCCGCGGGTGTCGGGCTGCGGGGGCGGCGGCGGGGGCGGGGGCTGCGCTCGGCGCCGCCATGACGCCATCCGGGTGCGCCGGCTGTCGCGCGGTAGGGGCCGGGGGTGCATCCCCTCTGCGCCGGGCGGCCCGGGGACACGGGGCGCGCCCCCCGCCTCCGAGTCCCTGCTCTTCTCCCGTCGGCCTCCCGTGCCCTGCGCGGGCGCGGTGCGGGCCCCCTTTCTTGCTTCCTTTCCCCGCTCTCCGCAGAGCCCCGCACTGAGCGACTTGGTCCGAGTCGCCTGCGCCTGCCGCCCGCCGTGCGTGCTCGGGAGCCTGGTGTTCGGCCGCAAGCCCGGGCCAGATCTGATAACGGACGGAGATCTCTGACGCGGCTTTCGTTTGAGGACCTCGCTTCCCACCACTCTCATAACCGCGGATACTGCCTGAGGGCTTCCGTGCCAAGGGCTTTACAAGAATTGCCTCTTTTTAAGTCTTAAAACTGTCCTGCAGGAAAGCGCTGCTATAGCCCTGTTTTATAGAAAAGGAAATGTAAGTCCAGAACTGGCCAGGGACGTCCCTCACCTTGCAGTTCTGGTCCGTCGTGCTCCAGTGCCTTCACTTTTAAATACTTAGGTGTTGTATACCTTTCCTGGGGTTAGATACTGTGAAATAGAATCCCATGTTTTATGGTTCTATTTTTTCTTTTCTTTTTTTTAAGATGTACTTATTTTAGAGAGAGTACAGCAAGGGGAGAGGCAGAGGGAGATAATCTTCAAGCGGACTCCCAGCTGAGCGGGCAGGGTGAGTCAGGGCTCCATCTCAGGACGGGTGAGATTCTGATCTGAGCCACCCAGGTGCCCCTGTACTGTTTCTGTATTGATTGATACATCCCAGGATGCAGTGATCCCATTGCCTTAATTTTTTTCTACTGCACAAATGTGGAGTTTCTGAATTTCAATCCAAGAAAAGTACCTTTGTTTTCAGACAGTAGTGAAAGAGGCAGGATTCTATGGATTCATTTTCTGTCTTGTCTTCAGTAAGGAACTTTTCCCTTTCATCCCTTTTCATTTTGGGGATGGTGCCAGTCAGTTTTGTTTCTAGGAATATGGATGAAAACAGAGCCTTTCACCTGTGGCACCTCAGCTTTGCAGAAGGCTGTTCTGGTTGTTAACACACAGTGGAAGTCAGATGGTACAGCAGTCACTGAACTTCCATGGGCCTCTGGTTTTAATTATGAAGGAACTTGGATGATCTTTGAGTTTGTTTTTTTTTTTTTCCCCCCCAGACTGAGTCATTCATCTGTTGAGAATCAACAAGCTGGCAATATCATGGTGAACAGGATAGGCAAGAGCTCTGCCCTGTGGGCTGCTCTCTTGTATTTATAAGCTGAGGGGGGGCTTGCAAAAGCTGGAGAAGCTGTCATAAATCTGCTTTATAGTTAAAAGATGTACCCTAGCGGTTAACACTCCTCAAGGGAAGCTTATGTTCCGGAAGCTTCCCTGCAGTTATTTTCTCATTTGGTGATCTTGCTACACTATCCCTGCTGTGTAAGAGGAGAATGAGACAACAAACAAGTCATGGCACATTAGGTGGTTCTATGAGGTGTGAAGGAAAAGGAAGCAGAACAAGGGAAGTAGAAAATGAAGAGAAGGGAATGGAGAAGGATATATGCCAGTTATTTTAGGTGGGATAGTTGAGTGCTGGAGGAAGTGAGTGGTTGGAGTAGGTTCAATCTTGCCAGCAGATTGAATAGCCAGTGCCTGGTGGATTTGCATTTGTGTGAATTTGAGACCTTGGGATAACCTGATTGATAATCAGACTGGAAGAAAAGGAGGGTGGCACTTTGCCTGTTGAAGGGAATCTTGCTGTGACCAACCTCACATCTTGGCTTTCGTATGCAAAGACCAATTTAAAAAGCTCATCTAAACCAAACACCAGAACAGATGGTAGACTGTCTTGGAGTGCTGCATCTGACCTGATGTGGTTTGCTAACCCAAATCAGAAAAGGATTAAGTCATAAATTGAAATAAGAGAATTGGATGTTTTATCAAGTTTCGGAGGCTTGAACAGCAGTACTTAGCACCTCTAAGACTGTAGGCCACGAGCACTGCCTTCTCTGGGGTGGTGCTGCAGAAACCTTGGGAGGTTTGGTTTTTTCCTCAGACACCTCCAGCTCCCACTTGTGTTACTTCAGGCACTCAGCTCTCTAAACTTCTCCACCTTTGCAGTGAGCATAGTAACACCTACCTTCTTAGGACAGATGGTGAGGATTGGAGGAGGTGACAGAGGAGCATCCACTCAGCTGATGCAACCCCCCCCCCTCCCGCTGTTCATCTTAGTCTAGATTTCCTGTTACAGCAACACGCCTTCATGATGTCTTCGTGGGTTTTTTTAAATTTTTTTTTAATTTTATTTATTTATGTTAGGCACACAGTGAGAGAGAGAGAAGCAGAGACATAGGCAGAGGGAGAAAGCAGGCTCCATGCACCGGGAGCCCGACGTGGGATTCGATCCCGGGTCTCCAGGATCGCGCCCTGGGCCAAAGGCAGGCGCCAAACCGCTGTGCCACCCAGGGATCCCTCTTCATGGTTTTATAATTCCTTCCACATCAGGCTCTGGTCCTGTTATACAGGGTGACATGTTGCAGCAGGGAAGTTTCATTTATGGTGCAGAAGTTCTAGGATCATCACCCTTACTGACTGCATTTCCTTTAAATCTTTTTTTTTTTTTTTAATTTTTATTTATTTATGATAGTCACACAGAGAGAGAGAGAGAGAGGCAGAGACACAGGCAGAGGGAGAAGCAGGCTCCATGCACCGGGAGCCCGACGTGGGATTTGATCCCAGGTCTCCAGGATCGCGCCCTGGGCCAAAGACAGGTGCCAAACCGCTGCGCCACCCAGGGATCCCTGCATTTCCTTTCCGAGCTTCCCTGTTTTGTTTGCATTTTCTTTCTCCCTGTCCCCCCCCCCCCCCAGAATGAATGAATGAATTTATTTAGAGAATGAGTGGGAGGAGGGGCAGAGGCAGAGGAGAGAGAATCTCAAGCAGACTCTGCTGAGCACAGATGCAAGATTCAGTCCCAGGACCCTGAGGTCATGAGCTGAATGTAGGAGTTGGATGCTTATCCAACTAAGCCAGCCAGGTGCCCCTTTCTTTTGTTTGTTTTCGTTCTAACGGCTTTTGACCCATAACAATGAAAAACCTAACTTGCTCTCTCCTTAACTGGTGTTAAATATTGTTAGCTTATGGGGAAAAAACGGCATTTTCTTCTTTGAGGATTGAAGAAAATACTGGATCTGGAAAAGTGCTTGCCTTCTTTGGCTGATCAAAGATAAATTATAGTATCGTTTGGTTTTGAAATTTTACATGACTTAATCTTAGAATCATGTTTGTTTTTGAGGCTGTAGTAGTTTCAGTGACCAAAATTGCCTCAGGCAAAAAATGGTTGTAGAATTGGAGGAGAGGAGGTATTGACAGCAATAGCTGTAAAAACTCTTTATGAATTTCTGCGGTGAATTTAGTTCCCGTTTGTCCTTTTTGAATCATATTTTTTTTTTTTTTTTTTTTTTTTTGAATCATATTTTTTTTTAAAGATTTATTTATTTATGATAGACATAGAGGGAGAGAGAGGCAGAGACACAGGCAGAGGGAGAAGCAGGCTCCATGCACCAGGAGCCCGACATGGGACTCGATCCCGGGACTCCAGGATCGCGCCCTGGGCCAAAGGCAGGCGCTAAACCGCTGAGCCACCCAGGGATCCCCTTGAATCATATTTTAATGGGATGTTTAAGCGGATAAGTAAAGGCAGCAAGTTTACACTTCAGGCCATATCCTTGTCCCTTCCCACCTCTAATACTGCTATAAGAAAACGCCCCATCAAATTGCAGAAAAGGCTAATCCTCTCTCCCCTTTCAGTGCCTCCAGGGGATTGCATTCAGCCGCTGGCTCTTCTGGGGAAGACAGACATCATTTTCTCAGTGGCTATGTTCAAAACCACCCAAAGGTAGGTATTTTTTTCCTACATTCATTAGCATAATGGTCACTGGAACTGAGTGAGCCTTCTTCAGTGTTTCCCCCATAGCAGGGGAACCAGGGGACAGGGCGTGTGTTGACTCAGGATGCCCTATGCATCCCCCTTGTTTGCCTTCCATTTTGAGCCACACTTTAAGCTTCCCATTTCTGGATCACTACACCACCATCTCCACGTCTTATGGTTTTGATATGACTGTGGAAGAGAAACTCTTTCAGAAGGAGGTATCTAGGTGAATCTGTGTTTCTACACATTTGAATGCAAGCCAAGCTGAGCCTCATGTTTGGAAAGCAGAACACGGATGATGTGCAGGATGCACTTAGCTTGAAGCACATCTGCCCCTCATAGCAGAATTTAGGAGTGTGCTCACTTCTCTCTCTCTCTTTGGAGACTCTGTGATGAGGCTTGTAAGTACATGTTGTTTGCACAAAGCATGAAGTCAGGAAAGAAAACTGGTTTCTCTCTTATTCTCTTTCCTGATCTGACAGTATGGCTGCTTATGTGCATGTGATGTGTGCCTTTACAGTGCTAGAGCCTCATCATTTTGTCCTTAAGGGTTTGAGAAATTCTTTAAGAGTAGAAGAAACAAACAAAAAAAAAAAGAGTAGAAGAAACAGAGACTTAGAAAAACCAATAACTCTAAGAAGAAGTGCTAAGGTCCATTTGACAAATCAGACTTTCAAAGTTTTACGTTTTTTAGACATTCACTACTTTTGGGGTTAGTCTCCTTGGGAGGTGACAGCAGGCAGGCCAGTGTGTGTGTGGTGTTGGCATCCTCTTTCCTCTGCTTGTCATGGCCATCTTCTGCCTCACAGTTTGTTAATGTGGACTGGTGAAGTATTTATCAGGTGTGTTTCTTCTATGAAATGTCCAAGCAAGGAATAGGAAGAGGCCCATAGAAGTGTGTTAGGAGGTTTGTTTACATGCCTCACTACAATAGAACAGTTCTTCTGCAAGCTTATGCAGATTTCCACTCTCCTGTAATATTTTTGTCCCTTCCTGGGTCACCTAGACCTTTGAGCTTCCATGGCTTTTGTTTGGGTTGTTGGAATGGCATGCACGTGAATGGACAGGACTATGGCTTGTTGGTCCTAGGACTTGCTGGGCTTCTTGCTCAGCCCCTTCCATTTGCTGTTGTTGACTGACTTTGGAGAAACATGGCCATGGATGGATCACTGCCTCAAAAGCCTCTATGAGACCACATTTTCCTTATTCAAGGGAGCAATTTTTTCCCCCAAGTTTTGAGTTAGTTTTCTAGATTCATATGGAAATCTTGTTTGTGTCTTCCACACTCAGTACTCCATTTCTGGTCATTAATGTGTATATGTGCTGTGGTGGGGGTGGGGGTGGGGGAGGGGTGGTTTCCCTGCCATGCATTTCTGGGACTCCAGCAGGGTGTCCCATAGTTTAACCCAGTTCTGACACTATATACCTGGAATTAGCAACAGATTCCACAGACCCACTCTATCCTGAAAGACTGCCTCCACTCCCCCATTCCCCCATACCCTCTCTTCAGATGCCAGTTCCATGTCCAGGGTGTCACCTGTGCTTCTGTCCAGCTGTAAATTGGTGGTTCCCACAACCCCCTCTCCTTGAGTTCAGTTGATTTGCTAGAGCGACTCATAGAACGCAGGAAACCAATGTACTCACTAAATTACCAATTTATTACAAAGGATATTATTAAAGGATATGAACAAACAGCCAGATGAAGAAATGTGAAGGGTGAGGTCTGGAAGGGTCATCAGTATAGGACCTTTTGTCCTCTTAAAGTTTGGCATAGAATGTGAGTGCATTCTTGTCCACCAGCCTAGAAGCGCTCCAAATCTTGTTCTTTTGGATTTATATGGAGGCTTCATTGTATAGGCATGATTGATTAAATCATTGACGATTGGTCATTAATTCGGCCTCCAGCCCCCTCCTTTCCCCTCCCCTGATGTTAGGAGTGGTGATTAAAGTTCTAACCCTCTAATTACTTGGTTCTCCTGGCAACCGGCCTCCATCCTTAGAGGTTTTCCAAAAGTCACCTCATTAACACAAAACTCAAATGTAGTTGAAAGAGTTTTGTTATGAATAAGGACAAAAGGTCCCTTTACTATCTAGGGAATTCCAAGGGCTATTGGAGGTCTGGACCAGGAGGGCCAAATGTATACTTCCTAGAAATGGAATATCACAGCAGTCAAACAAAGCTAAATGCCTGGTAGAAACCGTGATAACAATTACTCGCTTTTGTTCCTCCCCTTGTCATTTTTGTATGTGCTAAAAAGCACCTCTTAGAAATTTTAACTGGAAATGCACTTGAGATAGTTACATGGGGAGGGGAGAGTTTTTCTTTGGATATGTACAGCTTTCTAGGACTGTTCAAGCCTCCTGATCCTCAGATTATACTTGGAGGAAATGGGCCATTTAATCCTAGGTGGACATGTCCTGAATCAGACCCATCTCCTCCTATACATATTTTGCACCTGACAGAGCATGGGGTTGGGGTCTTCAAGGGTGTTTATGGGGCTGGATTCAGTCATCTAGTCTATGGGTCACAGTATTCTAAGGACAAGGGGGGATCATGCCCAAGAGTGGGTGACATGCATTATGGTTTTCTTGGGAAGCTGAACCTTTGTAGATAGTCCACCTGTGTCAGCCTGTCTCATTGGTTGCTTCCTTCCTTTGCCCCATTTACTGGCATGGGAAGGTGCTCTTTCCATAACAGGAAAGAAAGATTTGCTAGTAGGTTCAGGTTTCAAGCCAGAAAGGTGAAATTTGAAGAATTTTACATGTATTGGAAGCTACTTCTCAGCGGTATCTGTTTTTTCCTCCAAAAGGGTGAGTTATGCAGGGCAGAGCATTTGACAACATCAGAAGTAAGAGTGTACAAAGTTAAATGCCAGCTGTGTAAAAGTAATGCCTCCTGGGTCATGCCTGGCATGTATATACCAGTTGCTGGTGATTTTGTGGAGATTTGTGTTAAATTTTCTTCATGTCTGGGAATGTCTGGGTTGACATGGTCTGGCAGTCTCCACCACTCTGAGCTGTGCCCTGACCTGAGAAGGGCACAGCAGGCTTTCCTCCTACCCTGCAGGGTGAGGTGATGCTATGTTTCAGCCTCTTTCTTTCCTGCCCCCTCTTTACCTCAGAAGACTCCAGTAGTGGGAAAGTGTATGTTGGGAGGCATTTTTCTGTTCTCTGAATCTTCTTTTTCTGGGAAGTTGTAATTACTGTTTTCTCAGGTCAGACTTTGTTTTCTCTTAGGAACTGGTGAGCCAAAAGAATACTGGACCTGGAGCAGATGGAGGCAAGAGAGGGGAAAGCAGAGAGACTTTGCCTGGTAGAGACAGATACAGAAGGTTTGTGGACATCTGAGGACCAGACCCAGTCAACCTGTCACTTCCCCAAGGTCCTACTTGGTTTGGAGCAAGCTGATTCGAAGATCCTGAGAAATGAATTCAACTTAAAAAATATGGCGATAAGAGAAAACCCCAGAAATGTGGGCTCTTTGAGGGTATTCTGCTTCTCCTGGGTGGTCTGGTGACTGGGTGGTCTGGTGAGCAGCTGCTTTTGATGTATTCATATATATCACATGGACGCCTTTCCTCCCAAGGACAGGCTTTGGTTTCACCACACACAGAGGCCGCATGGTGGAATGTGAGGAGGGAGCATTTGGAGAGATGGTGTCTTTCATAATATCTGAAAAAGGAAATCACTGTTTGATAAAGGAACCACCCTTATTTAACCATAAAATGTGTTCTCTTCTCCCACAGAGGGAGTTCCCTTGGGATGACAAAGGTGTCCACAATCTGGCTGCTTTGGGGGCAGGTGTTGGCATGGGGTTTCCCTACTTCTATTTTGAGATTCTGGGAAGGAAATCACCTGGAAGCACTTGGCATAGTATTACCTGGTGAGAGGTCTAGGGATGAAAATTTATAATCTGTCTACCCCGGAGGGAGCTGGTACATGTGATCTGCAAGCTTAGATCCTTAGCAGTCCCAACCTTGGGATACGGATAAGACACAGTTTTACTTTTTCTAGTAAACGTGGTCATGGTCATGCTCACTTTCTTGCTGAGTGAGCATCCCATTAGTATCATGGCTTAACTTTAATATTCATTAGATTTTTTCTTTTAAGGCTTAGCTCTGTTTATCTTTAAATTATTATTATTATTATTTAAGATTTTATTTATTTATTCATGAAAGACATACAGAGAGAGAGAGAGGAAGGGAGAGGCAGAGACACAGGCAGAGGGAGAAGCAGGCTCCATGCAGGGAGCTTGACATGGGACTCGATCCCAGGACTCCAGGATCAGGCCCTTGACTGAAGGTGGTGCTAAACCACTGAGCCACCCGGGCTGCCCTTTATCTTTAAATTCTAATCTGATATCTGACTTAAAGCTTTCCTCCTAATGTAGTCCCACCCTGCTGGCTGACCCTGAGCAGGGCAGGACCATCAATATCAGGCTCTATGTTGTGCTGACAGGGCCTTCCTGGCTTGTCCTTGTGAGTAGTTGAAGTTGGGAGAAGTGTTCCTCAGGCTTGAATGTAAATTCCTATAGGAGCAGAGGACTTGCTCCCTGTTTGCCCGTTACCCAGGGTAGCATATTGTTAAGATCTGGGCTTCCTTCTATATGATGATGTTTGTAGAAACCCATGGTTTCCCACCAGGGTCTATGGCTGAGGCCTTTGTTTTCTGCCCACATGTCTGTCCTCAGAGAGGCCCTTGCTCACTACAGGGAAGGGGAATGGCAGCTGCCAGCCTTGTCTCCTGAGGACCTGCCTTCTGAAGGAGAGGGAAAGGGTAAGACAGGGATCCTCCTGTGTCTGCATTCTGGACAGATTCCAGAGTCCCCTCGAGGTCTGTTTGTTTTAAAGCATAGCCTGGAGGAGCCCTGAAGGATGAAGTGTTCCGTCCCTGTCTCACCTCATGCGGCTCTGTGCTTGGTCCCTGTGGGACACAGTGTTGGCAGACTCTTCCCTGGCTCAGACCAAGCACCTGATTCAGTGCACTTAGGGAACTTTCATGAATGCTGCACTGTCTCCCGGCCCCCTCCTGAGTTGTCGATGACATCTTAGGGTGTCCCAGGAATACGTAAACTTGAGTGCAGCCACTCCTGAGCCCTTGATGCATTTCCAAGTCCATGGCCTGGAACAGATAGCCTTTTGTTAGGGTCTTATTTGGGAATAAAAAGCTACAATATCTTGAAACTTAAGTAGCAATCTTTGTTTTAGTGCCTGCCTTTGGCCCGGGGCGCGATCCTGGAGACCCGGGATCGAATCCCACGTCGGGCTCCCAGTGCATGGAGCCTGCTTCTCCCTCTGCCTATGTCTCTGCCCCTCTCTCTCTCTCTGTGTGACTATCATAAATAAATAAAAATTAAAAAAAAAAGAATTAAAAAAAAATAAATAGCTTAGCTGGGACGCCCGGGTGGCTCAGCGGTTAAGCATTTGTCTTTGGCTCTGTCTTTGGCTCCCGGGTCCCTGGATCGAGTCCCGCGTCAGGCTCTCTGCAGGGAGGCTGCTTCTCCCTTTGCCTATGTCTCTGCCTCTCTGTGTCTCTCATGAATAAATAAATAAATCTTTAAAAAAAATATTTGGGAAATAAAAGTATAAAGAAGGAACTCGCCATCCTGCACTAAGCAAGTTGGAATGTTTACTGTGGCTCTTCCTTTCCTGTTTTGAATGCATCGATGTGTGCTCCTTCGTACCCTGTATCTCTGGCTTCCCTATGTTGAGCTGTACACCCAGGAGATAGTGGACTGTGTTGGAAAAAATAAGACAGGTCACCTGGGCTGTGATCCAGAAAACAAGAGATTAGAACATGATAGAAGCTGTGAGGATGCCCCCAGCTCTTGTCTCATTAACGTGAGAGTTGTTGGAGTCTTGCCATCTGAGGATTCTTTTGCAGAAGAGAAGCTGAGATGTTCAGTTTTGTTTTGTTTCGTTTCTTTCTTTCAATATTTTATTTATTTGAGTGCACTAGCTAGAGTGCACTAGCAGTGTGGGGGGAGGGTCAGAGGGAAGGGAGAAGCAGGCAGGAAACCTAATGCAGGACTCCGTCCCAGGACCCTGGAATCATGTCTGGAGCTGAAGGCAGATGCTTCATCGACTCAGCCACCCTAGTGTCCCTGCCTTTTTGGATTTTTTTTTTTTTAAAGATTTTATTTATTTATTCATGAGAGACAGAGAAGTAGGCTCCATGTAGGTATCCTGATGTGGGACTCGATTCTGGGACCATGCCCCTAGCCAAAGGCAGACGTTTAACCACTGAGCCACCCAGGCATCCCTGTCTTTTGGATTTTTAAGACAGTGTGCAATCTTAATGTCTAGATATACCAAATTTTAATTCCTGAATTGGAATAAAATTCAGTTCCTGAATTGGTTTCTGTTTATTAAAATGGAAATAGGTTCATACCCCAGGCTAAAAGTGTTCAGGTTAATAGGAAAACAAAACAGATCTGTTCTGCAGAGTGTAGGCTGAGATAGAGCTGAAGTCTATGCTTGTAGAACATGACTGGGCATGGAGGCCTGTGGTTTGTTGCCAAATGCCCTCTGTGTTATCTCTGCTGTTCTGGTATCTTTTTTTCGTAGGTGGACTGGCTGGAAGTCGTTAACAGTTGGTGTGTGTGTCATCCATCCCTGGCACTGGGATGGCGTCTGAGGTGAGGGGGTAGTTCAAGGCTGAATGTTTCTGCCATAGGGTTTTGGGGTTTTTTTTCCATGTAAGGTGTAATTTTTTGTTTTTTCAGAAGAATGCCTCTCCTGGTTTCACTACACAATAGCAACCCGTGTGAAGGTGATCATTTACCATGTTGGTATGTATCAGTAGCAGTGCTCCAGGTAGGACATAATCCCTGTGTATAGAACTCTTAACTGATTCAGTTTTGTCTCAAAACTGTGATGTGAGAACCATGAGCCAAGATGTAGGGGAGAACAATACGAGGACAAAGTTGTTGGAGCTTGTTATACTTTTATCCAAAACCTAAAGCCTGCAGCTTTGTGGGGTCAGGACAGAGGCTCCACTCAGGCTTTGCTGGAAGAGCACCCAGGGAGAGGGGCGGTGGCTGTGGGGAAGGGCAGCCTTAGGCTGCCCTCACATCTTGGTTTCTGCAGAATTTTGTGTGGTTTAACAGCAGCACCGTTGACACCTTTGAGCAGAACCTGGATACTGTTCACTGGGAGCTGGGCATCGTTCCCCCCAAGCAGGCATCAATGGTCTACACCACTGAGAGCGACAGGTAAGTGGCAGGGGCTCCAGTCTGGGGCACCGGGATCTGAACACAGAACGTTTCAGTGCTTAACCAGTTTTGGAGTGTGCTTCCTTTGAGCATATTGTAGGCATCTGCTAATTGACAACGAATAGTAAAAAAATAAATCTGTTCTGTTGTTTTTGAGGAAAGAATTGATTAGGAAAACATTTGGCGAGGCAGCCTTAAAAAAATAATAGGCTAGGTAGGGCTTAGCTGTAAGGAGGCTGTATTGGGTCTGCTGAGTGGCCATCCTCCCCACACCACAGGCCAATTCCAGGTGAAATTGGACAGATAGATGTGTGTGGGATGAGAACCTCGGGGTTGGAGGAAGGCTGAATGCTGTGTCCAGGCTCTGACATGTTTGTTTTTTAAGATTACTTATTTGAGAGAAAGAGCACCTGCATGAGTGGTGGTAGGGACAGAGAGTGAGGGAACAGGCCAAGCAGACTGGCCTGACTTGGGGCTAACTTGGGGCCTGATCCCAGGACCCTGAGATCACGACCTGAGGTGAAGTCAGCCGCTTTGCCGACTGAACCATCCAGGTGCTCCCAGGCTTTGGCACATTTTTAAAGAAAACTACTTCCTTGTATAACAAAACTAGAGTTCAGAGCAGTCTGCTTGTCATAGCCCTTCTCTCAAGGGAACTGAAAATGGTTTCCTTGGATCTTCTAGCTCTTGCTTGCGAAGCCTGGCACCTACACTCCTAGTGGGCATCCTTCTCTATGCTGTGAGGAGAGGCCCAATGGGGGCTGGGTATGGCGAGTGTGGAGGGGCCCCCTCTTCAGTGCTGGGGAGACAACTACCAGGGTCTTGAAGAACGATGTGGATGTGCAGTTTGCAGATGCAGGTGGTGTAAAGAGGCCAAGTTGGGAGATTATGGAATTTGTGAATTCCCTGAAGAATGAATCCCAAGCAGTATCAGGACTTAGGAAACAGAATTCCGAAGGTATTTTTTTTTTTTTTAATTTATTCATGAGAGTTACACACAGAGAGAGGCAGAGACATAGGCAGAGGGAGAAGAAGCAGGCTCCATGTAGGGAGCCTGATGTGGGACTCAATCCCGGGACTTTGGGATCACTCCCTGAGCCAAAGGCAGATGCTCAACCGCTGAGCCACCCAGTCGTCCCCCAAAGGTATTGATTTCAGAAAATATCATAGTGCTCTGAACTCCAGGTCCAAGCCAGAGATCACCATGGTTTAGTGTGGACCATTATGAGACCACTTAGCTTTTTGTACAGGTTGTATATTTTATTAATCAGGAAGAAGTAGCGTTTGCCAGGGCAGAATGGTGAAGATCCTCTTATCAGATTGAAACCACAGTGAGTTTACTTTTTTGAACTGTGGGACTGTAGAGCCCTAAGAATAATACAGACCCATGTGAGACGTGTGTCTTTGGTCACTGAAAGCACAAGCTCATGCCCTTTCGTTTAGAGGGTAGTCTTTCCTTCTAATTTAGTTCCAGTGATCAGACTCTTCTGTTAAGTGTCCTGCATAAAAACCTCTTGTCTACAGTTTGTTCCTCTGAATGAAGTGAGAACTTAGAAGCAAAGCAAACTGAGTGGAGAACCTTCTATATTTTTATGATTTTTTTTCTTACTCTTGGAGTTTTCTCACCTACTCACTTTGACAGTTTTTTGTTTTGTTTTTAGCTATTTTCCTTTATTGCTTTATTATCTAAAGCCTTCAACTTAGTTTTTGAAGGAGCAACCTTTTTTTTGCTCCCTTTTTATTAGTTCACATAATGTTAAATTACATAATTAAAACAGCAAATACTTGCATAAACAGGTTTGGGGTCAGATACAACTGCCTCATGGTAAGCCCTTGATCCTGTTGGGGATAGAGGTGTAGTGTGGGTGTGGGTTAGGCTGTTCTATAAGAGGAAATGGAGCTATAGTAATTCTGACTGTGGGATCTATCTATTGGTCCCTTTCTATGTCATGGACCCTTTGAAGGCCTGACAAACTGGGAGTCCTTTTCCCAGAAGGATTTGCATCTTAGGACATTGACTCACAGACCCATCAGTCATCCCTGGACCATGGACCAGCTGAAGAGCTCCTAGAGTAGACTGTGCTTAGTGCACAGACCTTGCAGGAGCTCTTGCTTTCTTCAGCTATTCCCTGTAGGGTGGTTGCCACTGAACAGTTTATTCTGCATAATAGCAACAAGTTAGGGACCACTGTGAGCCTGGGGACTAGAGATGGGTGGTGCTGTTTCTGTTCTGTAGTCTGATGAGTGTTAGCTAGAAAGGTGTGTGTGTGCACTCGCGTGTGAGACAGAGGTAGGGATTGCTCTTGGGCTCTCAGTTGGAGATTGGCCAGCACCCACCCCAGTTGCCATTCACCTGGGCTTTAGAGTTGGGTGCTACAGGGGGCTTGTACGTACTGGGGAAGGTGGGTATGATAAACAGTAGGCAGGGCAGGCAGGTCACCTGGAGTGTGACTGCCCCCCCCCCCCCCCCCCCCCCGCCGGCTGGTTGTGGGCTGGGGTGGGGGTGGGGGCTCCCTCTGTCATTCTGTGTGGTGCTAAGGATATCAGGGACCATATGGCTTTTTAGCTCCTCCTGGGTATGAAGTTCGATGACTTAGTAAAGTGATCTATATAGTATATGTGGACACATGTACCCAGGATTCCACTGCCTCCTCGTCTAGAAGAATTGGCTGTGTGTGTGGTCGGTCACACAACTGGTGATGGATCCATGGTGAATCCCACATCTGTGCTCATGGAGACGTGGAGTCTAACACCATTTTGTGAGTTTGAGTTTTGTGACTCCCTCTCCCCTACCTTTTTGTGAGTATTTTTTTTTTTTTTTTTTGTGTTTTTTTTAAAGACTTAAACAAAAAACAAATTTATGGTCTCCTTTGAGGTAATTAGATGCTAACCTATACCCTTCACTAGAGATGGGACAATAGATGCTCCCTGCTTTATTTTTTTATTTTTTAAAGATTTTATTTATTCCTGAGAGACACAGAGAGAGGGGCAGAAACATAGGTAGAAGGAGAAGCAGGCTCCCTGAGGGGAGCCCAATGTGGGACTCAATCCCAGGACTCTGGGATTATGCCCTGAGCCAAAGGCAGATGCCTAACCACTGAGCCACCCAGGCGTCCCAATGCTCTCTGCTTTAAATCTCTTTTCAATTTTCAGGCGTAATGGTAATCCATAAAATGAACATTGAGGTGTGTTACCAGAATGTGAATTGGTGATTTTAAACCTTAAGCCAGGATAGGAAAGGGCAAGTCACAGACAGGGAAACATGGTGCCAGTAACCACAGACAGGCAACGCTTGTTCAGCAGATGAAGCACACAGGTCAGCATTTCTGTTGTTGAGACCAGCTAGCTGTGAAGCTGTACAGACTGACTGGCCTAAGATCTGAGGGATTGGGGGGAGTGTGAATTGGTGTCACTATTTTGTAGAGCAGTTTGACAGCAACTTAAAATAGACATTCAGACCCTTTGATCCAGCAAGCCCTCCTCCTGGGAGCTTTTGTGAAGAAATAACCTGCTTAGCTGAATGGGCTTTCATATGTCTATAGTGTTTGAACTCTTTATGGTCAGAATGCATTTATTTTCTAAGCAGAAAATATTGAAAAGAAAACCTCAGACTATGGTGCATCATCTTAGGGATTCTTGGTAGTGATGCCTAGAAGTCACCTTTTTTTTTAAAATTTATTTTTTTTAAACAATTTTATTTGTTTATTCATGAGAGACACAGACAGAGAGGCAGAGACACAGGCAGAGAGGAAAGCAGGCTCCATGTAGGGAGCCCGACGTGGGACTCGATCCCGAGTCTCCAGGATCATGCCGTGGCCTGAAGGTGGTGCTAAACCGCTGAGCCACCCAGGTTGCCCCACCTGTTTAAATAGAAAATGGGACTCTTTTTGGGTTCTATCTGTCCAGGAGTCCCCTTTCTGTTTCAGTGAGCCATGCTCACTGGTCCTCCTGGTACTGGCAAAACGCTTCTTGCCAAAGCAACTGCAGGGGAGACCAAAGTGTCTTTCATCACTGTGAGTGGGTCAGAGCTCTTCAAAATGTTTGTTGATGTTGGGCCAGTAAGGGTAGGTGGCTGCTTGCCCTTGAGTCAGCCCCAGGTTTTGTGTGGACCCTGGCAACAAGCATAGAGCATGATGCCATGAATATCAGATAAGCTTTGGGTTGCAGAGGAAAGACTTGGGTTCACACTCATTTTTGTCTTCATACCAGTAACAAAACCAACTCTCTGTGGATTGCTATTTCAGTTTCATGACATGTTTGCAATGGCTCAAAAAAAAAAAAAATGCTCCTTGTATCTTATTCATTGATGAAAGTGATGCAGTTGGCAGGATGTGAAGCCAAGGGTACTTTAGAAGCCAGAGCAAGCAGGAGAACATACTGAACTAGATGCTTGTAGAGATGGATGGTGAGTGGATGCCACCAACAACTGCTGAGAGCAGGCTTGTGTTGTCAGCACTGCCAGAACTCATGTGACCCTCCTCCAGCCTTTTGTTTCTGTAAACTCCTTGGGTGAGAATCCCTGATGGTTTGATTTTTAGGAAGGCTGCTTTCAGGCAGACTTAGTGGAGAAAGCTATGTCAGATCAACACAGGACCCCAGTACTCAATGATAAGATGAGGGGCCAATGCACCCCACCCCTGCCCTACCATCAGAAGGGCTTAGCAGAGATGCCGTGGCGAGGTCCTCTTGGGGACCAGCTAGATGGGAGCTCCCCCATCCCTCCTAGCATAGGATAGAACCTGTACTCCTGGGATCCCTGGGTGGCGCAGCGGTTTGGCGCCTGCCTTTGGCCCAGGGCGCGATCCTGGAGACCTGGGATCGAATCCCACATCAGGCTCCCGGTGCATGGAGCCTGCTTCTCCCTCCGCCTGTGTCTCTGCCTCTCTCTCTCTCTCTCTGTGACTATCATAAATAAAAAAAAAAAAAAAAAAAAAAAAAAAAAAGAACCTGTACTCCTTCCTCTCTGAGCCTCTCTTCTGCTGCCATCCCTGACCCAGAATCTCATGGGTGCCCAGGCCCACTTTATGTACCAAAATAGCTCTTTTACCTCCCAGTTAAGACTTTTCCTCAGTGATTCCAGCTGAGTGTGTCTGATAGCTTGTTAGATCTGCTGAGGCTTTAATGGAAACATCTAGGTGTTGATGCCAATTTTCCAGTTTGGAGAAGCTTTCACTGGGCCTGTGGAAAGTTTTGATCCTCATTTTGGGGTTGCCAAAGAGTACCCTGGGTTTGGTGATTGACTAGGAGGACTCCCAGGACCTCAGGTGTGGTTGTACCCCCAACTGTGACAAATGACAGACACAGAGCAAATTCTGCATAGGGCAGGGTGCAGTCCAGGGAAGTCGGCTGCAGCTTCTTTTTTTTTTTTTTTCGGCTGCAGCTTCTTTGAGGAGGGGGCAGGAGGCACTGATGCCCCTGGTGTTGAGCTGTGACAACATGTGGGCGTATGGCTGACTGCAGTTTTCCCTGGGGGCTGGTCACGTGGCACAGTTTCCCTAGTATGTACCAAAATCCCAGCCTTCCAGGAGGAAGGCAGGTGCTCAGCATAAACCACACTGTTTGCAGAAACAGTTTAGGCATAGAGAGCCCTTCTTATTGAGGAACAGTGGCGACCCTCCTCAGTCTTCCAGAGTCATTTGAGGGCTGCCTTGGAAGCAGACCTTGAGAGGATGAATAGTTAGGTCTTCTGTGTTAGTTTTTTCCTATTCAGACCAAAACATTTCCAAAACTTTCTTTTTTTTTTTTTTAATTTTTATTTATTTATGATAGGCACACAGTGAGAGAGAGAGAGGCAGAGAGACAGGCAGAGGGAGAAGCAGGCTCCATGCACTGGGAGCCTGATGTGGGATTCGATCCTGGGTCTCCAGGATCGCGCCCTGGGCCAAAGGCAGGCGCCAAACCACTGCGCCACCCGGGGATCCCAAAACTTTCTATTATACTTAGTATTCAACAGTGATTCTAATTAGATATCATTCTGTTCTGATATCTTAAAGCGTTGATGGGGAGAACATTCTGAGAGTGAGGAGGGTGGGAGCACCACCCCTTCCTCTGTTGGGCATCCCTGTTCTCTGCAGCCCTGACTGCCCTTGACCAGTCCAGCTCCCTGAGCCCTGTGAGTCCAGCGGAGCTGAGTCAATGGAGATCCCGACAGATGGCTGGGGCACTGACACAGTGCGGCCGGTGGGAGGTCTCCTTGCTCCCTAGGGCAGGGGGGAGGGTGTATGAGGTAGTTCAGGCTGTCGCACCAGTGATGAGATGGGAGTCTACACCCTGAGACCAGGTCATGGAGATCCCAGTTAGCTGAGGAATGTCTGATTATTCTGATGGACATGTGTCTCAGCCAGAGCAGTGAGGTCTGTGAGAACCAGAGCCTCTAGTGTGCTATTTGGTTCCTGCTTGTGAAGGGTCGAAGATAAGGGGCTATCAGCCAGCCCTGGGCATGAACATCTGCCCCACTAAGGAGCTTCTGCAGTCAGTTTGGAGTAAGCAAAAGAAGTGCAGAGCCAGGGCAGGGCTGCTCAGGGTGGCAAGTGGACCCAGAAGGATGGGCAGGTGTGCAGAAAGAGGACATGTTCTCAGGACCTTAGGAGGAGAGCTAGGTAGGAACATAGTCCTGTCCTAGTGGACACCAGCCTGAGCCCTCTCCTTGGGCTCGCTTGCTTCTCATGTCCAGGGTTCAACTCTTCATGAACATTGTGGTGCTGGCTGGCACAAACTGCCCTGACATCCTCTACCCGGCCCTTACACAGCCTGGCCAGTTTGACTGCCTGATTTACATGGGCAAATATGCCTGTCACTTTGGCATTCAGGGTGGTCTTCATGTCCTTGTTTTAAAGATCACGTTAGATCATTATCTGTGTATTTGGAGGCAATTTCTTTTGATCAGGCTCCTACAGCAGTTAATGTTAATAACATTTTGAGAAAGTGGAAGCTCACGAATGCCCTTGGTTGTTGCCAGTCCCTGTCTCCTGGCGATCCACTTTTGGGAGTAACAGATGTGTCTGGGCCTGCAAAAACGTCACTTCAGTCCATACAGGTTGGAGTGATGGGACAGATCATATTCTTCACTTCTTGTTTTGGTGAAGTGTTAAAGAACAGAAGAGCTCACCTTCACCTTTTACTCGGACAGTGGGCATCTGCATCTTTGCTGGCATTTTCCATTTGTGAGAAGGCACCCATTCTGTGTGGACTTGCCTGCTGCCCAGGGTGGTCCTTGTCTTGCTCTCTGTCAGGTTACAGCCCTGGGAACGAGTTTGAGGTTGGTCGGTGGCAGCATAGTCAGGAAGATGTTTTACGCATTCAAGAGCTGAGTGTACATAACATTTGGGGTATTTCTGTTATTGCTCCCTGGCTCTAGTTGAATAACTGAGTGTGAAAGACATAGCTGGGAGAGTGCCTAAAGCCTCAGACTGTCCTTGTAGATTTTGCGAAGTGGCATTAGGTGACCATGTTCTGGCCATCTGTGTCTCTCTCTTGATAGGGCCCCCCATCATCACAGGCAGGTCCACCATCTTCACCGTCTGCCTGCACCCACTGAAGCTGGATGAGAGCCTCTGTAAGGACACCTTGGCAAGAAAGCTCACCTCACTCCCTTTGGGCTTCATGGGTGAGTGTTGGCCAGGCCCGCTCCAGCTGGGCCCTGGATGGGGGGTACATATGATTGGTGGATGGTTTCTGCTTGTGCTGCTCAGTCCTGGCAAGTGTCCACCTTTGTCTTTAGAACTTTGAATCTGTTGAGACAAATCAGAGGCCTCAGAGAGGATTAGCCCCAAAGTGGATCTGTACCCATTTGAATTTCTAGTTTAATTCCGTTTAAATGTGGTAAGTTTTCACTGCAAAGACCTAACTAACGTCTGAGGACAGACCTACTGAAATGAAGAGCTATGCTACATTTTATTGTCTTGGGCTTGAGCTCTCAGTATGGGATCTTTCTTTGCTTTTCTCTTTTCTTTGTGATAAAAACCCAAGGTCCTGTGCTAGGAAACTTGTTTCCGTACCAGGGTGGTTTAAAACACTGGCAGTTTAGGCTTTTCCTGGCAGCTTCTTGCCCAGCAGCCCTTTGGAGGTCTATGATGACTCTGATGAGCTGTTGGCCACTGCTCCTGGAGCATTCTGCTGTGTACGGTGCTGCCATCTCCCCATGTCCTGCCCAGTGCTTGGCAAGGGCTGGGGGTCAGATCACACATGGGAGTGTACGTTTGTCGGCTACAGGGTGATGAGTGCGGCGTTCTCACCCGATCCAGCTGGTACCTGAAGGACCTGGTCTGTTTCCTGCCAAGAATGTGCTTTCTGCTCTCTCCCTTTGTGACTCCCATGTCCACTTATCAAAGTTAAGAAACTAGAATAGGCCTCCCAGACTCTCTTCTTCCCAGGGGTAGAGGCTGCCTATCAGCAGGGATGACTTGGTGGGATGATCCTGAACTCCCAGCCTCAGCCCCCATGGGATCCTGAGGAGGCTGCTTCATGGGACTGCCCTCTTGTCTCAGGCTGAGCCCATGGATCCTGCTGTCCCTGAGAGGCAGATGCAGCCTTTGTGAATGTCAGCATTGCAAGGATAGAGAATGGTTTGTCTTCACACACAGAAGGGTACATGGGATTCTTGAACTAAAAAACTTTTGACACTTTTTTAAGGGCCACAAAAGTAAGCATTAACTGTGGCACTCTTATGGTTCTCTCACTATCGAGCCCTCCTCTCCATGTGTGTGGCAGGCCCCTATGTGGGCGATCCAGGCATGGATCCAGGAATAAACCTGGTGTTCCTTAGAAACCTGACGTGTAAAGTTCTCTTTTGCCATTTTTGCTCATTCTTGGTACTATAATGTAGTAATGAAAGTGAAAGAGAAAAGGGCATTTTAAAACTTGGATAATGAGTCAATGAAAAATGACAAAGTAGGGGGATCCTTGGGTGGCTTAGCAGTTTAGTGCCTGCCTTCGGCCCAGGGCATGACCCTGGAGTCCCAGGATCGAGTCCCATGTTGGGCTCCCTGCGTGGAGCCTGCTTCTCTCTCTACCTCTCTCTCTCTGTGTGTCTCTCATGAATAAGTAAATAAAATCTTTTTTAAAAAATGACAAAATATGCAAAGAAATGATAAGTGGTTCATTCACAGGAAAAAATGGACAAAAGGGGGCAGCCCAGGTGGCTCAACGGTTTAGCGCCACCTTCAGCCCAGGGCCTGATCCTGGAGACCTGGGATTGAGTCCCATGTCAGGCTCCCTGCATGGAGCCTGCTTCTCTCTCTGACTGTCTCTGCCTCTCTCTCTCTCTCTGTGTGTGTCTCTCATGGATAAATAAATAAAATCTTTAGAAAAAAAATGGACAAAAGCTGTCCCCAAGGTAGCACAGATGTTAGACTTAGTAGGACGAAGACTTAATGTCAGCTCTCATAAATGGACCAGTAGAAAAAAATCCAGAGTGCAGATTGCAGATGCAAACCTGTATGTACATCTTTGCAGAGTTGATTTTTATCAGGGATGTGAAGACCATTCAATGGGGGAAGGACAGTCTCTTCAACAGAAAATACTGGGACAATGAAATTGGACCCTTGCACTTTTTGAGTTAACTCAAAATGGGTAAAAGACCTGAATTTAAGAGCTAGAACTGTAGAGTGCTTACAGGAAACCATGGGAGGCCAAATCTTCAGGACTTTGGACTTGGCAGTGGTTCCCTAAGTACGACACAAGAAGCACAAACAATAAGTGAAAAAATAAATTGGACTTACCAAATTAAAATCTTTTGTGTATCAAAGGATACCATTGAATAAAAAGTGTACAAGAAAAAAAAGATAGTGTACAGAATGGAAGAAAATATTTGGAAATCATGCATCTGATAAGGATTTAGAATACAGAACATAGAACCCAATTTAAAAATGGGCAAATGGACATTTTTCCAGAGATAGTATACAGATGACCAAAAAAGCACACACAAAAATGCTGAATGTTATTAATTAGGAAAATGCAAATCAAAACTACAACAAGATAGCACTTCACACCCACCAGGACAGCTATAAAAGACAAAAAGGAGTTGGCAGGGATATAGTATAGAGACACAGGACCCCTAATACATTGCTGGTAGGAGTATAAAATAGGCTGTGAAAGTCAGTTTGGTTGTTCTTCAGAAAGTAAAATACAGAGTTATCATATGACTCAGCAATTCCACTCACGAAGAGAATTAAAAACATGTCCATACAAAGACTTGTACATGAATGTTCACAGCAGTGTCATTCACAATAGCCAAAAGGTAGAAACAACCCAGATATACATCAGCGCATGAATGGGTAAACCAAAGGTGTATACATATAATGAAATATTATTCAGCCATAAAAGAAGTGAAGTATTGATAACATGCTGCAATATGGATGAACCTCCAGATGTTATGCCAAGTGAAAGAAGCCAGACACAAAAGGCTTTGTACAGTGTGATTCCATTTATGTGAAATGTCCCTAACAGGCAGATCCAAGGAGACAGTATAAGAGTGGTTGGCTAGGATGAGTACTGGAATTAACCACATCAGGCAAAGGTTATCTCTCTTTCCTTCCCTTTCTCTCTCCCTCCCTCTCTCCCTCCCTCCCTTCCTTTTAGAGATGTGTTTATTTGAGAGAGAGAGAGAGTGTGCACAAGCAGAGGGAGTGGCAGGCAGAGGGAGAGGGAGAAGCGTGCTCCCTGCTGAGCAAGGAGCCCAATGCAGGGCTGGACATCAGGACCGTGTGATCATGATCTGTACCTAAGGTAGGCTCTTATCCGACTGAGCCACCCAGGCGCCCCAGGCACGGAGTATTTTATATAGATGATGGAAGTGTCTGAAACTAGGGTGCTAATCACATGACTTGATAAATTTACTAGAAGTCTTTGAAATATAGAAGATGGGTAGGTTTTATGTTAAATAAATCCTACCTCAATAAGTTGCATAACCAAAAAACTGGCCCAAAATAGTGGTGATTGACAAAGCCGTTCCCTAGTTTGGCTCTGGTTTCTGTAGTGGAGCTTTTCTTGTAATACACAGTCCCAGGGCCTGATGTCCACAGTGTTTCCTTTCCTGGGTCAGGTGCTGACATTTCTAGTGTCTGCAACAAAGCAGCCCTGATTGTCACCCACCACCCGAGTCCTTGTGTTCAGGAGAAGCACTTTGAGCAGGCCTTTGAGAGGGTCATTGTTGGTGAGCAGGGCAGTCCTGGAGAGGTGGAGGGCCTTCTAGCTCTCAGCTTTGGCAGGCTCACCTTGGGGCCCCAGCTTTACTTTAGGAGACAAGAACCACAGACAGCTTTCCAAACAAAAATTTGTGACTCAGGAGTCTGTCAGCAGCCTTCATTCTCTGTGTAGAGCTACATTTAGAATCCCAGACAGGGGCAGCCCCGGTGGTGCAGCGGTTTAGTGCTGCCTGCAGCCCAGGGCGTGATCCTGGGGACCCTGGATCGAGTCCCATGTCGGGCTCTCTGCGTGGAGCCTGCTTCTCCCTCTGCCTGTGTCTCTGCTACTCTCTCTCTCTGCATCTCTATGAATGAATAAATAAAATCTTAAAAAAAAAAAAAGAAAGAAATTCCCCTTATCTTTATTTATTTATTTTTCCTTTCCCCCCCCCCCCATCTTTAAAAAAAAAAAAAAAAGAATCTCAGACAGATGGGGCCTCTGGGGCAGTGGATCAGGTCCTGGTTTGAAATGCTGATTGCAGACCAGAGGTGAGGGGTTCTCTAGGATCTTCCTTGTGGAAGCACGAGGACAGTCCTCTGAAGGTAGGGCTTACTGATCTGCATGCTTCAGTACAGCAATGGCTCCCTGGCCTCCTGGCTTCAGCTCAGCAGTTTAGGGAGCTGCAGTTAGCAAATTAGTTACCCTCCTAGGGACAGAGATCAGGAAGGTGTTCCTGTGGCCAGTGGCTGCTGTTCATGGTCAGCTCCAGTGGCTGCTGTTCATGGTCAGCTCCATGACTGTGAGAACCAATAGCAGGTTAACAGTGCTAACAGTTTGTCTTTAGTGAAATATAACATGTATAGACAAGTGTGGAGTGTCGGGTAGCCCAGGATGTCACCACAGCTTCTAGAGGGCTGTCCTGGCAGCAGTGGTAAAGCTGGGCCCAGGGTGAGTTGTTGGTACCTTTTCTGTGTACTGATAACTGCCTGTAAGCTATGGTGTAGGAGGGCACTGGGAATCACTCCTGGGCTCCAAGCTTCTGGTGTCACTTAGCAAGCCACAGAACATAGCTAATCATGCTGGTTGAAAACAAGCCTCCTAAAACTGTCTGCTGCGTGCAGATGCATCAGATCTTTACAGTTGGGCGGTAGGGTTTTTACAGAGCAGAAGGCAGCATAATGTCTGGTGTGGAAAGACAGGCACCAAAGTGAGCCTGAGCCGCGTGTGTGGAGCAGATAGACTGTGAGTCTGTACTGGCTGAGCAGAAGCTCCAACCAGCCCCCGACTTTCCCTGAGTGGAGGGTGGGGATTTGCACCCACTTCCCAGCTGTCCATTTCTCCTCTGCCTTTCACTGGCCTGGGAATTTGATGTGTAGGCCTTGAGAAGATGCAGGTCCTGTAGCTCAGTGAGAAGGCGACCATGACCTACCACAAAGCCGGACATGCTGTGGTGGGCTGGTTCCTGGAGCATGTGAACCCTCTGCTGAATATTGATCTCTCGACCCTTGGCTTCCAGGCCTGGGTGTTTACCTTCCCCAGGTGACTGTGTGGCCTGTGGTTGTGTGGACATAATACATTCAGTGGCAGCTCTTTTACTTTTCAATGAACGTAATGGTTTGGAATTTGGTTCAGAAGATTGCTCAGGGGTGTGTAGCAAAGTGCATGTGGGGGTGTTGGTTCCAGGTAGGATCTGGATGTCAGCCACCTGACACTTTTCCTCACTCCTAAGCTTTGGACCCAACAGCATGGCTCTTCCAGAACTTCTTTGGGACTGATAGGATGGAGGTGGTTTCCATGTTAATCTTTGGGGTGACCCCACCCAGACCCACCTAATCCTGGGTGGGCCCTAGGGATCTCCTCTCCTCCCATGCCCTTGTGACCAGTGGTCATAGTAGGACGAATTGGTCTAGGATGTTCCAGGGGTGAAACCTGGGGGTGGGAGGGGTAGGAGCATTGTGTGGGGAGTGACCAGGGCACTGCCTGCCTGTATCTTACAGCATCTGTTACTATAGCTCCAGGGCAAGGGGCTCGGCTACGTCCAGTGCTTGCCCAGGGAGCAGTATCTGTACATGTGGGAGCAACTGTTTGACTGCATGTGCACTATGCTGGAGGGAGGGTGGCTGAACAGCTGTTTTTTGGACAGATCACCACAGGGGCCCAGGATGACTTGAGGAAGGTCGCTCAGAGCGCCTATTCCCAGGTAAAGGGCAGCCATCCTAGTGGGGGGCTCTGCATGGCTTACCCCCAGCTCCCTACTTCCAGATTGTGCAGTTTGGGATCAGCAAAAAGCTGGGCCAGGTGTCCTTTGACTTCCCCCAACAAGACGAGATGATGGTGGAGAAGCCATACATTGAAGCCACTGCCCAGCTCATTGATAAGGAGGTACAGCACTTCATCAGCCCTGCCTCTGAGTAGACACTGGACCTGCTGACCCGGTGCGGAGAGCAGGTGGACAAGGTGAGTGGGGTGCTTGGGGCACTCCCATCTTCAGGATGTTTGGGGGTCTGGGGTTTGTCTTAGCAGTGCCTGCTGTTCTGGAAACAGCAGAGTGACAGGCAGCTGTGACTTCTAGATGGGCAGACAGCTGCTGGAGAAGGCAGACATGGTGGGGCTGCTGGGGCCTCTGATGCCTTCTATGGGTTTGGTTGGTCTTAGACCATGGAAGGGCCCAGCCAGGGAGCTGGAGTTCAGACTGGACACCTAGGGCTCAGTGATGACATCTCTGTTTGCTCTCCAGCTCACCGCCTGCCTCCCAGAGTCACGAGAGTCACTCCAGTAGAGAAGTGTCAGCCACTGTCTTCGGGCTGGTGAGTGGGTAGATGTCTAGTTGCTCCACCCAGCTGCTCCTTGGGGCATCCTGGAACGGGGTGGGGGTTGGAGAGGTAAGGGGGTGGCTCCACTTGCTGTCCTCTACAACCTCTCCTCTCTGCTTGGCCAAGACTAGACACTGAGATTTGTTTAAAAATTTCTGTATCATTTTTGTTTGCCTCAAAAATAGAATTCCCAATGTGGGACGAGCACTTTCAACTTCCATTGTAAAATGTGCTATTATTGAATTTTTTACATCTTCAGAGCTCACCCTGTCATGAAGTCTGCACTAAACCCAGCCTTTGTTAGCTGAGCTGCTTGGGGACTGGCCAGGGTCCTGTCTTTGAGGCTCCCTCTGCCGGAGGTGAGGGTGGTGTGTGGTGTCCAGAACCTGGGGACCTGTTCGGTTTGAGGCTTGGTGCATCCCCTCTCTGGGATCCAGGGCATACCTCAGCACACTTGGATGCTCCCCAACCCCTGCTGTTTTCTGCCTTGGATACCCTTGTGCTCACTACCCCCCTGAGTTTCCTCAGCTCTTTCCTTCACCCCCTTCCCCTGTTTGGGCCACCTGGGCACACTCTTACACAGGCTTTGAGTCAGTTCCTGGGCCCAGGGATGGAGACCTGGTCTAGAATCTTTCATTAGGGAGGCTCATGCATCCCTCCATAGAGCCGAGTGGTGGGAACTGCCTGGCATGGGGCCCAGGGCCTGGTTTCTGAGCCTCTTATTTCATGGGTAATCAAAATGATTGGGGTTTTGGCCTCACCCTTGGCCTTCTCACAGGCTTTACCTGCTGGCTCCTTCTTATGCAAGCTCTTGCTCTGGACCTAGAGCTTCCGGGGAACCTGTCTGGGCTGAGATGACTTGCCAGAGTGTACCCTGTGCCTTTTTGGGCTGGGGGTGGGGGGTGGGGGACAGGACTTTACTTCCTAAGGACTAGAAATCCAGGGCACTTGTCCCTGAGACATAACCCAAATAAGCAGCACAGAGGAGCCCCCAGTGGCTTCCACTGGAGAAAGACAAGAGCAGGAGTTTGTCTCCTAGGGTAGCCAACTCCCGCCCCCACCACATACTCCTGAGCTCTGGTGTCACCTAGAAAGGAAGAGACTGGTTGGGCCATAGGAAGAAGTGAGATTTTAATCTGATGTTTTGTAAATAAGCTCTGCAGAAGGAAGAAAGCCATAGCTGGAAGGCTGGAGATTGGGGAGGGTGACCCTGGTGGGTGGGGTGGGTGGGGCACGCAGCTGCCCTTATAGGGTTTGATTTTAAGTGAACTTCTGGGTGATGCCTGTTGGGGTGCCCCTTAAATTGATGCTCATCGTGTATAGGCAGCAGGCAGTGTCCCCCAGCATTTCTGAGGCCTGTTTTCTCATTGGGGAACTTGCCTTGAGCTGTGCACAGTGGGCCTACGGGATGCCCAGGGCTTCTACAGAAGAGCAGGTTTTTCTTCCCTAGAAATATTTGAGTGGGGAATGGGTCAGGGCAGGTTGGCCTGGGGACCAAAAGCAAACTTACACATTTATTTTAAAACTGTTTTTGGACTTGCTGTTAGACCAGAGCCTGTTTAGTCCTTTAGGTCATAAAGAGCAGCATTGGGAGCAGCTGAGCCTGGTGCCCTTAAGTTGGAGGCTAGGGGCTGTGCCAGGGTTCCCTTGTGTTCCCAGTCTCCCTTCAGCAGCTTTACCCCAGGCCAGGACGCCAGCCAGGGGCACAGACCTAGGACCATGCATGCCTTTGTGTGCATTTGCATGACAGGCTGTGAAGATGTGTCCCAGGCAAGGGCAGAGCCGACATGCCCACTCCCCCTACCCACAGTCTGAGGGTTGTGCCTATCTGGTGTTCTGAGCCAAGGATGGTGGGCCCGGCTGTCACACAGGAAACAAGACAAGCAGGGTCTTCGGGCCTGGGGGTGACCCTGGTGCCAGCAGTGCTCCCTGGGTGGCAGAAAGAGGCGACATTGTTCAGTACTGACCCTCCCTACCCATATACTTTGCTGGATAGCAGAGCATCCCATGGGCTGGAGCATGGTGTGGCCATTCCCAGACCAGAACCCTGAGGACCCTTGGGGACTTTGCAGAGAAGCTCTCTCTGGCTTAGGTTCCCCTCACCCTGCACCCACTCGGGAATCTTGCAGCTGACGAGAGCACCAGTCCTGCAGGCAGAAGTTTCCAAGAGGCCTAGGCCACTCCCACCTCATCCTCAGATGCTGTCGTCCCTGATCCAGGGATAAGAAAGGAGCAGTACATAAGGCCACTGGGCTGTGCTTGTGCTAGGGTGCCCCGAGAACCTGACCCAGAGCCACATGGGGTGGGCAGAGTGTCCATGGGGTCAGAACTGTCCAGATTTGCACTGCCTTGGCCCCAGGGCCAGCCGGCCTAGTCCTCCTTGGGCCTCTCCACGGTGAGAAATGTGTCCACAATTGCTGGCTGGCGCTCCGGGTCACCAAGCGGTTGCTTCTCTCGGTTCTGCTCAGCCCTGGTTCGTGTCCAGGATGGGGAGCGCAGACAGCCAGCCCGGGGCAGTGGGTGCAGGCCTGACGGGAACATGGGGGTCAGGTCACTCCTGTAGCTACTGGGCTGGGCCTGTGTGTGCATGCCTGGCTACACAGTGGGGGCTCCTGGGGACTTAGGAAACACAGATGCCAGGCCACCAGCAACATGGATGTGTAGGTCTGGATGTAATCTGGGCAAAAGCTTTTCTGATGCCCAAGGAGGGTCCCTGTGCAGCTGAGACCCCACCCTGTGTATGAGCCTGGTCCACAATAGCCAACTGCTCCCTTGCCCTCCCAGGGTGCTGGCTCTACAGGACTGGGATCTGACCCCTCCCTTCCCACCCCCTACCTGCACAAGGTGTGGAGAGGGAGAGAAGGTTGCTGGGGCCCCATCCTCCATAAGCTGCCTTGCCATTTCTGGGGCCCTTGGGGTCTTGGGCACCCAAGGGGAAACTAAGTCATGGTTGAGCTATGGGGCCAGGGCTAACTTATTATTAAATTCACATGTAGTAAATTTTGCCTTTGATGGGACTGTGACTTTGGCCTTTTGTTGGCACTTGGAAAGGAAAATCAAGGAAAACAGAAGAAAGATCCCTTCAGGTTGGGCAAATAGGATGGTACAGTGACAAATGCCAATGTTGACACGTGTGAAAAACAATTATTTTCAAAAATAGGGGTTGTGGAGAGCTGCCTGTGATGGGCTTGGGCCCCAGGACCGCCCCATACCACTTGCCGTGCCCCAGCATCAGCCCACCTGCTGGCGATTCACTGGCCAGGCTCTCGTCGTCTGAGTCAGCAAAGACCTCCGCCAGCTCCTGGTCGGACATGTCAGTCAGCTCAGTGAGGTCCAGGAGGTCAAAGTGCACCTCCAGGGAGGAGACACTGCTCAGGGGCTCTGTTGGGAGGGGCAGGGGCAAGGGGAGGAGGGGAGCTCGTCATGGGCATGGTCTGTCCACTTGAGGAGGAACCAGAGCTTTGGGTGAAGTCCTGAGAGATCAGGATAAGATGGGGTAGACCAGACCCCCATCTGCTCTCCACACTCAAGACTAAGTGCCTTCTGTGGTCTCCCATTTTGCAGATGGTACAGCCAAGGCCCACAGAACCAGAGCCGTAAGGTCTCAGCAGCAGCAGCAGCAGCACCCACCTCCACACGCCTGTAGGTGTGTTTGAACAGGATATGGACCCCACCCTCCATTTCCCAGGGTGCTCCTGGTCTCTGTGGAGCATGTGCCGGGTAGATCAGCTGTACTTACGCCTCCTCTCTGTGACCTGTAGGAGCCCCGGGGCTGGTATTGGGATGCCAACCTCTTCCTCGGCTGCGGGCGAGTGGCAGCTGTCCCCTGTCCCATGGGCCACGGTGCCCAGGGCTGCCTGTGGCACCTCAACCTCCTTAACTATTTCTGCAACAAAGACAGAAGGTGTTACCTGGGAGGAGAGAGGTAGGTGGGGAAGACCTGAGTGCTTGGCTCAGTGAACCCTCCTTTGTCACTCTGGATAGTAACCAGGTTGCCTGAGGAAGCCTTGGCCCAGATTCCAGATGAGGGCCACTGCGTGGTGGCCTCGTAAGGTGGATGAAGGAGAAGGTGTCCGACACTGTCATCTATCTCTACTTTTAGGTCCAACCAAGGGTCCAGTGGTCACTCTTGCATTTCCTTGACTTTGGGATCCTTGTGATCCAGAATGGCCCCTACTTGCTTATCTGACCTCTGGAAGGACTTCTTTTTTTTTTTTTTTTTTTTTTTTTTTAAGATTTAAAAAAAAATTTATTCATGAGAGACACAGAGAGAGAGGCAGAGACACAGGCAGAGGGAGAAGCAGGCTCCACGCAGGGAGCCCAATGTGGGACTTGATCCTGGGACTGTGAGATCAAGCCCTGAGCTGAAGGCAGACGCTCAACCAATGAGCCACTCAGGCATCCCCAGTGGACGGACTTCTTATAAAAACCTATGTTGTTCTGTTTGAGTGCAAAATAATTTATTTTCATAGTAAAAGAGACTGGGGGATGTTCCTCCAGGTTTTTTCTATGCAGTTTATTTTTAAAAGATGTAATTGCTTATGTTTGGTGATTTTTTTTTTTTCTTTTTCAGATGAGAGCAGGAGGTCCTGTGGGCAATCTGCTTGGTAGAGACTGGCACTCAGAGATGGGACCCCTTCCCCTTCTAGCACCAACCCCAACCCTTGTTGTTTGGGCCAACATCTTGTCCTCTTAGCTCACATCGCTCCATCCAAATCTATCAGTTCCTCCAGAATGTTTCAGATCCCTTGGTTCCCTCAGTGTCCCCACTGGGCAACCAGTGTTGACAGCTGCCTGCCAGGGGTGGGTTTCTCCTCAACAGTGCAGTCTGCAGCCAGGATACCACCCAGGTCCTGTGTCTAAAGAGTCTCCAGCTCAGGGGGATAATAAACCATCCATTCACAGCTGTAGAGCTGGCTAGGCAGCATCTGGCCTCCTCTAGGAGGGTACCACCTTCCCTGGGAGGTGTGGCTAAGGGAAGATGGGCCTGGGGACCCGCCCATGCTATGTCATCACGTGGGGTTTGGGGCTGACCAGGTTGGATGGGGGCTCAAACAATCTGGTTTCCGCCTCTCTGATGCATTTGGAATGGGGCTTCTGAGTATCCTTGGAGGGTAGAGTTACACCCACTAGTGTCCTGGCCCGCCCAGCCCAGCAAAGATACCTTTCCACCCAGAGGGCATGAGAAATGTAATTCAGAACTTGCTCTGACCTGGGGTGAGGAGGGACGCCTGCCTTGAGCTTCTGACCAACCATCTGAGAATACCTGTCAAGAGTCGTCAAGGAGCTTTTCCTCTGTGAGACACTGCTTTGTTTCCTTGAGTGGGGAAGTACAGCACCCTGGTCCCTCTGAGGGTGTATGATGGGCTCACATCACGCTGGCCTATGCCGTCCTAACTCTGAGACCCTTCCATACAGATGGCTCGTGGTGATAAGTGAAGCAGGGGGACAATGGTAGGGGACACATATCATCAGTACTTTGGCTGCTACTCTGAGTGAGCTGGGAGAAGGTGCTGAAGGGTTTTAAGCTGAATAGGACAATATCCACTTCCATTGTTTTATGAGATGCAGGTTAGGTGGAAGTTCATTGTTGAGACAGTACAGGTTGAGGGACAAGCATCATTATAGATGTTGGGGTCCAGGGGTCTCGGACAGACTAGCCTGTTGGACTAACTATAAGAAGCACATTTTGACAAATGTCAACATCCTTGAAAGAGCAAAGCATCTACTGTCAATGGCATCATAGAGTCAACAGAATATAGGAGCCCTGAATGTTTGAAGTCACGAGGTGTTTAGTCTTTTATTCCTTTCCATCTCCCTTGGCAGTGGTCTGTACTCTGTAAACTGTGGGTCCCTGGTCTGTGTCAAAGCTACAGGGTGGAGAGAAAAAGCCGAAGATGGAATTTTTGTTATCAAGGACGCCGATCTTTAGTCTGGAAGAATGTGATAAGGATTAAGAGTCACATGCCAGGGCAGAAGATGCCAGGGACAGAGGAGGTTCTGAGCCCCCAGGAAGGAGCATGGATTGATGTTGGCGTGTAAAGCCATTGTAGAAGATGGCTTAGTGGTTCCTCCAATTACTACATGTAGAGAGTCACCACACAACCCAGCAGTTCCACTCCTATGCTTACACCAGGAGAATTGAAAGCACCGATCCACACACACAACTTGCATGTGAATGTTCATTGAAGTATTATTCACAGTAGTCAAAAGTGGAATCAAGGCCAAATGTCCATGAACGGATGATGGATAAACAAAATGTGGTCCTTCCACACAAGGGGATATTATTCAGCCATAAAAAAAGAAAGCACTAATACAGGCTGCACCATGGATGAGCTTTGAAAACATGGTAACTGCAAGAAGCCAGTCACAAAAGGCCATGTATTATAATATTTATATAAAATGTCCAGAATGCGCAAATCCATAGAGTAGAAAAGTAGATTAGAAAAGACGTAGTACATAGACCATGGTTTCCAAGAGCTGGGGTATGTGTGGAATAGGGGATGACTAATGTGTATGGGGTTGCTTTTCAGATTAATGAAGATATTCTAAAAGTAGAGGTGGTTTCGCAATTTTGCAAATATACTAAAAACACTGAACTGTGTGCTTTAAAGTGATTTTTATGATAAATCCAAAATGGAAACAAATATTGAATTTGGATGGAATTAAAGAGCAAATCCAAGAGAACTTAAGACTAGCATTTGCTGTGCACCTACTGTGTGCCAAGCACCAGGCTTAAAGGCTGGGGGTGGGCAAGAGGAGTGTGATCTCTAGGACCTAGGCTGGGTCCTGGCACACAGTAGGTACACCAATGTTTGCTGAATGAACAAGCCCAAGACCGCATTCCATAGTTTCTAAGTAGCTGTCCATGGATGAGACCCACAGCTCTTCCTGGGATGTGAGACGGGTGATCACAGAGGCAGGCATGGGGTGGGGGTACTTGGTGCCAGGCTGAGCAGTAGCTTGGTGGGCTTAGGCGCACCTGGGGCCAGTGTGTGGGGTAGCAACACCGTGATTCTCAGCTCACTGCAGCTCCCGTCAAGCCCCTGCAGGGGGCACTGCTGCCCTGACCTGTGCAGGTAGCAAAATAGTGCCCCGTGGTGACTGCGGTTGGGTTACCACAGTTCTGCCCCCAGCACTGATGGCTGACGTGAGTGGATATGATAGGGTTACCTTGTGCTAGGCTGCTGACCTATTTTCTGGCACATTTGTGTGAGAACTTGGCCCAAATCTTGAGTTCCCTGCTGTGTGTCCTGGGCCTTGCCCTGAGCATTGAGGAGATGCTCTGAATGAACAGATGAACAAACTCATGAAGCAAATAAATGAATATCACATATGACAAAATGGCAGTGGGGAGGGAGAAATGGGCACCTGTACCCCATTTCCCTAGCCCCTTGTCCTTGGACTGCAAGGATGCCAGGGGGCCCTAGCAAGGCACAGCCTTCTGAGCACAAGGCCGTGGCCTTTCTCCCTGTGGCTGTTTGGACGGGCTTGGAATTGGCTGGGACCAGAACCTTGGTTTACCAAAGACCCCAGTTGGGGACCCTTCAAGAAGTGTACCGCCTCTCTTCTCATCTCCATGTCTGCAAACTTTGGTATTTAAGAAATT
Organism: Vulpes lagopus; assembly: GCF_018345385.1. NCBI lineage: Eukaryota > Metazoa > Chordata > Mammalia > Carnivora > Canidae > Vulpes > Vulpes lagopus. Next base: position 90,148,146 of record NC_054833.1, on the reverse strand, counting down.
ATTAATTTGTTTAGGTGCAAAAATGGGATTTTCGTTATGCTCTATGAAAACCTTATCTTTTAGAGATATTTTCAGAAATAATAGATGAAATGTCAGATGACAACTACGCATTACTACTGAAGGGAGGTTGGTGGTGGTCTGGTTGAGCAGACTAAGAGGTGACACACGGAGCTTTATTGCCCTGTTCTACTTTTGTGTGTGCTCCACATGGTCCAAAATAAAGTTTTTAAAAGTCAGTGAACTGAGAGAATGACAGTCACAGGCACCCATACATGACCTCGTGAGATCCCAGACAATGGAGATCACCAAGCCACTGTGTAGGCAGGAATTAGCTCTGGGGCATAGGAATATGAGCCCTCAGTGTGGCCTCAGCTGTGTTCCCCGGCTGTGTTCCCACCCCTAGTCCTGCACAGAGTAGGCACCTGATAAATACATATCTGTGTATGGAATAGGTGAGATTCAGAACCTGGAGGATCCTAAGGCCCCTCTCCCAAATGCCTTCCCTCCCTGTTGCACTCAGGGCTCCCACAGTCCTGCAGGGGAAGTGAATCTGTCCCCACTGACACAAGTGGACGTGGAAACTGAGGGCCAAGCTGCTTTGCCCACAATCTCACAGGCAAGGGTCCCCAGCCCTTGCCTTCCAAACCTTTCCCCTCAGGTCCCCACAAAGCTGCCACTGGGAAGTCTTGGGGCCTGGGGTCAATGGCAAGAAAGAGCTGGATCCCTTAAACAAATGACAAAACAAAGAAAACCCACACCCAGCAGCTCTGGGTGTGTCTGCTGGTGTTTGCAGGGTGGGTGACGAGGGCCCTCAGCTGTCTGGGCTGCACCTGCCCAACTCAGACTGCAGACACAGCAGCGGGTGGGCGCATTGCTTCAGGACAGCCCCCCTGAGGCCATCCCTTTGGGCTCCATATGAGGTCGCTGATGCAGCGAGGGTCCCTCCGCAGGTCCCTGTGTGGTCAAGAGCGGCTCCCCGGCTCCCCGGCTCCCCGGCTCCCCGGCTCCCCGGCTCCCGGCTCCCGGGCATGGGACCTCTAGGAAGCCCATGATGCATCTGGGGCCTAACCAGGCCGGTGGAGGCGCCGATGGCGCCCGAACACTCCGCCTGAAAGGACTCTTGAGGTGGAGGTTCCTACAGTTTTCCTCCCTGTACCAGCTGCCGCCCTGCCCGAGCCAGACTCCAAAGAGGGGCGACCTAGGTAGAATCTCCAACAGTCACCGAGGGCTGACCGGGGCTTCGGGGAGGCTTCCCTCCGTGCGCACCTGCCCTCCCAGAGGTGAGCGCCCCTGGACCGCGCCCAGGCCGACGACCCCTGCCGCTGGGGGCAGGCCCCCTCAGGCCACGCCGGTGCAACGCCCCCTGCCCCCAGGCCCTGTCCCAGCGCGGTGCCCCGCAGGATCCCGGCGGCGGCCTCCCTGCCCTAGCCCCCGGCGAACAAAGCAGACGCGCGGCCCCGGAGGGCAGCGTCGACCCCCACGCCTCGCGGAGCCCAGACACGCCCCATGCCCTGGCCCCCGGAGCCCCGGCTCTGCTGGTTTGGGGCTCAGCACGAAACTCCGGGCCAACCACCCCGGAGCGCGCCTGGCGGCTGCCGGGCCCAAACCGCAGAGGACAGGGGGCGGGGACGTGATGCGTGCGCCCCCCGCCCAAAGCGGGGCCGTTCCCGGGAGGTGCCCCGGCCTGGCTCCCCCGGCGGCAGGCCCGGCTCAAGTCGGAGCTACCGGAGGGTCTCGTGCGGCCCCCGGGAGCGGCCGGTGAGTGGGCCGGCGGGGGGGTGCGGGGGAGGGGCTGCGGCTGGCTGCGGGGAAGACGCAGCTCGCGGACTCCTGCGGACTCGGGGCCGCACTCACCTCCCGGGCCGGCGCCCTCCGGGGGCTCCATGCGGCCGGCGGGGTCTGGGAGGGGCGCGGGCGGCGGCGGCGTCACCCAGCCCGGGCGCCCCTGCAGCTGCGGCGGCGACTCGGCCCCAGCTCCCGGCGCAGCGCATCGGGGCAGCAGCCGGGGGGCCGCGGCGGCAGGGAGGAGCCCGCGGGGCGGGGCGCGCAGCTGCTCCGGGGCCCGGGTTCCCCCTAGCATCCTCCCCCCCAGCCCCGCAGCACAGGTGCGGCCCCGCCCCGCTCCGCGCGCGCCCCCTGCCGGCCCAGGCCCTGCGGACCACCTCTCCCTCGGACCTCCCGGTCCCCGGCTCGGCCTGGTGCCTTCTGCGCCCCCAAAGCGCTCACTCCTCCCGCGGCTGCGCCAACTTTCTTGCATTTGTTCACTCCCAGATATTTATGGGGTCCCAGCTACGGCCGGCTCCTCTAGGGCCAGTGGAGCTCCGGGAGGCACAGAGGAGAAGCCAAGGCAGCGCCCACACCCTTGGCCCCCAAGCAAAGAATTGCCGATTGTGATTAATCCTATGAGGAACACTGGGGGTGGGGGTGGGCAAGGGTTTAATGGAGAGGCCGGAGCGTGGCGGGGGGCGAGGAATGCGAGGTAGGGAGATGGGAGCGGGCAGCGAGAGCGCCCCGGGAGGGAAGGCAGGGTCTGGGCGCGCTGAGAACACCGAACACAAGCCCCTGAAGTGCGTCCCTGTGCCAAGTTCTTTGTGCACAGTATCTCAGTGATACCCCCAGAGATCCCAGGAAGACGGTGTCCTGGTTTTCCAGGTGACAAAGTTGAGGACAGACAGGGTAGGTAAGCTGACCAAGGTTGCACAGCCAGGTCTGGAAGCCAGAGGTATGAATCCGAGCCCAAAGACTGCGCTTTTATAAAAACAAACCAAACCAAAGAAAAGCATCAGGGGGAGAGAAAGAGTTTGTTCCCAGTTGGGAGTGAAAAAGGCCCACAGAGGAGGGAGGTGGGTATGAGTTTAGTGTTTGCAGGAAAGGTACCCTCTCAAAGGCGGGTGGTCCATCCAGCTTCAGCCAGCCAAGGCCCTCACTGCTTAGCTAGACTCCAATCATATACAACCCACAGCTTTTAAGACTGTCAATCACGGAGGCTAATAGTTCTCATTTTTCTTTAGTTCACAAAATAAATGAAAACAAAAACTGCAATCTGCAACCTTCTTAAATGATTTTATGACCCACTAGAACAAGCCTCCCTGCTACATTAAAAGGTGGAGAGAATGGCCTCTCAGGGAAAAAAGTGATTTATAGGATGGGTGGTGGGGACATAGCAAGCCAGTGAGTGCCTTGGGAAACTGGGACAGTTGGGTGGGCACTGGCTGTTCAGAGTCAGCTGGGGTGGCAGATTGTATTTCCTAGAATGGCCAGATCAGTGTCTCTGATTCCACTTCCAGAACCTTCTACTCCCATCAAGACACTCCTTCTTCTATACCCCCCCTTTTTTTTTTTAATATTTTCTTATTTATTTATGAGAGAGAGAGAGAGAGAGGCAGAGACACAGGCAGAGGGAGAAGCAGGCTCCATGCACCGGGAGCCCGACGTGGGATTCGATCCCGGGTCTCCAGGATCGCGCCCTGGGCCAAAGGCAGGCGCCAAACCGCTGCGCCACCCAGGGATCCCTACCCCTTTTGTTTGAACCTGGGCAAGGCTTGTGACTGCTCTGGCCAATAGAGTGTGGCAGAAATGACGTTATGGGACTTCTAAAGTTGGGTCATAAGGGGGATTCAGCTCTCCCCCAGAAAGCCCCCCTGGAACCTGGCCACTTTATGTGAGGAAGCCCAGGCCACTCAGCAGGCCACCTGTGTGAGAATGTTCTGGCCAGCAATAGCCATTAGGCCAGACTTGTGTCTCTCAGCCCATAGGCAGACCTGAGACCTCGCCTTTGAGCCACCCCTCTGGGGGCAGTTTGTGGAGCTGAAGTGAGCTGTCCCCAAAGAGTCCTGGCTGAGTTGTAAATCCATGAGCAAAAGAGATATTGTCACTGTATTAAATCACTACTTTTGGGGGGTGACCTGTTATGCAATCTTAGTAACTGTAATTGCAATTGTTTAATGATTATTCCCATGTGAGAGATGAATAGGTGGTTACAGAGGGAGTTTTGTCAAAGGCAATCCCAGCTGGTAAGCAGCAGGTGATCTGACTCCAGAGGCCAGTGTTTTATTTATTTTTAACTTTTCATTAAGAACACTTTCAAACAAAAGGGGAGAGAATAGCATGATTAACCTGCATGTACCCATCACACCATCACCCAGATTCAATAGTTACCAGCTCAAGGCTCATCTTGTTTCCTTCCTACTATCAATCACCTCCCTCCACTGCTGGATGGGTTTTGTTTTGTTTTGTTTTGTTTTGTTTTGTTTTGTTTTAGGTAGGCTCCACGCCCAATGTGGAGCCCAACATGAGGCTTGAACTCATGACCCTGAAGGTCAAGACCTGAGCTGAGGTCCAGAGTTCAGACGCCTAACCAGCTGAGCCAGCCAGGTGCCTCTGCAAGATTGTTGTGAAGCAAATTTTACACATATATAATTTCATTTGTAAAAACTTCACTATGGATCTCTAAAAGAGAGTCCCAAAAATAAATGAGAACTCAGTCTACTTTTTTTTAAAGTTTTTTTTTCTTTAAATTTTTTTTTTATTTATGATACTCACACACAGAGAAAGAGAGAGAGAGGCAGAGACATAGGCAGAGAGAGAAGCAGGCTCCATGCACCGGGAGCCCGATGTGGGATTCGATCCTGGGTCTCCAGGATCGGGCCCTGGGCCAAAGGCAGGCACTAAACCGCTGTGCCACCCAGAGATCCCTCTTCTTAAATACTCTATTATCCTAATATCCAAGCATCTATTGAGTTGATGTAGTGGCCCAAGGCAGTTTGCCTGACCCACCAAGTAAGCAGGTATTAGGAAGGGCCAGACATTAGTCAATATGGTCAGTGGGTTTGTATGTATTAACACTTGCTCTGTGATTTTGCAGGAAACTCAGCTGCCATTTATCTTGGTTTCAGAGCTGCACAGCTTGATGCTGAATAAAAGTATCTTGAGCCACACATGTGAAGAGAAGGCTCTTTTCTAAGGATCTGAACTCAAATCCAATATGAAAAGCACAGGTCACTGTGGGCCTTGTCAGGAGCCCAGGGGAGTTGTCAGCCAGGCTCCCTTGAACTATTCATCTCTGCAATCCACACTGATAAACTAAGCAACGCTGCTGGTTTTGACAAATGAATTCCCTCTCTTCTTATCCTTAGCTAACCTTATTTTTGCCCTTTTTCTGAAAGGAATTAATGTTAAATGCATTTATTTAATTCAAAGATCCCAGACTTCTAAAGCAAAGAAGCCAATTAACATGGGGAACCTAGCATATTGGGTCTGCCAAAGTAAGTGTTAAATGACAACAGTTACCCCTCTGTGTTACCCAGCTGCACTGTGTTGCCTGCCAAAACTCCTCTGGAAGGCCTGGCATTAGTGGGCAGAGGCCCTTATCAGGCTGGTGGGGTCTGGGCACAGAGGAGCAAGCTCTTGGCTGTCCAGGCACAGTGACATGGCCAGACCTCAGAAAGGCCTCAGGGCCTACTCTAAATAAATCATGGCTCTGTGCAAGCTCCAAACCAAGAGCATCCAGGGCTTGGGTGAGCAACAGAAGTCCCTCAGGGTCATCACTGTGCCTCTTAGATCCCTGCTTCTGTGTGCACCTGGGACGTAAGTGAGCCCAATGAATGAGGCATCTTCCTCCTTGGGCGAGACTGGCAGATCCAAGCTCACCCAGGCCCGTCTTCAGTACTCATGCTCTGTCCCCAGTGCAACTCTCCAGTGGGGAGGAGATTCTGGAATCTTCTCCATCCCCAAACAGATGGGAGGGAAAACATGACCCACTGCACTAGTTAGGAAGATGCTAAAGTAGAGAGTGTAGAAAGAAAGAGGACAAATGGTGTGTAAAGATGGACAACTGCTAATGACAAACTCTCAGCTTTCTGGTTGACTAGAGCGATGTACCTAAGGTAATAAGATGAAATTCACTTTCGAAATCATATAATGGCTAGCAGTTTTCAGAGCAAGAATTTTTGTTTTGTTTTGTTTTGTTTTGTTTTCTGCACTTCCTGCCTGGAAACTCCTGGCAGAGGTTTCTAGTTTTCCTCACAGGGGGAAACCTAGCTATCTTCCATCCTTAGCGGGACAGCGGGGGTGGGGATGGGGAGGGGGTGGGGGGAGTGAGGAGGTGGGGGCAGGAATCTTCGAAGGTGGGCGGGTGTGTGTGGCCGATGGGCATGACCTCAGCCCAAATTTGAATCTAATTTGGATAACGCCTGGGACCCTTGGGTGGCAGATCTTCCTTTCCTCCCTGTCCCCCTCCTTCACTGAAGGCGTCTTTACCGAGCATCTGCTCCGTACAGCAGGCGCTGTAGCTAAGAAGTGGACGAAGCAGTTCCTCCCCCTTTCGTGGAGCTTAGGTGCTAGTCGGGGAGACACGCAAAAAACAAAACCAAATACCACCAAATCGCAACGGGATGCGTTTAGGAGCTTCGGGGAGATCAAGCACGGGGTTGGTGCCAGGGTGCTGGCAAGACCTACCCACTCCGTCAACCCCGGGCTCCGCCCCGCGCGCGTTGCTAGGAACTCGCCTCCGCGGTTGCTAGGGGAAGTCACAGCCCTCGGAGTCTCGCGAGGATCTTCAAGACTTCGCGCAGGACCGCCCATCGGTTGCCGGGAGACGGCGCAGCCTCCGCCCGGCTGGCGCTTCTATCTGCGGGGGGCGGCAAGACTCGACCACCAGAGCCATGGTGAGGAGGAGCGGGGGCCTGGGGCTCCTTGGTTACCCGGGCCTGCGCGCAGAGGCCCCCGGACGGGGAAGCCTGGGTCCCCGGGACCTGTGCACGCTGAGACCCCAGAATGGGGAGGCCTGGAGCTCCGGGTCACTGGAACTGAGGCCTTGGTACTCTCGTGGCGTCTTGGGGAGGAGAGCACCGGGGCCTCGGGATCCTGTATCGCGGATCCCACACGCACTTGGACCTGAGCGATCCGAGCTCTCTGAGCTCTCCAGGATCCGGCGCTCGCAGGGGCGCTCATAGACGCCCCGCCCCGATCCAGGGACTGGCGTGCACGCTGTCCAGAAGAACCTGGTCAGAAGGATTTCCTGTTTGGAAGTCTCAATCCTCCAGATCTTTAGGACCTAGGTACAGGCAGGCCTAGGACCCTGGTGCATGCAGCGTCCCATGGCGCACAGTCGGGTTCAGGGACCTCCATTCTCTGGGACGAAGAGCCTGGGGCACCCCAGCGTGGCTAGGGGTCCCTCTGCACCAAGGGGTCCTGGACAGAGCCTCAGGGTACAGTAGCTGCTGTTTCCTTGCAGAGCTTCGGAGGAGTCAGGCCTATATGGAGCAGAGCAGGGTGAGAGCTCATGGCTTCACCAGTTCTACATCCCTGTCTCTCTCCCGTAGTAGGACCCTCAGCTGCCCCGCCCTGATACAGGAGTTTTCAGGAGCTGGTTTTCCAGGCAGACGCAGCAGGAGGGAGTATCAGCTGGTGGGGAGGATGCCTCTCCCAGAGCTATGCCAAGCCCCTGCACTTGGCTGTGAATTACCAAGTAGTTAAGAACCTGTGGGACCTTCTCTTGGGCTGGACTTCTTGGAGTAGAAGGCTGGGAAAGAGGGCAGTAGGCTAGGAGTAAAGATTTCAGTGCATGGGTCTTTTAAAACCAGCTGGAAAAGACCACCAAAATACCTACGTGTATCACTAGCTTGTTGGAATATGGGTGATTTTCCTGTTTTCTTTTTACTTTTTTGTGTTTTCTAAGATCCATGTAAAAGTTTTTTGTAAAAAAATTTTTTTTAATAAATTTTTTTTGTAGTCACAAAAACGTTAGACCTGTAGACATACATAAACACATATAAAAGCATTAATAGAAGCATTTAGAAGCACACACACGTGTTACAGAAACATGTAGATGCATGCACACACAAAAGCATGAATCACAGAATTAGAGGTGAAGGCAGAAGGTAAGGATTTGGAAGTTCAATACCTACTTGAGTGGCCCTTGGCAAGTGAATGGGGGGTGGGAGGTTCTTTCATCTTGTCCAAGTTGTTAAAAGCAAAAGTGACACTATGACCAGTTCCGTGTGGTTCATTTGCAGAGCACCCACTCTGGTGAGTGCTGTCTGCTTCAGCTCTTGACCAAGGCCCTTGGAAGAAGTTTTATATTTGGAAGAAAGGAAGCCTCATGATCATTGCTGTAGGGCTGTTTCTCCTTACCCAGTTTTTTTTGCAGGTTTCTCTATGGTGGTTACCAGGTATTATTGCCAACATGGTAATGTTTGACAGTGTGCTATTGGGATTCTTCCTGGCTAAGTAAATTTTGTATTCATGCCCAGGAGGTACCTGCCACATACCGAGGAGTCGATTTGGAACACGTTCCCCCTCCCTTCCTTTTTGAGGGAGAAAATGTTCTCTTCTGAAAAGGATGATTTTTTCCCTTGCTTCTTGAAAGGTGTTAACAGAGAATGTGTGGGTGGTTATGGGTGGGAAACCTGAGGGCACAGTGATGTGCTCCACATGGGGCATGAGACAGTGAGCAATAGGAGAGAGGTGCCAGAACAGGTACTCTTATCCCAGTATGCCCAGGGGCTCATCAGAGCCAGCCAGAAGGTGATGCCTTTAGACAGTTTCCCTTCCTTACCTAATCATCTTTTCTTTAATCAAAGGCACCCAAGAAGAAAGGAAAGAAAGGGAAAACCAAAGGTACCCCGATTGTTGACGGGCTTGCTCCGGAGGACATGAGCAAGGAGCAGGTGAGCAAGGCCTTAGCCTCGTCTTGGGTCGGGATGGGACTGGTGGGTGTTGCTCCAAGTTGTCTCTGGCTGTGTGTCTTTATGAACTTCTTTCAGACTACTGCCTGCTGCCTCCTTGTCTGTCTCCCCTTAGTCTGTTCCTGTACTTCTATCCAAACCAGTATATGCTATCTCCCATTTCCATTCTTCTCATTTTCTCCAAAACTATCAAGTAGAGTACATATTTAAAAAAAAACAACATTACAGGGATGCCTGGGTGGCTCAGCAGTTGAGCATCTGCCTTCGGCTCAGGACATGATCCCGATTCCGAGATCAAGTCCCACATCAGGCTTCCTGCATGGAGCCTGCTTCTCCTCCCTCTGTCTGTGTCTCTGCCTCTTTCTGTATGTCTCTCATGAATAAATAAATGAAATAAAATCTTAAAAACAACAACAACAACAACAACCAAAACCCAACAATACAGCTACATTGAAGAATTTTTTTTTTTTATAGGGTGGTAGGAATTTGGAAGAAAATGATTTTCTGATATAAAACCTATTTTTATTTTTATTTATTTGTTATTTTGGCAGTGGAAGGGAATTTTTATTTTTTATTTAAACAATTTTTAAATTTTTTTTTTTACGTCTTTTAAAATTTAAATTCAATTTGCCAACATATAGTATAACACCCAGTGCTCATTCCATCAAGTACCCTCCTTAGTACCTGTCACCCAATTACCCCATCCCCCCACCTGCCTCCCCTTCTGTAACTCTTGTTTGTTTCCCAGTTAGGAGTCTTTCATGGTTTGTCTCCTTCTCTAATTTTTCCAACCCAGTTCCCCTCCTTTCCCTTATAATCCTTTTCATTATTTCTTATATTTCACATATGAGTGAAAGCATATGATGATTGTCCTTTTCCAATTGACTTATTTCTCTCAGCATAATACCCTCCAGTTCTATCCATGTGGAAGCAAATGGTGAGTATTCGTCTTTTCTGATGGCTGAGTAATATTCCATTGTGTGTGTGTGTGTGTGTGTGTGTGTGTGTGTGTATATGTATACACACACCCACATATATATACCAGATTTTCTTTATTCATTCATCTGTCAAAGGACATTGTGGCTTTTTCCATAGTTTGACTGTTGTGGACATTGCTGTTACAAACATTGGGGTGCAGGTGTCCCAGGATATAAAACCTATTTTTAATTTTCTGTGTATCCTTTCAGTCTTACCCTTTTATGTAGCTGATGTTTGCTGAGCTGTTATCACTGTATATGCATACATAGTATTCTTATTTATTGTATTTGCCATTAAACAGTTGGAATTATTTTAAGTCACTTGTTCATTTTGATGAAGAGCTAGAGAACATAATTATATAATCATAATTTCAGCCAAAAGCCTCTTAAAAACTGTAACACAGGGATCCCTGGGTGGCACAGTGGTTTGGCGCCTGCCTTTGGCCCAGGGCACGATCCTGGAGACCCGGGATCGAATCCCACGTCGGGCTCCCGGTGCATGGAGCCTGCTTCTCCCTCTGCCTATGTCTCTGCCTCTCTCTCTCTCTCTCTCTGTGACTATCATAAATAAATAAAAATTAAAAAAAAAGCCCAACTGTAACACATTATGAATGATGAGAGCAGATGTAGTGCTTCCCTCAGCCTCCATCTTGATGACTGACCCGTGAGTGTCTGATAGGGACGTGTGGAGGGTTCCATGTCAGCTTGTGTGTTAGTGTTAATAAACCTAACTTTCTTTTGATAGTTTTTTTTTTTTTTAAGATTTATTTATTTATTTGAGAGAGAAAGAGCAAGAGAAGGAGAGAAGCAGACTCCTCACTGAGCTCAGGGCCTGACGCAGGGCTTGATCCCAGGATCCTGAGATCATGACCTGAGCCAAAACCAAGAGTTGAGTTGGAGGCTTAATGGACTGAGCCACCCAGGTGTCCTTCTTTTGATAGTTTTATGATAAGATGTAAATACAAAGGAGAATACCATGAGCTGAAGGTGGAGAGCTGGGCAGAGGCCCTTGCACAGTGGTGAGGAGTTGCTTTATTCTGTATGCAGGGAAACCATAGGTAGTTTCAGCAGATGGTAATGGGTTCAAGTTTGTATTTTGAAGAGATCACTGGAGCTGCTGTGTGGAGATTGGATTGCACATCACATTGTCCCAACACTTGAGCTGTTTCTTGTCTCTGTGGGTACAGGACTGGGACACAGCAGTGGTCCCTCTGCACGTGTGCGACTGCCACCCCAGACCTCTCCAGGGTCCAGCGGGGTTGAGGGACTGGGGACAGCTGCAGTCAGTTAATTGGATGATTACTCTACGGGTGGTATGTTGTTTTTTTTTTTTTTAAATATTTTATTTACTTATTTATTGAGAGAAAGTGAGAGAGTGAGAGCAAGGGGAGGGCAGATAGAGAGGGAGAGAATCTCAAGCAGACTCTGCTGAGCACAGAGCCTGATGAGGGACTTGATCTCATGACTCTGATATCATGACCTGAGCCGTAATCAAGAGTTGGATGCTTAACTGACTGAGCCACCCAAGCACCCCTGTTTCCTGAGTTGTTTTTTTTTTAAGATTTTATTTATTTATTCATGAGAGACACACACAGAGAGAGAGGCAGAGACACAGGCAGAGGGAGGAGCAGGCTCCATGCAGGGAGCCCGATGTGGGACTCGATCCCGGGACTCCAGGATCATGCCTTGGGCCGAAAGCAGACGCTAAACCACTGAGCCACCCAGGGATCCCCTGTTTCCTGAGTTTTAAAGAGAAGCTAGAAATCTGCATATTTATAAGATACCCAATATTCATTGAAATCTGACAGTCAGCCAGTCAAAGTAGGTAGGAGCCTAGTGTAAGCTATTTTGAGTTTGGACACTAAAGGTCTGTGACACGAAGACCCTGCCATCCACTGAGGCCCTAGTCAGACGCTCCTGGGCAGCCAGGCTCCATGCAGGTTCCTCACCACAGAGCTCCTCCGGCTACCACTCCTCAGGTGGTTGTTATCTTGGCCTTCCCTTCAAGTGAGAAATGTGATTCCTCTGTGGGGAGTGGAGTTATCAGGAGAGAAACCCTTAATAGTGAGTGGCTTGATGTTGTGCTCAGAAGATGACAAATTCTTTTTTTTTTTTTTTTTTTAAGCTAAATTTTACTTAGTTAACATGCAGTGCCATATTGGTTTCTGGAGTAGAATTCAGTGATTCATCACTTCCATATGACACCCAAAGCTCACCCTAACATGCCCACCCCCCATGTATTCCATCCCCCAGCCAACTCCCTCATCCCTCAGTTTGTTCTCTATCACTAAGAGTCTTTTATGGTGGGGCACCTGGGTGGCTCAGTAGGTTAAGCGTCTGCCCTTGGCTCAGGTTTTGATCCCGGGGTCCTGATAACAAGCCCCACATCAGGCTCCCCATGTTGTTGCAAATGGCAAGACCTCATTCTTTTTGATGGCTGAGTAGTATTCCATTATATGTATATTCCTCATCTTCTGTATCCATTCATCAGTTGATGGACATTTGGGCTCTCTCCAATTTGGTTATAGTAGATAATGCTGCTGTAAACACTGGGGTGTGTTTACTGCTTCAAATCTGTATTTTGTATCCTTTGGGTAATAAATACCTAGTATTGCTATTGCTGGGTCATAGAGTAGTTCTCGTTTTAACTTTGTGAGAAACCTGTCTGCTGTTTTCCAGAGTGGCCACACCAGTTTGTATTCCAACCAACAGTGTAAGAGGGTTCCCCTTTCTCAGCATCCTCCTACCAACACCTCTTATTTCTTATGTTGTTAATTTTAGCCATTCTGACTGGTGTGAGGTAGTGTCTCAATCTGGTTTTGATTTGTATGTCCCTGATGATGAGTGATGGTGAGCATTTTTTCATGTGTCTGTCAGCCATCTGGATGTGTTCTTTGGAAAAGTGTCTATACATATGTCTTCTGCCCATTTCTTAACTGAATTATTTGTTTTCTGGGTGTTGAGTGTGATAAGCTCTTTATAAATTTTGGATACTAGCCCTTTATCCGAAATATCATTGCAAATATCTTCTCCCATTCTGTGGGCTGCCTTTTACTTTTGTTGATTGTTTCCTTTGCCGTGCAGGAGCTTTTTATCTTGATGAAGTCCTAATAGTTCATTTTTGCTTCTGTTTCCCTTGCCTCTGGAGACATTGATGACCAAATCTTGATGGAAATAAAATTCACAAGGAAACCAAGAGCCTGTCCTACTTTCCTTTTAATTTTATCCTATTTGCAGATTTGCAGTTGGTTTTGGATCAAACCTTTTTTGACTGTTAGGGGGTCTTCTGGTTTTGTGTGTTTTTTTTTTGCTTAACATATACCTTTAAAGGTGAGTGTTTTTAATTTAGCGTTATTTTGTGAATATCTATGGTGCTCTAACATTTTCTTATCTGTGTGTCTTTGGGACCTATAATCCTACTATAGATTTACTCTAATTTTTCAATCATTTCAGTATTTAAAATCATCTTAGATTACTTCCTTTTAAAATTTTTAAAAAGGATTTATTTATTTGTTTGAGAGAGAGTGCATGTGTGTGAGTGGGGGGTAGGGGCAAAGGGAGAGAACCTACAAGCAGATACCCCACTGAACGTGGAGCCCGACTGGCTCTATCCCACCATCCATGAGATCACGACCTGAGCCAAAACCAAGAGTTGGACTCTGAACCAACTGAGCCACCCAGGTGCCCTATCCTTTTAAATTTTTTTGCTGTCGTAATAATGGTGTGGCTAATGTCTCTGAGCAGAAAGCTCTTGTGTTTTTTGCAAAATTTCTTTAGTCTAAATTCCCAGGAATGGATTAAAGGATATAATCATTTTATGATTATTGCCCACATTCAAGATATTTCTTTCTTTTTTAAAAAATTTTATTTATTTATTCATGAAAGACACAGAGAGACAGAGAGGTAGAGACATAGGCAGAGGGAGAAGCAGGCTCCATGCTGGGAGCCTGATGTGGGACTCGATCCTGGGACTCCAGGATCATGCCCTGAGCCAAAGGCAGGTGCTTAACCTCTGAGCCACCCAGAAGTCCCCACATTCAAGATATTTCTGCTATTTTCTGAATCTGTCCTATCTTTGGAACCTTCCTAGCGTCATATATTTTTTTTTTTTTTTTTTAGCGTCATATATTTTTAAAAAGATTTTATTTATTTATTCACGAGAGACACAGAGAGATAGGCAGAGACATAAGCAGAGGGAGAAACAGGCTCCCTGCAGTACTCTGATGCAGGACTCTGTCTCAGGACTCCAGGATCACGACCTGAGCCAGAGGCAGATGCCCAACCACTGAGCCATGCAGGTGCCCCCTAGCATCATATTTTCACTTTTAGTTTTTACTTGTTTGTAGGTGTGAGTTGTCCTTCTTTTTTCTTTGAATTGGGTGGGCCCTTGCTGGGTCCTCATGGCTCTGCTCTGCCTGGCAGGTGGAGGAGCATATCAGCCGCATCCGCGAGGAGCTGGACCGTGAACGCGAGGAGCGCAACTACTTCCAATTAGAGCGGGACAAGATCCACACCTTCTGGGAGATCACACGGAGGCAGCTGGAGGAGAAGAAGGCTGAGCTGCGCAACAAAGACCGGGAGATGGAGGAGGCTGAGGAGAGGCATCAAGTTGAGATCAAGGTAAGTGGGGCTGACCTGCCTATCCCAGCAGGTCTTCGCGTATGGAACAGAGGGGTGGACAAGGGACAGGGGGCATTTTCTCTCCTTTATTTGGGGGTTGCACCCCTTTGTACCCTTTACACTGGGAAACGAAGGTATTTTTCATAAAAGGATATGTGCGTACAGGTGAGCATGCATATGCAAGAGTGTGTGTGAGAGTGTGCAGGTGAGCAGGTGGTGCTCCCGCTGTCCACAGGTCTACAAGCAGAAGGTGAAACACCTGCTGTACGAGCATCAGAACAACCTGACAGAGATGAAGGCCGAGGGCACCGTGGTCATGAAGCTGGCCCAGAAGGAGCACCACACACAGGAGGGTATACTACGCAAAGATATGCGGGCGCTAAAGGTGGAGCTCAAGGAGCAGGAGTTGGCCAACGAGGTGGTGGTGAAGAACCTGCGGCTGGTAGGTGTGAGGGTCGCCAGGGCCTGATTGGCTCCTGGGGACCGTGAACTCCTGATTATTCAACATAACTGGGAATTCATATATTTTTTAGAAGTTCCTCACATTTTAGCAATTAATTGAAATATTAAAAGAAAAAAAGCACACAGCCAGACAAATCCCATTTGGGAGCCAAGTACAAAGTCATGTCTCAACTTGAGCAACAAACTGACTTCACAGGGTCCCTCTCCACATGCTGCTGATACCTGACACCTGGCTGCTTTCCCAGGGAGTCTATCAGGTGCACCTAGAAATATACAGAACCATTAAAGTGTCCAGTGTGCTAGCCCCTAGGCAGCCACAGCAGTTTGTCATGCAAGTCAGGTTCATGAGTACCTGGCCGAGTTTTTGGTCCTTTCTGAGAGGGGGCTGGAGAGGTTCCAGATGGTGGTTGAAATTCGTTTGGTGAGTGCTCGTAAGGTCCCAGGCCCTGATGGTCCAGTAAGGAGATGGAAGACAGAATAGACTGTTGAATGCATAGAGCATATCCACAGGCATGAGTGCTGTGGGAAGAGGGTGCTGGGGATTGGGGTGGGGTTGCATTTTTTCACAAGAAGTTCTGGGGATGCCTCAGTGAGAAGGTGACATTTGGAAAAAGGCTGGAAGGAGGTGGGGGCTGAGCTGGGCTTGAAGAGACCAAGTCTGGAGAAGGGATAGGGAATGAGCCAGTGTGAAGGTCCAGAGGAACAAGGGGCAAGGAGGTGCGGGAGATAGGTCAGAGCTTGTTGGCATCAAAAACCACAGTTAGGGTTGGGCCTTTGACCCAAGCTGAGTTGGGGTACCTTTGGTGGACCTGGGGTGAGGGAAGATGTGTCTGACTTTGGTTTTCTTTCTTTCTTTCTTTCTTTTTTTTTTTTTTTTTTTTTAAAGATTTTATTTATTTATTCATGAGAGACACAGAGAGAAAGAGAGGGGAGAAGCAGGCTCCATGCAGAAGCCCGATGTGGGACTCGATCCCAGGACCCCAGGATCATGCCCTGAGCCAAAGGCAGATGCTCAACCGCTGAGCCACACAGGCATCCCTGACTTTGGTTTTCTAAGGCTCTTTCCTGGCCATGGGTTGAGAAGACTTTGTCACACATTTGCCTCATGCCTAGAGGCAAACCAGCCTCAACTCAATCTGGAAAAAAATCAGTAATGGTGCAGACTTTGCAGCGAAGCCTGAGGTTGAAGTCTTGGTCTGCAAGAATTGTCTGGTCTTTGCTGACAGAAGTACAGCCTGGGCTGGTTTCCAGTGAATTTAGTAATGTGGGGCTGTCTGCTTACCCGAGGCCTGCATATGGAATAGTTACATGGTCAGTTCCCCTTTGTACAAAAATACTACTCTAAAATGTAATCTAAATTTTTTATTGAAAAATTTAATATATAACTGTCATAATAATAAATTTATTTATTTATTTATTTATTTATTTATTTATTTATTTATTTATTTATTTATTTATGATTTTATTTTATTGCAGGCTCCCTGCAAGGAGCCTGATGTGGGACTCATTCCCAAATCCCAGGATCACGCCCTGGGCCAAAGGCAGATGCTTAACCACTGAGCCACCCAGGCGTCCCTATAACTGTCATAATAATTTTTAATACTGCTCTAAGACAGCTGAGGCAGAGTTGGCAGGCATCTGGAGAGTGCCTACAGCTCTGTGTAGACATGGCCAGTGGTCTCCAGCCTGGGTGAAGGCAGATTGAGCCAAGGGCCAAGCATGATTAGTGTTTGGAATGTCTTATAATTCTCTGTCAAGCTCAGAGGTGACTTTAGCTGAGGGAATTGAATTATGAAATGTGGGAGTTACCAAAACCACATTATTCTGAGCATGATGCGTGAGCTTGGAGATGAGGGGAACCCAGCACCTACCAGTAACAGCACAGGGTTTACTGAGTTGAATTTTTCATACCACTGAGGAGCTGGGCCAGCCCCAGGGAGAGGCTTCTGTGTGTATGTGTCACCTGGTAACAGCCTGCTTCTCTGCCTTTGCAGAAGCACACTGAGGAGATCACCAAGATGCGGAATGACTTTGAGAGGCAAGTGCGAGGTTGGTTTCTCACATGTACGCTGAATAAGACAGTGCCAGAGCCCCTCCCATCAGAACGTCATTTACCTTCAGGGCTACTAACCCAAGCACAGAAACCAGGTTAAATTGGGCCAGACATGCTAAGAGAAGATGTGATAGCTTCCAAGGCTGATGGATTGTTCAGAATCCTGGAACAACTTATTTCCATGCAAGCTGGAGAGGCTGTGATGACCACCTACTTCCCCACTCCTGGCATAAATCAGCAGTTAGGAGCAACCGGCAGTATTCTTAGAATAGTCTTTTCCATGGCTCCTGACCTGAGGGGGCTCCCATTTGAGAAGTCTGTCTGGTTTACTGATGAGACTGTAGTCTGACTGGCTGACCACACTGCCATGGGATCAGGTGTCCCTAACCCAGGGATTGATTAGCAATGTCTGCTACACACAAAGGAAGGCAGACTATGTTGTGCATGCTGTATGTCATTTGTGAGCTTGTTTGCACAGCCTTTGTTCTGGTGGGTGTTCTTGGGCCGTGTTTATAGGTTCCATCTCTTCTGGAGCCTCTGGGTAATCTGCTCCTCTCTGTGCTTCTGCCTTTCAGAAATTGAGGCCAAGTATGATAAAAAGATGAAGATGCTTAGGGACGAGCTTGACCTGCAGAGAAAGACTGAGATCCATGAGGTGGAGGAGAGGAAGAACGGCCAGATCAACATGCTGATGCAGCGGCATGAAGAGGCCTTTACAGACATCAAGAACTACTACAACGACATCACCCTCAACAATCTGGCCCTCATCAACTCCCTCAAGGTGCCACTCAAGGGCTGACCAGATCAGGAGTCCAGACACTAGCCCTTGGCCCCATTGGGCCCAACATCCCTACTTACAAAAATATCTGTTGTCCTTGACTGAAATTCATAGATAGTGTAACCTCTCCACATTTATAGCTGAAAACAGCCAGGATGTTGCCCTGAGTATAGTGTAGATGGGGATATGGGGCAGGATGCATCTGACAGGTAGAAAAGGTCATGCAGAATTGCAGTGGGAGCTACAGCATGGCTGCACGAGTGGTGTCATCATCCTGTAAGTGCTGGCAGTGGCAGAGTTCCCAAAGTGGGGAATGCCCCATGGGTCCTGAGCAAAGTGTTATCTCAATTTGTGTAGAAGGGGCATTCCTAGAAAATTCAGAATAAGTTAAGACCATGCAAAATTACTCTGTTTATACATAAAATAGGTCTAGGACCTCAGGGCTGTTCTTTGAGGCCAGGAGGGCCCTCACCCCCAAAGACCGCAGCTCCCTCTGCTTTGCCTAACCCTTCCACACCTGTGCTTGTGCCAACAGGAACAAATGGAGGACATGCGCAAGAAGGAAGATCACCTCGAGAAGGAGATGATGGAGGTGTCCATGCAGAACAAGCGCCTGGCAGACCCTCTCCAGAAGGCTCGGGATGACATGAACGAAATGCAGAAGAAGCTCAGGAACTATGAGTGGGACAAGCAGATTCTGATTGTGAGTTTCCTCCTGAATTTACCTCTCTCACACTTTCTCCAGGGCTCAGGAGAAGAACATCAGTAAGCTGTCTCCTGAGACCCAGAGCAGGGTTTGGCCTTTAGGGACACATGCATCTCTCCTTTGTTTGACTGGTGTCCTCCATAGATGGGAGGGGAAGTTGGTGCGTGCTCTGTGAGACATTCCTACCAGCCTGCCAGTGTTAGGCTTAGCTTCTTGTGTCTTTGAGCCAGCTCGTGCTTGCTTGCTTGCTTTCTATTTTCTTTTCTTTTTTTTTTTTTAAGATTGTATTTATTTATTCATGAGACACACACACACACACACACACAGAGGCAGAGACACAGGCAGAGGGAGAAGCAGGCTCCATGTAGGGAGCCCAATGTGGGACTCGATCCTAGACCCCAGGATCACACCCTGGGCCGAACGTGGCGCTAAACCGCTGAGCCACCCAGGCTGCCTTCTTTTCTTTTTCTTTTTCTTTTTCTTTTTCTTTTTCTTTTTCTTTTTCTTTTTCTTTTTCTTTTTTCTTTTCTTTTCTTTTCTTTTCTTTTCTTTTCTTTTCTTTTCTTTTCTTTTCTTTTCTTTTCTTTCTTTTCTTTCTTTTCTTTTCTTTTCTTTTTTTCTCTTTTCTTTCTTTTCTTTTCTTTTTTTTCTTTCTTTTCTTCTTTTTTCTTTCTATTGAAGCAGTCTACAGCCAGTGTGGGCCTTGAGCTCCTAACCCTGAGATCAAGAGTCACCAGGTGATCCTGAGCCAGCTCTTTCCGATGATTATTTTTGGGCTTGCCGCCCCCTAGGAGCCTGTGCTATGTGGATGCCTGATCCGAATACTTTTTGTGTGCTACCCCTCATTTTCTCTCCAGTGTACAAAAGCCCGTTTGAAGGTCGCTGAGAAAGAGCTGAAGGCCCTACAGTGGGAACATGAGGTGCTGGAGCAGCGGTTCCTCAAGGTGAGCAGGTGCTGGGCGGGTCCTGCAGCGGGCTGGTTGGATGCCTGATCAGTGAGGAACTCTTCCTGCACCTGGTTCCCAGAGGTCTTAGTGCTGTTGCTGGGTTTTCAAGGTTTGAAGCTAGGAGTCCTGTTGCCCACTCCTCATTCTGCAAGGCTCTATGAGGTGATGAGGCACAAACCTGTGGCATGTTCTGTAGAAGGCCCCGCAGATGCCCTGGTGGGAGCTAGTCATTCCCAGTTCTCCTGCAGGCTCATCTCTGAGACACATGAAGGGTACCTGGCCCCTTGCATCTGGGATCTTTTTCATCTATAGACGTGTCTCTAAGTACTAAAGTGTTAGGCGTGCTTGGTAAGTAAGGAAGTCATGGAATCCTGACATCTGTAAGTGAACATGAGAGGGCCTTCCTGCTGCTCAGCGCTGTTCTCCTCACAAGTGGTAGCAGCTCCTTGAGTTTCTCACAGACTTCCTGTGTATCTTTGTATAGCTATGGCTTCATGCGCTTTTTCTTTTCTTTTCTTTTTTTAATCTCCACTTAGTTGTGCTCTCTCTCCAGATTGTGCACATAGAACAGCCAGGTTAGGCTCCTTGTCTGAGGGCCCCACTGTTCATGCAGCCAGTTCCCCTGGACAGATATCTGTTTCAGTCCTTTGCTGTTGCAAACATGGCAGCCACAATCATCCTTTTAAGTTTTTTTTTTTTTTTTTAATTTATTTATGATAGTCAGAGAGAGAGAGAGAGAGAGAAGCAGGCTCCATGCACCAGGAGCCTGACGTGGGATTCGATCCCGGGTCTCCAGGATCGCGCCCTGGGCCAAAGGCAGGCCCCAAACCGCTGTGCCACCCAAGGATCCCAAGTTTTTTCTTTTTTAACAAAAGATTCTATTTATTTATTTGAGAGAGAGAGAGAAAAAAAAAAAAAAACCGAGTGGGGTGGGGGAAGGGCAGAGGGAGAAGCAGACTCCCTACTGAGCAGGGAACCCAATGTGGGGCTTGATCCCAGGACCTTGGGATTCTGACCTGAGCCCAAGGCAGAGGCTTCCCCGACTGAGTCACCAAGGTGCCTATGGAGTTTATCTTTGTGTAACTGTGAGCATCTCTTTTAAGAAAGTCAATCTCTGGCAGTAGGATTGCTGGGCCAGAAGGTTTGTTGTTCAGAATTTGGATAAAGTTTGCTCAGAGGAGCTGTTCTTTTTATTTTTTTATGTTCATCTTATTTTAATTAAGTAATTGGATAATGGGATCCCTGGGTGGCGCAGCGGTTTGGCGCCTGCCTTTGGCCCAGGGCGCGATCCTGGAGTCGCGGGATCGAATCCCACGTCGGGCTCCCGGTGCATGGAGCCTGCTTCTCCCTCTGCCTGTGTCTCTGTCTCTCTCTCTCTCTCTCTCTCTCTCTCTCTGTGACTATCATAAATAAATAAAAATTAAAAAAAAAAAGTAATTGGATAATTTTTAAAATTAAAAAAATTTTTTTTAAAGATTTTATTTATTTGTTCATGAGAGACATAGAGAGAGAGGCAGAGACACAGGCAGAGGGAGGGAAGAAGCAGGCTCCCTGTGGTGAGCCTGATGTTTTATTCCGTCCCAGGACCCTGGGATCATGACCTGAGCCAGAGAGACACTCAACAACTGAGCCACCCAGGTGCCCCTGTCAACAGCTTTTATTTTTTATTTAATTTTTTATTATTTTTTAAAAATATTTTATTTATTTTATTCATGAGAGACACAGCGAGAGAGAGAGAGAGAGAGAGAGAGAGGCAGAGACACAGGCAGAGGGAGAAGTAGGCTCCATGCTAGGAGCCCTATGTGGGACTCGATTCCGGGTCTCCAGGATCACAACCTGGGCTGAAGGTGGTGCTAAACTGCTGAGCCACCCGGGCTGCCCTGTCAACAACTTTTAAAGACCAAAGTGACAGGGACTAGATTGAAGCAAATCTAGGGAAAACTGTACAGTAAGGGGAAGCATAAGATGCTGTGGGTTTGAGCAGAATCCTCTTCTCTTTCTAGCTGTAAGGTATGTTTTTATACCTGTAGAGAACATTCTGGAAGGGGTTATAGCATATGTTCATATGTGGCCTCTGGGAGGTTGGTTAAGGGGTGTTTTACTTTTTATACTTCCACAAAGTCTTGCTCTTTTATGTGCACAGTGAAAAGTAAAAGAAATGAAAGCTCTTTTTAAAAGAACACCTTTATTTATCGGCAGGCAGTTGGCTCCAGAGTTGTTCTGTAGATCTGCTATTTGTGGGGCATGTTGACGTGTGGAGCTCTGGGCTCTGAGGCTGGCACAGGGAGTGCATCCCCTCAACATTGCTTGATGGAGTTGATGCCTTGATCTCACGTAGGGGTGATCAGGGACAGGGTCTTTCCTGAGCCTACTGCCCAAACCCAACCCCTCTGTGGGGCCTGACTACCTCTCATCAGGGTACCTGGCTGCTTCCTGAAACAGCTTAGTGGAAATGGATCTGATTAGTGTTTCCTCCTGCCTTCCACAGCGTGGACGGCTGCACATCTTTAATCTATCACAGAGCGTGGGTGTGCAGGCAGTGTAGACAACACAGAGACCCACCCATGGGTGGGTACTGGTGAATTGATTCTGCAGAATTGGTATGTTCTGGCCCAGGCAGGGGTGGAGCTGGGGGGCAGAGGTAGGAAGAGGCTTCTCCCTAGTGCCACGCCCCCAGGGGAGGTGGCCTCTTTATCACCACCTGACCCTTGCAGGTGCAGCAGGAGCGGGATGAGCTATATCGGAAATTCACTGCAGCCATCCTGGAGGTACAGCAGAAGGTGGGCTTCAAAAATCTGGTGCTGGAGCGTAAGCTACAGGCGCTGAGTGCTGCTGTGGAGAAGAAAGAGGTGCAGTTCAATGAGGTGCTGGCGGCTTCCAACCTGGACCCCACAGCGCTGACTCTCGTGTCCCGCAAACTGGAGGTAGGTCCTGGGTGGGCTCCTGGGGAGGGGCTGGGCTGCAGCCTCACGTTCTTGCCCCACCCAGCGGGTATCCTGGGCTCAGGTTGGGGGTCACTGTGTCATACGTGTGTGTCAGCCTCTGTCATTCCAGTGGAGACCCTCAGTTAATGTTGGGGAGGGACCGTCATGGTTTCCTGTGGCCCAAGCATAGATGGGTATTGCAGATGTGTGCGCACAGGCCTGCGTGTGCTATTAGGCTCCCCATGCTCTCTTTACTGGTTTTGCTCATGTCTTTCTGAGGTCTTTCTTCTTAACCTCTTTGTACCATCTGGCCCTGAGCCACTGCCCATCCAGTCCTCAAGACAGGTTTAGCTTAGCCTGTCAGGCCCTGGGTCTCTCAAGCTGCTCTGAAAATGTTGGTCCTGTGGTCCTCAGGCATCTGGTGACAAACCAGGCCCTGGGGACAGCTGAGCCTGTGAGCTGTCAGCCAAGGCCACTGCCATAGTCCACCTGGCATACTAAGATGTCCTGGTTGATGTGGTCTGTGGGCAGGGCTATGGGCATGCCTTTGTGTCGGGGCCTGGGGCAGGCTTCCCAGAGGGAGTTAACATCTGAGCCAAGGCTAGAGCATCTGTCCAGTCATGAGTTCACAGGTATTTGTGATGTTCCTCTCTGCTGGGGCTGTGTTGGGCAGAGGGGAGAGTACTGAACAAGACAGATGAGGCCTGGGTGCCCAGGGGTTACCTGAGTCAACTGAGGAATCAGGATAGTGATCACCACCACCTATGGCCCAGCAGAGAAAAAACCTGACAGCACCTGGCAGGTCATCTCCTGCCCAGAACTGGGCCTGGTGTCTCTGTTCCTGGGCCTAGTGAGGGTGTGTCACAGAAAGAATGGGTGATGCTGGACAAGCAGTCTTTGTTGCTGCCAGGGAAGGTGGTTGTGCTGGGATCCTGGCCCCCTGGATGACCTGCAGCCATCAGATCTGGGGCAGCCCCAGGTACAGTTCCCTTGAGGGCCCGGAAGTTAGGATGCAGGTCTGTACGTTTCCGTAGAGATGCCCAGTGAGGGGAGGCCAGCTTGTCCCAGAGGTCCCTCTTTCCAGAGTGGAGGGTGCTTGTGTCTCTGCTCCTCCTGTGTGGAGAAACAGATCTTCTGAGTCAGGGGCCTAAGGAGGTTTCACTGTGCAGGTGTGTTTTAACCCGAGAAATTCACAGGCAGCATTTTTTTTTTTAAAGATTTTATTTATTTATTAATGAGAGACACAGAGAGCAAGAAGCAGAGACACAGGCAGAGAGAGAAACAGGCTCCATGCAGGGAGCCCGATGTGGGACTCGATCCCGGGACCCCTTGGCTGAAGGCAGGTGCTCAACTGTTGAGCCATCCAGGCATCCCTATAGGCAGCATTTTTTTAAATTTTTTTTAAATTTTTATTTATTATTTATGTATTATAGTCACAGAGAGAGAGAGAGAGGCAGAGACACAGGCAGAGGGAGAAGCAGGCTCCATGCACCGGGAGCCCGATGTGGGATTCGATCCCGGGTCTCCAGGATCGCGCCCTGGGCCAAAGGCAGGCGCCAAACCGCTGCGCCACCCAGGGATCCCTATAGGCAGCATTTTTAAGGTGATTTGTCAACATACGGTTTAGCTGAACATAAACCCCATCTGTTCACATGGCACTTGAGCCCAGAAGATTAACTGTGTTAGGTCACTTAATCTTTTCTTAAAGCACTCTAGGGGCACCTAGGGGGCTCAGTTGATTAAGCGTCTGGCTGACTCTTGGTTTCACTCAGGTTATGATCTCATGGGTTGTGAGATCGAGCCCCAAGACAGGCTCCCTCCACACGCAGTGTGGAGTCGGCTTGAGAGTCTGTCTCTCCTTCCCCACTCTCATACACATTCTCTCTCTCTTTCTCTCTCAAATAAATAAATAAATCATATATATATATATATATATAAAGTACTGTGGACTAGCCTACTGCCCACGTGGCCTTGACCTGAGGCTTGAGCTGCTACCTGGTGTGTTGTACACTTGGGAGCCCCTTGCTCTGGTGTTGGGGGGAATGCAAGGCTGAAGGGAGGGAAGCAGAGCCAGAGGGATGGGAGTGGTTCTGAAGCATGTCTCCTGTGCCTGAATTTGAGGCTAGTGAGGAACCATGGAGGGTTCTAGGTGGGGCGGACTGGATCAGAGACAGCCCCCTGGGAAGGCAGGAGGTGAGCTGGCACTGATGTGGGATGAAGGACTTGCTGCTGATGGAGTCCAAGGTGACATATGCTTGTTTCTGGGTGAGACCAGGCATTGCTTCTGGGCAGCAGTGAGTCCTGGCTCAGTGGGCAGCAGGGCCTGTGGGGCCCGAGCCACTGGGACAGGCTCTTGGGGCCTGAGGTGGTGCAGCCACATAGCAGGGGCCTGGTCTGGGCTGGCAGCACCAGGGACCAGGGTGCTTGTCCCTACTTGTGTGTGAGACCCTATGAATGCTGTCAGGCAGGAAAAGTTGCCCTTTCCCCATTGGAAAGGGGAGGAGAGCTTTCCTGCCTCTGTTGTTGGGAAGGGCAGCTGGTCTTGGAGCTGGGTGAGCTAACCGTATGTTGCCAAAGGGGATAAAAGCAGTCCTATGCGTGGTCACTGCAGCTGTCCCCGCGGGCCAGGGCCTTTCCTGGTCAGTTTTCCTCCCAGGAGGCAGGTGGGGGTTCAAGGGGCCTCGGTTGCCCTGGCTTCTCAAACCTCTTGTCCTTACTTCTCATCATCTAGACAGCTTCCTTACAGAGAGGCAGGTCCTATTTTCTGTTTCCCCTTTGAAGACCTTTCTGTGTTGGCTGGCTTCTTCCTGTGTGGACGTACACATTGATGGAGCCAGGCTGCCATTCCCTGGATGTCTGGGGTTCCCTTGTGGAGCTCCAGGCCCCCCACCCCCATCTGCCTCTGCCCAAAGACAAGCTCAAAGATACATCCACCTTTCTCTCCTCAGGACGTTCTAGAATCGAAGAACACCACTATCAAGGACTTGCAGTATGAGCTGGCCCGGGTCTGCAAGGTACGAGGAGCCCCCCCCCCCCCCCCCCCCCCCCCCGTATCATTTACACCTTCCAGGTATACACAACCTGAGGCTGGTTGTGCCTTCTCAGGTCAATCTGTGTATGGCCTGGGCTGCATCACCACAACTCTGGCCACCATCCTTGTGTCCCTTACAGGGCATGCCCAGAGGGTATCTGGTAAATGAGGGCAGTTTGTCCAGCAGACTCTGTCTCTCTCTCCCTTTCTGACCTTTGCTCTTGCTGACCCGGCCTCTGGGGTGATTGGATGGGCTTCCTTTGTTTCTTCCACACAGGGAACAGTTACGAGTCTCACCTTTTTTTCACTCCTTTGTAAGTCTGATGAAAGCTGCACACCCTGTCCCACACCAAAAACACACGTCAGCATGGAAGCCTCCTGTAGTTGGGGAGGGGCAGTGAGTGCCTTGATCCCATCACCCAAGAACCCAAGAGGGCCTGGGCCATGAACCCAAGAGGCCTGGGCCCTCTCCCAGTGGTGTCACCTCCATGCCAGAGCCCACAGCTCTGTCTGGGCTTTGCCTGTGGGGAATGTGGACACAGTGCTGCCTACAGATCCCTTTACCTTGAGCAGCAACCCCATGAGTGTGACTCAGATAAGCCTATAAATCTGCAGGGTGGATGTACCTTCCTGGTTGTACTCTGCATCCTGGGTTGTGGAACCCCAGGAGGGAGGCAGTGTCTATCATTGGCGCTGGGCTTCATGGTGACCAGCCCTCTCTGGGCCTCTCCTTGGCCTGCCCATCTGGACCCTTCCCTTAGATATTCTGGTATCCCCTGATATTGACACACAGAATTAGGGCCCTCTACTGCTGTGTGCAGTTCTGGGGAAACGTCCATCACTCGTACCTGGTTGTCAGGAGGTCCGTCCCCTAGAGAGGGGTGAGAGCCAGGACGCAGCCCTCTAGTTCTCTCTGGGGCTTGGCCATAGTTCACCCTTTAAATCTCAGCTCCAAGCTCCAGCACCCTTTTTTTTTGTTGATGGTGTGGATAATAAGCCCTTAGAGCTTTTGATCTGAGTCAGGGCAGGCTCCAGGCATTTCATGTGCCATCAGCTCTTCAAACACTTAGAACCATCTGATGCAATTCACCCTTTAAAAAGTATCCGTTTTCCAGAGTGGGGAACAGGAACCTTGCCTCATGTTGGCCCCACCAGCACTGCTGCCCAGACCTTAGCCTTCCTGGGAGTGGGGAGGGAGAGCCATTTGCACTCTCCACCTGGGGCAGGAGATAGCATCAAACAAAGCAGGGAGGCTCAGTGAGCACATATACGTGGAAGGTCATGCCCAGGAAGTCAAGGTGACCAGATTGAATGAGAAATGCTGGACAAGGAACCAGGAGCATCCTCAGACCACAATTCTGCTCTGAGTCTGTATCTTCTGCCTCAGTTTCCCCACTTGTGAAATAACAACATCGGCAGCATCTACCATTGTGAATTACCTGAGTTCATGTATGTAAAAGTGCTTATGACCAGGTGCGGCCTCACATGAGGCACCAGTAAAGGTTAGCTTTATGGTTTCCCAGCACCACCCTCCCATGTCCTCCAGAGCTGAGTGGGCCTGGGCTGGAGTCAGCCTTGGCCTGGCCCTGCGCCCTGCCCTGATGTCGCTCTGATCCTATAGGCCCACAATGACCTGCTGCGCACCTATGAGGCGAAGCTCCTGGCCTTTGGGATCCCTCTGGACAACGTGGGCTTCAAGCCTCTGGAGACGGCTGTGATTGGGCAGACCCTGGGCCAGGGCCCTGCGGGACTTGTGGGCACACCAACGTAGAGCTCAACTGGGACTGCTCCCTGGATGACTTCCCTTTCACCAAGGACAGGAGCTGTTTGTTTTTTAGATTTGTATCATCTGCAAATGAAGGTTTTCTATGTTTGCTTTGTGTCCCATTGCCTGGCTCTGTGGAGGAGAGGCACCTCCTGGGCCCGTGGTGCCCTGACCACTTCCTTCCCTGCTGCCTGTCCAGTCTCTGCAAACCCCTGCCCTCCTTCCCATCTCGGGGCCAAGGCAGCACTAGCAGAGGCCAGCCACATCGAAGCGGCTTTACAGATGCCAGCACTGACTTTATTGATGCCTGAGATTCAGCTGCTACTGGAGATGGGGGAACCAGAGTCTCCCACAGGGAGTGTGATCTGGTGCCCTCTGCGTGGGTGCCTCAGTGAGCCATGGGGATGGAACTGATGCTCACAGGCCAGCAGTTAGCCAGAGGCAATGGCTTAGCCACTAGCTCCCTCGATACGTGGTGTAGGACCATGGGCTCAGCAGCAGAGGCACGTGGAACCTGTGTGTCTCGTTGGCGATGGTAAAAACAACCTGAGAAGCAGAGAAGGCACCAGAAGAGAGTGAGGGGCCTGCCTGTATGTAGTATACAAGCAGCCCAGACTGTGGGCAGGGGGTAGGAATTAATAAGCAGGGCAGGAGCCCCAAGGGCCAGCTGGAGCTGGGTGGAGCTGGAAACCTGGCCAGGGCTGTGGATGGGGCTGAACCCTGCCCAGAGAGCCCTCGGCTTAAGGAACCCAAAGGATCCACCCTGGATGGGGCCAGGTGATTGCCTCTGTCCACAGGGGCTGAGTCACTTTTGGCCCCGCCCCCCACCTCACCCAGGGATGGTTGTGTTGTGGTAAAGTCCCTGGACACCTTTCCTCTGGGAGCTCAAAGCAGGTGAACTCATCATCTGCCACTGCCCTGGGAGAGGTGGGAGGGGTAGGACTAGCCTGACCACTGTAGGAACCTGGGTGAATCATGGGCCTCCACCCCTCTGGCCCACCCCTGGCCCTCACCTCCACATATGGGTAGAAGCTCTCCTGCCCTCTCTTCTTCCAGTAGCCCTCGGTGTCAAAGGACAGCTTGTAGGTGCCTGCCTTCATCGGGCCTGGAGGCAGGAGCCCTGGGCAGCGGCCATCTGAGTCCGTGTAGCTGGAGAGCATTGAGGGATGGGGAGTGAGAAGTTGCCTCTGCCTGGCCCCCCAGGGTCTGCATGGCCAGTGGCCTCAGACCCCCCCACAGCCTGAGTCACTGGGAAAGCCCCCTAGCAGGACCATCTAGGGCCTGGGCTCCTGAAGCGTCCCAGGGATACCACTGCACTGACTTTTTAGACAGAACTCCCAATATACAGGAGTAGAAAACTAAAAAAAAAAAAAAAATCCTCCTCTATTTTATGAGCAACAATCCTTTTACATTGGCATATTTTTCCCAGATTTTCTCTATACATAACTGCTTATTTATAAAGTTAGGGAAATACTCTAAAATGGATTATACTGTTCATACTATTTGATAACTTGTACTTTTCACTTAATCTATTGTGTGTGGCTTTCTGGATCAGTAACTGTACCCAAACCACCACTGTACGGTGGCCTGTTTCCACTGCACCGAGTGTCTGCATGGAGGGCTCTGAGGGCCTGTCCCTTGGCTCGCTGATCAGTCCCCGGTCACCTCTGGAGAGCTCTCTCACCAGCTGTACTTTCAAGGTTCTGTCCTGTGACTGGAAGGAGCAGCATGGACCCACACAGTGTATGGGGGTTAGGAACGGGTCTCTACGACCCTCCAGAGTGGGCCACTCCCATGTGACCCAGAGGCCCAGCTTCTGTGAAGGATGGGGGGGCGGGGCGGATGAGTTCCATGTCCTCAGGCCCTGAACCTTTGTGGCCCAGCGGCCCATTCCCACCACTAGAGGGAGCCTGCCTCCTTCAAGAGGCTCGCAGGCAGCCCAAGCACCAGCGGGGTTGAGGGGCTGTGGCCGGGGCACTTGGCTTCCCTCAGCAGAGCCTGAGCCTGGGGCCAGGGCCCAGGGCCTGCTCAGGGGCCCAGCACTGCCAGGTGAGGCGTGGGATCCCAGCTTTTATTTGCTTCTTGCTGCCTCAGTCTCCCCATCTGTAAAAGGGGTAATTATGGCACCTGCCCACAGGCTGTAGTGAGAATAAGAACAGAAGTAAACTGCCTGTTACTCACAGTGACAATGAGGTCTTTAGATTAGGCCTTAGGCCTTAGCCAACCCTGCTCTCAGTGAGAGGTACTGGGGGTGTGAAGCTGTCCACGGCCCTAAGGCTGAGGGGACCATCTCACAGTGGTCAGCACTGCAGTCTGCCCTCAGGGTCCACACTGGCTGGCTGGCTGGGTCTTCTCCTTGTCTCCTGACTGGGGAGAGGTGCTCGGGACTCCTATCCCACCCCAGACTTCAAGCTTACCTTTTCTTCAGCTCTGTCCACTGCTGGCCATGGTCCTCGAGCCTGGACAGACGGAGGCAGAGGCCCTGAGCTGGAAGCCCTGAGGCAGTGTCCAGCACATGTGTGGTCAGTGGGCTGCTGATCTGCTCCATGCCTCCGCCCTGAGCCGCAAGAGAGGGACAGGAATGAGTGCGTGGGGCTCAGCCTTATGTCCACATTGGCTTGGAGACAGCAGCCCTAGAGTAAACAGCCCTGGAGTATAGAGTTCACAGTGCTGCGGGACCCTGGAGGGTGGGGGTGGGGATGAGGTGGGGGCTAGGAATTGCTGAGTCAGCCACGTGAGGCTGTGGGGTGAACACACTGAAAAACAGTTGAGACAATGCTGGCCAGTCCCCCACCCCGCCACACCAACCTCTACCAGAGCGCCCTCCCCTGCACCCAGCCCTGCAGAGCATCTCCGCCCGGAGGCCTCCCCCTCCGGCAGGTCCAGACCCAGTCTCCTCATCCTCCCGGAGTCCAGCTCTCTGTCCCCTGGCTCACGGGTCACCTGGGACCTTAGCCCCCTGGCCGCTGCCGAGGAGCCAGGGGCGCAGTGTGCATGCCGGCCCCCTACCTCCGAGAAGCCCAGGTGTCGCTGGAGCGCCCGCAGTCTCGGGGCGGCCCCGGAGCTCATCCTGCCTTAGT
Source organism: Vulpes lagopus (assembly GCF_018345385.1). Taxonomy (NCBI): domain Eukaryota; kingdom Metazoa; phylum Chordata; class Mammalia; order Carnivora; family Canidae; genus Vulpes; species Vulpes lagopus. The sequence continues at coordinate 90,118,116 of NC_054833.1, read as the reverse complement.
GGGAGGTGGTCCCGGGGCGCAGGCACCTCCCCGAGCCCGCCCTCGTCCTGACCCTGGCCTCTCCCAGGGCCTAAGAGCCACGTGTCGGACCAGACCAGGTAGGGGGGCGCGTCCTTCAGGCGGGGAGGGCAGCTCCACCTCGGGGTCCACCGGGGTGTCCCAGGGTCTGCGCTGCAGGGCTCGGGTGGGGCGACAGGGGAGCACAGACCTGCGGCGGCTGCAGAGGCTCCTCCCAGGGCCGGAAGGGGAGTTGAGCGCGCCTGCGGGAGCTGGGGTTCGGGGCGGGGCGCAGGGCTCGGGGCGGAGCGGGAGGTGGGGCGCGCGCGCCAGCTGGACTCTCCCCCGGAACTACTGGGGTTTTTCTGTTGGGTTGTTTTTTGTTTTGTTTTGTTTTTTTGTTTTTCCCCCTTCCCTGGGACACTAAGAATTTTGATGGAAGCCCCTCAGAGGGGGCAGATAGATTTTCCTATACTAACTGCCCGGAGAGACCACATGATGGTGCCTCAGTTTCCTCTTCTGTAAAGTCGCAGCAGTAATGTCTCCCGAGGTTGAGATGAAGCGAAGCTTCCTGAGCTGTCGCTCTTGTTGCACTACCTGCCCGTGGTCTTACTCCCCTCTAGCCCTCCACCCCTAAGGAGGCTCTATACACTACAGGTTAGGGCTGGGCTATGCAGTAATGAGAAAGGTAACAGCTGAGTATTACAATTATATACATATAAAACATTTTAGGTAGCATAAATTAAAATAAGGACACTCTTATATTTAAAATCTGGAAAGGTCTACACCATCGTGTTGGTTGACTGGTTGTGTTGCTCTGGATATGAGAACTTTTTTCTTCCCATCAAAGTGCGTGCATTTTCTAATTGCTGGATAGTGAGCATGGGGCATGTATAGTTTAAGAAGCAGCCCCTTCCAAGGTGGGGAAGGAGACCCTCATAGCAAAGGTTGGGAGTGTGCTGGTTACACCTACCTTGGAGGTAATTAAGAAATAACTTTGAGATTTATTTATTTTTATTTTTATTTTTTTTAAAGACTTTATTTATTCATGAGAGACAGAGACAGAAGCAGGCTCCATGCAGGGAGCCTGACATGGGACCAAATTCCGGGTCTCCAGGATCATGCCATGGGCCAAGGCGCTGCTAAACTGAGCCACCCAGGCTGCCCCAAGGGTGTGATTTAATTTTTTATAGATTTTTTTTTTATTATTTATGATAGTCACACACAGAGAGAGAGGCAGAGACATGGGCAGAGGGAGAAGCAGGCTCCATGCACCAGGAGCCCGACGTGGGATTCGATCCCAGGTCTCCAGGATCGTGCCCTGGGCCAAAGGCAGGTGCTAAACCGCTGCGCCACCCAGGGATCCCTAACTTTGAGATTTAAACACATATGATGTTTGGCTGGTATTATGTTTATAGGAGATAATCCGAAACAGATGGTCCCACCTGTTTTTGCAAACACCCATGGGTACAATAGACGAGAAATAACCAGACTGTCTCCACTGGCGACAATTAAATAAATGGCCACTGTTACAGACCAGCACGTTCTGCAGTCCATTAAAAGAATGAAGCCCAATTGTGTGTAAAATGAACACTCCTTGAGTGGGAGTAGTGGCGAGGCATTAAACAGGATGTAGCAAGGTGAAGGCATCTATAGCTTGATGCTGTGAATGTAGCTTCAACTACATTAAAAAGAGTCACTCTCTTCATCCTCGCAACAATCTCATGATGTAGGTAGTATTATCCCCATTTTATAGAAGAGGCCCAGAGAGGCTCTGTAGTAGGATATTTTCTAGTATGATACACAGAAGACTTATACCAGTGACCATCTCTGGATGAGCAGTTCTGAATACGGTTAGTTGTTACCCTGTTACTCCCTTTCTAGAGACCTGACACTCTGCCCCAGGAGAGAACTTTGTGGCTGGGAGAGAGTGAGAGAGCAGGGCCTCTCTCGGGCCTACTTCCCCATCCTGCATCCACCCAGACAGAACTGCAGTGCTTAGGATCCCTGCCCTTTTCACAAGAGACTTGAGACCTTCAGCCCATGCCTGGCCTTCTGGCACTCAGCCCTCTCTGAGAGCCAGGATTATCATTGGGACATTGCATACTCTGGAAACTTCTCTAATGAGAAGATGAAAAGGTCTCTTTTGGCATCTATAGGCAAATTAGAATAAGGTGCTTCTTCTTCAAGACCCATATCTACCAGAAAATTGTCATAATAAATATTCAAATGGCCCATCTTTGGATTCAAAGTTATAATAAAATATGAAAACACTTGAAAGTGATAAAAAAAAATTTGTGTTTTTAAAAAACAGTGTTTTTGGGGATCCCTGGGTGGCGCAGCGGTTTAGCGCCTGCCTTTGGCCCAGGGTGCGATCCTGGAGACCCGGGATCGAGTCCCACGTCGGGCTCCCAGTGCGTGGAGCCTGCTTCTCCCTCTGCCTGTGTCTCTGCCTCTCTCTCTCTCTCTCTCTGTGACTATCATAAATAAATTAATTAAAAAAAATTTTTTTAAAAAAAGTGTTTCTTTAAAAAACACTGAGGTGTAACTTATCAAGTCAGTGCACAATCTGAATTGCTATATACAGTAACTTGCTGTTTGCTGTGACAAGGCTGGACACCCACCTGGGAGGTCATTTCTGTAAAGGGCAAAGTGTTTGGTGAAAGATTCTGGTGACCCATACTTACAGCCTGAGACTCTGGTCCCCTCTGGCAGATGTCAAGGCAGTGTGAGTCTACTCCTGGGCAGTCTATGTGAGAGAAAGTGAGGAGCAGGGTCCCGGTGCCCGTGGCAGGAGGCTGGCCTAAGGAAGGAATGAGACAGAGAAGATCAGATTCTACAAATGTGTGAGCTGCCGCATGTCCTCTAACTTAAGTCTCTTGTCGTCTGCTGTCCCCCCAGAGCCCCATAGCCCCATTTCTCACTGGCTCACTGATCCAGCCTGAAAAGAGTCTACTTGATCTTACCATTTATCTGACTCCAAATACAGCTTCTTCAAAGAGCCCTGAGTATTCACTGGGTCCTCAGGCCTGGGTCTAGCACCACCATTTATGGGTACAGCCTGCCAGGTGCTGGGGGTCACAGGCAATGTAACCTGAAACTATGTGTATGCATGTGACAATGCATGTGAATGTGCATGTCTGAGCTTGTGTATTGTGCTGTGTGGATGTGAGCATGCCCGTGAAGGCATGCAGATGGGTACCAGGTATGAGCATGTGAGATGGCACTGTAGGGATGCACCCTGTCCCTTAGAGGGTCTGGGGGCAGAGCCTGCTACTCTTCTCAGTGCAGATGGTACTGTGCCCCTGGTCACCTTTGCTGGAACAGAGCAGCCAGACTGGACCCCTGTGTGATTCAGCCTCACTCAAGCCGTTCCTCACCCCCTGAGATGCTGGTCCAATCATTTAGTCTCAAGTCTACATTTTCATGAATGAAACAGGTAAGATAATACAGCCCCTCCTCTTTAGTTTCTGGTAAAGATGTGTTGAGATAATGTACACACAGCTAAGCCACAACATGGAGCATAACTTGCATCAGAGCATCACATCAATGGAGGGATGTGGCCCACAGATGAAACATCCAAGCCCCTACCATTGTCTGTAGCTATGACAACAGCTGAAAATGTTTGGGTTTTCATGTCCTCCATTTGCAGACTGGCTCGAGTGGAAATGACACCTGTTTCTGAGTTGATGTCCAACCGATGGCTTGGGTCGTCCCATATCTGGTACCTGAAAGGGATACACCCTCATTCTCATCAGGTTCGGGCCATGTGTCCCCCAACCACCCTCCCAGGGCATAATGAGTAACTGGGTGCTGACAAATTTAAGTATTTCCTCTGGCTGGCACTCCAGGCACATGGCTGGATTTCTGCCCTGGGGGTCTTGGGCAGGTCGGGGGCAGCAGGCCAAATCACACCTCTGGTCCTACCTGATTTTCTGAGACTGAAAGCTGTCTGGATCCTGGGCCTTGTACGATGTGATTTCCTGGCCCACACCAACATCCTTGGGCATTTCCACCATCTTTGTCGGGGGTACAAAGACAGGAGCCTCATTCACGTCAACCACGTCCACAGTGACTGTGGCTGTGGATGTGGAAAGAGATGCCAAGGGCACCTCATTCACCACTGTCACATAAAGGGTGTATTGCTGCGTGGTCTCAAAATCCAAGCCCTGAAGAACACAGCAAAGGGGAGTCAAGGGAGTCAGGCACATAGCTTTTGGGGACTTAGCCCAGCAGGCCTCCCTTTTGCTGGTCTACAATAGAGTGCAGGCCCTGGCTTGTGACCCTCTGCTGGTCCTGAGGGAAGGTCATAGCTTGGTATGGCAGGGCGGAAGTGGCCTGTTAGAGAGTACTCTGTGCTCTCTGCTGAGCTGGCTCTCAGATACTTCACACTTTGCATAGCAGTGAAGAGGTGGACTGTGGTTAGGATCTTGGCTCTGCCATTAGCTGTGCAGCACAAGCTGGTGACTTTGCTTCTCTGGCCCTCGGTTTACTCACCATCAAATGTCCATAATTACAGCGCTTCCCTGATGGAGTTGGTGTGAAAAATTGAGTGTTAGTGTATAGACAGCCTGTGGTACTTACTGAGACTGTGTGTTAGCTCCGTTTTCTTATCCTCGGACCTGTGAAGCAGTGGTGTGCCCTGAACAGGGTCCTCAGGTGGCTGGCCCAGAAGTCAGCTGAAATTGGATCCCTCTGACTTAGGCCTCAGCCTCAGCAAGGCCTGTGGTTATTCCCAGGAGTCAGTTCGCCCCCTAGCACATTCTCAGATTTGATGCAGGTTGGTAGGTAAATGTTCTGGGGCATACCCTTCTGTCTGCACACTTGTCTAGATGCTCCCTTTGGCCTTCTCCATGCCTATTCCAAGTGTCTCCATATTTTGAGGCCAAAAGACCACATTTGGACAAAGAGCAATAAGTGCCTGCTCCCTCTCCAGCCTCTTGAGAAAAAAATCCTCCCAGCCCAGCAGAGGTTCCTGGGACTGTCCTCTTCCCCCACAACTCCTTCTCTCCCTGTGGTCATCTTCTTTTTAAAGATTTTCTTTATTTATTTGAGAGAGACACACACACACACAGCAACAGAGAGAGAGAGAGAGAGAGAGAGAGAGCGTGCATGTGCACAAGCAGGGGAAGGGGCAGAAGTGGGGATAAGCAGACTCTCTGCTGAGCTGGGATCCCAATATAGGACTTGATCCCAGGACCCTGGGATCATGACCTGAGCTGAAGGCAGGTGCTTCACTGGCGGAGCCACCCAGGCGCCCCCTACCCCTCTCTTCTTGTTTTCCTCTCTCTTTTTGATAGCTCATCTTCAGTTTTCTGGGGAATGGGGAGCAGATGGCTCCAGGCCCTCTGCCCACTCTGAAGACTATAGCTTTGGGGACCTGGCTTCCTGCCTCTAGGGGTAAAACAACAGCTTCAAGCATAAGGGAGGGCAAACAAATGTCTCAGGCAAGACGATTCCAAGGCATTGCTCAGAAAGACTCGAGAGCCTGAGCCCCTCTGTTGTTTTTTTTTTTTAAAGATTTTATTTTATTTATAGAGACAGAGAGAGGCAGAGACACAGGCAGAGGGAGAAGCAGGCACCACACAGAGAGCCTGACGTGGGACTCGATCCCAGGTCTCCAGGATCACGCCCTGGGCTGCAGGCGGCACTAAACCGCTGCACCACCGGGGCTGCCCGAGCCCCTCTGTTCTTAAGACCCCTTTTCGGGATCCCTGGGTGGCGCAGCGGTTTAGCGCCTGCCTTTGGCCCAGGGCGCGATCCTGGAGACCGGGGATCGAATCCCACATCGGGCTCCCGGTGCATGGAGCCTGCTTCTCCCTCTGCCTGTGTCTCTGCCTCTCTCTCTCTCTGTGTGTGACTATCATAAATAAATAAAAAATTAAAAAAAAAATTAAAAAAAAAAAAGACCCCTTTTCTCTCCCTCCTTCCTGTCCCCCCTTCCCCCCTCAGGGCCCCTCCCACTTTGAGGGGAATCCAAATGAAGACACCTGTCCCAGTTTAGCCCTATGGAAACATCCCAGATTAGTGTTTTTCAGGCAGAACTTCTGAGCTCTAGGGTGATGATGTGACCATTTTGACATAAGGACTAGAGAGGACCATCATCGCAGCAGAAAGTCCTCACTGGGAAGCTGCCATCTTGGTGTTAAGAGAGTGGTGTCTGCTTCTGTCCTGTCCCAGGACTAATAGATCACGGCGGCCATCTCCTCAGAGCTCATACCCACCTTGGCTGTTTTCAAAAGGCCGTCATTGGTCTCAGGGTCCGTGGTGATAGTAAAGAGGCCACCTCTGTCATTGAGGATGGAGAACACTGCCTTCCATGCTGGGGAGCCAGCAGCATCAGCATCTTTCACGTACAGCCTCACTATCCCTGCATCCACCTTGTTCTCAAACACCTGGCCCGTGTACTGCAAGAGAAGGACACGGGCACTCATTCCTGATGTCCTGTGTGGGAACTTGGGAAACAAACAGCCTGTGCCAGCCTCACAGACTCCACTATTCTTAAGCAAGATGGGCCACGGTGGGCAGTCTTTTTCTTAAAGTGGGTATATGTGAACCTAAGCTGAGCACCTGCAAAGGCCCTGGATGTACATGGAGGCAGTGGGGCTTCCAACAGCTCAGTGTTTTCACCCTGTAGGCAAGGGGCTGGAAAGCTGACACCATGTCTCCCAAGCTCCCGCAGCTTCAGTCCCAGGTGTGTATCAGCTGAGGAGAATGTGTCCCTGTTGACCAAGTGCATCTGCCCCGGGCTCTATTCTCAGGTTGCAGCCCCTGTCAGAAGATAACTGTGGCCGTCAGCCTTGCAGGCCCAGGAACTGAGCAAGAAGTCAGACCTGGAGTGGCGCTTCAAGCCTGTCCCTTGCCCCTCCTGTCCCTTCTGACTCAGTCTCCATAGGGAGCAAGTGTCTGTGTCTTAAGTCTGTCCCGTGTGACTGTCAGAATTGCTATGCTGGAGCACCTGCCAGGCTAGACCCTGACTCCAGCTCTAGTCACTTTGGGAGCGGTGCTGGCTTTATCACTCAGGAGGACTATTTGGATGATATGGGAATACCTACAACTGCCTCTCCATTTCAGTTTAGGGATTACAGGCATGTGGACCTCTGCCGTCCTCTCTTTGTATCCTGGCCTTTCTTTCTTTCTTTTAAAGATTTATTTATTAGAGAGAGAGACAGACAGACAGACAGACAGACCAGCTGGGGGAGTGGCAGAAGGAGAAGGAGAAGTAGGTTCCCCATGGAGTAGAGAGTCTGATGTGGGGCTCGATCCCAGGACCCCAGGATCATGACCTGAGCTGAAGGTGGATGTCTCACCCAGGAGCCCCTATCCTGGCATTTCTTCTTGGGAACAAGTGACAGAGAAGGACGGGCTTCCTAATTGTAGCAGGTCCAGCAATAGCCACCTTCTGAGTTCAAATAATTTTCTCAATTATTTTTAGTGTCTATCTCCCAGAGTGGAGACAGTGTGCTGAGATCAGACTGGTCTGGGTTCAAATTCCCGCCTATGAATTCCTGTGAGCACTGTACATTACTTACTGTGGTCCTCACCCTCAGAAGATAGAATTACTGCCCTCCCTTCATAGAAGATAAACACAGGGAGGTCAGATGACTTCTCCATTTCACTAGGCTGTCCGATCTGTATCACTTTCAGGTGATATTAATCTGCTTGGCAGCTCTGGAGGCAGGTGTTACTGTCACCATCGATTTTGGAGAAGGGCACAGAAAGGCTAAGGTCACAGTCCCAGGACTGAAAAGGGGACGCTTGGAACTTGGTTCCAAGGGCCACTGCCTTGAGCACATCCCTGGACTTCATGCCAGGGCTCTGGCCTATTTCCCCTGAGAGAAAGCAGCTCAGCCACCATGAGGACAGAACACACACACTAAAGAAGACGAGACAAAAAGAAGGAAGCTGTGTCGTAGTGTTGCCACTGGTCTGCCCAGTAGCTCGGGCCTTCTGTGTCTGGATGGTGTTACAGGGAGCAGTAAACCAGTCATGGTGCTAAACCATTCTTGTTGATTTTTCTGTTCATGTAGATGATAGCATGCCTGTTTCATGAGCCTGTGATCATGCAGGGAAGCTGTGAGGCACACAAACAGATCAGTAACTTGGAATTGACAGTTGTTCTTGGTTGGTTGGCAGCCCTGGACAGCTACAGATACCTGTGTCCCAGCGAGAAGTTACTGGTCTAGCTGCTGAGCACTGAGGCTGGGAGGTTCTTGCCTTGCCCTGAGGTGCTGAGGAGGCGCATGTGGGACTGCCCATTGGGGCCCCACTGAGGCGTTGGAGATAGACTCATCACAGGAAGAGTGCCACAGCCCATCTTGAGAGTCCTCCCAGGCTATTGTGATGGGGATTTGTGGTTGGAGACTTTGAGCCCATTCCAATTGTTGCCTCAACTGAGAATACATAAAGGCACTTGGGACCTTTCTTTATTGAGGAAATATTGACAGAGTCTCACCAGGTGCACTGACGGGACACAAAGTGACAAGGGGTAGGGACAGTCCTAACACCTAAACAAATCCAACATTTTCAGATGGTGGTATGAGCTGAGAAAGAAATACGGTGTGCTGTGCCGGGGGTTACAGGCGACGGGCTTGAGTATAGTCTTCTCCAAGAAGGAGAGAGATGTTGAAACAGGGATGGGACTGGCATGTTGAAGGACCGGTGAGGAAGCAGAAAGGCTGGAGCTGGGGTGGGGGAGCAGCTGAGGGATGGGACCAGAGATGGAGCCCCTTCCCTGCCCTCAGGACAACCACATCTTGTCTGTGTCATGGACTCCACTGTCCACACTCATCTGCCTATTCCAGTCACCACAGGCCCAGAGAGGGATGTCCGTGCCCCGGGACAGGGAGAGTGTCAGTGTGACCCAAAGATGTCCAGAAGGTTCTAAAATGCAGTCAGACTGAGGTCTGAATCATGATACTACTGCCCAACACAGTGACACACAGATCACTGTACAAAGGTCATGAGACATCCACCAGGTTTTCCTGGACTTACCAAAGTGGGGCTGAAGACGGGAGGGTTAGGGTTGCTCTGGGTGACTGTGATCACGGCCTTTGCTCTACAGCTTAAGCCTTCACCTTGGAGGTCAGCAGCTTGGACTGTCAGGGTGTATGCAGGAGCACTCTGCAGACAGGCATGTAGCAGTCAGCACTGAGGATTATAGATGTAGGTTTGGCTCATCCACCCAGTGGCACTCAGAGAGTAAATGTGGAACGCCAGAGGCAGCAAACCCCTCCAGTAAATGACCGGCTTTCAGGGGCAAGGGTCCTGTCAGGCACTCAAGGGGAGACGGGTCACCATTCAAAGAAACAAACTTTGGATAAATCAGACCATCCCCTCCCAATCAGACCCAGGAGGAGAGTTTCCTGGATTGGGATCTGATCAATATATATTCCCAGTCCCAGCACTAGGCCAGGGGGTCCTGGGACCCCTTCATTTATGTGTGGAACAGTTATGGAGGGTGTGATGTTAGTACTCTTCTGTTTCCACCAGAGAATGTGGTCTAAATTTGTGGGAAACAGAGTCATTTCATTTTGCTCGTTATATGAGGGGTCTTGAGGATCACATTTGTAATTAACCCCAGTGATACCTTAGGGTTTACTACGCCCAGGGCTCCAACAGCCTGCCTGCACCAGCGAGACCCTGTCTGTAGCAGATAGATGCCTCTTCTGATTGGTCAGGTGTCTGTTCTGATTGGTTAGGAACCTGCATTGATTGGCTGGTGCCTGTGCCTTAACTGGCTGAGACTAATTTACATGTAACTGCCCCACCTGCTGGCTCCTGCTACTCCCTGACCTGTTGGTCCAGCCCAGGATTGAGCACAGAGATGACTCCTGTTTGCCGGTTGATGGCGAACATGTTGGAGTGAGGTACCAAGGGATCTTGGCTGAGGATGGTGTAAACAATGGCTGCATTGTAGGTGTTCTCATGGTCATCCACATCTGTTGCGGTGATTTGTAGCACGGATGTTCCTACAAGGACAAAGGGGACAAGAGCTGTTAATCTCAGAGCTAACAACTGGCAGGGCAATACAAATTAATATCAAAATCTAAAATTAAATATGTTCCTTTTTTAGTCTATCACTATACTTATCAAATGATATAAGTTCTAGTTCAAATAATTCAGCAAATTATAATAATTTCTAGGGATCCCTGGGTGGCGCAGCGGTTTGGCGCCTGCCTTTGGCCCAGGGCACGATCCTGGAGACTCGGGATCGAATCCCACATCGGGCTCCCGGTGCATGGAGCCTGCTTCTCCCTCTGCCTGTGTCTCTGCCTCTCTCTCTCTCTGTGACTATCATACATATATAAATAAAAATTAAAAAAAAAATATAATAATTTCTAGATGATTTGTTTACTTTTTCCAGAAATCTTCAGGGCATCTTTAAAAAAGTTGTATTTATTATTTTTGTTTTTAAAAATTTATTTATTATTTAAGTAAGCACTACACTCAGTGTGGGGCTCCACCCCATGACCCTGAGATTGAGAGTCACAAGCTCCTGAGCCAGCCAGGCGCCCCAGGGTATCTTTTCCAATTTTTTTAAAAAAGTTTTTATTTAAATTACAGTTGGCTAACAGACAGTGTAATATTAGTTTCAAGTGTACAATATAATAATGCAGTGCTTCCACACATCACCTGGAGCTTATCAGGACATCTGCCTTCCTTCATCCCCATCACCTGTTTCCTCCATCCACGCCTCCCCCGCTCCCACACACAACCTCCCTTCTGGTGACCAGCAGTGTATTCTCTATAGTGAAGAATCTGTTTCTTGGTTTGCCTCTCTCTCTCTTTTTCTCTCTCTCTTCTCTTTTGGGCATCTTTTGACATGGCTGTCATTGTGGGATCCTTGTCCCTCATGAACATGGATGCTGAGATCTGCAGGTGCTCAAGGGGAGGGTGAAGTGGCTGTTTTATATCTCATCTGTCTAGCTGTTTAATGGTTCTTAGGCCTCTCTGTCCTTCTTGGTCCCTTGCCATTGTCAGGGGAGTCCTGTCGACAGAGACCAGACAGGACTGGAGCCAAGCACACAAGCCAAATGGAGAGAAGTGCTGGGCAAAGGTGGGTGGGGGCAGTACAGCCTCTGGAGTTTGGTCTACCAAGATAACCTGAAACATGTGTACCTCATGTGGGTGATCAGAGTACAACTGGCACTGGCTGGTGAGCCCTGGTTTGTCGTAGGGCCAAAGGCAGCATGAAGATAGAAAAGAATGAGGAATAAAGCATTAGTGGCTGCTAGCGGCAGGCCAGGAAGGAGAAGAAAGAATCCATCACAATGTCCTTTCATATGAAATACCCTGTGAGTTTTTGTTTCATTTATCTTCAGTTCCAGAGAATGAGGACCTCAACATCCATTCCCAAAATGTCAGGTTAGAAGCCATGGACATGTGGGCCTATCAGTGTTGCCTATGATACTATCATGGGATTCCACAGGTTTAATGTCATGCCTGGAAGTCCAATAACCATTCGATGTGTAAGTAAGAGCCAATTGAAAGTGGAGTGTCCCCTGAATCAAGAATAATCAGTCAGGTTCTTGTTTGCAAGAGCATGAATTGGGAAATTTGTAGGGAATCCATCAGGGAGAAATGGAAGCTAAAGCAGAAAGGAGGTGTAGAGGAAGCTATGAAATGAGAATGGCCACAAGATGGAGGAGGGTCTGTCTGGGCACCAGTTATAGAGATGCAGAAACCAGCAAATGCAGACAGGATATAGAGACAGAAGTGAGGCAACCAGTGGGCATTGCCTGGACAGTGGTAGACCCATGATCCCTGCACTTCTTGGGCCCAAAAGGACCTTGTTGGACCTTCTTTGTGGGGTCCTTTCCACCTGTAGCCCTCCGCAATCCAAACTCTCTTGAGTAAGCCCGAGGGAGTCTCTGATGCTTGAACATTGCCCACCCCCCAACCCAGTCTTTACAATCTATCCCTTCTCATCTCCAAGTGGAACTCTTCTGTTCACTGGAACCCAGGATGTTCATCTCCTCTAGTGTTATACTTCAGTTTCCCAAATTCTTTATATTTTCCCTGAATTTACTGGCATGTCTCACTAAAACCCTGTCTTGTTCTAATTAACCTGGATGGGCTCTTTCCATCACAGACCCCTCAAAGACCGCCTGGGTGAATTCGGGTCTGTTGTCATTCTGGTCTGTCACTGTGATCACAATCTCCAACGTATCCTCCACAGCATTTCCAGTTGAAGACACAGCATGAAGGAAAAGCTGAAAAGCAATAAAAGTACAGCAGGGGCCTGTGGGGGCCACCCTAGCCAGTGGGTAGCTGTCCCACAGAAAGCTCATTACAGTGAGAGCCCACTTCCTACCTTAATCTCACACTTCAGTGCCTAGGAGTCTGAGAAAGCAGCACTGACCTCAACCTTGGTCATGTCACTAAAGACTGTGTCTGTGTCACCTCAGGTTCCTCTGATGTGATGCTCAGGGCAGAGTACTAGCTGTCATCCTACTCACTCCCTTCTCCATAGAAAGTGCCTCTTCTGGGCACATTGCCTCCCATGCAGCTGGGTGGGACTGATGGCTTGGTTTCTGCAGTCTGAGCCCCTTCTCCCTTACAGGGTAGGAGAGGTGGGCCAGCTCTGAAGGAAGGCAGTGTCCTCGGGAGGAGAACAAACTGAGGCTTTATATGGGCCTCCATTTCCCTCAGAGGGGTGTGGTGGAGAGTCTTCTGGACAAAACACCCCAGAGAATTGTATTTAAAGGATGCTCAGCTAACATACATCAAGAACTTAGCCAGAGCTCGATATCATTCAAAATGCTTCACATACATTAATCCAACAGCAAAGGGAGGCTGAGGGTGTCACGACCATATCCATGGACATAGAGTAAAGAAGTGTCAGAGCTGGGCTCTGACTCTGGGTCCTACACTCTTAACATTTAGAGATTATCTAGAATATTCCAATCTAGAGTCTACTTTCTGTCTCCCTGCTGCACCTTGGTCTTTGCCGCACAGGTCCTGTCTTTCTCCCCTCTAGAGCGGGAGTCTTCGTGATGCGTCTTTGTAGCTAACAGTAGTGGCAGAAACCATAACAACAGCCTACATCTTCCTGCAGTGCTGCTTGCTGTCTTCTCTGAGCGCAGAAGCTTGCATCTCATGGAACCCTCACCCCAAAAAGTCTTGGAACTTGTCCACAAGTGCACAGCTAGTTCTTAAGTGGTAAATCCCAGATCCGTACCCACCTCTGCCTACCTTTCCCTCTTAACTGTCAAGTGTGACACCTGGAATATAACAGGTGTTCAAAAAATGCTTCACGAGTAACTCCAAAAGTTAGATGGTTGTCTGAAATATTTAGAAAATCAGATGGCTGCCCTGATGAGAACCCCCCACTCCCCCGAAGCCACATACAAGACACTCACAACATAGTGGGATTTTTTTTCTCTGTCCAGGGGCTTCGTCACCTTCAGCCATCCTGTTTCTCTGTCCATGATAAACACGCCATAAGGAGGTTCATCAGCGCCTGTGCCAGTGATGCTGTAGAAAACCTGGATTTCCTTGTTCTTGTTAGATTTGACCTGAAGGCAATACAGAAGCAGAACAACCCAAGAAGGACCACAGTCAAGTGTAAGTCCCTCTCCGTAGGGAACTATAGGATGAAACCAGAGTCCTCCCTTTGCAATACCTGAGCCACCATCTTTGGGAATGGCCCTCTTTCATTCTCTGGGATGGAGATGGGAGGGACAACCCAGTCTCTCTTTTGCCTCTTGAGACCGAAGCGGGCATGAGGGAAGGTTAGCACCTCCATCTGGTATCCAGCGTGAGCACCCTAGAAGGACAGGAAGTGAGGGACCATAGCACAGACCTAACTTCAGGGAAGCTGGCTTTTATAAACACCACACTGACCTGCTGGAGGGTCTCGTTGCCATGCAGATCTTTCACCCCCAACCCCAGTTTTTGAGGTGTCTTGGGAGCCCCCTCACTGAAAGGCATCCTCTGGGCAAAAAGCTGCAAAATCAATGAGAAGTAGGTTAAGAGCACAGGGGACAGGCTTTGGGACAATGCTTGGGGTCCAGCCTGTGTGTCAGCACTCAGTGTCTTGTTCTCCTATGCTGCCCAGAAGAACAAAGGCCTCCACCTCCACCATGGCTTTCAGGGTTTCCCAACACCTTCCCCTGAGGGGAAGGCTGAGAGGGGGTGCTCTGTGATATCATGGGAGGGGTGAGATGGAGTGAACATCTTCTCCCTAAACCCAGGAGATCAGAGAACTTTCTTAAGCACTGAATGTAGTGCATGTTTTAATCTACCAAAACTAGGCCAAAATCTGGTATAAAACCTCTTTTTGGAGACACCTTTCATGTACAACGACAGGGGGTTGGTTCAACCACAGCCCAATCCCGGTTATTATGAAACAGGGAAAACTGCAAGAAAAGTGCTCAAGATAGTTTGTGCAGGGAAAGAAGCAGGTGAGAAAGGAAGATAAGGGCTCAGGAGTGTTTGTAAGAGAAAAATGTGCAGGTGTCCAAGTGTGTGTGCACAGTTGCATGTGATCAACAGATGTTCCCTCTGAATAATGGAATTATTATACTGGGTGGTTCTTATTTTCTGTGTTTTCTTAATTTTTAAAACCATGACAACTGCATATTATCAGGAAAAACCCAATAAATTATTGCTGTTAAGTAAAAGAGCTTGCAAATTAACATATTAAAGTACATATATCAGAATGTTATAGGATTTTTCTCTAGGTTATGAGATTAAGAGCCTCTTAAATTAAAAAAGTATTTTAATAATTGTCTTTAGTAAATTTTGAACAGTTTGATCTTTGATCTTTTTTTTTTTTTAAGATTTTATTTATTTATTCATGAGAGACACAGAGAGAGAGAGGGGCAGAGATGCAGACAGAGGGAGAAGCAGGCTTCATGCAGGGAGCCCGACATGGGACTCTCGATCCCAGGACTCCAGGATCACACCCTGGGCCGAAGGCAGGTGCCAAACCGCTGAGCCATCCAGGGATCCCCTCTTTTTTTCAAGTGTGCTCCACACCCAGTATGGGGCCCAATGCGGCACTTGAACTCCCAACCCTGAGATCAAGACCTGAGCTGAGATCAAGAATTGGATGCTTAACTGACTGAGATAGCAGGTGCCCCAAGCAGTTTGGTCTTTGAAACAGCATCTGTGGGTGACATTCCTCCCCAAGGGTTCTCAGAGGCTGATTCAGATACTGGCTCCGCTAATAGGACTGGGGCCAGACCTGCGTGCGGCCAGACAAGGGAGAGTCCGAGGATCAAAGACAAATTTGGTCAATTTCATATAAGTTTACCCTCATGTGCTGCTTGGGCCCTGGTTAGACTTGTCCCCACCCTCTTTGTGGAAGGGGCTTTGCTGTTCTAGGTTCTTTGTTAACCGTCCTGGTGAGTGACAGCCTCACCCGTCCAGCGATGGTCCCCAAGCAAGCCCTCAGTGTTCTTACCTGGGTGGCAGACAAGAAGAGCAGAAAGCAGGTGGGACCAGCCATAGTATAGCTGTGGTGGCCGCTGCAGTCACAGAGTGGTGTGTGATGGGGATCGCTGGCCAAACTGCCTGGTTGTCTCAGCCCCTGATGTCCCACTGCCCAGGGACTATCGATTGTCCATGGCAACCACAGTGTGTGTGTGGGGGGCGGGGGCGGCAGGTGCTGGGAAGACAACAGGTGCAAAGATCTGCCATGTGTTACAGGAATAGGGTGGTGGCCTCAGCTAAGGGCTTCTCAGATGTCTACAGGGGACAGAGACTCGGAAACCAGCCAATGTCAGGTATTCCTCTGAGCCTCCTCTTCGAAAGGAGGATAATGACTGCTAGCAGCTGATATAAACACCTGGCTAGCTCCCTTGCATGCTGTGACCTGGGAACATGTGAGATAGTGAGGACAGGGTGAAGTCACTGTAGGTATCATTCACTGCCATTTTCACAGCACAGGTCAGCTCTGTTCTATGAAGGTGGGACTTCACACAGGTGGATTGGGTGGGGTGGGGGAGCCCTCTTGTAGGCTGGTGGCCACACTGGGAATGGGGTTTGTTGCTGAAGGGGAGGAAGAAGGAAGAGACAGGTGTCTCCTCATCTTGAATTGGTAAACCTCCCAGGGGGAGTTCCAGGTCAGTTCTGGGAGGAAATGGAGGCAGGAATCACCTGGAAGCTTATGGGTTCTCCTTCCACTATATTACAGTTGTGAGCTCCTCTGCCAGCATGACCCCTAACCCTGTCCTCTGCGATGGCTTATGCTTAAGTCACAGAACACTGAGGGTTTGGGTGATTTCTCAGCCTGATGCTGTATAGGGAAGAGAATCATCCCCTCTCTTCTTTCCATAGGGAAAGAAAGACACCAATATGCACCTTCCTTTACAAAAGCATATGGGACCAGAGAAAATGGTAATGAATATTTATTATTGAAATCCACCTTGCTGACATAGAGACTCTTTACAAGCCTGGTACGGGGAGAGGGACAGAAGGATCAGTGTTCCAGGTCATGGGGTTTGGGTGCCCCTCACATGGGCCACTCTCCTTTTGGTATCTCCTAAGAGGGTTGAGGTTCAGAATTCAGCCTCATGAAGCCATTCTAGCAGGAACTAGACTGAGATATGCTTCCCTCAGAAGCAGGGGGATGGGGTGTGTGGATGTGGAGCTCCTGCACGAGCGAATGTGGTAGCTGCCCTCATTCATTGTACTTCCTGGAACACCATTGCCTCCTTTCTGTATTGGAAGTGAGTTTTGGTTCTAAGAAAAGCTGTCAGCACCCTCATGTTACCTCCCCAGTAGTGGAGGTAACATGCTTACTTAGTGTTCACTTCCAGTCTTGCTACCTGCTGTGTCCATGGGAATTCTGTGCTTCTGGGGCACTGTGGATTTTATTTGTGGATGGGTGGCCAGGAATGGTTGATGTTGTGCATATCTGCCCTGCTCCATCGTCCTTTCAGACTTCACTTATTGTACATAAGTTTAAAGATAAAATAACCAGGAGTTTCAGGATAGCCACGGCTGTGCATTAACCCATATAGGGTCCAGGCATGAGCTGAGCTGTGGGCTTTGTGAACCGCTGTATGTGGGTGGGACAGTGAGAAGGCTCAGACTCGCCAATGGTACGTCCAGTTCCTACAGATGCTGAACAGAGTCTGTTCTCAGCAAGGGGGGCCGAGGTTCTCATTTCACAGGTTATTGTCAGTACTGCCTTCCTTGGGCTCATGGGAAGGGCAGCGGCCTGGAGGGAGATGGACCCACCCACTCTGCATGCCTGACCTCACACCTCCTTCTCAGGGCTAGCTGAGTCTGCAGAGAAAGCAGTGGTGCCTGTCCAGTCTCTGAATCTGGCTCTCTGGCCCCTACCCTCTCTTTGTCCTCCCCTTGGGCAGCACTAAAGCCCTTGAAGAGAGGGGTGTTGAAAGTTGCACACGAGAGAACAACAAAGAGGGGGGACTTGTATTCTCATCATCTCTGTGCCAGATTCTGCCCATGCCTACTCAACTTTGAACATCAAACCAAAGGCTGGAGTTAGCATTCCCATTCTCCAGATTATAAAATAGGCACGCAGAGGTTGAGTATCTTGCCCTGTCACACAACTGGTGAGGGCACAGCTGAGACTTAAACCCCCTATAGTCTGATATGGAGCCCATACGCTGTGCACCATGAGATGCCAACCCTGATGGGAAAGCAAGGAGTGGGAGAGAGGAGCTGTCCTAGACTGAGCCAGGCACACAGAGGTGCACACACACAGTACACATATATACACACACATGCACACGTGCTCTCCCCACCCCCGTGTTCATTTCTGAAGCTACAGAGGTGGGTGGGAGCTAGGAGAGGAGCCAGGAGAAGCTCAGGGAGGAGGGTGGCAGCAGAGGGCAGGGGTCTCTTAGAGGAAAACACCACACTTACCATGAGACCAAGATGAGACCCTGATGAGAGTGTGTCAAATCCTAGATTTCTCTCCTTAGCCCAGAATTTGATTCTTCAGTGCTCTACCCAGATTCATTCCTGACTTACACCTTTCCAGGGCTTGAGTTTTCCTGCGGAGACCTGGGCTAAGAGTATGAGTTTTCTGGCCCTGCTGGACCCTTCTGCTTTCAGTGATAAGGGGGGAATGAAGTATGTGATGTGGACTTCAGATTGGTATGAACACAAAATTTATTAGAACAAGAGGCCAAAAAACCATGGAGGGGATTTGTGTCCATATCCCCAGAGAACTTAGGGAATCTTTCCCTGTTTGTATACTTGATCTCTTGTCCTGAAAGTAGAGGATTTCTTTAACTAGTTATATGTACTCTGATTATATTCTTTGGGAGTGTATGCACTCAGTAGGCTTCCTCTAACCTCCCTCAGAGCTGAGGTGGAGTGTGCAGTGGCTACATTTGTTCTCCAGCAGCTGAGATGCAATTTATTTATTTTATTTTTTAAAAATATTTTATTTATTTATTCATGAGAGACACACACACACACACAGAGGCAGAGACACAGGCAGAGGGAGAAGCAGGCTCCATGCAGGGATCCCAATGTGGGACTCGATCCCGGGACCCCAGGATCACGACCTGAGCTGAAGGCAGATACTCAACCACTGAGCCACCCAGGCGCCCCGCCCCAAGATGCAATTTATTGATGAAGCCTCTAAGTGTGTCCTCTGGTGTGTGCTGAGAGTTGACCTCTTTGTAAAGCCTCGCCCACACTCCCTGCAAACATAGGGCTTCTCCCCTGTGTGTGTCCTCTGGTGTGTGATGAGATTTGACCTCCGTGTAAAGCTTCGCCCACACTCCCAGCTAACATAGGGCTTCTCCCCTGTGTGTGTTCTCTGATGTATGATAAGATTTGTTCTGTGTGTAAAGCCTCGCCCACACTCCCTGCAAACATAAGGGTTCTCTCCCGTGTGTGTCCTCTGATGTCTGCTGAGATGTGACCTATCATTGAAGCCTCGCCCACAGCCTCTATATTTGACTCTTATAATTCTTGTCATTCCTACCCCCTTGAATAATTTGCCTGTGTCCTCTGGATTCAATTTCTGTGAGCCTGCGCTGGGCTCTTCCTTCACTATTCCCTCACACGTTGTTTGTCCTTTGCACGGGGTGGAAAAGGCCCTTGAAATTCTTCTCTGCCTTATACTTTAGGCAAAGGTTTGAACCTTTCTTTGCCCTCTTGACCTTTAGCTCTGTCATTCCAGCACTGTGGATCAGAATGTTGCTGCTGCTGCTGATTCTGACAACCTGGGCATGGATCTTTTGGTTGGAAATGTTCTCTTATAGATATTCGTGGGAGGATCTGAGAAGGGTGATTGTGTTCCAAATGCTGGCTGAGGAATTTCTGACTGGAGAAGGACAGAGAGCAGGATGGACATGGATATATCTCTGGGTTAGGTTCTGCTGAAAGAGGAAATTTTTGGTCAGGTAGATGTTGACAAGACTGCCTATGTTGTATGCTTATTCTCCTGGTAAGGCCACTCTAGTACTCATTTTCATTGTGTAGACAATGCAAGCTCTGTCCCCTGCCAGGTGTTCTTTCACTTTTTCATTCAATTTTTACTTACGACATCTCCTTACTAAATCCAGAAAGCCTATATCAAGAGCCTTTTCTACGTATTGCCCAGACTAGGTACCTTCAAGTAGCATCAGAGGCAGCTTCTCTCTTTATATAGATGGAAGTAGAGTGACCTTTCCCCACATACAAGTACCTTCTAAGTCATATGACTCTGTGAAAGTGTCTGCAGTGATTTTATTCCTTTGAGAGGCAACAACTCTCTTGATGACTTAGATGGAATGTGTGAGTAAATATGAACTTGAATCTCCCCATTTAAAAAGACATATTTAATCGGGGACCAATATGTGTCTGGATCTCTATCAGAAAGTGGAATTTAGGTTAGATGAGACAGAGTAGTTCAGGTCTCATGGACTAAGGGCCCTGGCTTCTGCTGCCCCAGTTAGGTCATAAATTGCTTCTCTTTTAGTTTTCCACAGATCATAATGAAAAAGCATACCCTTAATACTGTATTTATTTCATTCAGTCTTAGCCCATTTCAAATACAATAGGAAGTCCTGTTTCAAAATATTTCCCCAACCAATTACAGGGATATATATCACACCCCTGACTGCCATCCATCTGCCAACCCACCATCTCCTCTCATTTAAAGATGAAGTAATCTCGGAGGGGATTCCCCACTGCAGTCTTTTCTCCAAAATTAACCAGAGCATCATCTAAAAACAGAGAACGTCACTCTCCAGTTGAAAACTGCACAGTTGTTCCATGTCATTCCGGAAAATCCCCAGTGTGTGGGCGTGGACCATACGCTCTAGGGCATCTGTGTATCTACCTGGCCTCGACTCTTGCCCTCTATGCTTCCTCCATCCGAGTGGGTGCTCAGCCACATACCACACACACTCCACCTCTCTTGTGCCTCAGAGCAGCTGTCCTAGTGGGCCCCCTCTGCTTGGAATCCTTTGCTTACAGGTGTTTGCACATCCTACATGTTATTTCCTGAAAGAGCCCTAACCTGTCCAAGCTCTGTCACACCCCTCCCCTCCGCCACTAGTCCCCAGACACTTTCCCAGGATAATTTTTATTTTCAAAGCACTAATTGCTGTGTGATGTTATGTACACATATGCATATGTATATGTGTTTCCCTTGTTCATTCAGTCATCAGCTGCTGAAGGGCAGTGATTCTGAAAATCTCGTTCAATCTGTATCTCCAGCTTCTGGACGGCTATCTGGCACAGAGTAGGATCTCACATGACAGCTAACTGAATTATGAGTGAATACAAACCAACATACACATATCATTTAGAAATATTGAGCAAATTAAGAAGAAAGAGCTAAAAGGGCAGAAGAAACTGCCTTGGTGAGAGAGCTGGTAGGTGCTTGAAAACTTGGTTTTTGCCTCTAAGGTGGTGTTTTTTTAAATCAGTATATTTGTTATATATTTTGTGTATGAAGTACTTAAGAAATCAGAACAAAAATTAAAAATTTAAAAATTGTTCCTAAGAGTCCAGTGTATAAGAAATGAAGCCTTATTTCTGGAGCATCTGAACTGCAATTGTACTGACGTTAGACAGAATTTTACTCTATTTAAGAGCTGGACTGTGGAAATTGCCAAGGAGAATTCTTCCTTTTCTTTCGGTTCTGAAGAGCCAGTGCTGCCCACCTTTCCCTGCTGTGAGCTCGCTCTTCCACTTGCTTCCCCACTTGATGCCCAGCTCCTGGGATACTCTGTATATTCTCCTACTCTTACCCGTGTTTAAATCCATGAAAAAGTTTTTCTTGTCAACAAGATTTGGAAAATACTCACCTTCTGGTGTTTACTCTGCTCCACTCTGAATGCCACCCAAGAAGGTTTGACTATAAAGTGATGAGAAATCAGTGTTTTGGTTGGTAAATGTTTCCAAATTCCAGAGGCTCTTACTAGAGACACAGAATTCTTAACTAGAGAGTGACGAGTACATGGATTATCAAAGGGTGATTGGAAAACAGTTTCTGATGTATCATCAAAGCCTATGCTGCTATTGATGGCATGAACTAATTGTCCTAAAATGTTAAAGAAGATAAACAAAATCTCATTTATGCTTCATCCTATGTTCATAAGTTATCTATTGTGCCTATTAAAATATGTATCTATTGACTGAACTTCCATGGCAAAATTACTCTGCAAACTGTGAATAGAAAAAATTACCTCATAATAATAAAAAAGTCTATCTCCAATATTATACTCTGCAGTTAAAAACTGAAAGCTTTTCTTCTAACATCAAGAACAAAGCAAGGATGCCCAATCCTACTACTTCTATTCAACATAGTACTGGAAGTCCAAGCCAGGGCATTAGACACCACCCGCTGCTGTCCTCCACCCCCACCCCTGACCCCTGATCAAAAAAAAAGGGGGGGGGGAAATAAAGGGCATCTGATTTGGAAAGAAGTAAAATTATGTTTATTCACAGATGACATCATCTTTTATGTGGAAAATCCTAAAGATTCCACAAAAAAGCCTGGTAGAACTAACAAATGAATTCAGCAAAGTTGTAGGATACAGAGCTGACACTAAAAAATTAGTTGCATGTGGGGTGCCTGGGTGCCTCAGTTGGTTGAGTGTCTGACTCTTGGTTTCAACTCTAGTTGTGATCTTAGGTTTGTGGGATCAAGCCCCACCTACCTTGGAGTCTGCTTAAGATTCTCTGCCTCTCCTTGTCCATCTGCCCATCCCCACACTTGTGATCTCTCTCTCTCTCTCTAAAAAATAAATAAATAAAATCTTTTAAAATTTAGTTGTGTTTGTATATACCAATAGTAAAGTACCCAAAAAGGAAATTAAGAAAACAGTTCTATTTATAATAGCACTAAGAGGAATGAAATTATTAGAAGCAAACTTAACCAAGGAGGTGTAACATTTGTACACTGAAAACTACAAAACATTGCTGAAAGACTTTAAAGAAGACACAAGTAAATGGAAACACATCCCATGTTCATGGATTGGGAGTCTTAATATCATTAAGATGTCCTTCCTGCAAAGCTATATACAGATTTAATGCAATTCTTATAAAAACCTAATGGTATTTTTTTTTGGCAGAAATAGAAAAAGCCATCCTAAAGTTAATATGAGATCTCAGAGGACAGCCAAAACAATCTTGAGAAAGAAGAACAAAGCTGGAGGCTTTACACTTTCTGATTTCAAAACATATTACAAAGCTATAGGAATCAAAACAGTATATTATTGGCATAAAGACAGACATATAATCAGTAGAACAGAATAGAGAGCCCATGTAGTTTAATAATCCTCATAAAGGATGCCAAGACTACACAATGGGGAAAGGACAATCTTTTCAACAAATGGTGCTGGGAAAATCAAACATCCAGATGTAAAAGAATGAAGATGGCTTGAAAAAGAAAAGCAAATTTGGAGGCATCACAATTCTGGACTTCAAATTCTATTATAAAGCTCTAGTGATTAAGACAGTATGGTATTAGCACAAACATAGATACATAGATCAATGGAACAGAACAGGGAACCCAGAAATAAATGCATAACTATATGGTCAATTAGTCTTCAACCAAGCCAGAAAGAATATCCAATGGGAAAATGACAGTCTTTTCCACAATTGGTGTTTGAAAAACTGGACAGCAACATGCAAGAGAATGAAACTGGACCACTTCCTTACATGAAACACAAAAATGAAATAAAAATGGATTAAAGACCTAAATGTGAGACACCTTAAAAATCCTGGAGGAAAGCACATGCCATAGCCTTAGTAACTTCTTTGACATCAGCCATAGTAACTTCAGCCATAGTAACTTCTTTGACATCAGCCATAGTAACTTCTTTCTAGATATGTCTCCTCCTCCTGGGGCTTCTGGGTAGCTCAGTGGGTTGAGCGTCTGCCTTTGGCTCAGGTCATGGTCCCAGGGTCCTGGGATAGAGCCCCACATTGACCCCACATCAACCCCACATTGAGTACCCCGCTCTGTGGGGAGTCTGCTTCTCTCTCTCCCTCTACCTGCCACTTGCCCAGCTTGTTCTCTCTCCCTCTCTCTGTCAAATAAATAAATAAATAAATAAATAAATAAATAAATAAATAAAATCTTTAAAAAATAGATATGTCTCCATAGGCAAGGGAAATAAAAGCAAAAATAAACTACTGGGACTTCATTGAAATTAAAAGCTTCTGGAGAGTGAAGGAAGCAATCAACAAAATAAAAAAGAAACCTATGGAATGAGAGAAGATATTTGCAAATGACATATCTGATAAAGAGTTAGTACCCAAAAAATATAAAGAATTTCCAAACTCAACACCCTCAAAAAGAATAATCCTATTAAAAATAGGCAGAAGATATGATTAGACACTTTTCCAAAAAAGACATATAGATGGCCAACAGACACATGAAAAGATGCTCAACATCGCTCATTATTCAGGAAATACAAATCAAAACTACAATGAGATATCACCTCACACCTGTCACAATGGCTGAAATCAACGATGCAAGGTGAGAATGTGGAGAAAGGGGAATCCTCTTGCACTGTTGGTGGGAATGCAAACTGGTGCAGCCACTCCAGAAAATAGTATGGAGTTTCCCTCAAAAAGTTAAAAATATAACTACCCTATGATCCAGCAATTGCAGTACTAGATATTTACCCAAAGAATACAAAACTACTAATTCAAAGGGGTGCATGCACCCCAATGTTTATATGAGCATTATTTACAATAGCCAAATTATGGAAACAGTCCATTAACTGATGAATGGATGAAGAAGATGTGGTACATATATAGTTATTTCATATATGAAATAAGTGAAATAAGTCAGAGAAGGACAGATACCACATGATTTCACTCATGTGTAGAATTTAAGAAACAAATCAGCAAATGGGAAAAAAAGAGAGAGAGGCAAACCAATAAACAAATTCTTAATTATAGAGAACACACTGATAGTTACCAGAGAGGAGATGGGTAGGGGCATGAGTTAAAGAGGTGATGGGGGGATCCCTGGGTGGCGCAGCGGTTTGGTGCCTGCCTTTGGCCCAGGGCGCGATCCTGGAGACCCGGGATCGAATCCCATATCAGGCTCCCGGTGCATGGAGCCTGCTTCTCCCTCCGCCTGTGTCTCTGCCTCTCTCTCTCTCTGTGACTATCATAAATAAAAATTAAAAAAAAATCTTTAAAAAAAAGAGGTGATGGGGATTAAGGAGTGCATTTTTTGTGATGAGCACAGGGTGTTTTATGGAAGTGTTGAATTGGGATGCCTGGGTGGCTCAGTGGGTGAGCATCTGCCTTCAGCTCAGGGCATGATCCCGGGGTCCTGGGATTGAGTTCCATATCAGGCTCCCCTCGGGGCCTGCATCTCCCTCTACATGTGTCTCTGCCTCTCTCTGTGTGTCTCTCATGAGTAAATAAATGAAATCTTTTTAAAAAGTGTTAAATTACTATATGGTACACCTGAAACTTATATATAATAACACTGTATGTTAACTAACTGAAATTAAAAACTTTAAAAAAGAATGAAGATGGACCTTTATTTTACATCATATACAAAAATCAACTCAGAATGGACTGTAGACCTAAATGTATCACTGGAAACTATAAAACTCTTAGAAGAAAACAAGGAGAAAAGCCTCATGACATTTGAATGGGTAACAATTTCTTGCATATGACTGAAAGTACAAGCAACAAAAGCAGAAATTACACAAATGGAACCATACTAAACTTAAAAACTTCTGTGCATCCTACTGGGGATTTACCCCAAAGATACAGATGCAGTGAAAAACCTAGACACCTGCACCCCAATGTTTATAGCAGCAATGTCCACAATAGCCAAACTGTGGAAGGAGCCTCAGTGTCCATCGAAAGATGAATGGATAAAGATGTGGTCTATATATACAATGGAATATTACTCAGCCATTAGAAACGATAAATACCCACCATTTCCTTCAATGTGGATGGAAGTGGAGGGTATTATGGTGAGTGAAGTAAGTCAATCGGAGAAGGACAAACATTATATGGTTTCATTCATTCAGGGAATATAAAAAATAGTGAAAGGGATTAAAGGAGAAAGGAGAGAAAATGAGTGGGAAATATCAGAGAGGGTGACAGAACAGGAGAGACTCCTAACTCTGGGAAACAAACAAGGGGTAGTGGAAGGGGAGGTGGGCAGGGGGATGGGGTGACTGAGAAGGGCACTTGACAGGATGAGCACTGGGTGTTACACTATATGTTGGCAAATCGAACTCCAATAAATAAAATAATAGACATTTCTCCAAAGATGTACAAATGGCCAACAAACACATGAAAAGATGCTCCATGTAACTAATCCTTAGGGAAATGAAAATTAAAATTGCAATGAGATATTATCTTATATCCATTAAGATGATTACTATGGAAAAAGCAGTAACAAGTGTTGGCAAAGATGTGGAGAAATTGCAACTCTTGCACACTCTTGGTGAGAATGTGAAATGTTGCAGCTGTCATGAAAAACAGCATGGAGTTTCCTCCATAAATTAAAAATAGAACTGCTGGGGCAGCCTGGGTGGCTCAGCAGTTTAGCACCGCCTTCAGTCCAGGGCCTGATCCTGGAGACCCAGGATCGAATCCCACGTCAGGCTCCCTGCATGGAGCCTGCTTCTCCCTCTGCCTGTGTCCTGCCTCTCTTTCTCTCTCTCTCTCTCTCTGTGTGTCTCTCATGAATAAATAAATAAAATCTTTAAAAAAGAAAAACAAAACAAACCAGAACTGCCATATTATTTAGGAATCCAACTTCTGGGTATATATGCAAAAAATTGGAAATAGAATTTTGAATAAATATTTGTATACTCATGGTCATTGCAGCATTATTCATAATAGCTAAGACCCGGAAATAACCTAAATGTCCATTGACAAATAAATGGATAAAGAAAATGTCATATATATGTGTGCGTGCACACACACACACACAGGCACAATGGAATATTATTCAGCCTTAAAAATGAAGGATATCTTGTGGTATGTTACATCATGGATGGACTTTGAGGATATTATGCTAATTGAGATACACATCACGAAATACAAATACTGCATGATTCCACTGAGGAATCTAGGGCCTTTGGTGTGGAGGGGAGGAAATGGGAAGTTGTTGTTCGATGGGTACAGAGTTTCAGTCACGCAAGATGAAAAAGATCTAAAAATCTATTGTTTAACAATGTGCATATAGTCAACAATACCATGCTGTATACATAAACATCATTACGAGGGTAAATTTATGCTGTTATTATTATATTTTGTAACCGCAACAAAAAAATTGAGTGCAGTGGGGATTTTAGCTGAGTCAAAGCTGTATAGATATATGGTAAACCATGAGGCATGTGTTCCCTATAAAGACTTTCTTTTCATGTCCAAACCTTTGTGGACAACCACACATTGTGTTTTCAGATCTCTTACACTACTTTTAAGAGCCTAAGGAATCTGGGGTCTCTGGGAGGCTCTGTTGGTTAAGTGGCCAACTTTTGGTTTCAGCTCAGATCACGATCTCAGTGTCATGCAATCGAGCCTCCCGTGGAGCCCTGCATTGGACTCTGTGCCCAGCAGGGAGTCTTATTCTCTCCCTCTGCTCCTCCCCTGACTCATCATCTCTCTCTCTCTCTCTCAAATACATAAATAAATATTTAAAAAGAAAAAAATTTTAGAAGGAGCCTAAGGAATCTGAAATCCATAGACATAATCATAGACCTAATCCAAGTTGCTTTCTACAGTTTAGGGAGATGGACTCTTCCCCTGGGGACGCCTGGGTGGCTTAGCAGTTGGGCGTCTCTCTTCGGCTCAAGGTGTGATCCCAGAGTCCCAGGATCAAGTCCCGCATCAGGCTCCCTGCTGATGGAGCCTGTTTCTAGCTCTGCCTGTGTCTTTGCTTCTGTGTATGTCTTTCATGAATAAATAAATAAAATCTTTAAAAAAATAAATTTAAAAAAGGATGATAAATTTTAAATATATAGAAAGGTATGGAGAGGGGCATCTGGGTGGCTCAGTGGTTGAGCCTCTGCCTTTGGCTCAGGTCATGATCCCAGGGTCCTGGGATCGAGTCTCACATCGGGCTCTCTGTGAGGAGCCTGCTTCTCCCTCTGCCTATGTCTCTGCCTCTCTCTCTCTGTGTCTCTCATGAATACATAAGTAAAATCTTAAAAAAAGAAAATATGATTAAAAAAAAGAAAGGTATGGAGAATCATACTGGAAAACCTATTCACCCACCACCATTCAACCCTATTTCAACATTCTGCCACAATTGTATATATCTTTTTATTTTTATCTTTATGTCTTTTAATTTCTATTTTAAAATTCAAAAACAAAAATGAAAACAAACAGAAAAATAGGGTGTCTGGGTAGCTCAATCAATTAAATATCTGCCTTCGGGGGTCCTGGGATTGGCCTGATTGGGGCTCCCTGTCCAGTGGTGAGTCTGCATCTCCTTCTCCCTCTGCCCTCCTTGCCACCCCCACACCTCTGCTCTCTCTCTCTCTCAAATAAAAGAAAAAAAAAACCTCAATCAGAAAACTAACCAGGGAACAACAAAGCCACCTGCCACTCCTTCCTTTTTCTCTTATGATATCTATTCAGAATTTGGTATTTCTTTTGTTCAGATTATTATACATTTCCCCACCTATTATAGACTATTAATGTATTTATAAATAATATAGTTATTGCCCACATTTTAAAACTTCATATGGGGGATCCCTGGGTGGCTCAGCGGTTTGGCGCCTGCCTTCGGCCCAGGGCGTGATCCTGGAGTCCCAGAATCAAGTCCCGCATAGGGCTCCTGGCATGGAGCCTGCTTCAGCCTCTGTCTCTCTGTCTCTCTCTCTCTCTGTGCCTATCATGAATAAATAAATAAATGAATCTTTAAAAAAAAAACTTCATATGAACAGCCTCTTACTGTTTAATATGCTGTTTTGCATCTTGCATTTATGTTTTTGAGGAAATAGTTTCCTCTGTTAACTCCTGAGATGCCACTGAGACCTATACCTTGGGTTTCAAGAAGAAATCTCTAAGTCTTCCTGGCCCTCCTCATCTTGCTGCCTAGGTGTCCATTCTTCATCAGAATCCTCAGTGTCATCTACTTGGGGTTTGATGGCCCACCTGTGGTCACACATGAAAGTGGGTCGAGGGGCTCTGAGACCTGGAAAGAAGCAAAATTCTTGTCCTAAAAGGGAAGAACTAGAAATAGAAACAAAGCACAGTGGCGATGGATAGCACCCCCCAGTCAGCGTGACTCAGCTGGATGGGTTGGAAGAATCTAGAACAGGGCAAGAAGTGAGCTCTGCATTGCCGGTACAAGCCCTACACTGACAGAAAAGAACAAAATTTCACTCCGAATTCGTCTTCACATGAAAAGGAGCTGTGAGCAGGCGAGGCACCCAAGGGGCAAACAAATACAGGCCTGAAGGCTTGTTTCATGTTTCCCAGGCTCACTGGCACCCAGCACTTCCGGTTACCTAGGGTAATCAGCGCTTCATAGTTCCTTTTCACATTCCTATATCGGATTTTCTCCCAGTCTCCCATCTGTGTCCATTCCTCCTTGGAGAAGTATATGGAAATGTCTTTGAAAGCATCTTTGGCCTAGAGAAAATAATAGATTCCATCAGTGACTTAATAATACAGATCAGAACTTTGACCTGGGCTTTCTCCCTCACCTTAAACGTAGTGTGTTCCCTGACTCTTCTGATTGCTCACTGAAGCAAGGGTAGAGAGCTTCTCTCCTTCCTGATGGTATCCTGATTAACTGAACAAACCCCGAGCATTTTACAAGCTCTCTCCTGACAAAGAGCAATTGCTGATGCTACTGTCCTTTTCTTCCCCACCCCTCAGTCCTGTAAAGGAGCAAGTGCCTCCATCTTGTGTACATTCGCAGAGAGGGTCACTCACCCGTGCAGGCCAGGAGTCTGTGGTCCTCCAGGGACCAGCTCCTTGTCATCAGGCCCCTCACCTTGGGCTTCCATCCTGTTCTTCCTGAGGCTCTCTCAGGGGTCTCCTCTGGGAACCTATTGTTGCTCAAGGTGCTGGGACCTCCAGGCGGGTCTTGCTCTGACTCTGAGACTGGCAACAGCCCCATGAGTCTCTGTGCCCCAAGGCCAAGGCGCCTGTGGAAAAAGAAGGTGCTGAGAGGGGGTGCTAGCACAGATCACTGACCCAAGCTGTCTTTTCCTTTTGGGTGTGGTATCCACAACAAGAAGATGTGGGGACCCCAGAGCGGATTAAAAAGTGCAGGTGAGGTCTGGGGGTATTGGTGGGATGAAGGAGTCTCTACTGGCAACGATAGACCATCCTAACATGATCTAGTTTTTTTATTATTTTATTTTATTCCACTGCAGCTCGGCCCATCTGAGGAAAGGTGGCAAAGGCGCCTGGAGGGATGTGGCTGTGGGAATTTGATGGGAGTCCTGAGGTGAAGGACAAGAAGAGCACCAAGGAGACCTGGAGGTCCCTGAATGCCAGGACTGGGGACAGACGTACTATCACAGCTCTGTTCCAGGGAGAGGAAGTGAGTATTTCTCAAAGAAGGGTTTCTTCGGATGTCACCTGATAATTCTGGAAAAATCTGGTTATAAACAGGCTCCATCTCTAAGTGACAGAGAGATCTCAGAGTGAGATTTGCTCTCACTCAGGCTGAGGGAATTGGGATTTCTTAT
Source organism: Vulpes lagopus (assembly GCF_018345385.1). Lineage (NCBI taxonomy): Eukaryota > Metazoa > Chordata > Mammalia > Carnivora > Canidae > Vulpes > Vulpes lagopus. The sequence continues at coordinate 90,088,042 of NC_054833.1, read as the reverse complement.
GTCAAGGGTATTTGAGGCATTAGGCGGAGGACATTTGGGGTTTCTCAGGCTGATGATAGTGTCAGTCTCTCAGGACAAGATTTGAGGTCTTGCAGACTGAAGAGATTTAGAATGCTCAGATTGAGAGGATTTGGGATCTTCCGGACTGAGGAAACTTAAGGTCTCTCATTCTGAGGAGATTTGGAGTCTCTCATCAATGGGCTTTAGGTTTCCTGACATTGAGGTTACTTGGGGACTTTGAAGCTGAAGGGATTTGAGTTCACAGGCTGAGGGCATTCAGGGTCTCTGAGGTGGAGAAATCTGTTCTCTCTGCAGGTGCTACATTTCGGCTGCCTCAGGCTGAGGGCAGTTTCTGTTACTCAAGATATTCGGGGGCCTAAATTTTTTTTTTTTAAAGATTTTATTTATGAGAGAGAGAGAGAGAGAGAGAGAGAGAGAGAGAGAGAGAGAGAAAGAGAGGCGGAGACACAGGCAGAGGAGAAGCAGGCTCCATGCCGGGAGCCTGACGTGGGACTAGATCCCAGTCTCCGGGATCACTCCCAGGCCAAAGGCGGCGCTAAACCGCTGAGCCAGCCGGGCTGCCCCGGGGGCCTAAGTATTAAGGGATCTGCTGTTTCTCTGGGTGAAGGGATTTGAGGTTTGTGCATCTGAGGCTTTGGGTCTCACGTATAGATGTGAGGTCTCACCCAGGCAGCGGATTTGGGTTCTCTGAAGGGGCGGGATTTGGTGTTCTTCGAGGCTGAGGGGACTTGGAGTGAGGGTGAGGGGGTGTCTAGGGTCTCCCAGGTGGGATCTGAAGGTTTCAGGGTCAGGGTTTATAGAAGGGCTTCTCAGGGCACAGCAAAGGCCTCTGTGCTCCCCTCAGCCCGCCGCGGCCTCCCTTACTGCCGACCCGGGTCTGGCGCTCCCGCGGGGGTCCCGCGCGTTTCCCGCCCGGCGAGAGGTAAGCCGCGGCCGCCTGCGAGCAATCAAAGTGGTCCCGCCTTTAATGTAGTGATCTCTCCTTTCTCATTCATGATTTTATTAATTTGAGTCTTCTCTCTCTTCTTTTTAATAAGGTTGGCTAATGGTTTATCTATCTTATTAATTCTTTCAAAGAACCAACTCCTGGTTCTGTTGATCTGTTCCACAGTTCTTCTGGTCTCGATATCATTGAGTTCTGAAAGAAATTGAGGAAGACACAAAGAGATGGAAAAATATTCCATGCTCATGGATTGGCAGAATTAATATTGTGAAAATGTCAATGTTACCCAGGGCAATTTACACGTTTAATGCAATCCCTATCAAAATACCATGGACTTTCTTCAGAGAGTTAGAACAAATTATTTTAAGATTTGTGTGGAATCAGAAAAGACCCCGAATAGCCAGGGGAATTTTAAAAAAGAAAACCATAGCTGGGGGCATCACAATGCCAGATTTCAGGTTGTACTACAAAGCTGTGGTCATCAAGACAGTGTGGTACTGGCACAAAAACAGACACATAGATCAATGGAACAGAATAGAGAATCCAGCAGTGGACCCTCAACTGTATGGTCAACTAATATTTGATAAAGGAGGAAAGACTATCCATTGGAAGAAAGACAGTCTCTTCAATAAATGGTGCTGGGAAAATTGGACATCCACATGCAGAAGAATGAGACTGGACCACTCTCTTTCACCATACACAAAGATAAACTCAAAATGGATGAAAGATCTAAATGTGAGACAAGAGTCCATCAAAATCATAGAAGAGAACACAGGCAACACCCTCTTTGAACTCGGCCACAGTAACTTCTTGCAAGATACATCCACGAAGGCAAAAGAAACAAAAGCAAAAATGAACCATTGGGACTTCATCAAGATAAGAAGCTTTTGCACAGCAAAGGATACAGTCAACAAAACTAAAAGACAACCTACAGAATGGGAGAAGATATTTGCAAATGACGTATCAGATAAAGGGCTAGTTTCCAAGATCTATAAAGAACTTATTAAACTCAACACCAAAGAAACAAACAATCCAATCATGAAATGGGCAAAAGACATGAAGAGAAATCTCATAGAGGAAGACATGGATATGGCCAACATGCACATGAGAAAATGCTCTGCATCACTTGCCATCAGGGAAATACAAATCAAAACCACAATGAGATACCACCTCACACCAGTGAGAATGGGGAAAATTAACAAGGCAGGAAACAACAAATGTTGGAGAGGATGCGGAGAAAAGGGAACCCTCTTACACTGTTGGTGGGAATGTGAACTGGTGCAGCCACTCTGGAAAACTGTGTGGAGGTTCCTCAAAGAGTTAAAAATAGACCTGCCCTACGACCCAGCAATTGCACTGTTGGGGATTTACCCCAAAGATTCAGATGCAATGAAACGCCGGGACACCTGCACCCCGATGTTTCTATCAGCAATGGCCACAATAGCCAAACTGAAGGAGCCTCGGTGTCCATCGAAAGATGAATGGATAAAGAAGATGTGGTTTATGTATACAATGGAATATTACTCAGCAATTAGAAACGACAAATACCCACCATTTGCTTCAACGTGGATGGAACTGGAGGGTATTATGCTGAGTGAAATAAGTCAATCAGAGAAGGACAAACAGTGTATGTTCTCATTCATTTGGGGAATATGAATAATAGTGAAAGGGAATATAAAGGAAGGGAAAAGAAATGTTGGGAAATATCAGGAAGGGAGACAGAACATAAAGACTCCTAACTCGGGGAAACGAACTAGGGGTGTTGGAAGGGGAGGAGGGCGGGTGTTGGAGGGGAATGGGTGACGGGCACTGAGGTGGACACTTGACGGGATGAGCACTGGGTGTTTTTCTGTATGTTGGTAAATTGAACACCAATAAAAATTAATTAAAAAAAAAACAAAAAAAACAAAGTGGTCCCGCCAATTGGCGGTCCCGAGGGGTCTAATGGGGCGGGGCGTAGGGCGAGCCGCGTGTGTCAGTCATGGACAGAGCCCCACCCCCGTGGACGGTCCCGGCCCACGCCGTGGGGATTGGCTGCTCTGAGTCCAATGAGTCTGTCAAGAAGCCTCCAGCGCGCAGGCGCAGTATGGCAGTTGTCATTGTTTTCTGTACCTAAGTGTTGGTGAAATCCTGCAAGGGCAGGAGACTGAGCAGAGAGAGTATCTGGCAGCCCAGGCTGAGCCTTGAGCATTGAGCTGACGGCAGGTCTTTAGGGTGGACCTAACCATCCTGTGTCCTGACAAAGATTCTTTGCTCTACCAGACTTTCATCAGGCTCTAGAAGGGTCTCCTATGCCCATCTGTGCCCTGCCTTATAAAATACACTTTTAGCCAAAGCTATATGACCATTTAGTATACAGTGAATATAGCATTATATTCAGGGAACAACTATATAACTCAGGAATGTCTGATGAGACAATGTATAGACACACAAATAAAATCTATATGGCCCAAAGTTTTCAGCCCAACAAATGGAATAGTAAGTATATTAGAAAACCACTTGGGGGGGATCGCTGGGTGGCTCAGCGGTTTGGCGCCTGCCTTTGGCACAAGCCGTGATCCTGGAGTCCTGGGATTGAGTCCCGTGTCGGGCTTCCCAGCGTGGGGCCTGCTTCTGCTCTGCCTGTGTCTCTGCTTCTCTCTCTCTCCCTCTCTCTCTCTGTGTCTATCATGAATAAATAAAATAAATCTTTAAAAAAAAACACTTGGATCTTACACAAAAATAAACTCGAAATGGTTGAAAGCTCTAAATGTGAGACAAGAATCCATCAAAGTCCTAGAGGAGAACACAGGAAACACACATTTTGAACTTGGCCATGGCAACTTCTTAAAAGATACATCTATGAAGGCAAGGGAAACAAAAGCAAAAATGAACCATTGGGACTTAATCAAGATAAAAAACTTCTGCACAGCAAAAGAAACAGTCAACAAAACTAAAAGACAACCTACAGAATGGAGAAGATATTTGCAAATGACATATCAGATAAAGGGCTAGTATCCAAGATCTATAATGAACTTATCAAATTCAACACCCAAGAAACAAAAAATTCAGTCATGAAATGGGCAGAAGACATGAACAGAAATTTCTCCAAAGCAGACCTACACATGGCCAACAGACACCTGAAAAAATGCTCCATATCACTTGGCCACCAGGGAAATACAAATCAAAACCACAACGAGATACATCTTACACTGGTGAGAATGGTGAAAATTAACAAGACAGGAACAAACAAATGTTGGAGAGGATGTGGAGAAAGGGGAACCCTCTTGCACTGTTGGTGGCAATGCAAACTGGTATAGCCACTTTGGAAAACAGTATGGAGGTTCCTGAAGAAGTTAAAATAGAGCTACCCTACAACCCAGCAATTGCACTACTGGGTATTTACTCCAAAGACACCTGCACCCCAATGTTCATAGTAGCAATGTCCACAATAGCCAAACTGTGGAAGGAGCCATGATGTCCTTTGACAGATGAATAAAGAAGATGTAGTCTATATATACAATGGAATATTACTCAGCCATCAGAAGAGGAGAGGAGGGGAACTGGGTGGAAAAAATTAGAGAGGGAGACAAACCATGAGAGACTACTAACTCTGGGAATCAACTGTAGTATTTTTAATGTTGGCCTGACTAGATTTTAGTTCTTTTATCTCTACAGTAAGGGATTCTCTAGTATCTTCTGTGCCCTTTTCCAGCCCAGCTACTATCCTTATAATCATTGTTTTAAGTTCTAGTTCAGACATCTTACTCATATCTGTATTGACTAACTTCCTACCTGTGAGTATTACTTCACATTCTTTTTTGGGAGAAGTGTCTTCAATCTATTCTACTGTTTGATTAGAGCATCATGTGTTTAACCATTCTGCTGCTCTTTGACGACATTCAGGTGGATTCCAACTTTTGTTTGTTTTGGGGTGTGTGTATGTGTATCTATTGCCGTGCAGCTATCTGATCCTCGATCTGTATCATCCTAACACTGAAATGGCTTGAAACAACATTTCTTTATCATTTCTGGTGCTGGCGTTGGATGGCTGGTTGGGTTCTACTGGTCAACCCTGGGCTCGCTCAAGCAGCGGCTTTCCACTGGAGGGTCAGCTGAGTTTGAAGGTCCAGCTTGGCCACATTCACGTGTCTGGCAGTTGGTCCCAGCTGAGTTCTGGCTGCTTCTCTTCTCCTCAATGCCTCTCAAGCTGGGAACCAGACCTCGGGGCCACCTGTGGGGAAGCTCCAAGGAGCAAGCTGCCCAATGGGGGTAGCCCTGGGGCTCCCGTGTGTGGGAGTTGGGGTGGGGAAGGGACTGGGGTCCCTCAGTCCCCTCTGCTGCCAGGCCCCTAGGCTGAGCTCCATTCTCACTCAGCCCCTTCTTGCTAGGGCGTGGAGGATGCCTTCCACATGCTGGTGTGAGAGATCCAACAGCACAAGGTGCAAAAGCTGAGCCCTCCTGGTGAGGGTGGTCCAGGCTGCATGAGCTGCAAGTACCTGCTGTCCTGACGTCCTTTCCAGGGCCACTCTGACAGCCCTGATGGCCATCTCTGCCCCAGGAGCACAGGTATGGGGCAGGAAAGGAAGGAAGCGCCACGGGAGGCCAGCTAGCCTAGACTCCCTGGACAGAGTGACCACAGACCTCCCAGGATGCTTTGCACAGACTGTCATGAACTGACACCACCGGCCTCCAGCTGTCACTCTCCTACCAGTTCTGTCCTGGCCTGCTGGGCACAGGCCGAATCATGGTAAATTCTTTGATGGTCCTGACCCTGGCATCTGACATTGGAAGGCACGTGGAAAGATCAGCTTTGTCTGCCTGGCAGCCCCTCTGCAGGAGCTAGTCAGGGGGCCTGGGCTGTGCCCCCTCTTCCTTTCTTGGGGTCTGTCTCGTGCTGCTTGCACAGAGCTCTGAGAGATGCAGAAATAGGCTGGTTGTGCATTTTAACACAACAACACTTTATTGAACTTTCAACAGCAAACAGGGGCTCAGAGTCAAGGGTGCATGCCTTCCCCTGGGGAGGGAGACTTCCTTGTCCTTTAGGAGAAAACTGAAATCACATGGGGGTGAGATTGCTAGAATTCCCCACCTTAGACCCTATGCTGACTCTGGGTAGGGGCACATTTCCTTAATTTGGTCCATGAGAGGCAGTTCTGAGGACAGCAGACCTGACCTGGACCTGTAGATTTTGGGTTCCTGGGCTGGGTCCCAGCATGTCTGCTGGACCCTGGCCTCTGGCCCATTGGTGCCAGGTGACTGACTGCTCGAGACCCAGCATGTGGAAGAACCTGCCTCATAGTGTGGGTGAGGGTGGGGCCCACCGGCCTGTTTCTGCTACCCTTTAGCTAGGGTGTCCTGAGCTCCCAGACCTGCCCTAGGTCAGAGACCTGGATCTGTGGGGCATGCCCAGGTCCCAGTGGCCACATACTGCTCTGAGATGGCTCACCCAGCCTTGGGGTAGAATCCAGGACTGGCCAGGGCCACAGGGGGCTTGATCCCATCAGTCTTCCTTCTGGCCCTGGGGGGGCGGGGCTCATGTCATCTCTGGGCCAGACCAGCCCAGGTCCCTCTGGGTCAGGGACTTGTGTCCTATGTATGGAGTGCCACTCTCCAGGAAGGACAGTGAGACGAGGCAAGGTATAGTGCTGGCTGGTCAGAGCCTCAGGGCCCCCACACCCATCTGCTCCAGAGGCTTGCGAGCATCAAGCTTCCCTGTAGACATGGAGGTCAGAGGGTCGCAGGCACGTGCAGGGTCTTGGGGCAGCTGGCTCAGTGTTGCCCTGGCTCTGTCCTGGCTGTGCCAGTCACTGCCCAGTGAAGGGCAGACAGGAAGGGTGTCCTGGGCCCTACAGCATCATCTTTAGTGGGCTAAGTGAACCCCATCACAAGAGTCCCAGGGGGATTCCAGGGCCTGGTCTGTCATGTGGCCTCTGGGATAACCCAGGCAGGTGCTGAAGGGAAAGGGACCCAGTGTTCTGGCTTCAAGCCCATGTCCAAGGGCCACCTGCCTGTACCATTCTGTTCACTGGGAAGATGGGGAGGGAATTCCATCACTGTGGGGGCAGCTGGATCAGAGATGGAGCCCCCAGTGTTCCTGGACACAGGTGTACAGCCATGGGCTCTGGGGAGCTTCCCTCCTGCAGCAGCCCCTTGGCCTTGAGGATGGTCCAGGCTCCTCAGGTTGGGTGGCTGGACCTGGGGAGGCCAACTCATCCACTCTTGGCAGTATCTTAACTCTAGGAGAAGGGAGTAAAGGCCTGGGCATCAGGGATACTTGCTCCAGGCCCAGGGGCATCGTGGGGAACTCTTCAGGTCCCACTAGAAGGAGGCTTACTGGGTTAGCATTTCCAGTAGGCTGTGTCCCCCCAGCTGTGGGTACCCCAGGGGTCTTCATGGCTCCCCCCATGGCCCTCCTGGCTTGACCCTGATCCTAGCCTTCCATGCTGCTGAGGCCCAGCCCTTGCAGTGAATGCCCGCACGCCCAGCCCTGGCCTGGTTTCCCTGAGGTTGGAGCAGAAGAGGAGAGGGACAGAGATGAGGAGGAAGGCCCCGGCAGGCTCTGTTCACTGTGAACTGCCTCAGGAAGAGGCTGAATCAGGAGGGAACTGGGCCTTGAGCTCACCTGGCAGGGGCAGGTCACACTTCATCCTTCGGAGTTGGGCCATGGATGCCCGAAGGTGTCTGAGCACCACCTCATCCTCCAAGGCTCAGGGCTGGGCCAGCAAGTCCTGCAGAAACTCCCAAAAACCTTCCAGGGGCAGCTTCAGGAGGTGTTCTGGGCAGTGCGTGTGAGTCAGACTCAGAGGGGTCCCACCCTGTGGCCTCCCAGGGGCAGCAGCTGGGGGTCCAACTGTGGCCAGGAGTGCTACAGGCAGTGCCATGGCCCAGGGGAGGCCCCATGCCTGCTGCTCTTCTCAGGGGGCCCCATTCAACCCACCTGCCTGGCTGTCCCCGCCCCCCTTCCAGGCCTGCACACTGCTCAGAGCAGTGGACCAACACCCTGCCCCCCAGCCTCAGCCACACCTAGGCTCCCACTGGCTCACTTACTACTGTGCACCTTGAGAATCATGTAAGCCATGGCTGTGAGCACGCACTCCCTGTCCAGGGTGTAAGTATCCCAAAGCTTCAGGGTGAGCAAAAAGAGGGTCTGTGGGGACAGCTGGGGTGGGAGGGGTGGCCTGAGCAGGGCCCATGGGGGTCTCTTCCCAGAGAGCAGAACTGCCTTCCAGGCCTGGAGTGGCAGGGCCAGAGGACCCTCGTCCTCACAGAGACCCCATTGGGTCGGTAGCCAGGCTGAGGACCAGGCCTGTCTGACCCAGCATCCTCTTTCCTGTAGTGGCCACAGTGGGGGCAAGCAGGTCCCCAGCACCAAGGGACAGGGAGTGCAGGCCACAGGGAGGGTGATGGATGTGCATGGCCATCTCTGGGGCTTGGGAGGCAGGCTGGCTGCACAGAGGAGGAGGGAAACCTGGGCTTCATTTGGCAGGGTGGCCTGGCAGGCAAGCAGGCAGCCAGACAAGAGGCTGAAGGGGCAGCAGGAGTGCAAGACTAGTCTGCAAATGGTGGGGCCAGTGGCTGTGATTCCAGGACCCTGAAGACCACCTGGGGAGGCAGTGCCCTTGCCAGTGGGAAGGTGGGCTGGGTGGTGGTCCCTGCCTGTCCCACTGCCGGAGCAGCCCTGCAGGGAGGCTCTCCTGAGCTCCAATCCCATCCAGTGGCTAGTCTAGCCCCTACCGTGCATGGCATGCCTCTCACTGGTCATCAGTTGGGCCAGTGCCCAGAAGGCATCATCCTCAGTCAGGTACATCAGCAGGATGGCCACAGTCTGGCTCATGCCCTGGCAGTAGCCCACCTCCTGCAAGAGCCAGAGCCCTATGGAAGGTGTCCACCCTGGAAGCCACCTCAGCCCTCCTCAGCTCAGGCATCAGGCTCCCACAGCTTCCTCACAGCCGACTCTCTCAGAGGGTGCTCCCAGAGGGCGAGGAGAGCAGGGTGCAGAGCTGCCCAGACCAGCTAGGAGCCAGCATCATGCAGCCCCTCTACTGAACCCTGCTAGTACCATGCCAGGGCCCCCTTCCTCAGACCAGGAGGAGGTGCCCCTACAAAGTGTGCCAGGCTGAAGGGGATCAGCCCGGTCTAGAGACCCCACCATGAGTGCAGGTCGGAGGCCTGACTGTGGCACCTGGGAGGTCCCATGAGGGTAGCAGGGCCAAGATACTGCCATTGAGCTGTGGAGTGTCTGAGCTGGTGTTCCTTGGGGGAACCTTCTGGAATGTACAATTGAAGGGGAGCAGCCTCCTGGTCTGCCATGGCCTTATGCAGTTCAGGGGAATGGGAGCCTTCCTCCTGTCCAATTTCTGATTAGTAGTCTGGTCTCTTCAAGACCCAAGACCTGAGTTTTAGGACAACAGCGGTGCACACTAGAGCCCCTGGCAGCCCCAGCACTCAGGCACTCAGGTTCTCTCCCTCCCAGCAGTGAGGTCTGCATCCCAAGCCCCCTTTCTGGGTCCTAGAGGAGAGAGACCCTTCCTTGCATCTTGGGACAGTGGGAGCTGGGGTCCTAACTATGTATCTTGTTTGGTCACAAATACTCAAGACAAGGATACCTGTGGGGCAGCAGGCCTGGGTGCAGGAACACTCATGGTGTTGTACATGGAACAGGCCAATAGCACATGGAACAGGGCTTGCTGCCTAGGAGGGGGGATGGTAGGGTAGTCTGCTCAGTCTGGCCATATGCCCAGCAAGGCCGGCAAGGTGCAGATACCAGCCACACAGGCCCTGCGGTCTTCAGGGCACCTCAGTGGGGGACGTTTCTCTGGGGTCAGGTCTGCACACAGTGACACGCAGTGATTTTAGACATACGACTCCTGGGCTCTCACAGCCGCTGTTCCCCCCTCCAGCTCTGGAGCAGCCCCCTACCCTGAATGACCCCTGGGAGCCAGGTGTTCTCCCTGCACCCACTCCCAGTAGCCCCTTATGCCTTTCCTCCCCCTGCTCTGGCTTGTTCCTGATATCCTGTGAACACCACCAGCCACCATCTGGCCGCCTGCTCTGAGCACACGCTGCAGGTGCATCCATGGCACTGAGCGCATCCACAGTGCCTTCCTTGTGTCCCTGAACTGGATTCTGTTAGGGGTTCCCATGCCTGCTCATCCAAGAGCATCTTGGGTGCTTCTAGGTTTGAGCTATCGTGAGAAAGCAGGGAACATTCATGCAGGTTTGACATGGATAAAAGGTTTTGAACCAGTTGCGCCACTATAAGTACTTTGAGGCGTACTGTGGTGAGGCCCCGTTCAGCTTTGCCAGAAGCCACCCACCTGCCTTCCCACATGAGTCTGTACCCCCACTCCCTCTGCCCTCTGTGCCAGGACTGCTGGAGGCTGATTCACCCTGGACCAGGGGTCACAGGTCAGCCTGATTCAGCTGCACTCTCTGAGGGCCAAGGGCAACACAGGGGTCACCAGTTTCCTTGCATGGAGGAGCATTGACATCTTGTGGTGAGACAGTCTGAGTGGCCCCCTGAGAAGTCCCAGTGCACCCCTGGCTGGCGGCTCCTCAGCCCCATCCCTAGCAGCCCTCCAGGTCAACCTCCATGGGCCCCTGGGCCAGCACCACGGTCCAGCATGCTCTGCACACAGACAGAGCTCCATCCTCTGCCTCCATCCACCTGCACCCACCCTGTCTGGGGGCACACTGCCTTCCCCTCCCTTCTGTTCAGCCCCTGGGGACTCTACAGGACACCCGGGCTTCTGCTGGGAACAGACCATCCGGAGAACCCTAAGATGGCTGGGGAGGCGTGAACATGCCCCCACACTAAGCAGCTGCATCACATCCTTGCAGGGGGACAATGGTGTGGGGAGCATGCAGGCACAGGACATCCCCATTTTCTAAGATGCATATGGAGACATCTACAGATAAAGTTGACCCCAGGTCAGGGTTGCTGTGACACACTTGCTGCTGGAGGTGCCTATGGTCAGCACAGGACCCTGGCTGAACCAGAGATGGCATCTGGGTGGGGAGGGGGGGGGGTCATCATACTATGTATGTTTACAAACAGTGCAAATTGTCTAAAATAAAATGCAAAAAATTCAAAATACATAAAAACACCAAGGGTGAGGGGGATCCCTGGGTGGCGCAGTGGTTTGGCGCTTGCCTTTGGCCCAGGGCGCGATCCTGGAGACCCAGGATCGAATCCCACATCAGGCTCCCGGTGCATGGAGCCTGCTTCTCCTTCTGCCTATGTCTCTGCCTCTCTCTCTCTCTGTGACTATCATAAATAAAAAAAAACAAAAAACAAAAAAAACACCAAGGGTGGTGTCACTTTGGCTCCCCTCATTCGGTCAATGTGTATCCTGGTCCAGCTGCAGCTGTGCTACCTGGCCCTCAGGTCCCCTAATGCCCTCCCACAGCCCCCACCCTCTGCCCCCCGATCTTTACAGGCCAGCTTCACACCACCTTGGAGTTCGGCTCATACAGTGATACTGGGAGGCCCTATCCTCAAGCCCTTTCCATCATGAAGACCCCGTGGAGTGAGGGGGGTGGTCACGTGTGTCATCCCGAGCACTTTACCATGCAACAGTATTTTGTTTGCTGCTGTCATTCCCTTCCCCCTGTCCTCAGAGACCCTGTGTTCCCCATCCAGAAGCCCCCTGGGCCTCCCCTGAATCCTGGAGTGTCCCCTGGGGCCCCCAGAACCCTGTTTGCCCAGCAGCCTCACCTGACCCCATAGTAGTTCCAGAACATGATGTGGTTGTGGAAGGTTCTGTTAACATTCAGGTTGATTTGTTTGATGTCCCGGGAGGAGACCTGGCCTCCTCCTTCATTTCCTGTGGGGAGAACCAGGGAGGAGGAGCCAGCATGAGGGACACAGAACCCTGTCACCAACTGCCATCCTAAGCAGGGAGCACTGCTGGCCACCAGGTGAGTGTATCCTGCAGAACCTCCTTCCTTCCCCTGTCTGTGAAGCCCCCTGGGGCACATGTCCGGGCTCCTGCTCAGTTGTCGTGGGCAGGGAGGAGACTCCCAGGAGTCAGCCCTGGGCAGGGAGGGGACACGGAGGGTCAGCCCCAGGTGGGGAGGTGACACAGGGGGTCAGCCCTGGGCAGGGAGGGGACACCAAGTGTCAGCCCTAGGTGGGGAGGGGACTCCTGGGGGTCAGCCCTTGGTGGGGAGGGGACACGGAGGCTCCTCTTCTACCCCAGCACAGGGGCCTGTCCAGGACTGAGTGCCAGACTGTGCCAAGCTTGCCCCCAGGGAGGCTGCTCCCTGGAACCTGCTCCCAGGGTGCCGTCCTATCTCTGGCCACCTAGGAATACAGGGAGGGTCAGGGAGGCCTCTGCCCCTCATGCCCACCTGAGTGCTAGATCCACCCCCAAGTGGGGCACAGCACAGGCCAGCTTTCCTCCCTTCCCATCCCCACCTGAGAGCTCATTCTGCTTCATCCAGCAGGAACCTGGCACCTACCCACCTGCTCGGCCCCACTCTGGGCTCCTGGGTCAGGAGGGCTGCTGGAGCTCCAGGCCTGTCCAGGGTGCCAGCTTCCATAACCTTGACACTAACCCTGCCCAGGAGGAGCTCAGAGCCCTGCAGTCCTGTCCCTCTCTGGACCCCAGGCCTACCCTACTCCAGGGACAGTGGGACTGAGATAGAGGCAGCAGGTGGGGCCCTCGGGTCTGGGAGGCACCAGGAGATGCTGGGGCCACCCCGGGTCCCCAGGCAGGTGACTTCACCCCATCCCCATGGGTTTCCCTCAGTTCCTGCCCAGGCCTCCACTAAGGGCCATGCCTCTGCTGGGAGTGGAAGGACCCTACCTGGTATTTCCCTGGGTTCCTTGATTTTATCTTCTTGATGTCCAATAGACACAACCACACCTATCCCCACACCTGGGGAGGGACCCCCTTATAGCCCTGATGACGCAGCTATAGGAAGGAAGGCAGTGCTGGTGAGACGGACCCAGGGCAGCACCCTGGAGCCCAGAGAGTGGGTGGCATCCAGAAGATTCTGGCTTCGGCTCCACAGTGTCTCCAGAGAGGCTGGGTCTCCCTAGAGTGGGGCCCTGTCCCCCACAAGGAGCAGGAGACCGTGGCCCTGACCTGACCTTTCCCCCACCACTGTCCTTGGGCCTGGGGAGGCTTCAACTCTGGCAGTAGACTCTCCCTAGGAAAGAGAGCTCTCCGGGGGACAGGGACAGGAGGAGACTGTGGGTGGCTCCCCCCACCTCCATCAGGACAGAGTGCCCTCAGGGGGCACCCAGCACCCTACCTTCTCGCTCTGATGATACTGGCCCCATTTCCTCACCCACTTGTTGGCTCACCAGGTCTCCTGGTGATGTTTCTGGAAAAGAACAAATGGGAGCAGCAGATGAGCCACCAGCTGTGGTGGGTTGGCCCTTGGTGCCATGTCCAGTTGTCTGACTCAGAGGAGCCAAAAAGGCACAGGGCTGCTCACGCTGACTGCAGCTCTGGGTCTCGGGTGTGTCCCTGGCAACCTGCGTAGTGCTGGGATGGGATTTGGTAAGCTACCCCTGGGGGGTCCTGAGGGACTGGGACTGCTGACAGCTGGCCCCATGCCTACTGACCATGTCCCACCAGGTGCCCAGGACGGGTTCTCACCTTTGCCTAATGGGGGCTGGGGCCGGGCAGCTCCTTCTCCCTGGAAGCAAGAGAAGCAGAGCCCTGAGGACCAGGCCCGACAGCCCCACATCTGGGCACAGGAGACACGGAAGGGGAAGGCTCCCCCCAGGGAGGGCAGGGGCTACCGGCTGCCTGTGGTTGTGTGGGGGCAGTATTCTGGGTGGGGGGCATCTGAGAAGGTTTGTTGCTGGTGGTTGGCTGGACGGGCCCCTCAGCACCCCCAGGAGGTGACCTGTCACTGTCTTGGGATGGACCAGCCTGAGAGCTGTCAGCGCGGCTTGGGTGCCCCTGTGACTGGCTGAGGTCGCCACGCCTTCCCAGGGTCTGACTGCCCACCATCCAGCCTGCCTCTCCCTATACCCTGGCATCTCCCCATCTGTCCCCTGACCCCCCCCCCCCTCTTGCAGTCACTTCTGCCACTCTGGCCCATTTTTACCTCTTGTCAGAACCCCTGAGCATGACCCACCCCTGACCCATCCACTTGCCACTTGCCACTGGGAGGTAACCAGGGAGAGAGGGGGCCAGGAGCACCCCTGTTGGTCCCACATGGAGTCTCCTGCCTCTGTGAAGTTCTTGTAGGACTGTCAACCCAGCTTCCTTCCCTCCGACCAAGGCCACTGGGCTGTCCCCCTTACCCTCGTTCCCACCCCAGGGCAGCCTCCTCCTCCTCTTCCCTCCTTCTACCTAAGCTGGTCATCCACTCCCTCTGCTGCATACCCTACCTCCCAGACCTTGCCTTGTACCTGGCATCTACCTGCAGCTGAGCAGAAGTTTTTAGGACTGTGGAGGCCCTGGCCTGGGGGGTGTCAGTGAAGAGCACCCCTCTGGCCCCATCCCAGACCAGACTGTCCTCTTACAGAAAGGATGCCACCATCCCAGAGTCCCTCATCCTCTGGAGCCCCTGCTGAACTGACTGGGCCCACCCTCTGGATGCAGGAGGCAGATACCTGGCCCTCCCCAAAGCAGGCATGGAGGCCACCCCTCTGAGTACCCAGGGGCCTGCCCCAAAGCCCAGCTCCATTCTTGGCTATTTCCAAGGTTTGCCTCCTGGGTCTCTCAGCTCCAGCCTAGTGCAAACATGGCCATGAGAGGGTTCCGGGGGATCAGTCCCCTGACCTGGGGAGATGGGTCAGCCTCCAGAGAGGCATTCTTGCAAATGCAAACCACCCCTGAGATGGATGAAGTGGTGTCTAGCGGACTCACTGCAGAAAGCCGTGATGGTCCATGACCTTCCACAGTGACAGGTCAGCATCATCCCAAAGGTCCCATGGATGGAGACCCTGCTTGGAGAGCCTGAAACAGAGGGGGCTCCGTAATGAGGACCGATCATAGCTAGTGACATGGATGCCTCCCATGGATGCCTCGGGTGCCTCCCAGACCCGAGGGCCCCACCTGCTGCCTCTATCTCAGTCCCACTGTCCCTGGAGTAGGGTAGGCCTGGGGTCCAGAGAGGGACAGGACTGCAGGGCTCTGAGCTCCTCCTGGGCAGGGTTAGTGTCAAGGTTATGGAAGCTGGCACCCTGGACAGGCCTGGAGCTCCAGCAGCCCTCCTGACCCAGGAGCCCAGAGTGGGGCCGAGCAGGTGGGTAGGTGCCAGGTTCCTGCTGGATGAAGCAGAATGAGCTCTCAGGTGGGGATGGGAAGGGAGGAAAGCTGGCCTGTGCTGTGCCCCACTTGGGGGTGGATCTAGCACTCAGGTGGGCATGAGGGGCAGAGGCCTCCCTGACCCTCCCTGTATTCCTAGGTGGCCAGAGATAGGACGGCACCCTGGGAGCAGGTTCCAGGGAGCAGCCTCCCTGGGGGCAAGCTTGGCACAGTCTGGCACTCAGTCCTGGACAGGCCCCTGTGCTGGGGTAGAAGAGGAGCCTCCGTGTCCCCTCCCCACCAAGGGCTGACCCCCAGGAGTCCCCTCCCCACCTAGGATGAAAGAAGGAGCAGAATGGCTCCTCTCTACCCTGAATCCTGAGGGAGCTAGGACCCTCTGAGATTGGCTGGGCATGAGAGGAAGTTCCTGTCTGCCCAATGGGAGCAGCCTGAGAGCCTCACCTGCTTCTACCAGCGACGATCCCCACCTGGGCCTGACTTGACCTGGTGACTCTGGTCCGCACCTGGGCCTCACTGCTACTCTGCCTATGATCCCCACCTGGGCTCATTTGCTACCAATGACTGTGATCCAGGACACACCCTCACTTGCTACTGATGCCCAGGACCATCCCCATGGTCTCACTTGTTCTTGATGACTAGGATCCTTGTTTGAGCTGACCTGGCTCATCCTTGGTTCTGATCATTACCTGGGCCTCACCTGGCTCTGAGGCCTCCAGTCTTTTCCTGAGGCCCTGTTCCTCTTGTTTTCATTTCTGCCTGGGCCCTACCTATTCGGCTTAGAGTATGATCCCTATTTGAGTCTCACCTATACTTGCTGGCTAAAACACCCTCCTGGACATCAGGTTCTCCTGCAGACTATGATCCCTGCCTGGGCTTCACCTGTTCCTACCGGCAACAGTACCCACTTGGGTTTCAACTGCTCCTCTGCCTATGATCCCTACCTGGGCCTCATCTGCTACCAATGACTATGATCCAGGATGGACCCTCACTTGCTACTGATGCCCAGGACCATCCGCAGGGTCTCACTTATGCCTGATGACATGGTCCTTTGTCTGAGCTGACCTGGCTCATCCTTGGCTCTGATCGCCACATGGGCCTCACCTGCTCTTGCAGGTTATGGTCCCCACCTTTCATGGGTGCTCTAGTGTCTATGGTACCTCTCTGGGCCTCACCTGATGGTATTTGGCTATTATATCAGCCCTTTCCAAGGTCAGCAGGGTCTCCAGGTCCTCTTGCATGATGCTGCAAACTAAACATATCCAAAATGACACTACATGAAAACCTCCAGAGAACGCATGCATCTGTTTGGCAGATCCCCATCTGTCTGACCAGAGCATGGAGACAACCCTATAGCTCTGAGGGGGACATGCTAGGCTGGCAGTCTCCCACCTGCAGATCACTTTCCCAGCCACTGTCCCAGGACATGCTATCATGCTGAGATGACAGAGATCTCCCACCCAATTATCAGGAGCACACAGGGGGCCCAGGAGCCTCCGGGGAACTGCTGACCTGATTCTTGGAATGACGTCTCCCAGCCCGGGGCTGGTGCCAAAAGGATGGTGGATGGGCCAGCCAGCGAGTGTTCTGTGGGCTTGGGGGGATTGAAGGTTTCTCTTAGATTCCACAAATTCAACAACCAAAGGGAAAAGCAATGAAGTGGGCTTCCATCAAAGTTAAAAAATTGTACCAGCAAGAGGGTGAAAAAATTACCTATCTTGAATGCAATGATTTGTGAATGGCCTAAGGAAGAGTCTGGGGGGAGCATGAGGGACTCCATGTTCCCTGTTCATGAAGAGTAAGTCTGCTCATGGGCCAGGAGGACCCAGAGAGCCCTGACCATCCACCCAGGGCCACAGGGGTCATCATGTGTTGGGGTCCATGGGTCTAGGATGGGCTGGAAAGGTCGTGGCTTGGGTCTCCCCTGCACAGCACAGGGCTTACAGTGGAGTGGGGGTTCCGGGTGAGCTGCCCGAGCTCTGACCTCAGCCTCCTTCCCTGGGCTGGGGCAGCAGAGTGGCAGCCCTCACCCTATGGAGCTGTGGAAGGGCTGCAGGAGCTGCCTCATGGTCATCACATGGGGGTCAGTGTGTTCTTGACCCCAGCCCAGGAGGCCAGCGCCCCCACACAGAGCCCACAGGCCCCACAGTGGCCCGAGGGGAGCAGGGAGCTGCTCCTACTCCTGTGACCTGCCGCTGTGTGAGCTGCACCTACTGTTTATACACTGGGGCATTGGGAGAGTGGGACAGTTCAATTGTGGCAGAGCCAGATACGGAGCACGAGTGCCTCCAACTGCCTGTGGATACAGAGTGAGCAAGCACCAGGCAGTGGCGGAACCGTGGGGCACCGCAGTTCTCCCCACAATGGGATCCCACATTATCACTGTAGGCTGGTGGGGACCAGTCAGCACTTAGCCCTTTACCCTTTACCCTGAAGGCCAAGCATCCCGGGGGAGGGTGCTGTCACCACGCAGGGTGGGAAGGGGATGCAGGCACCCTGCCACATCCTTAGGCTCTCCAGGCCTCCTGCCCTTTTAGGTAGACTGGGTATCGCAAATGTCCTCCCACCCCCAAGGGTTCACAGCGTGCATTTTACACTTAAGAACATTTGAGGGGCTCCTGGGTGGTTCAGTCTGTTGAACATTTGACTCTTGATTTTGGCTCAGGTCATGATCTCTAGGTGGTGGTATTGAGCCCCATGTGGGGCCTGGGCTCTGGGCTGGGTGAGGAGTCTGCTTTAGATTCTCCCTCTCCTTCTGCCCCTCCTCCCTGCTTGCTCTTTCAAATAGTTTAAGAATTAACATTTAAGAACATTTCAGAAATCTTTATCACTCTACAGAGGTGACTTCATATTTTTAATGGCTCCATAAATGCATTTCATGGATCCACCATGATTTCTCTCAGAAATTCCTATTCTTTAATATTTATTGAAGTATAGTCAACACACAATGTTATATTAGTTTCAGGACTACAACTTAGTGATTTAATAATTCTGTACATTACTCAGCTCTCCCCTCAAGAGGTGTAGTCACCATCTGTCCCTGTACAGAGTATTATAATAGTTCTACTCTATTACTTAGACTGTACTTTTAAAATTTCCATGACTTGGGATCCCTGGGTGGCTCAGCGGTTTGGTGCCTGCCTTTGGCCCAGGGCACGATCCTGGAGTCCCAGGATCAAGTCCCATGTCAGGCTCCTGGCATGGAGCCTGCTTCTCCCTCTGCCTGTATCTCTGCCTCTCTCTCTCTCTATTGTGCATAAATTTAAAAATCTTAAAAAAATAAAAATAAAATTTCCATGACTTGTTTATTTATAACCAGATGCTTATAGCTTTTATTCTTCTTCATCTATTTTGCCCATCTCCCCCCTCCCACTTCCCCTCTGGCAATCAATCAACATGATCCATCACATTAACAAGAGGACAAAAACCATATGATCATCTCAATAGTTGCAGAAAAAGCACTTGACAAAATACAACATAAAAAGCTTAGTGCGTTTTGGGGCAGCCCCAGTGGCTTAGCGGTTTAGGTTTAGCACTGCCTTCAGCCTGGGGTGTGATCCTGGAAACCCAGGATCGAGTCCCACATCAGGCTCCCTGCATGGAGCCTGCTTCTCCCTCTGCCTGTGTCTCTGTCTCTGTCTCTGTCTCTCTCTCTCTGTGACTCTCATGAATAAATAAATAAAATCTAAAAAAAAAAAAAAAAAAGCTTAGTGGATCTTGAGGAAACGTACAGCAACAGAATAAAAAGGCTGTGTATGAAGGTCCACAGCTGACACATCCTATTCAATGATGAAAACCTGAAATTGTCTCCCCTAAGAGCAGGAACAAGACAAGGAATTCCCCTCATATCACTGGAAGTCCTAGCCACTGCAATCAGACAACAAAAGGAAAAGACATCCACAATTGTAAGGGGGAAGTCAAACTGCCCCTATTTGCTGAAGACATGGTACTATAAATAGGAAATCCTTGAGATTCCACCAAAAACTGTTAGAACTTGGTACAGCCACTCTGGAAAACAGCGTGGAGGTTCCTGAGGAATTTAAAAATAGAGCTGCCCTATGACCCAGCAATTTCACTACTGGGTGTTCACCCCAGAGATACTGATGTAGTGAAATCCTGGGACACCTGCACTCCAATGTTCATAGTAGCAATGTCCACAATACCCAAATTATGGAAGGAGCCATGATGTCCTTCGACAGATCAACGGATAAAGAAGATGTGGTATATATATATATATAATAGAATATTACTCAGCCATCAGAAAAGACAAATACCCACCATTTTATTTGATGTGGATGGAACTGGAGGGTATTATGCTGAATGAAATAAGTTAATTGGAGACGAACAATGCTCATATGGTTTCACTCATATATGAAATATAAGAAATAATGAAAGGGATTATAAAGGAAAGGAGGGGAACTGAGTGGGAAAAATTAGAGAGGGAGACAAACCATGAAAGACTCTTAATTCTGGAAACAAAGGATTGTGGAAGGGGAGGTGGGTGGGGGGATGGGGTAACTGGATGACAGGCACTGAGGAGGGCACTTGATGGGATGAGCACTGGGTGTATTACTATATGTTGGCAAATTTGAATTCAAATTAAAAAAAACATTAAAAAATGTTAGAATTAATGAGTGAATGGGACGCCTGGGTGGCTCACCAGTTGAGCATCTGCCTTCGGCTCAGGACATGGTTCTGGAGTTCCAGGATTGAATCCTGCATTGGGCTCCTGCATGGAGCCTGGTTCTCCTCCCTCTGCCTATGTCTCTGTTTTTCTCTGTGTCTCTCATGAATAAATAAATAAAATTCTTAAAAATAAGAACTAATGAGTGAATTCAGTAAGGTTGCAGGGCACAAAATCAACATACAAAGATCAGTAGCCTGGGGATCCCTGGGTGGCGAAGCGGTTTGACGCCTGCCTTTGGCCCAGGGCGCGATCCTGGAGACCCGGGATCGAATCCCACGTCGGGCTCCCGGTGCATGGAGCCTGCTTCTCCCTCTGCCTGTGTCTCTGGCTCTGTCTCTCCTTCTATCTCTCAAGAATAAATAAATAAAATCTTTAAAAAAAAAAAAAAGATCAGTAGCCTTTCAGTGTACCAACAAGGAACTATCCAGAAAGGAAATTATTCCATTCTCAGTATCATAAAGAAGAACAAAATAGTTAGACTGAACCAAGGAAGTGAAAGACTTATACACTGAAAACTACAAGACATTGGGAAGACATCCTGAGCTCATGAGGTGGGAGCCTTCATATTGTTAAAATGTCCATGGTACCCGAAGCAACTCTCAGTTTCAATGTAATTGCTATTAAAATCATGATGGCAATTTTTATTTATTTATTTGGCAGTTTTTAGAAATAGAAAAAAACAACCCTAACATTCATACACACCCCACAAATGACCCTGGACAGCAAAAACAGTATTGAATAACAGAGCTGAACACAGCACTTTCCCATTTCAAACTACGTTACAGAGCTACAGAATTAAAACAGTGTGGTTTGAGGGCACCTGGCTGGCTCAGTAAGTTAAGCATCTGACTCTTGATCTCAGCTCAGGTCTTGATATCAGGGTCATGAGTTCAAGCCCTATGTTGGGCTAAAGACAGGGTGTGGAGCCTACTTAAAAAAAAACAAACCCACAACAGTGTGATTCTGGTGTAAGCTAATGGAGCAGAAGAGAGAGCCCAGAAGAAAATGCAATCTGATATGGTCAACTGATCTTTTTTAAAATTTAATTTTATTTTAATTCAGCTAAGTAACATATAGTGTATTATTGGTTTCAGAGGTAGAATTCAGTGATTCATCAGTTTCATATAACATCCAGTGCTCATTATATCACGTGCTCTCCTTCATGCCCATCACCCAGAATTATTAATATTTGCATATAAATTTAGAAATGTGTTCAGATTTGCAATAATTTTTAACCTACATTTAAGATAAAGAAGGAACAGTAAGAAATAAACAAGATCTCAAAATACCTAGAAGATTATTGTCCTGAGAACTGTTGAACATATAGGTGACTTGAGGTTTGAATTGAAGATTGAAAGAAGAAAGGG
This sequence comes from Vulpes lagopus, assembly GCF_018345385.1. Taxonomy (NCBI): domain Eukaryota; kingdom Metazoa; phylum Chordata; class Mammalia; order Carnivora; family Canidae; genus Vulpes; species Vulpes lagopus. The sequence continues at coordinate 90,066,808 of NC_054833.1, read as the reverse complement.
ACAGGGGTGCCTGGGTGGTTCAGTCGGTTAAGCATCTGCCTTCAGGTCAGCCCAAATCGGACTCTCTGCTCAGTGAAGCACCTGCTTTTCCCTCTCCCTCTGCCTGCCACTCTGCCTACCTGTGCTCCCTCTCAGTGTCAAACAACTAAATAAAATTTAAAAAAGAAGGAAAGAAAGAAAGAAAGAAAGAAAGAAAGAAAGAAAGAAAGAAAGAAAGAGGGCAAAGAGGTCAACACTCAAGAACTAGGTATCTTCCAAGGGCAGAGAAAATAAGACACCTTGTCATAATTGCACCTTATTACAGTGGGCTACATGCTCAGCTTATAGCATAGTAGAATAGTGTAGATCAGATCTAGTATGTGGTTAGGAAATAAGGTATAGGGATGCCTGGGTGGCTCAGAGGTTGAGTGTCTGCCTTCAGTTCGGGGCTTGATCCTGGGTCTGGGGATCGAGTCCCACATCAGGCTCCCTGCATGGAGCCTGCTTCTCCCTCTGCCTGTGTCTCTGCCTCTCTCTCTCTGTGTCTCTCATGAATAAATAAATAAAATATTTAAAGAAAAAAGGAAATAAGGTATAGATTCAGATTTGGGCTTAGGGTCAGAGTCTGGGGTTAGGGGTTTGGGGTCAGAGTCAGGGTTAAGTTTAAAACACAACTGGCTTTCTTCCCCTCCCCCTTCCCGGGGCCTCCAGGGTGAACAGGACTTGCCCAGGGTCACATGCGAGTCCAGGATTGAGCTGAAGCGTTGGTTTTCTGCCTTTTGGTCCTGGGCTCTAAGAGAAGAGTGAAGTGTCTACCTGGTCACTATTTCATATCCAACTCAACGCCAGTCAAGGGTTGTAGAGGGTGTCAGAGGTCATGCTCTTTCCACTCTCCCACCTGGGAAGAGTGCTGGTGGCATCATTCACATTGGTGACTTCATAATGATAGAGGATGTAGAGCATATTTTTGTAGGCTTATTTATTAACTCTACATCTTCTTTGTCCAGATGTCTGTTCAGATATTCACCCATTGTTAATTACGTTGTGTTTTTAATGTTGAGTTCTGAGAGTTTTTTGTATAGATTGGATAAAAATCAAATAGTTTGAATATCAGGTGTGTGTTTTGCAAAGATTTAATATAGTTTGTGAGTTGTCTTTGAGTTCTCTGGGCAAAATCCTTCCCAGAGTAGAAGTTTTTAACTTTATAAAGTTCACATTATCAGTTTTTTTTCTTCTCTGGATCAGTGTTTGATGTTGTGGTTAAAACGCATCCCCAAACTCAAAGTCATGTAGATTTTCTTCTTTGTTTTCTTTTTGATTTTTGATAGCTGCGTGTTTTAAATTTATGTAAATGTTGAGTGAATTTTTGTGGAAATTGTAAAAATTTTGTCCACATTTTATTTCATATCATATGGCTTCCAATTTGTTGTTCCTTAAGTATTTCTGGAGAAGCTGGGATATTGTACACCATTTCAGTGAGAAATTTCCAAGGCTTATTAGACTCAGCTGGGCCCTGGAAGGAGGCAGGCGCCTCCATGGAGCGAGCGCACCGCAGCCCGCACGGCTTCCTGCAGCGCCTGAACTGCCCGCAGGGGGCGCCCGAGCCCAGCTCCCGGAGGATCCGGGCACGCGTGCGCAGTCGGGCTTGTCCGCCTGCAGCAACAGGAGCCCGCCTTGAGGAGGCTTCGGGAAGATGTGGGGCAGCGAGCACGCTGACAGGAGCCCCGGCCTCCTCAGGACCCGCTGCGAGGCTTCGAGAGGGCGTGGAGCCCTGTCCACACAACAGGAGCCCGGGCTCCTCAGGCCGCTACGAGGCTTCCGGAGGACGTGGGGCGCGTCCACAGAACAAGAGCCCGGCTTTCCTCAGGCCCCCCCGTGAGGATTCTGGAGGACGCGGGGCAGCGTCCACGCCGACAAGAGCCCTGCCTCACAGGACCCACGGTGGAAGAGGTGGGTTAGGATTAGGGTTACGGGTTAGAACTTGGGGAAGTCGTAAGGGTTAGAACACGGGTTAGGGTTAGGGTACCCGACAGGGTATGGGTTAGGGTAAGCGTTAGGGTTAGGGTACCTGTAGGGGTTAGGGTACGGATAGGGGTTAGGGTTAAGGGTTAGGATTTAGGGGTTAGGGTTTGGGTTTAGGGTTAGGTTAGGTTAGGTTAGGTTAGGTTAGGGGTAGTGTTTGGGTTAGGGTTAGGTGAGGGTGAGCGTTAGGGGTTAGGGATAGGATTAGGGGTTAGGGTTAGGAGTTAGGGTTAGGTTTACGGATTAGGGAATAAGGGTTAGAGTTTGTGGTTGAGTTTATGGTTAGGGTTAGTGTTTATGGTTTGGGTTAGGGGTGAGGGGTTAGGGTTAAGGTTATGGTTATGGTTCAGAAGCTCGGATGTTCCAATATGCTGGCATTGGGCAGACCTCCTGGCAGGGCTGAGTTGAGGGCAAACCTTAGCATGAGGCTCAGGTGCAGGGCTCCGGTGCAGAGTGGTGCTGAACTTGGGACTCCTCTCATCAGGCCCTTCAGATTGTTTGAGCTCTATGTATGTGCTGCTTTCCCAAATGGCACCATATCAATCTGGGTTAGAGGTTTAAGGTTAAGGCCTTGGATCTTGCAAGATCAAGTCTTAGCCTGAGGCTCAGGTGCACGGTTTTCGCACAGCGCACAGCGGGGCGCTGAACTTGGGACTGGTCTCAGAAGGCCCTTCAGATTGTTGGCTCTCGCTATGTGACATTCTCCTAAATGGCACCCTATCAATCTGTGTGGGTGGCCAAGCTTTCTTTGTCACACATGTGCCTAAAATCCCTTGGGATTTAGAGCCAGGCTCTGGGGCTGGTTGGGCACACACCCAAACTAGGGTTAGGGTTAAGGCCCAAGAGCTTTAAGGTCCTATTTGCCTGTATGGTGGAGACCTCCCTGGAGGACTGAGTTGAAAGTGAGGCTCAGGTGCTCAGCTGGTGTGCAGGAGGGCGTTGAAATTTGCCTGGACTCAGGGAGGCCTTTGTCTGTCTCAGGCGCCTTTTATCTGCCCCTCATATAAATGGCACTTTTCCCTCCTGGGGTGTCAGCCGTGCTTTTTGCTGTTGCTCACTAGCCTCCATCCATCAAAGTTCAGAACCAGTCTCTGGGGCATGGTCAGGGCAGAAACCCAAAATAGGATTAGGGTTAGTGCCCAGGAGTTTGGACAGTCCTATCTGCCCACATGATGGAGACCTCGTGGGAGACCTGAGTTGAGGGCATGGCTCAGCATGTGGCTTAGCCTCAGGGCTGATGTGCAGGGAGCCGTTGAACATGTTGACTGGGCTTAGGAGACCTTTCTGAGTTTTCACCCTGTAATCATCTGCTGGCATTCCAAATCGCATATTTTCATCTGGGTATATGACCCAGCTATCTGGTGTCACTCTCGTGTCATCCATCCTTCAGGATTTAGAGCGAGGCCCTGGGGTTCGTTTGGGTATGTACCTAAACTAGGGTTAGGGTTAAGGCCTAGGAGCTTGGAAGGTCCTACCTTCCTACATGGTGGAGACCTCCCGGGAGTGCTGAGTTGAGGGTGAGGCTCAGAGTGAGGCTTAGCCTCAGAGCTAATGCACAGGGTGCCGTTGAACATGTTGACTGGGCTTAAGAGGCCCTTCTGATTTTTCAGGCTAGAATCATCTGCTGGAATTCCAAATCGGAGAATTTTATCTGGGTGTATGGTGCAGCTTTCTGGTGTCACTCACGTGTCCTCGATCCCTTGGCATTTGGAACCAGGCTTGGGGCCGAAGTTGAGACAGAACCCAATCTAAGGTTAGGGCTAGGGACCAGGAGCTCAGACCTTCTAATCTGCCAGTATTGGGCATTCTGGCAGGGCTGAGTGGAGGGCAAGGCATAGCACAGCAACCCCACACACAGACGTTCATGGTAGCTGTCTTCATGACTGCCTGGACTTGGAGGTGACCAACTGAGAAGTCCTTCAGGAGGTGAACGACTCTCTAGGCCCAGGTACATCTGGGCCACAGAATGTTTTTCGAAGGTGTTGAAAAGAAATGAGGGAGCTACAGAGCCCTGGGGAGCCAGGCATGGGAACCTTCCCCACGTGGGTCTTCCTGACTGAAAGATGCCAATCTGAAAAGGTGACTCCGTAGGTAGATAAGCACAGTTCTGACTCTGTGTGACCTTCTGGAGAAGGCCAGTCTCTGGAAAGGGTGACAAGATCTGCAGGGCTGGAGAGCAGAGTCTAGCATTGTGGCAGATAGCATCGTGGCCGGACCCGTGTCTAGAGAGGGTTTCTCCACATCTTTGAGCAAGTTTTAGCAGAAGGGAGTACAGCGAGCACTGTAGTCCACGGAGGCATCATGTGCTTCCAAAAAAATCTTGAGGAAATGTATTGCAAGCAACAGGAGTAGCTGTTGGTTCAGGCTCTGAAGGGAAGGGTGGAGAGATTCAACCAAGGCACATGAAAGTTGGAGATAAATGTCAGCTCCCAGAATATGGAGGCATCGAAGTATTCTAGATGACACAGATCATTTCTGACTTGGTGACATTCTCGGAAAATATGTAGACTGAAATAAATCGTTACTGAAAGGGCATCCCGTGAAACCACCCGTTCCACTGAAGTTGTGAAATCTTGCATCATGTAAATAATTTCCACGTTTCTCTTTTATAATAAACTAAAGATATCCAAATTAATGATTTTGGTGGGGGTGGGGGTATGGGGAAATGATGAATAGAGCCCAAAGCGTTTACTTTGAAAAAATTAGAGAGTGTTTTAACCAGGTCCGAGCTGCCTCGATACCACAGCTAGGAATAATAAATAGGATGTCGGTTCTATTTTGTTGGGTTTTGGAACTGAGTCCATGATTAAGAGGGACAGCCAGGGGCATTTGTATTGTGCCACTAGAGGTAAAATTCTTGGACCGGAGTAAGATGGACCAGAGTGAAAGCATTTGCCTAGAATGTTTTCATTCATCAAGAATGAGAGTCGGAGGTTTGAATATAAGATACGGTTGTAGGGATCCCTGGGTGGCGCAGCGGTTTGGCGCCTGCCTTTGGCCCAGGGCGCGATCCTGGAGACCCGGGATCGAATCCCACGTCGGGCTCCCGGTGCATGGAGCCTGCTTCTCCCTCTGCCTGTGTCTCTGCCTCTCTCTCTGTCTCTCTGTGACTATCATAAATAAATAAAAATTAAAAAAAAAAAAGATACGGTTGTAGTTCTGACCATAAACAATGCGGACTGGCGATGCAGTGGCATTATTCCCATGACCCGCTGGGCAGCTTCCAGGAAACCACATTCTTTGGGTTCTGGGGGAAGTATGGTTGCAAAGCTGAAACTTAAAGGAATTGATGGATAGGGCACCACCAGAAGTGGAACCTTCAGCTTATTTGACTCAAGACGGAAAACCTCACCTGGCCTGGACATGGACAGGGTTGACAGATTGATAGCTTTTTCTTGATTCCCTGGGTGGTGGTGCATGGCTGTTCTTGGTGGAGCAATTTGGTTAATTCCAATAATGAATGAGACTTTGGTATGCTAACTAGTTATGCAACCCCTGAGAGGTCGGCATCCCTCAACTTCTTAGAGGGACAAATGGTGTTCAGCCACCCAAGATTGAGCAATAACAGGTCTGTGATGCCCGCAGATGTCCAGGGCTGCACGTGTGTTACACTGACTGGCTGTGTGTGTGCCTATCCTACCCCAGCAGGTGTAGGTAACCCATTGAATCCCATTTGTGATGGGGATGGGGATTGCAGTTATTCCCCAGGAGCAAGGAATTCCCAGTAAGTGTGGGTCATAAGCTTGTGTTAAGTCCCTGCCCTTTGGGAACCCTGGGTGGCTCAGTGGTATGGCGCCTGCCTTTGGCTCAGGGCATGATCCTGGAGTCCCGGGATTGAGTCCCACGTCAGGCTCCCGGCATGAAGCCTGCTTCTCCCTCTGCTTCTCTCTCTCTCTCTCTCTCTCTCTCTCTTTCTATAATAAATAAATAAATAAATAAATAAATAAATAAATAAATAAATCTTAAAAAAAAAAAAAAAGAAAGTCCCTGCCCTTTGTAGACACTGCCCTCCCTACTACAGATTGGATGGTTTAGTGAGGCCCTTGGATTGGCCCTGCGGGGTGGGCCCAGGGCCTTGGTGGAATTTGACTATCTAGAGGATGTAAAAGTCGTAACACGGTTTCCATAGGTAAACCTGAGGAAGGATCATTAACAAGAATGTGGCAGCAGCCCGGAGGTTGGGGCCCGTCTGCTGGCGAGGTGTTCACGGGTCTGGGAGAAGGCGGCTGCTGGCCGGGAGGGACACCTGCCGCCCAGTACGTTCTCGGGGCAGCGGATCCCCGCCCTCCGATCCCGCCTCCCGCCGCGGACCCCCGCCCTCCACCGCGGACCCCCGCCCTTCGTGACCGTGGCCTGGGTCTCGGGTATGGGGAGGGATGGGGGGGTAAGGTAAGGTGGCGGGTGTGTTCAGAAGCGAGGGGACCCCGCCCGCCCCTGCGGCTTTGGGGGCGGGAAGGGACGGGATTAGGATGGTGGCGGGCGGGCGGTGGCGGGGCCTGTGACAGCGAACTGCGGCCTCGGTCACGGGCGGGCAGAGACCAGGGTTCGTGCCCTGCGGCGCGTTGGCTGCGGCCGGCCGGATCCGCGTCGTGGCAGCGGCCTGTGGCCTCGTCCCCCGTGTCCCTCCCCCCCCCCCGCCCCCCCCCCCCCCCCCCCCCCCCCCCCCCCCCCCCCCGCCTTGCAGGTTCCCGACCCCTTTTCCAGGTACCTAGCACTTCCTGGCGTGGAGGTTTAAAGACCCTTTAGGAGTCGTCCATCCGCCTCCGGTCGGGGCAGTGGGGCCAGTGGGGCGCCCCCTCACCATCAGGCACTGCACCTTCGTGGGGAACCCGGTGCTAACCCGCAGACGACCTGCTTCTGGGTCCGGGTTTCCTAGTAGCGGAGCAGCTCCCTCACTGTGATGGATTGGATGTCAGCCCACCCACTGGAGGGCTTTGTCCCGTCACCCGCCCCCCTGGCCTCGGTGGGAGCCGGGTGGGGGCTCGCAGCCTTCCCATCTGTCGCTCCTCCTTCCTCTCGGGCCGCTTTCCGGTACCGCCCCCGCCCTGCCTGTCGGAGCTGTCGCCGGGTCTCCAGCACACACCCGCGGTCTCCTGCACACACCCGCAGCCGGCGGGGTGGGGTGGGGCCGGGTCAACCGAAAGGTGAGGGGGGCGCACCGCCGCCTTGTCCCATGTCAGGGTGGCTGGCACACTGACCCTCTCCCGCCCTGCCTGGGTGCTTGGCCCCAGGCTGGGACGGGAAGGGCGCAGGTGGGTGGGCCTAGGCCCACTGGCGTGTGGCGTCCTCGGGGGCAGCCGCGCGGAGCCCTTCCCAGAGGGGACACGAGGCTGGAGGGTGGCTGGCGCGTGCCCCAGGGACACCGATCCATGCCATGGCCCTTCCCCTTTGCGGGTGTCAGCCGGGGGAGGCGGGGGTGGGGTGTAGGCCCCTGTGCCCCTTTTCCTTCACAGGGTGGGCTGGTTCCACCAGCAGCCAGGTCGGGGCCCTGGCCCAAGCCTCTCAGCTGGGCAGCGCTGCAGTCCCCTGGGTCCCCAGGTGGACCAGGAATCCTTTCCTCGCTGCCGCTGGTGGTTCTCACTCTGGTAACTTGTACCCCTTGTTCCATCACAACTGGAGTCTGTTCACCTGTACCATGGACCCACCAACTGGGCCCCCAAGCCAACCCTGATGGTGCCTAGTCCACCCCTCTTATTCTCCATTGCCACCCATATTCTTGCGTGTACCTGTTTCTCTGTGAAACACATGACCTCCTGCTGTATCTACTTCCATCTCTAGACATCTACACCCAATGAGACCTGACTAGGGAATAGACTAAGATGGGACTGATTCTCATTTGACCACTCTTGTGTTGAGGACTATCCTTGACTTGTTTGCTGTAGTGGTGGCTGTGAAACAAAGGGTCTCTATCCACAAATGGTGCCAGGTCATGGGGAGATGACACAGGAAGTGCGGGTTTCAGTTTGCGGAAATTTCTATAGCTGATTGGGAATGGCTCCTACCATCGGGTATCCCAGGTCTTTGGGGGTGGGGGTGGCAGGATGCCTCAGATGACATTTACAAGTGCACCCTTGCCTGGGGCTAGAACCAACCACTGCAACCTTGGCGGTTTGGAAGGTGCTTGTGGCAGCTGGGGTGGGGGCATGCCTCCTAGCGGTGCAGATGTCTCCGTCCCAGGGAGGAGGGAAAAACATCCCCAAGGCCTCTCTTGGGCTAATTGCACGCACAAGTGTCCACCTGTCCTGAGTAGGGAAATGCTACTGACCCGGTGGATCCAGACAAGGCTGCATCCCAGCCACCCTGCGATCCCATATTTGTCACACCTGGACTCACCAGAGTGCAGGTTTTCAGGCCCTGCCTGCCTGTCTGCTTGTCTCTGCATCTAACTTGGAACTTTAAGTCCGTGAGGTTGGGAGCTTTAGCTCTCTAGTTCTTGCTATATCCCAAACACAGAAGGATGTTTGCCATACAATAGCATGAAATTCAATAAATCATCTGTTAAATGAATATTGAGGAAGGAAATTGTCAGCCTTTAATGTTTCTGGGTTCTGCTCCTGGGCTTTCACATTGACCCAGGTCCAAATGGCTCTGAAAAACCTCAACACGTGGGCTCTGTTTCTACCTCCCTGGACACACACTGCATGTCTGCTTCCTTTAAAAATAAACGGATAACTGGGTGGCTTAGTGGTTGAGTGCCTTTGGCTCAGGTTTTGTTTTTTTTTGTTTTTTGTTTTTTTTTAAGATTTTATTTATTTATTAATGAGAGACACACAGAAAGAGAGAGGCAGAGGGCCCGACATGGGACTCGATCCCAGGTCTCCAGAATCATGCCCTGGGCTGAAGGCAGCCCTAAAGCACTGAACCACCCAGGCTGCCCTGGCTCAGGTCTTGATCCCAGAGTCCTGGGATGGAGTCCCACATTAGGCTCCTTGCAGGGGGCCTGCTTCTCCCTCTGCCTGTGTCACTGCCTGTCTCTGTGTGTCTCTCATGAATAAATAAATAAAATATTAAAAAAATAAATGAGTAAATAAGTAAATAAACAATTAAACAAACAAATAAAATCAATCAAGGGCTGCCTGGCTGCTGGCTGGCTGTCAGTGGAGTATGGGACTCTTGGAGTATGGGTTGCAAGTTTGAGCCCTACGTTGGGTGTAGAGATTGCCTAAGTGTAAAATCTTAAAAAAAAAAACTTCTTTTTTCTATCACAAATAAATAAATCTTAAAAAAACAAACAAACAAAGAGCAAATAGGTAAACCTTTAAAATAGATTCCAAAATCTTTGGTGACCTGAAAGTTAAGACTGACTCTGAATGAAACAGGAAATACAGGAAATTGTAGAAGGGATTTCTGAAGGAGAATTTTTGAAAAGGAATTTTAGGCATGGTCAGGACTGAAATCGGGAGAAGTGAGTTTTACAAGTACACTGGTATAATAAGATTGAGATTTGGCTTTTCTCTCTGTCAAAACAAGGTTTTCTTGCATTGTTAGTCTACTCTTGATAAGAAATTATGAACAGAGAAGAAAAGACAATTTTTTTCTTTACCTACCCAGAACAACAAGGTTCTTATATTCATTTTTATCCGGTCTTTACCTACGCAAGAAAGTGAAAACTTCCCAATATTAAAGGAGCTACATTTTGGTGACAACTCTATAACCTCCTGTAGAATCTCCTAGAGCCACCTTGGTGAAACGGATAATGAAGTTTTCAGTTTTGTAATCATCCGTGATCCTTTGTAGCACATGCCTTGAAACCTTCTGAGATGTTTGTTTTTTGGTTGATTGGTTGGTTGGTTTGGTTGGATGGCTTGTTCACTTGTTGGTTCATTCTTTCATTTATTTTCAACAGATTCCCAGAAAGTCAAACCCTAAATAGTCTGTTGACTAATTAATGTAGTTTATTTGGTATATTAAGTCACATGGGAAGCATTGTCAAACAAATAATGATAAGCCCTCTTAGATATATTGGGTATGTGAGTGCTGTAGCTGTTCCAAAAATTAAATGAAATTCCTAAAGTTTTAATATGTTCTGGTACAGTGCCATCACTTGACATTCAAATTGTTTTTTTAAAAGGTTTTTTATTTTTTAAAGGTTTATTTATTTATTATGATAGAGAGAGAGAGGCAGAGACACAAGAAGAGGGAGAAGCAGGCTCCATGCAGGGAGCCCAATGTGGGACTCGATCCCTGGACTCCAGGATCACGCCCTGGGCCAAAGGCAGGCACCGCTGAGCCACCCAGGGATCCCCTTGACATTCAAATTGTTAAAATGGAGGATCCCTGGGTGGTGCCACGGTTTGGCACCTGCCTTTGGCCCAGGGCACGATCCTGGAGACCTGGGATCGAATCCCACATTGGGCTCCCGATGCATGGAGCCTGCTTCTCCCTTTGCCTATGTCTCTGCCTCTCTCTCTCTCTCTCTCTGTGACTATCATAAATAAATAAATAAAAATTTAAAAACAAAACAAAAACAAATTGTTATAATGCTGTGTGTTACAAAAAATAATCAAATTTTCTTATCGACTGCATTATATTGAACTGTCATCGGGTCTTTAAGCATGTCTATTTTGTCCTGTCATTTACAGGTATTGTTCTGATGCTCTTGCAAAAATATGGTCCAGCTTCAAGAAGATGCACAAAAAGCACTTTTAACAAATACTGGTTTCTGGTCACCCTAAGATCATAAAACTAAAGTATGAATTTCCAGAACTAATGAAGAAGTTGCATTTAAACAGAACAAAAAGTAATAACATGGAACTGAATGACTTAAGGAAAATGATGATTGGTTTGTTTGTTTCTCAGTATGGAAAAGGATGACCCTTTTGAAGGATTCTTGTTCAAAATATTGTTATCCCCTCATGTTTGCTCTTCCAGATTGAAGGAAACTTTTTCTCTTGAGATATCTATAACTTACAGAAATCTTATAAAAATGTTACTTTGTAAACAAATTAAAATACTTATCTTGTCTCTCTACCTATAACCCTCCAGAATTCAGAAACTCTCAGTGAATATTCTTTCTTTCATGGCAACAGTAAATCATCTGTGTAAATTCGGTGGGCATCTGTTTTCATTTTAACAAGACACTGTTGGAAGGATTGGTTATATTAAGAAGGCCTTGACTACAATGGCATCTTTTCCCCTACCCCCACCCCAATTTTATTTTTTAAAGTAATCTCTACTCCCAATGTAGGGCTTGAACTCATAACCTTGAGATCAAAAATCGCGCTCTCTACTGACTAGCCGGCCAGGTACCCCCGGAATCTCATCCTTAAGACACAGGCATAGACTCAGATAAGGATCAGACAGCTTTAAGAAACTCAGATGACTTTATGGAGTCAATAAAGCCCCTTGAAAATGTTGGCCTGATACCTTCCTTACGGAGTTCCCCACCCACAGCCTTACCAGGTGAGTCAAGAGTGCCACCTCCTGGCAGATGAAAGCAACAGTCAGATGCTTACCCCCAGTGAGCCTCCCAGGTGCCCCTAAAAGGTGCTTTTAAATGCTGAAGTTCTTCCTTCCTGCCTTGGCTTTACAGGAATGAGGACATCTATGCCTACTGTCACTGACTATATCTGTCACCTGGAGAAGAAGAAAATATTCTAGATTGCTCAACCCTGGTTTTCCACAGTGCGGACCACAGGACCCCCTCCAACCTGAACCAAGAACTCCCTTACTCTGAGCCAAGGACAGGGGGTCTTGTTGTTTTAAGTTGTGGTTAAAAACAGACATCACCTGGGATCCCTGGGTGGCTTGGTGGCTTAGCACCTGCCTTCGGCCAAGGGCGGGGTCCTGGAGTCCTGGGATTGAGTCCTGCATCAGGCTCCCTGCATGGAGCCTGCTTCTCTGTCTCTGCCTCTCTCTCTCTGTCTCTCATGAATAAATAAATAAAATCTTAAAAAAAAATAGACATCACCTACAATGGAGCATTTTAGCTGTTTCTAAGCATAGAGTTCAGTAGTATTAGGAATGTTCACATCCTCCTCACCGTGTTATCTTTCCATTCCATTTTTTTTAAGAGCCAAACATTACATGCTTAATTAAAAAAAAATATTTTATTTACTTGACAGAGAGTGAACACAGGCAGAGGGAGCAGCAGACAGTGGGAGAGGGAGAAGTAGGCTCCCCATTGAGTAGGGAGCCAGATGCGATGGGGGAGGATGGGGTGTGATCCCAGGACCCTGGGATCCCCACCTGAGGCCTGAGCTGAAGGCAGATACTTAACCGACCAAACCACCCAGGTACCCCGTACATAACTTTTTTAAAGTAAGTTCATTCATTTTTCATTATCTCTAGACCCAATGTAGGGCTTGAACCCTGATTGAGATCAAGAGTTGAGTGCTCTTCTGACTGAGCTGGCCAGATGCTCCTTCCATTTAATTTTTTCAAGAATCCTGGGATCATGGCTCAGAGTCACCGTTTGTTCAGAGAGACCCCCCCCCCACTCACCCCTCCATGCGGAGGTGCCATCTGTTGGGCTGGTTCATGTTTGTCCATCTTCCCTCCTCCTTTTAGTGGACAGAAGGTGGCTTGTGAAACAGCCAGTGATTATGTGGAATAAGACTGAGGATTTCCCATGGGAAGTGGGTGAGAGAGGGAGGACAGGTTGATGGAAATCAGTAAACTATTGGCATCGCAGTAGAGGAAGGAGTGTGCTTGCTGCGCCCTTGCCATCTCAGGGTGGATGAGTTAGGTGTTCAAAACCTGTCCCCTGCCAGGCCTCCCTTAGCCCTTCGCCCTTATCACTCCATGCCTATGTTTGGCTTCTGAATCCTAAGACACCACCGTCAAGTGTTTAAGGTGCCCCTCAGACTCAACAGGCCACACCATGCCACACCCTCACAGATGCACCCCCACCCCTGGAAGGCATTAGAGATGAAATTCAGTAAATTTATAGTAACAAAATTCCAATAATCTAAGTGCCTAATGTAGTACAGCCATTAATATGACACCTTCCTACATTAATTATAATTGAAAAATGAACGTAATATACTAATTTAAAAAGCTATAAATAGCATATACAATTCAATCCCATATATTTTTTTATTTATTCATGAGAGAGAGAGAGAGGCAAAGGCACAGGCAGAGAGAGAAGCAGGCTCCATGCAGGGAGGCTGACGTGGGACTCGATCCTGGGTCTCCAGGATCAGGCCCTGGGCTGAAGGTGGCGCTAAACCGCTGAGCCACCCGGGCTGCCCTTCAATCCCATATTTGCAAAAAATTTAATATGTACACGTATAGGAGCATAGAAAGCAGTCTGGAAGAGGTGCCTGGGTGCTCAGTGAAGTGTCTAATCTTGGCTCAGGTCATGATCCCAGGGTCATGAGATTGAGCCCCACATCAGGCTTGGCACTCAGCAGGGAGTCTGCTTCTTGTCCCTTGCACTTCTGCTCTTGGGTTGTTTTTTTTTTTTTCTCTCTCTCAAATAAATAAATAAAATCTTAAAAAAAAAAGAAGAGAAGAAAAGAAAAAGCCGACTGGAAGACTATAAATAGATCATCAATGACTATTCTCTTTTGTTTTTTAAAAATCTTATATTTAAGTAATCTCTACACCCAACATGGGGCTCAAACTTAAAACCCTGAGATCAAGAGTTGCATGTTCTACAGACTAAACCAGCTAGGTGCCCAAAGACTATTCTCTAGTTAGTAAGATTACAGGCTTATGGTCTTCCTTATAATTCTCTGTACTTTCTACTTTTTTTTTTGTACTTTCTATTTTTTAAAATGAGCTTGTGTTACTTTTTGGAATGAGAAAAAGTATTTTGAAAAACTAAAAATGTTTGTGATTAAGATCATATAAAGAAAGCTCTTCAAGATTCTTAGAATTATTCAGAGACACAGCCACACTTTCATTTCCCACAAGACTAAGACCTGATTTTAACCTGGTAAAAACAAAACAAAGATATGAACTTATTCATCATCCTGAAAGTTAAGTTGTAACTTCTCTACTGGTTCAGCTTCACTTTGGCTACTGGGAGATGACTCAGAACGGAAAACCTCCCTTCTACTAAATAAGAAGCCTCAAAATCAGGATACCTACACAAAAGAAATTTGTTTTGTTAATTAAATTAAGCATATTTAAAATTCACCATGACATTAGGGCCACATGACTATAAAACCAACTGCTAGGGGATGAAAACAAATAGGGCCCTTGGTGTTCAAAACCATCATCTCACGTGCAGAGCACTGAAAATCTATGTATCAGGAACAAAGTGTATATGTATTAAACAAAAGTCACAGAAATCTTTTTTAAAAAGATTTTATTGGGGATCCCTGGGTGGCTCAGCGTTCAGCGCCTGCCTTTGGCCCAGGGTTTGGTCCTGGAGTCCCGGGATCGAGTCCCGCGTCAGGCTCCCTGCATGGAGCCTGCTCCTCCCTCTGCCTGTGTCTCTGCCTCTCTCTCTCTCTGTCTATCATGAATAAATAAATAAAATCTTTAAAAAGAAAAAGGTAAAACATTAAAAAAAATAAAAGATTTTATTTATTTATTTATTTATTCATGAGAGAGAGAGGCAGAGGCAGAGGGAGACGCAGGCTCTGTGCAAGGAGCCCAATGCAGGACTCGATCCCAGGATCATGCCCTGAGCTAAAGGCAGATGCTCAACCTCAACCCCTGAGCCACCCAGGCATTCCAAGTCACAGAAATCTTAGAGCTAAAAGTTTTTAGAGTTTTAGAGTTAACTCCTTCATTCCAAACATAAGTATAATGCTTCTTACCAAATGTTTAGGTTGGGAGGAAGACAGGAAAGGAGTTAGATATTTAAGCAAACTCATAAGAATTTATGAACCCCAATTCAGGACTCATTGGAAAGCCAATGGATCTTGTATTACCAGTAGGAGACTCACGTTGGTTTCCTTCCAATTCTCCTTTTTGGCTTCTTCTTTCCCCTCTATCATCAAGGTGAGCGGTGCTCTGTGCTGGACTGGAAGCTTCAAGGACAGTTACAAAATCTTCATGTTGGCATCACTAGTACCTAGTGTAGTAGCTACAATACTAAATATTTAACAACCGAATGAAGTGAATAAATAAATGTCTGATAGTTTGGGTTAGGGGCTTCAATTCTTCCATAAGAGAACTAGGTAAAGGTGGGTAGGCTACTCTCATCCAAAACTGTCTAGACTTCTCAGTAATTGTCACCCCCCCCCCAAAAAAAACCCCTCATTTCAAAGTAGCACTTCTTTAAAAAAGAAGTTCCCATTTGTATTCCATTGCCTATTTTAATAGATGTCAGATTATTTCTATTTTTTCCCATGTTTTGTTTAAAGTCCACCTCCTGAACCTCAGTCCTGCCCTCCGGAGTGGCCCTGGACAATGTAGGGTTTAATCTGTGTCCTTCCAACGCTGGGACAGAGTTACCCTAAACGGTTGGAAATGAATGAGAGGAAACCTCAGAGCGAGAGGACTCAGCCACGCGTCCTACCCCCTCCCAGGCAACCCGAGGAAGGATGCCCTGAGCGGGGCGCGGGGGCCGAATTCCCGCCACGGCCGCGCACCGCATCCACGCGTCCCGAGGCGGGCTCCTGCCTGGCCCCTCCTCGCCCGCGCCACGGTCCTGGCGCCTCCCTCCCACGGCCGCCACCCCCAGGGCCACACCCAGAGGCCCCCCTCCCCCGGCGCCCAGGGCAGGGTCTCCCCTATTAGGAGGGAGAGGATTTTAGGTGGAGGCTGCACTAAGGTGGGAGCATACCTGTGTTCAAACAGCAGGAAGGAGGCTGCTGGAGCGTAAGCAAGGATTTTGAGAGGTGGAAACCAGGAGAGGGTGAGGTCTCCAAAGGTTCCCTCTGGTTACGGTGGAGTGAATGGACTGATGGGAGGCAAGCCTGGAAGCAGGAAGACCACTCAGGAGGCTGGATTATCAAAGGGGTAGGGATAGGTGGAGAGGAGCACCAGGGCATTTCCATGTTTACTTGGGTGAGGAGGGATGGACATGGAGACTAAGGATTCACAGCGGCTGGAGGCAGGAGGAAAACACAGTGTCTCAGAAGCCACAGAAAGAACTTCTGTAAAAGAAGAGAGAGGGATTCCAATGTGTCAAATAAATTGAGGACTAGGAAGTGACCATTGGAATTAGCATAGGGTTAGGTCGTTGGTAACCCTGACAAGTGGTTTTGGTGGAAGTAGGAGGAAGCACAGTAACGTGGGAGAGCAAGTTTAGGAGCGAATGGGCGGTGAGTATCCGAGATGGTGAGTTTACTGCCAAAGGTAACCAAGAAAGGGTGCTGTGATAGCTGGCGAATGTAGTGGGTCTTTTTTGGTGGGAGAAGTTACTGCATATTTACGTGGTCATAGAAATGGTCTGGAAAAGGAAAATCTGATTATGTAAAAGAAGGGAATTGGTGGAGCAACACCTTTACAAAAAGGCGTTGAGAAGCTGGGATCCAATGTGCTGTGGAAGGAAATGATTCGAGAGAGAGCACTGTGGATAATTCCTCTGTATTAGCAGGTAGGAAGGCAGAATGTGTGGGTACATGTGGTAAGAAGCTGGGGCTGGGGGAGTCGTCTTTTCAGCGCTCAGAGTCTCTCAATGCAGTAGGAGCCATGCCATCCACTCAGGGGAGAGGAGGAGCAGGGATGTGTAAACAGTCATGGAAGTGTGGGAAAGTGAACGGAGAGGGAAATAGTGGCCTGTCAGACAGCATCAGGAGTCCCACCTGAGGATCATGGTCGTGGATTTAGTGTGACTGTGATGTTCTCCCCAACGCCGTTCAGCTGTTGGGGTGCTGGCAAAGTACGAGGGGAGATGTGGCTTTAAATAGGCTTGTGGTGGGGGATCCCTGGGTGGCTCAGCAGTTTAGCACCACCTTCAGCCCTGTGTGTGATCCTGGAGTCCCAGGATTGAGTCCCACATTAAGCTCCCTGCATGGAGCCTGCTTCTCCCTCTGCCTCTCTCTCTGTGTCTCTCATGAACAAATAAATAAAATCTTTGGTAAATAAATAAATAAATAAATAAATAAATAAATAGGCTTGTGGTTTGATGAAAGCAGTGAGGGATGAGGAAGTTGAAGGTGTGTGATGATTGGCCATGGGATTTGGGTTAAGGAAGAGGAGAGGACAACAGAAGGGTGAGGGAGTGTGAGATGTGGTGCTATGAGTGGATTGGGGGCTTGGGTTGCATCAAAGGATTACAGAGTTGAGTTGAGGTATTAAGGCAGATGACATGAGGGGTCATAGATGACTCCAGGCTAGGAGGCTTTAATAAGGATGATCTGGAAGTTGCACTGAGGGGACCTGCTGATGGAGACACACATTCCATCTCCACACCCAGGGATTCCAAGGCTGTGGGAGAGACGGACAGTCCCCATTTGCCAGGGTTTAAGGGGGACAGTGTCCTCAGATCATCCCGGTTTTCCCTGGAGCAGTGAGGTGAATGGGACTTTCACTGGAGGGGCTCAGGAATAGCAAGATGGTGCTGATCCAGAGTTTATTTGTTGGGCTGGGTAGGGGGAATGTGCTTGTGGATCTTCGAATGTCAGTGGTAAGGAGTCCTGGGCTTGGTGAAGGGCATCATGAAGTTGGTCCCACAGAACTGATGTTGGCAATGAGACAGGAGACATGGGGGGGAGGGGAGGAGAATATTGGAAGTAACCTCTTGACTCTGATGTGGGCCAGAAGGTCTGGGATGTGGTCTTGTCTCTTGCTGTTAATGGAAGGTAGGAGACCTGCTAAGGTGGCGTCCTAGATGCTCTGAACTGACCTCACTCTAGACTTTCATTGGGTAGAGGCGAGTGCTTTGGGGCTATTCCTTGCCTCCATTGAGTAGCCTGAAGATCAGGGTTGTTAGTCTGAGAGCCAGGACTTCCTCTGGCTGCTGTGATGGTCAGTGCACAAGCCTGCAGAGGCGTGTTCTTAGTCCCTATGTGAAGGATGGCTTCTGTGGCTCCTTCTGGGGGAGGGTGGAATTTATGTTTTAAAAATGTCCTTATTCTGGACAGCCTGGGTGACTCAGCGGTTTAGCGTTGCCTTTGGCCCCGGGGCATGATCCTGGAGACCCGGGACCAAGTCCCACATCGGGCTCCCTGCATGGAGTCTGCTTCTCTCTCTGCCTGTGTCTCTGCCTCTCTGTGTCTCTATGAATAAATACATAAAAGTCTTAAAAAAAATGTTGAAGGCATTGCTACATGGTGTGAGAACTCTGATGTCATTTTGGTAACTGACCGTTTATAACTGAACTTTTTTCTCCGTGGAAACCCTTAGAAGAATTTCCCTGAGTCTGTGGTAGGTGCCCCCTGCCCCAACTAAATTCTAATTGGCATCAATCCAGAGATTTGTGTGCTTTCGTTCTAGATGATGACTATTACTTTGGTAATTTTATATTTTTCTTTCTTTCTGAGACTATTGTTTTGGATTGCCTGGGTTGGTCTATTTCTATTATTTTTTCCTTTTTTTTTCTTTTGTTTCAGTGCAAACAGACAATGTTTTAGATAAAGTTCCTAATTTTTTCCTACCCTTCTATTAAATCATTTGGCAGTCATAATTTTGAGAACTCTTTTTCCTGGTCTTTTTTTTTTTCTTTTTTTTTTTTTATAATGGCTCCTTTTTGTGAATGTAATAGCTACTTCAATGTTTTCTGAGAATTCTGAGATTTTTTTTCAGAGTTCTATAAATTATCCTTGTCTGTGGGGTTTTTTACTTTGTTCATCTTTTTTTTTAAGATTTTATTTATTCATGAGAGACACAGAGAGAGAGAGACAGAGACAGAGACAGAGACAGAGACACAGGCAGAGAAGCAGGCTCCATGCAGGGAGCCTGACGTGGGACTCAATGCTGAGTCTCCAGGATCACACCCCAGGCTGAAGGTGGCACTAAACCGCTGGGCCACCGGGGCTGCCCTACTTTGTTCATCTTTATTTTTACTCTCAAGCTGCTCTTCCTGCATTTGATTTATGGCTGTCTTTTAGGTTGCTAGTGCAGGCTTATGGGTATCCAGGTCTCATTTTAGTGAAGTCTTCATGCAAGCTGGGCAGTTCTCTTGGATGGCTTTATTTTAGGGCAGCAGGCTGAGGAGTCTAACATTAATTTAACACAGCAGTTTAACACTGCTGTCACCACCATAGCTTCTCTCTGCACAGCCATTTCATATGCCTTTTCTGGAGAAGAGCCTTCCTAGGTGTGCAAGCATCATGTTGACTCTGCTGTTTTGTTTGTGTGGATTAGGGAGCAGGAGTGGAATACTGCCCAGTATGGGCATCTGATAGACTTTCACTCAGCCCCTCACTCTGGACTCCTTTTGATGGGCTAATAAAAGCAAGTGATAGGTATGTATAGTTTTGAGGAAGTGGATTTAGGGGAGGTGGTTAATTTAACTGGCTCTGTTATAAAGTTCTAACGGTCACAACTACAGTTGACCCTTGAGTGACCCATGGGTCCACTCATATACAGATCTGTTTCAATAAATATGTAGTACTATAAATGCATTTTCTCTTCCTCATGATTTTTTAAAAATTTTTATTTATTTATTCACGAGAGACACGGTGTGGGGGGGGGGAGAGAGAGAAGCGGAGACACAGGCAGAGGGAGAAGCAGGCTCCATGTAGGGAGCCCGACACAGGACTCAATCCTGGGTCTCCAGGATCAGCCCTGGGCTGAAGGCAGCGCTAAACCGTTGAGTCACCCGGGCTGCCCACAATGGGGGCACTTTAAAAAATATAAAGTAAACCTAAATATCATGACTTGTTTATTTCATGTCACCATCTTCCCTCCTACACCACCTTTTTAAAAAAATATGTCATATAGGGATTTTTATTGTCTTTCTTTTCCCCTTCATATTCTCTTTTTATTTATTTGAAATATAATCAACATATGTTAGTTTTAGTTATACAATATAATGATTCAATATTTGTATATACTGTGAAGTGATTAACACAAGTCTAGTTAATACCTGTCACATAGTTACAGAAATTTTTTTTTCTTGTGATGAGAACTCTTTAGATTTACTCTTAGGAACTTTCAAATTTGCAATACATTGTTATTACCTGTAGTCACCATGCTATCCATTATACCCCCATGACTTACTTATTTTATATCTGAAAGTTTGTACCTTTTGACTCTCTTCACCCATTTCTCCTTCTTCTGGTCCCCCACCTCTAGGAACCATTAATCTTTTTTCCTGTATCTATAAGCTTTTTTTTTTTTTTTTTTTTTAAGATTCTGCAGATAAATGAGATTATATGGTATTTGTCTTCTAAAGCAGAGACAAATCTTCTCTGGGGAAATGTCAAGTTTTAGGATGAGCAGTCCTAAATGAATAGTACCAAAGCATTACCACCTGGTAGAGATCACATTCTGTTAAAAAGGTTAAATTATCTAAAAAAAATGTGCAAGTCTTCAGGATGGCACACACAAAAAAACAAAAGGTTAATGCTTCTTGGAGCACATTTCTTAGAGGGCTTGCCTAGTGTGTAGATAACTGACTTTTGTTTGTGTTACATGACTGGTGACTTCATCGAAAATCTGCACAATTCGGTTTTAGCTCTGGATTACTTCAGTTGACCTTTGTGAAGGTTTTATCTGTGTAGAATGGTTGTTTGACTTGTTTTAACTTATTAGGGTTTTGTTTTTTTTTTTTTCCACCCTGTATTAAAGTAAAATTGTAAAAGAAAAGAGGTGTGTGTTAATGCTGAGTGGGTTGGTTTAAGGTTTGGTTTCTTCTAGTCAGGCTTTGTGAACCTTGAGATATTAGATGATAAATCCTGAACATGGAGCTCTTCAGTTCTAAAATCTTAGTTTGAAAGCCTTTTACTTGAACCCAAACCAAAGTACTCTCATTGCCTCTTTTCTAAACGTTCAGGAAAAACATATCACCAATTAAGACTTTTCATAATAAGGGAGAATCATTTGCCTACCTTATAATAACATGACTCAGTGCTTATCTTTAAAACTGGATTTTAAAAATTGGATAGTATAAATAACAATAAGGAGTGAGCCACTTTTTATGGGCACCCTATAGTTTTATAGTTATTAATCTAAACTTAAAATTTGGGGATCCCTGGGTGGCTCAGCAGTTTAGCACCTGCCTTCAGCTCAGGTTGTGATCCTGGGGTCCTGGGATCGAGTCCCACATCGGGCTCCTGCATGGAGTCTGCTTCTCCCTCTGCCTGTGTCTCTACCTCTCTCTCTGTCTCTCATGAATAAATAAATAAATAAAATCTTTAATAAAAATAAACTTAAAATTTTATATTTCTTCCTTATGGCGAAAACTACAAGCCACCACATGCACAGACTACACAGTGAGTTGGGTTGGCTCTCCCACAGCTTTTGAGGTGTATTACAAGAGTTCTGACAATTATCATCTTCCTCCTGTTATTTTGAAAAAAAATTTTTTTGTACATTTTGGCTACAATATTGGTGGTAGAACATACTATAATATGGATGATCTCTTAAAAATGGTCTTATATCTCAATATATAAAACATGAGATTTCAATTAGCCAACATATAGTTTTATATTTAGTTTTAGATGTAGTCTTCAGTAATTCATCAGTTGCGTATAACACTCAGTGCTCATCACATCGTATGCCCTTCTTAATGCTCTCACCCAGTTACACCATCCTCAAGCCCACCTCCCCTCCAGTGACCCTCAGTTTCCCAGAGTTAAGAGTCTCTCATGGTTTGTCTCCCTCTCTCTTTTTTTCCTGTTAGTTTCCTCTCCTACCCTTTACTCCTCTGCACTATTTCTTATATTCCACATATGAGTGAAACAATATGATAATTGTCTTTCTCTGATCGACTTACTTCACTCAGCATAATACCCTCCAGTTCCATCTGTGTCAATGTAAATGGTAGGTATTCATCCTTTCTGATGGCTGAGTAATATTCCACTGTATATACAGACCACATTTTCTTTGTCCATTCGTCTGTTGAAGACATCATGGCTCCTTCCATAGTTTGACTATTGTGGGCATTGCTGCTATAAACATTGGGGTGCAGGTGTCTCAGTCTTTCATTGCATCTGTATCTTTGGGGTAAATCCCCAGCAGTGCAATTGCTGGGTCATAGGGTAGTTCTATTTTTAAGAGCTACCCTACGAGGGTAGGTGGCTAGGTAGGTAGGTTCCTCTTTGAGGAACCTCCACACAGTTTTCCAGAGTGGCTGTACCAGTTCACATTCCCACGAACAGGGCAAGAGGGTTCCCCTTTCTCCACATCCTCACCAACATTTGTTGTTTCCTGTCTCGTTAATTTTAGCCATTCTCACCAGTGTGAGGTGCTATCTCATTGTGGTTTTAATATTTCCCTGATGGCAAGTGATGTGGAGCATTTTTTTTCATGTGTCTGCTTTGGAGAAATGTCTGTCCAGGTCTTCTGCCCATTTCTTGACTGGATTTTTTTGTTTTTTGGGGTGTTGAGTTTGATAAGTTCTTTATAGAACTTGGATACTAGCCCTTTATCTGATAAGACATTTGAAAATATCTTCTCCCATTCTATAAGGTTGCCTTTTAGTTTTGTTGACTGTTTACTTTGTTGTGTTGAAGCTTTCTATCTTAATGAAGTTCCAGTAGTTCATTTTTCCTTTTATTTTCCTTGTCTTTAGAGACACATCTTTCAAGAAGTTGCTGCAGCTGAGGTAAAAAAAAAAGTTTTTGCCTGTGTTCTCCTTTATGATTTTGATGGATTCCTGTCTCATATTTAGATCTTTCATCCATTTTTAGTGTATCTTTGTGTATGGTGTAAGAAAGTGGCCCAGTTTCATTCTTCTCCATGTGGCTGTCCAATTTTCCCAAATCCATTAGTTGAAGACACTTTTTTCCATTGGATATTTTTTCCTGCTTTGTTGAAGATTAATTGACTATAGAGTTGAGAGCCCATTTCTGGGTTCTCTATTCTGTTCTACTGATCTATGTGTATATGTTTGTGCCAGTACCATACTGTCTTGATGATCACAGCTTTGTAATATAGCTATATTATATTTATTAAATTATATTATATTAAATTATATTAAATTATATTAAATTATATTAAATTATATTAAATTATATTAAATTATATTAAATTATATTAAATTATATTATATTATATTATATTATATTATATTATATTATATTATATTATATTTTGTGATGCCTCCAGGTTTGTTTTTATTTTTCAACATTGCTCTGGCTATTCGGAATCTTTTCTGGTTCTACACAAATCTTAGGATTATTTGTTCCAACTATGTGAAGAAAATCCATGGTATTTTGGCAGGGATTTCCCTGAATGTGTAAAATTGCATGACATTTTCATATTTATTCTTCCAATCCATGACCATGAAATGTTTTTCCATTTCTTTGTGTCTCCTCAACTTCGTTCATAAGTGTTGTATAGTTTTTAGAGTATAGATCCTTTACCTCTACGGCTAGGTGTCTTAGGGATTTTGGTGCAATTGAAAATGAGATTGATCCTGCTGCATCCTGGAAATATGGCTGGATTATTATCGGGAGGACTTTTGTCAGCTCCCAGAATTTGCCTCCCTGAAGAAGATTCAGGAATTCATAAGGCAGCGCACGCCAGGCACAGACATGGAACTCCGTGCACGCCAGCGTTATCTCCAACAACTCAGAGGCCTCCATGCAGCGGAGCCAGAGGCTGGGGCTTCCGACGAGCAAAACACCCTGAACCACTTCAGGAGCCCGCCCCAGCTCCGACTGCGGGGCCTGCTGCCTCGTCAGGGCCTGAAGTGATCGAGGCTGTCCTGGCTGCTGGGGCTGAGGGCTTGGCCACAGCTGAGGTGCCAGCTGGGGAGGCGAAGCCCCTGTAGATAGTGGTCACTGCTCTAGTTCACCGCTCCACCCTGGAGGAGCCACCTGCACCCGCGGCCACCCTAGAGGAGGAGCAGGCCCCGGCCTGCAATCGGGGTCCCCAGACCTCAGAGCCACCACCTGCCTCCGGAACAACTGGCTTCCACCCCTGAGCAGCACCCTGACCACCTCGGGAGCCCGCCCCAGCTCCCACCGTGGGGCTCGTGATGGGTGCAGCCCAACGGAGGCTTGCCCTCCCCTGTCATTTCACTGTTTCTATATTTTGAGTTTTTCTTTAACGTGTATAATGGCTTATGAGTTTTATTGTAATAAAGTATAAGTTAACTTCAAAAAAAATTATTTCTTTTTCTTCAGCCTCATTATTAGTGTATAGAAATGCACCTGATTTCTGTGCATGATTTTGTATCAAGGTTGCTGAATTGCTGTGTGAGTTATAGCAATTTTAGGGTGGAGTATTTTGGGCTCTTCATAAACAGTATCTTGTCATCTGCGAAGAGTGCGAGTTTAACTTCTTTGCCTATTCAGACATGCCTTTTATTTCTTTTTGTTGTCTGATGCTGAGGAAGGACTTCTAGTATTATGTTGAACAGTGGTGAGACTGGACACCCCTGTTGTGTTCCTGATCTTAGGGGAAAAGCTCTCGATTTTTCTCCATTGAGAATGATACTCGCTGTGGGCTTTTCATAGATGGCTTTTATGATATTGAGGTATGTTCCCTCTATCCCTACACTTTGAAGAGTGTTAATTAGGAATGGATGCTGTATTTTGTCAAATGCTTTTTCTGCATCAACTGAGAGGATCATATGGTTCTTGTCTTTTCTTTTATTAATGTGATCTATTATATTGATTGATTTGTGAATTTTGAACCACTTTTGCAATCCAGAATTAAATCCCGCTTGGTCTTGGTGAATAATCTTTTTAACGTACTGTTGGATCCTATTGGCTCGTATCTTGGTGAGTATTTTGACATCCATGTTCGTCAGGGATATTGGTCTCTAACTTTCCTTTTTGATAGGGTCTTTTAAAAAAATTATTTCAGGGATCCCTGGGTGGCGCAGCGGTTTGGCGCCTGCCTTTGGCCCAGGGCACGATCTTGGAGACCCGGGATCGAATCCCACGTCGGGCTCCCGGTGCATGGAGCCTGCTTCTCCCTCTGCCTGTGTCTCTGCCTCTCTCTCTCTCTGTGTGACTATCATAAATAAATAAAAATTAAAAAATAAAAAAATAAAACGGACCAGGTCTCTGAAGAAAGTCCATGGTATTAAAAAAAAATTATTTCAAATGTTTATTTGAATTCCAACAGTACACATTCCAACAGAGCTTATAATTTGATAGCATATTTATACACACACCTTTATCGATTTCCTACTGTTCTGTGGTCTACTCTAAATACTAAAACAAAACAAAACAAAACAATAAATAAATAAATAAATAAATAAATAAATACTAAAACAATATTGATTTGTTATAAATGCAGATGCATATTGAAGCTGCCAAGATGGGGGGATCCCTGGGTGGCGCAGCAGTTTGGTGCCTGCCTTTGGCCCAGGGCGCGATCCTGGAGACCCAGGATCGAATCCCACGTCGGGCTCCCTGCATGCAGCCTGCTTCTTCCTCTGCCTGTGTCTCTGCCTCTCTCTCTCTCACTGTGTGCCTATCATAAATAAATATAAAAAAAAATGTCTGAAGCTGCCAAGATAGTGTCTTTCACTGAAGAGGAATTTATGAAGGTACTTGAATGGGGAAATTCATAAATGATCTACTTTATAATTGAAGTATACAGACTAATGTCTGTATAACTGACTATGTGACCCATATACATTTTATTTAAAGTTATAATGATTTATTTTTATTCTTTACAAGTAATAAAGATAGTTGGTGAAAAGCAAATGAAATCTAAGCAACTCCAGAGAATTTCCTGTTTAAATTTAGGGGATACAGAATTGACATGTAATTATTAAAGGAAATATTTTGTAAAATAATAGGAATTTAACTTTTGATTCTTTCTTGTGACCCACTTGCTCTCTTATGTTTTACAGATTCAGCTTTAGTTCATAAATGATAGTTTGTGTGATAGAAATTCTGTTAAGTTCTTATTGACAATAAAACACTTTGAAATTCCTCAGTCTTAACTATTCTCTTCCCTTATAGTATAAAGAAAAAGAGGGCAGGCCCCGTGGCGCAGCGGTTTGGCGCCACCTGCAGCCTGGGGTGTGATCCTGGAGATCAGGGATGGAGTCCCACATCAGGCTCCCTGCGTGTTGCCTGCTTCTCCCTCTGTCTGTGTCTCTGCCCCCTTCTCTCTGTCTATGAATAAATAAATAAAATCTTAAAAAAAAAAAAAGAAAAAGATACTTTGGCCAAATCTGGGAAGTAAAGTTCCTAAAACACAAATACCTATGGAACTGTAGTCTGAATGGAGATGCAGAAAAAGCTCTAAGCTGTAGGAGTAGAATGGAGAAATTAGTCTCTTGGTTTGGCCTGTAATGTATTTTTATATATGGAGTGTTGTGACATGGTATGCAACTCAGATCTTCAAATTATCAGTACAAGAACAAGAATTTCACTAAAAGCAATTTTGCAGCTAAAAAAATATTCTGTAATTTTTAAAATCAGAAAACAAATATTTTCTTTTTTTTAAAGATTTTATTTATTTATTCACGAGAGACACACAGAGAGAGAGAGGCAGAGACACAGGCAGAGGGAGAAGCAGGCTCCATGCAGGGAGCCCAACGTGGGACTTGATCCTGGGTCTCCAGAATCATACCCTGGGCTGAAGGCAGGCGCCAAACCACTGAGCCACCCAGGATGCCCCAAATATTTTCTTATAATTGTTTACAAATGATGAATTACCAGAGATGCTTTTAGAAAATCCAAATAGATTACATTTCAGGGATAGTGAATCCATAAAACGAAAGTTATAGTGACATCTAGCGGTAAAAACAATCCATGTTTTGCCACATCTTTGATGGTATCACTTTTCTTCACAAATTTCATTCCTTTTCCTAAATTCTTCACCAAACATATCAATATCATCCTCTTTTTATTTTTTTAAATTTTATTTATTTATTCATGAGAGACACAGAGAGAGAGAGAGAGAGGCAGAGACACAGGCAGAGGGAGAAGCAGGCTCCATGCAGGGAGCCTGACATGGGACTCAATCCTGGAACCCCAGGATCACGCCCTGGGCCGAAGGCAGATCTAAACCGCTGAGCCACCCAGGGATCCCCTATCCTCTTTTTAGAATACTCCTGTAGGGAGATATCCTACTGATTTCGTAGCATGTTCTCTAAGAAGTTTTAATCTTTCTTCAATAATTCCATCAATGTGTCCTTGTTTTCTTTGCTACAACTGCCATTCTTCCAGTTCACATTATCTGTTAGGAACTGGTTGCGACGCTCTTCAGTGAGTTTCCCATAGCCCTCCTGTATTCTAGTTGCTTCATTCTTTGTTTCTGAGCATTCATCAGTTCTATCCGGTCATCCTCAGCAAGATTAGCAAGCATAGCCTTTCAAAAGCCTTCCTCAAAAAAAAAATAAATAAATAAATAAAAATAAAAACAAAAAAACAAAAACAAAAACAAACAAACAAAAAAACCAACAACAACAAAAAAAAAACAAAAGGCATCCTCTTCCTCTTTGGCAGCTTGGAGTACTAGTTCCTTCATGGCCATTTATTCTATAAAATTTTGCTTCAACTCCTTTTGCTTTTTCTCAATTTCTCTTCTGCTTCTTTTTTTAGTTTCATCTTATGTATTTCAGCTTGTTTTTCCTGGTATAATTCTTGTCTCACTTGTTCCAGATCTTCACGTTGCCACAGCATTTCTTCCAATTTTTGAATCAGTGTATTCTGAAGCTGTAGCCTTTTTTCCTCATTTTCTTGAACTTTTGCCATCTGATCTTCTCTTTGTTGCTGCATGTTGGCAAATTCAATGCTTTTTCTGTTTTCTTCTTCCATCTCCTCACACTTCTTCTTCGTTCTCTTCTTTCTGAAACTCGTCTATATATCTTCGAGTTACATTCATTTTTTTCTAACTTTTGTTGTCTTTCCAATTGATCTTCTTCATAGATTTTCCAAACAATCACATCAATCATGAGTTTCTCTTTCAGGAACTGCTCATACCCTTCCTCCTTTTTCTTGTTCTTCAAGTTGTTTCTCTAAGTCCAGATAATACCGTACTTTTACCTTATTTCATTTGTCCTCTACAGCAGTCTCCTCTTTCTTTTTTTTTTTTTTTTTTTTGTTTTTTTTTTTTTTTTTTTTTTTTTCCTTTTTTTTTTTTTTTTTCCTCTTTCTTTATTGCTCTCTCATGTTCTTCCATCCTGGTTTTGGCTAGTTCAGCATCACATTTTATTTGCTTGTATTTAATGGCCTCCTTCTCTGCAATCTGGGCTGCCCTTTCTTTGTTCATGTAAACTGCTTTTAACTTCTCCAATTCTCTGAGCTCAATACTGTTTTCTCTTACTTGTTGCCTCATCTTTTTATCCTTTAGAGTTTCATGTTTTAGTTTTGCGAATTCTATAGGCAATGTTTCTTTTTTCAAGCTGGAGTTCCCTCAATCTTTTGTTTTCTTCTGCCGTTTGAATGGCTTCTTCCATATCCAACTCAAATTGTTCATTCTGTAATAATCCGAGGAGTCTCTTGTGCTCCACGTGGTCATCATTTTCATTCTGCACCACCCAGTCCCTGATATTATTCTGTATCTTTCTTAGTGATTGCACATGCAGTTGTTCACAGTAATTTATATATACTGATTTCTGATGCCTTTCACTGAAGCTCAGAGTTTGCCTTCTGAAAGCCATCTTGGCAGAGGGAAATCCCCCTCTTGGACTCTGGTGGCCACCACTTCCCACTGTAAAAGCAGTGGCAGGCATCCTTTTTGATAGGGTCTTTGGTTTTGGGATCAGAGAAACACTGGCTTCATAAGAAGTTTGGAAGTTTTCTTTCCATTTCTATCTTTTGAAACAGCTTCTGTAGAATAGGTATTAGTTGTTCTTTAAATGTTTGGTAGAATTCCCCTGGGAAGCCATCTGGCCTGGACTTGTTTCTTGGGAGTTTTTGATGACTGATTCAATTTCCTTGGGTTATTGGTCTGTTCAGGTTGTCTATTTCTTCCTGTTTCAGTTTTGGTAATTTGTAGGTTTCCAGGAATGCATCCATTTCTTCCATTCCTGCCTAATTTTGGCATATAGCTGCTGCTAATACCTTTTTAAAAAGATTTTATTTATTTATGGTGGGGGGGGCAGCAGAGACATAGGCAGAGGGAGACGCAGGCTCCATGTAGAAGCCTGATATGGGACTCGATCCTGGGACTCCAGGATCATGCCCTGGGCTGAAGGCAGGCGCTAAACCGCTGAGCCATCCAGGGATCCCTCATAATATGTTTTCAAAATCATTTGTATTTCCTTGGTGTTGGTTGTGATCTCTCCTCTTTCATTCATGATTTTACTAATTTGAGTCTTTTTTTTTTTTTTTTTAATAAGTCTGGCTAGGGGCTTCTCTATCTAATTAATTCTTTCAACGAACCAGCTCCTACTTTCATTGATCGATTCTACTGTTTTTCTGGTCTCTATTTCATCGAGTTCTGCTCTAATCATTACCTCTCTTCTTCTGCTTGGTTGAGGCCTTGCTGTTCTTTCTCTAGTTCCTTAGGTATAAGGTTAGCTTTTGTATTTGAGATTTTTCTAATTTTTGAGAGAGGCTGGTATTGAAATATATACCTTTGCCGTATCCCATATTCCAATATATGTTTTCATTTTCATTACTTTCCATGAATTTTTAAAATTCTTCTTTAATTTCCTGGTTGGCCTGTTCATCTTTTAGTAGGATGCTTTTTAACCTCCACGTGTTTGAGTTTCTTCCAAATTTCTTCTTGTGATTGGGTACTAGTTTCAAAGCATTGTGGTCTGAAAATATGCAGGAGATAATCTCAGTCTTTTGTTACTGGTTGAGGCCTGATTTGTGACTTAGTATGTGGTCTGTTCTAGAGAAAGTTCCATGTGCAGTTGAGAATGTGTATTCTGCTGCATTAGGATGGAATGTTCTGTATATATCTGTGAAGTCCATTTGGTCCAATGTGTCATTCAAAGCCGTTTCTTTGTTGATCTTCTGTTTAGAACATCTGTCCATTTCTGTGAGTGGGTGTTGAAGTCCCTTACTATTAATGTATTATTATCTATGTGTTTCTTTACTTTCGTTATTAATTGGCTGATATGATTGGCTGCTCCCGCAGTAGGGGCATAAATACTTATAATTATTAGGTCTTCTTGTTGGATAGATCCTTTAAGTATGGATATAGTGTCCCTCTTCATCTCTTACTACAGTCTTTGATTTAAAAATGAATTTATCTGATATGAAGGTTATTACCCCAGCCTTCTTTTGAGGTCCATTTGCATGGAAAGTGGCTTTCCACCTCCTCATTTTCAGTCTGAAGGTGTTCTTTAGGTCTAAAATGAGTCTCTTGAGATAGTATATAGATGAGTCTTGCTTGTTTATCCAGTCTGGTATCCTGTGTCTTTTGACTGAAGCATTTGGCCCGTTCATATTCAGAGTGGCTTTTGAAAGATATGTATCTAATGCCATTGTATTATCTGTACAGTCCCTGTTTCTGCAGATTGTCTCTGTTTCTTTGGACTCCCTTTTCACTTACAGGATCCCCCTTAGTATTTCTTACAGGGCTGGCTTGGTGGTCATATATTCTTTGTTTCCATCTGTCCTGGAAGCTCTTTATCTCTCCTTCCATTAAGAATGACAGCCTTACTGGATAAAGTATCTTTGGCTCCATTCCAAAGAATGGAATTCCAAAGTTTTTCTCATTTAGTGCCCTGGATATATCATGCCAGTCCTTTCTGGCCTGCCAGGTCTCTGAGGATAGGTCTTCTGTCATTCTAATATTTCTCCCCCTGTATATTAGGAATCTCTTGTCTTGAGTTACTTTCAGGATTTTCTCTTTATCTGAAATTTGCAGGCTTCACTATTATATGTCAGGATGTTGATCAATTTTTTGTTGGTTTTGGGAAATGTCCTCTCTAGCTCTTGGAAATGAATGCCTGTTTCCTTCTCCAGATTGGGGAAGTTCTCATCTGTAATTTGTTCAAATACACCTTCCGGTTCCCTCTCTCCATGTCCTCAGGAATTCCAATAATATGGATTTTTTTTTTTTTCAAACTAACACATCTCTTGGAGCCTCTCTTCATGGGTACTTAGTTATTTTTCTCATTTTCCTTCTTTTTCATCAACTTGTCTTCTAAGTCACTTACTCTCTCTTTTGCCTCATTTACCCTAGCTTATCATCCAGTTTAGACTGCATCTGTTTTTTCTTTTCTTTTCTTTTGTTTTAAATTTTGGCTTGATTAGATCTCATTTCTGCACTAAGAGATTCTCTAGTCTTTTATGTTTTCAGGCCCAACTGGTAACTTTATCATTGTAATCCTGATTCCATCTCCAAAATTTTACTTAGATTCATATCTATTAGATCTATGGCAGAGAGTATTACCTCTGGTTTTTTCTTTTGTGGCGAATTCTTTGTTCTAGTCATTTTGTCCAGTGCAGAATGATGTACAAGTGAGCAGTCAAAATATCGACCATGATTCAAGCAAAATACACACTAGACAATTCTGAAGAGATAAGGGACCAGAAAATTTGTATAAGAACAAATACAAGTAAAGAGAGAAATTAAAAAGGGAGCAAAGGGTGGGGGAGAGACTATAATGTCGCAGAGTGGACCAAAATAGTGATCCCCTTGTTTCTGAGTGTATTTTAGCCTGTGTATCAGAATGTACTAAATTCCAATTTAAAAAAAAAGATTTTATTTATTTCTTCATGAGAGACAGAGAGAGAGAGAGGGAGAGAGAGAGAGGCAGAGACACAGGCAGAGGGAGAAGCAGGCTCTATATAGGGAGCCTGATGTAGGACTCGATCCTGGGACCACAGGATCAGGTCCTGAGGTGAAGGCAGACGCTCAACCACTGAGCCACCCAGGCGTCCCTAAACTCCAAAATTATATAAAAAAGCAAAACTTATATAGAGTGACAACACAAAAAAGAAAAAAAATGGGAAGTAGTGGAGAGGGAGAATATAATCTCACAGAATGGACCAAAACCGTGATCTACTTGGTTCTGAGTATATTTTGGTCTGTCTGTTAAAGGGTACTAAATTCCAAAATTATAAAAACAAAAAGAAGACATACATATACAATATATACAAAATTAAAGTGAATATGGTGAAAAGTAGCCAGAAATGAAGAATATATGTATAACATGTAATTGTGAAATACGAAAGTTAAAAAAGAAGAGAACTTAAAAACGAAGAGTTGATAATATATTAAACTGAGATGAGAGAAAAGAAAGCATATTGGAAAATCTTAACTTGAAATATAAACACATCGTAAGACAGAAACCTTGATTTCTACATACTAGTTCCCCTCAGTCCTGGAGTTTTCCAGCGCTGACTGGTCAGTAAACTTGCTGCTTCCCTGTTCTTCCAGCTGGTCTTCTAGGGGAATCAGCGAGCGCTGATTCTCAGTTGTCTGTACCTGGGGGGAGATGCTCTGCCTCTTGCCAGGTGGCCAGGCTCAGTGTTTGCAGTTTGCTGCTGAGCTCTTTGTTCCCTGGAGGCTTTTGGGCCTCTTTTAGGAGTGAAAGGAAAAAGAAAAAAAAAAAGGGGGGGGGGGGGGGTTGGGCCGGGGCCCAGATCTCCAGACCGAGCTGAGAGATCCTGGCACGTGCCTAACTGCAGACTCCTCTCGTGTCCGGGGTGGGGGCGGCCAGAGGGGGTGGGGGGGCAGCAGGGGACACTGCTTTGTGCAAACCAGGGGGGAGGGCTTTTGCCCGCTTGTATGCACACCTGTTCCGTTTCTCCCAGAGAAAGTGGAGGGGCGCCCTGCTTCTGTCCATCGAGGAGCGTTCCCGGTGGTCTCAGGTGCCCCTTTCCCAGCGACCCCCGGGGGCCGCCGCTGTTGGTGGCCTGTGGAGGAGCTGGTGGAGTCGGTAGGGGAGTCCGCGGTTCCCTCCCCACCCCCTCGGTGGCCGGGTCTCGCACGTGCCTCCCCCGCCGGCCCGCAGGGGCGAGGGGCCCGTCCGGTCCCCAGGCGGGGGGGAAGCAGGGTCCTGCGTACGGTCTCCGCGCTGCATGTCTCGGGGGTGGCGCCCGGCGCGGGCGCTCGGCCTGGAGCTGGGGCCGGGGAGGGGGAGGCCGGTGGGCCTTGGCCGACAGGACCGTGGGTGTCGCGGGGGGGGGGGGTGGCCGCACGGACCCCTTCCCAGAGGGGACGTGAGGCCGGAGGGCGGCCAGCGCGCGCACCTCCCGGGACGGCGGTCAGCGCCACGGTCCTTCCCCTTCCGGGCCTCGCGTTGGGGGCAAGTCTCGCCAGATCGCACAGTAAATCTGACGGGAACTCAGCAGGCGTGGAAGTCTGAAGCCTGGGCGCCTGTGCCGCGTGAGAGGAGCGCTGGGACCACCTTGTTCGGGGAGCTCCGGGAACGCCTGCAGGGCCCTTCTGACTTGGGGGTGCACAAAGCACTGAAATCGAGATGCTGGGGCATCTGGGCCCCTTCCTGCCACTCCAGGAGGGCATTAGGTCCTGAGAGGGGCAGTGAGCCTGCCCAAGCGCTGGCTCGGCTACACAGAAGGGCTCGCCCGTGCATTCCCGGCTTCCAATCTTTCAGGACCGTCGGTGTGAGCTGCCGCAGGCAGGAGCAAAGCTGTCACCGGGCTTTGCCAGATCGCACGAGATTTGGCAAATCCCGAGTGATCTCAGTCCACATCTCATGAGATCTCATCAAAATCTCCGAGATCTTGGGCCCGGCCAGGGAGCTCTAGGGCGAAACGGTGAGATGTCTTGCCAAAGCTGCCTGCCCTTGAGCGGACGGTCCCTCGCCAGCAGAGTCTGCTCTGGGCTCCTCACACACGTGATGACGCACAGCAGGACTGGGCACAACCTGCACCATTTCTGATTTCAGAAGTGCTCCCAGACACGATGTGCCAGAAGACACAAGGTATCTCACACGCCAGTCCCTGGGGCTTCACGCCCCCCGTGAAGTGGGCCTAACACGACAGCCGCGAATTCAGGATGGATGATCCCCGTGGTCTCTTATGCACAAGACACCAGAGGGGCTAGAAGCTGGAGGGCAAGAGAAGGAAGAAGCCATGCGCCCCAGAGGAGGCCATGTCAGCACCTGGGCGGGGTCCCGGCGGCTTGGCCGGTCTTCACCATGTGAAGGCTATCTGTGCCTCACAACATACCAGCAAAGAAAAAAAAAGAGAGAGAGAATCGACCTCTTTCCTTGCCGGATGTCATGTAAGCTGGTAGCAAGTCTCGGGAATTCTCTGGCTGCCTTTCAGGAATCCACCGACCAAATCTCACAAGAACTCTGGCCAAATCTCATGAGATCCAAGTTCACTCCTTGACCTGGGCTCAAATCCCCGAGACATTGGGCAAATCTTGCAGATCTCATACGAAATCTCACAAGAGCTAAGGAGAAATCGCAGGGGAACTCAGCAAGGGGTGGGAACTCCCTAGCCTTGAACCTGCACAGCAAGATAGCCGGTGCTTCGACATTCCTGTGGGGAACCCTGGGAGCACCTGGCATTCCATTAGGCCTGCAGTAGCCCTTCTGATGTTGGGCTCCAAACAAAGCAGTGAAATAGGGACATCGAGGAGTTATCTGGGTCCCTTACATATATTCCAGGTGAGGTGGTAGCACAGGAGGGCATAATGTCCAGGAAGAAGAAATGAGCCTGAGAGTTGGCTCATCTGTACACAGAGAAGGGCTCTCTGGGTGCTTTCCCAGGCTTTCGAATATTTCAGGACACTCTCTGTAAGAGTTGCCACCTGTGGGAACAAGCCAGGATCTGGCTTTGCTAGTCCTCACAAGATCTTGGGGGCAAATCTCAGGTGATCTCAGTCCAAATCTCCTGACGTCTCCTGTAAATCTCGTGAGATCTCTGGCCCAGCCAGAGAGATCCAGGGAAAAACTAGTGAGATCTCTGGTCAAGCTGCCCTGCCCTCCGGAGGAACTGGCACTCCCTAGCAGAGTCCGCTTTGTGCTTCTTACATAGGTAGGGATCACACCTGCCAGGACTGGAACACAACTGCTACCCTTCCCGCATTCAGAAAAGCTCCCCAACGCGACCTGCAGGAAGTCACAAGGAGTCTCATCCCAAACATAACTGGTGTTTTAGCCATTGGGTGAGGTGCTGTAAAAAGGGAGAAGTGCATGCAGGACAAATGGGCCCCATGGCTCTTTTTCCCAGGAAAATGGAGGTGATAGAAATAGAAGGGAAGGAGGAAAAGGGAAATGCCATAAACCCCAGAGCAGGATATGTGACCACATAGGCAGGCTCTCCCTGGGGGTTACCGTCTCTTACACCCTCAAGACCGCCTGTTTGTCTTGCAAGCCCCCGAAAAGCAAAGAGAAGCCACCTCATTCCTGAACCAGATCTCACATCCATTGGCCTATCTCACCAATTCTCTGGCTCCCTCTCAGGAATCCTCAGACCAAATCTATCAAGAATCTGGATAAACCTTGGCAACCACAAAGCTCACTCACAGGAACTAGGCCCCAGGCCCCTGAGCGGTGGGGCCAAATACCGCCAGATCTAGATGGAAACATGGAGAGCACTGGAGCACAAGGGGACCTTGGCAGGTCTGGATACTCCTGAGGCTTGATACCTGTGAGGCCTCAGAGCTAGTGCCCTGACATTTCCATTTGGCAAGGCTGGGAACACCTGGCATGCTGCTAAGGTCACAGAGGCCATTCTGATGTGGGAGTCCAATGGGAGCCCTGAAACGGGGAAGAAGGGATCCCCAGGGCCCCTACCTTCAGTATGTGAGAGGCAGTCCACCCAGGAAGGTTTAGGTACAGGAAGAGGCAAGAGGAAAAAAAAAGAAGCCGCCTTGTTCCTGAGCTGGATCTCCTGTCCTCTTGGGGCTGATCTTGCCAATTCTCTGGCTCCCTCTCAGGAATCCTCGGACCAAATCTGAGAATCTGGACAAACCTCGGGATGGCAAAGCCCACTTGTGGGAACTGGGCCCCAGTCCCGAGAGGTGGGGTCCAATCTTGTCAGATCTAGAAGGAAATCTCATGAAATCTGGAGAGAAATGTCAGGGGACCAGCCAAAAATGCTGTTTCCCAGGATTATTCCCCAGCTCCCCAAGGTGCCTCTGTTTTAGAGATCTTGATTAACTGATCATTTGGGCCACTTGTTTTTTCTCTTCCCCTTTTAAATTCTTGCTTTTAACTCCACCAATAGAGAGTGAGCCCGGCTAGATCTTGGATCTTCTCCTCCCTTTAATAAAAGCAGAACCCCAGGCCTGGGTGTTCTCTCTCACTGTAAGCTTGCTGGGTTACAGCTGTGCCATGCAATTTCCAGGTCCTGTAAAAATAATAAACCTTTTTTGTTGTTGTTGTTCCCATTTCGTGATTGTTCTTGCTCAAGAGGATCTTGCAATCATAGGGTTGCACAGGGTTGGTTCCGCCACAACACCAGTTATTGATAGGCTGAGACCACACAACAGCAGGGCTGGGACGAAGGCAGGTCTCTCCCAGGCATGAACAGAGTAAAGCCATGGCTTGGTAAGCCAGAGCAGGTTGACCTTTGGTTTTTTAGAAAATCCTGGTGTTTGACTTATAATGCCTAAGCAAGTCAACTCACATTATTCACCTTTTCACCTTGCTCTAAATCTCCAAATCCCAAATCAAAGCATGCGCCCGAAGTCTACAAAAACAGTCCTTCTATGCAAACCTCCCAGGGAAGAATCCTTTGTTAGATGTATGTGAGCAGGTGTATAGGTAAACAAACATACTAGTTGGGGCAGATGTAAAAATCCTAGCTCTGCCACTCACTTGCTCTAATTCCTGCTACTGAACTCAAAGGACTTGTTCACTTGCTACGTAGAAAGACAACGAACTGTATAAAACTAAGTCCGTTCCAGTGCAAAGTGCAGTGGAGCTCAGGAAGGCATGGCCGACATAACCCCTGGGGCCGACCTACCTTCGAAGACCAAGGAAGTCCCCTGGAGAGAAACTATAAGCAATCAGAAGAGGCCCTGAGCATGTTCCTAGCGCTGGCGGTGGCTGGCTGCTGCCCACTGTGCCTTGTCCCCCAAGGAACTAGAGCCGGCTGTCCACCTCGCCAGCCTACAGGGTATCACCCCAGCAAAGCTCTCCCCGCTGGTCTCTTCCTTCCTGCTCTCTTGTCCGGTCTGCACGCACATGCTCATCTGCATGTAAAGCTCTTTGCTTTCTCTAAAACAAAAACCTCCTTGACTCCATATCTTTGTCCCTTCTCCCCTCTACAGTACACATCACTGAAAGAATTATCCATACTGTTTTAACCTCCTTTCCTCCCCTTTTCCCTGAAACGATGCCAGGCAGGTGTTCTTTGGCACCACTCAAAAAAAAAAAATGCTGCCCTACCCGCCAATGACCTTGCTAGGACAGGGATGCTTCTGATGTCTCCTCCCATGTGATGTGGGCTCCACTACTGGAACCTTCCTGCTTCCACAGCCCCTCACAGACCCCCAGGAGAGAAGCGATCATTGCGAGTTTGGAAGGCATAACAGCCTGGCCACTTCCTCCCTTCTAAGACTCTCCAGCCTTCCGGGAACAGTCTGTTCCTCTCTACTTTTGCTCCTTGGAGGTGGCCAATGACAGCAGCGCTGATGTCCCTTGGAAGCTGACAGGAAATGCGTAATTTTGGGCAGCACCCCAGACTGCTGGGCCAGAATCTGTTCGGTAAAAACGCAGGGGTGTCTGGTGCCTCCACGCTCTAATCCTCACATTCTCTAATCGAACCTTTAGTAGTGATCAAGGAGATTACTTTGATCTGCCATGTACCTACTGTTTCTCAGCTGGCTTTGAAACTGGGAAAAATGGATGGTATCCTCTGGCCCTTTCAACCTCCCAGACCTCCCTGTTGCTCAAAGCTGTGGGTGCTGCTTGGTTCTGACCTTAAACTGTGAGCTGCTCTGGACACCATCCTCACTGCCTTCATCTTCAAACATATCCTCAACTTGGCTGCTAAACATCCCCCTCTCTCCATGGCCCCCTCCTGGCTTGTCCTGGTGGCAGTGTTCCAGGAGCTGAGCCTTGGCTCTCACTGGCCACTCATTTCTGGGCCTCCTTGTCTCCTGTCACCCTCATGCTGACAACTCCCAAAGGTACGTCTCCAGCCCCATCTCTCCCCTTGAATCCAGCTGAGTGGCTGTGCTGTCAGGTGGAAACAGGGTCTCCAAGTGAACGTGACCAGGACCAAATCCTTCACTGAGCACCACCCCCCCTCTGCTCTCCTAATCTTTTCCATCTAAGCAATTGCGATGCATTCTTTGTGTTCAGGCACACATCCCAAGTTACCTTTCTCCCCAAGCACATGCAGTGGCTTAGCAAAACTGTTAGTTCTAATGTTAGAATATCCTGAATCTGACCACATTTCCCACCTTTGCTGCTCCCACCTGGGTTGCAGCAGCCATCCTCCCCTGGGGACACTGGGCAACAATTTCCTATTTTGCCTCCCTTCCTCCACTAGTCCCCCATCCACACCCCCACAGGCTGTTTTCCACTCAGCTCTTGGAATGATCTTTTGAAAACACAAATAGAACCATGTTGACTCCTCTCCCCCAAACTCTCCACTGGCTTCCTATTTCACACTAATAAAATTAGGGTTACCTAAGCCTTAAGCCACCTGGTCCTTGGTTACTTGCTGCTGCCAAGACTCTAGGGCTCTCCCCGTTACCCAGACCAGCTGCCTCCCTGCTATCTCTGGAACCTACAGAGGACACTGCTGCCCCAAGGGCTTAGCTTCTCTATCTGGAGACCTCCTTGCCAATGGCTTTGCATGCATATGTGTCCCTTCATTCAAGTGTCTGCTCAAAAGTCCTCTGCTAACACAGGCCTTCCCTGATGACAAGGCCTAAAAGGATGCCTCCCTCCATCCTTTCTCACCTTCCGCTCAGCTGTTATTTACTCTGTGACTGGCCACTCGACGTTACACATTTCGCATTTGTGTCACGGAGTTCTTTCCCCATGGGGACGGGAACGCCGGGGCGTGTTCTTGTTTGCTGCTGAGTTATCACATCCCGGGTGCGGCCATGTGGTGGGCACGCAGATGTGCGCTGACTCCATCACTGCCCTTTGCCTTAATGCTGCTTCTCCCTCTTCTTCAGTCTCTCCCCAAACAATCAGGACAGTGGTCCCTGCTCATGCTCTGCTCACAATGGGAACTTGTTAAGTTAAGCCAACAGGGTGAGTGCTTCAACTTCTCCACCTAGAAAAACCACACCACTGCTGGAGAATCACTGGCAGGTGTGTAAGAAGGAGCTCCAGGAGAACCTAGATAGAGCGCTGGAAGAAAGCACTTTCAGAGAAACAGCACAAAGAAATAGCACCCGGCTATGTAACAACCCTGCTCTGAATGATCAGAAAAGAACACATAGGTCACACCACCGTATCTTTGCAAGTCAAGAAAAGGGATCATGTGTAAATACCTTCCAAAGGATGCAAGAATAAATGCACATCAAGAGCCTTCTGATGCACTGGTTGTACCTTTATTGTTTACCTCGTTCACTAATAGTTCCGTGATGCAAGGTTACCATACACAGTTAGATAATGTTTGCATTGCACATCTAAGGCTATACAGCAAAAGAACCAGAATTAGTACAAATACAAGAACTATATTTACATTCTGTATACTCAAGCTCCAAACATCAGATAATATTTACATAATAAAACATGAAAATGAAAATCTGAAATTAATAATGTACATTGTTGCTAATGTGCTCAACTCCTTACTGGGGAGAGATCAGTTTGCAAAGTCTTGGTTCAAAAAGGCCACGTGTGCTCCACGGGTTTTGTGGCAGCGCACGCGGATGGTGAGAAGAGACCCGAAATCCCGACGGGTGGCGCTCTGCACGCGAGAAGGCCGATGGAGTCCTCAGGTGAACGATGCCAGAAGGTGCAGCCTGAAAAAAGGGAACTCGAAGACACAGAGACGACACACAACAGCCAGGGTTTGGCAAGAGACCAACCTCAGCTTGGACTTTCTGAGCACAGCTTTTAAAATGAAATGTGCATCAACTCTCATTCTTTCCTTTAAATGATCAGAGGCTTTCCTAAGATTTCATGGGGCTCAAATCCGAATTTCCTAAATGGCCTTTTGAACAACCACCGTGGATCATCTCGCAGCTGACATCTTATATTCCTAAGGAAACACAATCAATACATTCCTGCCGCACCCAGTCACGGTTTGGCTGCACACTGGGGTGAGTCATTACTGGCCATGGTGGATAGCTGCTGTGTACGCGAGTCAGAGTCCTCTTTCAAATACATTCAGCAAACCTTCTGAGAGCAGCAGCAGAATTAGTGTCTTCTTTTTAAGGAATGGGTTAACAATCACATTTTAGAAAGGGAACCCAAAGCAAAAACGAAGGATCCAAGTGGAACAGAAAAGCCCTGACTCCGTCCAGGAGAACCTGAGTGGCCACAGCACAAGGAAATGAAGCGTACCAGAGCTGCCACGCACTAGGTCATCCATTCTTTTCCAGTCCAATGTGCAATTAATTACAGCTGTATAAATACACAAATACCTTACAAAATTAAATATCCCTGTAAATTAGAACGAGCAGCAGGCAACAAAGTCTTTGCTTTGAAATATGTGCCAGGAGAAATCATTTTATTTTTAGATCCCTAAAGATCTTTCACAATGATTTAAACTCATCCCTTCATCTTAAAAGAGCTAGAAAAAATATGAGTAGTTGTATAAGATCTCTACAGCTGAAGGGGGAAGAAAATTGTAAAACAACAGTGGTTTCTCAGCTGGGAAAAATAATTTTCCTTTCCCTTGCAGTGATCGCCCGAGTGTTTTAACAACACGTTCAGATTTGTATGCCCACCCAGCTGCCAGCAGCAGCCCTTTCCTGCTCCCCTGGCTGTGTGCACGGCTGGCCAGCCCTGCATAGCCTGGCCCGAGAGCTGGCTGACTCCCAGGCAGGCGCAGAGGTTAAGCAGGCTGTGGGTGCTGATTTGGTGTGGGCTGTGAGGTCATGTTTTACTTTGGCAGGAAAAGGAGAGTGGGGAAGGAAGGGAGGATATAATTACTTTTAACTAGCACTCATTTCTTCTTAATTGGTGCTAGAGCTTTTTCTTCCTGTTTTATGCTGTTTAAAAGAGTGGTTTAGGAAAAAAAAACACAAAAAACCCTCAAAAGGTAGTTTTCTCCAATACTAATACAATATTATTATATTAATATTAAATATCAAGCTTCCTGCCACCGAGCTTCAGCTAAAGCCTCATAAATAGTTCCTGCCGTAAGTGCTCTCTCAGCTTCAAAGTGTGGATGGGATGGATGTGTCCAAAAAGGGAACATTAATCCTGAAACTGTTCCAACTCTGATCTGGAAATGGGCCACCAGAGGAAGAGGGGGAACCAATCAGGGCTGTTCTCAGATGACGGAAAGCACACCCGCCAGAGAACCCTGGACGCAGGCGTCCTGCTTCCTTAATGGGCCCTCTTACCCCTGGCTGTTACCAATAGTCCAATAGTCCAGTTCCACCTCTTCTAATAACTGACACATCCAAAACAAAGCAAAGACTTTCCAAGCCAGTTTTGCTTGAGTTAGAAGAAAAACCAGACATCATTTCAGTGTATCACATGATTTTACTTTCCCTCGACCCTCCCATCTCCCTCTGTCATGGACATGGGTCCCTCTGTCAGACCATGTGACAAACAGCAGCGGCACCCGTGACTTCATTCTAAAACATAACCTTCAAATTTCATTTCCCTGAAATTAGATTTAATTCCAGCCCAGGAGCTATCTCTAAGCACCGACAGATCCTGGATCTGAGTATACACCAGAAAGGCATATTGTGTCCATTAGATGCTGAAGGAACCTCTAACTACATTAACAATCTCACGCACCGCTCAGAGAACAAGTAACATCACAGTTAATGACCTATGTTGTAAGGAGAGGAAGGAAGTTAAGAAAACCTACTATAGAGTTTTTATTGATTACTTTTCAGCTAAGGTCCCAGCCTGGGATTTCTATCCTTTCAAGTTCACCATGATTCACTTTTCCTCCTCTTTGCAAGGCAACTCTACCGAAGTCAGGAGACCTGTTCTTAGAGAGGAGTCCACCCTAGAAGTTAGAAGCAAGGGTCTGCAGACACGCGCCTGCCCAGCTCTATTCCACAGCCTGCATGAGCCCCTGCCCTGTGCTGAAGCAGAAAATTGGCTGGTCTCCACCATCCAAGAGCAACTTCAAGGCTGGGGACCTCAGTGGAAGTGGAGAGGGCAGATATTTTCCAGAATGCCTGAGGAATGGTCACACAGAGGGTTGGTACAAAACACTGCAGGTCAACTGGCAAAGCAGCTGAATTAACCTGCAGGCCTTCCTTGCCCCAGGTC
Source organism: Vulpes lagopus (assembly GCF_018345385.1). Taxonomy (NCBI): domain Eukaryota; kingdom Metazoa; phylum Chordata; class Mammalia; order Carnivora; family Canidae; genus Vulpes; species Vulpes lagopus. The sequence goes on along the minus strand of NC_054833.1, from coordinate 90,024,681 downwards.
ATTCCTATAAAACTTACTGATGGCTGAAAGAAAAACAGTATCTTCTTCCATGATGGCCTCTGGATGCAGATGACCCTGTTCTGTCCACAGTGACCTTCCTCCTTTGGCAATATTTCTACATCCCATGAAGACAGCCAAAGAGAGGCAAGGCAGATGCAGCAGCAAGCCACTGAGGCCAGGGCTCAGATGAGCCTCTTCTCTGTCCCCAGGTGTCCTTTTGTTTTGTTTTAGTGGCAGGAAGGGACTGTTTTTAATCCTGGGATCCAGAAGACAAAGACTGCTATGTCTGCTTATTTAGGATCATATAGGGAGAAGCATTACTCAAAGTACTTTCAACTGGACAAGGATCATTGGAAATGACCATGGGATTCAGAGGGAGACTCCAAGTCTGTACTAAAAGTTGAGTTTCTTTGACCAAAGGGAGCTACAACAACCACAAGGTTGCTACTCAAGATTACCATAATGATGACGACAATCATGAAGATCATTACCAGAAAGTGAGTCACTCCTTCCTTGTGGGACATTTGTGTATGATGCTGCACTAATTCCAAAGTGTACCACCCATCACTAATGCCAAGGAGAAACAGAAGAAACTCTGAGAGAAAAGCAGTTCATAGGAGCACTGCTGGGACGAACTTCCCTCATCTACTGTGCCCACCTTCAGGAGCTACGGTAAAATCTCACAGTCCTTTCGAGTCCACTGGAAATATTCTTGGCTTTTCCCTTCTTACGAGGTCAGCAGCAGCCACTGTTCCAGGCCCACTAAAAAATCCTCCCTTCTCTCTTCCACTAAAAGAAAACCGCCTAATTATGTTTTAAATAAGTTCCAGTTTCAGAGAATACACCTATGCCATTTCTAAGCTCATCACCACCTTTTCCCTGAATGGAAAATGCAGGGATTAACAATGGCAAAAAGAAATGGAAGGGGAAAAGGTAAGTTCTTTCCTTTTAGGTTCTAAAAAAAAAAAAAAAAAAAGCCAGATGTTTCCTCCCATAGTCTCTAAGCCACCCCCGCCCCAAGTTAAAGTGATACCACAGATAGAGAAAAAGAAAAAAATATTATGTTGTCTTAAAAAACAGACAAAAATATCCAAAGACAGCAGTACAGACATCACAGGTGGTCATAACAGGGACCTATCATAAAAAAGGAAGCCAAAGGACACGAAAAAATTATTTGGAGATTCACTGGATCCCCTCTGGGTTGTTCTTGTTTTTTTTTTGTTGTTGTTTTTCTCCCTTTTGTTACACCACATGCTACTACCAAGATTCTCAGCACAGGAAAAAAGAGAAGGGTAGAGAGCATTGGAGATGGGGACCAGGAGAGCTAGAAAGTGTGTTGACAGGACGGAAAGAAAGCAGTTACGCCACAGGCTTACACACGAGAGGGGCCGTCAAGAATCACAGAGAGAAGTGAGAGGCAACACTTTCTTTATCTCTCGAAGGCGAGTGAGGGTGTTCAGCAGAGTCACTTAGTACTTCGATTCACTTGGGCATCTGCGGGAAAGTTTTGACCTATAGGTGGCAGAGGAAAAGGATGGATTAGAAACCTGGATCCAGATGTCTCTCCCCTCATAGGTCTCTCTCCTCCGCAGTTCTGTCCTTGAGCTGCCTCCCCTCAAACACCTAAGGCCCAGGTCTCTAGGCTCCCTGAATAAGCAGGGTAAGTTGTGGTCTCCCTCATTGTGAGGTCCCTAGGATACAAGCCCCTCATAGGATCAGAGGCCAGATCACAGGGTGGAATACCAGGAGACCACAAAGGTTCTTGCCACCTTCCTCTGACTCAGTCAAAACATTAAAACAAAACAAAACAAAAAAACAAACTCGAAAAAAAAAATCAAAGCAGGACATTAACTGCAAATGTGATCAGGTCCCCTTAGTCATTCAGGATACTGGGTGACACCTTATGAGAAGCAGAGGCTTCATTACCATCATACAACCACACTTATACCAATGTCCTTCCTCTGTTTTCAACCTATTTTTTGGGAACAAGACTTCCTTCTTGGTTTACATGGATGTCCCTGGGACCAAAAGCTAAGAAGAAGGAAATACGAGGACAACTTCTTACCGTATCGTGCCAGCAAGAAGTGGGTTAAAGGCATATAACCAGTCGTTCATGTCTTTGTCATTGAGAGCCTGTAAAAGGACCCCACGATGCTTTGTGCAGACAGCAAAGATGTTAGGTGTCTGAAAGAGACACAGGTAGACAGAAAAGTTACAACGGCTGCTGATAACAGGGACCAGCCTGCCATATTCACAGGACACACAGCACTTCATACTGAAGGTCCAGAGAGCCCAGACACATGGGAGAGATGCCATACCACACAACAGAGAGTTTACTTGGAAGGGAAGGGTGCAGGTGGCCATAAAAAGCCAAGAGAGCAGGACTAACCTTCACCATGGCCTGCTGGTCCTCGCTATATTCCACCTGTGCTGTGGACAGGTTAATGATGCCACGCTCCACTGGGTCTTTGTCGCTGTTATAGATGAAGACATAAGGGCGGCGAACCACAACAAAATGTTTGGCCCAGTTGCTGTAAAGTGGCTCCTTGAAATGCAGATATCCTTTCTTAGAGACCACAGAGCTAAAGAGGACAGTATGAAAGACATTAGTTTCTCACAAAAAGAAAGTGATAATGGCCTGAGGACCATGAAAATCTGTCTCACCTAAGCCTAGTCCCTAGGATGAACAAAACAGGCAAAAGAGACAAAAGATCCGTTTGGTCTAGAATCTTCTCTGTTAAAGTAATACAGCAAAAAAACACAAAGCATCACCATAGCATACTGTGGTGTGGTGGAGATGCCTGACAAGACACAAACGGAGCAGGAACCCAGCCTGGTTCTTTCCTCCCAGATTCCATTTGCATCAACAATAATATTCATCTCATGTACAAGAACAGTGAGTATATCATGCTGATTTGTCTTTTGTACCTGGAATCCCTGTCAATACAGTACTCACCCTGGTCTAATTTCTTCAATATCTGGAACAAGATTGAGAAACTCATTTTTTCCTGCTCGGGCCAAATAGGGTGTTTCCACAGTCGGGACAATCTGAAACTGTTCAAATTCTGTGCAGGGACTAGAGGCCCGGGAATTGGCTTCTGGGGTCCTTTAAAAGAAAAAAGTTGGGAATAAGAGGAGCTTCAGGAAGTCCAGTGCATAATGTGTATAGCCCTCTCACCAAGAGGAATGAGACCTCCCCTTAACAGCAGGGGGCCTTGCAAACAGTTTCAGAGAGCTCAGTTGAGAAGACAAGCTGGTGTCAGAAAGTTAATTCCAAATTCAACTGAGGTCGTCCTTTAGAAGTTACAAAAGTCATCAAGTCATGCACAGTCCCTCTTCCTCCTCTGAACAGAAGTATCTGGGGCATGATATTCCATTCAGTGATTCTAAGTGTAATCCCTGACCAGCAGCATCAACCTCACCTAGATACCGTTAGAAATTAAAATTCTCAGGCTCTAACCCAGACCTACAGAATCAGAAGTTGGAAATCAGCCACCTGTGCTTTAACAAACCTCCCAGGTGATACTGATGTGCACTGACCTTGTAGAACCACTGCCTTAAGGGGCTGGCAGAGAAAGCAAACATGTGGGAAGAAGCTGGCTTCCTGAACAACCACCAAACTAGAGCAGTCTAGGCCCATGACGTGGGAAATAGTTCCTATGCTCTGCACTGTGAGCTTAGCCTGATGAATTGTATCTCACCAATTTTAAAAAGCCCAATTTTTAATACTTCACCATTTCTCAAGTTGGGGTATGCACCTTACAATTGATGACAGGTCGCATGACAGTGTTTTTTTTTCTTAGTGGCACAATAAAATAATGCTATGGTTGATGACATCCCAAATTAATTACATTATCTGGGTGTGTTATTTTCTCAATCACACTCAACTATGGCAGTGTTGTTACAGTCAGACAGCTAGCTGGGTGATACCCAGGTGGGTTCTGACAAGTGAGCACAGTGAATGGAGATAGGCACAAGTTTGGTGAGGAGTCACAAAGAAGTGATTACAGTGATAAATTCACTGGATCTAGACTAAACTTGTCTCTGTTATTCTTACCAATATGTTTCACTGTGCCATCAAAATATTTTTTCCAAACTAAGTTTTAAGCTGTTTTCCTGAAGATGAGGCTTGTTCTGTCTGATATGAGTAGGGAGCCAAGCAGGGGTGGGAACGGAAGGCCAAAGTGAGCACAGAGGGGTTCAAAAGAGGAACCAAGGGCTTTCATGCAGAAAGTTGGTGAGACATAATGTTAGAAGTTACGGAGCATCTCCTTGGGACTGTGATATCCAGAAAAGGCTCCCACATACTTCTGAGTGCTGCTGAGAGGGATGGTCCAGCCCTCAGCTAAGAACCACTGAGCTAGAGGAAGGCTGGTATTTTCCTCGGTTCTTAGACTAGCTTCTCTCAGTGAAGTCTGGGTACTTGTGACTTCTTTTTTCCTTTCAAGTTTATATTTACTATTTATTTATTTTTAGTAATCTCTACCACCAACATACGGCTCAACTCACAACCCCAGAATCAAGAGTTGCATCTTCCACCAACTGAGCCAGCCAGGTGCCTTCAAAACAAAACAAAACAAAACAAAAGAAAACAAAACAAAACAAAACAAAAACTAGGGTACTTACTTCTGATCCAGAGAGTTGCTCCTAGCATCTACCAGAGAAGGGCAGGTGGAAGAGGGAGTGAGGGTAGCACTGCTGAAACTGGACACAGAGGGATCCCGTCCGATAGGAGAGATATCAGACAACTGGAGGCAAACAGAAGATAGCAAGTGAGATTTAGCTGGAAAACAAAATGCCTCTGCAATGAGGAGCTCTGACACCCAGTGACCTCACATTCATAAATCTGATGCAGCAGGTTATTCAAGAAAACGACTTACAGATATCTTATGCCCTGAGTGTCACATTAGGAATCATCTACAGGGGCAGTCCAGGTGACTCAGCGGTTTAGCGCCGCCTTCAGCCCAGGGTGTGATCCTGGAGCCCCGGGATCAAGTCCCACGTCGGGCTCCCTGCATGGAGCCTGCTTCTCCCTCTGCCTGTGTCTCTGCCTCTGCACCCGCCCCCCCCATGAATAAATAAATGAAATCTTAAAAAGAAAAGGAATCATTTACAGAAGAGGCAAGGCTGGCTTTTTATTTTGTGACTGTCCTGCATTAATTAAGTCACCCTATCTCTATAAGCCCAGTATTTAGAACAGGCACTATTCTAAGAATATGGCAGAGGCCTTGCCCTCCTGGAGTTTATATTCCAAGTGGAAAAGGCAGACAACAAACAGATCAACAAACACTTTGAGAAGTGCCAGTTAGTCATATGATCCAGTAATTCTACTACTGGATATTTACCCCCCTAAAATGAAAACACTAATTCAAAAAGATATATGCACAACTATGTTCACTGTAGCGTTATTGACGATAGCTAAGATATGAAAGCAACTCAAGTGTCTACCGATAGATGAATGATAAAGAAAATGTGGTGTGTATATACAATGGAATATCACTCAGCCAGAAAAATAAATGATCATTTCATTTGCGATGAAATGGATGGACCTAGAGGGTATTATGCTAAGTGAAATATGACACAGAAAGACAAACACCATATGCTTTTACTTATAGTGGAACCTAAAAAACAAAAAAACAAGCAAAAAACAGACTTAAATATAGAAAACAAATTGAGGGGAAATGGGTGAAGGGCTGGGTGAAACGGATGAAGGGGATGAAGAGGTACTGACTTCCAGTTATAAATAAATAAGTCATGGAGTTGAAAAAAGTACAGCATGAGGAAAACACTCAATAATACTGTAATAATGTTGTATAGTGACAGATGGGGATGATGCTCATCACTGCGATGAACACTGGGTAATGTACAGAACTTTTCAATCACTATATTGCACGCCTGAAACTAATATAACTTTGTGTGTCAACTATACTTCAATAAAACAAAACGTCCTTTGGGCAGCAGGTGCTGCCCAAAGGTAGTGGTGAGTGCGATAGTAAAAAATGAAGCAGGGAAAGAGATCAGAAAGTTTCAGGGAGCTGTGGCCTTTATGTAGGCTGGTTAAGGAGTCGGTATTTTTTTTTTTAAAAGATTATTTATTTATTCTTAGAGACACAAAGAGAGAGAGGCAGAGACACAGGCAGAGGGAGAAGCAGGCTCCATGCAGCGCCTGACGTGGGACTTGATCCAGGGTCTCCAGGATCACATCCTAGGCTGTAGGAGGCGCTAAACTGCTGCGCCACCAGGGCTGCCCAAGGAGTCGATATTTAAACAGAAAAATGAACAAGATAAGGAAGCAATCACCAGAATATCTGGAAGAAGCCTATCTCAAGGAAAGGAACAGCAAGGGTGCAAAGACCACTGGCAAGAAGGAAGCTGGAGTGTCTAGGAACAGTAAAAAAGGTCACAATGACTAGAACAGAGTGAGCACCACAGAGGTTCTTTAAAGTGTTCACCTCACTCTGTCAAAGGCAACAACATTTTACGCTATCAAGAACCTCAGGACTTTTAGTGTTCTGTCATACGGTGACATACCAGCCCCCTACAGGGTCTTCTCTGAGGGATTTGGGAAGAAGCCAAAATGCTTCCCATCTAAAACACTCTAAGAGACACAGGAATACTTTTATCTTCAGAAGTCAGTGTTCTGACTCTGAAAAATGAAGTAAATACAAGAGCAGATCTGCCCTATATCCTCAGACACAATGCCACACCCATCTGAAGCCACCTAAAAGCAAGGAACCTGGGACAGGAAATCTGAGCTGCTCACCTTACAGTCACTGATGCTGCCATGCACCTGGCTGAACTCCCGGTTGAAAGTGTGGGTGAGGAGTTGCAGGCACTAGGGGAGAGAGAGGAGAGTGTCAGTGGTTAAATGAAATCCTGGATGCAAGGCAGTTAACAGGCTAAGACACACAGAGGAGCTCAGGTGCTGTCCAAACACTCCAGAAACTGAGTAAAAACACAGTGAGAGAAGCCTGACATATGCCTAACAAAGTTAAATTCAGTGGATAAAAAAGCCACTCTCAAGGCTAGAAAAGCAAACAGCTGCCACCACTGCAGTTTAGAAGTGCTTAAGAAGACAACAGTGCCCCTCCGATTCGTCCTGGTACTGAAAGGCATGGAGACTTCTGGATGGACAGATTTTTCTAAACTGCCTAGACCATTCGGTTATTGAAACATGACACAAAAGCCTTCTCATCTCTGTATTCCATTGTAGGCCAATTGCCCAGACACCATAAAGCCTGGGAGTCACTCTCAATGACCCCTCTGCTCTCTCCCACCCCGTCGAGGCAACAAGGAGTGCTGACTCTCTCTCCCCAATGTCTCTCCCGTGACCACACTTTCCTCTTCACCCTGCAGCCCCCCACCACACCTCTCATCCAGGTCACTGCAAAAAAAGACCTCTTTGGGCCTCTAGTCTGTTGTCTCCCTGAACCCATGCTCTTCCTTGTTGCCACAGGAGTCTTCCTAAAACACAACCTGTTTAAAATATTTCCATGTTACTTACCCCCAGGGTACTCTAAACTCGAGTCCAGCCCATAGAGCCTGCAGGATCTGGTCCTGCCTCACATCTCTGACCCCATCTCCCGCCTCTCTGCACGTCCCCAGTGATTCCCTAGCACTGATGTTGTAGCACACGCGGCTGCCTCTGGTGCAGCCTTCCTAGATCAGCTCACCAACACTGGACCATGGAAGCCTTCCTCTAGCTCCCCCAGACTCCAGACCTATACCACCAAGTCACCTGTGAGCTCAGTGAAGGTAGAAATGGAGTTTTATTTATTTCTACCTTCACAGCTAGTACAGGCCTTGAAACAAAGGCCCTCAAAAAAAGATGAAAACGAAAAATCCAACTAGCTCATGGAGTCTCACAGTGGGAAAATGCTCAGCAAAGAGGAAGGGATTCACACCTTGGTAGCCAGCTCCTTCTCCCGATCCACAAGGCTTTCAATGTCTGCTGAGTCGTAGCCACTGCTCTCGCTGGGGGTGATGGCGCTTTCAAAGGTGGTGGTAGAGATCTGAGAGGAGATGCTGGTGGAAGTGCTGAGGGTCCCACTGCTGAGGCTGGGGGACAATGAGTCACTCAAGGATTTGGGGATGCTGTCACCAAGTCTGTCACGCAGCAGCAGGAAGTGGCGAGTTTTCTCCACCTAAGATCAACACAACTGCCTCAGTACACATAAAACTTATTAAGATCTTTGTAAGATTTGTTTTAGAGAGAAGGGAGACAGAAAGAGAGAGAGAACACGCGCGCATGAGTGTACACACATGAAAGAGCATGCCTGAGTGGAGGGAGGGGCAGAGGGAGACTGAAAGGGAGAATCTCCAACAGAATCCCTGCTGAGCATAGAGCCTGGCATGGGCTCAATCCCACAACTCCAAGGTCATGACCTGAGCTGAAATGCTTAACTGACTGAGCCACCCAGGACCCCAAAGCTCATTAAGATTTTTTTTAAGATTTTATTTATTTATTCATGAGACACACACAGAGAGAGAGAGAGAGAGGCAGAGACACAGGCAGAGGGAGAAGCAGGCTCCATGCAGGGAGCCTGACGTGGGACTCGATCCCGGGTCTCCAGGATCAGGCCCTGGGCTGACAGCGGCGCTAAACCACTGAGCCACCTGGGCTGCTCCTCATTAAGATCTTAATAAACAAAATATTATGTCTCCATCATGATCAAAAGCTGAAAAGCGGGATCCCTGGGTGGCTCTGCAGTTGGGCGCCTGCCTTCGGCTCAGGTCATGATCCCAGGGTCCTGGGATCAAGTCCTGCATTGGGCTCCCTGTGAGGAGCCTGCTTCTCCCTCTGCCTATGTCTCTGCCTCTCTCTGTCTGTGTCTCTCATGAATAAATAAATAAATCTTAGAAAAAAAAAAAGCTGAAAGGCCAGGATCACACAGAGAAGTTGAGTGTGAGACTGATACTTTGGGAGTCATGCTCAAGAGTTTATCTGAGTGTTTCCAGCCCTTGGATACCTCGTGAAGGAGCTCCAGCTTCTCTAACTCCCACTGGTGCTCAAGGATGAGGCTATCCCCACGGGGCCGCCAGCCTGCTAAGTTCTCTTCTCCTCGCACATATGCTACTGACGTATCCAAGATTTTTCTTCTCCTCCTCTGCATGCCTGGGATGGGACAAGAAGAAATAATGTTTTTTTGTAGAGAAAACTCTGATTCCATTTTTAGCTCAAAACAAACTAATAATTCATATACACGGCAAACTAAGACATTTAGTCAAAATACATAGAATTCTGTTTATTAGTAAATATTCACCCCTTTTTCCCAAGGCAATTCTCTGACCCTCTTTTAGGACTGATTTTTATATTCTTTGATAATTATGAAGATTTGTAATGCAACTTGAGAAAATGCCCAAGTCATTGTATTATGTGAAAATATAGAAAGATTGAATAGTCTGTAACCTAAGGTTCCAAATGTATAAAAATACACCCACGTGAAGTAGGAAAGGACCTCCCTGCCCTCTGCCCACACTACATTCAGGAGCTCAGTTAGGACTGCAGTTGAAAAAAAAAAAAAAAAAAAAGGACTGCAGTTGACAGATAGCTTCAACCTCATTTTCCATTAATTTTTAAAAATATTATAGTTTTACATATCAAAGACATGAATTTATGTTAATTAAAACATTTATCAAGGAAGTATCTGGACACTGTAATTAGCTGCTATTGGGACATGGATTCACACTCAAATTCTTTTTTTAAACTAAATCTTGTCTGTGGGCTCTAACCTTCTTCCGTGTATGTTCTCTGAAATGATTCAAACTCACCTTAATCGAATGTTTTTTAAGAACCCTGACTTTTGTCCATGTTCCAGTTTATAAACATAGAAATGCACAGGGCTGCTTAAGGCCACCAAGCTAGAGGAGTAGCAGCAGCCCAAAGAAACACCAAAAAGGACACACAAATTCAACTTAATAATTTGCCTTCCTAGAGCACAGAAAGTTTGAATTCTAGTTTGGCAGCACCTATAAAGTTATACTGCCAAGGTATCTTTGGTACTAACGTGGAGAGGAAAATGGTTATGAAGTTTGCCAAGACAAATTCATTCTAATATGCCAAAATTTTTATGTTACAACCTCATCATATTTTGTTCAATACAGTTTTTTTTTTTTTAAGGATTTTATTTATTTATTCATGAGAGAGACAGAGACATAGGCTGAGGGAGAAGCAAGCTACCTGCGGGGAATCCGATGTAGGACTCGATCCCAGGACTCCAGGATCACAACCTGAGCCAAAGGCAGAAGCTCAACCACTGAGCCACCCAGGTGCCCCTCAATACAGTTTTTTTTTTTTTTTTTTTTTTTTTTTTTTTTCCTCAATACAGTTTTTATAACTGTTTTGCAGGTCACAAACGAAATAGTATTGTAACTCAGATAAAGGTCACTCTCACCACCACCAAAAAACTAGCTTATAAGATATACTTGGTCCAAAAATTTTCTATATATCCTACGTGGGTAGGATAGATTTTTGACATAATATACTCCAAGCACAGGCAAAGATATCAATCACCTCCCCAATCCATAAGGGCTTACCTGGACTACCCGTGTCTGCCATTTTGCATAAACTGAGTTCATAAATTCCAGTGACTCGATTGCTATTCAAATTAAAACAAACAACTATTTAACTTCTTGTAGCACAAAAACAGGAAAATCTTAATTCTTTCTACTTAAAACACTGTCCCTGCATAAGGACTGCAGCCCACCCTCAAATATAGATATTTCTTATTTCTTATATTTCTTTCTTTTCTTATTTCTTATTTCTTTTCTTATTCTGAACTTAAGAAGTATATTTTTCTGAGGAGTTTGTTTTCATCCCAATCTTTTTAATTACTTTAACAGGATGAATAAAATTGAATGATAAACTCAAAAATTTGTAATAAAAATTAAAAATCTGCCTTTTCTGACCACAAGAGAAGAGATGAGGGGGAAGTCTGACTAGAATGAAATGATGGGCATCAAATCTGGGAGCATGCGATTAGGAAGCGTACTGAATCACTCGTGTATTAGTAACACTTATTATTTAGGCTGGGTGGTAAGGAACGGGTCATCCCTTTATTAGTCTTGACATATTTTGATATATCTTAAATATGAATAAATCTTTAAAAAAAATCCCAATGAAAATCCCAAATCTAATTCTAATCAGTTAGAATTAATGACATCTGAGAGAACATTTAGTCCCTGCAAAATTGTTCTGTGAGTGTTCACAATGTAATACTCCTTCCTTCACTCATACATTCATCTATCCATCAATATTTCAGTAAATGCCAACACTTAGAAGTTATTGTACTCCAGGTATGAGGTTGTAAGCCAACCCTGAAACAGCAGGCCAGTGACACCGAGAGATCTGCTGATTCTGTAGTGGGCAAACCAAATGGAAGCAAAACTTGTCTCAGAAACTTACGAGTCTGGTGACTTTGAGTAGCCACTGCCAAAGAGGCTGCGCAGAGAGCGTGGCGGTGAGATCTTGGCATCCCGGGAGTAGAAGACCATGCACACGTCCTTGGTGATGACCGCTGGCTGGATGCAATGATCCAACTGAAAGCAGAAAGGAGCGGGCTCCAATTAAATGCAGACAGAATATCTGTGTCAGGACTCTGCACCTGCACAGTTGGAAAGCTGGTCCCAAAAGTGGGGGCTGGAAGATTTCAGCTCTACCAATTACTTCAACAGCAGCTTAGCAGATAATAAATGCAAGATGAGGAAGCAGTCCTTGCAGCTCCTTTATTTTTCCCAAATTAAAAAAAATTTTTTTCTGAAATAATGGCCATAATTATTTATTATGTGCAAGCAATGTTCTAAATGCTTTTATATATGACTTCTCCACATCTTCCTGAGGCAAATGCCATCATTATTACCCCTGTTTCAGAGATGAGGGAATTGAGGCACAGACAGAGTCTCTGTGGAAGGATATGCTGGCAGTAAGTGGCAGCACAGGCACCTGAACTCAGGCTAGTTCCAGGGTCTGGGTTGTTAATTGCTCCTAGGCTCTGCCCACAGCTACAAAAACAAGAGGTGAAGTTCTCTTAAAATCATACCTTTGGTCACCAAAACTGAAGTTATAACAGAAGCCATATGACTTTTTTTTTAAGTTTATGTATTTTTTTTTTTTTTCAGTAATCTCTACAAGCAACATGGAGCTTGAACTCACAACTCCAAGATCAAGAGTCACACACTCTTCTGACTGAGCCAGTCAGGCACCCCATTGTAGGGCTTTGTGATTACAGAGACTAGGAACAGAATCTAATACAATCAGAACAGTAGCAAACAGTTTACAGAAATCAGTGAATCTTTCTTCCTCATTTCCTGCAGTAATCTGCCCACTGTTCAGGTCTAGCCATTTGTGGTGATTTAGGTTCAGAGTCTCCTCACCTCTAAGTATGCGGACAAGGTCATGTAGATCTTTTCCCCATAGGGCGTCACTCTGTTCAGAAGGAGAGAGTTATGGAGGGAGCTGTCCCACACGGCCTCGAAACGGTAGAAAGTCCTGAGGTCAGAAAGGCAAGAGGGAGTCATTCAAAGAAGCTGGGTCATCTTAGTCCAGGTACTCTGTCAATAACACTACTGAATCCTACACCAACAGACCCTTGCAATGTATCGAAATGTGAGAGTGGAGCCTTTATCCCCTAGAAGGAAAAGGTAGGCTACCAGTCTCTAGCCCCACCCCCCACCCAGAAGCACTTAGCTATGCTTTTTTTTTTTCTGGACGAGCCTGCTTCTCTGCCTATAAACAAAAAAACCAAATCAATCAAAGTGATTAAGATGAAAAGGATAAGTGCCTATAGACAAAAACTGAAGGAAGAAAGCCTAAATAAGCTCCTCTGTCAGTCAACAAAGAGAGAGCAGGAAGCCAATCCTCAGGAGCTCATAAGCCTGTCTTGACATCACAGTCCAGTTCTGCTGAGCCTCAGAAATGTCACAAATTCCTGCGAGGACTGATGGACCAAACAGGCAGAATAATTTAAGTACAGAGAATCTAATTTTAAATAAAAGGATAAGAGGCTATTCTTACTGATGTTTCAGTAGAATGATTTTAATACCAAAGCTGTATAACCATTATTTGTTACTTTTCAAAAAAAATCCACATGAAAGTCAATCTTACGTTTCAATAACAACCAGAAGCTTGATTTAATAAGCACCTACAAACTATTTTTTAAGTTGTCCTAATATCTTCCTTTTTTCCTACTGGTAAAACCCCATAGACCTGACCTGACATTATAGACCAGCCCCCAACTCTGCCCGCAGGTGCGCCCGCAGGTTCCTTAACAAGTGTCTACACCTGCACAGTGCATGTTCCATCACTACTGGCTCTCACCTGGTTCAGCCAGAGTTTCTGTACACTTTACTTCCTTTTATGTTCCTCCTTACTCCTTCCCAAATGGTAACCTTGCTAGTGTTGTCTTTTCTAGATTTCCTATGAGACAAATAACTTCCCTAAATCAGATGAAGAGAGATGGGAAAAGACTTACTTCACTACTGAACGAGGACTTTTTCCTACCCCCCAAAGAATAAAATAGATAAGACAAGCAGCTCTGACAGCAGAAAGAGAAATGTTTAAAAATAAACAACCTATTTCTCACAGACTCAGCTGCCCAAGTAGCTGAACTGGTCTCTACTATCTCACAGGACAAAACAATGAAAACAGTGAATAATTATGCAAAGCTACAGAGCAACAAACCTTCAAGTTTCTGACACAGAGAGGACAAAGAGAACAGAATACCCAGCCTGAGATTCTATATGAAAGATGGGGGGGTAACATTCTAATTTGTAATCTAGCAGAGGAAAAGCTGAAGGTGCATAAGAATAAAATGGACAAGTTTAGTAAATGGAATGGGAAAAGAACTCTACCAATTACTTAAGAAGCTGTGTGAAATTGTACACACATCAGGAAAAGCCAAGGGCACAAAGGGTGCAGGATAAGGTGTTGCTCTATCCTAGGTCTGCATGGGGAAAAATTACTAAATTAACATAGTAATCTAAGCAACATAAGACATAAAGCATTCTGATAAATTAGAATCTTTATTTGCAAAAAGCCAACAGAAAATACCTAGGCATATCCTTATCAAGAAAGAGCCTGCAAAAACATAGAAAAGGCTTTTGTTAGTACAGAAAAAAACAAAACAAAAAAAACAAAAAACAAAAACGGAAAGGAAAAAAGAGAGAAAAAAATTAAAAAGGCAAATTTGTTAAGCAAAGTGAATCTAAGTGGACAATTAACAGAGAACTCCATGGGGTACAATTTGATAGCTTATAATGACATGGGTCCCTCTCCTGAGACATTTAATTAAGGAAAATGTTGGGCATGGAAGGGATGGTGGACACCACCCCTATTAAGACCCCATCTGCAGGTGACTCAGTACTGGCAAGTAGGAAGCTGCTGTGGAACTGAGGGAAAACCCAGTCAATTAGGTAACACAGGTGCAGGACTGGGAAGAAAAGCAGCTGTGACCCTTGTGGGCTCCACACCATGAGAGCTCTCTCATAGATGTATGTACATCTCACACCCAAAGTGGAGTTAAGTTCAACTTTAAACATTAAACTTTAGGCAAATAGAACAAAAGCTCTCTTAACCAAACTCCACTTAGCAACTTGCCAAATTAACTTATGCTGTGTTCCTAAAATATAAAGATGGATATCTATTTTTCACTGAGCATCCTAAACTAGTGGTATCTCATCTACCCAGACAGTTTGCTCCCAGGAGCTGAGTGGTGTGAGTGTGTGCTTATCAAGTATCAATAGTATTTGGCCCTGAACCTGTTTATACTGTACTTATTATAATCGTTTAATTTAATCAAATATTAGGCAAATCCATGAAACATGAGGGCAAAAATAATCTTTAGTGTGAAACATAACTAAGTCGAACATTTTTGTTTATTTATTTATTTATTTAGTTTTGAGAGAGTGAGAGAGCACCAATGAGCAGGGGGAGAGGTAGAGAGAGAGAATCCCAAGCAGGCTCCACAGTCAGTGCAGAGCCGGACAGAGGGCTTGATCTCATGACCCTGAGATCATGACCTGAGCCAAAATCAAGAGTTGGTCACCCAAATGACTAAGCCACCAAGGTGCCCCAAGTTGACCATTTTTAAAAGATGTGATAACTGCTGAGTTGTGTAAAAACAGCTGTTAAGCTTGGGTGTCATCAGTGTTTTTAAAAAAGGGGGCAGGGCAGCCCCTGTGGCGCAGCGGTTTGGCGCCGCCTGCAGCCCAGGGAGTGATCCTGGAGACCCAGGAACGAGTCCCACATCGGGCTCCCTGCATGGAGCCTGCTTCTCCCTCTGCCTGTCTCTCTCTCTCTGAATGAATAAATAAATAAATCTTTAAAAAAAAAGGGGGGGGGCAAATAGTAAAATTTCGAGAATAAATGATAAAAAGTTCAAAGGATTTTTGCATTTATTTAGTTATTTTTAAAGATTTAAAAATTTATTTGGTGAGGAGAGAGAACAGGCACAGAAGGAAAGGAAGAAGCAGACTCTCCACTAAGCAGAAAGCCCAATATGGGCCTCAATTCCAGGACCCCAGGATCATGACCTGAGCTAAAGGCAGACACTTAACCAACCGAGCCACCCAACTGCCCCTAAAGGATTTTGCAAGAAAGACAACCAGAAGTACAATAATTAAGCCTATAATTAAAGGGAAGGCCTTGGCCCTACAGCAAGAGCTTGACAAATTAATATGTTTATATAGCTTAAATTAAAGTATTAAAGTATGTATCTTTTTATTATATTTGACTTTAACCAATTTTTTTGGTTAATTAACTCTAAACTTCTACTGTGAAAGATAAGCTCCTTCTAACAAAAGCCAAATTAATCTCCTAAGCATCTGACTCTGGCTGGGTATGAATCAGAGGACTTTTGAAGGTTACTTTAATGTAGGCAACAAGCATTTCAAGCAAACATCATTGTTCTGTGTATTTCGCTGAGTATTCTAGAGAAATTTAAAATATATTTCTCATAGTTGCAAAGAAAATATGAATGCCAGCTGAGTATCTGCCATCAACATCCAACTGGAGAAAATACCATGTGGGGTTAATGCTGTCTTCAGAGGGATCCCTGGGTGGCGCAGCGGTTTGGCGCTTGCCTTTGGCCCAGGGCACGATCCTGGAGACCCGGGATCGAATCCCACATCAGGCTCCCGGTGCATGGAGCCTGCTTCTCCCTCCACCTGTGTCTCTGCCTCTCTCTCTCTCTCTCTCTCTGTGACTATCATAAATAAATAAAAATTAAAAAAAAAAATGCTGTCTTCAGAGAAACAGGATTGTTCACAATTCTGCCCCGGAATAGACCAGAAAGGGCCAGAGCACACTTCTTTACCTCTGCTACCACTCCCAAACGTGTACACCCTCATATTCCTTCCCTCTCTCTCACAGCTCCTCCTACAGGCAAAAAGCAAACAGACATTTTCTTTTTCTTTCCTATGCAAAACTCCAACACAAGGAAACAATGGAAAAAAATTAAGGCTGCCCCAAACTTTTAATCCTGTTTCTTCCTTTTGTCTCATTTTTCCTCTCCCTCTTTCCAACAGAGATGTGAGCACATTCTTCAGGAACAGACGTATACGGAACTCCTCTTATAATGCAAAGGCAGGGTTCTATGCCAACATTAGAACATGCAGCCACCTCTGCTTCCCAGCCCTTACCACATAAAGGAGTGAAGTCTCTGTGCACAGTGACATAACTCCTTTCCTGGGGAGGTAAGAGGGCCCCAGCAGATTTATCTCCAGTTGGACATGGGAAAGCAGACTGGCTATGTACTTTATGCACTGTCATCACTTGATTATAAAATGGAATTTCAAGGGAAACTAATTTAAAATTAAAAATAAAATAAAATTCATTATTTATAGCAGACAACCTTGTTCAGAAGAGTTTACCTATGTTAATTTATCACTTTTATGAGTAAATGAAAAGCAAACACTGAGACTCCTGGAACCTATGCCGGCAGCAGCATAGGCTGAACATGAGAGGGTTCGCTATACCTGGGAGGGCAGGTTTCCATGACACTGAGGACCAACAGACCTTTCTCCACAGCAACCCCTTCACAGGAAAACAGTCTCAGCAACAATTAATTCCTACTTTTAAACCCTTGGGTAGTATGCTGCATTTTCTTTTTCTGTTCCTGTCTCTAAGACTGTGTTACATTCTACTCAAACTCTACACAGGATGGAGCATTTTCACTCCATACAGTAACTGACCCACATACACCTATCTCTAATTCTTTTTTTAATTTACTTTTGGAGAGCAGGGTGGCAGGGAGGAAAAGGATGTCCTCAGTGAGAAAGGGATGCATTTCTGCACCTGAGCAGGAGTCACTGGTGAACAAGGAATCTTAACGGTGGAGCAATCAGCCCCCATAGGGCAGACACCTTGCACTTATGTAGCGGCCCTACCTGCTGGAGTTGTGGGAGGACTTCAGGTACTTGGCAGAGATGATATTCAGAGAGAGGATGGCATCAACTGCAGCCTCATCCACCTCAGCCTTATTTCTGATCCGGCCTACAAGGAAGAATAAAGAAACTAGGACAGGGGTACACTTAAAAACACAACAAATTCATTAAGCTGAAGACAGACTTTTACACCTGGGTAACTTCAGGTGCTGGGAGGGTCATGTGGCTAACCACTGAGTGGTCCCCCACAATTCTCCGTGTCGTCTTCCACTTACTTCCCACATTTAGTCAACTGTGAAACCTGACTGATTCTCTGTTCAAAGAGTTTCTCATATCATATTCACCTCAACTTTTCTGTCCAACACCACCCCCTACTCACAAAGGTTATCCCCTTCCTGTCTGGAACACTGCAGTGGCCATTTCACTGGTCTCCTGGCTGCTCACTTCTCCCCCTTCCAATCCATCCTACACTCACTTTACAGAATCTTCTTAAGCCACTGCCCTCATTATATCACTTTCTTGTTCAAAATTCTACAACCATTTTCAAATTACCATTAGGGGAGCCCTAAAGGATGTGCAGCACAGAGGTGAAGGGCACACAGCCTGTGGAGCTGGACTGCCTGGGTTCCAACCTCATCTTCAATGCTTTGTCTGCGAGGCTCTGACACATTGTTCAACATCTCTGAACCTTCCTTTCCTCATCTGTGAGGAAATTCTTCCCTCATGTGATTATTACAACCATGTTATATGTTTTTTTAAAGATTTTTTAAAATTTATTCATGAGAGACACAGAGAAAGAGGCAGAGACAAAGGCAGAGGGAGAAGCAGGCTCCTTGAAAGAAGCCTGATGTGGGACTTGATCTCAGAACCCCGGGATCACACCCTGAGCCAAAGGCAGACAGACGCTCAACCATGTTATATGTTTATGTTATGCCATATTAAATAAACTATTATTTTTAGAGCATTCAGGAATGTACTTGTCACAGAATAAGTACTACATAAGTGTTTGTTTTTTAAAAAATGGCACCTGGGTGGCTCGGTCAGTTATGACCTGCCTTCAGCTCAGGTCATAATCCCAGGGTTCTGGGACTGAGCCCCACATCAGGCTCCCTGCTCAGCAGAGAGTCTGTTTCTCCCTCTCCCTTTGCCTGCTGCTCCCTCTGCTTGTGCTCTCTCTGTTAAATAAATAAATACAATTAAAAAAATAAAGTTTGCAAGCCACTGCCCTTGATAGGAGAGAGTATAATCTTCCTTCTAGGGATTCTTTTGAAACTTTTTAAAAAAATATTTAATTAATTTATTTATTTGAGAGGGAGAATGAGAATAAGCAAGGGGAGAGGGAGAAGCAGACTCCCCACTGAACAGGTAGCTCAGCGTGGGGCTCGAACCCAGAACTCTGGGATCATGGCCTAAGCTGAAGGCAGACACTTAACCAATTGCACCACCCAGTTCCCACCCCCGCCCCCACAGGTTCTTAATCTGGTCCACAGATACTCAAAGGATCTATGTATAGAATTCAGGAGGTCTGTGAGCTAAAAAAAAAATACAACTTTATTTTCACAAACCTCTGACTGAAATTTGGCACTTCCTTCAATTACAAAGGGAGGGGACAATCCACAGGAAAATCAGCAATACCTGTGATGACTGTCTCCAGTAGAAATTATAGAAGTTTTCACATCATACTGAGGTAAAATATTCTGACATTCACCCCACTCTGAATGATAGAAATTTGACCCATTGCTTCTTTAATGCACTTAATGCATTAATATAAAGAACAGTTTATATTATAAATTTGTTTGGTATTTGAGCAATTTCAGTACCACTGGTTTCCTTTGTACCCTTGAACAACACAGGTATGAACTGCATGGGTCCACTTGTACACAGATTTCTTTCTTAGGGCTGCATGACAGCCCAAATCAAGAGTCAGACATTTAACCTACTGAGCCATCCAGGTGCCCCCTATTTTCTTAAAATTTTCTTTTCTCTAGCTTACTTTAAGAATATAATATATAACACATATAACATATAAAACATGTATTAACTGACCAAGTTATTGGGAAGGCTCTGGTGAACAGGCTGTTAGCAGTTAGGTTCTGGGAGTCAAAAGTTATAAGGGAATATTCAACTGTGCTTCTAATCCTCATGTTGTTTAAGGATCAGTCATACTTTATTTCTTTGTTTATTTTTATTTATGAGAGAGACAGAGAGAAAAGCACAGGCACCAGGAGAAGCAGCCTCTCTGTGGGGAGCCTAATACGGAACTCTATCCCAGGACCCTGGGATCAGGCCCTGAGCCAAAGCAGACACTCAACCACTGAGCCACCCAGGTGCCGTTTTTCTTTTCTTTTTCTTTTCTTTTTTTTTTTTTCCCTCCCTCCCTCCCTCCCTTCCTTCCTTCTTCCTTTCCTTTCCTTCCCTTCCCTTCTTCCTTCCCTTCCCTTTCCTTTTCCTTCCTTCCTTTCTTTCTTGCCCCTGTTTTCTACATTTAAAAACATAGTTCTAAAAAAATAAAATAAAATAAAATAAAATAATAAAAAAATAGTTCTGAGGGCTTCGCCACTGCCAAAGGGGTTCATGGCAATAAAAGATTCAGAATCCTGCCTTAGACTCTAAAGCTTATATGGTTTAGTCAATTTTTTCTTTTCATCATGAGACCCTGGCAGGGTTTCTAGCTATTTGCATACTAGACACATTCTGGACACTCTTACTCAAGATGTTTCTGTGTGTGGGAAACAAGACAAAACATGAAAATGCTCTCATATTTCTCCTGCATCTATTCAGACCCTCTGGATCCTTTCTGTTGTTAATTCTCAGTACAGATATTTCTCACTTGTTCTCATTTTGGCACTTACTCATCAAACTGCTTACTTGTTATTTTTTTAAAAGTTTATTTATTTATCTAAGTGCTCTCTACACCCAGTGTGAGGCTTGAACTCATGACACTGAGATGAAGATTGCATGCTCTACCGCCTGAGCCAGTCAGGCACCCCATACTGTTTTAATCATACATACATTGTTTCCTCAATGAAAATTCAAATTCACAACGAGCAGAAACTTTTCTTATGCCTTTTCAGAGCCTCTAGAACCATTCCCACAGTAACTGAGTAAAATAATGGCTGGTTGAATAATATATTCCTAATGATGGAGGCTGAGAATTAAGAGTAGTTTCAAACTCAAGGCCACATATTCTCCATACTCTGTGTTCTCCAGTACTCTTTCCACATATTCCCCATGTTCCTCTAAAAAGCCTGGCTGCATCCTCGGCTAATGGAATGTACTCACCTACCACTAGCTCACGAACATCCTTCCAATGGAGTTCACTCCCCTTCTCATGGATAATGGTCACTGTGATCCTTCGCTGGATGCCCTAGGTAATGGAGGAGGGTTGCAGTTTAGTGGGATAATCTATGATTTCCTCTTGTGTGTTGTTTTCTGGGTTGCATGATACAGGATTGGGTAAGAGGAGAGATGTGGAGAAAGGGGAAAATGCTGTCCACACTGTTACTCTAAACCAAGGGATATAGATCAGGAGCTGAGGAAGAACCTGTACCAGGTTCTAAGTACAGATGACCAAAAAAAAACCCAAAACAAAACAAAACAAAAACCAGATGACCAGATCGTGTGACTCATAATATACAACCCTCAGCTCCTATGCCCACCTGGGTCATAAGCATTTTTTTTAAGATTTTATTTTTAAGTAATCTCTACACCCAGCGTGAGGCTTGAACTTACAGTAACCCTGAGATCAAGAGTCACCTGCTCCACTGACTGAGCCAGCCAGGCACCCCAGACAAGCCTTTTTGAGCACTGACTAAATTTACTTTTGATTTACCAGAGGAGGATCTACATTTCATGCCTAAATATTTAATCCATTGTAACTTCCAACTTCTAACACTATTAAGAACTTTTAACTGTAAAAGCAGTTTCCAAACATGAAAACTGTATACAAGAAAATAAAATTGTATAAAATGACATAGGAGCTGCATGAATTATAGTAATTGAAAAAAACAAAGTCTTTTTCAAAATAGGTCTTCTAAAATATATTTATATATATAAGCAAGGGTATAAGCCAAGGTCTGAGAAAAAAACAAACATACAAAAAAAAAGAAAAGAAAAAAAAAAAAAGAATGACAATGTCTTTTCAATTCCCAAATCTACTTAAAATAGAGAGGAAAAGCAGAGAAACAGAAAGAGTTCTGTGTTGGTCCTCTCCCAGGCCCTTTCTGGTTCCCTGGTTAGTACCTGGTGAAGCAAAAATGTCCCCTGGCAGGGCAAGCCTGCTGTGTGGTCAACCACAGCTGGGATGTACCTATAAAAATAGAAATGGCATGAGAAAGCAGTTAGATGGGATGCTTGCACTGAATGCCACCTCATCTGGAAGGTCCTCCCTGTTGCTACACCCCACATGGTCTCTGTTTCTCCTGTCTTCCTCACCATCTGGGCACTTCATCACACAGTCATTTCCATTTAATGAACCTTTTCGCTTATCAATGTCATATCACCCTCACTAGACCAAAGTGCTCACAGCACAGCAGTATCTTTTGGCTCCATCCCATTCTCTTGTATAACACATATTCCATAAATAATGCACAACTGCAACAAGTGTCAAGAGAGAAGAAAGGGATCATTTCAGATTTTAGGTAGTTTTTAGGAATCAGAAAGGAATGAACTCAGTAGTAGACACTATTATTGTGGTCTCCCTCAAATGGAAGTTATAATCACATTATAGATCTGTCTACGGAAAGTACAATTTCTTAAAGCAATGTCACTATTGACAATTAAATACAGAACTGATAGAGTTATACTCTCATACACAGTAGGAACTCAGAAAATGTTCCATGGAGATGATCATGATGGCGGTACTCAGCATGCTGAACAGAGGATCATTAGGATAATATTTATTGCCTACCCTTTATATTAACTGATAAAGCCCCTTGCCTCTGTTTTGGAACAGGATCTTCTTTTGTGTTTTGCCAAGCGCATTTTTAGAGACAACTCTGAACAACAATTACATTCACCTCTTACTCTAACACAGCTCACACAGAGAAAGTAAGCTGATGTTGATTATTTTGATCTAGGTTAATAATCCTCAACTGGGGGTGATATGCAATGTCTGAAGACATTTTTGGTTGTCACACTGGAGGGGAGGTGCTATTGGCATCCTGAGGGTAGAGGCCAGGGATGCCACTAAATATCTTAGAGTACACAGGACAGCCCCCCATGACAAAGGGTTATCCAGCCCAAAACAGTGCCAAGGTTGAAAAACCCTGGTCTAAAGAAACATTCTACCCGCAATCCTCTGAGATTATTAAGGTAAGTTTTGACTATATTATGTACAATATACTTCTGATCCTTTTTGCTTTGCTGCTGAAAAAACCCACTATGTAAGTTTTCTTTCTTCGTACAAAGTGCCAGTCTCCATGTTCTTGTTGCTGCTTACAAGGCAAATTATTATTCTGGACAGTCACTTCTTTGACAAACATCTAATTCAAAGAATAATAGCAATACCACCAAAAATTCAATTCAAAACTGGAATTCAACAGTATCAATGATTCTTTAATCTGAATATGAAAAGAGAGACTCAAAATTACATTTTCTGGTTCTGAAAAACTTTGCCTTTGTTTAAAAATTTAGAAGGCTGGACTTACTCTCCTGTAGGCTCCAGTTCACTGATCTCAAACCAAACCAGAAGATCATACTTGCTCATGCTCTGGCCGAGGCTGGTTTTGCTCATGGTGTTTAACTTGGTGGCTGGAACTTGTAAAAGGTTTTAGAAAATGTCAAAATCTGGTTCAAGTCTACTTAGAAAAAGTATAAGCTTTTCTTCAAGGATACACTTAGGAAAGGCAACAAGAGTCAAGGCTAGATTTCAATGTAGAAGACCCAGATAAACATCGCTATCAATAATACTAGCATCTCTAGATTCAGAGAACCGGGAAAATGGAGAATCGACATCTTTCTCCTTATCAGCAAACAGTATCTATTGATAAGAAAACAGGTTTTGTGCAGAGTAAATGTGCACAAAATGTGAGCACATTTACTGTGAGCACATTTACTCTGCACAAAACCATTCAGAAACCTTCCTTAGACTCTCCTATTCTGTGGCATACTGAGCATGGAAATAATGTGGGAGAAACAATGTGGGTAAATAAAGTGTGTCGCCCCCCCCCCCCCCCAGGGTCTCCTCAAGGACGGAGGGCATGAGAGAAGACCCATGCTACAGCCCAGTGGTTCCCAAACCTCCCTGCACTTGGGAGTCGCCTGGGGATCTTAAAGCAAAGCCCAGGCAATTAAATCACAATCTCTAGAGGTGGGATCCAGTCCTCTGAGAGGGACTGAAACCCCTCCAGGTGATTCTAATGTGCACATAAGTTTAGGAACCACTGGTCTAATATGTAGGTACAGGATTCTATAAAATATGATCTCATGTTACATATTTTCTTCACATTTAAATTCCATATACTTAACTGTCCTGGTAAAATAAATTAGCCAGAAATGCAGTTATCTGTAAGAATTCCAGATTCTACATAGTAGGTATTTTGGAACACTACACAGAATTTCTAAAATCTGACAATACATAGAGCATTCTCTGTTCAGAACCTGGGAGCACTGGAGTGAGAGTCCAGTGACTTAGGATCTAATATTGTTCAACTGCTAATTACTATGTGGCTTTGGTTAAGTCACTTCATCTCTGGAAGTCTGTCTCTTCATCTTTAAAATATAGATTATAATATTTAGCCTGTTATCTTGAAAAGGTTATCATAATGACCCACTGACACAAAGTATCTAAAGGGGCCTTACGACTCATACAGTACTGTCAAATGTCAGCCTATCTGCACTATTCACTCCAGCTGAATTCCACATGATTTGGTGCTGTTAGTCAAGAAAAAAGTGGTGCCACTGATTCTGGCAGTCATCTGAGGACCAAAAAGCAAAATCAGAAGCCTTAAAAGAAAAAAATCTTTAAAGATACCATTGCAAAGAATCCAAATGAACAAACATAAGGCGCCCCACGCTTAGGGTGATGTGAAAGAGGCACAAGTAGAGGTGTGTTCTCACATCTCTCCGAAGAAAACGTACTCTTGACAATGTGCTAGACCCTAGATTTGGTTCAAGCAGCAAACAGCAATGCCAGTGTTTCATACACAGAGAGCCAGGCTTTGGGATCAGCCCCTGAGGATGGTTCTACATCTAAGGCAGAGCTAAGTCAGCTACTAACCATCTCGTTTAGGTGCCCTCTCAATCTGGCAGCTGGGAACTGGAAGAAAGAGAAAAGGCGGCACTGTGTCTGCCCCATCCTGGAAGGTGGCAACGGCAGAGGAAGCAAGTGCACTGGCGTGCTCAGAAAATGTGTCCAACACATGCGCATTCACATAGCCAGATATGAGAAATCGAACCAGTTCAATCTTTCTCTCATGGTCTGAAGGCAGGATGGAGAGCATGACAGAGGTGGAGAAGAAATACAGGGTGGGGTGGGAAAGTGGCAAGTGGGCAATGAGGAAAAAGGATGAAAATAAAGAAAAAGCAAAACAAGATGAATGAACATGCAGAATATATCTGAGATGCAAAGAAATGCCCAGTCACCCAACAGTTAGGAGGTGTTACATATAAAGCAGCGATATTTAGGAACAGGAAGTTTATCAAAATCTATAATAAGAAGACCAGAAAGTTGGGAGGGAAGGAACCCTATTGTTTCTTACTTCTTATTTAAATCAGGAACCAAGAATTACAGTTCCTGCTGGACACAGGAATATGTATGGATACACGGAAGTGGAGTGGGCATTTGAAAATGATTTCTGTCTGAAAAGCCATCAGAATAAGAGCCATGTCACCCAGAGAAGGGCTCACCTGGCTTGGAGAGCGGCATGGGTGGAGGGAAGAAGCGTCGAGATGGCTGAGGAGGGCTGCAAAGGAAGAGGAAGAGAACAAAGTTCAAGGCTGAGAAAGGGTCCCATGTTGACATCAATAGCACATTTAAATCCCCACTAGAAACATACCATTTGCACTTTCAGATGAGGCATAATATCAGATACCAAACACAATCCCACAGTGAAACTGAGGCTTACACATTTTAATAAAAGTCTCCTTGTGGGTCCTAGCTAGTAAGTGGAATACGAGAAATTTTCTGTTAACACTGACACTTTGCCATCACCTGAAAGCCACCATCATTGCTCTCCTCACCAACTGTGATGTTGTCTCTCTCCTCTTAGTGCTCATGCTTCCTAAGTTCTGGATGGTGAGGAAAAATTACACACAATCCTCATGTTACACCATCTCACTTTCTATCCTTTTTTTTTTTTTCTCCCCTCACTTTCTATCCTATTCAAAGTCTCTTCCTACAAAAGAGATGGTACTTCAGGTCAGCTAGGCAAAATTCAATGTGCTCTACCTATAATTAGTGTTTCGGTGGCTTAGAAAAAAGGTGGTGATGTTTCTAAGAGGAAACATCAGGTAACATGGAAAATTGTTCTTTAGTTATCTGAATCCCTTAAAAGATTTCTTTCTTCCTGGCAAGTGGCAATAACAGTAATAACAAGATCAACAAGAATCTTTGCTTATCTGGTCCAAACCTGTTAAGCTCCTGTCCTTGCAGATGAAGTGGGTGCTGCTGATAATGCCCAAAGACTTCAAATACTATCGGCTTGGTTTTGATATAGTCCACAAATGATTCAGTGACCTCCACTGCAATCTAGTAAGGAATAAAGCCAAGCTAGATTATGGACAGATTTATTATAACACACGTTTGCTACAATCAGAGTTTTAGCACTTTTGAGCATCTAGTATGTGCTGGGTATCTGACTCTGCAGGCCTCCCATACCAAGACAGGGGTTCCTCCCTGGTTTTCATTCTTTTCTCTTTTCTTTTCTTTCTTTTTCTTTTTAAGTAGGTTCCATTGCCTGGAGCCCAACACGGGCTTGAACTCATGACCCTGAGATTAAGACCTGAGCTGAGATCCAGAGTAGAACACTCAACTGACTAAGCTACTCAGGTGTCCCTTCCTGGTTTTCATTCTAGGGCAACTTTACCAAGCTTTAGGCCTTCAAGAGCCTCCATCATCTGCCCTACTTGCTGCTCTTCACACACTTAGTGTTTTGGCACAAACTCACCTGCTGCTCCTCTTGCCTATGCTTCTCTCATTGTGCCTGAGGTCTGGCCCAGGCTATATATAGCTCTGCCTGGAGGGCCTGCCCCTGTCTCTGTGCCTCTAAGTCATTCCCATACTTCAGGGCTTGCTTTAAATAGTAACAACAGTGAGAAAAACATGACTGTTGACCAGGTACCTGGTATAATATCAAGTCTGACCTACCTTTTCTTATTACACTATATCCATCAGGAAGTTTCCCACTTCCTTTCTCCATCCAACCACCAACCCCCCAAAGAAAAAGTAACTTAAAAGTATCTTTCCGTTAATAGAAATAACCTTCCCTTCTTTCTTTTCCCTTTGCATTTAACAAATATCTTTCAAGATCATGTGCTATTGTTGTTTAAATATGTATTTTATTTCCCCTAAGCTCTTTGGGGGCATAATCCCCTGTCATTCATCATCATTCCCCTGCAGTGTCAGACACAGTCCTTGTGCACACTATCCCAATGAATATTTATCAGATATATGCATGCTTATATTCATGCAATTAAAACTAAAAAAGAAAACAGTGTTTTGTGTCTGCTCTCTCATTTTCAGAGTTATCCTTTCTGCTCATACTTTAGAGACTTAAGATGTTTAGCAAAAGAATGAGAGCATTTCACGTCATGGTGAAGATCCTGGACACCAGAGCCACACTGCTCTGGGCTTAAACCCCATCTCTGCCTCTTCCTAACTCTGGAACTGTACTGAGTGATTTTAAGTACTCTGTGTCTGTTATCTCAGCTGTCATATGGGGGTTATGAGGGCCTATGGCATAAAGGTGAGGATCAAATAAATGAAGACACAAAAAAGGCACTCAGAACAGTGACTGACACAAAATAAGCTCTCAAAGAGTGTTAGCTATTGTGATGAGGATGATGACTTTGAACAGAGTCTGGGTGAGCCTTCCTAGAAGAGATGGAAGGCCTGTTGTCTTACTCCACAAACAAGAGCTATAAGGGGCACTAATGGATTCGTCATAGTATCAACTGCAAGGAAAAGAGACTGAGTCTTAATTTAGCTAAAAAAGGTAATTTAATTTTTTCTACAACTGAGCAATGCAAGTATCTTCTAGTTTAAAGAACAGTATGTTAACTTTAACAAAACTCATATTAAATGCACTTATTTTTCTAGGAAGGAAACACTAAAAACAACTCACTACATTCAAACTAATGGAAGATTTTATTGGCAGCCCAACCCCCACACCACTCATGGGGCCCATTGTAACTAAGAGAAGAAGGCTGGCCACTCAGTCCACAGAGGATTACCTCACCCCTCTAGCCACTCCCTCCATTGTCTATTCTCACCACAAAGCAGCTTGGATAATCCTCCTTCCAGGGCTGAGAAAGCCAAAGGCTGCCCACACAGGACGACTGCCTAACACCAGCCTCTCAGCCCCCAAACCTGCAATGCATTTGGTAAAAACGTCCAAGTCACTTACATTCTGCACATGATAAAAGCCCAGAGGACTTCCTCTGCCATTGTTTTTGAGTGGTTCAGTGGAGAACGCTTCATCATGGCGATGCAAAAAGCTGAATAAAAAAATAAAACACATGAATTTCGCATTACACAGTTTCAAGATCTGTTTTAAGAACCTGACTTGGAGGCGTGCTTGGGTGGCTCAGTTGGTTAAATATCCAACTCTTGATTTCAGCTCAGGTCATGACCCCAGGGTCGTGAAATCAGTGCTGCACTGTGTGTGTGGGGGGGACCTGCCTAAGATTCTTTTTCTCCCTCTGCCCCTTCTTAACCCCCCCACCCACCCAAAAAAATGGAACCTGACTTAGATCCTCTGGAAAGAAGCAGCCTACTTAAGCACAGTCTTTAACTGAGCCAAGTAATTTGTGGTTCCTTGTAATATATATGTTCTATTATCACTCATACAGCCTTTCAGATTTCATTTCAAAAAAACTGAAAGATTAATTGACCCTGACCACTTAGCTACGTGGACACATGTTGCAAGAATATCTCAGAAACCAAGAGTGAATTCAGTAAATTCCTGTTTCTCTGTAGGAACATCTTTTAGTAAGCGTAAAAACTATGAAATCATTTTGTGTGGGAGCCAAAAAAAAAAAAGAAAGAAAGAAAGAAAAGAAAAGAAAGGATCTGGCAGATTCAAGCTTCCACAAGGTAGTACTAAAGCCTGTGTTTGGTGGTCTTGCCTAGGAGTCTGACGACCTGCAAAGATTAGATTGATTGATTGACTGAATTTTTTTTTATAAAGATTTATTTATTTTTGAGAGGCAGAGAGAGAGGCAGAAACACAGGCAGAGGGAGAAGCAGGCTCCATGCAGGAAGCCCGATGTAGGACTTGATCCCGGGTTTCAAGGATCATGCCCTGGGCCAAAGGCAGGCGCTAAATCGCTGCGTCACCTGGGAGTCGCATCAAAGATTAGATTTAAATGTCATCTCTTCCAGGAAGTCTTCCCCAACTCACCCAAACAGTTGTGTTTCCCATAGCACTAGGGACCCATTTTTCTTCAATAGCAATGATTTCATTCTTTGTAATAATGTATTTATATGCCTGTCTCCCTGAAAGACAGCAAGTATCTCCTATAGTGCTCTAGATATAGAAGATCTCCTGAAATATTTGTGAAGCAACAAACTATGTTTATTTATTCTCACAGTGAGTTTTTCTCCCTCCCTATTACTCTGAAATATACAGAAGTAGAGAATTAAAGGATACCGAATCCAAAGATTTACTCCCAAACAGAAATATCCATCAGAAAGTCATCCCACATCCACAAGAAAAAAGGAGGAAAAAGGGAATACTTTGAGGAGGGTAGAGAAACCAGGATTATGAACCATCTTCCAAATCAGTTCACTGAATCTGAGGATAGTAGTGTATTTTGTCCCACATTCCCTAGCCCAGATGCCACATGTTGCTAGCACTGAAGCAGTACATATTACATGTACCTTTTTCTATTTGCTTTCTTCTCACTCTTCTCCTTACCCCTCCTCTCTCCTTCTTGCACTTTTTTTTTTTTTAATAAAGATTTTATTTATTTATTTGAGAGAGAGAGAGAGCACATGAATAGGAGGGAGGGGTAAAGGGAGAGGGAGAAGCAGGCTCCCTGCTCAGCGGGAGCCTGGGTGGCTCAGCTGATTTAAGTGGCTGCCTTTAGCTCAGGTCAGGATCTCAGGGTCCTGGGATTGAGCCCTACATGCATCGGGCTCCAGTGGGGGGATCTGCTTCTCCCCCTGCCTCTGCAACCGCCCACCACCCCCCCCAGCTTGTGTGTTGGTACACGCTCTCTCTCTGAAAAAATAAATTAATGAAATCTTTTTTTTTTTTTTTTTAAGATTTTATTTCTTCATGAGAATACACAGAGAGAGGGATCCCTGGGTGGCTCAGCGGTTAAGCACCTGCCTTCAGCCCAGGGCGTGACCCTGGATCCCCGGATCGAGTCCCACATCAGGCTCCCTGTATGGAGCCTGCCTCTCCCTCTACTGTGTCTGTGCCTTTCTCTCTCTCTGTGTCTCTCATGAATAAATAAAATCTTAAAAAAAAAAAAAAAAAGAGAGAATACACAGAGAAGAGAGAGAGAGAGAGAGAGAGACAGAGACAGAGACAGGGGGAGAAGCAGGCTCCATGCAGGGAGCCCGACGAGGGACTCGATCCTGGGTCTCTAGGATCACGCCCCGGGCTGAAGGCAGCGCTAATCCGCTGCGCCACCCGGGCTGCCCCAAATTAATAAAATCTTTAAAAAACATATTTCAGTTGCCTAACTAGTATACTAATGAAAGCTCAAAGCAACTGAATCATCTACCCAACTCCATCCCATGTTAATTTAGGGCTGCTAGTAAAAACACTCTTAATGGGCAAAATCAACACTGGATAGATAATACTTACAACAACAACAACAACTGTGAGTTATAGCAAATGATATTAGTGACTTACTGTGCAGTAATCACATTAGATTTGGGACTTGGCTATAATCTCCATAAAGGCAGTGCTTTGTCAAATGCATTAGGACCCCTAGGAAGGCCGAGGCAGATTCTGAGGGAGAGGGCTAACAGAACTCCAGAGCAGCAACCTGGTGGCCCCCTGAGGCCAACTGTGGACTTTAGGAATGGGGTGAATGAGACACCACTCTCTTATACTGTGGCCTTTCACAAGTATTGAAAAGATACACTGATGTTTGGAGGTGTTGATGAAATGTTTTCCAAGGATAGGGTCATAAGAAGAAAAACTCTAGGGTTCCAGAGGGTTATGGTATAGAAAGAGCTTGTAAGTGGATAAGGAACGAAACCTGTCACATCTTCTTTACATAACTATTCTTCAGTTGATGTGCAATTTTACTGTCCTTTATATCACACAAGTTTTCTTTTCCCCAAATACTGAACCAGCATAACTGGTGGCTGGACAACTCATGGTCTTCAGACCTGTTTATCAGTAAGATATTTCCCCAGGAAGAGCATTAAAAAGACTGACAGGCCGATCTCTATCAGATCCTGTATCTCCAACAGAGGGGCCCAGGCCACAGTGGAACCCTCTTAGCAGGCAGGATGCCCCCCCACACTCCTCCCCACAGTGAACTCTATTTCACACCATTCTAGGTTTCTGGTTCTGACTCCCTCCTGGCGTGAAAAAAGTGTTTTATTTCAGAAATTGGTAGTTGTTTACCTCTTGAGACTGTTAACCCCTCACATATGTAAAGCACTCCGTGTTGCACAAAGGCAGAATAAAGGTGCTAAGGCTTACTTGAATTGGCAGAAGATATCAGCGTACTCGGGGAGGATCCCACTGGCCTGCAGCACAGTTACCCGGAAAGTGAAGGCACTGCCCAGTTTCAGGTGGTTGCCGACCTCTTCTGAAAACCCTTCCATGACCATCTTACCATCCAGCAAAGTGCCTGACTTCAAATCTAAGGAGGGCCAAATGAACACACATATGGTTCAAATAATGCACAGATCACCCTTCAGAAAGGAGAGAGAAGAGAATTCTTTTCATTCCTAGTCAATGAAAGCAACTATCTCCCTTGACAGTGCTCATTGTTTGGTCCTCTTTTAAAATGTCCCCATCATGGTAAACTGTCTACGTACCCAAGTCATTCATTCGATTGATTTCCTCTGGAGGAGTGATGACCTCAGAACTCTGACCCTGTCCTTCCACGATCCTCAGCTCCTCCAAGGACAGACCAGAACGAGTCATTGCAACTGATGAAAAGTCATTCTGAAAACAAGGCAGGAGCAGGGGTATGATCAAGTAGCACAACAACGTATTCCCCCCAATCTCCTTAATGTCTATTTGCCCAACAAGTATCAGTGACTGGAAAACTATGTGGATTAAGAACTTCCTGAGATAAGGCAATAAAGTATAAATACCTTTACCTCTGTGATTGTTAAGACACGTCCCATGTTCTACAGAACAAGTCTGTGGTAACCTATCTTTTGTAGTTCTAGGTTCTATTTTCCAGTGAACATCTTCCTTATAAACCTGTCTTCTACCTTTTCCTTCTATGAGTTTTTCTCTTCCTGGAAGGCTTCTCACCTGATTAAAGTACTCGTTATCAAAAGATATTTTAGCTGTTCCCGATTGTCGAATTCCAGAGCCATAATCAGGAGCTTCTTCATCCGCTAAGTAGAAAAACAACAACAAGAAGGAAGGATCAAATGAAACTACATAAGAGCCAGAGAATGGCTCTTGCTGGATTAGAAAATAAACAGGAAAGTGGCAGAGTCTTTGAGTTTGAGGACTTTAATAAGACGAGATGCTAAAGAACAATCTTTTGTGTATGAAAGAAAGAAAAAAAGCTGGAAGCAGTAGAGTTACAGAAGCTGCTTCCAACTCTGTTTAAGTAAATTTACTAACCTGCTTAGTTAGCTTAATGAGACTAATTAACAAAGAATCAGTTTTATTCTTGATATTTTTCAAATGTCTTGCATGCCTAGAAACACTGATCCTTCACTTGGCAAGATGATGTTCAATACCACCCAAGAAATATTTGAAGGTATTATTAGACTGTACTTGCAGAAACTTTCATGAACTCAACCCTGGTGACTGTGCCACAGAGTTTCACAGAGAAAAGCTGAAAGGTCACTCCACACCCCATAGCATTTGGAAATTAAAAGAGAAAATTCATAGGAAATGGCCACATTCTTTCCTCAGAATGTAGGCTGAATCATGGAGAAGTATAAAATATCAGAATCTTGATCCATTCACAGCAAAATAATCAAAGGACAGAAATGTCTGGTACAAGTACTGGGAGAGAAGATTAAGCAAGAAAAAGTCTGGAAAATCCTTTGTTACTTCCTTTTTTTTTTTCTTTGTTACTTCTTGAAGCAGTTTTATAAATGACTTTTATAAAGTTAATCCAAGAGTTTTTCCTTTTTTTTTTTTTTTTTTAAAGATTTTATTTATTTATTCATGAGAGACACAGAGAGAGAGAAGGAAGCAGAGACACAGGCAGAGGCAGAAGCAGGCTCCATGCAGGGAGCCTGACGTGGGACTTGATCCCCGGTCTCCAGGATCACACTCTGGGCTGCAGGCAGCGCTAAACCGCTGCGCCACCAGGGCTGCCTGAGTTTTTCCTTATGTTAAAGGAAATCCCTTCATCCCATTACTGTCAAATAGCTGTGGCCCAGACTAAACAACCTATTTATGATACTGGAGAATAATTAAAAGGAAGCAATAAAAGCTTTCTCTAAGACAGACAAGGGATCATGCAACTGAAGTGTGGCCCATATAGAACTGGCCTGCTTTGTCTATGGGCAAAGACTCTGCAGCTCTCACCCCAGAAGATGGTCACCTACCTGCAATGGCCTGCACAGCCACACGCAGAAATCCCCGCACTTCACCTTTCTCACTGACAATGGCCACCCTATGAATCAGGGGCACAGGATACAGCAGGTTGCTCAGGTAAACAAATGCCCTAGAGACAGAAACCAGGAGACAAACATCTGAGCACCCCGCAGACAAAAAAAGATGGGTTTTCAGATTTACCAAGAATATCTTCAAGACTTCTGGGCCCTGTTTTAAGGTCACCTTTCTGTTCTGTACTACCAGACTGCCTCCCATTGGCTTTTTCAGCACAGATAATACAGAAAGAAATGCAAATGCTTAGTAAAGCAGTTGACAAAGACCAACTTATACCAAACTACTCCCTATAAAAATGACTAGTTAAAAAGACTAGTGTAGGTAGAAGAGTAACAGTTGGAAGTAGACTTTCAAGATAACTGCCCTATGGATCCTGCTAGGGGTACAGAAAAGGGAATCCATTGAAGAGCTTAACCTTTTAACATAAGGAATTATAAAGGTGTTTTGTTTTGTTTCTCCCAAGAGGTAAAACAGAAGTCAGGAGACAAAAAGAGGCAGGGAAATGTGACTGAAATACACTTAGTAATTTTAAAATAGATTCCAAATCACAGCATTATGGAAATGCTCCAGGAAATAACTATTGTTTTCAGGCAGGTGGCTGACACACTTGAACGGAGAAGCTTCACAGCCAGAAGTTTCTGAGTTCTGAGTAACAAGCTTCTAGGAGACTCTGGTTGGACCCTGAGGCAAATGTCCAGGGAGAAGACAGCTCATCCCTTGAACTGCTTTTGCTCCTGGAGTCCTAAATGTAACTCAGAAATGGAAACACAAAAGGGAAGTTACAGACCTATCATCTATTTCAAACAGGATAGCAGAGTCCCATCACGTTTGTACTCTTTTTACTTTATTTTGTAGCCTTTTTTTTTTTTTTGAAAACAATAAAAATGCAATCACAAAGCTGAGATGTGTTCATTTCAGTTAGTGGATATGATACAGAATCTAGTTCCTACTGTTACTCCTGTATTCCCACTAGGTATATGCTGATCTTTGAACAAAAGGCAAGACAAAGAGTAAACATATGCACCAAGAAATCAAACATAACTGAACGTGACACATATACTTGTCTGCTTCTTTTCCCGCTTGAATCTACATTGAAACAAAGAGAAATGGAAGATGGGTGGATTTGTGGGATTTCAACTCAAAGTAATGAAAAAAAATACTGCAAATAGACAAAATACACCGCAGAAAAACACATGTTAATAAAACTTTAAGAGCATAAATGAAATGTGAATGAAAAGTGTAACAAAAAAAAAAAACTGTAAGTAAAACACTGAATCAGATCAAATGAAGTCTACTTCCCTTTCAGTCTGCTCCAAAGGTGGGGAAGGAAATGCTAAAAAACGGGAGGATTAAAGCTTTGTTGTATAAAAATTTAAAAATGAAAAGTATTTTAAGAAGGACTGCAAACAAGACTCAAATATAAGCTACTGTGAAAGACTTTAAATAAAGACTAAGAATTTGGCATACAGTACCTAATGGATTGCTTTGCTTCCAAAGTCAGCATCATACAGACTACCTTTGTCTCTTAATGGCATTCCAACCTCACTTGCTCACTTTCAATGCCCCTTGCCATTACAGAGTCACCACACATACTTGTCCTTTGCCTGGAGTCCTCTCTGAACTCAGCCTTTGGTTTCACATCTTATGTAGATCTTATTCTGAACACCACTCTTAGGACAGGTTCCCCCAGTATTAAGGGATCTCAGTAACACACATGATTCTATCACTGCTATGATTAACATTTATTTATGTCATTGTTTAATTTGTCTGTCTCACCCACCAGACTGTAAACCTGTGAGACCAGGAATCATGTCTGATTTTGCTTGCCACTGTCTACAGAGGATCTGGTTATATTTATTAAGTACGCTCAACATTTAATCGATATGACTGAACAGCTATGTACATACATGAATAGAAAATGCTATTTGTCCTCTATCTTTAAGTAGAAGTGGAACATTTTCGAGAAAAATGGGTTACACCAGAGGTAGAGAAGCAAAGCCATCCAACTTATATACTAGGTTGATTTTTCTAAGCTAACCTCAAGATGGCTATTAACTATATATAGAACATGTTTAGGTTCCTAACTATACTTAATTGGTACAGTTGTTTTTAGACTATACCAGGAACCCCTGTTTTTAATTTTCAAAAATCTTCCCACTTAAAGGCACTGCATATCATGTTCACACATGCATTACAACAAAGTACTGTTTGATCACATATTAAAGACAAGAATCACCCTTCTACCTATGGCAATGGCTCTTCCAAAGGTGAAAGAACAGAAAGTATTCTTGTGTATTTCCCTTTTTGGAAAAGAGACTTCTGTAATTCTACAGTAGTGGCAGGGTCACTGGCACGGTAGCTACACAACTGAACAAGTACTAAACAGCTCTCCCTGTCCTATTTTCAGAAGACAGTCCTTAGCCCAAAGTCAATGTTGTAGATGTTCTCCTCTGAAGCTTTTTAAGCTGGAATTTTTATAAATACTCTGCATTCTTGAGAGTCCTTATACTTTGACCTAGCAGACTGAAGGAGAACAGGGATGAGAGAGGGGAAGATGTAAAGGGTATATTAGCATAAGTTCTGTGAAGTTACATCAAAAAGGGAAACAAATTTTGTCAACATAAAGATAAGACAGATTAGCATAATTATGGTTCTAGTTACAGAAAACAATGTCAGTTCAGACTTCAGTATCAGGATAACCATCTTTTGCCCCCTTTGATCCCAGAAGACTAGCTTAAACATTTTACATTTAATCCCAAATTATGATGGATGGTTCATAACATCCCAGCATGCCATAAGAGAACAGCTAAAGGGACAAGCTCTTTTCATTTTCATACAAAAATTCACCAGAGGCAGCCAAAGCCAAGAAACAAAACCTACAAATGGAATTTCACAAGAAACTAGAAAATTTTACAAGTGAATTATATTTGCATATGAGCCAATATGGGAAATCCAATCCTGTGAAAATCACAAAAACAGGAAAGAAGTTACTTCTTTTGCAGTTACCACTCAATTTTGATTGCAGATGAGAAATGTAGATAAGAGTGAAAGTAAAGAGCTATCTTTCACTTTATGGATGGCCATGATTTCACCTCCTCCACTAACCTCTTCCTCGAAAAGTAAAGTTAGTTTTAGAACCTGGGAAGCCAAACACATGCAAATTACTTGAAAATCAAGGCAGAGTTGATTGCTTTATACCTACACTTAAATCTGATTTGATTAAGATGAAAAAAATATAGAGAAAATAATGCATATATTTTAAGCCAGTGAATATCCATATTAAGCGGGATTCTGACTTGAGTTCTCCATACAAGTGACTCAAAATACAAATGCTTTGGAGCAAAACTCTTAACTAGGATATTCACTTTGCTAGTGTGGATGACAGAATCTGAAAGATAAAAAAGATCTTTAAGGCTCTTTGTTTTCCTACCTAACTCCTCATTTATACTTGAGAACCCAAGAGGCCTCAGTTTAAGTTAAGCCTATCTTACACCTCAGACTTCTCTTAGCGTCAGTATTCTTCCCTACGTGCCATGTAAGAGGTAGCTACATATTTCTTTCTGTGTGAGATGAGCGGCAAAAGAGTGGCATCAGAAGCTGCACAACTGGCACCAGGATCAAGCAGTTTATGAATAGAAACTTGGTTCTAATTTCCAATCCTTTTAGAACACACACAGCTATAAAAGTTTTAAAAAGCACC
The DNA here is from genome assembly GCF_018345385.1 of Vulpes lagopus. Lineage (NCBI taxonomy): Eukaryota > Metazoa > Chordata > Mammalia > Carnivora > Canidae > Vulpes > Vulpes lagopus. The sequence continues at coordinate 89,987,658 of NC_054833.1, read as the reverse complement.
ATGGTCCTATTATTTGTACAAAGAACTACTTTTCTTGGTTTTAATACAAATCAGCTTCTCCAAAATTCTAAGCATCTATTCCTGGCAATGCACCAGTAGAAAATAATATTCATGGCTACATAATCCCTTAATGTTTATTCATGGAAAAACTGAATAGATGCCCCTCCACTATCATAAAATCCTGAGACTGTCTAATATTAAATTACTCATGACCCATGATCATAATTGAGGCTTTCATGTCTACCAGAAAACTTGTCTTTCTCTCCTTCCACAATAGCGATCGTATGCTACAGTAGTTAGTCCTTGCCAGGTGACCAACATCACACTACAAGCCCAGTTCTAGAATCTTACCTCCCTACTGAGTCTGGACACTTGCTGCACTTCAATTTTTAGAGAACTGGTGCTTATCCATTTAACACTGGCATAGTTCCTTATTTTTAAAGGACTTAGCAGTATGTGGTTCAAATGCACTGTTTAAAGAATAAATTGCATACCTTAAAACCTGGACATACTTTTTGTTAATTCAGTGAGTGCTGCACTGTTGAATTTGTAATAAAATTACTTCAGCATGAAGACTGGGTGCAGACAAAGACTCCAGTATGAGGAGCATGTGCGTGAGAGCTCTGCATCACTGACAGATGGGGTCAGAGACAAGGCTTCAGTTTGGAAAACCAAACTTAACACAAAGCAGTTTCATGTAGTGCTGAACAAATATCCATTGTTGATGGTGTCAATAGATAATTTCATGAGATTCATCGTTATAAAACCTATAGGTAAAATTCAGGCAGAAGCCAAAGATCTACAGATAGGCTCAGTGAAACTGGCCAAAGAAAGGCATCCATTCCAGACAAAAGCAAACTTCATGTTCCTGATTCTTTTCTTGACTCAAAGTAAACAAAAAATAAACCTAACACTACTCCTTTATATTTACTTATTAAGATTTTATTTTTAAGAAATCTCTATACCCAAGGTGGGGCTCAAATTCATAACCCCAAGATCAAGTCACATACTCAACCAACCCAGCCAACCAGAAGCCAACCAGGAGCCAACCCAGAGCCCCTGTTTTAGATTTTATTTTTTATTTTTATTTTTTTAAAGATTTTATTTATTTATTCATGAAAGACACACACAGAGAGAGGCAGAGACACAGGCAGAGGGAGAAGCAGGCTCCACGCAGGGAGCCTGACGTGGGACTCGATCCTGGGGCTCAAGGATCACGCCCTGGGCTGAAGGCGGCACTAAACCGCTGAGCCACCGGGGCTGCCCTAGATTTTATTTTTAAGTAACCTAACACTACTCCTGATTCCACTTTTGTCCTCTTGATTCCTGCTCGTGTTGCAAATCTTTTAGTCTAACCTTGGCCTTGCTCTGCTCTCCTTCTCATGTCATCCCCATATGCTTTTTCACTCACATTCCTACAAAAGGAAGCATCAGAACATAGTAACATTCTCTGATCTTGTAATATTAGACTCTTAGCTTTAATTACTTTCTCCTCTGGGGTTTTCTCCTTCAGAAGGAAATTACTGGGCACTTTAAGACAAGGGGTACTATTCCATGTAGAGCCTTCACACATTGCCATATGCTGTACCAGATTGAATACCTCACAAACACTGCCTAAGAGCTCTCCCTCGCCCAATCAGCATGGCGCAAATTGAATCTGCTAAGGAAAGATATCCAAAATTGCACAAGGAGCCTCTTTAAAGCAAGAGCTGGTCCCTTTTCGCCCTTCTCACAATAACCTCACCAACCTTCCCACTAAAATGAACCATGGGGATCGGTCGTAAAACGGGTCATGCCCGTCACTGAAGAGATCTGATCCCTCCTCCGTCCCTGCGTCAGAGCCGGTGTCATCCACGAATGCCTCATCATCAAAATCCTCCATTTCATCTTGCTGCTCGTCAGCCAGCTCAGTGATGTCGGAATCGGCCGTGGAAAAAGTGGGGGAGGGTGTGCGGTCAGCAAGGCGCTCATTGACACAGCCGTGGAAAATGGGGGAGCTAGACACCAGGGAAGACGCCAAGGGACACAGCCAAGGAGAGAGGAATAGTCGGTTAAACAGGAAGCTACAGGTGTCAACAGGACAGAACCCACTGGGGAATCAACACAATAAAAGCAAGTGGAAAAGCAAAAGGATAAAATAAGCATAAATCATCTGGTTCAGGGGAAAGGGAACAAGGACTGGTCCTTAGAATAAGAAAAGCAAAAGAAATACATGAGTAGAAGATCCCAGGTAAATAGTGTGTCGTAAAAATGTTTATATTTTCCAATACACACAAGAGATCAGCAGGCAGGCCTCAAAGGAGCCACCCAACACTTGATGAAATAAAAAGTTGAGATGTTTATTCCAATTCCATGTCATTTTGGAGCAGAAAACAAAATGGATAGAATGGTGTATGCCAGAGCAAATATATGCCTTGTGTGGGTAAGATGTGTTTGGCCAATTCAACTTTTTACAAACCTTCTACTATCAGAGTGGAATGGATAGGATTTAACTTCTTTTCTACAATATACTATGACTTCAGCTCTTCATTTATACCTAGTTCCTTTAAAACTGTCAGAAAATTTTTGTTATGGAAAAACAATTCAAATTCCGAAATCATAAAGCTAAAAACTTCAATCTCTATGCTTTTTAAATTTTAACCTGTAAGAACCTGGACTCAGTATGGATTCACAGGGGCACTACTTGTTTTCATTACATGTTGAAATTTATGTATACACGAAAGAGGCTCAAGCGGATGACCAAGGTCTGCAGCTGGCTCACCTGTGGTAATGACTAACATGAGATAAACTGCCTTTAAAAAAAAAAAAAAGCAAGGACAGGTCGGATCAAGGAGAGGTTGCAGGCTGGTAAGCTGTAAGTCATACTATGATTTTAAACCGTGCAAGACAGAGATACAGGTTTTCTTTTTCTTTTAAATCTATCGTGTTCAACTGTACATGGTAGGGAAGACTGTCAATTACTCTGGTTGAAAGATGAGACTTCAGTACACACACTGAATAAAACGAAGGGAAGTATATCCAGCGACACAGTGGCTCTGCTAGAGTGGGTAAGATTATACACAGAGCATTTCTGCACATATTTTCTTTTAACTTTCTGTAATATCTGCTGAGGTTTTAAACAAAATCATTCACTATTTAAAAAGAAGACTGATGAAATCATCACGTACCTTCCTACCAGTTTGAACCAATGGAACCGATCATAAAATGGATCACTGCCAGTCACAGTGGCTTCACCATCATCTTGGGCACCAGAGGCCATCTCACCTGCCCTGTCATACATCTCTCGCATCAAATCCAGCCTCTGCCTAAATAAACATAAAGTGCACTGGGTTAATATTATGAAAATGCATTAAAATTTCACTTTGGAAGTATCTTCCATGCAAGATTTAAAAAAAAAAAGGGGGGGGGCTGCTCCCATCATTTAAGGAATATTAAAAAAAGATGAAGGCCAAAAGTACAGAAACTCAAAAGATGTCTGAGTGTAGAGACAAGCCACCAAAAGTAAAAAATGGCCCCCTAACCTCTACTGAATCATAAGAGAACATGGTTCAATGGTATATGATGTCTCAAATACACTGAAGCCTGTGATTAACTGGGGAAAAAATATCTCACCATGTTAAAGGCAAAAGAAACCTGATCATCAGATCCAGAACAGAAAAGATAAATAATTACTAGATCTGTAATATTACTGGTGAGCAACAGTATTTAGCACCACAGAAAAGGAAGCAGTAGTGCCATCATACAGTGGAGAGTTTGAAGGAGCCCACATGAGCAATTCATTATTATTTCCTAAATAAGATAACTGGCTTTATGAGGAATGTTTTCATACTTGAGTTTCTCCAAAGACCAATAATGTGTCGCTCCGTTCTTCAGATCCTGGACTTCTACTGCCACTACAGTGCGAGGGAAAGGCCTGTCTTCATGAGTTTTTTCCATCTCAGTGGGAAGTAATTCCGGAGGCAAAGGGGAGTACAACGTGTCCGTCAGCAGAACAAATTGAAACTGCACCTGTGTGGAAAGAAGAAACCATCCTTTATGTTTTCAGCAAGTCAGCTTCAGAAATGAGGTGATATAATCATGCCCCATGGAAAAGAGGCCAAATGTGTACTATGTGCTCAACCAGCAGCCTGTGATTAACTGGGGAAAAAATGGACACTTGTATATTATTTGTAGAGAATAATCCTAATTTCAAATTAAGCTATTTACAGAACTTGTTTTTCTAGCCTGGCACAGTGTTTTACACAAACTAAAATCTCAGTACATATATTTTGATTGACTGAATTTACACAAGAGAACAAGAGTTGGACCCACGAGGACATCTCTAATCTCTTGCTGAGTGGGGGGTGGAAATGTCACAGTTGGCCTTTCATCCTAAATTCAAAGATCACAAGTGCTACTCTTAAAAGTGTCTACAATACATGGTAAGTACTTTGGGTGTACCATGTCATTTATTTCTTGCTACCACTCTATATTTTCACCTACAGACCTTAAGTAAATGCTGGGTACAGCAGCAAGAAGACAAGACATAGTCCCTACCTGCATTTCATCTATTTCAAGAGAGGGGTAAGTAATTACAAAATGAAATGGGTTGCCAAGCCTGAATGAAGAAGATACCTTATCCCTATTTTACAGAGCTAGGATACAGCCCTGGGGGAAGAAAACGAATCTCTCCAAGGCTGAGCAGTCTGTGCCCTTTCCTGCATGTGATACTGCACACCCCCTGTCATCCTCATAGCCCCCAGACCATCCACCAGTAGGACATATAGAAGAATGAATCTAAGACATGGTGTGATGTTCTGGTAATGAGAAAAATCAGTAACATTTATGGCTTTTTACCAAGTCCACGAGCTATTTCAGTTCTTTACACCTACTCCCTCTTTCATGCCTCACAGAACCCCAGGTGGCCCATTCCCCACTGCCAAGCCCATTTTACAGATGAGGGAATGCAGGCACAGGGCTATAAGGGCCAACACATAGAGGAGTGCTGCAATTGGAGCCCGGCTGGCTGAGTGCAGAGGGCTTATCCACTACACACACCTGTCTCTCAGATCCTAGAAGAGCAAAGGCACTTAGGACCTATAGGTGCAAATGTAATGGTAGAAAACTAAAAGAAAATTGAAATTTTTAGAAACCCAAGAGTAGCATTCTCCTATTAATCAGATGACCCAGGCCTCCCACCCTCCATACCTTCTTCTTCAGTTCCACACTGATTGCGTTGGCCTCTTTCAGGTAAACAGCATTGCCCCAGAGTAAGTCCCTTAATGAAGTGAACTGGTGAGACTTCCATTTCCGGAAGGCCCAATGGGCCAGTTCAAATTCATGTTGTGTCCAAGGAGCTGAAAGAGTAAACGAGTGTAACAAAAGCTGATCTCATAACTATAAGGAAATTACATCTCTCCTCTACCTCATCTCTCTTAACAAGTTAAAGTATTTTCCCGTATTTCTCCATTCAGCTGCTTTTTGTTTTCTGCCTTTCAGTAAAGCTGACTAAATTCTGTTGATGTTATGAAGGTAGTATCTATAGTTCAGAAAACCTAAAAAAATCCTGTTTAAAACAGTACATGAAAGGAATAGACTTCTTTACCTTTTTAAAAAACATGTATCTCATACATAGCTTATAGTAAAGAAAAAGTCTCTGGTATATTGTACAACTTCATATATATCGATTTCTCTTACTAGTACAAGAAACAAAAAGGTCATATTTTACTTTGATATTGAAAAATAAAGAATCTAGTACATAAATCAGAGTTTCTCCAAAGTTAATTTGAAGCCTTGAGATTACTGGGAGGTTGTGTGGAAAAACGAAATGGTCATACTGTATTATAATGCACTAACAAGGGATCCCTGGGTGGCGCAACGGTTTGGCGCCTGCCTTTGGCCCAGGGCGCGATCCTGGAGACCCGGGATCGAATCCCACATCAGGCTCCCGGTGCATGGAGCCTGCTTCTCCCTCTGCCTGTGTCTCTGCCTCTCTCTCTCTTTCTGTGACTATCATAAATAAAAAAAAAAAAAAAAAAAAAAAAAAAATTAAAAAAAAAAAAGAATGTTTATAATGCACTAACAATTAAAGCCCTGATTCAGCTAAGAAATTCTGAGAAACTCGTAATAGGCAGGCATGACTACGCAATTATGATGAGAAATCTGCCACAAATGGCTTTAGTGTACATTAATATATTCCAAAGTCCTCTCTGGAAATTCCTGGGCATAAACCATAAGTTAGCAAATAAAAGAGATTATCTTTAAAGATCAATCTCTACATTTATCTGCAACAGATACATGAACTTCATGTGTACAGTAATTTGAGGCAGTATATGCAAACTGCCCAAAATATTTCTATGGAGATTGAGTTCCATTGGGTTCTAAGGAACCCAATCAGCTCCACTCCCACCTCAGAGAGCACAGTCTGTATTCTCCGCACTGAGAATCTTTGGAATCAGCTTTAAACTGGCTTGGTGAAATCTCAATAAATGGAAGGGTCACACACAATCAACTCCAGCTTTGATCACGGGTAAAGGGTTAATCTGATAGTACAGATCCAAAAGTTATCCAGAGGAAAGTTTCCATCTCTGGATTTCACCTTCTTCCTCCTCTTCCTCCTCTTCTGTGGTCTCTGCAGCGAGGGAGCGGGTCTCGACCTGCTTCTGTAAGGCCTGCAGCTTACTCTCGTAGTCCTGGGCAAGAAGAGAGGAGAGGACATGTAGGAGAGGGAGGGGTGGATGCAGGAGAAGAGTGAGAGCAGTGTCAAGGAAAGCAGATAAAGCAATAGGTGGAGGAAAAGATGGAAGCAGAAAACCACAAAAAAACAGAGAAATACTTAGGAAAAGCCCCCAAAGCACACGAAATAGTCTGTAAGGGGTAAATGCTGAAGCAAGCTAACTGCAGTCTCTCTCTGCTCTCTCAGATTCCAGAGTTCTTTATCTGGGGTTGATGTCCACACAGAGGGGGACTTGGAGGAGCCAAACATGTGCATCTCTTAAACTTATTTATTTGTGATATTTAAGGAGTACCTTCACACCTCAAGGAATTCCAGAAAAAAAAAACAACACTGGAAAATTCACCAATGTCACCAACAGTTCTGCTTCTCCAGCTATCTGGACAGGAACTGTGGATTCTGAAGCTCTCTGTGGATAAACTATTGCTATCTTTGCAGAATGCAGGATGCAACCTTCAGGTAACCAAAAGATCACAGGGCTAGTAGGGCCAAAATAATCTACAGATTGTATTTATTCAAGAAATATATTTTAAAATACACTATTATAATACAAAATGTATTATTAAAATACAAATAAAAAAATACAAATCAGATGTACCCTTCATTTCTCCATCTAACTCACTGCACACATTCTCAGTAAGTTTGGTATCACCTTGAGGAGGCCAAAAAAATGTATATACAGTAAGTAAACAGATATGTATTTGAGGTATTAAAATTTCATGATGGGGAAAGATTAAGAAAAAAATGTCAAAAATGGTTCCTTGGAGTGTTAATTTTAAAAAGTTTGTTATTTGAAAATAAATCAAGTAAAGAACAGAGAACTTTACATAATAAAATACCAAATCATAGTATAAGTATAGTATTTTAAGATATACTGCTTGAGTTTCCTGCTTCCTTGGAGTGACCCAATTATAGGCTTCTGTGAGACAGAGGGTTCAGGTATGGCCATGTACTGTTTTCAGAGCTCTCCTCAGGTCATAAGTGAAATATTCTTTTTATTACAAAGGACCACCGAAAGCCTTCTAACAAACTCTATTATGAAAGGAGCTCCCAATGGCAATGTTAAGAAGGATGCAAATATTCTCAAGGCTCATCATTTATCAGAGTCTCACAAAGGAAGCTTTCTCGCTTTAGTGGAGCTGGCAGTGACCGGGAGCCAACAACACAGCCCTTTTTTTTTTTTTAAGATTTTATTTATTTATTCATGAGAGACACAGAGAGAGGCAGAGACATAGGAAGAGGGAGAAGCAAGCTCTCTGCAGGGAGCCTGATGTGGGGCTTGATCCCAGGACCCCGGGATCACGACCTGAGCCAAAGGTAGACATTCAACCAGTGAGCCGTCTAGGCGTCCCTGTTTGAAATATTTCAAAATAAAAGGCTGGGGCAGGGGTACTTTTTCCCCCCTTAGAAAACCTATATATTCTTTGGTATCTTTTCAGTGAGAAGAGAAAGATGGTTGGTCTACCTAAAAATCCTCAGGTGGAAAAAATATTAATATTTTATCTTGAGGATTTTTTATTTTTTCACTTCCTCCCCAATTTTTTATAATAAAATGCATGTAACATAAAATTTACCACCTGAACCATTCTTTTTTTTTTTTAAAGATTTTATTTATTTATTCATGAGAGACACAGAGAGAGAGAGAGAGAGGGGGGGGGGGGGGGGCAGAGACACAAGCAGGCTCCATGCAGGGAGCCTGACAGGGGACTCGACCCCGGGGTCTCCAGGATCATGCCGTGGGCTGAAGGCAGCACTAAACCCCTGAGCCACCTGGGCTGCCCATGAACCATTTTCAAGTGCACAGTTTAGTGGTATGAAATACATTCACACTGTTGTGCAACCACCACCACCATCCACCTCCAGAACTCTTTCCATCTTGTAAAACAGAAACTCCACTAAACACTTAACTCTCCATTTTCCCTTTCCCCCTCCTCTGGCAACTACCTACCATTCTACTGTCTATGATTTTAAATACTCTAGGTATCCCATGTAAGTGGAATCACGTAATTTTAGTTTTCAGTGACTGGCTTATTCTTGAGGCTTTCTTCAAGAATCAGTTTACAAGCTGGTGAAACTACTGACAAAAATCCTTAGATTTTGACATTTAAGGTATGAGGATGACCTTCCCTAAAGGCTCTAGTTATGCTTTAGAAGCAGTAAAGCTGACATTAAAAGGTTTCCTGTAACAATATGGGCCTAGAATTTTAACTGCATTTAGACTTGGGAAAATTTCTATCTTTGGTTGATAGTCCAAATATCAACACCATAACCTGAACTAGCCCTCCTCTTCCTCAAACCAAGCTATACATGAGCTTCCGATAAGGACATTTTATATGTCATCAGAAAACTCTAAGTATTGGATTTTCCTACAACAAATGGATAAAGAGATTTAAAGACTACTGTTCTGTTGATTTTATGGCAGAAACTAGGATAATTATGGGAAGCACACCAAATAATAATATATTTATCAATAGCCTTTTGTGTTTATAAGAAGTCTCAACTGGTGGGGATCCTTGGGTGGCTCAGCAGTTTAACGCCTGCCTTTGGCCCAGGGAATGATCCTGGAGTCCTGGGATCGAGTCCCGCGTTGGGCTCCTGGCATGGAGCCTGCTTCTCCCTCTGCCTGTGTCTCTGCCTCTCTCTCTCTCTATGTCTATCATGAATAAATAAATAAAATCTTAAAAAAAAAAAGTCTCAACTGGTTAGATATATCTCTGTATTTATAAAGGTACTGGGTGTTCCCTCTTCTAGGATGTTCTGTCCTGCCCATCCTTGTTTTTAAGCTTACTTTGTGCCAGGAACTGCTCTTAATGTTTTGTATGGATTATGAATCTTCTCGGGGTGCATGGGTGGCTCCCTCAGTTAAGCATCTACCTTCGCCTCAGGTCATGATCCCAGCACCTGCGCTGGACTCCCTGCTCAGCAGAGGGTCTGCTTCTCCCTTTCCCACTCCCTACTCTCATGCTCTCTCTTGTGCTCTCTCATATAAATAAGTAAAATCTTAAAAAAAAAAATTATCTGAATCTCCCCAAAAACCCTATGCAGATGGTATACTATTGTTAGCCTCAGAAGAAAAAGGCTTAAAGAAATTAAGTAATTTTGTAAAAATCAGAGTTGGTAAGCATGGATATGGGATTTGAACTCAGGCAACTGGACTCCAGGGCATGCTCTTTTAATCACTATCACTCCTACCACATGCAGATGCTAGGAGCATAGTGGTCAATGAGACAAAAGTCTCACCGGAGAGGGAAAGAGTGATGATCAATAGTAAACAAATACAAGATACACCATAATTTTAGTAGTAATAAGTGCTATGAAGGAAAATAAAGGTTGGTAGGTATCAGGGCTAACAGGGAGGAGAGAGGAACAAGAGGAACTTTCAGATCAGGTGCTCAGGGAAGGTCTGTCTATAGAGAGGATCTTTTTTTTTTTTTTTTTTTTTTTTTTTTTATAGAGAGGATCTTTAATTAGAGCAGGCATGTTAAGGTCTCTGGGGGGAGTGGTGGCAATGGTGGTAATTCCAACCAAAGTAGAACTAAAGCAAGTACAATGGTTCTGAGAGGGAAAGGAGTCTGGTGTTTGTTTGTTTAAAGATTTCATTTATTTATTCATGAGAGACAGAGAGAGAGAGAGAGAGAGAGAGAGAGAGAGAGCGAGAGGCAGAGGGAGAAGCAGGTGCCATGCAGGGAGCCCGACATGGGACTCGATCCCAGGACTCCAGGATCACGCCTTGGGCTGAAGGCAGCGCTAAACCACTGAGCCACCCAGGCTGCCTGAGGCTGGTGTGTTTTAAGGAAAAGCAAGAAAACCTGCATGCATGGAGTAAGGATCGAGAAGGCTCAGAAACATAGTTGCGAAGGAGGCAGACAGGGACTGGGTTATGGATGACCTTTCGGGACATGGTAAGGACTGTGGATTTCATTCTAAGAGAAGCCATCAGGCAGTTTAGAGCTGGGAAGTAATATGGGTCTAATACACGTTTTAAAAACATCACTCTCAAACAAAACAAAACAAAACAAAACAAAACAAAACAAAACAAAACAAAACAAAAAAACAAAAAAAACATCACTCTCTTGGGCAGCCCAGGTGGCTCAGCGGTTCAGCGCTGCCTTCAGCCCAGGGCCTGATCCTGGGGACCCGGGATTGAGTCCCACATCAGGCTCCCTGCATGGAGCCTGCTTCTCCCTCTGCCTATGTCTCTGCCTCTCTGTGCGTGTCATGAATAAATAAATTAAATATTTTTTTAAATTTTAAAATAATAAATAAAAACATTACTCTCCCTGGAGAAAAGCTTGAGGACAGCAGTCATGATACTGTCAAAGCAGTGCTGAGGGAGATGGTGGTAGGTGGCCCAGGGTGCCAGGAAAGGTGGTGAACAGAGAATGGAGCTGGGGTATGCTTCACAGGTAGAAGAAATACAACATACTGATGATGTGGTCATGGGATGTGAGAAAAAAGAGGGCAATTGTGGATGGCTCTTGGATTTTTGGCCTGAGCTAGCTGCCAGTCAGCTATAAGGTTATCAGGTCATAGTTGTGTATTGGCGTCTTGTGGTCAGGGCAGAGGACTAAGAAAACATCACCAGGTTTGTCACTGTGGAGATCTTTGGTGACTCTGAGAAGAGGGACTTCACTGTGGTGATATGGAACATGAGTCTGACTAGAGTGAGTTCAAGCAAGAATGGGGAAAAGAAACAACGGATGAACAAGAAGAAATAATAGTGGTGGACAAGAGGGAAACATACAGCAAACTCTTTAAGAAGCATTTCTATAAAAAGCAACAGAGAAATGGAATGGTGGCTCTCAGGCAACATAGGAGTGCTTTCCAAGTAGTAAAACAAAGCCATGCTTGAATGGAGGTGTTCAAGAAAAGGGTAAATGTATGGTGAGTTCTTGAGAAGGGGACAGAAGATGGAATGCTGGGAAAGTGGACAGGGCTAAGGTTGGAGGAGGCCAGTCCATCCACCACCAGGAGGGAAAGATGCATGATGGATGCACAAACTACAAGTGGGCAGTAAAGGAGGTCTTCTTAGGATCACTTCTTTATCTCAGTGTAGCAAAATGGAGGTCATCAGCTGAGAGCAAGGAAAGGGCATCTTTCATTTCGAGTCTCCCAATTGTAAACTTTCAGAGTACTTCGCATTTCTCCCTCATAGCATTGATCACAAATATACCCTAGAACTACTGATGTGACTGCTGGGCTAATGGCTATCTTATCCACAACTGTGAACTTCCTAAGGCTGGGTATCTGCCATTCACCATGGAATCACTACCATCTGGTGCTTATCTGTCTTCTAGATCAGTATATAGTCATGCAGTAAGCTACTAGTGGAAGTTCTCAAAAGTTCCTTTTATTTTTTTTATTTTATTTTTTTTAATTTTTATTTATTTATGATAGTCATACAGAGAGAGAGAGAGGCAGAGATAGGCAGAAGGAGAAGCAGGCTCCATGCACCGGGAGCCCGACGTGAGATTCGATCCCGGGTCTCCAGGATCGCGCCCTGGGCCAAAGGCAGGCGCCAAACCTCTGTGCCACCCAGGGATCCCCAAGTTCCTATCTTTTAGATCAGGGTTGACAATCTACGGCCTATGCAACAAACCCAATCCCATTTTTTATAAATAAAAATTTTTACTGACACATAGCCACACTTGTTCCTTTGTATACTGCTATTCAGCTGTCGCAGGGGAGCTGAGTCGTTGCAACAGAGACCATGGAGCCCACAGAGCCTAAAATATTTACTAACAGGTCTTTTACATGAACAGTTTGCCAACCCCTGTTCTAGATCAGTGGTTCTCAGAGGTGGGTGCTGATAATCCAGCAGCATCAGCATCATCTGTGAACTTATCAGAAATGCAAATTATGGGGCACCTGGGTGGCTCAGTCTGACTCTTGATTTCAGCTCAGGTCATGATCTAGGGGTCGTGGGATCAAGCCCCATGTTAGGCTCTGTGCTGGATGTGGAGCCTGTCTGGGATTCTCTCTTTCCCTCTTCCTCTGCCCCTGACCGCCCCCATCTCTCTCTAAAAAAATAAAAATAAATAAAAAATAAAAATAAATAAAAAAATAAAAAAAAAGAAGGAAAGAAAGAAAGAAAAGAAAGAGAGAAAGAAAGAAAAAAAGAAATGCAAATGGTCATACCCTAGACCTCCTGAGTCAAACTTTGGAGATGGGACCAGCAGTTTGTGCTCTCATGAGCCCCCAGGGAATTCTGATGCACACCAGTTTCAGAACCATTCTTCTGATAATATGTACAGAGGGACGGTAGCGCTAACTTGACAGATAAGGCATTTATTCTAGGTGAGTTTATATTCCCATGGAAGAACCAAACAAGCACAAAAACAATTACAGGTTGTCATTATTAAACCTGGGAGAGCTGGCTTGGGGAGGGCTGGGGCAGCAGAAGTACATGTGAACACAGGTCCGGAAGAGGAGTTACACATGATGAGGATTCCGGCACTGAGGAAGTGCAAAAGCCCAGAGGTGGGGACAAACTTGGCATGTTCAAGGAACAAAAAGTCTGAAGTGCTTGCAGTGTGGGAATGTTAAGAGATGAAGTCAGAGAGGCAGGCAAGCAGCCAGAACATGGAAAGCTCTGTAGGCTACAGTAAGAAGGGTTAGAGTTTAAAGCACAACGGAAAGCCACCAGAGTCCACTCCTACAATCTGATTTTTGTTTTTACAGGATGATGCCGGTCGCTATGCGGACAGTGGCTTAGAGTCCAAGACAGAAATGAAGAGACAAGGTAGGAAGAGCACTCTCAGAAAGAGATGACAATGCCACACTGGAGCATCTCCGGGGAGGTGACATTTAAGGTCAAATCAATGTCACCAATCCGGGATTTCTGGTTAGATCTGTTTATGACATTAGAGACTTGGCTCCTTTTGCTAATACTGCCTTCCTTTTGTAGTGGCAGATTATAATTATCAAGCAATAGCCGGAAGGGAGCTATCCGCGTCCCAGTTCTTGTCAACACTGTACCCTGCTCCCCACCTGCAGCACCATGACCTCTCCCTCCAGGGATCCTACAACACCTGTTCTTAGATCTGAGTGGCTCCTATTTCTTCCCAGGCCCCCCCCAGTGCCGTCTTGGTCTCATTTACTTTCCAACCATGATCCAACTGCGCACATTCATCACCCTTCGGGCTGTACACACAGGGTTTATCTCACTCACAAACGGATTTGTTGATTGTATCTCAATCAGAGTCTCCCTCTCTCCTTTGTCCCTGGCTTTGGGTGGAAAGCATTCTCATTTAGTCCATACAGCAACTTCCCAAATGGAGCACTAGGCTGTCAATTTGCCTCCTTTCAACCCAAATTTTAACCATTTCTAAAAGGTGAATCTAACCATGCAAACTCCCTGTATAAAATCATTTGGTAGCTTCCCATCACACTCAGGATAAAATCCCAACTCCTTAGCATGCCATGATGTGGCCTCTGTTTCCCCTGTGCTCCTCATCTATTACCTCTCCCTGATACATAGCTGCTGTTCTGACCACCTCAAGTTACTAGCAGTTCCCTGGACCTGACGTGATTCCTCTCTCACTCTGCCATTCTTTACTTGGATAAATTCCCAGTTGTACTCTGGGGCTCTGCTCTTGGCTCAAGGCCTCTTCCTTCAAACACCTTACCCCACTCTCCCCTTGTGTGAACAACGATCACTGCACACTTCATACTGCACTGGAATTGTCGTCTGTGTCACCCTAGAAATGGTCAGATCTTGGTAACAAGTACCCTGAGTGACAGGGTATGAGACCTGAAGCAGACCCATCCAAGTATAATATTTTTCTCAAGTTCCAAATTTCATATCATAAACTCACAGGGGGAAAAAAAAAGACTCGTAGATTTTGTATTCTAATCCATAATACATGATTGTGTCATTTTTCAATATAAAAAATGCCATTTCCAAATGATCAATGAGACTGATGGCCCACTCCAGAAAACTCTTCTGCTTTACCCTGTGTCACCTCTAGCACACCACTAATAATCTGGGTGGAGAAAAGCAGAGATTAAGGGGGAAAAGAGAGGCTAAACAGAGTTACTGAAAGCTTTGTAGAAATTCAGTTTCTAGCCATATGAAAGGAACTATACGATTTCATTTTTAAAACTTTCAGATTATATGATAAAAAGATTGAAAACACAGTTAAGGTAAACTCAACTTATACTAGACAAAATTTTATTTAAATAAAATATGGCATAAAATAGTAAAGATCCCATTTAAAATAGAATTTTGATAAACAGAAAAGGGAACAGAAACCAAGAGCTTTAAATGAATCAAGTTTATGCAGAAATACATTTTAAAAAGATGTGATTTGCAACCATCTTCTGATGAAAAAGGATTAAATAAAAAAGTCAGGACCAGACTTAACACCACCCTGCTTCACTTTTCCTTCTTCCCAAATCAGAGAGAAATCACACTCGTAAAAGATAGTTTCAACTTTTATTGAATAAGGACTTTACTTTTTAACATAACAAACTAACTCCCTTTCTGAAAAGGTAGATCTTACACTCAAAGACAATCTTCAAGCATTTTATTTTAGAAATTAGGGGAGAAATCCATAGTTCATTAACAAGAAGATTCACAACTTCTTTTTACAGTAATGATGGCAGGAAACCAATACATTTCACAACCTAGAGTGGTTCAAACTAAGTATCTAGAGCAGATTTTGAAATCTTGGAAAGATGACATACACTGGATGATTATGAAAACTGCTCAAAACGCAGACTCTGGCTCTAACAGTTCAGGATATATGTTGGTCTGCACTGCACCTGAGAAGGTGTCTTCACTACAGCACACCAGAACATGTCAGCTTCCCCTCCTCCCAGGCTTTTGAACAAATCATCAAGGCAAGTCTACAATTGACCAGTCAGGCACAAGGGGTATAGCAGCTAACCAGAGGAAATCTACGTAACTTCCTACAGTCTGACAGCCTTTACTGCAGACATCGGTGTGGCAAACTCTGTGCTGTGTTGTGTTTATTTTCAGCATCAACCTGTACCTAAAGCACAAGAGGTCACTTCAAGTCAGTTCAATGGAATAAAAATCTCCACTCATTGCATTTCCAGTGAATGGAGAAAACAATCTGAAGTGCTAGAAAGAATATGAGATGAAAGAAAGAAAAGAAAGAAAAGAAAAGAAAAGAAAAGAAAAGAAAAGAAAAGAAAAGAAAAGAAAAGAGAGAAAGAAAAGAAAAGAAAAGAAAGAAAAGAAAAGAAAGAAAAGAAAAGAAAAGAAAAGAAAGAAAAGAAGAAAGAAAGAAAGAAAGAAAGAAGAAAGAGAGAGAAGAAAGAGAGAGAAAAAAGAAAAAGCCCTTTGGTTTAGACTTATTAGATGAACAGGATGTCTTTAACTCTTCAGGGAATACCATTGTGGTATATAAAACTATACTAATTAGCACTCCTTCACATTTCTGTAATTTTCAGATTATATTTCAGTAGCACACCCCCCCATTTTTCTATAATAGCTATGAATACTTCAATAACATAATTAACTGTTTAATGATGACCATTTCTCTTTGGTCATGTAGTATTTAGGCTTATGGAGAGATCCTGTCAAATTTAAAAACAAAACAATGTAAGCTACACCAATAACTCACAAAAGCATGACACTAGTAAGCTTATTTAGTAAAAAGTCAATGAAGCCATTTTATTCACCCTGTTATCTTCTAAGACAAGCATCTGCTCTGAAATACAGGAGGAGACATATGTGGCAATCAATCAAACCTTGGTTCATTTCTTTCTGGTCGTCTGAAATTAGGGCTCCTTTAGAGATCTAAACATTTTAGCAATACGAGGGCACCTAGATCAGCAGATGAAGCACAAACACAAACCTAATTCTTTGGAATATCAGTGTGGGTACAGTGCTTACCACAACCCACATTTGTAAATGAAAATGCTGTATTACTTTTCATTCTATAATATCACCTCATCACTCCCACTGTTTAGCAGGAAAGGGAGGCACCTGCTCATAACAAGATTAAAAGGTCACCATAAAAATGAAAATGTATAGGCCTATCCTATGTTATTTCAAGTAGGGAAAATGAGAGCCCACTTTTACTACAGAGTTGAAAGCCAAGTCAATTATTACTATTATTAATACAGGTATCCCCCCCAATTCGATCGAGACTGTGTGTTAGGCCACTTTGCTTCTATGAAAGACCTATGTTAGTACCTATTTTTGCTAACTGAAAGAAATCCAAAGAGAATTTTTGTTTTTATAAAAAACTGCATTTAGTGTGTCTGTTTGTTTTGCAGGGAGCCAGTTTAGAGGTAGGATGCGCATGCAGCTAGTGGCCCCACCACACTCTTTTCTGGGAAATACACATAGCAGCTCAGCGTCCAGCTACCAGAGCTCTGAACTGTGATGTACATCTGCGCTTTATCTCGATTTATTTTGTGCATCTGTTAGCAAGATGTGTCATAAGGTATCAGAAAAGTGTAAGAGAATTTTTTTTTGAGTCTGGGAACCCTCAAAAATTTTTCCCATATAAATTAATGGTAACGGCTTCTTCACTTTACACCATTTTCTGCTTATGAAAGGTTTCACGGAAACACTCTACTTTTGTATAGTGAGGGAAACCTGTAGTAGACAATGAATTTTTTGCAAGAAAGGAGCAATTAACATATCTAAGAATAATAAAGAACCAGGGCTTATGCAAGATGCACTGAAATGACTGATCTGAAGTAGCCTACTGAATTTCTCAAACCACATGGTACAGGAGATTGTCTCAATTAAGTCCAGCCATTACAAATATCACCCTAATCTGCGGAATCTGTCTCATCTTCCATAAAGCCTCAGCTGAAGACTAGAACCGTTTTAGCTACAAAAGCAAAAATATCCTGAAAGTTAATTGGAAGCAACTTTCTGTGTATTAAGAAAGCATTTTCTTAGAAGCAAAACAAAACAAAACCCCTATGGTTAAAAATAATGTATTCTAATAAGGCATAGAGCCCACACGCAAAGGAAAAGAAAACCATATAATCACAATCTTTAAGGCTTCCTTGAATGCTAATCACTATGTTGGTTGCAATTCCACACTGTCTGAAGACAAGTGTTGGGCAGGTGACTCCATGACTCAGGGGAGTCGTCAACGCGAGTCAGGCAGTATCATAGACATCTCTGGCTCTTCGCACTGCCTCTTTAAAAAAGTTGCTGAGAAGTTCAAGAGATGAGGAAGGATGTAGAAAACTATTCTTTTCTTCCATTAATATCCGTATTTTTTAGTGGATTCTCCAGTGAGGCAAACTGAGACCACGGCAAAGAAGAGTGAGGTATTGATACAATAAACGTTTATCAGGACTTCTCTCCTTGCTTCAGCATCTATCTGTGTGCATTACTACTGTTACGCAAAGAATAGTTTATTTTACATCATCTCCTTTATTCTCAACCCAACCAAAGTTAATTTATTTCATGATCTCATCATCTACTGAGAATAAATAGCACAGAGGCATACGCTGTGGCCTTCTCCCCACATCCCACCTCTTCCCTCGCCACCAATAACCTCCCTGTGAACTTATACATACTGCTCAAGGAGCCATACAAGCATTTTGTTGGCATGATTTTGGTGAATGGTTCAGAGTGTGAGTGTGTGTGTGCACGCATTTGTGTATGTGAGAAATGATATGCTAAACTTCAAAAAGCAAACTAAAAACAAATCCAGAAATGGTGCCAATTTAAAGATTTCAGTATTATGACAAATTTCATACACATACTGATACATTCAAAACAAACAAACCAACCAACCTACGGAATCAGTTCTATGTAAAATATGGTAGAAGAAGATGGGGAAGTTCTGTGATAGGATACAAAGCTGTGTACTATAAACTATGTCCAAAGACATATAGTTTTGGCTTATAAAAATTCCAATTATATTTAAAGACAGGAACAGACATGGATAAGAAATCCAAAGCTGTGTCCACATAGTCAAATGTTATTAAACTAATGTCTAACATTTATGGGGAAATAATAGATATTTAATTCTGTGTATCAAATTCCCCTCTAGAATGTCTGCAAACCAAGAGGCAGGTCTTTCTGGATATACAATCAGTTTATAGGCAGTATGAAAACATTAACAAATTTACACCAAAATAAGACCAGTCTGTGTAAATAAGTGTATTATCTAGGCACCAAGAAAGGAGGAAAGTCTCAGAAAAATAAGGGAGGTCTCAGTGTTTTGTCCAAAATTCCAGAAACTGCCCACTTATGGCATACAAACAAAAGGGAGGTGTTGAAATGTCTACCAGTGTTTTATGTTTTAACAATATTAAAATCAGTTAAGATTCGTAGGAACGCAACATTAAAACCATAATGTAAATACTAGGAAGTCAAGGCCAAGGCTAGAACCAACTCAAATCATAAGCTAACATTGCCTGTTTCCTCCACCAAGATTTCAAGTTTGTCCAGTAATTTATACTGTGGTTTCTCGACCAGCTTTGAGATTGGGTGCCGAAAACTGGCGCCTCATCCTTGGAGGTGTCACAAACTGGCTACAGTGGTTGGGCTTGTCAGTCTGCTTCTGAAAGGAACCGGCTGCACTGCCCTCTAACTGACCTCCAGTGTTATAATTACAGTAAGACTGACGGTGCTGGTGAATATGGCGCTTTGCCTGGAAAGTCTGCAGATCAGCAGTGGGGTGACCACTGTGGGAATTTAATGATTCTGAGGAGGCAGATGCCTGGCAGCGCGTACTTTTCGGTTGACCATTATTGAGAGAATTGCTTCTCCAGCGTAACTGAGGTGGCTGTTGTTGAGTGTTAATATGCTGCTTGCTAACTTGAATGTGATCTTGACTTCGAGTGCCCTGAGAGCCCCATGATAACTGGAGATCCTTAGAAGTTGTTCTACCCCCCTTTTCTTGGGTCTCCTCTTTATTTCCTTTCCTGTCTTCATCTTTTGGGATTCGAAGCTCTATTACCTCATCTTCTGTTATGATGATATGCGTCCCAGGGCTCCAGGAGTTTCTGTGTTTAGGGTTGCTCTTAAAGGGGAAGCGGGGCTTGCGGTTCTCAGGAGGGATGAACCTATGAGGTACGTTCTGCTTACGCAGCTGCTTTGCAATTTCTTGCTGTTGCAGATTCTTAAAGCGGATTTGCTCTTGCCTCATCCAGCGCAGACGTCCACGTCTAAAAGCTGGATCTCCATTCATCAGCTGGGAAACGCGCTCTTCTTTCCCAAGGTCTCCACTGTCCCCTCTGCTTCCGTCATTCTCAGACTTGCTACTGACACTAGCACCAACAGGTTCCTTTGATCTATGGTTTCCTTGGCCTTTCTGTTCTTGAGATCCAATCAGTGGCAAGACTTTCTCCATTTTGAGCATTTTGTTTCTTAAGATTTTTATTTCCTCATCTTTCATATTATTTTGCTTTTTAACTTCTTGCAAAATATCTTCCAGCTTATCGATATGAACCTTGAGGTCATCTACATCAGTTCCACCTTTACCACTGGCCATCATGTCTTCAATCTTTTCATCCCCTACACCAACAGTGTCCCAGACATCCCTGGCCACTGCCCTCCAGGAGTCCCGCTCATTGGGATCTTTCTTCCCATACATGGCACAAAGCTCTTTCATCTTAACAATGGCCAAGGCTTCAATCTCCTGCCGACTATGCCTAAAATCGTTGAGTGCAACCTCATAGCATATCTCTTTTACTGCCTGAATCTTAAGATCTGAGATGGTGACCCACTTGGAATCTTTACTCAGGCGCCTTCTTTGGGGGATTTGATACATTTTAATTGGTTCTCGTTTCTTCCCACTGCTAGGGAGGCCACATTTTTTAACAATGGTTTGCAACTTGCTAGGAGGTAGCTTTTCTCTCAGAGAAGTAATCAGTTTCCAGCTCTCTTCGCAGGACCTCTTGTCAGAATCGTCCCCGCTATCAGAATCCGCGTCCTTTGGAAAAACAAAATCAAAAAATGGCCCCGAAATAACCAAAATTAAAATGTAAAAAAGGAAAATCAAATTGAAGAAAAAACAAGCAAAAGAGCCTTAACCAAATTTAAAACCAAAACCAAAAAAAAATAATAATAAAATAAACTTAAAAAAAAAAGATAAAACAAAAACCCCCTAAGTGGTGTGTAAGTTTATTAACACATAAGTATATACAGATCATAATATAAAGATTTGCTTTTGCTTGTTTAGTAACATGAATGTGAATTCCCACTTTCTGGCTTATGTGATGAAATCTGCAATCCCATTTCTTAGGAGGATTGACACAATGACCTTTCCCTCTAAGGTCATGTGAAGTTATTAATAAAATGCTGCGAAATAACACCTCCACCATCCTGAGAAAATGCAATAAAACCTACGCCCCACACATGCTAAAATCCATGCAGCCATGTCCCCACATTTGCCTTGGTTATTGCTGTTGCTTCTTCCAGAAACTCTTTCCCCCATGAGTGAGCACAGATGCCATACAAGATGTGACGAGCAGGCGGATTAACAAAGGTTAGTAAGGCTGTAGGATGCCACGTTTTGTTTAGCTTTACTAAAAAGAGCAGCCCTAGAAAAAAGTTAGAAGAGGAGAAGGTAGAAAAAGAAGCAAACAGGGATGATGTTAAAAATGAATCCCTATTAGCAGATCACATGAGGTTCTTATTAACCAAACTGTTTTTTCTAGAAGACAAGTGAATTTTGAAACTAGGCCTTCCATGAGCATATATTGCATTTACTATTTTCTTGTCAAGCCAAACTGATGCACTACATTTGTATAATTAACGTTTGTTATCCAGAGAACAAGAAAGCATAAAAGAAAAGGATCATATAGTGAGTCTCCTTTTTTGTTTTCACACACTTAAACCAATAAACACTTCACCTCCAAAATTTTAAGAAGTTTCTGGAACATAATTAAGCTAGGCAAATATACTCTCATTAAACATTTTAAATTCCCCCAAGTAATATTTTAATAAATACAAGATATTTTCTATCTATGAAAACTCACGGCATTTCTATCTACTTGAGGAGTATCACTTTAAGTGACAACTCTTCCTATCAGCACATAAAACAGAAAGATTATATTCTGCTTATGTAAAATAGATCCATTTTAAGATGCTGTCTCTAATTCTGTCTTTCCAGCTTTACCTTTTTTTCAAAAACTTTAGTTGGGCAGTCAGGCTGCTATTTTAGGACCAAGTAAAACAGCCTAATAATTAGTCTTCAAGGGTTATCAGGATAATAATCAATTGTTCCTAACTAACATAAGTATATCTTTATAACACGAAAGCAATGCTGGATTTAAAATTCCCTATGATGGATAGGCTTAAGAAGAAGTTCTATTCAGGAAATAAAAGCAACAATTCACTTAGAAGAGTAGTTCAGGATAGTCTAGGTTTAAAAAAAAAAAACAAACAAAAACTCAGTACTCTTTCACTTGGCTGTGATTACCACAATTACATCTAGTAAATAATATCTTACTTTCTAGGCCAAAGAATCCTATGTACAGTTACTTTCTATGCACAGTTATTTCTAAAAAAAATAACTTTAACAATAATGACAATAATTTGATCCCTCAATTTGGAGGTGCTGATCTTTATTATTTCTGTTGGTCCATAAATGGGTGCTAAGCCCACATATAAGCCCTACCTAGTTGAAAATGTAACAACAAAACAACAGATAGAGTTAAATTTGTAGACTATACTTTTTTCCTTTTCACTTTTAGTTTAAGCCTCAGAATGTTTAATCTGAAGTGATAAAAGAGGACACTAATAAACATTAGAGAAAAAAGGTCTTACCAGTATGTATAAGCTAAGTTTTATATTACATAATATACTCTGACTGTTCCCACATAACTGACAACTATCAATTCATCCCATCTCAGTTTTTCTGTTCAAGATTGTTCAAAGATGAAATGAATACTACCTAATCTACAAAATAACATATATTCTAATCATTGCTTTCATATTACACTTGAGAGATAGAGATTAGGTCTTTAGACTCTAAAACAAAACATAAATAAATAAGAAAGTCTACATAAATCCAAAGGAACTCAAAATAAGTGGCCTTCATTTTTTTTTTCTTTTTAAAATACTGTCCCATTAGGGGCACCTGGGTAGCTCATTCAGTTAAGCATCTGATTTGATTTTGGCTCAGATCATGATCTCAGGGTTGTGAGATCAAGCCCCACGTCAGGCTCTGTGCTAGGTGTGGAACCTGCTTAAGAGTCTCTCTCCCTCTATCCCTCCTCCAACAAATAAAATAAAATAAAATACTATCATATTGACTTTGTAGAATATGTTCTCCTTATAGCCCCCACATCCCATACTGACCACAACACTAAAAACTCTGTATGCAAAGTTTATGTGCCAAGGTGTACACCCTATCTCACAACAAAAAAGATTTAAAGATATTTAGATTCACTTATTGCAGGGTTGGAAAAAATACTCAGATCTGGCCAATTCATGTCACTAAATGATGCTTCCGTTTTCACTAAATCCCAACACAAAGACCTCCTGAAGAGACTCTGCAAGGAGCTTGTGCAGACAGAAAAGAGAAAATACCCAGAAGACGTAGGTGAAAAAGCAAGCACAGAAAGGACCAGGTGTGTAATAGAGCACTAACTAGAAGAGAATGTTCAGCAATGGGACAATATGACGCACTTGGGGAACTATCATAATAGAAAACTCATGAGCCTGAATTACATTTTTTAATGCTGTCATTATGCAAAAATGATTATATGTATAATATTAAATGCATATTTACTGAATAATTATTCCTTTGTATCCTCTCTGTTTATTCATAAGGTGCATTCAAAATGTATCTGTTGGTTGACCAATACAGGGTCATAGAAAAATGTATTTTCTATTCAGTATTGCTACTGCCAGATATTCTTCAGGCTAAGGCATTAGAAATCAATTCCTCTGGAGGACAAGAAATCTAAATTGTATAGACAATTGGACTTAGAGGAGGAAAGCAACATCCTTGCATTAAGGAGCTGCTCTTAAAAATCCTAGCTTGTTTTCAGATACACAGAACATACGACAACCAGAACCTGATTACTTGCAAACTAAGTATGTCCCCTGGAAACTAAAAATCTCTTAGAGACATTACTTTCCCTTTATTTAACGGTCATCATCTTTATTTCAGAGCAAAGAATGATCATCAGCTCTTGGTTATGGAGAGCACCAGCCATCATCATTCTTTCTCACCTGGTCCCTTGGGACCAACAGCATTGGTTATCACCTGGGAGCTTGTTAGAAACAAAGACTCTCAGGTACCACCCCAGACCTACTGAAATAGCACCTGTACTTTAATAGGACTCCCATCTGGTGAAGCAGCACTGCTCTTACTGGAAAGGACACTGAAACAATTCAGAAGACCCAAGATTAAGCCTCAAACCCATGATTTAACAGGTGTTTAAGAGTAAGCAAGACAGCATTTTTTAGCTTTGGTTTCCTCAACTATACATTGGAAGTAATATTACTCATTTTATTTACACACACACACTCCTATCCAGGAGGGCTGTTTTGGGAATCGAAAAAAAAAAGATGGATGTTAAAGCTCCCTGTAAATTATAAAGCACTAAACAAAGTACTACTGTTAATGATACACAGAGCTTAATGATACCTGTCCTCATTTGATCTGTCACAGAACATCAGAGGCATGTTATTAGATTATACGTTAAGATAAAAGGCTCCTCATGTATCACAAGCCTTTCAAGCCCCTAGTCACACGGTAGCCAAATCCTTCCGTTTTCATTAAAAACTAAATGTCAACTAGGCCTCTCGAAGGGACTTGAACACTGCTATTATCTTGCCCCAAACACTTGATTTATTCTTACAATCCATTATCTCTTGGACTTCACTACAGTTTCCAATATAACAAACTAACTGGTTTAACCCACTGCCCGGCCTAAGAAATGAGTGGCCCTGGCTGTTTTTGCTGGAGCCCTTGGTGTTTCTGGCCCATTTAGCAACAGACTCTCTTCTTCAAAGCAGAGAATGACCAGAAGGCTGCAGTTTACACACAGTATTTTAGATGCTGTGCTTTATGCTAAGGGAAGAGACCAGTATCCCAGCTTCCTCCCTAAAACCCCCTTATCTTAAAGAACTATGAATCTCAAAAATTCCTAAATTGTATCCACAGTATCCAAAGGTTTATTATACCTTTTTCTTACATATCAAATGAATGCCAAGAAGCCTTTTATGACCAGGGCTTTGTTAACCAAAACTGGATGGCTTTAAAAATGAAAATCTAACTAATGGATCAACTTACGTATTCATGAGATTCAATTCCTATCAAACTCAGAGAATCAATTTACATCATAAAATGCCCATTATTAGCATTATCAGCTGCAACCTTAAACCAACTTCTTGGCTGCTCCCCGGACCCTCTCTCAACCTGGAGAAACCAGGCTTCCTTTTGCTGAGGGGGCTGCATAGCCCCTGCTTCTACTAACCTCCCACATGCCACAGAGACCCTTACTGAGAACTCACACTCCATGCAGGGGAACAGAAAAAGATGAACACATGCAACTGTGCAGCAGCACTTTTAGACAGTTTAACTGAAAAAAGAAAAAGAAAAAACAAAAAGTCTGCCCAGCACAAGAACAATCCCCAA
Organism: Vulpes lagopus; assembly: GCF_018345385.1. Taxonomy (NCBI): domain Eukaryota; kingdom Metazoa; phylum Chordata; class Mammalia; order Carnivora; family Canidae; genus Vulpes; species Vulpes lagopus. The sequence goes on along the minus strand of NC_054833.1, from coordinate 89,962,398 downwards.
GTCAGCCCAAGAGCAGAGAATTAGTACTATCAGGTGATCAGAAACAAAACCAAGGCAAACACCCACCAAATTCAATATTCAATATAATTATCATTAAAAGAATCACCACCGATGCATACTCAAAAACCACTACCAAGAGGCAAAGGCTACCAGAAAAGCTCCCACTAGTTCCTCAAAAAGCACTTGGTTTTGCTAGAACTAAAGATTTGACTTTAAGACATACTAGGCACAAAACTGTACCTTTATGGACACTTTTTCAGGCTAAGGCTACCAGGAGTTGTAAGTTCATTCTCCATTAAGGAAATGAGAGAATAGCATATGGTATCAGTGAGAGCTGGACAAGCAATCGGGGTAAGTGCTTATCTGTGGAACCGGGATGGTATGAGAGTAAGCTGCCCTTTTTCCTAACACAGGGTTCAAGACAGACTCCTACCAGTCTCTGCTGCTCCAAGAGAAGATCTGCTTCTTCCTTCTCCTTTTTGTATAGGATCTCCATCTCCTGTAGTCTAGAAGGAAAAGAAAAACAAGAGAAGAAAGAATAAATGTGTGAAATCACTGGGCTGTTTCATGAGTGTTATATACACCAGATGTTAAAAGAAGTGATAGTCATGGAGGCCACATCATATTTGTGCATTACCTTTTTTCCATCTCTTGCTTCATATCAATCCCTTGTTTTTCCAGAAGTTCTCTCTGGGCAAATGTCCAGTCCACAGGCTCAGAGGGGGTCTCAGCAGAAGGAGTCTTTTCCCGCTCTGCCCGTGCTTGCTCCGGATGGTTGAAACGAAACACATGGTTTTTACCCATAATAATACGGTTTCCTAGTACAAAACAGAAGCAGTTAAGAAGCCATTTTTAAAAAGTATACTTATCTAGGTTTTAAAAACCTCTCTCCCCCTCCCTTTCCCTAAGACAAAAAGACAATTTTTGGAGTTTTACAAGAACAGACATCCAAATGCTGACTATTACAAGTCAGTCTTTAAACAAAGAGTCCAAAGCTAGAGTTGCTCACACAAACATGTTCTTTATTGAAGACTTCAAACTTTTCCCAGTCTCAGGGGTGCCTGGGTGGCTCTGTCAGTCATCCAACTCTTGATTTTGGCTCAGGTCATGATCTCAGGATCCTGAGACTGAGCTCTACAGCAGGCTCCCCGCTCAGCAGGGAGTCTGCTTCCTCCTCCCTCTCCTCTGCCCCTACCCCCTCTTGCATGCTGTCTCTCTCTCTCTACCCCCCTCATATAAATGAATAAAATTTAAAAAAGAAAAAAAAAAAAGGAAAGAAAAATGGAAAAAGCAAAGTACTTAAAACAAAACAAAACAACTTTCCCAGTCTCACCTGACCGCAGCTGAACAGGCTGGGCCACCCTCTTGCCATTTACATAGGTTTCTGAGCGTTCGCAGGGCTCTAGGGTCACAATAACTAAGAACACAAACTAGTATTAGCATCACAAACCACTGTAATAAAACAATGGAAAGGAGATGACCATGAGGTTACAGGGTAACTAGAATACATTCCTGTAACCAACCAAGTGGCAAAGCATCTATATAATAGTTCATTTTAGGGTATCAAAACCATTTTGGGGTATGGCTAAAAGAAACAGTTGAATGCATTTGACAACCCTCAAAAGAAGACTGGAATGTTAGTTTTGGTGATATCTGACAGTTCAGTCCATAAAAAAAGGAAATCTTAAGTATAAGATATAGGTACTAACCCGAAACTTAAGATTAAAAGCAGCTAATATTTTGACGAAAGGAATGAGTCATATAGCACAAAAATACCATTACATTATTGTTTTGTTAGTAACCCAGGCAAAAATCAAGATTGACTTTTTCTTCCCTTTTAGATAAAAATAAGCTCTCGTGGGTTAAGATTAGAGGTCCTTCAAATCTCCCACTACTCAGGGTATTTGTTCCTTTCTTGTCTAGTAAATAATTAACATTCAAGACCAAGCCTAATTGCCTATGTTGTCCTGCTTGGTTCTTGGCAGCCACAAAAGAGCTCCTTTTGTCCAGGCGATTTTCATGTAAAATAGCTATGTCTGTCCCTGCATTTTAAGCAGGCCAGGTTTCTCCATTTTCAAATATTAGATTGTATAAGAAAGCATCACTGAAAGAGACAGGGAACAGCAAGCCTTGGGGATTTCTAATAATCTAGAATTAAAAGGCTGTTGGAAAAGCTACGACAGGAGCTCTCACCGTCCCCACTGTTGCTTCTCTCGCTCCGGAAGATACAATGCTCTTCCTGAATGTGAGCCCCACTCAGCACGATGTCCTGGCGCCGCTCAGCATCTGCTTGGCCAACCCTGAACACAAGGGGAAGTGTTTCCCAGGGAAATTCAGACACAAAAAGCACTGAAAACAACGAACCTCTTTCTCTCAAAGAATATTCTTTGGTATGTACAAAAAAGGTATCGTTTCTTTTTATCAGAGGCTTTCAACTGCAAATGTTATTTTCACATATAATCAACCTCCCTACATTAGAATAAGAAACCAAAGAGCAACGATACAACAGTGTAACTCGCTGAGCTTTATAAAAAGACATGAGTGAACTAATCTCCCTAATTAATTCATATAAGAAGTTAGGAAAAAAATTTTTTTACTTAGGGTTTTTAGGGAAAACTACATGTTAACTGGTTCAGATGACTAAGGCACTTACATAATTTGGGAAGACAGGATAGTGTGTAACTATTTCAGACGTGAAAAACAGCAAATCATTACAACAAATTTTTCAACAAACAACTTCCCTTTATTCAATCGTTTAAGAGAACAGAAAACAGTAAGTGACCAAAAGAAACAAATATACCTTGTAATTCCATCTTTGATGTAATAAAGCAGGCATTCGGACATTAGTGGGTCCTCATTGAGGTTAACTAGATGTGGGGTCTGAAAAAGGATACAGATGATCAATTTGGAGCAAGCACCACTGGGCGGGCTTGACAGTAACAGTGATCTACAGGAAGCCAATGGCTTCCTGGATTATGCACCATCCCTCAAAGAGGGAGGTCTTTTATTTATTCCTAGTTCCTAGCTGCAATTCCATTAAACAAAGAAAACACTCTTCAGGCCTTCTCAAACTGCACTAATATATTCTATTTAAAAGCATGAGTTCAGGGAAAAAGAACAAGATCCAATTCTTGATAATGTCAAAGCATGAAAAATACAAAAGAAAAATAAAGACAGGTTGATTCTCTGGATGGGTTAATCATAATTTTTGTACCTAACTGGACAAAAATCTTAAAGGGTAACAAAATATGCCACCTCAAAATATGCCACTTTGACATATTGATTATTTTGAGCTGAAGGCACCAGAAAAACAGCAAACACAGGAAGAGGCTTTCTTTGACCGCTTCCCATCATGCCTGAAGATAAGTTCTCCTAAATGACCTAAGCTGTCGTGTCCCTTCTGGGAGTACATCAACCAAGGAGGATGGTCTTGTGTCCCAGGAGAGGACACCAGAAGTCGATACCACACCCAGACAGACTTTGTCAAAAACGATCACATCTCCCATCTATTCTCCCAAGGGCCCTTCCTCTTTCCCGAAAATCATTTATTCCCTCCTGAGAGGTCTATGTCCCTTCTCCCCTTTCCCTACCAGGATGGTATTTAAATCTGATTTCTAAGCCATCTTGGGGAGTCACTCATTTTCCCCTGGGCAGGCACATTCACATACATGAGGCATATACATTCATAAACTTGTTTCGGTTTGTCTCTTATTAATCTTTTATTACAAGGCTCTCAGCCAAGAACTCAAAAGGGTAGAGGGAAAATTATCTTCCCTTCCTACAATCTCCAGAAATACTTAATTTTCATTTACTTTATAAAAATGCTTTAAAAAAAATGGGGTGGCTGGGTGGCACAGTTCGTTGAGCATCCAACTCTTGGTTTTGGCTCAGGTCATGATCTCAAGGTTGTGGGACTGAACCCTGCATTGGGCTCTGCACTCAGTGGGAAGTCTGCTTGAGACTCTCTCTCCTCCCTCTGCCCTTCCTCCCCCTAAAATAAATAAATCTTTAAAAAAATGTCCCCACATCTCCTGGCATTTCCCTCTATAATTTTTATCACTTTTTCCATGGTACCAGTTATTGTCTTTAGTTTATTAATCTTTACCTTAAAGAAAAATTTAAATTACTGACATTCAACAATATACATATCTTGTAAAAATCCTCTTCATCTAACTCTAGTATTTCTAAAATCTTTGAAAAACCAACCTTCTTTGGTGAAAATACCCCACTGGAATCCAAAAATAAGTCACATGGTCTTGGGGTCAAAATCTACTCAAGACAGTGCCAGCAAATGTGGAAAAATGAAAGAAGAATCAGATGAGAGCAGGGAATGAGAAAGATGATTAAAAAGAAATTTTAAAAAGCTCTACATTAGCACCTGCCTCTGTAGTTTAAGAACTCTGCTGTTTTGAGAAAGTCAAAGCCCTATGTGGGTAGTGTTCTTGAAAGCCCATCACAACACTGGCCTCAGAAAAGCAGAATCATAGAAACAGGTTTTGCTTCCCCTTGCATTAAAATTATTTCCCCCAACCCAGTTTTATGGAGAGTATCATTGACAAGTAAAAATTATATACATTTAGGTTGTACAACATGATTTTTTAAGATGTCCAATGTGTCAATTTAATATACACACACATCATGCAATGATTATTACAATCAAGTTAACATATCAGAAACAGGTTCTAAATCTGAATTTGAATGTAGCCAGTGATGTACCCCTTATTTTTCTAAGGAAGTAAGATGCATAAAATTAAAGAAAGAAAAAGCTTTGGAAACAGAGACCTCAGTGTGGAATTCTATGGTTTATATCACAACAGTTACTTAAATTGTTTATGACTTGTGTTAAATGTCATATTTTTACATGTTGTTAACAAAATTTTTCCATATAGTTCTTAACACTCAAAGATTGTAAAATCTCTTCCAATATACACAAAGGCACAAATGTGATCAAACCTATAACTGCTAAAACCTCTACAATTTTAAGTATGATATCTCAATAAATAATGTCTTACTGAAGGAATCATTACTTCCTTAAAGTAATCATTAAAGCAATCATTACTTTACTGTAAATCATTACTGATTTTACAAATTAAAAATCACAGGTGTTGGCAATATAGACATATAAAACACTGGTATTGTTATTCCATTCTATAACAGGTACCCTAAAATGCCTTTAAAATTATCTTCTTTGGGGGGGACCCCTGGGTGGCTCAGCAGTTTAGCGCCTGCCCTTGGCCCAGGGCGCTATCCTAGAGTCCCGGGATCGAGTCCTGCGTCAGGCTCCCAGCATGGAGCCTGCTTCTCCCTCTGCCTGTGTCTCTGCCTCTCTCCCCCCCGCCCCGTCTATCATAAATAAATAAATAAATAAATAAATAAATCTTTTAAAAAAAAAAATCTTCTTTGTTGAAAATAATGCACTAGAATTCCTAAAAAAGTTCTGACCTTGACAGAAAAACCAAACCAAAAGAATTCTAGCAAAAACTAGGAATACCTCTTACCACATAAAAACAAAAAGGGAAAACCCCCTGCTCATTCTATGCCAACCTAGAGAAATCATCATGAGACCCTGAAAAACATGTGTAAGTCTCTGATAGCCAATCTGGGGTCATCTGAAATGAAGAATCATTTATTACTGGCATGAATATATTTGCTTTGTAAATCAGTATGTGTTCCATTATTATCATATAAGAAGCACACAAAAATAATCATCTGATAACAGTTTTCCAATACCTAAAAATAACTAGGAAGCAACTTAGTAAAACAACAAAAAAAAAAACCCCAAAACAAAACCTACCTTACTATTCTAATTAGCTATAAGGTTATCTACTATCGAACAACTAAAATTATGTAAGTAGGAGGGTAACTAACTACCAGGGTCTTTAAAAAAAAAAAAAAAAACTAAGAAAGGAGCAGAGGAGGCTAGAAGGGTGAGGACAGGACTGTTTTACTCAGGACAGTGGTTGTCTGTAACACAAACTACAGAAACAAACTTGAGTGGTACTTTTCTACACAAACCTGAATAGCTGAAATTGCTTCCAAAGAATTATACATCAGGCCTGCTGGCATCTGTGGGAAAATCTACATAGAAAGAGTAGCCAAATTGAAGCAAGGTATGCTAGGTGAGAGGCTGGGAATTTAAGAGAAGCAACACTACAGGTGAGTAAATATACTGAATCATGACTGAAAGTTAGATTTACTGCCTTGGGTTTTATTTTGTAAACAGCAAACATGATGATAGGCATTTTAGAAATAGGCTGCCCTTGTACTGTATGATGAAATCAGAAATGTCATGGGCAGCCCCGGTGGCTCAGAGGTTTGGCACTGCCTTTGACCTGGGGTATGATCCTGGAGACCCGGGATCGAGTCCCACGTCGGGCTCCCTGCATGGAGCCGGCTTCTCCCTCTGCCTGTGTCTTTTCCTGTTTCTCTCTTTCTGTATCTCTCATGAATAAATAAATAAAATCTTTAAAAAAAAGAAAAGAAATGTCTGAAATTAAAAAGGAGGGGCCAACCCTGAAAGACCAGAAGTGCCTCAGTGACCAAGACAAACAGGAAGTACTTCTGTTGGGTTGAGTTTCACAACACAGTTTCCTACCTTCTTAGGTGAGAAAACTCCCAGGGTTCCTCCATCTTCCCGAATGGCCACTCCCATCTCAGCCAACAAGGCCTCTCTAGAAAAATAACAAGCACATCAGAATACCAATACCAAAATGTCACTTAAATCAGTCTCATATGAACTGGTAAGTAAAGCATGCAGAGCAAAAAACTACTGTCCATTTAGTAATACAAGTGTGAAAAATCTGTCCCATCATTCATGAAAATTTAAGAGAAACAGAACATTCAAAATAAATTCTGTTCCCATGTTAGGTAAAGTTGTATTCATCCAAATAACAACTTTGTCTCATTGGACTTTGGAGGCAGACAGTAACTCATAAATAATATGCCTACTAACATAAAAAAAGGAGGACAGGGATATCCCTTAAGGCCAGACATCTAACTCAAAGAACCATTTCTTCAAAATCTAAGAAAGCAATCAGAAAGTAATTTTGTTTTTTGTTTTTTTTTTTGTTTTTTTTTTATTTTTTTTCAGAAAGTAATTTTGATATATGAAGATTGTTCATAAATGTGGTGATTTTCTCAAATGTGATCCTCCCATGCACACCATCATACTGATTCAACAATTCTAAGTTAAAATCCCAATAATAAGAACATTCTAGTTGTTTGGTATATCCACTGTATCTATACATCAGCACTCACTTCTACCTCACCTTCCAAAAAGGGGGAAGACAAGTCTGACCTTTTTTAAATGTACATTCATCCCAACAGGAAAAGTATTATTTTAGGTTATGTTCACTGTCACGGTAGAGAACTGAGAGGTTAAAGTAAAAAAGGGATTTTAAAACTCTGCAACTAAAACTATTTCACCTCTTATGTAAGAGGTTCTATAAAACAGAACTCATAGACAATCATTACAGAGCTTTATTATTTGGGCCTTTATCAAAGGTGGTTGTTTTGCAAAGTAAAACTCTATTCCAGGGTGCCTGGGTGGCTCAGCTGGTTAAGCGTCTAACTCTTGATGGTCTTGGGATCATGGGATCGAGCCCTGAGTTGGGCTCCATGCTGGGTGCAGAGATTGCTTGGGATTCTCACTCTCCCTCTGCCCCTTTCCCATTTGAAGAAAGTTAAAAAAAGAAAAACACCCCACAAAAAACCCTCAATTCCTCAATATCTTCCATTTTACCTGAACTATGAGCGCCATGCAGTATGGTAATGAGAACAAGACTCCCAAGAGAACATCTGACTATATAAGCTCTGCTGGGGGAAGGCCCAGAACAGGCTGAGTTCTGTTCTATTCTGTGGTTGGTTTGCAGGGGGGTGGGGGGACGGGACTTCATTTTTACTTTCAGCTCAATTTCTTCTTTTATAAAAGGAATCCCAGTTCCCCTGAGAATGTGCAGACACCTCAAGAGCTTAACTTGCTGACCTCTCCATTCTGATGGCTTCTGTTTTACGCAGCTTCTCTTCCCAGGTCTCATTCAGCTCAGCAATGATCTTCTCCGATTCCTAAGGGAGGAAGTCCACAGTTAAAGTGGAGAGGAGCCTTATGATGTATGTGCTACGTCCAGGAAAGACAGCAAGAAGCACACGATGCCCTTTGTGAGTATGAGGCAGAATCTAATACAATACGATCTTTTTTCCTTTCTTAATATTATGTGCAATAAGATCATGAAGACTAGGCCTAACATTAAATCAGTCATATATATAGAAATTTTCCTAAGCCCTAGCAAAAATACCCTAAAAATGAGTATGTCCTTGTGCATAGAAGAAGAGTAATATTAACATCCCACAAAGTGAGACACTATTTCTGACAGCCACTTCCACAAGAGAACAATTTATTGCTTTTGTCTCACCATAATTTCACCATAAAACACCGATGGGGCTCAGAACACGTTCACCTAAAATACAGCATCTTGGCATATTGACCATTTTAAGCTGAAGTAATTTGAGAAATGTTATCTGCAGGAAGGACCTTGATCTCCTCAAACAGGTTTTAAGGTCCTCATGAGAGATGCCTTCTTACACCTGAAGGGAAGGAACATCCTCATCTCCAAAGATGGAGGACCACCAGGAGGAATGTGAACAAATAGGCCTTGATAAGTCTCCCACAGGTCCTATCATAATTTTCTACGACTCGTCCCTCTTTATCAAATCTAGCAAAAACATGCTCAGGTTTAATATTTCTTTGGGGGAACCCTGGGTGGCGCAGCGGTTTAGCGCCTGCCTTTGGCCCAGGGCGCAATCCTGGAGACCCAGGATCGAATCCCACGTCGGGCTCCCAGTGCATGGAGCCTGTTTCTCCCTCTGCCTATGTCTCCGCCTCTCTCTCTCTCTCTGATGACTATCATAAATAAATAAAAATTTAAACAAAAATATTTCTTTGGGCTTTTATTTCCTTATGAAGGCTCCCATGTCACATAAAACTCATAATAAATAAATTTGTGTTTTTCTCTTATTAATCTGCCTTTTGTTTGTAGAAGCCACAGAGAAGAACCTGAAGGGTAAATGAATGATATTTTAACTCCTCTACAACACAATACCCTTCTGAACACAACCCAGTACCTGATATAGAAAGGGTTAGTATTAACCTCAGCCAAAGCCATATAGCCACTGAAGTGACAGCTTCCTAGTCTCCTACTGAGTGTTTATGAATGCCAGAAATATAAGAACTAAAACCTGTTTCCTGCTCTCAAGGAGTTTACTGTATACTAGGGAGACAGAAGTAATGATGATTCCTTCATTCAGTAATTATATATCACTATGTTATTTGTTGAGCCCTGTTTCCGGCAACTAGGGATGTGGCAGGGAACAAAACCCCTGATTTCGTGAGACTTACATTCTAGTAAAGAGACTGAAATAATCAATTTTAATCAATAATTCAAATATATAATACATTAGATAGCAGGTGCCTTGGGAAAAAAGCAAGAAAAGGAAAAGAGTACATGAGGGAGCATCTGGGAATAGGGCTGTTAGAACAGGGCTCACTGACGAGGTTCTGTGCAAGCAGAGAAAAGAGCAGGAGCTACCACACAAGGAAAGAGGTAAGAAAAGCCTGGCACTTCCCAGGAATCACAGTGTGACCACAGCAGCATGCTTGCAGACTGTGAATGGGTAGGGCAGAAGAAAACCACAGAACAGTGTGCCACATGCTAGAACTGACGTGTTCACAGGTTGCTGGAGAATGGGTGAGCACAAAAATAATGCTTAGACTTATGAATGAAGGACAAGTAGGAATCAATTCAGTGAAAAAATGGAAAGAGGATGAAGACCTGAAAGGAGGATGAGCAAAGCTCTTCTGCAAAAATCAGAAGAAGATCTAGTCATGGAGACAAAATTAGAAAGTCAAATGATGATGCCAAGGAGCATAACAGTGATGAGATGACAGTTCTGATGATGGCAGCGCCAGTGATTCAGGATGAAAACCCTGCACAGTTTACAAAATAACTCACTGTTTGATTCATTTAACAGGCTATTGTAAGAAGCCTCTGGGATCTGAAAACATAATTATCTACATAGAAACAGCGAGCATATAATACAATCAACCCTAAGGTGTCTGTGATTTGATTTTCTGGAACGAGGCATGGGAGCATGTTAAATTCCAGGCAGCAGCTGCAAAAGCAAATACAGGAATCAGGAGAAACAAACAGCAGAGCATCATGATGATCATGACAATGGTGAAGAACAACGAGCTAAGCAGGGCAGAGAGCAAAACTGACGATCGAGTTGGAAAAGTCAGACACAGCATGGGCATCAGTAGGGTCCACATAAAGGGGCCATTGAAAATCAAGTGCTCGTTGTGAAGAGAGCCAGTCACAAAGTGGGAGATGCTAGAACAAGTCTGCAGAGGGACTGTGAATGGTGGAGAGGAAGAGACAAACCACCTAAATTGGCTGTCATTAACCCTCTGGACACTCACAGAGAATGAAAGACTAAAACAGCTACCTGAACAGCATCTCTACAACAGCTTCCAAGAAGACTGACTCAACATGCAGTGCACATGCCCCTCCCAAGCTAAGAGAGGAACCAATGGGCTACACTAGAGGGCCAGCAACCAAAAACACCCATACAATTTAAGGAAGGACAGAGACGGTCAGGAAAGCAACTGAACCAAGTGGTCAGTAAGCACCACAGAAGTTATTCAAACAACTCTTAACAGAGTAGCATTAAATACTTTTGCATAGGATCATGAAAGGGCAAATACAAGATGAACTGGTACCATATCCATATTGTATAGGATAGCAAAGCTTATTAAAGATTGCTGGAGAGAAACCTTTACAATCTCAAAATGGTAACTTTGAAAACAAAGGACTAGGGACAACAGGCTGCTTAAACCAGAGCATCTAGACTAGTGCTTATTATGCAGAGTGTGGCCCACAAATCACTGATGTGATGGAATACAAACCGACCCATGAGGAACTTAAATATCTTCTTTTTCCTGGTTGATTATTTTCAGGAAAAGACCATGTCTGATAAGAGATCTATATGGCTGTATGAAAGTTATTCTATTTTGGGGCAACTGTAAATTCACCCCAAGGTAGCAAAATCACTGTCTAGGGATCCTGTTGTCATTCTGATGCCAACTCTAATGTGAACTCTCTGATTTTACTTTCCACTTGGAGGGTAAATCAGGACATGATCTCTTTGTAAAAGAGATTTATGAATTAGCTGAATTTGGTACTACTTTTTGCAACAGCTTCATGTTGCAATTTTTATATTGTCTAAAAAGCTATTTCTTAAAACTCTGAAGGTTAAAGAAAATGATATTGAACAAAACTTCAGTGCTAGAAAAAGCCATTTATTACAGAACCATTCTAGAGATAAAGAAAATGGGAACCAGAGACACTAAGAGACTAATCTGAGGCCACACTACTTCCTGAGCCACTAGAGCAGAGTTTCTTGACTCTTTATGTTCTTTCTTCAATTAAGGCAGAAATTAATAGGCTTCAAAGAAAATATTCTACAGAGATGCCTGGGTGGCTCAGCAGTTGAGCATCTGCCTTCAATACAGGGCATGATCCTGGAGTCCCGAGATCGAGTTCCACATCGGGCTCCCTGCATGGAGCGTGCTTCTCCCTCTGCCTGTGTCTCTGCCTGTCTCTGTATCTCTCATAAATAAATAAATAAAATCTTTAAAAAAAGAAAAAGAAAAAGGAAGAAAATATTCTGTAAAACCGCTCACCATCAATTAAGAAAGAGTCAAGGATATTATTTCTTCAAGTCTGAATAGCACACTTAGCATAAATAAAACTGAGATGTTGACAAGAGATGGCTTTTGGTCGCTGAGTTGTCTACTTACTCTGCAGGCAGGCCTGGTACACTGGTACCCAGTGCTGTCTATAACATACTCTAGAAACCCAACTTAAGATTAAATTGAAATTGGGATGCATACTTCAGAAATGAGGAGTTAAGACAATCTTTAAGAGTCCTTCTTCTCCGCAGGTAGTACATACAAAAAAGTGCCCCCTCCCCCCAAAAAACTACTAACCTCAGGGAAAAAAGTTCCTGAGCTCACTAGTTTTTTTTTTTTTTTTAAGATTCATTTATTTATTCATGAGAGACACAGAGAGAGAGAGAGGCAGAGACATAGGCAGAGTTGAAGCAGGCTCCCCATAGGGAGCCCGATGAAGAACTCAATCTCAGATCCCAGGATCATGACCTGGGCTGAAGGCAGGCACCCAACCACTGAGCCATCCAGGTATCCCCATCAGGAATTTTTTAAAGCTCCAAGACATATTGGACTCAGGCACCACTCGACTCACATTATGAACGTCTACCTATCTATGTAGCACTCACTAATAATCATGTTCACACAGCTAAACACAATTTAATTTCTTTGTAATGATTCAGTTTACGGTGGCAGAGAAATCCACAGAACAAGCCAGAAATACTTCCATGAAAAAAAAATCACAGTTTAAACTGTGATATATAAAAGGTTAAATGCTTACTACATGGAACATTCCTTGAAGCCATCAGATAGCCAAGGTTTTACTGTACTGAACATAGCATGCTCCACAAGTGCGTTCCAAGAGTGGGCCCCTCGGGTTGCCTAGCACAGCATCTGCCCTTGCGTGCTTCTGTAGTGGATACTTACGGATATTTATAGTCCAAGCCTACCCGATGGCACTCATAGTACTGACTCTGATGCCAGACTAATAAACAAGCACCAGAGTTACCACACAGTAGCTATAGTTACGTATTTAAATTCTTACTGAGTAAGAATCCAAATCAAGGATACACACATTCCAATTCAGTTTGAATTGTGATTAAAAACTGAAAGTAATTACATTTCATTCTCTTTTGCCAGAGAGGCTTGTGGAGGGGTCGAGATCTTTATGATGGGATAACATGGGTCTCTTCCTCAAGGCAAGAAGCTATTCAAAAAGCTAAGCAGTAGCAACACATTCTGCAAAAGTATTTTGCCAACTAATCGTATTTCTGAAATCAAAAATAAAGAGAAGCAAAGGGAAATAAAAGGTTAGGAAAGTAAATTAACCTCTTCTATTCCTGTTTTCCATTATAGTATTTTTCTCCTGCAGTATCATGTCTTAGGAATGCAGCTCCTACACACTCAACAATGAAATAGTCTAAAAACGAGGAATTCTCAAGCACTTCTGTGGTATAACCACAGCTTGCCCTGCGCATGCAAGATGCTGTCTACCCAGGTCTGCTGTATGGAATTCTCACTGTTCACAAAACTGAAGCAGAACAAAGGCGCGTATGCCTCAGTGGACTGCTGTGCTGCATTAAAAACTCAAGATGCAATGCAAAATCATCAAGAAGCAATTATCTAAAGCTAGGGAAAATGGAAGATTTCGCTTATGTTGACTTAAGGGAAAATTAAAACAGAGAAATTCATTTTGTGATAAAAGTAATAGTTTTGTTTGTTTTGGTTTGGGTGGGAAGTTGGAAGTTGGGGGAGGGTTCCCTGAATAATAGCAGTGTTATTCCTCAGAAACTATTTGCAAGGCGCTGGATGACCTAATTCTTTAAGGGTCTGGTTAATGTCTTGACTCCTAACTTCCAACACTATTTTCAGTTGGTCCCACTTGGCAATTAGGATTTTTTTTTTCTTTTACGTCAAGATGTGAGTTAACGGAAATTATAATCTTATTTGTACACTAAGGCTTTAATAGGCGATATAGTAAGATTCAAAATCCCCCCCAATAAAGAACATTTTATATTAAATAGTAGGAGATTTTACTTCCTTCCCAGAGAACCCCTGCATTTCCCCCACTGACCCAAACAGAACCCTGCACAGCAACTTTGTCACCAATACCCATAGTGAAAAAACAGACACAAAAAGCTAGCCTGCATGGGCTTCACTAACGTCTTTATTACAATTTCAAAGACAATTTTACAATAGCAGAAATTACCCTTCCATTTGCAACAATTAATGAAAAGATTTCTCACCCTTCTCCCTTCGCTAGGTATTTCAGAACTTTACCCACTTCCTACAAACATGTTCTGAAGGAAGAAACAAGAACATTACTGTTGTTTCTGAAATACCTCACTTTAGAAGTGAGTAAAAAAATGCTGAGGGAAAATGTTGGCTAAGAAACAGAGTCTCATGCTTCATATAAAATCTTTCTTGGTCTCACCTGAAAACCAAAGCGAAAGCATTTGCCATCTTTAATTATCAAGCTTCATTCCCTTTTAGTGGTGAAAAGGTTCCCCAAACCTTTTCCATCATTCATTTGTCAAAGTATGCCATTGTTCTCAACAGTCCCCAAGCAAGCAGCAGCAGCTGTGGAGAATACTGAGCGCCACATAAAGAGGCCTGCTGGATGCAAGCACAACTGCAATTCCCAGCTTCTGCAAAAACCTTTCTCTGCCCTCCTTGTTTTTCCTGCCCTGGCACTTAGAAACACACAGGCCCAAAGGTGTGGATCAAATGATCACCCTGGATGTAGTGAGCAGGGAAAGAAAAAGCATTTGTGATACTGTCGCAGTGATCTGGTGGATGGCAAGGTCTGTTCTCACTACAGTCACTGAGGGGAAGGGAGAAACCAGGAGTCAGGAGTCAGCAGGTACTGCTCTGCTCACTTTCATATTCATGAAGAGAGACAAGAAAGAACTCAACAAAACCAACCACAGACCGCAAAAGCAAAACTCAGTACCATGGCAGGTGGACCTGCACACATAGGGTGTAAGCGCATAGCACATGATCCCCTGTGCACCAGCATGGGAGGAGTCAGCCCTTTCATGGCAGCAACTTTCTGTGAGCTTCCACAAGTTATCATTTCACATGTCTCTGCATAAACCTAGTATAGCTACTCACCTGTTCAAACTTTCTCTCGGCTGTCTATTTATTCTACTAACACAAACATGGCTCTATACAGAATTCCATCTTCAAATGAAACCAAGTACTTCTAACAAGTTTCCAACTAAACTTCTAACTAAACAATTTCCCTGTGACTTATAAACTACCTCAGAATTAAAGGACACACCTATTTATCAGTTATTTTCATGGCCAACCTATCACCTGCCCATACATCTCTCTAGCCTCTGCCTGCCCATGTCAAATTCAAGCATTCTGGTAAAAAGAAATTATTTTATAAAGCAGCAAATTCCATTTTCAGGACACCTCTAATAGAAAGTTCTTTCATATCCTGAACAGAAATTTCAGTGATTTTTAAGTCCAACTCTGCTTTGTGAGCTACTTAAAACACCTTTCATTCAGTCTGAATTATTACTTACCTTTAGACGTTCAATGGCTTCCTCTCCTCCAGGTGTAGACATGATCCTCTCCTGAATACTGGTCACAGATGTTAAGCCCACCTGACTATTCAGTGAGCAGGAAGATGGAGATGAAGTAAGGGACCCCATGGATGCTGTGGAAAAATTGCCAGGGCGTTGATTCTCAGAGGCTAGCAAGTACCTATGCTTATTGTTCTGAAAATCTTTCAGATCTGGGAGACAGAAAGAAGGGAAGGCAGAAAAGGTGGAAAAGAGGGAAAGGAGCAGAGGGAGAAAAAAGACAGGAAGGAACACCAGCGTAAGAAAGGATAGCATTAAAGCGCCAAGACAAAGACACGTTATAATACAAAGACAAGTTATAATTGTTCTAGATGGCAGTTCTAAAACATGTCTGTTTTTAATACTGGTATCCTAGAGGTTAACAACCACTTCTGAAACTAAAAAATTTAGAAACTAAAAAATCCCAGGGTGGGTTAACATTGTATTTGGAAGGGCGTAACCAGAGCCTCAAAGGATAATGCTCAGGCAGTCTCCTATAAACAAGACATGCTACATTCCTTTTATTCCTTCTACAGCTCCAAATCTACAACATTTTAGATTTACACTACTCTTAAATTCCAGTAGTTTGTAATGGTACAGGAAAAAAGATGATAATTTATTTATCAGTAATATCAACCTAGCCCAATATTTCATAGCATTCAGTAAAAATTCCCAAGAAGATATTACAGGTCAAACAAAAATCTGTAGTGCCCTTTTGTATAGCAACATTCTAACATGCTAAAAAGGATCTTTAAAATATGCTTTTTTTAAAAAAAAAAAAAAGGAGAGGTCAATGGAGAAATCACAAGAATGTTAAGTCCTGGTTAAGAACTCAAGGCCAATTACCTAAACAGGGAGAACAATTAGCAAATTAATGAAGCGGTTACAGTTTACATTAATCTGTTAGAGTAAGCAAAAATCAAGGCTATTTGCTAATTATTGCAAAGTAAGGCTCTTACTCTGCCTAACAGTACTACCATGAGTCACTGGTAAGCCAAGTTCCTATGAAATGCAAGTTTCAAGGATATATTTTCACTTACTAAGGTCTTTAGTAGAACTGTAAGTTTTGTTTTTAAATTTAGTTTTGATAAAAAGAGTCACAAACACAAAATTCATTAATTTGCTGTTTGTACTTTCCTTCATTAGTCATCCTTGTCAAACACCAGAGAAAAACCATAGGTACTGATGGATTTCTAGTTTTTAAATTAGCTCATGTTTAAAATTTGAAAAAACTACAATACTTAAAATTCACACCAAAACTAAGTTTTCCTTAAATGATACAAGTCAATACAAAGAGTCAGAAAACATTATTATTTGTCCTCTTTGGGTCTACTCATCTCTACTTAATCAAAGCCAGTTCTTGAAACCCCTTGAAACCAGTGGTTGATTCAAGACAGTTTGAAAACCACCATCTGCAAATATAGAACATAGGAAAACGAGCAAGTTTTAAAAGTGGGATAGGAACTGGAGTAAAAAAAAAAGACCAGCCATCAGGTGATGGCAGCAAGGAAGGAAAGAATACGATGGGTGGAGTTTAGAAGATCCAATGGACACATGCAAGCCCTAAAAGAAATCAAAGTAGATCAAAATGGAAATTCAGAAGTAGTCAGGGCTGCTTTCCTGCATGGAGACAAAATTAAAACTTAGTCATGCATAGCATTTTGGGAGATGCCACAACTGCTCAAAAGAGGCAACAAGCTGATAGCAGCACCACCTGGAGCACAAAAGCAAGAACAAGATGGTGTCTTTCTCACATTGGTATCAGTCAGCTTTGGAAATCTCAGACAGAGCTGTTCCAGTCCAAGAGTCACTCTGTATTGGAGTGTTATTGTGTCTTCAAGGCCCAGCCTCATCACAGTGGCCAGGGCTACATTTGCTTTCTCCTATGCATTTCCTCCCTGTCAAGCCCTATTATGTGCCTCATTAACTGAACAAGCAAATCAATTAAAATCTAAAACAACCAAAAAGTCAAGATTCTTCATTTCTTATTTTTTTAATTAATTAATTTATTTATTCATGAACGATAGAGAGAGGGGGAGAGACACAGGCAGAGGGAGAAGCAGGCTCCATGCAGGCAGCCTGATGTGGGACTCGATCCTGGGTCTCCAGGATCACACCCTGGGAAGCAGGCGGCACTAAACTGCTGCGCCACTGTGGCTGCCCATATTCTTCGTTTCTTCTAAGATAAGAATCCCCTCATGAATTATCTTACAAGGGTAAGAAATCATGTCCTCACCAACTTAATGATACCTATGGAGAGAACTAGTGTGATCCTTCATAAAATGCTCTCTTTTACACTCAAGTTTTTAAAATTTAATTTCTAATTCCAGAAAAGGAGGGAAAGAAAAGGTTTTCCTAACCACCATGTAAACTGAGGCCCAAGATATAGAGGAAACTAACTAAGCATAAGCTTCAGCATAAGCTAATCCAACACTCACAGAGATAGTCATGGCCAGTTTAGCCAACAGGAAGTGATTGTTTTTAATTATAATGCACAGCAAGGCTCAGAATTACGTAACTAATTTAAAAGGATTTTTCTATTAAATAATTGGACCCCGAAGGATTTCAAGAGGCCAGAAAGGTAATGATTTTTAAAAGCTGGGGCTCTGAGTTATACTATCCAATCTACACAGAAACCATGAGATCTCAGGAGCAAATTAACCACCCGATGCAAGCATCGGGTCCTCATTGGTAAAATGGGCATAATGGAACTTTTTCCAGAATCAGTGACAGGATTAAATAAGAGAATACATTCAAGGTCCCGAGAATAGAGCCCAGCACACTATAAACACTCAGGAAATGTGAGGTGCTGTCATTGCTATCATCAATCATCCTCTATGACTTTGGACTCAGTTTAATTACATAAGTGGAAAAACTGAAGAGGAGAAGCAAGAGATTAAGCCTCTTGACTACTTAAGTCACGAACTGAAATACAGTAGTGTTTGCTAAATGGAGAAGGGCAAAAACAGGATCATTTCTGAATCTACAGTATGCTCTGTCTGGGATTTCCCTGTTAGGATTGCTGGCATGCAAAGCTCATTTTAAGGCTGATCCAGCAGAGGCAGATTAGCAAATTAAGAGTACTGGAAATAACCAATACATGAAATACACACATTTGCCTCCGCTTCCAGAGTAATCATCGATCAATGGATCAACTGAAGGTAAGCAGGAGGGAAAATACAAGAAGGGTCAAAGTTCAGGTTCAGCAGTGACACAGAGAGGGAACAGAGCAGCATTTGGCATTTGTGAAGATGAAAAAAATTAATACTAAGAATATATTATCATTTTGCACACTCTATTCACTTAAACTCAGGTACTAATCAGAAGAACTAAACTAGAAGACACTTTGAAAATCTTATTAGAATTCCAAACTATTAATTTTTCACTCAAAAAATAAAAAATATTTTGTCAAATAAACCCATATATGCTATTCTACCTGAAACGTCCAGTTAACTCAACTTCTAATTAGGTATTATGCAGGCAGATCACTGAGGTTAAAAAAAGACTAATTTTAAAACAATGCTGCAAAATAATTCTCTCTGGAAGTCTAATTCTTCAGCTTGACAGGAAATGGATATTTTTCCCTTCATGTGTTCGGAGGGAACTGGGTGAGGAGTATTCTTCAATCATTTTGCAGGAAGGGAAAGATATCACTCAAAGTTTATCTTCTCTGAAAGGAGACTGGAACAGTGGGTTTGTTACATGTATATTACTGCTACTACATTAATCCAGAGAAGCCCCTAATACAAAAAAAAATTTAAGTAACATTTTTATGAAGTGATTAATATTTCAGTAAGAATAAGTTCAACATTCCAAATAAACTTCACTGATAATCTAAAATGAAAATCTATTAAAAATGCAAGCAGTAAATATTTACATTTTAAAAACTAATTCCATGAGTTCAGCTGGATAGCCTACTACATACTACATAAAGAAAGATTCTGAGATTATTTTCATGGGATTTTTTTAAAAGTTAAAAAAAAAAAAACCCAAAAAGCCTTTTTCTACCATCTAACTTCACCAAATTCTTTGAATCTAAGTTTAAATCTAGGAACCCTGAAGAGGAAAAGAGTAGCATGTTGATCCTTAATTCACTTACTATCAATAATATCTCCCAGCCCCTGAGCACGAAGAAGGTCCTTTAGTCGAGTCACCTCCTCCTTTAATTCACGAACCAGTTTGGCATTGGGGTCCTCGTTGATAACAGCATTGCACTTAATTTGTTTTGCACGATCTGCATATCTATATCCAAAAAGAACATTCATTTTTGCCATTCCTCAGATATTCTACTTCTCATAAGTAACATACCATTATTTCTATCTCTAAATTTACATTTTATGAGTCTTAATAATAACATAAGCACAGAAAGTTTTATAGTATCTCATCAAGATGAAGAAAAAAACTAAGAAATTTAGTGATTTAACCAAAATCATAAAAAGAAATAAATACCAGAAACAGGACTCACAATGCATTTGTCAGAGTGCATAGGGTTCATCAATGGGAAAAGAGTAGAAAGTTCCAGATTAAAGTAATAAAAACTATTCATTTTTAGAAATGCAGCTGACCCTTGAACAACACAAGTTAGAACTGCATGGGTCTACTTATATCAGATTTTTTTCGATAAATACATTCCAGTACATTTCTTATAATTTTCTTAATAACATGTTCTTTCCTATCACTCACTTTATTCTAAGAATACAGTATGGCATTATATACATATATACAAGTATACTGTATATTATATACATAATACACACAATGGGGAGTCAAGTTTATAGATGCAGATTTTTGTGCAGAGGGCTGGCACTCCCAACCACTGGACTGTTCAAGGGCCAACTATATTCTATATTCTATTAGTCAACGTTCCATAAACTTTTTAACACTACGTGTATTGTTATTTGCATTACTTATTAAGATATGAGCATCTCTATAATGACAAACCCTACAAGGCAACACTTCTTTTTATAGCAATGAAAATTTTAAGAAATTGAAATTGAGATTGAAAACCATAAACAGGTAAATTCTATTATAATAAAAATCCCCCCAACACAATAAATAAAAATAAAAATCTCCCTAACCCATGTTTTTCCTGTTATGAGAGGGATAGGATCATTACTTACATAAAAAATTATCCATATAACATAAGAAAATCCCTATGGCATAACAGAATAACTTATGGTTGCAGTGTATTCAGTTATCGAGATCAATTGGAGTACCTCAGAGTGCTCAAAGTTTCATCATAGTTGATATCTGCCGGGCTCAGAGCAGCAACCATTGCAGTCCGAGAATTGCCACCTAAGATGATGAATCATGGTTACTGTAAATCATACTCATTTTAGAAAGAATTTTATTAAAAGTGTCATATTAGACAATGCTATCTCAAATCCTAAAATTTAATTAAGAGTCAACAAATGTATTGAATGCTCCTATGCGGGGCACTCTTAATCTTGGTGCTCAGACCTACTATGATCGGTTTCCCTCTCCTCGTTTAAGATCTCAGCCACTCCACCCAAGTACTCTTAGGTAGGGAGTGAAAGTCACAGTGATGTGAACAGCCCAACAGGCTCTTCTCAGCATCTTCCTTCTGTCAGCGACAGTTGACATAACTGATCACTCCTTTCTCATCAGGAAGGAGAGAAAGAGGCTAACAAAACAGAGAACAAAGAGCAAAGACCTGACTGAAGATCCAAAACCATCAGCAGAAAGGTAACATGCAGTTTCCAAAGAGATTTGAAGGAGCAATGGTTTGAAGCAGGTATGGTTAGGAAGACAACCACACCACAGACCACATTCCAAGGTCAACAAGATAGGAGAGAAAACCCTGATTAAAAAGCTAGCAAATCCAACCAGTTTAAATCATGAGTAAAAATTTCAGAAAGGAGACAGCAGTCAAGTTAGTGACATGGATATGTGGAGATTATTCTTCTCCAAAACAAACACACAAGACAATTAACCACAGTAAACAGCTTTAAAAAGATAACTACACACCAGTGATCAACATACCTAGATTTTCTCGAAGGAGCCACGTAAGTACAGAATCCCTGTAAGGAATAAAATCAGTCTTCTTCTTCTTCTTACTCTATGAAACAGAAAGAAATGGTTTTAGCATGGTTAGGGAGGAGAAAATCACATGAAAGGCAAACCAGTCTAAAGTTTGTAAGTAAACTACAGTAGAACCCCATCACTGTTGAAATTAGCACTCATGGCTTCAATTCTTCATAATATCCAGAGTTCATGTAATAAAGTAATTTTTCCTTTTTATATTTTATTTTGAAAAATTTGCAACATACACAACAGTTTAGAGAACAGCATAAGCTACCATATATCCATCATGCAACTCCAACTCTTAATTATCAATATTTTGCCAATCAGAAAAAAAAATATATATATTTTGCCGATCAGGTTTCTATTACCCCTAAATCACTTTACACTTTTTCTTCCTAAACCATTTTAGAATAAATTGCAGACACCATGCCCTTTTATCTCTAAATACTCCAGCAGATAAGGACATTCTCTTACATGGTCACAGTTCAATGACTTAATTCAGGAAATTTAATATCATACTATTATCTAATATCCTGTCTACATCTTATCTTTTATATTTTTATAGCTGGTAGTGTTCTAAAGCAAATCCAACATTTCACCTAAAAATAAATATTCCAGATACATATCTCCAACAGAGAAAGATTTCCTTTTTCTTTTAAACATAACCATAAACCATTATCACACATAACAAAATAATAATAATTTATTAATATCATCTCATTTCTAAGCCTCAAACAAGGATTTTTTTTATTGTTGTAGAGGGGCAAGTATGAATACTGGGCATTCCAGGTTAGATGTGTAGGAGCAAGTCATTTAGTTAACAAATTTACTTGGCCCACCATCAAATCATTAAGTGGACTGTTGCATCTCTAACAACTCTTATGAAAGTAATATACATTTGATTTCTCTGGAAGGAAATTATACTCCAAATAAGTCCAACCAACAGAGTTAGGACTCAGAGTGAAAAGATCCAAGACAGTGATGTGATTTGCTAATCTGGAGACCTGTAAAGCCTGCAAGATGAATTGTCTGTATATATGTGTCAAGTATTTACCTATACTGTTATGATCCTTCTCATTATCATGGGATAGAACAAAAGGCACCAGTGCAAAGCCAGTGCTAAAATGGAGGAAATTATATCCTTTGAAAGTAAAAATTAACAAAAACTCTTTGAAGATAACAGCTACTGCAATATGTCCTGGCTGATGACCAGGTCATGATAATTTAAGAAGCTACTAAGGGGAAGCCAGGGTTCACTGATAAAAACATCTCCCCCCATTCCTGGTATAATGTGAGGTTAAACTAAGGATGATCTAGTTCTTGTAAAAGTATGCGTATTCAGAAAAGGAGTGCTAAATAGCTGACCTCTGGTCTGTTGAGGAGGAAAGGAAACCGGCAAGTAGCACTTTAATTCCATCTCTTATCCAAAATGTCCCATCCAATTCATCCCATTCCACCCACAGACACACTTTCCACCAATTAGAGTCATTTCCCATAGCAGGATCTATTTCTAAATGACACAGAACTCTAGGGAGAATTAACCTTCTCAGTCATTCACAGACTAGCAGGACTGTCAGCCCACAACAAAATTCTTGAGGCCTGAGACCTCAAGTTCTTCCTTCTCTAGCTCCTCACCACACCTGAACACTCCACTTGGCCTGTGGTTTACTGAAAATGCTGCAAGATCTAAGGTATGTCAGTTATGAGGACTGCAAATAGTACCATAAAAATAAGCTATGTCTCTTTGCCAAAAAATGTTCTATTTTCATTTTGGTCAATTAGACTAATTTAAGAAGGAGCAGCTAAATAAAGAAGCATAAATAGAACTTCCAACTTTTCCATTTGAAAGTATCTCAGAATTTTAGCCACTTCTTTTGCATTTGCTCTCTTACACAAATTAATCTCAACTGTTCTCACAAGGGCCTCGGTAATTACAGAAAAAGGTTTACTTACATCACTAGCCTCTCTAAAAAGAAGTACTACCAAGTATGGATGGTAATAATCCTGTTTCTCTCCCCAGTGGAAATAACAGTACGTTTTAATTCACCAAATATTATGCTTATTATGTAAAAACTAAAATTTGTCTTTGTTCTGTTATATAGTTAACAGCATAGATGCAAAGTACTAAACAAGGTTTTCCAAAACTAATTCTAAAAAAAGTCATTTGCAAATTATTGTGGCACAGAGCAATATGGGAAATATGTAGATAAATATTTTATAAATTTTTCCTTCGGTTGATAAAGAATATTAAAAATGAGCAAATGGACATGAAGTTAGAAAAACCACATTTTAACAGCTTTCATGGTTCTGGGACTTAGATTTCTGAAGAATATCTACATATACATAATATCAAATAACAGATAGACTTTTTATTGAAGGCAGCTTTTTCCAATAAGCTGAAAGAAACCAAAAAAAAGTATTACTTTTTATTAAGTAATTTTTGTACAAAGTAGAGAATAAACCCATATATTAAAAGTATGAACATAAAGTATTTCATTGCAGATATTGTCTTTATCTCCAATGTTATTCATGTGATTCAGAATAAACTGTTGAGGGCTCTATTATTGATGCAAAATAGTACTAAGAAATTTTAAGAGTATTTAAATAGAAATAAAAGGAAAAGTCTAGGGGATCCCTAGGTGGCGCAGTGGTTTGGCGCCTGCCTTTGGCCCAGGGCGCGATCCTGGAGACCCAGGATCGAGTCCCACGTCGGGCTCCCGGTGCATGGAGCCTGCTTCTCCCTCTGCCTGTGTCTCTGCCTCTCTCTCTCTCTCTATCATAAATAAATAATTTAAAAAAAATTTTTTTTAAAAAAAAAGGAAAAGTCTACTGTTTTGGGATTAAAAGGATGCAAAGACCCTGTGTTCTAGATACAGTTAAACTTGATTCTACAGCCTTCACTTTGTGTATAACCAGAGTAGAAAAAAAATTTTTTAACAATTCAAAAATCCATGACTTTTCACAAGAAGATTATACAAAAAAGGTTTAAGAAAAATATCCTAATAATTTCAAGAAGGCAGCTATGTTTTAAAATGGTACCTGGAAGAAATCTTTTTATTGCCCTTTCAAGAGGTTTATAAGTGACTTCTTCAAGTGACAGACCTACAGATCACTAAGAGAAACATCATTACGATAACACTATATAGAAGATTCCTCAATTTCTCTCTTGTTCCTTTATTCTAAATCCCTCTCGAAAGCACATCATGTTCCCTAAATTAGGTTTGGTGGGCAGTCTCATGATTCATGGTCACTCTAAACAGCAATTCTAAATTCCAGAGCCAGAAAGCAAGTAACAGAAAGTTATTTTTCAAGGTTCCATTCCTACTTATGCTTCCTTACATCCTGCTGAGAATTTAAAATCACCACAATTGATTCTATACCTAGTTCATTTCTATCAAACACCACCGTACCTTGCTGGTGCAGTTATCCTACAGATGAAGCATTTAAGAGAAAGAAAGAATGAGAACACAGGATAAGCCTTCACACAAAAAGTACTTTAAGGTAATAAATTGAGAATGACTTTTCAGAAATAAGCAAGGAAGCATCTTATTCTTTTCAGGGATTCAAATGATGTACTAAGTAAGAGTACACAGTGACTAAATACTTCCTTAGCCTTAAACCTACAAAAATGAAGCCCTCAATTCAAAACTGTTTCAGATTTAGTGTCCACTGTTAAAAAATAGGAAAGAATAACACAATTTTATAAAATATATTATTGGCCCCCAAATCAACAGCATTCACCAAAGGCAAATGTTCCTCCTACTTAGAAAAGACTGTATAGGAAAAGAAACCCTTGGTTTTGATGAGAGACATGAAGCAAGGCTCAAAAAAGTAATCAAACCCTAGGTCTCTGTAAAGAGCTAGTTTTCAGTCTAGACTTTACAGATCTATGTTTACTTTCACTCTCCTTAATCTCTTTTACATTCAGTAGAAAGTCAAAGTGTGTTACACCTAGTATCTTATCTGAAAAGCTCTAAAAGGAGAAAAGCAAGATTGCACAAAAGGACCAAAGAAGGTCAGTCTTCACAAACACATAAAATATCAAGCATATTTGCTGAACAGACAAGTTTTCCCATGCAACCCAGTATATAATACTTACCACCTCTGCCAAGGCTGAAATGACTTTGCCCAGAGTTGTAAGAGACTTATTAATATTTGCTCCTTCCTGAAATCAATACCAAATGTGAAAGAATGATTATGAAGAATTTCTCCTATTGCCACATCATCTATAATGCATAGGATATAATTAAGCCTTGTGCCAGCACTGTTTGCTTACTTATGACAAGTTCTAAAAACCTCTTTTGATCCTCACGTCTCCCCAGCCACTTATTGCCATGCCAGGACCACACACCTCAGTCCTGAGTTGCCCCAAAATGACTTGCCTCACAATGACTTGCTCCAAAAGCTGATGGATGCAGCCTTCTTCTCCCAACTCACCAGTATGCACTTTCTGTCCTGGTTTCCTAAGCATCTCTCTGGAGAGGCCCGTGTCTGTTCTCACAGTCAGATCTTGTGTGTCCCTATCCCATTAGTGTCACTTTCATCTAGCTTGTTCCTTAAAACACAATCCAGCTCTCACCTTGACCATCAAATCCTCCTTACCTATTATGTTATGCTACTTATCTTTCAGTAAAGTTATATCAGGTGTCAGCAAAATGTTTCTGTAAAGGTTCTGCAGTCCATCAACAAATAGAGGTAGCTGTGTCTCAGTAAAATTTTATTTACAGCAACAGGTGGTCAAATTTGACCCTGGCCATAGTTTGCTGACCTACGTTACAGAACATTTATTGAGTAGGTCAACTGTTTGGTAAAATAAATACCTTTAATCGAGTCCCTTTGGCACCAGTTGAATCAGCTCGTTCACTTCCTGCTAGATCCACCAAGCTAATTTTGCTAACCTGTTCAAGAACAAAAACATTGGGGCAACTCAGAAATAGCAAGGCAGAACCAGAAAACATTAAGAGGCAGGAAATTAAAATTAGGCATGAAGAAGACTACAAATATTAGGGCTCTTACATATGATCTAAAAAGACAAAGAGCACACACAAAAGTTAGGAGCAATTATCTTGGTTCAAAAGAGGTAATTTTAGGATACACATGACATATTTTACAACCGTATGTCATAAAAATATATAAACATATTAACCCATATGAAGCCTCCAGCAACTGGAACTCTTACACACTCCTGGTGGGAATGTAAAATGATATAATCACTCTGGGCAGTCTGAGTGGCTCAGCAGTTCAGTGCCTGCCTTCAGCCCAGGGTGTGATCCTAGAGACTTAGGATCAAGTCCCACATTGGGCTCCTTGCATGGCACCGGCTTCTCCCTCTGCCTGTATCTCTCTGTCTCTCTCTCTCTTTCTCTGTGTTTCTCATGAATAAACAAATAAAATCTTTAAAAATACATATATAATCACTCTGGAAGACAGTTTAGTAGAGCTGTATACCTGCAGAGCTAAACATATACCAACATAAGACTCAACCATTCTACTCCCAGGTATGTACCAAGAGAAACAAAAGCAAATATCTGGGCAGCCCGGGTAGCTCAGCGGTTTAGTGCCGCCTTCAGCCCAGGGCGTGATCCTGGAGACCCAGGATCCAGTCCCACGTTGGGCTCCCTGAATGGAGCCTGATTCTCCCTCTGCCTGTCTCTGCCTCTCTCTTTCTCTCTCCCCTCTCTGTGTATTCTCATGAATAAATAAAAAAAAAATCTTAAAAAATAAAACAAAACAAAAGCAAATATCTACATAAAGACTTGTACACAAATGTTCATGGCATCGCCATTCACATGATCTTAAACTGGAAACAATTTAAATGCCCATCAACAGGTGAGTTAATGACTGTGATTATATATATATATATATATATATATATATATATACACACACACACACACATATATATATATACACACACACATATATATAATGGAATACTAATCAGCAATGAAAACAAGTGAACTACTGATTCACACAACACAGATGAATTTCAAGATTATGCTAAATGAAAGAAGCAAGGCAAGAAAACAGTACATACCATATAATTCCATTCATATAAAATTCTGGAAAATGTAAACTAATCTATAGTGACAAAAAGCACATCAGAATTGCCTACCTAGCAAGGTAGAAGATATGCTACAGATTATAAAGCAGCATGAGGCAACTCTTTCAGAGTAATAGAGGTGGTTATGACTTGGACCATGATATTGATTTTACAGGTGCATACACAGTAATCCAATTTTATACTTGAAATTTGTGTGGTCTATTGTACTAACAATACCTCAAAATGGTTGTTAAAAAAAAAAAAAAAGCTTCAGGAAAGTTAGACAAAACTAACCAAAGTGGATTACCAAAGAAGCTATGGTTATAGAATTAACATCATTATCTTTGTAGATGTGACATCATGGAAGAATGGAAAAAATGCTTTCACACAAGATGTACTAAATGGCGTTAATATTGTAAATAAGCAGTGTCAAGTTATTTGATCACTTATATGAAGAGTATTTTTTTAAAAATAATTTTCAGGGCAGCCCGGGTGGATTAGCGCCGCCTTCAGTCCAGGGCATGATCCTGGGGGGAGCTGGGATCGAATCCCACATGGGGCTCCCTGAATGGAGCCTGCTTCTCCCTCTGCCTGTGTCTCTGCCTGTCTTTGTGTCTCTCATGAGTGAATAAATAAAATCTTTAAAAAAATAATAATAAAATAAAATAAAAAATAAATAAATAAAAATAATTTTCAGCTAGGGAGGCAAACTATAAGAGACTCAACTACAGGAAACAAACTGAGGCTTGCTGGAAGGGGGATGCTGGAAGGGGGATGGGGTACCTGGGTGATGGGCATTAAAGAGGACATTTAATGTAATGAGCACTGGGTATTATATGCAACTGATGAATCACTAAACCCTACCTCTGAACCTAATAATACTAACTAAACTGAATTTAAATAAAAAATTAAAAAAATAACTTTCAAAAAAAAAAAAAAAAACTTTCAGATAAAAACGAGTCACTAAGTAAATGATCCTAGTTTTTAATGATGTCAGTATCACAAAGTACTCAGTTTATAAGGCAAAGGTATTTTATCATTGCCAGTATCATAAATCTAACTTCAGGTTTAAAAATCTGGGTGGCTCAATGGCTGAGCATCTGCCTTCAGCTCAGAAGGGGTCCTAGGATCGAATTCTGCATCAGGCTCCCTGCAGGGAGCCTGCTTCTCCCTCTGCCTATGTCTCTGCCTCTGTCTCTCATGAATAAAAAAATAAATAATCTTAAAAACCAAAAAATCTAGCTGCATGCTACTTAGGTACGTAGGCAGAGAGAAGAGTTCAACATAAATTTATTACTAACAATAATAACACTAAAATTCAGATTTGTTGAGTGGTTATTCTTTTTTTTTTTTTTAAGATTTTATTTATTTATTCATGAGAGACACAGAGAGAGAGAGAGGCAGAGACACAGGCAGAGGGAGAAGCAGGCTCCATGCAGGCAGCCGGACATGGGACTGGATCCCAGGTCTCCAGGATCACGCCCTGGGCTGAAGGTGGCGCTGAACTGCTGAGCCACCCGGGCTGCCCTGTTGAGTGGTTATTCTGAGCCAGGGACTATTTATTACATTCACTAACCTGTATCAATATTTAATCATCTTAACAATCCTATGAGGCTGGGGAAACTGAGGCACCGAGAAGTTAAGTAACTTGCCCAACCTAACAGTGCTGAGAAGTGATAGAGGCAAGAGTTGAACTCCAATGTCTGCTATATTTAGCTGTCAAAAAGGAGAGATTAGGGGATCCTTGGGTGGCTCAGAGGTATGGCGCCTGCCTTTGGCCCAGGGTGTGATCCTGGAGTCCTGGGATCAAGTCCCACCTCAGGCTCCTGCATGGAGCCTGATTCTCCCTCTGACTGTGTCTCTGCCTCTCCCTCTCTCTCTCTCTCTGTGGGTCTCTAATGAATAAATAAAATCTTAAAAAAAAAAAAAAAAAAGGAGACATTAACAAGCAAGGGATTCAAAGAGCATCAGGATTGCTGTGCAGTCTTTTACTTTCCAAGGAAAAACACACCTTGTCTGTTTAACTGTTTGGTTAAATATTTAATACCACAATAATAACAGAGCTCAAAACAAAATAAACAAACAAAAAAATCCCACATACCAAACAATTAAGAGGTTCTGTCAGGAAGGAAAAAAAAAAAAAAAGGAAGGATTTTCTCCCTACAAAACTGTTTAACTCTCTGACAGAGAGTATTTTTGAAACCCAAAGTCTTCGTTTATTCTTAACCCTATTTTCTATCTTGCAATTTCACTCAAAAACTCACATTCAAACTGGTTTAGAGTGGGTATAAAAATGACAAACAAAAGATACAAAAGAGTCTCTGTTAAATAAAAAGACAACTTTCTTCCCTCCATAAAATGCACAGGGTAGCAAGACTAACTTCTGAAAATCTCCATTCTATACAACACAAGGCCGGATACTGAAGTTATCCTACCTTCTCAGTGGAAAGGTTGGTCTCAGTATCATGTTTCTTCTGGGTGAAAACAATGGTAAACACAGCATGGGAACGGCTACTTGTTTCATTCATGTTGGTAGCTGCCACTGTCCTAAATAAACATAAAGGTGACATGTGACAATGGAATTCTTGGATAAAAGTTAAAATGAACAGCAAGCTCCATGTAACCATAACATTCACAAGCAATAGCTTTATACAGATCATGAGATTGAAATGGTCACACAAATTGTTCTCAATACATCTTATTTGTGAGCCTATCAAGTTACTCCCAACTCCAAAGGTCCCTCATCAGAATTATTCTTCACATTCCAGCTGTCCCTTTAGAAACCACTAAGGTATTTAATTTGTATTCTTGGAACACCTTGGTGGCTTAGTGGTTGAGCATCTGCCTTTGGCTCAGTACATGATCCCGGGGACCTGGGATTGAGTCTCACATCAGGCTGCCTGCATGGAGCCTGCTTCTCCCTCTGCCTGTGTCTCTGCCTCTCTGTGTCTCTCATGAATGAATAAATAAAATATATTTTTTTTAATTGTATTCTTTATTCCACAATCAATTACTAATTACTACCATAGGCATGTGATTATCCAACATTTTATTTACCATGACTTGATCAAAACCCAGTATTAAAACTTAACCAAAGTCCTGACATGTTTCAGTACTACATTGTTTTGAGGGGAGATGCTGAAAATGCTGAAGCCCTTACTTTTTTCCTAGGCACAGCCAAAGGATCAGAGGATCTACAATTAAAACAACTTTCAAAGCTATATATGTGGTCTCAAACCCTTAATTGGAAACAAAGGACCCAAAAACGTGTCAAAGCCTTCAGTTATTAGTCTATTTCTACCATACCTGGCTTTGTTCCCAGCATCCATGAGGTCAGCGATGTCTGTGTAGGAAGTGACTGCCAGCTTCGACAGATCCTCCACATACGGGCCAAGAAGTGGGTGTTCACGCACACGCAAATGACCCTTGTTTTTTGGATTCAGGAGGTCTCGTACTCTTTCACAGTAAATTTCCATGTAGCTCACCTACGAACAAATTATTAAAGTGAACTGGAGGGCTTGGAAAAAGAAATGCCATACATTAAATTTTTTTTTTTTATAATTTTTATTAAAAGTTCTATAATTAGGGGCACCTGGCTGGCTCAATCAGTAGAGCACATGACTCTTGATCTTGGGGTCATGAGTTTGAGCCCCACAATGGGTGCAGAGATTACGTTAAAAAAAAAAAAAAAGCCCTACAATGAGACATCGGTAATCTTTACAAAGGGAAATGCCATCGTAGGCCTAGTCCATTTTATTCTATTCAGTGTGCACAGACATCACTGACTAGCTTAGAACCAGCCTTCTGACAGTCTCGCAGAAGAAAAGGAGGTAAAAAGGCTACCTCGGCAGTCAGGAGCCACAACTTATCTAAGGCAGAAAAAAAATGCCATGCTTAACAGCAACCAGTTACTAATACACTTTTAAAAATGTATGCTGTTGTCAATCACTGAGGATTACAGTAAGGTTACTCTAAAAGCTTGGAAATAAAAATTCTATTAGTATTGAAACCAAGAAACACTATCAATATTTCAGAGCACGTAAGACAAAAGACCAGCAACCCCAGTGCTGTAAGACTGACCACACTGTGACTAATTATAGACACACACTGTGACTAATTATAGACAAACAATGGATCTACCACAAGGAGTGAGGAGTGGTCAGCACCGAACCCGATGGCGTGGCAGGACCTGTCCATGATTCAGGAGGGAAGAGGAAGCCTCCACTAATAAAACGCTGAACTCTCGTCTCACCAGCAAGACCATTCCTATCATGGAGATGGGGGTTTCAGGCTATCCTTTCTTCACCTGAGTCAAGCAAACATCTAAATTGTCTAGTCAACTCTTGGCTCTCTAATTCCACACTCACTAAAAAACCAACAGGGTTCCAACAGAAGTCTATCCACAGGAAGATAAGAAGGTAATATACCAGGCTTGCTTATGTGGGTGTTCTGACTGAGCAAAGAGGTTTTCCTCAAGGGAAAGTAACAAATAAAAATGGTGGTTTCATAACATAAGTCAAATGAGCTTCACTCAAGAATCTGGCTTTGAAGGATGCTTTTGGTCCTGATGTATCTATAAGATCAGACTTCTAAGCAAATAAGGCTCTGGACTGAGGGAAATTCACCACAAGAAGCCTCATTATGGTCTTCCCTTGTGTGTCCTGAGCTACTCAAGCACACAATAAAATTTCAGCAC
Organism: Vulpes lagopus; assembly: GCF_018345385.1. Taxonomy (NCBI): domain Eukaryota; kingdom Metazoa; phylum Chordata; class Mammalia; order Carnivora; family Canidae; genus Vulpes; species Vulpes lagopus. The sequence continues at coordinate 89,930,320 of NC_054833.1, read as the reverse complement.
TTGTCAACTTTAAATTTCTAAAGAACATTTCCGAGTGTCTGAAACAGAATAGAATCTCCATTTCTACTTTGTTTTCCTTTCTCTCATTCTCAGATTTGACTGTATATTTATACTATATTTTAAAATCAATTTTAAAAATATTGAGAACCCTCGAAGCAACTGATTTCCTATGAGGTTAAAACAACAGACCAACAAGTATTCCTTCTTAAAGCAAGTCATCCTACAAAGTGAAATGGTACTTTAATCATTCTTGTGTACTTAAACATACACTCCAGAATCCCAGAAAGACACTTTATCTTCTTGGAAAACTTATTGTCTCTTCACCCAGGTGTGGAAGCATGAGAACCCAAGTAACCTGGGTAAAGGCTGCTGTGCTCTGCTATTTAGTCTCTAACATGCAAATCCACCTAAAGCCAACACTATTTCTTTCACTTCTGAGCCAGCCATTACAGACCCCACTTAGCAAATTCAATTCACTGAGCAGCACTATCTTCCAGCTACTTTCCAGGCACTTAGCATACAACAGTAAATAAAACAGACAAAAATCCCTGCCCCGGTGAGCTTATGCTTCTAAATGGAAATAAAGAACAAATAAATAAATAAATAAGAAGATAGAATTATAAATTAGGTTAGAACATGATGAGAACTATGGAGGAAAACAAAGGACAGGACAAAACAGATGAAGAGTGTGGGGTGGGGGGCGCGCTGCCGGGTCAAAGAAGGTGGTCAGAGTGAACCTAGCTGAAAGGATCAGACTAAATGGCTTGAAGGAGCTGAAACACGTAGACAAGAATATATCCAAGGGAAGAAGATTTCAGGCAGAAAAAAAAAAATCAATGTAAAGTCCCTGAGGTAAGACAGCTCCTGCTGTGCTCCAGAAGCAGCAAAAGAGCTAGTGTGGCCAGGGCAAGTAACGGAGAGAAGCAGAAGAAGAGGCAGAAGCCCCACACAGAGGAGCCACAGTATCAATGAAGGATCTACAATGCATCCCAAGCAAGCCTGTGAACCCCGAGAGGAAAAGAAATGGCAACTTTTCACTACCTATAACCTCAAAAATTCTGTCATCTTCTGTGAATTTCAATTTTGAATTTATTTAAAAATACTGTGATATTTTAATAAGAATAAAAATCTACTGAATTTTCATTTGCCATACATTTAGTCTTCAAAAAGAATAGTTATAGGAACAAGATATTTAGAGAATCCATTTTAACAAAAAATATTTCTAGAGCAGCACATTTCCCTTTTGGCATATGATAGTCAGAAGGCAGAATTCTCTAAAATTTATCAATTTATGCAACCCTTTACAGGTAAAGAAAAAAACCCAAACCAGCTAAGTGGCTCAAGTAGGAATTGTAAGTCCTATAGAAAATCACAACACATACATTAAAAGTAGTTTGCTTAAAAACAGCTTCATGTCTCAGAACAGGCTCAGATTAACAGAACACTTTAGTAATTTCAATGGCTATGGAACTGAGCACCAAAACTGGAGGTAAGTAAAACAATAGCTTCATAAAGCACTTATCAAGGAGTAGAGATGTTCATCACATAAATTAATGTATATAATGTAATTCTATAGACCTCTTCTTCAAAGAGTTGGGAGTGTATGCTGGATGGAGAATAACTTTCTAAGATTATAAGCAATTATAAAGAGGAGAGGAGAAAAGAGATCTGATTTTTTTTTTAAGATTTTTATTTATTTGACAGAGAGAGAGCCAGAGAGCACATGCAAGGGGAGGGGCAAAGGGAGGAGGCTCTCCACTGAGCAAGGAGCCCGCCCTATGGAGGGTTTGATCCCAAGACTCCAAGATCAGCCGAAGGCAGATGTTTAACCAACTAAGTCACCCAGGTGCCCCAAGAGATCTGATTATATAGATTTTAAAAACCAATGCCTGTCAAAAATCACTATTAATGATATAAAATGAGGAAAGAGTTCATACAAACGAGTAAGATAAATACTGTAATCCCAAAACGTAAACAAGCATATGCATAATTTACAAGATGTTCAACTACACTAATAATCAAAGAAACTCTAAATAAGTGCCCTTACCAAGTTGGCAGAGAAAAAAATGAAAATACTAAAAGTGGGCAGGGACACATTGGGTGCTTAAACTGTCATGAGACTGGAAATTGGTAGCGTTTCTTTCTAAAAAGTCATTTGGCAATTCACATGTGTTGACAACCAAATACATAATGGAAAGAACTAAAAATAAAATTTATGAACAAGCTTATGACGTATAAACAAGGATTTAATTGCAACATTATTCGTGACGATCAAAACTTAGAAATAGCCTAAAAATATAAAACTGGGGGAGTAGTTAAATGAGCTACAGCACAGTCATCATTTGGAACCACTGAAAAGTAACACTGGAGGGAATGTGGTCCAAAGGCCTGTGGCTTTAACCCATGGTTATACTCACCTCTACAGAGTAAGACATTTCTTCATTACAGTTGTCATTGATTTTCTCGAACAGTTCTTCACATAACTACAGAAACAGAAAGAGAGAGGTGTTAACAGCATAAATGAGAAAAGTACAAAGATACCCATGAGTGCTAAACGAATTAGTGAGATCTCTTTTCTCTTTCTCAAAATATTAAGGGCAACAACATCAAAGGAGAACGCTTTGAATGAAATTAAAGGACAGTTGTGAATTCGTTCTCCTCAGTTCATCTTTATTCTCTCTCAATGACTGTATCTCATAAATGTTTCCTTAGAAAGCAAGCCACATTTAGAGGAAGAGGAGGAGTTCTGGCTCTTCCTGTGTTAGGTCCTTGACACATTTAATTTCTGTGAATTCAATTCTTCACATTATGCTAGTGACTCTACTATAGATATTATTATGTAGCAAAATACTATTAAACTACATTTTGCAGACATTTTATTTATCATGCTATAGAAGCTTTATTTTATACTGTCAGTTACTATATACATTACAAATCATGGGGTTCCCTGCGTGGAGTCTGCTTCTCCCTCTGCCTGTGTCTCTGCCTCTCTCTTCCTCTCTCTGTGCATCTCATGAATAAATAAATAAAATCTTAAAAAAAACCAAAAACACAATAAAACCTCGGAGATAAAGAGTTGCAGGCTCCCTTGACTCAGTCAGCCAAGCACCCCCTACAGTCAAAATTATTCTTAAATACCTTTATTTACTCCCTTTAAATAGTTTGCATTCTCTCTTTGTGTGTGTATTATTTTTTTTTTAAGATTTTATTTATTCATGAAAGACAGACAGAGAGAGAGAGAGAGGCAGAGACACAGGCAGAGGGAGAAACAGGCTCCATGTAGGGAGCCTGACGTGGGACTCGATCCCAGGACTCCAGGATCACGCCCTGGGTCGAAGGCAGGCGCCAAACTGCTGAGCCACCCAGGAATCCCCTATCCCCGAGTTTTAAGTTCAAGCCCCACACTGGGTGTAGAGAGTACACTATAGTGGCTCAGTGGTTGAGCATCTGCCTTTAGCTCAGGTCATGATCCTGGGGTTCTAGAATCAAGTCCCACTACAGGCTCCACTCGGGAAGCCTGCCTCTCCCTCTGCCTATGTCTTTGCCTCTCTTCTCTGTGTCTCTCATGAATAAATAAAATCTTAAAAAAAAAAAAAAAAAGGTATCTTAAAAAAAAGAAAAGAAGAAGAAGAATTTTCGTCGTATAAAAATTTCCCCTTTACCTCTCTCTTATGATCCCAAGCCCTTTATAGAGACGACTACTCTACCATGCAGTGACATTTCCAATAGAAAATATTTATTTTTCGGGCAGCCCGGGTGGCTCAGCAGTTTAGCACCGGCTTGAGCCCAGGGCCTGAGCCTGGAGACCCGGGATCAAGTCCCACATTGGGCTCCCTGCATTGGGCTCCGCTGCGCCACCCAGGGATGCCTAAATGGCAGTTTTTAAATGATAATCCTGTCTTCAAAAATCAATACTTGGGGATCCCTGGGTGGCTCAGCGGTTTGGCGCCTGCCTTTGGCCCAGGGCGCGATCCTGGAGTCCCGGGATCGAGTCCCACGCCAGGCTCCTGGCATGGAGCCTGCTTCTCCCTCCTCCTGTGTCTCTGCCTCTCTCTCTCAATCTATGTCTATCATAAATAAATCTTTTAAAAAAAAAAATCAATGCTTTTGCACTAAAACAAAACATTCCAAAATTCTACCAGAAGAGAGACATATAATATAATTATACAAGAATTCCAATAGTAAACAAGCTAAAGGAGAAGGAAGGAGAAACTAAATGTGATGATGGAATAAACAGGATTGTTTAGTATAACTTACTACAATCTACAAAAAATTATTTCATTGCTAAAGAAGTATTACATAGTTATAAAAGCAAAGCCTCCAGAACCACCTGGACTACATTTGGATTCTGGTTCTGCCACTTCCTTAGGCAAGAGACATGACCTCTTTGTGCCTCAGTTTCCTCATCTTTAAAATGAGGGAAATAAATAAAATAAAGTAATAACAGCATCTTCTTCTTAGGGTCAAACAAGAAGGATTAGCTGAGCTACTTTTTGCAAAACACTTAGATCAGTGCTTGCATATGGCATGTGCTACATAATGTTTTCTCTAATTGGTATTTTTATTATTGTTATTCCTATTTATAAAGGACAATTCCCAAGTATATGTCTCAATATTGACATATATTTTTTACAGAAAAAAAAATGCTAGTATCTTCAGTTTTTTCTGAAAAAGTCTTAATCTTTACTGATGTTAAACATTTCAATTATACAGCTGAATTTAAAATTATAGTCCAATAATCCATTAGAAAAAGTAGCTATTGCTCTCTTATGTACTTTATTCTCAGAATACAGAGAGGTCACACTAGGCCTATAGTAAAAAGAAGACTTAAAATTAATTCTAAATATCAATAAAAGCAAACTCCTCTTCTGTTATTATTGAAAGAAGTTCCTTTTAAATATCTATGTCAGGGACCCCTGGGTGGCTGAGCGGTTGAGCGCCTGCCTTTGGCCCAGGGCATGATCCCGGAGTCCCAGGACAGAGTCCCGCATCAGGCTCCCTGCATGGAGCCTGCTTCTCCCTCTGCCTATGTCTCTGTCTGTGTGTGTGTGTGTGTGTGTCTGTGTGTGTGTGTGTCTCATGAATAAATAAATAAAATCTTTAATAAAAATAAAAACGAAAATAAAAAATAAGTATCATAAGTCTTCTCATTCCAAACAATACAAGGTGAAAAGATACTGCTATTAAGAATTCTCAGACTGCTCAAGCTTAAAGTGATAGTATTAAATTAATAAGACAAAAGGAAAATATCTCTGATAAGGCAATCAAAAAACAAAAATAACCACATGCTTAAGAAGTGTTCTATATATGGAACTTGGGAAAAGATCAACACCACCAACTAGGTGTCCCCAGGACTCAGAACAAAGTCTGGGACATACTACCACTTTTTTTTAAGAAGCTTATTAATAACACTGTTCAAAAGATAAAATATCCAGACACAGGTATACAGCAAAAACTTTACAGAATACCAACTTCCCCACCTTTAAAGACAGACATGTGTACACACCAGTCTTTTCCATCAGATTATTACCTCCTTTGAGGAAAAGAGACAAAGTATCTTTGTGCTTTTGCATGACAGTCCCTGAGTAAATGTTTGCTAAGTAAAAATAACTGTTATACAGCAATCTAAGACTAAGTAATAATAAAGAGGTATTTTTGTTTTTTGTTTTTTACCTGTGGAATGATGCCAGCCTGGCTTTCTTCTTGTTTACCCATCATTGTATAAGATTTCCCAGCACCAGTCTGCCCATAAGCAAAAATACAGACATTATATCCTTCAAAGGCATGTAAAAGCATTTCCTTTCCAATGTCATTATACACACGGTTTTGAGATGCAAAACAGGGATCTTCAGGCTGTAAAGATTAAAAGGAGAAATAAATGGCATTTTATTTGTATTCTTTCCTATGTTTGATTACTGCTGTAATAAACTGAAGTGTTTGGAATCTCAATAGTCATCAGTTAAAATATATTATAAAAATTTTAAGCCCCTCCTACACAGTTTATTTTTCTTTCCTTTTTTAAGATTTTCTTTATTTATTCATGAGAGACAGAGACAGAGAGGCAGAGACACAGGCAGAGGGAGAGGCAGGCACCATTCAGGGAGCCGGATGTGGGATTCAATCCTGGCACTCCAGGATCACACCCTGGGCTGAAGGCAGGTGCCAAACCGCTGAGCCACCTAGGCATCCCTATTTTTCTCTTTTTAAATACTCACATGCACAGAGTCACCCAGGTCAGCCATACACCTCACTTGATTACACGTCACTTTCTAAAACCTTCCATTTGTAGAAAGGTGCAAGATTTTCTTAAATGCAAAATGGAGGGATGCCTGGGTGGCTCAGTGGTTAAGCACCTGCCTTCGGCCCAGGGCATGATCCTGGAGTCCCAGGATCGAGTCCCAGGATCAAGTCCCACATCGGGCTCCCTACATGGAGCCTGCTTCTTCCTCTGCCTATGCCTCTGCCTCTCTCTCTCTCTCTGTGTCTTTCATGAATAAATAAAGTCTTTTTAAAAAATGCAAAATGGAACTAAAAGCTCAAAGGTCAAATCCACATATAAAAATATTTCCCTGCGCTCACTCCAGGTAGTATAGCTATTTTTCAATAAACCCACCTTTCAGTGACAAATGCTGCCTACCTCCCTTCATAGGCCCTTCCCTTGGCCATAAGGCTCTGCCAGTAGTTTAAAACCTTTCATACTCTCAACACAAGACAGAAAAAAAAGAAAGAAAAAAGGAGAAAACATATAATGAAGAGATGCAGAAGCAATCTGTAGTTCAGGAACAATCCCTAGAAGCTAGCAAGATTTGGGGTCCTCTACTAAGAAGGGTACCACAAAGAGCCCTGCTCTCTCCATTTTCCTAGGTGTTGGTCATCTCTATACTCCTTGTGGACCTGCAAGCTCTTTCAAAACTGTTCACTACTCACATTGTTTTATTATACTGGACTGTAGGTATACTCACCGAGGTGTGAGACCAGTAGGAGTAGTCGAAACTAAAGGACTTTGGAGCTTCCTTTGGGTTCTTTGGGTTAATAATACCTAGAGAATGAAAATAATTTGATTTTGTAAGTCACTCAGTTACATGTTAGTTCAACATGTTATAAGTTTAAAATACTCAAATCAGTAGTCATACCACTGAATCTAAAGAAAGCAATAAAAAATAATCACATATTTAATAAGCAGGATCCCTATATAGAACTTAAAAGAATCAGGCCATCAACATTCACTGAGTGCTACCAGGATTCAGAACAGAGCCTGGTACATAGCAGGTGCTCAGTAAATATTTAATGGCTGAATCATAGGTAAATAAGCAGCCAAAATTCAGAAGCAGCCTGCATAACTATTTCAAGATGCTACATAAATATTTCAATACATTAGAAATGAAAATTAGAAAATTACTGAATTGACCCAACTACTACTTGAAACAACCCCTTTTTAAAGATCTTATTATCTACTTTAGTAAGGCATTTGATAATTAAGTATTTATCAGAAAGACAATCTTATTTTTAAAATCCACAGTTGATAATAATGTTATATATATGTATATACATGTATACATGTATGTATTATGTGTGTCTGCAGTGGAATCACAGACCACAAATCATCTGTAGAATGTTGCAGACAAAATTACTTTTTTAAAAAACAATTTTTATTTATTTGACAGAGAGAGAGTGAGCGAGCATGTAAGCATGAGCGGGGAGAGGGACAGAGGGAGAAGGAGAAGCAGAATCCCTGCTGTCAGAGAGCCAGACAATGCAGGCTAGACCCCAGGACCCCGAGATCATGACCTGAGCCAAAGGTAGATAGATGCTTAACCAACTGAGCCACCCAGGCGCCTCTAGACAGCAAAGTTACTTTTTGACTGAAAAGCACAAAGCCTTACTGCCCCTATTGAAAGTATTTCTTGTATGATTAATCCAGTCACACTATACTTCAGGGACTGTCTGAACGTGGAGGCTTATTAGCCTCTCTTCCTTTCTCATACACACAAAGGTTTAGTGCCTCATATTTCACATGGAATAGAATCTTTATAACATGTGGTCATGAAATCTCCTCAAAGACCAGACATCTCAACCAATCCACTTCTCTAAGGCACGGCCACATCCCAGGCTATCAGTGAGATCAGGATTAAAAAATAAATCTGTCCAGGGCAGCTGTTGCTCAGGACACAAATAGCAACAGTTGCTACGGTGCCTAGTTCTCTCTCTTGCTGGATTCCACCGGGTATGGCCACACACTTATGTTCAAACCTCAACTGCTGACAGAGTATGAATAAGGCTCATACTGCACATAATCATGTGACAAGGAGACATGGTTCTAGAAAGAACACCTCCTCACATACAAATGGCAACTTAAGCAATGAAGTGTGCTTCTAACCAAAAGGCAATGGGGGGGACAAGATTTAAAGAATAACTAACGTTCAGGGAGCACTATAAACACTGCAAGTGCTGAGATCTAAACTCTTCCTGTGTTGGGCAGCCCGGCGGTTTAGCGCCGCCTTCAGCCCAGGGTGTGGTCCTGGAAACCCAGGATCAAGTCCCAGGTTGGGCTCCCTGCATAGAGCCTGCTTTTCCCTCTGCCTGTGTCTCTGCCTCTGTGTGTGTGTGTGTTTCTCATGAATAAATAAATAAAATCTTTTTAAAAAATTAAAATAAAAAAATAAAAATAAATACATACATACATACATACATACATACTTCCTGTGTACCAACACTCCCTACTACTAAGGCAGATATAAGTTGTATTACCGCCTTTGTAGAGATAGAGACACCATCACAAAGACACATCACAAATAACTTAACCAAGGCTACACAGCTAGCTAGTGGCAATCCAGGATGTGGACTTGGAGGGTTTAGCTTTGGAGCCCCCACTCATAGCCAAGACACCCATCCTCTATAGACTTATTCCCTGCCTATATGTAGCAACTGCCAAGGCAAACACAGTAAGGTATTTTCATGCATATGTATACAAATGTGTGCATGTACGCACATTTATGACCACCTCTCTAAAATTACATCATAGGCATTGCTTAAAACTCTCTTTACCCATTTAAAATGAGGAACTGTGAGGATTATGGTTCCTAAAAGATGAAAGACTACACAAACTCTACTAAGCAAATGGAAGTTAGTGTCGTACTAAGTGCACTAGATTCAGATTTCAGTGGCTCAGTGATAAAGACAACGAATAGGGATCCCTGGGTGGCGCAGCGGTTTGGCGCCTGCCTTTGGCCCAGGGCGCGATCCTGGAGACCCGGGATCGAATCCCACATCAGGCTCCCGGTGCATGGAGCCTGCTTCTTCCTCCGCCTGTGTCTCTGCCTCTCTCTCTCTCTCTCTGTGACTATCATAAATAAATAAAAAATTTTTTAAAAAAAATAAATAAATAAAGACAACGAATAACAAGATGTTAGATAGGATCCCTAAAGTAGTCTTCACTACTCAAAAACATGTTTAATACAAACACTTTCTAACCTCTAGGAAATTTGCTGTCATAAGACTATTAAGCCATACTTCACTTAGTCTTTTAGCTACTCCCTGGTGGTACCAATTCTGCCAAGAACTTAAGAAAGGGCTAGTTTTCAGAGCCTACCTCTTTGTTCTCTTTTCCCTAGTCTTAAGAAGCAGAAACACCACCAGTGAGCAATTTTCTTGATTCACATGAAATCCTTTTCCTCTTCCTCAAGATTCTCTCCTTCCATATCTTTGCAACCTCTGAAACTAATGAAGTCTCCTAACTTACAGATCTTACAGAAACCAAGTTGCCTTTTAAGTAACTGCCTATATGTAGACAAAACCCTTCTTATTCTAATATAAACTAAGTAAATCAAAATATAATTCTGAATAGCTATTTTCATAATAGTTATGTCAAACAAGATGAAATGTACCCATAATACTTATTTTAATTCTTAAACAAAAGACATTTACAGAAGACACATTAGAACAAAGTAAAACTCGGGCAGTCCCGGTGGCTCAGCGGTTTAGCGCCGCCTGCAGCCCAGGGTGTGATCCTGGAGACCCTGGATCGAGTCCCACGTCAGGCTCCCTGCATGAAGCCTGCTTCTCCCTCTGCCTGTCTCTGCCTCTCTCTCTCTCCTCCCTGTGCATTCTCATGAATAAATAAGTAAAATCTTTAAAAAAAAAAAAAAAAAAGAACAAAGTAAAACTCAATACTGTTATCTGTTTGAGGGGCCAGTGTAAGCAGCACCCCAAAGGCATGGATAATTTCTTATGTTAGCAGGGTAGTATTTAATAGGATATTGTGCTTTATAATTATATATGCATTGTACTACCTTGAATATATGAAATGTTTCCTAATAAAAAATTCTGAAGGACACCTGGTGGTTCAGTGGTTGAGCCATCTGCCTTCGGCTCAGGGTGTGGTCCCAGGGTCTGGGATCGAGTCCCCCATCAGGTTCCTTGTGGAGAGCTGCTTCTCCCTCTGCCCATGTCGCTGCCTCTCTCTATGTCTCTCATGAAGAAATAAAATCTTAAAAAAAAAAAAACTTCTGAAACTTCCCACCTCTGCAAATGAAAACACTGTTATAAAAATAAAACATCAGTGACAGCCCTTGACCTCATGAGAAGTCCATAAACTCCACCATTACTTCCAAGGACAACACACTAATGTTTTCTAATGTGCCGAAGGTTTTTTCTTTCTGAATTAGCAACAGCTGAGATCTAACTTCCTCCTTTAATTTAACTAAGAAACAGGATGTTTCCAACCATGAATAAAAGGGGAGAGAGGGACACACTACATGTAATGGGAAGGGTATGGGATTTGGATCAAAGGACCATTTAGAATATGTTAATATTCTAAACATATGATGAACACTTAATAAATATACTTAGAATTTTTTGTTACCTTGGGTTTGGCTGCACTTTTGAGTCCTCCCTGAAACTGAAATAATACCTAGTTCAAAGGATTAAATGAATAGAGTAGGGAAAGCTAGCAGTATGGCAGCACAGTACAATCACAGTAGACTGGTGGTTTTCAAGGCTATCACCAAGATGAGAAGTTAGGATTGTGATCAGGACAAGTTAAAATGCCTACATAAATAAATGCTACTACATAAATGCTCATTTTCAAAACTAGGTATTTTATCCTGTTTTTAACTCTCTCAAGTGTGTTGGTGGATTTGTTAACCATATCCCATGATCCTTAAACCAAAGTGAGGAAAATTCATTCACCAACCAACAAAATAAGAATTATACTTCTTAGCAAGAATCAAAGTACTACATTGGGGTCCTTTAGCTGTACCACCAAATCTGTGGTGTTCCTACATTTGAAATCCCCTCAGTACGTGGATCCAGTCTTGTGGATCTACAATGCCTTACACCAAACAGGCACTCAGATGCATGTCCTTCTTTTGGCATGTATGATTTTAATTTCATTAAATCCTGTATCATTTTCAGAAGCATAAAAAGAAAAATAGTGCATACCTATGCAATATACACATAAAATATCAGTTCATTTCATCAACTTTCACAGAAAGAATATAGAGAGAATTGTATTACCAAAAGATTAGGCAATATTTAATACAGTGGTTCTTCATATCAAAGTCAACTGAGCACATAAGAATGGAATAATACTAATTAATGAATATCTTCAATGTATAAACTATTTTCACCAATGTAAAAGCTGTTAAAAACATAGCATGCCTCCCAGGGCCATGTCTCATCAGTGTGCAAGCTTTGTTTAGGATAAATAACCACTTTTTCTGCAATGAATGGACTCCAGGCATATTTTGAAGACTAGAGTCAGAACAAAACTCTACTGTAAATGCTATCTATACCCCTCATACTGCTTTATTTCCTATAAAATCACCTTTTATGCCAATTTTCAAGCCCCCCCCTTTTTTTCAAGGCCCCTTTTAAGCAATTTCTGCACCTGAGGCCTCCCTTCCTATTGAGACTTCTCTGGACATAGTATACTCCAGACCTGGACCCATCTCCACAAGCAGCTTTTCATAAATGGATCTCAAGAGTCATCTTCAACTTTCTTCTCTCACACCCCACATCTGATCAGCTCTACTTTCAAAATGAATCCTGAATTCCATAGCTTATCACCATCATCATTACCACCTTGGTCCAAGCCACCAACTCTTTCACCTGGAAGATGGCAGTAACTCCTAACTGGGCTCCTGGCTTCCCCTGAGCCCCTGGAGAATCTTATCTCCACACTGCAAACAGTGGTCCTTTTCTCACACTAACCCAGATCACATTCACATCATGCCTCTGGTGAACATTCCAACAGCTTCGCGCCAAACACTGAACAAAACTCTACTCCCTCTGACCTCCTGCCCAGTTACTGGAATGATTCACCCCCTACTCCAGCCCTGCTGCTCCCCCCCCCCCCCTTTTTTTCCTGCTGTCCTTTTTTTTTTTTTTTTTTTTTCTGCTGTCCTTCTAAATGAAGATATTCTATCATTTCAGGGCCTTTGCATTTTGGCCTTAACAGGAATGCTACTGCCCCAAGTATCTGAACAGCCCACTCCCTAACTTCATACAGGTCTCTGCTCAAACATCAGATGGCCCTTTTCTGACCATCCTACTTAAACAGCATGCCTTCACTCTCCATCTGCTTCCCCTGCTTTATTTGTCTTCACTGCACTCCTGACTGCCTGACTTATTATGTGAGTCACTGGAACGGAGGTTCCATGACACCAGAACTTGTTTCATCTACTGCTATATCCCAGCTCCAAGGAGAATACCTGCCATATGATAGATTCTCAATATACACCCAAAGATCCAATGACTATGTTAGTTATATCTTTCCTTACAGACTGTTACTTCTTTGTAGCTGGAAACCATGACTCCTCTTTCTGCATCACTCACAGTGCTGACTTCATAAGTAGGTGATGCTTATTTGTGGACTGGTACTTAGCTCTCTCAACATAACTTGCTTCCTGAGTCTCTTCTCCTTGAGCAGCCAACTTATTACTCAACTTCTGTTAAGAAACATTCATCTCAAGGATCCCTGGGTGGCTCAGAGGTGTAGTGCCTGCCTTGGGCCCAGGGCGTGATCCTGGAGTCCCGGGATCGAGCCCCACATCAGGCTCCCTGCATGGAGCCTGCTTCTCCCTCTGACTGTGTCTCTGCCTCTCTCTCCGTGTCTCTCATGAATAAATAAATAAATTCTTTAAAATTAAAAAAAAAAAAAACATTCATCTTGGGATCCCTGGGTGGCCCAGCGGTTTAGCACCCGCCTTCGGCCCAGGGCCTGATCCTGGAGTCCCGGGGATCGAGCCCCACATCAGGCTCCCTGCATGGAGCCTGCTTCTCCCTCTGACTGTGTCTCTGCCTCTCTCTCTCTCTGTGGGTCTCTCATGAATAAGTAAAAAAGTCTTAAAAAAAAAAGAAAAAAGAAACATTCATCTCTGGGAGAGGAGGAATCTAAATCCAATCTCAGGGAGTAGAAATACAACTTTTAGTAAATAGCAGTAAGGGGTAAACAGGGAACAGAAGGAAAGATGGGAACAGAAAGAAAGATGACCAAGTTTTAAATAGGAAGATGTGCTGATGGGGGTCACCAGGAAAGACAAGGGTAAAGGAAAGTATAATGGGAGGCATATTTCACAGGAAATATGCAATCCCCTATCAGGCAGAGGTCTTACCATTCAAATTTATTGCTGTAAAATTTTCTACAATGTTCTAGATATGACAAGCTTGCTCTGAATAAGGATTCTTATGTGGGTATGAAACAGATTCTTGACTTCACACACATGACACACACTCAAGAGGTAGTGATATGCTAAACAGCAACAGACATAAATAAATGCTAATAGTCTCAGCATTTATCTTCCCAAGTAGTTCCTCTGAAACGTACATTCAATTAGAAGGGTAAGGTGCAGGAACTCGATAAGCACTGGTTGAGTCACTGCTGAATACCATAACTAAGGTACATCAATCCAGAATTGATCAAGGATCTTCAACAAAAACACTCTGTTAGACAGCATACATCTGAACAAATCCACTTTCCTGATCTTTCTCCCTGTTTTCCAATAGTCCCTGCCCCTTTGCTTTCTGTACTTTCACTCACTGTGCTCAGCTTTCCAAGTCTCCCATGTTGGAAATAATGCTAGCTTCTATACTAACATTAATCCCTCTCAAAACAAGCATTATTGGGGTGCCTGGGCAGCTCAGTCAGTTAAGCATCTGATTCTTGACTCTGGTTCAGGTCATGATCTCAGGGTTGTGAGATCAAGCCCGGCTTCAGACTCCACACTGGGTATGGAATCTGTTTAAGGTTCTCTCTCTCAGGCAGCTGGTGGCTTAGCAGTTTGGTGCTGCCTTCGGCCCATGGCCAGGTCCTGGAGACCCAGAATCGAGTCCCACGTCGGGCTCCCTGCATGGAGCCTGCTTCTCCCTCTGCCTGTACCTGTGCCTCTCTCCCTCTCTCTCTGTGGATCTCTCATGATTAAATAAATAAAATCTTTTTTAAAAATTAAAAAAAAAAAAAGATTCTCTCTCTCCTTCTCCCTCTGCCCTGGCATCCAAGAAGAAGAAGCAGAAGAAGCAGAAGAAGAAGAAGCAGCAGCATTATTGCAAAAGATCCCAAGATCCTATTTTAAGAATGGAAAAGTTGAACAGCACTTTCATTTATTGGGTACATTTATTAAGCATAAATTATTTGCCAGGCACTCTGCTGGGGATATAATGGCAAGCAAAAAGTTATTTCTGCCCTTCTAGACCTAATAGCCAAGGGAGGAGGCAGACATATAATCACACAAAATAAATAAATGCTTTCAAATTATGGGAAGAGCCATGCTAGATAAGCACGGGGTCTAAACTTAGAGATGATTTCTGAAGTCAGTAAACTTTGATTTGATAAAACAGAGAAGGCTGGGCTGAGGATAAACAGGAGACAGCTAGGGAAAGTGAAGAGTTAACACTTATTAAATGCTCACTATGTTCCAAGCACTGTGCTAAAGCATTACATGTATTCACTCACTTAGTCCTTATAATAACCTTATGAGGTAGATACTATTATCACCTCCATTTTACATTTGGGGCACTAGAGAGGGCACTTGCCTGAGGCCAGAGGCTGGACTAAAGTTTGGAACAACTGACTCCAAGGTTCCAAATCTTGGGCAGTATGCATCCCAAGCCAGAGAACTGCTTAGGAAGCCTTAGGGTAAAAAGAAACATGTGGCATCCAGATACTGGTTTGCCAGGTATGGCTCAAGTACAAGGAACAACAAAGAGTTAGAAAAGCACTAAAACCGCAGGGTCAAATAATCAACGAACCACAAGGAGTTGGTGAACCCCCGAGCCACGAGAACTCACTTGAGTTACTTGATTACAGTTATACACTGCAGTATGGAGAATGGATTGGAGGAAGGCATGAGTGGAAGTGTGGAGACCAATTACACACAACACAGCAACCGATACAGAATGTTTGGGAAATTCTGCTTGCCATTTATCAGATGACTCCCATGAGAACTGCATCTGGCATCAGAAATCCAGGAGTTCTACTAAATAGCATTTATGGGGGCAGGGACAGAAAAAGGTCCATTCCTATACCAAAAACATTGCGTCTTGTGAGCCAAAACGGAATTTCTGTCTTAAAGTATGACCCAAAATTCAATGATCAAAATACAAGTTGACCTAGAAATGGAAAATATTTTTAGAAGGTATTTTCAAGGATTTTAGCAATGAAGGAAATAGAATACTAGAGAAGCTTTAATCTAACCCCTCCTTCCCAAGTAGCCAGTACTAACCTAGCATTCATACTGGCTAGGGCATATAACAAACTGTTTAGTTAAGCCTCAATTTTCTTATCTGTAAAATGGGTACAACAGTAACATTCCCTAACTTTATAGAATTGTTGTGGGATTAATGACTAGACCATGTCAAGAATTCTAACACCAAACAAATGTTCAAAATATTCTTTCATTTGACAAATATCTGAGTGCCTACCATGCCCCAGATGTAAGTATGTAGTGAAAACCAGTCTCTTATCTTCAAAGAGTTTATATTCTAATCTGGGAGTTAGATAATTAACTAATATAGATAGTATAACCTGGGGAAGAAAAATTAAGGAGACTTAGGAGATACGACAGTGGCGGTGGTGGGGTTGGCTATGAAAAGTGGGCAGACCGCCACCACTGAGGTGCCTGGGCGGCACAGTCAGGCTTTTGACTCTTGGTTTCAGCTAAGGTCATGATCTCAGGTTCGTGGGATCAAACCCCACTTAGGGATCCATGCTCAATGCAAAGTCTGCTTTAGACTCTCCCTCCCTTCCTTTACCCCTCCCCCCACCTAAATAAATAAATAAATCCTTTTTTTTTTTTAAAGGGCAGACTGTCACCTCTGAGAAGATAATATTTGAGCAGGGATTTAGTAACATTTAAGAAAAAAAAAGACCAAAAAAAAAAAAAAAGAAAAAAAAAGACCACCACCATAGCCAGAAAAAAGTAAATGATGATAAGATGTCAAATCACATAGCTAGCCAGAGGCCAAATGCGACTGGGGCTTTGTGACCAAGGCAAGGATTTTTAGTTTTATTCTAAAAGTGACAGGAAGTCAACAAAGGATCTGAAGCACAGAGGTGACATCTGATTTACATTTCCAAACAAGACTCTGGCTCCTGTATGGGAACAAAGGCAGAAGTGGAAAGATAGAAGCTACTGCCGTGTATTGACTAAGGCTCAAAAGAAATGGTGCCTGTCCCCACTTGTAACGGCAGAGAGGACAGGCCTTCCTGATGGACTGCAGGCAGCCTATGAGAGAGAGAGAGAGAGAGAAAGAGAGAGAGAGAGAGAGAGATGACCAGAGTTACTCCAATATTCGGTCTGAGAAACTAAAAAAAAAAAGGCTGAGAATGAAGGAAGGGCCACTTGAGTGCACAGGGAGGAGAAAACAGCAGTTCCATTGAGGACATGTTAAGGGTAAGATCCTTCTTAGGCTCTCAAGTAGGATTAGGTTAGCAGCAGGGTGGTCGAGAGACCTAGAGATCTCCAGAGAGGTCAGTCCAGGCTGGAGAAATTAATTTGGGAGTCATCATCACCTCACGACACTTAAAGCCTTCAGCCTGAATGAACCACCTAGGGGATCACATAGGAGAGCAAAGAAAAGAGACAAAGTTTGGTGCACTTTTAACCTAGGAGGTGAGGAAGAACGGAGGTTGAATGGTCTATGAGGGAGGAAGGCAATCAGGAGAGCACAGGGATCCAAGAGCCAAGAGAGGGGATGGTAACATTCACAGAGGAAGTCAAGCTCCACTACCTATCATGACAATGCTTATTACCACAACCATGTCTGGCCCCCCTGGAGAAACGAGTCTTTGTTCAGGGGATCCCCTGACTTCCCAGAGTTCTGCTCACCCTCACCTCTATGCCTTGGTTTCCATCACCATCCAGATCTCATCTGGTTTCAAGGCTGTTTTTTTAAGTCCCCTTCACAAATCAGAAAGGCAACTTCAGCACTGAAGGTCTAACTGGATCTTTTCCCTAATCCACAGGGAAGAGGATCTTGCTTTTCTCTCTCTGGAGGCCCTATATACCTTTCCTCCTTTGTCTTCATTTATTCCTTGTGCTGTAGTTGACACTCATTACTTTGAGAAGGCTGGAGAAGAGTGAAGAACAGGACAGACTCTTTCATGTGAAGGCTTACCTGAAGGCCTTATCCAAGATGAACAGAAATGCCTTTAAAATGATTATCACAGGGAAGCCCCGGTGGCACAGAGGTTTAGTGCCGCCTGCAGCCTGGGGCGTGACCCTGGAGACCCTGGATCGAGTCCCACGTCAGGCTCTCTGCATGGAGCCTGCTTCTCCCTCTGCCTGTGTCTCTGCCTCTCTCTCTCTCTCTCTCTCTCTCTCTCTCTCTCTGCATCTCTATGAATAAAAATAAATAAATAAATAAATAAATAAATAAATAAATAAAATAAAATAAAATAAAATAAAATAAAATAAAATAAAATGATTATCACAGGGGTGCCTTAGTGGCTCAGTTGGTTGAGCATCTGCCTTTGGCTCAGATCATGACCCTGGGGTCGTAGGATGGAGCCCTGTGTCAGGCTCTCCAATCAGCAGGGAGTCTGCTTTTCCTGCTCCCATTCCTGTTACCCCTATTCCTGCTCTCTCACTTGCTCAGCACTCTCAAATAAATAAATAAAACCTTTTAAAAAATAAAATGATTATCACAAAATGTTCTATAGGTTTTAGTCTATTAATGAACCAGAAGACTGTCTTCTCTTTCTTAGAGACTCTTCCAGTCAAAATTGGCCTTACAAAGTCTGTTCATTCCCTAACTTTACTCCTTTTTCTCTTTGCCTTCTTCTCTATTTTGTTATTTCAGCATAAAGGTGCAGAAATAATGTTTTAATTACTAAGCCCTACAAAACACGGCAGTCAAAACAAGATTTGTACTTAAAATACTTTTTATTCTCCAAAATGAATTTGTTTATCTAATTTCTCAAAGTCTCTATGTAGCAATTATAGTGTTGTTGGCAAACTATGAAAGATTTTGCCCACAACTACAATTAACTTATCATTGTGCAACACTGTAACTTTATATTAACTTTTCTAACACTTAGAGCCTGTTGAAAATCCCAGTGATTTTTCCAAAATCTTCCTATACCCAAAGTCTTTTTGAAATTGCACATAATAAAGCCATTTTGTACACCATTTATATTCCAAAACCCATAAACAGCTCCCTCCTCTACACAAAATAACATATTTCTAGAAATACATTAAAATGATATAAAAGCATAATGCCCAAAGTACAATTAAGTAGAAAACCTACAATCATAAAATTCCTTTATCGTTTAAAATAACAAACTTAGATTCCAAATCCTATAAACAATATAAATACACTATATGTGTTCACTATATATTCAATCCCAGGTATTAAAAATAAATATACAATGGGAAAAAGAAACCCTACCAATTCTGTAATGTCACAATGTCATCAATTGGGTATAAAATAAATAAGCTAGCTATAATAAACACTTTGTTTTAAAGATTTTCTTTTAAGTCATCTCTATACCCAATATGGGGCTTGAACTCACAACCCCAAGATCAAGAGTCATATACTCTACCAATGGAGCTAGCCAGGCGCCTCAAGCTACAATAAACACTGAACAAACCCTCAATTAACAACTATTCCCAAGCAAATGTTAAACAATTGGGAAAAGAGATACTTTGGAAGGCCTACCTCTCTACCTTGCTCAGTCCAAGTAGGACAAAGATGGTGGAACTAATAATAATGCCCTTGTTATTCATAATTATCCTGCATCAAGGAGGGACATCAGAATAAATTTTAATCTAACAGGTTCAAATTACACACAGATAGTACTTCTACACAGAACAATAAAACTTACTATTTTGAGAGGCAATATGTACTAGGCAGAGATTAAAAGAGAGTTTCTGGAGCCAGACAGCACAAAGTCATTTTCTCCTAATTCCTAGACATGTGACCCCAGACAAGTCATCTGTGAAATGGGGAAAATAGGAGTATCTGCCCTAGGATTACCGTGAGGACTAAATGAGTTAAAATCTGTAAGTGCCTGACTGTGGTTGGCACAGCTTAAGTGTTTATTACTGTTTTTGTTGTTGTTAATTACTAATCATGGTTTGGTTTTTCCCCACTAACAGGCATTTAAAAAGCTGCTTTTGTTTCTCCCTTCACCCATTTTGCCTCCTCAAGTTTATTCACAGTTACAAAATAAACTCTTGGTATTGGACCGAACAAGGTCACAAGGAAATAGTAAATGCAGTTCAGTCATTCACATACCTTCTGCTAATTCTGGCCATACAGTTATCTGTTCTGCCAAAACAAAAAGGCTTCCCAGACATTCCCTACCTTTCCTGGCCTATCGTTCAATTATTCAGATGTCTCTCTTCAATGCTTTTATGAGTCATCACACTGCAATGTTTATCTATCTCTAAGGCTCTGAGAACCTGGTGGCCTCCCATGCTATGTTTGCTGAATAACAAAAACCTAATTTCTTATAGATGCTCTAAAAAAACCTAATTTCATATTTCTTATTCTTACCACCTATATGTACAGAGCATTCGTCCCTAAGCAATGCAACTAAGAACTGTTTTTAGCCCACTGGAAATGATTTTGACAAAATAAGCAATTGTTAACATGCTACCAAAAATTAAATCTAAATACCTACCCTTGCCTACCATACAACCAGATGCTGCAGGCCCTTTCCCAGTCTCACTAACAGCTCTCCAGACTTTGCTAGCTCCTATTACAGCACTTCACACTTCACTGGGCAACTACCAAAAGCAATCAGCACCATGTTACCAGCATGGACTCTAAAAAATGAACTCTAAAACATCTCTTGAGAATTGCAAAGAAGGCATGAAAGAAACAAAGAAAGAAAGAAAGAAAAGGAGGGAAAGAAAGAAGAAAGAAAAGCCAAGCCAAGCCTGGGGATGGTTGTTTTCCCCTTTGGGGAAAAAAAAAGCAAACAAACAAATGCATATATAAAGGCCACATGAAGTACAGTTTGGATTTATTCAAGTCCACCTCAAAAGCCTAAAACAGTAAGATGCAAAGTGACACAGAAGACTAGGTTTCCTACAAGATTTTAGCTAGTCATCTTCTCTTCAAGGTTTTGGAATCGAAATGGTAGATTTTTTTTTTTTTCAAAAAAAAAATTTTTTTTTTATGATAGTCACAGAGAGAGAGAGAGAGAGAGAGAGAGAGGCAGAGACATAGGCAGAGGGAGAAGCAGGCTCCATGCACGGGGAGCCTGATGTGGGATTCGATCCTGGGTCTCCAGGATCGCTTCCTGGGCCAAAGGCAGGCGCCAAACCGCTGCGCCACCCAGGGATCCCGAAATGGTAGATTTTTAAGCTAACTGAAGAAGTTTAAATTATAAAATGTAATAAAAAGCAGTTGCAAATACACAATACCAAAGGCTTCTTCCAATGTGGGGATAGGTATAATTGTTCCTGCCTTTACATTTATATTCCCATTGAAAATAACAATTTAGATACCAAAACTAACCACAAAAAAACAAGGTAACAAGTAACGTTTCAAATACCATCCTATGAAACACACACACACACACACACACACACACACACACACAAATACCATCCTATGCGGTATAACTGATTCCACTTGATCCTCACAGCAACCCTGGGATATTAGGCTAGGTAGGCACTAGCAACATTTCCACTGAATAAACAAAATTTAAGGTTCAAGTGTTTGACCACAAAGGAGGGGCTAAACAACATATGGTTCTTAAATACAAAAGAAGACATGGAGCCATTAAAATCACGTTGCTGAAGCATGGGGAAATGTACCCAATATGCTATTAAGTAAAAGACCAAGGAGGCTACAGAGGTTTGACAAAGTGGAGGGGAGGTCAGTGAACAAACTTTAGCTTTACTAGGAGTGACATGGGAACCATCTTAGAGTTCTGTGGGGGGGAAAAAAAACAATCTGACTTCCATTCTAAAAGGATTACTCTAGCTGCTCTGTCGAGAAAACAGAGTGCTAGAATAGAAGATGACTTGCTAAGACGTTACTGTGGGTGGTGGCAACAGGGGGAAAGAGTGGTCAGTTTCTGCCCCAGAAGTCCACAGGCCCTTCTGACAGAAGATAGGAGAGAAGTCAAGGATGATGACATGATTTTTGCCCTGAGCAACCACAAAGAATTTCCACTGAGTTGAAGAGAGTGCAGAAGAACAGGACTGGAAGGGGACATATTAGGAATTCAGTTTTGAACATGTCGAGCTCAACATGCTTATTAGGCAGGCAGAGAGCTGCATAAACTGCCTTCTAGAAACAATTCCATCCCCACCTGTGTGAGGCTTACACTCTTCCTTACAGCAGGCCTGTAAGAAGTGGTTTTAAAGCTCAATTGTTTGATGATAAGGGATCAGGTAAATAAATTATGGTTTACTTTTTTTGTTATGGTGAAAAAATTTATATTTAGATTTATAGCCGACTGGACTCAGTTTAGATGATCCCAATCTGATCAAGATGTTGACCTTGGCCACATCAATGTCATAGAGCTTCTTCACAGCCTGTTTGATCTGGTGCTTATTGGTCTTGACATCCACAATGAACACAACTGTGTTGTTGTCTTCTATATTCTTCATGGCTGACTCAGTAGTCAGGGGGACCTTGATGATGGCATAGTGATCAAGCTTGTTTCTCCTGGGGGCGCTCTTTAGAGGATATTTGGACTGACTTCGGAGACCCTGCGTCCTGTGGAATGTGCGTGTCTTCCTTTTTTTGTGACTATGTACACCTTTCAGCACCGCTTTCTTAGCTTTCAAAGCCTTTGCTTTGGCTTTGGCTTTGGGAGGGGCAGGGCTTCCTTCTTCACCTTAGGCGTCATCTTCATGAAAGGGCTAAATTATGGTTTATTAATGTAACAATATTATAGAGCCATTACGATTATGTTCTTCAGGGATCCCTGGGTGGCTCAGCAGTTTAGTGCCTGCCTTTGGCCCAGGGTGTGATCCTGGAGACCTGGGATCGAGTCCCACATCAGGCTCCCTGCATGGAGCTTCTCCCTCTGCCTGTGTCTCTGCTTCTCTCTCTCTCTCTCTGTATCTCAAATAAATAAATAAATAAATAAACAAATAAATAAAATCTTTAAAAAAAAAGATCATGTTCTTCAAGAATACGTAGAAGAAGGTGCTCAATAAGTTAATGATAGTTTATCTCCCCTAAAAGATGGTACATTCCAAGGATACATTCCAGGATATCATCTTAGTAAGTTGCCACACGAGAAGTCATTGTGTCAGATGTAGAAGAAAATACAAAGTCTATTTTGGGCCTGAGGAAAGCAAGGCAGAAGCGGCTTTAAAGACTGACGGGGCAAAAGAAAGGTCAGGGTGGGGATCCCTGGGTGGCGCAGCGGTTTGCGCCTGCCTTTGGACCAGGGCGCGATCCTGGAGACCCAGGATCGAATCCCACGTCGGGCTCCCTGCATGGAGCCTGCTTCTCCCTCTCTGCCTGTGTCTCTGCCCCTCTCTCTCTCTCTGTGACTATCATGAATGAATAAATAAAAATAAAAAATAATAAAAAAAAGAAAGGTCAGGGTGTAAAAAGGTGCACGGCAAAGTCAGGGGCCAGCAGATAGGCTAAATTTAGAAGGCTAACTTCAAATGTCATTCTAAAGGACAAACTCAGTTTCAGTCAACTCCCAACTGGGTAAAAGTACTATTATTCCTGTGGCACCTCTGTTCCCCAACATTCTCCCACATACATGCACACACTTCACTGCTGTAGCTCCAAACCCTGACTACAGGAAAAATTGTGTCACTTCAAAATTTTTTTTTTCACTTCAAATTTTTAAAAAAAAGTTTAATGCCACTGGTACCCACATGGATTTCCATAGATTTTATGAGTTCTTCTCCCAGTACCACATAAGCCTCATCGCTGTTCACCTTCTTTCATTCCAGGGACCAAATGAGTGTCACTGAATCAATATGGACATCCCATTCAAAGAGTAAACATTCCTCTCTTTGGAAAAAGGAGTGAAGTGTCTGGACGGATTCAGAAAGAGGGGGCAAGAGAAAAATTTCATGGGCATGTACCAATCACATGATAAGCCCTGGTCACTGATATAAATAGGTATGGTACATAATAGCTCTATTTGCAAAGTGAGGACTTATTTTTTTTCCCGTAGTTTGCATATTTTTTCAAAGTAAATACTTAGTATATATGCAGTAGATAGATCCATAAAATATATAAATTTATAGAGGTGCCTGGGTGGCTCAGTTGGTTGAGCATCTGACTCTTGGTTTTGGCTCAGGTTATTTTCTCAGGGTCATGAGATGGAGCCCCACATTGGGGTCTGTGTTCAGCACAGAGTCTGCTTGGGACTCTCCCTCTCCCTCTGCTCACCCCCTCCCCTCACTCATGCACACACTCTCTCTTCCTTTAAAAATAAATAAATCTTTATAAAATTCACAAGCTGAGACAATAGGGCAAAACCCCAAGTACCCACCAGACAATTAAAGAATAGGATTCTCACCTCTGCAGCTCCACTGTCTGACCCTCCCAGATCTCTCTGCCCACCATCTCAACTCTGAAGCATGCTAAATTTTGTCATTATTGCCTTACTTTTCTTCATAGCTTTCCCATGTGTTTGTAGAGCATAAAGAATATAGAGAACAGCTTTGCCAGCTGTTTATATAAATACACCAATGTCTTCTGAGTTGCTTGTATAGCTACAGTTTGTTTATAATTTGTGTGTGTGTAAACAGTAATTCTTCTCTTCTGTATATTTTATGTAAATGTATCACGATTTATTTATCCATTCCCCTGTTGATGGATACTGAAACTGTTTCCAGTTTTTTGCTCTAAGAAAAACTGTGCTGCTAAGAGTTTAAATGCCCAAAGGGTGCCTCTGTCATTTAAGTGTCTGACTTGATGGCTTGGGTCTTGATGTCAGGGTCTGAGTTCAAAAAACAAAACAAAACAAAAAAAGGGTCTGAATGCCCAAATCTTCAGCAGTTTTAGTGACTCAGGGAAATAGTTATAAAGGTTATAAGTTATAAAGATACATGACTGAGTGTGAATGAGATAAGCAGTTCACAGAATGCATCCTCACAAAGGTCAGTTAAGAAATACTGAGCATTCAGCAGTTTAGCACCTGCCTCCGGCCCAGGGCATGGTCCTGGAGTCCCAGGATTGAGTCCCACATCAGGCTCCCTGCATGGAGCCTGCTTCTCCCTGCTTCTCTGCCTATTTCTCTGCCTCTCTCTGGGTGTCTCTCATGAATAAATTAAAAAAAAAAACTTAAAAAAAAATACTGAGCATTCCATCTCTAAGGTTAGAACACATGGTGTGGATGTGGAGAAGTACAGCTAAAGAGCTGGCCTTATCCTACATCTCCAGCCACACTGGAAAGCACTCTGGATGCTGGATTATGGAGTTTACACCTCAGTCTGATCTAACTAATCATGGCTTATTCCAGAAAAGACTTCAGGAGACCTCATTCTGACTGTAGGCTAGAAAACACATTCAGATTTAAAAGAATTCCTTTAGGGACACCTGGGTGGCTCAGCAGTTGAGTGTCTGCCTTTGGCTCAGGGTCTGATCCCGGATTCCCAGGATGGAGTCCCACATCGGGCTCCTTGCATGAAGCTTGCTTCTCCTCCCTCTGCCTGTGTCTCTGCCTCTCTGTGTCTCTCATGAATAAATAAAATCTTTATTAAAAAAAAAAAAAAAGAATTCCTTTAAAAAGTCTTTCTTTCCGGGGATCCCTGGATGGCTCAGGGGTTCAGTGCCACCTTCAGCCCAGGGCGTAATCCTGGAGACCCGGGATCGAGTCCCACATCAGGCTCCTGGCATGGGGCCTGCTCCCTCTGCCTGTGTCTCTGCCTCTCTCTCTCTCTCTCTTGAATAAATAAATAAAATCTTTAAAACAAACAAACAAACAAAAAAACCTTTAAAGAAAAAAGTCTTTCTTTCCAAACTTCCACTTTGTCCCTTCCTCCATCCCAAATTTTCATTAATGGACATGAAGTCATTCTTTGTACTAGTTGTGATGTGCAGCATTTCATTTAGAAATGTACATGTGGAAAGGGGCATCTGGTGGCTCAGTGATTAAGCATCTGCCTTTGGTTCCTGTTGTGATCCCAGTGTCTTGGGATCAAGTCCCACATCAGGCTCCCTGCATGGAGCCTGCTTCTCCCTCTGCCTATGTCTCTGCCTCTCTGTGTCTCTCATGAATACATAAATAAAATCTTAAAAAGAAAAAAAGAAATGTACGTATGTGAATGAAAAAACCTTCAAAGGGGCACCTGGGTGGCTCAGTCGGTTAAGCGTCTGCCTTCAGCAGGGGTCATGACCAGGGTCCTGGGATTGAGCCCCATGTCAGGCTCCCTGCTCAAGTGGGGAGCCTACTTTTCCCCTCTCCCTCTGCCCCTCCCCCCACTCATGTGCTCTCTCTCTCACTCACTCTGCTCTCCAATAATAAAATCTTTTAAAAAAGAAAAGAAAAGGGACACCTGGGTGGCTCAGCGGTTGAGCATCTGCCTTTGGTTCAGGCTGTGATCCCAGTGTCCTGGGATCAATTCTCACATCAGGCTCCTAGCAGGGAACCTGCTTCTCCCTCTACCTATGTCTCTGCCTCTCTCTCTCTGTGTGTCTCTCATGAATAAATACAATCTTTAAAAAAAAAAAAGAAAGAAAGAAAGAAAAAAGCCTTTAAAAATGTACTGTGTGTTTGGGCAGCCTCGGTGGCCCAGTGGTTTAGTGCCGCCTTTAGCCCGGGGTGTGATCCTGGAGACCTGGGGTAGAGTCCCACATCAGGCTCCCTGCATGGAGCCTGGCTTCTCCCTCTGCCTGTCTCTGCCTCTCTCTCTCTCTCTCTCTCTCTCTGTCTCTCATGAATAAATAAATAAAATCTTAAAAAAATAAACTTAAAAAGATTAATTTTTATAAAAAAAAAATGTACTGTGTTAGTAATTAACAGGGTGGAAAAAAAAAAACAAAACAACCAGGGTCCCTTCTATCCCACTAAGATTTGAGCAATGAAAAACAAAAAAGACCCTCGGCAAAGGAAGATTCATAAATATATGAAGGAGACTTACCAAAGGGGTAGCTAGAGACATATTCCCGTAGTTAAAGATGAAGCAAACAATTACAATTTAATCACCTAAAGGATCGTGTTGGAACCAGCTTCACCTACCCTCCTGTTTTTCAGAGGGGAATTCATGCAGTTTCAAAGTCTCCAGATTTACCATAAATGTGAGCAGTTCAACCATTAATTCTGCCCCATTTTCCCTTTTAAGAGTAATTAGACCAAAAAAAAAAAAGGTTCCAAAGTGGGAGAAACTTGGAATATAATGGGATATTTTTAAACAAAGCCATTTGTATGCACTTGGGTCTCCAAAATGTCAAGGCAGTAACATTTATCTGTACCATGGAAAATATTCTGAGACCAGAAAGTGCTTAAATAAAACTGCTTCTACTCAGTTTTCAGATTTGGCATGTTCCCTAAAGTACTCTTCACCCTCTTCTACTTTTTCATAAGAGACCTTATGGTAGGAACATTCCATTGCATTCCATGTGCAATCAGCTATAATCCCTGTGAGCAACAGTCCAGGCCAGCTTGCCAGCACAGCAGTCTTTTAATGCAGCTAACACATGTGGCTATAGCAAAGTTATTTCATTTTTTGCAATGAAATACATGCTTTTTCCCAATCTTAAACCCAACTTTATTTTTAATAAGCCATTAATACTTTCTAACAGAACAAATAGCTTGCTTAAAATCTTTCACACAAAATTATTTGGATTACATTTTAGTCAAATTACTAAGAAATGGCCATATAAATTAAAAGCAGAAAGAGAAAACATTAGCAGAAAACTGAAACCATCAAAAATCTAGAGGAAAAAGTCTCTCATACAATTAATTAGTTTTCCAAGAACAAACACCTTTCAAAGGAATCAAAATTACCCCAAAACTTCTGAGCCATAATAAAGTATTTACCTAGAAAATAAACCTTACTTTGTCCAAGGCTGATTCATCAAATTAGGATTTTTGTTTCAGTAGACTAATGTTAATTTAAAAGTCACTAATTTCTGGGAGTGCCTGGCTGGCTCAGTGGGTGGAGTATGTGACACTTGGTCTCAGAGTTGTGAGTTCAAGCCCCACACTAGAGGTGGAGCCTACTTTTTAAAAATATATTTATATATACACATATATATATGTATATATATGTATATATATATATAAACAAATAAATGTCACAAATTTCTCCTGCTAAATGTTTACATGCAGAGAGGCAATGTCTTATAGCTAGATGAAGGTCAAGAATACCCTTATCTAGTCATAACACTAGGAAGTTCTAATGAGCTGCAATTCTGAAATTTTCCCCAAACACACCAGATTTTTTGCTTAAATCCTACTTACTCCACAAGGTCCAGCTGAAATGCCCCACCATCTACAAATCCTACAAGGGTCCTTTGCACTTTTTAAAAAACCCTTGTTTATGGCAATTACCACTTTGAACACTTACTTTGTACTGAGTTTATTTCAGTATGTCTTGTGTCCTCTACCACAAATTTAAAACTCCTTAAGTGCAGGTCCTATGGTACACATAACTGTAATTCCTATAGACTCACATTAGAGCAAACTCTCAAAAGAGAAAGGAAAAGAAATGATAAGGCAGAGCAGAGCCACTCACCCTATTGTCTACAACAGTTTTGAACACAATATGATAGAAAAACCATTTGGAAAAAGAAAAACCATTTGGGAGTTCAGCACTACGCTTAATGTGATCCATAGATTAGTTTGTTTTGTTTTGTTTTTAAGATTTTATTTATTTATTCATGAGAGACACAGAGAGAAAGGGAGAGACACAGGCAGAGAGAGGAGAAGCAGGCTCCATGCAGGGAGCCCGATGTGGGACTCGATCCCAGGTCTCCAGGATCATGCCCTGAGCCAAAGGCAGACGCTCAACCACTGCGCCACCCAGGCATCCCCATAGATTAGTTTTCATATGACCAGTACAATATGCCCAGGCCTACTGCAACCAAATTATTACTTTTAATAAAAACTAGGCATTTCTTCATTATTTTTTTCACAAAAAGATCAATATATTCAATCATTCTGAAGAGATTTTTGTGGGAGGTAAGCAAGAAGGTGAATAGAACTTAAATCTTCACAAACTATAAAATTTACAGCCCTACCCTCCAAAGGTATGTAACTAGGGAACTTATTTTCTCTTTCAATTTGCTATCTTCTACAAGTGAAAACATTTGACATTCTTCATCCAGAACGGATATATTTGGATAATTTTACTTTTCCCCCCTAAACTGACAATCAAAACAAGGTCAAAAAGAAAGCTAAATATCTTAGAAACAATGAGCTCTAACACCTTTTTTATAACCATTAATAATTTCTTAGTAAGCTTTTAATCTAAATGATAAAAAAAAAGCAAAGTCAGAAAATCTAGCAGACATAGATCCATTTCTCAAACTATCCAGAACTACAGAAAAACTTTTCTAATAAGATTTTATTTATTTATTCATGAGAGACACAGGCAGAGGGAGAACCAGGCACCATGCAGAGAACCCAACATGGGACTCAATCCCAGGACTCCAGCATGCCCTGAGCCAAAGGAAGATGCTTTAACTGCTGAGCCATCCAGGCATCCCCAGAAAACTTTTTTCTTTTTTAAACAATTTATTTATTTATTTATTCATGAGAGACAAAGAGAGAGAGATAGAGAGAGAGAGGCAGAGACACAGGCAGAGGGAGAAGCAGGCTCCACTCAGGGTGCCCGACATGGGACTCGATCCCAGGTCCCCAGGATCAGGCCCTGGGCCAAAGGCGGCGTTAAACTGCTGAGCCACCCGGGCTGCCCCCCAGAAAACTTTTAATTTTACTACATGCTCTAATAGTCTTATTCTCCTAGATAGTCAGTTGATTACTTTTTTTAATATTCTATTTAGTACTCAGCATATCAATATATATATAGTAGACATAAAACCTATTAACTTAAACAGATATTCTTTCAGGCTAAAATCTCAAAGGAAACAATTTTTACAAATTATAAACATGAGCTGTATTATTTAGGTATTTAAAACATGCCACTGAGAAAGGGATAAAAAAATAAACAAAACAAACGTCATCAAGACTGAAAAATAAACCACTATTATACCTTATCACTAATTAAAATGGTAAAATATGATCTTAGAAAAAGATATTGCTGCTTACACTATCTCTGGAAGGAAATAAAACACAAGTTGCTTCTGGGGAGAGGAATGGGTTGACTACGTGATAGGTGATAGGAAGTGTTTTAACTAAATATTTTTTGTAACTTTTGAATTTTACACTATGTGAATGAATGTTTTACCTAATCACAAAAATAAATAAAAATTAGGGGGAGATGAACACAATGCTGTCTGACTTTGACAATGAATAAAATTTATAGACAATTTAAGATGTGGGCATTCTGGGGATCCCTGGGTGGCTCAGCAGTTTGGCGCCTGCCTTTGGTCCAGGACGCGATCCTGGAGTCCCAGGATTGAGTCCCGTGTTGGGCTCCCGGCATGGAGCCTGCTTCTCCCTCTGCCTCTCTCTCTCTCTCTCTGTCTCTCTCTATCATGAATAAATAAATAAAATCTTAAAAAAAAAAAAAAAAGATGTGGACATTCTAAAAACGATTTGTCATCAAGAAAAAAAACACCAGTATCATTATTTATATTAATAAAACACCTCCATTTGTTTTTGTACAGTAAATTGATTTTTGCATTTCATGAATAGGGCCTTTTAATACTCATTTCTTTTTCTTTTTATTTTTTTAAAGATTTTATTTCTTTATTCATGAGAGACACAGAGAGGCAGAAACATAGCCAGAGGGATAAGTAGGCTCCCTGCAGGGAGCCCTATGCAGAACTTGATCCCAGTACCCTGGGATCATGACCTGAGCGAAAGGCAGATGCTCAACCACTGAGCCACCCAGCTGCCCCCTCTTTTTTTTTTAAGATTTTATTTATTTATTCATGAGAAACAGAAAGAGAGGTAGAGACACAAGCGGAGGGAGAAGCAGGGAGCCGGGCGTTGGACTCGATCCCAGGTCTCCAGGATCATGGCCTGGGCCGAAGGCGGCGGAAACCACTGAGCCACCCAGACTGCCCCCAGGTGCCTTCTAATACTCATTTCTACCTAAAAGTTTTTAGTAAGATTTGCAATCCTATAAGGGAAGTAACAACAGATACCTGTAACACTGGGGATTTCTCCTAGATAATTCTGTATGCAAAACATATCACAGAGAAAAGTAGTTCTTTTTAGGATTAATTCTGGCTCCTGACCCAGGATTTCTAAAGTCTACCTTTTAAAAGAACTATATACTAGCATTTTTAGAGGGAATGCCAACAGTCAAAAATGCCTCCAAACTAAGTTATAATTAAATACATTTTGCAGAGAGAAACAAGAGCTCAATAATTAGGATTTAGCGTGTTCACGTCACCACATATACTAAAATTGGACTACTACAAATTAGAATGGCCCCTGTGCAAAGATTTACTTACATACTGTGTAAAACATTAACTCTTAACATGAAGCACAAAAAACAACATAACTTAAATAAGTGACATTTCAGAGCATAAACATTTTTCTTGGGGCACCCAGGTGGCTCAGCTGGTTAAGCATCTGGCTTCAGCTCAGGTCATGATTTCAGGAGTCCTGGGATCAGGCCCTGCATCAGCCTCCCTGCTCAGCGGGAAGTCTGCTTGTCCCTCTGCTCCCTACTCCCACTTGTGCATTGTTCTCTTGCTCTCTCTCAAATAAATAAATAAAACAAATAAATAAATAAAAATCACTTAAAAGGGATCCCTGGGTGGCGCAGCGGTTTGGCGCCTGCCTTCAGCCCAGGGCACGATCCTGGAGACCAGAGATCGAGTCCCACGTCGGGCTCCCTGCGTGGAGCCTGCTTCTCCCTCTGCCTGTGTCTCTGCCTCTCTCTCTCTCTCTCTCTCTGTGTGACTATCATAAATAAATAAAAATTTAAAAAAATAAAAAATAAAAAATAAATAAAAAATAAAAATGAAAAGTCTAATAAAAGAGGCAAACTCATAGTAACAGAGAACAGAATGGTGGTTATCAGAGGGTAGGGATGGGGGCAAAAGAGGAGATACTGATCGAAAGATACAAACGTTTAGTCCTGAGATGAATAAGTTCTGGAGACCAAACGTGCAATATAATGACTATAATTAATGTTTTGTATACTTAAAATTTGCTGAGAAATAGATCTCCAATGTTATTACCACAATAAAAGTGGGTAACTATGAGAGGTGATGGATACATTAATTAGTATGGATTGTGGTAGTCATTCTGCAATGTATACATATATCAGAACATCACACTGTACACCTTAAATATATACTTTATTTCCCACTGATAGAATCTTCTACAGAGAACACTGGCTAATGGCCCACAAATAGATGAAATCAGAATGGTTTCCCAAACAACTTAGCATTAATTTGTGTGCCTGGAAGAGCAATGATTCTGCTTTATCACAAAGTTGTAGGTTTCAAGATAGTACAACCTACCACTACTTTAAATAATTTGCCTACAAATCCATATCAAGGCATTAATAAAGTTACAAAATAAACCAGCTTAAGTCTTTTCACCTAAGCAATTATACATAAAGAAAGAAACCAGAAAGCAAGGACTTCGATTTCAATAATAAATCATCTTATTTTTTAAAAAATTATAAGCAATTACTTACAATTTTGTAATAAATTTACAAGTTTATTTTCTATTTATAGCTACATCTGTTGTTCAACTCAAAGAACCATGTTAAGGAATGCAAGTAAGTTAAGATCATCTTGGCAAGCTCAAGTACCATTTAAAATTAAGAAAGAAAAATAATCTTAGAGCCTCAAAAGATACATTTCACATCATGATTAAGTAAAAATCACTGCTTACACCTTTATTACCATTAAGATTTCAAAGTTATAACTAGCTAAATTAATTCAGTTCTCCAAGGATTTCTCAATCATAAAGAACAAAATAAACAGTCCATATTTAAATATGCTACAGCAAATATCACAGGGGGAAGAATTTAGTGGATCATTCAGAGTAGCAAAGTTCAAAGTGTTACTACCCAATGTTCATTTATTCTGTACACAGTAAGAAAGGAAAAGAGAAAGGATAGGAAAATGAGATATAATTGGTAGAAAATAACAAGTACTCACTGGTCGAGTTGCCTTGCATCTGAATGATGCACTTGGACTCTTTGCTGGTCTCTCGAGAATTGAAGGGCCGAACCCGCACAGCCACCTTCACTGAGGCTCCCGACATTCTGATGGTCTTGTTATATATATGCAGTCCAGAAATAAAGAATCAAATCTTCTTCTGAAGTTATGTTCAAGTTTCTTTTAAAAAGAAAACAATTCCACACAGGTGGTCAGAATTAAAGAAACCATGGGCTAACATGAGTATAAAGGCTATTTATTTACTCTCTTATATCCTAGTACTATTTCTATTTCCATTTCTTAAAACCTCGTTCCTTTTCTTCCCAGACCTTATATTCTCAAAAACTTCCAAATAAAAATTGAAGACTGAAATTTATTTTCCTATTCCATTATCGTTTTCCCATACCTAAAAA
This sequence comes from Vulpes lagopus, assembly GCF_018345385.1. Classification (NCBI taxonomy): domain Eukaryota; kingdom Metazoa; phylum Chordata; class Mammalia; order Carnivora; family Canidae; genus Vulpes; species Vulpes lagopus. The sequence goes on along the minus strand of NC_054833.1, from coordinate 89,897,270 downwards.
GTCCCTAAATATAATAATAACAATAATAATAATTACAACTGCAACGTAACAGGCATCTTTCTTGCTGTTTTTCTGGATCAATCTAGAGTAATATATGAAAAATACCAAATGTTAAAGAGAGTTCCTTACACAAGTAACTCCATCCCCATCTGCAAAACCCCTTATTACCTTCCTTTAAAGAAATGCTCTGAACTTCCTATATTTTAACTGCAGTTTGAAACATTTAGTTACATGATATAGAATTAAACAGCAAAGGACAAAGATAAGCCCCAGCAGCTCCTTCCACCTCTAAGTACCCAGGGATTCCTTTAATTTCCACAGGTACCTCATGTGACCCTTATAACCATCCTGTACAATAAGCAGAGAAGGTTCCAGAGAAGGTTCTACCCTCTGATGTACCACTGACTCATGGCAAAATCAAATCACTACATTTCACTACTGAATGAAGCCACAGGAAAAAAATGTGAACATTTTTCAGAGGAATAGTTTCCCTCCCAACAGAACAAAAGACAATTCAATGAAAAGAACACACATAAGTAGTCTCCACAAGAAACGACAGATCTCAATTTGCACTCTATCCATTATATAAACATCTTCAAGAGGAATCAAAAGAAAAAACTGAAAAAGAAAACCACATATAAGTCTAATTATAAGGGAATCCATATAAAATTTCAATCTCATTCTTTCCCAATTAAGTAGAAATTAGCAATCCTAAACTACAACTGCACAACTACCAATGCTTTCCGATAAGGCAAAAATCAAAACAAAACAAAATAAAAACCAAAAGGTCACTCTTTACCTTATTACACTGTAGCAGCACTATCTGAAATTCTTGTTTTTAGAACATCTTGCTTTTTGTCCATCTCTCACACCTCCACCTCAGAGATCTTATTTGCTACCACTTAGTCCAGTGCCTGATGAAAGAGTTTATTAAATGTTTGTTGAAGGAGTGAATTAATGAATTGCAGTTGACCCTTGAACAATATGGGTTTGAAATGCACAGGTCCACTTGCACATGGATTTCTTTCAATAAATACAATACAGCATCGTAAATATATCTTCTCTTCATTATAATTTTCTTAACACTTTCTTTTCTCTTTTTTGTTTGAATATAATACATAACACAAGTAACGTACAACATGTCTGTTAATCGGCTAGTTATGTTAACAGTAAGGCTTCTGGTCAACAGTGGGCTATTAGCAGTTAAATTTGAGAGGCTGTGTTAAAAGTTATACATGGATTTTCCCCTCCAGGGGGGAGGGAGGGCAGGCACCCCAACCCCTGCATTGTTCAAGGGTTAACTGTGTATTTCCCAGTTTTGAGAATTATCTGTTCAAGTCTTTTGTCTGGTTTGCTGACATATTTTGGTTTTGTTTCAAATAATTCTGATATTTATTGATATTAATCTTTTTTATATTTGTTGTGATATTTTTCCAGTCTGTTTCCCATTTTATTGAACATTAAACAGATAGTTCTTGTTAAATATATCAAACATATATTGTAATTACATTTATCAAATGAAAGCTTAGTTATTAACTCTCCCAGTCAATAGATCATCACCTATAGTCACTAGCTGAATACTTTGCCAAAGAATGAATAAAGCATTCAGAAAAAGCAAGACATAGAACACACTTCAACCTCCCCACAAAGTTCACTGTGATATACAGCCATCAACGGAATACTCAACATACTTCATGATCTTCTCCCCTAAACTAGCAATCTCTGTCAATCTTCTCATTTCTATTGGACCCCATACCATAATCTTGCAGTCATCTTTGGTTCTTTCTCTTTGAATTTTTATTAGAGTTAACATTAATGACATACCATATAAAAACTTTTAAAACATAAATTTGCCTATTTCTATCACTTCCTTCTGCTTATTCCCATTGCCATTATTCTAACCCACTGCCACTACCTAACCTAGTCCTCATTACCTCATACTTGCAATTACCATACTTTGAATAGTGGAACTGATCTCTGAGCTTTTCATTTGAAGCACAAAACCGAACCACACAGGGGTCTTGTGAAAAGCAAATGAGCCTGGTATTTCAACAGTTCTGAAATTTTTTGGTTTTGTTTTTCATTTTCCAAATTATGTTGCGAATCTCCAGCTGAGAACCTTGCTTTATGCAACTGCTTAACCTTGCTGCAATATTAACCTTTCTAAAGCATGACTCAATTCAACTTCCAAACTCAAGAACCTCTTCTTATTCCCAGTGCTTACAACATCAAGACCAAAGTCAAGATACTCTGTGTTCTAGTGGAGCTCCTTTACCATCCCCCATACATGCTCTTTCACACTTTCTAACAATTTCTCCCCTACAATGGGCATGTGAGTTTTCATTTTTCTCCTACTTGATGGGCCCGCTCCGGTCGTACCTCTTCCTAAAATGACTACTCAAACATTCCAGGAATCATGGTGTTTTCTACAGCACTTATAGTCCCGAACACATTATGATAACCCTGCTATCATTTCATGTGACTGCATTCTATCTTGTATTGTTCTTTAATACCCCCCCAAAGTGAAACTCCTATTGCCTCGAAAAACCCTGTGAAGGGCTCCTTTATAAAATGGTTAATTCCAAGTCTGGGCAAGAAATTTCAAGATGATTCTGGTACATTTTATTGTGATCACAAGCAAAAAAAAATCTATCAAAGATGAATAGAGTCATGGCAAAAGAACACAAGCACCAACTTAAAGGGGCTCCCAAACATGGAATAATTAGAGCATAAAAATACACACATTCATACAAACCACAAATGGATTGAAAAACACCAAATATATAAATTCCTAAGTTCATAATGATACTTTTAAAAAGCCTCATTATTCTGGGATGCCTGGGTGGCTCAGTGGTTCAGCATCTATCTGCCTTTGGCTCAGGGCATGAGCCTGAAGTCCCGGGATCAAGTCCCGCATCCAGCTTCCTGCGTGGAGCCTGCTTCTCCCTCTGCCTGTATCTCTGCCTCTCTCTGTGTCTCTCTCATGAATAAGTAACTAAAAATCTTAAAAAAAAAAAAGTCAGAAATTAAATTTTTTTAAAAAGCCTCATTATTCTGAAAACTAGCAAAGAATTAAGCATACATATATATCCTGTATATGCTGTACTCCAGGACAGCCAACTAGTCAATGAGGGCAAGTTCTGGGACGCCTGGATGGCTCAGCAGTTTAGCACCTGCCTTTGGCCCAGGGCATGATCCTGGAGTCCCAGGATTGGGTCCCACACTGGGCTCCCTGTGTGGAGCCTGCTTCTCCCTCTGCCTGTGTCTCTGCCTCTTTCTGTGTGTCTCTCATAAATAAGTAAATAAAATCTTTAAAAAAAAAAAAAAAAAAACAATAAGCTTGGTTGTAGAAAAATATGGAATTAAAAAAAAATGAGGGCAAGTTCTTCTCACCAAAAAAAAAAAAAAAAAAGTCCAGCTAATAAATGCAGACAAGATGACAGAATTGGAATGTCACCATTTTCCGTCCCTAGTAATACAAAGGCCCTCTGCAACAATCATCACCAGCTACCAAACAAACAAACAAAAAAAACAAACAAACAAAAAGCCTCAGATGAATGACTGGTTGATATGTGAACACTTTATTGCTTGGATTAGGCTGACAATATGTGAGCCAAATAATCAATCTTAACATCACTAAAAGTGGGACACCTAGGTGGTCTATGCTTCCACCTGTGCTACAGTAAGAAACACAAAGCACTACCTAGGAAGTATTCTTATCCTACCCCCTTTAAAAAGAAAAAAAAAATGAAGAGAATGAGCCTCAATTCAAACTACCAGTTACAGGACACACAGTGGAGCAAATGAAAAATTTAAATGACACCTAAAAGATACAATCAGCCAAACCCAGAGTACAGAAAAATCTACAGGTCATGTCATCCAGTTTCTTAAAATAAATGGCATGGGGGAAGGGAAGGTGTAGTAAAAGAGACCTGTGTTAGTTACCAACCAGATGCAATTATTTTTTTAATCAAGAAACTCTGCCAAAGGGACGCCTGGGTGGCTCAGTGGTTGAGCGTCTACCTTCCGCTTGGAGTGTGATCCCGGAGTCCCAGGATCGAGTCCCACATTGGACTCGTTGCATCGAGCCTGCTTCTCCCCCTGCCTCTTTCTCTGTGGGACTCTCAAGAATAAATAAATAAAATCTTTTTTTTTTTTAAGATTTTATTTATTCATGAGACACAGAGAGAGAGAGAGAGATTGAGAGAGAGAGAGAGGCAGAGACACAGACAGAGGGAGAAGCAGGCTCCCTGCAGGGAGCCCGATGTGGAACTCGATCCCAGGACCCCGGGATCACGCCCTGAGCCAAAGGCAGATGCTCCACCACTGGGCCACCCAGGCGCCCCAAATAAATAAAATCTTAAAAAAAAAAATTTGTCAGGAGAAGACAGAAGAAATGAGTTTGCCAAAATGACAATTACTGAATACTGTAGATATTTAAGTTAAAAAAAAAAAAAAATGAAACCTTCTTTGTATTCTATCCAAGGCCTGCCAAAGTGCTGAATGCTGCTGATTTACAAAGAGATAACAAAGGCTGAAAAGTCCTGGTGTGTTCTTTATACAGAACCATGCATCTGTAAAATACTAACATCTCCAACATCTGCTTGCTTCCTATCCATCTAATCAACTGCCAAATTAAATAGCTTCTACCTATAAAATTTCTTTCCATTTCTACCCCTGGCATCCTTTTTAGATCTTCAATGAATTTCTTACCCAAGACTGTTAACCTTACCACTTTCTCTTGCTTCCTTCTACACAATACTGCCAAGTTCATCTATTCCATCCATACGAAGTGGTACCGCCAAACTGGTCTTTCTGAAGCACAAGTCTGTTCATATCAGTGTCCACTTAAAAATCCTCAAAGTTCCTCTACTGTCTCCCAAGCAATGACTAGACTTCCCACACTGGCATTCAATGTGTTCTGCAACATAAACCACGTATTTTTACAAGCCCACAAAACACTGCCTTCCATCCACATTCCTTCACAACCACCCACCAGAGGGCTTCCTGAAAGTATTTCATGATTTTCTGTTCCTGTGCCTTTGCTCCAGTGAACACTGCACTCTTCTTCCTCTACCATTCTTCTCAAAATCCAATTTATTCTTCTAAGATCTTCTTGTATGGGGCAGCCCAGGTGGCTCAGCGGTTTAGCACCTGCCTTCAGACCAGGGTATGATCCTGGAGACCAGGGATCGAGTCCCACCCGCGTCAGGCTCCTTGCATGGAGCCTGCTTCTCCCTCTGCCTGTGTCTCTGTGTCTCTGCCTCTCTCTCTTTCTCTCTGTGTCTCTCATGAATAAATAAATAAATAAATCTTAAAAAAAAAAAAAAAGATCTTCTTGTATGCCATCTATGTCTAAAACCTTCACAGAATCTCTCCACCTCCCAAAACAAATGCTCACACTTTTCCATTTATTACTACTCAGCTCATCAGCCTTACCCGAGGGCAAAAAAGTTATTTACTTTTATCTCTGCCATAGATTTTCAGTTCCTTGTGGACAAGAACGGAATTTTAGTCATGTTTCTAATAGCCTAGACACAGGGTCTCAAGTATAGTAGTTAAAATATTTTGGTTGAATTCTCAGTTATTGTGTCAACAGGCTGATGTTTGAGTGTCATTAATAAAAACCGTAAGTTGTTCCAAAATAGAGACAGGTTGTTTGATCAAAAGGAAAAAGGATAAAATTAATTTCAAATTCCTTCCTCATTAAAAAAGCTAACAGTCATTCTTTTTGGAAATGATAATAAGTAAATTTTAAAATTACTTTCCTCCAAATAAATAAGTATATAATAAAATTACTTTTTCTCTAACTTGAACCTAGAAGCTTTTCTCAAATTTGAACCTAAGAATATATATTTCTTTCTTTCTTTTTTTTTTTTAAGATTTTATTTTATTTATTCATAGAGACAGAGAGAGAGGCAGAGACACAGGCAGAGGGAGAAGCAGGCACCATACAGAGAGCCTGACGTGGGACTCAATCCCCGGTCTCCAGGATCATGCTCTAGGCTGCAGGCGGCGCTAAACCGCTGCGCCACCGGGGCTGCCCTATATATTTTTTTCTGATTTAACAGTCTTGAGGTAAAACTTCAACCATCTTCACAAGTGAGTTAAAATTCCAGTCATAGGAAACTAGAGTTAAATGAACCATAGAGACTGTTACTTTGTTTCTTCCCTACTACTATAAACAGTATCTCTTTATAATAGAATTACATCAAAGAATTACAGCTTCAAAATTCCCTGGCTCTTCAAGAAAAATTATATAGACCAATTATAGACCAATTATATAAGTCAAGACCAATTATAGAAGTCTGAATCCAGGTTTAAATTCCAGATGGAAACAATAATCACAGAATACTTTTACGAAGTTACAGGAAAACAATACTTCTTATAATTAGCATAAAAATCTATTTTCCAAGCTTTGAGCAGCCAAAGGAAAAAAAGGCACACAGGAAAGACAATCACACATACTCTATATAAATCACTTACACAGCCTCAGTTCTAGACTGTCCCTCTGACCAGTTTTCCTTCCTATGACACACAATTAGAAGCGTTAGGAAAGCGGAATGGAGCAAGAATTCCAGAAGCATTCACTAACAATACAGGGATAATAAAAAGGTTAGGCTCAATTTATTTGCATTTTTCTGAATTTTTACCCAATTGTTTAACTTTGATCTTGCGCAACTGAACTTGCCTTCAGAGGTTCCCTGGACTATTATTAGGAGCCAAAGAAGACGACTAATTTTCAAACTGACCTTTCAGCAAAGTGAATAAACACTAATGAAATAATTCTAGCTTTTGGTTGGTTTGTTTTTGTAATATCCCTTTTCTATAGAAAACAGCCAAGATTATACTCCTACAACAGAAGTCAGTTCATGTCATTTCCTCTCCTTGAAAACCTTCCATTGGTTTCCGAGGCCTCAGAACATAATCTAAAAATTCAAAGGCCTCCACAATCCAACCTCTTTTCCCCAGCCTCCATTCTCACTGCCCAGCTTCAAGCCTTCTTCACCAAGCATTCTCTTATTGCACCAAACACACAACTTGCAGATTGAGCTTCAATCTCCCTTATTAGCCCTATTATGAATCCGTATTTTTTGAGGACAAGGTCAAATATCACCATGAAGCAGTAAGTGTTAAGCCACACGTTCCTTAATGTGCCCCTTCTTGAGCCAAAAGTGGTACCTTCTTTCTCTTTGCTCCTTAAAAATGTTTTGTTGAAAAAAAAAAAAAAATGTTTTGTTGATCTTCATTTTCCTGCTTATTCCATTCTGCCCTATGTTGCAGCCAGTAGTTCATTTAACTCTCATGCACTGATACAGTATTTAGTACGTTTGTCACCAGTGAAAATAGAATTTAACCAAGAAATTCAGTCTTTTAAATTCAATATTCACACAACTTGCTATACACTAGGGAATTTACAATAGCAACAAGCAATCTATTTAAAAGATCATCTTTTCACTAAATTACAGCTTTAAAATAAATTATAATTTAAAGGATCAATGGGTCCCCAAAACTAAGTATCTGTAGCTAGTGAATCCATTTTGAAACACTATGAAAAATTGGTTATTCTAAGTTTTGCATCTTTCAGTTCAATACTTTCAATGAGGACCAGGCAGATTTTTAGGACTCAATATTCTATCTCTGACCATGCCTATACTGATAAAACAGCCCCAAAAAGGTAAGAATTTCTTCTATATGCATGAAGTATCTATTCTTGGTCTTTTTGGATCTATGAATAAAAATCCACCATGAGCCAAGCTGTGAAAGCTCAATAATAATCACATGCTGGGGGCAGCTCAGATGGCTCAGCGGTTTAGCGCTGCCTTCAGCCCAGGGCCTGATTCTGGAGATCCAGGATCAAGTCCCATGTCAGCTCCCTGCATGGAGCCTGCTTCTCCCTCTGCCTGTGTCCTGCCCCCCTCTCTCTCTCTGTCTCTCATGAATAAATAAATAAAATCTTAAAAAAAAAAAAAAGAATTAAAAAAGAATCACATGTTGGAAAAGCTTCTTTTTGCATTCTAACCCAATGCCAAGAATCAGATTACACAAGAGTCTCCTGATAGATCAGATTTTCAATCTCAAATGGGGTTAAACTAGCTCATCCAGACTCCCCAACTGTTTTCTTTTAACCCTACTACCCAAAATAAGTTTTAAAATATAGTTTTGGATTTATTAGACACACATCCTCCTGTCACTGCAATTAAGAAATCAAGGAGGGCAGCCCTGGTGGCTCAGCGGCTTATCGCCTGCCTTCGGCCCAGGGCGTGATCCTGAAGTCCCAGGATCAAGTCCCACGTCAGGCTCCCTGCATGCTCCTCCCTCTGCCTGTGTCTCTGCCTCTCTCTCTCTCTCTGACTCTTAAGAATAAATAAATAAAATCTTAAAAAAAAAAAAAAAAAAAGGAGGGGATCCCTGGGTGGCTCAGCGGTTTAGTGCCTGCCTTCTGCACAGGGCCTGATCCTGCAGTCCTGAGATCGAGTCTCATGTCAGGCTCCCTGCATGGAGCCTGCTTCTCCCTCTGCCTGTGTCTCTGCCTCTCTCTCCCTCTCATGAATAAATAAAATCTTAAAAAAAAAAAAAAAAAAAGAGGGGATCCCTGGGTGGCGCAGCGGTTTGGCGCCTGCCTTTGGCCCAGGGCGCGATCCTGGAGATCCGGGATCGAGTCCCACGTCGGGCTTCCGGTGCATGGAGCCTGCTTCTCCCTCTGCCTGTGTCTCTGCCTCTCTCTCTCTCTCTCTCTCTCTCTCTCTCTCTCTCTGTGGCTATCATAAATTAAAAAAAAAAAAAAAAGAAAAAAGAAATCAGGGATCCTCCTTTTCACCAGTAACATGATTTTATTCATAAACCAAGAGATGCATCAAGAGACAACAGCTCCTAGGGGCACCAGGCTGGCTCAGTCAGTAAAGCATACAACTCGATCTCAGGGTCATGACTTCAAGCCCCAGAGTGGGAATAGAGCTTAAAAAGTAAAAATAAATTAAAAAGAGACGACAGGGGTGCCTGAGTGGCTCAATTGGTTGAGGTCTACCTTCAGCTTGGGTCACGGATCAAGCCCCGAGTCTGGCTGCCTGCTTAAAAGGGAGTCTGCTTCTCCCTCTCCCTGCTCTTGTGCTCTTGTTTACTCTCTAATAAAAAAAAATTTAATTAATTAATTGAGACAACAGCTCCTATGGCTTAAGATAAACTATTCTAAGTGAAAGTGATTTTTTTTTATTCCAAAGAGTTACGAAACTCTTATCTAGTAAGTCAACTCGTTCTAATATCTGAAGCTATGTCTCATAATTTTTATTTTAGCAGATGTGCTGGGAATTTTGCTACTCAAATCCCAACATTCCACTGAAGCTCTTCTATTGTCAAAGTGGATGACACACAACACCTTCTCCTGGAATTGTCCAGGCTGAAATGAGCTCAGCTCAGTGTACTACACTGAGTGTACTACTCAGTGTACTACAGCGTAGAAATGGTAAGTTTCAGGGGGCCTGTGTGGCTCAGTCAGTTAAGTGTCTCAGCTGAGGTCAAAATCCCAGAGTCCTGGGATCAAGCCCACATGGGGCTCTCTGCCCAGCAGGGAACCTGCTTTTCCCTCTCCTTCTCCCTCTGCCTGCCACTCCCCCTGCTTATGTTCTCTTGCTCTGCCAAATAAATAAAATCTTAAAAAAAAAAGAAAGAAAGAAAGAAAGAAAGAAAGAAAGAAAGAAAGAAAGAAAGAAATGGTAAGTTTCAATCAGAGGTTAATGCAAATTTGCTATGGGTTGAGTCCCTGCCCTTAAAGAGACAGCATGAGAAAAAAGCAAGTTTAAAAAAAAAAAAAAATAGAAAAGGAAAAAAATTAGTATGAGTCAAGGTCCCCCTCCTTCTGAAACCTCTGCCTGACCATACCTCTGCAGATACCAGCCTGGGAGGCACCTCACTAACTGAGCAAGAATGCAAGTCAGACTTTTTTCCATGTGTCAACAATGTGTCAATCTTGCCACCTGATGAACAGACACTGAAAGTTTAATAGGTATGTTTTCATTTAGATGACAATACAAGTATTCCAGACTCTCACAAGGATTTAAATAATGAGTTTTCAGCTGGGATACTAAGATTTATCTTCAAATAAAGTTATGCATCTAAACCATATCAGTCACATCTTTCACCAAAAAAAAAAAAAAAAAAAAAGACTGGTTATATTTTAGTGTTGTATTTTCAGTTTGGAAAGCAGGTAGACTATTTTTTTTAAAGGTCTTTGAAGAACATTTCTCCTTGTACTTACAGACCTGTTCAAAACAGTGTGAACATCCTTATATCAGAATGTTCTGATATACACTTTTCTCTTACAGTTTTAGAACTTATTACCAAAAAACAGTTTCTCTTGATGAATCATTATATATAGCCATTATATATTTTTCTTTTCCTTTTTACCTTGAAAAGTTTCAAAACTAAATTATAATAACTGAATTACACAAGTTGCTGTAACTTGTTTATTTAGTTTTTCCTCTTGTTATGCAGAGTTTTCTTTCTTTCTTTAACAGCCCCCCTGCATTTGTAGTATTTGTGAGAGGCTGTTCAAATCCTTTTTGGAAGCAGTAAGTGGTCAAACTATAAACAATACAAAACAAAACAAAAAAAAAAACAGTTCCTGTAATAAATCTATTCTGCTATTTAACATCAGAAATACGTTATGTCAAAATTCTAGTTCCTAGGGATCCCTGGGTGGCGCAGCGGTTTGGCGCCTGCCTCTGGCCCAGGGCGCGATCCTGGAGACCCGGGATCGAATCCCACGTTGGGCTCCCGGTGCATGGAGCCTGCTTCTCCCTCTGCCTATGTCTCTGCCTCTCTCTCTCACTGTGTGCCTATCATAAATAAATAAAAATTAAAAAAAAAAAAAAAAAAAAAAAATTCTAGTTCCTAAAAACAAAAGACTTTAAAAATTATACAAAAATTTGTGTTGAATGAACTTGATAATAGTGTGAGTGGCCAGAAAAGCAGGCCAAGATCTGAAAGCGATCCACTAAACAGAAGCAGACAAAAGTTCAATGGAGGGAGTGTGAAGTAAGCAATACTGCCACTGCAGCGAAGGCATGAAGTGTGTCCCTTGGTTTCAGCAATAAAAGGCTGGAAATGAGAGCAAGAGCAGGTGCAGGTGAAGTGAGGGCCACTGAAGCCAGTCTATGGTGGGCTGGAGAGTAATTAGACTAGGAAGTGGAAATACAAGAATCCTCCTTGCTTCCAGAACTTCGCTGGGAGGCTCAAGAGAGTGACAGCTAGGAGAGAACAGAAGTGAAGGAAGGATTTTTTCTCCCTCACTTCCTTGTTTGTATTAGGAGAGATCTGCATATTTCTAAGACTTTATTCAAGAGCTATTTATTAGGTGCCTACAATGTGATAGGCAGTTTCAGGAGCTTGGGATCAATCAATGAATGAAACAGAAAAACATCCTTGCCATGGAGAAGTTTACATTCTAGTAGGGGAAGAGGGAAAATTAAAATAATAATTTCTACAGAAAGCTACATGATAATAAGCATTACCAGGGAGGGAAAGTACAGCAAAGGCAGGTGGCTCAAGATGATGGTGGGTAGAAACGCCGTGCAGGTACATAAATGACATTAGGGTAGGCATGCTGAGGTTGGGAGATTTAAGCAAAGACTTGAAGATGAAAGAGCTAGCCAAGCAGCTTTCAGGAGAAAAGTGTTCTAGAGGTAGAAGCCACAGCAAAGTCCCTAAGGTGGGACTATAGGGAAACAGCGAGGGGATCCCTGGGTGGCACAGCAGTTTGGCGCCTGCCTTTGGCCCAGGGCGCAATCCTGGAGACCCAGGATCGAATCCCATGTCGGGCTCCCAGTGCATGGAGCCTGCTTCTCCCTCTGCCTGTGTCTCTGCCTCTGCCTCTCTCTCTCTCTCTCTCTCTCTCTGTGTGTGTGTGACTATCATAAATAAATAAAAATTAAAAAAATAGGGAAACAGTGAAAGGGATAAAGAGTAACCAACACAGCAAGTCCCTCAAGATTACAAGGCAATGACATCCAGAAGACAAGCCAAGGGATTAGCTGAAGTCAGGGAGAGTAACTTTTTCTCTAAGACTTAAGGAAAGAAGGTAAGAAAAGCGGCAGAGAATTCTTTAGGTAGAGGAAGGGGAAGTGGGGGGAGTTCATGTCTTTTTTTCCCTATGAGGTGATAAGTAAGGTTTTAAGCCAAGCATGGGGCAGTAGGAAGGCTTAAGTAAAGCAGTCAAAATTTTACAAATCACTGTGCAGGGGATCCCTGGGTGGCTCAGCGGTTTGACGCCTGCCTTTGGCCTAGGGGGCGATCCTGGAGTCCCGGGATAGAGTCCCACGTCGGTCTCCCGGCATGAAGCCTGCTTCTCCCTCCCCCTGTGTCTCTGCCTCTCTCTCTCTCTCTCTCTCTCATAAATAAATAAATAAATCATTTAAAAAAATCACTGTGGAGAACAGAGGGAGAAACTGAACAGAATCACTTCAACAGACACCGAAGTGAGATTCAAAGGAGACCTAAGATTACACATTAATTGTAGTACTAACCCCCAGCACTATGTGAGATTTCTCCATGACAGACAAAAAAAAAACAGAAGCTATGGGTGGTAGGAAGGATGCAAGGCTGGCATCTGCATAATGGGTCTTGCAGAATAGTAAAAAATTTAAAAACTGCAAGTGCTGGTAAGAAAAGAGCTGAAGCAGAGCACCCCAGAAGTCACAGTGTACTAAAGGAAGACAAAGAAGTAAAATCTGGAAGAGGCTCATAGCCCAAGAGACATGAGGTAGAAGAGCTTGTGGAAAAAGACTACAAAAGTGAGAGCTGTAAATTATCAGAACTTCGGATCTGAAGGTCAACATGCGATCTGAAGACAGATCCAAAAATGATGACAAGGTAGAAGATATGGCCACAATACTGAGTTACTGAAATAGCATGAAGCTAACGTTCACTTGAGCTGAAGTTAAGGAATTTTACAGTTGCTAGTTACAGAAATTGTTCAGTACTGTGGTTATGTACTTATTTCTAGTGACTTGAGGAAGTCACTTAGCTTCCATATCTTCACTTGTAAAATGGGGGTAACAGTATCTATTCATATGGTTGTTACGAGGATTAAATTAGTGAACAATGTAAAGTGCTTGGAAAAGAGCCTGGCACATAGAAAGGCTAAATATGAGTGAGCTGTTTTGTCATTATTGTTGTTGTTATTGTTTATACAGTCATTGACATCTGCCAGGATGATGTCAGAAATTCAGACAGAAAGGAAAACTAAGCCAAGTATCAAAGACATCACACAGAGCAATGGTAAAGGATGGTATAGTTTAATGATGATACACTTTGGAATAAACAATGTAGGGGATCCCTGGATGGCTCAGCGGTTTAGCACCTGCCTTTGGCCCAGGGCGCGATCCTAGAGTACCAGGATCAAATCCCATTCGGGCTCCCTGCATGGAGCCTGCTTCTCCCTCTGCCTGTGTCTCTGCCTCTCTCTCTCTCTCTCTGTCCCTCATAAATAAATAAAATCTTTTTTTTTAAATGCGATATTAAATATGAAAAAATTTCTTTAATACATCAGACATTTACAACCTTGTGACTTCAAACACATATAGAAACAACCACAAAGCAATCATAAGAGTACCAATTGAGTATTAGGTAAGTATTATATGGCAATACAAAAAAGAAAAGGCTCTGACCATAAAAACCATGAAAACTATCATGGTATGGGTTAAACCGTACTAAATCACTAAATTGTACTAGAACAGAAGACCGAGAGTTAACATTAGCTTACTATGTCTGTAAACAAATGGTAAAGTGTAAATTCCTTGACAGCAAAAAACTAAATATTTGTATGTACTGTCAGTAAACTGGTAATGAACATCATAAAAGTGAGCATGAATGAATCACAGGACCATTAACCAAAAAGTCTACCTCAAAGAGAAGTCCAAGGACCCTTCCATATCGTTTTCCTTGTCACAGTCACATCTACTTCATTTATCTTCTATTCTAATGAGCTGCACAAAGAAAAGTTCTGAAAGTCTATATATTTATCCACACTTGTATGAACTCCAGAAATTCACCAGTTTGTTCCAACAAGGCCATCTTCCAAAGAGAATTACATGAAGTAAACAGACTATACCTTTCACTTCAGAGCCTTGAAAAATTATATCATATTAGTTTACGAGATCAAAAGGATATGCTTCACTCCTTGAAAAAACCTGCTGTGATTAGCAGCCCAGGAAGGGGTTTATGAACTAGAAGGCAGGGGCCCATTGTTGTCCTTTACTTTGTAACCAGAACAAGCCCATAGCAGGGAAGTAGGGTAGAAAGCTTTGGCCTTGGACTCCGTTGGCACTCTTCTTGAGAGTTTATTCCCTGCACAAATCCAAAGTGGGAAAGAGAAAAAAGGAAAGCTGCATTCATATCTGGTCTTGGAAGGAAAAATGGTCTGTTTAAAGCCTTCGAAGCTGTACTTAATTGAATAAATGCTGGAGAAACATTCATCAGGGCAGAGCTGCACAGATTCTGCCTGCAAATCAGATTCACAATCAGGTCTGATTTTATCAAATGCTGAAATTATACTTAACCACAATTCTTCAGATCTTTTTTGCTAATAAAGTAACTGTAAAAATTTTAAACTCAGAAATAGTTCTTGATTAGGGCACAGAATTTTAAGACACTAGTCCTCTCATGTTAAAGTAATACAAAGCACTAGTTTCTATGGACACCATTTTTGATTCAAGTAAGTTTCAAAAGGAAAGCTTAACATAAAAATATAAAGTATTAAGACTCTTCTTAGAAAACTCCTAACTAAAATTTTTTTGGATAGTTCCACTTAAGAAGTTAAAGGAATTTAAAAAGCAAAGGATAAAAAAATACAAAAATAAAAGCAAAGGGTACAATACAAAAGGAAGACAGGCATGCCAGTCTCCAGGTCCTATCAACGCCAAGCATGTAGGAGAAGCCAGATTTACAGGCTCACGCTGAATTCAGTTATCGATCATTTCCAGGTCTGCTTTACAATCCAAAGATTTGTGCAATCCTCATACTCATTTCTTACACAGTACATTTAACTCCACCTGCCTCATAATCCAACAGCCACACCGAGTTAATTAGAAAGCACCTCACAAGCTAAGATTTTATTATGACTAAGCTAAGTTGACAAAATGCCAGCCTTTAAATAAAATATCCACCATGATTTCACTTCAAAGCTATTCAAATCCAATCACCATACTTTCCTGAGGCTGAGACAGACCCATCTATGACACAAAGCAGCATATTCAGTGTCGGCAGAACAGCTGCCTAGAACAGTAAGAGATATGTGAGCAAGGGATCTGTTGACAATCTAATTTCAGCTACCTCCAGATTCCACAAAGATGACAACCTGCATCCTCAGAAATACTGCTGCATGCCTCTCCCACTGTCAGAATATGCCAGGTTAGTAAATCTCTGCAAGGTGAGCTACTCTGAAAATCTAGCCATCCAATGCAATATACCAGCTCGAAGCTTCCGTGCTGGTATACTGGCCCCAGCAATCCTCAGATCTGCCTGGGTACGTGTAAGGATCATCATCGGGCCTCCACGTCAATAGCACTGGCCATACAAGACGAATAGAGAAACAACAGCATTTCACCCCAACAAGAATGGAATCTTGAAGGCACTTCACCACAGAAGCTCTTTTAGCAATTCACCAAGGAGAAAAAGTGATTCGGGAGTTCAATTATGGTTTTAGGGCCGGAACGTGTTGTGTTGCATGAACAATGACTAGCTCGCCCGAGCCGGCTCCCAACCCCCACAACTTGGCTTCTGGCGGGGCCAGTCACCCTGAAAGCTGCCAGGGCTGTCACTCGGTGCCTTCCAGCAACCGGACTTGGCTACTAAAGGATTTGTCAGATCATCCTCCCAATATGGCTGCCAGAGTAATCCTGGGCTGCCGAACGCCGAGACCACAGCAGCCCTCCCCGCGGCTGGCCGGCATCCACACGCCCCCTCCCTCTCCACCGCGCTCCTCTCTCGGGTCCCCGCGCCATCCGCTGCCCCTCCGCCACGCCGAGCCCCTTCCTACCTTCATCTGGCAGAAGAGCAGAGCCGCGTTCCCAGGCTCAGCCCCGATGCCAACCACAAAGGGGGCGCGGGGAGCGGGGCAACGAGGACGGGGGGCTTCGACGCCGAGCGGCGCCGGCTGCACCGAGCTGCAGTGTGCGCAGAGAGCGCAGGCCGCCGACCGCCGCGGGCCGGCCGACCGCGGGGCACGGCACGAGGGCGGCGGCTCCGGGGAAGCCGAGGGCTGGTGCGGGGCACTGCGGGACCCGAGGGCCCCCGCCCCGCCCCGCCGCGCCCCGCCCTGCCCTGCGCCCCGGGCCCGCCGCGCGGCTCGCGCCGGGACCGCGCTTCCTCCGCTCGGACCCCGCCCGGCCCGGGCCCGGCCGCCCCTCCCCCCAGGCGGCCCCCTCCCCAGCCCCCGCGGCCGCGGCGCCAACCGCTGCCCGCCCCCTCCCCCCTCCCCCGCCTCACCTCAGCTGCGCTGCGGGCCGACGGGCGGACTGGCGGGCCGGGTCAGCAGGCGCCGCGGCGCGCGGGGGCGCGGGGGGCCCGGCACCTACGCTCCTCAGCGCGAGCAGCAGCCACCGCGAGCCGCAGGGCGCCGCTCCGCAGCCCCATCACGCGGCGGCCCGGCCCCTCATCGAGGGCCGCGGCGCGGGGAAGCGGGAGCGCGGGAGGCCGGGGCGCGGGGACGAGCCGGCGGAGGCAGCCGCGGCGGACGGGGAGCGGCAGCTCGCGCTCGCGCTGGCGCCTCCCTGGGCGGCAGCCGTCTGACTGCCCGGCGTCGGTCCCGGCGAAGCTCCGCCCGCAGCCGCCCGCGCCGGACACCGCCCCGAGCCCGGCCGCCGCGCGTCACCTCGGCCCGCCCCGACGTCCGCGATTGACGCGGGCAGCGGCCAATCGGAGCTTAGAGCTCGGGGCGGCCGGCCAATCGCAGGGTGAGCCAGAGAGGGGCTGGGGCGAGGAGCTGCGGAGGGGCCGGGCGCCTCCTGGTGGCCCAGACGTCCGCGCGCGTGCGGGGCTGCGGGCTGCGGGGCTGCGGGGCCGGGAAGGCCGGCGCCCCGAGTACCCCCCCGGGTGACCCGAGAAGGACGTTATTCAGCGGCAGTCGCGCCTGGCCCACCTGATGATCTGCCTTGTAAGGGAACAAAGCTTGGCCAAGTGGGGCGGGGCGCGCCTGCGGGGGGCAGGGGCCAGCGGAGGGGCCCAGCTGAGTCTGGGAGGCGGCCCAGTGTGGAGTCATTGTCCGCGGGGAAAGCTGCCTCCCCCCCCCCAGCCGCCCAACACGGCGCAGTCGGAATTGAAACACGCAAAGGGAGCAGTGCATTGTCCCGCAGCAAGCTTCCCGGCCTATTCTTACCGAGCCCGAGCACAACACCTCCCACACGCCACCTTGGGAGAAAAGGCGGAATGAGTAATGGAAAAGCATGACTTAGTGGGCATTCAACTTGTCTCCTTGGGAGCCCGGGGAAGGGCCGTGAGTAAGAGAATAAAACGCTTTGCATCGTCCCTTGAGCTAGCGACCCGAGCTTCCCTCCGGGAGGTGCCCTTGACGGAAGGGTTGTTCGGAATTCAGCAATCCCGGACGACACGAGCACTCCAGTAGCGATTTTCTAAAAATCAGATTTAGATTCAGCTCAAAAGGAAAAGTTGATGAGCGGTCCACGACTGTTGATGAGCGGTCCAACAAAGTACTTAGTGAAATGTAATAGTCAGCGGCGTGCATGTGCAATTACCACGCCAAGCACCGTTATTTTATAAGGTGTGTGAAATGTTTTTTTTATTTACTAACAGAAATAGAAAGTGAAATAGGATTGTTTTCCCTCCTGGGTTCAATATAGTTTGGGGTGTTTTACTTATTAGCAAACACTAAACCATCAAAATTAATTTCCTACACTAATGATTTTGGAAAATCTGTATCCCCGCTGAAGTCCTCATAGTCTCTATCCGGTGAACATTTATTGAACTTTTCTCATTTTACTTAGTTTTTTAAGATTTTACTTGTTTACTCATGAGAGACACAGAGAGAGGTAGAGACACAGGCAGAGGGAGAAGCAAGCTGCCTGCGGGAAGCCTGATGCAGAACTTCATCCCAGGACCCCGGGATCATGCCCTGAGCCAAAGGCAGATGCTCAACGAGTGAGCCACCCGGGTGCCCCTCATTTTATTTAGAATTTAAACTCCACCTGCGCACAAAAGGATTGACATAACTTCCATGGGCGCATACAAGGAACAAAATTGTATAGCATCAACAGGAGTAAAATTCATTTTTAAAAAATAAGAAGAATAAAGAAGAAGAAGAAGCTATATGGTGGAAGTGAAAGGCTTTATGAATAAGCACAGAGCATAGAAAGAAAAGTGACATTAAAAAGGAGGGTCAGAGGATGTGCCAGCATTAAGCACAACACGCAGCTCTTAGCTTCCTGAAAGCCAGAATAAAAATAAAGTTCCAATGGGTTAATGAGCAGAAGCTCATCAACTCATCAGTAGACACCCAAGTTTTTCATAGGTTGGAGCTTTTTGTGTAAGTACTAAGATAAGCACCATGGAGAGTTACAAAAACCTGGATGGTAGTAATATTGTTTGAGCTCTCAATGGAGCTCAATCTAAAAAGAATCTAAAACTGAGTGAAGGGAATGTGGTGAAAATCAACACTGAAATTAACCTAAGGCATACAGAGAAGGGTCAGTAGAGACAGGTATAGCCTGTTCTAGGTTTCACCGCCATAATAGCCAGCCCTGCATAAGCCTTTTGCCGCTTTAATAGCTGAAGTCATTCTGCAGAGCCATTCAATTCCTCAGATTACAGGTTTTATACAAAGGCACCTTTTAAAAGCTGTCAAGTTCTAGAAAATTGAATTTAGCCATGGATCCATTGGGTTATCCCTCAAATGCAAGAAAATAACAACATCAAAAAAAATCTATTAATGTGATGCACACATGCACACTACAATTAATAAGGTTTCTGGATACAAGATCAATATACAAAAATCCAAAGTGTTCCTTTTCATTAGGAATAGCCAATTAGAAAGTGTGATTTTAAAAGATCCCATTAAATCATTAAATACAGTAATAAAACTATTAAATATGTAAGGTTAAGTTGACAAAAGATGAGCAAGTCCTGTATGGAAAAAAATATATACAGCTGTATTATACAACTCAACACCAAAAAAAAAAAAAAAAAACCTCAATTTAAAAAAATAGGCAGAAGACATGATAGACATTTCTCCAAAGAAGACATACAGGAGCACCTGGCTGACTTAGTCAATGGAGCTTTCAGCTCTTGATTTTGGGGTTGTGAATTTGAGCCCCATGTTGGGTGTGGAGATTGCCTAAAAATAAAATCTTTAAAAATATTTTTTAAGATTTATTTATTCATCAGAGACACACAGAGAGAGGCAGAGACATAGACAGAGGGATAAGCAGGCTCCCTGCAAGGAGCCCAGTCAAGACTCAATCCCAAACCTTAGGATCATGCCCTGAGTCAAAGGCAGATGCTCAACTGCTAAGCCACCCTAAAAATGTTTCTAAAAGGAAGATACACAGATGGCCAACAGACATATGAAAAGATGTTCAACATCATTCATCAAAAAAAAAAAAAAACCATCATTCATCATTAGGGAAATGCAACTCAAAACCATAATGAGACCTGTCATTATGTCAGAATGTCAACCTGTCAGAATGGCCAAAATAAAAAATACAAGAATAAAAAGTACTGGCAAGGATATAAAGAAAAATGAACCCTCATGCACTGTTGGTGGGAATGCAAACTGGTGTAGCTGGTGTGGAAGACGGTATGGAGTTACCCCCAAAAAATTAAAAATAGAATTACCATATGATCCAGTAATTCCACTGTTGGCTATTTATTCAAAACAAAACAAAACAAAAACAAAAACACTAATTCAAAAGGATATATGTACCCCTATGTTTATTGCAGCATTATTTATAAAAGCCAAAGTATGGAAGCAGCCCACATGTCTATTAACTGATGAATGGATAAAGAAATACAATGAAACATTAGCCATAAAAAAGAGTGAAATCTTACTGTTTACAACAACATGGATGGAACTAGAGAATATACTGCTAAATGACAGAAGTCAGTCAGAGAAAGACAAATCCCATATGATTTCACTCATATGATCCCTGGGTGGCGCAGTGGTTTGGCGCTTGCCTTTGGCCCAGGGCACGATCCTGGAGACCCGGGATCGAATCCCACATCAGGCTCCCAGTGCATGGAGCCTGCTTCTCCCTCGGCCTATGTCTCTGCCTCTCTCTCTCTCTCTCTGTGACTATCATAAATAAATAAAAATTAAAAAAAAAAAGAAACAAAACAAACATGTGTACCTGGTGCTCAGTTGGTAGAGCATGTAACTCTTGATCTTGGGGTTGTGAGTTCAAGCCCTATGTTGCAGGTAAAGTTTGCTAGAAAGAAAGAAAAGAAAGAAAGAAAGAAAGAAAGAAAGAAAGAAAGAAAGAAAGAAAGAAAGAAAGAAAGAAAGAAAGAAAGAAAGAAAGACTACAGAACAAATTGATAGTTATCAGAGGGGAGGTCTGTGTGGGGATGGGTGAAATAGGTGAAACAGATTAAGAGTACATTACTGTATGAGCACTGAGTATTGAATTGTTGAATCATTACGTTGTACACCTGAAGCAAATGTAACTGTGTATGTTAATTATACTGGAACTAAAATAAAACAAATTAAAATTAGAATTCACTCAATCACCAAAAAGTAGAGGGAGAGGGATCCCTGGGTGGCGCAGCGGTTTGGCGCCTGCCTTTGGCCCAGGGCGCAATCCTGGAGACCCGGGATCGAATCCCACGTCGGGCTCCCGGTGCATGGAGCCTGCTTCTCCCTCTGCCTGTGTCTCTGCCTCTCTCTCTATCTCTCTGTGACTATCATAAATAAATAAAAAAAAGTTTAAAAAAAAAAAAGTAGAGGGAGAGATAGTCCTTATTTTTAGACAAGAAGGAAATTTTATGAAGTTGTCAATCCTCTCCAGGTTTAATCTATAAACAATGTAATTTCAATGAATACTTCAACAAGATTTTTCATGGAATTTGACAAGGTAATGATACAATTAAATAATAAATCTATTCCATGTCCATTTAAAAAATCCATATGCTAGAATGAAGCCAAGATTATCCATGGCAATTTTTAAGAATGAGATGTGGGGACTTGCCCATTAGATTAGCAGGATTTTCTATGACATCATTCTAATTAGAATTCTGTTGCATTGGCACAAGAATATACGAGTCCAGAAATGGAACAGAATAAAGTCCAGACCACGTGCATATGGTAATACAACATATGAAAGCATTGGCATTACAAATCAATGGGAAAATGGTAAGCTATACATGATAATAAATGATGCTGGAATAATTGTTAAACTATATAGTTAAAAATGTGCTCCTTATATCACATAAAAAATAAATTTCAGGTGGAATGCAAACCCGAATCAGAAAAACAAAGCCTCAAATATTTTAGTAGAAAATATAAAAAAGGGGCACCTGAGTGGCTCAGTAGGTTGAGCATTTGTCTTCGGCTTGGGTCATGATCTCGGGGAGCCTGGGATCCAGCTCCACAGCAGGTTCCTTGTGCTCAGTGGGGAGCCTGCTTCTCTCTCTGCCCCTTTCCCTGCTCATGCTCTCTTTCTCTATGTGTCGCTCTCATAAATAAATAAATAAATAAATAAATCTATCTTTTAAAAAAAGAAAATATAAAATACTTTATGATGTTCAAATAAAGAAAAATATTTTTTAAAATATTTTAT
Organism: Vulpes lagopus; assembly: GCF_018345385.1. NCBI lineage: Eukaryota > Metazoa > Chordata > Mammalia > Carnivora > Canidae > Vulpes > Vulpes lagopus. The sequence continues at coordinate 89,875,488 of NC_054833.1, read as the reverse complement.
TTGGGGAACCCTGGGTGGCTCAGCAGTTTAGCGCCACCTTCGGCCCAGGGCATGATCCTGGAGACTGGGGATCAAGTCCCATATCAGGCTCCCTGCATAGACCTACTTCTTCCTCTGCCTGTGTCTCAGCCTCTCTCTCTCTCTCTCTCTCTCTCTCTCTCTCTGTCTCTCATGAATAAATAAATAAAATACTTTTTAAAAATGTATTCATTTACCTTATTTTAAGTAAACTCTAGACCCAAGTGGGACTCGAACTCACAACCCCAAGATCAAGAGTCTCATGCTCCACCAACTGAGCCAGCCAGGCACCCCCAATGAAGAAAAATATTTTTTTAAGATTTATTTATTTGTTTATGACAAATAGACACAGACACAGACAGAGAGAGAGGCAGAGACACAGGAGGAGGGAGAAGCAGGCTCCATGCCGGGAGCCGGACGTGGGACTCGATCCCAGGACCCCAGGATCACGCTCTGGGCCAAAGGCAGGCACTAAACCCCTGAGCCACCCAGGGATCCCCAAGAAAAATATTTCAAACGAGAAACAGAGCACCCCGGTGGCTCAGCGGTTTAGCGGCGCCTTCAGCCCAGGGCGTGATCCTGGAGTCCTGGGATCAAGTCCCACGTCGGGCTCCCTGCAAGGAACCTGCTTCTCCCTCTGCCTGTGTCTCTGCTTCTCTCTCTCTCTCTCTCTCTCTCTCTCTCTCTCTCTCTCTCTCTCTCTCTTTCTCTCTCTGTGTGTCTTTCATGAATAAATAAATAAAATCTTAAAAAAAAAAAAGACTGATGAACTAGACTATAATATAGGGAAAAAAGGACACTTCTATTCAACAAAAATCACCATGAAACAAAGCAAAAAACAAACCATAGACTGGACAAATATATGCAACACATATAATACATATAACCAGTGTTTAGAATATATAAAGAAATCCAATCAGTTTATAATAATATAAACCAATATGAAATATACAAGCAGCCTAACAGAAAAACAATGTGCAAAAGGGTATGAGCAGGTAATTCACAGAGGAAAGAATGGAGAGACACTTAAATCATGGAAATGAGATACCATACCAAATCCATCAAATTGCCAGTAATGGCAAGCGTAAAAATACCCAGCTATGTAAGGAAAGGCAATGGGACAGCTATTTTGGAAAATTTGTTAGCAGGCAGGTAAATGGAGGATGAGCACAGCCCTGTAACCCAGTATTCCAGTAGATACTCTAGAGAAACTCTTGTACAGGTAAGTGAGGGAACAGGTCCAAGAATGGGGTCTTTCTGTTGTTTGCCAGAAGGAAAAATCAAAACGCCTATCGACAAGAGAATGGATGAATAAACTGTGAAAGAGTCATAGGAGGGAATACTACCCAGCAATGAAAATTAATGGACCAGAGCTACATTGAACACATCTGCACAGTCAGGACCCATTTAGAAACTACTACCATGGGGCAGTCATGCCAAACACAAGAGATTTAATAGAGGAATTGTTTGCGTAGATGTTGCAAGCTTGAAGAGGAAAAAAGAAAAAAAGAAGGGTTGATAATTCAGAGACTAGAAACTGCAGAAAGGTGCTAGCACTCCTAGCACTGGGAGAAAAAAATGAGGGGGGAGTGTTCAGAAAACTTGGAAAAGCCAGAACTGGAGCCCGGGGTGTAGAGGCAGCTGCATCAGGAAAAAGCACCAGGAGAAGGGAAAGAGCAAAAGAAAAAGGAAAACAGAGACTTCTTTCCTCTTCTCAACACCTCCTACTGGCAGAACCCAGAGGGAAACCAACTGGCAAAGCAGCTTGAGGAATACAAACAATATAGGAGGGTGGGCACAAGACTGAGAAGGAATCGGTGAACAGCTAGCACAATGACTAAATCTCAAAAACGTAAAGCTGAGCAAAAAAAAAAAGTAATAGTTTCAGAATAATTTGTGCAGCACAATGCCATTTATGCATAAAGTTTGAAAATGTGAAGATGAACTCCCTAGTGCCTAGAAACTACATTCCTGCATAGTCAGGAAGGAAAACCTGCCCAGGGAAATGATGTCAACATATTCAGGATAGAGGTTACCCTGGGAGAGAGGAAAGAATGGAATTAGGAAACAAGACACAGGAAGCTTCAACTGTCTCTGTAATCTTTTATTTCTTGGTGGGGGAGGTGGAAAGACACAAGGATGGAAATGTTCAGAGAGCAGGGTAGGGAGGGGTGATGGGTACATGGGTGAGAGCTGTTATGTTACTTTCTACACTGCCCTGTTAGAAGATGTTTCATCATTTAAAAATGGTATTTGTCCAAAGGCATCCCAGCTGTGATCCTACCAGTAATCCTCTGCAGGCTGGGTCAGGAGCTGGATCAGAGGGACCAGGACTCACCCATGGCAGCTGGGCGAGCCTGAGGGGCTGAGTGGGCGGGAGGCCATAAGCTATAATCCTCTCTCTGACCTGGTTTTAAGATGCCCTGGTCCCACAGCCTGCACTGTGAAAGGTCACTGCATCTTGGCCCAACAGTTGGCCTTCCTGACTCAAGAGAGTCTATATTCATTCAAAACTGCCACATGCCACCACTTGCACTAATGAAAATGTAGGGAGAATTAAGACCACAGTCCTCTGTAGGACTGTCCGTGCCCATAAAGAGAATTATCTTCTGGTTATTTTAACCAAGGTCAGGTAACACATGTACTCGACTTTTGGATCATGTTGCACATTTAAAAATAGGAAATGCTTATATATTCGGACCTATGCTGAAGCTGGAACATATCTGCTTTTTTAATACAAAGTCCTTGTGAATATTAATGAATGACTATTTGATATAAGTATGTGTGTACAGATTGTATTGAACACTGTATTATAAATAACAATACAGAGTTGGAGACAAATCAATAAATGCTCTTTTTTTTCAGTGAATACTAAGGATGCAATCTGATCTAACTCATTAATATTAATATACAATGACATGACTTCTGCTGAGGTTATTTGGAATCAGAGAATCAAAGCTGGAAGATACTTTAGCCCAGGTTAGTCCTCCTGGTCAGGAAACTGATGAGCACAGCAAGCCTCCAGTTTGCTGAGGACTGATTTTTATTTGGTGGCTTCAACTACCCAGAAGCCAGAAGGAAGGAAAAGAAAATCAGCCAAAATAGATGTCATAAAAATCATGCTTCCGTTGGCACCAACGCTTCTTATTCTCTGAAAAGTTCCTCAAGCCTGAATTCAGTGTTTCTTTACTTCTCTTTCACCATTAATCCTAACAAGCCCAACTGCCCCAATTCTTTGCTAATGAGATTAGTTGGAACAAATATAAAATGGGAAATAGGGGAGTGAGCTGCTGGGAGAAGTGAGTCTTATTCCAACAAAGATTAAAATTTTAAAAAGCATGTGTAACAGTTCAGAAAACTGAACCTGACAACGTTTGGATCCAAATGACTCCTGGACATCTCCAAAAACCAGATTAATACAAAAAGTGAATTCTGACACTGTCTAGAATAGTCAACATCATGCTGCAGAATATTAACACAAATATAGATTGGTAATTTAAAAAATATGTTGAGTACAACAAAGCTTATGCCTTTGACAAAAAGTTTCTAGTCTTCTTGAGAAGGCTTGAGGGAAAAAAAAAAAGAATCTCTGCCTAGACCACATTTTCTGAAGTCCTGAAGGCAGTAGCAAAATCAATTGGTGTCATTTTTTTTTCTTTTCCTCCAATGTTCAATTATATTGAAATGAATATCAGTTTATAAGGAACATATGCAACACACTGCAAATTAGCACCATTGCTAAGATCACCCTGACCCTGAGGACCCCATAGTAAATACCGAACAATCCATGCACAAGTAATGAATTGAGAACCAGACACTGATATTTGGTATTTCCGTAAAAACTAAAGAGAATGGGAAATTTTAATTTGTTGTGTTTCCTTAGTTCCCAATGATTAGTGCAAGGTTTTGTTTTAATCAGCTGTTGGCTCGTAGTAGACACAGTCAGCTATAATCAGCATGTCTGGCTGTTTCCCCTGGTCATGACTGGGGATCTATCATTTCAGCCAGATAAAAATACTCTGCATAGATTCCCCTCTTCTGAATTGCAGTTTATGTACACATCATTTTTCTGTAACAGGCATTTTTTACTAATTAGGAACAACCTTGTATCAATTAACTTTGGTTTTAAAGCCATGATTAAAGAAACCAAATTATTGTTTCTGGGAATTGCTGTGCCAGTGACAGATGGCCCCGGAACACATGGGCAGAACATGGTGCCTGAAATGGGCTTCCTACGGCTCTGGAGAGTCCAGCCGCCAGGAACGATGCCTAGGACATGAGAATAGGGAGGATCTGGGCAAAATGGAGAGCTGGGAACACAATGCCCACAGCTGAACAGTGCTCAGTAGGGTCAGGATATCTCAAATAACCCTGCTGTTACCACGATTCTCAAATCCCCAGTCCAAGGAGACTACCCTAAAGACACAGCCCTCTACAAAGCTCCAGCTCAAACGGCATCTCATGGAAATTGCATTTTCTTATTTTCAGTTATAGCATAACTACTTGAGATGAATACATAACTTATGCTGAGCAAGCATCTACTAGGAAGAGGGAGTGAGTAGGGAGAGGTTGAGAGCACATAGTCTTTACAGTCCTACTATTTGGATTCTAATTCTAACACTTGCTATGTGCCCTTGAGCATATAACCTCCAGTGTCCTCACCTCTAAAATAGGAATGGAGGGACGCCTGGGGGGCTCAGTGGTTTAGTGCCACCTTTGGCCCAGGGCCTGATCTTGGAGACCCGGGATCAGGTCCCACATCGGGCTCCCTGCATGGAGCCTGCTTCTCCCTCTGCCTGTGTCTCTGCCTCTCTCTGTGTCTCTCTCATGAATAAATAAATAAAATCTTAAAAAAATAAATAAATAAAATAAAATAGGAATGGAGATATTACCTAATTCACTCTTCACATTGTGAGATTCAAAGGAGGCATAAGTGTAAAGCACAATGTCTGGTACAACATCATATTAATACTAATAAAGCCATGCTCTCATGGGTCCAGAAACAAACTCATTGAATATTCTCTCTCTCTCCTCTCTTACTAAGTGATCCCCTATCATCCCTTTCCTTTGGATTTTCTATCTATAGATGACAGAGTCATAGTATCTAAAATGTTACAATGAGGGACACCTGGATGGCTCAGTCAATTGAGTGTCTGACTTCAGCTCAGGTCATGATCTGAAGGTCCTGGGATCGAGCCTCGCCTTGGGCTCCCCACTCAGTGGGGAGTCTGTTTGTTTCTCTCCCTCTGCCCCTCCCCCTGCTTGTGTGTTTTCTCTCTCTCTCTCAAATAAATAAATAAAATCTTTTTAAAATAAGATAAAATGTTACAGTGAAGGGCACCTAGGTGGCTCAGTTGATTGGGCCTCTGACTCTTGATCTCAGCTTAGGTCTTGATCTTGGCTCAGGTCTTGATCTCAAGGTCATGAGTTCAAGCCCCACATTGGGCTCCATGCTGGGTGTGGACCCTACTATCAATCAACCAATTAATCAGTACAATGAAATAAATCTGTTTTATTCTAGCTGTGAGGTTATGGGCAAGTCAATGCCTCTAGACTTCAGATTTTGATCTATATGTCAGAGGAGATGAGTTCTAAAGTGTTCCAGGTTCTACTATCTCAGCATTCTGTACTAACGGGATTTTTTTTTCATCCTCTCCAAGAGAGGAGAAGAACTTAAGTAGATGTTGGTGATGATGATGGTAAGGGTAGTGATGATGGCACTTGATATTCATTGAGCGTGGACTCAAAACCAAGATCTATGTTAAGCACTCCACATTCCTTGTCTCATTTAACCCTTGCAACAGTTCTGTAAAATAGGCACTCTTACTGTTGTCATATGAGGAAACTCAGAGAGGTTGTGGGGAGCTTAAAAAAAGGCCCCCCAACCATACCGGCTCTTTATCCCTGGGCCCTGTCAATATTACATTATAAGGAAACAGGGTCTTTGTGGATACGTTACGGATTTTAAGATGTGGAGATTATCCTAATCTATCAAGATCAGCCCTAACTGCCGTCATATGTATCCTTATATAAGGGAGGCAGAGGGAGAATTGACAGCACATTATAAATGTGCAGATGGCAGTGTGGCCTTGGAGGAAGAGCCTAGAGGGATACAACCCCAAGCCTAGGAACACCAGAAACCTTCAGAACCTGGAAGAGGCAAGAAACAATTTTTCCCTTAGGGCTTCTGGGAGGAGCACAACCTGGTCAACACTTAGATTTTTTCAGCCAGAATGATACCGATTTTGGACTCCTGGCCCCTAGAAATGTGAAAGAATGAATACAAAACTTCTGTTGTTCTACATCATCTGATTTAGTTTTATTTAAAGATTTATTTATTTGTTTTTGAGAGAGAGAGAGAGATCACACATGAGAGTTGGGGAAGGGGTAGAGGGAGAGGGAGAGAGAGAATCCCAAGCAGACTTCCTATTCAGCATGGAGCCTGATACAGGGCTTGATCCCAGGACCCTGAGATCATGACCTCAGTCAAAATCAAGAGTTGGCCACTTAACCAACTGGGCCACCCAGGTCCCCCATAAGTCACCCGGCTTATTGTTACAGCAGCCACAGGAGACTCATACCAAGATTAAGTAATTTAGTCAAGGTCACAGTCAATGAGTGGTAGTGTAGTCAGGATTCAAATCCATGAACATCTAGCTCCAAACCACATGCTCTTCAGCACAGAACTGTATACCCCTTATAACACCAAAAACAAACAGAAATGGACTAAATATTAACTAAGAAAAAAGAAAAAAGAATTTGAATTCTATCAATAGCAAGGGAGCATTCAAGTGATAGATTCAACCAAATTCAACCTTCCTACTGCAAACATCCCAGATTTGGAAGCACTGCTTTAAAAGTTGATTCTCCCACACACTTGACATCAAAATTATGTCATACCTGCAACACAGCCAAGAATGTGTACACTTCAACGAGAAGATACACTTTGTGAAAAGAGAAAAGATGATATATTTAGTTTATAGCTGAAGAGGTTACTTGGCAGCAATGTGAGGCTCAGTCCACTCAGCAATCTGAGAAGCGAAAGCTGCTTATCTTTTTAAAAAGGTTTGTTTCCTTTTTTTCCCCTTTCAATTGGGACTCTGTCTTCAATTTTCTCAAAAGGAAAGTAAGAACTAAGAACTTGATTTTTATTCCCCTCACTTGCTACCGTCCTGACTATTTGAGTTCCCAGGCAGATCAACTCATGGGAGAGTTGGGATTTGGGGTTTGAATTTAATCCTAACCTACAAATGTGCCCACATTCTTTTCTGCAGGAATGAGACCTTCAGTTCAAACTCTTAACACTCATTAAACCTTCTGGTTTATACTCTGAGCCTGTAATAGTCATCTGTGCGTGTTTCCCAGTCACCCAACGTTATTCATTTTATCCACTCACCCCCTCTCCTTTGGCCATTTAAAAGGATATGCGCAAAGTTTTAAGATGAGTAGTCATAATAGGTTGGTCTGCAATGCTCTAATTAAATGTTCTCCTCCCAAATGTATGGTCATGAAGCAGTAAGCAGGCAGAGAACTGAGGTAGGGACCCCATTGGCTGCCATCATATTTCTCAATCATCCTAAAGAAATCAACTGGAAAAGAAAAAGGTTTTCTCATTACTCATAGACTCAGTAGGTTGTGGTTTGAAAGGACAATAAAGCACAGCCTTCTAAGACAAGGAGCCTCTGAGGAAGCTAAGTACTTAGATCTATAATATTTATATAAACAGCTGACTCTGGTTTTGGCTAGAAATTAACCCTATTTATGTATAATGTGCTTTCTTTATAAGAGCTCTTTTTTTTTAAGCTTTAAAAAATCCATTATATCAGCAATTTCCTTCCAACCATATAATGTTGATAGGTAACATGCTCATTTTACAAAAATATTGAAAGGTACAGAAATAGTCTCCAGGGGCACCTGGGTGACTCAGCGGTTGGGTGTCTGCCTTCAGCTCAGGGAGTGATCCCAGGGTCCTGGGATCAAGTCCCACATCGGGTTCCCTGCAGGGAACCTGCTCCTCCCTCCTCCCTGCAGAGGGAGGGAGGCAGATTAACCTTTGCCTCTCTCTCTGTGTGTATCTCATGAATAAATAAATAAAATCAGAAAGAAAGGAAGGAAGGAAGGAAGGAAGGAAGGAAGGAAGGAAGGAAGGAAGGAAGAAAAAAGAAAAGAAAAGAAAGAAAAGAAAAGAAAGAAAAGAAAAGAAAAGAAAAGAAAAGAAAAGAAAAGAAAAGAAAAGAAAAGAAAAGAAAGAAAAAGAAAATTTCCAAAGGCTATAAATCCAGTTATGACAACCACCCAACCAATTTTCTCTCTCTCTCCCTCTCTGTCTCTCTCTCTCCCTCTCTGTCTCTCTCTGTCTCTCTCTGTCTCTGTCTCTCTCTCTCTCTCTCTCTCTCTCTCTCTCACACACACACACACACACACACACACACACAAACTGCACCAAAAGAATCCAAGGTACCAGGATCAGGGATACCTGTTTTGTTTTTTTCTAAATCACAGTCCAGTCTGCCTGTCCACTCTCTACCCCACGATGAGTGGCAATGTGCTTAGCTTTCAAACAAAACAGTATAAATAATTTAAACCTCCATAAAAAGAGATACATGAGACAAAAGGACAAAAGACTTAAAGGGGACTATCTCCTGGAAATCAGCAACAAGCCCGTTCCTCTGTCTGTCCCAGGATCCCGAGGGGTTGGAAATGGCTGAAGCAAAGCTCTCATCCACACTTCTTGATTCTGGGGACACACTACTCCAAAGGGCAGGCGTTACAGCCTCCGCAGGCAGAGGGAAACAGATGAGCCTCAGATCTTCCCTTAGCCGCTGTGTAGTTGCAGGCAAATACTGTAACCCCTCTGAATTTTCATTCTGATCTGGAGAAAGTCCGGGATGACAGTATCCACCACAAGTGTCCTGGGCAATGGGCCAGGGCATGTCGTGTACACCATGCAGCCCAGCCCCAGAGAGGCCAGGGTAGACAGGGATGTAGAGGAGCCTGAGAAGCTAAAAACTGAGAAATGCAAGAGGAGAAGGAAGGTGGTTGGGCTGGAGGACAGGAGGGGATGGCAGCATGGAGCAGACCAGGGTGTCGGCCTGGCTGGAGGGGAGGCTGGGGAAGGGTTGTTGTACTCCTTTCTCACCCCGGGGTGTCTCTGCTGGCTGTGCTGGGGGTGCAGGAGCAGCGTGCGAAGGCATGGATGCCTGGCCGTGCAGAGGACCACAGGCTTGTGTTGGAGGACAGCCACATCCCAACTGTCCCCTTCTCCTCCTCCCTTCCCTAAGGACCAGGTGATTACATCCAAGTGAAGAGGCCCCTAGAACAGAACTGCTCACTGAGACACCTGGATGGTTTAGCGGGGAGAGGATGCGACTCTTAATTTCAGTGTTGTGAGTTCAAGCCCCATGTTGGACTTGGAGACTACGAAAGAAAGAAAGAAGGAAAGTGGGACACCTGGGTGGCTCAGTGGCTAAACGTCTGCCTTTGGCTCAGGGTGTGATCCTGGGGTCCTGGGATTGAGTCCCACATTGGGCTCCCCATGGGGAGCCTGCTTCTCCCTCTGCCTGTGTCTCTGCCTCTTCTCTCTCTCTGTGTCTCTATGAATAAATAAATAAGTAAAAATTCTTAAAAACAAAAACCAAAGGGGTGGACTAGGGCCAGCTGGGTGGCTCAGGTAGCTAAACATCCAATGCATGAGCTAAGCTCAGGTTTTGATCTCAGGGCTGTGAGTTCAAGCCCTGCACTGGGCTCCACATTGGGTGTGGAACCTACTTTAAAAAAAAAATCAAAGACACAGACTATTGTTAACAGGTAAGGAAACTAGCAGTTATTAAAAAAACAAAGAACTGGGACGCCTGGGCTGCTTAGTGGCTAAGTGTGTCTGCCTTTGGCTCAGGGCATGATCCTGGAGTCCCGGGATCAAGTCCCATATCGGGCTTTCTGCAGGGAGCCTGCTTCTCCCTCTGCCTGTGTCTGCCTCTCTCTTTCTGTGTCTCTCATGAATAAATAAATAAAATATTAAGAAAAATAAAATAAAAAACCAAAGAACTAATTGGAAAGGGAGGGTTCAATAGGAAAATGCATACAAAGAAAGAATTAATGAACTAGAAAACCAGACTGAGAAAGTGTCCATCAGAAGACACCAAGAAGGGAGCCATTCTATGGTGTAGAAACAGCACCATAGCTTATAATGCTGAATCACTGCATTATGCAATGTAGTGATCTGAAAATTGGCATCTCCCATGTAGAGAAAAAGTAAGTGAGAAAGCTCCTAAAACCAGAAAAAGATACTACAAGGGAAGAAAACTGTAAACCAATACCCGTTATGACATGAATGGTAGATATAGAGAGATGCAAAAATTCTTTAAAAAAGTTTAGCAAATTGAATCCAACAATTAATAAATAGAATAACATGATATTCTAGTGGGATTTCTCCCAGGATTGCAAGGTTTGTTTAACTGTCAAAAATTAAAAAAAAAAAACCTTTCAAAAATTAATTGGTATTAATTCAGTATATTAGCCTAAAATTTAAAAACCATATGCAGGGAAGCCCCGGTGGCACAGCGGTTTAGCACCACCTGCAGCCTGGGGTGTAATCCTGGAGACCCGGGATCGAGTCCCATATCGGGCTTTCTGCAGGGAGCCTGCTTCTCTCTCTGCCTCTCTCTTCGCTCTCTCTGAATGAATAAATAAGTGAATCTTAAAAAAAAAAAAAAAAAAAAAAACATATGCAGAAAGTGCATCTATTGATTTGACAAAAATTCAAAATCCAACATCATGTGGACCCTGAAACATTTTCAAGAATGTTCACAGCCATATTCTCAGTAATAGTCCCAAACTGGTAACAATCCAAGTGTCCCTCAACAGTAAGATGGATACAAAATATTTTGGTTTATTTAAAAATGAAGTACCTATAGCAACAAAAGTGAATGAATCACAGATAATGCAGCAATACTGATTATACTTCCTCCTATGATATAATTTCAAAACAAGCCGTATTTAAATATATTACCTCTAAATATGTATATTTTTTATTTTTATTTTTAAATATTTAATTTATTTATTCATGAGAGACACAGAGATAGGCAGAGACACAGGCAGAGGGAGAAGCAGGCTCCCTGCAAGGAGCCCAATGGGGGACTCGATCCCAGGACCCCGAGATCATGCCCTGAGCTGCAGGCAGACACTCAACCACTGAGCCACCCCATATATGTATTTTTTAAGTTTTTATTTATTTATAATCTCTACAACATTGGTCTCAAACTTACAACCCCAAGATCAAGAGTTGTACACTCTTCCAACTGAGCCAGGCAAGTGCTCCACCTTTAAATATATTAATATAACATTTAAAACAGGAAAAATTAAACTATGATGTTTAGGAATATATACCCAAGTGTCAAAACTATACAAAAAAGTAAGGAAATGGTTACCATAAAATCAGAATAGTGTTTACCTATGGATAGGGTTGGGACTGGGGAGCAGCAAATGGACTTCTGGGGTACTGGGAATATTCTGTTTCTTTGCCTGAGTGGTAGTTACATGAGTATAATATTTATAATAATTAAGTTGTATATTTATGTTTTATGCATTTTCTAAGTACATGTAATATTTCATAATAAACAGTTGGGGGAACACAAGGAAAATGAAATATATACTAGGCAAATATCAACCAAAGCAACACCAAAGGAACAATTTTAATATAAAAAACTTCCAGGACACCTGGGTGGCTCAGCGGTTGAGCGTCTGCCTTCAGCTCAGGTCATGATCCTGGGGTCACGGGATCAAGTCTCACATCGGGCTTCCTGCATGGAGCCTGCTTCTCCCTCTGCCTGTGTCTCTGCCTCTCTCTCTCTTTCTCTGTGTGTGTCTCATGAATAAATAAATAAAATCTTTAAAAAAAGAAAAAAAGGAAAACTTCCTAGTGGACAGAGAGATGGCAGAAAGAAAGATAATCAAGAAAATATGAGTATATCTCTCTTATAAGCTCCAAAGATATAAAGCAATTAGTAATAAAACTACAGAGAGAAAGAGATAAGTCAACAATTGGAATAGAGATTTCATCACATAGTCTTAGAAATATAGAGATTAAGCTGAAGTCAGACCAAAAAGTAAGCAAAAATAGAGAGGATTCCAATAACACAATTAATATGCTGTATATAATGAATAAAAGCAAAATTTTATACCTCATAAAGAGAAGATATATTGAGAAACAGGGAAGGGTCACAAAACTTAATCATGTGCAAGGTCACAAGGAAGCCTTGATAGATTCCCAACCATCAACACTGTTTTGACGATTGTTTTCAGAGCATGGAGCAATAAAGTAAATAAATTTCAAATTGACTTAAATATAAGTATAGATCTGTGTACAGAAGTTTTTAGTTTTTTACTTTTTTTTTTTAAGTAGGCTCCATGCCCAAGCATGGAGCCCAATGTGGGGCTTGAACTCATGACCCTGATATCAAAGAATCAGATGCTTAACTGACTGAGCCACCCAGGTGTCCCTGTATAGAAATTTTAAATACTACTACATAAAACTTGAAAAATAAAATTGTAAGGGAAATCATAAAAGACATACAGATGAGGGGTGCCTGGGTGGTACAGTCAGTTAAGTGCTGGACTCTTGGTTTCAGCTCAAGTCGTGATCTTAGAGTTGTGGGATCGAGCCCCATATGCAGCTCCCCATTCAACACAGAGTCTGCTTGAGAGTCTTTCTCCCTCTGCCCCTCCCCTCTGCACTCTCTCTCTCTCTCAAATAAATAAATATATCTTAAAAAGAAAAGACATACAGATGAATCGTGCTCGCTTCGGCAGCACATAGACATACAGATGAATCACAATAAAACACCACACGAAAAAAAATTAAAAAATAAAACACCACACGCCAAAATTGGTGGAACATAGTTAAAATAGTACTGTAGGGAAATTTATAACTTTAAATACATTTACCAGAAACTAAGACAGAAAACACATGTGTTCAACTCAAGAGGCCAGCAAGATGAACAAAAGTTAAAATAAAGGAGAGAAATGAGAGGGTATACAGAGGCTAAGAACAAAGAATATGATAAATAAAATGAACCAAATCGAAAGTTAGTTTTGGCCAGAATAGTGGTTACTCCTGGGGACTGGAAGGGGGAATGGTACCTGGAAAGAGCAGGAAGGCTCTGGGGTGCTGGTGATGCTGTGTCTCCATTAGGCGTTGGTTGTATGGTTGTGTCCCTGAAAGGTCATGTGCTTTTCTGTATGTAGATCAGGCTTCAGTGAGAAATACAATCGCTGGTTCTTTGAAGAAAATTAAAACACTAGAGAGACATCTGACAAGAAAAATCAGGAAAAAGAGAAAATGTAAATAAGGACAATTCATAATGAAAAATGGGAAATAGGGGTGCCTAGGTGGCTCAGTTGGTTAAGCGGCTGCCTTTGGCTTCGGCTCAGGTCATGATCTCAGGGTCCTGGGATCGAGACCTATGTTGGGCTCCCTACTCAGCCTACTTCCCCCTCTCCCTCTGCCCCTCCCCCTGCTCGTGCTCTCTCTCAAAAATAAATAAAATCTTTTTTTTAAAATTAAATAAATAAAAAATAAATAAAATGAACCAAGTTAAGCAACTGAATTCTTCTACCCCTAAATTACTCTTTCAGTCGTCCCCATATGAGTAGATGGCAATTCAGTCTCTCAAATTGTTCAAGCCAAAACTTTTAGACCAAAACTTAACAGCTTTCTCTCTCTCATTCTCCATATCCAGTCAATCGGCAAATCCTTTGTACTCTACCTTCAAATTTCAGAATCTGCACACTTCACCACCTCTGTCACCACTGCTCTGACCTAAGCTTCCACTGATCTTTCCTGAATTGCTGCAATTGTCTTCTGGGTGGTCTCCTCATTTCCATGCTTCCACTCCTGTTCACTCTCTCTCAATCTCTTCTCTGCACCAGCCAGAGTTGTAACATCAAAGGATTATGTCAAAAAAAAAAAAAAAAAAAAAAAAAAAAAGGATTGTGTCAGGTCATATCATTCCTCTGCTCACACTTTCCAATAGCAATGGTTCTCACTCAAGATAAAAGCATGGTCTTTACAATGGCCCACCATATGCAGCCATCATATTTCCAACCCCTCTCCTTAAACATACCAGGAGATCACCTGTGAGAACTCCTTCTTCTTCTCTATTTTTTTTTTAAGAGAGAAAGAAGGGAGGAGTAGAGAGAGAGAGAGAGAGAATCTTAAGCAGGCTCCATGTCCAGCACAGGGCCTGACATGGGGGTTAACCTCATGACCCTGAGATCATGATCTGAGCCAAAACTAAGACTTGGACACTTAACAGACTGAGCCACCCAGGCACCCCTTGTGGGAGCTTCTGCAATTGCTGTTTCCATGCCTGTGGACCACTCTTCCCACAGATCTTTCCAGGACTCTCGCCATTACTTTCTCCACGTTTATTTTTATTTTTATTTTTTAAAAGATTTTATTTATTTATTCATGAGAGACACAGAAAGAGAGAGAGATGCAGAGACAGGCAGAGGGAGAAGCAGGCTCCACACAAGGAGCCTGATGTGGGACTCGATCCCAGGTCTCCAGGACCAGGTCCTGGGCTGAAGGCGGGGCTAAGCTGGCTGAGCCACCCAGGCTGCCCTTTCTCCACGTTTAAATGATACTTTTTCGGAGTCCCTGTCCCTGATTTCCTCTCATACATTTCTGGTGTATGTAAGAGTGTCTCATACATGTCTGGTAAGAAAATAAGTGATACAACCCAGTGAAGAGCAATTTGGGAATATCTAGCAAAATTAAAATCGTATATACTCTTATTTTTATTTTTAAAAGACTTTATTTATTCATGAGAGACACACACAGAGAGAGAGAGAGAGAGAGGCAGAGACACAGGCAGAGGGAGAAGCAGTTTCCATCCATGCAAGGAGCCTGATGTGGGGCTCGATTCTGGGTCTCCAGGAATCACACCCTGACCTGCAGGCGGCACTAAACCGCTGCGCCACCCGGGCTGCCCCTCTTTTTTTTTTTTTTTTTAAAGATTTTATTTATTTATTCATGAGACACACACACACACACACACACACACACACACACAGAGACGCAGAGACACAGGCAGAGGGAGAAGCAGGCTCCATGCAGGAAGCCTGATGTGGGACTTGATCCTGGGACTCCAGGATCACGCCCTGGGCCGAAGACAGGCGCTAAACCCCTGAGCCACCCAAGGATATATACTCTTTGGTCCTCTAATTCCAGTGCTATGAATTTATCTTCACATGTTTGCACATGTGCAAAATAACATATTTATGAGGTCATTCACTGCAGAGCTGTTGGAGGCAGGCTGGATTGCAATCAGCTTATGTGCTATCAATAGATGACTTGGTAATAACAGGATGTAGCTGCCGCTGGAAGAGTGGATTCCAAGGTATATCTTCTATGAAAAAAAACAAGGTGCAGCATAGTGTAGAATTGCCTTTCCTGCTGAGAGAGGAAACCGGTAACAGTGCACAAGGCTCATGGGAGGCTGGGAGATGGGTGGGTGGAAAAGAGGAGGCAGTATTTTTCCTCAATATCCCTTGGGTTTTGTTCTCATTTTGAACTATGTGTACGTATTTCCTATTCAAAATATTAAATTAAAAAATTGAAGCCCAGGGCATGTGGTGGCTGAGTCAATTAAGCATCTGCCTGTGGCAAAGGTCGTGATCCCAAGGTCCTGGGATGGAGCCCTATATTGGGCTCCCTGCCCAGCAGAGAGCCTGCTTCTCCCTCTGTCTCTGCTCCTCTCCCTGCCCCTACTTGTGGTCTCTCTCACTTGCTCTCTCTCAAATAAATAAATAAAATCTTAAAAAAAATAAAATAAAAAACCAAAGAACTAATTGGAAAGGGAGGGTTCAATAGGAAAATGCATACAAAGAAAGAATTAATGAACTAGAAAACCAGACTGAGAAAGTGTCCATCAGAAGACACCAAGAAGGGAGCCATTCTATGGTGTAGAAACAGCACCATAGCTTATAATGCTGAATCACTGCATTATGCAATGTAGTGATCTGAAAATTGGCATCTCCCATGTAGAGAAAAAGTAAGTGAGAAAGCTCCTAAAACCAGAAAAAGATACTACAAGGGAAGAAAACTGTAAACCAATACCCGTTATGACATGAATGGTAGATATAGAGAGATGCAAAAATTCTTTAAAAAAGTTTAGCAAATTGAATCCAACAATTAATAAATAGAATAACATGATATTCTAGTGGGATTTCTCCCAGGATTGCAAGGTTTGTTTAACTGTCAAAAATTAAAAAAAAAAAACCTTTCAAAAATTAATTGGTATTAATTCAGTATATTAGCCTAAAATTTAAAAACCATATGCAGGGAAGCCCCGGTGGCACAGCGGTTTAGCACCACCTGCAGCCTGGGGTGTAATCCTGGAGACCCGGGATCGAGTCCCATATCGGGCTTTCTGCAGGGAGCCTGCTTCTCTCTCTGCCTCTCTCTTCGCTCTCTCTGAATGAATAAATAAGTGAATCTTAAAAAAAAAAAAAAAAAAAAAAACATATGCAGAAAGTGCATCTATTGATTTGACAAAAATTCAAAATCCAACATCATGTGGACCCTGAAACATTTTCAAGAATGTTCACAGCCATATTCTCAGTAATAGTCCCAAACTGGTAACAATCCAAGTGTCCCTCAACAGTAAGATGGATACAAAATATTTTGGTTTATTTAAAAATGAAGTACCTATAGCAACAAAAGTGAATGAATCACAGATAATGCAGCAATACTGATTATACTTCCTCCTATGATATAATTTCAAAACAAGCCGTATTTAAATATATTACCTCTAAATATGTATATTTTTTATTTTTATTTTTAAATATTTAATTTATTTATTCATGAGAGACACAGAGATAGGCAGAGACACAGGCAGAGGGAGAAGCAGGCTCCCTGCAAGGAGCCCAATGGGGGACTCGATCCCAGGACCCCGAGATCATGCCCTGAGCTGCAGGCAGACACTCAACCACTGAGCCACCCCATATATGTATTTTTTAAGTTTTTATTTATTTATAATCTCTACAACATTGGTCTCAAACTTACAACCCCAAGATCAAGAGTTGTACACTCTTCCAACTGAGCCAGGCAAGTGCTCCACCTTTAAATATATTAATATAACATTTAAAACAGGAAAAATTAAACTATGATGTTTAGGAATATATACCCAAGTGTCAAAACTATACAAAAAAGTAAGGAAATGGTTACCATAAAATCAGAATAGTGTTTACCTATGGATAGGGTTGGGACTGGGGAGCAGCAAATGGACTTCTGGGGTACTGGGAATATTCTGTTTCTTTGCCTGAGTGGTAGTTACATGAGTATAATATTTATAATAATTAAGTTGTATATTTATGTTTTATGCATTTTCTAAGTACATGTAATATTTCATAATAAACAGTTGGGGGAACACAAGGAAAATGAAATATATACTAGGCAAATATCAACCAAAGCAACACCAAAGGAACAATTTTAATATAAAAAACTTCCAGGACACCTGGGTGGCTCAGCGGTTGAGCGTCTGCCTTCAGCTCAGGTCATGATCCTGGGGTCACGGGATCAAGTCTCACATCGGGCTTCCTGCATGGAGCCTGCTTCTCCCTCTGCCTGTGTCTCTGCCTCTCTCTCTCTTTCTCTGTGTGTGTCTCATGAATAAATAAATAAAATCTTTAAAAAAAGAAAAAAAGGAAAACTTCCTAGTGGACAGAGAGATGGCAGAAAGAAAGATAATCAAGAAAATATGAGTATATCTCTCTTATAAGCTCCAAAGATATAAAGCAATTAGTAATAAAACTACAGAGAGAAAGAGATAAGTCAACAATTGGAATAGAGATTTCATCACATAGTCTTAGAAATATAGAGATTAAGCTGAAGTCAGACCAAAAAGTAAGCAAAAATAGAGAGGATTCCAATAACACAATTAATATGCTGTATATAATGAATAAAAGCAAAATTTTATACCTCATAAAGAGAAGATATATTGAGAAACAGGGAAGGGTCACAAAACTTAATCATGTGCAAGGTCACAAGGAAGCCTTGATAGATTCCCAACCATCAACACTGTTTTGACGATTGTTTTCAGAGCATGGAGCAATAAAGTAAATAAATTTCAAATTGACTTAAATATAAGTATAGATCTGTGTACAGAAGTTTTTAGTTTTTTACTTTTTTTTTTTAAGTAGGCTCCATGCCCAAGCATGGAGCCCAATGTGGGGCTTGAACTCATGACCCTGATATCAAAGAATCAGATGCTTAACTGACTGAGCCACCCAGGTGTCCCTGTATAGAAATTTTAAATACTACTACATAAAACTTGAAAAATAAAATTGTAAGGGAAATCATAAAAGACATACAGATGAGGGGTGCCTGGGTGGTACAGTCAGTTAAGTGCTGGACTCTTGGTTTCAGCTCAAGTCGTGATCTTAGAGTTGTGGGATCGAGCCCCATATGCAGCTCCCCATTCAACACAGAGTCTGCTTGAGAGTCTTTCTCCCTCTGCCCCTCCCCTCTGCACTCTCTCTCTCTCTCAAATAAATAAATATATCTTAAAAAGAAAAGACATACAGATGAATCGTGCTCGCTTCGGCAGCACATAGACATACAGATGAATCACAATAAAACACCACACGAAAAAAAATTAAAAAATAAAACACCACACGCCAAAATTGGTGGAACATAGTTAAAATAGTACTGTAGGGAAATTTATAACTTTAAATACATTTACCAGAAACTAAGACAGAAAACACATGTGTTCAACTCAAGAGGCCAGCAAGATGAACAAAAGTTAAAATAAAGGAGAGAAATGAGAGGGTATACAGAGGCTAAGAACAAAGAATATGATAAATAAAATGAACCAAATCGAAAGTTAGTTTTGGCCAGAATAGTGGTTACTCCTGGGGACTGGAAGGGGGAATGGTACCTGGAAAGAGCAGGAAGGCTCTGGGGTGCTGGTGATGCTGTGTCTCCATTAGGCGTTGGTTGTATGGTTGTGTCCCTGAAAGGTCATGTGCTTTTCTGTATGTAGATCAGGCTTCAGTGAGAAATACAATCGCTGGTTCTTTGAAGAAAATTAAAACACTAGAGAGACATCTGACAAGAAAAATCAGGAAAAAGAGAAAATGTAAATAAGGACAATTCATAATGAAAAATGGGAAATAGGGGTGCCTAGGTGGCTCAGTTGGTTAAGCGGCTGCCTTTGGCTTCGGCTCAGGTCATGATCTCAGGGTCCTGGGATCGAGACCTATGTTGGGCTCCCTACTCAGCCTACTTCCCCCTCTCCCTCTGCCCCTCCCCCTGCTCGTGCTCTCTCTCAAAAATAAATAAAATCTTTTTTTTAAAATTAAATAAATAAAAAATAAATAAAATGAACCAAGTTAAGCAACTGAATTCTTCTACCCCTAAATTACTCTTTCAGTCGTCCCCATATGAGTAGATGGCAATTCAGTCTCTCAAATTGTTCAAGCCAAAACTTTTAGACCAAAACTTAACAGCTTTCTCTCTCTCATTCTCCATATCCAGTCAATCGGCAAATCCTTTGTACTCTACCTTCAAATTTCAGAATCTGCACACTTCACCACCTCTGTCACCACTGCTCTGACCTAAGCTTCCACTGATCTTTCCTGAATTGCTGCAATTGTCTTCTGGGTGGTCTCCTCATTTCCATGCTTCCACTCCTGTTCACTCTCTCTCAATCTCTTCTCTGCACCAGCCAGAGTTGTAACATCAAAGGATTATGTCAAAAAAAAAAAAAAAAAAAAAAAAAAAAGGATTGTGTCAGGTCATATCATTCCTCTGCTCACACTTTCCAATAGCAATGGTTCTCACTCAAGATAAAAGCATGGTCTTTACAATGGCCCACCATATGCAGCCATCATATTTCCAACCCCTCTCCTTAAACATACCAGGAGATCACCTGTGAGAACTCCTTCTTCTTCTCTATTTTTTTTTTTAAGAGAGAAAGAAGGGAGGAGTAGAGAGAGAGAGAGAGAGAATCTTAAGCAGGCTCCATGTCCAGCACAGGGCCTGACATGGGGGTTAACCTCATGACCCTGAGATCATGATCTGAGCCAAAACTAAGACTTGGACACTTAACAGACTGAGCCACCCAGGCACCCCTTGTGGGAGCTTCTGCAATTGCTGTTTCCATGCCTGTGGACCACTCTTCCCACAGATCTTTCCAGGACTCTCGCCATTACTTTCTCCACGTTTATTTTTATTTTTATTTTTTTAAAAGATTTTATTTATTTATTCATGAGAGACACAGAAAGAGAGAGAGATGCAGAGACAGGCAGAGGGAGAAGCAGGCTCCACACAAGGAGCCTGATGTGGGACTCGATCCCAGGTCTCCAGGACCAGGTCCTGGGCTGAAGGCGGGGCTAAGCTGGCTGAGCCACCCAGGCTGCCCTTTCTCCACGTTTAAATGATACTTTTTCGGAGTCCCTGTCCCTGATTTCCTCTCATACATTTCTGGTGTATGTAAGAGTGTCTCATACATGTCTGGTAAGAAAATAAGTGATACAACCCAGTGAAGAGCAATTTGGGAATATCTAGCAAAATTAAAATCGTATATACTCTTATTTTTATTTTTAAAAGACTTTATTTATTCATGAGAGACACACACAGAGAGAGAGAGAGAGAGAGGCAGAGACACAGGCAGAGGGAGAAGCAGTTTCCATCCATGCAAGGAGCCTGATGTGGGGCTCGATTCTGGGTCTCCAGGAATCACACCCTGACCTGCAGGCGGCACTAAACCGCTGCGCCACCCGGGCTGCCCCTCTTTTTTTTTTTTTTTTTTAAAGATTTTATTTATTTATTCATGAGACACACACACACACACACACACACACACACACACAGAGACGCAGAGACACAGGCAGAGGGAGAAGCAGGCTCCATGCAGGAAGCCTGATGTGGGACTTGATCCTGGGACTCCAGGATCACGCCCTGGGCCGAAGACAGGCGCTAAACCCCTGAGCCACCCAAGGATATATACTCTTTGGTCCTCTAATTCCAGTGCTATGAATTTATCTTCACATGTTTGCACATGTGCAAAATAACATATTTATGAGGTCATTCACTGCAGAGCTGTTGGAGGCAGGCTGGATTGCAATCAGCTTATGTGCTATCAATAGATGACTTGGTAATAACAGGATGTAGCTGCCGCTGGAAGAGTGGATTCCAAGGTATATCTTCTATGAAAAAAAACAAGGTGCAGCATAGTGTAGAATTGCCTTTCCTGCTGAGAGAGGAAACCGGTAACAGTGCACAAGGCTCATGGGAGGCTGGGAGATGGGTGGGTGGAAAAGAGGAGGCAGTATTTTTCCTCAATATCCCTTGGGTTTTGTTCTCATTTTGAACTATGTGTACGTATTTCCTATTCAAAATATTAAATTAAAAAATTGAAGCCCAGGGCATGTGGTGGCTGAGTCAATTAAGCATCTGCCTGTGGCAAAGGTCGTGATCCCAAGGTCCTGGGATGGAGCCCTATATTGGGCTCCCTGCCCAGCAGAGAGCCTGCTTCTCCCTCTGTCTCTGCTCCTCTCCCTGCCCCTACTTGTGGTCTCTCTCACTTGCTCTCTCTCAAATAAATAAATAAAATCTTAAAAAAAATAAAAATAAAAAATTGAAGCCCTACAACCACATCTACAGTTTTGAAACTAGAGAGAGCTGGTCATTACTCTCCACTGTGAATACACTGAATTGTACACTGAGTTAAATTGAAGTGGTTAATTATATGTTATATCAATTTCACCTCAAAAACACATAAATAGAAGTATAAATATAACAATACTAAGATTCAGAATTTCTATTTCAAAAAAGAGATCACAATGAAGCTATCAGAGAGAGAACAGATCGGGAGAAGATATTCCCAACATCTAAAACAGACCAGGGAGTAAGTTCTAGAAAAATACACAAGAGTGCCTGCAAAACAGCAAGAAAAGGGGCAGGAAAACAAATAGGTAAGAGCTGCCGATTCATAGGAGGGAGAAACTGTGTGGCTGATTACATTTTCTAAGACGGCTGCAACAGGATCTCTCCACATGCTACTCTTGAAATGTGACAATGACATTCCTCCCATTGAGAGCTGGGGTCTCTGTTCCCTCCCCTGGAACCTGGGCAGGCCTGTGTCTGCAGCAGTAGAGATGCTACAGAACTCCTGAGGCCACAGGTTATAAGGACCAGTTTCCACCTGGTCCTCTTGGAGTGCTGGCTCTTAGAACCTGGTCACCATGCTGTGTGTAGAAGTCAAGGGGCTCCAGAAAGGCTGCGTGTAGGTGTTCCAGCCAAGGCCAGATGGAAGGAGATGTTTCAGGTGACTTCAGCCTCAGCTGGCATGTGACTGCAGCTGTGTGGAGTCCCCAAGCGAGAACTGGCTGCTGAGCTCAGTTCACCCAAGAACCATGACAGATGATAATAAATTAATAGCTGCTGTTTTCAGCCATTACATTTAGGTGATCTGTTTAGCAGTGGGATTTAGATCCTGGAACTGGGTGTGGGTGTAACAAAGCTGAAAATATGTGGCATTGGCTTTGGGATTGAATGGTGGACAGAAGACAGGGGTGCCTTGAGGATGCTGTTAGTCAGCCCAAAGCCTTGAAGAAGCTTTAAAGGGACATGAGGAGAAATTATTGGAAGCTGAGGGGCACCTAGGGGGCTCAGTCGAGTTTTAGCCTCTGCCTTCGGCTCACGTCATGATCCCAGGGTACTGGAATTGAGTCCCATGTCAGGCTCTCTGCTCAGCGGGGAGTCTGCTTCTCCCTCTGCCCTCCCCCCACCTCATGCTCGCTCTCTCTCTGGTGCTCTCTCTTAAATAAATTATATATATTTTAAGTTATTAGAAGCCGGAGGAAAGAGGCCTCTTGTCCTGTGGTGGTGGACATTTGGGCAACGCTGTCATCTGTGTAAGAGGAAGAGTAAATGTAGAGGAGAGATGAGATGGGAGATGTACCTTGTGAACTCAATGATCAAGGTGAGGAGATTGTAAGGCAAAATGGTGAAAACTTCACTTGGCTTCTTCTCCTTGCCTCTGGAAGCCAGTTTGATCTTTAGAAATCATCTAAATATGAGGCCAAGAACGTGACTCCAAACCCCTTTAAGATCTCAGGAAGATTTAAGGATTTCCCAAGAAATCCAAAATAGAGAAGAGTTTATCTGAAAGAGATTTGGGGTTATAGCTTTTGTCTAATGGAGTAAACCCCAAGATGATTCAGAGAAAACCTACAAAATTCTAATGGAATTGTTGTGAGGAAAGAAAAAGGAGGCAGAGAAAGCACAATGTAGAAAGAGGCTTCTGAACCCAACCTCTTGTTATGAACAGGAAGCAAACTGCAATTTGGTTTTATTATGGAAAAGGGAGCAAAGATTCCAGGACTAAACCTAGTGAGGGTATAGCTGAGAGTCTTGGTGAACTATCAGAAGGCTGTAGGGTCGATTAGTGAATAAGGAACTGACAACACAAGCCAGGCTGGATTTCAGAATTACTATGGACCAGTGACTCCTGTGTGGTCCCATTTTCCAACATTTGGAGTAGGAGCATCTACAATGATTTTTCTCTATCTGTCCCATCATTGTATGGTGTGTGTGTATGTGTGTGTGTGTTTGTGTAGAAAACTTGTATCTTTAGCTCACAGACCTTTAAATTTTTTTAAATTTTTTATTTATTTATGATAGTCACACACACACACACACACAGAGAGAGAGAGAGAGAGAGAGAGGCAGAGACACAGGCAGAGGGAGAAGCAGGCTCCATGCACCGGGAGCCCGATGTGGGATTCGATCCCGGGTCTCCAGGATCGCGCCCTGGGCCAAAGGCAGGCGCCAAACTGCTGCGCCACCCAGGGATCCCACTCACAGACCTTTAAATCAAGAGGAGTGGCACTCCAGGGACTGTACCTGAAGAATCATGCCCGAGGAGATTCACCTGCACCTAGGCTTGTTTTGAATGATGAGACATTGGACTTTAAGCTGCCATAATGGGATGAAATGTGGGAGACTTTAGGTGAAGAGATGGAAGTATTTTGCATATCAGGAGACTATAAATTGTTGGCAGAAGGGGAATGCAGCACATCTTATTTTGCAACATCACCAGGGCAATATTTCTCATGTCAGGAGCTGCCCTTCAATGAGATGCTAACACCCTTCCCACTACAAAGTGGCTTCTCCATTCCTTCCCCTTAAATCCAAGTGGGCTTATGACTAAGGTGGAAGTGACGCTCTGTGACTTCAAGCCTAGATTGTAAAAGATGAGACAGCTTCTGTCTGGTCCTCTTGGATGCTTGCTCTTGGAGCCTTCAGAACCAAGGGAAATAAAATCACTGTTACTGTGCCACATCACTAAATTTGGGGGTGATTTGGTTATCAATATATGAAGAGATAACTCATTCCGCAAATTGATGGAGCATGTACCCCAGGCCAGGCACTCTTCCAGGTGCTGGGGCTACATGATGGACTAGAATCCTGCCCTCCTGGGGTACACATTCTACTGGGGGAGGTTGTAAATGAATAAATAATACAGGGAGTTAGCTTATGATAAATGCTAGGGAGAAAATGCAGAGAAAGGGAATCGTAAGGGACAGTGAAGGGTGGGTGGGTGCAATTTTAAATAGGGGGGGCCAAGGAAAGACTCACAGAGGTGATAGTTGAGGAAAGACCTGAAGCACTAAGGGAGCTGCGTTCCAGGCAGATAGCCCCAGGAAGAGGATTCCCAGCACAGGGGGCAAGTACAAGCACTCTAGCAGTGTGGGAAGCGTGCCTGCAGGTTGCGGAGGCCAAGGAGTCCAGGATGGCTTGGTGGTTGCAGGAGGGAAGGTGGTAGGACAGATGTTCAGAGCGATCACGGAGAGGGAGCATTCTGCTTCTAGGCTTCTGTAAAATCTTTCTTATTCTCAGAGAATTGGAAAGCCATGGAAGGTTTGAGCACAGAAACGATGTGATCATTGTCATGTGCTTTTTTGTTTGTTTGCTTTATGTTTTTAGTACTCTCCACACCCAATGTGGGGCTTGAACTCATGACCTGTAGATCAAGAGTGGCGGGCTCCACTCACTCAGCCAGCTAGACGCCTCTGATCTGAAGCAAGTTTTAACAAGACCACTCCAGCTGCTGTTGTAAGGAAGGAGAACAAGGAGAGGAACAGGGAGAGCGGGCAAGAGGCTAATGCAAAAAGCCAGGACGCTGCTAATGACTCAGACCAGTCACACCAGTGGGCCTGGTGAAAAGTGGCCGATTTCTGGGTACATTCTGCGGGTAGAGCTGAGAAATTTGTGGACAGACTGGATAGAAGAGAGCACAAGAGAGGAATCAAGGATGATGATTCCCGTTTTTGGTCCAAGTGATCTGGAAGGATGGAGTTGCCATTTACCACAATGGGGAGATAAAGATGAGTGGGTTGGGGGTGAAACAGAAGGAACTTAATTCGGGCATGTGAACTCTGAGGGCGGTGGGGATGACTAGTGTGTGCAGTGCAGCAGAGAAGCCTGGGCTGGAGATCCAAACTTAGGCTCGACCATGAGTGGCCGGCAAGCAAAGCCCTGAGATCAGTTAGTTCACCATTTCCCACGAGGATTGAGCCTGGAGCTGACCCCAAGGCCAAAGCCCCTTCCAGAATGGTATGCTGCTTCTCTGTATGTCCTTGGGCATTCCAAAGCTGGGCCATTCTGGAATGCTGCCATATGGCAGGAGTGTTGGAGGGATCAGACTCTGAAGCCCATGTGGCTTAGAGTCACATGTGTCTCACTACATACACTATCTCCTTCAGACAGTTGTTGAGGATTAAGTGAATTGTTACATGAAAGAGTGGCTTGAACATAGAATATGCTCACAAAATACAAGTTATCTACAACCAAGGTGGCTTCCTTCAGCCCAGCGCTAGCAGTTATCAGGGCCGAGCTCCATGTCGCCATGGAGGTTTCTTTCCATTGAAAACTTACCTAGTCACACCAGGCCTATCTATGTTTCCTTCCTACTCCAACCAACACATGGTGAAATCCACTACCTTCTGCACTGAATCCAAAGGTGGCAACACGTGCACAAAATAACGTGCACAGCCATCTTTTCAAAAGACATTTGATCAACTCCTTTTAAAAACCCACACAGTGGGATCCCTGGGTGGCTCAGCGGTTTGGCCCCTGCCTTCAGCCCAGGACGCGATCCTGGAGACCTGGGATCGAGTCCCACATCAGGCTCCCTGCATGGAGCCTGCTTCTTCCTCAGCCTGTGTCTCTGCCTCTCTCTCTCTCTCTGTCTCTCATGAATAAATAAATAAAATCTGAAAAAATAAATAAATAAATAAATAAATAAAAACCCATACAGGGCAGCCCGGGTGGCTCAGGGGTTTAGCGCCACCTTCAGCCCAGGGCCTGATCCTGGAGACCTGGGATTGAGTCCTGCATCGGGCTCCCTGCATGGAGCCTGCTTCTTCCTCAGCTTGTGTCTCTGCCTCTCTCTCTCTCTCTGGGTCTCTCACGAATAAAAT
Organism: Vulpes lagopus; assembly: GCF_018345385.1. Lineage (NCBI taxonomy): Eukaryota > Metazoa > Chordata > Mammalia > Carnivora > Canidae > Vulpes > Vulpes lagopus. Next base: position 89,848,980 of record NC_054833.1, on the reverse strand, counting down.
CTTTAAAAAAATAAAAATAAAACCCCACACAATAGTGAGTCACAAAATGAGTAAGTTATTTTATTATTTATTTTTAAAAAAGATTTTATTTATTTATTCATGAGAGACAGAGAGAGAGAGGCAGAGACAGAGGCAGAGGGAGAAGCAGGCTCCATGCAGGGAGCCTGATGTGGGACTTGATCCCAGGACTCCAGGATCACACCCTGGACCAAAGACAGGTGCTAAACCGCTGAGCCACCCAGGGATCCCCGAGTAAGTTATTTTAATCATCTGTCAAGGATGATTTCTCTTTTGTTCATCTGATACTCAGACCATCCTTCTTATAGCCAAGACCTACTTTTAACAGATTTTGGAATTTATCTTAATATCCATAATTAACAGATTGAATCAAACACAAGCTTCTATAAAATAGTAACCCCATGACTCAAAAAAAAAAAAAAATAGAAATATGAGGTAGCTTGCCCCTAGAAAGTAACAGACAAAAGACATGTCCTACCCAGCAGAAGATCCTTGAAACCTCTGAATTCTGAATATTCAAAATGTTGAGTGCATACGAAGGGATATAGCAGCATCCTATCACATTCACGGGGACATGCAGACAGAATCCGTGCCTGTGAAGACTTTTTGTAATCTGGTTAGAGAGGAGATAATAATACATTTTCATAAGATGGTTAAACAATTAGGCACAGAAGCCCCAAAACATAATTTCATAGGCATATGCATATGGAAGTTTAGTTAGAAAGTGAACTAAATTAATGGAATTATCTGCATGGTGGGATAATGAGTGACTTAATTACAATGAGCACATTATATTTGGGGGGAGGGATGGGGAAGTGATTTAGTACAATTGTGCTCAAGAAAAGTAGTACATATGGTGGTTGGGGGCATGGGCTTTGCAGCCTGGACACGTTGTTCTTCCACTGACCAGGCATCCTTGGGCGAGTGACCTAACCTCTCACTTCACAACCTGAGTCTTTAATATAAACTAAGATAATTGTATTTATTTTGTAAAGATTTATTTACTTGAGAGAGTGAGCATGTGCACGGGAGGAGGGAAAGGGGCAGAGGGAGAGGGAAAGAGAATCCTCAAGCAGACTCCTAGCTGAATGCGAAGCCCAACGCGGGGCTCGATCCCAGGACCCTGAGATCATGACCTGAGCTGGAATCGGGCTTCAGCTGTTCAAGCCACTGAACTCCCCAGGCGGCTGGAGACAGGCAACAAATTGAGAAGAGCAGAGACCCAACATGACAAAGCTCAACCCCCTCACACAGGCGAACAGTGAAATGAGAACCAAATTGAGCACCGAGACTGATACAAATGTGAAAGTTTTATTTTAAAAATAGCAACTCTTAATTGGCTGCAGACAAGAGGATTCACCACATGCAAACTCATTTGGCTCTTGTGCTTCACCCACCCCTTTGTTTTCCACAAAAAGAAGAGACTCGAAGATTCCTTCTGAATGTGTATCACCATTTATTGTAGTTTGCATTAGGAATCGAACAGAGGACATTGTCTGTGGGGGAGGGGGGAGAGAAAAGGAAAAGAAAAAGTATGTTCTCGTAGCTTAATTTCTTCAAAACACTTTATGGTTTCAGATCCTTTTTTACCCCAAAGGAAATTCAAGAATTCAAGTATGTGAAGTCGGGAGCAGTAATACAAAAAGTCTATGCTTCTGTGTGTGTGTGGGTGTGTTTGTCTGTGTGTGTTTACAAGCAGACACACGTCCACGTTTCCTGCGCCCCGTTTTTGCTTTGGTAAGGCCAAGCCCCAAAGGACACGTCATACACAGCCTGCCTCAAACTCGTGGACTCCAGAGTTGAGAAATTTTTCCCTCCTAGGGTAACTGTAATGGTTTTCAATTGGCCCCATCCCCCCTTACCCCCCTCCCCCCAAAAAACCATAAGTCATGTCAATCCTGATATATTTGAACACTTCCTTTGCTGCAGCTGTTCCTCAGATTCCTAATAGAGGCCTTATTACAAGGACCAGAGCAACAGGTTCTCTTCATTTTGTTTAGAATAAAAAAACTTTAAAGGGACATTTCAAAAGAAAAAAAAATAAAAACTGAAATTCAAATTCTGAAAATATCTTGCCTTTTTTATTAATCATGTCATCTAACACCAATTAAAAAAACAAATATGTGAATATGATATAAAAATACGATCCCAGGATTAACACTTTGTTGCAGGCACAGTTATCTCACAGAGTATATGTTTGGAGGGCCAGGGGGAAGGAGTTTATTTTTTGTTTTTGCTTCTCTTAAAAAAATCCACAGCAGTGCAAGTAGGGTCAGGAAGGGAGTGGGGAAGGATTCTTTAGCAGCAAAATGTCCAAGGTTCTCTAATCACAATCAAATCAACGGATACTGGATTTAGGGGAGAAAAAAAGATGAACGGGATGCTGCCCAGACCCATTTGTCATCAATCACTAAAAGACTTCCGTTGCAAAAGCCCCAAATGGTGACACGTGAAGGACGAGCTTTATTACACAAGCAATCATAAAGTGTGTCTCTCAAGCTTTTGATCATGTTTATCACTTAAATATATGTACAGGAATTGGGCTCCTCTTCTCATTCACGTCCTTTCGGATCTCCACCGTCTGGTCACTCTCGGGGGGCTCTCAGGGTCTTCTGCGGTGCTGGGCCTCCAACATTTGAACAGCGTCTCTACTAGAGACGCCGCTTCTGGTTGCCTGGCTGGCCTTGGCTGTGTCGAGCAGAGGGTGGGCACGGGGGACGGTTTAATGATCACTGTTTTGTTTCTCTCTCATCCAGGCGTGAATCTGTTCTTTCAGTTCTGGCACTGGGAAAAGGAAAGGAGAAGATTAATGCCCTGGACGGGAAGATCTCTTCCTGGGAGATGCAGCTTGCAGTTCAGTACAAATGGAAAGAAAAAGGCCATTCACTCCCTCGCTGACATGAAGACCAAAGAAGAAGCGGGACACAAGGACTAGACTCCCACAGTGAGTAAGAGCAAAACATGTTTTGTGTCTTTTCCGTTAAGTGCTATAAACTATGCAGCTTCTGGATTTGATAAACCTCCCCCATCTGATGACTCTCTGACACTGATGGGTGCCACGGCAGGGCCTCCCACCCCCATACCTGGTTCCAGCATGTTCTCTGTCAGCATCTGTCGATTGAAGGGGTCAGTGGGGGAGTTCAGCAAGTGCCGCAGGATGATGGAGCGGTCCATGATGGTGCCAGAGGGCAGCCGCACAGGGTCAGTCATCAGGGTGTCCATCAGAGGGTCTACAGAGACAAAGCAAAGCAAACTCATCACCGTGCTGAAGACCAAACAAAGCCCTTCCTGTCAGTGAAAGGTCTGTCCGCAATGTGATAAAGACTCACAAGGGGCCTTTGGTGGAGGGAGGTTCCCTAATTAGCTACAGCTGGGAGGATAGAACAGAGAAAGGACCAGGGTCAGCAGGAAAGACAGTCGACGGGAGTCCTTTATCTGAGGGCTTCCAGGATTCTTCTTTGGAAATGCAAATCCACTCCTCCGAAGGGAAGGCTGACTTTGGCATCCTCAGGGTTGTTACCCGGTTTGAAATCAAGATAAGGACTTTTTCCCCCTTTTAATTTATAACAGGAACTATAAGTAGGCAAATGTCATTTCAGACAATGTGTCTCAAGGAATAAGTCCAGCACACCACACAAAAAGTTAAAAGCACAGGATACTGTGTTTTCACATTTCATGTCTCAAGGTAACTAAAACCAAAGAATTTGGCATGAAAGAGTGGTCCGCTTGCCTCTGAACTCGTCGGGGGCGTCACTGTAGTCGATTTCTGCGCGTGCGTTCTTGGCCACTATCTCCTCCACCTTCTCAGCGAGGAGTTTAAACTTCTCGATAGCTATTGTGGATTTGATCCCTGCCTTCCGCATCTTGGAGATCACTTCTTCAAACAACTCTTTGCTGTAGGATCTCTGCGATGAGGAAAGACAATGTGAGGCATCGATATATTTTAAGTGGAAGAAAGCAAGCTGCAGAATATGCCTGAAGTAGGATCCATCTTTCTAAAAAAGCCCTAAAATGATAATGTGTACATAAATACTTCTACATGACTATAAACATATACAGACAGGAATAATACATACCAAACTACACAAGGTCATTAACGGAGGAGGATTTCAGGATTGACGCAAATGAGGGGAATTTTTTTTATATTTTATTTTAAAAAAGATTTTATTTATTCATTATGAGAGACACAGAGAGAACGAGAGGCAGAGACACAGGCAGAGGGAGAAGCAGGCTCCATGCAGGGAGCCCGATGTGGGACTCGATCCAGGGACTTCAGGATCATGCCCTAGGCTGAAGGTGGCGCTAAACCTCTGAGCCATCCGGGCTGCCCAATGAGGGGAATTTTTAAGTTGTGGAATTATTTTTGCAGCAAATGTGCATTTCTTTTAAAATTTAATTAATGTACTTATTTGAAAGAGAGACAGCAAGCATGTGTGAGCAGGTGGAGGGGCAGAAGGGGAGAGGGAGAGAATCCCAAGCAGATTCCCCACTGAGCACAGAGCCTGATGTGGGTCTTGATCCCACAACCACAAGATCATGACCTGAGCTGAAATCGAGTCAGATACTTAGCTGATTAAGCCCTTTAGGCTTCCCTAAAATTTAAATTTTGGGGGAGGGAGGTTAAAGATTTTATTTATTTGACAGAGAGTACACGGAGGGGGCAAGGGCAGAGGAAGAGGGAGAAGCAGGCTCCCTGCTGAGCAGGGAGCCTGACACCTCTGAAACCCTAGGATCATGATCTGAGCCAGAGGCAGCCACTTAACCAAATGAGCCACGCAGGCACCTCCTAAAATTTAAATATTAAGTTAAAAATGAAAATCGAGTTTGTTTGAGGCCCTGAAAGGCATTGTGCCCTGCAGCAAATGTCAGTTCTTTTTCCCAAAGGTCAACATGGTGAAAACAACCCAACTTGGTTCATAATCAAAAGGAGCTTTATCTTGTTCATGGTTGATCTTTCTTCCAGAGCTCTTAGCTCAACACTATGATATGTCAGGTGCTCTGCTGACAGGAGCACGAGGGATGGTGGAGAGGACAAGTGCCCACCGGACCCAGATGAACTTGTACTTGAAATCTGGCTCCACCCACTGGGTGGTCTTAGGCAAACTCCCAAGTCCCAGTTTCCTCAGGCACAAAATGGGGGTGCTAACACCCATCTCACAGGTGCCTAATTCATATACATCATGGCCATTTCAAAATATCACAGAATAGCCTAATTTGCATTTGTGGCAAGAACAGTGGCCACTTGTCGATTCAGTGACAGTGATGCCAACAGAGGAGGAGACTGATCAAGCCTGAAACTCAGAATGACGGTGGCCCTATAACCCGAGTGGCGTTATCCATCCAAGGACTCAGACAAACATCTCTGTGATGAACTCATGTCAATACCTGTATTCTCTCAGAGCATGGAGCTGAGATTCCTCAACTTTTCCTCTTTACTTCTTTAACTTCAGTTTCTAAGCAAGTACACACACTTTCTCTCTTCGCATACACCCACGTGAAAAGAGCGGGAAGAGAAAGCATAGCCTTGGCCTGGCAGAAATCTTAAATGCCATCTTGTACAATCCTGAAAACTTTAGAGAGCCCCCAGTATAGTTTTCTGAAACTAAATTACTACACTGATTTAGCAAATACTTTGACATCAACTTCTTATGAGCCAGGAAGCCATGGTCTTTGTCCCTTTGGAGAGGGTGACAGGGGATAAGTGGCCAAAAAATTATAGTATGATGTTGGAAGGGCAACATTCAAATATTGTTCATAAAGACTTATTGCAGGTTGGGTGTTGCTGTACATGACTGAGGTGATTTCACCATGAACTTCTCTTTGTAACAAGAAGCCATTGCTACCATCGTGAAATGTCACCTTCCCTATTTCTCAAATGATGATGAGTTTTTCACCAACTGACTTGTGCTTACTTATAAGTCAACTTCTCAGAGCAGTGCGGTGGCGACTACCAGAAATCAAAGGCAACCCGTGATAAGGGGACATGGCATCCTGCCTCATGGAGCAATGGCATCAATGTACAGAGCAAAGGCTCTTTCTTTTTTTTTTTTTTTTAAATTATTTATTCAGAGAGAGAGAGACTGAGAGGCAGAGACACAGGCAGAGGGAGAAGCAGGCTCCATGCAGGGATACCTGACGCGGGACTCGATCCTGGGTCTCCAGGATCAGACCCCGGGCTGCAGGCGGCGCTAAACCGCTGCGTCACCAGGGGTGCCCACAAAGGCTCCTTCTGAGCTGCTGCTCTGAGTCAGAAACACATCAAAGATGCTGTTCTTGTCCTCAAGGGTCTTACAGAGTCATTAGAAAATTAAACATGGAGGGGCATCTGGGTGGCTCAGTGGTTAAGTGTCTGCCTTCAGCTCCAGTCGTGATCCTGGGATTCTGGGATTGAGTCCTGTATGGGGCTCCCTGCAGGGAGCCTGCTTCTCCCTCTGCCTATTCTCTGCCTCTCTGAGTCTCTGATGAATAAATAAAATCTTTTTTTTTTTGAATAAATAAAATCTTAAAAAACAAACAAACATAGATATATCTACAAATCATACATCTTATATCCAGAATAAAGAACTCTTACAACTCAACAACAAAATACAAACAATCCATTTTAAAAAATGGCAAAGGACTTGAATAGCCATTTCTTTTTTTTAAATTAATTAATTAATTAATTAATTTTTTTAGTAATTTTTAAAAAAACTTTTATTTATTTATGATAGTCACACACACACAGAGAGAGAGAGAGAGAGAGAGGCAGAGACACAGGCAGAGGGAGAAGCAGGCTCCATGCACCGGGAGCCCAACGTGGGATTCGATCCTGGGTCTCCAGGATCGCGCCCTGGGCCAAAGGCAGGCGCCAAACCGCTGCGCCACCCAGGGATCCCTTTTTAAAATTTATTTATGATAGACAGAGAGAGAAAGGCAGAGACACAGGCAGAGGGAGAAGCAGGTCCATGCTGGGAGCCCGACATGGGACTTGATCCCGGGACTCCAGGATCGCACCCGGGGCCAAAGGTAGGTGCTAAACTGCTGAGCCACCCAGGGATCCCCCTTGAATAGCCATTTCTCTGAAGAAGATATACAGATGTCTGAGAAGCACATGAAAAGATGTACAACGGGATCCCTGCGTGGCTGAGTGGTTTAGCACCTGCCTTTGGCCCAGGGTGTGATCCTGGAGTCCCAGGATCGATTCCCGCATTGGGCTCCCTGCCTTGAGCCTGCTTCTCCCTCTGCCTGTGTCTCTGCCTTTCTCTCTGTGTCTCCCATGAATAAATAAATAAAATCTTAAAAAAAAAAAAAGACGGGATCCTTGGGTGGCTCAGAGGTTTAGCGCCTGCCTTTGGCCTGGGGTGTGATCCTGGGGTCCCGGGATCGAGTCCTGCATCAGGCTCCCGGCATGGAGCCTGCTTCTGCCTCTGCCTGTGTCTCTGCCTCTCTTTCTCTCTCTGTGTCTATCATGAATAAATAAATAAAATCCTTAAAAAAAAAAAGATGTGCAACACTACTTGCCATTATGAAAATGTAAATCAGAAGCACAGTGAAGTATCACTTCACTCCCACTAGGGTAGTGATTAAAAAAATGAAAAAAAAAAAAGTGTTCTTGAGGAGGTGAAGAAGTTTTAATTAGAACACTTATACACTGGTGGTGGGACCGTAAAATGGCATGGCCACCATGGAATATAGTGTGGCAGGTCCTCAAAAAGTTAAACACAGAATTACCATAAGATTCAGCAATTCTACTCCTGAGTACCCCAAAGAATTAAAAACAGGTATTCAAACACTTGGTCACAAATGTTCACAGCAGCACAATTTATAATGGCCAAAAGGTATAAACAATTCAAATGTCCACCAGTGGATGAATGGATGAACAAATCATGGTCTATCCACATAATGAGATATTCAGACATAAAAAAAGAAATGGAGTACTGTACGTGGATGAACCTCAAAAACATTATGCTAAATGAGAGAGGCCAGACACAAAATGTAACATATGGTATTATTCCATTTACACAAAATATCCAGAATAGGCAAATAGGTAAATCCAAAATTAGATAAGATGAAGACAGAGAGTAGATCAGGGGCTGCCCAGGGTGAAGGTGGGATGGACATTGCCTGTTTAATGAATATGGCATCTTCTCCAGGCGGTGATGTTTGGGTAAGATGTTGGAACTAGAGAGAGGTGGAGATTGTGCAACACCATGAATGTACTAAATGCCACCAAATTGCATGCTTTAAAATGGTTAATCTTATGTGAATTTCACCTTAATTAAAACAAAACAAAACAAAAACAAAACAAAACAAAACAAAAAGAAATGATGGATGGGAAAAGTGTGACTTCAGATGGGCTCTTTATTCTTTATTTTCATTTCATTTTATTTTTTTTAAAGATTTTATTTTAGAGAGCAAGCACTCAAGTGTGAGCAGGGGGAGGGGCAGAGAGGGAGGGAGAGAATCTTAAGCAGACTCCACACCAAATGTGGAGCATGATGTGGGGCTCCATGTCATGACCGGGAGATCACAACTTGAGCCAAAATCAAGAGTTGGACACTCAACCAACTGAGCCACCCAGGGACCCCTCTTTATTCTTTATTTTTGAACAGACCATGGTGCTAATGGACAGCACTCCAGGAACATGAGGCCTGGAACATGTATGGAACTGGAGTCTGTCCGTGGGAGCTAGTCCCATGTGGCCATCAACGCAGAGCAGTGTCCCCCTAGCCTCCCTGGCCTGGTCTCCCTCAGCTCCAGGGTAACAGTTCTCCACTCCTCCAGTCTGTGAGCAAAAAGCTCAGTGGCTCTTTGTGCTGGTCATCTTGTCACCTCTTCTGGACACTTGTCATTAGCCCTCTTTTGGCTGTCAGGGAGAGAAGCTTCTGAGTGTCTTTTCTTGCATGGCTGCCATTTTGTTCTTTCTTGGTCTTCCCAGAAATACCAGACCAGACTAAGACCATTGCTCCCAAAGGAGAAAACAAAATTCCCCTACTGTTCCTCTGGAGCTTTCTAGACTTCCACTTTTCCTTCCCTAGCCTCTAATCTTTTGGGATGATCATCAGAGCCCTAATCAGCTTACAACCACTATTAATAGAAAATGCCCAACAATCAGAACAAACATCACACTAGAAAAAAAGCAAAAATCCACTTAGAATGTTTTTCTGTCCATGGTGACACTGGCACTTGGGTGTGCTTGCTTCACAAGTCTGGAGGACCCTCAAGAAAACCATGTGCCACAGTGCAGAAACTGTGGTCTACCACTCAGGCCAGGTGCCACCACTGGCCACCATCATGTTCCACAGGTGTTACAGGGGTTGTCCTCCATTCAGTTTTCACTGTCTCACAGGGTGCACTGCATTTATTCACACTGCAAAGTTGGTTATGTTCACTGCTCATGATGTGGCAGGCACAGCAAGGTCTACCAGTAAGTGCAAACTCTTTTTTTTGTTTTTATTTATGATAGTCACAGAGAGAGAGAGAGGCAGAGACACAGGCAGAGGGAAAAGCAGGCTCCATGCACCGAGAGCCCGACGTGGGATTCGATCCTGGGTCTCCAGGATCGCGTGCTGGGCCAAAGGCAGGCGCCAAACCGCTGCACCACCCAGGGATCCCTAAGTGCAAACTCTTAACCCCTTCCTATACCCACTTTTTAAGAAAACTCTATTAAATTCTTTCTTTGAAGCAGTTTTATTATTTTTTAAATATTTTATTTATTTGAGAGAGAGAGAGAGAGAGAACATGAACAGGGGGCAGAGGCAGAGGGAGAAGCAGGCTCCCTGCTAAGCAGGGGTCCAACATGGGGCTCAATCCCAGGACTCTGGGACCATGACTTGAACTGAAGGGAGACACCCAACTGACTGAGCCACCCAGGTGCTCCTATATCGTCACTTCTTATGGAAAACCTGCTTTAGATATATGTGTTGTTTCCCCTTGCAGGCACTGTCAAGAACAACTCACAACTCTCTTGCTTATATCTAAAAGTACCCACATATGTATATTATATCTCAATAAGGCTGTTAATTAAAAAAAAATAGTACCTTAATTCCCCTATCTCACTGTCATTCATTCCTATGGATGAGATATGGGTAAAGAACCTTCTAGAATCCCTACTGCTGGTTAACCTGAAACATGAGTGATATCTGGACAGACAGTGCCAACAAAGATAGAGAGACAATTGAGCATAGAACTTTCTGGGTATTTTAAGTAGAGGGCAGAGGGGTGGGGAGTACCAGCTTAGGGCCAGACTGCCTGGGTATGAATCCTGCCTCTATTCCCCTGGAGCAAGCTGCTTCAATTCTCTGTGCCTCAGTTTCCTCATGTAAAAATGAGAAATCTAATAGAACCTATCTCTCAGGATTTTGTGAGGATTAAATCAACGAAAACAAGCCAAGTGTTTAAAACTTGGTATCTAATTGATAAACGTCAACTCCTAAGATGCTGCCATGACCCAGGACAGAAGAACACTGGGGGAGGGAAGCCCTTTATGATGCTGCTGGAAAGTTGAGTGGGGTGGGGCAGTGGTGCTTGGACTAAACTGACAGCTGTGGAAGTGATAAACACAGAACAGGTGTCAACACAACAGACACGAGGAACAGAGGAGAGGGAAGACTGTGGAGACAACCACATGGGGTCTGAAACCGGGAATCACATCACAGCAGCACCAAAGTGGGGCCTTGGGAAGCAGACCTGGACTCTTGAGAGATGGGACCTTTGTGGGAAGGTGATCTGTCGCATGAGGCCCTTGGTGGGACGGACTAGGAACCCCACTGCAGACGGATTTGGGGGCCAAACTGGCTCTTTTACCCCCAAAGAAAAAGCGCTGATTTATCTTTGTTTACACCATACAAGGTCTGCTGGCCACTGTGGTGATTATTTCCATTTATGTATTAAAAACTTCCCAAGCCACAAGTTGAAGAGTATCGCCTTCCCTGATTCCAAGAGGGGAAAACCCAGGGACAGATGAGTATGTCGTGGCAAAGGGTCTGCCAGTAAGTCCACAGAGATGGTATGCTGACCAGCCAGCTGGGTGGCCTGAAACCCAGCCTCCCCACTGGAATGGCCCACTCCTTTGGGCACTGACCTGGTCATCAGCGATGGCTTTGGCGAACCGGGCACAGTCCAGCTGCAGGTAAATGTCTGTCAGTTGGTCCAACAGCTTCTTTGGTTCAAAGCCATATTTCTCAGGGTTTTCAACTTTCAGGTCGCGGCACTTGGGGCCACAGAGTTGCTGGAGATTAAAATTCAGCATTGCAGCCAATCGGGGTCCAAGTTCCTAAGAAATCACAGGGTAAGAGGACAATTCATGCTGTTGAGACAAGCGAGAAGGACCAAAACTCCCATTTCAGGGGAGTAACTGGCTGGATTAATCTTCAAAAAATCCCTTTATGTGTGCTGTGAGTCATAAGCTGAAGAAGGATATTATATCCAAAATTTTTACTCTCCATCTTGAATCTAGTAATTCTAACATTTAATAATGTTGCAGGTTGATAGAATATCTATAAATACCAACAGAAGGCAAACTTTTCTTTAAATTCATGCTTTCAATTATAATAACAAGTATCACTCCAAATTCAATGAGAGGCAGGTAAGAGGGAAAATCACTCATAACTCCATCATCATAACACATCAAACAAGTTTTTCCATATGTTCTTTTTAGCCATCATCGTATGCATTATTTTTCTAAATTTCAAGAGTCCCTGACAGTTCAGAGAGGGGGAATTTTTTTTTTAAAGATTTTTAAAATTAGGGGATCCCTGGGTGGCTCAGCGGTTTAGTGCCTGCCTTTGGCCCAGGGTGTGATCCTGGAGTCCTGGGATCAGGTCCCACATCAGGCTCCCTGCATGGAGCCTGCTTCTCCCTCTGCCTGTGTCTCTCTCTGTGTGTCTCTCATGAATAAATAAATAAAATCTTTTAAAAAAAAGTTTTTAAAATTTACTTATTTAAAACAAAGTCTAATGTTTGTCACACTCACTTGTTTATCTCGTTTGTAATTGCCTTCGTGCTCTAACAGCCACATTGAGTAGTTGCGCCAGACTGTGCGGCCCATGATGCCTAACTACTATCTGGACTTTGTAGGAAAAGTTTAAAGAAATTCCACTTGCCAGCCCCAGGGAAGTAATGGTCTAAACTATCTTGTTGAAATCAGTTGCAGTGTTTGCATGCTTTCAATAATGAGTTGGGTTTTGTTTCACGTTCTATTGCTCTCTTACAAAGAGATGTGAAATGGAAAACAGACAGAGGAGGAGACTCATCGATGAGAGGCACCCAGGCTAGGGTGTGGCCATGAGCATGGATATGGGAGGATGTGAAGAAAAAAATTATTTTCCACTGTAAGCCTGTCTCCAGATCTCTAGGCAATTGACTACCAGCTCCCAGGCCCCTTCTTTGCCATCCTTACCTCCCTGTCCTGGCCACACCGTAAAGCTTCTGTGCTGTACGGTGGTGGGAGGGCAAGGGGTCGAAGCACAGCATCAGTTATGTCACTCAGTTTCCATTTCAGAAACAGGACCTAGGTCTTAGTAATAACATCAAGATCAAATATTCTGACTACCTTCAATCTATTCTAAACCCTAATTATGGCTCTCATTACTCTTTGGCTTCCTGAGTATAACAAAGCTACAACCAGGAGAACCAAAGATCTTCCCTGTTATCAATGATTTCTACTTACTATACTCTAATTTCCAACTGATGCTACTTTATACTTTTAGTATAAATAAAATGCTAATCAGTAATGATAAAAATATGTCACAGTCTCAGCATTGATAATCCCATGTGCTCTATAAGCAGAAAGCTTACAGAAAGTACATTATCTTGGAAGGAAGGGACTGTTCACAGACTTCGGTCTGTCCACTGAGTGCTGTATCACTTGGCATAACTGGGAACAGAATCAGCATTGAACCTGACTATGGAATCTGACAAACACCCCACGTTTTGACTCACCGGTCTGAGGAAGGGCTTCTGGACCTGTTTCGTGAGGATATGGAACATGTCCACGGTCTCTGTTGCCAGGGCAAGGTAGGAGCGTGAAACCCGCTCGTCCTGAGCAAGCTGGGACTGCCGGGCTTGCTGCTGATCCTAGGAAACATGGAGCAGATGCCAGGCACGTGTGAGTGCACTGCATACCGAGCGTGGATGCAAATGCTGTCAGCTCAGAGCGGGGCAAACGTACCACAAAGCCAATGCGCCAAGGGAATGAGAACCACCCAAACCAGAGAATCTTCCAGATAACTGAACTTTGTTCTTTTCAGCATGAGCCCTCTCTGGGACGCTGAGTAAGGAGGTGACCCTGGCACACTATTTAACTGACATGAGACCCTGTTTCCTCAATGAGTCACCTTCAACTTCTGTGAGGGATGGAAGAAGTGGATCTTCCATCACACTCGATACACGTGGTTGCTAATCAAGGATAGTTCCGTTTCCCTTCATAATGACTCGGAGTCACCAATATTTTAACAACACATGTTATGTTCTGCGGCCATACTGGGGCCTAGACGTTTTGCCCCTCTGCCGAGCAACTACAGGCTGCTAAGGTTTTGAGTTCTGTCTCACCATGCTGTCAGGCTGTCACCCCTGACAACTGTCAGCAAGCTTGCCTCTTGCACCTTCCACTTTCAGCTCTGCCATGGGCTGGGAAACAAGATAATAAGGTGTGTCTGCCTCTTGGGTAAAGCAAGGTGGAGCACTGGAGGCTCTGGGATGGAGGAAAGCCCCAAGAACAGCAGTAGATCGGAAATTCTTCCATTGAGGCTCAGAGACCATCTTAGTTCAAGTTAAGGGGGGAGGGGGAACAGCTAGAGCAGCTGATGCCATCACCAGAGGTCCTCAGGGGTCGCCCTCTGAGTAGGTGTTCAGGGGAGGTTGTACAGTGATGCTAGGTAATCTGCCCACCGACCCCTCAGTAAAGAATGCACCTACAGAACACATGTGGAAGCAGGAAGATCTAAGAACAAGGTAAGAACCAGTGCAATATGTGTCTGCACATCACATGCATCCATCCACATGTGCTATCCAGGCCCTCGTCAGGCACTGGAGTACAGAGCATGACCAACAGGCTGGCAAACCTCATGGAGCTGCGATTGCAGGTGGGGCGACAAGCAATAAACACACACCCACACAGACACATACAAAGTCTGATAGTGATGAAGAAAAAGAAAGCAGAATAAGAAGGGAGAAAGAGTGGTAAGGGACAGCCTCTAAGGAGGTGACATTTAAGTGGCTATTTGAAGGAGGAGAGTCAGCAGAAATCTGGGGCAAGATTTTCTCTTCTTCCAAGAATTTTCTCTTCCAAGATTTGCTCCTGGTAGAGGGATTGGCAAGCGTGTCAGGAGAAGCTCAAGGAGGCCAGTGTGGTTCAGGGAGAGTGAGTGAAATGGAGAATGGTGGGCCAGGGGCCCTCTCTAATTTGAGACAGGACACTGAATGAGAAGGGAAGCTTCGAAGAATTCTGAGTCAAGTGGCAATAATGAGCAAACAAGTTTTTTTTTTCTTTTTTTAGCAAACAAGTTTTAACAACACATCCCTCTGATATGAACACGAAGAAGAGTGGAGGCTGAGAGATCATTAAGAGAGGCTCCAGAAAGCCAGGAAAAGAGAGGGTTGTTGCCTAGAGGTAGGGCAAGAGGTCAGATATGGGTATTTTAAGATAGTCTTGAGGCATTTGCTGCGGGAGAAGAATCAAGGAAGACTCCAAAGTGTTGAGTCAGAGCAATTAAAAGAATGTAGTTGTCACTCATGGAGGCTGGGCAGACCCAGAGAGGAGGTGTGGAGGACCTCATCAAGGGATATTATTAGACCACACACAGAGGGGCAAGTCAACTGCTGGTTAAGCAATCTGGAGTTAGGAGAGACAGGAGCTGAGGAGACACATTCTGGAATCTTTAGAATACAGGATACATCACAGGCCAGGGATGTTAAATGTCCTGCAATGTTCGGTGCAGTCTCTCATAATAAAGAATTATTGCTACCGCAACATTCGACTGCACTCACAATTCCAACCAGCACCCTCGCTGAGAGACACGAGCCTCTGCAGTGAGTGTAGGGAGAGTAGGGGAGAAGCTGGAGGGCCAAGCAGTGGAGTCCTCCAGCACTCAGAGGACAGGAAAGTAATAAAGAGCAGCAGGCAAAAATAAATAAATAAATAAATAAATAAATAAATAAATAAATAAATAAATAAAAAATAAATAAATAAATAGCAGCAGGCAGGGAGCTGGAGGGCAGGAAGTGACTTCAAGGTCAAATAGACAAGATTTCAGAAATAGCACTTGTTTGGGATAATTTATGCCGTTTTCTCATCTACAAACACGGGAAAGTCACCGGGAATTGTTTGGTTGTCTCCTAAGCAAATGCTAGTAAGCACCCACTGTGAATGAGATAATGCACCACAGACCTGTATCCCATTTACGACGTTGGCCGGTCTGAGTGAAGCATCACGAGCAACATAAGGTGAGTGCTACAGAAATATAGAGAAAGCTAAGGATTTGTGGCTGCACGGACTGGTGCTCCAACCATGAGGGACTATTTGGATAAGATGTTACGCAAAGAATTGGTAGGATTTCAATGCAGAAGAATGGAAAGTAGAGAACTGTGGACAGAAGGAATGTCTCAAGGTGAATGAAACAACAGGAGCTACACAGTTCTGAACTACATTCCTGACGTCCTCTTCATTGCTTTCCTGCAAAGCACGGATCGTCTCTGGTTCACGAACAAGGAAATAGAGATTAAGGAACTCTGAACGTGTGGCAGCATCCATTCTCCAACCCAGGTGCCCTCGACTCCAAAGCTGGAGAGCTTTCAACTGGCCGCATCTGTTTCCCAGCATGTTCTGCAAGGATGTGGGGATTGGTATGGATTGGAGCCAATGGACCATCATGAGAGGTAAGCCTGGAGTTACCATAGAGGGGGCATGGAGCATCAAGTCTGGGCTACTTCCCATCTGTGGGACATGGGGAGGTGTGGCAGGGAAGTTCTGGAGGAACACTAGCAAAATGGTTTAACAGTTTATTTATTCATTCATTTATTTATTTATTTATTTATTTATTTATTTATTTTTTTAACAGTTCATTTAGAAATGAACATGAGGGTAGGTCGGACTCTGGCAGATGCCAGTATAGTGCCAAGGACAAAGTGGACAACCTCTGCATCATCTCAAGAATAAGATGAGGGAATTGCAGCCAAACTCAGGAAATCTAGCATTCACAGGCCCTGGACAAAGCTTGTAAAGTCTGTAGTATAAGCATGTTGGCTACACCAAGATGTAAACTTCTCATCAAAGCTGCAGGAATACTTGGAATGAAAATCTTTCCCACATGTGCTTTCATATGTGCTTAAGTTATCTGAAGATACTTTTTGACTCTAAAGCATTAGAAGCTTGACAGCATTTTCGTTTTGAGAATGTTATTGCTAGTAAAGAAAAAACAGTCCTCCTTACTTTTCCATGGGAACTCTTTCTGGAAAGCAGTTCTGATGCTGAGCCTAAAAACATCAGACACAGACTGAACCAATGTATGGAGTCACCAGTGGCTGCTGAGCGCTAAGTAACTGATCAGAGAACCATCTATATGGCTGCAATAAATGTCAGAAAAGTATGTCAGTATGCTGTCGCTGGTGCAGCATGAATTTCTCATGAAACCTGGCAAAACAACCCTCTCTTACATTAATAACTGAACATAAAACCAAGATCCACTAGAAGAAAAAAAAAAACCCACCAGAATCCTGAGTTATTCACATAGTTGTCTAAAGAAGATCACATGAGCAAATCAAATGCTTGTCTGGCACCACACTCTAGAGATTTACTTCCTACTTTCATAAATTGACATCAACACATTCATTGAGACAATAAAAGCTCTTCTCCAAAAAAGCCCTTTAAAATTAAAAAGGCAAGAAAGTTTTCAGGACACATTTTGAAAGACTTCTTAACTTGATTTCTTAGCTTTAGGTCAAGTGTTTCAGCTTACTCCTACCCCAAACCTGGGATGTAACTTTGTGAAACCCACAGGTGGGTGGGTGACAAGCACTGACAAGTCAGTCAGATCTAAGTCACCAGGGCTCACAAATACAGCCCCAGGTCCAAAGGCAGCTTCCCACAAAGCTGTCCCAGAATCTGCATTATGTCCTCACCCGGGGCAGCTGGTCCCACTGTTCTTTGTTCTTCATTTCTTCTTGCACTTCGTGGATTCGCTTCAGAGACTCCAGACTTTCATCGAGTAAAAAGGTCGTGTCATTTATCAGCATGTTTATATAGCGAACAAACTGCTTCCCCGAACTGAAAAAGGCAATTACATTAGACATGGTCATATATCTCCCCAAGGCAAAATGCCGCAGCAGATCCCAAAGAGAAGGGGGCTCTGCCCAAAGTGCCAGTGATGTCGCCCTGTAAGACTGCCCACCTCGGCACCACTCAAGTACTGGGGAGGGCAAGGACTATGAAGTCTTCCTTGGATTTTGTTACTCCTTTTAATTAGTAGTAATAAGCTCATTTCAGGGAATGAGCAGCATTAAAGGGGTATGCAGGAGGTACCCTGAATGGTTTATGAGAGCCAATGGTTAATATTTAGACTTTTGTGAGCAGATTCCCTTAACAGCTTAAATTTGGCAAAAGTAGAAGTATTTACATCCCAGGAGACCAGCAAATGCTGAATTTCTCCCCCTTCTTCAGAGAGCAGCAGGTTTAACATATCCCTGGCTCATTCAATGACTTTAAGTAAAAAAGACACTCTTCCAGACTAGAAAATACGTTTAAACTCACCAAGATACAAAAAAAGCACAAATAATTATCCACATATAAGAAAGACAATTACAAATACAGTTATCCCTTATTATAAAGACACACTGAAGAAAAGCTAGAAGCTGCAATATTGATAAAGGAGAATATAACTCACTTTCTAGAACTTGAAGCTTCCAATCTATAAAACTGTCCTGCATATCCTGTTACAGTAGAGGGCTTGCTGGGGCACTGAGATGCTGGTGTACCACCAGGCTTTGTAACTGCAAGATTAGTAGAGAAAAGAGGAGCTACATACACTTCAGGATCTAATGCTGTGTAATCAGGGGTTGGTAAGCCCATGCCTGGGGAGCAGAAGTTCCTGTGAACATGGGTAGGAAGACTAGATTTCAGACACAAGGCAAGTTCAGGACGAGCACTCCTACTCAGCACCACACAGATCAAGCCATCAGCCTGTCTGGTCTAAACTCGTGCCAGGATTTGTTGGAACATAATTCTGACCACAAGAGCAACTCTCGGAAAGAAACAATTAACTTGAAGAGTTTACTCTGCAGAAACCTATCTAGCAAATGGTTACTCCCATGGTAATGCAAAATATTATTGACTAGTAACTCAGCTAACAAATGACAGCTAGACTTGATCAGTAATCTAACATGGATTGAAAAGATCCAAGCAGATGGGATAAAATTTCTTCTGAAGAACAAGAGTTCAACGTTTTCATCTACGTTCTTTTTAAAGCAAGTAACTTAGATGAAACAATTTTTGTTCAGATTTAAGGAGTCACTAATAGTTCATGTAGGTAACAAAGTCCTTAATCAAGGTTTAGGGCCTTATTACAAAGAATGACATTTGAAATGACAACCTCAATCTAACCACTTCGGAATATAAAGTCTTCCTAACATTTCACATCTAAAGCTTGACATCATGTTCCAGAACACTCTACGATCTCATTCCAGGCATTCTGACAGCCTCACTTAACACTGCAATTACAGAAACACCAAAAAATACTTCACATATCATCTTAGAATATTTATAGATTCTTAATGTATACATACCATCCCCAAAGTGTGGACAAATCTAAAGTTCAGCAATATCTTGCAAGCACAGACATTTAGGTAACTCTGCTCATGTGTAGCAGAACCATCTAGAAAAATTAAAGGAGGCTGAGACCTAGCCATGAGTCAAGAAGAACCAGCTCTGAAAGACTTAAGCAGTCACCCCACCTGTGATTTGCAAGAGAGCAAGTTGTGACATTGGGGGACTGATACTCACTTGAACTCCTCCATGAAGGTGCCATGGTGAGCTATGTTTTGCCAAAGGCTTTTAAAAATGGTGCTAATGTGATAGCGAATAGTGAACTTGTCGTAGAACTCACTGGTGGCTCCGGTGTGTTCAACATCTAGAGAAGAAAGACAGAGGGACTGAGGGACAAGTACTGTCTTAGCTTTCTAAAAGCAGTTACTGAAGCCACAATGTTATTGAGTGAATACAAATCTGTAAATTCAGAGATTTGATAAGATTGTGCACTTGTATCTCACATGTAAGGCAGGATAAAATGAGGAGGCTGTTCTGAAGACACAAGCTTCACAGTGAAGGTCTGGCAATGACGCAACCACCAAATGAATTGGGCTCAGAAAGTTGCCTGGTATCAGCAGCACAGCATCAACTTGCCAATGACCAGAAAAAAAAACTGGGTTGATTTTCTTAAGGGCCACATACCTATTAAATGTAATTTGACTATAGGCCTTACCTCATTTTACTGAGCTTTGGAGATACTGTGTGTGTGTGTGTGTGTGTGTGTGTGTGTGTGTTTTAAGATTTTATTTATTTATTCATGAAAGACAGAGACAGAGGGAGAGGCAGAGACACAGACAGAGGGAGAAACAGGCTCTATGCAGGGAGGGACGATCCCAGGTCTCCAGGATCAGGCAGGCCCTAGGCTGAAGGGGGCGCTAAACTGCTGAGCCACCCGGGCTGCCCAAGATACTGTGTTTTTTAAACAAATTGAAGGTTTATGGCAACCCTGCATTGAGCAAGTCTATCAGCCCAATTTTTCCAACAGCATTTGCTCACTTCATGTTTCTGCATCACATTTTGATAATTCCTGCAGTATTTCAAACTTTTTCATTATTATTATATTTGTTATGGTGACCTGTGATCAATGATTATGACTTGCCTCAGATGATGGTCAGCATTTTTGGCAGTAAAGTATTCTTATTTATTATTTTTTAAAGATTTTATTTATTTATTCATGAGAGACACACACAGAGAGAGGCAGAGACACAGGCAGAGGGAGAAGCAGGAGCCCGATGTGGGACTTGATCCCAGACCTCAGGATCACACCCTGAGTCAAAGGGCAGATGCTCAACTGCTGAGCCACCCAGGCGTCCCAACAGTAAAGTATTTTTAAATTAAGGTATATACATTGGTTTTTTTAGATGTAATGATAATTTAAGTTTAACAGACTACAGTATAGTATAAACATAACTTTCATATGCACTTGGAGAGAGGAAAATTCATTTGACTTGCTTTATTCTCATATTTGCTTTTTGCAGTGGTCTGGATCTGAATCTGCAGTATCTCTGAAATATGCCTGTATTATTTTAAGTACTTTTGTATAATTAACATTTCCAAGCATGTACCAAAGTAGAGAAAAGTTTAGTAAAATCCAACATACTCTCATCAATCATTTACCAAGTACCAACATTCATGTACTATTAAAATTGAACAAAGATCAAACTTAGGTTATCCAAAAGACAAACAGCTTAAGCATGAGAAATTCCTGAGTTTATAACACATTTTAAAAAGAGGGAAAATTGCCAGGTAAAAGCAATAAGGCTCAAGAAAAGATAAAAATGTATATTAAAATAAGATACTATTTTTTACCTATTAATTTAGCAGATGCTACAAAAATGACAAAACCCGTGTGTGAGAATCTGGGCAAGAGATACCTGCCGACTGCTGGTGGGAATGAACAGTGACACAACCTCTCAAAGGCAATCAAACAACTGGTATCATAAGCCATCAACGAGCCCATCTCTCTGACCCACCAAGTCTATTCCTGACAACACATGCAGGCAAACTCAATGACTGATTTCCAAGGACACTTTCTACATTACTATTTATATAAGACAAAAGAATATAAATGCAAATGCCTGACAGAGAACATGAAAAAATATTTGTGATACAGGAAGTGAAGAACACAGATTACCAAATGGGGCCAATCATATTTAAAATGCACATACACACACCATATGTATTTATGTTTCTATAAACTGGCTGACAAAATACAGAGCAAAATGTTAATGGATATTCTGATTGCAGAGACTATTGATAACTTTTATTTTCTTCTTGGTATTTTCTATATTTTGCAAAGAACATATTTTTTGCAACAAGAAAGATTATTTAAAAATAAGAGGAATAAGGTAATTAACACCTATCATACAAAAACCTGAAAGCACTTATGCATATTCATTAGGTCAATCTTTCTTTACAATGAACTAAGTGTCATTTTATTAACTGTATAAAAGTGTGAACTGGGGTGCCTGGGTGGCCCAGTTGGTTGAGCATCCAACGACTCTTGGTTTCAGCTTAGATTGTGATCTCATGGGTGGTGAGACTGAGCCCTGAGTCGGGCTCCGTGCTCAGTGAGGAGTCTGCTTGAAGATTCTTCCCCCTGCCCCTCTCCCTGCTTGTGTGTGCTTTTTCACTCCCTGAAATAAATAGATATATAAAAAAAAAAGTGTGAACTAAAGTGTAGAGAGCTGATTTAAAACAAAGTCTACTTGAGAAAGACACTGGAAGGGCTGATACAGAGCCTCTCCTATCCTCAAAACTGCCCATAATACCTGTACCAAATCCTGAGCATAACAGAAGTCAAGTAATAACTGTTAACTTACTACTTATCAAAACACACCCCTCCCAACATTTAAAAAATGTCATTCCTCATGCTCCCTCAAAACTGTAGCAGCCCGAGTTCTACTTCCTAAGTCCGAGTTCTTAAGAGGCCAAATCCTGGCTGGCCTTGCTACCCCGATGTGTACTGTGCTCCCTAACACAGGTGATGACCTTGTTGATTCACTAAGCTGCCCAGGCCTCAGGGCCTTTACACTTGCTGTCCAGGCTGCCTGCCACAGTGTGGCTGAAATCATATGATTCACTCTTTTGTCTCATCTCCAATACTACTCCAAAGTCACCATCTCAGAGACCTTCCCTGACTGCACTTCTTAAAGGAGCATCATGCCCTCCTATCTGAAAGTATCTTATTTATTGGCTTCATGTCTATCTCCCAACTAGAATGACTGGCTCACAAGAGCAGTGACTCTGACATCTTCACCATTAGGCCTTAGCACCCAAACCAGTGCTGACACACAGTAGGAGCTTTATGTAAAATTAGCAATTGATTCTTTTTATATTTTTTTAAAGATTATTTATTTTTATTTATTCATAGAGACACACACAGAGAGAGAGGCAGAGACACAGGCAGAGGGAGAAGCAGGCACCATGCAGAGAGCCTGACGTGGGACTTGATCCAGGGTCTCCAGGGTCATGCCCTAGGTTGCAGGCGGCGCTAAACCGCTGCGCCACGGGGGCTGCCTTTAGCAATTGAATCTATTTGGGCTAATGCTGACTCTGGTGATTTGGATCTGCTTGGGGAAGAAAAGTCTGTAAGTAAGTCTTAGTTATCAGTGTTCTTCCAAGTTCTGAGTAGCCAGGTTGGGAGAGTTGGTCCTTAAGGAACTGACTGCTGGTACAAATAAAGCACTTGATTTTGGAACTTAATTTTAATTTTTGAAACACGAAATTGATCTTACGCATTTCCTATGCTAGGATGTTCCCTGGGGGTAGAAAAGAGGAGATCCATATGCCCATCTCTAGTTCACATCTGAGAGTCAGGATCTAAGTCAACAGGATCTAAGTCAACTCAGGCTGATGCATGAGTTGAGGGCTGCCTGTAGTCCCACTACGGGAGGGCTCTCTGGGCACTGGTCCTCTAGGACCAGCACAGTTAACAGCGTAGCAGTCAGGAGCACCTGTGCAAAGGTCCGCCTGCTGAGGTTGCTGCTGCTCACTAACTGCTGACCTTCAGCAAGCTTCTGAACCTTCCTAAGCTTCGGGTTGCTCATTTGTAAGATATTTATAGCACCCATCTTGACATGGCTGTGCAGATTAAATGAAAGGATTAGTGAGGATTCCATAAGTGGTGGCTATTATTAGCATAGGTATCATCCCTCTAGGACCACAAACATGGTTCAGGGCCAGAGGGCATACCGCTTGGTGGCAAAGGGGAAAAGGACCTCCTGGGATCTTACCAGTGGGGCTCCGCCAGGCCCAGGACTGGTCTCCCAGGAAGAGGCCCACCCCTTTGCATATACCTATACCCCAGCCCCATGCTTTATTCCAAATAAGCCATAGTGACAGGTCCAGGGCACCAACTGAGTATAAAATATATTTAACTAAATATTTTTTGTTTTTAATACTAACAATACAATTTATTGCAGAGTACGTTCAGATAACTTCTTAAAAAGAAAAAAAATAAAACCATGGACAGTTCTACCATTCAAAAATAACCAACTCACTGTTAGTATTTTGGTATATCTTCTTCTACACCATTTTCTATTGTATAGATGTGTACCAACATGTGGTTATAAAGTACATGTTGTTTCATTACTTGACATTTTCTTTACTATTACCTAACCATTTAATGTAAATAACATATTATTTTCACATCCACTTTATGGATAAACTGTAATTTACTTAATTTATCCACAGCTGGAAGAAATTTAGGCTGTTTTTAGTATTTTCACTATACTGCACTATAAATGATGCTGCTGTGAATATCATTATAAACATGCACTCACATTTATAATTATCCCCACATAATATATTACCAGAAATTAAGCTTACGTGCAAAAGAGTGAGCCGTTTATTTAGCTGCTGTCTCTCAGCCCCCAATCCACTCTTCTATACTTGGCTTTGCAAGGCTGGGGGCAGGAACTCTGCAAGTTGGGTTCGCCAACAGGGGGCGCTGCGGGAGAACTGGAAAACTAAAGGAGAGCAGGCACTTGGCAGTAAGAAGGCTGCTCCTGCCAGCAGTTCTTCCTCCTAGCAGCAGCAACTTCCAGTTTCCAGCTCCATTCCACAGCTGCAGAACTAGCAAGACTGCACCCCCTCAGAGACATGAGCTGGCCAGTGTCCTTCCTCCAAGGTCTAGGTCCAGTTTGGTCCTCATCCTTATTCGAGCTGCTAGATTTTATTAACTGCAGCCTCTTCTCTGGGTTCCCCCAGCTCTGGAGACAGATGATGATTGCTTCCTGAGCCTATAATCTGCCTTATATCAAAGTTCTTATTTGCCTTTCTGTCCTCCGGTATCTACTTGGCCAATTCCTTATACAGTTGATCCTTGAACAACATGGGTCTGAACTGCATGGTTGCACTAACACATTTTTTTCAATATATATACAGGACCGTAAACGCATTTTCTCTTCCTTCTTTTTTTTTTTTTAAGATTTTATTCATTTGAAAGAGATAGCACAAGCAGGAGGAGCAGCAGGGGGAGGGAGAGAAGCAGACTCCCCGCTGAGCAGGGAGCCTGATGCAGGGCTCAATCCAGGATCCCAGGATCACGACTTGCACCAAAGGTGCCTCTCTTATGATTTTCTTTTTTTAAAAAATATTTTAATCTATTTATTTATTTATTTATTTATTTATTTATTTATTTATTTATTAGAGAGAGAGAGAGAGAGAGAAGCAGGCTCCATGCAGGGAGCCTGACGTGGGACTCGATCCCGGGTCTCCAGAATCACACCCTGGGCTGAAGGTGGCACTAAACCGCTAAGCCACCAGGGCTGCCCTCCCTTATGATTTTCTTAGTAACATTTTCTTTCCTCTAGCTTACTTTCCCATAAGAATACAGTGTATAATACATACAACATACAGATATGTTGACTATTTATACTAGTGATAAAGCTTCTGGTCAACAGTAGGCTGTTAATAATTAAATCTGGGAGAGTTAAATGGTAAAAGTGGATTTTTGGATGCATGGGGGGTGTCTCTAACTTCCCACGGTGTTCAAAGATCAACTATACTTATATATATTTTTTTCTTTTTAAAGATTTTATTTATTTATTTATGAGAGATGAGAGAGAGAGAGAGACAGAGAGAGAGAGGCAGAGACACAGGCAGAGACACAGGCAGAGGGAGAAGCAGGCTCCATACAGAGAACCCCATGTGGTACTCCATCCCAGGTCTCCAGGATCATGCCCTGGGCTGAAGGTAAGCACTAAACTTCTGAGCCACCCAGGCTGTCCTACTTATATATTTTTTAAAAATATTTTATTTATTTGAGAGAGAGAGTGAGAGAGCACAAGTTGGGAGGGGGGGGAGGAGCAGAGCGAAAGGGAGAAGCTGGCTCCCTGCTGAGCAGGGAACTCTACGTGGGGCTCAATCCCAGGACCCTGAGATCATGACCCAAGCCAAAGGCAGACGCTTAACTGACTGAGCCACCTAGGCACCTCAGGTCAACTGTATTTAAACTCTATTAAAATAATGGGTATGAAAAAAAAAAATAAAAAAAATAAAATAAAATAATGGGTATGTTTCTGGTTTCCTTACTGGACCTTGACTGATACATAGGACATATATACTTTAAGGGCTTTTGGTGTAGACTGCCAAATTGCCTTCCAGGAAGGTTTTACCATCTTATATTCTCATAGCTGCCTTGCCCTGATTCTGCACACCAGCTGAACTAGGCATTTGCAGGTTAGTGTAGTTCTCTACAACTATGTTATTAGCACTGAGTATTCTCATCTTAAAAAATAAATTTACAAATAACAGGTGAAAAGAGGGACATTACTGTTATTTTAAGAAATGCAAAATTATCTTTAAGTAATCCTGATACGTGCAAGACACTGAATGAGGTCCTGTCCTGTACACATGTAACTTATCATTTGTACCTGATTTCTGGGAGAGAGGTCCTCCCCTACCAGGACTAAGGAATGGAAGAGGATTGGGGAGCCAAGAAGAGGCTTTTTACCCTGGAGTGTTCGTTCTGCTGTTTTCAAAGTGAGGATGTTAACAAAACTTTAAAGGACTCGTCTACTTGCTTTAGGTTTAAGAGGATATCAGAAGCCTGGGGAAAAAAAAGAAACTTTTTTTGTTTTAGGTAATCTCTACACTCAGTGTGGGGCTCCAACTCACAACCCAGAGATCATAAGTCACATGCTCTATAGTCGGAGCCAGTCAGACACCCCACAGAAACTACTACTGGATGTTACAAAGCAAAGTGACAAAGGAGAAAGGAAGTAGACAGACTGTTGGAACCCTCAGAAGTGAAGACAGAGGTGACAGCACCAGCTCCAAATGAGCAGGAACAATCTTGGTCAACAGGGAAGGGATGTGTCACTGATGGCTGCCACACAGAGGAATCCTCAAACTGCTGTTCTGCAGTGAGCAGCAAACGGCTGCACTCTTGGACAGCCAATGTTTCTTCCCAGAGCATGGCAAGTACATCCTATTAAACCCTAAAGACACTTACTGGGTGCCCAGAATGTGCTAGGTTCAACAGAAGACAAGACAGACAAGACACACTTCCTTTCGTGTAAAATGTAAAAACTGGAAGGAAATTGTGCATTAGTATGATCTTATACCTTTGCTACCATACAGGTCAATAGGTCCCAAGGTAATCAGCTTTATGAAAATATATTTGTAGTTCAAAAGCCAAATAAAGCCTAAAAATCTGGAATCCAATTCACCCAGAAGTGGAGGACCTCCTTGCTGAGTGTCTAATGTGTTCTCAATCTGTTTAACCAGTGTAACCCAGCACCTAGAACAGTGCCTGGCTATCAGCAGACACTCAACAAATATGTGTAGATTGAGTGAATGAGAGAAGATTCCCTGATATCCTGATTCCATTGATTTGAGCGGGGTTGAAAATTAAACCTTTTTTTAAAGTTCCTTGTTTTACCCTGTTCTGGAAACTATGAGTTATATGACAATATTACAAAAGTACCTAAAAGTTTATCTGGCTTACAGTGGATGCTGCTGCATCATAAGCCACTAGTGTGTAGAATGGTCAGTATGATATTTCCACCACTCAGGCAAAAATAAGCCAACAGTACATGCTCTGCCAGCAGTGGGATTAGTAGGTTATACCTGTAAGTGGCCATCAGGATGTTAGCTACCAGATTTAGTGTAATTCCATCCACTGGCTTTAGATGACCTTGCCTACCTAAAGACTCAGAACCTACCTGTATAAAACTTCATCAGTGAAGGGACCAACAACTTGGTGGAGAGAGGATGGTTTTCAATCATTTCAAAAAACTTCTGGGTTCGTGGCTGAACAGCCGGGTTGGTCATAAACATGACTTCTACCAGTTTGGCCACCAGATATGGATTTCGGATGTAGTTCTGGTTACACAACATCACAACGAGGAACATCACAATATCCTGAGTACAGGGCTCATACAGCACCTGAGGAGAGTATCTGGAGAGAGGCAAGAAGAGCAAGAAATAAAGCTCTCAGAAACTCTAGCTGGGTGGGTGCTGGGGTCATCAAGCAGGGAAGTGGGGGGCCATAGTTCTAGGAGCCAAGACACTGAATTCTCTTCAACTTGCTGAGTTTCAAATGACTGTTTACTTTAGAACTAGAAAGATTTAAAATCTATTGTGTCTACTGGCTGAGCATGTTATATTAACTTATACTATTTTAGGAAATAAACCAAAGCCATGATTAAATTATGAGGTGAGTCTCATAAAAGATCTTCACTACTGAAAACACTTAAAATTTTTTTTGGTTTAAAGATTTTATTTTTAAGGAATCTCTATACCCAATGTGCGGCTCAGACTCACAACCCCAAGATCAAGAATCACATGCTCCACTGACTGAGCCAGTCAGGTACCTCTAAAAATTTTTTCTGATAGGTGTTTTAATTAAAAAAAAAATCTCAAGTGTCAGTTATAAACTCAAACCATTTCTTTGTAAGCTTTCAACAATGTTATAATTGAGAAAAATTTTAGTACAAAATATAGATGTGGGTATTTCTGGCTTTTGAATGTTCACTTAGATATTTATAAACTGTTTGCTCCTTTTGTTTCTCAGAAACATGTACTTGATTATTAGAAATTCAACTCAATTTTCAGAGAGTATATTCTTATCAGCATTGTTAATCCTCCTTCTGTCTTGAAGATATTATTGGAACTGGCTTGGTGCCACAGTTGGATTTATTTTTCCAGTCTCCAGGCAGCATTTGGTTACAGCAGTTACATAAAAATTTCAGGCAGAAAATGGAGGGCTTGCAATACAGTTCATAATACAATATACACATTATGTATAAAAACAAATCAGAACCATGGAGTATATCAAAGGCACTTACTGTACAATAAAAAATAAAAATTCAGCAACATCTTCTACATAAAACTCAGGCAATGCTGCAAATACCTTGGGGACATCGGAGTTTAAAGGCAGTGTTATACTGTCAAAGAGAATAAAAGCACAAATTACAAATCAAAATCACAGCACCTGAAACTATAAGGATTATTACGCGGCTGTTACAAATAAGTATTTTATTGGGGGAAAATCTCTTACAGGCCAGGAGACCAGAATCTGAAATGAACAGGGCAGAATGAAGGCAGTGGATACACTAGGATGTGCAGGAGAGTTTTCTCTTTTTATTTATTTTCTGCTATGGTTAAGGTAATAAAATAAGGACATAGAATGGTGATACTTGGTCACTTTATGCAACTCAAACTTTTTTGAGACAACAGTGCTGCATATATACTTTAAATAATATTTTCTACCCCTGTAGAGGGCCTTTGGCCAACCTCATCAACATCAGGGACCCAGAGATTTTACAGTAACAATTAACCAATAATAATTGGTTGGTATTTTCCTGGACCCAGTGCTTAAGAGGACCTAATATCCTGTATCTCTTGGTTTTAGTTTCCAATTTATAGATTTCCTCTTCTGTCAATCTCTTGCCAATTTGTAAAAAGGAAGAGGCCAAAATTAAACTAATAGGTGCTAACACTCCCTTCTTATTGTAATTACTGGGAAAACACATTAATATTTACTAATTTTGCAACCTATACAAGTACAGTCTAGAAATTGAAGAATGGACTCTTGATAATGTAAGGATTTGGGATTTTGGCTATTGACTGCAGGACAGAGAAGACGACACAGCCTAAAAGGGGAGAGAGGAGGTGAAGGGGAAGGTGGCACACTCACTCGGGATAGGCGGGGTCCAGGATGCGGAGCAGCAGCTGGATGAGAAGGCCATAAAAATTCAGACATCTTCTCAGAAAGCTCTCATCAAGTAAACCAGCATCAGCACAGGCCTTGCACCGCACCAATTTCTGTGGAAGGAGGCACGCCCCCACCCACAGATTAGTTGGTAGCCAAGCGCCTGCAACATTGACTGGCCAGGAAATGGGCCAGGAGGTGGAAAGTCAAGGTTCTAAGGCTTTCTTGAGCTTCATCTCTAACTAGCTATAATATGCTGGTCATGGAGCACACAGTAAAGGCTCAAAAAAGTAGTTATTACCATTATATTTAAATAGCTTGACTGGGGGACATGCTTGATTGGGGAGGTGCTTTGATGTCAGAGATGGTTAGTGGAAAGAGGCCAGACAAATCTGCATCTGAATTCCAGATGACCACTTACAAGCTGTCCCTGGGCAAAAAACACTTGTCCACTGAGGGTCCCACGCCTCAGAGGACAGCTGTGAGAAGGAAATGCATGCATTGGAACATCAGTTTAACCGGTTTCCCTGCCCTTCCAACATGTCCTGTGGGGTGCTTAAGGGGGTCTACAAACCCCAGAAAAGGGCCCCTGGTTTATCCTGCATTCCAAGCAGGTCTAGTCTATTAGTAAACAAGACATATCTATCTTAACTTGCACCAGAAACAGAAGTTAAAATGTCCACATATCCTCCTACTAATTTTTTTTTAAAGATTTTATTTATTTATGAACGATAGAGAGAGAGAGAGAGAGAGAGAGAGAGAGGCAGAGGCATAGGCAGAGGGAGGAGAAGCAGGCTCCAAGCAGGGAGCCTGATGTGGGACTCAATCCTGGGACCCCGGGATTATACCCTGAGCAGAAGGCAGACACTCAACCACTGAGCCACCCAGGCATCCCTCCTCCTACTAATTATCAGAAAATAGAACCAGCTAATATTCAGTTTTATAATTTGAACAAAAACATATAAAAAATACATAAAATTGCTGTCTACACTCCCTTCCTTGTACAGCCTTTGCCCAGCATCTATCTGTAGCTGAGTCTCACCAGTGTCTACAGTTAGGTTCTGTGCAGTGGATCATTTCTAATGACAAATGAAGATTGAGGGACGAAGGAACGTAGGGGCGGGGGTCTTCCCACTGCCTCGAGTCCACTTGGTCACATATTGTAAAATACATGGCTGGCACACTGGCTGGCGCCTGTGCGTTTTTGGTCACGGGGCTGGGAAGATCTTGCAGAAAGGTGAGAAAGGCAGGTAATGACAAAACCAGAAAGAATTCATCTTGTCACTGGCATAAGCACCTGCTGATTCTGTCCTGATTTAAATACTATATGTAGACCCAGGTGACATTACCAACAAGTTTGAAAGTGCTGTGTTTTATCTTCAGGGGAAAGAACAATGAGGAAAAAGGATGCTACATGGCTCACTCAAGGCACACATTCTGGTAGGACAATTGCTATTATGAGGCTGATTTATAATGACTTCAATTAACTTTACAAACCTTAAGCTGAGTTTTGCAGCGCTTCAGCATTTCACGGTGTCTGGTTGCCAGTGGGGAATCTTTCCATTGACTTTCATTATTTTTCAAATCTTCCACAGTTCTGAAACCAAAGACTGACAGTCAAACACAAGAAGACACACGGATCCATCTTATCTGTTCATTTTGACCATTCTGGTGACTCTCTTATACACAATTCCTCCCACATTTTAGCATCTTTAAAGTCACAGTATTTCTTACAATTGGCAGAATTTTTCTTTCTTACTGGTTCCTAATATAATGAGTGTCTTAAAATTGATGGTACTTTAGATTTAATGAAATATAGTAATTTCTTTTGGAAAGAAATTCATCATTTCCTTATTTCCCTGGGAGGGAGAAAAAGAAATCCTTCATGAAAATTCAAGGTTTTTCTGCCCGGCCAATTATCCCAAAACCAAAGGCTAGTTCAACAATGGCAGTTCCTTTTCCTCTTCTGCAATCGTTCCACTCCACGTGGAATGCTCTTCTCTGAGATTATCTTTGTAGGTTGATCCTTTACTTTCTTCAGCTGCCTGCTCAAATATCACCTGCCAGTTAGGCCATATGCTGCATATAAAGACTGGCTGACTTAATGCTATTTCAAATTATCTCTATCAAGACAATGTATAGAAAACTAGAAGTTGGTGAATTTTTTGAAACTACCCTTTCCCAGACTCCCTTGCTGGCGGTGAATCTGCCCATGACCTAGCTTCCATCCAGAGGTAAACCCTCACTGAAGGCAGAAGTGAATCCTGGGGAGTAGCAGCCACACAGTTTTTCTGGAGCACAGTGGTGGTGGAATTGTGCCTCAAACAATAACAGAGGCTCTACCATCAGGATGAACTCTGGTCAGGTTCAAAGGAGAACTCCAGGTACAGACTTCACTTTCATAAACTGATGATCTGACAGAATGACTGCAGCCACTGAGACTGCGGAGGGGTGCGTATCTATGCAGCAAATGGGGAGGAGATGGCACTGGTAGGTGCTCCGAAGCACTGTGGGATGGCAGACTGGCCTGACAGCCTGCCTCTAGGGAGCCACATGGAACAGGTAGTGGAACAATGAGGAAAAGTGCAAGGCAGCCTTGTCCGGCTTCCAACTGGGTGGTCATGACACAAGTGTGGCGACAAATCTGTTTTTTCAAACTGCTGTAGATTTCAGAGCACCTGCAATTATAACTTCCCTCCCACATTCTTGTTCCTTACCATGGAAAGTAACAGATCTATAGGTTTTATGGGCTGGGACTTGAACATCTTTGGGACATTGTTATTCTACCCACCACAATTGTAGTGGCAGAATGTGGGTGTGTATGTGGAATGGATCCTGGAGATGCTTGATGAGCAAGAGTGAAACATGTGAACATCCTTCTACGTAGGACTAAATTCATCGACACGGTTTTACCTACCAGAGATCCTGGATTTAATATTATCATGACTAGCTGAGAGGGGTTTTAAATGTGTGCCCAGCTAGTGGACTCAAACTGGGAATTGACAGTGAAGTCAATGCTGAGTGAAGCTGAGCCACCTGGTATCCCTTGACATAATTTAGATGAAGGAATCTAAAGTTTAAGAAACTGAGATATTAATATTAATATACCATGTGTGACTGGCTCAATCTCTCTTCCCAAAACACACCCTCTTGCCTCCCATATCCTAGAGGAAGTGTCTCGTATCACAGCACTGGAAAATACACAGGTGAGGGGAATACCAACATCTTTGCAAAGCACAATAGTGATTGTCCACAGTGGGTTGGGAGTGAAAGCAGTCAATGGTACCATTGAAATGGATCATCCAAAGGCAGTAAAAGAGATGGGATGCCAGGGCTCCAAGATGAAGAAACCGACAAATTCACAATCAGTTTGAAATTACATAAGCCTTTCTCAACAAATGATATTATAAGCTGATAAAATCAGCAGATAGAAGAAAAATTTGAATAAAGGATTAACAAACCGATTAGATATGACCTAGCCAACAAATATGAGACTGTGTAATAAGCCACACAGAAAGCATACTCTTTTCAGGTCTATATGGAACATTTACTCATTACATGTTAGGCTATAAAGCATATTTCTTTTTTTTTTTTTAAGATTTTATTTATTCATGAGAGACACACACACATAGAGAGAGAGAGAGGGGCAGAGACACAGGCAGAGGGAGAAGCAGGCTCCATTCAGGGAGCCTGATGTGGAACTTGATCCTGGGTCTCCAGGATCAGGCCCTGGACTGAAGGCGGCGCTAAACCGCTGAGCCACCCAGGCTGCCCTAAAGCATACTTCAAAAAAGTTCAAAGTATATAAATCGGAACACGTCCTCTGACCACAATGTAATTTAGCTAGAAATCAATAACAAAAGATAGACAAATCCCCCAAGAATCCAGAATTTCAACAATATATTTTTCAATAACCCACAGGTCAAATAAATAATAAAAATTAGAAAATATTTTGAACTGAACAGTAAAATATGACATACCACAATGAGGGATGGAGCTAAAACAGAATATTAGCAAACTAAATATCCAATGAGTCACAAAAGCAATAATATAAAAGCTGAATTCATTTCAGGAATGAGAAGCTGGTTTACTATCAGAAAACTAGTTGATAGAATTCAACCAGATTAACAGAATAGAGAAAAAATTTTCTGATCTCTTAACAGCTATAGAAGCATTTTAAAATTCAACTTCTGTTAGGAATAAAACACTTTTAAAATACTAGAAATAAAAAAAAATACTAGAGGGATCCCTGGGTGGTGCAGCAGTTTAGCGCCTGCCTTTGGCCCAGGGCACGATCCTGGAGACCCGGGATCGAATCCCACGTCGGGCTCCCGGTGCATGGAGCCTGCTTCTCCCTCTGCCTATGTCTCTGCCTTTCTCTCTCTCTCTGTGTGTGTGTGACTATCATAAAAAAAAATACTAGAAATAATGGAAAATGTTCTTCATCTGGCAATAGAGGATATACAAAAAAACTCTCCTCTATTAAATTAGAACAGAAAAATTTCAAGAAAGTTGCTTCTATTCAAGATTGTACCAGAAATTATAGCCAGTATACTAAGGCACAGAAAAAAAGTGTAATCATTTGAAACAACACAAATATATGTAGGAAGAAAATCTTAAAGTATCTACAGAGTAAGAATCAGCACTAACAGGTGACTATCAGGACAGATATACAGAAATGGAGTTACAGATGTAGATATGACATACTTTTTCTCACAGCCAGATGTGTACATAGGTCCTCGACCAAATGCAGTGGCTACACTATTATTATTCCAGGGGACCTATTCAGAATGTGTTTGCTTCCTTCCTGTTCCTGTGATTTGTATATTTGGAGGTGTTGGTACATGGGGGAAAATGCTTAGATTAAGAAACACGGTGCTAATGAATTGGAAACTGAGGCTACTATCTGGCCATTCTGGGTTCCTTACGCTATAGGACAACATGCAAAAAAGGCAATTACATGGTGGCAGGAGTAAATTATCTCATTCATTAAGGGAGACTAGAGTTACTGTTTCAGAATCCAGGGAAGAAGGAGTATAGGTCTTAGAATCCAGGAGATCCTTTAAAGGGCCTCCTGGTCAACACCATGCTCAGTTAATGGAAGCCTAGTAACCACATTCCAAGTGTTGAGAACTCTTAGAAATCAATGTTGGGTCACTCTGCCACCTAAAGAACTCTGGTCGACTGAGGACCATGGATGTGGAAGTAGAAGCAGATGTTGCACTGCAATCTATGTACTCCCCACATTCAAATCTACTGGTCACAATGGAACTGCTTGCTTTGTGAGAGCAGGTGGTTCCTCAGGCAACCCCAGGACATGGAATCAGGCACATACCTATTGAGCTCCCGGATAGCCCGCAGTCTACGGATATAGCGACGGCAGCTTGGCAGAATGGAGAGGTGGTGGGCGTGCAGGGTAAGAAAAAAGCATTCTGTAGGAAATTTCGGCTCAGAAAATGGAGGCTGGTCTCCATCTAGGAAAAATAACATAACTCCGTAAATATCTTATCACTTTGTTTCTGGATTATCTATTTATTTATTTAAAGATTTTATTTTTAAGTAATCTCTATACCCAAAGTGGGGCTCGAATTCACAACCCTGAGATCAAGAGTTGCAAGCTCCACCACTAAGCCAGCCAGGTACCCCTGTTTTTGGATTATTTACAGTTATACAATAGTAATCTTAATTTCCTTCAATTTGTATCTAATTCCTATTAGTATGTATATTTTTCAACAAGTATATTTTATTTTCTATGATATACACTGTTTTCATTTTTTCCCAAAAGAAAAAAAACTGTCTCTTGGTAGAATTTAGTTTGGGCCTTATACATTTATTAAAGTTTTACATTTTGAAAAACACGATTCTATTAAACATATGACATATTTTGCTCCATTTTTAAATTTTACATATTCATTTTGTCTCCCTCTACAAAAAACATTTATCTATTAAGATACTGTATATACAGGGGATCCCTGGGTGGCGCAGCGGTTTGGCGCCTGCCTTTGGCCCAGGGCGTGATCCTGGAGACCCGGGATCAAGTCCTATGTCGGGCTCCCGGTGCGTGGAGCCTGCTTCTCCCTCTGCCTGTGTCTCTGCCTCTCTCATTCTCTCTCTCTGTGTGACTATCATAAATAAAATAATAAAAAAAAAAGATACTGTATATACATATTGTCTGATGATATGCTTCATTTCCTAAATCATTATAAATTTATTTCCCTCATGGCTGAGTCAAATCCTCTATCTGGTGTTTTCATGTTGTATTATTTTATATATATACACATATGTACATAAAATAAAGTATGTATATAAAATAAAGCATATATGTGTATATACATGTGTATACATATATTCATATATGTATATACATGTGTGTATACACATGTATACATAAAAATATGTACACATACATACACATATACATAAAAATATGTGTATACATGTGTATATACACACATGTATACACACACACACACATATATTTTTAAATGTTTAACCCATTGATTCTTCTGGAATTTACTAGTCCATGATATGATTCCAAGATGATATCAGTGGCTACCCATTCAAATGACACTAATCAAATACTAACTTTATTGTTCATCAGCTACTTACTTCTTATTATAGTTTACATGTTTTTCTGTAATATATGCACCCATCTGATCATGATGCTGCCTGGTAAGCATGGAATCTCTATCCTATTCCATGAATGACTTTATAATATTTAAAAAATAAACACCATAGGGTTTTGATGTCTGTCATTAACATGCTTTATAATATAGAAAGGAAAAAGATCAACAATTGTAATACCTTTAAAAGATTCATATTTTAATACGAACAAATTCATCAAGATCTATGCAATATTTTATGAGAAGTTTAATTGCTATATATAAAATCTTTATCATAATTAAGTCTCTGCTATTATTTTTATTATATTTCTTTATCTTTCTTTCTTTTTTTGTTTTACTCTGAGTAGTAGTATTTCTTTCTACTTGTTCTATGTATCCATTTGACTTTGGCTAAGCCAAATAAGAACTTTTTTATTGCATTAATTTTTATTGTGTGTCTCTGGCTCATAAATTCATTTTCTGAAGAGAAAATAATAATTTGTGAGGAATCATTAGCATCCAAATAAAATAAGTTTACAAAAAGTTTTTAAATAAAAGGGCAGCATTTTAATGACCTCACAATGAGCAATGTCACTCACAAAGTTCAGCCAGCCAGTCATTCACATCCTCCATTGTCGCATTCACTCTCGTCTCGTCATTAGGAAGAGTAATCCGACACCTTGGGTGGAATATATACGTGGGATCCACCGTCTCTAACTTGATCTTTGTACTTAGCTGCTGCAGCACCCAAAGGAAATTCAGCATGAATCCATCTGTAGATACCAATCTATCATCTGTCTGTGGATTATGAAAAAAAGATATTTAGAATAATGATTTATTTTTTTAATATTTTATTTATTTATTAAAGAGAGAGAGACAGAGAGACAGAGAGAGAGAGAGAGGCAGAGACACAGGCAGAGGGAGAAGCAGGCTCCATGCAGGGAGCCCGACGTGGGACTCGATCCCGGGTCTCCAGGATCACAACCTGGGGCGAAGGCGGCGCTAAACCGCTGAGCCACCAGGGCTGCCCTAGAATAATGATTTAAATGGAAATTTTGGCACAACTTTATAAAAAAGGAGACCAGATATTCATCCCAAAGTTGGCGAGAGGACATATATGGTCACTGTTACCATTCTCCCAGCAGGTGCCCTCTCATGGAGTAGAAATCCTCTGTGAAGCATTTAATATGTTTACTGAATCTCTGGAAAGACCTTGGAAGTCTGTGATACTGTTTATTTTACAGAGGGAGAAACTAAGGCTCAGAGAGTTAAATGATTCGCCCAAGATCTTCAAAATTAACTAAGCAGAAACACAGTAAATATTGCTTCCTTTCTCTTCTTTATTTCCCATCAAGAACATCAAAACCCTAGTTTCACTCAGCACCACCAGCAGTTTTTCTGGTCCACATCATTAATGAAGTCCTATATTAATAACATAACAATTATAATGATGGTAGTTACCATTAGTTGTGTGTCCATGGTGCACCAGGCACTGTTCAACAGCATTATGGATAGTAAACCCAGAGTTAGGTACCATTATCACCCCCATTTAGCATGTAGGAAACTGAGGCACAAATAAATGTCTATGGTCCCACCATCAGGAAATGGTAGCTGGGGCCAGCAGGAAACCCAGGTGATCTCTTCTCTATACTTTTTTTCTTTTTCTGAGTAGAAATGTCACATCATTCACCATTACTTTTTAGTAACATAGGAAAGATGCCCTTTTAACTTCTCTGTGCTTGCAAAGTAAGTCCAGGCTATTGTTCCTCACCAGATCTGATACACTTTTAACCTTGTAACTGGTCTCCTCAGGTCTGCTTCTGACCCTCCTCCCACCTTAGTCCATTCTCCATACAGTATATTTGGTGGTTTCCTTTCTGCAACCCCCCCCTAGTGGCTTCTCATTGCAGTTCTCAGCATGTCAGCCCCCACCTGATGAAGCCACTGCCTGCTCCATTAGCCCATGACTCGCCACTCTCCCTCCTGTATATTACCCTCCAGCCACTGAAGTCTGCGTGTGGGGTTTGTTCCAAAGCTAGATCATTCTCACCTTGGTGCCTTACATGTGTCTAGAAAACTCTACCCAGCCTTGTAATGGCTGACTTTCACATCAGCAGGTCTCTGATCAAACATCACCTCTTTAAAGGCATCTTCCCTACCACTTGATCAAAAATCACTCCTGTACCTTCCTTCTGGTACTTCCATGGTCATTCTCGAGTCCTCTACCTTGCTTTATTTGCTTCACAGATTTTACAATTGCCTGAAATAATATATTTATAAGATTTTATTTATTTGACAGAAAGGGAGAAAGAGCACAAGCAGGGGGAGCAGAAGAGGGAGAGGAAGAAGCAGGCTCCCCGCCAAGAAGGGAGTCCAATGCGGGGCTCAATCCCAGGACCCTGGGATTGTGACCAGAGCCAAACGCAGAAGCTTAACTGCCTGAGCCACCCAGGTGCCCTTGAAATAATATATTTATACGTCTACTCATTTAGCCTTTGGAACATAGGTGGCACAGAGGTAGGAAGTCCTTCTATCCTGCTCAATATATAGTGTCTCCATTTCCTAGAACAATACCTGGTTGGTACCGAGTAAGTACATGTTAGATGAATGAATTTAGTGAATCAATAAAAGAAGTCTTTTGGAATCCTACCTGCATCTGTGCTTTCTTCATATTGGCATTGACGACAGCTGCCATGTAACCAAGAGCGGCCTCACGGGTCTCACCGTTTAACAGAATACTATGCAGAATCTTGAAAAGCTCTTGCTGGAATTTATTTTAGAAAAGAAGAAAAAAAAATTAAGACTCAATTTTAAAAACTATTCCTTTTGACTTCAAGAACAGTGAGGCTTCTTCCCCCCCTTCTGTCTGGAGTGGGGGAGGCAGGTAGTTATAGTTTTAATAAAATGGCCCTTGCTATGGTCTTTTCAGGACAGGATCAAAATTACCTTAACTATACGTCATTAGCCCATAATTTTGCTGCTGAAAGTCTCAGGACTTAAGACTATCAATCTATACTTGGGACACATGAGTCATCAAGGAGTATGTGCAAACTAACAGCACTCGCTCACTCTTAGGTTTTACAAGCCTATGAGAGAGAGAGGCTAGAGACAGAGCATGGCCACTAGCCTCAGAACCAGTGCCCAGTGATACCACATAGCACTGTTGTGGCAGGTATTACTCAAGACACAGGTTATATATATACAACTCTCTGTTACTTGTCCTTTGAATTCATTTACCAAACACCTACCCTTCCCAGCTCCAAGTAATGCTGCAGTGATTGGCTGACCACGCGAGTGTTTTCCAGGGTAATGGCAGGCCCTGAGAAATATTTTTCAACCACTTTAGCCTGCAAAAAGAAGGGGAAAATTGATATATAATGTTTGTTTGGGAAGGAATCTGAACATAAGAGCAGCAAAGTCCAAATGGCCACTGTACTTACGTCATCTTCCGCAAAGACTGAGAAGCTAAAGAAAGCTCCCAAATAAGACAGTCTCTGCAGCTCCCGCCCAGAGCCAGGGCTTAAGGATTTCGGCAACCACAAGGGCAAAGAAGCCACCTGCGCAAAAAATAGAAGTGAGTCAAACTACTAAGCCGGCAAGTGAGGGAAAAATGTCATGAACAGAGCTCTCAACAGTCAACCTGTTCAGCTGGTTCTCAGCCATCAGTACAATGGCTGATGGTTAACACAAAAACCCAAAGCTTGCAAATGTGCTAGAATCCTAGGATCTCTGTTGGTATTTTCTCATCTCAGATGGAGGAGGAAAAGCCTCCAAATCCTCTACATTTTCACAAGATAGTCTTTTTCTTTTTTTTTTTCACAAGATAGTCTTTTAATTCTGATGTTTCGAGAAGCTCTTTGATAGAGTTCAGATGAACTATTTTTACACTATCAAAGGACTCAAGTAAATTTTCCCATAGGATTTATTCCCCTAGTTGCATAATACTTGTACAAAAATCACAGAAGAAAATAAATAACTTCATCTTACACAGTAACACACACAGGGTTAACCAATTTAACTGAGAGCCACCCAGACGTGTTACCTGCTTCTAATCTAAAATGTCCTCTAAGGGCTGTTTTTTCACATAACGTTACTTTAAAGGGATATCTTCTGAGTTACACATTCATTGAATATGTGCAAGTCCAGCAGGGAAGCACTCACCAAATTGCACACGGGGTGCGTCTTCCCAAACTTGGTTTCACAAAGCTCACCTAAAGCCTAGAAATAAGATCAGACGTGTCATTTATTGATTTATCTATTTATTTATGATCAGAAAGTGTCATTTAAATGTATTCCATCTTAAACTGACTGCTATGTGCAACACCAAGGAACAGCTTTAATGCTGTTATAAATACATATACATTCCTTCCAAAATACTAACAGCTTTACTGCTTTTCTGATAAGTTAACACCTGCACATCATAAAAAAATGTTCAGATAAAACAGTAATACAAAATGTAACTAAGAATCACCCATAAACTTTACCCTAAGAGATAACCTCTACTGATATCTTGGTTTACAGATTTCCAGACATATTTTTGTACATATACACATCGAAATCAATGCATATATTTTTACAAAAAGTGATTTTTTTCACATAACATCTTTCCATGTCAAAGATATGCTTCATAAACTCTAGATGGCTAGTCTTGCCAGTGCTAAACTATAAATAATTACTACCTAATAAGCTACCAAATTCAGCACATGTTTAAAAGTATTACTTGGTTTCAAGAGCTCTGATATTTTTGACAACTCCAACATTTTTCTTTGGAGCTCCAATCATTTTTACATTAGAGAATCAAGAAAAAGAGCTTTTAGGGACATAAATACAGTTTAACACAGCTCGTGTATTCCAACCAAAGAGTGAGTTTAATTTTCTGTGCTGTGAACATAACCACCAGAATTCCCGAGCCAGCCAACGGAAGCTGCTTCTGAGTCAGTGCATTTAGGCACTGACATGTCTTTGAGGTGCCTCTGAGAAGGAAAGGTTCTCACTGAGCAGTGCAGGGGTTCTCAAACCGTGCTGTCCATTAAGATCACCGGGGGAGGTTGGAAGGCCCAATGCCAGGCCGCATCCTCACCACACCCACAATGTACAGAATCACAGTGTGTGGGAAGCTAGGCATCAGGTGTTTTAAAAAAATCTGCAGGTAATCCCAGGGTATGACAGCATTAGGATGCACTGAGCCAGAGAATAATCACAGTTGTTTCTGACTCTAGCTCCAGTGGTCTTCCTCTTCCTGCTCCCATTGTCCTTCCGTGTACTGCACTCCCTCGGCTGTATGAGCATCAATAATGGTACAAAATAAAACTATTGTCTGTCATAATGGAGGCCTTTGTCTTTTGACCAAGAAGAACATTTTGTTGATATCTGACCCAAAAGCTGAAACATCGAGCCAGTTTAGACTGCAACAGAAAAGCTAACAATTCTGTGAAGGAACATCTACATCATCTGCTGATAATTAATGTGCACTCAAATATTTCATCACTGAGCTCAAACAATCAGATGGCTTCACTTCCTTTCATCTGGCACACACAGAATAATGCATAGGGATCAACACAATTTTATTAGAAACTCGAATGGCATGGGCAGTAGGAAAAGCCCAGACATACATCCATTCAAAGTTATTTTTTTGCCTTCTAATTTCCC
The DNA here is from genome assembly GCF_018345385.1 of Vulpes lagopus. Lineage (NCBI taxonomy): Eukaryota > Metazoa > Chordata > Mammalia > Carnivora > Canidae > Vulpes > Vulpes lagopus. Next base: position 89,807,771 of record NC_054833.1, on the reverse strand, counting down.
AGCACTATCTAAGTCTCTTAGCTCCATTTTGATTAAAACTGAGACATGCACCCTTTGTGTATACCTCTGTGTTAGCATTTATCATGGTGTGATGATTTGTGCTTTTGTGGCCTTAAGGTTAGCAGTGGGTCAGGAGCAACTAGTAGAGAGGTGCCTTGTCTAATCATTCCCAGTATCTGGCACAGCCTAGGTCATCAGTGAGTACTGATTTAATGGTAAAATGGAGTTAAGTCAGTAGAGTAAAAGGAACAACCGAAGTAAAAATATAGATTTAACCAGGGCCTCAATTTATACAAGATTATATTTATTCATTACATTAGCTAATTTTGTATTTTGATATTTTCTCCTTCATATTCTATTTTTTTTTAAAGATTTTATTTATTTGAAAGTGAGCAAGAGAGATCACAGAGGCAGAGGGAGAGGAGGAAGCAGACTTCCCCACTGAGCAGGGAGCCCAATGTGGGGTTTGATTCCAGGACCCCAGGATCATGACCTGAGCTCAAGGCAGCTGCTTAATAGACTGAGCCACCGAGGAGCCCCTTTTCCTTCATATTCTAGAGTGAAAAATATTTAGTCAGACGTCAAAGTGTTTTTCTCCCCAAATTTCCAGGAAGCCAATTCAGAAAAGTATCTTTTCTGCCTGGTTCTGGTATATTCACAGCAGTCAAGGCCCTCCGTGAGAATGTGGGGCAAAGGTTGTCCACAATTTATGCTTGTAGGTGCCTAAAGGAGCTGAGCAGGTCTGCTTTCCACAGGAAGCTTCAAGGAAATGGGGGAGGGGAACAAGAACATTGCTATGAGATTTTTCTGTAGAAAGTCATTGCATAAAGCTGGATTACATTTCCTAGTTTAAATCTGTCTTCAAAAAAAAAAAAAAAAAAGAGGGCGGCCCCGGTGGCACAGCAGTTTAGCGCCGCCTGCAGCCCAGGGTGTGATTCTGGAGACTGGGGATCGAGTCCCACGTCAAGCTCCCTGCATGGAGCCTGCTTCTCCCTCTCCCTGTCTCTGCCTCTCTCTCTCTCTCTCTGTGTGTCTCTCATGAATAAATAAATAAAATCTTAAAAAAAAAAGATTTTAATTTATTTATTCATGAGAAATACAGAGACTGGCAGAGACCTAGGCAGAGGGAGAAGCAGACTTCCTGCAGGGAGAGCAATGCAGGACTCGACCCTGGGACCCTGAGATCATGACCTGAGCCGAGCAGAAGGCAGCTGCTCAACCACTGAGTCACCTGGTGCCCTAGAAGTCTGCCTTTTTACTTGCATTTAAAATCATGTTTTTTTAAATAACAAAATTTCATTCCAGTTACAGTATGCCCAATTGCCAGGAGAATCAGAAGGATATCAGCAAGTGGCATCATTCTCATGAGCTATATGGTCAAGCAAAGTGCAAAGTGCATTCTGGCACTTGCAGCAATGATTCTCCCACCTAGGGCTCGCAGGTGTGGAATCTGTCCTAGGCTGCTCCCGCTCTTCCCTGATGCCTCTCACTGCACACCAAACACTACATGGCTAAGACAATACTTTCAGGTTTTAAATGTGAATACATGGCTGATTACCTGAAAGAAAAGTGTATGCTCAATTCAGCTGGAATACTGAATGTCTTAAAGAAAAAGAAAAGGTTTACCATGAGGGGGTACTTAAAGTAGTCACTATCGAGGGAGCACTCTTTGGCAGCGAGAGCCAGGCCTTGTAAAATGGGGATAAAGATCTGTAAGAAAAAAAAAAGATCGGAAATGTAAATTTAGGAAAACTTCAGAAAACTTCAGGAGGCATATTAAATAAAGTGCTGAATCTGAATGTCTAGGCATTTCTACCTTCCCCCAAAGAAAAGCTGTTTTGTTTATAAAAGAGTCTAGTATCCAGCCATGGAGTGTGGCTCTATCCTTCGACAAGGATAATCATAAAATAATATAGCTGACTTTTCCAGAAGTAACAGGATCTGGTGAGCCCTAATTCTCTGGAAGGACTCGGAGTTAACCAGAAGAAACTCACAGTTTTTGAGTCTATACTATAGGAGTCCCCAGGGGTCCTCATCCTAATCAACTAAATTCTATCTTGGCAATAAATAGGTTTCTGATTACCAAGCACCTACAATCTGTAAAGAAACTCTATCAGTATCTTAAAAAATTCTTCACACTTTCCCACTTTCATCTGATCTTTTCCATCTTTCTGTGTTTATTTGGAAAAGAACAAGAAAAACAAACCAGTAATGGATATCATTATCATTATATTAATCGTAACTACGATTCATAACCTCTTCATAACCTCTGTGTAAAGCAAACAGCTGGTAAATGTTGAAAATGCAAAAAGAAACTTGACTAGAACGACTTACCTCCATTTGTGGTATAATTAATACACTAGTATGATGCCAGAGCTTATGGGCACTCATATTTATTTTTATGTTTACCATCAACACCAGGGCACGTTTTCTCCATGCAAGATTTGCGCACAGCTCATCTACAATGTCACAACGCACTAACTGACTGACTCATTTAGGGAGTTGGTTCAAGACTAGTATCAAGTAGAAGATGGTATAAACAACAGCTGACAATCCGAATACCAACAAGTTGAAATGGGAGTGCTCTATAAAGCCACCAGAAAATCTAAAAAATTCCCTTTCCTTCTAATTTCATCCCATCATATTGAGCAGCTTGGTAATTTAAGGAACACAGGATTTAAAAAAATTAAAAAGGTGCCCTGATTACAAAGTGTCTGTGGAGTGTCTTGAGATAACAAGATAGCTCTGGAAGAGATCATACCAGTTTTTGCAAGTTAAACCATCAGGGTAGAAGTAACAACATGCTATCAGAAGCTAAGCTAAAAATGGATAGGTAAAGCTTACACGTAGGGATGGGGGAATGACAAAATTACAATCAAGAAAAATACAACTCAAATCATCAAAATAAATTTTATAATTGGTTCATCTAGAAAAATCTCAACATTTTTTTTCTCAGAATGCTAAAAAGCAAAACATCTTTACATTTTCTAGTAGACTTACCCTCTTTGGCAGGTAGGATTTCATTTACAAGAGACAAGGTATTACTAACTATAATATTTTTCAAATAGTCAAGCATTATACTATTTGTGTGACTTCCATTTTTTAAATGACTCTCTTGTTTTCAAATATACACCTTCGAGCAACAACAAAAAATACAAGTATTCATCTCGAACCCTAAATTCCAGCTATTTATTTCTATTTATTTATCTGTGAATATTTCCAATATTAAAAGAAGACTTAATAGTTAAATAGATTTAATAGTTCACATGTGCCAAACTCTTAAGACAAAAAGGTGAAATGCTGTTTTCAATTCACTTGTCCTTTCTGTCTAGAAAAAACCACAAGGTAACACGAAGACAGACAAGGAGGAGTGTTCTGGAGTGAGGGGCAGAAAAGCCATCAAAATACTATGATTAGAAAGAAATAGTGGAGGCGCCTGGGTGGCTCAGTTGGTTAAGCGACAGACTCTTGATTTCAGCTCAGGTTGTGATCTCAGAGTCATGAGATCAAGCCTCAAGACGGGTTCCACTTAAGATTTTCTCTCTCTGCCTCTCCCTCCTGGCTCTCTCTCTCTAAGGAAAAAAAAAAAAAAACAGTGGGTGCACAACACTGTGAATGCACTAAATGGCACTGGATTGGTTAATTTTTTTTTATTTTTAAAATTATTTAATTATTCATGAGAGACACAGAGAGAGAGAGGCAGAGAAACAGGCAGAGGGAGAAGCAGGCTCCATGCAGGGAGCCCGATGTGGGACTCGATTCCGGGTCTCCAGGATCACACCCCGGGCTGCAGGCGTTGTTAAACCGCTGTGCCACGGGGGCTGCCCAGTTAATTTTTTTTTTAAAGATTTCTTTTAAATTTACTCGTGAGAGACACAGAGAGAGAGGCAGAGACATAGACAGAGAAGCAGGCTCCTTGAAGGGAGCTCAATGTGGGACTTGATCCCCGGACCCAGGATCACACCCTGAGCTGAAGGCAGATGCTCAACCACTGAGTATCCAGGCATCCTTGGATTGGTTCATTTTATGTTACATGGATTTCATCTCAATTTTTTTTTTTAAAGAGGTCACTTCATAACCTCTGTGTAAGTTTCTTTATGAATAAAATAGGAGTAACACACCTTTTAGCTGATCACTGGGCTGATTTTATAGAGCTAAAGCTCTGAGTTCCTCAAATGATGTCTTGTATAATAGGGGAAGTATTCTAATTTTTTTAAAGATTTTATTTAAGATATCTCCACATCCAATGTGGGGCTCAAACTCACAACCCCAAGATCAAGAGTCGCACACTCCACTGATTGAGCCAACTGGGTGCCTCAGACAAGTATTCTAATTAATGCACATCATACATACAACAAAGGGCACCACTTAAACCTTCCAAGATGGTTACTTCTTTTCTTTCTTTTCTTTTTTTAAGTAGTCTCCATGCCCAGCATGGAGCTTGACACAGGACTTGATTCCATGACCAAGATCAAGAGCCAGACACTTAATTGACTGAACCACCCAGGTGCCCCAACAGTTATCTATTTTCATCGGAGTTTACTTCTTCCAGAGATGAAAAGCTCACTATGCTGCCTTGAGTATTCCTGCAACAAGACTATCACCTAAGAAAAGTAGTTGATGAATTCCTGACACAATCATGATACTAACTTGGAGTTTTGCTTTGGGATTCTTCTTTTACAATATTTTGGAAACTGCTAAAAACACAATTCCTGAGATTTCAAAGGCTTTAGAATTAATAGTTATGAATAATATTAGTTATAAATACAGATGAAAAGGAATCGTATCGTTTATCACTATTGCCTCTGTTCTTCTGTATAGAAAGAAATAATCATATGGTGAATTGTAAGAAAATGTCATAAAAATCCTTCCATCATGGGAAATTGCATGTGCGAAAGTTCCCGTGACAAAGCGCTCACATCACAACACAGGTGGGAAGATCGCAACCAAATGGAAGCCGAAGTTTCACCTCGGAAGAAACCCTCGAGACTAAAGAAATAACTTTATTACTAAATATCCCATATCTGCATTTTCACGTGACTTCACACAGTGAGATAAAAATTATGATACTTAAAGAAAGAAGTGATTAAAAAAAAAAAGAAAGAAGTGATTAGCAAGATAGGAGACATCATTCCCAGTTTAGTGATGAAAAGACAAAAGATTCTGTGTGGTATGCAGACTGCACTGAACTAACTTTGTTGCTGGTTTACTAATTTCTTTTTTGTAAACTTGGAGAACTAATTTTCAATATGACTCAACTGGCAAATGCACATTGTGTCTTATGCCATCTCTTGGAATTCTTGTGTTAAAAGCTCCTTGAAATCAAGGACAAGGCCTTATACTTCTTACCTCTCAAGCACTTAGCACTTGTTAAAATGCTCTATGCTTGACTGCTTGAAATAGACAAATGATTTGAATGCAGCTGTCAATCTGATTATCTCAAGAAAGAAGTTCAGGTAGATCTCTCTGAGCAAATAACACATGCATGTTCAAATTGTGAAACAGAAGTTTTCTTTTTTTTTTTTTTTTAAGATTTTTATTTATTCATAAGAGACACAGAGAGAGGGGGGCGGGGGCAGAGGGAGAACCAGGCTCCCATACAGGAAGTTCGACATGAGACTCGATCCCGGGTCTCCAGGATCACGCCCTGGGCCAAAGGAGGAGCTGAACCGGGCAGCCCCAGTGGCACAGTGGTTTGGCGCCGCCTGCAGCCCGGGGCGTGATCCTGGAGACCCGGGATCGAGTCCCACATCGGGCTCCCTGCATGGAGCCTGCTTCTCCCTCTGCCTGTGTCTCTGCCTCTCTCTCTCTCTCTCTGTGTCTCTATGAATAAATTAAAAAAAAAAAAAAAACTCCCTTGCAATTCATCTTTGTAAGCAAAATGTTTAAAAAAAAAAAAAAGAAAAAGAAAAGGAGGCGCTAAACTGCTGAGCTACACGGGCTGCCCTAGAAGTTTTCAAAATATGGTGTCTTTAGAAATTAAGCCTTGTCACAGAAGCTCCTAGGCTAAAAGTTTCAGCAGCAAACTCACAAAACCTCACCTGCTTGAACACTTCTTCATCCTGGTGAGTTGTTCTCACCAGTTCCTGCATGAAGCCATATGGGAGATTCCTGCAGAGCATATACGGCACCAGGAAGGATGGCTGCTGCATGGACCTGCGAACCCACAAAAGTCAAGGACTGCAATGGCTCAGCTCATCAGTATGTGACTACACGGTACATGGACTGTCACATCAGCAGAAGTGTCAGGTCAAAAGTCAAACTTTAAATCTCTCTCAGATATTCTACACAAGAGTTTTAGGCAAAAGATGACCCTTCTTAAATGGTTAATAATCACTTTTTTTTTTAAACAAGAGACTATACAAAATTTTAAAGAATTCATCTTTTCCCACATTTAATCCTTTAAAAATAAAGCATTACCCCCAAGATGAAGCATCATATGTCTCTTTTACTTGTTTATGCCACATCCAATTGAAAAGATCAGCAATGGCTGAGGACTGTTAAATAAAACTCTTAATTTTAACCACAGAATATTTTTTTAGGTTTTTCTCCATGTTTATCCTATTCCTTCCTTTTTCTTTTCTTTTAAGGTTTATTTATTTATGTAATCTGTATACACAATGTGGTACTCGAACTCACAACCCTGGGAGATCATGAGTCACCTGCTCCCCTGACTGAGCCAGCCAGGTACCCTCTTCCTCTTCCTTTTTGACAATTTTCAAAAACATATGGTTCTGGCACAGAAAATAACATAAGAACAACCAGAATGAGTAAACGTTGTAACTCTGACATTTTTCCTTAGATGTTTTTACATCACTTTTCCTTCAGATATTTTCATAAAAGAAATGAAATATACAAATGCTCTTTTATTGAACTAGAAACCTTCATGGGACCCTCCAAATAATCAATAATGTAGTATACTTCAGGTGATTCCCAATGTAACTGCTCTACTACTGTTATCTATTACTGAGTAACAGAAAATGACTGTATGATACATGGAAAGTGATAACCTGAACATTTTTTCAACTATCTCCTCTGGTTTCAAGGAGCTGCTTTTAAACTGAATACTAATTTCCTGCCTCGATGCTGACGTATTTCAACAGTGGTCTATAGACAACAGCGTTTTAGAAATGCTTTATCATTTAACAGCACGATGTATACTTCTAAAGTTGGAAGGTGGACTAGAAATAGAAGTCTTATTTATTGATACAGATGATCACTTTGATATACTTTGGCTTCTTACAATTTTCGAGCATAGACTTATCCCAAAGCTCCGAGGGGCTAAGTCTCATAAGGCTGTTCTTGGTGAACTGCAGTAGCAGCACCCAGGTGCTCCTCACACTGTACTCACTAGAAACTATGGTCTGTAGCCACCCGTCCTTCTGCCTTTTGATCCTGGATAGCCTATCAGCTTTTTACTGGATAGACCATGTCAATGGAGGTGAAAGTGTTAACTTACAGGAGATTACTCTCAAGAAATATGCTCAGTTCTTAGATAAACTCACAAATGAGTATCATTAGCTCTTTTTGCAACAACACAAAGTATAATGGCAGAGAAACCTCAAACTGGACAAAAGGGCCTTCTTCTGCCTTTAACCAACTGAGTGAGGCAGATGTGGACTCCAGACCCTAACTCTCTGTAAGGTATGGCAACAAATAGTAAGGCACAGAATAGTTTTCTCCAAACATGAAGATTTTAAAATCAGCATCCAATTTTCTTTAGTTTCATGTCATTTAAAAAGTAACGATTTAAAAAAGTTTATTTTTATTACTGGAGAAAGTGGCATTGAGTTTTGTTGAAATGGATCATGAAATAATGTTTTTCAGAATACTATGCAAAATTTTAAAAGTCTTTAATGGGCTAAAATGATTCAATTATAAAGCTTTAAACTGGGAGAATATGTTTCTATATAGAATGGATTTTTTCCCCCCAGAAAGGATTTCTTAAACCAGTACAGTAAAACTTCAGGCTATTCTGTTCTTAGGTTGTTGAAGATAAATCAAAGTTAACCATATATTAAGCTTGCTTTAAAACTAAATAAATAATCTACATGTTGCAGCCTAAGTAAAATGAAATTTTATAAAAAAAAAAAAAAAAAAGACAGAGGCTGTTTTATATTCATAGTGTTTCAGAGAAGGAAAGGGACCTCTGGGGTCATCCAGTCAACCACTTTCACCTTCCAGGTGAGAAAGTGCATTATCCAAGGTGGCACAATTCAGCTGGACAGCTAGATGTCCACTGATGGGCAGGGTCTTCTCCCTGCTAACATGAGTGCACATGGTTTTCCCTACCTTGGTTGTGTGAGGGAACCTTGTAGGACTAACGCAGTATGGGATATGCACTGTGAGCGGATGTTGCTGAGAAGCTGGCTGACTGCTGGCTGGCTGCACATCTGAAAGAAAAGACAGAGGTTAGGACTCTGCAAAAACAAACGAGATAACCCTGTACTGCTGAAAACTGACAAGAGACAGGAGACATTAGTCTCCAGGAAATGGCAGGCTTTTCTCTTGCTCTACTCATAATCAACAAGCCAGAGTAACTGTATCATCCATGTATGTTACCTCCACTGAAATCTATGGTCAGAGAAGAGAGAGTAGAACTAGCGTAGGTGCCTGAGCGGGAATCTCAGCAGGGTGCGCCCACTCTCCGCTTTTCTAAGTGCAACAACCCCCAAAGGAGCCCTTCACAAATGTATCACTAGTAGGTGGACAAGTGGATGAGTTTGGAAAACAAGAAGTGGACAATGAACTGGGAATGAAATAATAAAGTCAGCATGAAACAAGAGAAAAAACATAGCTTCCAGAGTTTAAACCCATTTTTGTAACTTTTATGTGATTATAGACAATCACTCTACGTCTCTGAGGTTTGTCTGCTGCTTCCTACAATAAAAACAATACCTATCTAACACTGGATTAACTGAACAACCATGAGAACCTGAGCCCCTGTGGACCGAGTACAGCGTCGGCAGTCCACAGGCACTCCACGAATGTGAGCTATTAAAATATTTGTGACAGACTATCAGACGCTGTCAGGGCCAGGTAAGTCACTGCTGGCAATGGTGCTTGTGTCCCCTCCCCCCAGTCACTTCTTCCTTCCACTAGGATGTTGAGTCCTGGGAGGGTGGGGCTCTTTGTTTTGTTCACTGATGTTTTGTTCACCCTGAGCTCCTAGCACAGTGCCTAGCACATAACACATGCTGGATGACCATCTTTCTGACTGAATAAATGAAGGAATGTTCCTTATGGCGGGGGTTGGGGGGGAGTGATTATTGATCCAAAAAATAACCAGGTTCTTGCGGGTTTTTAAATGGATCTAGGGATCCCTGGGTGGCGCAGCGGTTTGGCGCCTGCCTTTGGCCCAGGGCGCGATCCTGGAGACCCAGGATCGAATCCCATATCAGGCTCCCGGTGCATGGAGCCTGCTTCTCCCTCTGCCTGTGTCTCTGCCTCTCTCTCTCTCTCTCTCTGTGACTATCATAAGTAAATAAAAAAAAAAAAAATTAAATGGATCTAGTTCATATTACCTTTGGTGCTTTTTTTTCCTCTATTCCCACTCGGTCAAAACACTCAATGAGGTAGTTCAGCATGTCTGTCTCCTTGCAGGTCTCAATGGTGAAATGGTCGCTGTAGGAATCCCAAGTACTTGCCCCACCAGAGGCTCCCAAACTTTGGAGAAGAGAAAAGAAAACTGATTATTTTTACCCCTTCTCAACAAATTATATGTGATCGAGTTTGAGTTTCTGCAGCAGAAAGCCTGTTAAGGTCCCCGCACCCACGACAAAGCACAGACGTCCATGCAGCCAAGATTGGAGCTGACTACTCATCTCCCCTGCTCCAAGCCAGTAACAGTAACTTTTAGTAAACATTTCATTCACCTAAGAAGAGAGTTGGATCAGAAACCCAACATCTTATCTTAGTGGGAATGGCAACTTACAAAGCCAGGAGGACTACGAAGGGTTACTGTGGGCTAGGCATTTAGAGGGACAGCACGTGTACTTCAACCAAGCCGGGCAGCTTCACTCAGGCAGGCTTGCAGGTTGAAACCAGACTATGCTACTGCTGTCCATCAAACTCATCAGGAGTAAGGTTATAAGGACTAACCAAAGAACCCCTTCTCATGACTTCTGGCATAATCTCAAAAGCCTTCATCCAGCATTTGGCAATAGGACCAAAAAAGGGAAACTGTCCAGTTATAGAAGGAGACATAAAGATATTTGTTATTAACACAGACCTTTCCAAAACTTTCAGTGAAAAAGGCAAAGTAGTACAGCAAACACAAACAAAATGAAAATCATGTATAGGGGTATCCAAACTCGAGTCCTACCCCAGCTGTACTGCTTGCTTATTACCTGAACCTAGAAGCTCATCTCCTCTGCAGTTAGGCTTACATGAAACCAAATGGAAGTGCTTTGTAAAATATAAGCAGGATACGACATGAAGCATTATGATTAGTAATAACTATTCACTGAGACCAAAGCCAAACATTATCTCAAGGATTAGATGTGAGGAAATTAAAATTTAGATCAACCATCAACAAGTCGCATATCAAATCTAATGTTTAACTCACAAATTTATTTGATATACACAAAAGATACAAAGAGAGTAATCATGGCACAGGGAAAGGCTAGGAATTTTGAAATGAAAAGGAAATGAGAAACAAATGTAGCCAAAAAATTATATATGAAAGATGATAAAGGATGGAAAGAATATCACGAACTTGAAATACCTATACCTACTTCAACTGGGGCAGTCAGTTAAAGGTTAGAAACCAATAGGACTAATAAAGATTGAGCTATTAGCAATGTTATGCAGGTAAGTGCATAGATATACCTAATTCTGGAATATATACATAACTGACCTTAGAATTAAAAAAAAAAATACAGTTGGCCCTTGAACAACATAGGGATTGAGGTGTCACCTCCATGCCACTGAAAACTGCATTTACCTTCTGACTCCCGCACAACTACTAACAGCCTACTGTTGACCAGAAGCCTTACTAAGAACATAGTAGTTGATTAGCATGTATTTTGTATTCCTATTATATGCTGTATTCTTACAGTATATTCTTAAGTATTATTCTTAAGCTAGAGAAGAGAAAATATTATTAAGAAAATCATAAGGAAAGAAAATACATTTATAGTACTACATCGTATTTATTGAAAAAAAAATCCGCTAACTGGTGGACCTACGTTGTTCAAGGGTCAACTGGATATATAATTGACCTTGAAATGAAAGTATGATATTGGGCAGCCCGGGTGGCTCAGCGATTTACTGCTGAGCCCAGGACATGATCCTGGAGACCCGGGATTGAGTCCCGTGCTGGGCTCCCTGCATTGGAGCCTGCTTCTCCCTCGGCCTGTGTCTCTGCTTCTCTCTCTCTCTGTGTCTCTCGTGAATAAATAAATAAAATCTTTAATAAAAAAAAAGGAAAGTGTGATATTAAAATTAAAAAGATGAAAACAGGGATCCCTGGGTGGTGCAGCGGTTTGGCGCCTGCCTTTGGCCCAGGGCGCGATCCTGGAGAACCGGGATCGAATCCCACGTCAGGCTCCCGGTGCATGGAGCCTGCTTCTCTCTCTGCCTCTCTCTCTCTCTCTCTGTCTCTCTCTCACTATCATAAATAAATAAAAATTTAAAAAAAAAAAAAAAGATGAAAACAGTGTTAGTTTTACTTCCAAGGCTTTCAGGCCAAAGTCTAGCTAAATCTGAATTCCTACAATCTGTTCTAAAGGTCTGACAGTGGGTAGCCCGGGTGGCTCAGTGGTTTGGCGCCGCCTTCAGCCCAAGGTGTGGTCCTGGAGACCTGGGATCGAGTCCTACGTCAGGCTCCCTGCATGGAGCCTGCTTCTCCTTCTGTCTGTGTCTCTGCCTCTCTCTCTCTCTCTGTCTCTCATGAATAAATAAGTAAAATTAAAAAAAAAATAAAGGTCTGACTGAAGAAGGGAAGAGAGAAGAAAGCACAGGAGGGAGAAAAAAGCAACCATGAGAACAAAACAGAAAAACCCACCCACAAATATGAGAGGTGTGGTGAATCCCCAAAAGCAGAAAGGGGAAAGAGAGATTTTCTTTAATGCACAATCTCAGTTTCAAGCTATCTGTGATCCTTTCCTCTTCTGTCTGACGTTAGCAACCCAGTGACTACATTATTTACTGAACTTCAAGACAAACTTGACCAACACAGGCTTTACCTAGACGTAACTAAGGTTAATTTTAACAGAAGACAATGAAAACAGATCCTCCTCACGTTTAAAATGAAAATTTCAATTATACATTTCCTTGATAATAAAGCCCAAATTTTTCACATTTTTACATTTCTGAAATAAAAAGTGTCCTACATTTGATGTCAACAGGTCCTTGCCAACTGCAGGGGTCAGTACCCACAGCCAGCCTAGGAACATTGGCACGAAGTCAGCATGCTTACATGGTGGCTGCTCACGCACTGAAAATACATTCCAATCTTAGGCAACACATCCCACTGAATTTTAACTTAAATGTGAACACCTCAAAGCCAAGTGAGGTATATGCATAACTATTTCACCAACACGTGAGAAGTGATAATGTATGTGGAAAACTGCTTGTCTCATACCAGGTGATGCAATGGAAGGCACCCAGAACATATCAGAGAATTTTCAAAGCTAAAAGAAGTTGATATATTTTGGTGATCATCTGTCAGACACCAAACAACACTTCAGTTGACTTTCAAGAACAGAAGAAGACTAAAAGATAAAAGTTAACCAAATAGGAAATATAGAGTAAACTGCAGTATCTATCCAGAGATTACAAATCAGAGGATTGGTCCTAGAGGTGCTCAAGAAAATCATGATCCCCTAGCACGAAAAGCATCCAGTCTTGACAGCGCTACACACAGGTCTCAGTGATCAAAACACACAAGGATCTTTAGGTTCAAAGAGAAAGCGTTGGAGTCATGATTTTGCATGCAACACTGGAGGAGTGAGTGGTGTAATGTTTGTGTGTCTATGTTCATGCTATTGATAAATGTTCTTAAAGTTTTAAAAGAACATTTCATTTTTTTCCTAAACGAGTTATTATAAAATTCATGATATTTTTACAACTGTGACAAAGGAGAGACCGCATTGGAAATATGTCATATTCAAATCTTATGAGTATCCACAAACTTCTACCTCCTTTGGGGAGAATTTGTGAACCATTTTCTGATAACTACATCAATAGTCCAATTTAATAAACTGATTACTTTGCATAATAGAAATATACCTGAAGTCTTGTAAAAACAGTGAAAATCATCCTAGGGAGCCGAATATGCATTAGATCTGTGCACACTGAATCCCACTTGATAATGCACCAAGAAAACGAATTCCTTGAAAGCATTCCATCACAGTTTAATTTCTTCTATAATGGTATGAATAATTTCTCTCCTATTTAACTCATTTTTTTGAATGCAGGCTCCAGAATTTTGTGTTTTCTCCATGCAAGGCAAAGTCAGAGCTGTGCAGGTTCAAGCAAAGTAAATTCATTGAACAAATGTTCACAGTGTGCTTTCTGTATTCCCGGCACTGTTGTTGGCTCTAGGGGAGGTGGGGGGAGGCCAGGGGGCACCACAATGCATGGAACAGATCAAGAGCTTGCTGGTACGGTGATTACATTCTAGACAGGGGGAACAGTCCAAAACAATACAGGAATGCTATGAAGAACAATAAAAGCAGAGCATGGAACAGAGATGGGCCGTAAGTATGCATGTGTACTTTATATAAAGTGTAAAACGACCCTCTGATAAGATGGGTGTGTTAAGATGGTGTGTACAGAGATCCGAGGGCATCAGGGGAGCAAGCCATGCAGCTATCTTGAGGGCAGTTGTTCAACGGCCCAAGGCAGCAGGGAATGTGCCAAGTGAGGTCAGAAAGGAGGAATGCTCGCATGTTGTATACACGTGTGCATGTGTGTGTACATGACACAAAGGGTCTTGTGCACCAGGGCAAGCCTTTGGGTTTTACTCTGTGTGAGCAGGAACATCCCTGGAGGATTTGGAGACACATATGGTGGGACTCTTTCCACATCTCCAAGCAGTACCGAGCAGCAGAAACAAGAGGGTAAATGTTAACATTTTTTCACTATTTGCTAATTTTTCCTTTCTCTATTAACACTGGTTCATTACATACAAGATTCTACCTCCTTCAGTAAAATATCTATAAGCAGCTAAAAACAGATTTCTTTCCCGTCATCAATTTCCTAGGAGACACTCCGAAAAAATTTCCTCAGGGTAAATGCTATGGTATCTTTATTACAAGATGATTCTCTCACTTCGCTCATTCCACTCCTGCAACAAATCAATCCTTATAATTCATATAACTCTTCACAAAGGGCTATAAAACATCACAGGTGCAGGAATTAGAGTTCTACCTTTCTTAAATTGATCCTGCTTGGGGCACCTGGATGGCTCAGTGGTTGAGCATCTGCCTTTGGCTCAGGTCGTGATCCCAGGGTCCTCATATCAAGTCCCACATCAGGTTCCCTGCAGGAGGCTTGCTTCTACCTCTGGCTATAGGTAGAGAGGTCTCTGCCTCTCTCTTTGTGTGTCTCTCATGAATAAATAAAATCTTTTTTTTAAAAAAATGGATCCTTCTCATCTCCACTATAGATAATTAACATACAAACCTATGTCCCAACTACTTCCAAAAACATTTGTAACATATCAACTCCACCAGGCTAGCAGGAAGGGCCAGATGCGACCCCTGTTGATCTTCCACAACATCAATCTTACTGGGGCAAGAGCTAACTAAGTGTTGAAATTGTTTACTTCAAAGCAAATAAAATTCTGGGAAGATCGATTAGAAAGGGGGAATGAAAATAACTGTTATTTCCTTATCACTCAAATTAACAAAATTTTTGGTGACCTCTTCTTTGTTCTAACTCTGCATGCATTCTTGAGTTCCCCTCTATTTGCTTACTCAGTTATATATTTTTACACATCCTCTTACATTCTGCTCGGTAGTTATTCAAAAGCTGTAAGTTGCCAAAATCTAGATAGATCAGATTCCATTTTAACAGCCAGCAAAGGACCTGCCAACTGAATGGAATTTTGTAATTACCGAGTAAAATACTGGTACTTCCTTGCCAAGGAACAGGGTACATGCATAAACACTCAGCAGTGAAATAACCAGTAAGGAACGAGAACAACATGGGTCCCATTGGGAGCACAGTGTGGTGATGAAGCAGGTAAGTTCTGGACTCAGGCCCTGCCACATACTGTTATGTGACTGACCTCCTGTCCCCCCAGGTTCCTTACAGTAACTGAGAGGGCCGCTGTGAGGATAAAGGGATAACGTATACAGAGTGCTGGCACAGGATCTGGCACACGATGCTCAGTAAGTAGTTGGAGCTATTATACACAGTTATTTCTCTGTGTAGCTATAGCATCTAGATCAGAGACAAGCCTGAGATGCTAGGAGTCTAGTGCTAGTAAAAGCAGCACACAATCTGGTATCTTTGTGAGAGAGCTAGAATTAAATAGGCCAGGGAGAGAAAGCCTTTCTCTCATAATTTACAGTAAAACAGATAACAAAGCACTTTTATCATTTATGGAAATTGATTCCTAAAGGATGCCTGCTGCATTACTGCAATTGTGCAGCAGGATTTTACCTACATGAAAAAGACACTTCTACCTTTGGGAAATTTACTTGAGAAACAGTAATATAATGTTCAACCTAATACAAATATCAACCTTTCTGAATCAATATTCAACCCTATACCAACATTCCTTTCTCTCTTTATATACTCTAATGATTCTTCTGAACACTGTCAAATTTAATGAAGTGTACCTAACTCCTACTGCCGTCTCTATTTATAGCCTGCAGTTATTTTTGAACAGAGCTGCTGGGCACAAATACCAAATGAGTCCAGTGGAAACTTCGATTTAAGAGCAAAATCGTAAGACAATGAGTCAGAGGTTCAGATAGAAGGTGCTATTAAATTTTTTTGCCCAAAGTCACCTAGGAAACCCAAGCAGTCTTTTTTCAGATGGGTTTCAGGGAGAAACATTCAGCAGCGTCATGAACTAAGTTTTAGCCTCTACTATCATTCCAAAGGCTATCTAAACAGGGGTCTAGCTTCACTGAGGTCAAGGAGGTAATCAGTGAAATTTAAGGTTAGAAGTGAAAGCAGAATAACAGACAGGATGGCCCCATACACTGTTCAACAGATTGTCTGACCGAGCTGGGGGATAAGGGGAAAAAAGACACACATATGCACGCATGATCCCAGTCCCTCTGCCATTCCTAAGTAGCAGCAATCCATGCAACTGTACATAAGAAAACATGCCCCACAGAGTACATGTTGCTCACTTGTTGCTCATATCTGGCAGCTCGCAAGGACACTTGCAACAGATAAATGAAGGGTCTCTCATTTCAGATCTTAGGGTGGGTGAGCTTGATGACTCATCTTTAATTTCTTGTTTGTGTTTCTGACAAATGATTACACATAAGTTTTCCTCCAAACTTACCAGGCAACAACAATGAAGATTTTCCTATATGCCACTTTTCCCCATGATAAAGTCCTAATACCTCGGTACATGCAAGTTCCCCACATCTTGATTCTCCAGGCTGTCCCATCTGACCCTATCCTGTTTAGATTCCAAGCACGCCCCTAAATGAAGGCTTATAAAAGTTAGTTCCTAAGCACCTATGCACTATGCACATGCAGGGGTAAGACTCCATTCCTCTGATACCTGGACCCAAACTGGACACAAGAAAACTCATCACCACCACCACCACCTTCATCATCACCATCACCATCATCATCATCATCTTCTTCATCTTCATCACTACTGTCGCCAGAAAGTGCGAGGAAGAGGAAGGAGAAAGGATTGTCGTACATACTACCACAACAAAAGCAAAAAAGGTCATCAGGGAACAAAGGAAAAACAAGAGGTGGAAAAGCTTTTGTTAACTGCTGTCTCTTTTTAATTAAATGTTATGCTAAAAGTTCTAATTATTGACATGCAGAAAAATATTTCACCTCAATGACATAAATGCACAGGTACATTGCGGAGGGTAGGCAGGGGCGGCCCTGTATTAGTAAAATTCTGCTACTGCTTCTTTCTAAGAGGTTCAAACCAAAGAGTCAAGGCACAAACACTGGTCCATCCCCAGTAATCAGAGGTAAGGGACAAGGGCCCAGACCCATTCCCACCACCCTTTGGGCTGACTGCATTTTGACTCTGATTGACAACATACAAAGAGCTGAAGAGTGCTCCTGTGAGCTCCAACTCTCAAATACAAACTGCCCACAGCCTCTGGAATTCATTTGTAATAAAGAATGACACATGAACTAGATTTCACAAAATGAAGTGACTTTTTTTTTTTTTTTGTACAGGAAGGAGAAAGAGTGAGGGGGTAAGAACAGAGTAAGGGACACACAGCGGAACACCCACACGTTCTACTGTTATCGAAGCCTGGCAGAAGCATGGACTCGGGGCACGAGCCTACCAAACTAGTTAGACACACAGGTTAATAACCCAAACAGAAAAACACATGTAACTGAGGTCAGCGTCACACACCAGTTCTTCCAAACAGAGTTAATCACCTCTCCCTGCACTGCAAACTCGCACCCAGCTCTCCTGCTGAATAAATACCTAGGAGAGATCCTTAGGGATGAGGGACGTCTGCTCACGGCACTGGGTGAGGCGGCCACTGAAGGGGGCCCCAGGCTGCTGGGTCTCTGTCTGAGAGAGCTGGCAGGAACCGCTTGAGGGCTACTAGCAAGGGCAGGGAGGCTGGGCGAGCTGGACAGAATGGAGATGCCTGGGGATCGCGGGGTAGGAGAAGTCGAAGACCCCCACGGGTGGGTGACAGTGTAGGGGCGATACCGTGGAGAGGAGGGCTGGCTTCCTGTGGCAGTTCCAGAGGCCATGCCACCATGCGGGCCGAGGGAAATGGAGGGCACAGCCATCTGGCCAGCCACACGTGCAGGGGGGGAGGCAAAGGATGGACTGATCACTGGCACCGAGCTCCAGAAACTTGTACTGGGAGCTGGGCTAGTTTCATAGAGGCTAAATCAGTGGAGAAAGAGAGGAAAGAAGAGAAAAATGAAGAAAAACTTGAGGTAAATATCTAAAACGGAAAATATCAAGGTTTTAAAGAACAGCACAATGACACTTCGTATCTCTAAGCATTCAAGTGTACAAATCTTTCAGATACTCATCAAACTAGTTATAATTTAATTACCATACTGATCTAGAGGCTGCATTTACAGTATGAGAAAGCCATCTTTCCAAAGAATAATGTACTGTATACAGTCATTTGTTTCTAAAATTTACCGAAAGCCAAACCATGGGAAGCCAAACAAACCAATCTGGAAAAGACAAGACCTTCAGCCATGACTAGAGGCACCCACCCAGAAAGAACACATGCCACAACCTGACAAAGGCCTGTGAGCCAGCAGTCCCTTCTCTTACATAATTCATGGCTGTTTTACTACCAAATAGATGTGCAAAAGGAACCGCACTAACCTAGAGAAAGAGCTGGCACCAAAGGAACCCACACCACAGAACATGGGGCTTGTTCCTGGGTTAGAGCCAGTAGTGAGCATTAGATTCCTATCTGGTGACCGAGCTGCTGCTGCAATTGGCTGTGACGTGGCTGTCAGACTGGCAAATGGATTTTCATCTCTAGTCTGCGTAGACATCATTAGCACTTCCATTAAAATCTGGCCAATCAAGTCCTTAAAATCAGAGAACACTGTTGGAAAGGGAGAATAAAGAAGAGGTTACACATGGTTCTTTATATACACAGTTCTTGAATCAGCCAAGTTGAACCAGAGGTTCAATGGGGTATCTGGATTGGATTCTGGAACAGTAAAAAGACATTAATAGAAAACCTGGGGGCCCCTGAGTGGCTCAGCGGTTCAGCATCTGGGCGTGATCCTGGGGTCCAGATATTGAGTCCTGCATTGGGCTCCCTGAATGGAGCCTGCTTCTTCCTCACCCTCTGCCTCTGGCCTCTCTCTATGTCTCTCTCATGAATAAATAAAATAAAATCTTTAAAAAAAAAAAAAAAGGAAAAGAAAACCTGGTGAAATCCACATGAACTCTGAGCTCAGGTTACGGTAATATCTCACTTTTGACAAATACACTATGGTTACATAAGATGTCAGTGTTAGGGAAACTGAGTAAAGGGTATGTATACGGAACTCCTTAAACTATTTCTAAAACTTTTCTAAAAATCTAAAAGTATTCCAAGATAAAAAACTTACTTTAAAACAAACAAAAAAGAAAGAAAGAAAGGAAGAAAGAAAGAAAGAAAATCTGGAGTGCACCCAACGAGTATCACTGCTGATATATATTAACTGCAAAAAGAAGCTACTCCTAGCTACAGGCATTCATTTATGATACTAGAAATAAAGCCGGGTTGACATTTCTTCGCCTACATATGTCTTATATACAGTAAAACTATTACATGGGAGGTTCAAAATATTTTATGAAGGGTCTAATATCTAGTCACCATCTGGCTTTCTGGAGCAAATTCTATTTTCTAACTTCTTCCTTCTTTAAAGTTCCCAAATGCTTTATTGTAGGTCTTTAGATACATTTTTATTTAATTTTTTTTAAAGATTTTAATTTATTTGCAAGATAGCAAGAGAGAGGGAGAGCATGAGCAGGGGGGAGGAGGAGAGGGAGAAGCAGACTTCCTGCTGAGCAGGAAGCCTGATACAATGTGGGGTTCAATCCCAGGACCCTGGGATTGTGACCTGAGCTGAAAGCAGATGCATAACCAACTGAGCCTCCCGGGTGCCCCAGATACCCTTTAAATTTCACTAAATAAATAAGAGCTGTAACACATATAAATCTTATCTGATTTGGCTCCCACTTACATATGTACAAGACAGATTTAAAGAGTCTTAAGGTTGGGCAGCCCCGTGGCTCAGCGGTTTAGCGCCACCTTCAGCCCAGGGTATGATCCTGGAGACCCGGGATCAAGTCCTGCATTGGGCTCCCTACATGGAGCCTGCTTCTCCCTCTGCCTGTGTCTCTGCCTCTCTCTCTCTCTTTCTCTCTGTGTCTCTCATAAATAAATAAATTCTTAAAAAAAAAAAAAAAAGAAAGAATCTTAAGGTTTACAATAACAATAAGGGGGCACCTGGGGGGCTTAGTTGGTTAAATGTCTGACTCTTGATTTTGACTCTGGTCACAATTTCAGGGTCATGAGATCAGACCCCGCATCAGGCTCTGTGCTCAGTGTGGAATCCGCTAAAGATTCCCTCTCTTCCTCTGCCCTTCCCCCTACTCTCTCACTTTCTCCAGGATAAATAAATCTTTTTTTTTTTTTAATTTTTATTTATTTATGATAGTCATAGAGAGAGAGAGGCAGAGACACAGGCAGAGGGAGAAGCAGGCTCCATGCACCGGGAGCCCGACGTGGGATTCGATCCCGGGTCTCCAGGATCGCGCCCTGGGCCAAAGGCAGGCGCCAAACCGCTGCGCCACCCAGGGATCCCGGATAAATAAATCTTAAAAGAAAAAAAAGTAGCCGTTATTTAAAAAAAATAAATAAATAACAATAAGTGGCAGGCTTTTATTTATTTTTTTAATTCTTTTTTTAGTGGCAGGTTTTTAAATACATGGGTGCTAGGCTCATATGTACAACCAGTTAATAAGAAGATCCTAGTAAAATCAAAAGTAAACTACCCATTTGCCAGAAACATAGGGGACTTTTTCTGTCTGGGAAGATGGATAGCACAAAAAAGGGAAAGATGATCTCCTTTTCATTCGCTCATTTAAAGTACATCTATTGAAGGATTATTAAATGCAAGGCATCCTTCTAGGCACCAAGAATAAATCAGCAAGCAAAACAGACAAAAATCCCTGCCATCAGGGTTATATTCTAGTAGTATGTAAATGGACACTACAGCATACCACCCTTACCTCTTCTGCATTCCAAATGACTTCTGTAAAGGAAAGTGATAGTGCCCTGTAATGTTGGTATCTTGCTGAAAGTTTTATTACTTTATTAGAAAAGTGTGGTTTAGTGTAGCTTCTTAAAATAGTATCCTGGAAACACAGCAAAATATCAATATGTTCTATCCTGCTAAGCAATTTAATAAAACGGATTTACTCCACTGTCTACACATGACCTGACAGGCACTTAAAACAAGTACAGGTCATACAGATGACCTCTTGCAGGATCCCAGGAGACCGCCTGGTACACTCCTATTTTATTAGAGACATTAATAACTTCAACTCTGAAACAATAGAGACCATTAACGTATTTATATAGTTTTCTGCTAGAGAAATCATGCAAGATTAAAAAAAAAAATCATCTATAAGATCAGTGGAAAGTGGCCCAACAGCAGTGTCCTCATCAAGAATGATCTCTGTATTCAAAAATACAACCCTAAAGCAAGAGAAAGTGAATGTGGGTAACAAAGAAGGACAAAGGCTCTTACATTCTTGTTATCGTTTAACAGCTAAGCTAGATTCCTACCTTCTTTTGGGTTCTGCTTAAATTGTGCAGAAAGAGAAGAAAGAAAGATGACATCTCTGTCCCGGTCCTTCCAGGAGACACGAAAGATCTTACAGACCAGCTGTAAGGCCTGTTCTTCAGATACTTCAGAACCCGAGGAAGGCTCCTTGTGAGGAAGAAGATTTAGGGGTTAATTTTAATAATTCATTTACTAGTGAGGATATTTTAGAAATGCATACAGTAGTTCACCCACTGATTTTGGGAAAAATAAACTTGATACTATGACTTCAAAGTTACAACATGGAGGTTTCATGAGGTTACAATACAGGGGGAGGATAAAAGAGTAGGGGCATTATCTATTAATCCTATTTGTTTACTTTTATGAATGCCAAAGGATCAGGTTAACATTAGCATATAACTAATTTTCATCCAAAAAATGTTCCATAATTTAATGTTACCCACTAGTTTTTGTCACAGATAAAACATCATATATATAAAAGAACTTTGTAAACATGCAAGAACTCTATAAAATAGAGCATCATGCCATTAGAAGACCACAGTCCAACAAATGACCATCACCATGTGCTGCTGGACACTCCCAATTCACTGCACAGAAAGTGATGTAGTTGTCTCTACCAGTTAGACACCCTGACACCCGCCAAAACAGAATACCTCTCTGGCTAAATATAGGGAACTAAGCTCAGATGATAACAAAATATAAAGACTTCTTGTTGTAAATGAACTTCTAAGTGCTACTAGATTTCACATAAAACGGTCCAATGGCCATGTACGTATGGGATTTCTTGCTTCAATTCCCACCTATTTTCTGCAGAATACTACAAAAGATATGATGATCTACTTGAGTAACTCAAACAAAAGACCAACAGAAATTGTTCATATTACTGCTAAATTCATTCTCATTACAGACAAATTCACTGGTAGAAATATGGATCTGATACCAAGGTCACTGGAGGATCTGACCAGATGAAAGAAGTGAGCTCTCCTTACATTACAGCAATCTAGGCTATACATTTCTCCTCAAAAGAAAGAGAGCCATTTAAAAAGGGTTTGTCGATTTGGGGCGGCCCACTCTAATCAGCTCTACAGATGTAAGAAATGAGTGTCTGTTTATATTACCTGTACTAAAAACAGAAGCAAGGGCTTCATCTCTTACCAACCTTATCGCTGAGGCTCCTCTTTTCTCTTCGATCGTTTTCATCAACCTCCATATTTTCTATTCCTGAATCCACATCCACCTGGGACATGCTTTAAGTATAAAAGACAAATAAGGCTTTTACCTTTTATAAATCCACCCAATGTCATAGCTCCTGGTTGAGGAAAAGTTCTCAAATATCAGTCAAAATCAGCCAGGAAAACAAAATAATACAGGTTCATTTTTTTTTTCTGATTGACTTTTAAGAGTTCTTCATACACTAGGATGTAAACATTCTGTCTATCCTACTTGCTAGAAATATTTTTCCTAAGTTGGCATTTTCTTAGACTCACTTTCAAAAGCAAATTAGAACATATTTTCTATACATATTATTTTAAAATGGTATACCTACAATAGGAGCCTGATTACAAAAATCTGGTTAAACACATTATTTTTCCCACTTTAATTTTCCCAGCATCATTTATGGAAAAGACCATCCTTTTTACACAAATATGAAATCACCTCTCATAGGTCCAATGGCCATGTACGTATGGGTTTTTTTCTAGATATTCATTTCTGTTTCATTGGATAATCTGCCTATCCCCAGACAAAAACCACTCTATCTTACTTGCTAAAACTTCACAATAAACCTTGCTATCTGCTAGGTCAATGTCTCTACCTTACCCTCCTACTTCAACAGAGTCTTAGCCATTATTGGCCTTTTGCTCTTCCATACATACTTAAGAATCAGCTTCACAGATTCCTTAAAAATGCTATTGGCATTTTTCACTAAAATTTCATTGGCTCTAGAGATCAAAGTGGGGAGAAATGACATCATTATCTTAGAGTCCATGGACAAGCGTCTCTCTTCAACTATTTAGGCCTTCTTTAAGGTCTTTCGACAAACTTTTTTTTTAAAGTAGGCTCCACACCCAGCAAGGAGCCCAATGCGGTCTCAAACTCATGACCTTGAGATCAAGACCTGAGCCAAGATCAAGAGTCAGATATTTAACCAACTGAGCCACCCAGACGCCCCTGGTCTTTCAATAGACTTTTACAGTTTTCTCCATAACTTTTTCACTTCTTTTGCTAAATTTATACCTAGGTACCATAGATTTTTAAATGAAACTGTGAATGGTACCTTTTTAAAAATTAAGTTCTCTAATTTCTTGTTGCTAGTCCATAGTAATGTAACTGATAGAGACCACTTAAAAGCAACTTGTTTACTTATACGTAGATTTACTAGGTAGAAAATAATTTCATCTCCAAATAATAACTTTTATTTCTTCCACTCTAATCTTTGTTTTTGTTTTACTGCACTGGGTAGGAACCCTGTGTTGACCAGACGGAGAAATAGCAGCCATCTTTGTATCATTTCCTGATTTTAAAGACAGTGTTTCTAATTTCTCGCCCCTGAATATGAGAGTTCCTGTAATTTCTTGAGACGACCTTCATATTAGTCAGAATAAGGTAGACTATGCTGTGGTTACACACACACACACACACACACTTGGAAATCTTAGAGGCTTAATACTATAAGGGTTATTTCTTGCTTACGCAAAGTCTGGTGAGAGTGAAGCATCCTTACTCCATCTTTAATCTATGCCATCTGCAATACACAGCCTCCAAGGTCACTGGAGCAAGAGAAGAGAGGGATGGAGGAGGAACATCGGCTCAACTGCCTTCGCCTAAAAGTGACACATGTCACTTCCACTCACAGTCTATTGGACAAAAACTAGTCACCTGGCCCCCAATCTAACTGCAAAGAAAACTGGAAATTCAGGAGAGCATGTGGAATATTCGCTGAACTCTGTCTCTGCCATATTGTCAATTTAGGATGCATCTTTCTGTTTTGTTCGTGAAGATTCTTATCATGGACTGATGTTGAATTTTATCAAACTTTTCCAACTACCAAGATTATATGTTTTTTCTCTTTAATATATAATGTGGGGAATGATATTTATAGATTCACTAATGTTGCACCCTCGCATTCCTGAGATAAACCCAAGTCACTCATGTTATTTTATGGTATTACTTTAAACTAAACTTACAATTGAAATATCTGTACAGACCTATCCACAGATGATCATGTGTTTGGCTGAATAAAGCTTCACAAAAGAAACATACTGATGTACTCAATCAGCATCCACATCAAGAAACAGAGCATTACCAGCACCCCAAGAACACCCTGATGACCCTCCCACTCACAATCACACTAGCCCACAGCAACCACTATCCTGGCATCCAGCCCCACAGAAGTTTTGTCTGCTCTTTATCTGTTACAATATCTGATCTGTCACTATCTCAAGATTTTTGCAAATATGTTCATGAGCATGATTACCATGTAATTTTTTTCTTTTATATTATTCTTGTCTGGTTTTGATATTAAGGTCTTATTAGCTTTGTAAACTGAGTTGGTAAGTATTCCCTATTTTAAAAAATTATCTGGAAGAATTTGTGTATAACCGGAACGGTAGAATTTGCCCACAAAATTATATGAGCAAGATGCTTGCTTTGGAAAATTTTTAAATACTGATTCAATTTATTTCATGGTTTTTGATCATTTAGGTTTTCTTTTTCCTCCTGAGTCAATTTTGGGAGAATTAGGTTTTTCTAGAAATTTGATTTTCATCCAAATTCTAGGCTTATTTGCATGTTGCATATTTATATTTTTGCATGGAACTCTCTTTTTTATTAATAATAAGCACTACTGAGATTCCCTTTCTATGCAGGCATTGTTCTAGTTGTCTGAGAGGTCAATGAACAAACAAAAGAGACAAAACAATCCCTGTGTCATGGAGCTTACCTTCTAGTTAGAGGGTAACATATAATAACATAATATTAGACCTCTAACCTCTAGTTAGAGGGTAACATAACAATAACATAATAAATAAGCAAAACATCATATGATAACTGCTATGGAAAAATTAAGGAAAAAAGATTGTAAATGCAGGCCTTTTCATTTTAAATGGGGTGATCATCACTGAGAAATGCCACATGAATACAAATAGGAGGCAGTTGGCCATGCACATATCCAGGGAAAGAGTCTTTTATTTCCAATACTTATTTACAATCTTTTTCTTTGTTTCATTTATATTTTAGCTTTATATTTTCTTCTAAGGACCACTTTAGCTACAACATGCAGCTCATAACCTGAAATATTTCTTATTGTTCAGTTTTAGATTCTTTCAAATTCCCATTACGATCTCTTTGATCTAATTTTGTAGCATGCTCTGTTTTAAAAATTGCCAAATGTATGAAGGAATTTTTAAAAGTTTTTTTCCTTTTATTAATTATCTAATTTAATGTCCTCATCAGAAAACATGATCTATATCATGCTGCCTCCTGAAACTCTCCGGTTGTTGAGTATTAGGAAAGAATGTGTATTCTCCAACTGCAGAGTGCAAAGTTCTTTATCTGTCAGTTAGATCAATCCTTTAGCTGTGCTGTTTAATTTGTTCATATGCTTACTGATGCTCATTCCTTCTGATTTACTGATGGATGAAAGAGATGGTTAAAATCTCCCATTATGATCATATGCCACTTTCTCCTCAGTTCTACTGTTACGTGCTTTATTGCTGTTGCTGTCCTATTACCAAGTGCATATACTTTGGAAACTGTTATATCCTACTATTAAACAGTACACAGTATTTATTTCTAATAATATTTTGCGCCTTAAAGTCTAACTTATGAGTATTAATTTACTCCAATTTTCTTTTAATATTTGTGTGGAATATCTTGTCCCTTTCTTTCACAGTCAATGAAAGACTGAAGATCTATCTAACCTAATGTTTCAGGTGTGCCTTCTGTAAACAAGGATAAAGCTGGGTTCTGTTTTGTTTTTATCCCGATCTAAGCCTTTTCACGGTAATTCACTGTGACTACTGACAAATTTCATTTCTTTCGACCTTCTTATTTTGTGCTCTTTTTTAAAACTCATAAAACACAAGTTTCTTCCCTCCTTTTATTTATTTTTTAAGATTTTATTTATTCATGAGAGAGATAGAGATACAGAAAGGCAGAGACATAGACAGAGGGAGAAGCAGGCTCCACGCAGGGAGCCCAGTGTGGGACTCAATCTCAGGACTCCAGGATCACGCCCTGGGCCAAAGGCAGGCGCCAAACTGCTGAGCCATCCAGGGATCCCCTCGTCCCTCCTTTTAAATTGACTTAAATCCCCCCAACTTCCAACCCTCATTTTGTATTTTCCCTTTACTGGTTTGGAAGGTATACTCCATTCCTGTTCTTTTGGTGGCTACCCTTGAAATTTTATCAAGTATCCTTAATTCAAAATCTAAAGTGGGCCAGGATCTTCACACCTTTCTCAAGTACAGAGACCTTAGAGCTAGCTCTAATCACTCCTGCTTCTGGCTTCCCTGCTATGCTGTCTGGCATGTTACATCTAACTCATTTTTCAACTTCTCTCTCCCAATATTATTTTATATACCATTACTACAGTTTTATACCACCAGTGTTTGTTTTGACTTACCGCATTTATTATTTTCTTCACTCATCCTACCTGCTTGCATCTCAGACATTAGCCCTGAGATCATTGTCCTTTTTCTTCAACTACATTTGTTCAAAGTTGGGGATTCTTCTGGTGGCAGACTATCAGGTTGTTTTTGTTTGTTGAATCTATAAGTGTCTTTATTTCACTCTTGCTCCTGAAAGACAGGTGCACAAGGGTACACAATTCCTAGCGGACAGTTAACTTACTTTCAGCATTTTGACACTTACTCCTCCGTGTGACTTCCGTCACTCATTCATCTAATTATGGTTCTTTGGTAGATAATTTATTTTCTCTCTCTGGTTGCTTTAAAGATCTTTTGTCTTCAATGTTTGGAAATTTGACTATAAAATGTCCAGATATGAATTTCTCTTGGTTTAATCAGCATGTGAGTTGCTGAGCTTTTTTAAATCAGAGAATTTATATCATTTATCAACTCCAGAAAAATTTTTACCTATTTATCTTTTTTGATAATGGCTTCCAAACCAGTAGAGGAAAAAACATGGAATTAAGAGGGGTGTGGTGAATTGCTCTAAGTCTCTCTTTTCTCTCTTTTTGATATTTCTATTAGGTATATATATCGGCTGTGTGTCCATTATATCTCTAAATATCTTGCATAGTTTTCATCTCTTTTTCTCTTGGTGATACATTCTGGATAATTTCTTCAGCTCTACTATTTAGTTTGTTAATTCTCTAGCTACGTCAAATCAACTGTTTTAACTTTCACATCAAGTTTTCAATTTGAATTACCTTTTCATTTCTAGAAATTCTGTTTGGTTCTTTTTCAAATGTACTTCGTTGTTTTCATAGTTGCTTTCCCCTTATTTATGTTTTCAATTCCTTTGTAATTTATTTAAACATATGTATTTTGTACTCTGTATCTGGTAATTCCAAAACCCAAAAATCTCTAGATGAATAATTCTGTTGTTCCTGATTCTGTGGTATCTTACTCATAGTGGCTTTTATCTAGTGTGTTCTGTGATTTTTGACCATGAGCTCCCACTTCTTGGAAACTTTTCTAAGGAAATTCTCTGAAGACATAGCTGATTTATGTTTAGTTCTACCAGATGCCTTACAGGAGGTATAGGCCTGGCTCCATTGTATATATGGTAGTCTTAGTTTGAGGCTTTTCAGACTATATCAGTAGTGTAAATCTAGGTGCTAAACCCATATGAAGTCATCCACTGGCCATGAAATTTCAGAGATGACTTGATTTTTTAAAAATATATCTATTCAGTGCAAAGGTAATAAGAACATGATTGTTTTTTGCTCTGTGGGGTTGATTTTTTTCTACTTGATCTTTTTCCTGAGAATGCAGTCCTTTTTAAATTCTTACCTAATGTGAGGTGATCTCTGATTTGGCCCTTACCTCAACCTCCCCAAGTGCTGAAGCTCTATTCCAGTGCTTCTTAACCTTTTTCATATCATCACAAACATAGAAAATAGTATTTTTCTGGTCCACTGACATAAACCGTGGGAGCTGCTTCAGGGCAGAGAAGATGGGTCCTGGGAAGGAGGGGGAGTCCTGGCCTGCTCAAGGAATAAAGGAATCAATACCTCAGCCACTCTATCACCCACTCATGGCACAGACAGACTCTGCTCTAGGACATCCTTACCTTGAGGCTCCTAAGATTTGTGTGTCTTACCTGTCTGTACCCTTCCAAACTTTTAAATTTCACTGATCAGTAAAACTTTGAAGACATTTTTAGGGACTGACATATACTTGCCAACATGGTATGTACAAAATAAAGACATCAGAAAAAAATATTTTTAAAAATATTTTACCACTTATACCATTATTTCATAAAAGACATTTTAATACCAAAACCAAAAAAACTTATAAAGAATATTTCAGAATAATACAAAGACTTATAAATCTCATAGATCTTACACTAGTTTGCTAAGGACTGGCATAAATCTCTGGGCTGGCCCTTGGAATTAGTGGACTGGAATGACTGAATCTTTCCCTTTCCATAAATCCAATAGCTTATTGGAAAACTGGCTTACTTTACCTTTTTTCACAAGACACCCCATCGATATCCATGCTCTGGGAACGTGAGAGAGACTGAGATTGGGTTTCAAGGCTATTGGAGGGCGAGCTGCTGAGAGAACTGACTCCTTCACTGCTCTGGCTTCGGTGAGCTACTCCTACCCAGAAAAGACATGAAAAATTAAGTTTCCTATGAAGTCACATTAAAGCCATTTGTTTTTTGTTTTGTTTTGTTTTTTCATTATAGTCATTTGTAATGGCTACAGTATTAACATACACAATCAGCATTTTTACCATCACAACAGTCAGTAAGTGAGGAACCAGGAGATCATGCTAAATGTTTAATATTAAAATCAGAAACATCAGCAAGAAATCATAGTTTATCCAATATATGCCATATGAGGTCAGTGATCCAGCTACATTGGATAGCTAAAACTGACTCTTCATCACTTATTCTTTCACCAATTCAAATATGGTCCCTGAATACAGATTAGCTTCCATGATTGTCCAGAAAAATCCTTGAAATGTACCAAAAGTAAGATAAATTAATAAATGACTACAGAAATATATAGATGGATAGATGTGATACAGCAAATATACCAAAATGTTAATGGCAGGATCTAGATGGTGGATATACAGGTGTTCACTGCAAAATTCTTTTAACTTTGCTTTATCCTTAAGATTTTTACAATAAAATGCTGAAAACATGCAAATAGAGCCATCTAAGTAAGCAATATCCTTAAATACAGATCAATTCACTTATTCATTGAACATCTCATGATGTTCTCTCATGAGAGCCTACAGTATAGTGAAGAACAGCCATGAGTACAGGGCAGATTATTCCTTATCAATGTCTTTAAAACCATGTTTTTCTCATATAATTAAAAAAATACTTTACAAATATCTTTCCATGAAAAAAAAAAAGTTTTACCCAGCCATCTGCAAGTACTTTAAAAAACGTAATACTTATGTTGATGTAAAGAATATGTGACCAACATTAAAAACAAAAACAAAAAAACACAACTTGAATTACCATTTGTAGCGGAAATAAGTACCGAGTGGATAAACTTGAACCCAGCAGTCCAAGAAAGTAAACTTGCCACCCTTTCCAGTCTCTCACTGAAGAATATCAGAAAAACATTCATCCATTCCTGATAGCAGGTTTGAAGTATGCCTGTTTATTAAAGTTTCTGCAGGACTCATGAAAGAAAAGAGAAGCAAAATCCTCACTATTCTACCTAGACTCATGGAGAATTCAGAAAGCATCTAATCTGGCAAGAACTCTGAAATAAGCTTGGAGAAGAGAGTAGAACTTTCAAGTCATGAATTCAAGAATGTAACCCAAAGTAAGTTCTCAATAACTATTTACTGACAGAATAAATAACACAGTTTCAACAAGTTTCTTAAGGAGAATATTATTTTACCTATCACAATGAAAGGTCTTTTTTTTTTCTAAAGACTTTGTTTATTTACAGAGAGAGAGTGTATAAGCGAGTGCAAGCAGGGGGAGAGGCCGGGGGAGAGAGAAAGAGAATCTCAAGCAGACCTACACTGAGTACAGAGTTTGATATGGGGCTCGATCTCACAACTCTGAGATCATGGCCTGAGCTGAAATCAAGAGTTGGACTCTTAATCAACTGAGCCACCCAGGCGCCGCTAACAATTGTATTATTTTTTTTATTATTATTTATTTACGATAGTCACAGAGAGAGAGAGAGAGAGAGAGACAGAGACACAGGCAGAGAGAGAAGCAGGTTCCATGCACCGGGAGCCCGATGTGGGATTCGATCCCGGGTCTCCAGGATCGCGCCCTGGGCCAAAGGCAGGCGCCGAACTGCTGCGCCACCCAGGGATCCAACAATTGTATTATTTTTAAAGATTTTATTTACTTATTTGAGAGAGAGAGAAAGAGAAAGAAAGCAGGAGCAGGGGGAAGCACAAGGGAAAGGGAGAAGCAGACTCCCCGCTGAGCAGAGAGCCCGACGTGGGGCTTGATCCCAGGACCCTGGGATTATGACCTGAGCCAAAGGCAGATGCTTGACTGACTGAGCCACCCTGCTCCTAACAACTTTAAATAAAATTAATTAATAATAAAGTTCAAGGGATGCCTGGGTGGCTCAGCAGTTGAGTATCTGCCTTCAGCTCGGGGTGATACCAGAGTCTCGGGATTGAGTCCCACATTGGGCTCCTTGCGTGAAGCCTGCTTCTTCCTCTGCCTGTGTTTCTGCCTCTCTCTCTCTGTTATGAATAAATAAAATCTTTAAAAATAATAATAATAAAGTCCAATAATTTTTATGGGTTATCAACTAAGTAGCTTTAAAATTTCTACCTTAAAAAACTAGTTCTAAAATTACTGGTGGTTCAGTCAGTTAAGCATCAGGTCAGGTCATGATCCCAGGGGCCTGGGATCAAGCCCCACATCAAGCTCTCTGCTCAGTGGGGAACCTGCTTCTCCCTCTCCCTCTCTTTCTCAAATAAATAAATAAAATCTTAAAAAAAATTAAACTAAATTGTTTTAAAAAGCTGTAACATAGCATACTATGCTATACTACGTGTACAGTAACCCTACAGTAATACAATGCCAGAGCATACCAAACAGTACAGAATATTGTTTGCAATATTTTTATAAACATCAAGGGTATCACCTGAATTCTTTTTTTCCCATACCCTCCATATGATCTTCATATCCTGAGACCAGTAGGGCAATCCTCCCCAGAATTTATTATGTATTACAGTGTTCCTCAATCTCTACATACCATCTACAATCTGGAGTGACCACACTGCTTTCTTAGACTTAAAAAATGGATGGTATCTTTGATTTTATTTCGAATCAACAGAAATTAAATATCGTGGGTAAAACCAAATCAAAGCAACAGTACAAAATATCACTTTGTCCTATGGTGCTCCCTCTCTCCCACCCTAACTTGGTCAGGAAATTGCTGTCAGGAAGCCAAGTTTCAAGGAATGGAGATTTTTCCCCCTCTTCTTCATCTCCATAAAAGCAGATATTGAAGATTTAAAATAGAGATAACCTCCTCTGATTCTCCTTTACAAGATGAGAAATTCTCTGCCTATGAATTTACAAAACAAGTCTCAAAAAGGGAGGGTGCGTGTAACGAAGAATGGAGAAAGCCATGTCTGCTTAATAAAATATGAACTACAAACTTTCAAGATAGCAGCTTTCCAAACCTTTATTACTATTAAGAGCTTGTTAAAGGAAAATTATACATTCTGGGCGGGAAAGCCGTAATTTTAAAGGAGATAAGGAGAATTTTACTTCTCTAAGATTTTCCTCCCAATACTGCAGTTTTCCTCAATGCTATTCCCTTTTAGGTATAAACCAGACCAAATGCCTATGTACGCTGTAGCACTGGATCTAGTCCAGTATTTTACACACACACACACACAGGCTTGTTAAATTCTAGTATAAAAAGAAGCAGAGGGATGCCTGGGTGGCTCAGCGGTTGAGCATCTGCCTTTGGCTCAGGGCGTGATCCCGGAGTTCCGGGATTGAGTCCCACATCGGGCTCCCTGTGAGGAGTCTGCTTCTGTCTCTGCCTATGTATCTGCCTCTCTCTGTATGTGTCTCTCATGAATAAATAAATAAAAATCTTTAAAAAAAAATAAAAAATAAATGAAAAGCAGAGAATTGCCAAAAGGGACCTTAAAACCCCAATAAAGCTGTTACGAAGGTGTGTGTGTGTGTGGTGGGGGATGTCTTTAAAGGTCTTGGCCAATCTTCTTTTACAGATGAGAATACTGAGATTTATGAAGTCTAAGAACTTCTCTTAGCAAGTTAGAAACAGAGGCAAGATTAAAATACATGTGTCTTGACTCCAAAGAAAATGCTATTTCTCCTATCCCAAACTCCTGAACACTTCTTTGATCACAGCTATTTTAAACTAAAGCTATATGTTTCATACATTCTAAAATTATAAAAGCAAAACTTAAAAAGATATTAGTGTTATAAAAAGAATCATTCATTCTACTACTAATCAAACTTCTAAGCTAATTTACATAGATCCTGACAATGAACTAAGCTAAAGGGTTAACATTCATGGAAAACATAAAATACACTCGTAGTTTATTTGGCCAATACCAAACCTCATTCCTCAAAACTACATATGATAAGTATATTCTATTCCATAAAGTCAAATGATACGTTGAGTCAGTAGCTAATTTCCTAGTGAAAACATTTTGTTCTTGTGAATAAACACAAATAAAATGAAATTTCAAACCTATAAAGAAAAATAGTGGTACCTAAAATATTAAGAGAAGAAAATCAGTAATTCAAATTAGAAAAATGCTTTGATCTTTACTTATGAGCTACAGTATTATTTTCCTTAATGTCAAAAGGGTGAGTCATGCAAAGAATCATACACCTGGAATCAAAAGACCTTGACTGCTCCTTAGGGAAATGGTAGAGTCTATGGCTGGTGCAGAGAAAAGACAAGATGAGCCTGGAGCATCTTACAGTGCCAAAGAGAGAGTATTCAAAAATACAAAAAGATGAGCATACCAAACAGAAGAGTCAATCCAAAAGAGCTCCCAATGGCCAAAACTAGAACAATTTGTGTAAAAGAACGCTAAATAAATAATATAGCAATTTGAAGTATAACTCAAAGTACAAAATAAATATACATGAGTTCATACTGATATAAGTAAGGATTAAATCATTAACTTGGGAGAAGGCACCAATGTCCCTTACAGAAGAATTCCACATAACATATATCTACATGTGGACATTTCCCACTCAAGAAGGTAAAAACCTTAATTCCCACTACTTAAATGGGGTGGGCTGGACTTAGGAACTCAGAGTCTGGAAAGGGAAAAAAATCATAACTTCACAGTGGAGAGACCTGTGTTTAATAATCAGTTTAATCAGTTTAATCAGGTGGCGAAAGTGAATACCACCAGGAGTGTGGTATGGACGGTTTGCACCCCAGAGAAGAAGTGATAAGACAGGCACTTCGCATGTGTGATTCTCTCCCCTCAAAATACCAAACAAACCCCATTCTAATCAGGTGAAAAACATCTGGCAAAACCAAATTAAAAGATACACTACAAAATGCTCTTCAAAATTGTCAAGATAGGGATCCCTGGGTGGCGCAGCAGTCTGGCGCCTGCCTTTGGCCCAGGGCGCGATCCTGGAGACCCGGGATCGAATCCCACATCGGGCTCCCGGTGCATGGAGCCTGCTTCTCCCTCTGCCTGTGTCTCTCTGCCTCTCTCTCTCTCTCTGTGACTATCATAAATAAATAAAAATTAAAAAAAAAAAACAAAAAACAAAAAACAAAATTGTCAAGATAATGAAAAACACAGAGAGACTAAGTAAGAAACTGTCACAGACCAAAGAAGATTCATCTTTAGTTAACAGTAGTACACCAAAGATTTTTATAATTTCAGGTCTCACAATTAGGTCTAGTTCTTCATATATTTTAAACATTAACCATTTATGAGATATATGACCTGTAAAAATTTTCTCTTATTCTGTAGGTTTTCATTTTGTTGATGGTTTCCTTTGCTGCACAGAAGCTTTTTACTTTGATGTTGTCCCATTTGTTCAGTTTTACTTTTGCTGTCTTTGCTTTTGGAGTTTGATCCAAAAAAACCATCACCAGGATTGACATCAAGGAACTTATTACCTATGTTTTCTGCTAGGAATTTCATGGTTTCCGGTCTCACATTCAAGTCTTTATCCATTTTGAGTTAATTTTTATGTATGGTGTAAGATAGTCTAGTTTCATTCTTTTGCATGTGGCTGTCCAGTTTTCCCAACACCATTTGCTGAAGGGACTGTCTTTCCTACATTGTACATTCTTGGATCCTTTGTTCTAAATTAGTTTACCATATATGAGTGGGTCTATTTCATAGGGATTGCACTGAATCTATAGATTGCTTTAGCTTAGTATGGACATTTTATTAATATTAATTCTTCCAATCCATGAGCACAGAAAATGTTTTCATTTATTTGCCTCTTCTTTAAATTCTCTCATCAGCATCTTATAGTTTTCAGGGTATAGAAACTCCTGGGCTAAATATATTCCCTGGTATTTTATTCTTTTTGATGCAACTTGTAAATGGGATTATTTTATTGCTTTTACCCACAGTTTGTTAAAAGTGTATAGAAACACAAGAGATGTTTTTGTATGATTCTGTATCCTGCAACTTTACCAAATTCATTTATCATTTTTAACAGTGTTTTGGTGGAGTCTTTAGGGTTTTTTACCTATAGTATCTAGATATCTGCAAATCTGCAAATAGTGAGAGATCTATTTCTGCCTTTCCAATTTGGACGTTCCCCTCCCCCTCTTTTTTTGGTCTAATTGCTCTGTTTAAGACTTCCAAAATGATATTGAATTAAAGTGGCAATAATGGATGGATAACCTTTTGTTCATAATCTTGGAGGAAAAGCTTTTGGCTTTCCACCATGAAGTATAATATTAGCTGTGGACTTATATATGACATTCTCTCTAAACCCACTTTTGTTGAGAGTTTTTCTCATAAATGGATATTGAATGCTTATTCTGCAAGCTCATATGATTTCTATCCTTTATTTTGCAAATGTGTGGCACATGATGCTGACTGGACCCTCCCTAGGTCCCTGAAAAAAATTCCACGTGATCACAGTGTGTGTATGATCTTTTAATGTACTGTTGATTTGGGTCAGTTAATATTTTGTCGAGGAGTTTTGCACCTATATTCATCAGGGATATTTGTCTACAATTTTCTTTTCCTGTGGTGTCCTTTTCTAGTTTTTGCACCAGGGTAATGGCTGGCCTCATGAAATGAGTTTGGAAGTGTTCCTTCTTCCTCTTTTATTGGGGGAAGAGTTTGAGAAGGATTGGTATTAATTCCACCAGGAATTAATTCCACCATAGAGTTCACCAGGGACACTGTCTTGTCCTGGACTTTTGTTTGTTGGGAGGTTTTTTGATTACTGACTCAATCTCCTCACTAGCATCAATCTATTCAGATTTTCTAACTTTTTCATGATTCAATCAATCTTAGAAAGCTGTATGTCAAAACATTAATTTTACTTAAATGCACTCCCTCAGACTCCAATTGGGAGACTGGAGACAGATGGCAATAAAAACTGCCAGTATATTCCCAAATCAAAAACAGAGAATGACTTCCTGGACACATGACCTACTATGAGCTCCACAGACAGAAGAGAAATATTAGATAGCTTTATTCGGAGTTTTCAATCTACTTAGGAAAACAAGATAAATGCACACAAAACTAAGAATGGCTTGCATAGCATGATTCCTAAGGATGACCAGTGCCTAGAAGGGAGTAGTGCCTAGAACAGGAGCAGAGGTTCTCTGAAAACATAAATGAAGGGGAGGCCTGATCAGAGGACCCTGAGAACTCCTGGATGACAGTATAGTTGCAAACATGGAGACAAGGCTTTTGAGCAGGTGCCATGTCTGATCTCTCACGCAAAGCCATCAATGCCCCAAGGGACAGGAAGTATATTTTATGGAAA
Organism: Vulpes lagopus; assembly: GCF_018345385.1. NCBI lineage: Eukaryota > Metazoa > Chordata > Mammalia > Carnivora > Canidae > Vulpes > Vulpes lagopus. The sequence goes on along the minus strand of NC_054833.1, from coordinate 89,771,201 downwards.
CCACTCTCACACACTATTGACTTCTGTGCCCTCGCTAGACTTGAAGGCATGATGTAAGCAGTGAAAACAGTAGTGTCATAATGCTCATGTCCCTGTGTGGGCAGAGTGCTAGTGGGCAGTTTGGATTCAGATGCAGCAGAAATTCAAGGACCAGGTTAACCTAAATAGGGATGAAAGAGAAGAAAGGGATCAATCCCAGGTTAAAACAGGAAGTTAGTTCCCAGAGCTACATACTTCTCACTAGTAAGCTGTCAGCACTTTTTCCAAACTCACAAAGTAACATGACCCTAGGAATAATGTTATATAATGCAGCCCATTATAATAAAATCATAGATAGAACAGCCTCCCCCTTTGGTGGCCAAAATACATGTAAAATATATCCTCTTTGGGTGCACAAAAAGCCACTCCAGTGAGATGAACTATCCGTGCCAATATAGGATACACCTGTTAAAACTAAAGCAAAAGATTCCAACCACCACCAGGGGCCTCCCGAGCCCTGCAGCCTGTGAGGGGTCCCAGTGCAGCTCTCTGGCCTCGGGACTTCTGCCTCGGCCTCTGGCCTCTAACTTGCTTTTTTTTTTTTTTTTTAAGATTTTATTTATTTATTCATGAGAGACACACAGAGAGAGGCAGAGACACAGGCAGGGGGAGAAGCAGGCTCCATGCAAGGAGCCCAATGTGGGACTCAATCCCTGGACCTGGGATCACGCTCTGAACTGAAGGCAGACACTCAACCGCTGAGCCACCCAGGGGTCCCTCTAACTTGTTTCTGAGTCACCCTTGAGCCCTCTCCTTTGCCCTCCCCCAAGCTATAGACCAAGTGGAAACAAGAACGCTTCCTTCTAAAGAAAAAAAAAAAAAGATTTAAATACCAGGTTAGCAACCAAGGATAGGATGAAAGGTTATAATTCTGTCATTGCTAATAGCATTCTTAGCCAAAGACAATTAATTAACTATAAAAGTGCAATTTTGCTGAAATTTCTACAAATGTACTATTTAATAATGATGTTCAGTATCAGATTTGGAGAAGGAAGTTGAAGGGAACTGAGATGACGCGCTCCATCCCAGGCCTTGTATCAATCATCACCAACCCATTTCTGCCCCAGGACCTTTGCATCTGTTGTTCCTTCTATCAGAAAAGAACGCCCAACAGATAACTACTTGGTGTGCTCCCCAGTTTCATTCAGGCTTCTTCTGAAATATCATCTTCTTAATGAGGCCTACAGTCAACTCTCTGAAAATAGCAATGCCTTCCTCCCCTGGCAATATAATTCTCTAGTTTCTCCACAATAATTCTCACCACCTGACAGATTTTATGGATTGTTTGCTTTTTTTTAATGGTTTTTAAAAACTGTTTATCTTCTCTCACTGGACTACAAGCAATGTGACCAAGAACAGAAACTAACAGACTCATGAGAGGATTTAAATAAATAGGCATTAAATGAAGGCTGCATGAATTTATAGTGTTCAGTAAATCACTGATAACAACCAATATAAACTAAAATGTAAAACAGATTATAAAACATGTCGAACAAATCTGGTGGGTTTAGAGTAATAACTGCAATGGATATGGAAGGATGTTTTGTTTTCAGAAGTACTAATCCTGTGTTGTTGTTTTTTTAAGACAGAATTTTCAATCAGATAAATACTTGGGTGAAAATCCTCCCAGTTAACTACCATAACTGGGAGTGTGAGGCAGAGAGATGACCTGTGGCTGAACTGTGTTGGATGTGGTGCGCCAGCTCGAACTCCAATGAGGACATCTCCTCCTGGGCCCTCTGACACCCCTATTAAAGCCTGTCCATCTTTGCCTGCAGCCCTAGCTCCTAATACAGTGCCTAGCACATAGAAGCCATTAAACGAGTATTTGAATTCATAAATGGAAGCAGGACAAAGACTATTTTCAAACATAAGAATAATTTAGATTAAATTATTACTAAGTATATTAAAGACTAGCAGTCAGACAGAGGAAATGGCTTCTGTGTTTCTAATCCAAACCCTGGAACTAGCCCAGATGCCAAACATATCATTTGGGCTTCTTACTTATTCCAAACAGGCCCCCCCCTTGTTCATTTCTGCTCCCAGAGCAGAAGCTCTTTATAAAAGATGGAAACAGAATTAAGGGGGTTGAAATTATAGTAGCTGTTTGATTAGCTACTAGATCTTTTATTTAAAGCATTTAACATAGAAGTACATAAATGATTATGTCACAATCTTTAAAAATATTGTGATAACTATATTTCTATATAATTGGTTTCCTTTGTAATCTTATGTTTTATTATATGCATTTAAAAATATACTCTGAGATGCCAATCAAAGGCTTCATCAGTTTGCCAGAAGAACTCATGAAAAGACAACAATCTTTTAAGAACTCCGGCTTGAGAGTGTAGAAAAGGCATCCAGGGAACTTGTTCCACTCAAGCTAATAATTCTGTCAACATAAAATCAGCTGGTAAAGGATTTACTGGGGGACTCTTGGACAAGAATGGCCATGTCTTCGGAGAGGTCATGACAGCCAGGAAGGGTAGGGCTTTAGCTCGATATATTCAAGATGTCTAAGGGGTAGACATCAAAGGAAACAGAAAGAAGAGAAGTATAATATCAAAACAAGACTGGAAAATAAAAATCATCCAACAGGGTTAAGAATTGCCAAAGGCTGGGCAATCACGGAACAATCTAAAAACAGGGGAAGGAACTAGGAAAACCAGTTCATCCTCCCAGGAATTTAATAAGCACAGATTTTTAAAAGGAAACAAAAGAACATCTTCTCCTGTATTGGATGGTAAACTCTTCCAGGAAAGAAAGGGAGCCTCACTCATCTTTGCATTCCCATGACCTAGCACTGGGTCTGCCGTAAGCCCTGAATAAACGCAGGCCGAACCGACACGTAAAAGCAACATAATCAATCATGACTGTAAAAAAAAAGTGGCAATCAGCTGTAGGAAAAATATTACCCATAGTCATAAAGTTTTAAGACAGCCAAAAGCAATGTTATATTAACAATGTCATAAAAAAATAAAAAGAATTAAGAAATGTCTGAGCATGATAAATGTTAAATTCAGAATGGATCTGCTGGTGTTGGGGATAGGTGTGGGGAACCAGAGATTCCATCGGGGGCTCACAGGAGGTACTATGTCTCATGGATGCTACCTATTGTGTATGTCCAGAATATTCTGTAAAAACTTTTTGGTAAAATTTTAGAAAAAAATAGGCTTAAGGATTTTTAAAATTCTGCTCAGAGTGCCAGGAAAAGCAAAGAGACAGACTAGAGCTGATCGTGGTGAAAGAGTAATATTACAGTAAATGTTCTCTAACTAGAACTCAAGGGGCGCCTGGGTGGTTCAGTCAGTGAAGTGTGCAACTCTTGATCTTGGGGTTGTAACTTAGAGCCACAATGGGTGTAGAGATTACTCAAAATAAAATCAGTTAATCAATCAATAGAACTCAAGTCTTATTTTGCATCTAACATTCCCCCCCCAAAATATCTTTTCATTCACTCAGTCACTTAACTGACTGTGTGGCTGACATAATACCTACTATGTGCTAGCATGGTTCTGGGAATGAACAGCATTGATAAGGTCCCTGCTCTAACCTTATACTCTAAAGGGAGGAAGGGATGGTGATTAAAACAGCAACAACAAAAAAGTCCATAAATGGTACTTCCACGGGGAAGCAAGGTCTTTGCAGATGTCATTAAGTTAAGATGAGGTCCCTAATACAATAATTGGTATCCTTGCAAGAAAAGGGAAACTTAAACACAGACACACGCAGAGAGATGGCCATGAAAACACAAAGGACAGTGGAGTGGTGCGGCCATAAGCCAAGAAGAGCCAAGGATGACCAGCAACCAACAGAAGCTAGAAGAGTCTTCACTGGAGCTTTCTGAGGAAGCACAGTTCTATCTATACCTTGACTTTTGACTTCTACCCTTCAGAATTGTGACAGAATATAATTCTGTTGTTCCAGGCCATCAAACTGTGATACTTTGTTATGGCGGCCCCAGTAAAAGGGTTGCAAAAGGTGGGATCACTGATGGGAGAAGCAACTTGCAGGACTCATCGCAGCTCCCCAAGCTTTGTGCTAATAACCTGTATCAGAAAGCATCTCAACTAAAAAGGCTGCCAAGTGACTGCCACATCACTCCTAGATGAGGAAGTCCTCACCACGGTGCCAGTTTACCCAGGATCTGTGTCTATCCAGAAAGCACTTCTTGATTCTAGAACAGAAGTTTCTCTTTCATATTCAGTGGATGGTAAATCTACCCACTGGCCCTCCATCTACCATCAAGGACCACAGAAAATAAGCAGTGGCCCTCCTCTTCCTCACAGTAACTTTTCACATTTTTTTTTTAAGATTTTATTTATTTGTTCATGAGAGACACACAGAGAGAGAGGCAGAAACACAGGCAGAGGGAGAAGCAGGCTTCATGCAGGGAGCCTGATGTGGGTCTCGATCCCAGGACTCCAGGATCATGCCCTGGGCTGAAGGCAGGCGCTAAACCGCTGAGCCACCCAGGGATCCCCGACTTTTCACATTTTTTAAATGAAAACCTATCATGTCCTCTTGAGATTTTTTTTTAAGATTTATTTATTTATTTATTCATGAGAAACACAGAGAGAGAGAGAGAGGCAGAGACACAGGCAGAGGGAGAAGCAGGCTCCATGCAAGGAGCCTGATGTGGGATTCGATCCCGGGTCTCCAGGGTCACACCCTGGGCTGCAGGCGGCGCTAAACCACTGCGCCACAGGGGCTGCCCTTGAGATTTTCTTTTAAGTTATATAAGTCTATGTTGTTTTGGTCATTTTCTCTTGTGAGTCACTTATTAATTCAGCAGATGAACTGATTTAATGTGCCGAGCACTGCTAAACACACTGGGATACTACAGTCGGTAAAAAAATCTCTGTACCGTGGCTTACACTTTAGTAGGAGAAGCAAAGGAAACAGGATAGACAAGTCATATATGTGCAACATGAGCTGGTGACAAGAGCTCAAAGACAAAGTATACATGTCAGGTAGAGGTAGTACTTCCAGACAGTGTGGCCAAAGCTGGTGACCCTTACATAAACATCTGAAGAGCTGAATGGAAAAGCCATGTAGATTTTTAGGGCCCCCAAGAGGGGTCATGGCTGGAATGTTCCAGGAAGAGCAAGGAAGCCTGTATGGCTGGAGCAGAGGCAGCAAGGAGGAGGAGCAGAGCCAAAGCAGGGCCAGGTCACACATAGCCTTGGGTGGAGGTGAGGACTTTGACTTTCATTCTTGATGAGGTGGGGAGCCAATGGAGGGAGTGAATAAAAAACTGACATTGCCCATCTTATGAGGTGCTTGTTTTCTATTTCATTTTGTTTAAACTTGTTTACTTAATAAATCTGTGAAAATTTGTTTATCCAACCTGCCAGGCGCATAGCTAATAATATCTAGCTGGCTGTGGTTATGAATAATGGTGGTTATGTGAGAAACATAATCAAGACTTCACAGCATAGAGGTGCGCTGCTCAAAACTAACCATCTAGAGCTGCCCAACTCTTCCATTAGTTTGTGATGGAGGCATAATGAGCTTGCTGTGAAAAATAACCCTTCTGTTCTACAAGCTTGTACCTGTGCTCCAGTGGGACCCAGTCTGGTACTATCCAAAGAGCCTGAAGTGAAGCCAGTGTAGGCATGGAGACAACAGTCAGAAGGCCACTCCAATAATCCAGGTAAGATATGTTCGTGTTCTAGACTCCTCATTTGGCTTACTACCTGTTTTTGTAAATAAACTTTTACTGAAACACTGCCATGCTCTTTCGTTTATATATTGTCTGTGGCTGCTCTTATGGTACAGAAGGAAAAACAAATAGATGTGACAGAGACTACAGAGTCTGCAAAACCAAAAATACTTACTATCTAGCCCTTTACAGAAAGTTTGCTGACTCCTGATCTAGAATATGAGGTAAAAAAGAAAAGGCAATGTTTTAGGCTTAAGCAACTTGAGAAAAATGAACTGCCATTTATTGAGATGGGATTCTAGGAGAAGACAAGATGTGAGGAAATATCCAGAGCTCAGTTTTGGATGTGTTAACTATGAGATGCTTCTGAGATGACGTCAGAGTCTGAGATTCAAGAACATTTCTGGGCTAGAAAAATCAACTGGGGACCAGCAGCTTGGAGATAACAATTAAAGGTGGAAAACCGGATAAAATCAGTAAGAGAATCAACACAGATGGAAAGAACAACAGGTTAAATATTGAGTCCTAGACCCCTGACATCTACAGGTCAGAGAAATGAAAAAGAACCATACAAAGCTGCAAGAAGAAACAGAAAGGATGAAAACCACGAGAGTGAGGATCTCAGAAAGCCAAAAGAAAGCATGTCAAGAAGAGGGCCAAAGCCCCATCACCTGAGGCTGTGATGGTGACTCAGAGCACAGTAGGCCTCACTCATGTGGATTTGAATTAGCAGTGGGTGCAAGGACAAAAGAAGGAGACAGAGGACAGGCAATTCATGCACCAGAAGTTTTGTTGTGATGCAGAGCAGAGCAGTGGGGTGGAAGCTGGCAGGGGAAATGAGATCAGGAGAGTTCCTTTTTATGTATTCCCATGATGGGAGTAGGAACAGCATGTATAATGACTGCTAAAAAAATAAGTTTTCTACTTGCAACAGAAACCCCTAGGAAGCAGGAAAGATGGGAAGTGCTGGGGCAATGGCTCTGAGTAGGGGAGAAGAGATGGCATCAGGGGACAGAATCCGGTAGGGGTGGGCGATTCAAACTTAACAAGACAAAAAAATTAAAAACAAAAAAAAAACAAAAAAACTTAACAAGAACCGGCCACACATACAGGCAGGCAGGAGGATGTGGGGATGGGAAGCTTATGGGAATCTCCTGTCATCTGCATCTAAGGTATGAGCATGACTCTGACATGGGCCTCCTTCCTGCCTGTTGCTGATGCAGTGAGAGCTCAGGCACCTTCCTTTCCCCCAGGTCTCCCCCAACAGTTCCCAGCATTTCAGGTGGGACTTGGTCATAGTGAGACAAACAGCACTGTCCGGTAGCACTGTTTCCAAGGAAAGGGTAAAAACCCAACTGGAATCCCGAGCCCTTCCCTTCTCAGAAGACCATCACAGCTTCTCAGAGGTGTACAGAGAATACATTTCAGGCAAACGCACTGTTTATAACTGATGATGTGGCATAAGCATCTCTCACTTTTATAATTAACAGAAGGATGTACAAGCATTTATGTTTACAAGGGGAAGAGTCTATAATGATGTCTAACAAGGCTTATGGTAACAGAAACTGCAAATACTTTTAACTGACAAGTTACTTAGTTCAGAAAAACAGATTATGTGGAAGGCAACTAAGGAAAAGTGCATTACCATGACTGCAGAACTAACAATCACATTAAATTATTTGATGACATGACAGTGAATGCAGGTCTGAATGCACCTGCTTTTTCAAAATTAGAATCCTAATCATAATACTAATTATAATGGTAATAATTCTTATGTTCAACAAAAAGTTCACCTGATAAAAGACAGATGTTTTCAAATATAGAGTATGCATCAATATAACTGTTTCCCAACAAAAAGTCCCAACAAAGGATATCAACCTTGAGCCCATTAATTATAAAGAAAAAATTTTCATAATAGTTAAATAATTGTCAATGAGATAGTTATAAAACATCCATCAGTAAAACTTTTACACCCTGAAAATTCAGAGTTACAAGACAATGTAAAATTTAAAAAAGGAAATTCATATAGAGACTTGTTATTTTGACCATTATTTCAATCTTGCATTTTCAGATGATTTTATCATACAAGAAAAGTACCAACCAAACTCAAAATCAGGTAAACCAAATTAAGTCTTAATCACTTTGCCATCGGTGATTAAGACCTGATCCTGTTTGAAACGAACGACGAAAGTCATGGAAAAGAAAACCATTAGGTTTAACACGTCATCACCAAAATGAATCGAGATTAACCAAACCCAATATAATGATCTTAACCTTTTAAACAACCGCTTGCAGGATTTTAAAAAGTTGCTGCCCAATTCATTTCACCTTATTGTGAGAATGTCACAACCTAGAAAGCTTCCTAGAAAGCTATGACTGAAATTATAAATGGGTCCCAGGTACAAAAGTAAGGCTTACCTGATGCACCTATAGGGGAGGTAGCTGGGGTCATGTTGTGGACATTGAGACCAAGGCTCTGGGAAGGGCCTGGGGCTGATGCTGCAATAGGAGGCCCCAGAGGGTTCTCCCTCTGGGGCGAGGTGAGTGGGGTGGTCGGCTGGGAGGTCTGTCCACCAGCAAGTCGTGCAAGGCGCCTCCGTCGGATCTACAACAAGGAGAAAAGACATTTGATTTTTCAACCACAGAAACACAATTCTGTCTGAGTCGAACAACATTAACATTGTCAGCAACCATAAAAAGCCAAACTGGAGTTTGTTTGTTTGTTTGTTTGTTTATTATTTTTTTAAAAAGCCACACTGGAGTTTAACAACTAAATGTACCTTGAGAAAAAAGGATTCGTTCAAAACAAGTAAGAACTTAGCATACTAGCACTTTCACAACCACCTCACTTTTTAAAAACTGCATCTGGGTGGCTCAGTGACCGAGTGTCTGCCTTCAGCTCATGTCATGATCCTGGAGTCCTGGGATCAAGTCCCGCATCAGACTCCCTAAAGGGAGCCTGCTTCTCTCTCTTCCTCCCTCCCTCTGCCTACGTCTCTGCCTCTCATTTATTCATGAGAGATACAGAGAGGCAGAGACGTAGGCAAAGGGAGAAGCAGGCTCCATGCAGGGAGCCCAATGTGGGACTCGATCCCGGGACGGGGACCTCAGGATCACGCCCTGAGCCAAAGACAGATGCTTAACTGCTGAGCCACCCAGGTGTCCCAAAATAAATTATTTTAATAAATAAATAAATAAAATAAAATAAAATAAAAACTGCATCTTATTGCCTTACAACCCCTGTTTATCACACTTCCTTAACTGATAATGTGAATCCACCATAAGCACACTATACTTTTAAACTGAATCTTGTTTTTTGTTTTTTTTTAAGATTTTACTTATTTATTCATGAGAGACACAGAGAAAGAGAGAGATGCAGAGACACAGCAGAAGGAGAAGCAGGCTCCATGCAGGGGAGCCTGACGTGGGACTTGATCCCCGGGTCTCCAGGATCACACCCTGGGGGGCTGCAGGCGGCGCTACAACGCTGCCCCCGGGGCTGCCTCAAATCTTGTTATTTTTTTTTATGAAAACATTTTTTTTTAAAATCATTATTTATTTATGACAGTCACAGAGAGAGAGAGAGGCAGAAACACAGGCAGAGGGAGAACAGGCTCCCGCACCTGGAGCCCCACTGGGACTGATCCCGGGCCCCAGGACCGCCTGGGCCAAAGGCAAGCACCAAACCGCGGCGCTACTTCCAGACAGTGTGGCCAAAGCTGGTGACCCTTACATAAACATCTGAAGAGCTGAATGGAAAAGCCATGTAGATTTTTAGGGCCCCCAAGAGGGGTCATGGCTGGAATGTTCCAGGAAGAGCAAGGAAGCCTGTATGGCTGGAGCAGAGGCAGCAAGGAGGAGGAGCAGAGCCAAAGCAGGGCCAGGTCACACATAGCCTTGGGTGGAGGTGAGGACTTTGACTTTCATTCTTGATGAGGTGGGGAGCCAATGGAGGGAGTGAATAAAAAACTGACATTGCCCATCTTATGAGGTGCTTGTTTTCTATTTCATTTTGTTTAAACTTGTTTACTTAATAAATCTGTGAAAATTTGTTTATCCAACCTGCCAGGCGCATAGCTAATAATATCTAGCTGGCTGTGGTTATGAATAATGGTGGTTATGTGAGAAACATAATCAAGACTTCACAGCATAGAGGTGCGCTGCTCAAAACTAACCATCTAGAGCTGCCCAACTCTTCCATTAGTTTGTGATGGAGGCATAATGAGCTTGCTGTGAAAAATAACCCTTCTGTTCTACAAGCTTGTACCTGTGCTCCAGTGGGACCCAGTCTGGTACTATCCAAAGAGCCTGAAGTGAAGCCAGTGTAGGCATGGAGACAACAGTCAGAAGGCCACTCCAATAATCCAGGTAAGATATGTTCGTGTTCTAGACTCCTCATTTGGCTTACTACCTGTTTTTGTAAATAAACTTTTACTGAAACACTGCCATGCTCTTTCGTTTATATATTGTCTGTGGCTGCTCTTATGGTACAGAAGGAAAAACAAATAGATGTGACAGAGACTACAGAGTCTGCAAAACCAAAAATACTTACTATCTAGCCCTTTACAGAAAGTTTGCTGACTCCTGATCTAGAATATGAGGTAAAAAAGAAAAGGCAATGTTTTAGGCTTAAGCAACTTGAGAAAAATGAACTGCCATTTATTGAGATGGGATTCTAGGAGAAGACAAGATGTGAGGAAATATCCAGAGCTCAGTTTTGGATGTGTTAACTATGAGATGCTTCTGAGATGACGTCAGAGTCTGAGATTCAAGAACATTTCTGGGCTAGAAAAATCAACTGGGGACCAGCAGCTTGGAGATAACAATTAAAGGTGGAAAACCGGATAAAATCAGTAAGAGAATCAACACAGATGGAAAGAACAACAGGTTAAATATTGAGTCCTAGACCCCTGACATCTACAGGTCAGAGAAATGAAAAAGAACCATACAAAGCTGCAAGAAGAAACAGAAAGGATGAAAACCACGAGAGTGAGGATCTCAGAAAGCCAAAAGAAAGCATGTCAAGAAGAGGGCCAAAGCCCCATCACCTGAGGCTGTGATGGTGACTCAGAGCACAGTAGGCCTCACTCATGTGGATTTGAATTAGCAGTGGGTGCAAGGACAAAAGAAGGAGACAGAGGACAGGCAATTCATGCACCAGAAGTTTTGTTGTGATGCAGAGCAGAGCAGTGGGGTGGAAGCTGGCAGGGGAAATGAGATCAGGAGAGTTCCTTTTTATGTATTCCCATGATGGGAGTAGGAACAGCATGTATAATGACTGCTAAAAAAATAAGTTTTCTACTTGCAACAGAAACCCCTAGGAAGCAGGAAAGATGGGAAGTGCTGGGGCAATGGCTCTGAGTAGGGGAGAAGAGATGGCATCAGGGGACAGAATCCGGTAGGGGTGGGCGATTCAAACTTAACAAGACAAAAAAATTAAAAACAAAAAAAAAACAAAAAAACTTAACAAGAACCGGCCACACATACAGGCAGGCAGGAGGATGTGGGGATGGGAAGCTTATGGGAATCTCCTGTCATCTGCATCTAAGGTATGAGCATGACTCTGACATGGGCCTCCTTCCTGCCTGTTGCTGATGCAGTGAGAGCTCAGGCACCTTCCTTTCCCCCAGGTCTCCCCCAACAGTTCCCAGCATTTCAGGTGGGACTTGGTCATAGTGAGACAAACAGCACTGTCCGGTAGCACTGTTTCCAAGGAAAGGGTAAAAACCCAACTGGAATCCCGAGCCCTTCCCTTCTCAGAAGACCATCACAGCTTCTCAGAGGTGTACAGAGAATACATTTCAGGCAAACGCACTGTTTATAACTGATGATGTGGCATAAGCATCTCTCACTTTTATAATTAACAGAAGGATGTACAAGCATTTATGTTTACAAGGGGAAGAGTCTATAATGATGTCTAACAAGGCTTATGGTAACAGAAACTGCAAATACTTTTAACTGACAAGTTACTTAGTTCAGAAAAACAGATTATGTGGAAGGCAACTAAGGAAAAGTGCATTACCATGACTGCAGAACTAACAATCACATTAAATTATTTGATGACATGACAGTGAATGCAGGTCTGAATGCACCTGCTTTTTCAAAATTAGAATCCTAATCATAATACTAATTATAATGGTAATAATTCTTATGTTCAACAAAAAGTTCACCTGATAAAAGACAGATGTTTTCAAATATAGAGTATGCATCAATATAACTGTTTCCCAACAAAAAGTCCCAACAAAGGATATCAACCTTGAGCCCATTAATTATAAAGAAAAAATTTTCATAATAGTTAAATAATTGTCAATGAGATAGTTATAAAACATCCATCAGTAAAACTTTTACACCCTGAAAATTCAGAGTTACAAGACAATGTAAAATTTAAAAAAGGAAATTCATATAGAGACTTGTTATTTTGACCATTATTTCAATCTTGCATTTTCAGATGATTTTATCATACAAGAAAAGTACCAACCAAACTCAAAATCAGGTAAACCAAATTAAGTCTTAATCACTTTGCCATCGGTGATTAAGACCTGATCCTGTTTGAAACGAACGACGAAAGTCATGGAAAAGAAAACCATTAGGTTTAACACGTCATCACCAAAATGAATCGAGATTAACCAAACCCAATATAATGATCTTAACCTTTTAAACAACCGCTTGCAGGATTTTAAAAAGTTGCTGCCCAATTCATTTCACCTTATTGTGAGAATGTCACAACCTAGAAAGCTTCCTAGAAAGCTATGACTGAAATTATAAATGGGTCCCAGGTACAAAAGTAAGGCTTACCTGATGCACCTATAGGGGAGGTAGCTGGGGTCATGTTGTGGACATTGAGACCAAGGCTCTGGGAAGGGCCTGGGGCTGATGCTGCAATAGGAGGCCCCAGAGGGTTCTCCCTCTGGGGCGAGGTGAGTGGGGTGGTCGGCTGGGAGGTCTGTCCACCAGCAAGTCGTGCAAGGCGCCTCCGTCGGATCTACAACAAGGAGAAAAGACATTTGATTTTTCAACCACAGAAACACAATTCTGTCTGAGTCGAACAACATTAACATTGTCAGCAACCATAAAAAGCCAAACTGGAGTTTGTTTGTTTGTTTGTTTGTTTATTATTTTTTTAAAAAGCCACACTGGAGTTTAACAACTAAATGTACCTTGAGAAAAAAGGATTCGTTCAAAACAAGTAAGAACTTAGCATACTAGCACTTTCACAACCACCTCACTTTTTAAAAACTGCATCTGGGTGGCTCAGTGACCGAGTGTCTGCCTTCAGCTCATGTCATGATCCTGGAGTCCTGGGATCAAGTCCCGCATCAGACTCCCTAAAGGGAGCCTGCTTCTCTCTCTTCCTCCCTCCCTCTGCCTACGTCTCTGCCTCTCATTTATTCATGAGAGATACAGAGAGGCAGAGACGTAGGCAAAGGGAGAAGCAGGCTCCATGCAGGGAGCCCAATGTGGGACTCGATCCCGGGACGGGGACCTCAGGATCACGCCCTGAGCCAAAGACAGATGCTTAACTGCTGAGCCACCCAGGTGTCCCAAAATAAATTATTTTAATAAATAAATAAATAAAATAAAATAAAATAAAAACTGCATCTTATTGCCTTACAACCCCTGTTTATCACACTTCCTTAACTGATAATGTGAATCCACCATAAGCACACTATACTTTTAAACTGAATCTTGTTTTTGTTTTTTTTTAAGATTTTACTTATTTATTCATGAGAGACACAGAGAAAGAGAGAGATGCAGAGACACAGGCAGAAGGAGAAGCAGGCTCCATGCAGGGAGCCTGACGTGGGACTTGATCCCGGGTCTCCAGGATCACACCCTGGGCTGCAGGCGGCGCTAAACTGCTGCGCCACCGGGGCTGCCTCAAATCTTGTTATTTTTTTTTTTTTAAACATTTTTTTTTTAAATCTTTATTTATTTATGACAGTCACAGAGAGAGAGAGAGGCAGAGACACAGGCAGAGGGAGAAGCAGGCTCCATGCACCGGGAGCCCGACGTGGGACTCGATCCCGGGTCCCCAGGATCGCGCCCTGGGCCAAAGGCAAGCGCCAAACCGCTGCGCCACCCAGGGATCCCAAATCTTGTTATTTTAATAAAACTGTGTAACTTCATTATTTTAAAGAGCTGAGTTGTTTGTTTGTTTGTTTTTAGAGAGGAAGAGAGAGGGGGTAGGAGGTGGGAGAAAAGGCAGAGAGAACCCCAAACAGGTTCCACACCCAAGGGCTCGATTTCATGATCCTTGAGAGGACCTGAGCAAAAATCAAGAGTCAGATACTCAGCCGACTAAGCTACCCAAGCTCCCCTTAATAGATAAGATTTTAAATTAATACTGAATTTAATTCACTAAAACAAAAGTTTCAAAAGTAACAATCGTTAAACCAAGACAAATTTTGCCATCACTTTTAGAGCAAAGTAAGTGGATTTTTCTTACTTAATTGCAATAAAAATATAATCTGCCACTTCTTCCTTATAATACTCCAGTGATTACAATTATCTACCACAAAATTCCAGTGGATCACAGAAATGTTTCCCTCTCATTCTGATAGTCATTAATTCAAAACTAGGCAATAAATTCTCACCAACCATGCTCTCTGTCCCAGGTAGTGAGGACATCTAACTACTGTGATAAGGCTTCTCCCTCTACATAGGCATCAAAGAAGCAAATCAACTAGGCTGCCACACTCATTCCATTACAAATAAAGAAGAAGAAAAAGTTAACCTCTAACAAATGCTAACTGGGATGGACCTAATTTGAAATAAGAATCTGTCATTTTAACACTGCAGAAAATCTGCTCCTTCTATTGTTCAGACAACCAAAGACATCCTGATTCTTGACCCCACAGCTGAAAAGCCCACTCCAATGCCCCTGCTGCAAATACATCAACGAATTTACACAAAATCCTGAAGTTGTTTGATTGTTTATCTATCTACTTCACTAGATTAAATCCCTTGAAGGAAAAAAAAAAAATTTAAAAAAAAAAAAAATCCCTTGAAGGAAGGATCAGGTCTTAATTACTAAAAATAAACACTGAGGGACACCTGGCTGGCTCAGACAGTTGGGTATGTGACCCTTGATCCCAGAGTTGTGAGTCTGAGGCCCATGTTGAGGGCAGAGATTATAAATTTAAAAAAATAAAACTGGGGCAGCCCTGGTGGTGCAGCGGTTTAGTGCCGCCTGTAGCTCAGGGTATGATCCTGGAGACCCGGGATCGAGTCCCACATCAGGCTCCTTGCATGGAGCTTGCTTCTCCCTCTGCCTGTGTCTGCCTCTCTCTCTCTCTCTCTCTCTCTCTCTCTCTGTGTGTGTGTGTGTGTCTCTCATGAATAAATAAATAAAATCTTTAAAAAATTAAAAAATTAAACACTAACTCAGCACTTTGCCTTCTAGCCATGTTCTCAACACTTTATACATCCATACTCACTTATCCTCTTAATGAGCCTTTGTAGATACTTATGCCCACTATATATATGAGCAAACTGTAGCACAGAGGTTATATCTTTGCCTAATTAGTAAGTGGCAGAACTGGAATATGAGCTCATGCAGTCTGGCTCCAGCACATATGCCCTCACCACTAACCCAACAGTCTGGGGATCTCTTGGGGTCTCCAAGACCCTTGTAGAGGATATGCTGAGGCCAAAGCTATTTTTACAATATCACTAAGACATCTGCCTTTTTCGCTCTCGTTCTCAAGTGTCTGATGGAGCTTTCCAGAGACTACGTGACATGTCACGTTGCAACACTTAAATACAGAATTTAATATGAGAATTCAGCTGTATTCTAGTAAATCAGACACTAAAAAGCCTTGCAGAAGTGAAAACAATGTCATTTTTCTCACTAAAGTGTTTGTTTTGGAAAATCTTCACCATATCCTAAGAGTGCAAAGGAGTCCTGAGACCAAACTTCTGAGAAGCAGGCCACCCTCTCTTATTCATTCTTATCTCCCTACTGTCTGTAACAGGTGCTCAGCGCTCACTCCCCGAACAGAGAACAGTGAAGGTCATCACAACTCATCCAAGGGAGAATTGGGATTGAGATGAAAAAACTCACTGCAAGAGATTAATGATTTCTCTCATGAACACTTACTGGGGGTGGAGTATGGGGATCGTGGCTCAGAAATTCCCACCCCGACCTGTTCCCAATCCAATTACTCAAGCCAGAGACCTACGATTTGTGTTCACTGCTTTCTCACTTCCCCATCTCCTCAAACACAGTTTATCACCAAGCTCTGCTCGTTCTACCTGGGTCCACCCTCTCCTCTCAGCTCCTCTGCCATAACCCTATCCAGGCCATCACCCTTTCTCAACACACCCTCTGCAAAAGGTCCTAATGAATCTGTGTCCACTCTGGCATGGTGATAACAAAGGCTGCATATTGCTTTCTTTAATCACTTTCAAGATTTCTGAAATGCAAAACAAACTACAATGAGATAACGCGTTATACCCACTAACATGGCTGCCACTGAAAAACCGTAAAACAACAGGTGCTGGTGAGGATGTGGAGACTCTGGAACCCTTTTGCACTAGTGATGGGAAAGTCAAGTGGCGCAGCCACCATTTTAAACAGTTGGGTGGTTCTTCAAAAAATTAGAAATAGAATTACCATAGGATCCAGGAAATCTACTCCTAGGAAACAAAAATACCCAAGAGAATGAAAGCAGGGACTCAAAGAGCAATCTGTTCACCCATGTTCATAGCAGCATTATTTGTAAGAGCTAAGGTGTAGAAGCAACCCAAGTGTCCATCAATGGATAAATGGATAAACAAAATGTGGCATATACACACAATGGAATATTATTCAGCCTTAAAAAGGAAGGATGCTCTCACACAGGCTACAACACAGATGAACCTTGAGGACATGATACTGAGTGAAGTAAGCTAGTCATAAAAAGACAAATACTGTATGATTCCACTTATATAAGGTACCCAGAGCAGTCAAATTCAGAGAGACAGAAGGTAGAATAGCGGTTGCCAAGGGCTGGGGCGATTTTAAAAATCTAAGTATAGAATAAAATCCTAAGCGATAAGAAAGCATGTTATCCTACTTTCCCCCACAATCTATTCTCCACGCAGCAATCACAGTAATTCTTTAAAAACACAACCCACCCTCTCCTGCCCAAACCATTCAATGGCTTCCCTACTGCACTTGGAATAAAAACCAAGTCCTCACTGTGTTCTATGGCGCAACCTGCTATGTCTCTCCAGGCTCCTGGTACACCACACTAGGTGGCAACCATGCTGATCCTTTGACAGTTCCTAGAGCACCTTAAGCTCTATCTTACCATCAGCCACTTACAATTCCTTAAGCCTAGAGGCAATTTTTCTAATTCTTGGCATGGCTGGTTCTTTCCCTTCATTCCATTCTCAGCTTAAATGTCACTTCCTCCTAGAGGACTTCCCTGGTCACCTTATCTAGCACTATCTTCCCCTCTACACTCATTAATATTGTAGCCCTTTGATCATATGCTTCAAGCACTCTGCATGGTCTGTAATTATTTTACCTACTTCTTTTTTTTTTAAGATTTATTTATTTATATAAAAAATATTTATTTATTTATTTGAGAGAGAGAGAGAGAGAGCATGCATGCACACATACTCACGAGCAAAGGGGGGGAGGTGGGCAGAGAGAGAGAGAGAACCAGACTCCACGCTGAATGTGAAGCTCTCATGTGAGGCTTGATCACAGGCCCCTGAGATCATGACCTGAGCCAAAACCAAGAGTTGGATGCTTAACCAACTGAGCCACCCAGGCGACCCTGGAATTATATTATCTATTTCTTACTGTCTTGCTTACTATTTCCCTAGTAGGACAGAAGCTCCATAAGAAGCCACGTCTGTTGTTTTCCCTGGTGTATCTCCAGCACTGAGTGTAGTGCCGGGCATGTAACAGCTCTGTACATATCCAATGATGGGGAAAAGTAGTATGTGGAATCAAGACAGGTGAAGTAATAAAGCCACCAGAAGAGTGTTTCACTAAATAGTCAAAGCCCAATGTTTCAGACTTCTGACATTAACTCTTTTTCAGATATCCTCTCATTCAACAAATATTCATTGAGTACCACAGTAAACTAAATAGTTCCTGCTCTCATGGCACTTGGATTCTAGCAGAGGCCAAAAGGACAACAGCCAAATGGACAAAAAGGATGTCAGGTGGTTATGAGTACCCTCAGAGAGAGATGAAGTAGGGAGGGAGAGCGGGGCCCACTGGGGAGAGGGTGCTGCGATTCTCACAGCAGGTGGATGGAGAGGCCTCTTGGGTAAAGAAGGCATCTGCAAACACGAAGGAAGACAGAGAAAAAAAAAAAAAAAAAAAAACGAAGGAAGACAGAGAGTAAAGCAGGTGGATATCTGGGAAGGATGATGGGAGTGTGCTTGGCTCATGTTCCAGGTCAGCAAACCGTATGTGGCTGGAGCAAAATGAGCAAGAAGGAAACAGCAGATGGTGAGTGCACCGGCATGAAGGGGTCTTATAGGCTGTGGTGAAAGCCCCAGCACTGGGAAGCCACCAGAGGATTTTATTCAGAAGAGTAATGTAATTCCACTTATGTTCATATGATTATTTTGGCTGCTACAGAAAATAAACTGTAGGGGCAAAAGTAGAGAGGATCCTTAGAAGGATGACAATGACCTGAACTCAAATGAGTGAGGCCGTGAACACTGTAGTGAGTGGTCAACTGGGACACACTTTGAACGTAGAGCGCAAGCTCACAGGATTTGCTGGTGGACTAGACGGTGCCAAAGGAGGTAATAAGGCTGACACCAACATCCTGGGCCAGAGCAACTTATCAAATCAGTTTACTGAGACAAAGATGGTAAGAAACAAGGAGAGAGGAAGGAGATAAAAGTTCTTTTAGACACATGATTATTAAACATGAGACAGAGTTGTCTTCGTGTGAATTCTACCGCTTTTTGAGAAGATAGTAATTAGGGGGCACTTGGGGGCTCAGTCGGTTAAGCGTCTGCCTTCAGCTCAGGTCCTGGGATAGAGCCTCATTTATGGGTCTCTGCTCAGGGGGGAGCCTGTTTCTCCCTCTGCTCCTCCCCCTGCTCCTGCGTTCTCTAATAAATAATTAAAATCTTTTTAAAATAGGTAGTAATTAAACAGCAATTAAAACACATGATCTGACAGAAGGCAGGACAGAGGGCAGGTCAGGATGCCCCTGTGAGAGCTGTCAGCTTCCAAACAGAACAGAGAGCTGTAAGCTGGGACAAGGTCACCTCAGCAGTGTGTGCCCATAGGGATTCAGAAGTCTGAGGATGAAGTCCTACAATACGCCCCCTGGAGTGGGGGAGAGGAAGTGACACCAATAAAGGAGAGTGAGAGTGGCATTGAGGGGCCTCAGGGTTCACCAGGAGGGCTGACACTCCCTGGCTTCCTAGATACCAGGCAGAGGATTTCAGCCACGAATGACATCACTCTGTGTACGGGCTGAGCAACATGAAGACTGACCAGTGGACCTGGCAAGGAGGACCTTTGGCTCAGCCAGTTAAGTGTCTGCCTTCAGCTCAGATCATGATCCCAGGATCCTGGGATCGAGCCCAGCATTGGGCTCTCTGCTCTGCAAGGGTCTGCCTCTCCTCTCCATCTGCCTCTCCCCCAGCTCATGCTCTCTCTCAAATAAATAAATGAATTCTAAAAAAAAAAAGAAAGAAAAGAAAAAGAAAAAGAAAAGAAAAGAAAAGAAAAGAAAAGAAAAGAAAAGAAAAGAAAAGAAAAGAAAAGAAGAAAAGGGAACTGAGGGCCTCATTGAGACCTATTTTGATGGAATGGGGCTGAAAGCTGGACTGGAGCCAGTCCAACAAAGAACGGGAGACTAGAAGTACTGCTTTCTGAGGCTTTTTACTGTAAAAGGAAAAAAAAAAGAAAAGAAACAAAAGAGCTAAGTGGAGGAGGGGAAGGGAGTGATTACGGAGACAGTCCACCAGTCTACCCTGCCAAGGAAGAGAAGGAAGGATGAAAGTGTCTAAAGACAGATGGGCTACTGACCCCAGTGGTGTTACATGCACAACACACTAAAAAATGCACAGCAGAGGGACATGAACCCAGGATCCGTCAGGAAACCTGCATCCTGGTGCCACCCCAGACTGGCCATGCTTGCTGTCATCTTGGATAACACATTAAACTCTTCCTCAGCTAGGAAACAGGGATAATAAACTCAGTCCTAAATAGCTTCCTCAGGTAGCTATAATAATTAAACGGGGTAGTATATGAAAAAGTACTTAAAAACTACGGGTAAAGATAAATTATGGTATATTCCTACTTGGGAGTCCATGGGGCAATCTAATGAGTGAGCCTGTGCTCTACACAACAGCCTGGATGACTCTCACAAACAATATTGAGCAGAAACAGCTAGATATAATAAAGTGCAGATTGCATGACTCCATCAAGTTCCAAAACAAAAAAGAGGTGTGAGCAAGCTTCTAGGGTACCAATGATGGTCGACTTTCTCAGACACTAGTTTCACAGTTGTGTCCGCTGTTTGAAAATTCACTGGTCTGCATGCTTTCAGCATGGGTAGTAGATTCGTGGGTCTTCATTTTGTTCTTCATAACTCAAACGGCAAATGCAATCTTTTCTATCTTTCAAACATGATATAATTTTATTTTTTTTTAAAGATTTTATTTACTTGAGAGAAAGTGACACAAAGAGCATGAGATGCAGAGAAGGGCAGAGGGAGAGGGAGAAGCAGGCTCCCTCTCAAGCAGGGAGCCTGATGCAAGGCTGGATCCCAGGGCTTTGAGATCATGACCTGAGCCAAAGGCAGATACTTAATTGACTGAGCCACTCAGGCACCCCTCAAACATGAAATAATTTTTAAAAAAATTAATCCTTCTTGTCCATCAAGGCCTATAAATGCTACATTCTTTGTGTGGATTCTACAACTTTTTAAAATTTAGCATAAAAGAATAAATAAATAGTAATTAAAATTAAAATACCTTATGTTAACTTGTATTTACTATCTGATACTGAAATTAAAGTAGTATTTTAAATTTTAAAATGTGTTTATCTAGGGTCACCTGGATGGCTTTGTTGGTTAAGTGTCCAACCCTTGGTTTCAACTCAGGTCATGATCTCAGGGTCAGGAGATTGAGCCCCACTTCCAGCTCCGCACTTAGTGCTGAGGATTCTTTCCCCCGCCTCTCCCTCCTCTGCTCCTCCCCCAGCTCTCTAAAATAAATAATATCTTTATAATGTGTTTATCTAGGGATGCTTGGGTGGCTCAGTGGTTGAGCGTCTGCCTTTGGCTCAGGGCATGATCCTGGAGGCCTGGGGATTGAGTCCCACATTGGGCTCCCTGCAAGGAGCCTGCTTCTCTCTCTGCCTGTGTCTCTGTCTCTCTCCGTGTTTCTCTCATGAATAAATAAACAAAATCTTTAAAAAAATGTGTTTACCTATATACACCAATACAACAGAAGGCCTAATGAAGGGAGACTTAAATTTTCACAAAAACCAGTATTTGGGAAGATCTCTTTGGGGTTTCATTACCTTATGGGCAGCTAACTTAGGAGCCCATGCTTGCTTTCAAATTCAAGTTCAACTTTTACTGCTTACTACCTAGGTAGGATCAAGAAAAATCACTAAACCCTCTATGTGCCTCAGTTTTCACATTTGTACAATGGGGGTAAAAACTATAGCCTCTATAGAGTTGTGAGAAAACTACCATCTGTGCCTAGTTTTCTGTTTCATTTTTCTCCACAGCTCTTATCTGACCTCCTACATATGTTCTGCTTATTCACCATTCCCTGGCTCTAGGTTTCTTAGTGCAAGGGCTTCTTTCAGTTTTTCCTCTGATGTCTCACAGTGCCTAGAAGAGTACCTGAGACGTGGAAGGTGCTCTCTAAATATTTGCTGAATTAATGAAAGAATTAGTGAAAAGTACTAGAAAATGTATTGCACATAAAATTTGTTTAGGAATTAGTATTATTTTGAAAAAGCATGCACTCTATTTTTGAAAAAAATATAAAGCTACTTTTAAATCTGGCGCCAAGTTCAGCCTGAGATGTTAAATTTAAATGTTCTCCCAGGTGAAAGAAGCATAGAGTAATATCCTGACTCAATGCAATATGGGCTTGAAGGAAGTTTTCCAAGAAAGATTTCCACTGTGCTAGTGTTCCCTATCCCTACCCCTAACATCCCACAAAACACAGGTAAGAAGGAAAAGGAGAGGAGAGGGGAGAGGAGAGGGGAGAGGAGAGGTAGTGAAGAGGGAGTGGAAAGGAGTGGGAAGAATCAGGACTCTGTAAAAAATACTGTGGACTATCCAAGAAGACAGAGGAGTGCAGTAAGGGACACAGGCAGGTCTGTGCATGACACAAACTGGTAGGAGAGAGCTGATAAACCCCGTCCTTACCCACCCCCATCTTAAAGACCTACTGGGAAGAGGAGAAGCAGCCACAAAAGGGCCAGCACCAGTGCTCTGGCCTCCACAGCATTCAGTGGAGGATGGTTTCCTTCCAGGGACTGAGCACTTTCCATGACGGGGGTGGCAATGAACTGGTTTAGCAGCCTGAGAACCCAGGGAATATCTAGACAGGAGACTCCCAGGGGATGGCTCTTGAGCAACCAAAAGTATAAAAGGCTTATCTAATTAATTTGACTATTAAGAGATATGACCTCACTTTTATCACAAACAGAACATCACAACATATGAGACACAAACTAAAAATAGCTCAGCACATCAAAATATTATTAAACTTTTTTCTCTCCACTTACTCTACTTTTTTAACACTAAGCACCTAAGATTCGTATAACCTTCTCAAGTTAAAAAAGTCCTTTTTGAAAGAATTGTTTTCCCAGATGTTACAAAGAGAAACTACCAAGAGCATAAAAAAGGAACTTCCAATTCCTCAACTTAAGTCCTGAACCACAATTCAAACCCAAACATACAGATCGTGAAATCTCATTTCTAGAGTTTTTCTGTCTTGACTATTTGAGTTCTCATTTCACAAGTGACATTAAAACAGTGCTTTCTCCAGAACCGTTCTATCCTGGTGCATTTCCTACTCTCACGTTCCTGATTAAAAATAGATTTAAAACAGCTACTGTTCAAAACAGCAAAGGCCTCTGCAGTGGCGTGGGGCAGAGGCTCTGACAGGACAGACCAAACTGTTCCTCTTATTTTTAGAAGAGTTTATTTGGGGGGAGGGGGGAGTGGTAAATCCAAAAAGCATTGTTTTAAATTTAGTAAATACTCATTCTACAAAAGCATCTCAATACTCAAAAAAATAAATAAATAAATTCTAACATAAACACTTTTGAATATTTACTCTTTGGAATGGAGTCCTGGAGATATTTCTTTTTTTGATTATTGCTGATTTTGTATCTCAAAGCAAATGCATTCAGATCTGAACATCACACCTCTGTGACCAAATATTTACCAGTTATCTTTTAAAAATTTACTATTTTAAATTAATCCTCACCCAAAAGCTAGACTCTTGTCATCTAAATTCCTCTTCCATTTGAAAAAAATATATTAAATTCAATCTGCTACTGCCACTCTATATACATGAGGCCAAAAATAGGGAAAAATATTTTCTTTTTTTTTTTTTGAAGTAGGCTCCACACCTAATGTGGATCTTGAACTCAGGACCCTGAGATTAAGGGTCCTATGCTCTACAGACTGAGCCAGTCAGGTGTCTCTACAAAAATAATTTTTGCCTCAATCTTAACATTATGGCAAGAAGTAACTGAAACTCTCCTTCAAAGATTTCAACTGAACACATGTCAAGATCTCCTTACTTCTCAATAAATCCCGTCACCTCCTCTCCTGCAAATCGGGAGCTAATTCAGCACCCAGATGTTAAAGTTTTCTATGTTTGTCATTGAAAACTACTACCAAAGAGTACTGGAAACTCTAAGACAAAACAATAATTTTTAACAATATGATTAACACCTACCCAGCCCTTAAATCATCTGCCAGATGCTACTGTAAAGAAACCTAGTTAATAATCCAAAGAGACCAGTGCATTTATCTTCCCATTTGACAGATGAGGAAACTGAGATCAGAGAGGTTAAATGATGACTCACTGAAGGTCACACAGCTAGAAAATGAAGAGTAGATATTAACCCAGACAACCTAACTCTGGAGTGCCCAATACTAACCACAACCCACGGATCTTTACAGCAGAAAATCCCTTCTGAAGTTGCAATGACCAGCACTATGAAGCAGCCTTACTCCTCTGACAACATAGTATTTGTTCATTATCAGTTATGAATTTAGGAATTTATATATTGTTAGTATTTCAGATACTGTATCCAACTTTAACAACATTGGAGTATTAGGAAGCTCCCTCTTTGATGAGTGTGTACAGTGAAATAAACACTTCTATTTTCTGGTCCAAAGTATATAGAATACCAGCAAATAAAACAAACAAAAACACATTATGAACTTAATCTCGCACTCCTCCCCCTGATTCAGTCCTTTATTGATTGGTTTATTTAGTGCACTTAAGTCACTGTCACAGACTAAAGATAAAAGAGCACTCAAGTCAAAATCCCTACCCTCAAGAATTTCTAGATCCACAGAGAAAGATAGGGAAGAAAACCAACAATTATGATACAGTATGGTAAGTTTTACACAAGATACAATGAGAGTAGAAAAGACACCAAGGAGGACAAATCAGACCCCAACTCAGTCTGGAGTATCCATTATCACTTCATGGGGAGATTACACATGCATACACGCAGGTGCCTACACACACTTGCCCATAATACACGTGCTCATACATGGGGAGCTCAATAATGCTATATCTATAAAAGACAACAATGTATTTTCTAATTACTTCATGATCTTCTGCTCCTAAAAGGAGTTTTTTTTTTTTTTTTTTTTAAGATTTTATTTTAGGGACACCTGGGTGGCTCAGCGGTTGAGCATCTGCCTTCAGCCCAGGGCATGATCCTGGAATCCTGGGATCGAGTCCCATATCGGGCTCCCTGCATGGAGCCTGCTTCTCTCTCTGCCTGTGTCTGCCTCTCTCTCTCTCTCTCTGTCTCTCAAATAAATAAATGAAATATTTTTAAAAATAAAAATAAAATAAATATTTTATTTTAAAGCAATCTCCACACCCAACATGAGGCTTGAACTCACAACCCTGAGATCAAGAGTTGCAGGTTCCACTGACTTAAGCCAGCCAGGCGCCTCAAAGAGGATTATTTTTATGTGTTTTGCCACCATACTTTTTCAAATTAAGTTGCAAAATCAGGTTGCAAAAGGACACACACCATAATTCTGTTTGGGCATATTTACATTACAATGGATGTTATTAACTGCAAATTATACATAAATGAAAATGGCAATGATACATAATACATTTCTATTTTTTCCCATCTTCTCCTTTCATACAATTTTTTTTTAAGATTTTTTTTTAAAAAATTTATTTATTCATGAGAGACACAGAGAGAGAGGCAGAGACATAGGCAGAGGGAGAAGCAGGCTCCCTGTGGAGAGCCTGATGCAGGACTCGATCCCCTCCCCCCAAAAAAATCAAAAATCAAAAATAAAATAAAATAAAAAGGACTCGATCCCCAGACTGGGATCATGCCCTGAGCCAAAGGCTCAACCATGGAGACACCCAGGCGTCCCATCCTTTCATACAATTTCTGATGAAGGAAATGAAGCCATCGTTATTTCCTGCTATGTCTGTAAAACCTGAAAACATTCAGATGGAAGTGCAGCTCTACTCCAGATCATCCTCATTCCAACACCCAGGATGACAAAGTAGCCTCTGCAGCGAATATCTGCACAGGAACACAGTAGGCTACAGTACAGTCTCTTTTTAATTTACCACATACCTGACGCTAGGGATCACTTACTGTACTGCTGACTCTGTCTCCCCGGCACACTTCTCCCCAGGATAACTGCCCAGCATCCCCTCCTTTGGATCTTCGTTCAAATGCTATCTTCCCAGCGAGGCCTTCCCCACTATCTACTATTTCCCCATTTCTGCTTTATGGTTCCCCACACTTTCAAACAGTTCAGCCAAAAATCAACAGGTTTTGTACACACGCATGTGTACATGTATGCACGCACACATTTATACATGCACACATGTACATACTGAGATCAACTGAACATGGAAAGAAGGCAACACCAAAAACTGATGAATCTAGGTGACTCAATCAAACTTTTGCAGATTTGAAATTTCTCAGAGTAAAATGTGGAGGGAAAAATGTTTTCTCTAGCTGTGTTCAGCTGCTCAGAGTAGGCATGAGGCCAGGGTCTCCGGGGTTGCTAAGTGAGGATGAGGAAGGCAATAGGCGGTGTGCACAAGGCATGAGTATAATGAAGCAGAAACCCAAGACAAAGGCAGCATCTGAATTCCAGATTCCAGTCTTTTCCTGTGACTCAGCCATCCTCTGTCCTTGGGTTCAGAAAGAAAACCCCTGCATCCTTAAAATAAATCTCATTTTCTGCTTCAGCTCAATAAGTTGATCTGTTACTTACTATATGTATGTCTGTAACTACTTCAATTTCCCAGGGGCACTCTCAGTAATCTGTGCACAGAGTATCACCTTGCTTTTCTCACTAGTGGGTTTTCAGGATTCAAATTCACTTATACTGACTATATATTAATGTCATAACAAATCATCCTAGGCAGTAATTTTGAAAACCAAGCAACTTACAAACTCATACACTGTGCATGTATGTCACCTGACTGGAGTTTCTTCTTTAAGACAAGTAGGAGTTAGTCAGGTGAAGGGACAGAGGAGCACTGTCAAAAGCTGGGAGGTTTCATGAGAACATACAGTGTTTTAGGGAATTCTGAGTTGTTTAAGGATGAGTGTGTATGGTCACGGCAAGATACAAGGCAGGCTGGGACAAGCTCATGATGAGGTTTGAATACCATCCTAAGACTGAACTTATTCATGAAGGCAAGGAAGAGATTTTGAAGGATTTAAGCAGGGAATAACTGGGTCAGATTTGTCTTTTAAAACTTATCACTGTATCTACTATGTGGAGAATGGACTGGGGCAGGACAAAGCAAGCCTGTGTGACAAGGATTGTGGAAGGGACAGTTACTGGTATTTCACTTGTTCAGTCAATAGAACTTGATCATTATTTGCAAGTGAGATGTGAGGAAGAATGGAGTCTAGATTTCAGGCCTAAGTGGATGGTATAATTCCCTAAGACTGAGGCTACAGAAGGAGATTTTTGAGAAAAGAAGGTGAGTTCTGACTACACTATGGGGTGAGGTGCCTGTAAGAACACCTGAACAGAATGTCTTACTGGTAGACAATGCTGACACTGGTAGGTATGTTTGTATGTATCTATGGAAATGGTTTCCATTCCCTTTTCTAACAAGGATTCAAAGTGATTAGCAACACATAAACATTTTTAATTTAACTTAAAATTAAATAGATAAGGAAATTAGGACAGAAGTAAAATGATGATACGAAAAAGAAGACTAAGCCAGAAGAAGTGAGGTGAGTGCACATCACACATGTGTATCAACACAGTATATGACTGACAAAACATATCACATATCAATATCGCTAGAGGCTTACCACCACAGTACAAAATTCAGAGAAAGCCATTTTAGAGTGGCCCAAATGAGAAGACCCACACATCACCTCTGCTGGTGTGGCTTGACTTAGGGACAGATTTTAGTACACCAAAGGAAGAGTTCAAAACCAGAGGGTCAGGAGAGCCTCTGTTTTTTATAACGTTTTCAAAGAGATCTTTGACTAAAAATGATTAAAGACTATTCTCTCAGGGCATGTACAGGCTGCATATCTTTCATTTAATCCACCTTAAAAACGTGCTCCCAACATTACTCTTGATAAGCACTGAGCCACGGTGAGTTTTAGTGGCTTTCCAGTGACACCCCAAAGCAGAGCCAAGTGTATAGGTACCGTAGGTTGGGAAGCCGTGTTCTACCCACCATGCTGGGGAAGCTGGAGATCTGGGTGTAGGTCTCAAGCAGGGGATATGACTGGCAAGGGGATTTGGGAGTCATCAGTATGTACTCAGAACAGTATGTACTGGTAGATAACTACAGGTACCAAAAGGGCAGAACTCTATCTCCTGAGCACTTCAGAACTAACCATGAACTGTAGGAGGAGCTAAGTAAGTACCTAGAGAACAAATAAAATAAATGCCCCCAAACAGGACACTCATTCATTCATTCATTCAACAAGTGCACCTGGAAGGTAGCAAATGAAAGAGAATCAAGAACAGAATCCCAAGAAACATCATTTAGGATGTAATAGGAAAGAGCAATCTGCGATGGAGACAGGAAAATAAGAAAGCCATCTATCCATGGCATCCAGAAGAAGACACTTTCCAAAAAAAGCGATTGCCAAGGGGCACCTGGGTAGCTCAGTCTACGGGCTTGATTTTTATCTCTGCTATGTACATAGGGCAATGTCTCATCCGTGTTGTTCTGTCCCGTTCAATCACGGAGCCACACAAGCATCCCATATAAATAAAATTTCAAGAAAAGAAAAAAAAAGTGATTCCCAGGGTCAAAAGCCAAAGAGAGGTTAAATGGCATATTCTCAGAAATGCCCTGGGGGGCACCTAGGCGGCTCAGTGGTTGAGGTTCTGCCTTCAGGTCAGGTTGAGATCCCAGGGTCCTAGGATCAAATCCCACATCAGGGTCCCTGCGAGGAGCCTGCTTTTCCCTCTGCCTATGTCTCTGCCTCTCTTTCTGTGTCTCTCATGAATAAGTAAATAAAATCTTTAAAAAAAAAAAAAAAAGAAAGAAAGAAAGAAATGCCCTAGGATCTGGCAACCTTAGCAAGAACAGTTTGGATGCAGTGATGAAGGGGAAAGTGTCCGAAAGAGCATAGGGAGGGAGGGCCCTGGAAATGTGGAGGCCAAGGAGATGTACTCTTGTAAGGGTCTGGTCTGTGAAAGGAGAGGAGGGAAATAAAGTGATAGCTAGAAGGGAGTGCAGGACCAGAGGTGGCATCTTGCTGTTTTTACAACTGAAGTGAACTGGAGAGCTTCTGAAGCAAAAGGAGCAGAGAAAGGCGGCAAAAGATAGAATGATTACCATGAAAGCCAGGCACCGGGCAAGAAAGGACAGAACAACACAGATGAAGACACTACTCTGTGTACACAGCAGAGATAAAAAATCAAGCATTTATAACAGGAGTTGACACACCATTAATGCTTTCCCTCTACCACTACCACAATTATTATTTTTATTAATGAGGAAGAGGCAGGCTTCAGGCTCTGAAAATGGAAAGAAGTCAGCAGGAATAAAGTAGGGAGGTCAAAGGAACAGCAAGAAGTGCCTGTCTACTACGATTTCTTTTGAAAAGCAGAAGACAATGTCACCTGCAGGGAATGTGAAAGGGCTGTCCCTTCAGCAAAGTGGGGTCTGAGGGAGGTGGGTACTTCTCATAGTCCTGGAGGCAGCATAATCAGCCTGGAGGGCAGCAGAAGAGTGAAGACATACACCTCGTGTCTTCCTAGGTACCTCTGGCAGCATGAGACTCCTTTGTGCTCTACCAAGACTCCTGTTTTCTGGACACTGTCAGGCAGGGAGGGAGGGCTCAATCTACCACGGGCAATGGCTAGATAACCCTGGGCAAGTGACTGAGTACTGCCTTTCTTGTATACATATAAAATGAGAACAGTGACCATATCCTCACTTCACAGGGTCAAACAGTTATCACCCACGTAAAGTGTTTAGCACATCCTAAGTGTTGGACACGTTAGCTATTACTGCTATTACTATTTCTAGTATGCCAAAAAAACCCACAATGTTTTTCAAAAAAAGGCCAAAAAAAAAAAAAAAAAAAAAAACGGTAATTTGTCATGACAAGTGTTAGATTAGAAAAGATTAGTAAATGGTTTAAAAAAAAAAAAAGAAAAAGAAGACAAGTGACAGATCAAAGTCAGTTTGATCTGTGGGGTAATTATCATACAAAGTCAGTTACATTTTGCGGTGTAATTACCATACAAAGAAAAATAGCACACCAACACCTGTGCCCACTGACCCTACATTTTCCTTTCAATAATTTTTCTTCATTCTCCTCACAGATTATTTCTTACCATAATCCTAACCAAAACTTGGATGGAGCCCCACCAATGTGCTCCACTGTGCTGGCATCTCTGTATCTTCAGACAATGTTGCTGGATCACAAATGCTAGCCCTCCAAAACACGATTCAGCCCTCCTGACACTGAGATACCTAGTCCTACCCCTTTCCTAGAAAGCAATCTGGCTACATTCTAGAAAAATCCTTAAAGATTATCACACCCTCTGATCCAGTAATTCTGCTTCTAGAAATCTTACGGAAATTATCAGAAAATCAGGGGCACCTGGTGGCTTAGTCAGTTGAGCATCTGACTCCTGTATCAGCTCAGTTCATGATCTCGGGCTTGTGGGATGGAGCCCTATGTTAGGCTCTGAGCTCAGCAGGCAGTGTGCTTGGGATTTTCTCTCCCTCTCCCTCTCCCCACGGCGCATGGTCTTGTGCACACGCTCTGTCTCGAATAAATAATCTTAAAGAAAAAAAAAAGAAAATCAGACAAAAATTCATATACAAAGCTTTATCACAAAGTCATATATAATATTAAAAAAGAGGGACTCCTAGCTGGCACAGTTGGTAGAGCATGCGACTCTTGGTCCCAGAGGGTGAGTCTGAGCTCCACGATGGGAACAGAGTTTACTTAAAAAAATAAAAATAAAAAATAAAAATATTTTTAAAAAGTTCAAAACTAAAAAAATGACATTTAAAAAAATATATATTAAAAAGGAAAAAACTGGGGCACCTGGTGGCATTTAAGCATCTGCTTTCAGCTCAGGTAATAATCCCAGGGTCCTGGGATCGAACTCCTGCTTCTCCCTCTCCTGCTGCCCCGGCCCACCACTGTGCTCTCTCTCAAGCACATAAATAAATAAAACCTTTTTTACAAAACTAAATAAAAATTTAAAAAACACTGACAATCACCTGAATTTCCCACATTTGGGGAAAAACTTAATCAATATACCTAATGAATGAAAAATCTAGCCATTAAAAATGGTGTTTTGGGGATCCCTGGATGGCTCAGCGTTTGAGCGTCTGCCTTCAGCCCAGGGCGTGATCCTGGAGACCCAGATCGAGTCCCACGTCGGGCTCCCTGCGTGAAGCCTGCTTCTCCCTCTGCCTGTGTCTCTGCCTCTCTCTCTCTCTCTCTGTGTGTCTTTCATGAATAAATAAAATCTTAAAAAAAAAAATGGCATTTTTAATTTGTAAGGATACAAGGAAATGCTTATAATGTGATGTTAAAATGCAATATATAAAACTGCATAGGATATGATTCTAATAATTTATTCATTGATTCGACAAACTTTAACCAAGCCCCAATGTTTCAGGCAGAAATAAATGGGCTTGAGAAATTAAAAATGAATGTGACTTATTCTGGACTGTCAATCTAGCAGGGGAAACAGACACAAAAGCAGATTGCTCTAATGCAATATGGTAAGGGCAAAAGGGAAGCCAAACCAGAGTGGGGGCCTGCAGGAATGGGGAGCATTGAGGGAAAGGTCCTAGGGGAAGGTGACAAGCCAGCTGAGTCTTAAGAGAGGGAGAGCTTGTAATGCTCAGGGAGGGAGGGCTTCAGGAAGAGCAGATACAAGAGTAAGGGACAGGAGAGTACATCAAATATACATAATTACAAAAAGAGACAACAGACCCATAATGGAGCCACTTGTGCTAAGCCCCCACATCAGCAAACCAAGACTTGAGACTTCACCTAACAGCAGTTTCAACCTCTCCCAGGAATGCAATCTTAAACCAGTAAACCTGGAATTTCCTGACAGCACTAGTGAGGTAATCTGTCTGACAGACCCTTTCTGGCCCCCACAGAAAGATAAGGTACTCTACTCTTTCCTTGTTCCTAATCTTCTTCTGCCCATAAAAGTGCCATTTTGTTCAGTTCTTGGGAACTCCTTTCCATTTGCTAGATGGGATGCTGCCCATTCATGATTCACTGAATAAAGCCAACCTGATCTTTAAATTTACTCTGCTGCATTGTTTTTTAACAACATACAGAGAAAATAATGGAAAGCCGAAAAATAATAGGCCAAAAAATTAACAATGATTACCTCTGGAGAGCAGGATTACAGGTAATTCTTGCTTTTAATTCTTGATTTGGAAGTCTTATAAAGAATCATACAGAATTCAGTGAATCTATATAAATCTGAATTTATAATCAGAAAAAAAATCAATTTGAATGAAAGAGGTAGGCTACAAAGATTTCTAAAATCTTTTCAAGTTCTAAAAATCTGTGATTCTGAGAGAAAAAAAAAATCATATTAGAAGATTTAGCCTGGAAAAAAATAAATCCTAGCCTAGAAAAAAAATAATACCCTTAGAAGGTAAAATTTTGAACAAAGATTTTGTTCTTACCTTCTGTTTCTTATCTTCCTTTTTATTTTTGCCTCTTAATACAATGAACCTAAAGTCTATTTGACTGTTACAATGTCTAGTACACTAATCCTTCCTCTAACAGCATGAAAGAGAGACATCAGAAGAGAGGAACAGACTACTGGTCGTTATCCTGTAACTGTGCACCATAAGTGTTGACACGCAGGACACTGATCCCCCTGCCCACACTGAAAAACAAGGGACTTAGACCCAATCAGCTGAGAATTGTAATGGCACAAACCAGGGCCCAACAGAAAAAGAATACAGGAGCACTGCCACCTCTGCAACCTTGGTTTTCCAATCATCTGCCTTCCTTCCTAGATTATTCACTCAGCTCAAACTCCCAAGTTATGACTCCCAAGTTATGAAGAGCCTGATTTCTCCTCCAAAGGATATAGGATATTATGACCATTTCCAGGACTGACCCTCAAGTCAAAACCTTTATAAAGCAACTAGTGCTTTTACTCAAGTGCTTAGTGTCACAAAGAGCAGAGGGACTTCAGGGGCTCCTAATTCTACCTGTAAGAAGAGTCCCGTTTGGATGTGACCATTTCATGGTCACCCTACACCCATCTGACAGTCCTCCCCATACTCCAGCATCTCTCTCTATCCACATACCCTCCATTGCCAGCCATGCTTCCCTTCCCTGAGAAAGGAAAGCAGACAAGGCAAGTTACCTTACTTCCTTCACAAGTCCTATTCTAGGTGAACAAGTCTCTCAAAAATCAAGTACAAAATTCTTACAAAGGCCAACTTCTAGCAATTACTAGCAAACTACACAACTTTCAAACTTATCCTCTTTTGAACTCCTACTGCCTTGGTGCCAAATAGAACCAAAGAAATGGTTCTATTGTTATCAGAAACCGACAGTAAACTGTATTTTCTTAGAAAGAAAAAAAGGTTGTGGCCTTTACAAATCTCCATTGTAACCCAGTGATTATATTATT
This sequence comes from Vulpes lagopus, assembly GCF_018345385.1. NCBI lineage: Eukaryota > Metazoa > Chordata > Mammalia > Carnivora > Canidae > Vulpes > Vulpes lagopus. The sequence continues at coordinate 89,738,174 of NC_054833.1, read as the reverse complement.
TTCAAGAAGAAGTTTTATAAACTGCAACAATTATTAACATCAATACTTGTTGCCTGATCAGTAATATGGAAAACATTAAGTAGGCCTAATTACACTCTGCCAGTTGGCAAGGGCTAAGGACCAAAGGCATAACCTCCTAATCACCAGAGGTATCCTCTGGAGTCATCCATAATGCTGAAAATATTAATACTATTAGTTCAAATTAGAATAATCAATAGCTTCTAAGAATAAAGACTTATTCTAGACTCTTCATCAACATCTGCCATTACAGCAATCTTTTTAAAAAAGCATTAGACTTCAAAGTGAAACAAGGGGGACCAAGCAATGGATGAATGCGTTGTTGCTCTGTGGCCCCATCTTCACAAAGTCTTCTACGTGGTGTGTTCTCATGTGCCCAGCTCTGCTCACAATCCCAGTTGTGTTACCTCTCCGAGCCTTGGTTTCCCCAATTAGAAGAAGGCGACGACATAAATATCTCTTGTCTAGTAAGAGTCATCAGAGATAAAGGTAATGTAATGTACTACCTGAATTTTTATCTGGCTATAGTCTGTCTCCCTAAAGCACAATGTAAGCTCCAAGAGGGAGTTTACAGTACTCACTGCCATCTCCCCAGTAACTATAACAAGGCCTAATGGAGAGCACCCCCAGTAAATATTGGTTGAATGAATGACAAGTGTCTACCTGATACACAATAAACAGTTATTATTTTTTTTCATAATTTCGGCCTACAAGTTTTCTCTGTCCTTTTGTTCTTTTCCGTCTTCCTTTTAGGCCCAGATACTGTTCTCCTTGGGCTCAGGGCTCTATCCCACCCAAACAAGATGAGCATGTAGAACAGCTACTAAAAATTAGCATCAGGGGCAGCCTGGGTAGCTCAGCGGTTTAGCACTGCCTTCAACCCAGGCGTGATCCTGGAGACCCAGGATCGAGTCCCACGTCGGGCTCCCTGCATGGAGCCTGCTCCTCCCTCCTCCTGTGTCTCTGCCTCTCTCTCTATCATTACTAAATAAATTAAAACAAACAAACAAATAAATAAATAAATAAATAAATAAATAAATAAATAAAAAGTAGCATCGGATTGGTTAAGTGACCATGAAACTGGCAGCAGATAGATTACTAGGCCTAAGTCCACCAACACTACACAGTAGACAAACAATCAGAGAGTAGAACCATTTTAATTACATCTGGTTTTTGAAAAAATTATTATGTCCTCACCAAAAATATCCTAAGTGATAGAGAGAGATGATGTGGGCCCCATTCTCACCTTTGATACCACTTGGTTAAACAGACAAGATCACAAGACCAAGTAGCAGCTACTTCTGACACTCTTCCACAAAATGGATTCTGGTCACTTAAAAGGGACAAAGCAAAATCGACAGCATTAAACATCTTTATTTTTATTTTTTTAAGATTTATTTATTTATTTATTTATTTATGAGAGAGAGAGAGAGAGAGAGAGAGAGAGAGAGGCAGAGACATGAAGGAGGGAGAAGCAGGCTCCATGCCGGGAGCCCGACATGGGACCTGATCCCGGGACTCCAGGATCGCGCCCCGGACCAAAGGCAGGTGCTAAACCGCTGAGCCACCCAGGGATCCCCGCATTAAACGTTTTTAAAGAACTTTTCTAAACCCAGGTATATGGAAAGTTTCTTCTTCTTTTTTTTTTTTTTAAGATTTATTTATTTATTCATTAGAGACATAGAAGCAGAGACACAAGCAGAGGGAGAATCAGGCTCTCTGCAGGGAGCCTGATATGGTATTTTGATCCCAGATCCCAGGATCATGTCCTGAGTCGAAGGCAGCCGCTCAACCACTCAGCCACCCAGGCGTCCCTGGAAAGTTTCTTAAATTGACTCACAAAATAATTATTGCTGAAACCCAAGTGTACATTCTTCTGCAGCAGGATTCACACATTTCCTCTAATCTCTATAAAAGCTCTACGTTCACACTCAGCCTGAATACTCAAATCCAGTATCTCCGCAGATCCAGACAACAGTGTATAGCATGCTTTTTTCGGGGAGAGAAAATACTTATCTGGCCACTACATATCCATCAAGTTCTTGGTGTAAATAAAGGTTTCCTTCCTAATGTGAATTGTTAATGTTAACTTCCTCCTTCAGGTTATGCAGCAGCCCCCTGTCAAGGCCAACAGGCCCTTTCTTAAAATCAGAAATGCTGGAGCACCTAGGTGGCTCAATCAGTGGAGCATACAACCCTTGATCTCAGGGTGGTAAGTTCAAGCCCCATGTGGTGTATGGAGCCTACTGAAAAATTTTTTAAAAAAATTTTTAAATAAATAAATAAAATTATAAATGGCCATATTTTCACATAACCATTTCATTCCAAGATGGGTGAATGTGCTACTATAGGCATGAAAACAAAAAACATTAAAAGAAAAACATAAACATAACATAAAAAATAAAATAAAATGAAGAGGTGTCCAATGGGACACTTCCAGAAACATTTTCTTCCACTTGGCATTCACTAAAGTTCTCCCACTCACTCCCATTCTAATCATAACATCTCAAAGCAAAAGACTGCTTTATTCACATTTCCCTAGACCATAAATCACCAAACGTTTTTGAGTGTGAGGATGTCTGTACAAAGGAAAAATGAATGAACAAACCAGAGCCCTTGTATATGACCACCTCATCTGCCCCAAATTATCCCTGAGGGGAAAAAAAAATGTGGCACTTCTTTCTATGAAACTCCACAGAAATGATATCTAGTCTGCACCTATTATAACTAAAAAATTAACTAATATAACCATATAACTATAACTCATTCATTAATATTCATCAAGCACAAATGTATACATGCTGTCATACATTAGCATCCTAAAACAAAATTCCATACACAACAATTTAAACATCACTTTATATAACTGGTATTCAAAGCTCAATGGGGCTATAATTTTTTTTTTAACTGCCCTTCAAAATAATTACTGCCAAAACCAAAGTGTAAATTCCTCTGGTAGATCTGTATATAATATGGAAACAAAGTGGTAGGTTTTTTTCAAAAAAAATTAGCCTGTTTTTTTCTGGTGGTTCATATCTTTCAATATCCTAATCATGACAATTTTATGAGTAAATGAAATCATACATAGAAGGTTCTACTGAGGGGGCACCTGGGTGGCTCAGTCCGTTAAGTAACTGCCTTCAGCTCAGGTCATGATCTCCGGGTCCTGGGAGAGAGCCCCTCATCAAGCTCTCTGCTCAGTGGAGAGTCTGCTTCTCCCTCTGCCTCTCCCCACCACTCTTACTCTCTCTCTCAAATAAATATATCTTAAAAAAAAAAAAATCTACTGAGTAGATTATAAAAGTTGCTAGATATTTTTAAACTTTCCATCAATTTTCATTTCTTTCTCAGAAATAAGTTTTCCCCACTAGGACATCCACATATACAGAATTTCTCCAACTCTAGTATTAAATGTACTTTATTGCTTTTGTTTTTTTTTTTTTAATTTTTATTTATTTATGACAGTCACACACAGAGAGAGAGAGAGAAGCAGAGACACAGGCAGAGGGAGAAGCAGGCTCCATGCACCGGGAGCCCGACGTGGGACTCGATCCCGGGTCTCCAGGATCGCGCCCTGGGCCAAAGGCAGGCGCTAAACCGCTGCGCCACCTAGGGATCCCTATTGCTTTTGAAAACTGGTCACCTGTACATAGTTATTTTTGGTCAGTCAAAATAAATACCTGATTGGCCAATACACATAAATACTTACAGAGAAATATTTTCAAAACTAGCCTTTGGTGAACACTTCTAATTTAAAATTTTTTAAATGTTAAAACCAACATGAGTTGTGTTTTTTTTTTAAGTAGGCTCCACAGCCAACTTGGGGCTTGAACTCACAACCTGGAGACCAAGAGTCTCACACATTCTTCCAACTGAGCCAGCCATGTGCCCCACATGAGTTATAACTTGAAATATAACGACTGACACTTCACAGAAAGAAGTGTTTATACTGTAAAAGCATGGCCAAGGTACATAATGTACTGGGTAAAATATAAAAGAAGTTCCATTGAGATTAGAGAGCTAATATATACAACATGAAAAAGATAATACAGAAGTGCCTCTATGGGGCTCTTGGGTGGCTCAGTGGTTGAGCATTTGCCTTTGGCTCAGGTCGTGGTCCCACGGTCCCAGGATCGAGTCCCACATCGGGCTCCTTGCATGGAGCCTGCTTCTCCCTCTGCCTATGTCTCTGCCAATCTCTCTCTCTCTGTCTCTCATAAATAAATAAATAAAATCTTTTAAAAAAGAAAAAAAAAAAAAGAAGTGCCTCTATGTCAAAAATCCAAAAAAACACGAGTTCATTGGATGAAGTTAAATAAGTTACCCAAAGATTCTGTATCACCTAAAGTAGAAAATTGTTAAAAATTTCAAGAAACTCTATTAATGACATGGCATTATAAGTCAGTCAGACACATCCTAACACTTTCTACATAAGAACATGCATATTTCTCTCTGGTAAGTTTTCATATGGTTTCCTGTCATCTCGGGAGCTGGTCAAACTCTTCCTAGACATCTATCCACCTGCACAGAGAAAGTCAGTGACTAAGCAGGACCAGCGACAGAACTGGCTGGGCCTGGTGCCAAACGAAAAATGCAGGGCCTCTTGCTCAAAATTTATTAAGAATTACAAGACTGCAACAGCAGAGCACTGAACCAAGTGTTTATTAAACCATCTGACTGCAAGTCACATGCCCATAACGCCAGCCCTGGTGACAAGTATAGTCACAGATCTGACAAAAGACCTGATACGATCCTAGAAGAATGCCTGGCAGGTGATAGGTGCTCACTATGATCTGCTTGTAAGTCCTAGGAGCTCAGCTCCCAGAAAGGCCCATAAAGCAAAGTGCTACTTCATCTAGTCAGAAAATTTAACTAATTAAATGACTATGACCCTAGTACACATCTAGAACCTATACCAAACACTGACAGGGAACAAAGAAACAATGTGCACTGAATACATTTCACAACATTTAATTAGAAAGCTAATTAAGTCAAGGTCCAACACTTCTTAATACTAGGACCCAAAAGATACCTCTCTTCCCAGCCTGACAATTGCCTTCAAAGAACTGAACAAGATGCTGAAGATAGAGCAGCTGGTAAGCAGTTAACAGAATGACATCCAATTCAGAGTTTTCCCCACTACCACCAACAGCACTGAAGGACCAGCAGGCCCTTCAAAAGACAAAATCAGTCATCTGGTTTGGATAGACTGAGTCACTTCAGGTATTATTTTTTAGGTCTGATATGTGATGTTTCTTCTGGGACTCCTCAGGTCCTGTCTGTATGGCACACCTCCTGGCTCCACCTTCATGCCACCAGATCACTCTAGCTTTTAGAAAAAGGGGAGGAGGAGGCCTGACAAGTGGTAACAGTACGACTTAATACTGGGTGAGAAGAGACTTCAGGAAGTTTAAGGGGCAGAGGAAGAGAATTCCAACCCAACCTTTCACACAAGCCAGAGCCTGTTTGATACTGTAACCAGTACGTTACAGCCTTTTACATTCTTGGCACTACCACAGGCATGCCTATTTTATTGCACCCCGCTTTACTGCACTTTGCAGATACCACATTTTTCAAGTTGAGCGTTTTCGGCAACCCTGCAACAAGCAAGTCTACTGGTGCCCTTTTTCCAACAACATTTGCTCACTGCTTGTTTGTGTCACATTTTGATACTTCCTGCAATATTTCAAATCTTTTCATTACTATTATATTTGTTATGGTGACCTGCAATCAGTGATTATAATTCGTTAAAAGCTCAAATGATGGTTAGCACTTTTAAGCCATCAGGTATTTTTACGTGGGATTCGATCCCGGGTCTCCAGGATCGCGCCCTGGGCCAAAGGCAGGCGCCAAACCGCTGCGCCACCCAAGGATCCCCATCAGGTATTTTTAAATTAAGGTATATACACTTTATGCTATATTTATATGCATACAAATATACATACTTTAAAAAATATACATACTTTTAATGCTATTGCACACTTAAAGACTACAGTACAGTGAAAACATAACTTTTATGTTATGCACTGGGAAACATAACTTTTATGTTATGCACTGGGAAATCAAAAAATTCATTGACTCGATTTTTTCTGATACTCGCTTTATTGCAAGTAGTCTGGAATAAAACCTGCATATCTCCAAGGTGTGCTGTGCATGCAGAGCTTTTTTAGATACTATATGGCAGCAACTAAAATTCTAAGTATGTATGATTCAATCTTACTCCAGAAAATTAGAATATCCCAGGAATCTACTCTGCATTGCACTAGACAATTTACATATCACCGCAATTAATCTGAAGAACAAAGCCATGAGATAGGTATTCATACCCCCACCCCAATTTTACAGGTTGATGAAACTGAGGCTCAGAGAGTACTTTGCTCAGGGTCCTCCAATTGATTGCCTCACTTAAAACCCATGTTTATCTAACTCTGAATTCCAATTCTGACAATGAGGTTTCATTTGAGTACCTACCTTTACCTAACTAATGCAATTTAATGTACTAACAACAAAAAACAATTTACAACATTGGGGTGCCTGAGTGACTCAATGGGTTAAGCACTCAACTTTTGGTTTTGGCTTAGGTCATGATCTCAGGGTCATGAGATTGAGCCCTGAGCCAGGCTTCATGCAGGCTGGAGCCTGAATGGGATTCTCTCCTCCTCTCCCCCTCCCACTCCTGTTCTCGCTCTTTCAAAATAAATAAATAAATAAATCTTTAAAAAAAAGAAACAATATGACACAAGAACTGGTAGTCACAAAAAGATATCTTGTATTCAATTCATCCATTCAACAGATATATATTTTTTTAATATTTTATTTATTTACTCATGACAGAGAGAGGGAGGCAGAGACACAGGCAGAGGGAAAAGCAGGCTCCACACAAAGGAGCCCAAAGTGGCATTCAATCCTGGGACTCTGAGCTGAAGGCAGATGCTCAATCGCTGAGCCACCCAGGTGTCCCAACAGCTATATTTTTTTAAGATTGTATTTACTTATTTGAGAGAGATAGAGAGAGACAGCACAGGCAGGGGGAGAGGCAGAGGGAGACAGAAAGTGGGAAGCAGCGAATCCTCGCTAAATGGGGAGCCTGATGCAGGGCTTGATCCCAGGATGCTGAGAACATGACTCGAACCAAAATCAGATGCTTAAGCTTAACTGACTGAGCCGCCCAGGTGCCCTACAACAAATATTTATTGTAGACCACTGTATGCCAAGTCCTTGTGCTAAGACCTGGATAATAAACAGTGAACAAAGACAGGAGCTTGTGTTGCACAAGTTGGTACACCAAGCACACAGACAGTTCCAATGCGGTGTGATTGGAATCAGGATAGGAGAATTGATTTTAATGAAACACCTTTTCTGGTTTCCAGCTCTTCCTCCTTCAGCTTCTGCTGACTCTTAGTGGTTTAGAGAGTCTGCAGTGACCTATCTGGCCCTGCCTGATATATCATAAAACCTTTCAGATCAGCAAATACCTACCCCTATCAGATTTTTTCACCATCTCCGATTTTTCCTCAGTGGTTCTAATAATTTCTAGAATCAATTTCAAAATAATGAATGTTAATAGAGTTTGCCCAGAGTAACAACTGAAACATTTATCCTCACCACAGATTTTTCTCAATGTCAATACCCTTGATGTCTTTAAGGACAAACTTGACCCTCCCAGAGGAAACAGCATTAAGAGCTTCCTCAACGGCACTCCCTTTTCTTAAATATCTAGGGTAGCACCTGAACTCTAGCTGCCTATTCTGTCTCCCCACTGGAGTATCTCACTGAAGGGAAAGACCAGGTCTTCTTCATATTTGAGATAGTATTTCTATATTCTCAGTACCTAGCAAAGTATATATCCCACCTATACCTGTTGAAACAGAACAGTATTTGCCATCTACATATTTACCACTCTAGTTTTTTTATTAAAGTTTTTAAAAATTAACTATATCATCTAGTGTTCCTTTGATTATGGTTCAAAATTTGTATGTACAACTCTTCAGGCCCAAAAATACCTTGCTAGGAACATGTACAAAATCTACCTCTATGCCTTTACTTTCTACTTCAGGGAAAGAGAGCAACCGAGTAAACCCTGAAAAAATATTTACTGAATGAATAAAACCATTGGTGATTATAATAGAGTATGGTAAGAGATAAAATGTTAAAAGATATGCTCACCAAGTATTTCCTCCCCACTTCTTAACATGCTTCTACCATTTACGAAGGGCTCCTCAGCCTCTCCCCAGAGCCTATGCCTCATTCCTGAACTATCTATTCCCTCTTCCCATTCTCTCTTGAACCTACTCTGATCAGCAATGAAACTGGTCTTGTCAAAGTCACCAATGACCTCCATGCTGCCCAACCCTATTGTCAAGTATATGACAACCCAGCCCTCCTCTAACTTATTTTATTGACATTAAACAGAGTTGGACATTCCCCTCCAGTATGAAACATTTTCTTCTCTCAGATGCCAGGTCTCCATGATCTCTTGACCTTCCTCCTACCTCAGTGGCTGTCCCTTACCAATCCTTTTCTGGGTCCTTTTTATCTCCCCACCTCTAATTCCTGGAGCGGCTCAAGGCTTGGGCCTCATCTTCTCTCTTCTCTATTTACACTTGCTTCCCATGTAATCTATCATTCTCATTTTATTTTCTCAAAGATGTATTTATTTATTTTAGAGAAAGAGCACAAGCAGGAGGGCAGAGGGAGAGTGAGAATCTCAAGCCGACTCCATGCTGAGCACAGAGCCTGATGTGAAGCTCAATCTCATGACCCTGAGATCACGACCTGAGCTGAAAACAAGAGTGGGAAGCTTAACCACCTGCACCACCCAGACTTCCCCATTCTCATAACTTTAAATATACTGACATATCCTGATTGGTATCCCCAACCCCATCTACCTTCTTTTTTTTTTTTCTTTTTCCATCAACCTTCTTGAGCTGCAAACCCAACATATGTCAACCTACTTAACATCTCCATGTGGATAACTGCTAAGAAATAGAATCATAATACGATCAAAACATAACTTAGTTTCCCCCCTCAAATCTTCTTCCAAATTACTTCATTTCAGTATATGACAACTCCATTCTTCAAGCTGTGTAGGCTAAAACTCTTGATATGACTGGTAGAGACTGCTAGTTGCCTCATTTTATATTCAGCCACCATTTGGTTGTAGCCATGTGACTAAGTTCTGGCCAAGAAGGTGTAAGCAATGATGTGTGACACTTTCTGATCATGTCCTTAAGGGATAGGAACATGCCCTCCCCTCCCCTTTAGTCCCTAAGTACTGAAATGCACATGTGCAAGTAGGTGCTAGAGCTGCCATATTGGACTACAGCTAGATGCCTCATGCTGAGGATGGTAAGAGCACAAAACAAAATGAGTCTGGCTCCCCAGTAATCGTGAAATTACTAAACCAGCTCTCAACCACCTACTCAGATTTTTACTTGAAAGATAAATAAGCTTCTACCTTGTTTAAGCCATTATTATTTTGGATCTCTAGCAGCTGAACCAACATCTTAACTAATGCACAGAATTTGGAATCTGGAAGTAATCAACTTAAATAGACTATAATTATGTGGCAATGGCTTGGGGATCAGCATGGGCACAGATATTGCAGGACGGAAGGTTGATAATCCTTGTTAGTCCACAACAAAATATTTGGTAAAACCCATGATATATCTTCGAAAATTGCCTGCATGTCAACATGGCCTACAATTCTAGGGGAACTGGTCAAACAATTCAGAAGTTGGGTGCTTACTGGCTTCTTGCCACTTTCTAAGCAAGAAGTCCCACCAGAAGGAGACAGATTCAAGCTACAACCTGGCGATTTGCATGCAGAGGTAAAAAGGAATATACATCTGCCTAAGGCACATCCACAGCCCACAGCCTACAGCCTAAATCTATTCAGTGTCAGGGGCTAAATAGGGTTGAAAAGCCAACTCCTTCAGTATCCAGCAGGAAAGAAGCTGGAGAAACTGCTCATCCTCAGGAAGAGGATATTCTCCAATGACCTATCCCCAGAGAAAAACAGATCCTGAAAAACTACCACGGAGGGCAAAGGACAAGGGAGTTCCTCCAAAAGAACAGACCAAGGGCTGTGAAATGGGCAGTGAGGAACTCTTATCACTGTCAAGGCAGGAAGTCCTCACGACATGGCCTGAGAGGAGCTAAATAATGGCTATGGATCAGTGAGGAGTCTTTACTTTTCCATCCTTCCTTTTCCCCAACTGGAGTTCTATTTCCATTATGGTAACCTACTCAATCACAGTACATTGGCGGGGGTGGGGTAGGGAGTGGGGAGTGGGGGTGGGGGGAGAGACACCGGTAAACACTGCATATTTCAATCTAAAGGTTCCTGGACTGTTTATTAATCAGTCAGAGATTCTGGGCTCTGAAGTTGACTATGGGCTGTCTCCTTTGAAGAGGTGCAGAGTGTGTTCTAGATTTGGGAAGAAGGGTCTGGAAAGAAAGGCCTAGACTGTCCTCCCCTTCTAACATAAGAGAACTTTTAGGTGAACGTATGGCTACCCAGTAGAACTTGTACTTCTCAGCTTCTCAGCAAGGAGCTGTGGCCATGTGCCTTAGATTCTGCCTATACTCCTCATTAGCCAGTAGGAGGTGAGCTGAAGAACGCAGCCTCCAAGTTGCGCCACTGAAGAGAAGGAGTAGGACTTCTCCTTCCCCTCTCCTCTCTTTCCTCCTGCTAGTATGCAGACATGCATGGGCCAAAAGATGGAAGCCATATGTTAGGGGAGTTGGTACAATGAGACAGAAGGCACCTGGGCCCCTCATGAACACAGAGCTGCCTCAGCAGCCCCAGCCTCCTATTTTAAGAGAAATAAATCTTGATCTGGCATAAGCAGCTGCGAATGCAGATCTCTTACAATGTCCAGTGATATCCCGACACACACAGCCATTCTCAATTTCACACTTTCACATGCCATGTCCACCCCATCACCCGGTACTAGGGGCTCAACCCACGAGATAGCTGACCAGTCACTATCTGACCGTTTGCTGCTTATACTAACCCTGTCCTAGGACTCCTCTGATGGCTCCTTTCTGCTTTCACTCTTTCCTCTTGTCTATGAACTTCACAGCAAATAATTCTTTTATTTTATTTTTTTAAAGATTTTATTTATTAATTCATGAGAGACACACAGAGAGAGGCAGAGACACAGGCAGAGGGAGAAGCAGGCTCCATGCAGGGAGCCCAAGGTGGGACTTGATGCAGGGACTCCAGGACCAGGCCCCAGGCTGAAGGTGGCGTTAAACCACAGAGCCACCTGGGCTGCCCCATATAATTCTTTTTTTTTTTTTTAATTTTTATTTATTTATGATAGTCCTAGAGAGAGAGAGAGAGAGAGAGGCAGAGACACAGGCAGAGGGAGAAGCAGGCTCCATGCACCGGGAGCCTGATGTGGGATTCGATCCCGGGTTTCCAGGATCGCGCCGTGGGCCAAAGGCAGGCGCCAAACCGCTGCGCCACCCAGGGATCCCCATATAATTCTTTTAAAACATAAATTCAGGGATCCCTGGGTGGCGCAGCGGTTTGGCGCCTGCCTTTGGCCCAGGGCGCGATCCTGGAGACCCGGGATCGAATCCCACGTCGGGCTCCCGGTGCATGGAGCCTGCTTCTCCCTCTGCCTGTGTCTCTGCCTCTCTCTCTATCTCTCTGTGACTATCATAAATAAATAAAAATTAAAAAAAAAAAAAAAAAAGTTCAGGAAAAAAATAAAAAATAAAAAAAATAAAACATAAATTCAGAATGGGGCACCTGCCTGACTCAGTCGGTGGAGCATGTGACTCTTGATCTTGGGGTCGTGAGATCGAGCCCTACGTTGGGCATAGGGATTAGTTTTTTTTTTTTAATGTAAATAAAGTAAAAAAACATAAATCAGAATCAAAGACCTACGAAAGCAGGGTTTCTGCCTGTACTTTTCATTGGTTTATTCTCATGATCTACAACAATACCGGGCATATGTTTCACCAAATTTAGGACATCATTGATAATAAGCTGCACTATTATTTTTTGCACCACCAAGGAAAAAATATTGCCCATTAGACCATAACAAAATGGCTTAACAGACCAAGAAAGAGTTGTAAGCAGTTACACCAGCCTCCCATTGCTTTGAGATTTCTTTCTGAAGAACATGGAGTGTTGGTGACCTATTAGCTGTATCGCCTAGGTAGGAAAGGCAATCCTTCTAACTGTATGTTCAATTTCATAATGTGGCACAGCTTCATAAACTTACAGACTGTGGCCTTTCTAAAGCTCCCTAATGTACTTTGTCAGTGCTTTGCAATAAAATACAGAATCATAGTCATTCCTCCAATAGCAAACATTTTCTTTACTAATATCATACTGCCACCCTACTGTTGTTGCCATTCCTCTCTGCATAAAGTAACATTTGCTTTTAATTACTGCTGATCAAAGTGTGTTTTTGAAAGGCATTTAAAATGGCAACTAAATTTAACACCCATAGTGCTCAACTGAGGGGCAATAATATAAACAGGTAGAACCAAGTTTGCACATAAACAGGAAATGACAACTGTGTCATACCTGCCTCCTGACCAGTAGTGATTACATCATTATAACAAGCATCTCAATTTCAAAGATGTTAATGTGAAGGGAAAAAAAAGGGTGGGGAAGGCATCTCACAAATGAATGAATCCCAAGAATTCACATTTTTGCTGAAGGAATGACTGACTTCTGCTACTGTGCCCTTCTCAGCAGCTCCAACCACAATGTGCCTTCTTGAGGTCCCAGAGGCAGAACAAGGATGGGCCCCAGTTTCCTGCTGTTCCTTGTACCTGGGCATACTCTTCCCCTCAGATGGCTCCCTGTAATCCCTAAAATTTCTATTCAAAAGTCACCTCTGGGGCGCCTGAGTGGCTCAGTCAGTTAAGCATCCAATTCTTGATTTTGGCTCAGGTCAGGATCTTGGAGTTCCTGAATTGGGCTCAGTCCTTAGCGTGGTGTCTGCTTGGAATTCTTTCTCCCATGTCCCTCCCCTGCTCCTGTTTATTTGCTCTCTCTCAAATAAATAAAAATCTTTAAAAAAAAAAAAAAAGCCACCTCCTAAAGCCACACTTCATGTCCCCACTAATCTCCATCCCTTTTGCCTATTTGGTTTTTCTTGGTAGTCTTATTACCATATGACATTCTAACGGTACATGCTTGTTTATTATGTTTCCTCCCACTGGAATGAAGCTCCATGCAAGCAGGGCTCCTGTGATGTCTGACATGAAGCAAGTAAACAGTAAATACAGTTCAATAAGCTGTTTATGGGAAGATACCCTCACCTAGACATACTCTAAGCACCTTTTTTTAGATTTTTATTTAATTAATTAGTTTATTTATTTAGATGTTATTCATTCATTCATTCATTCATTCATGAGAGACACAGAAAGAGAGGCAGAGACATAGGCAGAGGGAGAAGCAAACTCCCTGTGGGAAGCCTGATGCAGGACTCAATCCCAGGACCCCAGGATCACGACCTGAGCCAAAGGCAGATGTTCAACCACTGAGCCACCCAGGTGCCCTATACTTTAAGCACCTTGTGAACAAATGCACTCTGCACCAAGCAAAGGCCTGGAGACCCAAGGGCTTCTCATCTTCTTTCTGTCATCTTCCCTTACAAGAATAGAGGGCTATTTGACGAGCTCCATTCTTAGCGATAACTGGGGCTTCCATTTCCCTTCTCAAAAAGAGCAGCTAAAATGCTATAAACATCATAAACTTGCTCAAATTATTTGTTTTCAGGTAGTTTAGGAAAGGGAATAGGAACTCTTGAATCACGGGGTGCCCGGGTGGCTCAGTTAAGCATCTGCCTTCGATTCAGGTCATGATCTGAGGGTCCTGGGATCAAGCCCCACATCGGGGCTCCCTGCTCATCACGGAGTCTGCTTCTCCCTCTCCCTCATTTGTGCGCTCTCTTTTTTAAAAAAGACTTCATTTATTTATTTGAGAGAGAGTGAGCATGAGGGAGATGAAGGGCAGAGGGAGAAGCAGACTCCCTGCTGAGCAGGAAACCCAACGTGGGGCTTGATCCCAGGACTCTGGCATCATGACCTGAACTGAAGGCAGATGCTCAACCAACTGAGCCACCCAGGTACCCCTGTGCTCTCTTCTCTTTTATACTCTCTCTCATATACTCTCTCTCTCCCAAATGAATAAATAAAATCTTCTTAAAAAAAAAACAAAAAAACTCTGAAATCAAACTCTGAATTAAAACCCAGGTCTGCCACTTCCTAGTTGTGTATCCTTTAACAAGTTACTTAATTTCAACCAGCCTCAACTTTCTTATCTGTCAAATGAGGTCTTGCTGAGCAAGTTAAGTGCTTAGCACATACTAAGTGTTCAATAAATGTTAGCTGATATGATAATCATTCTCTATCTCTTGGCTAAGATGAACAAAAAGGGTAGAGAAGGACCCTGGGAGGCTACATCCTACTTTCCTACCAGGCTTGAGGAAAAATCCCGGCTATCAAGTGAGTGGTAGCAATTACCTACTGGGGAAAAAGTGAGCCTAGTTTCTGAGGCCTGTTACAAAGAAAGAAAAGGTCAAAGAGATGGAGAGGTCAGAGTGGAAATGCCAGAGGTGGGGGGGGGGGGGGTCCTCTATGTTGGCTCATCTTTCAATGGTCCAAAAATATGCTTGTTCCTGGTCTAGAATTCCTTATCCTCCCCCAATCCATCCTTCTCTCAAGCTAGAAACCAAGGAATCATCTTTTTCTCTCCTTTCTCACCCCTGCCTCCTTTACATCAAATCTGATCATTAGAAGTGGGTTAACTTAGATCCTCAGTATTTTTGGTGTCTGCCCTCCTCCATCCCCACTGCCAATGCCTTCCTTCAACTCCACTATCGCTACTAGAGAGCAGCACAAGCTTCCTAATCTGTCTCCGGCCTGCAGCCACTTCTTCCAACCTACTTTTCTACCCTTGCCAGTCATCCTTCTAACCCCTTCACATTCCTCAAAGGCCTTACTTAGAGCCTTACTGACAAAGGCTTACTTAGAGCCTTACTGACAAAGTTCAAACTCCTAAGTACTCCTGAAACCCTCCAAGATCTGAGGCCTGCTTACCTGCATCCACTCCCCCAGCAAAATCCTGCCTTTGGTCCACTACTTCTTGCTCTTTCCTGGGCTTCCCAGTCTCAGAGCCAGTTCCAAGAGCCCGTCACCTGGCAACTACTGCTCAGCATTCAGCATCATTTTTTCTTGAAAGTCTTCACTACACCACTACCCCACCAGGGGTCCCTTCTCATTTTTCTTAATGTCTTGTGGATCCCTCCAGAACAGCACTTAGTACTCTGCATTCTAACTATTGGACTCCTACCTATCTCCACCTCGACCCCCAGCCCCCAGTTAAATTACAATTTCTTTAAGAAAAAGGACTGTCTTTTCTCCTAATCTACCTAACACTTCACTGGGGATCACAGCATCTTTAAAAAAAAAAAAAAAAATGTCTAGGGATGCCTGAGTGGCCTGGTGGCTGAGGTCAGCCTTCAGCTCCAGGCATGATCCTGGGATCCCGGATCAAGTCCCACATCGGGCTCCCTGCGAGGGGCCTCTTTCTCCCTCTGCCTGTGTCTCTGCCTCTCTCTCTCTCTCTCTCTCTCTCAAATAAATAAATAAATCTTTAAAAAAAAATGTCTGTTGAGTGAACAATTTTGGAGGGGCCTGATGAAGAGTTAGTACCAAAAAGACCATAAACTCTGTCATACCATGAATGCATTATGAAAAACAACACTTGTACAAAAAAACTATGTAGATCAAGCATGTTAGTAGGATATGTATATGGAAGCTGCAGTGAATTTACTGTCAGTTGTTAAGCAATAAAATAGAGTAGAAAGTTTTTCTAGATCAGGCACCTTGGGTTTGAATTCTATCTCTGCTACTTCTAAGCCAGATCACTATAGACAAGTCAGTTAACCTAAATCTCAGCTGCCTCATGTATAAAACAAGGAAAATTTAAGGACCTGCTTGATTGCACTGCTGTATTTAATGAGACAATGGTTATAAAGTGCCTGGCACTGAGCAGGCTTTTAAGGCTGTTAACATATATCGGTCCCTTTCCACTTAAAGAACATTGTTAAAAAGTACAAGGTCATATTTTCTGCATTTGGGAAAAAAGACTTACCACTCTTCTAAAACCTTGACCACACCCTAACTATCCTAGCCAGCCATCTTGAAGATGAACTAGGTCATAAAGAAGACTAAGCCAAAAAAAAAAAAAAAAGAAAGAAAAGAGGAAAAATCAAATCATTTCAATGCAATTTCATCACCACACTTGATAAAGTTTAAAATACCTGTCCTGCCCAACTGATAGCATCATTTTGGTATATGAAGAACATATGAGTAGGCTACATTACATGAATGTAATGTACATAATGAAGCCTTGGAACGCAGGTTCCTGAAGAAAATGAACTTAGTCATGGACCTGCTCCATAGAGCCATGAACTCACTGTAACGTGCTACATAAATAAAAAACACAAGAAACGTAAAGAACTACTCTACTTACGACAAGAGAAGACAACTAAGAACTTCAGGTGATCTATGAGAGGGACCCATAATGTAAAATCTTCTGAAGCTCTAATATACCAATCTCTATTTCGTAGGGACTGTATTCTCAGAAGTTTTCATTTTGTTAAAAAAGATTTTATTTATTCATGAAAGACACAGAGAGAGAGAGAGAGAGAGGCAGAGACATAGGCAGAGGGAAAGGCAGGCTCCCCGCCAGGAGCCTGATGCAGGACTTGATCCCAGGACTCCTGGATCACGACCTGAGCCAAAGGCAGATGCTCAACCACTGAGCCACCCAGACATCCCCGTTTTGTTCAAATATAAAACTCTGCCCTACCTAATTGCCTAATTCAGACTGAAAGATTACTCTTACCTGTTTTCAACCTGAGATGTAGGTTTGAATTTTCAGCCATATAAACGTCTTATTTCTAACCAAATGTCACCTACCATACCTGTGACACAGCTTCCACCAAGTGAGTAACAATACAAAGGCAAAAGCTCCGGAAACGTCTTTGTTGAGAACTGCGAACTTAATCCCAGAATTAAGGAAACGGATTAAAAAACAATAATACACTTAATGTGTTCTAGGTACTGCTGAGAGTGAATTACCAGTTATTGGACTATTCCTCTTCGTTCAGGCCACATAATTGTCAAACAGAATCTTATGGTGATCTAATATTAGTGAATTTAATTTTTCACATTTATTTCAATATTCTGTTGACCTTGAAAAATGTTTTCCTGATCTCTTCCACAATGATTACATTTGTTCCTATACAGTCACAAAAAAGTTACAACATCCTCAAAGATTGGTTAATGTGAAGTGCCACAGTGTAGATTAGGCAGTATCTTTAACTGGTCCCTGTGCTTTATTGGTTTGACAACAATTTCTTGGTGAAATCTCAAGTATGTAGAAACCTCTAAACCAGGAGTGACTTAGAGAATGTTAAGAAAAAAAGTAACTTCTGGAGGCAAAGGACTACTAAAAAACATAAACTCTTTGCCTTAATTTACCCATTAGAATTAATATTAAAGAGAGGGAGGGCAGATTTTTAAAAATTACCTAAAACAAAGTGCCTTTAAGGAGACCTCTTGGAAGTTCCTACTTGAATCAAAGAAACCGTTTAATATTCTTCTAATTTTAGTTAAATTACAGTCTTGATGTATTTGAGAAAACGAAATAACACAGTATGAGCAATCCTGACTTTCCAAACAGCCAAGCATCACGACCCACAAAATTGTTTCCTTTTCTACCTGACATCTGAACTCACCACTTGCAAGCCCCATTCCTGGAGAATTGTAGTCCCTAAGTAAATATATTGACTCCTCTCACTAAAACTTAAGTATGTAAGTTTTGTAGTTGAGCCAATCTAATGGATGACTACTTTCACAATACTGTAGGGAAGTTTTATATGAACTAGCGAAAGAAATTAGGAGGTAGAGTGCAGAGAGGGAGACCAGCAGGGGTCCTGAAAGGGAGGCTCCTAATTTGTAAAAAGGAAGGCAAAAGTGAGTAGAATCACAGAAAATTCCTTGTACCCTAATTGCCATTGTTTTTATGGCAACCTTATTAAATAATCCTTAAACTATCAAGAAAGAGATCTGTAAAACTCCTTTCAGAAATGATACCAGGGGGAGTTTACAAAGTCATTTGCTTCCATTTGTTTCCTGTTCAGTGTCTGCTACAGCAAAAGACAAGTTTCAAAGGGCCAAAACCAGAAAAAGGCAGAATGAAAGAGAGGTATGCCCGGGGTCATTAGTATCTGTTAAATTACAGAATTTAACTCGAATTCACTAAGCTTTTGAGAAGATATATATTTTAAATATCACAGAATCCGTCTGTAGGCCACCCCCGACACAAACGTATGTTTAACCAACTTGTACAATGCAATAGCCACACATACTTGGGATTTCAAATGCTCCCTTTAAAAACACACACCTATACATTCTAATTCCACCCCAAATTATTCTTTAAATCTCTGCAGTAAGGCGCGCGTGCACGCGCGCGCACACACACACACCTAACTTGATGTAAATCTATCTAGCCCTTCTTGCCCTAAACACCATGAGGAAAAGAATGAACGCCTCAATATGTTCTCTTTTTCAGACCCTGAAAGACTTGAAAAGCAGCAAATGGAGCTCAGAACGAAGCCAGATGGCAAGGTAGTACAGGAGAAGACAACTGAAGACCCTCTCCGAGACTCGTTTTATTCCCGGAAAATGTCATCTCCATTGCTTCCCCAAGCCCAAAGGCCAGGCACCACTGGCGCAATACCATCCCTGTCCAAAGCGCCAAAGAGTTGCCAACTAATCTCCCAAGGTGTCCCCCCAACCTCCTCACCTCATCAGCGCTCAGCTCCTCCATCGCTTTCCTCTTAATGGTGAAAGGCGTTAGGGAGAGATCTTCTGTTCTTGAGACCAGGGCGGGAGGAGAGTGGAAGGTGTCTACCGGGCTGTCTGGTCCCCCGAATGGGGGAGGTTTCAGAATTGCATAGTCAGAGGTTAAAAAATAAGAACACGAGAGGCACTGAACCGCCTTGGCGTCGGTCACTTCAATCGCCCCAGAGACTCCTACAGCTGCTCGTGCCCCGAGCAGCCTCCTTTGGCCGCCACTGCTGCTGCTACAGGGTTATCTTAAGGCGCCACTATTGCCCTCTGCTTCCCAGGTTACCCAGACCAGGGACTCGGGTCTCCAGCTCGTCTCGTGCCCTGAGCCTGCTGTGTCTTCGTGGTGGTGGCACGGCAGGTGAGCTTCCTCCAGCAGATCCTGCTCTCCTTCCCACCCTTTGCCCCAGGCGGGAACTGTGCGACTGCAGAGTGGATGCCCCGAGGTAAGGCGACCCCAGAGCCGCCGAGGCAGAGCCTAGCACTGAAGAGGGAAGCCCCTCCCCTCCCAAAGCAGGCCGGCCACGCCCCGCCTCCACGCCGGAGCTCGGGCAGGGGGGGAGGGGGAGGACGGGACTCTCGATGCTCTGGATGGAAGAGTAAATCCTCCTACCCCTCCACCCCTACTCTTACCCCCTCGCCCCACCAAGTATTATTCATCAAAACAACAGGGCGGCCATCTTTGAAAGGGATCACGTGACCCCGCCAGAGAGGCGGGGCTCCTGGCCCCAGGACGAGGCAGCCAATGGGCCGCGGGCGTCGCGCCGCCGATTTCCTCTCGCCTGCGTCTCCTCCCGCCCCCGCCCCCGCCCCACCCCCTCCCCCGCAGCCGCGCCGTGCGGGGGAGGGGCGAGCGGGGCTGCGGGAGGGAGGGGGGGCGGCCGACGGCGCGCGGGGGGCGGGGCAGCGCGGTGCCATGGCGACGGCTCAGGGGCGGCGGGCGCGGCGGGCCGGGCCAGGTAGGCTCGGGGGAGCGCGGGGCGGGCGGGAAGCTGGGCGAGGAGGGGCCGCCGGCCTGCGCTGCGACCCCGCGGCGCCTCCCGTGTTCCCAGGCGCTGGCTGTTTAGCGGCTCCACCAGGCAGACCGAGTAAAGGAAGGGGGAGAAGACGTCTTCTCTCCGGGCCCCGCGTTCTCTAACGCGTTGACCGCTCACATCCTGAAAACCCTTTGGACCCTCTTCCACCCCCGCGGAGAAAGCCCGTTCGGAAGAAAACTCTAAAACAAGTACAACCTCATTTTATTCCACTTTCACCTTTTAGAGAGTTTCTGCTTTAGTGTTTGGGTTGTTTGTTTGTTTTTTTAACGTGTTCCAGAATGATGGTAAACATGAAAGTATAAATGATTGAGAGACCTGGAAGGTTTTGAAGTGCCTGCACGTATGCAAGAAAGACTCTTGGAGTCGATGGAAAAAAAAATCCTTCCCTGCTCAAGAATACAATGGGGGTATAATTGACATATAGCATCCTATTCGTTTTAGATGTACAACGTAATGATTTGTGGGGTTTAGAGAGGGTTTCTTTTTTTAAGTTTTTACTTAAATTCCAGTTAATAAAAAATAAATACGTTAATAAATTCCAATTACTTAATATACAGTGTAATATTAGTTTGGGGTGTACCATATAGTGATTCAATACTTCATGTAACACCCAGTGCTCATCACACACACAAGTGCACTCCTTCATCCCCATCACCTATTTCACCCATTCCCCCCACCCCACCTCTCCTCTGATAACCATCAGGTTGTTTTCCATAGTTAAGAGTCTCGTTCTGGGTTTGCCTTTTTCTCTCTCTTCCTTGCTCATCTGTTTTGTTTCTTAAATTCCACATATAAGTGGAATTGTGTGGTATTTGTTTCTCTGGCGCCCTTATTTTGCTTAATACTCTAGCTCCATCCATGTTGTTGCAAATGGCAAGATAGCGTTCTTTTTTATGGCTGAGTATTATTCCCACCTCCTTATCCATTCATCATTTAATGAAGCCTTGGACTGTTTCATAATTTGGCCATTGTGGATAATGCTGCTAAAAAAACATCATGTATCCCTTTGAATTACTATTTTTGTATTCTTTTGGTAAATACCTAGTAGTGCAATTGGTGGAACATAGGGTAGTTCTATTTTTAACTTTTTTGAGGAATCTCCATGCTATTTTCCAGTGGCTGCACCCAGTTTGCATTCCCACCAACAGTGGAAAAGGGTTTCCCCTTCTCCGCACCCTCACCAACACCTGTTGTTTCTCTGTGTTGTAGATTTTAGCCATTCTGACAGGTGTGAGATGATTATCTCGTTGTAATTTCGATTTGCATTTCAACATAATAATTTGCTATATGTATATATTGCAAAATTATTACCAAAATTATTTAGTTAACATCTATTGTCACATATAGTTACCTTATTTTTTCTTGTGATGAGAACTTTTAAGAGTTATTGTCTTAGCAATTTTCAGTACAGTATACAATGCAGTACTGTGTGTATATATGTGTATATATATATATATATATATACCAAATCTATAATAGAGAATTATAGATTTAACTGTAGTACCCATGGTGACATTACATCCCCAGAACTTTTTTTTTTTTTTTTAATTTATGATAGTCACACAGAGAGAATGAGAGAGAAAGAGAGGCAGAGACATAGGCAGAGGGAGAAGCAGGCTCCATGCACCGGGAGCCTGACGTGGGGTTCAATCCCAGGTCTCCAGGATCACGCCCTGGGCCAAAGGCAGGTG
This sequence comes from Vulpes lagopus, assembly GCF_018345385.1. Classification (NCBI taxonomy): domain Eukaryota; kingdom Metazoa; phylum Chordata; class Mammalia; order Carnivora; family Canidae; genus Vulpes; species Vulpes lagopus. The sequence goes on along the minus strand of NC_054833.1, from coordinate 89,716,531 downwards.
CCAAACCGCTGCACCACCCAGGGATCCCCCCCAGAACTTTTATACCTTTTAACCACCTTATCCATTTGGCCCACCTCTTCTCTACTATAGCGATCACCAATATGTTCTCTGAAGAATACAATTTTTTTTTAAGATTTTATTTATCCATTCATGAGAGACCCAGAGAGAGAGAGAGGCAGAGACACAGGCAGAGAGAGAAGCAGACTCCATGCAGGGAGTGGCTTGCTGTGGGACTCTATCCCAGGACTCCAGGATCACACCCTGGGCTGAAGGCAAGCGCTCGACCACTGAGCCACCCAGGTGTCCTAGAATACAAATATTTTGTAATACAGAAATCTAAATTGAGCAGTCAACAAAGCAGTATCATGAAATCCCAGATTTCGCCACATACTGAAGAATATACTGTATTGGATGGTTTACTAAACCAAAATCTTAAAGACTGTATTCCAGAATTAAAAGAATTTCTTCCCCCCCTCCTTTGGTACTTGCTTAGAATAGTAACCTGACAGCTAGATATGCAAGGAATTTGTGAGTAAAATGAGACCACTGCTGGCTTTGCATATTATCTGCTCTCCAGGAAAGGAATTCTGTATAACACAGAATTTGGACTCTTAGTGACATTGATGTTAATATATTCACTTCTCACTTCTTTTTTAAAACATACTTATTGTAATATAATTCTCATACTATACAATTCACTCATTTAAAGTATACAAATATTCACAGTTGTGTGACCATCACTAATTCTGGAACAATTTCATCACAACCCAAAAAGACTACATACCTATTAGCAGTCACTCCTTGTTCTCCCTTCTCCTTTCTGTGGGCAACCAGCAATCTGTCTTCTGTCTATGAATTTTCTTATTTGGACATTTCACATCAACGGAATCCTACACTATGTGACCTTTTGTGTCTAGCTGCTTTCATTTAGCATATGCTTTCCAGTTTTATCCGTGTTGTAGCATATATCAGTACTGCTCTAATGCCAAATAACATTCACTGTATGGATTTATCACATTTTGCTTATCCAGTTGTCAGTTAATGGATATTTGAGTTGTTTGCACCTTTGGGCTATTATGAATGATGCTGCTATAAACATTCACGTACAAGTTTTTTGTGTAGACATGTTTTAATTTCTTTAGGGTATATTCTAGAATGAGACTTGCTGGGTTATATGGTTATATGGTTTAACTTTTTTTTTCCTCTAAAATTTTATCTTTAGGGGCGCCTGCATGGCTCAGTCGGTCAAGCATCTGCCTTAAACTCAAGGCATAATGCCCAGGTCCTGGGATAGAGCTCCATGTTATGTCAGGCCCCCTGCTCAGCAAGGAGTCTGCTTCTGCCTCTTCCCTCTGCTCGGTGCTCTCTCTCTCTCTCTCTGTCTCTCTGTCAAATAAATAAATCTTTAATTTTTTTTTAATTTTTAAGTAATCTTTATACCCAGTGTGGGGGTCAAACTCACAATCCCAAGATTGAGTTGCATGCTCTCCAGACTGAGCCAGCCAGGTGCCCCATATATGTTTAACTTTTTGAACAATTGACAAACTATTTCGCACAGCAGCTACACCATTTTGCATTTCCACCAGCGATTTATGGGGTTCCCATTTACCTACCTCCTCTCCAGCACTTGTTACACTATGTCTTTTTTACTACACACTAATAGATGTGAAGTGGTATCTCATTGTGGTTCTGCTTTTCATTTCTCTAAGGGCTAATGAAATTGAGCATCTTTCTGTGTATTTATTAGCCATTTGTATATCTTCTTTAGCAAAATATTGTTCATTTTTAAATTGAGTTACTTGTCTTTTTGTTGTTTTCAGTTGTAAGAGTTCTTTATATATTCTAGATACAAGTCCCTTATCAGATGTACAAGTTGCAAATTTTGTTGAGTACAGTTGATTACTCACAGAGTGGCATTAATTTCAGATATACAACACAGTGATTCACCTGCTCTTTACATTATGCTGTGCTCACCACGTATGACTGCTGTCTGTCACATACAGGCACAAGCCTGTCTGTATTCCCAAAACTGTGCCTTTTCTTCCTGTGAGTTATTCATTCCATAACTGGATGCCTGTATCTCCGACTCCCCTTCACCCACTTGGACCATCCCCTCCTGCCCCTTCTCCTCTGGCCAGTCGGTTCTCTGTACCTATAGGATTCTCTGTACCTATAGGTCTGATTGGGATTTGCAAATACGTTTTCCCATTCTGTGGGGGGTCTTTTCACTGTCTTGATGATGTCATTTGCAGCACAAAAGTTTTTATTTTTATGTAGTCCAGTTTATCTATTTTTCTCTCATCATTTTCACTTTTGCTACAACACATTCACTTTTATGAGGCATGTTTAATAATTTATTATTGTCTTAGCCAGTTTGGACTGCTGTGATGGAACACCATGGACTGAGCAGCTTATAAGCAACTGAAATGTATTTCTTGGGATGCCATGGTGGCTCAGTGGTTGAGCGTCTGCCTTTGGCTTGATCTCTGGGCGTGATCTCTGAGTGCCAGAATCAAGTCCCATATCAGGAAGGCTCCCTGCATAGAGCCTGTTTCTCTCTCTGCCTATGTCTGCCTCTCTCTGTGTGTCTCTCATGAATAAATAAATAAAATCTTTTTTTAAAAATGTATTTCTCAGTTCTGGAGGCTGGAAATCCAAAGTCAGGGTGCCCACATGGCCATGTCTGGTGCGTACCCTCTGCCAGGTTGCAGACTGCTGACTTCTTGCTGTGCCCTCATGTGACTGAGCAGAAAGAGGAAACAACTCTCCAGTAACTCTTATAGTGTCCTTATAGGGCACTAATCTCATTCATGAATACTTCACCTTTATGACCTTATCTAATCCTCCCGGAAGTTCAGCTGCCACTGGAACAACAGGGGTTCAAACTATATACAAGTCCACTTATATGGAGATTTTTTCAATGAAAGCACTCTTAAGTATATTTTCCCTTCCTTATGATTTTCTTAATAACCTCTTTTCTCTAATTCACTTTCTTGTAAGAATACAGTAGGGACATTTGGGTGGCTCAGTCAATTGAGTGTCCAGCTCTTGATTTTGGCTCAGGTCATGATCTCAGGGTCCTGGGATGGAACCACAGGTTGGGTTCTATGCTCAGCTAGGGGTCTGGTTAAGGATTCGGTCTCCCTTTCCCTCTACCTCTCCTCGCCTGTGTGCATATACTCTCTCTCTTTCTCTCTCTAAAATAAATCTTTTAAAAAGATAATACAGGGGCACCTGGGTGGCTTAGGGGTTGAGCATCTGCCTTTGGCTCAGGTCGTGATCCCAGGGTCCCTGGGATTGAGTCCCACATCAGGGGACTCCCCGTAGGGAGCCTGCTTCTCCCTCTGCCTATGTCTCTACCTCTCTCTCTGTGTCTCTCATGAATAAATAAATAAAATCTTTTTTAAAAATAATAAAGGGCAGCCCGGGTGGCTCAGCGGTTTAGCGCCACTTTCAGCCCAGGGCGTGATCCTGGAGACCAGGGATCAAGTCCCACGTCGGGCTCCCTGCATGGAGCCTGCTTCTTCCTCTGCCTGTGTCTTTGCCTATCTCTCTCTCTGTCATGAATTAAAAAAAAAAAAAATCTAAGAAAAAATTAATAAAGCCTTTAAAAAAATAAAAAATATATATAATAAAATACACAAAACATGCAAAATTAAGTTAATAAACTGTTTATGTTATTGGGAAGGCTCCTGGCCAATAGCAGGCTATTTTATTAATAGTTAAGTTTTGGAGAGTCAAAGCTTTTTTTTTTTTTTTTTTTTTTTTTGAGAGTCAAAGCTTATATGTGAATTTTAGACTGGGGGTGGTAGCTAGTGCCCCCTAATCCCTAAATTGTTCTAGGGTCAACTGTAATACCACTTTCAGGGAGTAGGGGTAGGGTTTCAACACATGAATTTTAAAGGGACACAAGTATTCAGTCCATAACAATATTGAAATAAGGAATATCCTTCCAAAAAAAAAAAAGGAATATCCTTCCCATTTTGTGGTTGGAGAAAGTAAAACTTTTAGGGTTAAATGGCCTACCCCAAGTCCAACAGGAAAATGATTAGGAATCTTGCTTCCCTGAATGCTTTCCCTGTCACTCAAATATCTCTGTGTGTTACAAGGACACAATATGTATGTTTTTACCATTTATAAGAGAACTCTACTCCCTTTCTCTTTCTTCAGCTCTGCGATACTTCCTCCCAATATAACATAATTTTGTAGAATCACAAAAATTAGAAATGAAATTTCTTTGGTCACATACTACTCTACTCCCAGGGTGATTTATAGGATGAATACAGTTTTTGTGCTTTTTATATTTGTGTTTTAAACTAAATACTGGAAAAAAAATTAAAAAAATAAAATAAGTAGTGGAGTCCTACCACGTCCCTTAGGGAAAGCTTTCCATTATAGCATAAATAACAGTGTCTCAGAGACGTTCATGATACTTAGCCCATATTTTCCTTGTTCTGTTGAGTGTCTTTCATTTGAGCATTCCATCAGCCCCTTTGGACTGCAAAATAATGTCAGCTGCCCTTGGGAACTACCAAGCATTAGAGCCTAAGACAAATTAGCTTAGAATTACCTGGCAGTAAGCAAAAATACTTTTTCTTTTCTTTTCTTTTTTTTTTTTTTTTTTTTTTGTAAGTAGGCTCCACACCCAGCATAGAGCACCGTGCGGGGCTTGAACTCACAACCCTTGAGATCAAGACCTAAACTAAGATCAAGAGTCAAATACTTAACCAACTGGTCCACCCAGATGCACCACAAAAAAATACTTTTTAATGCTAGTAACAGAAAAAGGAGAGACCATAAGACGTACTGGAACATAAAATAAAGGTATACTATGGGCAGACTTTGTTATATTTTAAGGGCGGGGGGGGAGTTGTGTGGGGTTTTTATTTTATTTTTCTAGAACTTCAAGTCTTTTAGTATAGCTTTTATTCAAGTGCCAGAACATAGAGAATTCACTGGACCAAAACATATCTTCCTAATAATCTACAAAGCTAGATCTACTCTTAGGTGATCTCCTTTTGGATCTGCAACACTACCTCCATCTGTAAATGTATTCTGTTTTCTCTACCGCTATCAAAGACCAACCCCTTCACCCGGACTCTGGATTCACCCCCCTCCCCCCTTCTTAAGGACTTCAGTATTTATTCCCTTTATTCTGTACCATCATTTTCTCCCTCCCTGCTGGACACATTATCTGCTCTAGGAAGGCGAACTTTAAAAAAAAACAACAACAACTTAGGGGCACCTAGGTGGCTCAGTGGCTAAGCGACCTACTCTTAGTTTCAGCTCAGGTCATGATCTCGGGGTCATGAGATTGAGTACCGCTTCAGGTTGCTGGAGCCTGCTTGGGATTTTTTTTCTCTCTCTCTCCCTTGGCTGTTCCCTACCACTCACATTCTGTCTCAAAAGTAAATTCAAAAAAACAACCTACCTTGATTCTACATCTCCCTCGACCTATGCCTTCTTTCTTTGCCTCCTTGACAACAAAACATCTCAAAAGAGGTATCTTTTATTATTCCCACTCCCTCCCTTACTCCTATACCATTCTGAGAAAATTCTCTTGTCAGAGTCACCAATGACCTCCTTTAAGCCAAGACCAGTTCCATTTCTGTGTCCAGTACTTATTGGCCTTCTCAGCAGCATCCAGCACAATTGAGCACTTTTGAAACACTTTCCCTGTATTGTCTTCCATACAAGCACAAACTCTTATCATGACCTGTAAGACCCTATGTCATTTGGCCACCTCTGCTTCTCTTGCCTCATCTACCACACTGCTCTCCTCCTGGGCTTCAATCCCACTGGCTTTTGCTCTTCAATAAGACAAGCTCTTTCTTTTCTAGAGGCCTTTGTACTTGGCATCTCGTTTGCTTGAAAAACTCTTCCCTTGGCTTTTTTGGGTGGCTGGTTCCTCATGCTTCAGGTCTTAGCTCAAGTGGCATTTCTTCATTCTTGCATTAATTCATTTAACAAATATTTATCGAGCATCTTGCATCTTAGGCCCTGTTCTAGGTGCTGAGCATACAACATGCGTGTTTGTGTGCGCCCTCCGAGAAGCAGACATGCAGATAGAATTAGATGTGTAAGAGATTTATTTGGGGAGTTGCATGTGAAGGATGGGGATAAAGGAGAACCTGAGGAGAGCTTTCAGACTGCATCCAGGTCAGCTACCATGGAAAGGGGAGGAGAGAGGAAGTAGCATTGACTACAAAGAGTCTCACTCTGCAGAGCAGTTCTGAGAAAGTTTTCCACCACCACCTATGGGTCTAACTTGCCCATTGGAAAAACCCCACCTCTTGCAGGAAGGAGCCTGAATTAGCATTGCACCCTGCAGGTTGGATCAGCCCAGGGCAGGTGGCCTCTTAAAACACTGGTGAATCCAGAGGGCAGCACCTGGAGTCCTAAATCCACCTCCCTCTCTCAGCAGGGAATCTGAGTATTCCTGCTGCCACAGCATGCTAGCTGGAAACACTTATCTTCTTCCTTAGGTTTCCACGGAAGACAGAATTTGAATGCCACTTCTAGCTGCACGCTATCATCTCAACTCACTCTTCCCAGGACAGGAAGAGAGAAGTTAGCTACTTGTTGAATTTAGAGTAGGAACTGTGCATACTAGACTCAGTGCCACAGGGCTTTTCTTTGATACCCTACTACTTGTGTGTCTACAAGAAGTAGAAATTCTGGTCTACTCTCCTTGAGGAAATAAGCAACCTGGGACAGTCTGTCCCTCTGGAGAGGCCTATGGTTGTCCAACTGTACCACCAACTCATTTAACATTAGTGTTTCTTATTTAGGGATAAAGTTTTACCTTATTTGATTAGTAATAATGATTTATTTTTAATGTGGGGCTTAAACTCAACCACCCTAAGATCAACCTGAACTGAAGTCAAGTATCTGATGCTTAACCGACTGAGCCACCTGTGGTCCCTGATAAAGATGATTTTTAAAAATCTCTACTTCTCCATCTCCTAGGCCCTATTTCTCAATAGGTTGGAAATTGAGAAGCTCTACCCCCACCCTAGAAAATCCTATCACCACTCTAAACAAGATAAGCAAGGTCCAAATACTCATGGGGCTTACATTCTAATAAGTGAGTGTGCCCTCCTGTCCTTTCCTAAGTCACCTTCCTTTCTCCATCATTCTTTTATTGGTTATTATTATTATTTAGTTCTTTCATTGCACTTAATCAAAATCTGAAATAATTTCATTTGCTTGTTTACTTATTTATAGCCTTCCATTCTCCCCGCACTATCCCCCTCCAAGAGAATGTAAAACCTTTAAGGTCTGAGACCTGGACTGCCTTGTTTGCTGCTAAAATTCCAGTACCTAGAATAGTACATGACTCTTCAACAGGTATTTATTGAGCACTGACAAGGTACAGTGGTGTAACAGTGGCAAAACAAAAGGAAAAAATTCCTGCCCTTGTGGAGCTTACATCCTACAGTGGGGAGACAGACCATAAGTTAAATAAGTAAATAAATTGTACACTATATATATATTTTTCAATTATATAGTGTATTAAGGGATGCCTGGGTGGCTCAGTGGTTTGACGCCTGCCTTCAGCCCAGAGTGTGATCCTGAAGACATAGGATCGAGTCCCATATCAGGCTCCCTGCATGGAGCCTGCTTCTCCCTCTGCCTTTGTCTCTGCCTCTCTCTCTGTGTGTCTCTCATGAATAAATAAATAAAATCTTTTAAAAAAAGTGCTCTAGATTAAAACTAATCCAAAAAGGGGAATAATCCTGGAGATGGGTGTTTCCATTTTAAGTAGAGTGGTCAGAGAAGACCTGACTGAGCAAGTAACATTTGAAGAAGGACTTGAAGGGGGTAAAGAAGTGACCCAAGAGGGTATCAGAGGGAGAGCATTCAGAACAGAGGGAACAGAAGGTTCTGAGTCAAGAATAGGCCTGGAAGGAAGGACCAGTATGGCCAAAGTCGAATGAGTGTTAGAAAAGTAGAAGGTGATATCTATGGATTTTGACTCTAAGGTGGGAGCTGCTGGAGAGTTCTGAAACAGAAGAGTGACCTGATCCCTTATGTATTGAAAGGATCACTCAGCTAGGTGGAATATAGGAGGGGAACAAGAGGAGGACCATGGAGACTAGTTACGCAAAAGGCACAATGATCCAGTGGAGAGGAATGGTTTAGGTAGGAGATGCCAGGGCTCGAACCAAGGTGGCAGCAATGAAGGTAAGAAGAAGTGGTTGGATACTGGATATATGTTGAAGGAGGAGCCAACAGAATTTGGGAGTGGATTTGAGAATGAAAAAGAAGAGACAGAGGTCAAGGAGGACTGCAACTGTGAGTAGTAGGATGATGTTGCCATTCATTGAGATGGGGAGGACTATGGGTGGAGTAGAATTGAGGAGAAAATAATCGAATCGTTTTGGACAAACTAAATCTAGGATATATATAAGAATGTGAAGTAAGGATGTCAAGTAAATGTTAGATGTAATAGACCTGGAATTTGGGAGAAGGGTCTATACCAAAGGCATTAGTTGATCACGTTTGGTGCAGAGATGAAATTTAAAGTCATGAAATGGGGTGAAATCACCACAGGGGTGATTACAGCAAGAGAGGAGGTCTCTGAACTGAGCCCTGGGGCCCCCAACATTAAGAAGCAAGGAGTAGTTAACTCCTTCAAGTAAAGGAAACTGCCAAGGCCTTGCCTGGACTAGGAGGAAAACCAGGGGACTGTGTATCTGTTAAGTCCTGTGAGTAAAGTATTTAAAGAAAGAAGGAATGATCCAGTGTTTCAAATGCTGCTGATTGATCCCATGAGATGAAGACAGAGATTGTCCACTGAATTTAGCAACAAGCAGTTCTTTGATGACCTTCAGAGCAGTTTCGGTAGAATGACAGGGCAGGAACCTGATTCAGAGTGTCCTTAAGAAAGAATGTGGGGATGCACAGGAGTCAGTGGCATTTCTCTACACTAACAATGAGACAGAAGAAAGAGAAATCAAGGAATCCATCCCATTTACAATTGCACCAAAAACAATAAGATAACTAGGAATAAACCTAACCAAAAAGGTAAAGGATCTGTACTCTGAAAACTGTAGAACACTTATGAAAGAAATTGAGGGGGCAGTCTGGATGGCTCAGCGGTTTAGCGCCACCTTCAGTCCAGGGTGTGATCCTGGAAACCCTGGATCAAGTCCCATGTCGGGCTCCCTGCATGGAGCCTGCTTCTCCCTCTGCCTGTGTCTCTGCCTGTCTCTCTGTGTGTCTCTCATGAGTAAATAAACAAAATCTTTAAAAAAGAAAAAAAAAGAGGGCAGCCCAGGTGGCTCAGCGGTTTAGCGCCACCTTCAGCCCAGAGTGTGATCCTGAAGACACAGGATCAAGTCCCATATCAGGCTCCCCGCATGGAGCCTGCTTCTCCCTCTGCCTGTGTCTCTGCCTCTCTCTCTCTCTCTCATTAATAAATAAAAATAAAATCTTAAAAAGATAATTAAAGAAAGAAAGAAATTGAGTAAGACACAAAGAAATGGGAAAACATTCCATGCTCCTGGATTGGAAGAACAAATATTGTTAAAATATCTATGCTACCCAGAGCAATCTACACATTTGCAATCTACACAATGCAATCCCTGTCAAAATACCATCAACATTTTTCACAGAGCTGTAATCCCAAAATTTGTATGGAACTAGAAAAGACCTCATATAACCAAAGGAAAGTTTTTGAAAAAGAAAACCAAAGCTGGTGGCATCACGATTCTGGACTTCAAGCTATATTACAAAGTTGCAGTCATCAAGACAGTATGGTACTGGCACAAAAACAGACACAGCTCAATGGAGCAGAACAGAGAACCCAGAAATGGACCCTCAACACCATAGTCAACTAATCTTCGACAAAACAGGGAAGAATAGCCAATGGAAAAAAGACAGTCTCTTCAACAAATGGTGTTGGGAAAATTGGACAGCCACATGAAAGAGAATGAAATTAGACCATTTTGTTACACCATACACAAAAATAAACTCAAAATGGATGGAAGATCTATATGTGAGACAGGAATCCATCAAAATCCAAGAGGAGAACACAAGGCAGCCACCTCTGTGACCTTGGCCGCAGAACATCTTGCTAGACACATCTCCGAAGGCCAGGGAAACAAAAGCAAAAATGAACTGTTGGGACTCCATCAAGATAAAAAGCTTTTTTTAAAAAAAATTATTTATTCATGAGAGACACACACACAAAGAGGCAGAGACATAGGCAGAGGGAGAAGCTGGCTACCTGCATGGAGCCCAATGTAGGACTTAATCCCAGAACTCTGGGATCATAACATGAGCCAAAGGCAGATGCTCAACCTCTGAGCCACCCAGGCATCCCAAGATAAAAAGCTTTTGTACAGCAAAGGAAACAGATAAAACCAAAAGACTACCAACAGAATGGAGAAAATATTCGTAAATGTCTTATCAGTAAAGGGTTAGTATCCAAGATCTATATTTGTATAACTTGTCAAACTGAACACTCAAAAAACAAATAATCCAGTTAAGAAATGGGGAGAAGGCATGAACAGACATTTCTCCAAAGACATACAAATGGCCAACAGAACATGAAAAGATGCTCAACATCAGGGAAATACAGATCAAAAACCACAAGATAACCACCTCACCCCAGTCAGAATGGCTAAAATTAACAAGTCAGGGAGCAACAAATGTTGGTGAGGATGCAGAGAAAAGGGAACCCTCTTATGCTGCTAGTAGGAATGCAAGCTGGTGCAGCTACTCTAGAGAACAGTATGGAGGGCAGCCCGGGTGGCTCAGGGGTTTAGCACCGCCTTCAGCCCAGAGCGTAATCCTGGAGACCCGGGGTCGAGTCCCATGTCAGGCTCCCTGCATGGAGCCTGCTTCTCCCTCTGCCTGTGTCTCTCATGAATAAATAAATAAAATCTTAAAAAAGAAAAACAGTATGGAGATTCCTCAAAAAATTAAAAAACAGAGCCACCCTCTGACCCAAAAACTTCACTACTAGGTATTTGCCCAAAGGATACAAATGTAGTGGCCCAAAGAGGCACCTGTACCCCATTATTTATAGCAATGGCCAACTATGGAAAGAGCCCAGATGTCCATCAACAGACGAATGCATAAAGAAGGTGTATACACACACACACACACACACACACACACACACACACTAGAATATTACTCAGCCATCAAAACATGAAATCTTACCATCTGCAACGATATGGATGGAACTAGAGGGTATTATGCTAAGCAAAATAAGTCAATCAGAGACATAATTATCATAATTATTGTCATTTGACTCGTGTGAAATTTAAGAAGCAAAACAGAGGATCATAGAGGGAGGGAAAAATAAAATAAGACTAAATCAGAGAACACCCGAGTGGCTCAGTGGTTGAGCATCTGCCTTCGGCTCAGGTTGTGATCCTGGGGTCCTGGGATGGAGTCCCACGTCGAGCTCCCTGCAGTGACCCTGCTTCTCTTGCCTATGTCTCTGCCTCTCTCTGTGTGTCTTTCATGAATAAATAAATAAAATCTTTTTTAAAAAGACAATAACAGAGAGGGAGACAAACCATAAGATTTTTAACTATCAGAAACAAACTAACAAACAGGGTTGCTGGAGGGGAGGTGGGTGGGAAATGGGGTAACTGAGTGATGTGCATTAAGGAAGGCATGTGATGTGATGTAATGAGCACTAGGTGTGATCTGCAACTGATGAATCACTGAACTCTACCTCTGAAACTAATAATACACTATATGTTCATTAATTGAATTTAAATAAAATGTTTAAAAGATAAAAAAAGAAGTGAGGTGGGTGCCTGGCTGGTTTAGTCAGTAGACATGTGACTCTTTTTTTCTAAGGTTTTATTTATTTATTCATGAAAGACACAGAGAGAACATGTGACTCTTGATGGCAGGGTTGTGAGTTCAAGCCCCATGTTGGGCATACAGCCTACCTAAAAAATTGGTAATAATAATAATAATATAGCAAAGATAGACAACTCTCTTGAGAAGCTTTGGGCAAAAGAGAGGAGAAATGAAACATTAGCAAAAAGTGGGGTAAAAGTATTTCGGTTTGCTTTTTTTTTAAGATTTTATTTATTTGAGAGAAAGAGAGCATGAGAAGCGGTAAGGGGCAGAGGGAAAAGGAGAAGCGACTCCAGGCTGAGCAGGGAGCCCCATGCGGGGCTTGATCCCAGAACCCTGGGATCCTGACCTGAGTCAAAGGCAGACACTTAACCTACTGAGCCACCCAGGCACCCCAACTATTTTGTTTTTAAGATTGAGAGAAGTAATATATCTTGTATGTTAATGAGAATTATTCATAGGGAAAAAGTGTGAAGATTTAAGAAAAAGAGAAAATAGGAACCCTGTTAGATTCTGTGCACTATTGGTATCTTTGAATTCTTTACCTCCTAAGAAGCACATCCTTATCTTATAAATTGGAAAAGACTATTTCTTCTTGAAAGGAAAATAATGGCAATTTTTTTTCTTACAAAAAGTCTTTAAGTACTAGATCTTTAATATTGACTTGATCTAGCAATTTTCTAGATGTTTAACTTTCTTCTTGCACAAAATGCTGCAGCATGCCTGCCAAGGGCTGCCCCCTGCTTTATGAGTCCTTGGTAGCTATATGTCCTTTCTGGCTGTTGTCAAAGGTAGAGCCTTGTGAATGACTTAACACCTCTAAAATTTAACTATCTTAATCTGTCTCTTTTAATTCTCACTTGGGTTTAGGATTCAGAATTCCTCTTTTTTTTAAATTTTTTTAAAATTTATTTATGATAGTCACACAGAGAGAGAGAGAGAGGCAGAGACATACGCAGAGGGAGAAGCAGGCTCCATGCACCGGGAGCCCGACGTGGGATTCGATCCCGGGTCTCCAGGATCGCGCCCTGGGCCAAAGGCAGGCGCCAAACCGCTGCACCACCCAAGGATCCCTCAGAATTCCTCTTGCTTGGAGTAGGAATTGATTTGCATGGGATTACATGGTCATGCCTAATATCTGGGGTTGTTGGATACACTCAGCAAATGTGGTTGCCAAAGCTGAGGGGAAGAATGCTGCTCAGTCTCTCATCTATTCTCATATCCAGTAACCACTAACTGGGTAAAGCATTGTACAAGACACAAAGACAGACTGGTGAAAAAAAAAAAAAAAAAAAAAAAAAAAAAAAAAAAAAAAAAAAAAAGACAGACTGGTGAATCAAGATACCCCAGATATTACCTGACCTAGAAGATACTTGCAATCAGGAAGAGAGAGAAAATACATACAGAATCATAACACAGTAGAACGTGTAAATGCCACAAAGGAAATTCAAGGAAAACACTAAAAGAGTCCAAAAGAAAAAGAGATTATTACTTCTGGTTTGGGGGTCAGCACTCTGACTCACTGAAGCAGGCAGGGATTCTGAAGGAAATCTACCCATCAGCCTTCCTTATAATCATCTCAACTTATATTAATATGTCCTCACACTTTAAAACATGTTTTATTTTTTATAATCGCCTGAGAAACAGGAATATTTTGATCCCACTTTCATTTTATAGCCAAATGGATTGATTCCACCTCTTTGATAACATTTTCCCTTTAATATTATATTTAAATTTTAATATTAGAAGAGTTTTGTTGAATTTTTAAAACCTAATGAGAAGTTGCATTGTTGTAAAAAGATTGAATGTGTTTTTAATCAGGTGAACCACTCACCAACTCAATATCTTTATTTCCTTATTAAGTGAAAAGAAAAATGTTATCTGAAGGAAACTGTACCTCTTGCTATATTTTTCATAAGTCACCTACCTTCCTTTTTTCACTTAAAAAAGACTGATGAATGTGTCAGCTAGCATAAGAAAGGGACGTGGTGGAAGGTTACCACCTCACATGGGAGTAAATCAATCACATCAGATTCAGGGGGCTTGGGGTGATCCCCTGAAATAGACCCCCTGAATAGAAAGGTACCTATTATCACAAACTAAAAAAATATGAATTGTGCCTCTTTCCCCCCCTTCTTTTCTCTTAATATTTCCAGTATCTTCAAATGTGACTTGACTGACATCACAGCAGACCCAAGAGAGGCAGGAAGAAGTTGTACAGTAAATTTAGAAAAATCACCCAAAAAGATAGAATTTGTTTTGTTTTAGAAGGATATAAGTTTGCTGTGAGCAAAGGACAAAGAGAGCATATCCCCTCTGCCCCCAGCTTCCAGCATAGCGTGTGTGTGTGTGCGTGTGTGTGTGTGTGTGTATAAGAACTTGTAGAGGTAAGTCAACCATGTAAATTGTAAAACATAAGACACATTTCTATTTTTATGTAACCACATAAAAAGCACAAGTTTTGGAGTGCCTGAATGGCTCAGTTGGTTGTCCCAACTCTTGGTTTTTGGCTCAGGTCATGATCTCAGGGCTGTGAGATCGCACCCCACATCAGGCTCCATGCTCAGCACAGAGTCTGGTTAAGATTCTCTCCCTCTCCCTCTGCCTTCTCTCCCCACAAAAAAAAAAAATCACATTTTTATCAGTGTTTTACACACATGCACACACATGTGCATACACACACGCATACATATTAAACATATATATTATATATTTAAAACATATATATTTAAAACATATATTTTTTAAACTTTTAAAAAAAACTAAAAAGACTTAAAAATGAACCTGTGTTATTTACTTTTTTACTATTTTATTTATTTATTCATGAGAGACACACACAGAGAGAGGGGCAGAGACACAGGCAGAGGGAGAAGCAGGCTCCTTGCAGGGAGCCCGACGTGGGACTCGATCCCAGGTCTCCAGGATAAGGCCCTGGGCTGAAGGCGGCGCTAAACTGCTGAGCCAGCAGGGCTGCCCGAACCTATGTTATTTGAATATTGATACCCATTGGTATTTTTTTTAAGATTCTTATTTATCTATTTATGAGAGACACAGAGAAAGGCAGAGACATAGGCAGAGGGAGAAGCAGGCTCCATGCAAGGAACCCAGTGTGGGACTCAGTCCCAGAACCCCACAATCATGCCCTGAGCCAAAGGCAAACGCCCAACCACTGAGCCACCCAGGCGTCCCAACCCATTAGTGTATTTAGTACCTGTTTTCTTATATCTCTAGCTGATATTTTTTTCCTTTTTTTTTTTTTTTAAGATTTGATTTATTCTTCATGAGAGACACAGAGAGAGAAGCAAAGACATAGGCAGAGGGAGAAGCAGGCTCCCTACAGGGAGCCTGATACAGTACTCAATCCCAGGACCCCAGGATAACAGCCTGAGCCAAAGGCAGAGGCTCAACCACTGAGCCATCCAGGTGTCCCTCATCCATGTTATTTTATTTAGCCTGCGTAGTCCATTCATGTTTATTGCTGTAAAATATTCCATTGTATCGATTGTACACCACAACTTATTCATCCACTTTACTCTTTTTACATTTTTTCAGTTTGTTAATCCTCTCGATGAAATGCTGTGCAGTCATTGCAGAATCGCTCCTGCTTGTTACAAGCAACAGTGCCCTTTGCAGTGCCCCTGACTTTCTTCCTTCTGTTTCAGTATAAAAGTTTATTCTTTTCTTGAGATCGTTTTCTTCTCATACAAGCCGTGTCTTACAACTCAAGATTGGGTTCATTTTATTGTTTTGCCTAATCCAAGAAATTGTAAAGTATGCTGAAGCCAGTTGTCCTGCACTTACCCAAGATGGGAGAATTACTGTAGCACAGTGGTAAATAACGTGGGCTCTAGAATCATGTTGATTTTAAGCAAATCTTAGGCAAATTAAGCTTCTCCAATCTTCAATTTTTTAATCTATGAAATGTGAATAATACTTACCTTACAGTGTCATTGTAAGGCATGTCCACCAGGACTCCTTAACAATGCAAGTAGCAAGTCCAATCAAACTGTGTTAGATACTAAAGGACTTTACTGACCTGCCTGACTTGAAGGAAAAGTGGGAAGCAGGGAAAGGGCACTAGCAGGAGAATGAGATTTCTTCCTAACATCAATAAATAGAAATCTTTCACTCTGAATGGGTCAACTGTGCTCCCATTACCCAACTCTGAACCAGTCACTGGGATATGGGAAATGCCAACCACAATCAAACCAATCATGGCCCTCTCTTAGATCTAGGTGGCCAATCCCATTCTAAGTCTGTGGCTGGGCAAAATGGATGTCAGGGCAGGACCACAGCACTCATTGCTCTCGGGGCTGCCAACACCATAATCTGCCCTGCCATTCTCAATATTAAGATAAGCACTTTTCGAAGTGGTGAAAAAAATCTATACCTCCTTATAGAAAGAAAAAAAAATTATGACTGGTAATTCTTCTATTTGCAGAAAACATATTCATAGCATAACTAGGACTGGGAATGTACCTGTTATTTTCATACTCAATCAAAAGCTGGTTTGTTGAGCAGCCCTGGTGGCTCAGCAGTTTAGCACCGCCTTCAGCCCAGGGCCTGATCCTGGGGACCCAGGATCAAGTCCCACGTCGGGCTCCCTGCATGGAGCCTGCTTCTCCCTCTGCCTGTGTCTCTGCCTCTCTCTCTCTCTCTCTCTCTCTCTCTCTTTCTCTCTGTGTGTGTCTCATGAATAAATAAATAAAATCTTAAAAAAAAAAAAAAGTTGGTTTGTTGTTACTGATTAGAAGACTATTTTGCAGGGGTGCAAAAGGAAAGAAAATTAGGGGAAATGACACCCTACAAAAGATCTCAGGGGAAATAAAGTAAGGACTCTTGCCCCGAGCAGAGATAAAGTGAATATAAAAAGTGTCTTTTACAAGTACATCCACTGAGTTCACTGTCTGAGACTCCAAAGAGGTTATAAAATAACAGTAGTCAGCAAACAAGCTGGAAGGAACTTTCTGGAGTGATGCACATCTGGAATGTTGGGGTATGTGGGGATGGCTGCACAACTATATAAATTTACTAAAAATTATCAAAATGTACACTTAAAATGGGTGGATTTTAAGGCGTGCAAATTATAACTCAATAAAGCTGTTAAAAATTTAAAAACGCAAGAGTCACATTCCAAGGAATTACATTTTTATTACATGCAAAATTGAAATGCTGTTTTTCCTCTTCCTACCCATCTTCTTCTCTTCCTTTGTTTTGTTGTTGTTGTTGTTTTGGTTTTTTGTTTTTCCCTTAAGTGCATTCAGAAGGGATAGATAACGGAGGTGCCTGCTAGAAGACATTCCTTTGCTAAAGATGAGCCTGTGCAGCTAGTTGTCTGACGGGCCAACATCTGGTAGTGATTTCGTAGAAAGATCTTTGATCAGTGCTCCTTGGAGCCAAAACATGAGAGATCTAGACAGTCTGTGAGCCTTCTTTGTGAACAGCAGAAACACTGAGCTTGTACATTTCTGAACCAGGGCTGTTTTGGGGAATGGGCTTTTTTTTTTTTTTAACTTCAGCCTTATTGAGGTATAATGGACCTATATAATAGTGGCCTTAATCATGTTATTGATTTGTCCTACGTGGTTGGCAGATCAAAACCAGAATCTGGGGGTGCCTGGGTGGTTCAGTCAGTTAAGTGGCCTCCTCTTGGTTTCAGCCCAGGTGGTAAGATCGAGCCCCATGTCAGGCTCTGTGCTCAACAGGGAGTCTGCTTGTGGATGTTCTCTCTTCCTCTGCCCGTTCCCCCAACTTGTGCACTCGGCTCACTGTCTCTCTCCCAAAGAAATTAAATAAATCTTAAACAAACAAACCAGAATCTGGCACATCTTTATCTGAAGTCATGCCCTTGCCTGGGAGATGATGGGGTGAAGCTGCCACGTGAAGCCTTGACAAAGATAACTCAACGGTATCCAAAGATGGGGAGTTGTGTTTGCAGCTTCCTTGTCAAGTTTTTTCCTCACCTTGCTTCTACATTCAGAACCGACACCTCTGAATTTGGCAGTGACCTGGAATAAGGGGATGAGAATGTTATGTGTATGGAGCTTTGGAATTTGCAAAGCGTAACTCGCTAGAAATGTTAAATGTCCTTGGGCTCCTAACAACCAACACGCACAAGCATGTAGTAGACACAAAGTGTATTGAAGGAATGAAGAAATGAATAATTGAAAGGTTTTCTCAGGGCACCTGGCTGGCTCAGTCAGTGGAGCACGCAACTCTTGATCTCAGGGTGGTGAAATCAAGCCCCATGGTGGGCCCAAAGTCTACATAAAAGAGAAAGAAATAAAAGTGCTCTGTATAGAAATGGTTTCCTGGTGCTCTGACGGCCCAGATAGCAGAAGTAAGAGGAAAAACATATATAAGGACAACATTTTTTGAAGGTGCAGGGTTGACCTAAGATGAAATGATTCATTATGTGGAACATACTATGTATATTCAGCATAGGATTATAAACCCATACTCGAGCCAGATTACCTGATTTCAAATTGACTTCCCCATTTTACTAAGTGACCTTGAGCAAGTTACTTAATGTAAAATAATTTGTGTCTCTTTTTGGGTTCCCGGGCCCAATTCTGATGTGGGAGAGGTATTCCCACACACACAGCCCAAGCAATTCTCAGACACCCTGCTGGTGTCAGAATTCAAATCCATCCTGACACCGTTCACCAGAGATGGCATCAGATTCCATAGGTTAAGGGCTCAGCCCTTCAAGACTTCACTCCTGCCCTGCACCCCGGCCCCAACACTTCAGATGCCAGTTGGAAGCCCCAGGGGCAATTACCTGTGCCTCTGACCCATCCAACCAGCTAGAGATAGGACATTCCAGTGACCCCCCTTCCCCTCCCCAGGGCCCTTTAACCAGAGCAGCTCATAGAACTCAGGGAAACATTTAGACTTACCAATGTATTAAAGGATATTGTAAAGGATACTAATCAACAGCCCAGATGAAGACATGCACAAGGTGAGGTCTGGGGAAAGGGCACAGAGCTTCCATGCCCCCTCCATGAGCACCATTCTTCCAACTCTCCTTGTGTTCACCAACCCAGGAGCTCTCCAAATCGGGTCCTTTCAGGGTTTTGTGGAGGCTTTATTGCAGTCAGGATTGACGGATTCAACCTCCGGTCTCTGTCCCCTCCCCAGAGGTTCTGAAGTGGGACTGAAATTTCCAACCCTCCTATCGCATAGTTGGTCAGCCTGCTAACCAGCCCCACACCTTGGGTGAGGTCCAAACATCCCCTTTATTAATGCAGCAAAAGACACATTTATCACATTCAACACTTAGGAAATTCCAAGAGTTTGGGGAGCTATGAGCTAGAACTGTGAATGAAGACTGGATATATATAAGCAACCCGTTTTGGTCATCTGAACAACCAGATATATCCTTACACATCACAACCCAGGGTCTGAATTGCCCATCTATAAAATGGGAGTAAAAATAGTAGGTATTTCATTTATTGTGAAAATTAAATGAGTTGATCTCTATAAAGTACTTTGAAAATTGCTTGACCCATAGTAAGCATTATAGAAGTGTTTTATTACTATTGCCTATTTTTTCAACTTTCCTTTAAGTGAATAGCACTTTTCAGCCTTTCTTTGTACACCATACCCTTCCCCACTTAAACCTATACTTCACCACCAAAGGTATGTGTACTTAGCTGAGATGCTCACTTTGGAGTGTGAGTTATGCCTGAATCTTACCCAATCTTACAGATTCCTAGTGTATACAGTGGAAAAATCTGATAATCTACATCAAAGGATATTAATACCGACCACCATTCTGAGGATATTAAACCAATCCAGAAGATGTTTAGTATAGAGGTTAAAGCCTACAGTTCTACTCTCAGCTCTGTCATTAGCCCCCTCAGTGACTCCCCAAGTAAATCACTTACCCTTTTTGTAACTGTGCCCTTATCTGTGAAACAGGAAGAACATTTGCTGTAAATACTTCACAGGGTTTTGAGTCTCTTCCCATTGGCAGAACACGAATGCTTAGTGTTTCTACTTACTTATGAAATATTTTAGATAAACAAAAAGGTGAGGTGCAAAGAATAATGTAACAACACCCAAGTACCTACCAGTCTGACAAAGCATGACACACAGAGTGGAAATCCTGGTTTGAAAGATTTTGTTTGGTCATATTTGAGGTCATATTCCCCACCATGTTCCTGTATTGAGAACAAATCTGTATTTTTATCATGGTCATTACCCTTATCAATAACTGGGTAATATAAACTAAGGCAAAGAGGCCAGGAAAAATGAGAATCAGTTCCTGCCTATTTTTCACAATTTATATTCAATAATGCTTGGGAATTCCCAGGTGCTTCTCTGTAACTGCACTGTATTTAATTTTTAGGACATCTTCTGTGCAAGTAAAAGCATACCTATAGGGGTACGTGGGGGGCTCAGTCAGTTGAGCATCTGACTCTTGGTTTCAGCTCAGGTCATGATCTCAGGGTCGTGAGATCAAGCCCCCCATCAGGTTCTGCACTCAGCATGGAATCTGAGAGATTCTCTCTCCCTCTCCCTCCCATTCTACCCCTCCCCTCACTCTCTCACTCTCTCTCTAAAATAAATAAATAAAATCTTTAAAAAAGGAAAGAAAAGTACACCTCAAACTGGCTTCAACAGTAAGTGGAGCTTATTCATTTACAGAACTACAAAGTCCAGAAGTGGATTTTCAGGTCAGGTTCATTCTGGAGGCTGAACAGTGGACCCAAGTTTCTTCTTGGCTCTCTCTCTGCTTTCTGCCATATCTGCTGTTTTTCCTGGCTAGCTTCCTCCAGGATGTTCAAATGGCCCCCAGGATGGGGCATATTGCCTTATCTAAGCCCTGCGAGGAAGAGATCATTTTCCTCATCATTCCCAGCTAGAATCCTAAAATCCACTCAGATTAGATCACCTTAGACCACATGCCACAACAAGTAGCAGGACCTGACTTAGTCTTGGTCACGTCATGTATTTCACATCTGAAGCTTGGGTAGAATTAACTTCAGCAGAACCAAATAGATTTCCCACCGAAAGGAAGCCCCATTATCCACCTCACTAGTTTTTTTAGACAGCTTTTTCTGAGAAATAAAGTGGCTAAATAAACAGTACTAGTAAGATGCTATTTTTTTAAAGATTTTCATTGGGGGATCCCTGGGTGGCGCAGCGGTTTGGCGCCTGCCTTTGGCCCGGGGCGCGATCCTGGAGACCCGGGATTGAATCCCACATCGGGCTCCCGGTGCATGGAGCCTGCTTCTCCCTCTGCCTGTGTCTCTGCCTCTCTCTCTCTCTCTCTCTCTCTCTCTCTCTATGTGACTATTATAAATAAATTTTAAAAAAAAATTTAAAAAAAAAAGATTTTCATTGGGACACCTGGGTGGCTCAGCAGTTGAGCATCTGCCTTCAGCTCAGGGCATGATCCTGGAGTCCTAGGATCAAGTCCCACATCGGGCTCCCTGCAGACAGTCTGCTTCCTCCCTCTGCTTCTCTCTCTGTGTCTCATGAATGAATAAATAAAATCTTTAAAAAATATGTTTTTATTTATTTATTTGATAGAGTGAGAGAGAACAAGCTGGGGGAGGAGTAGAGACAGAAGCAGGTTCCCTAATGAGCAGGGATCCCAATGCAGGACTCGATCCCAGGACTCTGGGATCATGACCAGCACCAAAGACAGATGCTTAACTGACTTAGCCACCCAGGCACGCCAGTAAGATGCTATTTTAGTATCAGTACAGGAATGGACCTGAATTTTTTTAAAGATTTTATTTATTTATTCATGAGAGACACAGACTGAGAGAAAGGCAGAGACACAGGCAGAGGGAGAAGCCGGCTCCATGCAGGGAGCCTGATGTGGGTCTCGATCCTGGGACTCCAGGATCATGCCCTGAACTGAAGGCAGATGCTCAACTGCTGAGCCACCCAGGTGTCCCTGGATTTTGTAGCACTGAAGGATGAGAAATTAGGAGGAGGGGTCTCCTTTTAGAAAATAAATACAAAATTAGTTGTAAGTATGAATATTTGGAATGAAAAAAATATTAAAAACTCAGAAATTTAACTGCCTCTTTAATAATGTTTTCTGCAGCTCTGCCTCTCCATATGACTATTTTATAAGATAATTTGTAGGTTCAAAAATTAATCTTTCTGGGGCATCTGGGTGGCTCAGTGGTTGAACATCTGCCTTTGGCTCAGGGCATGGTCCCAGGTTCCTGGGATCGAGTCCCGCATCAAGCTCCTGGTGAGGAGCCTGCTTCTCTCTCTGCCTGTGTCTCTCTCTGTCTCTCTCTGTGTGTCTGTGTCTCTCATGAATAAATAAATAAATCTTTTAAAAAATTAATCTTTCTGCTAGCATGGTTGATCAAAATTTACTTGTTATTGATAGTTTCTGGAAAGTATCTTTTAGCTTCAAAACTCACTATTGGTGGGGTGCCTGACTGGCTCATTCAGTAGGGTGCGTAACTCTTGATCTCAGGTTTATAAATTCAATCCCCATGTTGGGTGTAGAGATTACTTAAAAATTAAAAAAAACTCATTATTCGTAAGTATATGTATTTTTAGAACTGTTTTTAAATTTGTGGATATTTCTATGAAGCTTCAGAGATGAGCTGCAAGATTTCAGGGCATTTCAAGTTTTTTTCTTATTCTGTGCTTAGTGGTAACTCTGAATTGATGACACGCATTAGCCAGTTCAGTTTTGTCGTCGTGATTTGTTATGTTTCATATCAACTCATTGGCATATTTTATGCAAATTAACAAAAATTTAAATCTTTTCATTCACTTTTTGCCATTAATTGGATTATTAAACAATTCCAGACTTATTCACTACAGATATTCAACATGAATTGTCATAATGAATTACTGCTTTTGGTATAACTTAAAAAAAATTTTTTTTGGTTATAATTCACTTATTTATTTTTTTTTAAGATTTTAATTATTCATGAGAGATACAGAGCAAGAGCGAGAGAGAGGCAGAGACACAGGCAGAGGGAGAAGCAGGCTTCATGCAAGGAGCCTGACGTGGGACTCAATCCTGGGTCTCCAGGATCAGGCCCTGGGCTGAAGGTGGTGCTAAACCACCCAGGCTGCCCCACAATTCACTTAATGTTAGAATAATTTCTATTGAATTTGTCATTTATTTTTCACGGCTTTTGTTTCATATTCTCTAAACCTAGTGAGCCTCTTTGAATGTTTGCTGAATTGAATTCAGTCTAAGAAGTTGTGACAAAATGTTTCTAATGGTTAACTATAATAAAACACCATAAAAGTAGCCTCTTGCATTTTAAGATGAGAAAGAGATTCTTCACATATTACATTTTCTCACTTGTTTTACTGGACGGTTCTGATGCAGGCTGGCTAGGTCTTAGGACCCAGAGGGGGCGCCAGCAGGACCAGCCAAGAGGGTCCCTGGCCTCACACAAGGTAGAAATCAAACAAGAGCCAAGAGGAAGTGAGAGCATAGTTTATTAAAATGTAGAGAGAGTGTAGATATGGACAGAGCATCTGGGAGACCAGAAAGGAAAAAAAAAGAGATTCTTTCTTCGCTTGGGGTCCAGGGTTTTTATTGAGGACTGTGGTCTGGTGACGTGTCTTCTCAGGCATCCAGGAAAAAAGACTAGTTTTAGGTATTCTCCATAAGTCATTTAAGCCCTGGAGCCAGGGGTCTTGGTGAGTCAGTGGTCTGGAAAAGTTCATGACAACGCTGCCCAGTCTCTTCTTGGATGTTATCTATTGTGCTGGAAGACTCTAAAGAAATTGTTAAATCCTAGGTCTTTATAAGGAGGACATATATTATCTGTGCTATAAGGCATGTGTAAAGCGGGAGTCTATGATCTAGCAAGGATAGAAGCAGGAAAAGGAGTGAAAAAAGCAGTTTTTCATAGGGTCCCTATAGTTTTCCGGTCTCTGTTCCAAAACGTCTTTCCAAACTGAGACTAAAGCAATGGGATATAAAAATATATATTTAGTCTTTGTCTCTGGTTCCTGGTGCAGCATTCCTAAAACCCTTGGAATTTCCTGAATGATAGGAGTGTCTATCATCATTCCTAAGGGGCCCCTTTTGAGCACATCTAAGTTTATGCTAAAGAAGTGACTTGTTGTGGGTGGGAAGTGGGGAGGGGGTTGCGGGGGTGCCCCTGGGTGGCTCAGTTGAAGTGTCTGCCTTCAGCTCAGGTCATAATCTTGGATCCTGGGATCCAGCCCCTGCTCCCTGCTCAGCAGTGAGCCTGCTCCTCCTTCTCCCTCTGCCTGCCACTCACCCTGCTTGTGCTCTCTCTCTCTCTCTCTGTGTCAAATAAATAAATACAATCTTAAAAAAAAAAAAAAAAGAAGAAGAAGGTGTCTTAGGTTGGATCCCAGAAATAGCCTCCCTGAAGACCAAACACTTTACTGGAAGCTGGGAACCCTCTGTTCCATCCACCAATCTCCAGAAGAACGTGGGGGAATGGAGTTGGAGCTAGGTAAAAACTCTTGAACGGGGGATCCCTGGGTTGCTCAGTGGTTTGGCGCCTGCCTTCGGCCCAGGGCATGATCCTGGAGACCAGGGATTGAGTCCCACATCAGGCTTCCTGCATGGAGCCTGCTTCTCCTCTGTGTGTCTGCCTCTCTTTCTCTCTCTCTCTCTCTCTCTCTCTCTCTCATGAATAAATAAATAAAATCTAAAAACAAAAACAAAACTCGAACAATGAGATTCAGGGAAGCTTTCAGATTGGTGAACACATGAAAGTACTCGGAGGATAATACAGCTGGAGAGGACATGGAAACTGCATGCCTGCCCGTACCCCCAGTACCCAGCCCTAAGCATCTCTTCCATTTGACTATTTTTGAGTTGTCTCGTTTATAACAAACCAGTAATAGTAAGTAGAGTGCTCTCCTGAGGTCTGTGAGTCATTCTAGCACAAGATCCAACCTGAGGCAACTGTCATGGGAACCTCCAAATCTGTAGTCCACTGGGCAAAGTATAGGCAGCCTCGCACCCCATTTGCAGTTGGCATGTGCAGTAGAAGCAGTCTTGTAGGACTGTGCCCTTCAACCTGTAGGGTCTGATGCTCACTCCGGGTAGATTATGTCAGAATTGAGTTGAACAGTTGTACACTCAGTGAGTGTCAGAGAATTAGAGAATTGGTTTGTTGGTATGGGAAAAAAACTCCATGTATTTTGTTGTTAGAGGCAATAAAAAACAAAAAGGCTGCTGTCTACAAGCCAGGAAGCAGGCTCTCACCAGGCACCGAATCTGCCACCTTGATCTTGGACTTCCCAACCTCCCAAACTGTGAGAAATAAATGTCTATTTTAAATCCTCCCAGTCTAGGGTATTTTGTTATAGGAGTCCAAACTAAGAGAGAAATTGGTCCTGGGGTGCCTGGGTGGCTCAGTCGCTTGGGTGTCTGCCTTTGGCTTGGGTCATGATCCGGGGATCCTCGGATCAAATCCCAAGTCAGGGTCCTTGCTCAGCAGAGAGCCTGCTTCTCCCTCTGCCCCTTGCTTGTGATCTCTCTCTCTCTCTCTCTCTCGCTCTCTCTCAAATAAAATCTTTAAAAGAGAGAAATCGGTCCTAATTGGTGGGGTACTATTGCAACAAATACCTACAAAAGCAGAAAAGGCTTTGAAACTGTGTAATGGGAAGACTCTGGAAGAGTTTTGAGGTGCCCTCTAGAAGAAGCCCAGACTCACAGAGATTCCGATGAGAGCTCAGGAAGGAGAGAGGCATGCTGGAAAGAAACCCTCCACCTTCTCACAGGCAAAATGTTGGTAGAAATATGAGTGGCCAAGGTCATTCTGATGAGGTCTCAGACAGAAATGAGGAACATGTTTTTCGACAATGGGGGAAAATGCCATCCTTATTATAAAGTGGCAAGGAGGCATGCCTGGGTGGCTCAGCGGTTGAGCGGTCTGCCTTTGGCTCAGGATGTGATCCTGGAGTTCTGGGATCGAGTCCCACATCAGGCTCCTGCATGGAGCCTGCTTCTCCCTCTGCCTGTGTCTCTGCCTCTCTCCGTGTCTCATGAATAAATTAAAAAATATATATATATATATATATGTATATGTATAAAGTGACAAGGACTTGGCTGAACTGTGTGCCTGTTCTAGTGTTCTGCCGAAGGGAACATTGAGTAATGGAAATGTTGGATGTCTGGCTGTGGAGATTGCTAAGTGAAGTGTCAAAGGGGCAGCTTGGTTCCTCCTGACTACTCAGAGTAAAACGAGAGAGGAGAGAGAGGAATTGAAGAAGAATTGCTAGGTAAGAAGGAAAGAGAACTTGAAGATTTGGAATAGTCTGTCCATATTGAGAAAAACATGAAAATGTGTAATAAAAAGAAAACATCAAGGAAGTGGCTGACTGACCATTTGATAAGATTAGTGTGGGTGTGAACCATGGACCTAATCAATCATCTCAACAGAGGTCAGGAATAGAGAGGGAATTATACCTGCAAAGACACTGCCCTTTGGAGCTACAGGGGCCAGAGGAAGCAGGAGCACACGAAGGAAGACTGTTAGATTCTGAGACCCTACAGGACCAGGGGTCATACTGCTATGGGCCGTGAGCAAGAATGGAGTGCCTGGCTGGCTCAATCTGTAGAACATATGACTCTTGATTTTGGAGTCATGAGTTCAAGTCCCATGTTGAGCATAGAGCTTACTTAAAAAGAAAAAAGAAGAATGACCCTGAAGGTTATTCAGATATCATCAGAGCTCCCTTTTTGGGTGTGGGGTGTGGGTAGTTGCCTCAGTTCTAACAGCCCAGAGCCTCAGGGCATGGGGCCACTAGCAGAGCCTTGGGGTTGGAGGGTTGGTATCCAACCACAGAGGATTATTCTTGAGACTTAATATCTCTTGAAATTTGCCTTGCTAAGTTTTAGACTTGCTTGGGGCTCAGTGCCCCTTCTTTCTGATTTCTCCCTTTGGGAATAGAAGTGTCTATCCTATGCCTGTCCACCACTATGGGTTTCAGAAACCCATAACTTATCTGATTGTACAGGTTCATAGCTGGAGAGGAATTTTGCCTCTGGACAAAGCATACCACGAATCTCACCTGTATCTGATTAAGGTGATGGTTACAGGAGACTTTGGACTTCAGACTTTGCAGTTGATGCTAGAAAGAGTTAAGAATGTGGGGGCTTTTGAGACAAAATGAATGTATTTTGCATGTGATAAGAACATGGATTGGGGGAGGGGCCAGGAGTAGAATGCTATGAGTGGAACATTGTTGTGTCATTGGTCTGTTGTTCAAGCCACCTGGTCTATGGTGTTTTGTCCATAGCAGCCTGAGCTACTAAAACATCCAAACAGTGGAATATTTGTCAGCCATAAAAAGGAATGGAGTACTGATACGCGATGCTACAAAATGGATAAGCCTTGAAAACATCTTGTCAAACTAAAGATACCAAACACAAAAGGCCGTGATTTTCATATCAAATGATTCCATATGATTTTTTCCATATGATTTTTTCCACATGATGTTTCTATATGAAACATCCAGAATAGACCATTCAGATTAATGCTTGCCAGGGATGTGGGAAGGGCTGACTGCTAACGGGTAAGGAGGTTCCATTTGAGGTAACGAGAAAGTTCTAGAACTGGATGGTGGTAATTGTACAACATTGTGAATGTACTTAATGCCACTGAATTGTACACTTTAAAAGAGAATGGTAAATTTTATATTATGTGTATTTTACCATAATTTCTTTTAAAGGCACCCATTAGGATGGCTATTATCCAAAAAGAGAAAACAAGTGTTAGGGAGGATGTGGAGAAATTGGAGAACCTTGGTACACTGTGAGAGAGAATGTAAAATGGGGCAGCTGCTGTGGAACACAGTTTGGCAGGTCCTCAAAAAGTTAAACATAGAATTACCATATGACCTAGAAATTCCACTTCTGAGTTTATACCCCAAAGAATTAAAAGCTGGGATTCCAACGGATATTTGTACACCCATGTTCACAGCAGTGTTATTCACCATCACCAAAATGTGGAAACAACCCAAGCATCCATAGAGGGATGAATGGATACTCAAAATGGGCTACATCCAGACGATCCAATGGAATATTATTCCACCTTTAAAAGGAAGGGAGTTCTGACACATGCTGTAACATGGATGAATCTTGGAAATGAAAGCTATAGGAAATAAGCCAGCCCCAAAGGACAAATACTATGATTCCACTGATATGAGTAGGCAGTCATAGAACTAGAAAGCAGAGTTGTGGTTGCCAGGAGCTGCGGAAGGAGGGTATGGGGCGTTAATGTTTAATGGGGACAGAGTTTCAATTTGGGAGGGTGGAAAATTCTGCAGATGGATGGTGGTGAGGGTGGCATAGCAATGTGAGTGTATTTAATGCAAATGCACTGCGCTCTGGAGGCCTGGGTGGCCCAGCGGTTGAGCGACTGCCTTCCCCTCAGGGCTCCATCCAGGTCCCCCATCCGGCTCCCTGCTTCTCCCTCTGCCTGTGTCTCTGCCTCTCTCCCTATGTCTCTCATGAATAAATGAATAAAATATATTAATGCCCTGCACTCTTAAAAACTGTTAAAAATGATAAAATGAAATGTTATGTAAACAAAACATCCTAAATCTAAACACTGAAAAAACTAAAGAAGAGCGAGGGCCTCCCACCCCCCACCCCGCACCCCGCACCCCCGGCCTGCGCAGCGGCCCGCGGCGCGGAGGCGGAGGTGCCTGCGGGCCAGGAGGGGGCGCTCCCCGCCAGGCGCCGGACCCCGGAGCAGCCTCAGCGGCCGGAGGAGCCCGCAGCTCCCCCTGCAGCTCCCGCTGCAGCTCCCCCAGGCGGCGCCCAGGGCGCCCGGCAGCAAGGCCCGGGACCGACGGCGGGAGCCCCGCGGCCCCCACGCCCCGCAGGCGCTCCACTGGGCCGGAGCCGCGGGCCAACCATGCAGCCCTGCCCGGACTCGCCGTGGAGGGGGCGCGGCGTCTGGGGCCTGGCGGGTGCCCGGGCCGGGGAGGGGGCTACGGGGGGAGGGGCAGGAGGGAGGTGGGAGGGGTCTGGGAGGGACCGGGCGTCCGTCTGAGGCCGCACTAAGGCCCCAGGAAGCTGGGTGCCCATCCTTTCCTTGGAGAGCGGGAAGGC
Source organism: Vulpes lagopus (assembly GCF_018345385.1). Classification (NCBI taxonomy): domain Eukaryota; kingdom Metazoa; phylum Chordata; class Mammalia; order Carnivora; family Canidae; genus Vulpes; species Vulpes lagopus. The sequence goes on along the minus strand of NC_054833.1, from coordinate 89,687,643 downwards.
GGACGGGCTCAGGAAGTTGCCTTTTTCCCTTTGATTCCTAGCACTTAAAACTTTCCTAAGAAATGCCTGAAGAAACACATCTCCGCTGTCCTATTGAAAGTAAACAATACACTGTGATGTGTGCTGCTTAAGTGAGGAATTGTTGTTGTTTAAAGATGTTGTTGATTTATTCACGAAAGACACACAGAGACGCCGAGACACACGAGAAGCAGGCTCCCCGCAAGGAGCCCAATGCGGGGCTCGATCCTGATCCGGAATCCAGAGATTACACCCTGAGCCAAAGGCAGACGCTCAGGAACTGATTTTGAAAGAAACCTTTTTGGGACGCCTGGGTGGCTCAGTGGTTGGGCATCTGCCTTCGGCTCAGGGCGTGATCCTGGAGACCCTGGATCGAGTCCCCCATCAGGCTCCGTGCATGGAGCCTGCTTCTCCCTCTGCCTTGTCTCTGCCCCTCTCTGTCTCTCATGAATAAATAAATAAATAAAAATGTTTAAAAAAATTTTTTTCTAGACATGAGAAAGAAGAAAGGAGGGGAAGGAGGGAGAAGGAACAGGGAAGGAAGGAGGGAGACAGGAAGGTAACATACCTGGGAGAGACCTGGACTCTCCAGAGACCTCTCTGGAGTCTTTTCCCGAACACTGATTCTGTAGGATTGTCCCCATGCTGTCACTTAACCTTAACCACTTTATTAAAGGTTCCATCTCCACATAGAGTCACTTTGCAGTTAGGGCTTCAGCATGAGTTTTGGGGGACACAATTCTGTCCACAGCACTCACATACACCCAGCTCCAATAAATTATAAAAAGCTTTGCAACCTTTGTTTCATTTATACACCTGATGTTTTGCTTTTGTTTTTTGGATTTTTTTGCTGAACTATTTCAAAGGAAATTGCAAACATAATCTTACATGTAAAGATGTCAACATGTTTTTAAAAGGTAAGTTTAAAGAAAACAGGGATCCCTGGGTGGCTCAGCGGTTTGGCGCCACCTTCAGCCCAGGGCCTAATCCTGGAGTCCTGGGATCGAGTCCTGCATCAGGCTCCCTGCATGGAGCCTGCTTCTCCTTCTGCCTGTGTCTCTGCCTCTCTCTTTCTCTGTGTCTCTCATGAATAAATAAATAAAATCTTAAAAAAAAAATTAAAGTTTAAAGAAAACATTCCCCATTAACACGTGGAGAAATGAATAATTTTTTATCATCTAATATCTACTCCATGTTCTAATTTCCCGAAGTATCTAAGATGTGATTTTTAAAAGAAATATCAAATCTTTGTTTTGTTTTGTTTATTTTTAAGTAATCTCTACACCCAGTGTGGAGCTTGAACCCATGACTCTGAGATCAAGATTCTCATGTTAGGGCAGCCTGGTTGGCTCAGTGGTTTGGTGACTGCCTTCAGCCCAGGGCGTGATCCTGGAGACCCAGGGTCGAGTCCCACATCAGGCTCCCTGCATGGAGCCTGCTTCTCCCTCTGCCTGTGTCTCTGACTCTCTCTCTCTCTGTGTCTCTAATACATAAATAAAATCTTATAAAAAATAAAATAAAATAAAGAAAGCAAACATAAAAAGACCTATCTTAGGGGCCCCTGGTTGGCTCAACTGGAATAGCATGAGACTCTTTTTTTTTTTTTTTTTTTGACGATTTTATTTATTTATTCATGAGAGACACAGAAAGAGAGAGAGGCAGAGACACAGGCAGAGGGAGAAGCAGGCTCCATGCAGGGAGCCTGACGTGGGACTCGACCCTGGGTCTCCAGGATCACGCCCTGGGCTGAAGGCAGTCACCAAACCACTGAGCCAACCAGGCTGCCCCTGTTTGCTTTCTTTGAATTAGGATATACACAAGCTCCACATATTGCAGTTGATTGATAAGACTTCTACTTCTTTACTTTTTTAAATTAAGAACAAATTGGAGGAGGGGCCAGGAGTAGAATGCTATGAGTCTTAGCAGGTAAGATTGCTGAAGGTTCTCGGCTCTGCCAAAGGCAACCTGGTCTCCTCATACTCCTGGCCTTGCTCCCTCAGCCTCCTGGCTGCACCTCCAGCACACCACATATCGCCTCACCCCAGGGCCTTCGCACTGATTCTCTGCCCTCAGCTATCCACACATCTTGTTTCTCATCTTATGACTCTGCCTAAATGTCACACTTTTCTGAGTCTTTCTTAACCATCCTACTTGAAGAGTACCACCAACGTCCTGACTTCTGTTATTATTACTTGTAGCTCTTATCACTATCTGATGTGCTATATATTTTTTAAAGATTTATTTATTTTAGAGAGAGAGAGTGCAGAGGGAGGAGGAGAGAGAGAATAAGAGAGAGAGGGAGTTTAAGCAGACTTCGTGCTGAGCATGGAGCCTGATGCAAGGCTCGATCACACAACCCTGAGATTGCAACCTGAGCTGAAATCAAGAGTCAGACTCTTAACCCAATGCACCATCCAGGCACCCCTGATTCGCTCTATTTTTAACTTATATTTACTATCTATCTCCCATGGGAATGGAAGGTCCATGAGGGGAGAAATTTTTCATTTTGTTCACTGCTAAATTCCAGGCATTCGCACATTTACTCATGTTTGGATAAATTAATAAATGCTGAGAAAATGTTGCCTCCTGCAAGGGCCTATTGTTTCGAATTGCCTCCAAGCAATGACATCATATCAGGGAAGAGATTTCCAAAAAAGGGAGGCTGCACAGCCCACAGCCCCAGATTCAGATTACTTACCTTACCGCATGATTCCCCAGTCGGCTGTCAATCTGCAACCTCAGCTAATCCATTTACCGCCTGATTCTAGCCCCAGTTGGTTTCATGGTCTTTCTGTTTGGTGGGTTCACAATATCTAATGGGATCCACAACAGCCTTCTGACTTTCTCTGGCTCTAAAGCCATGGCTTCTGGGATCCCTGGGTGGCTCAGTGGTTTAGTGCCTGCCTTTGGCCCAGGGTGTGATCCTGAAGTCCCGGGATCAAGTCCCACATCAGGCTCCAAAACATGGAACCCGTTTCTCCCTTTGCCTGTGTCTCTGCCTCTCTCTCTCTGTCTCTCTAATGAATAAATAAAATCTTAAAAAGAAAATAAAGTCATGGCTTCTGAGATCACACTAACAAGTTGGTTTCCGTTAGCTGAAACAAGAGTTGTATCTGATACTCAGACTTTAATCTGTCATTGCCTGCAGCCTGTGAGCGCCTGACAGGCACAGAGCCTTCCTCACTGCTCTCGGAGGGAGGAGGAGCCACTAACAGCCCCACCGCCACCCCTCCACCCACGAGGGCCTAGCACATCAGGAGCACTCCTGACTTTCCTGCTGACTCCATGATCCCGCAGTCCCCCGTCTGAACTGGTCACCCCCTCACAAGCCTCCCTGAAACCACCCCCACATCCTGCCAATTCTCAGCTACACACTCGCTGTCTGTCCTTGCTCACCTCCACCCGTGGCACACCCTAAGGGGCAACCACCCCTGTACCCCCCCTTCCTCCCTGAGGCAGATGGATCCATTTTGACTTATTGCTGCCTTGGGGATCTCCCCGAGCGCCCACCACTGCCTGGACCCTGAAATGTGTCCTGCCTTCCCTTCCCGGATGCCACCCTGTTTCTCCAGCCCCTCTGGTCCCCGCTGCTAGCACCCTTTTGTACCTCAATTTGTCTCTTCTTACTTGGACACAATGTCCTCAGGGTGCCTGGCTGGCTCAGTCAGTAGAACACGCCACTCTTGATTTCAGGGTTGTAAGTTCAAGCCTACCTTCAGTGTAGAGATCACATATAAATAAAATCATAAACAAACAATGTCCCAGGCAATTCCATCCATATGCAGTTTATGTGCTTGACATTGTCTCCTGATGGCTGATCTTACACCAGGCACAGGTCCCTCAAAAGCCAGAGATCATTCTTCTGTTTGTGTTGTCTTCTTTCTGATTAGCTTCAACCTTCTTTCCTATAGTCGCCTCAACCCCAAATAGAGCATCTTCCTTGATTTCCCCTTCCATCATCCCAACCTTGGACGATGGATTCTGAGTCATAAGTAATAGTCCTAGCTATTTCTCTCCAGCCCTGAGCCCATTCACTGTATTTGAGACTTGGGCGCCAGGCGCTCCTGACCACTACCACCTCACACTGGGATTGCTAGCAGTGCTTTCTAAACTGGTGCCTGCATTGCATCCCACACCGCTAGTCCCTTTTTCCACATGCATTTGGGGTTCCCTTCTGTGAGCCAGCTGGCTGTGCAGATCTCCTGCTTCATGCCAGTCACCATCTCCCTATTACTTTGGGGACAAATCTTACCTCTGTAAGCCAGTGTTCAAGATTCTTCCTAATTGTGCCCCTGCCTGCCTTCCCTGCCAGTCTCCCCTGACATCTCTTGCCGCTCCACCCATGTATACCCCTGCTCTAGCAAAAACAACCTTTCAGTTCCTCAAACATGCCTCCAACTTACCCCCCAGGCATTTACCTAGAATGCTTCCCGATGCTTCCTGCCTACCTTTGCTTCAGTTTGGAGCCTAGAGATCGCCTCCGCTACCCCTGACCCCTGCCACCACTCACCCATCCCCAAAAGTCAGGCTTCCCCTACTGAGCTCTCATAGCTGCCCGTACTTATCACTGCTGGATGTTCAGACTGCTTGTTTTGCCCATTTTCCTCACTAAACCTTGACGACAGAATTACATCCTGCTCATTAGTGTGTCCATAGTGCCCCTAGAAGGCTTTCAAACACTTAAAATAATGGGGTATGCTAAATTTAGGAGAAAAAGTCAGAGTCATTGGACAGGTTTATTGAACTGAGCGTCTTCCCATAATCTGAGTAAATGGCTTCTGGTACAGGCTGTAGGACAGGTCTCTGACCACAAGTTCCCATCACCAAACCAGGACAGATTAGCATCTCTTCATTTTAGAATAGAATTCAACATTCAACTGCAGTCACACGTGGGTTCTGTTGCTGGACGCAGTTCAGGCTCTCTGGAACGTCTGTTTACACACTTGGCCTTCACAGAACATTTCCTAGGGATATGGAGGAATGGAAGGAGAAAGAAGATGAGTGGGCACATGGTAATAATAATAATAATTATTATTATTATTATTATTATTATTATTCACAACACTTCTGACACCAAAAACTTGGTATCTTTTCCAACAGGGCGTCCAACAATTCAATTCGATTCTGACACTAACAACCTAGAGTTAGTGCAGACCCCACAAGTTAAGGGCTCAGTCTCAAAAACTGCCCCTACTGGGCAGCCCGGGTGGCTCAGCGGTTTGGCACCTGCCTTCAGCCCAGGGTGTGATCCTGGAGACCGGGGATCGAGTCCCATACCAGGCTCCCTGCGTGGAGCCTGTGTCTCCCTCTGCCTGTGTCTCTGCCTCTCTCTCTCTCTCTCTTTCTGACTCTCATGAATAAATAAATAAAATATTAAAAAAAAAAACTGCCCCTACTTCAGACATCAATCACCAGTCCTAGGCCACCTGAACTTCTGATCGACCAGCTATTAATGGGATTCCCGTGACCCCCTCCTCAGTTTCAATAATTTGCTAGAACACCTCACAGAAACACTATTTACAGATTTATTATAAAGGATACAGCCAAATAGGGAGATGCAGGACACAGTATGGGAGTGCATTCCATGCTCCCTCCAGGAATGCTATTCTCCCAGCAAGTCAATGTTTTCACCAACTAGGAAGCTCTTCGAATTCTCTCAGGGATGTTTCTGGAGGTTTTGCTATGTAGGCATGACTGATTAAATCTTTGCCCATCTGAGGGATTGTAGCCACCAATCATCTCATTAGTCTACAGGAGACACGCGTTAATTACTCTGGAGACACCAAGGGTTTTAGGAGCCGGGTACAAAGACCAAATACTTATTCTCTATTATATCACAGCATGGAGGGATTGTCCTGTGAGTATCCTTCTCCCCTCTGCTTGGGCAGAGTTCACGGATATGCCATGGAAGGATGCATGCAATTTGAACATACTTCTTAGAGCCAACTAATCTGTATCCTCAAATGTATTTGTGTTTTCTTTGAAGTTCTGTATTACATTTTTGTGATGGCAAGTTTCTTAATTTTGTTTCTATTTTCAGAAGAGTGTAAGATTGATCTAAAATTTAAAAAAAAAATTTTTTAAATATGCTCCACACCCAACGTGGGGTGTGAACTCACAACCCTGAGACCATGAATGGCATGCTCTATGTCTGAGCCAGTCAGGCACCCCAAGAATCAAAATATCTCCAATGCCTTTGTAATCTACCCAGACCCTCAAAGACCACCCACATCCAGCTTTAAGATAAATGCTCTTATTTTGTTTCCACGGGTCTTTTGGCTTAGATTTCACGTACATTGAGGCAAAAAGGCACAGAGTTGAAAGTACACATTTTTGTCAGACCAGGATTTGAATCTCTACTTGGCAGCCTTGGGAAATTTCTAAATCTCAGTCTCTAAATTTGTAAATGGGGAAAAATAGTGTCCCTTTCACAGGACTGTCTTGGAGACCAAGTGAGATAATACACAAAGATTTAGCACAGTAATTGAGCACAAAAGCATCGCTCAAAGGATGTAAGCTGTTATGATATATATGGCAGGAAGCAATTCTCATTTAAAAAGCCATAATTAAGCTTTGATATACAATTTTATACCTTCTCTCTTTTTTATTTTTCTTGAGTAGGCTCCACACCCACCATGGAACCCAATGTGAGGCTTAAACTCAATCCTGAGATCAAGACCTGAGCCAAAATTGAGTTGGACACTCAACCATCTGAGCCCCCCAGGTGCCTCTATACCTTCTAAGTTATATTTAGAAATTATTGATTAGCTTGAGCTGTGACCTGTATGCTCATGAAGTGCTGGTGGCGTCAGCAATGAGACAATCTTTTGGAAATGGGTATGGCAACTAAGTTGAGCAGCAATAATATGTGTGCCTCTAACAATGATACTCCCTGTGGATTCTTTTTTTTTTCCCCCCCTGTGGATTCTTCCTAAGGAAATCAGTCCATGGATGCAAAAAGCTCTATTTACATGAATATAAGCAATAGCAGAAAACACCCTTAAACAATATGCCTGGACACTGAAATTATGGAAATGTTTTCCAAAAATGATAGTTCACCAACCTGATAGAATATTATGCAGCCAGTTTGCTACTTTATTATGCATATATATGTTTATATAAATATTTTAATATAGTATATATTTTTTTCAATTAATATATGATGAATTCAACAAGAAAGTTATTTTATGGGCAGCCCGGGTGGCTCAGCGGTTTAGTGCCATCTTCCCCCCACGGCGTGATCCTGGAGACCCGGGACTGAGTCCTGCATCGGGCTCCCTGCATGGAGCCTGCTTCTCCCTCTGCCTGTGTCTCTGCCTCTCTCTCTCTCTCTGTGTGTCTCCCATGAATAAATAAAATATTTTTTTAAAGAAAAAGATAAAAGCAGAACACTCTGGCAGAGCCTGGGAGGTAACCCACATGCCAAATCAAAAGCAGTGGGTTGGAATGGTGGGAACGCTGGCATGGTTTCATACCGCATAGTCCCATTAGATGCAATAACAAAATGTAGTAAGTACCAAGTGGAGTTTGTCTCCTTCCATCCAGTGGGTCCAGCCTCTGTTCTTCTTCTCCCCCTTCTGGATACAGGTGAGTCTGTCATTGTCCCAAGTGACCAAGCTCTGGATGAGAGAGGGGAGAAGATGCTGGTTTGCTCTGGCAGGCTCCTCAACTGGTACCAAGAAGGCCCAGTTAATCTTGCAAAATCAAGAGCCTATGCTATCATTTGAATTTTTTTTACCTTGCATTTTCTGTTATCCAGGCCTTTATTATCCTCATCAAATTCTTCTCCAACTTTAAATGTAACAAGGTAGTTCCTCAAGCTGCTGTAGGTGTGGATGGTAAAAGAATCTTCGTTCTGCTCAATCACTTTCTGTGGCTTCAGCAACTTGGCTATCTTACGAGTAGCAAAGTCAATACCTTAAAAACAATTTTTAAAAAAGAAAAGTCTCAATATTCACTCAAGATGCAAAAGCTAAGAATCTGGCAGCTGTCCTCAAAAATCATTGTATTTCATCGCTAGTGTTTCTTTTAGCATTTCAATGCCACTTGTTGCCGAAATTGGATCTGTGGGGAGTTATCCTGGCAAAGCTCCATTCAAAGGCTTGATCAAAAACCTGGAACAGCTTTCAGGGAAGCGTCATTGGCTGGCTGTGGCTTAGGTAATGGATTTGAAGCTGGACCAGAAGGAAGAAGTTCTGGGAGTTCCCCCAGAGGCAGACAAGAGGACAAAGGAGCCATGGGGACAGGACTCAGGCCCCAACCCAAACAAACTCAAATGCAGCAACTCTGCCTTTGTCTGCTTTATGTATTTACACTTTGAATTAAGACAGCATTTGTTCGTTGTTGTTTTTAAAGATTTTATTTATTCATGAGAGACACAGAGAGAGGCAGAGACACAGGCAGAGGGAGAAGCAGGCTCCATGCAGGGAGCCCGATGCGGGACTTGATCCCTAAACTGGGATCATGCCCTGAGCCAAGGCAGATGCCCAACCACTGAGCAACCCAGGCGTCCCAAAACAGCATTTGTTATATACAATTGATGAATCGCTGAACTCTACTGATCGCTGAACTTCTAATATACTATATGTTAATTAACTGAATTTAAATAAAATTTTAAAAAAATTTTAAGACTGCATTTGGACAGTTTCTAAACAACAACAAAAGTCAAAAGCCACTGTAAAGATACATATACTTCTGTACAAATCTTTTTTTTTTAAGATTGTAATTATTTGAGAGAAAGAGAGAGAGAGAGTGAGAGCATGAGCTAGGGGAAGGGCAGAGGGAGGGAGAAGTAGACTCCCCACTGGGCAGGGAGCCCTGGCATGGGGGGGTGGGGGCTTAATCCCAGGACCCTGGAATCATGACCTGAGCCGAAGGCAGATGTCCAATGGACTGAACCCCCCAGGTACCCCCATTTAAAAATCTTTAATAGGGCAGCCCAGGTGGCCCAGGGTGAGATCCTGGAGACCTGGGATCGAGTCCCACGTCGGGCTCCCTGCGTGGGGCCTGCTTCTCCCTCTGTCTGTGTCTCTGCCTCTCTTTCTCTCTGTGTCTCTCATGAATAAATAGAATAAAATCTTTTATTTATTTTTTTAGAATAAAATCTTCTAAAAAAAATCTTTAATAAACTTTAAAACAGTTACACAAGGAAACATGGAATGCTGAGAAGATCCAGGTTTGTTTGTTTGTTTTTTAAGATTCGGATTTTAATATAGACAGTGGATTTGAACCCCATTTCCCTTTTAGTAGCTTTGAGCACATTATGTAGCTAAAGGCAACTGTTGCTGTTTTATTTTATTTTTAATTACATAATCTCTACACTCAACTTGGGGCTCAAACTCAAAACCCCATGATCAAGAGTCACATGCTCTACTGATGAAGACAGCCAGGCAACTGTTGCTATCTTAAGTAGTGTAGCCAGGTGACACTTTAGTCAGGAGTTAAATGAGGTGAAGAAGCAAACCATGCAGATTTCTGGGGAGAGGCAAAAGTCACAGGGAGCCCAGGGACATCAAGGACGGGTGTGCCAGGTGGTCTCAGGAACCACCAGGAGTTTGGCATGGCTGGAGCAGAAGGAGGAAGATGAGGGGAAAGGATCTTGAGATGAAATGTGGGGCTACCATGAGGACCACTGAGCTCTAACTCCAAGAAAATGAAGTCAGATGGGTACCACTGGACTGTTAGGAGCAGATGACGTGGTCTAATTGGCAGGCAGCCACCACTGTACGCTGACTCATCACCTGGACATTTTTTTTTAAGATTTTATTTATTCATAGAGACACAGAGAGAGAGAGAGCGAGGCAGAGACACAGGCAGAGGGAGAAGCAGGCTCCACACAGAGAGCCCGAGGTGGGACTCGACCCAGGGTCTCCAGGACCACGCCCTGGGCTGCAGGCGGTGACAAACCGCTGCGCCACCGGGGCTGCCCCACCTGGACATTTCTTTTTTTTTTTTTAATTTTTATTTATTTATGATAGTCACACAGAGAGAGAGAGAGGCAGAGACATAGGCAGAGGGAGAAGCAGGCTCCATGCACCTGGAGCCCGACGTGGGATTCGATCCCGGGTCTCCAGGATCACGCCCTGGGCCAAAGGCAGGCGCCAAACCGCTGCGCCACCCAGGGTTCCCCACCTGGACATTTCTATGAGCCACAGGGCACACATGGTTCTCCCATTTAGGGATTATCCTATTATGTAAAATAAAGTTCCAGGAATCTTCACTTCTTCAGAAACTTACATGATTCATTGAAGGTAGTTTGGTTCCAAGGTTGACTCCTGTTTTATTTTCTTATTTTTATTTTATTTTTTTAAGGTTTTATTTATTTATTTATTTATTTATTTTTAAGTAATCTCTACATCCAACATGGAGCTCGAACTTACAACCCCGGGATCAGGAAGGAGTCACATGCACCACTGACTGAACCAGCCAAGTGCTGATCCCTGTTTTAATTTGTTTGCCTAACAGATTTCCTTTTCATCTGACATGAACTGCCACTCAGGACTTCACACTGCCATTTCCAGTTCAGAAAACTCAGCCAAGCATTGAGCAGGGCTCCGTCAGCATCTCATTAGCCCCACCCATTTCTAAGCTCAAAAATAATATAAATGGGGATCCCTGGGTGGTGCAGTGGTTTGGCGCCTGCCTTTGGCCCAGGGCGCGATCCTGGAGACCCGGGATCGAAACCCACGTCGGGCTCCCGGTGCATGGAGCCTGCTTCTCCCTCTGCCTATGTCTCTGCCTCTCTCTCTTTCTCTCTCTGTGACTATCATAAATAAAAAATAAAAAAAAAAACTTAAAAAAATAATATAAATGTCCTTATTTTGAGAAAACTATTTTTATTTTTCACACCTAGAATGCAAAGTTTTAGCTTGAGCTACAAGTGATCCAGTCTTTACTGTTTTTTTTTTTCTTTCTTTACTGGTTTTTAGCCATGTTTAAGCATTGAGGCTAAAGCCTTAAAATATTTATCCCATTATTAAATAGACCAAGGCAAATTTAAAATAGTTATTGCTGGGCAGCCTGGGTGGCTCAGCGATTTAGCGCCACCTTCAGCCCAGAGCGTGATCCTGGAGACCCGGGTTTGAGTCCCACGTCGTCGGGCTCCTTGCATGGAGCCTGCTTCTCCCTCTGCCTGTGTTTCTGCCTCTCTGTCTCTCATGAATAAATACATTTTTAAAATCTTAAAAATAATAACAATAATAAGGGCAGCCCGGTGGCTCAGTGGTTTAGCGCCACCTTCAGCCCAGGGCCTTATCTTGGAGACCTGGGATTGAGTCCCACATTGGGCTCCCTGCATGGAGCCTGCTTCTCCTTCTGCCTGTGTCTCTGCCTCTCTCTCTCTCTCTCTCTCTCTCTCTCTCTCTCTCTGTGTCTCTCACGAATAAATAAATAAAATCTTTTTTTAAAAATGTGTAAAGTGATTCGTTGCCAGTAATTTGTAATCTGTACTACCATGTTGTAACATTGTTACTTAGGTTTGCAGTTTTCAGGCTGGCCTTTTTAAAGGTCAAAATTTATTTTTTTTTAATATTTTATTTATATATTTGAGATAGCATGTGTGAGAGGAAGGCCAGAGGGAGAGGGAGTAGTAGCTCCCCAATGAGCTCAGAGCCCCACAAGGGGCTCTATCCCAGTACCCTGAGATAATGACCTGAGCCAAAGTCAGGCACTTAACCGACTAAACCACCCAGATGCCCCTGAAGATCAAAATTTAAATAAGCTTAAAGTCTGGTCAATTTCTTCCAGTTCCGGTTTGCTGTGACCTCGGTGGTCCAAATGGCTTTTGTGCTCATAAGGCTTTTATCCCGGCAAGCCATGCTTTTCCATACTATTAGGTTTTGTTTTTTTGTTTGTTTGTTTGTTTGTTTTAAGATTTTATTTATTTATTCATGAGAGACAGGGAGAGAGGCAGAGACACAGGCAGAGAGAGAAGCAGGCTCCATGCAGGGAGCCCGATGTGGGACTCGATCCCAGAACCCCGGGATCACGTCCTGAGCTGAAGGCAGATGCTCAACCACTGAGCCACCCAGGCGCCCCACTATTAGGTTTAAGTAGGAAAGAAGACATCCATGCAGAAGGAAGAGAGGATCTAACTGTGCTCGTACCATTACAAGTGTGTGTGCATATACACTTTAGGGCAAGATCTCAAAGCAGCTGACACACACACATACTTTTCTAAACTTCAGCTGTTCACATTAACCTTTAATCCCAAAGCCACTTCTAATCTTGAGGCAATGTGGGTTTGGGAGCCATGAGAAAGTGGTTTTATTTTTTTTTAATATTTTATTTATTCCTGAGAGAGAGAGAGAGAGAGAGAGAGGCAGAGACACAGGCAGAGGGAGAAGCAGGCTCCATGCAGGGAGCCCGACGTGGGACTCGATCCCGGGTCTCCAGGATCACGCCCTGGACTGAAGGCGGTGCTAAACCGCTGAACCACCAGGGCTGCCCAAGAAAGTGGTCTTAAATCCCAGTTTATGTGGTGATCTTGGGCAAGCTGATCACACTACCACCTTCTCAGGGCCACAGTGGGATTGAGGAGGATGACAGAGACAAAGCAGTGGGCACCTGCAGGCATCAACAACTGGTTCTTTCCTGCCTGGGTCTCCCTTAGCTACTGTGGGGCCCAGCAGGAGCTCCCAAACCCCAGGCTAGCTCCCCCAGACTTTAAAACACAGGTGACTTTCTTCTTTGTCCAAACTCCCGCTGCAATTTGGCAGAAGCTAGGAAAGAGCAATGTTAGAACCACGCTGGGGAGCTGCGAGATCAGTTCCAATAGGAGTCATTGTCCCCCCTCAAGAGAGACGCTGGCCGGGGCACATCACAGGAAGTGTTGCTGAGTGTTCTGTGATTACTTACCTGACTCATCGCTGCTGACAGGAATTTACCTCACTTTTACTTAAAAAAAAAAAAAAAAAAGAGGCCATCACCCACTTTATTTTTCTACACCATTCAGTATAAAGATCTAACTAGTGTTCTCTGTGATTTTTTCTTTTTTCCTTCTCTTTTTAAAATTTTTTTTAATTTTTATTTATGATAGTCACAGAGAGAGAGAGAGAGAGAGAGAGAGGCAGAGACACAGGCAGAGGGAGAAGCAGGCTCCATGCACCAGGAGCCCTACGTGGTATTCGATCCCGGGTCTCCAGGATCACGCCCTGGGCCAAAGGCAGGCGCTAAACCGCTGCGCCACCCAGGGATCCCCTCCTTATCTTTTTTATTTTTTAAGATTTTACCAATCCACTCTTGAGAGACATAGAGAGAAACAGAGACATAGGTAGAGGGAGAAGCAGGCTTCCTGCAGGGAGCCCAATGCAGAACTCAATCCCAGGACCCCAGGATCATGACCTGAGCAGACCTTAAACCATGCAGGCACTTCTCTCTATGATTTTCTTACGGAATTACTTTCCTTATATGTATGTGGAAAAAAAAACATTGATGAGGGCAGCCCCGGTGGCGCAGCTGTTTAGCGCCGCCTGCAGCCCAGGGCATGATCCTGGAGACCCTGGATCTAGTCCCGCGTCGGGCTCTCTGAGTGGAGCCTGCTTCTCCCTCTGCCTGTGTCTCTGCCTCTCTCTCTCTCTCTCTCTCTCTCTCTGCATCTCTATGAATAAATAAATAAATAATCTTAAAAATTAAAAAAAAAAAACAAACCATTGACGATACACTGTATATTCAAGTAGATCAGTAACATCCAGGGTTGTTGGCTTAATTCTCAAGATAAAACTTAATATTTAGAGGAAACACCATATATAAACACCCCGAGGAAGGAAACAAAACTGGTGGGGATCCCTGGGTGGCTCAGCGGTTTAGTGCCTGCCTTCGGTCCAGGGCATGATCCTGGAGACCTGGGATTGAGTCCCATGTGTGGCTCCCTGCATGGAGCCTGCTTCTCCCTCTGTCTGTGTCTCTCCCTCTCTCTCTCTCTCTATCTCTCATGAATAAATAAAAATCTTAAAAAAAAACTTAATATTTATAGCATTATGTAAGTAGCCATTCTGGTATTAAAAGTATAACGTAAAGACTTTGTACTTAAATCAGATCTGAGGCTTCGACAGAGTTGCTGGGCTTTCAGGAGATAGTTTTCAATTAAACTGATCTCCCAGATTCTGGTCTGAAAAACTATCCTTGTTTTATAAAAGAAAAAGATGCCAAGTTAACCCTAATCCTGAATAATTCTAAAACTGCATGGCTCCCTTATTGTTTAAGCCAATACTTTAATTAGAAAAAGAGGGATTCCCTGGGTGGCGCAGCGGTTTAGCGCCTGCCTTTGGCCCAGGGCGCGATCCTGGAGACCCAGGATCGAATCCCACATCAGGCTCCCAGTGCATGGAGCCTGCTTCTCCCTCTGCCTATGTCTCTGCCTCTCTCTCTCTGTGACTATCATTAAAAAAAAAATAAAAAAATAATTAAAAAGAAAAAGAACACCTCCCAGTGGCTGGGTGGCTAAGTGGTTGAAGGTCTGCTTTCAGCTTAGGTTGTGATCCCAGGGTCCTGGGACAGAGTTCTGCATTGGGCTCCCTGCATGGAGCCTGTTTCTCCCTCTGCCTGTATCTCTGCCTCTCTCTGTTTCTCATGAATAAATAAATAAAATCTTGAAAAACAATACCTAAACCAAAGGCAAAGAATCTGCACACGCCTTCCTGATTTAGATAACTTGCCCCTACAAATCCCATAATTGCCCTTTTAACTTAGGAGCCCTGCTTTCTCTATTCATAAAACCTAGGTAGGTTGTCCTCCTGTCCTCACTCTGAAAGTTAAGTGCTGGTAGTTTAAATTGATGATGATTTAATACCTAGAATGGAAGGTTTCCATTTTCTACCTTTATCCAAAGAATACCATTTTCTCCCCCACATTTATGTGAGTCATATCTTACACTTGTAGGATGTCTCTTATCATTTGCTTTTTCCTTGCTGTGTTGCATTTATTAAACACACACCTAATGTATGCAAAGCCGTAGGGCAGGGAAGGTGCCCTGCCTCTCCCTGGAATAGGAAATCTCAGACAGCAAGCACTTTGCTTCTTTATACACCTTCTTGCCACCCCTAATACATAGAAAGTGCCTAAGTGATATTTGTTATTGGATTGAAGCTTGAAGAGACCCCTGGAGCTTGTTGAACAGTAGCTTTAAGGAAAGACATACTTTCTTAATGGCTGTGGCACTACCTTCCCTCTCGCAGGGAAATGAAATAGTTAAATACTTTCTACTGGGGGTGGGAATAAAGGTAGAAAGATCAAACTTATAAATGCACAGTCCCTGTACTTAAGGAATTTATAACCAAGAAGGAAGGTGAAAACAGAATAATCAGTCTCCCTTTAAGAAGAGAATCTGAGACAACCTACAGAATGGGAGAAGATATTTGCAAATGACATATCAGGTAAAGGGCTAGTATCCAAGATCTATAAAGAACTTATCAAACTCAACACCCAAGAAACAAACAATCCAGTCTGACTGGGATGGGCAAAGACATGAACAGATATTTCTCCAAAGACCTACACATGGGCAACAGACAGATGAAAAAATGCTCCACATCACTTCCCATCAGGGAGATAAAAATCAAAACCACAATGAGATACCTCACACCAGTGAGAATAGCGAAAATTAACAAGACAGGAAACAATAAATTTTGGAGAGGATGTAGAGAAAGGGGCACTCTCCTGTACTGTTGGTGGGAATGCAAACTAGTGCAGCCACTCTGGGAAACAGTGTGGACATTTCTCAAGAAGTTAAAAATAGAGCTACCCTACAATCCATCTCGGTTGGATGGTATTCATCCCAGAGATACAGATGCAGTGAAACGATGGGACACCTGCACCCCAATGTTCATAGCAGCAATACCCACAATAGCCAAACTGTGGAAGGAGTCACAATGATCTTTGACAGATGAATGGATAAAGAAGACATGGCATATATATATATATATATATATATATATATATAACTCAGCCATCAGAAAGGACAAATACCATTTACATTGATGTAGATGGAGCTGGAGGGTATTATGCTGAATGAAATAAGTCAGTCGGAGAAAGATAATCATCATATGGTTTCACTCACTTGTGGAATATGAGAAATAGTGAAAGGTACCATAAGGGTAAGGAGGGAAACTGAGTGGGGAAAAATTAGAGAGGAAGACAAATCATGAGAGATTGCCAACTCTGGGAAACAAAGGGTTGCAGAAGGGGAGGGGGGGGATGGGGTAACTGGATGACAGGCACTAAGGAAGGCACTTGATGGGATGAGCACTGGGTGTTATACCATATGTTGGTAAGTTGAATTTAAATAATATATATAGGGATGCCTGGGTGGCTCAGCAGTTGAGCATCTGCCCTTGGCTCAAGGCATAGTCCCGGGGTTCCAGGATCAAGTCCCACGTCGGGCTCCCTGCATGGAGCCTGCCTCTCCCTCTGCCTGTGTCTCTGCCTCTCTTTCTCTCTGTCTTTCTCTCTCTCTCTCTTTCTGTGTCTCTCATGAATAAATAAATAAAATCTTTTAAAGGGATCCCTGGGTGGCTCAGCGATTTAGCCCCTGCCTTCGGCCCAGGGCGTGATCCTGGAGTCCCGGGATCAAGTCCCACATCGGGCTCCCTGCATGGAGCCTACTTCTCCCTCTGCCTGTGTCTCTGCCTCTCTCTCTGTGTCTCTCATGAATAAATAAATAAGTTCTTTTTTAAAAAAAAAAAAAGAATCTAAACATAAGACATTGTATAATTTACTAAGCACTTTGTTAAGTTAAATATGCATCCAGGATAGACAGCTTAAGCTCAGTTTTTCACCAAAAGGGACAGATTTCCTGGTTGTATATTCCTCCTAACTAATGAAAAAAGATAAGGATTCTCTGGTATTTATTATTGGAGCTCTCTGAACTCACCCAAAGTATAAACTCTGCGTTTAAAAAATATGTTTTAGGGACGCCTGGGTGGCTCAGCAGTTAAGCGGCTGCCTTTGGCTCAGCCTGTGATCCTGGAGTTCCACCTCAGGCTCCGGCAGGGAGCCGGCTTCTCCCTATGCCTCTGTCTCTGTCTCTCACTCTCTCTATGTCTCTCATGAATAAATAAACAAAATCTTTAACAAAAGAAAACATAAGGAAGAGAAAATACATGAACAACTCTACACTGTATTTATAAAAAAAAATCCTCATAGGGATCCCTGGGTGGCGCAGCGGTTTAGCGCCTGCCTTTGGCCCAGGGCGCGATCCTGGAGACCCGGGATCGAATCCCACGTCGGGCTCCCGGTGCATGGAGCCTGCTTCTCCCTCTGCCTATGTCTCTGCCTCTCTCTCTCTCTCTCTCTGTGACTATCATAAATAAATAAATTTAAAAAAAAATCCTCATATAAGTAGACCCACATAGTTCAAACTGGGTATTCAGAGTCAACTGTAGTCAACATTCTGCAGTTGTCCCAAGGATGATTTGATGCATCAAAGAGAAGCACTTCTTAAATTTTAATTTGCATCTGAATCACCTGAGAACCTGGGATTTGGAGGAGAGCTCAGAGTCCACAGGCTAAGAAGCTCCTGCTAGTTCTGAGTAACAAAACCCTACACTCATCTCATCCTGAACCCCTAATCTGCCCAGGGGAATACAAGATGACCCTAGAGTCTGTCTTCTTTATGATTTGTGCCAGATCACTTTCTTCCAAGCTTGTGAGGAGCTGGCAATAGGTTTTAAGTCTAATTTCAGCTATCGTATAAAATGCATGAGATATCTTGGTTTGTAATTTAGATACTTAGAATATCAGATCTGGTCTAACTACCTCATTTAACAAAAGGGGAGGGATCCCTGGGTGGCTCCGTGGTTTAGCGCCTGCCTTCGGCCCTGGGATGGCCCTGGGTGTGATCCTGAAGACCCAGGATCGAGTCCCACGTCAGGCTCCCTGCATGGAGCCTGCTTCTCCCTCTGCCTGTGTCTCTGCCTCCCTCTCTCTCTGTGTCTCTCATGAATAAATAAAATCTTTAAACAAAAAAACAAAAGGGGAAACTAAAGGAACTCAGAAGTTATGTAACTTTGGTTCTATTACCAACAATCAATGGCTGAATGAGCTGGGTTTCCGGTGGGGCGATCTGTTAACACTAACCAGCTTCTCTGTTCCAGAAATCCCTCTCACACTTACATTTCTTTTGGAAAACAGATTGCAAGTAAGAGTTCATGTGTTATCTGGATTCAAGATCTTTCTGGAGCCTGAACCAAGAGTAAGAATAGGGGTTGTGAGGCAGGATGTTGACTCAATACTGTATGGCTGAGTCCTCTGCGAAGTGAGTTGGATGATAAATAGCTTCTGTTAGCCTCTAGGATCTAATACAGTGGCAGATAATTTTCAAGCCCCTACTAACATCATGAAAAAAAAAAGTATCAAGGGATCCTAGCAGAGCATACAGAAAAGCAAGACAGTGTGGGGACAGGTAAAGGATGATACTCTACACATGTGAAAAAACACCCATTGCAACACTCAGAAGGCTGCTTTGTGATACCTGATGGACTTAGCACAAGAGGTCTTCCCACACTTGGAATGGTGACCTCCATTCCCTGTTTTATCTCAGAGGTTTGCTCTAAAAGCCATGAAATTGCCACAAATGCAGAATACAGCCAGGCAACATTCAAAGCCATCACCTGATATTTAGCCCTTTCTCCCCCATAAACTAGCCATATAGCAGCCGGATACGTCAGGGAAGAAGGTAGAGTCACATGCCACCAGTAATTTGGAGGTGGGAAGGTAAGTAAAGTATCATGACCCACTGCCTTTGGGAAAAGTAAGCATAAATTCCTACTTACGCATTAGAACCAGGAAGGAAATGGGAATCAGGTTGAAGGGTGAACAGAATATGCCACCCCAAGAGATGCCACTCTGGCATACTGAGCACATCGAATCGACAACTATGGGGAAGAAGCTGACAGAAGCAAAGCTCTCTGCCTTCCTCCATTTGCCTAAAAGCAGAACATAAATTTGTCGAATTGTCTCCCCTCCCCTCTGTTCCAGGAGAGGTAGAAGTTAGGGAAGTGAGCCTGGAGATGGCGCCAGAAGAGCTACATAATACCCAACCAGCCCGCATCTTCTGTTAGTTCCACTTCATATAATTAGTTACCTTCCTCACAATTTGCCCCCCCCCCCCCACCAGAAGCTCCAAGTCTCCCTCTTGTCATTTCTCTACAAAGTTACTACTCTTGGCTAAGATGCTCTACAGACAGGCTCAAGTTCCAACCAGGGGTCTTCACCATGCAGGTGCAAATTCTGGTGGTGAATCTGTCTTTGGTTAGTCTAATTGACAAGCCCCCCCAGCCAATGAACCTAAGATAGGAAGAGGAAAGTACTTCTTTCCTTCACTCCAGGGTTTTATGCCATCTGAATCAGATTTAGCGTGAGAAGCTCCAGACTTCCCTATTTAGTGTGAGAAGGGAGAAGCCTACCACAAACACAGAACTCTTAAAAACTGAGCCACAGGGATCCCTGGGTGGCGCAGCGGTTTGGCGCCTGCCTTTGGCCCAGGGCGCGATCCTGGAGACCCGGGATCGAATCCCACATCAGGCTCCCGGTGCATGGAGCTTGCTTCTCCCTCCGCCTGTGTCTCTGCCTCTCTCTCTCTCTGTGACTATCATAAATAAATAAAAAAATTAAAAATAAAACTGAGCCACAGAACTGTACATTTCAGAAATGAATAAAATGGTCAATTTTATGTATGTATCTTTTACAATTTTTTAAAAAAGAAAAAAAATTGGACTCGTCTCTCCCTCTCAATTTACAGATGGGGAAACAGGCCCAGTGTCAGATCAGAAGCCAGAATGGGGCAGCCCGGGTGGCTCAGCGGTTTAGCGCCGCCTTCAGCCCAGGGCCCCATCCTGGGAGACCCAGTGTCAGGCGCCCTACAAGGAGCCTGCTTCTCTCTCTCTCTCTCTCTCTCTCTCTCTCTCATAAATAAATGAAAAAATTTTTAAAAGCCAGAATGGCTCCCAGGTCCCCATACTCGCAGCAGCCCTAGCCCATCTGTCAAAAAGTGCCACTGATTGGTGTCACATAGAGGAAAGCACTTGGCACACAGGTGCTCCAGTGCCCCACATCTGAAGCATGACAAGGAAAGAGCAGGACAAACTGGGAATCAGTAAGGAAGGGAGGCTTCTACCCTCCAGGGCGGGAGACACTCACGGAGCCCTCTAGGAAGCAAGGACATGGGCCAGAACCCCCACCCCCGCCCCTTACACACCCCTGGTGCCACCCGAGTCCCCTTCCCTCTGCGCAGACCAGGCTCCCCGCTCAGCGCTGGGGGGCGGAGGGGAGCAGGACGCGGGAGGGAGAAGCCCCTCCAGGTACCCACGATGGTCCCCGGGCTGGCACTGCGTCCTGGGGTCTGGGTTTCTGGTGCCCCCTCAAGCCCTTGAAGGGACAGGGGAAATCGGAAAACTAAAGGTTTCCAAAGCGGCTCCTGATCTCAGCGGCCACCAGGGTCGCCGGGGGCGGGGGGGCGGGATCTCCAGCACCTGAGCGCAGCGGGGAGCTCCGGACCCGGGGAGGGCGGTCGGCGACTACCCTAGCAGCGCCCCTCCCAGGTCAGGGAAACCCAGGGCCCCACCGCAGGGGCACCGGGACGCCCCCCATCGGCAGGACGCCCCCCCCCGGGCCCCAGTCCTCCTTGGAGGTGGCCGAGCCTCAGCTGTCTGCGGTCGGCCGGACAGGAGACTCCCCCTCGGGGCGGGTACAGACCGACGGCAGAGGCGGACGGACTGGCGGACGGGCGACGCGGGAGCAGGAAGGATGGTGGCGGCGTGGATGGACGGGAGGGACGGAGGATGAGGAGGGGGGAAGCGACCGGGGACGGGGAGCCGGGGGCGGGGTGCGGGGCTATTGCATGGTCGGGAGTGGAGACCCAGGACGCGGAGGATGGACGAGGGAGGGGGAGAGGGGGAGGTGGGGCCCGGGGTGGGGGCCGCCCCGCTGCCTCAGCGCCGACCCTTCCGCCCTACCTAGGGCCAGCATGTAGCCCTCGAAGTTGTCGCTGCTGAGCAGGTTCCAGGTGCCGCTGAGGTCGGCGGGCATGGCGGGGCAGGGCGACAGCGGCGGGCGGCCGGGCGGCCGGGCCTCGGCTTATCTGCGGGCCCCGGGGGGCGGGCGGGCGGGGGCGGGGCGAGGGCGGCGCCGCGAGGAGCCGGCCTCCGAGGCACCTGCTGGGGACCCCGTCCCCGCGCTGCCTGCTCCGCCACAGGCTCCCGGTTTTCTGCGCCAGCGGGGTCACCCCTGCTCCCCTGGCCTCCTCCCCCTCCCCCTCTTCGTCCTCCTCCTCGTCCTCCTCTCCAACTCCAGACCCACTGCACACCGCGTTTCGAGCCACACTTTTTTCTCTGCCTCCAAAGTGAAAATGACCAAGGGAAGCTCCTCCAATCTCACGGCATTAGCGTTTCAGCTGCAAAGGATAAGTCAATAAACCCAACTCTAGTGGTCTCCATATACATTATTTTCCTTACCTATCAAGCAGTCCTGGGATGCTGATGATTTGGCAACTCCACAAGGTGGAAGTGGCATTTCTGTGATTCTCCGGGCCTTTTATGCCTGCTGGTAACCTCACCGTCATGAATGGACTGCTGGGTTTCCAGCCAGGACATCCATGTTCAAGGGAAGAAGGAAGGGGGAAGCACCACCTGCCACTATCCCTTCATTACATTTCTGTTTACAGTCATTGGCCAAAGCTGTGCCCACTTCCAACTGGAAGGGAGCCCGAGGAAGCTGGCATCTCCTCTTCAGTCTTGACAGTAGAGAAAGGCAACAGAGAAGATGGTTGGGAATGTAGGCTAATTTACAATATTAGTCAAACACCATGCCTGGAGGCTGCCTCCAAAATTTAGAGTCTATTTCTGACCTCACCCATCAGCTCCAGACTCAAATATATGTATATTTGATATATATGTAATAACATATAAAATATACTCGAAATATTTTTATTTAAAGATTTTATTAATTTAATTTTTTAAAAAAGATTTTATTTATTTAATCATGAGAGACAGAAAGAGAGAGAGAGGCAGAGACACAGGCAGAGGGAGAAGCAGGCTCCATTCACAGAGCCTGACGTGGGACAGGATCCCTGGTCTCCAGGATCACACTCCGGGCTGAGGGCAGTGCTAAACCACTGAGCCACTGGGGCTGCCCTATTAATTTACTTTTAATTTTTTTAATTTAATTTTTAAAAAAGATTTATTTGTTTATTCATGAGAGGCACACAGAGAGAAGCAGAGACATAGGCAGAGGGAGAAGCAGACTCCCCATGGGGAGCCTGATGTGGGACTCGATCCCAGGACCCCAGGATCTTGTCCTGAGCCAAAGGCAGATGCTCAACCACTGAGCCACTCTAGTGCCCTTAATTTAATTTAATTTAATTTAATTTAATTTAATTTAATTTAATTTAAGGTAGGCTCCACAACCAATGTGGGGCTTGAACTCATGATCCTGAGATTAAGAGTCACATATTCTACCAGTTGAGCCAGCCAGATGCCCCAAGATTTTATTTTTAAGTAATCTCTCTCTCTCTCTCTCTCTGTGTGTGTGTGTGTGTGTGTGTGTGTGTGTAAAGGGATAGAAGTTTATTAAGTAAAGATACAGAGAAAGCTCTCAGCAGTGAGAAGGGTCCCAACAGGGTTGCCTTATTTTTAAGTAATCTCTACACCCAATGTGGGGCTCAAACTTCCAACTGGGAGGCCAAGAATCACATGCTCTACCAACTGAGCCAGCCAGGCACCACAGTCTCTCTATTAATAGTCAAGATTTATTGAGTGCTTACTGTGTATGTTATCACTTGTCACAAAATACTACTTCTCCAGTGGTTATTTATTATGTCCATTTGACAGAGATACAAAGTGAGATGGAGAGAGGTTAAATTTCCAAGGTCATACACTTGATGGAAGAGTCTAGATTCAAACTCAGACAGCCTGGCTCAGTCGGTTAAGCATCTGCCTTTGGCTCAGGGTCCTGGGATCAAGCCCCACATTAGGCTCCCTGTTCAGCAGGGAGTCTGCTTCTTCCTTTACCTCCCCCAGGTCGTGCTTTCTCTCTCTCTCTCTTTGTTGCTCACTCTCTCAAGTAAATAAATAAAATCTTTTTTTTAATTTTTATTTATGATAGTCACAGAGAGAGAGAGAGAGAGAGAGAGAGAGAGAGAGAGGCAGAGACATAGGCAGAGGGAGAAGCAGGCTCCATGCACCTGGAGCCCGACGTGGGATTTGATCCCGGGTCTCCAGGATCACGCCCTGGGCCAAAGGCAGGGGCTAAACCGCTGCGCCACCCAGGGATCCCTAAATAAAATCTTAAAAAACAAAAACAAAAACCCAGGCAGCCTGACTTCTGAGCTCCTTTGCCACCTCTCACTGCCTACTTGATGTCTCCACTTGGATGTCTGAAATGCATCTCAAACTGAACACATCCAGGACAGTACACAAGAGTTATTCCTCACTTTCCTCATCTGAATAAACCACATGACTGGTTTACCAGTCACCTGGTTGCTCGCTCAAGCCAAAAACCCAGGAGATACTATGGATTTCTGTCTTCTCTGCTCATCCATTTCCAATCCATTAGCAAGCCCTGTTGGTTCTGCTATCCTAACCGAAGCTGCCATCATGTCTTGCCTCCTCCCTGACTTGCTGCTTCCACTCTGATCCCACCAAACCATTCTCCACACTACAGCTGGGGCAAGCTTTTGAGAAAAGAAATTCAGATCTTATCACTCCTCTGCTTAAAACTCTTTTGGTGTTGTTCTATTTTCCTTAAAAGGAAAGGAATTTGCACTCTCTCCTATGGTTCTCCTATCAAACCCTTCTTGATTTGGCTTCCGGATACTTCTCCAACAGTTTTATATTCTGTCTCCACAACTCAGGAATTCCAATCACACCAGTTTTGTTTCTTTCTTTTTTAAGATTTTATTTATTTATTCATGAGAGATACAAAGAGAGAGAGAGGCAGAGACACAGGAAGAGGGAGAAGCAGGCTCCATGCAGGGAGCCCGACATGGGACTTGATCCCAGGACTCCAGGATGAGCCCTGGGCCAAAGGCAGGCGCTAAACCACTGAGCCACCCAGGGATCCCCACCAGTTTTGTTTCCTTCCTCGGGGTGTTTATATATGGTGTTTCCTCTACCTGGGATGTTTTTCTCCTGTTTTTTGCAAGGTTAGCTGCTTTGGTTTCCAGTTCAAAAGTCATAATTAGGGGAACAGTCTTTTCTAATCATGCTCTCCATGGAGAGGAATGTCCCCTAAACACCCTGGCCTCTTTCCAAACCTACTTCCTTCTCATGGAAGTGGGATGAGTTCTCTGCTTGGGGGGCCATGAGGGTAACCACCCATCCTGGTTTCCCCAGGACTAAAGGAGTGCCCAATATATGGGCACTACCAGAATGTATTGCCTGCCTTAGGGACAACAGCCACTGAAGAGTTTTTCTCTACTAGAGATAGATTTAATCTATCAAACGTTCTAAATGCAGAGCATTTCAATTTTTTTCCTTCTGCCCTTTTGACATGGACTTGAGAGTGTATTTGTTTAACAGACCCAAACCCTCTGGTAGACTATTCCAAAGTCTAGACTGGGGACTCTTAAAAAAAAAAAGCTATATTGTCGTTTATGACAGTCTCCGAAGTCAAATGACATCATTTCCACCAGAGTCACATGCCTACCCAAATCCAAAGGGAGGTTAACTTAGACCTCATTTCTCAAAGTCACGTAAGCAGAGCAAGTGGAATGGGAGATCTTGTAACACCCATCTTAGAAAATACATAATCTGGCATGGTTACCTATTCTGCTTTGACCCTCACACCAGTCTTCAACTTTGATCTTTTATCAGACTTTCTCAGTCCTAAAGATGCTATTTTAGGGGTGCCTGGCCAGCTCAGTCAATGGGGGATGTGACTCTTCATCTTAGGGTCATGAGTTTGAGCCCATCTTGGATGTAGAGATTACTTTTTTTTTAAGATTTTATTTATTTATTCATGAGAGACACAGAGAAAGAGGCAGAGACACAGGCAGAGGAAGAAGCAGCCTCCATCCATGCAGGGAGCCTGACGTGGGACTCGATCCCAGGTCTCCAGGATCACGCCCTGGGTCGAAGGCGGCACTAAACTGCTGAGCTACCCGGGCTGCCTGTAGAGATTACTTTATATATATATATATATATTTTTTTTTTTTTCTGGTAGAGATTACTTTAGAAATTTTTTTTGAAGATGCTATTATTATTCTTCATTTGTTGCTTTTTTCATCTTATTTTTCAGTTGGTTTGGATCTTTTTTTTTTTTTTCCTTTTATTCATGAGAGAC
The DNA here is from genome assembly GCF_018345385.1 of Vulpes lagopus. Taxonomy (NCBI): domain Eukaryota; kingdom Metazoa; phylum Chordata; class Mammalia; order Carnivora; family Canidae; genus Vulpes; species Vulpes lagopus. The sequence goes on along the minus strand of NC_054833.1, from coordinate 89,662,356 downwards.
ATGGAGAGAAGGGCAGAGACATAGGCAGAGAGAGAAGCAAGCTCCTCACAGGGAGCCCAATGCAGAACTCGATCCTGGGACTGGGATCACACCCTGAGCCAAAGGCAGACGCTCAACCGTTGAGCCACCCAGGCGTCTCAGTTGGTTTAGATCTTAGACAAAAAAATACTTGACTCTGAAAATCTCTGAGTCATGAACAGCCTTCTGATATATTTCTGATAGCTATTTACTCTGCATCACATCTCTGCTTAATTCCTTCATAATTATCATAATCCACAATTTTCTTTTTTTTTTGGTTTATTGACTCCCTTTTTTCTTAAGATTTCAAGGGCAGAAACATGTTCCTCTCATTCTTCTACAGCATCCCTAGGGCCTAGGGAATGTGCTGGCAAGTGCTCCATAAATGTTGAATGAATGGCTACAGCCTTTTCCAAAGGAGAAATGCCATTTTTACTGAGAAATCAGAGTAGTACCACCTTGCCCAGAATAAGGCTGTTGATTCTCCTAACTATAAGACATTGATTCCTTTGGTGGGATATGACAGGCTGATATCAAATCCTAGATTACCTATATCTTGCCATTTATTTTATTTTTAAAAAAGATTTTATTTATTTGAGAGAGAGAGAGACAGAGAGAGAGAGAGAGAGCATGAGCAGGGGGAGGGGCAGGGGAAGAGGGAGAAGTAGGCTGCCAGCTAAGCAGGGAGCCTGATGTGGGGCTCAATCCCAGAACCCTGACCTAAAGGCAGCCGCTTAACCAACTGAGCCACCCAGGCGCCCCTGTATCTTGCCATTTAATGGGCACAGAACTATGAACTCTGACCAGATTTCTGGAGTATGAAGCCTGTTTAAATTCCATAAAACTAAGGGAACAGGACATGGAAAAGTCATACTTACTTCCTGCCCTTAATATCTTATTGTTCTAAATGTTGGCCTGCAAATGAAAGTCACATAAATAACTACTAATAATTTTGGCATTTGTGATGGTTGGTATGGCTTTGGGCCAGCTTAAACAAGGGCCATCTAGTATGGATAGAGTTGAAATTCAGTTGAAGTAGACATAGACTGAGCTTGCCCATGGGATAGAGTAATTTTCTCCTCCACAATTCTCCCATCTTTCTTCTAGACAAGGACCAAAAGTTATCTCTGGAAAGAGGGGTGAAATTTATTCGAGGCTTTTCTTTTCCTCCACTTGATACTGGCAAAGTAAGTCATAAAATTATAGCCAAGATGAGATGATCCTAAACCTGTGCTAACACTGCTCCTCCTCGGCAAAAATGGATGTGAATGGAAGAGGGACAGTTGGCAGTCGACCCACTCTTGTATCACCTGATGGAGTCTGGTACGGGCTTAGCAAAGAATGGCATGGATACTGTAAACACTTCTTGCCATCCAGACTTCCACTCCTTAAGGCAGGGATGCACTGCCATCAAGGAGCTTGGTCCAGGTCTAGGAGTAAGATCTGGATTCATTTAAGACCAAGCCAATTACAGAAAGCCTACCTCCTCCGACAGTGATTGGTTTTCGGGACAAGCAAGTTTCAATGAATTTGAATCAGCCAAGGATATATGATGATAAGTTTGATAAGCCTACTGGGGGCAGCCCTGGTGGCGCAGCAGTTTAGCGCTGCCTGCAGCCCAGGGTGTGATCCTGGAGACCCGGGATCGAGTCCCGTGTCAGGCTCCCTGCATAGAGCCTGCTTCTCCCTCTGCTTGTCTCTCTCTCTCTGTGTGTGTCTCTCATGAATAAATAAATAAAATCTTAAAAAAAAAAAAAGCCTATGGGAAAGATGTTTCTTTGATTTTAACAAAGCCCTAGGGAGCCAGCCTTTCCCCACTTTTGAACATGAGCCAGGAAGACTTGCTATTGGTGACCACCCTACAACTCAAAGAGCACCAGACTTAGGACACTGAGTTACAGAGCGGAGGGATGGAAAGCCCCTGGGTCCCTGATGACACTGTTGCTTCATTGTTCCCATGCACCCTAAACCGTACCCTCCATTTGTTTTCTTGTTTTGTTTTGTTTTGTTTTCCGATGCAAACACACGAGGGTTTATTTACAAGCTCGAGCTTGGGTCCAAGTATACCCGACACAGTGGAGCAGGGACTTGGACCCTGACCTCCATTTGTACTTCTGGGTTTAAGTGTCCTTGTTTCAACCTGGAGTTGAAATTCATATTACTCGCAGTGGAAAATACCCTGATATAGAAAATAAATAAAATTAGGTTACTCTTGTCTCCTTAAGTAACTTATTTGCCTTTTTAAACCTTTTTGAGGGCAGAAGAGCTAATTATGGTTCAGTCCTGAGCATATTTAAGTTGCTGAGAGTACTTAGCAAATGTTAAATAAAATACCACTATGGGGCCCCTGGGTGGCTCAGTTGGTTGAGCATCTGACTCTTGGTTTTGGCTCAGGTCGTGACTTCATGCGCTGTGGGATGGAGCCCCATGTCAGGCTCCATGCTTAGCTCAGGGTCTGCCTGAGGATTCTCTCCTTCTGCCCCTTACCCAACTCATGTGCTCTCACTCTCTCAAATAAAGAAATCTTTGGAGAGTGGAAAACAAACCATAAGAGACTCTCAACGTCAGAAAACAGGCTGAGGGTTGGGCAGCCCAGGTGGCTCAGGGGTTTAGCGCCACCTTTGGTCCAGGGCCTGATCCTGGAGACCTGGGATCAAGTCCCACTTTGGGCTCCCTGCATGGATCCTGCTTCTCCCTCTGCCTGTGTCTCTGCCTCTCTCTCCCTTCTGTTTCTCATGAATAAATAAATAAAATATTTAAAAAAAAAAAAAGAAAACAGACTGAGGGTTGATGGAGGCAGGTCGGTGGGGGAGGTGGCTAGATAGATGGGTGATGGGGATCTAGGAGGGCATATTTTGGGATGAACACTGGGTGTTGTACGGAAGTGCTGAATCACTGACTTCTACTCCAGAAATCAATATTGTGGTGTATGTTAACTACCTAAAATTTGAATTTAAAGAAAAGGAGAAAAATCTTAAAAATACATTACTTCAATAAATAAATACTAAAAATATATATCTCATGAGTACTACTCTTTCAACAAGAACAGTGTGGCCAGAAGCTCAGATCTTCTGCTTTGGTGGCACTGATACTTTTAGCTACACTATTTTAAAGGCTATTAATCAAAAGAAACTTTGGGTGCCGAGAATCTACCTTGAAGAAGGCAGCTGGGACTTAGCCCCCATAAGCCAGGCCCCTCCGCCTTGCTCTCCTGTGCTGTGCCACAGAGTGAAACATGCCAGCGAGGCCATCCAAATCTGGGGCTCACTCATTCTCACTGGTTTCCTATGCAGCTGTTGTTCTGGAGACCCTGGGGAGGACACAATAGGGCAAGCAATTAAAAAAAAACAAAAACAAAAACCTTTCTCTTGACTGTCCTCCGCTCCTCAGATCCTGCCAACCTGAGAGCAATTGTTGTAACATATAGTGAGAGGCAGGCCTGTTCTCTGTACTTCCTTGTGGGTTGTTCCTCCTACCTAAGGCTGCCCAAGCTGGAAAAACAAAAGCCCCCCAAACAGAACAGAAACAGGACTCCTTGACCTTCAGATAAATGACAAAGAATTCAGTGTAAGGAGCTCCTCCTGGAGTGCTCTCCACCCTGGTTTCTTGACTTCCAGGGCCCAAGGGTGCTCATGTTTAGGAAACGTGATGGGTTCAGGATTCTGGAGAGTTCCTTGCTCAAACTCTAGTCTTGTTTTTCTTGCCACCTAGCTGTAGACAACCTGGCAGCAGAGACTATATTGTACTTGTGTGCTCCCCTTGGTACTTCACATAATACTGTTCCAAGATATGCTTCCTGGTCACACAGAAGAGAAGGGACAGGTGGCAGCTCAGAGTGGTGAGAAGCCAGTATGGTGAGGAGCCAGTGCCAATTCTCCATCAGGTCGATCATATTTCATATGCACCCTCATGGATCTGGGTGCATTTTCTTTTTTTCTTTTTTTTTTTTTTTGCTAATGAAGAGTGAACTAGGGCTCCTAACACCTCCTCCTCCTGGGCATCCACTTCTCCTATTCCAAGGAATTGGTACATCAGGCAGGTTCCACTTGGTCCTTCTGTGTGGACAGACACATCACACGTCACCATCAGACTATCATATGTTCAAAGTTTTCTTTATTTGTACTCATCCATTTGGGGTGATGAAAATTTCAAGATGTGACTAAAACTTCATTCTTTGAAAAGTAAGATGTTACGTAAGGCATAAAGAGGTTAAGAATGCAGGCTCAGAAGACATACTGCTCACTTAAGCCTCAGGGTTTGGCATTTACACCAATCAACTAATTGTGCTTAGTTTCTTTATGACTTACACACCCTACACATCATAAGTGCTCAGTAAGTGTTGGCATTGTGAAGATCAAACAGCACCACTGGTAAACCAGGTACAGATTTCAGAGACAGACACTGTACAGCCTCACAGTTGGGTGGATGCCACAGTGAATGTTCTAGATCACAAGGCCTGTGGGAACAAGTATGAGGATGGCAGTGGAATGGATGTCCTGTTATCCACTGATTATCCAAATGGTTAAAATTTACTTCTGGGTGCCACACCATTTCACAAGATAGTGACTTCTGGCCTCTGACAGAAATGAATCAGACATTGGGGTAAGAAAAAAGAAAACTACCATACATGCTGACACTGATGGAATGCTTCCTTCCACCCTGCAGGGAGACCCTCGAGATATCAGAAAAAAAAAAAAAAGAGAGAACATCCTTTGATACAAGAAGATGAGCCTAAATCATACCTGTGGCTCAATCTCTCTACCCTGATCACCAGGAGAACCCACTCCTCTTATCTAAATGGTTTACTGTTCACACTTGTCCCCTAAACAGGTAAACAACAAAAAAAATCTCTCCAGATGTGTATTCAGCTGAATTAAGCTGCCAGTAAAGGACTTTTGTTCCTTGGCTGCATTCAAATTATGCAATGTAAGGGGTAAAGGAGTATAACACATATAAAACACGAGCATCAAACACACAAAATACCAGCTTTACACATTTCCTAAACCCAAAATTCACATTACAAAAGCAAATTATGAAAAAGCCATAATAGGAAATATAGTGGCATATTTCCCTCTTCCTCAATGGAAGTCACAACAACTATTAATATTTATTCCCCTGTGAAGTTCATTGTTCTAATTTCCACTATCAAAACAGGAAATTCTGTCCTTGAGGTCACCCAAAACTTATTATGTTGTGGCATTAGCAGCATCCTTGGTACTAAGACAAAAAGCTAAAAGCAGCCCATTCCATGTACAAAGGTATTGATCCATAAATAGCACAATAGGATCATTTCACTATTATGAAGTCTCCTGGGAGGTCCCCAAACGCTTTACCCAGTGGGTCCAGAAGTCATATACTCACAGCTGAGCAGGGTGGGCCCTTCTAGGTAGAAAGGCACCATGGTATAAGAGAAATCTCTACAAAATAAATAGAAGTTATAGCATTGGAAGCCTTTTGCACTCTGTACATACATCAGGTGAACTAAGTGCAGTTTTCCAGGAGAAAAAAAATCAAAGTTACACTTAGGTAGCTTCATCTACTTCTAGATGGTTCTTTTTCAATACTGCTTCAACTCTCAACTCCAAAAAGCTCAGGAGGGGGAGAAATGACCCTCATCTCTCTGATCAGAGACTCCAACTTGTCACTCCATCAGTAGACTGAAGCCTACTGGTGCCAGGCTCTGCAACCCTCCTGGGATTTAGGAGGCTGGCCTGTTGGCCTCAGTAAGAGTAGGTCAGTGGCTGTAGAATGGATGCTGGCCACTTTCACTCCTTCTCTTTTCAAACTGCGTGTTCATATTTGACCATACAACTGCACAATTTTAAGTACTTTTTCCTTCAAGTCATAAACCCTTCATCTAGAATGATGTAGGTATGAAATATAAATTGCAAAAAGTATTATATTTTCATGAGGAATTTAACTTAAGTCCTCTTTCTACCACATGATTTTTCATGGATCATAAAGCTATTCTATAAAAGCTATTTCTGGTTCTTTTGCCTTACCAATTGGTAAAACTTTCACAGAATTTTAATCAGCATCCAACCATGTAACAAACTTGTGTTTGTCACGTAAAAGGGAAAAAGTGTAAGAAAGTAGAAACTTTTTCTGCTTAAATTTACAAATGGCAGATTCACAGTGAGCTGGAACAAAAACAGCAGGGCTCTTCAGAAACTCGAGAAAATTTTGGACTGAGATCATAGAGAGTTCTTTCAACCAGCCATTTTCAGTGCTTCGAATTCTGAGTTGGAGTAAATGTGAGCTCATCCAGTGTGGCATTTCTCATGTTTGTAGGATCTTCATTCATCTTTTTACTATTAAGCTATCAAGAAAGGCCAAGAACACTGAAACTTAATAAAATCCTTGCATAAGATCCCTCACTCTCTGTGGTTCTCTCTGTTCCAGGTAGCATGATGTCATTTCTGAAGCGGTTCCTGAAGACAGCAAGATGGCAGATAACCAGAGCCACAAGAGGCTGTGCTAAGACGAAACCCATAACGTGTAACCTGATTTTAAATTACCACTGGTTTTACCAAACTTTTATGCTTTAGTTTATGAAAGAATCACAATTCCCCGTTACCGGCACCCAGACTGTTTCTCTACCTCTCGTGTGGGGAGCAGAAATACTGGTGTACCTTTCTGAACATTTGAGGGCTTGGACCTTTCTCCAAGTCTCCAAAGGTGGAGCTCCAGGCAGATGTGTCTTGGCAAAGCTTAACTGATGTGCGCCAAAGAGACAGAACCATTAGCGTCAAGTTTCTGCCAGGCACATTCACAACCTGTATTTTGCACAGCTGAAGATGACTGGTCATGGTGGATTTTACAAGATCACTATTTTTAGAATTATTTCCTTGGCCACCATTGGTGAAGAATGCAGGCATTCGTAAAAGGCTAATTTCCTTTAAAACTAAATTGGGGGGCAGCCCTGGTGGCACAGCGGTTTAGCACCGCCTGTTAGCCCAGGGCATGATCCTGGGGACCCTGGATCGAGTCCCACGTCAGGCTCTCTGTACGATGCCTGCTTCTCCCTCTGCCTGTGTCTCTGCCTCTCTCTCTGTCTCTCACGAGTAAATAAATAAAATCTTCAAAAAAAAAAAAACTAAATTGGGGGGCAGCCTGGGTGGCTCAATGGTTTGGTGCCTGCCTTCGGCCCAGGGCATGATCCTGGAGTCCTGGGATCGAGTCCCACATTGGACTTCCTGCATGGAGCCTGCTTCTCCCTCTGCCCGTGTCTCTGCCTCTCTCTCTCTCTCTCTCTCTGTGTCTGTCATGAATAAATAAATAAAATCTTAAAAAAAAAAAACACTAAAGTGGGGATTTTAAATAGGTTTTTATTTTTTTATTTTTAGGTTTTATTTATTTATTTGAGAGAGAGTGAGCAGGAGCGAAAGGGAGAGAGGATCTGAACCAACCTCCATGCTGAGCACAGAGCCCGATGCCAGGCTCAATTCTATGACCCGGAGATCACAATCCAAGCCGAAATCAAGAGTTAGACACTCAACCAACTGAGCCACCCAGAGACTATATTGAAAACATTCATCTTAGGAATTTCCAATAAATTATAAACCTGATTTTAATCTACTATAAAACTGATCTTTACCAAACTATTTTGGACTCAAAGTCCAAAATATCATGCTGTAGGATTTATGAGTTAGCTTCTGCAGTGTTTCTCTGCAAAGGAGCCAGGATGACCCCGACATTTCTTTCTTCACTCTCACAGCTATACAGATCATGCTTTTCGATATACTCCTGGACAAGGTCTGGTACCAAGTAGCGAATGCTCTGGCCCCTTCTGAGAGCTCGCCGGATCTTTGTGGAGGAGATGTCATTGGTGATCCATTCATTTACCAGGTGAATGTTGTTCCGATGCTGCCACAGTGCATCGGATTCATAGATGAATTTCTGAGCATCATTTCCAGCCCGAGTAATACATACAAGTCCATAGTCTCCCACAATTTGGGTGATATCCTCACTTTTCCACAGATTGGGCACGCCAAAGGACTCCAGTAGATCTGCCCCACACAGCAGCTTTACCTTTGGCACATCTGGGAAAAAGAAGACACAGCTTCAGGGTCTGCTTTGCTAGTAACTCCCTGCACCAAAATGAACACAGCAGTGTGTTTTTCTGGCTACAGGGTTCATAGATCCCATCTGATCAGAATCAGATTCCCAGAAGAGATTTAGGACATGCAAAAGTTAAGGACCACTGCAGGAGAAATAAGCTCAAGGTGCCCTCTCCTCTCCTTTCCTCCCTCCATTCACAAAACTAACTAGGGGCATTTAGTGGGCACTCATACACACTGAATATGAAAATACAAAGGGGCTTGCTCAGCTCTAGAATCTTATCTACTGTAGTTGGTAAGTCTGATGAAACATACAGACCTTTTGTTTTTGGCTCTAGCGATTTCTTTTGACTAAAATCTTGTCTCTGTTCAGCCCACTTCCTTTTCTGTCCAGGCCTTCCCCGCACAGGTGAATCCTGCTGGTGATCACAGCTCCCGGCCTCTAGTTTCTCTTGATGGTGTCTATAAAACAAGGCAATAGAACATTTCTCTTCTCACAATGTTCAGCTAAAATACTGTCCTTCTGGAGATGTCTGAGAGCCTCTGACCCAGAGTTAAATGCTGTGTGATATTAAAAACATTTAACCAGGGCAGCCTGGGTGGCTCAGCGGTTTAGCACCCCTTCAGCCTGGGGCCTGATCCTGGAGACCCGGGATCGAGTCCCACATCGGGCTCCCTGCATGGAGCCTGCTTCTCCCTCTGCCTGTGTCTCTGCCCCTCTCTCTGTGTGTGTCTCTCATGAATAAATAAATAAAATCTTTAAAAAATAATAAAAAAATAAAAACATTTAACCACAGGTACACCTGATGCCTGACCGGTCAGAAGGGATGCTTACCAGTCCCCAGTACCACCAGGTCAGCATGGATACTGGCCAGCAGTGCTGTGGACTGGCTGTCAGAAACAGAAAGCAAGGAGATCCTGGGAGCACAACAGATGGTAGCTATTACTATTCTAAGCTTTATGTGTGTTCCATAATAACAAGAGTTAACATTAGTTATTTACTATGTGCTAAGCATTACACTAAGTCCTTTGCATGGATTATTTGATTAAATCTTCTCAATATCCCGTGCCATAAATACCATTATTGTTATTATTATTCCAATAGTGGAGGGAAGTGAAGGCTTAGAGCTGCAACTCCAGCTATTGGTAGACTCCCTGGGACATAGGAGGCATTCTTTTTTTTTTTTTTTCAAGATTTTAATTTATTTATTTGAGAGAGAGAGCATGAGCAGGGGGTAAAGACAGAGGGAGAAGTAGGCTCCCCACTGAGCAGGGAGCCCAATTCGGGGCTCGATCCCAGGATGCTGGGATTAGGACCTCAGCTGACGGTAGACACTCAACGAACTGAACCACTCAGGTGCCCCCATGGGAGGCATCCAATAACAATCTTATTGAGTGAATGTTTTAGTTATTACAAAGCAACTCTTATTGCCCACTATTATATCAGAATTATTATCCCTATTAAGAGAGGAGAGCCCTGATTAGTTGGCCCTAGGCCATATTTTCAAAAAGTGGGGCTCAAACTTGCAACTGTGAGATCAAGACCTGAGTCAAAATCAAGAGTCAGACAATCAACTGAGCTACCAGGTGCCCCTGCCCATGGCCATTTAGCTTATAAGTAGCCAAGACAGTATTTGAACCCCAGAAGTCTGGTTCCAGAGCCTATACTCTTGACCACTGAAGAATGTGGCTTGACCCACTTAATGGAGAGCCACACGCCAAGGATAAAGTCCTAGAGGGGACAGGTGCCTGAAGCCTAAAAGGGACCACAGGCAGCTTATGTGTAGCTTTCTTGTGGACTGGCAGCAGGATGCCCACTGCTTTACAACTGTGAAGTAACTTGAGCTAAATTTAGGGGAGCCAAATGTGGGTCCTTGTGCCTCTAACTCCCTTCCCTCTTGAGCAACTGAGTTAATATGTAACAGACAGTGAGGTTGCTGCAGAGCCAAAGAGGGAGGGTGGAGTAAGGTGGGCCTGCATAAGCCTGGTGTTTGTTTTTGTTTTTGTTTTTAAAGATTTTATTCATTCATTCATAGAGACACACAGAGATAGAGAGGCAGAGACACAGGCAGAGGGAGCCTGATGTGGGACTCGATCCCAGGTCTCCAGGATCACGCCCTGGGCTGCAGGTGGCGCTAAACCGCTGCGCCACCAGGGCTGCCCAAGCCTGGTGTTTGATAGGAGAATTTCTGGCCAATGAAAAGGGCAGACACCTCCCTGCCAAGCCTGAAAAGTTGCTCCTCTTGCTAGGCTGCGTGCTGGATACTATCTGCTGGCTCAGTGGCAAATCCTGCCCTAAACACACTTCCCAGAGGATCTCACGGCATGTTCTCAATATGAGAGATTCTGCTAATGAAATTCACTCACAAGACTCGGAAGGAAGAAGGGAGGCAGAGGCCATCTTTCTGGGCTGTGGAGTGTGAGAAGCAATCTCTTATGGCACAAGCATGGTGGCCAGACTCTCTATTCCACTGTCGAGCCACCAACTCTAGGAGACTGGGACAGTTGAACAGCAGCATTTGTGGTGGCAGAGACAGGACCAGCTTCCTGAACACTCACTGCAGCTAAAGAGGTATGACCTTGGAACAAACCCCACTTCCCTGCTGTCAGCCCCTTGACACTTTTGCAGACGCACCTAAATCCCTTTCTGCTTAGAATAGTCAGAGTGGTTTGGGGGCACCTGAGTGGCTCATTCACTTGAGAGTCTTGACTCTTAATATTGGCTTGGGTTGTGATCTCAGGGTTGGAGGATCGAGCCCCATGGCTGGCTCCGTGCTCAGCATGGAGTCTGCTTGAGGATTCTTCCCCTCCCTCTGTCTTCCCCCAACTTGAGTGTGTGTGTGCGCGCATGCTCTCTCTTAAATAACATCTTAAAGAAAAAAAAAAAAACACTCAGTGGTTTCTATTTCCTGTCGAAACCCTAACTGATATGTTTCGAACCAGAAGGCTCAACTGTAAGAATAGACATTAGACATGAAGGTTTTTCAGAAAGCTCTCCTATAATTAAGCTAATATCACATAATAATTAGATATTATTCACTCTCGTTTGTTTTGAAAGACTTTATTAATTCATGAGAGACACACACAGAGAGAGGCAGAGACATAGGCAGAGGGAGAAGCAGGCTCCCTAAGGGGAACTTGATGCAGGATTCAACCCCAGGACCTCGGGATCATGACCTGAGCCAAAGGCAGATGCTCAACCACTGAGCCACCCAGGCGTCCCTCTAGTTTTTGAATCCTTACCTGGAACTGTTTCAAAGGTATGAGCACAGAGGTCTGAGACAACCCCCATATGTGGTCATGGGAGCGGCTCGTAAAATCAGGGCTGTCCATGACCAAGCACCATGGCTTCTCTTGCTTAAATTAGCTGCCTCTCTCTTTTATACTTAAGATTAATGACAACATCTTCTTAGGACTTTTGGGCACAGACAGGGCAGGCAGTCTTCTCTATGTGCTCTCTTTCATAAAGATACACACAGTAACAAGCATGCAAACATCTCAACGCATGATGAAAGGCATACAGGTAAACAGACCCCCCACATTCTGTTGCTGTGCTCCATACCCAAGAAATAACCGGACATGGGAATAGCACAGCCTAAGCCCTCCGACCTGAGTCAGTTTGCAAATCTGTATGTTCTACACTAACACTACTCCCCATCTACTACACTAACACTAACTCCCCATCACCCTGCACACTGTAAATTTTGATATTGCCAAATTGCCTTGTAAAAAGCCTTAATCCATTTGTATTGTCCATCTACAGTGTTTGCAAGAGCCCAGGAAGTAGTGAAACATGGCAGAAACCCCCCAAACCATTTCCACACAACTGACAAAGCTGACTTCACCATGAATACCTTAGCACCTTAGCCGTCTCTACCCACTCCTTCTGAAGACTCTCCCAGGTGTCAACTTCCACCCATTCTGAACTCTTGGTGGCGAGTTCTGCCATGATAACTCGGTGGTGGGCAGAGATGAGTCCTTTCTTCTTATATGCATCACCAACAGGAGAAATTATGCCTTTGATAACTTTGTATTTTCCTGGATAAAGAGTCAAATTTCATGTGAGGTGTAACAAGTTACATTTTATGCACAGAAAATATTATCATTGATATGGTTTTATAACAGACCCTCCTCCCCCACTCCCCCATTTTTAGGGATTCAGGGTGCCTGGGTGGCTCAGTCGGTTAGGTGTCTGCCTTCGGCTCAGGTCATGGCCTCAGGGTCCTGGGACTGAGCTCCACATTGGTTCCTGGCTCAGCGGGGAGTCTGCTTCTCCCTCTCCCTATGGGGCTCCCCCTGCTTGTGCTCTCTGTGTCAAATGAATTCAAATGAATAAGTAAAATCTTTAAAAAAATAAAATAAAACAGGGATTCAGGTTTATTCATAATTCATTTATAAACAAGGTGAAATAGAACATAAAATTCACCATTTTAACCATCTTAAGTACATGTTTCAGTGGCAAGCACATTTACACTGTGGTGCAGACCTCACCACTGTCTGTCTCCAGAACTTTTTCATCTTTTCCAACTGAAACTTTGTCCCTACGAAACACTAACTCCCCATCACCCTGCACACTGTAAATTTTGATATTGCCAAATTGCCTTGTAAAAAGCCTTAATCCATTTGTATTGTCCATCTACAGTGTTTGCAAGAGCCCATTTCTCCCCAACCTCTGACACTTGACACTATCAAGCATAAACATTTTTACTGATGTCATGGGCAAAAGAGATTTCATTTTTTATCTTAGTTCTCTATTAGGATTATTAGTGAGATTGAACACCCATCCATCTATCTATTAGCATATAGCATGATAATTTATGTAACAGAACATATTATGTAGGGGAGGAAAATAAGTTTTTCTCAACCCTCCTTGGGTCCCTGGCTGGGCCTGAAAATTAAACTGACAAAGACAGAAAAACATAAGAAAAATGTAGAAATTTACTTAAGAGAAGGTTTATGTGACACGGTGCCTTCATAAAGAAACGAAGACCCCAAGAAACAGTTAGACCTGAGTATTTTAATGAGAGGTTTGGTGAAGAGTGGACAGCCATAGAAAAACACGACAGGAAAAAAAAAAAAAGAAAAACACGACAGGGCAGAGAGTATGAGGTAAGCGTAGTCAACCCGGGGAAATTTAGCAAAGCCATTAGTTTACAATCTTCCAGGCATCCTTATGTCCTTAGCAATAAGGATGTTCCTTCCCTCCTGGTACACGGAGGGCAACCCTCACATGAAGGTTTTATGAGCTGTTTCAGCGGAGAAGGGTGGGGAGGGTCAGAGGGACCTTCCTGATTCTGCCATTTTTTTCAAACTCCTTCAGCTTAAAATATCCAACATGCCAAAGGGCCATATTTTGGGGCTGTGCCCTGGACCCTACCTGTTCCGTTCATGTAGTCCTTGGCCAACTCAAATAGCCTGAGGTGCATGTTGGTGATAGGATTAAAGGAACCACAAGCAAGGAGAACCACTTCCATCTTTGAATTTTCCATGCTAAGAATTTGCAGTTGCTGATCTGAATGGCAAACTCCGACACTTTGCTTGTTGTCTGCAGAGAAGAAAGGCAGGAAGTTCAGTTACAGGTCTTCAGGTGTCCTTCCATGTTCCCATTCCAAGTGGATGGACAAAGACATGTGGCTTCAATGACAAAGATGGCCCCATTTCTCCACACTTCCTTTTTTGGTATTCATCTACAGCTCCTGCTATAAAGGGATAGCATCTCCTTTCCTCTCTCTGTGACTTGCTTTGTTTGTTTTTTTTTTATTGGAGTTCAATTTGCCAACATACACCATAACACCCAGTGCTCATCCTGTCAAGTGCCCCCGTCAGTGCCTGTCACCCAGTGTGACTTGCTTTGGACAAAAGAATGTGGCAAACCTAAGTGTGCCAATGCTGAGCAAGTCCTCTGAGGCTTTGCACACTTCCATACTCTTCTGGGCTCCTGCCTCTGCCATGAAAATAAGCCAGGGCCAGCCTGGTGGAGGATGATGGAACACAGGCCAGAGAGCTGCTACTCCTGCTGACAGCCAGCCAACTTCATTAGCTATATGGTGGAGGCCATCCCACACCAGCCAAACCACATACAACATGCTCAGACACACAGGCAAGCCCTGGTGAGATCAGCTGGGCCGGGCTTCCATGAACAAACTCACAAGCTAACCCTCAACTCCTGAGCAAAAGTAAATGCTTATTATTGGACACTGCGAAGTTTTGTGATACACTACTGTGGTCATAGTTAACTGATACAATGACATTATCAACTATCAAATAAATGGGACTCCCCAACAACCTGCCCTTCAAAACAGTAGTCGGCCTCTTTGTCAACATGATCACATTATCACTTTTGGCCCAGGAACAGTTTACAAACTCTTTTTCGTTTATTCCACTTGACCCTTCCACAACCCTAATGAAGTAAAGACAATGAATTTAAAATTTTATTTTATTATTTTTTAAGATTTTATTTATTTATTCGTGAGAGACACAGAAAGAGAGAGGCAGAGATACAGGCAGAGGGAGAAGCAGGCCCCACGCAGGCAGCCCGACGTGGGACTTGGGACTTGGGACTCGATCCCGGGACCCTGGGGTCACGCCCCGGGCCGAAGGCAGCGCTAAACCGCTGAGCCACCGGGGCTGCCCCCTAAAATTTTATTAAATGCATTCATGTATACAGATTTAGAAATCACAGGGCAGCAAAAGACCCATAACAAAAACCAAGAGTCCTCAACCACATCCTGCTCACCAACTCCCCTATGCATCTCCTTTTTTTTTTTTTTTTTTTTTTTTTTTTAATGCATCTCCTTTAAAAGCAACTACTTTGAACTTTTTCAACTATTTCTTCTGGTAACTCTACCATAATTCTACATTATGTACTTATAATGCTATTTTAAATTTATCCAATGTAAACAGTGCCTATTTACTTTCTATAATTACCTATGAGAATTAGCTGTCAGAAACCCTTACTATCTATTCCCAAAACTTTTATCTCTACATAATTTCTAGTCTATGTTGAACATCGTCTTCTCCCAGGACTATGAAGTTACTGCTTCTAGACTCCTGTGTTTACAGTGAGAGCTCCAACGTCACTTCCAATTCTGGGTCCTTTGAAGGTGACTTAACATTTTTCCTTCCTTGAAGCTTGTGAAATCTTCTCTTTGTCCCCAGTGTTGTGAAATTTTACAGTGATATCCTCTAGTGTGGTTCTATTTTCATCCATTGTGTTGGGCATTACGCAGGCCCTTACAATCTCAAAATTCATAGACTTCAGTTCTGGGAGAGGCCCTTGAATTACTTCACTGATGACTTTCCACCTTCCATTGTCTGTTATCTTTGGAAATGCCTATTATTTGAAACTGAAACCTAGACTGGTCTTCTAATTTTCTTTTCCCTTCTATTTTTTCCCTTCCTGCCTTCATGCTCTAATTTCTAGATATCCTCAACTTCACCTTCCAATCCATAGGTCGAGCTTTTCATTTGTTATTATACTCTTTGATTTCTAAGAACTTTGTCCTCTAAATGTTCCTTTTTATGGTGTTCTGTTGTTTCACCAATGTATTCTCTTATCTTTCTACCAACATGAATGATAAATTTTAAATTTCTTTCAAAAAGAGCTGATAGGAAGTTCTGAGTGAGTGAATCAGGCCTGTGCATAGTGGGCTTAATTGTATGGTCAGCTGGTAGTCAATGTTGCAGGTCTCGTCCCTTGGACTGGTCAGATTCTACAGAAAAGTATCCTCCAATCTCTTTTCTGTTATAGCACAATAATAAGAACCCATGCTCTCTGGGGTTGGCTGTGGTTGGCTGAGTCAGTAGAGCATGTGACTAGATCTCAGGGTTGGGAGTCCAAGCCCCATGTTAGGTGTAGAGAATTTATGCTCTGAATTCAGACTGCCTGCATAGATATCACAGCTCTGAGGCAGCTGGGTGCTCAGTTGGGTAAGCATCTGCCTTCTGCTTGGGTCGTGATTCCAGGGTCCTAAGATTGAGCCCACATCGGCCCCCTGCTCAGCGGGGAGCCTGTTTCTCCACCTCACTCTGCCAGCTGTTTGCCCTGCTTGTCCTCTCTGCCAACTGGATGAATAACATATGAAAAGAAAGGGAAGGAAGGAAGGAAGGAAGGAAGGAAGGAAGGAAGGAAGGAAAGAGAGAGAGAGAGAGAGAGAGAGAGAAAGAAAGAAAGAAAGAAAGAGAAAGAAAGAGAGGGAGAGAAGAAAGAAAGAAAAAAAGAAAGAAAGAAAGAAAGAAAGAAAGAAAGAAAGAAAGAAAGAAAGAGAAAGAAGAAAAGAAAAGAAAAAAAAGAAAAAAAAAGAAAGAAAAAAAAGAAAAAAAGAAAAAAAGAAAAGAAAAGAGAAGTCACAGCTTTAATACCTACTTGGGCTGGATGACCTTGGACAACCTGACCCTAACCTAAACTTCCTTTGTCTCAATCTTAAATAATAGTACCTACCTCACAACTGTGTGAACAATAAATGATACATGCACAGTGCATAAAACTGCCTTTGATAATAAATAAGCTGTGAATATAGCTACTATTATGTTGCATACCATGTTGCTACAGTTCAACTCTTTGTAATTTAAATACCATCAATTTCAAATGGTTCAACAAATATTTAATCCACTTTCTGGAAGCTTTTTTTCCTGGAACTTTCTCTAATCTGGGCCGAAAATCTGTAATCCTTTGTATAGCTGTCATCTGGAAACCTTTTCCTCTCTCTCCTGAGTCAGATACCTTATTTCTTAGGGCCACATCAGGGCTTTCTTGTTTTATGTCCCAATTTTTCTAGAATGTATCCATGAGTAGCCTCATAATAAAGAGTGCATGGGAAATGTCTTTCCTTTCCTTCAGAGATGATTACCTTAGTTGAGAAAATGTACGATGAAATGATTTTCTTTTAAAATTAGGAAGGGGGGATCCCTGGGAGGCGCAGCGGTTTGGCGCCTGCCTTTGGCCCAGGGCGTGATCCTGGAGACCCGGGATCGAATCCCACATCGGGCTCCCTGCATGGAGCCTGCTTCTCCCTCTGCCTGTGTCTCTGCCTCTCTCTCTCTCTGTGACTATCATAAATAAATAAATAATTTAAAAAATAAATAAATAAAATTAGGAAGGGGCACCTGGGTGAGTCAGCTGGTTAAGTGTCTGCCTTTGGCTCAGGTCATGATCCTGGGATCCTGGGGTTGAGCCCCAGTTGGACTTCCTGCTCAGCAGGGAGCCTGCTTCTCCCTCTCCCTCTGTCCCTCCTCCTGCTCATTCTAATAAAATCTTTAAACAAAATTTAAAAGTAAAATTAGGAATGCATTTTCTCATTGTTTTCTAGCATCCAACAGTGCAGCTAAAAGTCTAATGCCATTTTGATTCTTGTTCTTTTTTTTCCATGACTTTTTTTTTTTTGGCAGATTTGTGGGGTGTCCTCTTTATTTTTTTTTTTAAGATTTTATTTATTTATTCATAAGAGACACACACAGAGAGAGAAGCAAAGACATAGGAGAGGGAGAAGCAGGCTCCATGCAGGGAGCCTGATGAGGGACTCGATCCTGGATCCCAGGATCATGCCCTGAGCCAAAGGCAGATGCTCAACTGCTGAGCCATCCAGGCATCCCTGGGGTGTCCTCTTTATACCCAGTGCTCCAAAATGGCATAATGTTATATCTTAGTGGGGTTATTTTTCAGTCATTGTGCTGGAAATCAGTTGAAGTGGTTCTCAATGTTCCACTATGGCATATGGATTATTTTGAGTGGAAGGCATGTGAGACCCTGCGGGCTCAAGAGAAATTCTTGCCCCTCCCAACTACAAAGAAGAATCTAAATTGGGGGGTCTTTCCCAGAATAAGGGTTATTATCAGAGATAAATTTTATCTGAGTGACCCATCTGAATGGCAGGGCAAACATCTAACTACCAAACATCTGTGAAGTACATTCCTTTCCTCTGAAGACCCAGACCCCCACCCCCTTCTCCTTAGTTCAGAATGACATAATATGCCTCATTCTGTCTGTCTTTGGAATTTCCATGTCTATGTGGATTCCCCAAATGTACTCTATTAAATTTTATTTTCTCCTCTTAACCTCTTTCATGTCAATCTGATTCTTAGTCCTGTTAGAAAGACCTCTGAGAGGGCAGCAGCCCTGGTGGCGCAGCAGTTAAGCACTGCCGGCAGCCCAGGGCGTGATCCTGGGGACCCAGGATGGAGTCCCGCATTGGGCTCCCTGCTTGAAGCCTGCTTCTCCCTCTGCCTGTGTCTCTGCCTCTCTCTCTCTCTCTCTCTCTCTCTGAATAAATTTAAAAAAAAAAAAAAAGACCTCTGAGAGAACAGGAATTCTTGCTCTCCGACAATGAACCTTTCCATCCCCTCAAAGTCAAATCACTCAGTTCTGGGTTATTATTTTTTTTTATTTTTTATTTATTTTTTATTTTTTTTATAAATATTGCTTACTATTGCAAAATAGTTAGCTGTTATTGTAAAGTTTTTTTTTAAGATTTTATTTATTTATTCATGACAGATACAGAAAGAGAGAGAGAGGCAGAGACATAGAGGAAGAAGTAGGCTTTATGCAAGGAGCCCAATGCGGGACTCAATCCTGGATCCCAGGATCACACCCTGAGCCAAAGGCAGACACTCAACCACTGAGCCACCCAAGCGACCCTGTTATTATAAAGTTTTAAAAAATACTCTTATACATCCAAATTATGTTTCAAAATAATTATTCTGAGAGCTTTTAAATATAATTTCAGTGATGCCAAATTGCTTCAAGTATTTTGGGGACTTTGGAGAATTACTTGTAGAGGTCAGAGTTGGTTTTTTTTTTTTAATATTTTATTTAAATTCAATTTGTCAACATATAGTTGGGTCAGAGTATTTTTATAATTAATGTAGAAATACAATAAACAGCAATAAACAAACAATTGCATGATACTTTTCTATGAATAAAATGCTTTCACACACAAGATCATTTACTCTTCACCACACAAACACACAGAAATTTGGCCAAAGTCATTGAGCCTGTTACAAAAAATAAGCTATTGTTAGGTATTTCATTTTTCCAGTTAATCTTCTATCATTGGACATTTAGGTTTTTCTAATTTTTCAGTATTACAAGCATCTCAGAGAAAAAAAAATGGTTGAGAATGAGCTGGAAATTAAGGCTATAAAACACCTCACTGGGGACACCTAGTTGGCTCAGCGGTTGAGCATCTGCCTCTGGCCCAGGGCGTGGTCCTGGAGTCCAGCGATAGAGTCCCATGTCCAGCTCCCTGCATGGAGCCTGCTTCTCCCTCTGCCTATGTCTCTGCCTCTCTCTCTCTGTGTATCTCTCATGAATGGATACATTTAAAAATCTTAAAAAAAAAAAACAAAAACAAAAACCTGTTTCTTTAAAAAATAAAAACACCTTTCTGTGCACTTCTAAAATTTGCCCATGCCCACAAGACCTGTATCTGGACAGCTCAATAGTGTTATAGCCCAATATAGTGTTCAGACCCAACTGTTAGGGTGACCAATTCACTTCTGCACAGATTCTGTGCTCTCATTGGACAAAGCTAGGGAGTGCCAGAACCAGGGCTAGCATCTCAGTTTCCTGGCTCTTAGGCTCTCTCATTGAGAAGAAAAATGGGAGATAAACCAGAGCTCTACACACTGGAAATGAGCCCTTCTAGCTGAGGAGCTGAGGAATATGCACGTGAACCCCTTAGGCAACGAGAACCTTCAAAGCTTTCTGAGCAATGGAGTGACAATAGGGTCCTATAAAAACAAATTTTAGAAAAATAAGAAGACATAAGTACTTGAAACTATTATACAGGGACACCTGGGTGGCTCAGTGGTTGATTGTCTGCCTTCAGCTCAGGGCATGATCCCAGGGTCCTAGAGTCCCACATAGAGCATGATCCCAGAGTCCCACATAAGGCTCCCCGTGGGAAGCCTGCTTCTCCCTCAGCCTATGTCTCTGCCTCTCTCTCTGTGTCTCTCATGAATAAATAAAATCTTAAAACAAAACAAAACTTTGAAAAAAACCCCAAAAACCTTTATTCAGTTTTACCAGCTTAACCAAATACTTGGTTCCATTTGCAACCTCCTCATCCGTAAAATAGGGACGATGACAACCAATTTCAGTTACTTTGAGGATGAATTCTGAGAACAGTACATGGCAAAGTGCTTAGCATATTGCCTAGCACAGTGTAAAAATAAATGGTAGTTGTTATTTATGGGGAAAGTGACAATACTGATGTCGGTGATACTATGGGATAAACTAAGGGATTAATTGGAAGGGGCAAAACAAGACAGGAAGGCCAGTTACAAAGTCATGTGTGCCTCAATTTAAGTAGTCAGTGAGAATGGAAATAAACATTTTTTTTTAATGAGTTAATTTGTAGGAATGATTTAAATGTCCTTTCAATTATTAGCCTAAGGATGATACCAGGATTCACTTGAAGTTCATTCCCACTCCTCCCATCCCTAACCCCAATTCCCATACAAAGTGCCTATGGCATTATGGGGTGGTGGTGATTATAACATCCCCAATAGCACCCTAGGCCCACATGGAAATCTGGGTAACTAGAGCAGTTCCAGCCTCACCCACCTCAAGTTTCAGGCACCACTCCCCACAGGAGACTGAGCTGTGAGCAGCAAGAACAATAAAGCTGAGAACAGATGGTATGGGCCCCCAAGGGAGCTGCCTGCTGTTCAGGGAAGGACTGAACAAACAGCTTGGAGCCCCTCCCCAGCCTTGGGGATGCACTCAGGTTTCTAGGTCCTCCCCAGGAGAAAGGCTGGGGAAGGAACTATGGGAAACTGATCTCTCATATAAAGGAAGCCTTCGCTCTTGTCACGTTCACAATCCATCTCAAATATCCAGCTCAGTTCTATTAATTCACAGTGAACACAGCCAGCCTGAAATTGAACCTTCAAAACCACACAAGAATTAAGTTACAGGGAGCTTCCATCATAGCCCAGGGTGGCTTTAGAAGAACAAGGATCTGTCCCTCTCCAAGGAAAAGAACTTCTTCTGTTATCACTGCAGGGTACAGAGTACTTGCACTGGGAAGGGGGGCAAGCTGGTGACAAATGGATATAGTAGTCTGGAAGCTCTAACAGGGCTGCTTTGGATCCTCTGCCTTGCTCCAGGTGCTTAAGGACCACCGTCCCCATGATTCACTTCTGTCTGGCGCACATGGCATATCATCTGCACTGCTGGCTGCCGAGATCACGCAGGCTCAGGCTGTGAGTGTCCCTCCCCAGCTCACTAGGACAAAAAGCCCATTTCTTCCTAAGATAGTCTTGACATTTAACTAAAATTTACTTTCAATTTTTAAAACCTTTTCTTTAATTGAAGTATACTTGACATAATAATCACTTTCTTAAGTTTTAAAAACTAATATGTAAACATTAATGAAACATTTGGGAAACATTAAGCCAATTTTTAAAATGTTAACATTTTAAAAAATAGTTAATTGTCTTTTCTTGTCACATGAAGTGTTCAATGATTAAATCTATGTTGGTTGACTATTAAAATAACATGATTGACTTGACAACTGATCAGAATTTATACCTCTAAAAAGATGCTATTCCTTTCAAAATAGTCATGTTAGGCCTATAACTATATCCTAGTTATAACAATGTGCCATTGCCAGTCTGAGGGTATATTTTTAAATTGTCTTTTTTTTTTTTTTTAGTACTTTCAATAGGGATAAATCTTTGTCTTTGGAGGACAGATTTGATTTCTATGAATACCCTAAGGTCATTCAGTGCTGAATCTGATTAATGAAATAATCAAAGTAAATAATACAGTTTATGGTAAAGAAAGAGAACTATTAGTTATTGCAGAAGATCTACTTATATGCATGGAAACTATGTACAGGTAATCTCAAAAAGAATTTCAAAAATGAGCAGAAACAGCAGACTTCATTTGATTCTGTAAATTGCGGTAGGTAGGTTTACTGTTTATTACACTCAATATGTTACACTCAGTATGAACCATCTGGCCAGAGACAGAGCTAGCACAGCACAGAGGCATGGTTAGGACTCTTGGACCTGGTTCAAAATTCTAGCTCTATGACTTGTTTTGTTTGTCCTTAGATAAGATGCTTCATCTTTCTGAGTCTTGCTTGCCTCATTTATAAAATGGGGAACCACAGTCCCTACCTCACAGGATTTTGTGCATACTTTTTAAAGAGATTTTATTCATTTACTTAGAGAGAGAGAGAGAGAGAGAGAGACCGAGCAGGGATAGGGGGAGTGGGAGAGAATCTCAAGCAGACTCCCCGATGAGCACAGAGCCCAACATCGGGCTCAACCAAACCCAACCAGAGGCAAATCCAAGAGTCAGATGCCCAACCAATTGAGCTACCTAGCATCCCGGATTTTGTGCATATTAAATGAGAAAGTGAATAAAAAATGTTTGACATATTTGTCTTTTTTTTTTTAAGATGTATGATAGACAGAGAGAGAGAAAGAGAGGCAGAGACACAGGCAGAGAGAGAAGCAGGCTCCATGCCAGGAGCCCGACATGGGACTCGATCCCAGGACTCCAGGATCGCGCCCTGGGCCAAAGGCAGGCGCGAAACCGCTGAGCCACCCAGGGATCCCCAACACATTTGTCTACTAATGATGGCTATTAACTTTCACTAGTGCCTGTGGGTTGTCTTACAACATTATCCTACAGTCATGATAAAGGAACCAAGGTTCTAAAGATTCCTTAACGACCAGTATCAATGGGCAACCTGGGTGGCTCAGCAGTTTAGCACCGCATTCAGTCCAGGGTGTGATCCTGGAGCTCCGGGATCGAGTCCCACGTCAGGCTCCCTGCATGGAGCCTGCTTCTTTTCTCTGCCTGTGTCTCTGCCATTCTCTCTCTCTCTCTCTCTGTCTCTCATGAATAAATCAATAAAATCTTTAAAAAAAAAAAAAAAAAAAAGACCAGTATCAACAGTGCCTGCTACATAGTAGGAGCTCAATAAATGGTAGCTATTATCCTCAGTGAAGTATTATTAGACATAATTTTGCTCTAATAGGATGGATCTCAAGTCATCCTTGTTGTGTTTAAAACTTTATCTCCATGGTATAATGTAATGTTGTTAGAAAAAAGAACCTAAATTTGGTTTCTTGAAGCCATTTCATCACTAACAAAGTAATAAATGTAACTCACTGTGTCCCATGCAGCCAAGTGACAGTGTTCTTATTTGGGACCATCGCTCTGGTCCTCCAGTTTTATGTTCTGCTAAGGTAAGTTCTTTCACCAGCCAACCTCTCACCTGGCAGCTCAGCATGCCTATCTTATCTCTGGAGACAGGTGGGTTGTGCTCTACAATTCCTGTTAGGTGTTTAACTGCAGCCTGTCCCATTGTTCTTACCCCTATTATCAATGGTGGTCACCTGCTCCACCTCTTTGAAAAGTCAAAAATCTCAACACAAAAAGAATAGTTGGGATTTGGGCAGACCGAGTTTAACTTAGTCAACACTTATTTCTTGTAGTACTAGAAGCCATTAAATGCGAGACAATAAAGGCACCAAGGTTATAATTTATGGATTTTCTAGAGACCAGTCCTGACAGCCTAGCATGAGTTATGAGTTAACTGTCTCCAGGGCTGAGGGTGATGCAGGCATATGTGACCAGATTATGACCTGACATATTATTTCAGATTCTATGGAGGACATTAGCCTTGGCAGAAAAAGTCAGCTAATAACTGAACAAATGAAGCACATGCCATTTGATACAATCAAAATTTTAAAATTGCAGCTCTAAAAATGTGGAAATTCCAAAACAATCTTAAAATCCACTTAAGTGACAAGAAAGAAAGGGAAACTGTGACACTCACTGTAATTAGCCTAATTTAAACTTGCCAATGTCTGTCATAGGAGTTTTGTGTGCAGTAAGGCCTACTTCCTTACTCCAGAAGGCCAGAATTTCCACAATGTATTTTCTCACCAAAATAACCAGTTAACATGAATTAGAAAAATGGTAAACATTATTCATCCACCAACTGTAAATATTAACAACTCTTCATGTTACTTGCGGGCTGTTTTCAGACTATTAATTTGCAGTCATGTAGAGGAACCAAGGTTCGTGAGTTGCCTGGAGCCAAATGAACCTTGGGCTAGAATTAGGATTAGAATTCAAGGGTTAGTGCCTTCTGTATTTTGCTTATAGAGTAAATTTCTTCCAGTAATAGATGAATTACTTAGATGACCCAGTGTATTGATTTTAGGCCCAGATCTTCCCGATATTGCAGGCAACCTCTCCTTACCAACCTGGTTGGTAATATCATCTTTACTTTCTTCACAATTGGTAAGTGTGCATAATTATTATTAAGTACTTATTAAGTGCCTATTATTTGCCAGACACTGGACCTCCTGCCCCTTTGGGAGCTCAAATCGAAACTTAGGAAAAAATTCACATTTAAAATTCAGGTGAAAAAAATAAAATAAAATAAAATAAAAAAATAAAATAAATAAAATAAAATAAATAAAATAAAATAAAATAAAATAAAATAAAATAAAATAAAATAAATAAAATAAAATAAAATAAAATAAAATAAATAAAATAAAATAAAATAAAATAAAATAAAATAAAATAAAATTCAGGTGAAGGGACGCCTGGGTGGCTCAGTGGTTGAGCATCTGCTTTTGGCTCAGGTTGTGATTCTGGGGTCCTGGGAATGAGTCCCGCAGGGAGCCTGTTTCTCCCCCTGCTGTGTCTCTGCCTCTCTGTCTCTCATGAATAAATAAATAAAATCTTTTAAAAAATAAAATAATAGGGATCCCTGGGTGATTCAGCGGTTGAGCGTCTGCCTTCGGCTCAGGGCATGATCCTGGGGTCCTGGGATCAAGTCCCACATCAGGGTCCCTGCTTGGAGCCTGTTTCTCCCTCTGCCTGTGTCTCTGCCCTTCTCTCTCTCTCCCTCTGCCTGTGTCTCTCATGAAGAAATAAATAAAATCTTAAAACAAAACAAACAAATAAATAAATAAATAAAAACATAATAAAATAAAATAAAATAAAATAAAATAAAATAAAATAAAATAAAATAAAATAATAAAGTGAAATTCAGATGAAGGATAATTTTTTAAGTTCCTTAGTAATAGTTTTGGTTGTTCTAAAAAAAATTTTTTTAAGATTTATTTATTTATTTATTCATGAGAGATACAAAGAGGCAGAGACACAGGCAGAGAGAGAGAGAGAAGCAGGCTCCATGCAGGGAGACTGATGTGGGACTTGATCCTAGGTCTCCAGGATCATGCCCTGGGCTAAAGGCAGGCACCAAACCTCTGAGCCACCAAGGCATCCCTGGTTGTTCTAAAATTTGAGTATGAAACTAAACTAAGTTAAATACAACTACGCTGTGTTGGTATTATAAAATTCTTTAGTTATAAAAAAATACCAGATTCATTTATTCATTTAATGATTACTGGACAGAATACTGTATTGAAAACCAGGGACAATTTGAAATGCATAAAGTGACAGAGAAGTGTTGGACTCTAAAATGTGAAGTTTTAGGAATATCTTAATTAAATAATCTACATTTTGATTACATTTTCTATGTGTGTACTTCTAAGAGTAATGCCTGATTTAAATAAAAACTATGTCCAAGATTTTTTTTTTAAGGATTTATTTTAGAGAGAGAGTGTGTACACATGCACGCAGGGGTGGAGGTGGAAGGGTAGAGTGAGAGGGAGAGAAGCAGACACACCAATGAGTGTGGACCCCCACAAGGCTCTATCTCAGGACCCTGAGAAAATGATCTGAGCTGAAATCAAGAATCGGACACTTAGGGATCCCTGGGTGGCGCAGCGGTTTGGCGCCTGCCTTTGGCCCAGGGCGCGATCCTGGATATTCGGGATCAAATCCCACGTCGGGCTCCCAGTGCATGGAGCCTGCTTCTCCCTCTGCCTGTGTCTCTGCCTCTCTGTCTCTCTGTCTCTCTCTCTGTGTGATGACTATCATAAATAAATAAAAATTAAAAAAAAAAAAAAGATTTAAAAAAAAAAAAAAAGAATCGGACACTTAACCAACTGAGCCACTCAGGCACCCCTAAATTTTTTTTAAGGTTTTATTTTTTTTAAGTAATCTCTACACCCAACATGGGGCTCGAACACACAACCACAAGATCAAGAGTCACATGTTCACCAACTGAGCCAGCCAGGTGCCTCTAAATTTTTTTAATGAAAAAATAGCCATTGAGGGGCACCTGGTTGGCTCAGTTACACGTCTGACTCTTGATCTCAGCTCAGGTCTTGATTTCAAGGTTGTGAGTTCAAGCCGTGCACTGGGTTCAGTACTGGGCTCCACACTGGGTATGGAGCCTACTTAAAAAAAAATAATAAAAAGGTACTGAATGCCTCAGGCACTGTTCTAGAATCTCCTGCGGAATCCCAGTTGAACAAGAAGCAACATATGTGATGGTAGAAAGTACCAGCTTTGGAAACAGAGGAAGGCCAGTTGAAACATTCACTCCACAACAACAAGAGTTACCTAATTTCTCTGAGCTTCCTGATCCTCATTTATAAAAGGGAAATAAAAGGTTGCCCGCTGGGTGCTCAGTTGGTCAAGCATCCAACTCTTGGTTTCGGCTCAGGTCATGATCTCAGGGGTCGTGGGACTGAGCCCTCTTAGCAGGGAGTTTGCTTGGGATTCTCTCTTGCTCTTCCTCTGTCCCTCCCCTTCTACATATGCATGCATACGCTCTCTCTCTAAAATAAATAAATCTTAAAAATATAAAATATAAAGTGGAGAGAAAAATACCTGTTCAGTTTTGCTAAAGTTCAAATGAGACAATGAAATCATGAAAAAAGCAATCAGAGTTCTCATCATTCAATGCCAATAATGAGAACACAACCCCATGTCAAAGGAAAAACCTTAGCCTGGCTAGGTTTTGAGCATGTGTTCCACAGGAGTGAGGCAAGGGAACATCCCCTATCGAGGTTTGCATTCAAGAATTTCTTTCTGAGATAATTACATCCAGTAAATGGATGCTGTTCTGCTGTCTTTCTAGGTTTTACTGTGCTGCTTACGCAGATGGAACCAGTCCCGCAGGCACTAAAGAGGATATTTGCTGTATTTGGTGTGGGATCCTTTGGTGAAGGAGTCTGTACCATGGTGTTAACAGTTTTGGCAACTGACTGTGTGTGTTGTTAAATAATGAAATTTCTCAACGGCTCATCTTACTCTGAAACTGTGTCTATATATAATACATCATCAATCTTCAATATTTATTTTCTTCTCACACTAAAAATAGAGATATGTAGAGACAAAATTCCTTTTTTTTTTTTTATAAATTTTTATTTATTTATGATAGTCACACAGAGAGAGAGAGAGAGAGAGAGAGAGAGAGAGAGGCAGAGACACAGGCAGAGGGAGAAGCAGGCTCCATGCACCGGGAGCCCAACATGGGATTCGATCCCGGGTCTCCAGGATTGCGCCCTGGGCCAAAGGCAGGCGCCAAACCGCTGCGCCACCCAGGGATCCTTTTTTTTTTTTTTAATAAATTTTTATTTATTTATGATAGTCACACAGAAAGAGAAAGAGAGAGAGAGAGAGAGAGGCAGAGACACAGGCAGAGGGAGAAGCAGGCTCCATGCACCGGGAGCCCGACGCAAAATTCCTAATTAGACAAACGTCACAGTTAAAATATTTCACCAGAGGAAGTTTAAAAATTCCATGAGAAATTTTTCTTTTTGTGGGGTGAATTCCACTTTACTAGACTTTTAAAAAAAAAGTAAGCTATCAATCAACAGTGGAAGTGCTGGATTGCATTTGGTGCAGTAAGCCTTCCATGTCTTGCTAAGCTGGTGCCATTGTTTAAATTCTTTTGGCGGGCAGCCGGGGTGGCTCAGCAGTTTAGTGCCGCCTTCAGCCCAGGGCATGATCCTGGAGACCCAGGATCAAGTCTCACGTCAGGCTCCCTGCATGGAGCCTGCTTCTCCCTCTGCCTGTCTCTGCCTCTCTCTGTCTCTCATGAATAAATAAATAAAATCTTTAAAAAAATAAATAAATCCTTTTGGCAAAAATATTATAAATATAGGTTCCAATTAAAAGACAAGTATTCCTCACAGTGCTTTTTTCCTCCCAAATATAGGAAAAAACAACCCCTGAACTTTACTACTTGTCTGTGCTGCTGTCGGTGAGCAGCTTGGTTTCTACAGGTAAGTACAACTTCCCAAATAATCCATCCTTGTCAAAAGCTTACCAGTCCTTCTGGGAAGTAACTGCTCAACTAGGGTTGTCACGTTGCAAAGAGAAGCCCTGGTTCCTCTCAAAGCAGGAGCTCCAAGAAGTGAGACACCTGAGTGGCTCAGCAGTTAAGCATCCGCCTTCAGCTCAGGTCATGATCCCAGGGTCCTGGGATCGAGTCCCATATCAGGCTCTCCGCAGGAGCCTGGTTCTCTCCCTCTGCCTGTATCTCTGCCTCTCTCTGTGTCTCTCATGAATAAGTAAAATCCTTAAAAAAAAAAAAAAAAAAAAGAGCTCTAAGAAACAAAGGCACATAAAAAAAGACAAAATACAGAGGGTTAGAACGGGAAATAAAAAGCCATCCTTTTCACGTGATCTCCAATCCATTTCATTAGATCTCATTCTTCATCCTGCAGTGCTTTTCTCAGGCCTGGGGCTGATCTGGCTGGGCAGTGTGGCCTGTGCACAACCTGACACTAAACCAATGGTCTGACACTGGCAGGTGAGCCCTCCGGTCTCCTGCCTCACACAGATGTCTTCAGCAGGTTAGCCTGTCCCGGCAGCTCTGCCACCTGACTGCTGTCAGCAAGTAAGAGATCATCTCTTACCCTGCTACTCCTGAGTGAAATGGTCAGCTGACATCAGAGCTACAATTACAAGAAGCACATCAAAACCAGTCATCTGAAAGAAAGTTGTCTTTTAAGTATCAATTAGTACTGACAATGCGTAAAACGGAACAGTTCAATCCAAACACCAGACTGACATCATAACCAAATTCACCCCAAATAAAGATATTCTATTAAATACTTTGAAGATCATGACGCTTTCTGAATGTTTTTTGTTTTATGAAAGTATTATTATCAGGTGGGTGGCTGCTATAGAAATAAGCATTGAAAAGGAAGAAGGGAAATATAAATCTTAGTAATGAACAAAGGTTTAGGTTTAGTTTCAAAAGAATACAGTGATTCAGATGGTGTATCTGAACAATTTATTGTTCTTTAAAAATATAGTGGGAAATTTTAGAGTAAAAATAACCACAATCTCTGCCATATGGGTGACAACAATCTTCTGCATCATGACGTCAAGGCTCTCTAGAGAAAATAACCAACTGACCCACGTTACGTTCATTTTCTTGCTTTTTCTGTGTGTATTCACAGATTCTGAATCATTATAAGTAGGACCCATTTAATAATAGATGTTCTCAATGTTTTTAAGAAGTGGAGACAACCATGTTTTTTGAGAAAAAGAACTATCTATTGGCAGGAGGATCAAATTCAATACAAACATCTCCCAACACATCTATGACAAGTGGGAAAGACTGTTCTCCACCTGCCTTTTTTTTTTTTTTTTAAGGTTTTATTTATTTACTCATGAGAGACACAGAGAGAAAGAAAGGCAGAGACACAGGCAGAGAGAGAAGCAGGCTCCATACAGGGAGCCCGATGTGGGACTCGATCCCAGGACTCCAGGATCATGCCCTGGGCCAGGCGCTAAACCTAAACTGCTGAGCCACCCAGGAGGAAAGGTAGAATTCTAAATAGGGTACTCAGGAAAGGCCTCGACTAGGGACATATGAGCAAAGAATTTAAAAAGAAAAGGGAGTGAGCCATGCCGATTTCTGAAAGAAAAAGGTAACCGTGCAAAAGCCCTCAGGCAGAAGCCATGCTCTAGGAGCAGAAAACCAGAATGGCTGAGTCAGAGTTAACAGGGGAAAAGAGTAGCAGATATAGTCAAAGAGGTGAAAGGAAACCACAGCGGGTTTTTTTTTAATAAAGATTTTTATTTATTTATTCATGAGAGACAGAGAGAGGCAAGAGACACAGGCAGACGGAGGAGAAGCAGGCTCCATGCAAGGAGCCTGACACGGGACTCGATCCCAGAACTCCGGGATCATGTCCTGAACCAAAGGCAGATGCTCAACCACTGAGCCACTCAGGCGTCCCCACTGTGGGTTTTGAGCAAAAGAGTGACATGATCTAACATACTTTTAAAGGATCTTTTTGGTTGTTGAAGTTGAGAACAGAATGTAGAGAGAAATAAAGGTGGAACCAAGGAGACCTGACAGGAAGCTACTCCAGTTAGGCAGGTGAGAGTTGATGCTGACTCCGACCAGGGTGTCAGCAGCAGAAGTGGTGACAAGACACTAGAACCTCAAAATATTATAAACATAGAGCCAATGTGATTGATGATGAATGGAATGTGGGCTGTGAGACAAAGAGGAGTCAAGGATGACTCCAAAAACGTCTGGCCTAAGCAACTGAAAGAAGAGAATCACCTTTAATTGAGAACAGAAAGATGGGACACCTTGGTGGCTCAGCAGTTTAGAGCCTGCCTTCAGCCCACGGTGTGATCCCAGAGTTCCAGGATTGAGTCCCACATTGGGCTCCCTGCATGAGAGCCTGTGTCTGTGTCTCTGCCCCCCTTTCTCTGTCATGAATAAATAAATAAAATCTTAAAAAAAAAAAAAAAAAAGGGAGAGAGAGAACAGAAAGATGGCCAGGGAGCAGGTTTAGGAGAGAAGATCGGTAGTTCAGTTTATACAGAAGTTACATTTGGGATGCCTATTAGATATTAAGTAGGCAAATGGAGAACAGTGTCAAGTTCAGGGAAGAAATATAGACTAGAGAGATTTGGGGTCATCCATATATAAATGGTATTTAAAGTCGAGACTGAATAACATTACCAAGATAGTGAGTGAAGACAGAATGGACCACAAGTATGGGAATCACCTGGGAGCTGGTTAGAAATGCAGAATCACAGGCCCTACCTGAGGCCTGCTGAATCAAAATGTGTCTTAACAAGATCCCCAGGTGACCTGTATGATTTTTGAAAGTTTACAAAGCACTGCTTTGGAGCACTCCATTGGTTCAGATGAGAGACCATAAGAGGTAATAACAGGAGGGATGATGTCAAATGTTCTCAAGTGGATCAGTTTTCTCCTAATGGAGGAGAAAAGCAAATGCAGGGGAAAGATCTCTGACTCAAGTGACTGGGCAGATGGCGTGCCACCAGTCAACAAAGAATATTAGGGGGAGTGTAGCGGGAAGGCACACAGATGCTACAGTTTTATAGGTACTGAATTGGAGGCACACACCAGACATCCAAGTAGAGATCTCACAGGCAGGCAGATGTAGAGACTAGAACCCAGAGATATTAAACACTATATTCCATAAGATATGATTAATAGAAGGTTGTTTACTAAATTATTTTTTGAAGAATTAGAATATTAGTAAGTTGAAGAAGTCACAGAAGCTTCAAGAAAGTAAATAATTGATAGAGGAAAGTCCTTAAGAAGACAAGAGAAAGGATCTTAGGTATAAAGTAAGAAGATAGCTTAAAAATAATGGGAAACGGGGTAGTAGAATATGCAATTCTTGATCTCAAGGTCATGAAATCAAGCCCACACTAGGTGTAGAGCTTACTTAAAAACAAAACAAAACAAAACAAAAAAACAGGGGCACCTGAGTGGCTCAGTGGTTGAGCATCTGCCTTTGGCTCAGGTTATGACCCTGGGGTCCTAGAATGGAGTCCCCACAAGGAGCCTGCTTCTCCCTCTGCCTATGTCTCTGCCTCTCTGTGTCTCTCATGAATAGATAAATAAAACCTTTAAAAAAAACAAAACAAAACAGAGGAACATTAAAAATAATAATGGGAAGAGACGAAAATATCTATCTATACAAAGAATTACATGGTTTGGCTTTATACATAATAGCCAAAAACTAGAAACAAGTCAAATGTTAATCAACAGATGAATGAATAAATGAATGAATGAATAAGCAAAGTTGGTATAGCCATATAACAGAACACTACGAGGCAATAAAAAAGGAACTACTGGGGATTCCTGGGTGGCTCAGTGGTTTAGGGCCGCCTTCAGCCCGGGGTGTGATCCTGGAGTCCCAGGATCGAGTCCCACATCGGGCTCCCTGCACAGAGCCTGCTTCTCCCTCTGCCTATGTCTCTGCCTCTCTCTCTCTCTGTGTCTCTCATGAATAAATAAATAAAATCTTAAAAAAAAAAAATAAGGAACTACTAATACACACAACATGGATGAATCTCATTATTTTGAATGAAAAGAGCCAGATAAAAAAAGGCACACATTGTATGATTCAAGCTATACGAAATTCTCGAATAGATTATTTAATTTATAATGATAGAAGGTAGATCAGTGGTTGCCTGGGGTTGGGAAATTGACAGAAGAGGAGCAGAAAGCTGTAGGGTTCTTGCTTATGGTATCCTCATTTTATCTTGTGTGTCCCTCACTAAATGGCAATACTTCCACTCTTTCTCTTTGGATGGACCTGTTCCTTATAAATATATATCCAATTATGCTCATTTAACTAAAGTGATAATGACTAACATTCACTTTCTTCCTGTGTGCTCAGCAATAGGTTAAGCACTCATGTAATCCTTACAACACTCCAATGAAGTAGGTACTACTAGTATCTCCTTTTTTTAAGTTTATTTATTTTTAAATAATCTCTAGGGCAGCGCTGGTGGCTCAGCGGTTTAGCGCCTGCCTTCCACCCAGGGTGTGATCCTGGAGACCCAGGAGCAGCATGGAACCTGCTCCTCCCTCTGCCTGTGTCTCTGCCTCTCTCTCTCTCTCTGTGTCTATCATGAATAAATAAATAAATAAAATATTTAAAAATAAAATAAAATAAATAATCTCTATACACAACATGGGGCTCAAACTCACAACCCTAAGATCAAGAGTTGCATGTCTTCCTCAATGAGCCAGACAGGTGCTCCTACCATCCTTTTTAAACAAACATGAGAAAACAAAAGCTAAAAGAGGCTGCTTAACTTGCTCAAGATCTCACAGTTTGTGTAACAACCTTCACTCTAAAAATTCATGCTTTGGGATCCCTGGGTGGCGCAGCGGTTTGGCGCCTGCCTTTGGCCCAGGGCGCGATCCTGGAGACCCGGAATCGAATCCCACGTCGGGCTCCCGGTGCATGGAGCCTGCTTCTCCCTCTGCCTGTGTCTCTGCCTCTCTCTCTCTCTCTCTCTATCATAAATAAATAAAAATTTAAAAAAAAACAAACTACCTTTAAAAAAAAAATTAAAATAAAAATTCATGCTTTAACCATGACATAAGACTTACAATGGTACAAACTATCTACTGGTAGACATTTGAAAGAGATCCACATGTTCGGAGAGCCTTTGGCTCCTGTACTTCTTTTTTTTTTTTTTAAGATTTTATTTACTTACTTGAGAGAAAGCAGGAGCACAAGAGTGAGAGGAGTAGAGGAGGATAGAGAGAAGCAGACTCTCCGCTGAGCAGGGAGCCTAATGCAGGGCTCAATCCCAGGAACTTGGGTTTGAAAAGCAGATGCTTAACAGACTGAGCCACTCAAGAGCCCCTTTCTTTTTTTCTTTCTTTTTTTTTGGATTTATTTTATTTACTTATTTCAGAGACAGAGAAGGCAGAAGGGAGGGAGGGAGAGTGCACATGCATGTGTGGGTTGGGGCAGAGGAAGAGGATCTCGAGCTGATTCCAAGTTAAGTGTGCAGCCCAACACAGGGTCCATCTCACGACCCTGAGATCATGACCTGAGCCGAGATCATGACCTGAGCCGAAATCAAGAGTCGAAATCAAGAGTCGGCCTCTCAACTGACTGAGCCACCTCCGTGCCTCAGGCTAATGTCCTTCCAGTTAACCACTCAAGCTTTATCTGTCCTAGCATTTTCCCTACCTAGTTGGAGCAACTTTCACTCTCTGGGCTCCCATCCCAAGCCCAAGTTAAAATGTCCTAAACTCCAGGGCGCCTGGGTGGTTCAGTTGGTTAAGTGTCCAACTCTTGGTTTCAGCTCAGGTTGTGATCTCAGAGTCATGGGATTGAGCCCCATAGACTCCACGCTTGGCATGCAGTCTGCTTGAATTTCTCTCTCCCTCTCCCTCTGCCCCTCCTGCTCATGTTCTCTCTCTCCAATAAATAAATCTTTTTTTTTTTAAGACTGTATTTATTTATTCATGAGAGACACAGAGAGAGACAGAGAGAAGCAGAGACACAGGCCGAGGGAGAAGCAGGGTCCACGCAGGGAGCCCGATGTGGGACTCAATCCTAGGACCCCAGGATCACGCCCTGGGCTGAAGGCAAGCGCTAAACCGCTGAGCCACCCAGGGATCCAATAAATAAATCTTAAAAAAAAAAAAAAAAAAAAGAGTGTTAAATGTCCCAAACTGCTCCAGTATTTCTGGTTTCCCAGTTATGATTCCCACCCAGCTCTGAAGTTATTTCCCCCAATGCTCTCTCTCCAGTGACTACCTATATAACATGTTATTCCTCTTTTTCCAGTGTCTTCTCTTCCCTCCTCACCCTCCTCCAAAGCCTAGATTCTGTTTTTGTTTGAGAACCAGAACCCAAACCAATTTCTCTTACTTACACACTGGGATACTTTTTCATTATCCTTGAACTCTAGACAAGAATCCAGGGAACACCCTAAGCAGAGAAGTGCCGAATCAGACTAAGTCACCAAGAAAGAAGAGCAGGCAAACAGAATGTCTGGGTCAGCACAGCTCTGATGATCGCACACAAATGCCTGAAGAGAACACATATTGTCATAACCAAAATTAGGGGAAGTACACAATGAGAAAACGTTTGTTTAGCAAGTTCTTCAAATGCTAAAGCAAAGAAGCATATTTTTTTTCGGTGTGCTTTGCTTTGGCACTGACCCTGTCTGTCCCTGAGAGATCTGCGTTACTGAAAGCCTGGATGTGTCCACACATATTTACCGTTATCAAAAACGAGACCTGATGACAGTAGCACAGCACTTACTTTCACAAAGGAAATTCTGTGGACCTGAAGTGTTGTGCAAGGTGGGTCACTGGAACCATTCCCACCACAGCAAAGGCTTCTCGGAGCTGGGCCAGAACCAGGGTCTCACAGCAGAACTCTAACTCTGAAAAACAACACAGGGGGGTGCCTGAATGGGTTGGTGGGTGAAGCCTCTGCCTTTGGCTGAGGTCATGATCCCCAAGTCCCAGGATCGAGCTCCACATGGGGTTCCATGCTCAGTATGGAGTCTGCTTTGTTCTCTTCCTCTGCCCGTCCCCCAGCCTGTGCTAACGAATAATAATAATAATAATAATAATAATAATAATAATAATAATTTAAAAATCTTTAAAAAAAATAGAGAAAAATAAGAAACCCAAGGATCAGAACTGGGGAAGTAATTCATTGTGGTCGACTTCCCTGGGAACTTTAGTTGGAAGAAAGGCTGGAGGAGTCGGGGGCTGAAAGAGAACGAGCCCAACTAGCCAGCCCCACGACGTCTGGGGACCTGGGACTCGGGGGACCTCGGACTCTGGGACCTCGGACTCCGGGAACTTCGACCTCGGGGAACTTCGACCTCGGGGACCTGGGACTCGGGGGGCCGCGGGCGAGGGGAGCGTTTCCGCCCAGTTTCCCGGTAACTTTCCAAGCTGCCCAACGGCCGGCGGTGCCCTCAGGGGCGTGAGCGCCAAACCCCGTCTCTACGGATTTGCAAAGACGGATTTCCGAGGAAAGAGGAGGGAAAGAGAAGTCCTCCGGGACGGAACACTTCCTCCTCCGTCCCCGCCCACCTCCGCCACGCTCAAGGAGCCTCTGGAAAGGGATCTTTCTCCATTTTCCAGGGTGAGTCACCTGTTCGAAAGAGAAACTACCGAAGACGTGGGCTCCCCAGAAGGATGGAAAGACTGGAGGCGCGGGACTCCTTGTCCTAACCTGACTACGACCTTGCCTCGAGGACCGCTATTTCTGCCCCTCAAAGACGCCACCATCTCGGAGTCCCCCGATTGCGAGGAAGGGACCTGCGCCGACTCCCCAGAGCCAAGTCTCTCAGGGGCTCGGCCCGCAGGGGCTTACCACGTCCTGGGGCCCACCCGCCCGAATCCTCCGGGAGAGACGCCGCGCAGCACGGACGCCAGACTGAGCAACACCCGTGGCCGCACCCTCATTGGCTCCCGGAGGCCGGAAGTGCATGCGTCCGCCGGAAGTGTTCCTACTGCGAGCGTCCGCCAGGCCCGGACCCTCAGGTAGGCGGGGCCCCTGCCTCCGAAGTCCCGGCACCGGGCCTTAGCCCGGGTGGGGCGGGGACCCCGAGAGCCCCGGAGGTTGTCCGGGTTCTGGTCCCGCAGGTCCGGAGGAGTTTCGGGGGCGGGGGCTCGTGGCGACCTCTGGTGGCAGCCGGGGCCTAATCGAGCCCGGCGGCCGCAGCCCCCCAGTGCGGGAGCCCGGAGTTCCCGGGTGGAAACGGGGTCTGGGGGGTTCGGGGCGGTGGCCGGAGCCGCCCCCTCCCTGCAGCGCGCCGGGATGGCTGAGGTCCGTAGCCGCTCGGGTCCAGGCGGGAAAACGTGTGCCCTTCGCCCTGGTCGTGTCGGTGCACTTGGCTTTGCCCTCCAGTCACCTGGGGGTGCAGGGTTATCCTCAGGAACACCCCAGAAAGGCTGCCCAAGGCGCAGTCGCGGGGAAGACGGCTCCCCTCTCTCCTGGCCCGGCTCCCCTCTCCCCCAGAAGAGGAGGGTGTGCTTCCGGGGCGGGGCTGCTCCCGTGGCAGTTACCTGGACCGCTTTAGGCTAGTGCATGCGGAGTAAAGGAAACTACTTGCTGATGGTTTCGGACTCCCCAGCTAGCTCCACCTCCCAGTGGTTTGGACTTTGAGCCTCTAGTAAGTCCTGATGAACGATTTCGCTTTGCTCAAGCTCATGACTCTTGGACCTTCAGCAGCGGGAGGTTTATGCACTTTGGGGCGGGTCGACAGCCTGCAGAGTTCAAAGTACTGAGAGACCAGGTGAGCATGAAGGAGGATCTCCCAGTCCGGGTTCCGGTTTTTGAGGGTCCTTTCGGCAGTTTCTGCCAAAGGTGCACCGCCTTTATTGGATACTAGGTGGTGCCAGCGAGTTAGTCTTTCTGGAATAAATTTCACCTAACAGACAGCACCAAGTCAAGGCTTTCAAAGTGTCCATCAGCCCAGAAATGCATTTAAAATAGTTTAACCGGGATCCCTGGGTGGCGCAGCGGTTTAGCGTCTGCCTCTGACCCAGGGCGTGATCCTGGAGACCCAAGATCGAGTCCCACATCGGGCTCCCTGCAGGGAGCCTGCTTCTCCCTCTGTCTGTGTCTCTGCCTCTCTCTGTATCTCACGAATGAATAAATAAAACCTTTAAAAAAAATGAAAACGAATCTTTTAATGAGTCTTTTTGTAAAGCATTTGATCTGTTTCTGTCTAAAACTGTTTTTTCAACATTCAAATTTGTTTAAAGTAAAATGGACTAATCGTGAAGATTTCTAATTAACTTGTCAAGTCACTTAGGAAGACTGCCAGGCTTTTTGGTGGGATGTTACTAGTATATGAGTTTAAACTTTTTATTTTTATTTTTTTAGTTTAAACTTTTATATATAAAATGAAATTCTCTTTGCACAACCATCTTTCCCACACCTATAGCTCAGAAAGAGTATAGCCCGTTTTAAATCATACTGGTTTGTTGAATCATTTCAGATAACCAAATATATACTGTATGTGGGCTTGTTGTTCTACTTAGAGATCAAAATGGCTTCCAGAGGAAAGACAGAGACAAGCAAATTAAAGCAGAATTTAGAAGAACAATTGGATAGACTAATGCAGCAATTACAAGATCTGGAGGAATGCAGGTAATAGCATAACTGAATGCCTCTCGGCTGTCAAGTGGCTTTTTTCTGTAGCTAGATTACAAGCTGTGGGTGCAAGCCTGTGTGTGATTTTGGTTTCCCCTATAGTGCTTTGTCTGTTGGAGAAATAAACTCAGTGTGAGCTTTGGTAAAGGTAACTAACCCCTTTAGTTTCCATTTCCTTGAGTGCGAAGTAGAAATAGTAACACCTATCTTGTCTTCAGTACATAAAATAGCCCTGCCTGGTATATACTTGAACTTCTAGTGTATTTTCAGCCTTAACTGTTCAAAGGACCAAAACTGCTCATTGCCTTTTTTAACAACTTTGAAAGGTTGTTGTAGGTATTTCAAATGAAGAGGCCAAACAAGGCTTGGCCTAGAGTAGGTGCTCAATAAATGGTAGCTGTCATTATTTGTAAGAAATGTTTAATAAATGGCTTGTTCAGTTAGTGAATAAAAATAGCCTCTTACTCAGATGACAGGTACTACGTTGCTGTTGTATTTCACGGTACACAAAATTTTACCTACTGTTAGTGATGATAAAAGTAACAGCTATTTTGTCAAGTACCTGTTGTTTGTCAAGGACCTTCCAGAGTTCATGTAATGCTCATAGCAACCCTAGGAGGTAGGTACTATCATTATCTGTGGCTTATAGATCAAGAAACTGAGGCTTGGCTGTGTTAGGTATCTTGCCCAAGGTTATGCATTGATTCATAGACTGCTTAAAAGGAAGTTATTATGTGGTTTGTTAAATGTGCCTCATTTTGGTAAAAGAAAAGTGTTTAATTATCAAAGTAACCACATGGCAGGAAAACGCCCATACTACTAACATCTGAACACATCCATTATTAGCATTTTGTTATTTCCTTTCAGCCTTGTTCCCCAAGATACTTTTTGTAAATATATGTATCAAAAGTCTTAGGCTACAAATATTAAGATTGCTTTTTTCACTTGGAACTCTTGTGTTTTTCTATATTATGTTCACTGTACTTCAGAGAGGAACTTGATGCAGATGAATATGAGGAAACCAAAAAGGAAACTCTGGAGCAACTAAGTGAATTTAATGATTCACTGAAGAAAATTATGTCTGGAAACATGACTTTGGTGGATGAGCTAAGTGGAATGCAACTGGTAAGCATAATTCACTTACACTGGTGACACAAGTGGTTTTTCTCTCTTTTTTTTATATTTAAGATAGAAAAGAAACTTTGTTTTTGGGTTTGACTTCTAGATAAGTGTCTACTTATGGATAAAGCAGCATAGGCTTCCAGATCTTCATTTAGTTATGTATTTGGCTCCAGTAACATGCATATAAATAGCAATTGGACACTTTTTTTTTTAATTTAACTATTAGATAGTTAACATACAGTGCAGTATTGGTTTCTGGAATAGAATTCAGTAATTAACACTTACAGACAACACCCAGCGCTCATCATAAGTGCCCTCCTTAATATCCATCACCCAGCTAGCCCGTCCTCCTCCCCCATCAACCCTCAGTTTGTTCTCTATTATTAAGAGTCTTGTTTTGCCTCTCTTGTTTGTTTGCCTCTCTCTTTTTTTTCTTTTCCCCCTTCCCATATGTTCATCTGTTTTCTTTCTTAAATTCTGCATGAGTAAAATCACGTGGTATTTGTCTTTCTCTGACTTATTTCACTTAGCATAATATACTCTAGCTCCATCCACATCATTGCAAATGGCAAGATTTCATTCTTTTTGATAGCTGAGTAAAACTCCAGTGTGTGTGTGTGTGTGTGTGTGTGTGTGTGTGTATTTACACACACATATACATACATAGATACCAAATCCTTTGTTCATTCATCAGTCGGTGGATATTTGGGCTCTCTCCATAGTTTGGCTATTGTTGCTAATGCTGCTCTACATATAGGGTTACGTGTACCCCTGCAAATCTGTATTTTGTGTCCTTTGGGTAAATACCTAGTATTGCAATTGTTAGATCATAGGGTAGTTCTATTTTTAACATTTTGAGGAACTTCCATACTATTCTCCAGAGTGGCTGGACCAGTTTCCATTCCTACCAACAGTGCAGCAGGGTTCCCCTTTCTCCACATCCTTGCCAACATCTATTGTTTCTTGTGTTGTTAATTTTAGCCATTCTGACACGTGTGAGATAGTATCTCATTGTGGTTTTGATTTATATGTCCCTGATATGAGTGATATTAAGCATCTTTTCATGTGTCTGTTAGCTGTCTGGATGTCTTCTTTGGAAAAGTGTCTATTCATGTCCTCAGCCATTTCTTAACTGGGTTACTTGGTTTTGGGTGTTGAGTTTGATAAGTTCTTTGTAGATTTTGGACACTAACCCTAATCATCAGTATGTTGTTTGCAAATATCTCCCGTTCCATAGGCAGCCTTCTAGGTTTTTTTTAGATTTTATTCATTTTTTCATGAGAGACGCAGAGGGAGAAGCAGGCTCCATACAGGAGCCTGATGCAGAACTCGATCCCAGAACTCTGGGATCACATCCCAAGCCAAAGGCAAAAGCTCAACTGCTCGGGCACCCAGGTGTCCCAGCCTTCTAGTTTTGTTGATTCTTTCCTTTTTTTTTTTTTTTTTTAAGATTTTATTTATTCATAAGAAACACAAAGAGAGGCAGACACACAGGCAGAGGGAGAAGCAGGCTCCATGCAGGGAGCCCGACGTGGGACCCGATCCCAGGCCTCCAGGATCACGTCCTGGGTCAAAGCCTGGCGCTAAACCGCTGAGCCACCCAGGGATCCCCTGTTGATTCTTTCCTTTGCTGTGCAGAAGCTTTTTATCTTGATGAAGTCCCAATAGTTCATTTTTGCTTTTGTGGAAACCAAGATTATAATAGTGTTTGATGACCAAGGAAGACCTATTTGTAATTGAAGACCCATCAATCAATTATTGTAATATCTGAATCTTTGGAGTATTTTGCTCAGTTTCTACCTCCTTGTATTCTAGGCTATCCAGGCAGCTATCAGCCAGGCCTTTAAAACTCCAGAGGTCATCAGGTTATTTGCAAAGAAACAACCAGGTCAGCTTCGGACAAGGTTAGCAGAGGTAAAGTTTCTTTAAATTGATTTAATTGCTGTGTGTATTTCTTTTCTCAGCCCCCAAACTTCATTATGTTACTCTGAAGTTTAAAAATTGATCAGTTGAGAATGTACAACACCACTAAGAGTGAACCCTAATGTGTAGACTGTGGAATTGGGGGATTATGATGTATCAGGGTAGGTTCATCTGTTGTAAGAAATGCATTACTGGGGGATGTTTATGATGGGGGGGGATGAAGGATATATGGGAAATCTTTGTACCATTTACACAATTTACTGTGAACCTAAAACTGCTCTGAAAAATAGCCTGTTACCAAAAGGATTGATCAGTTGATTTTTTAAAAATATTTATGTAGGGATCCCTGGGTGGCGCAGCGGTTTGGCGCCTGCCTTTGGCCCAGGGCACGATCCTAGAGACCCGGGATCAAATCCCACGTCGGGCTCCCGGTGCGTGGAGCCTGCTTCTTCCTCTGCCTGTGTCTCTGCCTCTCTCTCTCTCTCTGTGACTATCATAAATAAATAAAAATTTAAAAAATAAATAAATAAATAAAAATAAAAATATTTATGTATTTATTAGAGAGAGAGAAAGAGAGAACGTGTGAGGAGGGGCAGAGGGAGAGGGAGAGAGAAACTTTAGCAGACTCCTCTGAGCTCCAAGCCCAACAGTGCAGGGCTTGATCTCATGACCCTGAGATCATGACTGAAGCCAAAACCAAGTGTTGGACCCTTAATCGTGCAGGCAGGAGCCCCTGATCAGTTCATTTTAGAGCCACAACCCACCATTTTCTGACAAAATTAGTCTTTTGAGCAATTATTATTGTTAATGAATATAGAGGTTTAATAGCATATGACAGTTTAAACTCCTTCTACATGGACCCCACCTTTAAGGTTTACCATATACTTCTGGAGCCCTGAGATGAAATCCCATCTAGAATCCATTCACGGCATTGCTTTCTGCACATGTGACTTTTGTCATCTAAGAATTTCAAACATTTCTATAAACCTGATACTTGAGAAAATCTGTTTATAGACTTGAATATAATTAAGGCATTAATAAGTTATTTGCCACCACTGGTAGTCCAGTGGTATAGTGGTTGAGAGCATGAACTTGGGTCAGACTGGCAGGATTTGTATCCCTGCTCCACTGTGGAGGCCTGTGATCTTGGGGAAGTTATTTTTAATTGTTTTAATACAAAAATCTTTTTAACAAATATTATTATTACTGAAGTTGGATAAGTTATCTTATTCAACTTCTTTGTGTCTCAGTTCCCCATGTGTGAAAAGGTGATATTGATAGTCCCTATTTCTTATGGTTGCTATGAAGAGTAAATGAAGTAATATGTATACAATACATACTATGTGTAATATGTAATATATATCAAGTACGTGGACTAGCACCTAGGCATAGTGCATGCTATAAGTGTTTCTAATGGTAGAGATGAAATTTAGCCAACATTCCTAGAGACCTGATACCAGTTACCTCATTCAAGCCTGTAGACCACACTTGAGTGTAAGGGAATGAATTCTTAGAGGATAGCTTCTCTCTAAAGGAAGCTATTGGCCTCCCATTCCGCAATAGAGTGTATAATCAAAACAGTGGTTATGATTAGCATTAAGCTTTATTAGAACTGAGGGACACCTGGCTAGCTCAGTCAGTGGCACATGCAATTCTTATTTTCAAGGTTGTGAGTTTGAGCCCCACACTGGGTGTAGAGATTACTTAAAAAATAAAATCTTAAAAGAAAACAGATTTATTGGAGCTGTGTAATTGCATTGCTGGCATGTTTGCCTTGAATTGTTTCTATAGTTCTCTATATTAATCAGCTAGAGGAACTTTTTTAAGAAGTAGTAGATCTGGGGGTGCCTGTGTGGTTCAGTCTTTAAGCATCTGTCACTTAGTTTCAGCTCAGGTCAGGATCTCATGGTTCATGAGATCAAGTCTGCTCAGTAGAGAGTCTGCTTGAAGATTCTCTCTCTCTGCACCTCCCCCACCTAGTTGAATAAATCTTTAAAAAGAAAAGAAGTAGTAGATCTGGGGGCATCTGGCTGACTTGGTCAGAAGAGTATGCAACTCTTGATCTTAGAGTTGTGAGTTTGAGCCCCATGTTGGGTGTAGAGATTACTTTTAAAAAAAAGAAGTCGTCGTAGTAGATCTCAAAAGCTGGATTTTACGAGCAGAATGTTAACTTAAGTACCATATCCTTTGCATTCATCCATTTCAGATGGATAGAGATCTCATGGTAGGAAAGCTGGAAAGAGGCCTGTATACTCAGCAGAAAGTGGAGATACTAACAGCTCTCAGGAAACTTGGAGAGAAGGTACCTCTATTTAATTTAATATATTAGAGATAAAGAAAAGGTATAATGAATTTTGTACTGAACTTCTTGATCTGTGATCCAGCTTGTAATCCTGAGACATTCTTAATGGTGTTTCTTAGGACCACTTATGAACATTTAAATTCACTCCCTTGAGCCTTTTTTTGTTTTGTTTAGCTGACTGCAGATGATGAGGCCTTCTTATCAGCAAATGCAGGTGCTATACTCAGTCAATTTGAGAAAGTCTCTACAGACCTTGGTGAGTACCCTTGTATTTCTGAAAGCTGAGCATGCATTGCTCTATCTCACCTATGAGTGAGATAATAGGATGGCCTTTTCTTGAGTTTGGAGGTAAAACCAGAAGTATGTTATTGAGTTTATTTCCTAATACTTTTTGATTAAAAATAATTAAGTTAATATATTACTATATTAATGATAATTAAATTAATATATTATTAAGATATTAACATTTAAAAATATTTGTCAACTAAATATAAATGTATATATAAAAACAAATTACTCTAAAATTTTATATATTCTATTTCACATTTAAAGCTAGAGTAACGGGCAGCCCCGGTGGCTCAGCGGTTTAGCGCCACCTTCAGTCCAGGGCGTGATCCTGGAGACCCGGGATCAAGTCCCACGTCGAGCTCCCTGCATGGAGCCTGCTTCTCCCTCTGCCTGTGTCTCTGCCTCTCTCTCTCTCTCTCTCTCTCCTTGTGTCTCTCATGAATAAATAAATAAAATCTGAAAGAAAGAAAGAAAGAAAGAAAGAAAGAAAGAAAGAAAGAAAGAAAGAAAGAGAAAAAAGAAAAGAAAAAGAAAGCAAGCTAGAGTAAGGATTTGTTTTGTTTTTAATATTTATTTATTTGTTTATTCATGAGAGACACACAGAAAGAGGCAGAGACACAGGCAGAGGGAGAAGCAAGCTCCCCGCAGGAAGCCCAATGCGAGACACAGGGAATCATGCCCTGAGCCCAAGGCAGATGCTCAACCACTGAGCCACCCAGGCGTACCCTAGAGTAAGGATTTATAAGCAATAAATCACCCCATGTATGTGAGATGTTTGGGCTGGGGAAAGGAAATTGGGAATTGGCACTAGGAAGGTTTAGGGGTAATGCTCTGATAATAGAAGCTAATTTTCTTTTCTTTTTAAAGATTTTTATTTATTTATTCATGAGAGACAGAGAGAGAGAGAGAGGCAGAGACATAGGCAGAGGGAGAAACAGGCTCCATGCAGGGAGCCGGACGTGGGACTCCATCCCAAGACTCCAAGATCATGCCCTGGGCTGAAGGCAGGCTCTAAACTGCTGAGCCACCCAGGAGTCCATATTTTCTATTTCAGTACCTATGGGATAGATTTTCCCCTCGTTACCTAGAACTGTAAATGTATTTGAAATAACCTTTTGTTTATTATGTGTCTTTCTCCTTAGGCTCTGGAGACAAAGTTCTTGCATTGGCAAGTTTTGAGGTTGAAAAAACAAAAAAATGACATGGTGTGGAGCTTGGGACATTGATCACATTCTTGCTATAAATGGCATTTGTCTTCTAAGGATTTTGAATCACTGCAAAGAAATTAAAAGAGATTCTTGAAATGCACTGATAACCTAAGAAAAGGTGACAGCAAAACATACTTGTGTCTTCTGGTTATACCCTTCATCATTGTGCTTTGTGTAGGGCTGCCTGCCTGAGTCATCCTAGACTTCCTGGGATGAGGGACCCTTTGGACCCTATTCATTACAGCGGTGTGT
The DNA here is from genome assembly GCF_018345385.1 of Vulpes lagopus. Taxonomy (NCBI): domain Eukaryota; kingdom Metazoa; phylum Chordata; class Mammalia; order Carnivora; family Canidae; genus Vulpes; species Vulpes lagopus. The sequence goes on along the minus strand of NC_054833.1, from coordinate 89,617,399 downwards.
TTGAGAGAGAGAACAGTAAACGGTTCCTCTGCCTGTTTTTATTAAGCTTCCTTGTTTTTAAGTGCTGATAGTAAATGAAAAGATGTGAACTAATGATTCTTCTCTGTTGATAATTTGTCCCTACTTATTGGATTGAATAGTGTACCAACATCAATAGACCTCATGAGCGGGCATAGAATTTTAGAGTTCTAAGTGATCTTAGAAATGGTTTTCATTTTATAAACAAGGAAATTGAGGCTCAGAAAGAGCAAGTTGACTTGCTTAAAGTCACATCTAAGACAGAGCTTGTGATAGACCTGGGTGTCCTGACTCTCAGCTTAGGGTCTGTTGAATTTTATTTCTGTATTTTGTGCTGTCTTTAAAAACCAATTAACACATATTTGGGCAAGTCTGTGTTTATGAAAATTCGATGTCCCAACAGAAAGTTGTCACTAAAGGACCATTCCCTAGCCTGTAAGGCCTCGGTATGAATGGGGCCCATTGTATCTCTGAGTTTTGAGCTTGGAACAATGGGAGCCCTGTTGAGAGTCTCCTGGAGTAACATAACTTCCCGCTGTTGTTTCACCAGGAAAGTAATTGAAAGTGGCAGCTAGAGGCCCTCCCTGTGTGTGACCTCTTTGCTGAAACTCAGAGGGTGGGGACTGTAAACTATTATTTACTCTTCAGTTTTTGGAGAAACACAAAATAAGTTATGAGGAAAAGCATACTCTTGAGTGTTTATGTTTCTCTGCATGCTCAAATATATAGATATCCTCATGCATATGTATGTTAGCTTATATTCTAGGCTCTGGCCACTATGGTTTTTCATGTATTTCTCAGTTTTCTTTTTCTTTGCACTTTATACAAATTAAAAACATTTTTAAAGCTTCTTGTATACTGTAAACTCTACTAGGTGCTCTGCTAACTGGACAGATTAGGGACCTCAGCTGCATTAATGCCTTATTTGGAACTTTTAATGGGTAACTTTTTATATATTGGTTTACGATGGTCAAAGACTCATTGAAATTGTAATGAACCAAGAAAAAGCAAATGACCTACAATTCACCTAGGACTTTATGGTCAATCATCATTATTTCTCATTTTTGTTTGTTTGTTTAAGTAATCTCTACACTTAGTATGGAGTTTGAACTCATGATCCCAAGATTAAGAGTTGCATGCTCCTCTGACTAAGCCTGCCAGGCAGGCACCCCTATTCTGTAATTTTTTTTTTTCTGAATCAAGGTGAAACTTACTTAACATCAAATTCACCATTTTAAATACACCATACAATTCAGAAATGTTTAGTACTTTCACAAATGTTGTGCAACCATCACTATCTCATTCCAAAACATTTTTACCACTCCAAAGGGGACCCCATGCCCATTAAGCAGTCACTCCCCATGCCCTTCTCATCCTAGCCCTCCAGCAACCACTAATCTGCTTTCTATCTCTAGATTTACCAATTCTGAATATTTCATCCCAATGGCATCATACAGTATGTGACCTTTTGTGTCTGGCTTCTTTCACTTAGCATCATATTTTCAAGGTTAATCTAAGTTGTAGCACATGCCATTATTCCATTTAATGGATGAAAATATTTCCTTGTATGGATACCACCTTGTGCTTATACACTTACCTCTTGAACATTGTTTTTTCCCACTGTTTTTGTTATTGCAAATAGTACTGCTATGAATATTTGTGTATTTGTTTAAATACCTGTTTTCAGCTCTTTTGGGTAGAAAACCTAGAAATGGTATTGCTGTATATATGTGTGTTTAGGGGGAATTTTTGTTTTGTTTTTAAGCCATAACAAAATTTCCCCTTCCCGTCTAGTAGTAGTATAAAGAAAATTAATATTTGGTAGGATAAAGAAAATTAGGAATATTTGGTATTTGAAAGGAGCCTAAATGAATCTGGAGTCCTTAATTTTGGTTTCCTTTTCTATAAGATTTTCTATAAGACTAACATCAGTGAAATATTTTGTCATTAATCATGTTAGTGTGTTCATTTTGTAAGTAATGATTAGTATCAACTTAAAATTAATCTTCCTTTAAAAGTTGCAAAGTTAAAAAAAAAAAAGTTGCAAAGTTTGCAGTGCCTAGCAAGACCCTGTCATTTATGGCCATCTGACCTTTGGTAGGTTACTTAATGTTTTGAGCCTCATTTTCCTCTTCTGTTCAATGCAGATAAGTGGGTACGACCTACCTACCACATAGGATTTCTGTGGTTTCCCCTCTCACCCTTAATGCAGAAAGAAGTTTTGGAGCTAATCTACCATTTAACAGTGCTTTCAATGGCCATATGATGTATTTTGTTTCACAAATTTGGTATAACTCAAAAATAAATTGAAAAGTGAATAATTTGAAAATTCTGTACATTTACATTTATTAAATGATTTGCAAACTATGTTTCCTGTTCATATTTTACTATATTTAATCTAGTTTTTTACACTTCTTGAGAGGTTTCAGACTGCAATAACTAATGCAAGGCAGCTAACTTTTTGATATCCTTAGGTCAAGCTAATATTTTAATGAGAATTCCTGCATTTTTCAAAGACAGATTGAAGCAGAAGCAAATATATAACTGGGCTGTTTAATGAAAGTTAGTAATTGAATAATAAAACAATTTTTAGGGGCACCTAGCTGGCTCAGTCTTTAGAGTGTGCAACTCTTGATCTCGGGGATGTAAGTTCAAGTCCCACACTACGTATATACATTACTTAAAAATAAAGTCTTTTAAAAAGTAAAACAATTTCTGTGTTTCAGTGCTTTATTTTTTCCTGTGAGTTGGTAAGAGAGGTATGCTGGGTGGGTGGTAGAGGAGGAAACCAAGCTGTGGAATGAGCTGTCCCCAGGAAAGAGTTGGAGTTGAGACAGATAGATCATTAACTTTGATTGTTAGGCCTTTTTTGAAGACAAGTCAGCCAAAGAACGGTCATCTTAGGCAAAATAAGAGACTGTACAAGTCTACCACTGGATGGTATCTTATTACAGTGAATGATGGATAGTTTGAAATTATTACAGAAAAAATAAACCCAGACCATTTCAACCACTTTCCTGTTCCTTCTTCCACCCCCGCCCCCCCCTTACTCTATTCATTACTAAGAGTGCTCTTCTTTGCCTCTCAAAATGTTTTTCAGCATTAATATGTAAATTAAAACTGTCAGCATTCGCACAGACCCCCAAGAACAAGCCTTAATTGCTTCCAGTCTGTTTGGCCCTGGAATTAAAGAGTTAGAAACTGGGTTAACTAGTATTCAATATTTTCTTTTGTATTTAATATTTTCTTTAAGTTGCAAGAAGCAGGTTAAAAATAAGGCTCTTCTAGATATTCCCTTAGAGTGTAGTCTTTTAACACCCTAACACTTTCTTTCTGAAGTCCCTTTCCCCGCCATACTGCCATTCTAGCAGCAAAGCGACGACACTAAGCTGCTGAAAGCCTCCTGAACCAGGGCTCGCCATTGGCCACGTTCTTAAGCTCACAGTGGAGTGTCTGCGGTCCACGCCAAGGACCCGGGAAGTCGAGAGGTTTGTGGCTGCTGGGCTGCCCGTTGGAAGCTTCATAGTGCTTGATTGTTTTCCTCTGGGAAGACCACATTCGTTATGCTCCCAGACAATGGACTGCAATTAAAAACAACTAAAGTAAAAAATTATTTTCTGTAAAGGTGAAGGAGAGTCACCAGCTTTGGGTTTTGTGGTGATTGTTGAGTAAAGAGAAAGATAATGTAGGTAAGGATTCTTTCTAAGATAAATGCAGCAGCCACAGATCCTCTGCCTCTAATTTCTGGCAATCTGGGGAACTTTGGAAGCCTTCCCACAAGAACCTCTAACTTTGTGTTACAGTCATAATTTCAATACATGATTTAAGCGCTTAAGTTACCTCGATTACGTATGTTTAAAACGTGAGTAGTTCAGGTACTATTCTTTGTTAATGCTAAATTGTTATTCGGGGCTCTTCTTTCCTATTAGAGGAGTTTAAGGGATTTATTTATTTATCTATCTATCTATTTATGGTTTGTGTGAAAACCTGGTTCCTTCAGGCCTAGCATCACTCCTCCAATACTCATAAATCAGGCCAGGTTGAAACTGAGGCAGTTATCTGCACAAGTAATCAAAGAGGTAGGTAATTAGGTAAAAGGCAAGTATTTGGCCTAAATCAGATTATAACCAATTGCCTAAACCCTGTGATTTGATTACGATCTTGCCTTGGGGTACCTGGGTGGCTCAGTAGGTTAAGCGGCTGCCTTTGGCTCAGATCATGATCCCAGAGTCCTGGGGATTGAGCCCACATCAGGCTCCCCACTCAGCGGGGAGTCTGCTTCTCCCTCTCCTACCCCTCCGCCTGCTCATGCTCTCTTTCTCTAAATAAGTAAAATCTTTTAAAAAATAATTTAGATTTGGTTTATAAAGTGCTGAGCTTATACTTTTTAAAGATTTTATTAATTTATTCATGAGAGACAGAGAGAGAGAGGCAGAGACATAGGCAGACGGAGAAGCAGGCTCCATGAAGGGAGCCTGATGTGGGACTTGATCCCGGGACCCCTCGGTCACACCCTGAGCCAAAGGCAGATGCTTAACTGCTGAGCCACCACCCGGGTGTCCCTATACTCTTTTATTTAAATATTTTGTGTCATATTTACTCAGGAAAGGAGCCCCTATACTTTTGGAACAAACAGGTAAAATCTCAGTCCCTTGGCCTTAGTCTTGTGGCCTTTCTTTTCATCCTGTCTTCTAGGAGTATTAGTAGATTGTTCCTCTGCAAGAAAATATGAGCAAGAGGGCAGCCCCGGTGGCGCAGCAGTTTAGCGCTGCCTGCAGCCCAGGGGGTGATCCTGGAGACCTTGGATGGAGTCCCACATCAGACTCTCTGCATGGTGCCTGCTTCTCCTTCTGCCTGTGTCTCTGCCTCTCTTTCTCTCTGACTCTATGAATAAATAAATAAAATATTTTAAAAAAGAAAGAAAATATGAGCAAGATTCTGTATAAAGGAGTACATATAGACATACCAAATCTACTTTCCAGCCTCAGAAAGGAAAACATGGACTCTGTCTTTAACTTGTGAGCTTGGTGGAGAAATGAGGGATGAGTGCATGCTCACTCCTGTGCATGCCTCTCTTCTGGGGTCTGACTGGACCAGTGGCATGTCTGCTCCCATAAGGCACTTACGACCTCCCACAGTGCTGCTCTTGCCAGAGTGGGAGGTTGACTATGCCAGGTTAATTCTGTTACAATCAAAGCACTGGGCAAATTGTGCACTCTAGGCCCTTTTGGTTTGAAAAACTCAAAATGTGCTTTTTTGGTGAAGATTAGGATTTGAGATTGGAGAGAAGAAAACTTTGTTTTAAGATTTTATTTATTCATTCATGAGAGACACAGAGAGAGAGAGGCAGAGACACAGGCAGAGGGAAAAGCAGGCTCCATGCAGGGAGCCTGATGTGGGATTCGATCCCAGATCTTCAGAATCACAACCTGGGCAGAAGGCGGCGCTAAACTGCTGAGCCCCCCGGGGCTGCCCAAGAAAACATATTTTGAAAAATCTTCACAGTAATTACTATGTGGGAGCAAGGACAGTTTCTATCTGCTACCTTTTCTGACTATGATGTCATTTCTTCTTTCCTTAGGCATTTTCTGAGCACTGATATATGCCAGACACATTGCTTCAGTTTCTTTTGTTAAATTTTCTTTTCTTTTTTATTTATTTTTTAAGTAGGCTCCATGCCGGCACTGACCCCAACATGGGGCCTGAACTCATAACCCTGAGACCAAGGCCTGAGCTGACATCAAGAGTCAGATGCTTGAGACGCCTGGGTGGCTCAGAGATTGAGTGTCTGCCTTCAACTCAGGGCGTGGTCTGGGAGTCCCAGGATTGAGTCCCACATCAGGCTCCCTGCGTGGAGCCTGCTTCTCCCTCTGCCTGTGTCTCTGCCTCTGTGTGTGTGTCTCTCATGAATAAATAAATAAAGTCTTTTTAAAAAAAAGAAGAAGAGTCTGATGCTTAACTGACTAAGCCACCCAGGCGTCCCATTAAATTTTTTTTCCATTAAATTTCCTAATATGGATATTGGATAGAGTCTTTTTTTAAAAAAATATTTTTTTAAACTTACTTATTTAGAGAGAGAGTCAGGGGAGGAGCAGAGGAAGAAGGAGAGAATCTCCAGCAAACCCTGTCCTGAGAGCAGAGCCTTACTCAGGGCTCCATCCCAGGACCCTGAGATCATGACCTGAGCTGAAACCAAGGGTCAGATGCTCAACTAACTGAGCCACCCAGGCACTCCTAGTGTCTTTTTTTCTTTTCTTTTCTTTTTCTTTTGAATGACTCTTTAAGGCACGCCTGAGCGACTCAGTCGGTTAACCTTCTGCCTTGGCTCAGGTCATGATCTTGGGGTCCTGGGATCAAACCCTGCGTTCTGCTTCCTGCTCAGTAGGGAGCCTGCTTCTCCTTCTCCCTCTGTCCCTCCCTCTGCTGCGCCTCCTGCCTGAGCTCCCTTTTTCTCAAATAAATAAATACAACCCTTAAAAATAAAAATAATTAAATGGAGGCATTGTATTTGGTTTGACTAAGAGAAGCTCCTGTTCATATTCTAGATATGTGACGTAATAAGAAATTAAGATCATAAAATTAACTAGGAGTATCTAATGTGGGGAAAAGCCTATATTTGTTACTTTTGTTTTTTCCTTTCCTGGAGGTGAGAAAAATTTCTTTTTCTATTATATTTCCTTTTAATGATATAAGTTCTGCTAAGGAGATCTTATAATAATAAATGACCCAAGACGTTCTACTGAAAGAATGTTACTGAGTTTATGGGAATTCGTGTGTATTATAGCCTGTCTCAGCAGGGTGTTATTAGCTGCAGAAATGGAAGGCATATTAAAACTAGTCCCTTTATCTTTTCCAGACACTGCAGCCCATTTAGCATGCTGTTTCTGTGTGTCTCTTACTCTAAAAAGAAATTAAATGGAAATTGCCTGCTCAAAGTTGTTTTTAAAAGTCACAATGTGTCACCTGTATGCTTGCTTGAGGACTCCCTGCCTCCTGTGAGCCTGTCTTTTCTTTCCTAAGAAAGCTTTTCTACTTTTTAGTGAAATAAGTGTCCCTTTCTGTTCTGCCTGTAGTTAGCCACCAATTAGTAAGATGAGCAGAAATGCTCGCATGCTGAGCTGGTGCTAGCAGGCATGGGAGAAGCTGACACTACTTCATGGTACAAGCTATATAAGCACCATTTTATCTCCCAGGAGAGGTTCTCAATAGGTTTGGTCTACCCCCTGGAGTCTGGAGCTATTTCAGTCTTAACTACTCATTAAAGTCAACCTAAGATATTGCAAAAGCCTTTGGGTTTTTTAAAGTGAATTGCCTCCACTTGAATTCAGCCAAGAATAGTTCACTTTTACTCCCCAGGGCTACTTCCAACTTAACTTGAACTTTCCCCTCAGCCTTAAACCCCACCAAAAATGTTGATGCCCCTAACAAGCCTCACTTCTTATTAAAGACTCAGGACAATTGCTGAGAATACATGCCTAACTGCTAAAGCTGTGCCCAAGAATATGAGATAAGAAAATCAGGGCTTTGGGGGAAAAATAGATTTTCTTTTTCCCTCAAAAAAAAATTATTTTTTAATGCAAAAAACAAAATTACATCTAAACATTGATGAGAGTACATAGCACTGTGCCAGACCTATCCATCATTAATTAGGTGCCTACTATGACTTTCTCTCCTGTCCATTTGGAGCCCATTGTAGAATTGGTAGCTTTGGAGCAACTGGCAGAAATGGGAGAGTTCCTGGGCAAGGCGGAGCCAGCCCTGACAGGAAGAAACTCCTCTTACGTTTACAGAGAAGTAAGTGCAAAAAGGGGCTGATTTATTTCTGGAAACTTGTAAAAATAATTCATCTTTGCATCCATAGAACCAGTGAAAAAACTGGGGTCAAGGGATCCCTAGGTGGCGCAGCGGTTTGGCGCCTGCCTTTGGCCCAGGGCGCGATCCGAGAGACCCTGGATCGAATCCCATGTTGGGCTCCCGGTGCATGGAGCCTGCTTCTCCCTCTGCCTGTGTCTCTGCCTCTCTCTCTCTCTCTCTGTGACTATCATAAATTAAAAAAAAAAAAAAAAAAAAAAAACTGGGGTCAAGGACCCAGTTTTGTGAATGATCGAAGTAGTTCTAGACTAAAAACATACTAGTTTATACCCTACCCCTGAAAGTCTTCAGGAAAATTAAAACAGTTATTTGGGGCTAAAGCAAGGTGACTTAGGGTGAGGAAAACAATAGGCTCTACCTTTTATTTGGTTTCCATCAGAATGGGAAATGCCTTGATCATACCCACTTTGTTATGTTATGTTATGTTATGTTATGGTTACTCACCATTCATGGGCTTAACCATGAGACTGGATGTGGCCAATGGAATGTTTATAGATATGACTTCTGGAGATGTCTTCCATGTACATCCACAGTTCAGCTTGGTACTCTTGTTCTTTTGTCATCATAAAAGGAATGTGTCTTGTATAGCCTCTGGTCTAAGGAGAATGAGGAGACATGTGGAACAGACTTAATCCCATCTTGCTGCTAAACCCTGCTGATCCCAGCTCAGATAGGCAGAGTCGGTCAACCCACTACCTGAAGTAGGCCCCACACCAGGCAGACCTCTGAGCAAAAAATATAAATGCTTGTTTCTGCCATTGAATTTTGAGGTGTTTTCTTAATGCATTGACTGATACATCATTTTTTTTTAATTTTTATTTATTTATGATAGGCACACAGTGAGAGAGAGAGAGAGGCAGAGACACAGGCAGAGGGAGAAGCAGGCTCCATGCACCGGGAGCCTGATGTGGGATTCGATCCCGGGTCTCCAGGATCGCGCCCTGGGCCAAAGGCAGGCGCTAAACCACTGCGCCACCCAGGGATCCCTGATACATCATTTTTTTTTTAATTTTTATTTATTTATGATAGGCACACAGTGAGAGAGAGAGAGGCAGAGACACAGGCAGAGGGAGAAGCAGGCTCCATGCACCGGGAGCCCGATGTGGGACTCGATCCCGGGTCCCCAGGATCGCGCCCTGGGCCAAAGGCAGGCGCTAAACCACTGCGCCACCCAGGGATCCCTGATACATCATTTTTTAAAAAGATTTTATTTATTTGAGAGAGAGAGCATGAGCAGGGGGAGGGGGAGGGACAGAGGGAGAAGCAGACCCCCTGCTGAGCAGGAAGCCCAAAGCAGGACTCAATCCCAGGAATCCAGGATCCCAGGATCCTGACCTGAGCCAAAAGCAGATACTTAACCCTCTAAGCCACCCAGGCACCCCTGATACATCATTATTGTTCTATTTTAGTCCATTCTCCAAGTTAAAGTCATAGTTCTCTATTTATTTGATAGAGCATGGGTAAGTGAGTAAGGGGGAAGGCAGAGGGAAAGAATCTCAAGCAGGCTCTCCTCTCAGCATAGAGCCCTATTTGGGGCTCAATCTCACAACCCTGAGATCACGACCCCGAGATCATGAGCCGAAATCAAGAGTTGGATGCTTACGGGAACCCTGGGTGGCTCAGTGGTTGACCATCTGCCTTTGGCTCAGGGTGTGATCCCATGGTCCCGGGATCGAATTCCACATCAGGCTCCCTGCGTGAACCCTGCTTCTCCCTCTGCCTATGTCTGTCTGTCTGTCTCTCTCTGTCTCTTATGAATAAATAAATAAAATCTTTTTTTAAGAAAAGAGTTGGACACTTAACCAACTGCACTCCATAGATACAAACCCACCATATCACATCCTTGTTTAAACCTCTCAGAGGTTCCTATTTTGGAATAAAGACCAAATGTTTAGCATGATCTATAAAGTCCTGTGTCATCAGTGCCTGGCCTCTTTCTCCATCACTCTGCACTCCAGCCACCCAGCCTTCTCTCGGTTGTTTGATATCACCATGCTGTCTTTTCTCCCCATGACCTCTTCATGGACCTGTCCCTGTGTGTGCTAACCTCTCCTCCCCACCCTTTGCTTAGTTAATGCCTAGTTAAGTGGAGGCTTAAATGTTACATTGCAAAGGAAGTTCTTGACCCTAATGCAAGGTTAGATTATCAATAATATGGTCTCACATCCTGTTGTATTTCAGCTTTTAGCACTTAACTATAATGCGGTGAATTGGTTTTTTTTTTTAAATATTTTATTTATTTATTCATGAGAGACACACAGAGAGAGGAGCAGACCCCATGCAGGGAGCCCAATGTGGGACTCAATCCTGGGACTCCAGGTTTACACTCTGGGCCAAAGGCAGGCGCTAAATGCTGAGCCACCCAGGGATCCCTATAGTGGCGGTGAATTACTCATTTGTTCAACTCAGCTTATGCATCATGAGGGCAAGGACAAATATTTGTCTGATTTGCCGCATTATCCCCTGCTGAGTGCAATGGTGTGCACCTGGGAGGCTGCTAATAGTTCTTGAATGAGTGATTGAGTATAGAGACTGCTTGAACAAAAGTCGGGGGCACAGAATAGGTCACATGTGATGTTGATGAAGATCTAAACCCATTCAACTGAAATATCCTGTAAGGACTTGGTGTAAGAGAGTATGAATATTTGAATATTGCAACAAGGTAAAAAAAAAAAAGAAAAAGACACCTGCTAAGGAAAGAGTCTCTTGTTAGTCACAGAGCCAGGCTGCTTATAAAGAGAGTTGGATTTCTAAATGTGATGGTATTAGAAATGAAAACTCTGATTATAAGGGAATGTCAGGGCACCTGGGTGGCTAAGTCATTAAGCATCTGCCTCTACCTCGGGTCATGATCTCAGTGTCCTGGGATCAAGCTCCACATCAGGCTCTCTGCTTAGTGGGGAATCTGTTTCTCTCTCTGCTCCTTCCCCCGCCTTGTGTTCTCTAATAAATAAAAAATTTAAAAAGAGGAAATGTCATTGGCAGAGGAACTGACAATATGGGAAGGTTTTGGACTGTACTAGAACCACCAATGAGTTTCAAGCAAGTGAAGGTAGTCCTAGAATTTGAAAATAAAAGCAAATCCACGTCCTTTTGTAGTCACAGCTTTGAGGTTCTTAGCTTTTTTTTTTTTTTTTTTTTTTTTTATTCATGAGAGACACAGAGAGAGGCAGAGGGAGAAGCAGGCTCCCTGCAAGGAGGACTTGATCCCAAGACCCCGGGATCATGATGTGACCCAAAGGCAGACACTCAACCACTAAACCACCCAGGTGCCCCAGGTTCTTAGCTTTTTAAATCATGTCACAGTTCATCTAAGAGAGAGAAACTGTTCTAGGTATCATAACATATACAGAGAAAAACTAAAACATACCAGGAATGACATGAGCTTTGAAATTTGAAGTGAGAATCTCATGAAGGTTTCAGACCAAAGTACAAAGGAAACAAAATCAGGGTGGAGGGAGCTTCAACTTTCCAGTTTTAATGTCCTTACCCCCTTATGAGCATGAGAGACACATCTCCAGGGGAGCCTTGGAACTCACCGCCTCAGGATTCTCTAGCACCTGCAAAGATCCTGCCGAGCACCCCTGCCCTGCCCCTGTGCCATCACTGAAAGGAGGCTATGGAAGCCATTTCACTGTCCTGTCCCCATTTATCAGTAACATACACAAGTATACTAAGTGGTCTTTTCTTTTAAGGAAAAAAAGTGGTAAAGAATTTTAAAAAATTATTTAGCTACAAAATATCTCAGTCTATTTCCCTTGGCTCTATTGCTTGCACTAATTAAAATGGTTTCAACAGAGTGCAGCTTCCTTTTTTTTTTTTCTGCCTGTGTTGGCTCTCATGTTCTTTGCTTAAATAATTAATAATCATTACTATCTGTTATACAGCATGTGGGAGAAGAGTGAGTATTGGATCCCAGGACATTTGCACCATGCCTGTCCCCTTTGCATAAGCTTTCATCTGATGCTCTTCATTAGCTGGCACCAGGGTGTACATTTGCTGCCCTCAGCCTTCAGTGTTTATTAACTATAAAAAAGAGCCCCATCTGATTCACCAGCTGGGGGCAAATACTGCTGATGGGAAGTAATTTCCCAGAAGAACAGAAATGAAGAAAGTGAGAGGAGGGGGATGTGGAGAAGAGAAACCCACAAAATTCATTTAGATTGAGCAATCTTTGCTGGCCCAAAATGCAAAATCTAAGTGTCTGTCACAGTACCACTAAGGCAGACATTGGTGTCACAAACAGCAAAGGGTTCAAGGAGACTCGCAGGAAACATATGAATTTGAAAAAGGAGGTTTTATGGTCTCAGGTTTGAGAATTTCTACTCTTACGACAGTGCAGGGGAGGAGCAAAGCTAATATATTTCATATTAACAGGCCCTTCTACTTGTTTGCAAAAATAAACTGCTGGGCAGTCTGTACCTCAATAGGGCAGGGAACTGCCAGTCAGGAATGGTCTTTAGCCTCACCCTGAGTATCCTGGGAGCATTGCAAAACCTACTGATAGAGAGCATGTTGGTATGCGCCGGGGGAAAGAGCTGTTTTATTGCTTTTTCCCAGAGAGTAAAGGCTATTTGCTTTTAGGAAGGGTAATTTTTTATACTTAGTTGGATGATAACCAGCAGGGGGGTGGGGAAGGTGATAAACAGACTCGTATGCTTAAAGGCTTATTAGCTGAGTGTTTGGATCCAAAGTGAAGTCTTATGTCTGTCTTTACTAGGTGATTGGAATGCTTTTGCACAAACTACAAGACTTGTTGGTCTATCAAAATACTGAGCCAAAGAAACAAATAATCATTTCTTTCTCTTGTTTCCAAGTGCAATACAAGCAGGGTTCTGAGATTTAGGAGGATCCACCCATGCAGAAACCAATGCTCTAGGGACAGGTTGGCAGAGAACCAGATGTTCACAGCTGCTGGTAGCCCACTCGTGACACACAATATGTATATTCACTGATCTACAAAATGCTTTCATTGTTGTGTTTAATGATTCCTTACTATCTCCCAAGTAAAATTAGATGACAAGTTATCTGCCAAAATGAAACAAAGGAGGATGGCACATGACTGTGGCACTCCTTGTCTGCTGAGCACTCACCCCCTTATCACTCTCTGTGAAAACTTAGATCTTGGGACGCCTTGCTGGCTCAGCGGTTGAGCATCTGCCTTTGGTTCAGAGCGTGATCCCGATCCCGGGGTCTGGGATCGAGTCCCACATTGGGTACCCTGCGTGGAGCCTGCTTCTCCCTCTGACTGTGTTTCTGCCTCTCTCTCCCTGTGTCTCTCATGAATAAATAAAATCTTTAGAAAAAAAAAAAAAAGAAAACTTAGAGCTCTACCAAACATAAACAGGAAGATAAATATTGGAACCAAGGCAAAAGACAAATTTTTAAAATTTTTATTTATTTTTTATTATGAGAGACACAGAGAGAGACACAGAGAGAGAGGGGCAGAGACACAGGCAGAGGGAGAAGCAGGCTCCATGCAGGGAGCCGGAAGCGGGACTTGATCCCCGGTCTCCAGGACCAGGCCCTTGGCTGAAGGTGGCGCTAAACCACTGAGCCACCAGGGCTGCCCAGCAAAAGATTATTTAACTTCCTATCTTACTGGAAATTATTAATTAACATTGAAAATTTGGCTTTCAAAACACAAAAAGAATTGGTCCTCATTTTTCTTTACTACCATACCTCTGCCCTATTTATTTATTTATTTATTTATTTATTTAGATTTATTTATGATAGACATAGAGACGGGGGTTGGGGGGGGGAGGAGAGGCAGAGACACAGGAGGAGGGAGAAGCAGGCTCCATGCCGGGAGCCCGATGTGGGACTCGATCCCGGGACTCTGAGTCACCCAGGGATCCCCTACCTCTGCCCTATTTAATGCAAAGTCTCTTCCTTTCTCTCCCATTCTGGTTTTGTACCTGCTAAACTCAGAGGCAGGAAGGCCATCTTATAGGGTCAAACTTGAGGACCATTCTTGGCACAACTGCTTCAGAAAGCTCTCCTTCCCTCAAGTCTGCTGTGGCTCTGCTGTTGTTTCATACTTGGCCTAAAATTTTTACTATTATAGTTATCCCTTGGGTAGACAGGATAGAGATTTTTTTGCTCTGGAAAGCAAGTATTTAAAAATACGTACAAGGGCTCCTGAATGGCTCAGTCAGTTGAGCATCCAACTGTTGATTTTTGCTCAGGTCATGATCTCAGGGTTGTCGGATAGAGCCCCACATCAGGCTCCAGGAGCTCAGCGTGAAGTCTGCTTGGGTTTCTCTCTCCCTCTGCCCCTCCAGCTTGTGCTGTCTTTTCTAGAAAATGCATAAAGAAATCTTTAAAAAATAAGAATAAGGATACATAGGTGTCTGGGAGCACAGAGAGGCCCTCCCCAAAGCTGAAAGGATACAATACAGAATCATAGGGGCACCTGGGTGGCTCAGTAGTTGAGCGTCTGCCTTTGGCTCAGGTTATGATCCCAGGGATTGAGTTCCGCACCAGGTTCCCCACAGGGAGCCTGCTTCTCCCTGTGCCTGTCTCTGCCTCTCTCTGTGTGTCTCTCGTGAATAAATAAATAAAATATTTTAAATAAATAAATAAATAAATAAATAAATAAATAAATAAATAAATGAAATACACACTCATAAATGTAATGACTGAAGAGTGAGGAGAGGGTTGATAGCATTGGGGCTGGGGGTGGAGCTGGGCAAGTAGGAGTGGCTGCCCAATGGAAGGGATAGTCCTGGGTGAGGTATCTACCTGGGTTTTATTTATTTATTCATGCAACAATAATTAGGTGGGCATTTGCATATGCCAGATATTGTGCTAGGTGAGAGGGTTTGCAGTGACATCCTTGCCCTCCTGAATTTATGCAGGCCATGCTGGACTGGGGCTAGCGTAGGTTAGGAAAAGTCTCCTTTAAGAAGACCGAATAGGGGATCCCTGGGTGGGTCATTGGTTTAGTGCCTGCCTTTGGCCCAGGGCATGATCCTGGAGTCTCCTGATGGAGTCCCACATCAGGCTCCCTGCATGGAGCCTGCTTCTCCCTCTGCCTGTGTCTCTGCCTCTCTCTCTGTGTGTGTCTCTCATGAATAAATAAACTTTTTTTTTTTTAATGAAGACCAAATATTCAGGGGCACCCAGACGGCTCAGTCAGATAAGCATCTGCCTTGGGCTTAAGTCATGATCTCAGGGTCTTGGGATCAAGCCCTGCATGCACTGGGCTCCCTGCTGAGCGGGGAATCTGCTTCTCCCTCTCCCTCTGCCTCCTCCCACCTGCTCATGCTCATGCTCATGCTCATGCTCAAATAAATAAATAAAATCTTTTTATTTATTTAAAAATTTTTAAAGATTTTATTTATTTATTCATGAGAGACACAAAGAGAGAGAGGCAGAGACACAGGCAGAGGGAGAAGCAGGCTCCACGCAGGGAGCCTGTCGCAGGACTTGATCCCAGGTCCGCAGGATCACAACCCGGGCTGAAGGCGGCGCTAAACCACTGAGCCACCGGGCTGCCCATAAATAAAATCGTTAAAAAAACAAACAACAAAAAAAAAAACAACGCAGCCCCGGTGGCGCAGCGGTTTGGCGCCGCCTGCAGCCTGGGGTGTGATCCTGGAGACTTGGGATCGAGTCCCACATCGGGCTCCCTGAGTGGAGCCTGCTTCTCCCTCTGTGTCTCTGCCCCTCTCTCTGTGTGTCTATGAATAAAAAAAACAAAATCTTAAAAAAAAAAAGACCAAATATTCAGTCAGGTGAAGGAGGGAGAAATGGAGAAGAACCACTCAGGCAAAGGGAACGGCACACTCAGAAGTTGTGAAGCACGAAGTAGTACCCTGTGGTCAAGGAACAGGCAGAAAGCCTATATGTGGCTGGAGCCCAGTCAGCCGAAGGGGTTCAAGACCAGGCTGGCGTCAGATGACACAATGCCTTGTAGCCATGTTACAGAATTGGAACTTCATCACGAAAATGAAGAGAAATCGGGGATCCCTGGGTGGCTCAGCGGTTTAGCTCCTGCCTTTGGCCCGGGGTGCGATCCTGGAGTCCGGGGATCCAGTCCCACGTCGGGCTCCTGGCATGGAGCCTGCTTCTCCCTCCTCCTGTGTCTCTGCCTCTCTCTCTCTCTCTATGTCTATCATGAATAAATAAGTAAATAAATCTTAAAAAATAAAATGAAGATAAATCATTGAATAGCAGAGGACTGATGCAATTGGTAACTTTTACTTTTTATTTTATTTACTTATTCATGAGAGAGAGAGAGAGCCAGAGACATAGGCAGAGGGAGAAGCAGGCTCCATGCAAGGGAGCCTGATGAAGGACTCAATCTCAGGACTCCAGGATCATGCCCTGAGCCAAAGGTAGACACTAAACCGCTGAGCCACCCAGGGATCCCATGATTGGTAACTTCTAGGGACAATGGAGTTGGGGTGGTAGGGAAAGGCTGAAGGAGAGAGCTCTTGGGAGTTATTGTTGGAGTCTGGATGAGAGTTGATGATGGGTTAAGAGAAGTAGAGGTGGTGGGAAGCAGGGAGATTCAACATAGGGTTTGGTGGTGGAAATGACAGGAACTGGTTATGAGGGATAAAGGAGACCCAGTGAGTCAAGGACACACTTAAGCTTCTGGTGCAAGCAACCAGGTGGGGTGTGGTGGCAGTTACTCAAGGTGGGAAGCACTGGGGGAGAGGCCGATCTGGGGACCTATTAGGTGTGAGATGGTGTGAGCAGAGCTGGTGCAAAGTCTACTGAAATTGTGGAATGCTGTTAGAGGTCTCTCTTCTTCTCTACCGGTTCCCCTTCCCTCCTTCCAAATATTGGTCCCTTTCTTTTTCTTTTTTTAAGATTTTATTTATTTATTCATGAGAGACAGAGAGAGGGAGAGGGTGGCAGAGGGAGAAGGAGGCTCCCCACGGAACAGGGAATCTGATGCAGGACTCGATCCCAGGACCCTGGGATCATGACATGAGCCGAAGGCAGACGCTCTCCCACTGAGCCACCCAGGCGTCCCAATATTGGTTCCTTTCTGTCTTGTAACATCGCCTTATTCTTTCAGTTTTCCATGTAGTGTGTGGAAGATGAATATTTTTTTTTCTTTTTTTTTTTTTTAATTTTTATTTATTTATGATAGTCACAGAGAGAGAGAGAGAGAGAGAGGCAGAGACACAGGCGGAGGGAGAAGCAGGCTCCATGCACCGGGAGCCTGATGTGGGATTCGATCCCGGGTCTCCAGGATCGCGCCCTGGGCCAAAGGCAGGCGCCAAACCGCTGCGCCACCCAGGGATCCCCGAATATTTTTGAGGTCATATCCTTCTAACTCTGGATCCAATAGGAAAGAGAGCTTCCCTTCATATCCAATTCAGAAAGTTTTAGGGAAGGACTCCAGTTGGCTCAATGTAGGACACATCCTGCTTCTTAGCTAGCAGTCAAGAGAATGTACTGGTCCAACTTGGGTCCCATGTCTCCCATGTTTGTTTTTTTGTGGAGAGAAGAAGACAGAATACTGTCCTTGATAACCTCATCAGGAATGGGGGGGGCTGAGGGGTGGAGGAGCTGGGGGTGGATGGTAGGCAGGAGCAGTTTCCCAAGTGGAAGAGACAGTGCCTCGCTGTCAGAACTAACAGATGTTTCCTACGTTCTAAACCTTCAGTGTTTCATTCTACCATCTTACAGATGGGTGGAAGCCCAAGTCAATCCTGAACTAATACTGTTGTCTAAAGGAAGAATTTTCCAACTCTGAGTTGATAGGGTAGTTGAGGGACTGACCGTGATGATGAACGTAGTGTAACTTTGGACAATAAAAACAACAGATTTGTGAAACATTTGAAAAAAGGAAAAGCATCCATTATTTCACACAGACACGTTTCCATTTTATGCATTCCGTTCCTACCTTAATCCTTAAGCATATATCTTTTTAAAAAATGTATGCGGGCAGCCCGGGTGGCTCAGCGGTTTAGCGCCGCCTTTGGCCCAGGGCCTGATCCTGGAGATCCAGGATCGAGTTCCGCATTGGGCTCCATGTATGCATTTGCGGCACCTGAGTGGTTCAGTGGGTTAAGCGGCTGCCTTTGGCTCAGGTCATGATGTCAAGATCTTGGAATTGAGCCTCACATCAGGGGCTCCCTGCTCCAAGGGGAGCCTGCTTCTCCTTTTCCCTCTTCCTGCTGCTCCACCTGCTTATGCTCCTGTGCTCTCTCTCTCAAATAAACAAAATCCTTAAAAATAGTATGCATTTATACATTGTGTCTTGAATACCAAGCAATTTTTTCAGTTTTAATTCATTTGTTTAAATATCAATATTCACATAAAATAATTTGAATATGCACATTTTTTGCCTTGGCTTTACTGGGAAACATGAAGGATCAGCTGGTACACTGTATTGGCAAATATTCAGCCCTTGCCATGGGCATAGTAGCCTGGATAGTAGTAGGGAATACAGACATGACTAAGACCTATTTCTGGCCTTTGAATTCATAATCTCATGATTTTAATTTTTTTTAAAGATTTTATTTATTTATTCATAGAGACAGAGAGAGACAGAGAGAGAGAGGCAGAGAGACACAGGCAGAGGGAGAAGCAGGCATCATGCAGAGAGCCTGACATGGGACTGGATCCAGTGTCTTCAGGATCAGGCCCTGGGCTACAGGCGACGCTAAACCACTGCGCCACGGGGGCTGCCCTCATGATTTTAATTTTAATTAAAGTCTATCTCATTTTGATAAAATTAAAATATTCCTCAAGTGTAACTAAAATAGTTATTAACTGAAAAGAGTCATATGGACATTACAGAATATAAACACAATAAAGTAAAAAAAAATTATACCATATCCTTCTTGCATAAGGATGGGAAAGAAAAAAATGTTGAAAATGAGACCACTATTTTTTTTTTAAGATTAAAAAAAAAGGGGGATCCCTGGGTGGCACAGCGGTTTGGTACCTGCCTTTGGCCCAGGGCGCCATCCTGGAGACCCGGGATCGAATCCCACGTCAGGCTCCCGGTGCATGGAGCCTGCTTCTCCCTCTGCCTGTGTCTCTGCCTCTCTCTCTCTCTGTGACTATCATAAATAAATAAATAATTAATTAATTTAAAAAAAAATTAAAAAAAATAAAAAAAATAAAATAAAATAAAAAATTATTTGGTAGAGAGAAATGAGGGAGCACAGGCAGGGGGAGCGGCAGAGGGAGAGGGAGAAGCAGGCTCTTTGCTGAGCAGGAAGCCCATGCAGGGCTGAATTCCAGGACTCTGGGATCATGACCTGAGCCCAAGGCAGACCCTCAACTGGTGGAGCCCTCCGGGCGCCCTTAATGAGACCACTCGTAAAGACACGCCTCCCTTTAAAATGGAAAGTGGGTGTTCAAAGCAATTCATATTTTGCCCCCAAAGGGGTGTTTCTCCCTCCACTGTCTCCAGCCAGAGCGGTCTAGCAGATATAGAAACATTTTAATCATGGATCCTTTCTCCTCAGAAAAGGTCCGTCACCAAGACACTTGGTACTTGAAGTTTAAGGTTCCCACGTAGGCCCACCCCTGGGCTCTCTGGCTCCGTGGACCCCAGGCTGGACAGGCCTCCAATTCAAGAGTGGGCCTAGCTGCTTCAAAGGTAGCAATGTTCGCAGTTCCACCGCGCAGGAAGACCACGCCCCTAAATGTTTTGCAACCTCGTCCATTTCAGATTTTTCAGGGGTCCTGGGGAACCCGGCCTCACCGAGCATTCCGCCCCGTCTGACCGCTCCCATTTTTAGACACAGACTCGTATGCGGGAGAGACCATTATTTTTACGGGATCTCTGTGCTCCTGGAGCAGCTAGGGACAGGCGGAGGCGCGTTACCGCAGAGCCAGCTTCAACCTCAATCCGGGCCCCGCCCTCCAGGCCACCTCCTCCTCCGAGCCCCCGCCCCGCTCCTCTGGCCCACCCTCCCCGCCCCCGTTCGCTCCACCCCTTCGCTCCGAGAGCCGCTCCGCCGCTACCCAGGACCGCCTTCCACCCGCCCATCTCGTGGCCCCGCCCCGGGACCGCTGGCCCCACCCTTCTCCCGAGGAACCCAATGAGTGTCCCCACGCTCCGCCCAGCCCCCGCCCTGTACGCAGAAGGCCCGCCCCACAGACCGTATTTAGCCAATGGGTGTGCCCGCGCACCCCGGGCCCCGCCCACAACAGGCCCCGCCCCGGCGCCCCGCCCTCGCCCCGCCCCTTCCCCCAGGGCCTTGCGGTGGCCGCGCCTCCGCCGCCCTCGCGGAGCCAGATGCCGCCCCCTCCGCCGGTCCCTCCCCCGGCGGCCTGGCGCCTCCCTCCCTCCCCGCCGCGGTGACTCACGGAGCGGGAGGCGGAGGCTCAGGCGGCCGCTCCCGCTACTGCTGCTGCTGCTGTTGCTGTTGCTGCTGCTCCTGCTCCAGCTCCTGCTGCCACCGCCGCCGCCGCAGTTGCTCGGGCTGAGCGCGCCCCGGAACAGGCCGCCGCGCGCCGCGCACGGACCCGCAGCCCCCGCCGGCCCGGCCGGGTCGGGCGGCCCAGGTAAGCGCCGAGGCCGGCCCCGCGCCCACAGCGCCCGGGCCCGCGCAGCGCTGGAGCTCGGGGGAGCCACCGGCCCTTTGTCTCCCGGGGAGGGGCCGCGGAGGGCGCCCCCGACCCCTCTCGGACCCGCCGGCTGGCCCCCGGCGCGGCGCCCTGGTCTGGGCCGGGCCTCCCAGCCCCGCCTGGTCGCCGCCGCCGCCCGCCGCCTGCCGCTCGCGGCCCAGACCCCGCCGCAGACCACCCTCCGGCCGTCCTCACCTTCGCCCAGGGGTCGCCTCCACAGGTGTCCGAGCCACCCACTCTGTTGTCCACCGCACCGCGTCGGCGTGGTTGTCACCGTCCGTCCGTCGCACTCCGGGTGCCGTGCCCTCCTGACTCTCCCCTCACCTGCTCCCCGCGCTCAGCATCCCGGCCCTCTGGTGAGAGCCCCTCCATATTTCCCCAAACTAAATGCTGCCAAGGTTTGGCCACTGGGCCGCCCTTCCTCCCTCTTGTGTGACTGAACTGTCGCTTCCCCATTCCGCCTCTCCTGATGAGTATTCGTGGAAGGCAGGCACATGTTTCACCTGTATGATGGGTGTGTACATGTGAGCCTGCAAAATGAACCACTGGGAGCCCCATACTGCACTTGTCACCTCCTTTTCATCGCCCCCCACCCAACCACCTTTCTTAGTTTTGAACTTGGTAACCGAGGCACATAGCTAGGTCTGGATACCCGACTTCTGTTAGGCCCCACATGCCTCCCTCTATCTTGTGTGCTGAACTTGTCTGAGCAGTACTTGCTGTCAGGTTAGCCCCTGGGAAGGCTGAGGAGGCTTACATTGGCAGCAAATCAAGAGTTTTATGAATAATGAGATGTGTGGCTTGCAGCACCTCCTATCTGAGAATCTAAGTATGCTATAGCTGTTAATTATTTTGTCTCCTGTCACTCAGAGAACTTAGGGAAGTGTGCCTGGCTGACTGCTGGGTAAATTGAGGCATGGGGTGTGTCCTGAGGTTTTGTTCCCAAGTACCTTAGATCTTAGCTCCTTGCTGCAACTCCTGGGCTCTTGTTCCTGGTCTTAGACCTTAAATGATACTCATCTTTTGGGCCATTAAAGTGTCCAGAGATACTAGTTTCCTTTGATTTAAAGCAGGACTTTGAATCGTAAAAAAGGTGCTGGCTTTTTTTGTTTTCATTTGTTTTTATTGAAGTTCAATTTGCCAACATACAGTATAACACCCAACGCTCATCCCATCGATGCTGGCTTTTAAATGTCGGTGTGTCATTCACGGTTTTCTGGTGGAGTTAGTGGGCCTGGTAAATACAAGTTGCCTTATAACGTGGAGACTCATCCATTCAGTGGTGTAAGTGCTTACTATGTGACAGGTGCCATGCCAAGCACTGGGACTCCCATGGTGAAGACAGACACAGCCCCCTGCCCTCCTGAAGCTGACATTTGAAAGAGGAGAGAGTAAACAAATAAGCAGACAAAATCATTTCAGGAGTGTTAAGTGCTCTGCAGAACCGGTTTGGATTTTATTCCAAGTGCAGTTAGAAGTTGTTAGAGGATTTTAAGTGGAGAGGTGATAGATAAGATCTAAGTTTTCAAAGATCGTTCTGGGTGCTGTATAGAGACTGGATTGTAAGGCGCAAAGGTAGAAGCAGGGATGCCAGTTAGGAGATAGATCACTGTAGCTTCTGGGCAAGAGATGATAGTGGCTTGGGGGACCAGGGTGGTAGCGGTAAAAGTGAAGAGGTGGAACCAGTCTCCTCCCCCTGGGAGAGGCTGAGAGCTGTAAAGTTAAACTACAGGGAATACTGACTCAGATTTACAGACAATTTCTAGATCAGGTTTAGCTCAGCTAGCCTTACTCAGCACCTATTGTGAGCTAGATACTGTGGTAGACTTCAGGGATACAGAATAAAACAAGGTGAATAGGGAGTGGTTCCTTTTTTTTTTTTTTTTTAAGATTTTATTTATTCATTCATGAGAGACAGAGGGAGAGAGGCAGAGACACAGGCAGAGGGAGAAGCAGGCTCCCCAGGAGGAGCCCAATGTGGGACTCGATCCCAGATCCCAGGATCATGCCCTGAGCCAAAGGCAGATGCTCAACCACTGAGCCACCCAGGCGTCCCTAGGAAGTGGTTTCTATATTATAACAATGTGCTCACAGAAAGGTCACCCTCTCCTTGATGGACGAGAGTTTGTGGGTTTAAAAACCAGTTAGATGGAGGAGCACAGAACACACTGGGTTTCATTCCCATATCCAGTTGCATTACTTAAACGAGAACATTATTATTGCCCTGCCGATGCTGTAAGATGTTGTTCAAAGAAATTGGGACTGTTCTCATGGTAGATGAGAGAACCAGTCAGTGGCCATGCACTTGAAATATTAACCAGAATAAAACTTGATTTCTGTGCTGCTCCAAATCTGTGCTGTCAGAACATGTCAGAGCCAGGGGGTTGTGTAGACCAGCCCCCTCTTTTCTGGATAGGCACCTGTGGCCCCTAGAGGCTAAGTAACTCTTGAAATCCCATAGCACTTTGTATATTTTTTAATGGCACCTGTCAATTTTGACCTCTGTTTCAGCTCCAGTGTACCAGTATGACTCAAAGCTTTCTGAGGCTAGGATCTCTAGATTCATTTTGCATCCATTACAATGTTGAGGTCAGTGTCCTGCACATAAAAACAAAAACAAAAACGAAAACAAAAAACTCATCAATTATCAGTTGACTCTTCTGAGTGTCTCAGCACCTAAAACTAGAAGCCAGGAATCCTGGCCCTGGCCCTGTCCCTCATCAGACCACACTTCCCTGCAGATCCCTCTTCATCCAGGGTGCAGTACAGTGGTAAAGCCAGCAGTCTCTACCTCACTGAGTTCACAGAGCAGGGCAGCCCTCCCATGATGGATCTCTTCTCTCTCCAGCCCTGCCTCCAGAGAACAGCTGTGGGGGGCGCTGACCCAGTAGTTATTTGACACTCAGCAAAGATGAAGTGTAACTCTTCATCAGAGCATGGACTTTGTACCAAGACTATCTGGGTTTGGATCTTGGTTTCTGCCATTATGAGCTCCTTGACCTTCAGCAAGTAACTTAACCTCCCTGTGCCATAGCTTCCCCATCTGTAAAATACTAATACTTCCTTCAGGGATGTGTTTGGGAAGATTGAATTAGTAATACCTATCAGATGCTTAGAACAGCACCCAGCACTTTGTTGAAGTAGTAGTTATTACTCTATTCTTATTTGTTTCTTATCTGCCACCAGAATTTAAGCTTTTTGAAGACAGAGATTTTGCCCTTTTTTTTTTTTTTTGTCTACTGTTGTAGTCCAGTAGGCACTCAGTAAATATTTGTTAAATTGAATGACTTATTGAACACCTACTATAAAGAATCAAGAACAAGATCACCAGGTTGCATGGTCTAATGAGATTATATTTTGTTGGGAGAGACAAGCAGTAAATAGGTAAACAAAATGCAGGAAGGTGAAAAGAGATACAAGGAGAAATGAAACAGGGTACTAAGATGGAGATGACTGGGATAGGGGTTAGGATCAGAACTCTAGCTAGCTCTCAGGAGATGACTTTGAATGGGGACCTGGCTGATGAGTAGAGGGGACAGCGGGGAGGCATAAGTACCATAAGTGGTGCTGGAGCATGGTGAGCAAAGAGATGACAGGGGCCAGATCTGTGGCCATGGTGAGGAGTTTGAATTTTACCCCTCAATTCTGAACAATAGGAAGTCACTGCATGAGAACTCTTCCTTGAGGGTCCATGCCAGGAGAAAGAGCAGGGTGCGAGGAAGAGCAGTGAGTGGGTACTCCTTGTTCTGGGAAGGCTTTTGGAGGCCAGCAGGCTAGTAGTGTTGACTTTATTCCTATCAGGTTCCTCATTTCTCTGGCCTAGGGTACCCAGGAGATGCAGGAGCCATCAGCTAGGTTAACAAAGGCCCTGTCTGTGTGTCCTGCAGATTCCCGTGAGCCTTCTTCTCCCCCTGAGAATGAGAGTAATCAGTTTCTCGAGTTGAATGAACAAGCATTGCCAGCTCTTAGCATCTTGCCTTATACAAGAGTGGCATGTCTTGGGTTCTCTGCGCCGCTCTGTATTGGAGTTAAAGCAAATGGAGTTTTGCTACTGATTTTTGTGTGCATCAGGGATGGCCATACACATATATGTCACAGTGTTTTTGTTGAAGGTATTCTGAGATTGGATAGCTCTCCTCCCCCCAGCCCACCACCACCTCTCTTCCAGCCCCCTGCTGAGTATCACTTGGCCCCCTATAGTGGGCCCAGCCACCCATGAATACCTCCTGTTTGGTCAGGAACACGGTGGTACCTAGAAAGCATTGACTGTCTTTGGTCTGAGCCGAGTGCAGTTTGAGAAGCTCAGCAGAACATCAGAGAAATGGTATTTAGAACCCAGGGCTTCAGCTGGTCAGGAATCCAGAGTTAGACTTCTTAAACTGGGTGCTGTTGGCCAGCTTCTCATTCAGGCATGCCCCCTGCCAGTTGGTGTTCGCGATGCCACTTGCTCTGCTCACCTTGTGAGGCCCATACAAGTCAGTGGGAATCTAAACTTGGTGTTGCAGGTCACCTTCAGGCTCATGGGACATTTCATTGGCAGAATCCAAAATGCCTGTTAGTTGTATGTCCTCTGTAGCCTTGTAAAAACCAAACCCAGAGTGGGTGCAACCCTTTTCTCAAGTAACTTTTTTTCCCCCAGTGAGAGTGCCGCCTGCTCATCGAGAAAATGAATGAAAACGGCATTTTACATACATTGTCTCCTTTAATCCTCACCCTAGTTTCAGAGATAGCACCATTAGTACCATTTTACATATTCAGGAGCTGAGGCCTATAAAGATTAAGTAATTTGTTAGAGATCAAGCTAGTTAGGAACAGAGTCAGGATTGAAACCCAGGCAGTATGTCTCCTGGTCACGAGCCCCATGTTAGAGACTGCTTCTCAGCAGAACAGTAGAGAAGAGAAAGATCTCTCTTAAGCCCAGTGTGGGTGACACTGTTAGTGTGGCCAGAGTTAGCTGAGTGGCTGCTGCAAAGGGTTTGAATTCTACGCCCTTTCCCTGTCTCATCCGACCTTGGGCAAGCTAATTAACCTCACTTGGCCTTACTTTCCCCAACTGTAAATGGGGATAATGATACTTATACCTTCATAGCTCCCAGGGGCATGTGATGTTTGAGCCAAAGTGCTTTTGAACTTCTTTTATGAAAGGGCTCTGAGCACCAATTGCTGTTATACTTGGTTATTAAAGACCTATTATGCCCTGATCCTCCACAAAGCCTTGTTAAAAGGGGAAGACAACAGTCCCCAGAGGGAGAGAGGTGTCCTTCTGGGGTGGACACAGCTGGACCAAAGCATTGTCTTCCTCCTTCTGAAGTTTCTTAAGGATTGAGGGTCATGACTGTTTCTCCATTTTTCCTGGTCATGTACTGTATAAGCTTCTGTGAGCAGGTCTGTATACTATGCCTCATAATATGGTTGAGGACTACTGATGGCAAAGCAAAGAAGGGGAATGAAGGGCTTGGTTTCTAATCCTGGCTATGATGTTTTTATAAGACAAACCAAGAACACAGAGATACCAAGCTGTGATGGCTGTCTTCCATTCGTCCTTCCTTCCTACCCTCCTTCCCTCTATTGATTCACTGATTCAATTAATAAATATTTACAGAGCTTTTATTTGTATTTATTTTTTAAAGATTATTTATTTATTTATTCATAGAGACACACACACACACAGAGAGGCAGAGACACAGGCAGAGGGAGAAGCAGGCACCATGCAGAAAGCCTGACGTGGGACTCGATCCAGGGTCTCCAGGATCATGCCCTAGGCTGCAGGCGGCGCTAAACCGTTGTGCCACCGGGGCTGCCCTACAGAGCTTTTATTAGGATCTAGGCTCCACCAAGCATTGGGAATATTGTAATGAGCAGAGTAAAAATAGTTCTTCCCCATGCAAAGCTTATAGTCTAGGGCCAAGAGACATATTATCTATATGGAGTCATGTGAATAAAGAATGTTTTGAACTCTTAGGGAAGAGTCATATATATATGTGTGTGTGTGTGTGTGTGTATGTGTGTGTATGTGTGTGTATATGTGTGTGTATATATATAAAATTTCCAGGTATACACATTGGCTTCTGTGGGTACCTGCCCTAGGTGGGCATTAAGGTGGAGGACTGTGTTTAGCTTCCCAGTAGGGCAAGGAAAGAGTTAATAGGTTAGAGCCCTTCTATGTCATACATAACAAAAGCTGCACTTGGTGTGGGCAGTAAGAAATCCTTGCCACTTCAAGTCTTAAGCTTTGTTACTTGAGTTCAAGTCAGGAGAGAATGATCATAGGCTCTTCTGAAAGTTTTTTGAATTTATGCCACCAAACTGGTGTCTTTCTTAAGAAATGACCACCAGACCTTGTCTGTCCAGAATTCTCTCCCTGCCTGTCAGATCTCCCTCTGCCAACTCTGGAAAGCAGGCAACATAGTAGCAGGTGGTCTGTGGGGCCAGCTGCTTGGTGCTCTCCAGCATGCCCACGGGGTTCCTGAGGGAACTGGTACCTGTGGACACCGTGTGGGGTCAGTATATTCACAGCAGGGTGGGAGGGCTATCTCTTCCCCATCTTCCCAGCATTGGCCTCAGGATCCCTTTGAAGAGTGAGGTCAGGGAGGCCCAGCAGGTCATGGGAAAGCACACAGTGTTCTTCCTCTGTCCCTCCAGCAGGGCTGGGGTGGAGGGGGCAAAGGGCTGGCACAGGCATCTGCCCATATTCAGAGTGAGAGGAAGACCCAGGACAGCATACACCTGAGTGATGTTATTCTCACCCAGCCCCTGACATGTCCCTGCCTTCCTGGTGCTGATCAACTGCCCCTGCGGTCTGGAGGCTCATCATCATTTGTTGCTGGATCAGGAGGAAACGGCCTGCACGGCAAGAAGACCAGGTTACTCAGTGCCCCTGGACTCCTTTAAGCGTGGTCGGAGCCCACAGTGACGTTGGTTCAGCTGGGAGAATGTGACCCATTTCCATGTCCTCTCCCACGTGGAGACCTGGGTGGGAGGCTTTTGGAGACCAGCTCCAATTAAGGGTTTTTCAAGCTCGAGTATCTCCTGAGTATCCCACCCACATGTTTCCTGCTGCTGGAATCCTGTGGTCCGTGCCCCTGAGCTGAATAACAGCTCCAAGACAGATGAAGTTACTTCTGCGTCATCCTGCAGTCCTAGATTCAGCAAGCGGGGCTTCCTGTGGGGATCAGGATCCCAGTAGTTTCAAACACCTTTCCCAATATGGGGCCCACCCTTTTTCTTCCTGCTAAATCCCCAGGCAAACCAGAGACCCTGTTTCCAAGGACATGGGTTAACCTTGACACCCTCACCTTTCCCCCACCAGACCAACGCCTCACAGGCCCCTTCTCCAGACAGCCCTGGCTTCCCACAGACCCATCCTGACCCTCATCTCATAGAATGTTCTGCTGTAGAATATGAACTGAAACGTGTTTCAGACCTTCCAGGTTTTTCTATTCTCTTTAGGTAGAGAATACTTGAATGATTTTCTCTTTGTAATTTTGGTTCTCCTGAGAGGGTAGGGGGTGGAAGAAGGCTGATTTATAGCCATGAAGATGTGAATACTACCAAGATCATTTGGGGATTTTAAATGGGTAAAGTAGTAGTTCTGAGCCCCTGGTGATCCAATCAGATTTATGAAGATGGGAGGAAAAGATAGTAGGGAAACTGCCAAGGTCAGCTCGGGTAGGCCACAATCTCAGACCTGTGTGAGGACCGTTGCTAATCAGGTGTTTACCTTCCCAACTGAGGCACAGGGGCCAACCCCTACCCCCGTCTGTTCCTGCTCTTGCAACCTCCTGGTGGCCTCTCAAGACACATGGCATTCCTCTGGCGGATCGCTGGAGTTGCAGGAAGATGGGGTGCTGGCGATTTTGGGGAGGGGTCTGTAAGCCAGCAGGCTAGCTATGGGGGTGTCTCTCCAGGGCCTGGGCTCTGCTTTCCTGCACAGAGCAGCCTTCTGGAGCTTATGGCAGAGCGGAGTTGGCCAGAACAAGTGCACAGTCCTTCTTCCCCGCCAAGGTGAAGCTGCCACTCCACCTGAGAGGCAGCGTGCACCCATTGCCTCACGTTTTCCACAGGTGTTGGCTGCCCTGTGGCCGTCTCCTAGGGAGAGTAGAGGTTTGTTAGGCCTGAGAGCCATGACAGAGGAGCTTAAATGCTCACCACCAAGCACTGCCTGGACTGATGGGACCACCCAGAGGAAGAGCTCTCTCTTACTCTTGTAATGTAATGGGGTCTTGTAATGGGGTCTTTTGACCCCATTACACTTCCTTTAAAAAATATCATTCATCTCTTTTGGACCAGGTAATCCAGACATAGTATAGGATTTAAAAAGTTATGTAGTCTTCCTTCCTGGCTTCCTGGTCCCAAAAGAGACCTCTGTCAGACAGTGTCCTGAGCATCTTAGCCAGAGATACTCTACACGTGTACACATGTACATGTATGATCACACACACATGCCTGACATGCACTATATGTTTTCACGCTATAATATGTTCTGCATCTTGTTTTTTTCCCTTCACAATAAGTACTGGAACTCATTCTATTCCAAGACCATCATTATTGTCATCATTCAGCTAATACCTCTTGAGCACTTCCTGTGTGCTAGGTATTGTGGTTTTTTTGTTTGTTTGTTTGTTTTGTTTTAAGTAGGCTCCATGTCCAACTTGGGGCTTGAACTCATGACCTTGAGATCAAATTCACATGCTAGAGGGGGCACCTGGGTGGCTAAGTCAGTTGGGCATCTGCCTTGGATTCAAGCCATGATCCTGGGTCCTGGGATCGAGCCCTGCATCTTGCTCCCTACTCATCAGGAGTCTGCTTCTCCCTCTCCCTCTGCCCCTCCCCCCCAACTTGTGCACATATATACACTCTCTTTCTCAAATAAATAAATAATCTTTTTTAAAAAAGAGTCACATGCTAGATGCCCCATGTGTGCTGAGTATGGTTAAAAGTGCTTTATTTATATTACTCATTTACTCCTCACAAAATTCCTGTGAAGTAAGTACTGTTATTGTCTGCAGTTTGCAGATGAGTAAACTGAGGCATGGAGAGGTTATGTTACTTATCTAAAGTCATTAGAACATCTCACTCATTTTAATGGTTCTATGGCATTCCTTTTATTGATTATGTTTTAATTTCTTTTTTTTTTAATTTTTTTTTAATTTCTTTTTTTTAAGATTTTATTTATTTATTCATTAGAGACAGAGAGAGAGAGAGAGAGGCAGAGACATAGGCAGAGGGAGAATCAGGCTCTATCCACAGAACTCGATGTGGGACTCGTTCTCGGGACTCCAGGATCACACCCTGAGCCAAAGGCAGATGCTTAACCACTGAGCCACCCAGGCGTCCCTCATATTTTAATTTCTTAAAAGCAGTCTCCTTAAAAGCATGAGCATTTAAGTTTTCTATCTTTTAGTTTTACTATTCTAAGTTTCACTATTAATGAGGAATATTCTGATACATGTAATTTTATGCATGAAAGGTATCTGTAGGATAAATTCTAGCTGAATTGCCAGAGCAAAGAGTGCAGCTCTTGACAGAAGTTGTCAAACTTTTTTATTGTTGCTAATCAGATAGATAAGTTAGAAGGAGTATGTCATTGTAATTTTAATTTGCATTTTCCTTATGAAGAAATAGAGGAAATTTTTATTTCATAGCTTTAAGAGCCATTTATGAGCAATACGTTATACTGTTTGTTCATTTCTTTCTTGAGCTGGCAGTCTTTTCTTATTGATCTACAGGTGTTCTTTATTTATTAAGAAAATTTATCATATGGCTGTGATATACATTATACAAATTTCAACAATTTTTTTTTTTTAATGATAGTCACACACACACAGAGAGAGAGAGAGAGATCGAGAGGCAGAGACACAGGCAGAGGGAGAAGCAGGCTCCATGCACCGGGAGCCTGACGTGGGACTCCATCCTGGGTCTCCAGGATCGCGCCCTGGGCCAAAGGCAGGCGCCAAACTGCTGTGCCACCCAGGGATCCCCTAAATTTCAACAATTTGTCATTATTCTTTTGAGTATATATTTCTATGCACAGAGTTTTAATTTTTATATGATCAGATTTTTTTTGAAGATTTTGTCTATTCAGGAGAGACACAGCAAGAGAGAGAGAGACAGACAGAGACATAGGCAGAGGGAGAAGCAGGCTCCATGCAGGGAGCTGAATGTGGGACTCAGTTCCCGGTCTCCAGGATCAGGCCCTGGGCTGAAGGCGGCGCTAAACTGCTGAACCACCTGGGCTACCCACAATCAGATTTTTAAATCGTTTATAATGTTTAGGTTTCATTTCATACTATTCTCTTGTCCCACTGTTTTCTTGCATTTTTGTGCAGTATGCTCTCTATTTTAGATATCTAAAACTTTGCTCCACAGCTAAGGAATCAAATCTGGCATCACCAAAAAGGGGGAGAACCAGTATTGGGTGCCTCTCCTGGAGTGTCAGCAACAGCTATGATAGCTTCTTGCCAACCAGTTAGCCTTATTCTAATTCTAGATGACAGGCAAATCCAGATTGTGGGATGTCCTAAATACAACATTCCTGGACTCTAAAAAATGTTCATGTGGGCAGCCTGGGTGGCTCAGTGGTTTAGTGCCGCCTTCAGCCCAGGGCCTGATCCTGGAGTCTCAGGGTCAAGTCCAGCATCGGGCTCCCTGCATGGAGCCTGCTTCTCCCTCTGCCTGTGTCTCTGACTCTTTCTCTCTGTGTCTCTCATGAATAAATAAATAAATAAATAAATAAATAAATAAATAAATAAATAAATAAATAAATAAATAAATAAAATCTTTAAAATATGAATAAATAAAATTTTTAAATGTTCATGTTGTGATACACAAGATCTGGTGGACCATTCCAGGCTAAGGGAGGTGAATGAGCATGGGGATTGAATGCACTTGAGATCCTCCATTGGATTCTGGATGAAAACCAGTGACAGCCAGAGTGCCTGGCCTCAGTGGAGTGTGCGATTCTTGATCTCCAGGTCATGAGTTCAAGCCCCACGTTGGGTGTAAGGATTACTTAAAAATAAAATCTTAACAAAACAAAACAGGGACGCCTGGGTGGCTCAGTGGTTGAGGCTTTGTCTTCGGCTCAGGTCGTGATCCTGGGGTCCTGGGATCAAGTGCTGCATCAGGCTCCTCGCAGGGAGCCCGCTTTTCCCTCTGCCTGTGTCTCTGCCTCTTTCTCTGTTTCTTTCCTGAATAAATAAATAAAATCTTTAAAAAAAAAAAAAAAAAGAACAAAACCAGTGATAGCCAAAGTGAGGGGTAGGGGGGCTGGGGAAACTCGGATGTGGGTGTACATCAGAGAATTCTACTGGGTCAATATGAAATTCCTTGGAGGTGCAAATAGTGTCCCGGTTCTATGTGGGAGGATGGCCTTAGGAGACGGTGATGAGACATTTAGCAAAGTATCATGATGTCCATGACTTACTTTCAAATGGCTCAGGAAGAAAATCAGGGTATACACCCCCATATGCCCACAACATGGAGAGGCATGAGACAAATGTGGCAAAATGTTAGCGAGCAGTGACTCTAGGGGCAGGGTATTAGGATGTTCCCTGTACTAATCTTTCAGCTTTTCCGTGGCTTTGAAATTTTTTCACAATAAAAAGGTGAGGAGAAAAAAAAAACCAACTTTGTTCCATCTGGAATCTATTTTGGTCTGGTTCCCTTGGCTTTGCCCGGCGCTCCTGGGTTAGCGTCCTGGATTTCTGGCTACTTTCCTCTTCTCTTCCAGCATGCACAGTTGTCTATTTCTCTTTCTCTTAGGAACCTCTTTTTTGAGTGAGTTATTCTTTTTCGGAGTTGGAAATTTTTATGACCTAGTATCTTTCTGGCAGACTTGTGTGACTTTTCTAGAAGCAGGTGAGAACTATTGCGTGTTGGTGCTGGTAATTGTATTTTGTTTCTACATTGTATTATGTGCTCCAAGTATATTTATAGGAAGTTTAGTTCTCCGAGACGGAAAGTCTCAATTCTTGAGAATACCATCAAACTAGTATGTAGTGTCATTAATCTCTCTCTCCACAAACCTTGATAGTAGTTTTCTCTTCTCAGCTGAGAGTTCTTGCAAGAGGCCAGGTTCCGCTTGCATTATGTGGCTATGGACTTGTAAAAGACTCCTGTGTCTCATTTTATGAAATGTGACAGCCTTGGGTGAGTAGCTGGCTGTAAAACCAGGAGTCTTTTTTGCCAGGGGAGTGGTAACAAGCCAGTTCTGCTGGGAGCTTCTGCTTGGTGACTAATGGTTCTGTGGCTTTGGGAATGAAGGATGTCATTACAAATGGATGGTGGGGATTTGGCCGCTGAACTGGATTATCTGGGTGTGTCTGGCCTGGATGTTTATGCCTACACCCATAGGGAATGGGGACAGTTTCTTTCTCAGAGCCCTGACATGGGCCCCAGCATCCTGCAGTCCGTTATGGTCCTGAGTTCTGAGCTTCTCTCTGGTGGCCCTGGCCCAGAGCCAACCCTCTAGGTAACTGTGGCTGGGTTCCTGCTGCTTTCCCACCTCCAGGGAGCGCCTGTATTTTCCTGGGCCATCCCTCATCCCTCCGGCCACCAGCACGTGGGCTGGGGTTTTGTGGCCCATCAAGGAGTTCTCACCTTCATGGTAACCTCTCCCTCTCCACCACCTGGAGTTGATGTAATAACAGCATGTAAATTCTGGAGTTGTCTTTGTTTAAAATATTTTTGTTTTTGTCTATCAGCTTGTTAAACATTTAGGGAGGGAGGAAACTAAATTTTCATAGCCTCTTGGGAGGAGGTTTCCTCTTTCCTTGGATTATTTTTTTGTTCAGAGGTAGCTGGAGAGAAAGGAGAGGGGAGGTCACCGTCTGTGTCATAGAGCAGAAGTAGTTATCTAAACAAACAGTGTGGCTTATGGGATGTGCGGGTAGACTGAATCCTTGCGATTTGTAGCGATGGCATGAGTATGATTTTGAGGTAAACAAACATACCTGTTTTATGCAAATTAACCCATAAAGAGGGGGCTGTAATCCTAAAACCTTTTTTTTCAAGATTTTTAAATTTATTTATTTGAGAGAAAGAGAGAGAGAAAGCACAAGCACACAGAAGGAGAGGAAGAAACAGGCTCCTTCTCTAGGCTCTTGAGTAGAGAGCCCGATGTGGGGCTCAATCCAGGACCCTGAGATCATGACGTAAGGCAAAGGCAGGTGCTTAACTGACTGAGCCACCCAGATGCCCCCTAAAACTTCTTTTCTCTTTTTTATTTTTTATTTTTACTTACTCATGAGTGAGGGCTCCCTGTGGGGAGCCTCATGCAGGACTCAATCCCAGGACCCCAAGATCATGCCCTAAACCAAAGGCAAATGCTCAACCACTGAGCCACCCAGGCTCTCTCTCTAAAACTTACTTTCTTAAGAGTTTATAGGAAGAATTTTCACCCAGGAGGGCATGCTTTGAGCCTCCCAGCTGGATCCCAAAGAGAGTCATCCCCAGAGCTGGGTGGTGAGGACTGGCTGGCTCTGGAGGCACAACCAGAGGACTGAGACTTCGCCCTGTAGGCGACCCCATTGATTTAATGACCTAATTCTCGCAACAGGAAGTTGGAGGCCTTCCTGGCCCTGGGGTTCTGAGGGGATGCAGTGAACTCATTCAGGAAGCTTATTTATTTGAACCAATTCTAAGGGACTTTAATGGAGGGAAAGGATGGAGGGAGAGCTAAGGCAGAGAGAGAAGAGCCAGAGCAGCCAGTGTGGGGAGGGGAGTACTGGGCCGGGGCCATGCCTGGGCCTGCCTCTGAGAATGAGGCTTGTCCCTGCCATTACCAGAGCAGTGTGAACGTGTACATAGGTTTCTGAGTGAAGGGACTTTATGCAACTCCTGTTAAATAAATAGCACTGGCAGTCTTTCCTCTTCCTCTTAGAAAAAAAATCTTTTTAATTTACCAATTTAATTAAAAATTTTAAATGATGACCCTCCAGTGGACATAGCTGTGGGTGGTGAGGTTGACAGAACTTTCACTGGTTGAAATTTTCATTCTGGCCTCCTTCTCTGGTGGTGACACAAGGCCTGTGAAACCTCCTGGCCAGGTCCTTCTCCAGGATTACTAAGCCTAAGGTAGATTGGATTTTTGTCCTCCAGGAGACTGACCAGCAATGCAAAGTAAGTTTTCCGTTGGTTGGGGGTGGGTTGTCAGCAAACAGGGAGCATCTCAGAGGTCGATCCAGGTCACAGGAGAGGGAAAGGGTCCTTCTGTCACCAGCTTGCACCTGGGTGGGGGTGATGGGGGTGGCTCCGACACAGCCAGGTGTTCAGCCTGCGGTGAGGGTCATCCAGCCTAGGAGGCCTCCTGCCCAGATGGGGACAGAGTGTGCTTGCACCCATTCAAGGGCTGAAGCTTCCAGTTCTTCCACTCACTTATAAATAGACAAGGGCTCTGGAGTCTGTGTTACCCACTCCTGGAAACCTGCCAGAGGCCAAGGGTCATGAATCAGACTGAATCAGAGGAAGACCCGCAGCCGGGTGTTGTAGGTGCGCTTGTTCTTGACTTCAGGTCTCTGGCTCTGGCTTGGCCAGGTTTCAGGGCTCCAGCTGTTCTCTAGGAAGAAAAAAGAATCTTTTAAAATGAGGTCAAAAGATAGCCTTTACCTTGTGTCCTCATCCCCCTCTGGTGCAGAGAGAAAGCCACCACCACCTGCATGTCCCTCTGTCAGTAACTTAGCCCCGACCAGGAGTGTCCCCATTGCTGCCAGAGAAACTTCCTCCGCATTCCTTTCCTGTTTGCATTGTTCTCAGCTGAAATGCGACATGCTGTCAGAGCAGAGCAGGCCCGCCAGGTACTCTTGCTGAGCTCTAAAATGGGGGATTTCACCCAAATCGGGACTTGAAGAGACAGCAATAGCTGAGGGACTTATTTTTCTCAATCAGGCCAAAATCATAGGAAAAGTTTCTTTTTTTCTTTTTTTTTAAATTAATTTATTTTTATTTTTTTAAGATTTTATTTTATTTATTCATGAGAGACACAGAGAGAGGAGCAGAGACATAGGCAGAGGGAGAAGCGGGCTCCCTATGGGGAGCCTGATGTGGGACTCGATCCTGGAACTCCAGGATCATGCCCTGAGCCAAGGAGAGACACTCAACCACTGAACCACCCAGGCATCCCAAGCCAGAAGTTCTAAACAGATGCCTTATATCAGTGCAGTCATATCAACATGATCCAGTCTGTACACACAGGCCCCTTCGAGTCCTCCATGTCTCAGATTCTCTGTGGTGAGGATGTTGAGGCTGGGGATCCTTTGTGGTTCCCAAGTGAATCTCACAGGCTCCCTGAATGTGTTCATTCACAGAACAGAGCCCCATATGTGACTGGCGGCATTATTTCCCCATTCCCAAAATTCGGATTCTTTGGTGCATAGCCCACAGCCTGCAAGCTCTCTGAGGGCCCACAAAAATACTGGAGACTGAAGAAAATGGATCAGCTCCTCCTGAGAGTTATAGAAGAATTGTATTTAATGAGATGTGTGGGTTCATTTGAACGTCCCTGAGAAGGCGGCCTGGGGCCTGTCTGTAGACAGCTTCCAGTTTGGAGGTGGGAGGAGGTGCACAGACACCTGGAGTGCTGTGTCCGGTAGTGCTGCAAGGTGGGAAATGTGGGCAAATGTGAGGCCAGGGCTCAGGGCAGCCCAGAGAAGGTGTTACAGAGCAGAGAACAGTAAGTAGGAAAGGGTATTCGAGGTGGAGGGAGCACAGCTGCTAAGGCCTAGAGGTGTTGAAGGAGCTGGGGTGCACCTGAGGTGACGACTGGCGGGTGTGGGAGCAGGGGCTGCTGCAGGCTCCCCAGGGCATTTGGCACTATCCTGGGCACCTACCCACTAGCATCCTCCCAGCTATGAGGATCAGGAATGTCCCAGGCTTTGCCAGATACCCCCAACTGAGGACCTGTCTCTGCCTGTGTGTGGAGTCGGTGGGGTGTGCGGGGGGTCTTCTCACCTCCTGTCCAGCAGGCAGGTCCTGAAGGAGCTCTCTCTGGGCAAGTCTGTGCCTGTCCTGCAGCCCTTTGTTGTTGTTTGAAGATTGATTGATTTTGAGAAGAGAGACAAAGAGAGTAGGGGAGGGGCAGAGAGAGAGTGAGGGATAATCTCCAGCAGACTCTCCACTGAGTGAGGAGCACAACATGGGGCTCAATCCCACCACCCTAAGATCATGACCTGCCAAAATCAAGAGTCAGCAACCTAACCGACCTAACCAACTGAGCCACCCAGGCACACCCAGGCAGCCCTTTGCTTTATGCAATGTACCCTTGAGTGGCCTTCAAGTGGCCTGGGGCCTTGCTCTGGGGGATGGGAGTCTACCATGGAGGCCCTCCTGATGCTTCCAGGGTCCACCTTCCCAGCCTAACTGTGAGTTTCCATGTGGATGCCTTTCCCATGGTTGTCAGGACAGCAGGGCTGGGTGGCTGTGCTCTGCTTATTGTTGGGTTGTTTTCAATCAGGTCCCATGGATTTGATTTTAATGCTGCAAGAACCTCACCAGAGGGCCTTCATCAGTGGTTCACGACTGGAACAGAATGTGCTGGCTGCGTTGCTGTGAAAGGCAGGTTGTAGCTTAGAGGTGGGAGCTGTGTGTGGGGTGAATTCCAAGAGTTTGGAATCACTCCTGCACCCACGGACCTGCAGCCAGAGAGGAGCAGGGCTCCTCTCTATTCAGGCCTCAGAGTTGCTCCGGGCTGTAGCAGGGCCTTCAGATTGGGCTACACTCAGCTCCCCACACAGCAACTCCATGAGCAACTGCAGGTCCCTCCTACTGCTTCACTTCACCATTTCCCCATGGCTTTTCTGTGTTTTCCCCACTAGTAAGTTTTGATATCAAATCTTCAGAAAAGTTGGAATAGTAGTGAGCTCTGCCCTTTGTCTGGTTTCACCAGAGTTCACCTTTTGCCAAATTTGTTCACCCACCATCTCTGTGCATGCTCACATGCACTTGTACACGTTTGTTTGTTTTTTTCTGAACCATTCGAAAGTAAGCTGCAAGCATTGAGATGTTTCACAAAGACTTCATTCAGCCTGTATCGCTTAAGGACCAGGATATTATCTAGAGCAACTGGGATGAAATCACATTCAACACATACAACGTTGATACGATATCATT
This sequence comes from Vulpes lagopus, assembly GCF_018345385.1. Lineage (NCBI taxonomy): Eukaryota > Metazoa > Chordata > Mammalia > Carnivora > Canidae > Vulpes > Vulpes lagopus. The sequence goes on along the minus strand of NC_054833.1, from coordinate 89,579,851 downwards.
ATCTAATCAATATTCCCTAGTAAATTTTCCCTAATTGCCCAGTAATGGCCTTTACGACCTCCCACCCCCATCCCATCAAGGACCATTCATTGTGTTATGCTGCGTTATCTTTTCTTTTTCTTCTTCTCCTCCTTCTCCTCCATCTCCCCCTTCTCCCTCTCCTCCTCCTCCTCCTTCTTCTTCATTATCTCATTTTCTGATTGGCAGCAGTTTGGGGTTCTGGCCTTTTTCTTCTGTAAAGTGGATTTGCATTTTCATTTCAATTGAAACAACTGATGCTTCCCTCAACTCCTGAGCCAGGAGGGGCTTGATGGGATGGAAGGGACTCATGCATTCAAATCCAGGCCTGGTGGGCTTGGGCAGATTACTAACCATCCCTGAGTTACAGTTGTTTTATCTGTCAAATGGGAATAACTCTTACCTTGCAGGCTTGTGGCAAGGACTAAAATTAAACAAGGCAATGTGATGAATGTGACTGACTGTTTGCCTGGCCCTTGGAGAACACTCCGGCAATAGCAGTAATTACTGTTGTTCCGCCCCACAGCCTGGCTTCACAGAGCAGGAAGGAACTTTGGGTTAGGTTTGAACTTGGTTGGTGACCTCAGGACAAATTCTTTATCCCAAGCTCATCCCCGTAGAATGATGCTGTGTCCTACGAACTCCCTGACTGCCATTACACCTGTTTTGCTCATGCTGTTGGAACATAGTTCAAGAATGCTAAGCCTGGCTCTGGATTGAGGAGGCTGCAGTGTGGAATTTATTAATTAAGGCAGTTGCTCATGAGGCCCCAGAGTCCAGGAGGTTGCAGTTTAATTACCGAGAGCAGAGCTTGTACAAATCCTCTCTGGTGCCCCAGTTTTAATGTTGCTAAGGGTCTGAGCTGCTGCCGCCCAGTGTAGAGCTATATAAACCAGGTTCAGTCTTGCCTCCCTCTCCTTGGCCCTGAGTGTGTCTTACCCATTTACATGTATCCTGGACAGTGATATAGCATGGTGGTTCAGAGCATGGATGATCTGGGTTCAAATTCTGCCTCAGGACAGAGTAGGACAGACTGGCTCAGTGATCTCTGATCTCCACATCTACATGTCATCATTTGTAAAACCTTATAAGGATATCTGTTCTGAACACTGAATAATTCATGTACATGAAGGGGTGAGCACCGCACTTGGCCAATAGTTAGAATCGTGTGTCAACTATTTCTTTAAAGGAGTTCTCAACCGGAGGTGATTTGACCTCCCAGAGCACACATGGACATGCCTCGAGACAGGTTTGGTTGTCACAACAAGGAGGAGGTGCTGCTGACATCTAGTGGACATCGCCCAGGGATGCTGCTAAATATCCTATGATGCACAGGACAGTCCTCATAAAAAGAATTCCAAAATCTCCAACCTGCTAAGGTTGGGAAACTCTGCTTTAAAGCATCCCCAGTGATTCAGGGCGGCATGTGGAGCATGGAGGTGGGGTCTTGCGCTCCCCCTGACCTTGTAGCTCTTCACCCTTTATCATTCCTTTAAGCCAGCTAGGAGCTGATGAGTGAACTGGGAGGGAAGGAGGAAAGGAAGCCAGGTATTTTAAGCCTTTGATTTCTTACTTTTTAGTCTTATTCCCACCCCTGATCCTGGAAGAAAAATATCACTCACTCACATTGTCTATTATCACCCTGTGATCTTATCACTAGAGTAACTAGTGTTTATTGAGCCTTTGCTGTGTGCCAGGTACGTGCCTAGTGCTCTCTCTCTGTGTTATCTCATTTTCACAGCCCTTGAGGCAGATGCCATTATCATCCCCATTTTACAGATAAGGAAACTGAGGCTTATTGATGGGAAGGCTCTAAGCTGTCTGAAATTCAACCCCTGGTTCTTTCCCCAAACTGTTTCATCCGCTCTCTCCCACCTTGGTTGATAGGAGGTTGCTCAGCTCCTAGGCCTGAGAGTCCCCGTCCCATGCACCTGCCCCCCCCCACTGCATGCTGTACTGCTGGTCCTCCTGAAGTCCTGACCACTCCTTTTGCCTGGATTCCCACCACAGCCTCCCCCTGCTTCTGCTTTCACTGCCCCCTGACTCTTCTCTGCATCTGAGTCAGGGTGGTCCTGCCAAAACCCAGGTTAGATTAGACTACACACTCTGCTGGCTGCCCTTTCTTAGAGGTCACATGAAGTTTTCCAGAGGCCTCTCGGGCTCTGGCCATCCACTGCCCTGTGCCCCTTGTCCCCGTGTGCATTCCCTTCCTGTGGCACCCATGGCCTTTCTTGCTATTCCTCTAGCACATCCTACCCAGGGGTCTCCTTCCAGATCTGCTCTGGGCTCCCACAGCTCACCCCATCACCTTATTCCAGTCTTATTCCACCCAGCCAGGACTACATCCCTGGTCCCCTCACCCAGCTCAGTTTTTATCATAGCACCTGTCGGTCACCTTCTTCCACCCACATTGTATTATTTCCCATTGATTGATTTTTATTTTATTTTTTGTCTGTTCTCCCCTCTCACCAGAGTACGTAGGGATTTTTGATTTTTTTTTTCATTGATATATCCCAATACGCAGTTGGTGCTCAGTAAATTTGTTGGTTGAATGACTTCCCCAGGCCCACCTGGCTGGTAAGTGGGGTGACCGGGATACAGTTCTCCACTTTCACACATGTTGCGCCGTCCTCCCCACCCCATCCAGGGCACAGTGTCTCCCAGATCTTGTTACTCACCACATTTTGACTCTGTCTCCAGAACACTTTGTAGGTGTCCATGGTAATAACAGCTTTATCTAAAGGGTGGTTCTGCTCTGCTAACCAGCCCCCATGGGCTTCTCTGTGGCCCGCGGAGCCAGTCCTAGCTGTTGAGCCTGTCCTCAGTGTCCTCCTTCCTCTCTACCAGCAAACTTATATTCATCCTTCAAGACCTAGCTGTAGTTTCCTGTCCCTGGAGCTCGTGGCAGCTAGTTCCTCCCCCTCCGTGTTCTTGCAGAGCTCTGCACAATCCTTATTCTGTCACTTACCACACTGGGTCCGAGCCCTGGGTGTTTTCCTGGTGCTTCCAAGCTGCTCTAGGGTCGGTGTCAGGCCCCGTGCATTTTTTTTTTTAAGATTTTATTTATTTATTCATGAGAGACACACACAGAGAGAGAGGAAGGCAGAGACACAGGCAGAGGGAGAAGCAGGCTCCACGCAGAGAGCCTGATGCAGGACTTGATCCCAAGTCCCCAGGATCACAACCTGGGCCGAAGGTGGCGCTAAACTCCTGAGCCACCCGGGCTGCCCGGGCCCCGTGCATTATATGCATCTGGCACTCTGGCAATGTTTGTGTCCTCACCTGACGTCTCTCTTTGACTCATTGTTAGGCACTGTTTGTGTTGTTTTCCGTTTGCTTTGTGTGGTGTGATTTCCTCAGCCCCTCAGTCACTTCCTGGAAGGCAGGCTCAGTGTCACAGCCCCACTTTTGTGTGTCTTGTTCCACGAGCCTGACACAGGGCCATGTACACCAAGACAGGATTTAGGAAATCCTTCTTGGGTTTGTGTCATGTCTACTTAAGGTTCCAGGGCCCTTGGCAGGTTGAGAGGTGCCTTGACATTCTTTTTCTCATTCTGGACCAGCTTGATAATTTGCAGGGCCCCTTGTTCAAAAAGGATTAAGCATTTTGAGACTGTGATAGCAGAGCTTTACACCAAAGGTGGGGCCTTCTAGGCCTCAGCTCATGAACCCACCCTGATCTCATTGTGTCCAGTGAGGGAGGACGTGATAGAGATCATGATTTCCTTTTTATGGAGGGCAAAATGAAGCGCAAAATGAAGGGCCCAGACGGCAGCCACCCACCTAAGGGTGCCTAGCTGATTGGCAATGAAACAGAACCAGAAATAGCCCGGCTCCTGGAGCATGCTAACTGCCTTCCACTGGCTCAGGGACCCCCAGGACTTTGAGCCTCAGTTTTCTCCTCTGTAAAATGGGGACACTAACCTGATCGTAAAATGGCAAAAAGGATAGCTGGTTGCGAATCTCTGGACAGTCCCATCAGGAACAGCACTGTAGCCTTTGGATGCCTTCCCCTTAAAGTCACTAGTACAGAGGTCCTCTCTGCTTCTTGGAAGGGCCTGATTCTTGTAGACAGTAGGAGACTAATTGGCTCTTGTGGTAGTTGAAGAAATTAAAGCCCTTCAGAAGTGGGAGAAGGCTGTCTCTTCTCATCTCTTTTTAAAAGAGTGTGGGGACTTGGATGGAAGGTTCCCCAGGGAGCCTTGGTATTTCGGTGTTTTGATATCTAGAAGAATAAAAGAGCAATTAATCGCTAAAGATGCCTGTTCCTGTAGGGGTAGTCTGAGCGTAGAGGGAGTGGCAGGGGTGGGTGACAGCTCCTCCATCTGAGGGCCATTGCTGGTTGAAGAGATACTCAGACCAGAGACCCAGAGGGTTCGAGAAGCGTCTGCCCTGTAGGGCAGGCTTTTGAAATTGCATTTTCTCTGGGAAACATGTTTTCTTCAGCCCCCTGGGTGAGTGAGCATCTTTCTTTGCCCAAAGACAGTGGAAGAGGGGTTTCACGGTTGCCCTTGGTCCTGCATCTCCCAAGGAACAGTTACCTCAGTGTCATCCTCAGACCTCTGTCCTCACATAGCAGGGCCAAGAGTTGGGAGTCAGCCTGTAACCAGGGGCTCCGAGGTCCATGCCCATAAGCAGAAGACGTGGCCGGGCTGGAGTAGCAGGCACCTCTCCCTGGTGCCCCCACCTGCCTCGGCCTGTGCTCCTGCCAGAGAAACCTGCAGAGGACCTCAATGATGAGGCTGTGGGCAAAAGAGGAAAAGACTGTGTTCTTTGATCCCTGCAAGAGGTGTATTTGGGGCCAGTAGACATGGGGCCAAGCCCATAGGGTTGTAAATTGCCTGCAGCTGTGTTTTATGTGTGTGGGGGGGTTAGTTTATGTTTACATATACAGCTACAGATGTTCAGCAGGCACGAGACACACATAAATGCCTGTCTGAGCACAAAGCAGGTGGAGCGCCGCGGTACCTGCGCCTGGCTCAGGTTATGTTTGGTGGGTGGGACGCCTTCCCGTGCAGGTGCAGGACTTGCCCATCAGCTGCCCTGGAGTGATTCACATCTCCAAGCGCAGCTATCCATTGGACTTGGTGACTAACCCATGGAAGGCGGGTGTGTGGTGACCTGCTTCAGCCGGAAATGACAAGCGAGTATAGCTGCAGTCAGCACCTTATCCCAGAGGCGTCGGTGCAGGTTCCCTGGGCCGGCCAGACACACAGGTATTTCTGGACCATGTCAGAGCCCGTTGCCATGAGCTTCCCGCCAGTGTTGTGGATCCGCCAGCGTGGGGTGTGTGCTCTAGCTCCCACTCCGGCAGCCCCTCGGGCCCTCCCGGCTCCTCCCATGACCCGTGTTCTGTGTTTCCACAGGGCCCCACCTTCCTATTTCTCCCCGGCCACAGCCCGCCCATCACAGTTGAGCAGCTGTTTGCCTGAAGTTAATTTCCAGAGGCAGGTAAGGACCCCAGGGGAAGGACTTCTGGTTAACAGGATATAGGGCAGTGCCGGGGAGCGGGTCTTGGGTCTGGGCTGCGGGGCCGAGTGCGAAGAGAGCTCATCTTGCTTCCTCTTCCCACCATGCCTGATATTGCTCGCTTCTCCAGCCGTGTGGGTTCTTCCTCTCCATGCCGTGGCATGGCTCATTTTGTTCAGGCTAAGATGTGTGCAGTCTCTGCATTAATAGTTTGTATTATTTCTGTGAATCACCATTATATGATGCATTTTTGTGCAACGTAAACATTGCACGAATGAAAATGTACAGTTTTTAATGTAAGCATTTAAAATATATCACAACTTTTTAAAAATGAGTAGAACAAATGACGGGCTGGGACACGTGGAGCAGAGGTGGATTGTGTGTGTAAAGGATTCTTCTGCTCTTGGGCCCCAGCCTAAGGTCACTCACTATTTTCTAAGCAGGTATAAGACCACCCCGTATATAAATGTATATTCCTGTTTTATAAATGTGGGTATTCACACAACATAAGCTTCAAGTTTATAAAGAAGAATAAGTGCAGATGGCTGTGTTTGTATCCAGGGCCACTTATGCCTGTCAAAGGGAGGCCAACTTTCTAATCTGTTTATCAGAATGAATCTGACTGCTGCATGTAACACTCAGCAGTCCTATTCTGGGATTCCTTCTATACTGTGGTTCTTTTTTTTTTTTTTTTAATTTTTATTTATTTATGATAGTCACAGAGAGAGAGAGAGAGAGGCAGAGACACAGGCAGAGGAGAAGCAGGCTCCATGCACCGGGAGCCCGATGTGGGATTCGATCCCGGGTCTCCAGGATTGCGCCCTGGGCCAAAGGCAGGTGCCAAACCGCTGCGCCACCCAGGGATCCCCTACTGTGGTTCTTCTAAAGTGACAGCCACTGCTTCAAAACTGGAGATCGTGTGCTGGTAGAGGTTAGATCCCTGCAGAGCAGGGCAGGAGTATGCTAGCTCACATACGACCTCGATGTTTGCCACAGAATGCAGTGTGGCCTCTTAGGCCATGGGTCACTTTGTCACTTTGTGTGAATCCCTTCCAGTGGCTGGGATCCCCTTCCCATCAGCCTTCCTTTAACAGAGACGTGGGTTCAAAACCAACAGGAATGTAGGGGGTGTGGTGGGGAATATGTGTATCTGCACTGAGCGTATATACCTTGGTTTCTCTTAATTGCATTTGTCCCAACAGATATAAGCTTCTGGACTCATACCCACTTTTTGCATAACACATGGCTATCTACAAGCATAGTTTTTAGCCATGGGTCTCTGCCTTCACCATTCATTTGGGTAGTTGATGGTTTCCTGTTTCTCTCTCATCTACCTTTTCCCCTAGTTAGCTCCCACAGTGGTGGCAAGGGGAGGAAGTAAGTCTGTCTCTGACTCTTGCAATTAACACGGAGGCATTTTCTCAGGACTTAGAATGGAAGTGCCACAGTTTTTTGTTTTTTTTTTTTTAAGATTTTAAGGGATCCCTGGGTGGCGCAGTGGTTTGGCGCTTGCCTTTGGCCCAGGGCGCGATCCTGGAGACCCGGGATCGAATCCCACATCAGGCTCCCGGTGCATGGAGCCTGCTTCTCCCTCTGCCTATGTCTCTGCCTCTCTCTCTCTCTCTGTGTGACTATCATAAATAAATAAAAATTAAAAAAAAATTAAAAAAAAAAGATTTTAAAAAATTTATTCATAAGAAACAGAGAGGGGCAGAGACATAGGCAGAAGGAAAAGCAGGCTCCCCACAGGGAACCTAATGTGGGACTCGATCCCAGGACCCCAGGATCATGCCCTGAGCTGAAGGCAGATACACCACTGAGCCACCAAGGCGTCCCAGAAGTGCCACCAGTTTACATGATGGGATATTTACAGAGCAGCTGGGAGACCATAATTGAGAAGCATCATTACCTTTGCCTCTCAGGGCTGAACTGCATGACTATTGTGTCCAAATTAGTTGCAGTTTGGACTTATGTAATTCACACATCCCACTGGAGCCCAATTATTGATCCCTACAGAGGAGAATAAGGATTTTCAAATGAAGTTAATCTGATAGTTGTCAGAACTGTGATGAAAATTTAGAGCATGTTGTCTTGGACAGGCACCAAACTCAAACATGCCTTAATATATTTGTAGCATATCAGCAACTGCAATGTTATGTGTTGTTTGGGTTGATTATGACTTACTCTCCAATTATTAATTTTCTTCACATCGATACCCCTGATACAGACTCTGTTTAGGACAGAATCGTGTCAGTCATGATGTCTTCATCTATTAGAATTGAAGTGTGAAAGGTGGGCACGTGTGCTTGTAGCTACTACATTCTGCCCCAAATCCAGCCCTGGGTGTTTACCCTTGTCAGGCAGCAGGGCAAAGCTCAAAGTAGAGCTCGAAGAATACTAGAAAGCCAGATTTTTTTAGAAATGATGAGTCTTCCTCCAAGTGGGAAGAGAGTTTAAAAAAACTGTCTCTACCAAGGAAGCTGAAGTGGGAGTAGCCTGATCCCAAAGACCCATTCAGGCCCCATAACACCCTAGGCCCATGGCTGGGTGGTAAAACCCCTCTAGTAGTGACAGTATGAGTGTGGAAGGTCCCCCGGACAGTGTGGCTTCAGTGGAAGACAATGGAGTGATGTAGGTCTGTACAGGATGCCAGGATTGTTGGACAGAGCGACATTCTGTAAAAATAGACCAGGTAAAGTGATTCACGCACACTCAGGCTTATGGTCATACTCACACACTTCTGCTGGTTCTGAGCCCACATCTCTGTTGGAGGAAGCATGACTGGTCAGGAAAGGACAGTGAGGAAGGGGTTCCCAACCACTGCGAAGCCAGGACCCCTAGGTCCTAGGATGTGCAGCAAAACCAGATATGTATCTTTGCCTGACTAGAGCCCGCCTCTGAATGATGAATAGATCTTGCTCTGGGTTCTGAGACTGGGGTGTGGTTTGTAACCTGGGATCAGAATAAGGGCTTGAACCAGAGCCTGTTGAGGAGTTGGGGTGGGGGTAGGTATGGAATCTTGCTGGAATTCTGGTTCTTTTGTGCGTGGTGACACCTAGTGGCAGGGCACTGGTTTTCAATGCTGTCTTTCACAAGGAGAGAGCAAACTGACCATTAGCCTTTGGGCATAGGATAGGGTGGAAGATTTTCACTCCCTGAAGCCCTGACTCCTAGTTTGAAAGCTTTGTGGAGTGTTTCAGAAGCCCTCTGGAGAACGGGAAAGCCCAAGGCACTCCAACTGCTTGACTAGGATCCCTTTGTCAAGGCTCAGTTTGGCTATAGAGACTGGATTAGGTACTTTGGTCTGTTCAGGGTGACTTTTGGCCCTAAATCAATGTAGATATTATAGAGAGGGAGAAGCTGTCCTGATTTTCCACTAGCCAGCCGGGTGGTATCTGTTAAGTGCCTCCCAGACACAGCGCTGGGCTGTGGAGGACAGGGTGAATAAGTGGGCCCTGACCTTCTAGTGGGGCAGGGGAGAGACGATGAACAAGTACTCCAGCAAGACGCTTTTAGAAAATTGGGAAGAGCCTGGATGCTGTGACCCAGAGGGGGTAGGGGTCAGGGGACATAGAGCCTGCTTCAGTTATGCTGTCAGGAAAGCTTCCCCAGAAAGGCGTCTGTAAGCAAGTTGAAGGATGAAAAGAAGCCAGCCCAGGCTCAGGGGACACCTAGTACAAAGGCTGCTGGGGGAAAGAGCTTCTTGGTATGTTCTAGAAATAGACTGGAGTCAGGAAGGCAGGGCGTGAGGAGGAGGAGGAGGAGGCAGGGCCGCCCGTGCAGGCCTCATGGGTGTTCGTGTGGGGTAGTGGAGTGGGAGGAAGTGAGAAGGGGTCCATGTGACAAGAGGTGATGTGATGACCCACAGCAGGACTTTCCCGCTCAGCTGTACTAGGGAGTTAGGGTTGTCCACTTCACCGATGTGCATCCAGCCCCATGGGGTGGTGGGGCTGCATCTCCTCACAACCCTCTTGAGGTGCCTCACCCCTCTTAACCGGTATTCAGAGCCCGGAGGAGGTGGCAGGCGGGTAGACAATATAATAGGGGGCCTGGGGGGAAAGGAAGTGAGGGGAAAGAAGGCCCCAGAAGGAGAGAAGAAGCAGAGCTGCCTTGAGTGTACAGCTCTGCTTAAGCTCCAGCTTGCCAGTGTTTTAGCCCATCGTGTGGACTTTTGGGGCCAGAGCCCCTGCGAGCTTATGGGGACTGAGCAGTGGACGGGGACTCCAAGGAGGTTGCTGCCTGGGCTCGGGCACATTTCTGAGTCTGCCCTTTGCCCACAGAGCAAGCCTGCCCGGGACAGCCTTCTGGTCCAGGGCATGCTGGCCCCCAAGGGATGGACGGCACAAGGAGTGTCCTTGGCTCGCAAGCCAGGCTCCCTCGGTCCTCTGAACACAGCTCCTTGGCACCAGGGCTGCTGAGGCTCCACCCCCACCAGCTGCTGCGTTATTTCTGACTCATCCAGGAGTTACAAGTGTGTAACCCAAACCCCTCCACGCCTGGCTTCCTTTCTGCCGGCTCCTCCTGGAGGGGGGAAACCCTGGGACTTCTCTCCTGGGACCTTGTTGCAGGTTGGGTCCTGGCCGTACCTGGACACAGCTGCTGCCGGCAGGAGCTGCCCTCTGACTGGGGTGGGGTGGCGAGGGAGGGTGACGGCGGTGAGCTCAGGGGCGTATCTGTGCCCCACAGCCCAGGCCTGCCTGTCCCCATCGAGGGACTCCTTGGAGTGCAGCCCAGGCGCTGGACCTCTGGAATTCGCCAGGGGCTTCTGCGGAGGGGGCTGCCCCAGTGTTCGGGGCTGGGTACTGATCTCATGGTTTCTCCAGCCAGAGGCACCAGCCGGCTGCCTCTGGTCATGTCATTCTTGCTCCTTGCGGAACTTACATGCTTTGAAACCCTGGGACACTTTGGGCTTCATTCAGCACATCTCCTGTGGCGCATAGCAGGGTTCTTGCTGAGGTGGGGCCGGAAGGTCGAGCTAGCCAGAAGTCTGGGTCAGCTAGGCGTCCCTGGGCCTGACAGCTCCTTGCAGAGGGTGTTGGCCGCCAGCGCCTGCTCCGGGAGCTAGCCGCTCAGTCTGGCTGTCCGGGGCCAGTAGGGGTGAAGGAGGAACACGCAACTCACCACCTGCTCTAGGCTCTCAGAAGTGAGCCCCTGAGGCACTCTGGGCTGCCTGACAACTCCTGCCAAGCACCCTGTATGCATCTGGTGCATCTCGTTCTGACCCCCACTTCAATGCTTCTCCCCCATCTGCAGGAGGCCCCAGGGCTGGCCAGGGAATGAACCGCGAGGGGGCTCCCGGGAAGAGTCCGGAGGAAATGTACATTCAACAGAAGGTCCGAGTGCTGCTCATGCTGAGGAAGATGGGATCAAATGTGAGTGCTTTTGGGGTGCTGAGCGACAGGTCCCCCAGGGAGGGTGCCTGATGTGGGCAGAACAGAGAGCTACCTCCTGTAACACCCCTTCTCAGGGAAGGTGGGGTGCTGGGCTTGTGGTTTGGCTCTGTGGCCAATTCATGTCACTCGGAGCCCTGCCGGTCCAGTTCCAGGGTTCCTGGTGAGGCAGTCTTCCCATCTCTGTGCCGAGCTTGGGCCAGGCGGGTGTGAGCCCCTAAAGGTCCTGACCTTCCTTTCCTCCCGTCTCCTTGGGGGGTGTCCATGGGGCGCTGTGCAGGATGGGCACTGAGAGGGATGGGCTTCCTGGGCAGGCCTGTGCTTCTTCCTAGCCTTGTGCTGCCCTGGAACCCAGTCTCAGATCTGATCTGAGCCGCAAGGCCTGTGGGCCCCGGAAGCTAAGTTTCAGAGTGGGGGTCAGGGTGTTTGCTGTGGAACTGAGGGGTCAGAACTCAGGAATAGGGGCCCAGGGATTAGAGGAAATACCTTCAGGGAGCCGAAGCGTGCCGCCCCCTTACCCACAGCTGTCTCCCCTTGCAGCTGACGGCCAATGAGGAGGAGTTCCTGCGTACCTACGCGGGGGTGGTCAACAGCCAGCTCAGCCAGCTACCCCAGCACTCCATCGACCAGGGTGAGTCCCGGCTAGGGCACCCAGCCACACCCTTCCTTCCCAGAGAAGCTCAGCTGTGGTTCCTGGGGCGGACAGGAGGGGTTGGGGCTTTCCCCAGGTGGGAGCCAAGAACCCCATCAGGTAATGGTGGGGTTCCCCCCTTTTTTAGGCCAGGGGGAGGCAAGAAATAGAGGCATCGGGTTGCCCCTGTGATTACAGAGGCTCTGATTTTTGCCTTTCCTCAGTCTTTGGCTTGACCGCTGCCCACCCGTCACCCTGTGAAACCACCCTCATGGGCTAGGACTTGTTCTGGGCGCCAACTATGCAGGTGCTTGTGTGTTCCTGGCTGTACCCAGATGGGAGGCCCCAATGGCTCTGAGTACCTGAGGTTTCTGCCTGAGAGTTATTTCCTCCCTGGGTGCCCTCATCCAATCATAATAATTGTAGTGGGTAACATTTGAGTTATTTATTGTCTAGCAGGCATCTGGTGAGTCCTGGACACTCAACATTTTGTTTAACTGTAGAGAGGTACTGGTGGTATTACTTGACTCAACAGGTAAGGAGGGCAGCCCTGATGGCCCAGGGGTTTGGTGCTGCCTTCAGCCCGGGGTATGATCCTGGAGACCCGGGATCGAGTCCCATGTCAGGCTCCCTGCGTGGAGCCTGCTTCTCTCTCTGCCTGTGTCTCTGCCTCTCTCTCTCTCTCTCTCTCTGTCTCTCATGAATAAATAAATAAAATCTTAAAAAAAAAAAAGATGGGGATCACTGGGTGGCGCAGCAGTTTGGCGCCTGCCTTTGGCCCAGGGCGCAATCCTGGAGACCTGGGATCGAGTCCCACGTCGGGCTTCCGGTGCATGGAGCCTGCTTCTCCCTCTGCCTGTGTCTCTGCCTCTCTCTCTCTCTCTCTCTCTCTCTCTCTCTGTCATGAATAAATACATAAAATCTTTAAAAAAAAAAAAAAGAACAGGCAAGGAAATGGGTTCAGTAGTAGTAAGCGATCGCCCCAGTCTTACACCAGTCACCAGAGGGCTTGTGATGCAAACCTGCTGCCCAGCTCCAGAGTAGGACTAGTCATGGTCTGTCCTGGAGCAGCAGGAGATGGGGTACTTATGGGCTCTCCTATTCTGGAGGGCTTCCTCTGACCCTGGAGCCCACAATGTCCTGACCAGCCCTTCCAACTATTCCTTTCCTTTTATTTTATCTCCCAGTGGATATTATTGGCCATAAAATAATGTCAGATGTGAGCTGGCTCCCAGCAGCAGAGTGCCGAGGGGCATGTTGCTGATCCGTGGGGCCCAGGAGGAGAGCAGGTGTAGCACTCGAGGCCACTTGTCTTGAAGCTGTCTTGCTGTCCCAGAGATCATAGGCCTCAGCTCTGGCACAGGGCCCAAGTTCCCTAGCTCTGACATCGGGTGTCACCTGGCCTGTGTACCTAACTCAGCAGAAACATACAGGGCGTCCCCATGGCGCCGGCAGCTCCCCGGGATAGCTACTCACCAAGTACAACCTGCCTGGGCCACACTCATGCTGCCAGCCTGTTCTGAACTGTCAGGGGTGGAGTCTGCCCCTCCCGGGGTTTTGTTTCTGAGAGAGATCCTTTCTCATCCACAGCTGATCCGGGTCTCTAGCACGGGTCCTCCATAGCCCTCCAGACTCCTGGCTCCTGAACCATATCTCCCTGAAACCCTCAAGCTGCTGGGTCCCTAGGACATTGCCTTTTCTCCCACCCTGATTTTCAGTCCCTGAGTTAACCAGAATTTAGGATGGATATAAGAATGCCTCTAGTAGGATTCTCTTAAAGGAAAAAATCATAATAAGTTGTAGAACTGTATGTCAGTGTAGAGACCAGTGCCCCCGCAACACACACACACACACACACACACACACACACACACACACACTCACTCACATGTGTATGTGTATATGGAAAAAAGCTGAAAGAATGTATACCAGGCTGTTAATAGGAAATTTTAATAGAGAGTAGAACTATATAAGGGACTTTAACTTTCCAAGTCATATGTTTTTATAAAACTCAATTTTTTAACATTGCACTACATTTCTTTTGTAATAAGGGGAAGTTTTAAAAAGCATTAAGAGAACTTTCCATCTCACCTAGCTAATAGCAGTTGAGAACAAAAATGAACTCTGGGGTTAAGGTCACAATAACCTCACCTGGCCTCAAACTGCTTAATAGTCAGGAGTGACCTGTGGGCTTGTGAGTGTGACCCCAGAATTTGCACCCTCCTTGTTGTGGGGTGTCCATGGGACACCCAGGCAGGCCTCAGATATGTCTCCCCAGGGAGCAGGCTTCTGGAGCTGCACCAGGACCCAGCTGGTGGCTGGGGTGGTTCTCTGCTGTTGGGGTACCCTGCCTATTGCTCTGGGTCCCCACGGTTACTCCTTTTTTCTTTTTTAAGATTTTATTTATTTATTCATGAGAGACATGAATTTTAGATTTTATTATTCACGAGAGAGAGAGAAAGAGGCAGAGACACAGGCAGAGGGAGAAGCAGGTTCCATGCAGGGAGCCTGATGTGGAACTCAATCCTGTAACTCCAGGATCACACCCTGAGCCCAAGGCAGGTACTAAACCGCTGAGCCACTCAGGGATTCCCCCCACCACGGTTATTCCTGAGCTGAACCACACAGGAAGACACACTGGTGCACAAAGTCCTGAGGATTCCTGTAGGCTGAGAAGATAAATGGACAGCTGAGGAGATAAATGGACAGCTATGCCTGGAAGAGCTTTACGAACATTGCATTATTTTTGTGTGCCTAAGGACCCTGCAGACAAATGCACAAATGCACAACAAAGCAGCGATCAGTACAGGCTTTCCCATTGTGGGGGCACAACCCTGAGAGTGGAACCCCATGTTTCTGCCCAAACTGTGGGGCTAAATGAAATGGGTCTTGGCTAAAATTCTAGCCTGCCCACCTTATCTGTAGGTAGGGCCGACCTCAGCTGATGCCACAAGGATGCTGCTGTCAGGGGCCCAGGTACTGTCCCGGATCATTGCTTCCAGTGCATGGCATCTCAGCATAAAAGACCCCCTCGTCCCCAAGGCCTAGGAGCATTCAGGGTGATGATGGGCATGACAGTCTGGCAGAAATCTGGTGTGAGCACCTCCTGCCACAAGGTGGCACTGTGTCTCAGCAAATGCCCAGCACCGTCCTCTGCAAGACAGAGCAGACTCCTTGAGTTCTCCTTAGTGGGGGCCTAAGGCCACCCACCAACGGGATAGAGCTTGGCATTGATCTACCATTTTCATTCATTCATTTAAAAGATTTTATTTATTTATTCATGAGAGACACAGAGAGAGAGGCAGAGACACAGGCAGAGGGAGAAGCAGGCTCCATGCAGGGAGCCCGACATGGGACTGAATCCTGGGTCTCCAGGATCACGCCCTGGACTGAAAGCGGCGCTAAACCACTGAGCCACCTGGGCTGCCCAGTCTACCATTTTTAGATTTGCACATGCTTCTCCTCTGGGGCGGGAGGGGTCTGGTCCTAGGAGCACTGCTTGCCCTCCCTAGCCCCGAGGAGGAGTCTGGGCTGCGCATCCCTCACCCCACACCCAGGCCTCCTGCCCTCCTGGTCTTCCCTTGGTGAGCCATGAACGTGTGTGCAGTATCTGCTGGGTCTGAGCAGGTGCCAGAGACCATGCTGCATCGGCCTGTACCTCAGGGGCTCACTAACTGGTGCTGAGCCTTGGACCACCTGGCCTTTGCTGATCTGAGACTTCCAGGGATAGCCTCCTTCTGGAAGCTTGCCTCCCCCTCCCTCTTCCTCTGTGACACACTGTTTTCTCTGTCTCTCCATCTCCCCTAGCCTCATCTCCTGCCCCCTCTGCTTGCTGTCCGAGTGCTCCTTTTCCTGAATCATGCTGGGGCTTTCCACAGTCTGCCCCTGGGGGTCTCACAGGCTCTGGTTGATGCCCTCCAAATATACACCCCCGTCCCAGACCTCTCCTGACCCCCCAGAACTTTATTTTTTAATTTTTAAAAAATATTTTATTTATTTATTCATGATAGACACAGAGAGAGAGAGAGAGGCAGAGACACATGCAGAGGGAGAAGCAGGCTCCATGCAGGGAGCCTGATGTGGGACTCGATCCTGGGACTCCAGCATCACACCCTGGGCTGAAGGCAGGCGCTAAACCGCTGAGCCACTCAGGGTCCTCCCCCGCCCAGAACTTTACAGGCAACTCCTTCCTGACCATCTTGCCACAGACAACTCACACTCAGATCCAGATTCCTGCTCTACCCCCTCAAATCTGTTTTTCCACCTGTATTCTCAGTGACAAATGTATCACCAAATACCCAGTGCCCTGGGGACTCCTTTTTGAAGACTCAAGTGTCTAGTAAGTTACCAAGTCTTTGTGATTCTTCTGCCTTAATGCTCCTCAAATCTGCTCTGTCTTCTCCATCTTGGTTTCAGTCCTCATTTTGTTCAGAGCCCATGTTTATTTTTGTCTTTATCACTGCAAACAGCTCCTGGCATCCTGACTTCTCACCTTGCCCCTCCAGTGCACTTCCTGCCCCTACCTCAGCAGGTCTTTCAGTGGCTCCTTATTGCCCTGCAGTTGAAATCCAGCCCCCCAGTGTGATGAGCAAGACCCCCTGACATAGTGACCTCATGCACCATAGCAAATGGCTTTCAGCTCCTGTCTCGAGCTGCCCTTTGTATTTCTGCATTGACCTCTGGGCTGCCAGGAGCTCAGCCCTGACCCCCAGCCTTCCCCTGCCTCTTGCAGGCTGGGCCAGGCCCTTCTGGGATTGCCATCACACACATGCACCCCAGCTGTGCTTCTCCCCATCCTGTCTCCTGGTCCATCTCTTGAGCAACCCTGAGCCCCTTGAGCTTGGGACTGTGGCTTCCCTCCCTTTGTATTTCTGGGGCTGAGCCCCCACGAGGCTCAGGGCATGCTTGGGCCAATGAATGGACCAGGGTGTGTGTCTGAGAGCCCACCATCCCCCAGAAAGGCAAGAGTGTGGAGCCGATTCTCTGAGCACTGTCTCCTGCTTCCCTTGGGGATGGCCAAGCAGACCTGATAGCCAGGCAGGACTGACTCTGAGCCAAGGGAGATCAATACCTCTCTGGGAAAGTCGCCTTGCTGAGAAAGCCCAGCTGGAAGCATACGGGTTGAGAGCTGTAGCTTCCAAAAAGCAGGCTTAACAGAATGCTGAGTTCATTCCTTTCTTATCGCTGGTGCTACTCTCTCGAGAACACATATTGATCATTTTTCGTTGTTATAAAATAATGCATAGTCATTGTGAAAAGCAGGGAAAGGGAGAAGCAGCGGAAAAGCTGAAAGGATTGGATCCGACCACACAGCTGCAAGCATGAGTACCTCCTGCTCAAGTTCCCATCAGCCTTTTAAAAATAGGCTTGTATTTACGTCATAAATTTTGGACTGTACAGTATAGACATTTTAATATCCACCTTAACATCTACACTTATGATAATTTTATAGTATTTTTTAAAAGATTTTATTTATTTGAGATAGAACGAGAGAGAGCTAGAGAAAGAGCATGAGTAGGGGGACGGGCAGAGGGCAAGGGAGAAGCAGGCTCTCTGCTGAGCAGGGAACCCAACACGGGGCTTGATCCCAGGACCCTGGGATCATGACCTGAGCCCAAGGCAGATCCTTAATGACTGGGCCACTCAGGCACCCAATTTTATAGTATTTTGAAACAAGTTTCAAGAAAACATTTTCATGATCACATAACATGCAGCCCCATGGCTTTTGCCGTAAGTCATTGACCAATCGTTACCTGTTGGACATTTCTTTCTCATTTTTGCTATTAATTACAATACCAGCAAACATTTATTGAGCTCCTCCTGTGTGCCGGCTTGCTTGTCAGGTAGCACACAAAGGTTACCCCAGGGAGTCACCACGACAGTGCTGTGAGGCACGGGCTGTCAGGGCCCTACCGGGGCCCTGCTGTAGGGAGAAGACCTGCCTGGAGAGGGTTGCTGGTGCTCGGGCCACAGAGCTGTCAGGGTGGGCACTGGATGTGGCAAGCATCAATCATCTATCCTTGCATGTAAATCTTCCTCTTCATCATTTATTTTAAGATGAATTCTAGGAGTGACTTTCAGATCATGTGTGTTTTTAAGCAAGACTGCGTTTTATCTGAGGAATAGGGGTGATTCGGGCAATTAATGTCTTTTAAAGGTACAGAGAACATTTGAGAGTTTCTCACTGCCTTTTTATTCTGGGCCCTTCTCCTGAAGTTTCTCTGAGTGCTCCCAGTCTCTTCCTGCCTCAGCACCACCCAGGGAATGGGGTGCCCAGCAAGTGTCCATCCTGGGCCCCCACTGGCACTGTTCAAAGCCTCCCTGTGAGAAGTTGCCTGGAGGACTCTTGTCCTCGTGTATCCCCTTGGACAGGGTCTTGTCCAGGTGTTCTGGAGCCCTGGTCTAGACACAGGCCATTTTGTTAAGGAAACTCTGTCCTTTCTCCACTGAGGGGCATCCAAGGACATCCCCTGATCTGTTGCCCCTCTTCTTGGCTCTGGGAACCACAGTGCTGGCGTGGTGGCTGCTCAAGCCGTTCCAGCCTCCTTCTGATCACGCTCTTTCCCCGAGAGACTTTCCAGGGAAGGTCCCCAGCCTGGAGCCAGCTGGGCTGTCCCAGGGCTCTTCTGGCTTTCCCCCTTGGAAGCCAAGACTGCTGCTCAGGGTATGCTGCCAGAGTGCCTAAAATAGGTCATTTGGTCTCAGGGTTACTCTGGGAACCTTGTTAAAATAGTTGTGGTCACAGGCAAACCAACAGGGAGCCAGTGACTGCGAGGAGGGCCCACCACCACATGGGCTTCACGGTTGACCAAGTGAGTGCCCTTCTCTGCTTGCTCCCTCTACATAGCCCTCTCAGTGTCCCCAGTGAGGTGCTGGCACGATGGGCCCCATTCTCCAGCCAGCCTTCCTCCTGGAGTCCTCTCTCTCTCTAGCTTCTGCTCTTTCACTTCCTCCATGCAGCCCTCTCTGACACCCTCTGGGGTCAGCCCATGCCCCTCCTCTCTCTCCGGAGCTCCCTGTGACTTTTCCTAAGCATAGCTGCTGCCACATTGTCTGGAGCCCTTTGGGACCCAGAACTGTGCAGTGTTCCCAGTCACACATTCAGCCCTCAGTCCAGCTTCTGGCATAGAGCTGGTTTACTTAGTCCTTGTGCAGACCAGGCCTCTGGGAGGTGAGTCCTGTAAGAGCATGGGCTGTCTGCTGGGGGTTCTGCTCCTTTCTTCCCCCGGGTGGGACTCCACGGCTTCTCCCAGAGGCTCCTGATGGTGACAAACCCTGGATTGAAATGGCAGTCAGGGCCTAGGAGAATTCCAGGCTATGGGATGGGAGGCTAATTATTTTCTTAAATATTTATTTATTTGTTTATTTATTTATAAAGATTTTATTTATTCATGAGAGACAGAGAGAGAGAGAGAGAGGCAGAGACATAGGCAGAGGGAGAAGCAGGCTCCATGCAGGAAGCCCCATGTGGGACTCGATCCCGGATCCCAGAATCATGCCCTAAGCCGAAGGCAGATGCTCAATTGCTGAGCTACCCAGGTGTCCCAAATATTTTATTCATTTATTTATGAGACATAGAGAGAGAGAGGCAGAGACACAGGGAGAGGGAGAAGCAGGCTCCATGCAGAAAGCCCAATGAGGGACTTGATCCCGGGACCCCGGGATCATGTCCTGAACCGAAGGCAGGTGCTCAACCACTGAGCCACCCCGGGCGTCAACTTTTTATTTTTAACTTTAGTCAACACTTACATGAGAATTACGTGTAACCTAGTAATAATAAAACTGAACAGAAAAGATCACATATACATTGAATCAAACTGAAAAATGAATCAGAAGGATTGTGTATGTGATACACAGAAAAAGTAAAAAAGCATCCCAAGATAGGGTAAAGGATGTGCTGAAACACAGGGCCCATTGCCCTGTCCAGCCTCTGGTCCTGGCCTGGGAGGGGCTCCTTTGACCTTTCTGCAGTCTAATGGGTTCTCTTGTGTAGAACCAGAACAAGAGCCTCTGAGGCTTCAAAGCACCCCCTGCAACTCTGCATTAACTTCCCAATGCCCCACAAAAAGGCAGACCTCTGTCTTGGAGCAGAGCATCAATCCAGGATCGATGGGCCAATTTCACCCACTTTAGCCCATCAATCCATGTGCTGAGTGTGGTGCCAGTTGACACCCCCCGCCCTCAAGCTGCCAGTCCAGCAGGGTAGACAGACACAAGAATGAATGCACACAGATTACAGTGTGACTAGTTCTGAGGAAAGGGAAGCCCAGCCCGAAAGCCAGAAAAGGTGCTAGTGGCTGAGCCTTGATGGATATGTGGGAATGTGTGTGGGGGGTGGGCGGGGGGTGGCCTCTGGAGCCTGCCCAGCGTGAGTATTGGGTATCTTCGTGTCCCCCTAAGAGACTGGTATGGTGGCTTTCCAGTGGGTGGTCAGTGGCTCTGGACAGAGTTTATCCTGAAGACAGCCAGGGTCACCACGGATCTGAAGCGGGAGGGATGGCCAGGTCAGATCGTCATCCATTTAGGGTGAGCCCTGGGGAGAGATTACGACAGAGGGTAAGGCAGGGAGATAGCTGGAGGGTCACGGTGACCGCTACATGTGAGGGGATACAGATATTCTTCAGAGGCAGGACATTTGGGACCAAGAACCTACAGGCAGGGTGAACAGCTGGGTGGGGGTGTGTTTGAGCCCTAGGGCCCAGTGTGAGAGGCTCCTGGTCTGGAGAGGCAGGAAGGGGAGCTCTAAGTGGGAGGGGCCTGGGGATGTCTAGCAGGGGCAGGAGCTGGGTCAGAGCTCAGGTGCCACGTGGGAACAGGTGCAGGAGTATGGGCCAGGGACAGGTGTGGGGTCAAGGGAGATCACAACAGGCAGAGAGGGGAGGACAGAGCCCCATGAGCACAGCACCAAGGATGGCAGGGGACGCACTGCAGCTCTGAAAGGAGGGAGGGACAGCAAGGTCCCTGGGCTTGTAATTAAAGGGTCAGTGGCAACTTTCCTAAAACAGTTTCTGTGGAGCCCTGGCTGGAAGCCAGATTGCCGCAGGACTGGGATCAGTGAGGACGTGGAAGAGGAGGACAGAGGTCTCTTTCAGAATCTTGGTGGAGAGGGGACATCAGCTCGGGGGTGGGGGTGGGGGTCAGGGTACACTCTGGAGCACTGAGTTCTCAGAGTACGGGCCCCAGGCTACCACCCCTGAATCACCGAGGGTAGTTGTTAAAAATGCAGGTTCCTGGGCCCTACCCCAGCCCCGCTGAATCAGAATGCCTGCCAGGTGAGCCTGGGAATTGGCATTTGAAATAAACTCCCAAGGCAATTCTGATGTCCACTAGAATTTGAGAATATACCAGGGCTTTCGGTGAAGACCTGATCGTTCCTTTTTTTCTTTTTTTTTTTTAATATTCTATTTATTTGACAGCACAAGCAGGTGGAGCAGAGGGAGAGGGAAAAAGCAGGCTCCCTGTTGAGCAGGGAGCCCCATGTGGGCCTTGATCCCAGAACCCTGAGATCGTGACCTGAGCCAAAGCCAGATACCTAACTGACTGAGCCACCCAGGCACCCCAAGACCTGGTCATTCCTGACCCCTCCTCCCCGATTCTTTCCCTTCTGCATACAGCCAAGCTCAATGGTCTAGGAGAGCTTACATTTTGGGTGGGGGGAACCGATGGATTTGAAGAAACCAAGTACCTCACCTGGGAAGATAACCCCAGAGGTAGGGGGCATGTGTGTGTCAGGCTCAGCAGGACAGTGGGAGGGTGGGACATCATGAGTGAGTTTGAGGGAGCTTGTCTGGGATGAGAGCAGAGCAGGTGTACTAGAACTCTGAGTTGTGACCACACAAGTAGTGGCTTTTGATGCTTTCTGCTGCAGTGTCATCCTGGCCGGTCAGATGGGTGGGATAGGTGTGATTTTTCGTGTTTCACAGATGGGAAAGTGGAAGTAGGGCAGCCCCGGTGGCCCAGAGGTTTAACGCCGCCTTCGGTCCAGGGTGTGATCCTGGAGACCCCGGATCGAGTCCCACGTCAGGATCCTTGCGTGGAGCCTGCTTCTCCCTCTGCCTGTGCCTGTGTCTCTGCTCCTCTCTCTGTGTCTCTCATGAATAAGTCAATTAAAAAAAAAAAAAAGAAAGAAAACGGAAGTAGATGTGTGGGCACGTTGCCCAGGTGGGCAGGATCAGACCCAGGACTAGGTCCTGGGGTGCCAGGGTCCACTGAAGGGCCCGAAGTCCAGGGAAGCCCTTGCTGGCTGGTCAGGAGGCCCAGTGCCTCTTCTAGGAGCCTGTCCCCTATCTGGTGCCATGTGCTCACCTTCCAGCAGCCCGAGTGCCTGGTGATGTGGTTGTCAGCCTGGAGCCTGGTAGGCGCCACTGAGCCTGGGACCTGGTTTGGCTGCTGAGACTTTGGTGGATCTGTGGCCACTGTCCCCATGGCAACCAGTGTCATGCCGTCTCTAGGTAAAAGCCATCCCCTGGGAACTTGAGGCATCAGCGCTGAGATGTATAGAACCCCCGGGCTTCTAGGCCGTGGCTGCTAAAAACAGCACGTGCCACGCAGTGGGTTTGTCTGGGAGGAGGCCTAGTCCAGGGTGGTGCTGGAGCTTCATCCCCATGGAAACTTTCCCCTTTGGAGGAGAGTCTGGGACCTGTTTTTCCAGGAGCCTTGCTGCCTGGCTCATCTCCCCAGAGCTAGTCGCCAAGCCACTGCAGTTTCGGGTAGCTAGGTAGCAGACCCTAGTTAGTATTGACAACAAGCTCATGGGGCTCAGGAGGACATACCGCCACCGAGAATCCTAGATCAGGAAAGGGGCAGACATGGGAAGTGGGAGTTGTCCTGGACGCTTTGGAGCATGTGGTCATGTTTTCTCTCTTGCCTGTCACCCGTGTGCATGGAGGATAGCTGGAGCTCAGCAGGTCAGATGCCCTGGACTGTTTGGAAGCTCTTAGCTGAAATGAGCTTCCTGTGTCAGTTCTTGCTTCCAGCAGCCATGGGAATTTGACGCCTCTGAGGTGTCGGGGTTCCATTTCTGAGTTTTTCAGTCCCTCCTTGTTCACTCTCACGAGGAAGGTGTTAGGCCCCTTAGGAGGTCAGAAGCATCTGACTCTGGAGTGGTCCTGGAAGCTCTGGCCAGAGAGGGGTGCAGGGGTTTCAGAGAGCCTTGCTGCCTTCAAAGCCCCCTTCTTTCTATGGCTGTGGGAGGCAGGGCTTGCAAGAGCTCATGGCTCCTAGGTGGGTGATGTGGACCCACCCACCAGTGACTGATGCTGTTCCTGGGAGGCTCTCTTTATTCCAGTGACATCTGTGCAGGGCTGTATCCTGGACCGTGGGGCCCCGGGCTCCGGCCACCTTTGGGAGCCAGTTCAGGCTTTTCATACCATGTGTCAATTTCTTTTTTTTTTTTTTTTTAATTTTTATTTATTTTTGATAGTCACAGAGAGAGAGAGAGGCAGAGACATAGGCAGAGGGAGAAGCAGGCTCCATGCACCGGGAGCCCGACGTGGGATTCGATCCCGGGTCTCCAGGATCGCGCCCTGGGCCAAAGGCAGGCGCTAAACCGCTGCGCCACCCAGGGATCCCCATGTGTCAATTTCTAGGCAGGGTCTGCCCTAAGAGCTGTTTTCCCTCCCTGTCCACCTTTGAGTGCTGATTTTAAGGTGGGCTTTGCAGAATCCAGAGCTGGAAGAGCTCTTGGGGTCAGTTTATCCCCCTGCAGCCAGGTGCTTTGGAGGAATGCAGGCAGGAACTGTGCATCCCGGCTGCCTAGGAGGCCTTGTCCCTTCCTTCCCGTGTGCCTGTCTTCTCTCTCTGGGCAGGGTCCCTCCTGGAGAGGGAGTGTGGTGTCCATGGTGTCCAAGGCAGTCCTCCTCTGCCCCAAGGCTGGAGCTCCAGGGTCTGTGGCTTTCCGGTACCAAGCTCCATCTTTCCTGGAAAAGCATGAGCTGCTCCTCTAGGATTTCTCCCACCAGGGTTGTGCAGCAAGCCGTATGCATATACCGTCTCCACATCAGCCTCAGTGCTGCAGCTCCCTCCATGCTCCTCTTTCCTGTCCTTTGTCATCCATAATCACTGAGCCGACTAGAAACATATGGCAGAGAGGAGCGTCTTCTGGCAATCCAGGAAACATACTGAGGTGTTTATGCATTGATGAAAAGACCTTGGAAAGCCTTTATGTTAGAGCCTCAAATACCAAGAGGGATTCTCTGCATGCTGGGTGTTGTCTGTGTGCCCCTGGAGCATTCTCCACACCATGCTTCCCCCTGCATCCTGTAGGGAACCGGGCTTCTTGATGGCCGTGTGCTGGTGCTGGTGTGTGGAGCCTGTTCTGGGCTTTCGATTCCGCTGGTGTGAATTCATCCTGAGCTTGCAAACAGACCAGTGAGCCCATTGTCTGTCTCCCGCCCCCGGTGAGGGGCCAGCTTCTCTTTTCTAAGCTCCTGCATAGTTGTCATTTTTCTCTGCCCAGTCACTTGACTGGACTCTGTTAAAGAGGCAGAGCTGGCATTGGGTGTGGGACGAGTGCCCTGCCCTGGTTCAGAGAGCTGTGTTTCACCAGCACCTTGGCCCTGTTCCCATAGCAGGTGAATCATGGGACTAGGGAGACAGCTGGTAGAGGCCGGAGGCCAGGGCAGGGAGTTGGGCTCGGGAGTCCTCCCAGGCTGGTGTTTTGGGTTCCGTGTTGCATTCTCTGCAACTATCCCATAGCTGTTTTGGTGATGTTTTTGAAATCCTAGGTCTTAGTTCCATTCTGAGAGGAGCAGATGGATGGGTCTAGTCTCTGCCGGGAAGTCTGAGCCGCCACAGTGTTCTGGGTGACTGGAGAAGGTCAGTTACTGCCTTTTCCCGAAAAGAAGTGGTAGTGGTGAAGGCATGGACTTCACGGTCTAGGTCTGGGTCCTCCCTGTGTCTCGAGTTGCTTTGACTCTGAGCTTCAGGCTCCTCATCTATAAAATAAGGATTCATCTTGGGTCCCAGGAACTCTCCGAGGTGCTGTGAATATGTGAATGATCAAGAAAAAGTCCCTGATAGCAGGGAATGTGCTTTCCAATGAGGAACCAAAAATCACTTCAATATATCTGCCTCTGTAGGTCATGCTGAGGGTACTGAAGCAGGCTACAGCTCCCTGAGGGACTGCCACAGGACACTGTTTTGGAAGCTGTGGTCAGGGAGGGCCTGGGGAGCTGATTTTGCCCAGACGCTGGCATGAAGTGCAAGAGCTGTAACATGAACTTGGGGAAGAGCATTGAGGTAAAGGAAATAGCAAGTGCAAAGGTCCTGAGGTACAAGTTACATGTGCCTGAGGGCAGAGAGCCCAGGAGGCCCATATGGACAGAGAGCCCAGAGAAGGATATGTATAAAAAGAGGTAAGGAGGAAGCCAGAGGCCAGAACATGTTGGGTCTTACAGGCCAGGTGTGGAATTTGGAGCTTACTTTGAGTGCGACAAGAAAGTTTACTTAAGAAGCCTTTAGAGAAAAAAAAAAAAAAGCCTTTGGAGAGGGCAGCCCCGGTGGCTTAGCGGTTTAGTGCCGCCGTCAGCCCGGAGTGTGATCCTGGAGACCCAGGATCAAGTCCCACATCGGGCTCCCCACATGGAGCCTGCTTCTCCCTCTGCCTGTGTCTCTGCCTCTCTCTCTCTGTGGCTCTCATGAATAAATAAAATCTTAAAAAAAGAAAGAAAGAAAGAAAGAAAGAAAGAAAGAAAGAAAGAAAGAAAGAAAGAAAGAAAGAAACCAACCTTTGGAGAGTTTTGAGCCTCTCAAGGAGTGGCAGGATCTGACTTATGTTTTTACGAACTTCCTTCAGATTGCTGTGTGGAGAATGGACAATCAGGGGAGTGGGGAGATCCAGGAAAAGAGGTACAGGAAGCTAGTGAGGGATAGTGATAGCCTGGACCGGGTGGTGGTAGGGGAAATAGTGATGTATTCAGGATATAGTTTAAAAGTAGAGCCAGGGGTACCTGGGTGGCTCAGTCGGTTGAGTATGACTCTTGATTTCAGCTCAGGTTGTCATCTCGGGGTTGTGAGATTGAGCCCCACATCAGGCTCTGCCCTGAGCGTGGAGTCTGCTTAAGATTCTCTTTCCTTCTCCCTTTGCCTCTCCTCAATCCCCAACCCCTGCTTGCGTGCAAGAGTTCTCTCTCTTTCTCTCTCTCCCTCTCTCTCACTTTTTCTCTCTTAAATAACTAAATAAATGGAGCCAATATGAGGCACCCACTGGCTCATTTGGTAGAACATGCAACTCTTATTTGGGGTTGTGAGTTTGAGCCCCACATTGGGTATAGAGATTACTAATACAAAACAAAACCACTAAAAAATAATAAGGGTGCCTGAGTGGCTCAGTCGGTTGGGTGTCTGACTCTTGATTTTGGCTTAGGTTGTGATCTTGGGGTTGTGGTCTCTGGGTTGTGAGATAGAGCCCTGCATGGGCTCCACACTGAGTAGAGAGCCTGATTGGGGTTCTGTCTCTCCCTCTGCCCCACCTTTCAGATAAATAAAATCTTTGAAAAAATAACAAAAGTTGAGCCAGTAAGATCTGCTGATGTGCTGTACACAGAGTGGATGGGGCAGGGGGTGGAAGATGGAATCAGGAAGTCCCCTCTCAGGGTTTTTGAGCAACCAGAAGGACGGCATTGCCATTGCTGAGGTGGGTAAGGCTGAGGGTGGAGTGGGCTTGGGAGCCACACCTTTTGGCATTCCACCAGCAATGTATGAGGGCTCCAACTTCTCCACCTCCTCCCTAACTCCTGTCATTGTCACTTTTTGATTCCAGCCATCCTAGTGGGTGTGAAGTGGTGCCTCATTGTAGCTTTGATTTGCATTTCCATAGTGACTAATGATGTTGAGCATCTTTTCATGTGCTTGTTGACCATTCTTATATCTTCTTTGGAGAAATCTCTTTTCAAGTTCTTTGCCCATTTTAAAAATGGGGCTGACTTTTTATTATTATCAAATTGTATTATTTATATATTCCAGGTATATGACTTACAAATATTTTCTCCCATCCTATTGGTTGCTTTTACATTTTTTTTAAATAAAATGATTGTATTTATTTATTTGAGAGAGAGAGAGAGCAAAAGAGGGGAGAAGGTTAGAGGGAGAAACAGACTCCCCACTGAGCAGGGAGCCCAACACAGGCTAGATCCTGATCCCCAGGCTCCAGGATCATGACCGAAGCTGAAGGCAGTTGCTTAACTGACTGGGCCACCGAGGTGTCTTTTTTTTTTTTTTTTTTTTTTTTTTTAATACTAAGTCTTCTCATTGTATTTTAATTTTTGAAACTTTTCTCTTTTTTATTTTTTATTTTTTTTTAAAGATTTTATTTAGGGATCCCTGGGTGGCGCAGTGGTTTGGCGCCTGCCTTTGGCCCAGGGCGTGATCCTGGAGACCCGGGATCGAATCCCACATCAGGCTCCCAGTGTATGGAGCCTGCTTCTCCCTCTGCCTGTGTCTCTGCCTCTCTCTCTCTCTCTCTCTCTCTCTCTCTGTGTGTGACTATCATAAATAAATAAAAATTTAAAAAAAAAGATTTTATTTATTTATTCATGAGAGACACACAGAGAGAGACAGAGACACAGGCAGAGGGAGAAGCAGGCTCCTCACAGGGAGGCAATGTAGAACTCGATCCCAGGACCTTGGGATCACACCCTGAACTGAAGGCAGATACTCACCACTGAGCCACCCAGGTCTCCTGCTTTTCTCTTTTTTTCTTTTAAGATCTTATTTATTTATTCATGAGAGAGAGAGAGGCAGAGACATAGGCAAAGGGAGGAGCAGTCTCCCTACAGGGAGCCTGATGTGGGATTTGATCCCCAGACCATGGGATCACACCCTGAGCCAAAGGCAGACACTCAGCTGCTGAGCCATCTAGGCACCCCATGCTGGGGCTCGAACTCATGACCCTGAGATCAAGAGTCACATGCTTGGGATGCCTGGGTGGCTCAGCAGTTGAGCGTCTGCCTTTGGCCTAGGGCGTGATCCCGGGATCTGGGGTCAAGTCCCGCATCAGGCTCCCTGCATGGAGCCTGCTTCTCCCTCTGCCTATGTCTCTGCCTCTCTCATATATAAATTTTTTTTTTAAAAATCTAAATTAAAAAAAAAAAAAGCATCACATGCTCCTCTAACTGAGCCAGCCAGGTGTCCCCTGCCTTTTTACTTTTTTGGTAGTATCCTTTGAAGCATAAATGCTTTTAAGTTTGAGAAAGCCCAGTTTATCGATTTTTTTCCCTTTATTGCTTATGCCTAGGGTGTCATATATGAGAAATAATTTCCTGACCCAAG
The DNA here is from genome assembly GCF_018345385.1 of Vulpes lagopus. NCBI lineage: Eukaryota > Metazoa > Chordata > Mammalia > Carnivora > Canidae > Vulpes > Vulpes lagopus. The sequence continues at coordinate 89,552,074 of NC_054833.1, read as the reverse complement.
GTCATGAAGATTTACTCCTGTGTTTTCTTTTTTCTTTTTCTTTTCTTTTTTTTTTTTTTTTAAATTTTTATCTATTTATTGAGACACAGAGAGAGGCAGAGACACAGGCAGAGGGAGAAGGGGAGAAGTAAGCACCACGCAGAGAGCCTGATGTGGGACTCGATCCTGGGTCTCCAGGATCAGGCCCCGGGCTGCAGGCGGCACCAAACCTCTGCGCCACTGGGGCTGCCCCCTGTGTTTTCTTCTAAGAGTTTTATAATCTTAGCACTTACATATATGTACGTCGTTGATGCATTTTGAGTTAATTTCTGTATATGGTGCAAGGTAAATTTCCTATGAATTTTAGGAACAATTTGTCAATTTCTGTAAGAAAGGCAGCTGTGATTTTGATAGGAGTTGTGTTGAATTTCTTTCTATGATGTTTTTGAACAGTGATGCTTTGTACTTTTCCAAGTACAAAGTCTATGCTCCATTTGTTAAATTTATTCCTAAGTATTTTATTATTTTTGATGCTATTGTAAATGAGATCGTTTTAATTCCATTTTCAGACTATTCATTGCTAATGTATAGAAATACAAATGGTGTTTGTATATTAAGCTTGTATCCTGCAACTTTGTTAGTTCTAATGGTTTTTTAGTGGCTTCCTTAGGATTCTCTATATGCAAGATCCATGTCACCTACAAATACAATTTTACTTCTTATCCTTTCCAATTTAGATGCTTTTTATTTCTTTTTCTTGCTTAATTGCCCTGGATTGAACATTCAACACAATGTTGAATAGACATGGCAGGAGTGTACATCCTTCTTCCTAATCTTGAAGGCAGAGAGTTTCCAGTCTTTCACCACTGAGTATGATAACAGATGTGAGTTTTTAGTAAATGCTTTTTATCAGATTGAGGAAGCTCCCTTCTATTACTAGCTTGTTCAACGTGTTTCCATGAAGGGGTGTTGAATTTTGTCAAGATGTGTTTTCTGTGCCTGTTCAGACAATGTATGGTTCTTGTCCTTTTTCTATTGATAGTCTGTGTTACAGTAGCTGATTTTCAGGTGTTAAAACACCCTTGCATTTCTGGGATAAATCTCACTTGTTGAGAGTATGCAATCCTATTTGTATATTGCCATATTGTTCACTAGTACTTTGTTGAGTATTTTTGCATATCACAGATATTATAAATATCTATATTCGTAAGAGATATTGGCATGTGTCCTCTTTTCTCGTGATGCCTTCGGTTTTAGCCATCTTTGTCTTTTGGTGTGTCAGAGAGTGTTGAGCAGGAGAGCCTGGTCACCTCCTCCCCCCCAGTGCTCATCTACATCAGGTGGGAAGGGATGAATGGAAGTTCTGAGCCTGAGCCCAGACAGTGTCAGCAGAGGTAACAATGAGGTGGACGCAGCCTCATCTGTGTATTGGTGTAGGAAAGCTAGCTGACAGCCTGGAGACAGTGAGCTGGGCCTTCTTCCTGTTCTGAGCCTGGTGATTGCCAAGGGAGTTACAACATACTGGACTTTAAAGGAGAAGGAGGGACCATGAGCACCAACCTGAACCACCCTCCACCCCCTGCCCCAGCTCTAAAGCTCTAGGAGCTCAATTACAACACCTAACTGAGCAGCAATCTCTCTCTCTCTCTCTCTCTCTCTCTCTCGCACACACACACACACACACACACACACACCGTGAGGTTGCTGGCCCAAGTTTCATGGAGAAGAGGAGAGAGAAAAGCAACATCCTTGCCTGGAGGCCTGCATGGTTCCTGGCCAGGCCCTGGTGGAATGATGAGTACAGGCCAGCCGATGGAACAGAGGGGGCTCCGGCAGGGCCCGTCCCCTCTTGGTGAGGCCTGGAAACCAGCAAGCCCTATAGGAACAGAACCAGGCCCAGCATGGGCAGCAGCTCTGTGGGCCCTTCCCACCCTCAGCTCTAGCAGCAAAGTGGGAGGCTCTAAAAATGAAAGCTGCCGGTTTCCCCACGCCCGCCAGGGACGGGAGACCAGCTGGCACTGTGGCACCAGTGGGACTCTGGCAAATCTGCTTCAGGTGTCCTGCTTAATAAGAGTCTTCAGAGTCCCTGTGTGACCTCAAGGAGGTCCCCTCAGAGCGTAGCCCCGGCACACACACCAGGCAGGTGGCAGTGCTGGCCGTCTTCAGCCCTGGGTCCGGGCTGTCCCTCTGCAGACTCACTCTTCCGTCTGAGGGCAGCCAATGCTATGTTTGTGCCCGCAGCTCAGTACAGAGGCCTAAGATCCCCAAGAGAAAGCCCATGAGACGGGCAAGGGAAGAAGCAGGTGGGCCACCATGGCTCATTGCTGACCACTCCGCCACCCAGTCCCTGCCAGCCCCTCCTGCTTAGTGAGCAGGGCAGGCGGCGCCCGAGAAGAGCCAGCATCTGGTAGGGAACCAGCTCAGCTGCCATGCAGGGTATGATGTCATCTTGGATTCCGTGGTTGCTAGGAAAATTCTGCCTGCAGTGATATTTCATGGTCCTAGGACTGAGGCGAGAACAGAATGTTCCCAAGAAGACAGGGAAGGATCTGTGGGGCTTTCCAAGCAAAGGAGCCCCCACCCCAAGAAATCAGATAATTTGAGCCTCTGTCTGGAAGCTTACTCCCCCTTTCAGGAATAGAAGTTATGCTGGTTGCAGCAGAACCCCATCAAGGCAGGTTGGGGTGCGAGTGGCAGAGTTGGTTCCCTTGGCAGCACTTTGGTGTACTGGTGACCGGAGTGTGGGCACATCTCTGTGATGCCACCACCTTGTGAGTGAGCCCTTCTCCTGCAGCACCCGCAGCTGGTGCCTCCTCCAGTCCATGTGTGTTGGGACAGTTAGGACGAGGGGGGAGACTTCTCTGTGGTGTGGAAGAAGGCTGCCAACACCATGCCTAGGGCCCTTCCTGGACTCTGGGTCCCACGCCAAAAGCTCTGCCTTGCACCATCCGCATTGGCTCCCTCTTCTGTGGCCTTCCCTGTGTCTGCTCTTCCCATCCTTTCCTTCTGGAGAAAATCCCTTGGACAGTACAGGAGAGAAGTATGTCAGAAAGGCCGCTGAGCATTGTTCAGGGCATGACCAAGAGCCATCCTTTAGAAAAAGGGGACGAGCACCTGGCTGGCTCAGTCTGCAGAGTGTGGGACTCTTGATCTCAGAGTTGTAAGTTTGAGCCCCACATTGGGTGTAGGGGGTTACTTAAAGATTTTTTTAAAAAATTCTTATAAACAAGTGCTATTTAAAAAGGAGAAAGCAAAAAAAATAATAATAATAAAAAATAAAAAATAAAAAAAATAAAAAATAAAAAGGAGAAAGCAGTAGGTCTCAGGGAGGACCAGGGCCCAGAGGGTTGGGCGGGACCTGTTGGCAGCTCACTTGCCCCGCAGCCTCTTCTTTTGGGAGCAGCTTTGGGCAGCTCCAGCAGGTCAGTATTTTGAGCTCTTTCCCTCCTCCCTCTTGCCTTTTCTGGCTGCATGTCAGAGCCTGTCTTATGGAAAACAAGACAAAGGAAGTGATTTCATGAGTGCCTGGACCAGAATCTCAAATCCATGATTAAAAATAACAATAATAAAAATTCTGGCTATTATCTATCTCTGTAGGAGCCAGGCTGACTGCAGGCTGGAAATGGGCCTGGCTATGCTCCTTCGAGCAGGTGCTGGCTTCAGGCAAAGAGGGAATGGCTATTAGAAGCCCTAATGAGCAAGAACCTCCAAAGGGACACGAGTCTTGAGAAGAAAGAGGGAGGTTCCCAGCACCCCTGGCTTTGGTGACCTTGGAGTAAGGGATGTGAGCAGAGCCCTGCTCTAGGACCAGAAGCTCTGGGTTCTTGTCACTCAGACCTGTCAGTGGCATAGCCTTGAGCAAGCCTCAAGCCTTACCCCTGCACTCCCCCTGCCACCCTATGGCAGGGTTGCTGACGTGTGCCCTGGCCAGGCTGTAGGGAAGGCCCAGAGAGGAGATGGGCTGCCCTTGGAAGCACTGTGTACTGGGGAGGCACCACAGTGTGGTGGACGAGCATGATGGACCAGTGTACTGGGGACCCTGGCCACCTTGTATTGTCCTGACTGCGGCCCGACACCAGAGGCCCAGCCAACGGTTCTTTCCCCTGATCTGCAGGTGCAGAGGATGTGGTGATGGCATTTTCCAGGTCGGAGACGGAGGACCGGAGGCAGTAGCTGTGAACCCTTTGGAACACCCTGGAAGCTGGCAAGGGCCAAGAGATCTGTGTGGACCTCGGCCAGCTGAGTGGCAGCAGATCACCTTCCCGATTCCCCCTGCCCCGACACCCCACCCACCCCACCCCACAGTCACTCAGCAGGGCTGGCATCGAGGGAGTCACCGGTGATGCAGTTACAATTGGCTTAAAGGGACGGACTCATGATTGGCAGAAAGAAACCCCTTTATTTTTAAATCTTGACCAACAGAAACCTTTTATTTTTATTTCTTTTCTTTTCCTTTTTCCTTTTTTTTTTTTTTTTTTTTTTTTTTAATTTGCGCCTCGGTAGATGGCTTCCCAGGAAGCTCTCCGAGATCTGGTGCTTTATTTAGGTCACTTTTTAGGAATGTGAAGAGGCCCGATTGGCTGCTTAAACTGGAAAAGGATTCTGATTGGCCAGCTAGTGGGAAACGTTGTTGTTTTTTTTTTTTCTGTGATTGGCTGCAGGTGTTCTGCTGGTAGCACCAGCTTCTCTCTTTTGAATGCTGAAAACAGGGTTTGGGACATTGGTTGTTATATTTGACTTGAAAAGAAAAAAAAAGAAAGAAAGAAACCAAGTGCGCTTTGCAATATTTATTACACAAAGAGCTTGCTACTTTCAAATGTTTGTGTTTGCATTTGATTGGCTTCTGAGATGTGTGTTCGGTTTCTCATTGGCTCCTCCATGACTCCTGTTGCCATGGGCTCCCCCCACCTTAGGGGGCTCAGTCCACCTGCAATGTGCATTTGTTTTAGTGACCACATCTGGCTCCACTGGCAAGGGGACCCTTCAAGACCCCATGCATGGTCTACAGCTGGAAAACAGAGCCCCCAAGGAGGTTTGAGCTGTCCTGGACCAGCCGGCCAGAGCTTAGAGGTGATCATTAGGCAGGATTTATGTGCATCACTTCCATGAGTTGGCCAGCAGCCAGCTCCCCATCGGGGGAATGGAAGTGCTGGAGCACCAGCAGGGCCTCTCTGGCCTGCCCCTGCTGAGCAGAGGAGCAGCGCACTGGGCGGCTCTGGCTCTCCAGCCATTCACCCCATCTCTACTTCCTGAAGCCTCATCAGGGGCTCCCTGGGTAAAGGGCGGGAGCTGCTCCCAGCCGGGAGACCCCACAGTGGAGCAGAGGGCTCTGCCTGGGACCCTAGAACCCTCACAGAGGCCCCAGCTTGGCTCACAAGGCCCTAGAGGCCTTTGGCTCTAAATACCCAGCCCCGACCTCTGCCAGCCAGGCTCTCAAGGCACCTGCTGCTGGGCAGTAGGCCCTGGCCAGCACTCCGGGTTCTCTCAGAGCCCAGGCCCGTGCCCCTCACTGCACTGCCTTCAGAAGGGTCTCTCTCATGTCAGCCTGCAGTGGACAGAGTCGTTTATTTACGAAGTGCCAACTGGGACCTTCACTGAGCAGGTCCCATCAGGCTGGCCCTCAACCCAGTCCCCAGAAACACACTGCAGAGCAGCCGTATGCAAAGGGCTGGAAGAGAACCCCAGGTCTTCCCACCTGCCCCCCCTTCTGCCCTTGAGGATAGCCCCCCCTCCTCCCTGTATCTTTCACCAGAGTGGACCCTGGGTGGGGAGGTAGAGGAAGATGCCGGCCTCAGGAGGACGGGGAGCCTCCACCCTCCTCCTGAGATAGTAAATGCCCCAGGTGCCCGGAGCCAGGAGAAGACTCTTGAGCCAAATTTCCCCCTTCTCAGGGCTGGGGCGGTCATGGATCACTGGAGCTGCCCTGGAACTGTGTGGGCGGTTCATGCTGTCCTCTGAGCATTGCCTGGGCCTTGCACCAGAAGGTCACAGTGTAGATGGCCATGACCTCCACACATGGGCCCCCAGCCCTGCTTAGCTGACCTGCTCAGGTTAACCTGCAAAGACCGTTGATCCCCAAGGAACAAGGACTGTGGGGACTCCAGCAGGGGCCTGAAAAGCGTCGTCTTCTGGGAGAGGTGGTGCGTGTGTGCAGGCACACGTGCACATGTGCCCCCACAGACACACTCACTCCTGGCTCTTTCCAGCCCTTCTCCCCCAGGTTGTGACATCTGTCACCAGGCGCCGGTGCCGTGTTGCTGTTTGCCCTCTCTCTGTACCTGTAGCTCCCATAAAGGCTCCGAGTCCTGGCCTGTGGTGCGCTCTCTGCCCCAGCCCACCCTTGCTGAGGTCTCTGCCTCCCTCTCGGAACAGTGATGGCCCCAATCTGTCTTGTCATTTGAGCAGAAGCAAAGGTGTTGCTGTGGCTCCATATTTGGACTAAAATTATATATTGGAGGGAAAAAAAATTAACAATAAAGATTTTTACTAGTGTGGTGTGTGAGCTGAGTTCTCTCCCTCGGAGTTGGGTACACTCACTGATTTCCCCATGTCGCACAGGCTCTGCTACTGGGCCCTCTCTCCTCAAGAAAGCACCACTTTTGCTGGTTTAATTGCCTGCAACCTGGCTCGGAGCTTGGGCTTTGGAAGAATTCTGAGATCTTCCCAGCCTAGCCAATGGGTCCGTAGAAGGCTGAGCCTCCTTTTGGACCTGGAGATTCTAAATATCGTCCTATATCAGACTGAGGTCAGTAGTCTTCAGAGGTGACCTCGCCCCTCCAGGCCCACCCGAGCAGACACTAAGCACCCCAAAAGGGGCTCCCCTCCACCCTAGGCACCCCAGCATCCTGTGCAATGGCAGCAGTCTTGAGCTGCTTGTAGCAAAAGTCCAAATGAAATATCTGCCTCTTCTCTCATCCCTGAAATGGGGGGTTTATTGGTGTTCAGCTGTATATTCAAGTTTAGAAGCTGAAATCATTCCTTCTTTAGGAATTTTTGCTTTGGAAGCATTTTCTAGAATCTTTCATTTCCATCCTTCATCATCCCATTTTAGGTCTTTTTCTTTTTCTTTTTTTTTTTTTTTTCATGCTTACATGGACTCACTGCTTCTATTTCCTTTTCAAAGAGTTTCACCGGGTGCTAGACACCGTGGGGTTTATAGAATATGAGGACGGACAACACAATCGACATCATTCACTCTCAGTGTTGGGAGAGATGTTGGAGGTTGCCTAGCAGCCCACACAGTGACCAGATGTGTGTGTTGCCTCTGAAATATCTCTAAAAAGGGCTTGTCTAGCCTTGGCTTGAATACCCTCTGGGACGGGGGACTCACTGCCTCACAAGACGGCCCATTCCATCTTCAGCTAACTTACATTCATACATTGAGTTGGCCTGCCTTTCCCTGTAACTTCCTTTCCTGGGAAGGATTTCATGGTTGTTGAGAAAAAGACAAAACCAGCTTTGTGAGCCAAACATCACAGAGACAAATCAAGAGCTCATGTAAGGTAAATTATTTGTGTTCTGAGTTGTGGTGTCGGGAATTAGCCTCAGAGCCAATATGCTCTTCCAAGCCGAGCGGTTGAGCAGAGGGAGGGGCTGGCCATCCTGGAAGCCATGGCCCAACCCCCAGCAGAGAGCCTGGAACGGGAAGGCCCGGAGGGAGATACCATCTCAGGGTTGTCTAACTTGTTGCGTCTCTAACAAGAACTAGGCCACCAAGAAAGAGGAGTCGGGACACCTCAGCAGGCCAAGGGGAAACACTGCGGGCAGCCCTGAAGTCAGGGTCCCTCAGCCCACTCACCTTCTGGTTTCACCTTTCTAGGTACAGGTGCATCCAGCCGGAAATGACAACAGGTGGATTGGGACTGCTGGGGCCTGAGACCACCTGGGGCCCGGCTGAGTGGGGGAGGTGAGGATGGGCTGAGAAGGGGGGCAGGGCACCCTGCCTTTTGTTGGTGTTTCTCAGCCCTGGGGGGAGGGTGGTTGAGAATGTAGCGCTACTTCTCCCCAGGTGCCTAGCAGTTGGGAGAATCCAGGCTGCTCCAACCTTTGAACAGGACCCTTTGTAGCCGGGAAACTGATCCCTCTGTGGCACTTGGTTCGGTGGTGGGGGCTGGAGCCAGCTTCCAGGGCTGGGAGCTCTGTGGGTCCCAGGGGACCCCACCACTACCCACCTGCCCTGCCTGCCCGGGGCATTCTCAATTTGCCGGTCGCCCATGACACCCACACCTTTCCCAGATGAAATAGTCCCAGACTGACCTGAGGCCATGTTTATTTACTTATTTTTTTAAGATTTATTTATTTATGATAGACATAGAGAGAGAGAGAGGCAAACACACAGGAGGAGGGAGAAGCAGGCTCCATGCCCGGAGCCCGATGTAGGACTCGATCCCAGAACTCTAGGATCACACCCTGGGCTGAAGGTGGCGCTAAACCCCTGAGCCACCCAGGGATCCACCCAGGCCATGTTTAGAAAATGTTTCTCAAAAAAAAAATAATACTAAAATAAAGAAAATGTTTCTGTGTCCAATGAGGAAACTCACGTCTCTTGAGAAATAACTGGGTGTTTAGGAGATTTGGGGTATTTGGGGGTGACCATTGCTGCTAGTCCTAATTTTAAAAAAGGCTTCCTGAAAGGATAAGGACAGTGAAATGGTTGTTGAGTATCAGCCAATGCCTTGCCTTCACTTTCGTCCTTGACATTGGAACTGCCCCCTCACGAATGGTTTCCCAGAGGGACCTGCCCATCCTGCCAAGCCAGGAGGTCAGGGGAGCTGCTGCCCAGAGCAGAGCCACACCCTGCCCTGCCTGGGCCTCTTCCCGAGTCCCTAGAGAAGGAACAGGGTGTGCAACAGGTGGCGTCCCTGTTTGCACACTTGTGGGAGCCCCGCCCCACATCCACAGCCCTGGGAGGGGACTTCAGACCCAGAACCTCTGAGTTTCCACTTCGTTGGCCTTTAGCCTCAACCCTTGAAGGAAGGGGGTTTTCATAAACATCTTTTATGCAGGTTACTGCCCCGTCCCCATCTTAATAATGCAAGGAATGTGCATTGGGTGCTACCTGTGTGCAGGTGCATAGGACTGTATATACACCATCTTCAGTCCTGTATGGGGTAAGTATGGTATTATCCCCATTTTACAGAAGAGGAAGTGAGGGTTACACAGTTTGCTAAAGGTCAGTGTGGACAGTCAGAACATGAACCCAGCTTGTCTGACCCCAGACTCCATGCTTGGAGCTGCTACTTTGATGGGGTAGGCGGTGGAGAGTACACCCCACATCACTGGAATGCCCAATGCCCTCTCTGGGACCCCAGGACCACTCTGGGTGTTGTCAGTGTTCTCTAAGTCCTGTTGTGTCTGGACATCCTAGGTTGTTAAATATTCATTGGGTGCTAGGTCCTCGGGCTGGGCTGAAGAAGGTCCTGGGCTGGGCTGGGCTGGGTGAAGCTGGCCTCCCAACAACTCACGGTGCCCCAGTGGCTGCCCCGAGCCAGCCATCAAACTCCTGCTCTTTACCTCTTGCCCATTCGTGGGGACCTGGCAGTTCTCCAAGCTAAGCTGGTTTTTCTTTCTTTCTTTCTTTCTTTCTTTCTTTCTTTCTTTCTTTCTTTCTTTCTTTCTTTCTTTCTTTCTTTCTTTCTTTCTTTTTTAAGCTGGTTTTTCTAGAATAGGTTCCTCTTCCACTTCTCTCTGGCTCTTCCTGTTCACAGCCCCTGGCCAGTATCTGGTTCGAAGCATAGCTGTCCCCATGTGAGGTCAACTAGAGAGGTCAGAATTTGGGGACTGCAGACTGGAATAGGAGCCCAGCCTCCCTACTGTGACCTCTGTACTCTTGAGCAGGTCTCAGTCATTTCCTCATCTGTAAAATGGGAATGATAATAACAATGATTGCACCTTTGACAGATTCCACACCAACAATGCTTTGAGTCCAGTTGATTCTCTCTTGACCTTGGTTTATACTGTTTACTCCCACAATATAAATCTTTATGTCCATGCAGTTGGGGGCTGGGGAGACAGTAAGACCCCTGGGCTCCCACTGGTGGGATTAGGAACAGGCTCTGCCACTTAGTAGCTGCATGACTTGGGGCAAATTATCCAACTTACTGGAAAAATGGGAAAGAGAGCATCTATCCCCTAAGGCTGTTGCTGAGAATTATGATATAATGCAGATGACAAGTTTAGCAGAGACCTACCCACAGTGGGTGGTTGGCCCATATGAGCATCATTAAGTCACGTGATGGTGTCCCCCACCTCCATCCCTTCTACTTAGAAGTTATTCAGAGGAAGGAGTGTGTGCAGCTAGCTCCTGGAGGGGAGGAATGTGGCCATAGGTACCGTCAGGTGCTTGTGAAATGCTGCTTTAAAAAATTTTTTTTTTATTTGTTTATTTGAGAGAGAGAGAGAGAGAGAGAGAGAGCGTGCTAAGGTGAGCAGGGGAAGGGGCAGAGGGGGAGAGGGAGGGAGAGAATCTCAAGCAGACTCCCTTCTGAGCGCAGAGCCCAACATGGGGCTCAATCTCACAACCTGAGATCATGACCTGAGCCGAAATCAAGAGTCAGATGCCTAACGGACTGAGCCACCCAGGCGCCCCTGTTAATCACTTTTTTGATGAGTGAGAAAGAGCCAAGATGATCCCTTGATAGCAGCTGAGGGATAGCGGCTCCTGCTCCCCTGCCCGCCCCACACCTCTCCCTCTGCTAAGCAGCTTTTCGAGGGAGGAGGGTGTTAATTGGTGTAGTCCCTCAGCCTTCACTCAAACCTGCAACCTGCGGGGTTGAGGGTTTCCCCAGAAGGACCTCCTCGAATCTGGACAGGCAAGGAGGGGCCTTGCCGAGCCCAGAGGCGGGGAAGTCCTGTCTTCCAGAGACCTTCCTGCTCACTAGCTTGTGCAGAAACTCCAAATAGAATCACAGCCAGCCAGGGAAGGGGATAAAATTAAATCCTTGATCGTGATCAAGTAGTTAAAAAAAACCCGTCACTGCCAGAGGCTCCTTCCCACTGCAGCCGGCTCTGCTTCAGAGCAAACAGGAGGACAGGGGAGCCACTGTGCCCTGAGCCCTGAGCCCCCAGCACCCCCCTTCCTCTCCCAGGTCACAGATCTCAGCCTCCAGGGCCTGAAGTCCCTCCCCACCCCACTGAACCTCAAAGGAGTAAGATGCAGCCCCTCCAGGCCTCAGGCAGTGGTTGCCATCAGGGGAGGTCCTCCTGGGCTCTGGGCTCAGCTGCACACACCTGGGTTCCAAATCAGGCTGTGACAGTTACAAGCTTTTTTGGTTTTTTTCTTGCGACAGGGTCCATCTGGGGGTGCCCCTCATCTCTGCAGGTTCCGGGAGGCTGGGGGACTGCTCCAGTTAATGCCCTTCCCCCTCACAAGATCTCAAGGTTTCAATCCAGCGCGGAGCTGTGGGGCTCAATCTCATGACTCCTGAGATCAAGACCCCCAACTGAGATCGAGTCTGACGCTTGGGCAGCCCAGTGGCTCAGCGGTTTAGCGCCGCCTTCAGCCCAGAGTGTGATCCTGGGGACCCAGGATGGAGTCCCGCGTCAGGCTTCCTGCATGGAGCCTGCTTCTCCCTCTGCCTGTGTCTCTGCCTCTCTCTCACTGTCTCTCATGAATAAATAAATAAATCTTTAAAAAAAAAAAAAAAAAAGAGAGAGAGAGATGCTTAACCACCTGAGCTGAGCGCCCCAGGTGCCCCTGATTACGAGCTGTTGGATGGGGACACACCACCCAGCATGGTCAAACCGGCTTCCCAGTCTGGGATATGGGAGTGTACAGAGTCACTTTGTGAGCCTCAGTGCCTGCCCCCCAACCCCACAGGCAATGGGCGGGGAGTGATTGGCTGGGGAGAATTTCACACCAACCAGACTGACTGAAGGCCAGGCTCCTCCTTATTGTCTCCATGAACTGACAACTCTGACCCCTGGGGCTGAGGATAGGGGAGAGGGTTCGGCCCAACTTTGACCTTCCCTGAGGCAGGGGCTGGGCTGCTCAAAGGGTTGTTGTTTCTTCTTCTTCTTCTTTTTTAATTAATTTATTTATGAGAGACAGGCAGAGACGCAGGCAGAGGGAGAAGCAGGCTCCCTGCGGGGAGCCTGACGCAGGACTTGATCCCAAAACCCTGGGATCACTCCCTGAGCCAAAGGCAGATGCACAACCACTGAGCCACCTAGGCGTCCCTTAAGGGGTTTCTTCTGAACAGGCTGCAGGTCGAAATAGCCAGGTATTGGGAGGTAGACAGGCCCAGACACCCACTGGCCTTGGAGCTCCCAGGCCTGGCTCTGGCACCTTCTGTGTGCCTCTCCAGCCTCATGGCCATCTTCTGTAGAGGGGCTCTGGGGCTGCGCCTGAGGGAGAGCATGGCTGTGCTAGGGCCACCTGGCAGGGCCGAGCCCGGCAGGCCCCTGGGTGTAAGGAGGGAGGCCTGAGATGTCCCTCGGCCTGGGAGCTAGGACGCTGGGAGAGGAAACAATGAGGCGGTAAAAATAGCTCTTTGTTTCCCGTAGGCTGCACATCCTCCTGCGTCCCTGTGTTTGTGTGAAAGAAAAACACCAGCCACCCTGGGGAGCCAGAGCAGCAGGCCTGGCCCCAGGCCCCAGGGTGCAGGGCTCAGCTGTGAGTCGAGATGGGGCCTAGCTCAGGGGCAGCAGGACAGGTCCCAGGGGGGGCCAGTCTCCCCCTCAGCTGTGCCCACACACCCTCCCAGGCCTCATTGGCCTCACTGGCCTCTGTGGGCAGCTCCTGAGCCAGGGCCCTTGGCACTCCCTCAGCAACAGCCCTGCCCACCCACCCTTCTCAGCCTGCTGCTCTTGCTGGCTCATCCCTTGGGAATCTGTCCCGGCTCAGGGGTCCAGCCTCCCAGGAAAAGGTGGCCCGTGGACTTTTCTCTGGCTGAATCACCCCCACCCCCCATCCAGAGCTGCCTGGGCTGCAGAGAGGACATACCCTGAGAGGGGCGGCCTGGACTCTGGTCCCTCAAGGTTTCTATCCGGAACCTTCCTTCTCCGTAGCTCTCACAGATCCTCCCAGCTCACGTGGCTTGCTCCAGAGGTGGGTAAACCCTGAGCCATCTGGATGACCCCCCTCCACCCCCAACTTCTCTAGACTCCTGGAGAGTTAACCCAGCCCAGCTGTAACACTGAGCCAGTCAGGAACTGCTGACCGAAGACTTGCTGAATATGAGCTGAGGAGGCAGGGATGAGAGGAGGCATCTTTGCCCTGTGGTCTCCAAGGCCGCTGCGGCAGGCTGATCTGGAAATAGGCTGCAGCAGAGCAGCGTCCCATGGGGAAGGACAGGCTGGGTCACCAAGGAGGCAGAGCAGGGCTGGCATACCCAGGCTTGCCTGCAGGGAGCGGAGGGCATCAGGAGGGCCCCTCAGAACTCCAGCACCTGCCCATGGGCCAACCTTCTCTCAGCCATGCTCTGCAGCTCATGCTGGAGTCAGGGCAAGGTAGTGGCAGAGGCCTGTGTGTGCCCTGGCTGGTCCCTAGCTCCTCCCCAGTAGCCAGACCGAGAGAGGGCATCTGGAGAGGCCCAGAAAGCTGCCTCAGAAGGAGAAAATATTTGGAGTGATGTGTCAGGGCAAGTCCTTGGGTGGTGTTGGAAAACCAGCAGTGCACCATTACCTACCTGGCCTGGTGCATTCCTGCTGGTACTGGCTGGGTCTGCTCCTGGCACCACATCCCTCCCCAGGCTGTGTGATCTGCTCAGGACCCCAAGCATTTGTCTCTGAGGAGAGGAAAGACAAGAGGGGATGTCCTAGTACCTGTCCCCCCTCTGAGAAGCCAGGAGGACGAGCTCATGCTTGGGTGCTGAGGGCAGAGAAGCTTAGGAGATTAAGCTCCTCAAGGTCATTAGCCAGAAGGAGAGGCTGGGAGGTGAGGAGGGAGTGGGGCACTGCAGAGAGAGCACTGGACCACCACCATTAGCCCCCGACTTTGGTTGATTCTATTCTATGTGTCAGAGCCTCAGTTTCCTGGCTGTAAAAAGGCTCATGGGAGTCAGTGCTGCCCCTTAGGTTCTCCCAGCACCCTCCCCCTTTCCAGTAAGTGTGGCCCAAGCTTTAGCTAATGACTTATGGGTAGATGTGAAGGGTCATTGCAGGTGGAAGCTTTTTTTTTTTTTTTCAGTTAGCAATGTTTATTATTATTTTTTTAATAATAAATTTATTTTTTATTGGTGTTTAACTTGCCAACATACAGAATAACACCCAGTGCTCATCCTGTCAAGTGCCCCCCGCAGTGCCCGTCACCCATTCACCCCCACCCCCCACCCTCAGGTGGAAGCTTTAAGAGCCGCTTGGTAATGTTCCAGAGGCTGCTGCCTATCCGCCTGGGTCCTGGCAAAGCCCCAGCCAGTCCACAAGTGAGGAAGGAAGAGTGTGGCTCTGTGCCCTGCGGGTCTTGGGTCCATTTGTGTCTGTCTGCACCATCGGCTGGCCTCTCCCAACCACTACGTTGCCTCAGTGATCTCGAGCCTCTGAAGCTTCTGACTCTTGCTGCCTCTGAGAATACGCTGTCCCACTCCCAGCTCAAGGGCCTTCCTGAAAGGTTGGGTCTGGAAGCTGCTTGCCTTTCTGGGGCTTGAGAAAACACCAATAACACCTCCCAGGTCTACACCCTGAACTCTGTAGGGCAGTAGCTGCCCTTTGCACTCAGGATACGAACCTCCCCTCCCTATCGTGGGCAGCCGAGGCCTCAGGGACCCAGCTGCAGGTCATCTCTGACCTCAGCTCTCACCACCATCCCCTCCTCTGCACCACCAGCCTCGCATCCCTTAGACATGCTGAGCCTGCCCCACCGCAGAGCTGGTTCTCTGCCTGCACCGCTCTTCCTACACCACCGAATCCTCAATTTTCTTTGTCAGCTTAAATGTCACCCCCTGTCTTAGTCTCCTCGGGCTGCTGTAACAAAATCCCACACACGGGGTGTCTTATGAACAACGGAAATGCATTTCTCGCAGTTCTGGAGGCTGGAAGTCCCAGATTAGGGTGCCAGCGTGGTCGGGTTCCAGTGAGAGCCTCTCCCCAGGTTTTGTCTCCTTTCTGTGTCCTCACATGATGGAAGGGCCAAGGGAGCTCTGGGGACCTCTCTTTGACAAGGGCACTAACCTCACTGGTGAGGGCTCCACCCTATGACCTACTCCCCTCCCCAAGACCCCACCTCCTAACACCACCACTCTAGGGGGTAGGATTTCAACATATGAATTTGAGGGGACACGAGCATTCAGATCATAATACCCTCTCCGAGGATCCTAACTGACCACCCTATTTTACTTTCTATTTTCTATCGTGCTTTATTTTATTTATCTGAAACATGCTTGTTTCTCTCTTGCTCCACTAGCAGGTGAGGACGTGGGAGCAGGCCACCAGGGCCACATGCAGGGGTAGCAGTAGTGCCTAAAGGGAAGAATGCTGTGTGGTCAGGGACAAGCCACCCTCTGCTATTGGGCCCTGGTGCTGGCTGAACCTCTGCGTAAGGAAATCCCACAGCGACACCATCCCTGGTGCTCTGCCAGCCTGCCATGGGGAAGAGGAAAAGCAGGGGTAGGAAGGGGCCCTCCCATTGAGCTTCTTCTTCCCCATTCAGACCTGGTTTTGCCATCCTGGAGCAGTTCATGCAGTGCTGTCTGAAACAGCAGGTGTCCCACAAAAGGAAAAGAAGGCTGAAAAAAGTTGCATGCTGTACACATTCTTATGGAAAGTCATGGCATGTTGAAGGCTCTGAGAAGTCCTGCAATGAAGACATCCATGTCATTTAGCTTCTACTTTATCTGACCACAGAACTCTTTACGTTTCTTACATATTCCATAGAGGATTCCGTAGAATATTCCATAAGAACTGCTTTTGTGGAGGAAGAGTACTAGGTGTAAAATCAGAGCTCAAGTTCTGAATCCTGCTGCTTGTCTTCTCCAAGCCACAGATTTCCCATCTGTAGAATACAGGGGTCATCCCAACCTCCCAGGGTTGCTTAAGGGTGGAACGAACCCCTTAGGGTTGTATCAAGTAGACAGGTCTTTGGTAAGTATCTTATAAGCTGTAAAGAGCTGTGCAGCTACGTGACCATTTTAACTTGCTTAACCTGGGAAATAACATACACTGTTTACCTGACAAGGTAAGGGGATGCCAAAGGGAAAGGAAGTGACTCATCCAAGATCAGCCAACCCAAGTGACCCTGTTAGGGCTCAGAGAGGAGGAGGAACTCCAGCAGCAGTCCCATGAACAATGAAGGCCCCAGGGCCAGAAGAACACAGGTGACATGAATGTGGGGCAAGCCCTGGGAAGAGGTATCTGGTGGGAGGGAGGTGCTGACTATCCCTGCTGATCCCTGCTTGAGGCTTCAGAAGGGACAGCAATGCTGGTGGCCCCTCTCTCCCCCGCCTTTCTTGTCCCCCACCCCCACCCCCACCCCCGGGGGACTCTGCCTGGAGCAGAGTGGATCTGTGAGTTTGCTCAAACTACCTTAACGAACCCCTGTAGGTGTTTAACCAACAGAAATGTACTGTCTCACGGTTCTAGAGGCCAAAAATCCAAAGTCAAGGTGTGATCAGGGTTGCGTGCAGGAGAGTGTGCTCTAGGCCTCTCCCTTGTATTTTCATATTATCTTCCCTCTATGTGACTAAATGTACCCTTTTTATGAGGACACCAGTCATATTGGATTAATCCACTCCACTCCATTTTAACTCAGATGATGTCTGTAAAGACCCTCCCTCCAAAGAAGGTCACATTCCAAGGTACTGGGGTTAGGACTTCAGCATATGGTATTTTGTTTTGTTTTGTTTTGCTTTTTAAAGATTGTATTTATATATTTGACAGAGAGAAAGAGCACACAAGCAGGGGGAGCGGCAGAAGGAGAAGCAGACTCCCCACTGAGCAGGGAGCTCGACCAGGGTTCGAACCCAAGACCTGGGATCATAAGCTGAGCCACCCAGGTGGCCCCAGCATATGGTTTTTTTCGGGGACACAATCCAACCCATTTTCCCCAGTGGGCATCTCCCTCCATCTCAGCAGCCCAGCTCCTTGGCCGGAAGCATGTGGATTCCAGCCTGCCGGAAGAGAGAGCCCATAATTGTGTTAATTGCCACAATACTAGACCTGCAATTAATATGCCAGGGGAACAAAGAGTAGATGCGCTAATAACACATAATTGGACCTAAACTGCACCCTCGGCAGAGCAGTGCAACCAAGCTCTGCTGTTTGTGCTCCTTTTCAAATTAGCAAAGATGAGCAAATTAACATCTGCCTCCCCTTCGCCCTGCTTAGACGGGAGCTCTGGGGGGAATCTCGGGGATGGGGCGTGTATGGCCAGGCCCCCAGTCAGATCCTGTTCAGGGGCCAAGCACCGGAGGCCCGGCCTTTGGAACTATAGGCAAGTGAGAACTTTGAAGGAGTGAGGAGTCTAGACCTTTCCTCAAGGATTTCCTGACATCAGGACAGCCTGTCTGGGCCTTGGCAGGTACCCAGCCCAGGGTGGCAGGGACTCTTGTGATTAGGGCGTGTGGAATAACTCACAGAGCACTGTGATTATGTGGGGCCCCAGGGAAGGTTTGAGTCAATGTAGAGGCTGGAGGTTAATGCTCTCCTCCATTCCTGGGGTGGCAGTCAAGTCCCATGGGCAGGGGGCAGACCCTCTTCAGAAGGACCGAGAGGTGTTTTTGGCTTCTCTTCCTTCTGCCCTCCCAGCACACAGGCCTGGACTGCCCCTGGTCTCTGTGGCTCCAGGGCTGGGCTGTCTGGGGCCTGCCCTGCCCATGCTTACCTCCTTTGGCTGGAAGGTGCCCTGCACAGGCCTGGAGGCAGCTGACGCGAGCTTTAGTCTCAGCTCGGCCCACTGCTTGCCCAGCTAGTGCCAAGCAGAGCCTCCTTACCCCGGGCCACATATCTGGGGCTCCTTGTCCTTAGTCTCCCCATCTGCCTCTTCCCTCTTCCTCGGGCTCCCAGGCCTCCCGCACTGAACGCTCAGGGACCCAGCCTGCAGCCTGCAGGTCAAGGACCCTTCCCTCATTCTCTTATCACTGCACCTTGAGGGCTGTGAAGCTAGGGGATCATGGGACAGTAGGATTAATAGATTCCTTACTTGGTCCCTTCCCCTCCCCTTTTAGGCCACTGGGTTGCCCCTGCCTCCCTGGACCTGGGCAGAGGGTGACAGCCCTACTTGCTCAGCATTTTCTTGAAATTTGGGTCCCTGTGTTTCCCAGGCTGTGCTGGCCTCCTCCCTGGCTTCTGCCAAGCCAGCCACAGAAAGGCTCATTGAGAATTCTCTGAGACTTATCTGCCATCCTGGGGAAGACTATCTTCCCTCCACAGACAGTCTCCTCATTTGCATCCCCTAAATCAATGCCCTTGGATGATCAAAGCCCAGCACTGTGATGTTGGGGAGGTTGGCTTGAGAGGGAAAAAGGAGCAGGACTTCTCCCTTTCTTCCTGCCCCTTGAGACCCGAGGGGGACTAGAAACAGAAGGCCCTTGGGAGTGCAAAAAGGAGCAGGAGCAGAAGTCCCTCTCTAGGTAAGGTTCTCTCCCCTGCTTTTCCTGCAGGCTGAACAGACAATGGGACAGTGCCAGGCCCATGTCAACAAGCCTTGCTGTGACGTTGCAGGCCCTGAAGATGACTGGGGCTGTGGTCAAACCAGAGGGAAGGAGGCTCCAGGAGGAAGCCACCTAGCTCATCCTCCCCAGTCACACATGCAAGGGCTCAGGCCTCAGGGCTCTGAAAGAACCCACAGGATCTGGGGAGGCAGAGAGAAGAGAATTAACCCCCCCCCACCCTGCCCCCGATACACATACCCCTCCCTGTCCACATGTGGCCAAAACCGTCCTCACTAGAGTGACAGCCAACATCGATTGAACACTGACAATGTGTCAAGCACGGTGCTGAGTCCTTTCTGTGCATTATCACATTTAATCCACACAGCATCCCTCTTAGGCGTGTGTCATAAGACACACATCCCTGTTTTATAGATGACAAAACAAAGGAGAGGCCACCGAGCTAGGAAGTGGCTGACTTTGGGTGAAATGAGAGAAGGTATAAGAAAGGCTGAGTTATCTGAAAAGGGCTACAGGCAGAGAGAAGACCCTCTCTGCAGGAGTGTGAGCATGGGAGCCGGCCTGGGATGACCAGGACAGGACTGTCCTTACACAGAGGGGACATATTGGCTGCCCTTTGGGATGGAGTAGGAGGCCTGGTCATTGGTCGGGCATCTGCTTCCCCTCATGCCCCACTGAACTTCTTGGCTCCCTCCTGACCACTCACCATATCATGAGCCAGACGGGGATCAGCCAAGCAATTCTCCCATCTTGGTGTCTCTGACTTTCCAGGGCCATGTAGAAACTTTCACCATCGAGCAGCTTCTGGGAGATAGTAATGTCATGGGTAAGAGCTTCTACTTTGGAGTCAGAACGACCTAGGTTCAAATCCTGACTCTCCCACTTAGCTGTGTGGCTTTGGGCAAATTACTTAACCTCTCTCAGCCCTGGTATTGTGCTCTGGAAGTGAAGGGTAATACGGTGTTCATCAGACCATGCACACAGCAGGCTTCAGGCAAGGCCAGCCCACAGTAAACACTCCTTATGTGAGCTCCTGATCTCTAGGGGTGGTTAATCCCTGAGACGCAGATGAGGAAGGAGAGAAAGAGAAATAATCCTGAGCAAGTAAATGAGCTGGAGGCTTGAAAGGGCCAGAAATTCTGAACTCTGGCTCTTGATTTTTTTTTTTTAAAGATTTATTTCTTTATTCATTCAGAGAGAGCGAAGAGAGAGGCAGAGACACAGGCAGAGGGAGAAGCAGGCTCCATGCAGGAAGCCCGATGTGGGACTCGATCCTGGGTCTCCAGGATCACACCCCGGGGCTGCAGGCGGCGCTAAACCACTGCGCCACTGGGGCTGCCCTGGCTCTTGATTTTTTATTGGTATTTGATGACTAAGGGAGTTTGAAAGGCAAGGAAAAAGCACAGAAAGGCCAGAAGAGTCTCACCGGAGGCCAGCTGCACTACTTCTCCACTGTCAAGTCACTTAACCCCTCTGAACTCCTGCTTCCCATCAGTTAAACAGGAATGAGTGAAAACATCTACTAAGAAGATTGCCATGAGGCCCCAGAGTATATAGATGCCCTCCAAAAAAAAAAAAAAAGGAGCATGCTAAACAAATGCAAACTCTAAATGAAAAACTCTAAACTCCTATGTGAAAGCAGTATTTAAAAAATATTTTTTTAGAGTGGGGGAGGGAGAGGCAGAGGGAGAGAGAAAATCTTAAGCATGCTCCACACCTAGCCCAGAGCCCAATGGGGGGCTCGATCTCACAACCCTGAGATTACAACCTGAGCTGAAATCAAGAGTTGGAGGCTTAACTGACTGAGTCGCCCAGGCTCCACTGTGAAAGCAGTTATAGCCATCATCAACTCTGCAGACTTTTCAAAGCATAGTCACATATATTATCATCCTGGTGCGAACAGTTACTGCTAATTGAGCACCTACTATGTGCCATACATGGAGATAAACCCTTGTTATGCATCCTCTCATTCAATCTTCCCAATAATCTAAAGGGGGTATTTATTATTATTATTATTATTATTATTATTATGTGCCCATTTTATAGTTAAGGAACCTGAAGCTCACAATAAGTAAGTTGTCTGTTTTTTTCTGCTAATAACTGGAACCCAGGTCTGTCTTAATCCAGATGATGTAAGACATTCCTCCTATTTTTTAAACCATTTTATCCTACCCTCCCCCCAATTCCAGGAAATATGATGGAACTATGGATAGAACCCAGGCCTGTGCTGCTTCCACTATGCTCGAGGAGTGCCTGTGTTCCCTCGGTGGTGCTGAGGAAGCTGTGCTGTTTCTTTTTTTTTTTTTTTAATTTTTTATTTATTTATGATAGTCACAGAGAGAGAGAGAGAGAGAGACAGAGACACAGGCAGAGGGAGAAGCAGGCTCCATGCACCGGGAGCCCGATGTGGGATTCGATCCCGGGTCTCCAGGATCGCGCCCTGGGCCAAAGGCAGGCGCCAAACCGCTGCGCCACCCAGGGATCCCAGCTGTGCTGTTTCTGCCCCTACCCTTTCTCTCTTTCCTTGCTCCTTCCCATACACCTATTCCAGTCCTGTCCATTGGGATGTAGTGTGCAGACAGGGCACATCATATTTGGCTTGTGTATCCACAGACAGTCCGTGCCTGTCCATATGTTGTTTGTGTGTGTAGTGCAGTGTGTGTATAATTCATGCTGCAGAGTGAAATAGCCACCCCTCCCCTCCGCTATACAGAAAAGTGAGTAGGTCCTGTGCTTTCCCAGCTGCCCGTCCTAAGAGAGGAGGGGACTTTGCTGTGTGTTACCTTTGGGAAAAGCATAAATAGAAAACTTCAATCCTTGTCCCACCTTCTGGGAGTGCAAAAGCGAGCTTCCTGGCTTCTATGGGAAGTTGAGATTTTCCTTCTTTGGAAATTCTCAGCAGCCAGTGATAGCTGATGTTGCATCTGTGGGAATTCCTACTTCCTTTGCAAATGGAGAGCCATAGAAAGCATTAGAGGGAGTCTGAAACAAACTGTCGAGCCTCAACCTGACTCCCTGGAGACCACAGGGATGTCCCTTCCTAAGTCAGAGTTTCTGCCATTCCAGAGAGGCGTGAAGCTCTGTCTTTGGACAGTGATGAACAATAATGATAGCTAATGTTGTATGTTGGCTCATTTATTCCTCACTAACCCCCAGTGAGGCAGGCACAGACTTATCTTTGTTTTACAATTGATACTAAGATTGGAGAGATGAAGTATCTTAACCAAGAGGTAGAAATCCACAGTTAGCAAGAAACACAAAAAGGCTCACTGCAGCTCTCTTTGTAAAAGCAAAAGACTGGAAACAACCGGTCAATGTGGGAGAATTAGAGAACTGATCATCAATAGAGAACTGATTAAGTTTGGTATGTCCACATGAATGAAAACATTACATGTATGTATGTCAGACATATAAATGTTATATGTATGTCACACTTTTGACACCAAATGTGTGAGTTTTCTACACCAAGCTATTCTGATTCTCTGCTGACACCAACTAGGTGTGCTGGAATTAAATTCAGTTCTGAGGGGCAGCCCCGGTGGTGCAGCGGTTTAGTGCCGCCTGCAGCCTGGGGTTTGATTCTGGGGACCCTGGATCAAGTCCCACATCGGGCTCCCTGCATGGAGCCTGCTTCTCCCTCTGCCTGTGCCTGTGCCTCTCTCTCTCTCTGTGTGTCTCTATGAATAAATAAATAAAATCTTAAAAAAAATAAATTCAGTTCTGACACTAACTACTTAGAATTAGTGCAGACCCCACAGGTTAAGGGCTCATTCTCACACTGTCCCCACTTCAGATGCCATTTGCAAGTAGTGGGTTCCCAGATGATCTCCACTTCCGTCTAACCTGGGTATCTTTTCAGGGATTCCTATGACTTCCTCCTCAGGTTCAATGTTTTGCCATAAGTGCTCACAAAACTCAGGGAAACACTTTACTTACATTGATCAGATTGTTATAAAGGCTGTTATAAAGGATACAAGTGAACAGCCAGATGAGGAATACACGGGGCAAGGCATGGAAGGGTCCTGAGCACAGGATGAAGGTGCATGACCCTCCCAGCACATGGTTATATTCACCAACCCAGAGGCTCTCTGCATCCTGTAGTTCAGGGATTTGGGGAGAGGCTGCATCGCATTGGTGTGATCATTAATTTGATCTCCAGCCCCCCTCTCCTCCCAAATTGGTGGGGGTAGGGGCTGAAAGTTCCAAGCTTCTATCGTGGCTTGGTTATTCTGTTGACTAGCTCCCATCCAGGAGCCTGCCTGGAGTAGGGTCATTACAACAAAAGATGCTCCTCTTATTCAGGAAACTCCAAGGGATTAAGCAGCTCTGTGCTAGGAATTGGAGATGAAGACCAACTATCTGTTTCTCATTATGTCAGAATATCATACTGCATGAGAGAGAGCAATGCAGCACTGAAAGGGATACTGAGATGGAGCCATCGCCTGGATATTTTATTAAGTGAAAAAAAGCAAGATGCAGATGTGATACACTTCTTTTTATCTAAGAAAGGGGAGAGAAATACATTCGAATACTTGCTTGTACTTTAAAAACCCACGGTGGAAGGAGAAGCCAAAAACAGACAAGATGGTAATTTTAAGGGCGGGCAGGGACAGAGAGGAGACAGGAATGGAACTAGACTTTTCTGAGCCCCTTGTTTTCTGGATTTGACCTTGGAGACTTGTAACTATTTAATATGGCCATAAAACAAAATTAAATGGATATTTTGCAAAAGGAAAGGAAATGGATAGAGATGGGTTTGAGCTCAGGTGTCCAACTGGAGCCTCTGGTACTTTTGCCCCTCATTAATAATCTCTTCTCACAGGAATGGAGAGACCTGTCTGGGCCACCAGAAGGCAGAGACGGGGCCAGATCTTGAGGCTTCTGGGGCTCCAGGGGGACCCTAGTAATGATGCTAGGGGCTATGGTTTTAGTATTTGGGGGAGTTTATAAGTGGTAGCTCTCATCAAGATTCCTACAGCCTTCTTCTGCTGCATTCCTAAAGTGGGTTAACTCCCAAGCATATCATTCACACACTGTCCACAGTGACTGCTTACCTGCCTCCCACCAACACTGGCTTAGCGCACACTGTGCTAACAGTCCTAACATGCCACCTAAGAGTAGTTCAGCTTCCTGGCAAAGAGTTTTCCTTCATGCAACCATGTTTCCATCTCTCAGCAACCCTGGACCTGGGAATGACTGTCTTGGTGAGAAACCCAGGCTGGATGAGGATGCCTCCCATGGCTTCAGAAGAGCTGCCAGGTGGCACAGCCCCACGTGTGACTGTGGTGGACCAGGTTGATGACTCCACGCTGCAGGATCCTGCACAGGCCTTTTTTTTTTTTTTCCTCCTTTGGTATTTGAGGTGTCATTTCACATAGTGGCTGAGGCATTATTTGGGGCTCAGACCTACATAAAATTGAATCCCAGGTGTCCTTCTTTCTAGCAATGGGTTCCTTGATCAAATTTTACATTTTTTTTTCATCTAGCACAATAAAAATACCTTCTGGAAAGGTTGCTGGAGGCATAAATGAAATGACCCCAGTAAAGAGCTTAGTAGAGACTGTTGTAGAATCATTTCAGAAGATTCCAGCACCCTAGAAATTCTGTGTTCTTCTACCCTATTGCACAGACAGGTTGACTATATGCCCTGAAGCTCAAGTCTTCCTTGGCCTGGTTATCAAAGCCCCCTCCTTATTCTCCCATGTCTGACCCTGACTAGGACAAGCCTGGGAGCCGCCTCATTTCCCACTGCCCCGGGACCCCTGGTGCTCCTGCTCTCTCAGCGGCTGGCTCTGCTCAGGAGAGACTCGTCTCTGCTAACTGTTAAGACTGGATCGATCCCCATCTCAAGGCCATTTTGAGGATTAACTAATCCATCACGTGGAGACCTCTGAAAAGTGCCAATATGGCCGAGGCTATTGTTAGGCAGACTGGGAACTGAGTTCACTGGTTTCCCTGGCTTCCAAGACAGTCAAGCTGAGCCTTGCAGCTGGACTAACTCTCCCGTGGGCAAAATCTCAGCGTGCGCAGGTTGCACCGAGCTCACCAGCCTTCTGTCTGCCCACCTGCCGCTGAACCTTTTTGATCTACCTCTTTGTTTCTTGCAGGGACAGTGAGGGTAAGAAGATAAAGGGATCAGGATTCCAGACACCAAAGAGCTTTTGTTTGTGTTTCTAATAGAACTGAATACATTACATTTTCCCTCTTGGCATCATCCTATTGACTCAAGACATAGTTCTGAGATTTATACCTTTCCGATTTTGTGTTTTGTAAATCTCAGAGGTCCCTGGAAACCTACAGGGTATTTTTTTATCCTCTGAGGTGTGAGGTCCACAATACAAAAATGAATACAGGATTTCATTTAGTTCATCTCTGAGTATTTATTGAGTGCCTACCGTATGTTCAGTAGTATACAAGCAGCTCGGAAGATTCCCAAGGGAAAAAAGAGAAGTTCCTGTGTTTAGACATACTATGTATTAAGGTCTGCGAGGCACTTTCATTGCATCATCTCATTTAATTCTGACAACTCCAGGAAATAGGTATTGCTATCTCATTTCATCTCTTCATAGGGTGAGGAAAGTGACTCAAAGTTCTGTGACTTGTTGAGATCACTCATAGTAGAAGCAGCTAGAGTTCCTGTTGGGCACTGTCTGACTGTACTGTCTGGGCCCTTTTCACTAGAGCACTAACCCAGGGACACACATGGGTTAGCTGGTCAATGGCACAGCGTAGCACATTATCAATCCTAGACACTGCCTGGTTCAGAGCAGGTGGGGATGGGGGAGGGATGGCCTGAGGGTCAGGAGAACTTCCTGCAAGAGACAGCCTGGGTGTGACTTGGGGCAAAGGTAGCAGGAGATGTGCTATATAATGCTGGCCTTGGGCAGAAATGAACTTGAGCACAGACTGTGTTGAGAGAGCAGGCCCTGAGGTCAGCTGGGTGGGGCGTGAGGTTGTGGGTTGGAAAGCCTGGCAGAGCTGTCTGGACCAGATAAAGTGGCAACAAGGAGCTCACAAGAGCCAGAGGGGGAGGGAAGCAAAAGCAACGGCTGGAGAGGATGACTCTGCAGTGCTGGTTAGAAGGAGTGAGGCAGTGAGGCCTGGAGATGGTAGGAACCTGATAGGCAGGTACCTTGGAAAGGGTCTACCCAAGGGGAGTCTAGTCCTTTCAGATCCAGGGAAGGGGGTGGCAGGGGAAGGAAAGATAGAACCTGCAGGCTTTGGTAGAGGATGCCTTTGAGGGACAAATGAAGGCAGGAGCATATTCCATTACAGGTCACTTTGGAATTCCCATCAGGTCACATCATGCTTCTGATCACTGCTGTTCAAGGTCCTCCTGTGGCCTGTGGGACCATCCTGCCACTTCAGGCACCTCGTACTCTGGTCTGAATTCACTTTTGGGGCTCTTCACCCACTATTCTCCTAGATAAACCCTCTGCTCCGCTCCTACTTCTCCCAGCCTCCGGGTTTGGGGGGCACCTCCGGAACCCCATCCCAAGCCCACCTCCACAAAACCCACCAGCCTGCTAGACCCTCCCAGCTATCACAGCTATGACAAATACAGTGTTCCAAAACACAGTCGGATAGTTCTTCCAGCACAGTCTGGAATAGTTCACATCTTACCTTTATTTAGCTTTTGCTGTTGGGGTCTCCCTAATGTCACCGCCCTGTCCTCGAGGGCTGATGGTTCTTTTCACTACACGTGTCACATCTGGGGACGTCATTTTACCTTTCAGTCTCTGTTCCTTCATCTGCAAAATGGAGCCAATCATGTCTCACAGGGCACAGTGCCTGGCACTGGAACCCATCCATGACTGTGCCAGTCCTCACCTCTCGTGGGGTGGTCCCAGGGGCCGAGGGAAGGTGGGGGAACCAGGGGAGAAGGGGAGGACTCAAGCCCCCGGGGAGGAACCCTTCTCCATCCAGTTGGAGCTCTGAATTTCCAAGGGACCATTGGCATCCTACTAAGATCAGCGAGAAAGGGCGCGCACGAGCCATCTTTAAAAAGCCATCACAGATTTCTCCAGCGAATGAAGGAATCTGGACATACGGATTCAGGACAGACTCCTGGGGCAGCGGGTGCCCCTCCCAGGGCTGAACCGCGGCAGCACGTGCTGCGCGGTCCTTGACTGTTGACAAACTGCGTTTTGCTGACCTCCGTCTCCTTGAAAACCTGTCACGACCCCGCAGGCTCCCTGTCATCACCTCCATCCGCAGAAGAGGACGCCAGGACTCTGGGAGGCGACGTGCCTTGCCTGAGGTGGCCCAGCGTGTTGGCGCTCAGGGGCCCCCGGGCTGCACCCTCTGCCCCTGCCCCTCCAGGGGGTCTGCACTCCGCGGGGCTGGAAGGCGGGCGCCGGCCCCGGGGTACTGCTCCGCCCCGGAGCCTGGGGCGCGCGCAGCGTGAGGGTAAGGGGTTGATGCTCTCGCCCGCGGCGGGCGCAGAGGGTGCAGCCCCCGGACATCTCGCGGCCGCTCGGGAGGTACCACGGGCGCGGCCCCGCGTGCGCGCGCTCCGAGCTCCGCCGGCAACTGGAGGCGCGCGCCCCGCCCCCGCCCCCGCCTCCCCGCGCGCGCCCCTCCCGCCTCCCCGCCTCCCCGCCTCCCCGCCTCCCCGCGCGCGCCCCTCCCGCCGCCACCCCGCCCCCGCCGGTACCCTCGCCGGACCCGAGAGAGCGCGCCGCCGCCATCTTAGTTGCTGCCGCCGCCTCCAGCCCGGCGCTGCCTCGGCGGAGGGGAGGGCGCCCGCGGCCCGAGCGCGCGGCCCAGCGTCGCGGCGGCGGCTCGTCGGACCCCGGAGCTCGCCGCGGCGCGGAGCAGCCGGCCTCCGCCGCCAGAGCCCCGCTCGGCGCCCCGCGCGCGTGCCAGCCGCTCCCGCCTCGGGCCGGCCGCGGCGCCGGGAGCCCGAGCGATGCTGCGCCGCCCTGCACCCGCGCTGGCCCCGGCCGCCTGGCTGCTGCTGGCCGGGCTGCTGAGCGGCGGCGTGGTCTGGGCCGCGCGAGGTAAGCGGCGGGCCGGGGCGGGCGCGGGGGAGCCGGGGCGGGCGCGCGGCGCCGGGGGAGCGGGGAGCGGGGCTCCGGCCCCGGGCGCGTCTGGGGGCGTGCACACGGGTCCGCGGCGGCCGCCGGCGGGGGCGCGCCCCGGGGAGAGGCCGTGGAGGTCTGTGGTGCGCTCCGGGGTGCCCCGGGCTGGGGGCGCGCGCAGCCTTGGCGTGCGCTTACATAAGAGCCCGCTCCTCCGCATCCCCTTCCCGGAGCCCGGGTCTCCGCCGCTGCACCGCGGACGCCGCATCCTCGCCCCTTTCCGCCTCCCCCCGGGGTCCTCTAAATCTTGTCTGTCTGCAGACAAGCCGAGGCTGAAACTTCTCGCTCCCCTCCCACGTTTCACCCAAAGGTGAAAATTGTGGTGAGGTTTACGGTCGCGGTCTCATCCCGCGTTAGCAATCTGCGTCTCCTCCGCTCCCGCCGACCCCGCGGTGCGGTAATTTAGGTCGTGCAGGGGCTTACAGGTTCTCTTCCATTCCTCAGGGCCGACGTTATTGTGCGGGTACCTGGCCAAAAAAAAAAAAAAAAACAAAAAAAACACAAAAAACCCCAAAACAAAAACCAAAAAACTTCTTGGTGAATCGATGGTTTTGTTGTTTTAACCTTCATCCACTTAACCTTTTAAACGGTGCACGCTTTCTGATATTGACTGATCTTGCCAACGAAAAGCTTACGCATTGCAGATACATGCCTCCGAATGGATCTTGGAATCGTAAACATTTTCCTTGGCCTTGGAGCAAAGTAATCTAGGTGTAGTCTATAGAGTACTTGGATCTTTTTTTTTTTTTTTTTTTGAATTTTTAATCAAAGATCTTGGGGGGAGAGGGCTGATAAAAGTCTAGATGAAACGATCGTGTTTCATATTAATAAGCTTTTTTAAAAAAATCCTCATTTTTCTCTTTCTTGGCATGACAGACGGAGAGAAGTATGGTGTTCACAAATTAAAGGGCAGAAGAGGCAAATGCATCTTTTGTTCCATGTTCCTTTCTTCACACTGGGGATGATAAACTTTTGATTACTTCATTTCTAACATTCTGTTGACTGTCATAGTCAAGTCTCAGTCACGAAGTATAGAATCGCTCTCACTTTGGTTTTTAGAAGTTACATCAAGTTGAGTTTGAAATGTTCTTTCCAGATGTGGAGTGGAGGTCTGAAAGTCTAATATATCCAGGAGAAAATGTCAAAGTTCTGCGTCTCTTGGGGAAAACCCACACATTTTCAAAAATATGTGCTTGGACTGAGTATTTTGGGAACAGTTCAAATATGTTTAGTTTAGTCAGTGATAATGTTTCTTGTTAAAAAAAAAACATATTTATCCATTCACCTCCACTTGCTTTTCATTATTGAATTACTTAAATTTATATTACAAATACAAATTTCAGCTATTAAGTGGTGGGCAAACAAATGTTACGTGAAAGATGTATTGAGCGCTGAGTCCTTTGTAATTTGCTGATTTTCTATGAGCTTTTCTTGGTGCATTTATAGTACTTAAGAATAATTAGTCTGCAAAATAAAAATACATTTTAAACATCAGTTATTCTGTTGCTTTTTTTCTTTCCCCCAGCCTGCGGTAGAAAACGTCTTGTGAATATTACAAGAAATGCTAATAAAATGGTTTCATTTTGAGGGGTTACAAATGGATTTTATATGTAAATATGCAATTTATAGAGGCACTTTCTCTGAGCTCATTTTGAAGGGTGATCATTTCAACTGATATTTGACTTCTTTATTGCCATAAGACTAGCTATATCTAATAATTATTAATGGGATAAATATCATGTATAAATTGCTAGAGAGAATGTTAGATTTTGTAATATAAATTGCATCTTGACTATTAATTAGTTGTTTAATAGAGAACTCTGCATTTCACTTTAATTTGTAGCTGCGGTTCTTAAAAAAATATCAAGTAAATCAAAATGTTAGGCATATCCTTGGCATGCCCTAGGCTACCTGCTTTTCTCTTCAGTCAGTCAACGATCAGGAAATAGTCAATTGAAATGGAGAATATAGAAAGCTTATGAGTATATATATTTTTAAATGCGAGCTTGGACTGCCATTTCAAAGCCAAAGAAATAATTTTCATTGTTATTTTCCTGCTCGTTTGTGCACAGACCTCTCAGTGAGGCCTCCCCTCACCATCCTATGTAAAATTTCATTTCTCTTTGAACTCCTGAATCCTCTCTTCCCTGCTTCACTTTTTCTGTTTCCGTAGCACTTAATCCCATTCTGACACCCTTAATTTATTATCTGTCTCCCCTCACTAGGACATAGGCCCCAAGATGGAAAGGTAGTTTGGTCTGTTCTGTTCACATGTGAATCCTATCACCCCCACATCCATATAGTACCAGTAGGTACTCAGTATTTGTTGAGTGATTGAATGGATGGGCAACTCTTTCAGTTTTGATCAGTTTTGACAGCATAGTATTTTGATGTCCTAGTTTTCATCTGGCAGGTAAATGTTACATACTGAAAAAGGCATTACAGAGGATAAAACACACCTAAATTCTGCATTGTGGATATAGAAAATCATTAGATAATTTTTCAAGGATCTGTTCTGTTGATTGCACTGTTGGGGATATGAGAGCATAAAAATCTATAGCAGCTTTTGAGGTCTGTAGTTTGTTTTTTTTTTTTTTTAAGATGTTATTTATTTATTTATTCACAGAGAGAGAGAGAGAGAGAGAGAGAGAGAGAGGTAGAGACACAGGCAGAGGGAGAAGCAGGCTCCATGCAGGGAGCCCGGACGTGGGACCCCCTGGGTCTCCAGGATCACGCCCCCGGCCACAGGCGGCGCTAAACCACTGCGCCATTGGGGCTGCCCTAGGTCTGTAGTTTTGTGGCTACCACTCTGAGTTTAAAATTTTTAAAACATTATTTATTTATTTATTTATTTATTTATTTATTTGAGTGAGAGAGCAGAGTGAGTGAGAATACAAGTGGGAGGGAGGGGCAGAGGGAGAGGGAGAAGCAGGCTCCCCACTGAGCAGGGAGCCCTGACAGGGGGACTCACTCAGTCCCAGGACCTTGGGATCATGACCTAAGGCAGACGCTTAACCGACTGAGTCACTCACGGCCCCTGTGTCTAATTTTTAAAAATGCTGTGATTCTCTGCTTTTTTGGAAAGTGGTTTCTTAATTTGTTACCTTTTTTTCTGAAGTAACTTTGAGGAAGAATGCTTTGAATGTAGACTTCAATATTATATATAATCTAATCGTTGCATTTCTGGGAGTAAATGTCATTTATTTCATGTAGGAGACCTATATAACTACTAAAGAAATGATAAAATATTAATAATTCTGAATGTATTCCAATTTAAGAGCTCTAACTCAGTTAACTGGAACCTTCAGTTAACTACAAGAGTTCGTCTTCTGGCTGCAGACCACTTTAAGGAGGAATAACATAAAACCAAGCAATTTCATAGGAATCCTTTTGCAAAAGGAAGTTTTAGGAGTTCATATCATATGTTATCCGTCTCAGTACTATTTGATTTTTAAGACAAAACAATATTTCAGTTTTAGATGTAAAGAATATGACCCATAAATGAAATTTTAATGAAATAAAACATTTTTGCATTCAAGTTAGAGAATGCTGTAATTCTATGATACTGGTTGCAGGACTTGGCTAAGTTCATTAAACCATTTCTTAATCTTTAAAGTGAGGATGTTAAAGTTTTAAGACATTTTTTAAAAGGATTGAATTATTTTTGTTATTGCTTTCTAAGACAGGAAAATATAATAGCGGGTGGGGTTGGGTAGAAAGTCTTCATTTATAAGAGTTGAAACAAAATAGGTTATAGATTTCAAGGATAATCTATTATACCAGGAGTCTGTTGGTCACATCTTCTGGTTAATTGAGGTTTAGGATCATTATGCTTTTAAGAAATGTATCTTATGGGCACCCCTGGTGGCTCAGTAGTTTAGCACTGTCTTCAGCCCAGGGTGTGATCCTGGAGACTGGGATCAAGTCCCACATCAGGCTCCCTGCATGGAGCCTGCTTCTCCCTCTGCCTGTGTCTGTGCCTCCCTCTGTGTGTCTCTCATGAATAAATAAAATCTTAAAAAAAAAAAAAAACGAAATGTATCTTGCTTTTTCTGTGGTCTTGATTTGGTAACAGCAGATGTATTTGAAGATATATTGTGTCTTTTATAAATGGAATCTAAGATAATTGATTTCTTATAAAACAGTTTAGTGGAGCTTCAGAAATAGGGATTCAGGATTGGTGGAAATGATTTATGCAGCATTGTGTTCTAGCAGTGTAAAAAATCAAACAAAGGTGACATTTTGATAGCAGTGGAGACTATGCAAAAAGCCAGAGCTGGGAACCCTTAGACTGATATTCCCTTCCCTGCTGTCAGGCTGATGTGCTGCCCAGTGCTCTCTAGGCCACACCACCTAGGAATTGGGATACTGCATTTGATAGGCCCTTTCTTGTCCGTGTTTTAGGCATATTTTTGTTCATTTTCTTGTTTAGGTGTAGGATGATATTGTTAAAGTTTTTCACAAGATGTGTTGCTATGGCTTCTTCATTTTTAAAGTTTTAAATGAAAATTCATTTACTTCAAAGTAACTGAATTGAGAACATCTTAAAAACCTATAAAACACATCTTCTGTTCCAGAACCCCAGTAAGAAGTAGGTGGTAACATAATAAAGGAAAAATCACGTTTTCCTTTTTTACCTTGGGTCAGACATGAATATGGCTTTTTAGTCATCTGTTTTGGACCGGTTTGATTCTCTTGTGACAAGAATTTCTTAGAATCAGCTACTTTTTGGGCAGCCTGGGTGGCTCAGCAGTTTAGCACTGCCTTCAGCCCGGGGCCTGATCCTGGAGACCCGTGATCGAGTCTCACGTTGGGCTCCCTGCATGGAGCCTGCTTCTCCCTCTGCCTGTGTCTCTGCCTCTCTGTGTGTCTCTCATGAATAAATAAAATCTTAAATGGTCTACCAACTGAGCCAGCCAGGCGCCCTCCTTTCAGAACATTTTCATCACCTTAAACAGGAGCCCTTAGCTGTCACTCTAATTCCCCTTTCCCCAGCTTTTGACAACCCCAATCTACTTCCTGTCTCTATGGGTTTGACTGTGCTGGACATTCCGTATCAATGGAATCATGTAACATATGGCCTGTTTGTGACTGGCTTGTTTCACTTGATTTTTCAGGGTTCATCTATGTTGAAACGTGCATCAGAACTTCATTTTTATGGCTATATAATATTTGACATAGGTTTGTGTCCCTCCAGAATTCATATGTTGAAACCAAATCCCCAATATCATGGTATTTGGAGATGGGGCTTTTGAGGGGTAATTAGGGAAAGAGGGAGAGCCCTCACGAATGGCATGAGTTCCCTTATAAAAGAGAACCCAGAGAGCTCCCTAACCCCTTCCACAAAGTGAAGACACAGCAAGATGATGGCTGTCTGCAAACCAGAAAAGGATCTCAGCAGAACTCAAACATGGTGGCATCTTGATCTCAGATTTCCCAGCTTCCAGATCTCTGAAGAATAAATTTCTGTTGTTCACAAGCCACCCAGTAGTATTTTGTTTTGGCAGCCCAAATAGACTAAGGGAATATTTCTTTGTGTAGATAAGCCACATTTTGTTGATATGTTCACCAGTCGATGGACACTTGGGTGGTTTTCTACTTTGTGGCTACTCTGAATACTGCTGCTGTGAACATTTGTGTACAGGCTTTGTGTGCACATATATTTTCAGTTCTCTTGGGTATACACCTAAGAGTAGAATTGCTGGGTCATGTGGTATAACTCTGTTCACCATGTTGGGGAGCTGCAGAACTGTTTCTCAGAGTGGCTGTACCACCTACACTCACTCTTGACCTCTGAATCACTCCTGGGAGGTTTTTTCTAATCAGATACATATTTCACAGTTGTCTATGTTTTCTTTCAAGGGTTTTAAGTTGCTGATGTTTTCCTGCTCTAGGGATAAACTGGCGTTTCATCCAACCAGCTTCTTCCACCATCCTCTCCTGTATCATTTTCAGTGTTGAAAGGCCTGCCCTCTATGCAAGTAGCCCTTCCTGTAAAAACAGATGTTTCTTCACACTTCGCTGACATTTGATCATTCAGCCTGGGCACCTGCTAGCACAAAAAGCAATGCTTTTCTGAAAAACATTGAGACTTGGGTTGGCTTACCTTAGGTCTGAAGCTTACCAGTCCTTTAGATCTTTGCCGCATCTAGTCCTGCAGCTCTTTTGTTTTTACCACTCTCATTTTAAGAGTGGCTGAGCCCCAGGCTCTGATTTCTGGCTGTGATGAGAAATGAGCTCATAAGGTGCGGACTCTGTGGTTAGGGGATAAGCAGAGTGAACCTCCAGGTTCCAGGGGCAGGGTTTAACTTTTAGAAAGGAACTGGACGAAATGTTAGAATTCTTTTCCTTTTTTTTTAAGATTTTAATTATTTATTCCAGATAGAGAACAGGGGGAGGAACACAGAGAGGGGGACAAGCAGACTCCTTGCTAAGTGTGGAGCCCCACAAGGGGCTCTGTCTCACGACCTGAGATCAGGACCTGAGCCGAAACCAAGAGTCCAACACTTAACTTGGTTTCGGTGCCCCCGGAATCCTAGACTTCTTAAACAACTAGTTTGGAATATGATGTTTCTTCATTACATTTTTTTCCCTTCTAATTGGCTAAAAAGTGTGCTTTGTTAAAGTGAATTCTTTTGTCTGGTTCTTTGATTTTATTCTTTAAGTAACTATTTGTTATTTACCCAATTTTTAATCATAGTATAAAACATAGAAATGTATGTCTTTTAGATACAAAGTGAATTTTAAACTCAGTAAATATGAAAGTCATCTTTGTTTAAGGCCTTAAAGTGTAACAAAGACATTTATTTGGAGCTCTTCCTAATAGTTATAATTTTTTTCTTATATAATACAGTACTTTAATATTAAGAATCCCCAAGAAAAAAATCAGTCATCATAAACTTAAATTGAAGATATGTAAAACTTGAGAATCATTTGTATAAAGTTGTCTATTAAGTGGCTTTTAAAGAACATGATTTATTCCATCTGAAATTCAGAATTCAGTCACATTTAATTTTACATATTTCAGATGTAGTTTTTTTTTTTAATTTTTTTTTAAATTATTTATTTATTTATGATAGTCACAGAGAGAGAGAGAGAGGCAGAGACACAGGCGGAGGGAGAAGCAGGCTCCATGCACCGGAGCCTGATGTGGGATTCGATCCCGGGTCTCCAGGATCGCGCCCTGGGCCAAAGGCAGGCGCCAAACCGCTGCGCCACCCAGGGATCCCATTTCAGATGTAGTTAATGAATATTGTGAGGACCAGCTGGATAATATGTGAGGCCAAGTGCAAAATTAAAATGCTGGCCCCGGGGATCCCTGGGTGGCTCAGCGGTTTAGCGCCCGCCTTCGGGGCAGGGCGTGATCCTGGAGTCCTGGGATCGAGTCCCGCATTGGGCTTCTTGCATGGAGCCTGCTTTTCCCTTTGCCTGTGTCTCTGTGTCTCTGCCTCTCTCTCTGCCTCTCATGAATAAATAAATAAAATCTTAAAAAACAACAACAATGACAAAAAGTGCAGGCCCCTTTGCTCAAAAATTATTAATAATTTCAAGATGACAAAGAGTACTACACCAAGCATGGGGCCCAAAAGACCTAGAAAATTGTCTTGAATATTGATAGACTTACCCTGATGGTAGGATATTAATAGTTGGAATGCAGACTTGGCTCTGGGATTTTCACCAGGGCCTTTGGTCCTCTGGACTTGTTCAGATGAACCAGCTGATGCCCCCTCCTCAGTGACACCTTCCCCTGGTGCTCCCCTCCTCATAGCAAGACTGCTATTTTCTGGTGGCCTTAGGGTAGGGGGTGAATACTCTTCTCTCCTTAGCACCAAGCAAAGGACAGAGTATACTCAGCTCACAATAATAGTGCCAGCAAATCAGAGGTAGAAGCTAATTGAGGAATAGGGTCACTTTTGATTTGGGGGCTTATAGCCTTTGCATCAGCAGATTATATTTACTTTTAAAATGCCTTGACTAATTCATGCTGGTTTCCTATTACTTATGGAATCAGTAATGAAGACAACAAAAATAATTAAAATTCTTGGATAATCCCTAATTTTTTTTGCCACGCTTTTCAAACGTTTATCAGAGTAGTTGGTAAGTAGCAAAATTCACTGGCTTGAATTGAAATTTTTTCCTAGGCTTTACTCAGGCTGGAGTGCAGGGATTGAAAGGTGGGCAGTGGCCATTCTCAGTATGGGAACACATCAGTTACCTGTGCCGTGATAATGATAGGGTATCTTGATAATCCCATCTGTATTATAAAGCCCTGAATTGGCAATGTTTTGAGCTTGCTTCTGAGTTTTTGTAAGATATCCATTAATACCTGGCCATGGTTCCTGAATGAAGCATTTTCATTTGGCAAGGGTTTAAAAAGTCCATGCCCAAGTGTAAGAAACTTTCTCATGCTTAATTAAGAGGAGCAGCTAATAAGCATCTTCTAAACATTCAAAGCCCAGAATAGAAAAGGACTTAAATGCTTTTTTATATGAAATTGACCTTATTTATTTACTTATTTTTCAAAGATTTATTTATTTATTCATGAGAGACAGAGGCAGAGACACAGGCAGAGGGAGAAGCGGGCTTCATGCAGGGAGCCTAACATGGGACTCGATCCTGGATCTCCAGTATCAGGCCCTGGGCTGAAGGCGGCGCTAAACCACTGAGCCACCCGAGCTGCTTGAAATTGGTCATTTTTAAACCTTTTCTTACTGGAAGAACTTGTAACCAGTGGGATATTTTCATAACATAGTCTCCC
Source organism: Vulpes lagopus (assembly GCF_018345385.1). Taxonomy (NCBI): domain Eukaryota; kingdom Metazoa; phylum Chordata; class Mammalia; order Carnivora; family Canidae; genus Vulpes; species Vulpes lagopus. The sequence goes on along the minus strand of NC_054833.1, from coordinate 89,515,712 downwards.
CTTCCCCCTGATGGCAACTTTAATTAATAATAACAACTGCAACATTAGTATTTGTTTGATTGATGAAATGTTTTAGAAAGTTTATAAATGCCAGTGATTAGTAAATATTTGCTTATTCAGTTGATAAAATTTATTAACCCCACTTTTTCTAGAATTTTTTTTTAAAGATTTTATTTATTTATTCATGAGAGAGAGAGTGACAGAGAGGCAGAGACACGGGCAGAGGGAGAAACAGGCTCCATGCAGGGAGCCCGATGGGGGACTCGATCCGGGGTCTCCAGGATCACACCCCGGGCTGAAGGCAGTGCTAAACCGCTTGGCCACCAGGGCTGCCCTAGAATTGTTTTGAGTATTCTTGAAAGGTTTGAGATTTTTACCACTACTTTAAAAAAGTAATGCATAAGACAAGTATGTATTTGTTGCATTTTTTCTTTTCCTATTAAGTGTGTGTTTATGTGGTTCTCAGTGCTGATGGACAGAATGAAACCAGAAGCAGTGAGAAAGCAAATACGGGCCACTCCGACCAGGCTTTGGTGGTTTAGGCCTGAAGGAAGAATATTAGATGGGTTTCCTGAAGTTTCTGTTTTATCTGGAAGCTCAGGTCAGTGGTGTAGGAGAACAGATAGGGATTTGGGGCAAAAGCCTTGACTTGGAACAGAGCAGTCCTGACTGTACCTTCTTATCTTTTGGAATTTTAAGTAGAGACAGGCAGACTGAGGCAGGTTGGTACAGTGGGCAGCAATAGAACCCCAGGACTCTCAGCAGTGGATATGGAAAGTCAGTCCATGCTCAGATCTGGTCAGATCGAGAGCTTTTCTCCTGAATGCTGTGGTATGTTTTAGTCTTCTATTCTTGTATTCTCACATTCAATGGCCTGGGCACGGTGAACTCACCCCACGCAAAAGCTCCTTGACTACCTCCGTTCTGTGCAGTCTCCTAGTGCAGCTGCTAACCTAGCTTGGACTTGATGTGTTGTTTCCTGGGGCCCATTTCTGATGCCCTGATGACCTGAAAAGGCAGTCTGTATCCACCTATTAGGAATTCAAGGTAGATCTCAAATTGCAGTTTTCCTGGAAACAATGTTATAAACCGTTTAAGTTCTAAAAGTGATCGTCAAGACTGATTTAACCCATAACACAAGTGGAAACCAGGCAAATTTGTAGTTAAACACAGCACATACATCATTACAGTATTAATTTTATAAACCAGCAATGAAGTGCTTGTTAAAATGTGGAAAGTTGGTCTTGAAGTAGTAAAGTGGCTTTAAGAGATTTCATCAGGGCAGCCCGGTTGGCTCAGCGGTTTAGCGCTGCCTGCAGCCCAGGGCGTGATCCTGGGGACCCTGGATCGAGTCCCACATCGGGCTCCCTGCATGGTGCCTGCTTCTCCCTCTGCCTGTGTCTCTGCCTCTCTCTAGCTGTGTCTCTATGAATAAATAAAAAATCTTTGAAAAAAAATGAATAAAATCTTAAAAAAGAAAAGATTTCATTGGGAACATCAGCCGTGATCAGTCACTCTTGGCTCACACCTGGACAGAAGTGGGGTGACTTCCAAGTGACCTGGCCTGTGAGAGGGGCAGGAGGGAATTGTGACCTGTACGTTGTGATCTTGAAGAGGAAGGATGCGGAAGAGGAAAGATGTGGGCCAGCACGCCCCCTGGTGACCAGGTGGGAGCACTGCAAGGGTGGCTGATGGGGTGGGGGGGCAGAAGGGGGAGCGGCACAGTGGGTGCAGTGGGCTTTCTGCCAACAGCCGAGTGTCTGGTGCACGCTCCGAGAACTGCCTGTGTGTGCAGGTTTCCCCTTTCAGAGGATGCTTACCAATATGCATCATTTAAAGGAATGACTTATGGTCAGGTTATGTTTTCCATCAAAGAAAATTTTACTTAAGAATTGATCATTCCAAAAAAAAAAAAGAATTGATCATTCCTCGGGGCGGCCCCTGTGGCCCAGTGGTTCAGCATCGCCTTCAGCCCAGGGCCTGATCCTGGAGACCCGGGATCCAGCCCCGCATTGGGCTCCCTGTATGGAGCCTGCTTCTCCCTCTGCCTGTGTCTCTGCCTCTGTGTGTGTGTGTCTCTCATGAATAAATAAATTCTAAAAAAACTTTTTTGACCATTCCTTGAATTGTCCAAGTTCCAGAATATATACGAATTAAATTTACTCCCTGCAGGCTTTTAAAAAATATTTTATTTATTTATTTATTTATTTATTTATTTATTTATTTATGAGAGGCAGAGAGAGAGGCAGAGACATAGGCAGAGGGAGAAGCAGGCTCCCTGCAGGGAGCCTGATGGGGACTCAATCCCAAGACCTCAGGATTATGACCTGAGTCAAAGGCAGAGGCTCAACCACTGAGCCGACCAGGTGCTCCAAGCCCTAAGTATTCTTTTTTTTTTTTTTAAAGGTTCTATTTATTTATTCATGAGAACACAAAGAGAGAGGCAGGCTCCATGCAGGGAGCCTGACATGGGACTTGATTCCAGGACTCCAGGATCACAGGCGCTTAACCACTGAGCCAGCCAGGCATCCCAGGCCCAAGTACTTTTGATTGGATGTGTACATGTTATTTACTGGAGGTCATCCATTCTAAATAGTAGTGACCTGGTGACTTCTAACAGTAATGAAAAAGGGTGCCTGCAGGCCCCCTCTTCAAATCTTTGTTTAGGATGATCTCTGAGGTAGTCTTTCCCTAAGGATGTTATGTGTATAGGTGTTACTTGTTAAAAGGGATGTGTTGGTTACCTAAGTTTGGGAAATGGGGTCAGTGCTGCAGGACGTCTCAGACCTTTAGCGGACTGTGTTGAATTGCTGGGGGTGGAGAGTGGCGGAATGTAATCCACATTCATCTAGCTAACGATGGTGGAGCCTTTCATGAAACTATTTGTATACCATAGAGCAGTTTGGGAAATGCTGTCACCTCCATACTGTAGGAAAAAAAAATATGATTTTGTACAAAAAGAATAGGTTAAAATGACCTAAAATACTGTCTCTTTGAGATCACTAGTCTCCCCTTTGTGTATATCTCCCTTGTAAAAATGTATCTATGTAGTCAAAAGTTTTAAACAAAACAAGTTCATTTTTACTAGTTGTTTCATAACCTCATGTCATTTATTAAACATTTGTCTGGGTATGGTGGGTGTATCCATTAGAGGGATGTATGTAGTAGGTTCTATTTAATCCTATAGGGTTCCAAGCTCTTTGGTCTCAGAAACCTCTGTGCTCTCAAAAATTATTTTTTTAAAGTTTTTATTTATTTATTCATAGAGATGCAGAGAGAGAGAGAGAGAGAGAGATGCAGAGACACAGGCAGAGGGAAAAGCAGGCTCCATGCAGAGAGCCTGACGTGGGACTTGATCCTGGGTCTCCAGGATCACGCCCTGGGCTGCAGGCAGCACTAAACCGCTGCGCCACCGGGGCTGCCCTCAAAAATTATTAACAACCTCAAAAAGGTTGTGTTTATGTGGGTTATATTGATCAACATTTATTCTTAGAAATAAAACTGAGACCTTATTAAAATATTTATTAATTTATTTAAAATAGCAATGATAAACCCATTAAATGATAACATTATTTACTATATTTAAATTGAAATATAGTTGGGTAACCTTACATTTTTAACAAAACATACTGTATTTTCCAGAACAAAAAGCAATTTATTTATTTATAAAGATTTTATTTATTTATTCATGAGAAACACAGGCAGAGGGAGAAGCAGGCTCCATGCAGGAGAGCCTGACGTGGGACTCGATCCTGAGTCTCCAGGATCATGTCCCGGGCTGAAGGCTGCTGAGCCACCTGGGCTGCCCCAAAAGCAATTTCGTAAGAAGACTGGTATTGTTTTACCTTTTTGCTAATCTCTTTAATGTGGGTTTAAGAGAAGTCAGCCAGATTCCCCAGTCAACTCCTTGCTATCTGTTGTTTGGTTGAAGTAGGGGAGGAAAATTTAGCCTCACACAAATAAGCAGCTGGAGAAGGGCGGCTTTGTGGTCCTCCTGAAAGAGTCTTGGGGACCCCAGCAGTTCTCAGATTGACCATAGTCTAATAATGGTGGTTGATGTCAAAATACAGTTGAGGGATATGTCACCTGTAATTTGCTTCTAAATAATAGAGGAAGTAGAAAGCAAAGCTTGCAAAGAATATGCTTTAAAAAAAGAGAAATTAGAGTTAATTCAGCAGATTCCTATAATCCAGAGTATTTCTTTCTTATTTACATGGTCATTTGCTTTCTTGATTGTAGAAGATGTTGTGGTTCTGGTCCCCAGGTATGGATTTGCCTGTAATGTAATATGGGCAGCACGTTCTCCAATGAGGGGCTGCTACCGGTAGGCCATCAATACCCTCTGTGTGAGGAATCAGGATCTTGTGTGCCGTGGTTTATCACTTTGGTTTTCTTTTTAATTTTACTACAGGACAAATTTTTAATGAGGGAAAAGGCAAGAATAGGTGAACAAGTAGAGAAAGATACTATCATCAGATTTTGGGGGGCTTTTTCTTTGGGAGTATACACTTAATTAGTATTTTTAGAATGAGATCTAGAAAAAATCAAGCTTTTTTTTTTTTTAAAGTTCAATACTTGGAAAAGATTACCATCTTTGTTTTTCCTCATAAGATAGCCCTTTAAGACCTTTAAATGGCTGATTTCATTGTAAAAAATGCTTTTAATAACTACTGCAAAGAGGAATTCTCTAGTGCTATTTGCTTTCTTTTCCTAAAAAATCTTTTGGAGTTTTCTCAGAATTGAGTAAGTTATGCATAAGTACTTGTCCTGTTTGTCTTGGTGGGGAATGGTTGATGGGTTGTTTTGGGAGGACTCTTGGTTACCAGTGATCTAGTTCTTGGTGGGACTACATTCCATAAGTCCAGTTTCCTCTTGAAAGGTCATATAATCCTTTTCCCTCTTTTATGATAAAGACATTTACTTTAACTTTTAAAAAAGATTTTATTTTATTTTTTATTTATTTTTTTTTTTTAATTTATTTTATTTATTTATGATAGGCACACAGTGAGAGAGAGGCAGAGACACAGCCAGAGGGAGAAGCAGGCTCCATGGACCGGGAGCCTGACGTGGGATTCGATCCCGAGTCTCCAGGATCGTGCCCTGGGCCAAAGGCAGGCGCCAAACCGCTGCGCCACCCAGGGATCCCTAAAAAAGATTTTATATTTAAGTAAACTCTCAACCCAATGTGGGGCTCGACCTCACAACCCTGAGATCACAACCTGAGTGTGAAACCAAGAGTCAAGACACTTAACCAACTGAGCCAGCCAGGCGCCCCAGCCCCAGCCAGTCCTTTCCTTTTAAAACCTGACAACTTAGTTTTCCCAGTTAAGTAATCTCTGGTTACTTGCATATTATTATTGCATTCTAACTTCAGGTACTTTTTAAAACTGGAATCCTAGGGACACCTGAGTGGCTCAGTGGTTAAGCAGCTGCCTTTGGTTCAGGGCATGATCCTGGAGTCCCAGAATTGAGTCCCACATTGGGCTCCCTACACGGAGCCTGCTTCTCCCTTTGCCTGTGTCTCTGCTTCTCTCTCTCTCTCTGTCTCTCATGAATAAATAACTAAAATCTTAGAAAAGAAAACTGGGAACCTAAAAATCTGCTAATCTATCTAAAAAAAATCGGTTTCTGAATTATATGGCTAGAATTCTAGAAATGGAGAGGATTTTACCATTAATTTAGCTCAATCAGCCCATTTTACTGAAGAGGAGATGAGTTTAGTGGTTACTATTGTCAGTATGATGTTTTATAGCTCATACTATGAAAAGCAGTAATACATAAGCCCCATCTAGAGTCTTTAATCTCATTTTTCTCTGTAACAAAGAATATTCAGAAAGCATAAAGCTGAGTGACTAGTTAGGAACCTTTCATGTGCAGTTGAGTCAGGAATGATTATGAAATTGGGTTGGGGTTTTAAAAATTCTGGAGAAAGGGATCCCTGGGTGGCGCAGCGGTTTGGCGCCTGCCTTTGGCCCAGGGCGCGATCCTGGAGACCCGGGATCGAATCCCACATCGGGCTCCCGGTGCATGGAGCCTGCATATCCCTCTGCCTGTGTCTCTGCCTCTCTCTCTCTCTGTGACTATCATAAATAAATTTAAAAAAAAAAAAAGTTTAAAAAAAAAATTCTGGAGAAAGTGCATTGTATTAAAGTTACATCATTTTCAATTTTGTAGTACTTGTTTGTGCACATGTCCCAGAAGTTTGCACACTATTCCCAAATCACAGTGTCAGAGTTGACAGCAATTCCTGGCATGTGATTCTTCTCTACAATGAGGACTGGCATCATTAGCTAGTCTCTGCTGGAATTCATCTAATCAGGGAGCTCTTTTCATTTTGGGGGAAGGGTGGGCAGCCTGCATTGTCAGATTTAAATTAAACTTTTTTTTTTGAAGAGCAGTGTTCAGGGCAAAATTGAGTGGAAAGTGCAGGGAGTTTTCATATGCCGCGTTCGCCACATTTGTACAACGTCCCCCACTATTGACGCCTTGCACCATAGTGTTATATGTATTACAGTAAAAGAACCCACACTGACAACATCATTATCATCCAGATCCATAGTTTACATTAGGGTTTATTCTTGGTGTTGTATGTTCTGTGGGTTTTGACAAATGTCTGATGATATGTATTCACCACTGTAGAATCATATTGAATAGTGTCACTGCCCTGAAAATCCTCTGCACTCCACCTGTTCATTCCCTTCTCCACCCCCACCCCCCGCCACCTCATCAGCCACTGATCTTTCACTGTCTCCATAGTTTTAACATTTTCTAGAATGTCACAGAGTTGGAATCACACAGTGTGCAGCCTTTTCAGATTGGCTTCTTTCACTTAGTAATGCACATAAAGTTCCTCCTCGTCTTTTCATGGCTTGGCAGCTCTTCTTCTTCTTCTTCTTCTTCTTTTTTTAAGTGCTAAGTAATCCTTATCTGGATGAAGTACAGTTTATCCATTCACCTACTAACGGACAGCTTGGTTGCTCCCAAGTTTGGGCAATTATGAAAAAAATTGCTGTCAACATCCATGTGCAGGTTTTTGTGTGGACATAAGTTTTCTACTCGTTTGAGTAAATACCAAAGGGTGTGACTGCTGGATCATATGTTAAGAGTATGATTGGTTTTGTAAGCAACTTGCCAAACTGTCTTTCAAAGTGTCTGTACCATTTTGTATTCCCACCAGCAACGAGTGAGAGTTCCTTATGCTCCACATCCTCCCCAGCATTTGGTGTTATCAGTGTTTTGGATTTTGGCAATTCTAATAGGTGTGTAGTGGTATTGTTGTTTTAATTTATAATTCCCGAATGACATATGATCCCATGGCTTTTTTTTTTTTTTTTTTTTAATTTTTTTCTTTATTTATTTATGATAGTCACAGAGAGAGAGAGAGAGAGGCAGAGACACAGGCGGAGGGAGAAGCAGGCTCCATGCACCGGGAGCCTGATGTGGGATTCGATCCCGGGTCTCCAGGATCGCGCCCTGAGCCAAAGGCAGGCGCCAAACCGCTGCGCCACCCAGGGATCCCCCCGAATGACATATGATGTTGAACATGTTTTTATATGCTTTCTGTCTGTATATCTTTAATGAGGTATCTGTTCAGGTCTTTTACCCATTTAAAAAAAATCATACTTTTTTTTTTTCATACTGTTTTCTTATTGTGAGTTTGTGTGTTTGGTGTTTTTTAATGATTTTATTTATTTATTCATGAGAGATACACACAGAGAGAGGCAGAGACATAGGCAGAGGGAGAAGGAGGCTCCCTGTGGGGAGCCCGATGTGGGACTCTGTCCCAGGACCCTGGATCACGACCTGAGCCAAAGGCAGATGCTCAACCACTGAGCCACCCAGGTATCCCATATGTTTGTTTTCTTGTTGTTTGTGTATTTTGGACAGCAGTCATTTATCAATCTTTTGCAAATATTTTCTCCTAGTTGGTGGCTTGTGTTGTTATTCACCTGACATTACTTTTTACAGAGCAGAGTTTTAAAATTTTAATGTAGTCCAATTATCAATTCTTTCTTTCATGGATTGTGTTATGACCATGTCCAAGATGACCATGTCATCTATGTTTTCTCCTGCATTATCTTCCAGGAGTTTTATTTATTTATTTTTTTTATTTATTTTTTTATTTTTTTATTTTTCCAGGAGTTTTATAGTTTTGCATTTCATACTTAGGTCTACTACATCTATTTGGATTTCATTTTTGTGAAGGGTGTAAGGTCTATGTCTAGATTTCATCCTTTTTCATGTGGATGTCCAGTTATTTTAGCACCATTTGTTGAAAGGATTTTGTTCCATCGTATTGCCTTTGCTCCTTTGTTAAAGATCAGTTGACTGACTATATGTGGATCTACTTCTAGGCTCTCCATTTATTTATTCTGTTCCATTGATCTATTTATCTCTTCTTCCACCAGTATCGCACTGTGTTGATTACTGTAGCTTTGTATAAATCTTTGTTCTTCTTCAGTATTGAGTTGGCTCTTTTGCCTCCCTTTAAAAATTTTAGACTCAGCTTATTGATACAGCATAACTTGCTGGATTTTGATTGGAATGAATTGAATCTATAGATCAAGTTGGAAAGAATTGTCATCTTGACAATATTGAGTCGTCTTCTCCGTGAACATGGGATACCTCTCCATTTATTTGGTTCTGTTTTGATATCTTTGATTAGATTTTTCCTTATATAGATCTTATGCATAAATATGTTAGATTTTTACACAAGCATTTCATTTTTGGGGTGCTAATGTAAATGGTAATATGTTTTAAATTCTGTTCTGTTTGCTTACTGCTAATATGTAGGAAATTGATTGATTTTTGCATATTAACCGTCTGTCCTACAGCCTTGCCATCATCACTTATTATTTTCAGGAGTTTTTTTTGTTAATTCTTTCAGATTTTCTACATAGATCATCATGTATCATCTGAAAACAGAAGATGGTTTTATTTCATCCCCCCCAGTCTGTAGACCTTTTATTTCCTTTTCTAGTTTCATTTCATTAGGTAGGATTCCCAGGACAATGTTGAAAAGCAGTGGTTATAAGGCATGTCTGTCTTGTTCCTGCTTATTGCAAGAAAGCTTCAAGTTTTTCACCATTAAATATGATGTTAGCTATAGGCTTTTTGTAGATGTTCCTTACCAAGTTGAAAAAATTCCTTTCTTTCTTTTTTTTTAATTTTAATTTTATTTATTTTTTAAATTTTTATTTTTTTTAAAGATTTTATTTATTTATTCATGAGAGAGAGAGAGAGGCAGAGATACAAGCAGAGGGAGAAGCAGGCTCCATGCAGAGAGCCTGACGTGGGACTCGATCCCGAATCTCCAGGATCAGGCCCTGCACTGAAGGCAGTGCTAAACCACTGAGCCATCTGGGCTGCCCTAATCTTATTTTTAAGTAAGCTCTGTACCCAACTTGGGCCTTGAACTCACGACCCTGAGATCAGGAGTCCTGTGCTCTGCCGAGTCCAGTGAGCCAGTCAGGCACCCCAGGAAATTCCTTTTTATGCCTAGCTTGCTGGGAGGTTTGGGTTTTTGTTTTTGTTTTTGTTTTTCCAAGAAGATGTGTCAGACCTTGTCAGGTGCTTTTTCTCCATCTTTTTTTTTTTTTAAGATTTATTTATTAGAGAGAGTGTGAGTGGGAGATGGGGGGAGAGACAGAAGGAGAGGGAAAGAATCTCAAGGAGACTCCCTGCTGAACATGGAGCCCATTGCCCCATCACCCCATCGCCGGGCTTGATATCATGACCCTGAAGTCAAGGCTGAGATCATGACCTGAGCTGAAACCAAGAGTTGGTTGCCCAACAAGCTGTACCATCCAGGCACCTGACTTTTTCTCCCTCTTTTGATATGATTATGTAGTTTTTCTTCTTTTCCTTATTGATGTGATGGGTTACGTGAATTGATTTTTGTATGTTGAACCAGCCTTACATACTACATACAAATCCGACTTGGTCATGCTGTATAATTCTTTTTATACCTTGTTAGTTTAGATTTGCTAATGTTTTGTTGGGGATTTTTCCATAAGAGATATGGTCTGTAGTTTTTTTTTTTAAAGATTTTTATTTATTTATTCATGAGAGACACAGAGAGAGAGGCAGAGACACAGGCAGAGAGAGAAGCAGGCTCCGTCCAGGGAGCCTGATGTGGGACTCGATCTGGGGACTCCAGGATCATACCCTGGGCCAAAGGCAGGCGTCAAACCACTGAGCCACCCAGGGATTCCCGGTCTGTAGTTTTCATGTAATATCTTTGTTTGGTTTTGGTGTTAGGGTAATGCTGGCCTCATAGAATGAATTAGGAACTATTCCTTCTGCTTCTGTCTTCTGGAAGGGATTATGGGGTACTGATACAATTTTTTTCTTAAATGTTTGGTAGAATTTATTAGTGAACCCATATGAGCCTGGTGTTTTCTATTTTGGGGGGTTATTCATTACTGATTCAGTTTCTTTAGTAGATATGATATCCCCTCTTTCATTTCTGATATTAGTAATTTGTGTTTTCTCACACTCTTTCTCTCTCTTTGTTATGTTGGTTAGAAGCTTATCAGTCTTTTCAAAGAACCAGCTTTGGTTTTGTTAATTTTTTTTTTTGTTTTTGTCCTGTGTTCAATTTCATTGATTTCTGCTTTTTTTTTTTTTTAAGATTTTATTTATTTATTCATAGAGAGAGAGAGAGAGAGAGGCAGAGACACAGGGAGAGGGGGAAGCAGGCTCCATGCAGGGAGCCAGATGTGGGACTTGATCCGGAGTCTCCAGGATCACACCCAAGGCTGCAGGCGGCGCCAAACCGCTGTGCCACCAGGGCTGCCCTAGACTATTGATTTTAGATCTTCTTTTCTAATATATACATTCCATGCTCTTAATTTCCCTCAAAGTATGGCTTTAGCTGCACTCCACACATTTTGATAAGCTGTATTTTCATTTTCATTAGTTCAGAATATTTTCAAATTTCTATTGAGATTTCTTCTCTGATCTTTGTGTTATTTAGAAGTATAATGTCTAATCTCCAAGTATTTGGGGCTTTCCCAACTATCTTTATGTTACTAATTCTTATTTAATTCCATTATGGTCTGGGAGTAGATGATGTATGATTTTCATTCTTTTAAATCTGTCAAGGTGGGGGCAGCCTGGGTGGCTCAGCAGGTTTAGCACCTGCCTTCAGCCCAGGGCCTGATCCTGGAGACCTAGGATTGAGTCCCAAGTCGGGCTCCCTGCATGGAGCCTGCTTCTCCCTCTGCCTGTGTCTCTGCCTCTCTCTGTGTGTGTCTCTAATGAATAAATAAAATCTTAAAAAAAAAAAATCTGTCAAGGTGTGTTTTATGGCCCAGAATGTGGTATATCTTGATAAATGTTCCATGTAAGCTTAAAAACATGTGTCATCTACTCTTTTTGGATTAAGTAGTTTATACGTGTTAATTATACTCAGTTGATTGGTGCTTTTCAGTTCAGCTGTGTCCTTACTGATTTTCTGCCTAGTGGATCCATCTATCTTAGAGGGATGTTAAAATCTCCAACTGTGATAGTAGATTCATTTGTTTCTCCTTGCAGTTTTATCAGTTTTTGCCTCACCCGTTTTGCTGCTGTGTTGCTAGGTGCATACAAATGTGCCTGGGCTTTTTTTTTTTTTTTTTTTTTTTTTTAGCAGTGAAAGTGATTTATTGGCTATTAGAAGTAAAAAGTCCAAGGTAGGATAGGCTTCCAGGTGGTTTGATTTGGTAGTTCCACCATGTCATCAAAGACCTGGCTGCTGCTTCTCTGCCTTAGCCTTGTCAGCATCATTCCAAACCTGGCTTCTTTAAGTGGCAGAAGGAATCTAGAAACCAAAGTTTCCTACCCATAAACCACCCTGCCCAGAGGGGAGAGCATCATTTTGGTGGCTCTTCCAGAAAAGTGAGAAAACTTCTTTTCTAGAAGCCCCAGTAGTACAACGGATACACATTACCTTTTACTGAACAAAATTAGTCTAGATGTCCTTCCTGAACCAACATCTGTGCTTGAGAAACAGCATGTGCTATTTGGCTTAGGTGTTGGTCAAATGTGCTTGACATTTCATGTTTAAAGGTTAAGTCTTGAGCAGCCCTGGTGGCACAGTGGTTTAGTGCTGCCTACAGCCTGGAGTGTGATCCTGGAGACCCGGAATCGAGTCCCACGTTGGGCTCCCTGCATGGAGCCTGCTTCTCCCTCTGCCTGTGTCTCTGCCTCTCTCTTTCATGAATAAATAAGTTAAAAATCTTTTTTAAAAAATCTTTTTTTTTTAATTTTATTTATTTATTTATTTATGATAGTCACAGAGAGAGAGAGAGAGAGAGGCAGAGACATAGGCAGAGGGAGAAGCAGGCTCCATGCACCGGGAGCCCGATGTGGGATTCTTTTTTTTTTTTTTTAATTTATTTATTATTTATTATAGTCACAGAGAGAGAGAGAGAGGCAGAGACATAGGCAGAGGGAGAGAAGCAGGCTCCATGCACCGGGAGCCTGACGTGGGATTCGATCCCGGGTCTCCAGGATCGCGCCCTGGGCCAAAGGCAAGCGCCGAACTACTGCGCCACCCAGGGATCCCCTAAAAATCTTTTTTAAAAAATCTTAAAAAAAAACGATTGTTAAGTCTTTTTGGAGAACTGACTTTTTTGTCATGATGTAATGTCTCTCTTTATTCCTGATAATTTTCCTTCCTGAAGTTGGCTCTGAAATTAATGAAGCTACTCTTGCTTTCTTTTGATTAGTATTAGCATGGCATATCTTTCTCCATCCCTTCGTTTTTAATCTATATGTATCTTTATATTTAAGTGGCTTTCCTGTAGACAACACATAGTGGGGTCTTACTTTTTGTCCATTCTGATAGTCTCTGTCTTTTATTTTTATTTTTTTTATTTTTTTAGTCTGTCTTTTAATTGATGAATTTATACCTTTGATGTTTACAGTGATTATTGATTTATTTGGTTTATTTATTTATTTTTAAAAGATTTTATTTATTTATTAATGAGAGACACAGAGAGTCAGAGACACAGGCAGAGGGAGAAGCAGGCTCCATGCAGGGAGCCCGATGCGGGACTTGATCTGGGGGCTCCAGGATCACGCCCTGAGCCAAAGTCAGATGCTTAACCACCAAGCCACCCAGGCGTCCCGATTTACTTGGTTTAATAACTATTTTCTTTTGTTGTCTTGTTCTTTGTTCCTCATGTCTTCCAATATCAAGTATATTGTTACTGTTGTTATTTTGAAAAACTGTATTTGTTAGATCAGTTAAGAGTAAGAAAAATGCAAGTTTTTATTTTACCTTATTCATACTCCATTGTCCTTCCTCTCTCACGTACAACTGAGTTTCTGACTTAGATAATTTTTCTTCTCTCTAAAGAACTTTTAGCATTTCTTACAAGGCAGATCTTCTGGCAACAAATCTTTCTTCTCTTGTTTGTTTGATTGTTCAGTCTTTTTTTCTCTTTGCTTTTCAGTTCAGGAAGTTTCTGTTGTCATATCCCCAGGCTCAAAGAGTGTTTCTGTGGCTGTGTCCAGTCCAGTCCAATTGAGACTTTCAGGTCATTTTTCATTTCTGTTACACTGAACAGAAATGGTCCCTAGCATTTCCTTTTTATTCTTGTGTAGAATTTTCATTTCTCTCCTTACATTATCTTTCTGTTCTTGCATGTTGTCTACTTTTTCCTTAAAAACTCTTAGCATATTAATCCTAGTTTTATTTATTTATTTATTTATTTATTTATTTATTTTATTTATGATAGTCACAGAGAGAGAGAGAGGCAGAGACACAGGCAGAGGGAGAAGCAGGCTGCATGCACCTGACGTGGGATTCGATCCGGGATCTCCAGGATCGCGCCCTGGGCCAAAGGCAGGCGCTAAACCGCTGCACCACCCAGGGATCCCTTAATCCTAGTTTTAAAAGCTCCCGCCATATGTGGTGCTCCTGAAGGTTGTTCAGTCTCTTCAGACTGTGTTGATGTTTCTAATGTCTTGTAGTTTTTTTTGTTGAAAAGTAGACGTGATGTGCTGGGTGAAAGGACCTGCAGTGAACAGGCCCTCAGTGCAGTGGTGAGGGGCATAGGGGATGTTTCCTAGTGTTGTGATTAAGTCAGTCTTTTAGTAGCCTGTGCCCTGGGACTGTGAATGACCCTAGTGCTTCTCAGTCATCCCTCTAGTAGGTGGGACAGGATGGCTAGGGTGGGCTGGAGTTGGGTATTTCCTTTCCTCCAGCAGGTTGGGCTCTGATAAAATAGTTCCTCCCAAGGGCAGGCCTTGTAAGGAATAGAATGCTTCGATATATTTCAAAATGCTTATTCTCCTTTTCCTCTCCTGGAAGCCCCAAGGGATTTTCTCTGATATTTACTGCGAGGATCTAGTAGGGCTCCTGGAGATAAAACTCACAAAAGTGTGAGTGCCTTCCAGAGACTGAGCCCTCCTGGAGTTTTTAACTTTCAGACTTGTCCACACTGAGTCTCCAGCTATTCATCAGTTACAGTTCAGGTTCTCCTAGACAGGCACTGGTTCCTGCTGAAGGTTCTGCTCAGATGAATTGTTAATTCTCTCGCTGTATTCCTGTCTCTACAGTTTGCGGGACAGTGATCTGCCCTGTGACCTCACTTCTCTGATGATATAAGAAGAGTTGTTGATATTTCAGTTTGTTCAGTGTTTTACTTGTTAGGACAAAGTGGTGACTTCTAAACTCCTTACATGCTGTACCAGAAACCAGAAGTTCTCAGTATAACATTTTAAAAAAGAATTTTATTTATTTATTTATTTATTTATTTATTTATTTATTTATTTATCTATCAAAAGATTTTATTTATTTATTCATGAGAGAGAGAGAGGCAGAGACACAGGCAGAGGGAGAAGCAGGCTCCATGCAGGGAGCCCAATATGGGACCCAATCCCAGGACTCCAGGATCACACCCTGGGCTGAAGGCGGCGCTAAACCGCTGAGCCACCCGGGCTGCCCTATTTATTTATTTGAGAGGGAGAGAGAGAATGAACAGGGAGAGGGCGAAGCAGACTCCCCATGACGTAGGGCTCGATCCCAGGACCCTGGGATCATGAACTGAGCCAAAGGCAGATATACAGCTGACTGAGCCACCCAGGCGCCCCATCAATATAACATTATTTTTTATTTTTATTTTTTTTAAAGATGTTATTTATTTATTCATGAGAGACTCAGAGAGGGAGGCAGAAACACAGGCAGAGGGAGAAGCAGGCTCCATGCAGGAAGCTCGATGTGGGACTCCCATCTGGGGACTCCGGGATCACGCCCTAAGCCAAACGCAAACGTTCAACTGCTGACCCACCCAGGCGTCCCTCAATATAACATTTTAAAGCGTATAATTCAGTGGCATTTAGTATATTCACAATGTTGTGTAACCACCACCTCTAATTCCAAAACATTTTCATCACCCCAGAAGTCACTTCCTATTCCCTTCTCCCCTGAGTCCTTGGTAAGCACTAATCTACTTTCTGTCTCTGGATATAATTATTCTGAATATTTCATGTAAATAGAAATATACAATATGTGACCTTTTATGTCTGACTTCTGTCACTTAGCATAACAGTTTTGTTTTGTTTGTCCTTTGCAAATGTTTATTTGGGTAAGATTATAAAATACATTTTTATAATAGACGTTTGAATGAATACAAAATTAAATGACAAGAGGTGATGGGATTTAGTGTTTATAAATGAGATTGTCAGTAACTTAAACAATTCAGAGAAGAAATTCAAAGTGAATTTAAACGTTGCAAACATGCTTGGCAGTATTTTATAATTAAAAAAACGTATTAGAAAAAAATAAATAAAGCATTAGGCTTGAAAATGTAATGCATGACTTAAGTTTTTTAAAAGATTTCAAAAAAAAATAAAAGATTTCATAATGTGCTTATAGACACTATCATACATGGACTAGAAAAAAAAATACAAGAACTTTGGCAAGGAAAGTATTAGTCCATAGCAGCTTGGTAAAGTTTACTTTTATAACTTACTCTTCAGTTTACATTTATTCTTGTTACAGGAGTAGAAAACTGATACGCCAAATGAAGTCTTAGCTATATAGCAAAAATAATTGTTTTAAAAAGCCTGTACTCTATGAACATGTGCACCACATAGCATCTATAGAAACTGGGTAGATGTAAACCATGTGATTATTAACCCTCCTAAAGAAAACATTTAACCCTCAAATCTCACATAATATCCATGTTCACATCTTTTGTTTGAAGGCAGTCCCAAGCTTTAAACTAATGTAAACTGGCTACTTAAAAAGTTCTTATTTCCATTACTAAAAATGTTTCTGTAGAGTCACTTAGAAGTTTTTTTTCAGTATTCTACTAACAGGATATATCATGATCATTATTCTATAATTGTCTTTCACTGATTGACTTATTTCACTTAGCATAATACCCTCTAGTCCATTCATGTTGTTGGCAAATGGCAATATGTCATTTTCTTTGATGGCTGAATATTCCGTTGTGTATATATACCACGTCTTCCTCATCAGTTCATCTGTTGGTGGACATCTGGGCTCTTTCCATAGTTTAGATATTGTAGACACTGCTGCTATAAACATTGGGGTGCAGATGCCCTTTCGGATGACCACATTTGTATCTTTGGGGTAAATTCCTAGTAGTGCAATTGCTGGATCATAGGGCAGCTCTATTTTCAACTTTTTGAGGAACCTCCATACTGTTCTCCAGAGTAGCCGCACCAGCTTGCATTCCTACCAGCAGTGTAAGAGGGTTCCCCTTTCGCTATATCCTCACCAACATCTGTAATTTCCTGCCTTGTTAATTTTAGCCTTTCTGACTGGTGTCAGGTGATATCTCATTATGGTTTTGATGTGTATTTCCCTGATGCCGAGTGGTTGAGCATTTTTTCATGTGTCTGTTGGTAGCATGATGTTTTTGAGGCTCATTCACAGTGTAGCCTGTATTAGTACTCCGTTCCTTTTTAATGGCTGAATAATATTCCTCCACATTTTGTTTATCCATTCATCTGTTAATGGACATTTTGGGTTGTTCCTTCCTGTTAGCTGTTGTGAATAGTGCAGCTAGGAATATTAATGTATGGGTATTTGAGTACCTGGAACAGATTTTTGGTTATGTACGGAGGAGTAGAATTATTGGGTCATATGGTAATTCTTTGATTTGTTGAAGAACCACGGAACATGCCTGAATTATTTTGTGTTCCTGCCTGCAGAGGGTGTTACTACCCCCTCCACCCCCACACACATCAATTTCAAGGTGTCCTCTATTCCTTCAGCTGTTCTTCATATGACTTATGACTTTATTTCCAGAATCTCTGCCAGCCTGCTGGTTTCTTTCTCCTTGAGTGCTCCATGTGTACATACTACTTTTCAGATGGGGCAGATGGTTTAATGGGGCTCTGTACACAGGAGCAGAGTTGGAGCGGTATAGCCTAGCACCCCTTGTCTATACTTTTTTTTTTTTTTCCTTGTCTATGCTTTTTAGCCACCTTGTCACACCATCTTTATTTAACCAAGTCCCTCCACCATGTTGGTATTGAACCATATTTTTCATCTTCTAACTTGATGCTTTGTTTTAGTGCAGGCCTTTACATCTTATCTTGATACGTGTGACCCACCACCCCATTTTGTCAAGTGAGTTTTGATCTTAACTCCACATTCCATCTGTTCATTCTTTAATTTGATGTAAAGGCTGGAGACAGCCAACCAAGTATGAACTTGGAAAGATATGAGAGACTGTCCTGGGCTTCCTCAGGTTCATTATTCAGTGACCTTTTGGGATGTCATTAAACCCATTATAAGTTCACCCATCTTTTTTTTCCATCCAGTTTCCATTCTGCCATCTTAGTCTTAGTCACACGAAAATGAAAGTCTTCATCAGATGTCTCATCACAGTTTAATACACTTTTTCTAGAGTTTTGGTTGAGTTGTGGTGGTAGACATAGTTCTTATTGAGGTGTTTTGTATTTGATAAATTGTAGCTAATGTTCTTCCAGTATCCCTGTGACTTTCCTAATAACCCCCTCAAAAGAGAAAATGTGTAGATCACTTGTACTTGTACTGGTTACCAGTCCTTTGTGATTTTTTTTCCTTCT
Organism: Vulpes lagopus; assembly: GCF_018345385.1. Lineage (NCBI taxonomy): Eukaryota > Metazoa > Chordata > Mammalia > Carnivora > Canidae > Vulpes > Vulpes lagopus. Next base: position 89,497,655 of record NC_054833.1, on the reverse strand, counting down.
CTAAAGGCACAAAAACCAATCTAGAATTTTGTTTATGATCAGTGTCAAACTCCCTGAAATACACTTTTAAACTGTCCATCTTTTATGTGCTTTGCAAATTCCTTAAAGTTAAACTGTGGTGTGGGTTAGCAATTCTGTCCGAGTGTTGTCTCAGTGTCCTGTGACTTGAACATCCCCTCATAACTTCGGAGAAGTGCGTCCTCTTCTCCTTCATCTCTATGTCCTCCCCAGTCTTGGACTGTGGTTCTCTCATCATTATACTGATTCTACTTTTTTCTTTCTTTTTTTTTTTTTTTTTAATTTTTTTATTCATTTATGATAGTCACAGAGAGAGAAAGAGGGAGAGGCAGAGACACAGGCAGAGGGAGAAGCAGGCTCCATGCACCGGGAGCCCGACGTGGGACTCGATCCTGGGTCTCCAGGATCGCGCCCTGGGCCAAAGGCAGGCACCAAACCACTGTGCCACCCAGGGATCCCGATTCTACTTTTTTCTACTATAAATGTGCTTCTTGAGAGACACAGCATCAAAATAAGTTTGAATGAATGATTCTCTTTTCTGTGTTTATCATAAAAATGTTACATTAATTTTTAAGTAACGGAAGAACTCTACTTAAAAACATTTACCTCGGGATCCCTGGGTGGCGCAGCGGTTTAGCGCCTGCCTTTGGCCCAGGGCGTGATCCTGGAGACCCGGGATCGAATCCCACGTCGGGCTCCCGGTGCATGGAGCCTGCTTCTTCCTCTGCCTGTGTCTCTGCCTCTCTCTCTCTCTCTCTCTCTGTGACTATCATAAATAAATAAAAAATTAAAAATAAAAAAAAAAAAAAAAAAAAAAAAAAAAAAAACATTTACCTTAAAAAATAAAAATAAAAATAAATTTTAAAAAAATTAAAAAAAAAAAACATTTACCTTGCAGTGATTAGTATTGTAAGAATGTAAACAATGAGCAAGGACAGAATCTTCATCTTTCTAACTAGTTGTCCTGGATTTATTAGGCGATTCTAGTCAACTTAAAACAGTACTTTGGGTAACAGCTGTTAAGAACTCTGCTCTGAGAGTGAATGTCAGCAGGTCTTGAATCCTGGGTGGCCTTTTCTGAACTATACATGATAAAGTTTTCCATTGTATATGAAGGTCAGGAGTCTAAAAAAACACACAGAACTTGGAAATTACCACCAGACTATTACGTTACAATTCGAGACAGCGCCCTGTCCTATTTGAATTCGAGACAAATGATAAAGAAGAAAGGAAAGGGTACACTTGGCCTGTATTTTCTGATAATGTTGCAGAATAAGAAATTTAAGGAAATAATGGCCTGCACTTTGTTGTGTAGCTAGATTTCCAATTGACTTGCATCATAAGGGTTAATTGATAATTGGATGAATATGAACCAACGACTTGAAATGTTCTGATCGTGTTTTGGCAGTGAATTTGTTACTGTCATGTTATATATTTAATTCTGTAGAAAACTGCATAAAAATATATGTACTCTGAATCCTTTCCATGCACATAAGCTAGGAACTGAGAGGCGTGAAAGGGCTCTGTTCCAAAAATATTTTCCTCCAGCAGCTTGCAGCTTGCCTCCACTTCTTACCTTAGTTTCTACTTTTATATTAAATCATTGAAGTTCTTTGCAAAATATAAGTGCGGGTACCTAAGGCCTTATCATTGATTAACGCCCGACTCAAGTTTGTTTCTCAGACCAGCTGGCCAGTCTTAGCAGGACTGTGAGGAAGTGGAAAGTTGCTGCAGGTGAGTTTTGATGTGGTGCAAATGAAGAAATCAGGAAAGTCTGGAAGCACATACTGATGGGGGTGGGGGCAGGTGTACACATTGGAAACTCTGGCCTGCCAGGAGAAGCTCTGGGAACCTGTTAGTAGCACATATAGAAAGACAGTGGATTGACAACGAAGAGAAAGTTCACACTTTTGCATTGCTTTGCCTATGAGAAATGCCCTACGTTACATTTCTGAGAATTAATAGTCATGCATGAGATGATTTTGCTTAAGTGGGGGAGCTCTTGTGCTAAAATAAGCTCGGAGCCAATGGCCATAGTTGGTACCAGCTATGAGTAAGTGTCCTAGAAAAGCTAAGCCAAAGACAGGTCCCTACCAGAATAGCTCGGAAGTGGGGGAGTTTTGGGGGGAGTACAAAGGGCAGGAAAGCAAGAGAGCAAAAGTGAAAATCGCCCAGTTTCTCTGACAAGGAAACTCTCCAGATGCCTCTATTCATGAGCCTTCTGTGATACGTTTGTTCTTTGTTGGGGAGTGCGTCAGAATCTCCTAGAGAATGTTCCATTCCAAACCTGCCCAGCCCCAGGTCAGCCCGACTGACTCAGACTCCAGTGTGGGACCCAGGAGATGTAGTTGCTCGGAGGGCTCTAGGGGGTTCTACTTCACACCGGGCTAGGAGCTCTGCTGTGGCTGATGAACTGAGGCATATTCTTTTTTTTTTTTTTTTTTTTAATTTTTTTTTTTTTTTTTTTTTATTTATGATAGTCACAGAGAGAGAGAGAGGGGCAGAGACACAGGCAGAGGGAGAAGCAGGCTCCATGCACCGGGAGCCCGACGTGGGATTCGATCCCGGGTCTCCAGGATCGCGCCCTGGGCCAAAGGCAGGCGCCAAACCACTGCGCCACCCAGGGATCCCCGAACTGAGGCATATTCTTGGCTCTCTGGTCTCCCCTCCTCTGTTAGGATACTAATTTTAATAAATATAATGTCTCCAGTTTCGCACCTCCTCTACTTGCTGCAGAGATAAACATTGAAAGGAGGAAGACGCGTTCTCCAACTCCTGTCTCTTCCTAGCTTTTCACTACTCCTCATAAAACTTAGTTCTGCCACCACCTGAGGGAACAGAGCTTGGGAAGAACTCGATCCTCTGGACCAAACCCAGCAGCCACCCGTATTGGTCAAAGAAGCTCCCCAAGTCCCCTGGGGATGTAGAGCAGCAAACAGTGCTCTTCTTTCAGGCACCCATCTGTATTCATCACTTCTGAGGTGTTGTGGGACTCGGGCCAAGTGCCTGCTCTGTTGCCAGGGCTACTGTAGCTAAAGGCGGGGCTGCGGGCTCCAGGGCAACAAGGTTGGCCGCAGGGCATTACCAGCCCCTGAGAGAGATCCTGGGCCTCCAGGAGCACATCCACCTGGATCCCTCCAAATGTTACAGCCACATCCTGAAGGAGACCCCTTAATCCTTAAAAGTCTAAGAATCCAGTTCTGGGACCACCCTCTCTGCCTGCTCCCTTCTGTTCCTTTCCTTTCCTCCTTTAAAATTCAGGCTAGGGGATCCCTGGGTGGCGCAGCGGTTTGGCGCCTGCCTTTGGCCCAGGGCGTGATCCTGGGGACCCGGGATCGAGTCCCACATCGGGCTCCCGGTGCATGGAGCCTGCTTCTCCCTCTGCCTATGTCTCTGCCTCTCTCTCTCTCTGTGACTATCATAAGTAAATAAATAAAAAAATAAAAAAATAATAAAAAAATAAAATTCAGGCCAAAGGAATGAGGCAGGGGGTGGGGAGGCAGGGGACCAGCCAGTTGCTGCCCCGGGTGGCTGGTTGGGGATGTCAGGCCCCAGGCCTGGTGAGGGGGAATCCACACTGGAGGGTGGCCTGGAGGGAGAGAGGAATTAGAAAGGAGGGAGGAGGGATGCCCAGGTGGCTCAGCGGTTAAGCGCCTGCCTTCAGCCCAGGGTATGATCCTGGAGACCCGGGATCGAGTCCCATGTTGGGCTCCCTGCATGGAGCCTGCTTCTCCCTCTGCCTGTGTCTCTGCCTCTCTCTCTCTGTGTCTCTCATGAATAAATAAACAAAATCTTAAAAAAAAAATCTTAGTGCTAGAAAAATGAGATAGGAAGTAACTGAGGTGGAGCCTCTTTAAATGTAAACATTAAAAAAATTTGTTACAGATTTCTTTAAAATATACACATTTTCCTGATCACAGTGAATAAAATATACCAGCTGCTGGTTTAGGATGGGTGGTTATTCTGTGCTGCATGTGGGTGCGTGCACAGAGCAGAGCTTCATGGACCCCTCTATAGAATACACGGAGCTTGTTTAAAGAAAGAAGTGCTTATATTGTCTATCCATCTCTCTGCGTATCTGTCTACCTACCCATCTATCTGTTCCGTCATTCTCATATGGTGAAGTGAGAATACTGAGTTAGGTAACCCATTGAATAGTGTAACAAAGACATCCATCTCTAAAACCAGTGAGGGAAACAAAAAGGAAGCAATCCATGGAAGTTGTTAATTTGTTTTATTCTCAATAAAAGCATAATGTTATTGTATTTATTGTGTACTTCTTGCCACTATTCAAAGCATTCTCTGTCATTTCAGCTCCAAGCTAACTTCTTTGTTGTTTTCAACCCTTCTGTGTCACCATCTTCTGGAAATGCAGCACCAATGTCACACCTTGTTTGTGTCTCCTCCCTGGTCTCTTTCCCCAGGGTAGCATTTGGGGAAATCTCCTGTGAACTTAAGACATTGTTGCTGAAGATAATGCAAGTAAAATTTGAGAACAAGGGGGATAAAAGAAACAGTGTTACAACTTGATTTCCAGTTACTTTGAGGTGCCAGATGAAGATGCCAGATGAAGATTTGTTAGGGTCATTTTTTTTTTTAAATTCATTTGATAGCGTGAGCAGGAAGAGAGGCAGAGGCAGGAGAGGGAGAAGCAGACTCCCCGCCGAGCAGGCAGCCTGACATGGGGCTCAGTCCCAAGACCCAAAGATTATGACCTTAGCCAAAGGCATACACTTAACCATCTGAGCCACCTAGGTGCCCCTCTTAGAGTCATTAGTAGAGATTTCACTATGTTTTAGAATAGTGATTCTTGGGATGCCTGGGTGGCTCAGTGGTTAAGCATCTGCCTTTGACTCAGGTCATGATCCTGGAGTCCTGGGATTGAGTCCCACATTGGGCTCCCTTCATGGAGCCTGCTTCTCCCTCTGTGTGTGTGTCTCTCATGAATAAATAAATAAAATCTTTAAGAAAAAAGAAAATTAGTCTTAATGGTAAGCAAAATTGAGCATACAGAGTGCCTGGAATGTAGCTGATGATCAGTGAGTACATGCTGTATTTGATGTTCAGTATACAAAACCGGATATTATTTAAGCCAATAGAATTTTTTTTTTTTTAAGATTTTATTTAATCTGGGATCCCTGGGTGGCACAGCGGTTTGGCGCCTGCCTTTGGCCCAGGGCGCGATCCTGGAGACCCGGGATTGAATCCCACGTCGGGCTCCTGGTGCATGGAGCCTGCTTCTCCCTCTGCCTATGTCTCTGCTTCTCTCTCTCTCTCTCTCTCTCTCTCTGTGACTATCATAAATAAAAAAAAATTTTAAAAAAGATTTTATTTAATATCTATACCCAACATGGAGCTTGAACTTACAACCCCGAGATCAATAGTCACATGCTTCACTGACTGAGCCAGCCAGGCATCCTTCAGGCCAGTAGAATTTTCAGGTCAACACAGAAGTGAATTGAAATTATTGAAATATTTTTTTAAAGATTTTATTTATTTGAAAGTATGAACATGGGTTAGAACAGGGGAAGGGGGAGGGGGAGAGGGAGAAGCAGTCTCCCTGCTGAGCAGAGCTGATCCCAGGATCCACAAGATCATGACCTGAGTCCAAACCAGACACTTAGCCAACTGAACCACCCAGGTGCCCCATATTATTGAAATACTTCTGGGATGCCTGGGTGGCTCAGGGGTTGAGCATCTGCCTTCAGCTTGAGGCATGATCCTGGGGTACTGGGATCGAGTCTCACATTGGGCTTCTTGCAGGGAGCCTTCTTCTCCCTCTGCCTATGTCTCTACCTTTCTCTGTGTGTCTCTCATGAATAAATAAAATCCTTTTTTTTTTAAGATTTTATTTATTTATTCATGAGAAGACACAGAGAGAGAGAGAGAGAGAGAGGCAGAGACACAGGCACAGGGAGAAGCAGGCTCTATGGAGGGAGCCTGATGTGGGACTCGATCCTGGGTCTCTAGGATCACGCCCTGGGATGAAGGCAGTGCTAAACCCCTGAGCCACCCGGGCTGCTCCTAATAAATAAAATCCTAGGGAAAAAAAAAAAAAGATCCTTTTAAAAATGACAATCTCAGTAGAACTGTTTGGAAAAAAAAAAATCCCCATTCTGCTATTAGCAGATCAAATCCAACAATGTATAAAAAGAATTATAAACCATGACAAAATGGGGTTTATTCCAAGTACACAAGGCTGATTCAACATTTAAAAATCAATAATTTGGGATCCCTGGGTGGCGCAGCGTTTTGGCGCCTGCCTTTGGCCCAGGGCGCGATCCTGGAGACCCGGGATCGAATCCCACATCGGGCTCCTGGTGCATGGAGCCTGCTTCTCCCTCTGCCTGTGTCTCTGCCTCTCTCTCTCTGTCTCATGAATAAATAAATAAAATATTTTTTAAAAAATCAATAATCCACCATATCAACAGATTAAAGAAGAAAAATCACCTGATCATGTTGATTAATGCAGAAGTAGTGTTTGACAAAACGTAATACCTGTTCATGACAGAAATTCTCAGTATGTTTAGAGGGGAACTATCTCAACCTGATAAAGAATAATTATAGAAAAACGTAATTAGTAGGCATACTTATTGTTGAAAAAAGTCGGGGAAGTTGTGGAAACCACTAAAGGATTGTTTAAGGTTTTTCCCTTTCATAGCAGTAGACTTTATGATGAAACATTTCAGGGAGATGTATTGAGTTAAATCATTTGCTGTAGCAAAACAATCAGATAAGTATGAATCCTGACTGGAGATTTGATACTATTAGATAATTACTCAATGTAAAACTTGTTTGGTCACACCCATTAGGATAGGTACTATCAAAACCCAGAAAAAAATAAGTGTTGGTGAGGATGTAGAGAAACGAGCCCTTATGCACTGGTGGTAGGAGTATAAAATGGTGCAGCCACTATGAAAAACAGTATGGCAGTTCCTCAAAAATTAAAAATAGAACTACTGTATGATCCAGCAATTCCACATCTGGGTATACACCCAAAAAGAATTGAAAGCAGGGTCTTGAGAAGATATTTGTGCAGCCATATTGTGAATAATGGTGCAGCAACGCAAGTGTCCATTGATGATGATAAAGTGTAGTGTATCCACACTGTGGAATATCATTCAGCCTTAACAAGGAAGGAAATTCTGATGCATGCTATAACATGAATGAACCTTGAGGATATTATACTAAGTGAAATAAACCCATCATAAAACGAATACTTATTGGAGATGCTTAGCATAGTCAAATTCAAAGCAGTGGTCACTAGGACTGGAGGAAGAGGGAATGGAGAATTATTAAGTGGAGGTGGTTTCAGTTTTTTGGGATTAAGAGTTCTGGAGATGGAAGGTGGCGTGGCTGCACAACAATGTGAATGTAGCTACTACCATTGAATAGTACACCTAAAAATGGCTGAGATGGTAAGTTTTATTTTATTTTATTTTTTTTTTTAAGATTTTATTTGGGATCCCTGGGTGGCGCAGCGGTTTAGCTCCTGCCTTTGGCCCAGGGCGCGATCCTGGAGACCTGGGATCGAGTCCCATGTCGGGCTCCTGGTGCATGGAGCCTGCTTCTCCCTCTGCCTGTGTCTCTGCCTCTCTCTCTCTCTCTCTCTCTCTGTCTCTCATGAATAAATAAAATCTTTATTTATTTTTTTTGTTCTCGGAACGTCATGGCGATCACCTTCCTTGCTGGTGAACCTGACGTCTTTTTTTTTTTTTTTTTTTAATTTATGATAGTCACAGAGAGAGAGAGAGAGAGAGGCAGAGACACAGGCAGAGGGAGAAGCAGGCTCCACGCAGGGAGCCCGATGCGGGACTTGATCCTGGGACCCCAGGATCACGCCCCGAGCCAAAGGCAGGCGCTAAACTGCTGAGCCACCCAGGGACCCCCTTTATGTTGTATTTTGCTCCACGATTAAAAAGAAAAAAACTTGCTTGGAATTTGAAGGAATGATTAGAAGGCCCCCTTTAATCTTTGAAAAGTTGATTTAGAGAAAGTGTGATTTCAACTCCCTAAGAATTCTTTAGCAGAATGTGCTTAAAACTAATAATTTAATCAACCATAACATAAGCTCTACAAGGACAGGGACTGTTTAATTCCCTTTAATTGTCTCCTCAGCATGGAGGAGACTACCTGGGGCTCAGTAAAGGTGGGTGGACAGATGGATGGATGGATGGAGTGGATGAATGAGGGGGGTGGATGGAGAGACAGATGGATGGTTGGAGTGGGTGGTTGGAGGGGTGGACAGACGGGTGATGGGTGGGGTGAATGGATGGGGGGTGGTTGGACAGATGGATGGGTGGAGTGGATGGATGGATGTTTGCGGACAGACGGATGGGTGGGGTGAATGGTTGAGGGGGTAGGTGGACAGACGGATGGATGGGTGGAGTGGGTGGATGGACAGACGGATGGATGGGGGTGGATGGACAGACAGGATGGGTCGAGTGGATGGATGGATGGATGAATGAATAAAAGAAAAAAGCCCCTTTCCCTGGATTCTCCCCAGTCCTGTTTGTCCCTCCTGACCTTTCAGCCCTGAATGGGACCAGCTACCCCATCAGCCCCGTGCTGCAGAAGCCTAGCCACTAATCCACAACCTTAGTTCAGCCCCTCACCGTTTCTCATCTTGCCCCTGTAGCTGACCTGTAACTGGCTCAGTGGTTCCACTCTCACCCCTCCTGTCACTTCCATTCTGTGGCTAAGCATCTTCCCTCAGGCGCAGCATCAGGTCTCCCCCGGCTTCCTCCTTCAGTGCCTCCCCACTTTGCATACACTGTGAGGTTTGAGCTTGTAAAAAACGCATCTAGGCTCCTCCTCATTCGACTTCTGCATCCTCTCTGGTTTCATCTCGTGGCACCCTCCTTGTGGGCCATGCTCCCGGCCACATGGAACCACAGGGAGCTCTTCAGGCTGCCAGGGTGGCTGACGGGGAGCCTGGCCTCACCCAGGGCCGATTTGAGGGGCCAGCGGCCTCCCCGGCAGGTCACTGTTCCTACCTTTTGTAAGGGCAGCACTCACCGTGCGTGCTCCTGGTAGCTGTGTGCAGTATGTGGAATGCTTGTCACATGAAGAGTGAATAAACAGAAACTTCTCACTGTGCCATTCAAAAGACCAAGTGTTTGCTTAATTTAAGGATTTGTTTCACACAGAATTGTGGTTTTATGTTAAAAATGAACTCCACATTAATGTAATACACATAAATTATAAAGTTGGCTATTTTGAAGTCTGCAAATGATTTTAATGTGGAAGACCTTGGTTTTCCTTAAGGAAGTGCATATGTTAGTGGTTCTCCAGGGATCTGGGGAGGGCGTTTGTCCCCTGGGCACGTTGGCAACGTTTGGAGACATTTTTGGGTGTCACAACTGGGGAGGGTGCTACTGGCATCTACTGGGTGGCGGCCAGGGGAGCTGCTAAACACCTGCAGTGCACAAGAACACTCCAGGACAGAATGATCTGTCACCCAATGGCAGCAGTGCTGAGGTTGAGAGACCCTGAGCTAAATATATCTATTATGTTGGGGTTTTCCAAACACTTTAATAATAAATTTAGCTGGGATTGTGATGAAGCCCTTAAACCTGTGCTTACAGATTTTGTCTAGAGGTTCTTTGGAAGTATCCTATTTTAGAAGAAAGTTGAGTAATTTTTATTTTTAAAGATTTTATTTATTCATGAGAGACAGAGAGGTGCAGAGACACAAGCAGAGAGAGAAGTAGGCTCCATGCAGGGAGCCCAATGTGGGACTCGGATCCCGGGTCTCCAGGATCACGCCCTAGGCCAAAGGTGGCGCTAAACCGCTGAGCCACCCGGGCTGCCCAGAGTAATTTTTTAAAGTGTTTTACAAAGGCAGAGGAAACCATGCTGTTAACCAGACCATTAGTAGCTACAATATCAGCTCAAAGGGAGCTGCTGTTTGTAAATTTCATGCACTGTTACTTTGGTTAATTAAAAAGTTTCCTCTTTCACTAAAAAAATGCCACTTCTTTTGTTTGCTTTTTGTTTTATACTTAACAGTATTACTGTGTATAATACTACTTAACCCCTTTCTTTCCTGAATAAAAGGGATAAAGTGAGGCCCCTAAGGGCCCTTGACTGTAGGGATTTCCTGTAGCTCTGGGCTCTACTTGAGATGATGATAGTGAGGTCATCATAGGAACGGCCTCCTGAGTCTCCTTTGCTATGTCCTACCAGTTATTTCTGAAGCTTAGCTCTCTCTCTCTCTCTTTTTTTTTTAAGATTTTATTTATTTACTTAGGAGAGTCAGAGAGACAGAGAGAGAGAGAGAGAGAGAGAGAGAGAGAGAGAGAGGCAGAGACACAGGCACAGGGAGAAGCAGGCTCCATGCAGGGAGCCCAGCATGGGACTCGACCCAGGTCTCCAGGATCAGGCCCTGGGCTGAAGGTGGCGCTAAACCACTGAGCCACCCGGGCTGCCCTGAAGCCTAGCTCTTGCTTATAATCAACTTATCCACAAATATTTGTTGAGCACCTGTGTGGCAGGCACAGTGTGGGCTATTCACGTATGTTATTTATAATCCTCCAAACAAGGTTGTGGAAGGTGGTCCTGGACATACCTGATGTACGGTACAGAAATAGGCAGGGGGTGGTTAAAGAATCCACACTTAGTTACAGAGTGAGTCAGAAACAAAATTCACTTACTATGTTCTGTCCAATCCCAGAGTTCCTGCCTTTGCTACCAGACTGCACCTATCTAAAACTTTTAGCAACATCTTGCTGTCTAAAGAATCGAGAGGGCACATTAGTGTAGTACTGAAGGGGATGCTCACCATAAGTGATAAGTCAGGCCTCTTCCAGGTCCACCTCATCACTCTCTTCGAGCTGTACATTTACCAGTCTCGCTGGTCTCAGAATGTGCCACATACCTTACTACCTTTATACCTGATACATGTTTTCATTCTGTTTAAAATACTCCCTCACACCCAGGAGACCTCAGTTATGTCCTTGGGTAGTCTCCACTTGTGCTTTGATGGACTCTAGAGCTAATCTCAGGTATTTCCAGCCCCTCTTCCAGACACAGGGTTAGCATGGCACTTCTCCACCCTGGTGGGTTTGGGTGGGGCCATGTGACTAGGTCTGGCTAAATGAGTTAGGAGCCATTTGTCCCTTCTGGGTGGAAGATTTAGCTCCCATGAGAAGACCCTCCAGGGTGCCTGCCCTTTCTCACTGGCACAGGACATGACCATTTTTGAGATGGTGGCTACTTGATCATGTTGGTCTCTGCTCACTGATGAAGTTGTCAGCACTGGGTGAATCCTCTTCTATAGTCTTTTTGTTTGTTTTTTATTTTATTTTTATTTTTTTAAAAGATTTTATTTATTTATTCATAGAGATGCAGAGAGAGAGAGAGAAAGAGAGGCAGAGACACAGGCAGAGGGAGAAGCAGGCTCCATGCGGAGAGCCTGACGTGGGACTCGATCCAGGGTCTGCAGATCACGCCCTGGGCTGCAGGCGGCGCTAAACCGCTGCGCCACCGGGGCTGCCCTGTTTGTTTTTTAACACCACCCTGTATAGCCCTTTAATTGTAGCCATGCCATTTTGGAATGTTGTAGATGGTTGTTGCTATGTTTGTGTTCTCTGAGAGATTGTGATTTGATTCCCCAAAGCCCAGCACCTTGTGGCATGCTTCTGTATAGTAGATATTCAGGAAAGATCTCAGAGCAAAATCAGTCAGTGGGATGTGAAGCTTAAAGGACCTTTGACGTTAAGCTGGTATGAATGAACAGGGATGGTCTGATTTAAGTATGAATTTATGATTGAGTTACTGTACTTAAGAGAGTCTCTGAGAATGTATGCCTTTTTACATTTTGATTTGGGAACTGTATATTTTACTTATTCGAAATATTTCTTTGGCATAAAAGAATCAGTGGGAGATTTTATACTTCTATTGTGTAGGACACTTTTCTGTGCAGATCATCTTTAGCAGAGGGCCTGGTGACTCCAATTACATTCTGCTCCTTCAGTGAGGAGAGGGCTAGAGTTTTTCATCTAAGCTGATCAAAGGTACCTGTCGTCATCTAGTGGCAGCATTTCTTAATTGCAGATTCTTTCGGGCCCAAGATTAAAAGCTGATTCTGCAAACAAAACGTAGCACCATCTAGGATTTGCTGGTGAAATGCTGGCAGTCTCTTAAGACATCCAGCTGTTATTAATTGTTATGTTATTGGCCCACTGTGACCAGCCTGGGTTCCTGGGAATGAGAAGGGGCACAAGTCAAGTTCTCTTTTGAAAACAGTGGGTTTCTCTTTATAGTAAAAGAAGGAAATCAGAGGGGAACTGCTTGGTGCTGGGTTGATATCAAGGCCACAGCACCCCGGCTCTAGAACCAGATCTCCAGGGGTGGATGACTTGGGTGGCCTGGATGAGTGACCAACCTCTCCTTCGCCCACAGAATTGGGATGTACTAGGGAGGCATAAGTATTACATTTGAAGTTAACCCTAAGATTAACTGTTGCATTCTTTTTCTCTTGATTTTTAAATTGGTGGCAATTTCTTTCTTTTTTTTTTTTTTTTAAGATTGTATTTATTTATTCATGAGAGACATAGACAGAGAGAAAGGCAGAGACACAGGCAGAGGGAGAAGCCGGCTCCATGTGGGGAGCCTGATGTGGAACTCGATCCCAGGACTCCAGGATCATGCACCAGGCCAAAGGCAGGCCCTAAACCTCTGAGCCACCCAGGGATCCCCTACAGTTTCTAATGATTAATGTCTACCACAGGGGCACCTGGGTGGCTCAGTTGGTTAAGCGTCCAGCTCTTGGATTTTGGCTCAGGTCATGATCTCAGGGTCATGAGATCCAGCCTAGTGTTGGTGCCTGGCTCTGTGCTTGGTGGGGAGTCTGCTTGGGATTCTCCCTCTCCCTCTGCCCTCCCTCCACTCATGCTCTCTTTCTCTCAAGTAAATAAATAAATCTTTAAAAAAAAAAATCTACCAGAATCACAAAAACTAGCCATGTCCTAAAGTCATAGATGTGCCCCTAGATGGAACTTACGTGTATGGAAGGTCTGATTGCCAGCCATGCTATTCCATGATTTCCATCAAGAGTGCCATTCAAAATTTAATTGGCTTTTTAATGATCTAGAATGTGGTGAAATGAATCAGGTGAAAACCCCCAACATGGGTGACATGTTCCTTTATTTGTGATTTTTTTTGGAAGATTACAGAAATATCATTCACTTGTTTCTATAAATATTTGATAAGGCCAATTGAATGTGATGAAATATTAAAAATATCATTTATTAAATATTTAAGAGTTCAGTCCTTGGAACTGGCCGAATCTCTTCATCCCACTGCCAGCTGAAAGGACCAATTTATAAATTCTGAATTACAAAATTGGAATACTGGGAATATAGCTATACAATTCTTTTGGCCTTGAACCATTAGCCGTTTTCAGTTACGAGCCTTTCTTTTTTCTTTCTCTCTCTTTCTTTTGGAGATTTTCTTTTTAAGTAATCTCCACACCCAACATGGGACTCAAACTCACAACCCCAAGATCAAGAGTCGCACGCTCCACTGACTGAGCCAGCCAGGTGCCCCACCACAGGCCTTCCCTCCTGTAGCAGAAGGGCACCTGTTGTGCTCCTACCCATCACAGGTTTTCTGTAGTTTGCTCTGCCTGGCATTTCCACATTCCTACTGGGCTGAATACAGTAATTCAGTTTGTCAGGACTATTATGGACTCGCACATTTGAATAATCTTCAGCTTTATTTGCCATGCTTATAACTTCATTAATAAAACCTTAAATATAAAAACAAATTGGAATCAAACATTGCTGTTAATGGTGCATTAATAATAAGTTGAACTAACATCTTCTGTGCTTTAAAAATGAGATTAGTGACAAACAACAGAGGGCTTTGCACTACTTCCTTCAAAGTGGCCTGTTTCTCAGTATTGTATCTGTAACTGCAAGCAGCGTTCCAGCTTACATCCTAGCATGGTTTAACCAGAAATCTGGGGAGGATGGGAGTCTTGGCAACTGGGTAACACACTCAGCCTGACTGCAGTGAGGTTATTTCCTGTGTTTAGAGTGACCATCTCAGACCAGAGGCCCCAACTAACTGTGGGACCCACTCAGGCAGTCCCCCAGGTAACTTGCCTCTGTCCTGGGGAATATTTTTGAAGAGGGGCAGGTGGAGCATGACCATCTGAATTCTCTTCTTTACCAAATCTCTTGTCCTTGCAGCAGCTTTTGTGAGGGGAGGATATATTTTCCAAAGGCCCTTTGAATTTCTGGTCTTTATGATCAGGGTTTGGTTTCACATCATATCCTCGTGAAATCTAATTGCACCGCACCTTTCCGGGCAGATCCCACAGTATTTTTATGTATTCTGTGCCTCTGGAATCTCTAGTCTCTTCCACTTGGAAGGAACATCCACCTGCCAGAAACAAAAAGCACCTTTGCAATGTCTAAAACTCCAAGTCATACCTCTTTTTCAGCTCTCAGCACCCAAACTACCTTCTCTATGAGACAGTTTACAAACCAGAGCACTGACTTTAATTGTACTACACATGAGATTCCTTATATACTCATCCATTTACTCAGTAGTTCCTGAGTAATGACGTGGTGCTAGGTGTTGGGAATTAACAGAGAACAAGAGGTCTCACTCTCCCAGAATCTGTTTTTGTTCATGAATGAGTGGAAGAGGAGAAATAACACCACCACCTATGGGCATTTACCGAGTGCCGGACTCTGTCCTAAACATGTCACAAAATGTGACTAGTTTGATCACATAGCGACCTATCCAGTGGGTACTATTGCTGTCCTCAATTTATGAGTGGGGAAACTGAGACCCATGGAGGAAGCCAAGTAACCTGCCCTGAGGCTCCAGGTTGGCACCACTGCCCTATGTCTGACAGTGTGCCGATGAGTAGCAGAAGGAAAGGAAAAAGGGAAGTGAGGAGCAAAGCAGCAGATGCAGTAGTAGTGGTTGGAGGAGGGAAAGTTAGAACAGAGACCTGAGTGAGGTGATGAGTCCCCTGAGACCCTGTTGGGTTTGAAGAGGTCAAAGCTATTTTAATAATGTTAAGATTTTACTTGCCTTTTTCCTCATTCTCTCTTGCGTGTCTGGCGGAGTTCTCTAGAGGCTGCATGACATGTGACAGGGCAGCCTGTTGACTGCAGAAGAAGTGAGGACTCGGCTGTCTTCTGTTAAGCCAGATGGTAGAAAGATTTGCAAAAATAGAAAACATTGCCACCCTTCTTAGTAAACTCTATTTTAAAAAATATAGTTATTGGGGCACCTGGGTGGCTCAGTTGGTTAAGCATTTAATCCCCTGGGGTCGTGGGATCAAGCTGAATCAGACTTCCTGCTCATTGGGGAGTCTGCATATCCCTCTCCCCCTGGTTGCACTCACTCTCTCTCAAGTAAATAAAATTTAAGTACATATATTATTCCCCATAAAAATGTTATTTATGTTAACATATGTTGTTTTTAAAAATGAATTGGTAAATGATAAAATTTTTTCTTGATTTTTGATTCCTGGGGCAGTAAATGCTGATTAAGTAGCCAGATAATAGACAGATCCCCCATGAACAAAAGCCATTTAATGTCCTCAATAACATTTGGGGTCCATGGGCTCTGGGAACAGAGGCAGAGAACCACTGGTTTAGAAGCTTCCCTCTGGCTGCTGTGTGAAGAGCACATGCAGGAGGGTAAGGGTGAGGTTGGTTACCTGAATTTTGCAGATAGTCCAGGTGAGCAGCACAGATGACGAGAAATGGCTCTGTCTGGATTTTATGTGTGGGTTTTATTTTTTTTTAAGATTTTATTTATTCATGAGAGACAGAGAGAGAGAGAGAGAGAGAGAGAGAGAGAGGCAGATACACAGAGGGAGAAGCAGGTTCCATGTAGGGAGCCTGACGTGGTACTCGATCCTGGGTCTCCAGGATCACACCCTGGGCCGAAGGCAGCGCTAAACTGCTGAGCCACCTGGGCTGCCCTGGATTTTGTTTTAAATTGTGGTAACGTACATGGAAAACCTCTCATTGGAAGTGCACACTGTGTTAAGTACATCCATTCATTTTGCTGTGCTGCCAATTCCCGGAACTGTTTTCAAAATTGTTACAAAATTGGAACTCTATACCCATGAAACAGCTCCCATGGGTCTGGCTTTATTTTGCAAGTGAAGACAACAGGATTTGCTCTTGGTTTAGGTATGGTGTGTGTAAATGTCTGGTAATTGCGTCATTAATTAGTGAGACGGTAGCTTCTCCCCTTGCATGCCTGCTAGTTCAGAATGGCACACGTGAACGCCACATCAGAGTAAATACAGGTGAAGCCTGGTGCTTTTGATTGGCACAGTCTCCTGTCTTCACATAATGGTCATCAAGCAACAGCAGACACAGGGTATCACATCATTGAATCTTATTTTTATTTATTTTTTATTTTTTTAAAAGATTTTATTTATTCGTGAGAGACAGAGAGGCAGAGACACAGGCAGAGGGAGAAGCAGGCCCCATGCAGGAGCCCGATGCGGGACTCAATCCCGGGACCCCGGGGTCACGCCCTGGGCCGAAGGCAGGTGCCAAACCGCTGAGCCACCCAAGTGCTCCGAATCTTAGTTTTAAATCCTTCTGAAGATGGACTTACAGAAAAGAAGCAGGTAGTTCATTTGACAAATAGGTACCGTCTCCTTGAAAATGAAGTTTCATGCCATTCCTTCTGCTTAGATCGGCTCAGCTGGGGCAGGAATATACATGGCCAGGGTTATGATGTGTGCACTCGTGAAGGCAAAAAGAAATGAAAAAGGTTTGGGCTGCCCATTATATGCTGGAGGAATGGGGACTCAGGGAGGGCCCTGGCTCTCAGTGGGAGAAGGTCTCACGCAGGGTCCGTGGGAGCCAGGCCCCAGGCAAAAACAATGGATAGGAATGAAACTTAGATTTCACTGGTGTGAGCGGACCACTAGGATGGCAGTTCTTACCTTACGGATGAAAGCAGCAGTGCTGGTTCCCATCTAAGAGGGATACAGGTAGCTGTTCCAGTGATCTGCCCCAGCCTTGTGGCTTGCGAGGGTGTCTCTAGTGTACAGGTGAGGAGACTGAGATTAAGAGGTCAGTTATGTACTCAAGGTCACACAGCGAATAGAAGGGAGCTGGAATTTGACCCCAAGTCGGCCTGACCTCAACGTGGGTTATTTGCAAACCCTGTTTTCAGTAAAGTTTTTCAGAAATTTTGCATTTAGTTTGATTTATACTCTATATTTGTAATTTTATGTTCATAAATTTTCTTTTTCTTTTTTGAGATGTTCATAAATTTACTATTTTTATTCATAATGCTAGTTTTAAATAGGTGATTCTATATTTTTATTGCCATAAAGAAGTGTGTCTTTTTCTTTGTAACTTTCCTATGATAGGCTAAAAACAGATAGTTTGTCTATAGCCATCAGTCTCTCTTAATTTCTAGAGCAGCTTATTTCTCAATTCTGATTGCTTCATAGACTCAGTTTCTACATTACTTACTCTGGAATTAATCCCATTAGGGTCTTAATACCAAACTGCACAAAACACAAGTGTTGGGGGACCTGGGTGGCACATCTACCTTTGGCTCAGGTCATGATCCTGGGGTCCTGGGAAGGAGCCCTGTTTCAGGCTCCCTGCTCAGTGGGGAGTCTGCTTTTCCCTCTCCCTCTGCTCCTCCCCCTGCTTGTGCTTGCTCTCTCTCTCAAATAAATAAATAAAATCTTTTTTTTCTTTTAAAGATTTTATTCATTTATTCACAAGAGACACAGAGAGGCAGAGACAGGCAGAGGGAGAAGCAGGCTCCATGCAGGGAGCCCGATGTGGGACTGGATCCTGGGACTCCAGAATCATGCCCTGGGCCAAAGGAAGGCACCGAACCGCTGAGCCACCCAGGTGTCCCTAAATAGATAAAATCTTAAAAACAGACAAACAATTATTGCCTTCCAGACTAATGAATGTTTTGTTATTTTAGTAATAGATGGGTGTTTTTATTAAAAAGCAGTGGAGTTTAATAATTCTGACCTGGTGTATTTCCATCTTTTTCTCTTTTAAATACAGTTAACAAGCACAAACCATGGCTTGAGCCCACCTATCATGGCATAATCACAGAAAATGATAATGCAGTGCTCCTCGACCCTCCTCTGATTGCCCTGGATAAAGACGCACCTCTGCGATTCGCAGGTACGAATGTGGCTTTTATCTTACTGTTGATAAATGTGGATTGGATGCAGAGCATTTCACATAAATGCAGTCAGGTTATTTTTGAGCCTTTCTGAGAACGTCTTGCTAGCTAAGAGGTGTTTGTGGCTTCTATGTACTGCATCTTTTGATTTTAATAGTTGTTTGGTAGCCGAAAAAAAGCCTGTCCTTGTAGAAAAGCAAAATATTTATTGCATCATTGTATTCCTTGGTGTGACCAGATAGGTAACATCTGGACCAGTGTGCCTCAGACTAGCATGCACACAGAGTGCCTGAGGATCATGTTAAAAATGCAGATTTGGGTACAGTAGGTCTGTGGGGACCTGAGATTCTGCTTTCTGACCTTTGTAAATAACCTTACCAGATTATCTAGCTTATGTTTTTGAGTGGACTGATACATTTCCTGTATTTTAAGAAGTGCCTGGAGTCAGGAGTTCTAGACTCACTCCCTTGGGCCTCTATCTAGGGTGTCCACTGCAGACCTGTTGTGTCTAGAGCACCCTCCTGCTGCATTATTAATAATACAGAACGTTTATAAAGCCTTTGCAATGTTGCAGGCACCATTCTAAGTGCTTTCCAAACACAAATTTGTATTTAATCCTCCACAGTCTTGAGGTAAGTATGCTTCCTGCCATCCCTGGTTTCTTTCTTTCTTTTTAAAGTTAATACATTTTAATGTAAGGAATTTCAGATGTCGTGCTTCCTTACGCTCCCAGTCACTCTGGTTCCTCCAAAGTCAGAGTCATAGTCTTCACAGTAGCCCTTTCCAAGAGAACGTTTGTTCCATCCACACTTGCACTGTCCATCCACACTTCTTCCAGTTGGGCTCCTTTGACCTCCACTTGAATATGGACATACATAAAAAATTCCCCTCCTGTGTTGGGTCAGAATAGATGGTTCTCAATTTCAGACACCCTCTTCACATAAAGAAGTCCAAACCATGTTCACCCCGGAACATGGAATGCCCCGGAACTGGAAACATTTGGAGGATATGCCAGTACCTCTAAGTCAGACATTGGGTTCTCAAGTGAAAAGCTTGGAAAAAGAAGGCATATTTGTTGCAATTTGGCATAAAAATCAAAATGCTAATTCAGCATAGCTGAGACTTCCCCCATATCGTGTATTTTTAGTGATTCTGCGATAACTCTGCAACCAACCTTCCTGTGGATCAGCAGCCCTACCGTCCTTCTCCTGTGTTTTGGGTGTCATGTTCCTTCTCCTCTGTATCAACATTCATACTGAACAGTGAACTCTGGGCTGCAAGAGAGGACTTGTGTTCTTGTCTAAGTCTTTGCCCACAAATGAAACAAAAGCAAATGCCAGTGCTTTCTGCTATCCTCATCTTTAGGAGAGGAATCTGGGACACAGAGCAGTGACCTCATCCATCAGCATATGTCAGAGGCAGGATGCCAAGGCAAGCAGGGTGACTCTTTGCCATGAAGCCCATGGTGAGCACCGCAGGAAGCTACAAGGGAAGCAGGAAAGTGAAATATACTTTGAAGGAAAAAGTCATATTAATAAAATATCATTTATTTTTTCTTTCTCTCTGGATTGAATGTTATTGTATCATTTACCAAAACCTAATGTATTATGAATGCAATATTACTTATTTTAAAGTTGTACATTTTTAGGGATTCCTAGCTGTTTTTTATTAATGCACAAAAGATACATATTAAGATTTAAAAACTATAAAGAGAAAGAAGCAGTTTACAGCCAAGTCATAGTGGTAACGTGATTGTATTTGCCATAGTAGACAGGTAAATCAATTCCTTCCTTCTGGAGATTTTCATGGGGAACAGTTATTCTTAGATTCTTTTTAAAAAATATAATCCACATAGCATAAAATCCACTCTTTTAAAGTATACAGTTCACTGGGTTTGAGTGTATTCACAGGATTGTGCAACCATCAGCCACTGTCTAATTCCAGAATGTTTTTATCACCCTAAAAGAAATCCTTGCACCCTGTTGGCAGCCACTCCCCACTCTCCCCACCCCTTTTGGCAACCATTAATTTAATTCGTGTCTATGGATTTGTCTGTTCTGGATTTTTTTGTGACTAGTGTCTTCACTTCGCATGGTAATTTAAAGCTTCACCCATGCTTCAGTAATAGCATGCATCTGTCCTTCCGTCCTTTTTATTGTTGAATAGTATGCCATTGTATGGACATACCACATTTCTCATTTATCCGCTCATCAGCTGACACGCATTAGGATGGTTTTCACTTTGTGATGATTATGAATCATGCTGCTGTGAACATTAGTGTACAAGTCTTTGTGTGGACATAGGTCTTCACAGCGTGCTTGGGTGTATGCCTGGGAGTGGAGTTGCTCTGCAAACACTCTTACTAAAGCATAGCCCTCCTCCTGCTGCCCTGGAGGGGAGCCTCTGCAGGGCCTCCCTAGTCCTCTGTTGCCATGGCACCTATCCCGCACAGAACACTGCCCCCCTGGGGCCATGCAGGCGGGTACCATCAGGAACACAGATACCTGCCCTCCCCAGCCCACTGGCCTGGGCTTGAGTCCTGCCTCTGCAACTACTGGCTGGATGGCCTTGGGCAAATGACTGAACATCTCTGTGCTCCAGTTTCCTCATTGTAAAACAAGGATAGTGATGCCACATACTTCAGGGGTTTGGGGATTATTTGCTTATTTATAAATAGGAAGAGCTCAGGTGCCTGGGTGTCACAGTGGTTGAGTGTCTGCCTTTGGCTCGGGTTGTGATCCCGGGGTCTGGGGATCAAATCCAACATCAGGCTCCCCGCAGGGAGCCTGCGTCTCCCTCTGCCTGTGTCTCTGCCTCTCTCTCTCTCTCTCTCTCTCTCTCTCTCTCTCTCTCTCTGTGTCTCTCATGAAAAATAAAATCTTTAAAAAATAAATAAGTAAATATGAAGAGCTCAAAACAATGCCTGGAGTGTAGTAAGTGCTATATATAGTGTTTGCTGCTGCTGTTATTATTAATAGTTGAATATTTTAGAAATATTTTTTTATTTAACATTGTGTGATAAATATTTTTTCTTTCTGTAATAGCCTTCATGGTATTCCATTTTCTCACTGAGTTTCTTAACTAGTGTTTTGGGGTAAGCCAGAGGCCCCATATGGAGGCTTATTTTGATCTTTGATTGGTTTTGGTGATGGCATGGAGTTTAATTTGCCACCATGATGGTGCTGGTGCGGGTAGTAGCATCTACTACTTCCCGAGCACTTACCGTATGGCAGAGGTTGTTCAAAGGGCTTTCCATGGGTCACTTTATCTGATTCTTTTCAATAGCTTCCTGCAGTGGGTACTCCCGCTGCTGCTGGCTTTCCAGATGAGGGAATGGAGGTCTGAGTGTGTCCATCAGCAGCCTGACAACCTTGTTCTTCAGTTAATCCCCAGCGTCCAGGCCGGCATGTGGGAGTAGCTGATGCTCCACAAACATTCGTAGAAGGAATGAGAGGCCTTGCCCAAGATCACACAGTTCATAGGCCATAGAGCTGCCTTCCAGCCCAGTGGTCTGGCTCCAGTGTAGATTGGTACATTTGCTGTGTCCACTTCCCTGATGTTCTCTTTTTTAAAAACTATTATTTTTTAAAAATACTTTATTTATTTAACAGAGAGGGGGGGGCACCCAAGCAGGGAGAGTGACAGGGAGAAGGAAAAGCAGGCTCCCCGAGGAACAGAGAGCCCAATGTGGGGCTTGATCCCAGGGCCCTGAGATCATGACCTGAGCCGAAGGCAGATGCTCAACCAAATGAACCACCCAGACACCCCCTGATGTTATCTTTAAAATGCTCTATAAATGTCCTGGCTCACAATCGCATCCCATCACAGGACATGAGTGTGGACAACCACCAGAGTTCACTTGTCGAAGCCCCGAAATAAATATACACGTAGCGCTGGAAGTTTAGTCACCAGAGTGCATTGTGAACCGTCACCAATCAGACACTCATGTTGAACATACAGGGTCCAGCCCAGATTGTTTCCTTGGGAGAAACCCAGAGACTCAAGTCTTGGTACTTGTCAGCTATTCTAGGAAATTAAAATGAGTGAATTCCTTTCTCAACCCTTTTCCATGATCTGCTAATAGCCTAAGTAGATGTGAATATGAAAGCATGTTGTATGTTTTATGTATTCAGTGGGAAGTTAAGTCCTCACACCCCTTATACAGGGCTTGTTCCGCTGTTTTGACAGCCATCCCTCCCCACTGCCTGGAGGAGAAGCCCAGCACCACCCATCAGCCCCCCAGCCCTTCCGTTTACTATGTGGTTCCTGCCCAGTGCTCTTTTTCCTGCCTTCCCAGATGGAGTTTGGGTAATTTATAAGATGTTAAACAGTTAAAATACGAAGAGAATTCGAAAGAAATTTCAGGGCAAGAATGGAACCGTATCTTTGTTGATATCTAGCTAGAACCAGCTCAGATCTGTAATCTCCACATTCGGTCTCATTTGTGTGACTCATGTGCCCTAAGGTTGGCCAGTGGGGTTGACTGCCACACATCATCACCAATTCTGCTTTTTTAGCTCATGTAGCTGGGCAGGCATTGTGTTTGCCACAATGAGTTGGATATATTCTGTTATACCACATGAAATTGTCATTGTTGTATATTGAAAATATCAAAATACTGGAAAAAATAGAATGCCAGAAATTTCACGTGGTTCAGCCTAACATAAGGCGATACTCCATTGGGTTAGCACTTTTTAAATTTATTTTTTAAAGATTTTATTTATTTATTCATGAGAGACACACAGAGAGAGGCAGGGACACAGGCAGAGGGATAAGCAGGCTCCCTGTGGGGAGGCCGATGAGGGACTTGATCCCAGGACCCCAGGATCACATCCTGAGCCAAAGGCAGACGCTCAACCACTAAGCCACCCAGGTGTCCCAAGTTAGCACTTTTAAGTGTCTGGACAGAAAATCCATGCTAAGTGCTAGAGGGAATTCATTTTGAGTGCAGTTGCCTCCAGGAGAGGTTTGAGATAGTAATTATTAAATATCAGGTAGCCATGCCAGGTCTCCTAGAGAATGGAAAGAAGCATAAAAGTTGGTCCCTGTTTTCTAAGCACCAATAATCTAGGTGGGAAGGCAAAACCAGCATTGACAAAGAGTTAAATGGGGCTACTTGGAGTTTCTAATTTAGTGCTAATTGAGAGCAGTCTGAACTGCAGTGCTAAAAAGACGAGATGGTGTGGGTTAGAGAAGGCTCATAGATGACTGGGCTTAAAGGATGAGCAGAATTGACATACCCAGTGAAGGCAGGAGAAAGATAGGAGCAGGGGTGGGAACCGGAGGGGCTTCCAAAGGGAGTCAGCTCGTGTGGCATGTGGGGTGAGCACACAGTGCAGGAACAGAGGGCTGCAAATCAACTAGGGGCCAGAGGATTTCTGTTGCCAACATGAGGAGATGGGATGTTACTGCACATGTGATTTTTAATGCCCTGTTCAAATCACCCAGGCATGTGCCTTGAGTGCAGGTGACCTACTCTCAGCTGAGTCTGTATCTCCAGGGGGAGAGCCTGAGAAGCCTGTATCTAGCCAGTGAGGTTTGGAAGCCTCCAGCAGGCCAGTCTCTTGAGTATAGACTACAGCTTACCTGCATTGGAGCTATCTGGTGACACTTGTTAAAAATGCAGCTTTATTGGGCTCCACCCCAGAGCTGCTGAGTCAGAATTTTTGGGGATGGAGCCTGACAAACTACATTTTTAGCAAGCGTCTCAGGCAGTTCTTAGCATACTGAAATTTGGGAGTTGTTGCTGTAGCCAGGGAGGAGCTTGGAGAATGGGTGTAGTAGCCCTTGGTTGTTCTGCTTGGGTTGTTCAGGGTAACCCTTGGGTGGGTGGCGGGGTCAGCCTGGACATCCACCTGGTGAGCGTGGGCACCAAGGCTATGTAGAGACAAACGGGTTAGGGACAAGAATGGGACTAGCAAGGGTGTAGTAGTAACAACCTCTAACCTCTTCCCCACTGGGTTCAGATTGGTGGATCTGCAGTCCATTACCACGCCTTCCCCAGCCAAGTGCACACACTACCCAAGCTTGGCCAACCAGATGCTCCCTCCGTGAATATGAATACTGAGAAAAGGGACAAAGCTGCTAATACTGTTTGCAATTGCATTCCATCCACCCAGGTTGTTTTGCTCTGGTGGTTATGGGTCCTATTCCTGCCTTGGTTTTGGGGTCTTTCCAAGTCCTTTCCTCTGGTTTGCAATCAATTTTGTGAGCTCCTGATGGCTTTCCACTGAAGTCCCTTTTTGCCTGAGTTAGCTGGAATGGGTGTCTGTTACACCCATAGAACCCTGAGTCACCACTAGAGACCATAAGGAGTGCATATAAGGGCAGGACCGCCCAGGAGCCGGGAGACTTACAGGATAGGCATTGCAGATACCTTCCATTTAGGGAAGAGCAGTGTAGTGTGGGGCCATATTCCGGTTTGGAAGAAGGCAGGGCCAGCCTGAAGCTGGGTTTCTCAAAGGGAGGGCTGTCATTGTCAGCCCAGAACCCTGGATGTGACTTTGGACACGGAGAAGTCAAATCTGTACTCTGAGGGCTCCTGGGTGGCTCAGTGGTTGAGCATCTGCCTTCACAGGACAAGATCCCTGGGTCCTAGGATTGAATTCTGCATCAGGCTCCCTGTGGGGAGCCTGCTTCTCCCTTTGCCTAGGTCTCTGCTTCTCTCTGTGTGTCTCTCATGAATAAATAAAATCTTTTAAAAAATCTGTACTCTGTTGAGTTTAACCATTGTTATGTTTTTATGTTTTGCTTAAAAAATGCATCAGTAAAGTTCTTTTGGCTATTTTTTTAAAAGATTTTATTTATTTATTTATTCACGAGAGACACGCAGAGAGTGGGAGAAACAGACTCCCCACTGCAAGCCCAATGCAAAACTCAATCCCAGGACCCTGGGATCACACCCTGAGCTGGAGGCAGATGCTCAACGACTGAGCCACCCAGGTGTCCCTCTTTGGCTATTTTAGATGCTCTTGGAGAATGAGAGAAGAGAGCGGGGGAAAGGGGTCTGGTGAATGTGGAGGCCAGCATGGCTGGAGAGGTCACCTAGGAAAGCTGGTGGGACATTTTGCATATGATGAGAGTGGGGGTTTCTGCAGACTTACCTCGCAGAGCAGCAGTAGATGGTCTCAATTGGGTGGGACGGAGCAGGGCAGAAAGAAAGTAGGATGGGAGAGGTGACTTTGAGAAGTCCTTCCTTGTGAAGGTTGAAAGAAGGCTGAGGCCAGGGGAGCAGCCTGGGAATACAGAGGGGCAGAGATGCACCTTACACGCAGTCACCGTGAAGTGCCCATGGAACATGTATACTACACATATGTAACTGTCATGTATGTGTAATAATAGAGCTGTAGGTAGAAGCATGGAGGAAAGAGGGAGGAAGAATGGATTGTGACAACTTCAAAGTTTAACAGATCAGCTCCTGGGAGAATGGGGACAGAAAGTAACGGAAACCGGGCCCTGGCTGGAGGGAAGAAGATGATAAATTGAGTGTAATTGGAGAGGCAGTAGGACACTCACTATGAAAATTCCTAACAAATTCTTAATTCTGTTGGCCGTGTCATGTTACTGTAGTTATGTTTTATTGAAAGGGCGAGATGGGTCCGTCCAGTGGGTACACTTCCAGGTCTGCAGACGGTGGCTTGGCAGGCTCAGTGACGCAGAGGGTCACCCAGGTCTGTGAAGGGAAAACCCAGGTCTGTGAAGTGGGTACAGCTCCTACTGCAGCGAGCTGCCACCTGGCCAGACAGTGTCTAAAGTCGTTCTAGGCGAAAGGACCCAGCCTGCCAGCGATTTAATAAGTACCTGTGGATTTGAGGCACTGCATCTTTCTGGCGCAGCCCATGATTCAAGTAGCCACTTAAATACTCAAAATAGGTGGGGACATATAGGAAAGATGGAAGTGCACCCTTTGCTCTTCTCATTATAAATGGATCCAGTCTTTTAGAGAGAAGTCTAGAAATACGGGAGTTTCAAAATAATTTGTATTCTTTAATTTGATAATCATATCTTTGAGACACTATTCCTTATAATAGATCATAATACAGATGAACGTTCAAAGCTGAAATATGAATTCCCCTTCCCCCATCCAGACCTTCCATCTGTGGTCTCTCCCATGTCAACTGAAGGGAATTTAGGAGTCCTTGGGTTTCTCACTCATAATCCCTGACATTGTCCGTACCTTCAGAACACACCCCAAATCTGGCCACTTCTCACCACCCCGCTCGCCCCCGGTTCTGGCTTTCAGCCTCTTGTGTCTGCGTCATTCCTGTAGCCATTCTTGCTTATAGACTTATTATCAACACAGAAGTCAGTTAGATTCTTTCAAAATATAAACTGTAGTTTTTTCTCTGCATAAAACATTCCAGTCATTTCCTGCTCACTTGGAGAATGAACTGCAATTCTTGTAGCAGCCACTGTGGCTTCAGGTTACTTGTCTTTGTAGGGCCCCATCTGCTGGCCTCCCCTCTGCTTAACCACTGCAGCAGGGTAGGGCTCCTTGTTCCTATGCAGCCTGCCTCTGGACCTTTACACTTGCTGTCCCATCTGAAATTCTTCCCTAGATAATCATGTGGCTTGTTCCCTTAGTACCCTCTGCATTCTACTCAGACATTATCAACAAAACCTCCCCTGAACGTTGAAGTATAAAATTGAAACTCCCCATTGCCTTCCTATACTCTACATTCTCCTCCTCCTACCTCCCAGCCTGGAGAGAGTTTGAGAGTGTATCTTTTGGCAAACAGTTCCACTCCTCATGATAATCTCATGGTCAGAACAGTCTCAAGGACGTTGCTTGAATGGGCGTCTTTATACTTTTATTCAGCAATGACTACATAGGCAGCATTACCCAAGTCAGATACTTCATCGCAGGGTCTTAACTCCACACTCACCTACGCAGTGGCCTTCATCAGGAAGGAATCCTTTGTCACTTTCAGGTATGCCAACTCAGATCATGTGGATCTGATCACAATTTTCTCTTTAGAAGCGTAAACTCTGAGTTGAAAACTGAGCAACCTGACTTATTTTAAAATGCATTATGCAGTATTAATATGCACCCCCCAAAATGTAAACATAATATAATGAATTAGAACATTCTAGAAATTTGACATACCTTGACATACCTGACACTCAGTAGTTCTATTCATCTTTTAGTGATCTATTCATCTTTTAGTGATCAGCTTCTGTAAGGGGCTAGTAGTAAAAGTCTTAGAATTTGTGGCCTGTAGAGTCTCTCTCGTGGTGACCCAGCATTGCCACTTTATGGAAAAGCAGCCATAGACCATACATAAATAAATGAGTATGTCTGTATTCCAATAAAACATTACTATGGGGGGAATCCCTGGGTGGCTCAGCAGTTTAGCACTGCCTTTGGCCCGGGGCACGATCCTGGAGTCTTGGGATCGAGTCCCGCGTCAGGCTCCTGGCATGGAGCCTGCTTCTCCCTCCTCCTGTGTCTCTGCCTCTCTCTCTCTCTCTCATGAATAAATTTTTAAAAAATATTTTAAAAAAAAACATTACTATGGACACTGAACTTTGAATTTCAGTCAATTTACTTGTGTCACAAAATATTTGAAGAAGTAAAAACCACTCTTAACTTCTAGGCTATTTGAGAACACACAGAGGCTAGATTCAGCATGCACACCGTAGTTTGTCTGCCCTGACTCGGAGCACTCTGTCCACTAGAACTTGCCGTCCTGGGTCTGCATCCTGCGCTTGATAGTTACTAGTCACCCATGGCCACTGAGCACCTGAGGTGTGGCAGCCAGGGTGCTGGAGGAACTGATTTCTAATATTACTCAATTTTTTAAAAAGGTTTTACTTGTTTATTTGAGAGAGAGAGCACGAGTGTGTGTGTGGGGGGGGAGGGGTGGCAGAAGGAGAAGCAGGGAGCCTGATGGGGGCATCGATCCTAGGACTCCCAGATCATGACCTGAGCTGAAGACAGATGCTTAACCGACTGAGCTACCCAGGTGCTCTAATATTATTCAATTTTAATATGGATTTTGATTTAATTTTAAACAGCCCATGTGGCTAGTGGCCCCTGTTTGGGACAGGACAAGGTCTACAGTGACTGCAAATGTGCAACAGGAAGCATGGTTAGAAATACCTATCACAGCATTGTTCACAGCAGGAAACAGGAATTGTGGTGCACTCACACAATGGAAAATATAGTGATAGTGAACACTTGTTGAGTGCCAGGCAGTGTCTTAAGCATTTACCTGCTCTAACTCCTTGGGTTCTCGCCGAAGGTAGTAGTGAAAGTAAATAAACTGTATTCTATATCCACTAAGAGGAATGAATAAATCTTAGATGCACAAGGTTGAGTGAAAAAGCAAGGCACAGAGTGCCAGTCAGTAGAGCATGCAACTCTCCATCGCGAGATTATGAGTTCAAGCCCCATGTTGGGCACGGAGCCTACTTAAAAAAATAAAGGGGGTCTGGATGGCTCAGCGAGGTAGGCATCCAGTCTTTTTTTTTTTTTATTGGTGTTCAATTTGCCAACAAATAGAATAACACCCAGTGCTCATCCCATCAAATGCCCCCCTCAGTGCCTGTCACCCAGTCACCCCCACCCCCCGCCCACCTCCCTAGGCATCCAGAGTCTTGATCTCAGCTCAGGTCTTGATCTCAGTCAGGGTCATGAGTTCGAACTTTGCATTTTAAGTAGGCTCCTGCCAAGTGTGGAAGCTACGTAAAACAAAGAAAAAAGAAATAAAATAAGTAAACTTAAAAAAACGCAAGTCACAAAAATTGCATACCATGTGATACCACTTTTTCAAACCTCAAAAACAAGCAAAATGAAACACAGTTCAGGGATATACAAATACATGGTAAAACCATTGAAAAGCAAGAGAATTCAGGTATGTTGCCATTAGGGAAGAGAAGCTGCCCTGCTGAGGCCGGCTCTGTGGCTCCCTCCCGGAGAGGCAGCAGGACTCTCTCCTGGCCTCCTGACCTCTGCGTGTCAGCCCCTTCCCCCTACCACCATAGGCAGCAGTCTGTTGACTTAGTAGGACTGCGTTTTCACTAAAAGCCATGGTCATTGTGACATCACCGCATTTAAAATGGAATCTGGTTTCAGTTCACATTCAAGCAGATATTCCATTAGAAG
This sequence comes from Vulpes lagopus, assembly GCF_018345385.1. Classification (NCBI taxonomy): domain Eukaryota; kingdom Metazoa; phylum Chordata; class Mammalia; order Carnivora; family Canidae; genus Vulpes; species Vulpes lagopus. The sequence goes on along the minus strand of NC_054833.1, from coordinate 89,468,371 downwards.
AGGGGTTTGTGTGCATTGCCTTAGTTGGGTCTTTTAGGTTAGAAAATTGTGATTATTTCTCCAGCTTAAGAACAAAGTTTAAAAACCCGTTGCTCCAAATGTTTGTTTTCTGTTTCATCAGAATCTCTTCCTGGGTTGAATGTTACCAGATTTAAGCCACAAGAACTTAATTTGAAAAGGAAAAGTCTGAAAACTGCAAACTAACGAATAGGTTTACTTATTAACTGTGACTGTGAAAGTGGTCATTTTTTAAAATGGTCCAAATGACACCTGTTGGTGTTATGAAATTTTGCAGCAGATTTCACCTCTAGGACATCACGTAGTAGTTTGTGGGGTTGGGTTCAGAGACACTGGGCTCCTGAAGATCTAGTTCCACTGTAGTGATTCTAGGGAGTGGCTACCAAGCTGATTGTTGAATTATGTCAAGCTTTTCTATGTAATATGTGCATCTTTGACTTTTTTCCTTATTGTTCCATCTTTATTCTTTCCTGCATTACTGACATGGGTTTATCTTTTCTCCCTTTAGAGAGTTTTGAGGTGACAGTCACCAAAGAAGGTGATAAAGGGTTCTTTCTATCCCTCTTATAAATATTAACCCACTAACTTTGTTTATAAAATTGGGAATCAGCCCTTAAACAGAAGAAACTGTCATGCTCTTTTACTCTGATTTATTCTCCTACTTTGTTTCTATTTTTAAATATATGACGGAAATTGTATGTAACCAAACCCTTGGTTAGAAATATCTGGAAATCAGACATCCATTTGAACTGTATGGATAGTACTGTACATTTTTCCTCAATTCAGAGATTCACTTTGTAACTGTTTTCTGTGAAGTATAATTTTGGAAGAGGGCAGTCTCATTTTTATATGAAATACATTTTTTTTGAAGTTTTATATGTACATCAAAACACTTATGTTTGTTCTCCCACGGGCAAGAACGGAAACCTAGATTTTCACCCCACCTAAGTTTGTGAGCCAACTTAGATCTCTGGATGTCCCCAGGCAGGCTTCTTTTTCAGGTCTGATAGGGTAGCGTTGGAAACAAAGGCAAGTCTAGCAAATCCCTCCCCATGATGGAACCGATCTTAATAGTAGACTCTAGCTGTTGAAATGGATGCCTGAGAAGTTGGTATTTCTACCTTTCTCGTTCAGTAGTTTGTTTTGATTCCCTAATTTTAGCCAGGCTCATTGCACAGGAAGACTTGTTTCTTTTGACTTTTTTTTTTTTTTCTGGACAGAATTTCTGCAATTATGGTGCTGAACCTATATGTCATACTTCTTCCTCTCTCAACACTTAACTGCATTTTAGCCTTCTCTCTGTTCCAAATCTAAATCACTGCCCAGCTGTCCCCAAGAGCTGGGGTCAGTTCCTCAGTGTTATCAGGCCATGGCTGTATGCTAATGAGACTACTTTTACCCTGGAGCTATCTTAAGTACTCCTGTGAAATGCCTGTCTATATTTTCTCTTTTTCTCTTTTGTACTCCTGCATGAATGGATGCAAAGTTAAGCAAGTTGCTTGGAAAGCCAGACACATGCTTCTTTTTACTAAAGCTCTCAGAACTTACCCCACAAAGCACAGTGCTCTTGCTTTGTCCACAGACCCTCTAAACCCCTGGCTGCTGAACTGTTGTTGTTTCTTTTCTTTTTGGGAGCATAAGGATGGGGAGGGGCGGGGGCAATGTGTGGACTCGTGGGGCAGAAATTCTAACCTGTGCTGCTTTGACTCCCTAGGTGAGATTTGTGGATTTAAAATTCATGGGCAGAATGTCCCCTTTGATGCAGTGGTAGTGGATAAGTCCACTGGTGAGGGAATAATTCGCTCAAAAGAGAAACTGGACTGTGAGCTGCAGAAAGACTACACATTCACCATCCAGGCCTATGACTGCGGCAAGGGGCCGGATGGCACCAGCGTGAAAAAGTCTCATAAGTAAGTAAGCTGGGCAGAGACAGGGTATGTGTGAAGAAAGCAGTAGTGACCAATGCCCCTGTCCCCAAGACTGTTGATTTATTTTTTAGATTTTATTTATTTAATTTGAGACAGAGAGAGAGAGAGAGAAAGCAGGAGCCGGGGTGGGGCTGTATAAAGGGAGAGAGAGAAGCAGACTCTCCACTGAGCAGGGAGCCTGATGCGGGACTTGATCCCAGGACCCTGGGATTATGACCTGAGCTACAGGCAGACGCTCAACCACTGAGCCACCCAGGCGCCCTTCCTGTGGCTTCTGAGGACCTGGAATTCCTTTGTGCTGGTGAGAGCAGGCTGGCCACTGTGCCCCATCCTGGGCTGTGCCCCTGTCCTTCCTGCCTGCTAAGGACTACCAGGGTTACCGACAAGACTCTGGACAAGACCTGGATTTAGATAGAATTCCCGTCTTCTCCATCATTCGCCATCCCTTGGGCATTAGGCAGACTTCGTTTGGCTGAGTCTCAGTTTCTACTTAGCGCCTAGGCACAGGAGAGAGGGGCAGGCAGGGGACAAGAGCAGGGGAGCCCCTGTAAGGGTCAGGAAGGACCCAAGGCACTGGGCGCAGAGGGTCCCGGTGAGCGCCAGGGTGCTGAGTGCCAGCGAACCCCTCCTCATCCCTCTTGCACAGTGTGGCATGACTGTGGTCCTTGCAAAAGGCCTGATTTCAGTAGGAGATCTTGTCAGAAACACACCCTGATCAACAGCCCTCTCTTTGCATCGGGCCTCACGGTGCCTTGGTTACCTCTTGCCCTAGCAGGGAGGCAGAACGTGGCAGCAAGGGGTCTGCGGGGAGGGCAACGTTGAGGTCACGTTGACATCCCCCGTTTGTTGGATCACTAACAAGTGATGGGCAACAGTGGCTTGCTGGTGGTCTCTGTTCCTTAGAGGAGGGACAGTGCTGTGCGCGTGCTCCTAATCAGACTCCCTGTCCATCTCCTGTCTACGTCTCGCCCCTTCTTCCTCTGGCTCTCATTCTGTCTTATCTAGTTCATCTCTCTTCTGCATGCCCTGACCCACACTGTTAGGAGAACCCCAAGTCTCTTTTATTTTATATTATTGCCCCCTTTTTTTTTAATGAGCTGTCTTCCTCCTGGGACCTGGAATAATCTGCTCAGATTCCTATTTTGACTTTCTTAAAAGTTATCTCCACATGAAAGTAAAAGCAATGACTTGTTTGATTTTTATCTCCATCATACGAACTTCATGAAACGAGACAGTAGCAGAAGGAAATCTAAAAACACAGCTGAATCGGTAGACTTTGGGTAAACAACAACAAAAAAAACAAACCGAACACGCAGCTTTTCTTCTCCTTCTCCTTCTTCTTCTTCCTCCAGAGCAACTGTCCATATTCAGGTGAATGATGTGAATGAATATGCGCCAGTGTTCAAGGAGAAGTCCTACAAGGCGACCGTCATCGAGGGCAAGCAGTACGACAGCATCCTGAGGGTGGAGGCCGTGGACGCGGATTGCTCCCCTCAGTTCAGCCAGATTTGCAGCTATGAAATCGTCACTCCAGATGTGCCATTCGCCATCGACAAAGATGGTGAGTCAGAGGAGCAAGCCTTCCTTGCCGAGGCAACGGTCCGTGGGCAGGTCTGCACGCCAGCGAAACTCAGATTGGAGATGATCTTCTTCCGTCCCTTCAAGCTCCTGTAACAAAGTGCCATAAGCTGGGGGCGCTCAGTCGACAGACACTTCGTACGGGTTTGGAGGCTGGGAGCGCAGGCTGAGGTGCTGGTATATTCAGTGTCTCATGAGGCCTGAGGCCTGGTTCACAGGTGGCGGTCTTCTCACTGCATCCTCATGTGGCGGAGGGAGAGAGCCCTCTGGGATCCCGTGATCCCTCACGGCCTCACCTAAACCCGAGCTCCTCCCCAAAGCCTTGCCTCGTAACACCATCACATTGTTAGGACGTCAGCACACAGATTCGGGGGGACACAAACATAACGCCATCACATTGTTAGGACTTTGGCACATGAATTCGAGGGGACAAGCGTTCAGTCCATAGCAGAACCCTAGTGGTGTGTGTGTCTCACATTTTTTTATCCTGTCCCCAGAAAGCATCTCTTCTGTACCTGAAGTCATGTGTTCTATTATGGGGCGCCCTTCTTTTTTCCTTTCCCACCAAGGTCTAAGAAATCCCCCACCTGGCATGTTTTTAATCTGTACCTTCTCATCTTTCCACTGATATGCATACAAAAAGACTGACCTTTGGTTGTTCTGTTTCCTGTCCTCTGTTGGATTTGGGCCTTCTGCCTCATTTGAACATGAAGGCTCATGCCTTCCTGCCAGATTCTCCATCCTTTGTCATTGAGCAGAATGAACTCATGCTAAAACTCAGCTTCTTTATTAGGTTACGGCTTCTTGCCGGTGATACAGTGTCTCTGTTGTTAATGCACAGGCCAGAATCTTCTGATGAAATTATGGACATTGCAAACACTTTATAGACATCTGTACTCAGATTCAAAAGTAGGCTCCTGTTCTGGTGGGTGGTAGTACGAAGTCTCTCTACACACACACACATACGCGCGCGCACACACACACACACACACACACACACGGAATAAATCTTTTAGCAAGAAATATTTACTGCAGCTTGATCTTGTACTTAGTATTTGAAATACTTGAATTATTATGTCTTTTTTGTTCTCTTACATGTGAACTGCATAATCTTAAAGCAAATATGAGACCCAAAAAGATGGGACCCCTGGGTGGCTCAGTGGTTGGGCAGTGCCTTCAGCTCAGGTTGTGATCCCAAGATCAGGGATCGAGTCCCACATTGGGCTCCCTGCGTGGAGCCTGCTTCTCCCTCTGTCTATGTCTCTGCCTCTCTCTCTCTCTCTCTCTCTCTCTCTCTGTGTGTGTCTCATGAATAAATAAATAAATCTTTAAAAAAAAAAATCCAAAAAGAAAAACTATGAGAATAAATGAAGGTTGAATTGTGTAGACTGGGTTTCTTGTTTCACCAGTCTGTAAGGTGGATTTAGTGTCTTTAGGCTCAGGAAAGCCAGACCGAGTGCTAATTCCCACTAGCCCAGGGTTTATTTCTCTGCTGGTGTTTCTGACACTTGAAGCCCATGTACTTTGAGCTCAGCCCGGCTTTGTATCCTCACTGTTGTTTCTCCCCCTCTGGAAGGTTATATAAAAAACACAGAGAAGCTAAACTACGGGAAGGAGCACCAGTATAAGCTGACAGTCACTGCCTATGACTGTGGGAAGCGAAGAGCAGCAGAAGATGTGCTGGTGAAGGTCAGCATCAAGCCCACCTGCAGCCCCGGGTGGCAAGGTGAGCCCAGTCTTCCTTTCTGCTCTCACACCTGTTCTTAAATGGCATCTAGGAGAGAAAGCTAAAGTGTCAGTTTGCCTCCTTTCTTCTCACCCCAATCTCTGTGGACCGACCCAGGATGGAACAATAGGATCGAGTATGAGCCTGGCACAGGCACTTTGGCCCTCTTCCCAAATGTCCACCTGGAAACGTGTGATGAATCTGTGGCTTCGGTGCAGGCAACGGTGGAGCTGGAGACTGGCCACATCGGGAAAGGCTGTGACCGTGACACCTACTCAGAGAAGTCCCTTCACCAGCTATGTGGTAAGGAGGCCCAGTGGTTCAGTGAAGGCGAGAGACACCCTTTCAAGTGGAAGGGAAGTGTGTGCATGTATTGCTGGTCACAATCATGTGCTCAATCAGACTTTGACTCTCCAGTGGCCATTACTGCCTTCCTGGCTAATTTTCTTACTGGATGGGCTTTAGGAGGTTCATAAACCCCTGAAAGTCTGTTCAAAATGTTATGTGGAAGTGCATTTTAAGAACGAGTGATTTGAAGAAAGTGTTTCTCTAACCTAGAGACTCATTCAAAGAGGGATTGTGTAAGTAGGAAATGAAATGAGATGTTTGTCTAAGGACTGAAGAAGAAAAACATAGGTGGTACAATAGCTTTTGGCAAACGTGAGGTAGAAAATCAAAACTAAAGATATATCTAACGTTGAGTCTCAGCAGATTGTATTTAGCACAAACATTACGTCAAGTCAAGAGACCAGTGGTTACAAATCTGATCAAAGCCTTGAGCTCTGCCTTCACCATCAGTTGTGAGCATTTTTCTAGTTTATCTAAATGAGGTAGAGGTGAGATATGGATGCCTTTTGTAGAAAATGCTGAGGAGGAATGTTTCACTTCACCAGTGCCAGAATACACATAACTTGAGTGAGCTCTTTGTAATCAGAAGGGATTTTGTCTTCAGAGCTGCTCAGTATCAGCTCTGCAGAAGGCATTTGCCCATGCTTACCTGTCTTTCCACCAGCCTGATAATAGCCAGTAGGTTTAGGATTTCTTACAAAACTGGAATAAGCAAAAGCAGAAAAGTATATTCTTTGCTAGCTTATCCCAATGATGAATATATGCTGGTGTTGCGTGACTCTGAGTCCAAATATTCATGTGCTTAAATATATATATATAGTTAAGAGAACTGGGACAAATTCTTTTTTAAACTGTGTTTGTATATATAGACATATAGTTTATATATATTACATATATATATACTTTTTAAGATTTTGTTTATTTATTTGAGAGAGTGAACATGAGCAGGGGAGGGGAGGGTCAGAGGGAGAGGGAGAAGCAGACTCCGCACTGAGCAGGGAGCCTGATGTGGGGCTCAATCCCAAGACCCCAAGATCATGTCCTGAGATGAAGGCAGACACTTAACCAACTGAGCCAGCCAGGCACCCCTGTATATATTTAAGTGTAATGTTTAAAACGTACTTTCTCTCTCCAGTGCCATGATTTTTTATGGTATTAAGTGAACATTTTCTCAGCAGAATAGTTTAAAGTCAGGAAGAATGGAAAGAATTTCATATGTGAGTGCTTACTGTATGTTCTGTACTTCCGTATGTGCTACCTCATTTCATGTGCCCATCACGCTGACAAAGGAGGTGGTGTTGACCTCATTTTTACTGAGGAATTGATTGTGACTGAAGAAGGAGAAGTTCACACTTTTAGGAAGTGGCAGGCGCTCACATTTGATCAGCCTTATATGTTAGATCATGTAGCTCCGAGGAACAGAGAAGGACCAGGTGACTGGGAGAGCTCACAGTCTTTTGTGTGCACATTTAAAAGAAAATTGAGGGTTCCTGGGTGGCTTAGTTGGTTAAACATCTGCCCTTCGGCTCATGACACAATCCTGGGGTCCTGGGATCAAGTCCTACATTGGGCTCACTGCTCAGTGGGGAGCCTGCTTCTCCCTCTGCCTCTGCACCTCCTGCTTGTGCTTGCTCTTGCTCTCTCTCTCTCTGTCTCTCATATAAATAAATAGAATCTGAAAAAAAGTAAAAAGAAAAGAAAACTGAGCTTGGCAGTGTGTAATCACAGCTGGAAAATTTTTTTCCTGTTGTTTGGCTTATTAATTCCATTTCTAGGAATTTCTGCTAAGGGAGTAATCATGGAGTCTCACAGAGGTCCTCATAAAGGCAAGGTTTGTCATAGAAAAAAGTGCTCACAACCTCAGTGTTCATTAGGGAGATCAGTCAGGTAAATCACAGGATATTCATGCAACACAATGCCTTTCAGACATTTAAAATTACACTGTAGAAGAATAGTAATGGGAGTGTATATGTATGCACATCGCTTGGCTCCATTTTTATAATATGTGTATATTCATAAAGAAAAGACTGGAAGTGTTTATACTCAGATGTTAATAGTGGACATATTTGAATGGGATTACAAGTAATGTTTTCTTCCCTTTTTTCCCTTTTTAAAAATATCCAGTTACGGGGATCCCTGGGTGGCGCAGCGGTTTGGCGCCTGCCTTTGGCCCAGGGCGCGATCCTGGAGACCCAGGATCGAATCCCACATCAGGCTCCCGGTGCATGGAGCCTGCTTCTCTCCCTGCCTGTGTCTCTCCCTCTCTCTCTCTCTCTGACTATCAAAAATAAATAAAAATTTAAAAAAAAAAATGGTGCCTGTAAGGTAGCCAAGCTGCTTTAAAAAAAAAAAAAAATCCAGTTACTATTTAAGATTTTTTAAAAATCAAAACCGTTATTTTTGAGGGAACAGAAATTGGAACCAGCAGACTAATTGCCTTAGTGTGGCTTTGAAACTATTTGAAGTCCTTCCTATAACGTGTACTCGGTGTTACCATGTTGGCATAGGTGCTGCGTCTGGCACTGCCGAACTGCTCCCTTCCCCAAGTGGGTCTTCGAACTGGACCGTCGGCCTCCCCACTGACAACGGCCATGACAGTGACCAGGTCTTCGAGTTCAATGGCACGCAGGCAGTGAGGGTCCCAGATGGCATTGTCTCAGTCAACCCGAAGGAACCTTTTACGATTTCTGTGTGGATGAGGCACGGGCCTTTTGGCAGGAAGAAGGAGACGATTCTTTGTAGTTCGGACAAAACAGGTAGGTTCCAATTTTGCCGTCAGGGCAATGGTCATACTCAAGTGGTTCCTGAAGTGGGTGCCGGAGGTGGGACGCCATGCTCTTACCCCATAGGCTCCTGCAGGCTGCTTGGCGACACACAGTGTTCTGTGGTTCTGTCCTCAAGTTATTGCGTGCACTGCTCTTTGGTTGTTTGTTTTACAGTGAATCGGGCTCCACTTCTCAGTAAAACCCGAGTGTTTGTTTCTAAATCCTGCCTTGGCCCAACTAGAGAGTTCACTTACTCTGATGAAACTGCGTCTTCAAAATCCATTAAGGAAATAGCTTTTACTTCTCCTTAGGGTCTTAAGTTGGCAACTTACCAGTAGGATTTCCCTTTGCAGACATGAACCGGCACCATTATTCTCTCTATGTCCATGGCTGCCGGCTGATTTTCCTCCTCCGTCAGGATCCTTCGGAAGAGAAGAAGTATAAACCTGCGGAATTCCACTGGAAGTTGAATCAGGTACAGACCCAGAAAACTTGCTCATTCTGATCTTTCAGAGAGTATAACTAGGTTTTGCAGCTTTACACAGGACCAGCTACTCTGGGCAGTGTATATTTATATTTATGAATAAATATAAAAAAAACTTTTTGCAACCTACATCGGCTTTGTAGGCATAGTTCTTTTTTTTAAAGATTGTACTTATTTATTCATGAGAGACACAGAGAGAGCGAGGCAGAGACACAGGCAGAGGGAGAAGCAGGCTCCATACAGGGAGCCCGATATGGGACTTGATCCCGGGACTCCGGGATCACACCCTGGGCCAAAGGCAGGTGCTAAACCGCTGTGCCACCCAGGTATCCCTGTAGGCACAATTCTATTATAGTAACTGTAGTAACCATATTTAGTTTCCGCTGATGACATTTTTTAAACACTTTATTATATTACCTGTGGGTAATAGGATAGCAGTTAAATCCTTTGAACTCTTTTTCACTAAAAGCCAAAGTTTTTCTTTTTGTAAGTGGGTATTTTATACAGCCAGTATTAATATAGAGGAATTAGATGCTTTACATTCAAAATACTGTGTTGTAATTTATTGAAATAAGCAGCACTTGCTTAAAAATTGGGATTGAGATCTTTGTATTGGGGTATTCATTACTTAAAGCCTTGGCTCCTGAATTGTGCCAGGGAGCCCCCAGGAGGGGGCTCAGGAGACTTAGGGGTGCCATGGGATTTAAATTGTCACGAAGCCAGCAATCTTGACATCTTTCAGAAACCACACAAACTAATAGCTTAAGGGTGTTGGCAGTTTCGACATTAGGTCACGTTATATCCCTTTTGATGATAGCCTATCTCTGCAAAGCCACTTTCCCAACAGTTTCTGTGATAAAAAGCAAGTATCACATTAAAAAAATCGATGTGTAACAGGAAACAAGGGGACGCTGTAAACTGAGGAAGCCTCTCCATTAATATCACAGCAGACCATTTCTTCTCTTGATTTCGGGTGGGGTCAAGACAGAAACCTTTAGCCTGACCTTAGTTTTGTCTCCTGGAGTTAGTGGGCCAGAGCTGACAAACATGCCTGTGGAATACAGGAATCAGCCACAACACTGACCAGACAGATCAGTGTGTGAGAGCATAGCATAAATGAGAGAGGAAGACCACATGTGATAGTGGAAAGACGAAGTGACAGTCTAGTTGGTAGCACTTACTGGTGTTGTTTTCATTTACATAGAGAATCAGTCTCAGAAACTTCTATACATAACATTTTTTTTCAAGAAACTAAAGAAAGGCACAGTTCAAAAAACCTTTTTGCAATGTATGTAGACTTTGTAGGCAGTTCTGTTATAATAACCATATTCTATATTTACATATTTAGTTCTGATGAAAAAAACTTCATTATGGGGAATTTCAGACATATGTAAAAGCAGACAGATGAGTATAAAGAGGAACCCCATGTACCCTTCACCTAGCTTCAACAGTTAATACTCGGCCAGTCAGGTTTCATGGTTACCCCCACTCGCTATTAATAATTGTTGTTATCTCCTTGAGGTAAATCCCAGATGTGATGTTTTGTTTTCTGTGGAGATAATGGAATATGTGTCTCCAGATGATAAGCATAATCACAATACTTTTTTGCATTTTACAAAAATTAACAGGGCATCTGGGTGGCTCAGTCAGGTGAGCATCTAACTCTTGATTTCAGCTCAGGTCATGATCTCAGGGTCATGAGATCAAGCCCCCACATCAAGCTCCATGCTCAGCATGGAGTCTGCTTGGAAATTTCTCTCTTTGCTTCTCCCATGCCACCCCCACCCCACTTCTGCATGTGCGTGCTCTGTCTCTCTCTCTCTCAAAAAAAAAAAAAAAATTAACAATTACTTAACATCGTCAGCTGTTTAGCCACTGGTCAGGTTTCAAGTTGTCTTGTAAATATTTTTTAATATTTATTTGAGATAGTGAGAAAGCATAAGCAGGGGGAAGAGCAGGGGGAAAAGGAGAAACAGACTCCCTGCCAAGCAGGGACCCCAGTGTGGGGCTCAGTCTCAGAACCCTGAGGTCACAACCCAAGTTGGGTGCAGACACCCAACTTACTGAGCCACCCTTGTCCCTGTCTCATAAATATCTTTATGTTTATAATCTGTTTGAATCAGGATCTACATAAGGGGCCATACATAGTGACTGGTTGATAAACCTTTTGAGTTTATTTTACAATCTGTAGATTTTTCTCTTCTTTCCTGTAATTTATTTGATGACACAATCAGGCTGTTTGTCCCACAGAATTTCCCGTAGTGTAGATTTGACTGGTTGCATCCCTGTGGTGCCGTTAAACATCTATTCCACTCTCTTCCTTGTAACCTGTAAATTGGTAGTGTGTCTTAGAGGCTGGATTGGGCTTGGGTTTATGTATTCCTGGTCTCTTTAGGCTCCATGTTTGGTGGTTGGTTTCCCTTTCTGTGATGTAAGGAGCCAATGGTGCTCACTGGGTCTCGGTCATCTGTGCTGTAGGGAGTGTGTCCCCAGGAGGAATTCACGGAAACAGCCTGAGTTCCTGTATGTTTAATAGTGTGTCTGCAGTCTTTACACAGAAGGTCAGTTTGGCTGGATATAAAACCTCTGGCTCCCATTTAGGATTTATAAGACTAGATCTCTCTGCTCAGAAATGCTGCTGTTGCAATCTGATGGCAATCTGATCTTTCCCTTGTAAAAAACACTTGGTCCTTCTGTTTGGGTGACCAAAGAATGCATTTCTTTTCGTTTTAAGAATTTATTTTTTTATTTGAGTGAGAGACAGAGCACGAGCTGTGGGGGAGGGACAGTGGGAGAGGGAGAAGCAGGAGCCCAATGCCATGCAGGGTCCCCAGACTCCAGGATCATGACCTGAGTCACCAAAGGACTGAGCCACCCAGGCCCCGCAGGATGTGTTTCTTTTCTTATTTGAAGCCAGTTAATTTTACGCATAGACTTAATTGTTTGGGGTCTGTTTTCCCAGATATGTGGTATGCCCTTTTTTAGTATGGAGCTTAAAGCTGTTTGGTATTTCAGGCAAGTTTTTGGTGTTTGTTGTTAACAGTTCTTAGCATGCCCCCTTCATCATTTTGCTTTTCTTCTCTGGGGACCCTTTGCCTTTGGTTGGTATTTCTTACCTGTTTTCTGTATCTATATCCTTCACTTTCTATCCAAGTCATTCCTGTTTTGTTAAACCATCTAGTCTAGTTGCTCTAGTCATGAACTATGTTCTTTTGTGTCGTGTGACACTTTCCTGACATTTCTAGTGTGTTTTGAGACCATAGATGATCATTTTCACGTCTATCACTAGCGTGTCTTGAAAGGGGGTATGGAGAGATATTATTCCAGCAAATCTCTTTCTTTTTCTTAAAAAGTTCATATGGGATTGAGTTGTGATCCTTTCCCTCTTTATTTTTACATAAATTTACTTTTTCTGTACTTTCAAAGGAGGGAGTTGGGTAGCATGACCCTTTTCCTAGTTTTCGGGCTCTAAGCATCTCAACAAACATGGCCTCTCTTTACTCTCTGATATCCCCTGGACCGGGAGCCCCCTTGCTTTTCTCCACACGCATCTCAGGGTGTTCACAGGCATGGGACTAAGGAATGTCGTGGGTTGTCTGCCGCTTTGGGCTTGGCTATTCCCATTGCCCAGTTTTCAGGGAAACCAGAAAAGTATGCCAGTTCTATCCCCGTCTTCTCAGAATACTCTCAGGGACTTTTGACTATAGCCAGATGGACTTCCAAATACAGAGTCATTCTGCTGATGCCCCAGAAACCAGCAATACTTCAAGAAGTAGGAGTACAGGGATGCCTGGGTAGCTCAGTAGTTGAGCCTCTGCCTTTTGCTCAGGGTGTGATTCCCAAGGTGCTGGGATCGAGTCCCGCATTGGGTTCCCCACAGGGAGCCTGCCTCTCCCTCTGCCTATGTCTCTGCCTCTGTCTCTGTGTCTCTCATGAATAAATAAATAAAATCTTAAAAAAAAAAAAAGAAAGAACTAGGCATACAGAAATTCCTTTTGAAGAAGCTAATACTACAGAACTTGTTTTAAATAGAAACAAACCGAAATTAAGATATTGCCTACCTCAAAAATGAATTACCGGGCAATTCCTTCATTTAAAAATGTTTCATGTAATATATACATACTTCTACATTATGTATATGCAGCAGACATGGGCGCAGTGTTAGAGGTTTGAACTTTTTTTGTAATAGACTCATCAGGAGCAGCTGCTGATGCTTGGGGGATATTCTTTAGTAATTTCTTCATTTATTGTGGTGTTTCTAGTCTAAGTTCTCATGGGTTCAGTTTTTAAGAATGTATTAATTGGGCAAGCTTATTTAGGAATACGTTTTTAAAAACATGATCTCATTCCATCTCTTCTCTGCCTATCTCTGTTCGAGTACCTGCCTCTTTCTCTGAAGCCAAAGATCAGGGAGTGCCGGTCCAAAGGGGCAGTGGAGGCTGCCGATCAGCACTTTCTGTCGGCAGCAAGGGGGGTGCTCATCCACCACAGGGAAGGAGTGCAGCTTAATTTATCATGCCCTCTGAGCTGTATTGCTCACATTTATTTAGCTCATCACCTTTGAATTGAAAAAGAAAATGCATGTGCTCCAGCATACCTTATCCTCAGATCAGAGGTGTTTTTCATTTTGATCCAGAAAAGGAAGCATGGCCAGTTTGCAGGCTAAGCTGGCTCAGTGGGAGGCTGTCCAGCCTGCCAATATGCGAATCTCCTGGTGTCAGACTATTGGCCAAAGAGAATTGGGCAGCTCTGTATTCTGAGGCCCTGTCACATGATGATTGGGCACTCCCCCCTGGTCTGGAATGTCCTAGATGTGATAGTCTTACCTTGCTCCTTTTGGGTGAGATGTGGTTGAGTGAATGAGATGTATTTTGTTGTTAGATTTTTAAAAAATCTTTCCTTTTTTGGAAGACATTATTCTTTATGGGTGACTTGCTCTCAGTATCCAGTTTATGGCATTTGTTGTCTCTGGATGAGAGGGAAGGTAGACATTTCATGCTCTGGTTTTTCCCTTGGCCTCTCATAGGTCTGTGATGAGGAGTGGCACCACTACGTCCTCAATGTAGAATTCCCAAGCGTGATTCTCTATGTGGACGGTGTTTCTCACGAGCCCTTCTCTGTCACCGAGGATTACCCACTTCATCCATCCAAGATCGAAACTCAGCTCGTGGTTGGGGCCTGCTGGCAAGGTAATGGTCGTTGGCACCCTCTTCCCCAGTCGTAGGAATGAAATCTTGCCTTGTGGCCTTAGTGGTGGAAGCAATCTCATCTTGGTGTCTTAACCCCTGACCCTCATGGGCTTCGTCTGCTTGTCCCTTCTTCCGGGCCTGGCCTTTCTGAGGACACTGATGATGCCATTGTCTGGGGCGCTCACTAACCATGTGTTACAGAACTGAAGCAATCATCACCTTCCCTGGGAACCTGGGAGGGAGCCTTACACAGAGGGAGAGTGCAAGTGAGGGATTGTTTTGTAAATTAATCTGTTTATTGAAAAGCTTGCAAAAATAAAGAGGTGGCAGCTGACCATCAGGCACAGAACTGTAGGTGTACTTTGACCCAGGGGACTCTTCCAGAGCATTTAGTGCTGGCCAACCCAACAGGAGCACCGTCCACAGGTGCTGTGCTGGAAGAGACTTCCTCTCAGGACATCTCTGCTGCAAGACCAGAAATGGGATCAGAAAACCACCAAAGCGACAGTAGCATTTATTCATATGTTCTAACTGGCAGGCTGCTTGGCAGTTACCTGCATTATTTCATTAATCCTGAACAGTAAGTTTGTGGGGGAAGGAGCAGTTTTTAGTCTCATTTTATAGCCAAAGAAACAGGGTCAGGGCCCAGGGTTTACCCGACTGGTTAATCTTGGCCTCAGGATTTGAACCCCTGAAACTGGTGCATGAGAGCCCATGGTCTGATGGGGACCCCTTCTCAGGATAATTTTTTATTAATCTATGCAACAAAATACATAGGATTTCCAAGGTAATCAATTAAATTGAAAGACTTACCAAAGCACTAAAAGGCTAACATTTTGAAATGATAATGCCTGTGCTGCTCCATGAACAAATGGAGAACAAGCTCTAGCAGCAGGTAATTTGGAAGTAGTGATGGGCTTTGTGATGTTTGCAGCCACACGGCGTGCTAGGAAGTAGCCATGACAGCCAGAGCTACTGTGCTTTGTAGCCGACATTTGTTCTCAGAGGAAAAGCTAAGCTTCAGAAGTTAGTGGAAATAAGCACAAAATCTTCCCCGCCCAAGTTCACGGACCTCCGAGTCTGCCCTCAAGGTTCACGCCCTCACGTGACCACTCACACTTGACGGGGTCACCATCACGGCCCAAACCTGCTAAACAGACCTTCTGAGTATGTTCTTCTTCCTGTAGAAACATCATACCTTGACATGGGCGAGAAGTTTGCAGAACAGCCTAATTCCCACAACAGCATTGCTTTAATTTCAGAGAATTTGAACGTCATTTTCCTGCAGATCCTTCTAAATTGAGAAAGGTTAAGGCAGCATTTTAGAATGAACCTCTTTAGTTGATACTCAGTTTATCTTTGGGGACAGTTAATCTATGAACCTTAAGACCGTAGACCTTAAGGCCGAGGAACAAGGGGCCGCCTGGGTGGCCTAGCAGTTGAGCGTCTGCCTTTGGCCCAGGGTGTGATCCTGGGATCCAGGATCAAGTCCCATAACAGGCTCCTTGCAGGGAGCCTGCTTCTCCCTCTGTCTGTGTCTCTGTCTCTCTGTGTGTGTGTGTCATAAATAAATAAAATCTTAAAAAAAAAAAAAGGCCAAAGAATGAGGAACAGATCATCAGGGAAATAGGAAATGTTTTAGTTGCTCAGTGTTAGCATTTCAGTCCAGAGTTGCTTCCCAAATTAAATAATATTTTGCATTGTTATAAAAGTAGGAATGCAAACCTGAGAGCTGTGCTGCTTGGGTCGAAGTAAACCCCCTATTCCCAGCTGCTTCCCGGGTCCTGTTTGTGTCACAGCGTCTGCCACCCAGTAGCCATCAGCTTCATCTCTTTCTGCCTCAGTCGCTCGAGATCCTCAGCCAGAAAACCATGCCTAAGTTCCCAAATCAAACACACCATTTATAAAATTTAGTTACCTGGCAGGAAGATCTTCCTCCTTTCAGCAGATTTGAAACCACTTTCCTTACAAATTCACGGTGGTGGGCTTGTGTGTAAGCCTCAGCCTCATGCGCATCAGCCGAAATGTCATCTGTAATGGTGTTCTCAGGGCACATGGAGGCATCATACTAGCGCAGCCTCACACCCCTGGCCTGTCCCCAGCACGTCCCCCCACTGATACTAGGCAGGAGGTGTGGGGGCCTGTGCCCTGGGTTGTGGATGCTCCCACGACATGATCTGGAAAGTGGAGATTCTATGCTCGGTCATCGGGCTGGTGTTACTGTCAGAACCCTGGCCTGGGACCTATAAGAGGGATCAGTGGTTAGAGGCCCCAGGCCTACCACCTGTTTCTCCAGGTGAGTTCCTAAACCTCAGATTCTCCTTTTCTGTTCAGATAAAGTGAATAAAAATGCCTTCATTTCTCTGTGACTTAGGGGTTCAAGTCTAGACCAAAGTGAACTTGTTTGGAGCTCACAAAAGTACACACTTTTCCATATTCACCATACATATACCAGGCTTTGGATGCTTACATGTGCTGTCCCATTTTGTCTATATAAGTGTCCTCCCTGTCAGGGGAATGGTACTGTGGGCCTGGGGCTTGGTTGTATATTTCTGGCACAGCTCTGCCGTCTGTGTGAGCAGCCTCCTTAAAATGCTCCAAGTAGCAGAGGTCGGTCGGGAGTTCAGTGGACGTGCTTTTGTTCATCTCATTGTGAAGTCAGCCTGTGTTTTGGCAAGGTGGATGTACAGAGAGGAGATAAAAGAAGAATGCGGAAAGGCAGGGAGGAGGGGGTGGTAAGGACAACTCTTAGGAAAAGACAGTCAGGTCCAAGCTTGCTTGGGGAATGGGAGGCATGTCTCCAAGGGGGCCCAGATGGGAATTCTTCTCTTTGTGTTTTATATTCGGTAGGTTCTCAAGACTAATTTTCAAGTTCCAATGTGAAGAGCCTAACCTCTTGGTCCTTCTCTATTGTCTTTGTCTTGCTTCTACAGAGTATCCAGCATTTGAAAATGACAATGAAACCGAACCTGTGCCTATGGCCTCTGCAGGTTGCTGGATCTTTCCCTACGGTTCACTCTTGTGTTTCATTTAAAGACGAGATATCAGTTCATTGCACATTTCGCATGAGATGCCCGAGTTGCATTTTCATCCCAGACACCATCTGAGCTGCTGCTTTGCATTAAGCTCCCTCAGTGCTTCATGGGGTTGACCTTTTGCCCAGTCTGATCCCAGTTGCTGTGAGGGCAAATGACTCATTAATGCACTGCACTAATGAGACCCTCCCCACCATCAGATGTTACCCTGATCCCACTGCATGAGGCTCCCTGCTGAAATCTCACAGGCCACATCAGGGAGGCCACCTCCTGCTTCCCATGTGGCTGAACCACAGGACAGGAAGAAACTCATTACTAGATACTCTGTCCTCACCAATACTAAATTTTAAACATCTGCTTCTTAGAAATCTCACTCCCTGGTGATGGCTCACAGTGTCTAAAGTCCTTATTGGGAACGAGACATGCTTGGACATTGGTCTCCTTCATCGTTACGAGAATAAGTTCCATTTCACCTGCTTTTGGCTCCTGGCTACAGCCCCTCAGGACCACTTTCTGGGTCTCTGTCTTCCTTATAACACCGTCAGTTCCCAGTTGTCCTCAGTAGTGGGGGCCGGGCACGATGGGACTCAACCAGATAAGCCACACAAGGCCTGTTATGTGCAAACAGCGAGAGTAAGCGTCCCTTTCATCTTCCTTGTCCTGTTGGCATGGGTTCATTCCCAAGTTTGTGTGTATCCTCAAGTATGCTCGGTTAGAAAAAGCAGCCCAGTGTGTGACCCACCTGATTGAGAAGGCAGTGATCCACCAGCCTGGCGCTGCTGGAAAATGTCACCTGTGCACCAGCGTGATGGGTGCAATGTAGGCCACCCTTTCCAGGGAGTGGTCAGTTGCGCAGGGATACTCATGGGACCTCTTGGCTTCTGGGCGTCAG
This sequence comes from Vulpes lagopus, assembly GCF_018345385.1. NCBI lineage: Eukaryota > Metazoa > Chordata > Mammalia > Carnivora > Canidae > Vulpes > Vulpes lagopus. Next base: position 89,450,408 of record NC_054833.1, on the reverse strand, counting down.
GTGAGGGACCCCCAACACCTCTTGTCTCCAGGCCACATGCATGATCATAAATTATTTAATTTCTCCATTGCGCTTCCATGTAGATTGCAAGGCTAACAGGATTTGGTACGAACTAACCCGCATGTCCCTCCATCAAGCTGCCACCACTGGTAACACTGCGTTGAAAAGTGAAGCAGGAGGCCCCGGGCTGTGCCCATAATAACTGCCTGCTTTGATCCGTGTGTCCCTAAGGTGGTGACCTGCACATGACCCAGTTTTTCCGAGGTAATCTGGCTGGCCTAACCATCCGTTCTGGGAAACTCGCGGACAAGAAGGTGATTGACTGTCTGTATACCTGCAAAGAAGGGCTGGACCTGCAAGTCCCCGAGGACAGCAGTAGAGGCGTGAAGGTAACCCTGGCATTCCCTCACACGACTTCCTTGGCTCACAAGTATGCAGGCCATTGGCAAAGGATTGATATGTGATTGATCCTGGCTTGTTTTTACTCACAACCTCTCTGACCCCAAGTGTGTAGGGTTTTTTCCACTAACCAGTTCCAACTCTCCAGGCACCTGTGAGGGTCCCACATTTGGGTTCACTTCTGACCCTGACTACCTGGAGTCAGCACAGACCCTACAGGTGAGGGCTCAGCCCCATGAGACCACCCCCCACCACAGATGCTTGTGGCAAGTGTCGGGCCCTTTGGTTACCCACCCTGCTGTCCAGCTTGGCTACAAAGTCAGGGATCCCCAAAGTCCCCCCACCTTTCGGTTTCAGTAATTTGGTTGACCTATCCAGAAAACTGCAGAAAACACTTTGCTTACTACCATTGGTCTACTATAAAGAATACCACTCGGGAACAACCAGATGGCGACAAGGCAGAAGTCAAGGAAGTAGGGAACAGGAAGGAGCTTCCCCACCCTCTCTAGGAGCGCCACCCTCCCACACACCCCATCATTCTGGGGTGTTTATGGAGCTTCTGTATGTAGGCACAGCTGGTTAAATCATTGGCCAGAGGGTCAGTGTTGGGACTGAAAGCACTGCACAGATTAGCACAGATGCTGGTGTGCTTGGAAGGGGCTTGTTACATATAACAAAAGGTGCTCCTGTCACTCAGGAAATTTCCAGAGTTTGGGCGGACTCTGTATCAGAAACTGGGGACAGAGGCCAAATAGATTTATTTCTTTCTTTAAGTTATCTCTATCCCACATGGGACTCAAACTCATAGCCCCGCAATCACAAGTCACACAATACACTGAGCCCGCCAGGTGCCCCTCTGTTTCTTATGCCACAGATATATTTGTGCCTTCGGTGTTTATCCTTGAAGAAAGGGTCTTGTCATTGCGATTATGTGAGCTATTTCTCGCCAGGTCACTGATGCAGATTGGTCCCCAGCAAACCCTGTTTGCCAGCATGTGTGTGGTTTCAGCTTCTTACAGTTAGAACCCTTTTTCTCTTCCCTTTCTGGCATGATTTCAGATCCATACCAACCCCAGTCAGTTGGCATTGACCTTGGAGGGAGACGATGTTGGGGAGCTGGATAAGGCCATGCAGCACGTCGCCTATCTGAACTCACGGCAATTCCCCACACCTGGGATCCGAAGACTCAAAATCACCAGCACGGTCAAGTATGTGCTGATTTTTAACTATAAAGCTGCCTTTGCTCATGACTCTCGAGAAGAAAATGGTATATTTAAGTTTTTAAGACAACCCAGCCTCCCTTCTGTAAGGACAGCTGAGCCATCGCTTGTTACCAGAGGGTGTGGACAGTGTTTATGAATGGTGTCGGAGGCCTGTGCCTGGCCTGTGGCTGCCTCTGTGCCCCCAGTGCTTGGGGGATCCAGTCAGTTGCAATCCATAGGCCATTGTGTATGTAGCCTACAAAGCCGCTTCTTGGAGCTCTAACACTTGCCTCCTCCATCTCTTGTTGGCAGGTGTTTTAACGAGGCCGCCTGCATCTCCGTGCCCCCAGTGGATGGCTACGTGATGGTGTTGCAGCCAGAGGAGCCCAAGATCAGCCTGAGTGGGGTCCACCATTTTGCTCGAGCGGCTTCTGAGTTTGAAAGCCCAGAAGGAGTTTTCCTTTTCCCCGAGCTTCGGATCATTAGCACCATCACAAGAGAAGTGGAGCCTGAAGGGGAAGGGGACGAGGACCCCACAGGTAACACCTCTTCTGCCTGGAATAGTCACCCTCACCTTGGCTCCAACCCAGGTTGCTGAGCCCCCACAGCCACTACTTTCCTACTGTGTTGTGTTCTTCTGAGATTTTTGAGAGATTTGAATGTTTTGATGTTATTCTTCAGTCTGCTTCCAGAATCTGACCCACGTCTAGAGCTCATTATGCTCTTTGGAAACCCACCTGAAAGAGTCCTTTCCTCCTTTACTGGCATGATGTCCAGATCTGAAAGGATCTGGGCCGATTATAGGGGACACTGTGGCTCCTGCTGGCTGCACAGGGGCTCCCCATTCTTAGGGCTGCCTGGGGACCAGTCCTCCCAGACACATAAAGCACCCCGATTCTTGAATGGGCCTCTGGCATCAGTCTTTTAAAGGGCTCTGTGAGCTCCAGGAGAGCCAGCAGGCCACCCAGTGTGACCGGCCTCCCTGGGCTTCCCGGCCTCTGCTAAGGGTGCTTGGTCTGTTTTTGTAGTTCAAGAGTCGCTGGTGTCTGAGGAGATAGTGCACGACCTGGATACATGCGAGGTCACGGTGGACGGGGAGGAACTGAACCCAGCCCAGGAGAGCCTGGAGGTGGACATGGCCCGCCTGCAGCAGAAGGGCATTGCAGTGAGCGGCTCCGACCTGGGCATGGTCTTTACAGGTGAGCAGGCCAAGGCCCCGCTGGGGGCAAAGTGTGAGCCTCAGCCCTGGGCCCATCACCTTCAAGCTCTGGGAGAGTCCTGGAAGCGATGGTAGAGGAGAGGCTCACCGGCATCGGTGTGGGCTGTACATGTTCTCCTGGCATGAAGGGAAGTACAGGCATCGCCTTACTGCCTGTCCTGACAAGGGGGTGGAAGTCAGGCAGGCGATGGCACCCCCCTTGGAGAGGGGCAGACGTGCCCACACACTTGCATTTCCCCCTTGCAACCAGAAACCCAGAACATGTGCCCGCATGGTCCAGCCACCCCTGGGCCTGACTCTAGCCTACCCCTGACCCTGGCTTTGACCCCAGTCACCAGGAGATCTTTGCACCCTCTCCCTATAGGTGTGGACACCATGGCCAGCTACGAGGAGGTTCTACGCCTCCTGCGCTATCGGAACTGGCACACCAGGTCTCTGCTTGACCGGAAGTTCAAGCTCGTCTGCTCAGAGCTGAATGGCCGCTATGTCAGCAATGAGTTTCAGGTGGAGGTGGGTGCAGGGCCCCCGCTGGGAAGGGCCAGTGGTGGGTGATTTGGTGCCCATCCACCTACGGCCCTTATACTTGCAAACAGCATTTTTAGAACATTTATGTGGCAACTGTTGGGGTACCTCCCAGGTGCACTAGCCTTTCTGGGGGCTGCTGCAGGTCAGACCTGCACAGGTTTGGGGGACAGGGTGCAGCTGATACACCCCTTTCGTGGGAGTCTGAGGAGCCTTTGGAAGGAGGTGGTTAGAGCCAGAGGCAGTTAATACCTCCTGAGTAGGGCCAAGGTGGTTTGTTGAGATTTGATACTGCTTGAGAAAGAGCAGTTCCCAGGGAACCAAAGATTCTTTGCAGACTGCTGGCCTGGGGAGAGAGGGGTCCCCATGTAGGCCTGACCTGGAGAGAGGGGTGCCGATGTGAGGCTGGCCTGGGAGAAGAGGGGTGCCAACATAGGGCTGGCCCAGGAGAGAGGGGTGCCGAAGTGGTGCTGGCCCGTAGAGAGGGATGCTGTGCTGTCTGCTGAGCCTGGTGGTGGTGGTGACTCAGGGCATAGTGATCAGAGAGTGCTCACCCTGCTCTGAAGTCTTCCACAGGCCTGGACGGCAGCCCCTTCATTATTCAGGGCCTCTGTGGTCTGGCGAAATGGGCCCAGAGTGATTTTCAGCAATTGAATGTCTGCACGGTGAGCTCAGAGCAGCAAATGCTCTCACGGTGCTGAAGAATTGAGGAGGGTTTTGTTTGAGCCACAGGGTAACAGATTTGAAAGGAAATAAATGGTTATGATTTGTGCTCTTTCATGTTGCTGTGATTTGGGGGAAAAGCAAGAAAATGGGCTGTGCTGGTGCTTCCCGCAATGAAGGACGGTGCTGGTGGCTTTTCTAGTCTTTTGTGGACAGGTTCTTTTTATGAAATACAATAAAAAGGAATTCTTAGAACAGCGCTCTATTTCTGGGATGTGTGACAATATCAGGTACTCAGGATGGTTTCCAAGAGCTGACCCTTGATTTTGTTCTTTTCCCTTGTCGTCCGCTCAGCAGTGCTGGTCCAGGGACCCCTTTGAGTTGCGCTAGTCCTGGTCGCTTCTGAGCCGCATTTCTGCCCTGGGCCTCACTTGGACTGCTGTGTCTCTCTGCTGCAGGTGAATGTCATCCACGCAGCCAGCCCCATGGAGCACGCCAGCCACATGGCTGCCCAGCCGCAGTTTGTCCACCCGGAGCACCATGCCTTCGTTGACCTCTCGGGTCACAACCTGGCCAGCCCCAACCCGTTCGCAGGTAGGATTATGGGCAGCCGCAGGGCCATCTGGGTCAGGTCTGGGATGGTGGGGATGCTCTCCCACTTCCAGCCGGGAGCCCAGCCCCCAGTCCCAATAGCCACAGCCGGCTATTGGGAGAGTCCTTCTGTGCCACCACGAAGGACTAAATAAAGCACCAGCAGGGCAGGAGGTGGGCAGCCCACAAAGCATCCACGTGTGTGTAGGGAAGGTTGAGGGCACAGCCCCATCTGGGGCAGGTTCCAACATCACAGTCCTGTGTCCTCTCGATTACAGTTGTCCCCAGCACCGCCACTGTTGTGATCGTGGTATGTGTCAGCTTCCTGGTTTTCATGATTATCCTGGGAGTGTTCCGGATCCGGGCTGCACATCAGCGAACCATGCGGGACCAGGACACCGGGAAGGAGAATGAGATGGATTGGGATGACTCTGCCTTGACCATCACCGTAAACCCTATGGAGGTAGTGCGGGCAGGCAGCCCCCGTGACCAAACACCACCACAGGCCAGGGCCTAAGGAACACTCGCCCTGCAAATGCAGCATGGCCCTGGCATCTCCCCATTTACGTGGCTTAAATGTCCCTCGATCCACATGACAAGTTGGTAATGGGCAGGTGTTCCTATTCCTCAGGCAGGCAAACCGAGGGTCCAGCGAGGCCTTACTCCAGCTCGTGCCACCCAGTCAGTGTAGAAACACTCCCTCCACTTGACAGACCCTGGGGGTGGTGACCAGAGCTGTTTTTGCTCTCATCTGGGATGGGGTGACCTCCAGCATAGTCCAGCCCTCCATGGACGTGGAGTGTGATGCAGCATTCCCTTTTTCCGCGGCTCCGGCAGGTGGATGGCAGGGGAGGGGACATTCGGGTCACGCACCCAGGTGGGGCCCAGGGGCTTGGCTCATGTGCTGTCTCTTTATCAGACATACGAGGACCAGCACAGCAGTGAGGAGGAGGAAGAGGAGGAGGAGGAAGAAGAGAGTGAGGATGGGGAAGAGGAGGATGACATCACCAGTGCCGAGTCAGAAAGCAGCGAGGAGGAGGAGGGGGAGCACGGGGACCAGCAGAACGTGAACAGGCAGCAACAGCTAGAGTGGGATGACTCCACCCTCAGCTACTGAGCCAGAGGCTGCCCCCCCACCTGCTTCCTGCTTCAGGAGACTCTGCCGTCACGTGTCCTCCCGTCCCCAGGGTCCACGGTGTACAAATTCATTCTGGCCAGTAGGTCTACAGACCCTCCCTGTCGCCGCCCACGCGCCTGTGCTTGGTGTGTAGGCCCCCCCACCCTGCTCCTAAGTTATGTGGGAAACTGCTGCTCCCTCCCCACGGCTCACGCTGTGCGGCCCCCTCGCGCCTCTGGAAAAGCTGCGATGACCGGACTTGTTGGCAAAGGGTTCAAATTGCTCACTCCCACCTCGTAATCCTCTTCTCTCTCCCCTTTTTTTTTTTAAGTTTTTATTTTTCTCCAAACTAGTGCATGTATAAAATGGCAGAATGGGGGTTAAATATGTAGATGACAAACTGACTTTTTAATATTTTGTAAATAAAGTGGGATTCCTCGTGTCCACTGTGCTCGTGTCACCCAGGACTGGCATGCCAAGTGAAGCTTAAAACACAGTGCAGGAGAGACCCCATGGGCTCCTGCCCCACCCTTGCCCCGAGAGGAGAGGGGGCTGCCCTGCATGGGCCTTGCTGGGTGTACCCCCTCAGCAGGGTAGCAGGCAGTTAGGGGGCACAGACTTGTCACTCCCCCCCCCTGCTGCTCAGCAGGAGGGCACTGGATCAGGGACCCCAAAAATGGCCGGGGCTTTCTTTTGGGATTCTTCCCATTTCTGACTTGGCAGAGGGGAGAGGGTGCCCAGGTCCCTGGCCTCACACACTCCTCCAATGACCGGCAGCTCCTTGCGCAGGAAGCTGGACTCCTCGTGCGCAGCCTTGGGTTCACACCGACTAGATGTCCGTTGCCCTGCTGGTGAGTGTACGTGTGGATGGTGCAAAGCGTCTGGCCACCTGGTTTGGAGTCAGAACCCACCTGAGGGGTCCATACTCAGAACGTCTGAGGACAGACACGCTCCCAAGGACACCCCGTGGCCCAAAGGCAAAGTGCCAGCTTTCCCTCCAGCAGCCCCAGAGGTAAGCCCCACTCCCCAGGAGTGAGGAGCCCTGCTGCTCGGCCTGGCGTGGAAGGAAAAGGAGAGGACAAGTCATGAGCTAAAACCCCTATGGCACTTCATTTTTAATTTACATGTAAAATTTTAGATTTCTAAAACTGGGGGATAATAATTTTGAATACTGTTCTGTGATCATAACTGCTAGTTTCGAGGACAATGCAGCTGTCCTGCGTCGTGTGTGGCCATCCTCATGTACTGTCACTGTAGCTGCTCTGTGTAGACAATGATAGATGCTAATGCGGACTCCGCGTGGTATCACTTTCCAGATGTGTATATTGATGAGGTCAGAACGTGTATACACTACAATAAAGTGCTGGTTCTAACTCCAGTGGCAGAGTGTGTCAGGTTTTGTCCTGGTTTTGTTTTAATCTTGCATCCTCTTGCGTTTTGGTTTTTGTTTTTTGACCTGATAACAACATAAGAAGGCTTTTTATTTCTTCTGGTATGCTTTTACCTCTCACGTCAGGGCTTCACAGAGTGCTTGGTCTTTAACCCACATCTCTTGTGTTGAAGTCACCTTCCCCATAGAGAACATTAAAAGACTGAGAAAAAAAAAAAAAAAAAAAAACTCTTCTTGCCAGCGCACAGGCCATGATACCTGAACCAGAATGCCAGGAAGCACAGAGACGTGTTTCAATAAATAACATGACATAGAGACATACACTTGTCTTTTCCTATTTCCAAACTGGCGAGGTGGGGCAAAGGAATTCAGCACTTAGATGAGGACAAGAGTGTGGTCAGTGGTGTTCTGGGGGCGGCACTTATTGCCTTTGGACTGCACCTAACCAAAAAAGGTCAGCATCTGGGCTATTTTTTTTTAAGCCACGCACCTGTCCAGAGGGCAGCCGCCCCGGCTCTGCTGGGCCTCGAAAGGCCTTCGAGAGACCAGTAGTGTTGCTGGGTGTGGCCCAAGGAGGCTGCTAATACATTAGGATCACCGTGGGCTTTGAGAAACCCAGATTCCTCGTCCCCTCTCTAGCACTGGCTTCAGATGGCCGGGAGAGGCCCAGGAACCTGGCATCTCTAGAGTTCTTCACATCCACCTCAGGCTAAGCCTGAACCGCTTCAAGCAAACTATACCATCAGAGGAGAAGATTCCACCCCAGACCCACCTCACATTTCTGGTACCTGATTCCTCACAGCAGGTTCTTAAAAGGGAGAGTTCTGGAGATCAAGTCCTCCCACCCTCAAAACCTGCTTTACGAGGGCAGGAGGAGGACAATTGCACAAAGTACTCTGACCTGCTTGCGCCTGCATCCATGGTTGAGCTCCATCAAGCTCAAATCTTTTTAATGTCTTGAGGACCAGCATATATTATACTTTATGGGGTGGAGGCCATTCTGAGCCATCAAGGTTCAGTATGTAGTTTGGCTATTTTTTTTTCTTACCCGCAAACAAAATCGCTTTACAGCAGAGGAGATGAGAGGATTCCCGTACCCAAGAGTCACTTTAAAAGTGGAAAGCAAGCATCCCTGAATCTAGAGGGTACCCAGGCTTCCTCTGGGAGCTGCCCAGCACTCACTCAGTGGAGAGAGCACAAAGGTGGAGGGGGTGAGCGGAGTCGTGGGGGCCCCGTCTACATGGCGGGTGCCAGCTGACCGCCAGGAGCCCAAGCCCATACAGCCCGGCAGGAGCCTGTGAGGAAGGCAGGCTTCCCAGCGGCGGGGAGAGCAGTCTTTGCTGGGTCCTGATTCACCAGCTGGAAGACTCAGGGTTACAGTCCTTGGCAAGATGCAGCCTCCCAGGAGCCCGAGCCCCACTCACAGTGTCATCTCATCAGAGCCCTGACTGGGGGTGCTGGAGGGCGGCACCCACCCCTGCGCAAAGGATGCATTTCCATGTATGGCTGTTTAGTTCCTGAAACATTTCAAGTCATAAATAAATAACCATTGTAAACAAAAGGCAATTGTGTAGGTTCTTTCCCATGGGGTGCAGTTCGGCTCTTCGGCCCTAAAGGGCAGCTGAGGGTGCCTGGTTCCGGGGCCCAAGGGTTCCCGAAGGGGCCGCTATTGCCTGTTATCTTTGGACACATTGTGGGCCAGCCAGTTCACTTTGGTCTTCCAGCTCTCCCGGAGGGCTTCGTTAAACTTCACTCGGAAGTGCTTTAGAGCCTCCTCCTCTGTCTTTCCCAACGCCAAAGAGTCCTGAGGCAAAACCATCAAAGCAGTGAGCTCCACCGGAGGAAGGGGGCCACTGGGAGCTCAATGCCGCAACCCCTCTGCCCCCAACATTGTAAATTCCCTCCTGAAAGAATTTGCAGGAAGGAAATCAGGAGACACCCACCAACCTCTCCCCTGGGAAAAGCTCTTGGTTCTGATCCCAAACCAAGATGGGCCTCCTGACCCACCATCAAAGTGAGATACCAGCTCGAGCCAGGAAGTCTCGGCCCCCTGGGGGAGCGGTGGGAGACATGTGGCCTTGTCTTCTGCATTGGAAACTAACTCCAGGGGGAGGGAGGGGGTAGCTTCATTCTGCATGGACCAGGCACCAAAGAGGGGCTTGGGGCTGACCACCCTCATGAACCCCCAGCTTCTCCCAAACTGAAAAGACACAGGGAGGAAAAGCATTTTAAACAGAGAGGGAGTGTAACTAATTCAGCCCTCTTGTACAAGAGGAGCCACAAGAGGGTGGCCCAAGGGAGGTCCCAACACATATGCAACAGAACCAGGTTGTCTCCACCAGACTCCGCGGTTGGGTCACAGGTGGCATGAGGAAGCCACACTGAGGATGCCCTGTGGGCTCCCCCATGCTCAGGGCTCCACAGGCCGCAATGCCCAGAGGTGGGCCTGGGGGAGGTGGGGGCTACCGTCTGCCTGGCATTTACCTTGAGATACTGGATGTCTTTGGAGCAGCTGAGCTCAGGCAGGCCGGCAGCCCGCATCAGGGCAAAGAGGTGGAGGAAGAGCAGCCCATGGCGCCGCAGGATGGTGTAGGCTCGCTCACAGTAACCTCGGAATCTGTGCAGGGGTGGAGGGAGGTGGGAGGCAGGGCTCTGGGTCCTCCCAGCCATTCCCACCCTGCTCTCACCCTGGAAATAGCCCCCACACCCTCCGGCCACCCCCACCCAGCTTCCTCTTATAGGACCCGACCCTGCAAACCCTGCAGCAAGCCTGGTGCCCCCCTCCCGAGCACCCTCACCTTTCAAATTTCTCACTGTTATTCGTTTTCCCTTGCTGGATCACGTGCACAAAGTCATATGTGAGGATGAACGGGACTCGCTCACGGTTGATTCCAAACTTGGTCTTGAAATTCCCCAGAAAGTGGCCAAAATCGATGTGGAACAGCTAAGAAGAGGGAAGGAGAAGCATCAGACAGGAGAGTGCCTAGATGGGGGTAGGGGGTGCCCGGAGGGATGGAGAAAGCCAGAGGAAAGGAGCCATTGTCTGCCCCTACCTGCCCATTCTCGCGGATCATGATGTTGTCGCTGTGCCGATCACCGATGCCCAGCACGTAAGTGGCCACACAGTAGCCGGCACAGGAGAGGGTGAACTCCTCAATGGCTCGATCCAAGGCCTCCCTGTGTATGCGTTGGTGGGAAGGGGGATTCAAAACCATGACGACCATTTCCCAGCAACTTCTACCAAGAAGTGGGGGCTACGTCCTCTCCCCTTGAGTCGGACATTAGGACTTGCTTGAACCAATGGGCCATGGAGGAGATAGTGTCAGGCTCATCCCAGAGCCCAGACCTTAACACCACTTTGCAGCTCTTGAACCTAAGCCGGTGCCACAGGAGGAAGCCAAGGCTGGTCTGATGGCTGAGGGGAGGCCATGTGGAGACACGACTGGGGCCATCCGGGCCAGTCAAGCAACCAGCAGCCAACAGTTGCAGGAGTGATTCCAGGCCAAAGAACAAGGCAGCTCAGCCAGCTCAAGCTACAGATTTGTGAGCCCATAATAACTGGTGGTTGTTTTACGTTCCTAAGCTGAGAGTTGTCCTTACATGGCGATGGCTAACAGACACCAGGGTGGGGGGATTGAGACCTAACCCACCCCAACAGAGCAGACCTGCTCCTCAGCTGAGCCCAGAAGCCATGGAGATGGTCATGGGCCCTGTGCCTCACTTTTGACTCCTAAACTACACTGCACGTCTTGGAAAGGAGAGGGTGTCTGCCCCTAGGACCCAGAGCCTACCCTGGGTTCTTGGACTTGAGCCAGTTGAGCAGGGCATCCTTGTTGAAGGCAGCTGTGGCCGCCATGTTGCTTTTGTTTAGCTGGATGTTGGCGATGGTGTCCGAGTGAAGCACCACCTCGATGAGGCCTGTGCGGTCCCCGGTGGAGAGGCAGCCATAGGGGGTCATCCTAGCCAGGTGGGAGGAGAGACAGGGAAATGCCATGGCCATCGGCCGTCCCAGGGGGCGCCTGACACCCCGCCCCTGCCCAGGGGAGCTCAAGACAGCCGAAATACCCAGAGAAGATGCTAAAAAGGAGAAGAGAGGTGTTGAGGAGGAGTCTTTGACTCCTGGAACTCCGAAGGAAAGCTCCTTAGAGAGGTCAGCACCTGCATGCAAGGTGCATAGAAGAGACGGTGGTGCTGTGGCCGAGCTCAGGTTTGCTCAGGGAAAAATCCGGGTGGTTGGAAGAAGATGCCACTGCTTCCCAAGATAGGGCAGGAAGCCAGGCATGCATGGGGCACAGGAAACAGTGGAGCCAGACAGATGCCAAGCGCCAGGCCTGGCCTTCTCCACTCTTACTGTGGCCCTGTCTCCTCTCTGGGCCCTAATTTTAAATTGGTCTCTGCTCTTCTTAGAACAACCCCTTTTCCAACTGAGGTGGCAATGTTGGCTTTGACAGAGCGCGCCTCCTTGGGGTCAGGGTCCTAGGCCTGCAGGAAGTGCAAACGGATGACAGGAGGGCCTCTCACCTCAGGTCCAATCCCTCCTGCTTCCACAGGACGTCCATGAGCTGGATCATCTGTAAAGTCAGCATGTCCTGGCGGAGGTCTGTCCCCCAGAAGGAAGAGTGTGAGTTTCTGGTGGGCTCTCAGCTCCCAGCCTTGCCTGGGCCCGAGTCCTAGGACCCCTATCCCCCTTCGGGGTGCAGCACAGCATGCATGGGGATGGGGTACCCAGGCCCCAGTATCCCAGGACCCCATCTCCCCAGCTTGCCCTCCCTATCCATCCGCCACTGCCTGGGGCATAGAGTGGCACGCGTCAGGGTGGGGGGCCCAAGCATCCACAGATCCCTCCCTGAGCCAGCCTGCTCACCGTCCCCATTCTTGAAGATGATGCCCACGCTGCCATCACTGCCTGCCTCCTCGTTGCTGTACATGACCCACAGGGGCTTCATCTTAGAGTCCATGAAGGTGCACTGCTCCACGCTGTGGGCCAGAGAGCAGTCAGCAGGGGCCCCTCTGCAGGGTGTCTGGCAGGGCGGGAGGTGGCCCTGCAGGGGGGCTTGGGGCTCACCAGACTTCAGCCAGCAGGGTACTGGGGTCCAGTGGGGACTGCAGGTTGGAGAGGGCCTCCAGGTAGGCCTCCTGGCGCATGCACAGGTGCATCAGCTCCTTGGTCTGGGGCTTGGTGGTCTTCTGGGAGCTCACTTTGACAAAGTCGTTTAGAGCCTTCAGTTTGCTCAGTGCCTCCCCCTGGCAGGGAGAATAGGACAGTGGTGTAGGAGGCCAGGAGGGGCGCTCTGAGCCCTGGCCCAGAGGAAGGACTGGGCAGGGGGAGTGTTGGGAGAGTGGGCAGGCCTTCTAAACGGCCAGCCAGAGCCTGGCAAAGGGCAGGACCTCAGGGCTTGAGCCTCACCTGCTTCATGAGCACCTTCATGTGGTGGGTGCTGCCCCTGCAGTAGGCCTCCATGATGAGGCCGAAGCGCAGAGCCACGGACGGCACGTGCATCTCGGAGCTGGAGGGAGGAAGGGAGGCTGAGCCTCGCTGCACCCGCACACCCAGCCAGGCGACCATGAGGCCAGCAGGCCAGGGGCCCCTCCTCCCCGGGGTCCTGGGGAGACACAGGGGGCCACCAGGTCCACTACCGAAGGTGCCAGAAGAGGAAGTGGCCAATCTTGCGGTTGGCCAGGGCCCGGTCCAGCAGGAACTTGGTCAGTTCGCAGTCGAGGTAGGATTCGTATTTGAGCACCTGCACCAGCTGCAGCAGGTACTGGAAAAGCTCATCGTCCCTGTGGACAAGGGAGGCGGGCCTCACCTGAGCAGACCCCAGGCCGGGTTCAGTCCTTACCGGGGCCTCCACCTTCCAGGCGGCGGGGCCCAAGCAGCCCTCCCCGGCGAGCAGGGAGCCCAGGGACCATGGGACTCACGTCAGCTTCCGCAGAGACTTGATGGCGAAGGAGCCCACGTGGCGGTCCGGGAAGCTGAAGTCCAGCAGCTCCAGGGCACTCAGGACGGGCAGCTCAGGCCACGAGCACAGCAGGTAGAGCATCTGGGCGGGGGGCCCGTGGTCAAGGTGGTCAAGGTGTGATCGGCAGGAGACTCCCCCGCCCGCCCCCCCACCCCCACTCCCGCCCCTCCCCCCTACCTGGGCCACATCCTCATGCTTGTTCCACTTGGTGACCAGCAGCAGGCGGGCCAGCGCCTCGGGGAAGCGCTCCTGGACCTCGTGCCGCATCTTCCACACCAGGTCCTTCTCGTGCTCATACAGCTCCCCGGACCCCCGCCGCTCCAGGATTTCCCGCAGCTGTAGCTGCTGAGGGGTGCAGGCAGGGTGAGCTGTGGCCCAGCTCAGCGCCCCACCCCCACAGCCCCCAGCTCACCTCCTCCTCACTGAAGCGCCCATGCTCGCCATGTCGCCCCAGCTCCAGAATCTGCAATAAGCGGCCTGATCTCAGTGGAGACCCCAGCCCCGGGCCAGGCCTGACAGGGCCCTGGTGTGGGGGGGTGTCCACCCCTCAGCATCCCTGGCCTCGGGCCTGGCTGCTCTCAGTGGTGAGGGCTGCCTCATGCCCAGCATCCCCAGCCTCTACCCCACAGGTGCCAAGAGCATCTGTCCCATTAGCTATGACACCAAAATGTGTCTTTGGACATGGCCCCAAGTCCCTTGGGAAGCCAAGTGGCCCTGAATGAGAACCACTGCCCTAGAGCATGTTAGGATTCTGGAGAGTTAAAGAAGTCCCCAAATGTGTGTGGTGACCAAGCCCCAGCCCTGGGCCGCTCAGGGGATGGTGAGGGGAACCATGCTCTGGGGAGCCCCAGGGGCAAGTCCCAGACCCTGAGCGATGAGGAGGCTGACCTTGTCCAGGGTGGGGTAGTAGACGGGGTAGGGAGCCACCTCAGGCAGGCAGATGACCAGGGCCGCTGCGCTCTCTGTGTTGGGGTTACTCCGCACTGTTCCTGTGGGGTTCAGCAGCTCCCCTTTCTCGTCTGGACACAGGGACAGATGGGAGTTGCGTGGGGGATGCCACCATCTGGGAGCCCGCGCACCCCAAGCCTCTCCCTTCACCGGGCCGACCTGGGACCGAGGGCCACATGTACAGGCAGCATTCACCGGTCTTGAGCTGGTCCTTATAGTCAAACAGCATGAGGTTGGCCCAGGCGATGGGGCAGTCCTGGGAAAGACCACGGGCGGGTCAGGGCCAGCCGCTGAACAGCCTCTGTTTGCTCAGCTGCAGGGTGGGCGTAGCCTGCAGGCCAAGCTCCCCTGCCCTCCCCTGGACTCCCTGTGAGGAAGCCGGCAAGGTCCAGCACCTCTCAGCTCCCTCTGCCCTCAGATGCATCCCTACCCCCTGCTCTCAGATGCACCCCTACCCCCTGCCCTCAGATGCATCCCTACCCCCTGCCCTCAGATGCACCCCTACCCCCTGCCCTCAGATGCATCCCTACCCCCTGCCCTCAGATGCACCCCTACCCCCTGCCCTCAGATGCATCCCTACCCCCTGCCCTCAGATCCATCCCTACCCCATCCTCAGATGCATCCCTACCCCCTGCCCTCAGATGCATCCCTACCCCCTGCCCTCAGATGCACCCCTACCCCCTGCCCTCAGATGCATCCCTACCCCGTCCTCAGATGCATCCCTACCCCCTGCCCTCAGATGCATCCCTACCCCCTGCCCTCAGATCCATCCCTACCCCCTGCTCTCAGATACATCCCTACCCCCCTGCCCTCAGATGCATCTCTACCCCCTGCCCTCAGATGCATCCCTACCCCCTGCTCTCAGATCCATCCCTATCCCCAAGCCAACCATACCAGCCCCAGAAGGCTAGCCCAGCTCAGCGGTAGCTCAACTGGCATGGCTCAGTGGCCAGTCACATCCTGGGCCTGGTGACTCAGTGCCGACCTACCACTCCTTCCCTGTGGGCTGCTGATTCAGGCCACCCTGCTCCCTGTGAGGACAGTGTCTCGGTCCTGCCACGCCACAGAGCTGCCTGCGGGTTCCCACCAGGCCTAACGGCTTAGGCCCGATGTTCTGAGTCACCCTGCTCACCAGCCCTAGAACCCAGAGCCATCACATGGCAGGGGTGGTGGCCGGGGTGGGGACCCAGGGCCTGCCAGCCCTCCGGGGGACCCCATGCCCAGGGCATGTGCCTGCTGGGAGTGGCCCTGGGCCACAGCATACCCGCTCCGGAGGCCTGGCCCCCGCCTCCCAGCCTGGCCCACCCACCGCCTTCTTGGACTTCTTCTTGGTCGAGCGAGCCTTCTTGGCCTTCTCGATCACAGCATAAAGTGCAAAGCAGAGACGGGCCATGCGAGGCAGGTCACACACGTTGATGTCGAACTCCAGTCGCTGTTTCCACACAGGCTCTGAGCACACGCTCACCTCCGAGCTCGAAACCGTCTTGCACAGCGTCTCATTGCCGTGGAAAAGCCCAGCCTGCACCACCAGCTGGGGAAGACACAGGTGTAGGTGACGGGTGGCCGAGGCTCAGCCTCCCTCGCCTCTCCAAGGTCCTCCCACCCACGTAAGGCTCAAAGCTCTGAAACGTCCTCCTTTCACAAGGGCCTGAAACCCACTTCCCGCTCGGAAGAGTGGCACAGAAGAGGGCCAGCTGACTGCTTGCTGGGTCACAGGGCCACAGGGTAAAGGGGAGGGCACCGCGGGCTGTGTATGGGCTCCCCACAACTCTGTGGGACTTCAGGGCATGTCCCTGCCCTGCTTGGGGCTTCAGTGTCCCCACCAGGGTTTGGAAACTCCAGGGGGCCCTTCTTGCTTTGATACCCAAGAACTCCTCCCACTGCTCAGAATTGGATGAGCCCCGTGGGCAGGGAAGGACTTCGTGCCACCTGGACACCCCTCCCTGCCTCCTCTGACTCCACCATCACGGCCCTTAAGGCTCTCCGGCCAGTGCTCCATGCTATCAGGGAAACCCAGACGTGCCAGGCTTATGAAATCAGCCCAAGAAAAAGTGCTCCACATGGGACTCTCGACCTCTGAGGACTCAGGTGTAACGTCCAACAGATGGGACAATGAAATAAGCACCTTGCTGGTTGTCCTGAGAACTGAGGGAGATGTGTGTGTAAACGGCCCAGAGAGGGCTCGGCCCCTAGGGGTCCAGGCAGCACACCTCCCAAGGGCCCCCTGGGAGTCCCATGGCCCTGGGGACAAGCCGGACCTCCTCCTCTCCCACACCTGTCACCTCCTAGACTGTAGTTCCCACATCCCTGGGCCTGGGCCTGGCCCCACAACTTCCACCAAAGTCAAATACCCAGAACTCACTGGGCCTGGTTTCTACGAATTAGCCTCTCTGGCCGGCCAGCCTGCTCCCCTCCCCCCTTCCTGTTTTGAAGCGGCTCACAACCACCCCAGGCAGGGATGCTGGGTAATGTGGTCAGGTGGCTTTCATGTGACCCCCCCCTTCTTCCTCTGCCACCCCTTTAGACCACAGCCACCTTGTTTGTGCGGAAAACATCCCCCCTCCCCCCCAGGAGCCCCCTACCTTCATCCGCTCATCGGCATTCACTTTGCTGCCCTGGATCAGCTCCACGCAGAAAGGCTGCTCCAGGGACCACAGGGACAAGGAAGAAGGCTGGGGGGAGGGGGCGGGGGGGAGGGGGGCCGTCAAAGCAGAGGAATCCAGGGGAGGTTCCCATGGCTGGCACCCTGGCCACCAGCAAGGCCCATAGCCACTCGTGGGTAGGGTGAGAGTGTTGCCGGTTTGTGACAAGGCTCAGGTGTCCACCCACAATACTGCCCTTTGCCAGCAAACCTGCCGTGCAGGTGCCCCAGGACCCCTAGCTCCACAGGGCATGGAGTTCTCCCTCTGCCTAGCACAGGGGGACGGGAGGACATGAGAAGGGTAGCCCGAGAGCCGGGCCGGGGGGAAGCTCAGACAGCACCCTGCAACCCAGCACACCAGCGTTGTGGGCGCTGGCCAAGCTCCAGGCCCAACTCTCAACATTGAGCAACCAAGGAGCATGAGATGAGGGGCCCTGGACCCACTGCCAGCCCACAGCGGTTGCCACTGTGCTATAGGGTTGAACAGTGGCAGGGAGGAAGGGACGGACAGGAGGGTAAGCAGAAGGCACCGGCTCACCTTCTTCATGGGAATGGGGGGTGGTTTGGTGCGTGGTTTTTGGACTTGGGGGGCAGGGTTGCTCTGCTCGTCCCGCATGGCGAGGATGGAGGAGGAGTGCACCATGGTCAGGTGGGGGGTCAGCCCGCTGTGCAGGCAGCTGCAGATGTACTGAGATAGGGGGGCAGAGTGAGTGGTCGAAGGGCAGCCCCAATATTCTCTGGGTAACTGGCCACCCAAGGACTCCCCGACACTGACCACCGCCTATCCCAGGCCCTCCAGGCCTGTTCTGAGGACTCTTCTGCCCCCACCCATATCCTGAGGATGGAGCCCTCCTCGTGCTCACAGGGAGGACAGCCCAGCAAGGGGACACTGTTGCTGTGACACCTCTCCCATCGTGCTGGAGAGGGGCCAAAGGCCCAGCTGCCAAAGGCCTGTGCCATACCACCTGGGCCCTGGCACAGGCTACGGGGACCCCAGGACCTGAGCGCAGGGCCTCTCCCACACCCCACCCCTTACCTGGAACTGGCAGAGGGGGTAGCTGCCATACAGGTACTCATGCTTCCCGTTCACCTGCAGCGTGTAGTCCTCCGGCTGCTCCACCAGCGGCTGCCGGAACACTGTGGCCTTCTTCCGGAGGGCACAGGCCATCAGTGCCAGCGGCACATCCTTGGTGGACACCTGGAAGGTGAAGCTCTCCTGCGGGGAGGAGGGAGGGTCAGAGCTGCCTAGGTGTCTGTAATAGGTCCCCCCACATCGCCTGCAACTCGAGGCAGAGTCTGATGAACACACACTGCCGACACCTAGGAAATCCTTACTGAATGAATGGATGGACCAATGACCAAGGCCACCTGGTCAGTCTGCTTTACCCACCTTTCCCGGTGGGATATTTGCCTGAGTCCCTTGCAGGTATGGATGCCCCACTGGGAGGAGGGTGAGTTTGGGATGCTGGTGGGGGACGGGGAAGTCTCACAGGGAAGCATCCCCTGCAGGCACAGCAGCCTGGACACTGCAAATGGGCTGGAGTCCCCAGCAGGAGCCAGGGGCTCACCTCGCTGCCCTCGAACTTGACGTTGACCAGGAGGGCCCGGCTGGGGACCCGCAGGGTGCCAGGCCCCCAGCTCCGGGCCGAGGGCTCCAGCTGCAGGGGGAAGCAATACTGAAGCCAGGCCTCCCAGCCCAGTTGCTGCCGCCGGGCAGCCGCCTCCTCACAGAACTGGCGCATCTTGGTGCGAAAGTCATTCACCTCGGGGTCCCGCAAGGAGTCGAACTCATGGAGGCCTGAGAGGTGGGGAGGCTGGGTCAGCAGGGAGGCCAGGGCCGGGGCTGGGGCTGCCCCACCTGCACGCGGGTTACCTTTGCCGATGAGAAGGCTGATCTGTGAGTTGACAAGCTTCTTCACCCTGTCACCCTCTCGGGCCACCAGGCGCAGCACTGGCAGGAAGGGCTGAATGTCACATAGCCGCCGCTGCTCATCTTCCAGCTCCTGCTGCTCCGCAGTCTGGTTGACGCAGGTGAACACATAGGCCTCAGGGTCGCTGAGCATGTGGAAGAGTGGCTCATACTGGGCTCGGTGCCACAACACCTGAGGGGACGAAGGCCGGTCAGCCCCTCCAGCCAAGGTGAGCAGGGCCACAAGGAGACGGAGCTGGCCAGAGGCTGGCCTCAGTCTGGGTGTCCCACCCTGCATGACCCTGACCAGAGGGCAAAGGCAAGATACCCAAACCTTGTCCTCTCCAGACTCCCTGAGCCCTGACCACTTGGGTCACCAGGAGTCTCATTTCTGCCCTTCTGTGGAGGGTGCCTGGTATATGCTAAAAGTCAGTCCACAGTCTCCCTTGTATGTTACCCTTGAGAGACAGCCAGCAGGACGTGACCTCCAGGCACCCCCCAGCTAATCCTTCTGGGGTTCATCACCCTGATTTCTAAATGTTGGCTACTAATTCAGAAACGTTGAGCCCACAGAGAGAGCCGTAAAATCCTTCATGGGTTGTGTTAGTGTATGCCTCAAGGACGAGGGGTCCCACAGGCCCCTGGCAGAGCCATCTAATGGTCGAGCTTTAGAGCAAAGGTGTTCACCACTGAGTCACAGAGAAGATGGAAAAGGAGAAAATAGCCCTATTTGTCTTCCATGGGGGATGGATAATTATGGTCTGTCAGCACAAAGGGACAGTTTGGAGGTAAGGGTCATGACCCAGAATCTAGGGATACCTGTATGAATAAGCATAGAAAGTTCCAAGAGACACGCAAAGTAGGGGGAAAAAAACCCCAAGGTATGTAACAGGAGATGTGATTCAAGTCCATTTCCATAAAAACAACTCTAATAAACATAGTAACCAGTAGAGACCAGGATTTGATAAAAGGAACTAGAGTTTACAGGCAAAACCTGGTCCACTCCTAAGTTCTTAGAAGACAGCCAGGCCCACTCATTTACATGTTGTGTGAGGCTGCTCTGGCCCTACCCCAGCAGAGTTGAGTGGTTTCCACAAATACCAGATGGCCAGCAAAGCCTAGAATATTTACTAGCTGGCCTCTTGTATAAATAAAAGTATGAAGGAATTAAAGTTGAATTGGAGTGTGTGTAGGAACCCATGTGTTTCCCATTTCTGCACTGTTGGAATTGTAGTAGCATGCATGTGTGGTTCAGAAAAATCAGATTACCCTTAAAATAGAGTTAATCACTTGAAAAAGATGTTACAATGTTAACTCAGAAAAAAATAATCTCAAAGTTCATAATCAGAATTATTACAAAAAAAAAAAAAAAAAAAACACTCCATAGAAAACAGGAAACAGCCGAAGTGTTAACTGTGGTTGTCTCCCAAGGGCTGGATCACAGGTGATTTTTTTTCCTTTTACTTTTTCCTATTTTCCCAAATCAATGTGTCCATATTGCTTTTGAAATGGAAAAAAAAAAAATCAGCAATTTAATTTTTAAAGAAATCTCCCAGGAAGGGGAGATTAAAAAGCAAAACAAAAACTCAGGGATGATCCACTGCTTCTTTCCCTTTTTTGGTCCTGCTCCCAAGTATAAACTTTTAAAATTCTGAGCTGAGGACTTGTCCTCTAAAGTGGGCATGACCTACTAAACCCCACACTTCCTAAGTGGGACAAGCCCTTTGAAAGATCACAAGACAATATCTACCAAATATTTTCCAGATGGCTAACCCTTTGACTCAGTAATCCACCCTGAAAATTATTCAGCAAAACCAAAAACTCTTTCCAAAGATGATGTTTACTATGATGACAGCTCTACAGAGAAAAGATTGATAAGACTCTTTTAAGTGGACGTGGACAGGGAGTGGTTCCAGAAATGATGGCACAGTCATGGAGAGAAGGAAAAGCCACCATGGGAACCACACCCTGGGGCTCCCAGTGGAATCCAGGGAGTGTAATCCTGCCATGATAAAGGGGGAAGCTGAATTCAAAATGCCAGCTGGGCTCTAACTATAAGCTTCTAAACCAATTTTAGATATTACCCATCTTTTACAATTAGTATTGTACGATCTCAAATCTGAGCCCCAGTGTCTGTCTGTCTTTCCCTCTGAGTTCCAAGCTCTAAGGTCAGGATCGTGTACCTTCTTGATGGTGCTGAGGTTGGCATTCCGAGACACAGGGAAGTTCAGATAGACCCCAGTGGGCAACAGGAAGTCAACAGCCACACTCTGATTCTCCTCCTTGGTCCAGAATTCCATGGGGCAGTCAACCCCAGGGGGCATCCTGCTTCTTCACTTCTCAGACACCAGCTTTCCTGAAAAGGAAGGAAAGGCAAAATGGGCCATCCCAAGGGTGCCAACTGAATCCTTGGAAAGGATCCTCTGTAAAAAAAGCATGGCAGGAGCTTTGGTGGCAGGAGGTTGGGGAAGGGACGTTACCTCACATAAGCACCCAAAGCTCACCTCCTCCTGGGCCTCGTCCTGCCTGGGGTGGCTTGTGGCTCCCACTGCCCCCAGACCCCACCTCACCTCTCATCACACTCTGCATCCCTCACCATAGTGACCCAAAGTCAAGACACCAACACACCCATTCCAAATCACGTTTTCTCAAGAACATACACATGTGGGAGACTTCCCTCCATGGGCACCAGCTGTCAGAGGTGGGGGATGGCAAGGTCGCTAGTCAGACAATCTAGGACAACCCAGGAATTACTTCCAGTAATTCTTGGAAACTTTCTAACCAGAAACCAAGTGGCTTAAAAATGGCTTTGGCCATCAAAAAATTTGTTGAAATATCTAAGTCATAGCAACCCCTCCCCATAACAAAATGCTATAGACACAATTAAAGGTCTTTTGAGTCTCTCCCCCGCTCCAGGCTACCACCATCTGGATTCTGGTTGTTTATAATTTCCAAGCATGTTTTTATACTTTTCTTGTACTAATATGTATCCACAAACAATTCCTAATATTTTTGCATGCTTTCAAACTTTGAAGAGCAAATAGCCAGTCTTCTGTAACCTGCTTCTGACAGTCCACATTCCATTCTTTAGGCTTATCCATGCTGATACATGTAGCTCTAGCTCATTTATTGTAACTCCTATGGTATTTCCCTGTGTCCATAAACCACAATTTATTTACCCCTTCTCTTGTTGATGAACCCCAGGGTTTGTTTCTACTCTTTTAGGTTATTACAAACAATGCTACAATGTGTATCCTCAGACATCTCACTTTGCCCCTGTGTAGAGTCTGGATGAGTGTTGTCCAAAGAAATACAATGCGAAACACATGTTGTAAAGTCAAAGTTGCTAGTAGCCACATTAAAAAAAAAAAAGTAAAAAAGATAAAATTAAGTTGAGTCCTACATTTTGTTTAACCCAATATACCCAAAATCTAGTCATCTCAGAATGTCATCAACATAGCAAAATTACTAATGAGGCATTTTACATTCTTCTTTTGGACATCAGGTCTTTGAAAGCTGGCATGTATTTTTTACTTCCAGCACATTGCAGTTTGGACACAAGATTTCCATCAGAAACACCTCATCTGTATGTCGATGTCATGCACTTAACAGATGAAAAACTAGGTCCACAGACTGAAGTTGCTCCAAACATACTGAAAAGTTTTCCAAGAAGTGAGTTGAGTATCCATTCTTACATATGATGAATCAAAATTAAATAAAATACTTAAAAATGCTGTTCCTTAGTTACTGTCCACATTCTCAGTGCTCAAGAGCAACAGGTAGCAGGGGGCCGCCACACTGGACAGCACAGGTCCAGCGGAACTGTCAGATCACAGTCACCACCTATGACATCTAGAACAACACCCTGAGCTTTAGATCAAGTAGTGGTGCCCATTAGCAATGGCACCACTGTCCACTGCTTACTCTCCATACCTCCATCAGCACATAGTATTGTCAAATTCACTCATTTCTGCCAAACTGACAGGCACAGAATGCTCTTTTGTTGTTTTAATTTGTATTTCCCTGATTATCCATAAAATGTTTATCTTCTGCAAAGAAGATAAACCTCTGTGGGGTTATCTTTTTCTCATTGGTTTATAGGGTGATATATATATATATTTTTTTTCTAGATTCAATTCCTCTGTTGATTAAAAGAGTTGGAAATATCTTCTTCTGGTCCAAGTCATCTTTTCCCTTTATTTATGGCACCTTTTTGAGAGGACAAGTTCGTAATGCTGATGTAGTCAAATACTGTCCTTTGTGTTTTATGATATTTATTCTTGAGAAAAATACTTCCTACTCTAGGGTCACATCCTCCTACATTTAAATGACTTTGAAAAATAACTGAAAGGAATTTTTCAGTTTATGAGAGCTATTCTTCTGGTGGTTCTGCCAATAAAGCCCAGACTTCAGCCTCCAGAAGGGCTAGACGCAGAATCTGCTTGGAGCAGCAGGATGCGTGCATCACACTGTGCTACCATGTTACCACTGCTGGGATCCACTTCCTCTGATTGTAAAACCACATCCTACTCTGGGTTCCTCTTTCTAAGACTGGCCAGGCCAAAGGCTTTCTTTTTGATTCAAAATGTGGAGGGCAGGCAGGAATCCTGGAGGATCCACTTACAATGATAAATGTCCTTCCGCCATGCTCAGGAAGTCAGGAGCACAAGAACACGTTTGGCCACTTGGATCCCAAGGAGAAGATGAGCACACGTGGCATGAGCTCCCTGGGACTCCAGCCAAAGGGGTGGAACCTGAGACAATTGTGCCCCCTTGCTCTTCTGCCTCTTAGTGCTGTGTGGGATGAAGCCTTTGCTTCACTCACCCATCTGGGATGCACGGAAATATTTTCATGTATAAAGGTCATGCCTAAGAAATGAAGACCCAGGATGGTGTGGGCAGGACATAATCAAATGCCAGAGATGGGTCAGGAGGAAGCAGGAGCCTTCTCTCTCTTTGCAGGTGCAGGACCCAGGTATGACTGCTAACAAGCCCCAACTCTACGAAGCTCAGACTTATCATTGTGCAGTGTCTGGAACAAAGATGCCAACTAATCCAGCAACTTTTTTTTTAAGATTTTATTTATTTATTCATGAGAGACACAGAGAGAGAGAGAGAGGCAGACACACAGGCAGAGGGAGAAGTAGGCTCCCCGAGGGGAGTCCAATGTGGGACTCAATCCCAGGACCCAGGGATCATGCCCTGAATCGAAGGCAGAAGCTCAACCACCGAGCCACCCAGGCATCCCTAATCCAGGGACTTTAGAACTACTCCAAGAATGCAAATTGGTGCAAGCACTTTGGCGAAGTATCTACTTTTGGCAAGGTATCACCAAAGCTGAGCACACGTGTGCCCTGTGACCCAGCAATAAATTGCACTCCTAGGTATACACTCAACAGAAACAGGAGTCCATGTGCGCCAAGAGACACAAACAAGAGTATCTACAGCCAGCGCTGCCATTTATAATAGCCCCAAACTGGAAACTTCCCAAATGTGCATCAGCAGTATAATGGAGAAATAAATTACAGTATCTTTTCCCAGTGGAATGTTACATACCAAGGAGAAGGAACCATCTACAAATACACACAACAATGTAAGTGAATCTCATAAACATGAAGCTGAACAAAAGTCAGGCACAGAAGAGTTTGTGCTCATGATTCCAATTATACAGAGAACAAACACAGGCAGAGCTGATCTATGTTGGCAGAAGAAAAGACAGGTGTCTCCCCAGAAGGAGGGCAGTTACCCCAGGGGAAAGGTGGTATGAGGGGGCTTCTGGGTGCTGGTAATTTCCAGGTTCTTGATCTGGTTGCTGGGGACTTTTCACAAATTCAACACAGCCTCAGTCTGAGGGGTTTAGAGGAGTTGGCTTCACATCTGGCCACTAGCATGGCCTGAGACTCAGACCCAGCCAATCAGAGCCCTGAATTTCCCCCGGGGCCACAGGGATTGGATTAGAGTTGGGAACGGGCCTGAGGCCCAGCCAATCACTGTATGTCATCTCCTGGCTACAGCGATTCCAGGATGGGCATGGGAATGTCAAGTCAGTCCAGTGGGTTTTGACATCTGGACTTCTTTGGGTACTTCCTCCTGGGGGAGCAGAAAAGATAGAATATTCACCTAGGACTGATGGCGGCCACCTCCTGCTGCTCTTAGGAGTGGAAACTGAGAAAAGAAGTAGGAGAGCGGAGCTGAGCGTTGACTAGTGGGGCCCTGAAGACATCCTCTGAATCCCTGGATCCAGGCATGCCTGAAGCTACACACTATCCCTGGACCTTTCAGTTCTATGAGCCAAAACCTCTCCCTGCCTTCCGCTCCCCATCCGCCCCCCCCCCCCCTTTTAAACTTAGAGCGGTTTGAGTTGGGTTTTTTTTGGCACTTGCAGCTGCATGTTCCATTTTAGGAAGCTTCTAGTGTTT
This sequence comes from Vulpes lagopus, assembly GCF_018345385.1. NCBI lineage: Eukaryota > Metazoa > Chordata > Mammalia > Carnivora > Canidae > Vulpes > Vulpes lagopus. Next base: position 89,425,428 of record NC_054833.1, on the reverse strand, counting down.
TGAAAGTTCTTTCCTTGGAAATTGGCCTGCCTCTAAGAGCCATCTCTGACCTTTGTGCTGTCATCTAGAGGCACACAGAGCTGTCATCTGATGGCTCTTTCTGCTGGATAGTGGGTTCAGTACCTCTAGAAATACAATTTCTAGATCTTGCCATTGTTTGGAACTCTGGGAAAACAAGATGCTGTGGATAGGGCCTGACAGGCCAACTATAGAAATTTTCTGGGTACCAGATTCCTATTGCTTAGCCTAAAAGCATATCAGTCCCCTCCCCCAAGAAAGTTCTTCAGCAATCATATCACTGAGCTCCAACCTTTATATCATTGGCTGCCAACCTTCCAGTTATTTCTCACAAGACCCCACGTTCTCCCAATTAATCTCCTGAATCTGAATAGAGGAATTCACATTTACTGTTGGTAATTTCATCTCGTGGGAATAACTAGCACCCATGTATTACTGGATTTGATATTTCATACATAGGACTCAGTGTGAGATATATTAGTTTAAACTCACATTTATTAAGTGCCAGGAGTTGTGCAAGGTGCTAGCACACAGTGGTGGATTAAGCCTATACTCCAAGATTACACATTTTATCAACACAGTGAAGACAGCATACACCAGATGGTGATGTAATGGAGGACAGCCTGCAGGGAAGGCTGGAAAGCCTTCCCTTCCCTGCAGGGAAGCCAGGAAAAGCCCCTCTGAGAAGAGGACACTGGAGCAGAGGACCAGAGTGCACCAGTCGTGTCCAGAGCAGACGAAAGGCAGGCCACTGGAGCGTGTGAATAGGGCAGGGCGGGGAGGGCATGGGGTGAGATGAGTTGAGAAAATCAGCAGGTGCCAAGTCCGGAGCCTTTACAGGGGAGACGCCTGGGTGTCACTCCAAGAGTGGTGTGGGCAGTCTTAGCACAGGAGCCACAGGATCTAACTTGTATCCAAAATGAAGCCCCTGGCTCAGTGTGAAGCTCAGAGAGGAGCAAGCACATGGGGAGTGGTGGCAGGGGGTTCATGCCCCTGGTGATGAGAAAGGCAGGGAATCAAGATACATTAGGAGCTTGGTGGATGAGACGGGACGTTCTGGGGGAGGATGCAAGGATGACAGCCAGTGCGGCTGGGAAGACCGGAAGGCTGGTGGAAATACACTGAGATGGGGAAAATACACTGAGATGGGGAAATATGAGGGAGAAACAGATCTGGAGGCAACAAAATGGCAAGAGGTCCATTTCAGACATGGTGAATCTGAGCTGCTTAAGTGAGCATCCCCGTGAAGAGAGCCAGGGAGTGGTCCCTAGCGTGGAGCTTAGAGGAGAGGTCTTTGGGGTTCCCGAGGTATCATTTGGGGTCAGGAGGCTACCTCCAGAGACATGTGAGCTGGCCTGGAGACAGAGGGTATGTGAGGGCCAGGAACCCCTCAAGGCACCAGAGTGGCATCAACCAAAGATGAACCATGAGCAATCCTTCCTTGCTTGCTGAGTCAGCCAGACTCTCGAGGCAGACTTTCCTGTCAGTCCTCCTCTGAATCATGAATAAAATATCAGACATTGGACAAGAAGGAGCACCATTCCTTCCTTTCACCTTCCCACTTCTGGCCAGCCCAATCCACGGCACAGCTGTGTGATGGCGGGGCGTTCCCAGCTGGGGGTCTCAGGCCCAGGAGCCACCACCTCTCCGCCAGCTGCTCTGAGATGTGCCCAGTTAGACACACCTTCTCTGGGCCGAGGTCGAGGCACAGTTTCTCCTGCTGCCAATGTCTGCGTCCTGAGCCACCAGCAGAGGAGTTTCTCCCAAGATTTCGTAAGAGCATGTGTGCTGCCATCACCCTTCCGTTTCAAGGGCCTTAATTTCTTCGTCTTTTTTTAAAACTGAAGTTGATTTTTATTTGGGGGGGAAGAGGGACAGAGAAAGGGAGAGAATCTCAAGCAGGCTTCATGCCCAGTGTGAAGCCCGATGCAGAGTTCCATCTCAGGACCCTGACATCATACCTGAGCCGAAATCAAGAGATGGATGTTTAACTGGTTGAGCCATCCAGGCGCCCCTAGGGCCCTAATTTATTCCTAAGAGAGGAGGGCAAGCAAGGGATATAGTTTGGGCAAGCAAAGGCCCAAAGTTTGCTCCAGACTGGGAATGAGGTGGCAACCCATGTGCTAGTCCCCCTGGGCTGGTGGCCTGTGCCAAGCCCGGGACTCCTGAAGTGTCCCTCTCATTTCTTTTGAAGTTTTACCATGTTAGGGCTGTGAGCTAGAGACTGTTTCCTGAGTCTGTTAGGGTTCCACGGATCTTTCTAGTGGCTATCACAAATGTGGCTGACACTCTGAGTAGAAGCCACTGCCCAGCATCCGTCAATGTAAAGACAGGCTTTTTGGTGCTAGAATCACATGCCCTGGGGAACAGCTTCCCAAGGGAACACATGAGTCACTCTCAGCTGGCTCTGAGCAGGGGACAGGCAGCAGGGAGAAGGGAAGTTGTATCCTGCTTATCTGAGCAATAAACATCCTCCCTAGGGGCGCCCTGGGCAAGACATGCCACGTACCTTCTCATGTTACTCGAGATCCACATGTTATTCTAGAGCAAGAGTCTAAAGGCCCCTCGAGGTCAGGGCTAGGAATCTGTCCATAGAGAGAGATGCTCCTGTTAACTCTAGGACAAAACATCTGTTCAAAACCTGGTTTCAGAGCCAAGAGTTACCACCCAAATAGCTCGAGAGGAGTCTCAGAAACGTCTCCTAGGTGGTTACACATATTGTCCAATATCTACCATCAATCCAGGCTGGGAGGAACCAGTACCCACTCTGACAAGGAGCCACATATGCTGGCTTTCTGCACCATGCTGAACAGAGCAGAGTCCAGTTAGGCCTCCTGACCTGGGCTGGATTTCAGGTATTTTTCAGCCTCAAACAGTTCTTCTAATGAGTGCTCTGTTGCCCAGACTCTCTTCCGTGGAGAATGAAGCAGATGCTTTTCCTGTTGCCTAACTTATGTGGAAAGTGGATGCACATGGGCACTTCATAGCTAAATTCCAAAGGTGCTTTACCCAGAGGCCCCACTTCCCAGCAGAGCTCCTGGATGTTTGCCTTAAAGGAGCTTTCTAGAAACCACCTCTTGCTCTGGCATCCAGGGACAAGCCCAGAGATCACTCAATAACCACATCTTCCCAGAGACCCTCAGGAAAAAAGGACATAATGGGCCCCCCTGCAGCCCAAGATGCTGCAGGCTATAAGTCCTATTCATTCATTCATGCAGCAAATATCTATCTGAGCATCAGGGAATGGGACAGGCACCATCCCTGATTCTACGGAGTTTTTAGTCTAACAGGAGAAAATCAAAAAAAAGAAAAAAGGAAAATGAATAAACAAGATGACTTCAGATAAGAAAAGAGTTGTAATGAAATAAAAGGGACTTGCAGGGAGGGAGGATATCCTTTGGATGGCAGGTCAGGGGAGGGTGCTCAAGTGAGCTATATTGGAGTTGAGGCCCGAAGGAAGATCAGGCAACGATCCATGAAATAGGGTTCACTGGACCAGGAAGTGCAAAGGCCCTGAGGCAGGAGATCCGGTAAACTGGAGTCAAGAACCCAGAGGGGAGATGACTGGGAGAAGCAGTGAGGTCAATCTGGCAGGGCCTTGTAGCTGCAGTGTGGAACCAGGTTTTATTTATTTATTTATTTATTTATTTATTTATTTATTTATTTAAAGATTTTATTTATTTATTCATGAGAGACACACAGAGAGAGGCAGAGACACAGGCGGAGGGAGAAGCAGGCTCCAGGAGCCGGACGTGGGACTCTATCCGGGGTCTCCAGAATCACACCCTGCGCTGAAGGCGGTGCTAAACCACTGAGCCACTGGGCTGCCCAAGGAACCAGGTTTTATTATCACTGCAATGGGAAGCCACTCGACAAGAAGCAGGAGATTAATATGGCCTGACTTTATGCTCTACAAAAATTACTTCAGCTGTGCTGAGGAAAATGGAAGTGAGGGAGGCAAGAATGAGGTGGGAAAGGAATTAGGCCAAGACCCCTGGCAAGAGTTGGCAGGGCAAGATGAATGAGGGAAAACATGGGCCCTACCTGCCACAAAATGCCCCAATCCTCTGCTCTTACCAGTTGAGAAGAAGGGATCCCAGCACCCCCACCTTGAAACCTTCTGTCTATAAGAACTTTCTTGACAAAGAACTGAAGCCATAGACCAGATGGAAAACAGACTGGCACAAGGTCCCCCTAACAGGTACAATTTTAGGATGGGTGAGCTGTTCTTCCAAAAAACAGAACTTTTCATAAGAACCACTTCAGTGTGTCTCCCCTGGAGACCCAGCATCCTCTGTCCCTGGTGGCCACCAGAGTTTGTAGGGCAGAGTCTCTGCAGCACAGCAAAGGCATGTCAGCCACAGCAAAAAGGAGACCTTTGCAATCCAAGTGGCACATTGTGAAGCTACTGTACAGTGGGATCAGTTGGAGGAGGAACCTGTATCCAAAACAGGAATGGGATCGGGATCCCTGGGTGGCGCAACGGTTTGGCGCCTGCCTTTGGCCCAGGGCGCGATCCTGGAGACCCGGGATCGAATCCCACATCGGGCTACCGGTGCATGGAGCCTGCTTCTCCCTCTGCCTGTGTCTCTGCCTCTCTCTCTCTGTCTGTGACTATCATAAATTTAAAAAAAAAAAAAAAAAAAAAAACAGGAATGGGAGGGAAATCTCCAGAAGCCAGAGGCCAGCCAAGCAGGACATCTCCAAAACCCTGCCCAGGATTAGGAAGGGCTTGTCTGGAGGGTGGTCTGACACCCCAAGCTCCGGCGACAGGAGAAAAAGGGGTGGAAGGAGTGAAGGCCGAGAATTGATGAAATAACAAAGTGCTGTGAAATTGTGCAAAAGGCATCCCAATGTCTGCTTGACAGGTATGGTAAGGACATGAGCTGCCTTACTCCTTGTCTATCTGCTTCTGCCTCCCTCTGTTCTTTGTTTCTTCCCTTCTTCTTTTGACTGTCTCCCATTTTAAATGTGCCTCCCTTGAAGCCATATTAGTTAATAGAGCAATATCTTTTATTTTGAATATTTAAGAATGAAAAAAAAAATCGCCAATGGAGGAAAACCGAATAGACATGGAAGAATGAAAGGCAAAGGTCTCTGGAAATTCCCTTCTATAAAAAGGGAGACTCCTGATTTCTTCTGCTGTCATCAGAAAAGTGAGCCAACTACCCTATCAAAAAAATTCTATCCCAACTATCTCCTATGATGTTCAGTTCATGGCCCATTGAAGGCCACGGGTCTGGCACTATGCATCAAAATCAAGAGAAAGATCCATGATCTCAGGTCTGGTAATTTGGGGAAATTGGTAATTAGGACAAATTGGTAATTTGTCCTAAGGAAGCAATTCAAAGGAGGAAAAAAAAAGCTATATGTATAAAGATACTCATTTGTGGTATTGCTCGTGAAAGTGGAAAACCAAAAATAATAGAAAAGTATGATAATTAATAGGACTGAATACAGTCATTAAAATGACACCTGTGTACACAGCACAGCACTGCAAATATGCCCCACATTAAATGAAACAAAAAAATGCACATCCATTTGCCATGGCAACATCTGTCTGTGGACAAAACATTTCAGAAAGCATAGAGAAAATGAAAACAGCTATCATATGGGTGGATATGAATGTTAAAATAATTACTTCAAAATTTTGTTATCTATGAAAGTTACACAAGCACATGATTTTAAAAATTAATTAAAGCTAAAATGTTTGCAGGAAATAAAGCAGCAGCCTCCTGCTCTGCACATCCAAACCTACCACCCATGACTACAGTTGTTTCTTAGGGTTTTTATCTCTATATTTCTAAATAATCAATTTATATGGATATTTCTCGATTTTCAACCTTTAACTTCTCATCTTAGAAGATGACGTTGTGCTTTCCTGCTCACACACACACACACACACACACACACACACACATACACATATCCTCTCCTCCAACTTCTGAACATATCTATATGATAATTTTTTGTTAATCAAACTTGAGTGCTTACATTATTATGACTACATAAATACTGTTCAAAACCAAACCACATAGTATACTATGGTTTTATTTCCTCTCTTGTTCAATTTTTTGTTATTTCTATAGTTGATAGCTGCCTCACTTATAATTTGCTTCATTTTCTATGTACAAACATATTTTTTTTCTGTGTACAAATATATAATTCTTCTCTAAACTCTCTAACAGAACTATAAAACTTCTAAAAATATGGTAAATATGTCGGATAATCCATGAGCTTCATTTTTTTTCTTGGAGATATTCCTCCTGGGGCCCTCAGCCATATTGCTCCAAATTTGCCTAGTTGATCTCTAGATGAGCTGTGCAGCTATACTGTACAGCTGGAACTTTCCTTCACCATTATTATGGGAATTCTCACCAATCTCTCTACCGTCAAGGTTCTTGGTTGCAAGTAAAGAAGCCAACTCCCACTGATTAAGCAGAACAGGTGCTGACAAATTATCTGATTTGTGAGGAGTTTCACAGTTCTGTTGGAGAGTTTGAGGGAAAATTAGTGATTAGTACATTGCAAACATAGCAAATAAAAAGATGAGGTGCTTATCAACCCCAGGAAAAACAAGAAGTTGAACAAAAAAAGAAATATAACTAGTACCCTGGATTCCATAATGCATGTCTGATGGCAAAATTGCCTCTATTGCCACTGAATACTGATGGCCAGTTTGTTCCTCTGCCACTTCTGAGCCAAGAAGCTGATCTTGAGGAGCCCCTCATTGTTGCCACCACCATAACCACAGATACAGCACATGCATCATCCATCTCCTCTGTCAAAATACAGTGGGTGCATCTCATCAGTGGAGTCTAGGTCACAGGTCCTAGCTACAGGGAAAGCTTGGAAGTAAGTCCTTTGCAGTTCCCATGGTGAGGTAAGTGTTTGTTTGTTTTTTCTCCAAACTCAAAGTAAGATAACAGCTGAAATACTGAAAGCCATTTGGAAGCTGAACCAAATGAAAACAAAAGACAATTACATATTGTATCATTTGTTCCTCTTTCTTAGTTTACACTCATTTTAGTACAGCACAATCTCCACTAGTTTCCTTGAATAGTGATACAAAGGTATGTGTGTATGCATGCATGTGCACACACATAGCTTTGGAAAATCCACATTTACAAAGGTGCTTTTATCCTATTATTTTGCTTGAATGATAATTACAGAATTCTTGCTCAGGAATTAATTTCCCTTGGAAATTTGAAAGAGTTGCTCCATTGTCTTGTAGCTTCTGGTATTGCTTTTGTAAAGTCCAGAGCCATTCTTTTATCTGATCTTCTAGATGTGGTCTCTTTTCTCTTTGTTGACTTGTAGAAATTTCTACCTCTGAAGTTTTCAAAGTTCATGATGATGTCCTGCAGTACATACTTTACTTTTATGTAGTATGTCTTTTATTATTCATTGTTGAGTACTACTCAGAGGCTCTTCAGTTCTAGAATTTTTTTTACTATAGTTTGATAATTTCCCTTTCTTCATTTTTCTCTTTGTCTTGAGTTTCTATGAGGTGGATATTGGGCATCTTGAACTGATTCTCCAGTTTTCTTATATTTTATTTTCTATTTTCCTTTTTTTTTAATTTTATTTTTTTTAATTTTTTAATTTTTAATTTTTTTATTTTTTATTATTTTTTTATTTTCTATTTTCCATCTTTTTGTTCTACTTTCTATAAATTTACTTTTCAATCTCCAGCTCTATTCTATTGAAATGTTTGCTTTTACTATTAGTTTTTTTGTTTTGTTTTGTTTTTTAAGATTTTATTCTTAAGTAATCTCTATACCTACCATGGGGCTCAAACTCACAACCCTGAGATAATGAGTCACATGTTCTACCAACTGAGCCAACCAGGCACCTCTACTACCCCAGCTTTTATATCTAAGAGCTTATTGTTTTATGAATATTCCCATTTATAAACAACTATGTTTATGACTTCTGACTCCCTTTTTTCTGTTTGTTTGGGTCTTTGTCTTTCATGCTAGAGGCTTCACTCTATGTGGAATGATCCACAGCTGCCCATTCAAATTTAAGACAGAGGCACTAAAAGCTGTTTGTGCACAGGAAAGTCCAGTTGCCTGGCAGACATCACTGTGAAATGATAAGGTAGCAAGCTAGCTTTCCAAGAGAGTCCTCTCATTGTCAGTATTTGAGGGTCACCTTTTATTATGAGGTCCATTTCCTTAGAGAGAAGTTTCTCAAGGGCCTAACCAGAGAGGGGTATAAACTAGGTTGCCATGTTCTGGGATCCAACCAGGAAAGGATCTCACTGTTCAGTATACCAATTTTCACTGACTCCTTCTGTTCTCAGTAGTGTGCCTCTTGCCCTCAGCTGGTCCCCATACCACCTCCTTCCACCCTCTGCTGGGCCTGAGCTGCTCCAGGTCAGGAATACCTCTGGGAAAACAGGCATCTTCTGCTAGGCTAGAGGAGAGAGTCACCTGATCATGTGGGCTGAGAGAGGGGTTGGTTGTTCCAACACATACCTCCGATCAATCTTCCTGCTTCCAGTCCACCCTGCACTCTATCATCAGAAACACTTTAGCTCCCACTCTTGAGCCTTTGGTGGCTCCTTGAATACACCAGTCTGCCTCCACCATGGCACAGGACAGTCAAGATTCTAAGCTTTGCATCTCTTTCACCAACCTATTTTCTGCCTCTCAATGTGTTTGCTTCACTGCTCCTCCTCAATCATTTCTTTGTCTGTTTCCTTAAGGATGCATTCCTTTTTTATTCTTTTACTCTCATTTTAGTGAGCTTTTGAAACAGATCCAGGATAAACCTATGCATTCCATTGGCTAGGTTTTCACGGAAGTTCATAATAATATTTAACAATACATCATAGTCAAGTTTCTAAAGACAGACACAGGGCAGCCCGGGTGGCTCAGCAGTTTAGGGCCACCTGCAGCCCAGGGCATGATCCTGGAGACTCGGGATGGAGTCCCACGTCGGGCTTCCTGCATGGAGCCTGCTTCTTTCTCCCTCTGCCTGTGTCTCTGCCTCGCTCTCTCTGTGTGTCTCTTATGAATAAATAAATAAAATATTAAAAAAAAATAAAGACAGACACATAGAAGGCTTTCTGGGGGATCTGGGGGAGGAAGTTACTCCTATCAAGGAAACAGTGGTTCTTTGCGGGGTTGGGGGGAGTTAGGTTATGCTAATTGATTTTGCAAACAGTAAGTAGGTAATTGATTTTCAACAGTAAGTAGGTATTTTTTAATAAATGAAAAAGCATCATGGTTAAAAATTATTAAAAGGCATCTGCTGAAACAAGAATCAAGATATTGTTGGGGTGCCCAGGCAGCTCAGTTGGTTAAGTGTCTGACTCTTGGTTTTGGCTCAGGTCATGATCTCAGGATTGTAAAATGGATCTGCATCAGGCTCTGTGCTCACATGGAGTCTGCTTGGGATTCTCTCTCTTCCTTTCCCTCTGCCCTTCCCCCTGTGTTCTTTCTTTCTCTCTCTCTCTCTCAAATAAATCAATCTCAGAAAAAATATTGTAAATAGGTGTGTAAACAGGTGTATAGAAGAAACTCTAATCCCCCAACAGAGGTCTACACAATCTATGGATTTTTACTATGTTCCAGGGGGTCCTGGGGTTCCACAGAAGCAGTCCCAAGGTCTTCAAAGGGTGGCAGAACTGAAATAGAGCACTGAGTGGAAGTCCTAAGCCAGTCTCTGCTTGTCCCACAGGGCACTCTGTTTTTATCGACTCTATAGGTCAACATTATGCTTTTAATATCTTGATCTTTTTAAAGAGAGCCACACTAACAGAGAAGTTTGGAAAGTACTGATGAAAATCTAGAGAAATGAATCTGGAGTGGGGCCAGGGGGAAGCTTCCAAGGGATGACACCATGATGTAACCCTGTGCTCCTTCCCATCAGAAATGACAGTAGCTGCTCAAGCATCCAGGAAAAGAGGAATTTACTGTGCAGCCAGACATACCTATGTACCCACAGGGCTTGCAAATAGGACTGTGGCCTGCCAATCTGGGAGCCTGCTAACCATACCCAGCTAGCCCCAGACACCAAAGCCAATACTCAATGTCAGTCTCTGGCCTCAGTTTCTTCATCTGCACAATGAAAAGACTGCATTCATCTCCCAGCGAATGTCCTAGAAGTTCCAAGGAGCATTGTCTTACTGATACGGTGACTGCCAACTCTCTGGGGAAACAGTGTCCCTACCTAAGGACTCTTTGAGAACCAATACCAAGTTACAAGAATTCAATTCACAAAAAAAAAAAAAAAAGAATTCAATTCACTTCCTCTGGAAGAATGTTTTCATTTTTCTTTCCCCAAATGGGCCAGCCCAACTCTACCATGACTGAAGCAAGTCAAATAGCTTAATAATGAGCTCCAGGGCTCCTGGGAGCAGAGCCCCCCTTCCTTTCACAGACAGCAGCATCCCTCTCTTGGGGAGCTGGCCGAGGTCTGGTTCACTTCCCTTTGTTGGCTCATAGCACACATCTGGGTCATTCTCTTCCTTTGCGTGATCTAGTTCTAGATCGGAAGCTAGAGAGAGCTTCTCCTTTGGCTGGCTGGTCAGGGAAGGCAGAGTCTGTTCAAATTCTTAAGCTATCTACAAAATGACATCTCTTCTTCCCCACACACTTCTCTCCTTCAGCCAACCTACCTCTCTGGAATGGTCCAAGAAAGAAAAGCAGCAAAGGCCCCTCTGTCTGGCAGATCAGAGATGCTTTGGAATCAATGAGCACCATTCCGCCCCTGCCTGACTCTGAGCTCCTTATCTGTCTGGGGGGAAAAAAAAGAAAGAAAGAAAGAAAGAATGAATGAATGAACGAATGACATTTTTAAAAGAGAAAGTTTCACAAACCTTCTAAGCATTCCCTCACAGGGTTTTAGCTTGAAAGCAATTGTTTCACCTAGACTCCTATTTTGCAAACCAATCACATTCTGCTTGATGGGCCTTTCCCACCACCTGTGTCAATGCCACCCCCAGCCTCTTTGATGGCACTGAAGCAAACCATCGGAGCATTTCCAGGACCTGAAGCAAGATCATAAGATGACTTACATCATTTTTAGAGTTATTCATTGGTTTTGTTTGGTTTCTGAAAGCAAAGCAAATGATCTGTGTCAAGCCTGGGTTCAAGTTCCATTCAGTGGATGCAAAAAGCAGATTCCTGCACTTGAGGTCCCTACTCAAGTACTAAATTGTATCATACAGGGACACTCATCCCTGCTTGCTGGAGATGAAAAGGATGGGTGTGTGGGGAGAGGCCTGTCCACTCACTGCATTGGTGGTGTTTCTCTCCCCCGCTGCCAGCCACTCCTGCAAATAATCTGACCCCAGAGACAGGAAGACACCTGAGCTCCGGAAGCCCAGCCGGCTGGATTCTAAGAGCAGGACTTGCCAATTTCTCCAACCCAGAGCTAAGGCCACAGCTACCTCCACAGCAGGGAGACTCCTGCCTGGAACCCACTGGGCAAGGCTAGGGAGGCTTGAGGAGCAGGAAACTTAAATCATTTGCTTCTCCACAGCAAAAAGCCCATGCTGGGAAGCCATTGGAAAAGGTGTCCATTCCAAGGATCCACTTCCAGAACCAAGCTAGAATTCTCACTGCTGAGAGCCTAATCCCTGGAAGGACACCCCATGGAGCCTGCTGCAGGAGCCCAGGAACAGGACCCTGGATGGTCTCTTCATTGGGCATCCAGGGGAGGATAGCCAGGACTTCCTAAGAGAAATCAGAGGTCAGCGCCAGGGGCTAAGGAAGAAATAACTTCCATCACTGACCAAGGAGTTAAGAGGACAAACCCCAGCAATTCAGTCACAGGGAAATAAGACATGGTTATAGAGAAAGCACTTGCAAAAGGAGGAAAGACAAAGCAGAATGCACGATGGAGATGGAGCAGAGGGAAGGAAGAGTTAGGGAAGGCAAGAAGCAATTCGTCCTCAGGAATTCAGGTCAGGAAACAGGGAGCTGGAGCAGAATTCACCAGAGGGCGGCCAAGGAGGAGGCTCTTCCCGGAGGAAGGTGCGTCTTCTGCTCCGGCCCTCACGCTGCCCAGGACCTCAGGATCTGGGTCGGCCGCCCTCTAGCCCTCTGGGTTCAAGGGCAAAGCTTGGGAAGCAATGCCAGGAATGGGCACAGCGCAGGATGCTCCGTCCCGAATCGGGGACAGGGGGAGGGGAGGATGCGCACGGCAACTGCTGGGTCCCTGACAAGTAAACAGCTTGCTCTGAACAGGCGCGTCCACGTCCAGAGCCCGGCTGAGGGCCCTGCTCATCCCATCAAGGGCGGCAGCGGGACACCCTGGATCCCCGCCCCCCCGAGGCACAAAAGGGATGCATGGAGAGCGGGAGAGCAGGAGAGCACGAACCAGCCCACACCCGAGCATCACGACGCGAGCGCGACCCCCTGACTCGGCCTCCCCAGCCGGGTCCGGTCCGCCCCGACACGCGCGCGCCTCCCCCAGCCCCCACGTCCCTGGACCCCGACCGCCCCGGGCGGACAAAGCCCTGCGCCGGGCGGGGCGGGGCGTGCGCAGGGGGGCACTGGGACCCCGCAGACGCCCGCACAGGTGGGCTCCGTACCGGGTCGGTGCCGGGGGCGGGGCCCGATCTCCCTGGAGACGGTTGCCCAGGGGACGCGGCGGGCGGGTCCCGGAGCTACGCGAGCCTCCCGGCGGCGGCGCCGAGCCCGCGGGGGCCTGAGGGCAGGCCCGCGGCGCGGAGCCGGCGAGCCGGGCAGCGGCGGAGGGGCGCGGCCCGGGGCGGGGCCCGGACAGCAGGCCGGCGCGGGCGGGGCCGGGGGCGGGGCCGGGGGCGGGGCCGGGCCGCCGGGCGGGGGCGGGGGCGGGGCCAGGGCCCGCCGCGCCGCGCCGCGGGCACCGTCGGCAAATTCCCGCGGCCCCAGCCAGGCGGAGTGTCTGAGCGCCGGCGGCCGCAGCTGCAGATGCTTCCCGACCCCCGCTGCTCAGCCCCGGGCAGGTGGAGCGTGCGCCCGGAGCCGGGAGCCCCCCAGCCGCCGCGGGACCCCGGGCAGCGCGCGCACGCTGGCCCTGGGCCCCCTCCCGCCTCGTGACTGGAGGATACAAAGTAGTGTTTGCACAGGGAGTGAGGGCTGGGGGTCCCCCAAACCGCTCTCCCCTCCCGGGTTCCCGGGGAGTCACCAGAACCGCCAGGGCACTGGACCCCCGACGCTGGTCCGGAGCCGGGGTCACCCTCGGAACTGGCCATCCGGGCTCTGAGCTCCCATCCAGTGTGCGGGCCGTTCCCCAGCCGCTGGGCCTTCCTTTCCATCGGGGTTCCCCGCACGGGTCGGATTCAGAAGGTAAATGGGTTTGCCGGGGGCCTTCGCTATACCTCCATTCATTACAACGAACTCCCGGCGCGCTGGCGGGCGCTGGTGCAGTAAGGCAGGGACCCTCTGCCCCGCACCGCACACAGCGCTCCAGGCAATCCAAGCATCCGCCTGCGAGGTGCCTGCGAGGTGCGTGCTGTTTGCCCTCGGGGTGTCAGTGCGAACCCTGAAGCCCCGAGGGCAAGCAGCTGACCCCTCGCATGCACCCAGGGCCGGGCGCAGAGCTAGCCTCGGAACCGCCGTGGTTTGGTGCAGAACTGCTAGGCTTCTTGCCCTGCCGAGTCCCGTGCGGTGGCCCTCAGAATGTCCCTTGGGGTCCATAGCCCTAGACCTAAAGCTTTGCCACCGTGGAACGCAAGGGAAGGAGGGAGTGTGGGTTCAGAATCCACCCCCTCCCCGGGTGTCCCAGCGGGTGCGGCGGGCGTAGGGATGAGGAAAGTGGTTTGAGGACCACTCTGGTGGTCGTCTCGGCCTGCATCGAGGGTCCAGGTGAGGTGCCTCCCGCAGGGCCCGTCCATTCCGCCCCAGCGTTGCCCGGTGCAGGCGGGGAGGAAAAGGACACAAACAGCTTTAAGCTCCTGGACTCTTGAAGAAGCCTGGGATGACAGGACCCCGCCGCTGCGTTGTGGGGTCGTGTCTCCGCCCCCAGCACCTGGCGACCCTGTCAGGGCTGTGGTCAGCATCCCTGGCATCTCAGGGTAGGAGGGGGCACCCCTCCCCATCGCAGCCCCGTTTGTCACAGACATTCACACAAAGCAAACACTCCCATACACATTCACACACACACACACACACTCAGGCACAATTACGTAAGCTGACACACGTCAAGTCACACACTCCCTCACATGCACTCAGACACAGATCAATGGCACACACGGATGCACTTTCACCAAGACACACCCACACACACACAATTACATGAGCTGACACACGCTGACAGACACCGAGATCAAACACACACCCATCACGCACATTCACACACCAAGCCTTGCTCTGCCACCTACTCGGTGCAGCGTGGCTGTCCACTTGGCAGGTGACATGGGCCTGCGCTGGAGGACCCTGGGCCACTGGATACGGACCGCCCAGCGTGCCACCCGTTCCCCTCCAGGGCTGCACCCGCTGGCTTCTTCTACTTTGCTCTTCACTCCTCCCCCCAGTCTGGGAAGGGGATCCGTGAGGCAGAAGACAGTCTGAAGGAGGTCTGGGTGGTGGAGGACTGGCCTCCAGCTGGGCGGTCCTTGACCCACAGGCAAGGAATGTGGGGTGCGGGGGTGGTGTGGGGTGGGGTGGAGGTGTAGTATGAGGATGAGAAATAAGCTGCCAGGAGTCACGGCCTGACCTTGGATAGGTGGACTGAGCTGGGAGTTTTGACAGCCATCCTGGCTTGGGGTCAGTATCCCCAACAACCCCCAACTGGAGAAGGATAACGACTCCACACTGCCGATCCCATCCCCATCTCCCCATCGGGGAGAGATTCTCCATGGGCAGACAGGCTCCTGGGTTCCACTCCACCATCCACACAGTGGGCGCCCTTCTCCTTAGGGGCCCAGTCCTACAGACTTGCCTTCCTTTCCGGCATGAAAGTCAAGTGCAAAGACAAGGTCCTTATCAGCAGGGGAACCCAATGACATGGCTTGGGGTCCAAACTGGGGGTGTCAGGTACCATCTTCTCTGGAGCCCAGAGGAAAAGCCAGCATTCTTCAAAATGGCAGAAGCCACAAAAAGTCATCCTGCCTGTATTACAACCATGTACTGGAACCACACTAACAAATCCAGAAAGACACATAATGTAATAATTTGGGAGAGAATTAAGTGAATTAATACAGGTGAGTGGAAAGCCTCTAGAACAGTGTCGGGTGTGTACAGTAATTGCTCAAAAAGCGTTTGCTCTCACTGATGGGAAACATAAAGAGGTGGAGTGCTGTGCTCCACGATCAATTGGTGGCAGAGAGGAAAGGAATACCAAAGTGTCCAATTCCTGCCTCATTCAGGGCTCAGGAATGTTAAATCCTTTCTGAAATACAGATGAGGGCATAAATAAATTTGTTTAGTGACTAAATAAGTTTCACCAATCTTAGGAAATCAGAGTAAATAGAGAAATTAGATTCCCGCCCTTCTACTTGCTACAGCTAAAAGACTGGATCCTCTTTATAAGTTCCCAAGCACGAGGCAGGAAACCAGAGGAGCCTCTGCTCCCACGCCTGAGAACCCTTGCTTCAATCACCAAGCTCCAGAAGAGGGAAGCCTATCTGCTCCATTAGTCACCCGCCCCCCCCCCACTTCTCTCATGACACTTCCAGGTAACCTCACTGTGAGGAAATGTCAACTTCTCCCAGCTGCCCACCAAAATCCCAAACACCAGCCTTCCACATTTGGCACTCTGCCTGTAGGGGTTTATCACCTCCACCCATGCCACTTTGGGATACTGAATATCTTGAATTAAAGGTATTTGAGAAACAGCAGTGCAAGAAGGACACTGAACCTCCTTTGTCCTCCTGAAAACAGGGGATAAATCTTGCTTGTGAAAAGTACCCCTCCCTGTAGGGAGCAGGGTGGGGGGGTTGGGAGGGTAGAAGGCAGGCTTCTCACCAGAGACAGGAGATTTAGGGCCAAGAAGACCATATAAATACCATTTTACTGGTGAATGCCATTCACCATTTTACTGCCCAAAGCCCGAACCCCTTTGTCTTGTCAATCTTTCATGAATTAATTGTTTGTCTAAAAAGTATAAAGGTCAGGGATCCCTGGGTGGCACAGCGGTTTGGCGCCTGCCTTTGGCCCAGGGCGCGATCCTGGAGACCCGGGATCGAATCCCACATCGGGCTCCCGGTGCATGGAGCCTGCTTCTCCCTCTGCCTGTGTCTCTGCCTCTCTCTATCTCTCTGTGACTATCATAAATAAAATTAAAAAAAAAAAAATTTAAAAAAAAAAAAAAAAAAAAAAAAAAAGTAGGGGATCCCTGGGTGGTGCAGCGGTTTGGCGCCTGCCTTTGACCCAGGGCGCGATCCTGGAGACCCGGGATCGAATCCCACGTCTGGCTCCCGGTGCATGGAGCCTGCTTCTCCCTCTGCCTGTGTCTCTGCCTCTTTCTCTCTCTCTCTGTGTGACTATCATAAATAAAAAAATTATTTAAAAAAATAATAAATAAATAAATAAAATAAAAAATAAAAAAAAAAAAAGTATAAAGGTCAGACCCCTGGGTAGCTCAGTGGTTGAGTATCTGCTTTCAGCTCAGGGTGTGATCCCGGGGTCCTGGGATCGAGTCCCCTGAGTAGCCTGCTTCTCCCTCTGCCTGTGTCTCTGCCTCTCTCTGTGTGTCTCTCATGAATAAAGTCTTTTTAAAAATAAAATGTATAAAGTTTCCTGCTCTAGTGACTTCTTTGAATCTCGCATTTTTGTGGGGCTCCCCTACTTTAGTGATTAAGTTTGTTTTTCTCACGATAATCTGTCTTTTTATCATGGGGTGGAGGGTTCTGAGCCAAGAATCTAGAAGGATAGAGGGGAATTTATTCTCCTGCCCTACAGCATTTTTAAGTGTGATCAGAGAAGATGCAGAGTAGAGTCGAGAACAGGAATGCTCCAGTCAGTAAAAATAAGATGCAACTAACAAGAAAAAAGGAAAAAAACCCAGCTAAATGTTTTTAATTCTTTTAGGGAAAACAGGAAGACTCTGGAAAATAATCCTCCTCAAAGGGGAGAGATAGCTTCCCCAGTTATTCATATAATCCCCCCATGGCTTTCTTCCCTTGATCTTTTTACTCTCCAGGCACACAGATGAGGGAGCCTAATTATAGGAGTGTCTGGCCCCTGTTCCCTGCCATCTTCACATATTTCCATTAATCTCTGAGACTCTCACCCCCAGTTAATTCAAAAAGTGGCTCATCTGTAGTTAAAAAGCAAAGTTAATTAGAATTCGGAGCTTTTTTCTTTTTTCCTTTAGCCAAGTCTCCAAGCTTAGACAAAAAGTCTGCCTTAATTGAGACTTTCTGAGTTTGTGACCTGGGGTGGACAGGGGAACAGCAGAGGAAAAAAAAAAAAATGATGCTCTTGTTCGCAATGCTCACTCTCCCAAGTGTATACCAAAAGCACTCCTGCTTGCAGGGACTCTCTCGCAGAAGGTAGGAGCAGGAGCCCTGGGGTTAGAGCTGGATTTGGAGGAGTTGCCTAACCACTCCAGAGCGGTTTCCTCATCTGTGAAAGTGGGTGCCGGCACCCCGTGCCCAGCTCGGCCAGCGAGGCAAATGGCAATGGGACAGCATCTGGAAGGGGGCTTCCAGCCAGGACCTTGCAGCGGAGCATCTGGCGACACACTGCATTCTGCAACCGTTTCCTGCAGTCTTAGGTCTGTCCAATTCCAGAATGTGATCCTCATGGGAGGACACCACGTCTTAGACTTCTTTATAGCTTTTATAGAAGAAAAGCTATCCCTTGTTTGTGGAAAAGATCAATTGCGAATCCGTCCTGGGAGAAATCGGAGTAAGGGGGTAAAGGGACCAACAGGGCGTTCATTGTGTGAGTCACACATCAAGGCTCACGGAAGATACCCTGGGGACTCGCGAAACTGATCTGCTAGCCGCTCTGTGGGAAGCTTCTAAGTGTATTTGAGCCTAAAACTGCTTCTCACAACAAATATCCCTACTACCTTAGGGTTTGAGGCTCAGTTTTTTAATGCATGATACATGCTCATTTTAACAAGACCTGATCTAAAAAAAAAAAAAAAAAAAAAAAAAAAAAAAAAAAGACCTGATCTGCCCCTCAAGACAGTCTCAAGGGCCATCGGGAAAGGTGTCTCCAGTGACTTCTGTGAGATGGTGCGACCCAGTGCCATGGTGGGGAGTGTCAGACCCACTGGGATGGCTCCTGAGGACTCATCTACTCAACATCCTTCTGGACAACATGAATGAAAGGAAATCCAAAAGCTGGCTCATCAATTTGATAGGAATGCAAACAGAATTCACAAATACCTGGAAAACTGTCTATAAAAAATTATCCTACGTGAAGTGGATAAATCTGGTGGCACCAAGTGCAATGTACATAATCACCCGCCGCAGGGGCGCCTGGTGACTCAGTCAGTTGAGTGGCTGCCTTCAGCTCAGGTCATAATCTCAGGGCCCTGGGATACAGCCCCACATTGGGCTCCCTGTTCAGCGGGGAGTCGGCTTCTCCTTCTCCCTCTCTCTCTCTACCTGCAGCTCCCCCTGCTTCTGCTCGCGTGCTCTCTCTCTCTCTCTCTCTCTCTCTCCTGTCAAATAAATAAATAAATAGGGCAGCCCAGGTGGCTCAGCGGCTTAGCGCCGCCTTCAGCCCAGGGCGTGATCTTGGAGAACAGGGATCGAGTCCCACGTCAGGCTCTCTGCATGGAGCCTGCTTCTCTCTGCCTGTGTCTCTGCCTCTGTGTGTGTGTGTGTGTGTGTGTGTCTGTGTGTCTTTCATGAATAAATAAATAAAATATTTTAAAAATAATAAATAAATAAATAAATAAATAAATAAAACCTTTTTAAAAATAATAATAATTACACGCTACATTCCCGGGTTACAGATACAGGGCAGGGAAAGGTAGAAGAGGCCCAAGTGGAGCATGGAACCCACAGAACTCACAGCTGACCCAAGGCTCATTCAGAGGCAGCCTGGGGGGCCTTTTATGAACAAGCGGGCTGGGAGCTGACTATTGTCAGAGCCATTGTCCACATGAAACCATACCCAGTTACTTGCTCCTCCTGGTATTCACCCCTCCTTGCAGCTCCCCACCACATTATAGCAGGTTGGGTCTGTGTGACCCAAAGAATCTAGCAGTGATGGCAGGTCACCTTCAAGATCTGGCTCACAGGGGGATCCCTGGGTGGCTCAGCAGTTTAGCACTGCCTTTGGCCCAGGGCGCGATCCTGGAGTCCTGGGATCGAGTCCCACGTCAGGCTCCAAGTATGGAGCCTGCTTCTCCTTCCTCCTGTGTCTCTGCCTCTCTCTCTCTCTCTCTCTCTCTCTCTCTATCATGAATAAGTAAATAAATAAATCTTAAAAAAAAAAAGAGAGATCTGGCTCACAGAAACTATGCAGCTTTAGTCTTCGGCTCCTTGTCTCTCTTCTCTCACTATGAGGTAAACCAGCTGCCATGTTGTAAGGCCACTCAAGCTGCCCCGTGAAGAAGCCCACATGGAGGGGGGTGCGCATGGAGATATCTGGCCATCAGCAGGACAGTCACGGAGATCTGCCAACAAACCAGCTCTAGACACCAGCAGCCCCAGCCGCTTCCAGATTCTGGACCCACAGAAACTGTGAGATGATAATTAGTGTTTGTTGTTTAAGCTGCTAAGTTTTGGGGTAATTTGTTACACGGCAGTAGATAACTAATACACCATCCATGGCTGCTGTGTTCCTTGCTGTGTGGCCAAGCACCTGCTTCCTACAACAGATGCCCCATCAATACTTGTGACAGAGTAATAGATTGGTATAAACCCCTCTACTGTAACTGTATGAGTCAGACGTGTTTCTAAAGAAAAGGCAACAGGCTGAGTGCAAGAAGCTGGCCACAAAAGACCACATCCTGTATGATTTCATTTACACAAAATGTCCAGAATAAGCAAGTCCATAGACATGGAAAGTAGATTCATGGTTGCCTAGGGCTGGGAAGGCTGAGAAGTGGAGAGGGAGGGCTAATGGGTATGATGTTTCTTATTAGAATGATGAAAATGTTCTAAAATCCATTCCGGTGAAAGTGGTACAACTCTGTGAATAATGAAAACCATGGAATTGTGTACATTAAGTGATATAGAAAGCTTGTTTTAGGGATCCCTGGGTGGCGCAGCAGTTTGGCGCCTGCCTTTGGCCTAGGGCGTGATCCTGGAGACCCGGGATCAAATCCCACATCAGGCTCCCTGCGTGGAGCCTGCTTCTCCCTCTGCCTGTGTCTCTGCCTCTCTCTCTCTCTGTGTGTGTGTGTGACTATCATAAATAAATAAAAATTAAAAAAAAAAAGAAAGAAAGCTTGTTTTATTTACTTATTTTTATTTTTAAGATTTTATTTATTTATTCATGAGAGACACAGAGAGAGAGGCAGAGACATAGAGGGAGAAGCAAGCTCCTCACAGGGAGCCCGATGCAGGACTCAATCCCCAGACCCAGGATCACATCCTGAGGTGAAAGCAGATGCTCAACCACTGAGCCACCCATGTGTCCCAAAAGCTTGTTTTATTAAAAAAGGAGGAGGAGGGGCTCAGGCAAGGTCTCAAGTAGGGAGTGATACCTAGGGATGCCCACCATTGACAAGGCTGAGGAAAGGAAGTGGAGGGGTCTCCCCATGCTTGGGGCAGAGACCATGGTGCGAAGGTCACAGGATATAGCTAGCTAATCAATGCCTCGGGTGCCATAGTATGGGATGCTCGGGGCCAGCCACACAAACCACTGCCCCCGACTTGGCAAAAGGAGGTTTGCCTGCTAATCTGGAAGACCCTGCTTGGTCTCGAGCTGCCTGGGGCCCAACATGCCGAGCCTGGACATGGTCCTGACTTCCCATCCTCCGTAAATGACACCACCCACCCATGACGTATGCCCACCTCTCCTAGGCCCTTCCACCTGCCCCAGCCAAGGCTCTTCAACACAGAAGGGAGGGCCACAAAGCCACAGGTTACAAGTGTCCCAAAGGTCAGCTGGCTCCATAAATGAGCTGACCTTACAAGAGAGGATCACCAAATGATCCAGGTAAGTCAGTCCTTGCTGAAAGCACCCCCAAAAGGAGCAGTGAATTTAAGACAAAAGAAAAGATTTAGGGGCAGCCCCGGTGGCCCAGCGGTTTAGCGCTGCAGCCCAGGGAGTGATCCTGGAGACTCGGGATTAAGTCCCGCATCGAGCTCCCTGCGTGGTGCCTGCTTCTCCCTCTGCCTGTGTCTCTGCCTCTCTCTCTCTAGCTGTGTCTCTATGAATAAATAAATAAAATCTTTAAAAAAAAAGAAAAGATTTAAACAGCACAGAGCAGGGGATCCCTGGGTGGCTCGGCGGTTTAGCGCCTGCCTTTGGCCCAGGGGATGATCCTGGAGTCCCCGGATCGAGTCCCACTTCGGGCTCCCTGCATGGAGCCTGCTTCTCCCTCTGCCTGTGTCTCTGCCTCTCT
The DNA here is from genome assembly GCF_018345385.1 of Vulpes lagopus. NCBI lineage: Eukaryota > Metazoa > Chordata > Mammalia > Carnivora > Canidae > Vulpes > Vulpes lagopus. Next base: position 89,403,987 of record NC_054833.1, on the reverse strand, counting down.
CTCTCAGTCTGTGTCTCTCATGAATAAATAAATAAAATCGTTTAAAATAAATAAATAATTTAAAAGACCCCCAAATAGTTAATATTTTTCAAAACTGCAAATTCTACTTCTCTCTTCTGTCCTGACCCCCTAAGCTAATTACACACACACACACACACACACACACACACATGGGGGAGGGCAGTGGAGATGGGTCCCCTTCTCAATAGTCTCAGCTAGAGGGATCCCTGGGTGGCACAGTGGTTTGACGCCTGCCTTTGGCCCAGGGCGCAATCCTGGAGACCCGGGATCGAATCCCACATCGGGTTCCCGGTGCATGGAGCCTGCTTTTCCCTCTGCCTGTGTCTCTGCCTCTCTCTCTCTCTCTCTGTGACTATCATAAATAAATAAAAATTTTTAAAAAGTCTCAGCTAGGGATTCCTGGGTGGCTTAGCAGTTGGGCACCTGCCTTTGGCCCAGGGCATGTTCCTGCAGTCCTGGGATCGAGTCCCACATTGGGCTCCCTGCATGGAGCCTGCTTCTCCCTCTGCCTCTATCTCTGCCTCTCTCTCAGTGTGTGTGTCTCTCATGAATAAATAAATAAAATCTTAAAAAAAAAAAAAAAAAGAGTCTCAGCTAAGTGGTGGTTTGCCCCATTCTCCTGGGTCTGGCTCTGCAGCTGGCTGCCTACCCAGGCACTCAACACTCCACTTCCCCATCGGCCATGGGCTTACATGGCCTCCTCCCCTCCTGTTCTCATGAGACCCCAGATCCGCACACAACTTGTAAGTGTTGGAGACAACACACAGTGCCCTGAACACCTTCCACCACCCGTCATCTGGTCGCTCTCTTCCTAGCAAGTGCCCTCGTGTCACCTCCTTCCCCTCCTTCCTGTGCCAGAGCAGGTCTCCGGGCCACTTCTGCCCCTGGGAGCTCTGGGGCTAAGCTCAGACTCTGCCCAGAACAACAGCTATGCATGGCTCATGAGACAGCAGCACCGATCCCTGGGCACCTGCCATCAGCCGGCAAAGTCTAGGTGCTTCGTGTCTCTTTGCTCATTCATTCACCACGCCAAGCCCCTAGGGCAGGCCTTCTGTTTGTAAAGGAGGAGAGTGGGACGCGGGGCAGGACCACTGACTGAGAAAGGCAGACTAGAACCCAGGCTGACTCCAGGGGCTGCTCTCTTTGCCCCGAACGTCACCCCTCCTGGGTCTGTGCAAAGGAACTGGATCTGGGCCCCTGGCTGAAGAGACACCAGAGTCCTGCTGCCCTGATTCAGTCACCCAGCAACTTGAGGGCTCTCAGACGGACTTCCCGGAAAAGGTTCACGAGTTGGGCAAGGAGGGGATGAGATTTCAAACGCCAGGCCCTGCTTCCTGGGGACAGAGGCAGGGAATGGGCAGGCGGGGCTGGGGTTGGGTACCAAAGCCTCAGCCTCCTGGCCTGTCTGTAGGGGACCAGAGCCCACGGTCCCAGCTCTACCAGAGGTGCAGAACCTGCAAGGACAGGGAAGGCGGGATGCCTGGGTGGCTCAGTGGTTGAGAGTGTGCCTTCGGCTCAGGGTGTGGTCCTGGTCCCAGGATCGAGTCCCGCGTCGCATCGGGCTCCCCACAGGCAGCCTGCCTCTCCCTCTGCCTAGGTCTCTGCCTCTCTCTGTGTCTCTCATGAATCAATAAATAAAAGATTTTTTTAAAAAATTATCAGACAAAGAAATAGCACGGTTAACAAAGGCGGTGACGAGCTGGCTGATGGGGAAGCTCCAAAGGAGGAGCGCTTGCTGATTGGATCCACAGAAAAGGAAACTGATCCCGATGCCTCCCTTCTAGGGCTGGTGGTGCCTGTTCTCAGTGCGAGGGCCTCTGAATTTCAGCCGGGAGTTCTGACCCGCCTCTGGCCCCTGCCCTGTAGTCCTTCCCATCCCTCCAGCTTACCCGACCTCTCCCAGCAGAATCTGGAGCGAATTGTGCTCTCCATCCCCTCTGGAATACATCCTGGCTGATGGCCTCAGCGTGATGAGCCTGGGGGCCAGCAGGCTTCTCCTCAGGGCACTGACACGCCTGGTCCCAGTCCTTGGCCGCTAATAAGAATTGGCTGTGCTTGTACCCACATAAGCTCATGCTAGTTGCTCACCTTAGTGATCACACAGTGTAGAAGAGATGAAATATGGGTGTGTAAGAAAAGAGCTGTTTCCATGACAACAAAGCACAATGCTTTAGAAACCCAATAAAGAAGAGCCACTAACACAAACTTTCATTGCAGTGGAATGGCCAAGGCTTGAAAAAGTCTGGGGAGAAAGAGCAAAGTTTGACGGGCCCATTCCCTGCAGGAGACCTTCTGCAAAAATGACCAGCCTACTCAGGCTGAAGCCCTTGGCCTTGCATCCAGGCCAAGGACCAGCATCTGGTCAGTGGATCAACATATATGTATGCATTTTAGGTTAAAATGTGTGGGTTTGAGGGATAGCATTTTATTTTATTCTTTAAATTTATTTTTTGAGGTAGACTCGGGGCCCAACATGGGGCTGCAACTCATGACCCTGAGATGAAGACTTGAGCTGAGATTGAGTTGGAGGCTTACCTGACTGAGCCACCCAGGAGCCCCTGGATTTGAGGGGTAGCATTTTAATACTCTCTACACAAACCAGAGTTTCAGTGACTCAACCAACAAATCACTGAGGGAACAAAGGGTTCCTATTAAACTATGCATTTCTTGTCATGTTTGCAGCTAATCATCCTTCACACTGTTTTGCCCCAATCCACACTTTCAAACTACAGTGGGAGATGCTGTCCTAAGAGTAGCAGAAGCCACAGAAAAAATACAAACATCTTCCGAGAGTATCCATCTGACTCAATGTTTAGGGGGAAATATGCCTCATAGTAAAATAAACACGAGCTTATCATGGAATAGAATGTAAAATTAACATTAGTGTTAAAAATAAAACTGGAAGCTTCAAAGTGAGGTCACGGCTGGAGCGGGCTGCTGTGGCCAGGATTGCACATCCCAATCCCCAGCAGGAGACACGCGGTCCATGAGGGTCAAGGTTGCCGCCAGCTGCCAACCGCTCCCCTAGCCACTTTCCCACAAACCCACAGCACAAGGGCTCCTGGCACGGCTGCCTCCAGGGCAGCTCGCCTACTTGGTAGCCCGACTCACGGCTGCCACTCACAAATGACAGGTGTCTGACCCAATGTGTCCACTGCCACAGCCAAGGTCACCAGATGGCAGGCCTCACTGGCAAGCGGCTCTTACCTGCCAGGCCAGGCCAGGTGGGCTAGCCCAGGGGCTGGTCCTGCCACCCACCTCCCTGCACTTCCTGCAGGGCAGAAGGAAGGAAAGGCCCAGAGAGATCTCACCCCCTCATTCCTTTGCTCTTGTTCCTCAGGTTCCTTTAGATGCTGAAGGGTTAGAAAAAGCTGGGAAAAACAAAGCTTTAGGACTTGACACATCTAAGAAGAGCAGATAACAAAGGACTTGTCCTTGATAACAAAGGACAAAGCCATTCTGACCTTTACCTATAAAATGGTAGCATTTATTGCCACCTGCTCTGTGCCTTCCACACGGGTCAGTCCCGGAAGGGTCAAGTAAGATGATGAGTGGAGAGACAATCTGTGACAGAGAACCTGTCACTCAAAATCCATTCGCTCCCACAACGTGGGCTACAAGGAATCATTCATCCAATGGCAAAAGTAGCCATTTTTGGAGAGCCTGTTACTTGCGACAGGTCTTTCCTTATTTCTTTTTTTTTTTTTAAGATTTATTTATTTATTTATTTATGATAGACATAGAGAGAGAGAGAGAGGCAGAGACACAGGAGGAGGGAGAAACAGGCTCCATGCCGGGAGCCCGACGTGGGACTCGATCCCGGGACCCCAGGATTGCACATTGGGCCAAAGGCAGGCGCCAAACCGCTGAGCCACCCAGGGATCCCCCGGTGTTTCCTTATTTCTAATCCTCGTGATAATCCAGGAAAAGAAGTACTTGTTCCCGGTTTTCAGAAAAAAACTTGGAGACTCAGAGAGGGAAAGGCATCGTGTGTCAACCATCAGAGACAAGACCTGAACTTTCATCTCATTCTAAAGTTCCGGCTTTTTTTTTTAAGATTTTTATTTATTTATTCATGAGATAGATAGATAGATAGATAGATAGATAGATAGATAGATATATGATAGGCAGAGACGCAGGCAGAGGGAGAAGCAGGCTCCATGCAGGAAGTCCGATGTGGGACTCGATCCCAGGTCTCCAGGATCAGGCCCTGGGCTGAAGGCAGCAGCGCCAAACTGCTAAGCCACCCGGATGCCCACTTTTTTTTTTCTTTTTAAGATTTTATTTAATCATGGATACCTGGGTGTCTCAGCGGTTAAGCATATCTGTCTTAGGCTCAGGGCGTGATCCTGGAGTACCAGTATCGAGTCCCACATCAGGCTCCCTGAATGGAACCTGCTTCTCCCTCTGCCTGTGTCTCTGCCTCTCTTCTCTGGGTCTCTTATGAATAAATAAATAAATAAATAAATAAATAAATAAATAAATAAATAAAATATATTTTTTAAATATTTCATTTTTTCATTTGAGAGAGAGAGAGAGAGCACGAGAAGGAGGAGAGGGAGGAGGGACAAGCAGACTCCCCACTGAGCAGGGATCTCCAAGTGGGACTCAATCCCAGGACCCTGGGATCATGACTTGAGCTAAAGGCAGATGCTTCACCATCTGAGCTACCCAGGTGCCCCAAAGTTCTGGCTTCTGACACTAACATTCAGCTTCCTTTCAGCCCATTCTTGAAACGCTGTGCCTTGCGCCATGCTTCTCACTGGAAATATGAAGCCACACACGTCTTGAGAAACTACCACATTTTCAATGTGCTGCTGCATTTAATTTTAAAAAAGCCCACAATTCGTCACTGCTTTCCAACTGACAGCAGATGGACTATGTTACTCAAAAATTCACCACACCACACAACAGGAAGCAAACATTCGGGTCCCGGGCCCAGGAACCACCAGAAGCAGGAGGCATGGTCTTGCTCGTCCTTTCATTGGCTCTGAACATAGAGACAGATGACAGGGAATGTTGGGGTTTTCTATGTTTTCCCCCAAAAGAAACTTCTTGAGAAGAAGTTGAGAGTCAGATCCCAGTTTCATTAACCGCCCCCCAGACCTGGGTCGGCAGCAGCAGAGAATGCACACAGTAGGCATGCACAAGCATGCACAAGCATGCACAAGCGTGTACAAGTGCTGTGTGTTCCACCGACATCCCCCTCCCCCGGGGCTGCCCAACGTCTCCCGGAGAGGGAAGTGCCTCCCACCCTCCTCCAAGGGGCTGTAAAAGCTGGCTTTGTGGGCAGCGACCCATGCTGGCACCAAAGCCCAGAGGTCCCGCCCTTGAAATGCCTGCCTCAGTTTCCCAAACTGTTTGAAGGAGCATCTGGATATCAGTAGTGGAACAGCCACCAGTATGAACTCTGGACTCAATCAGGGTGGCTTTATCTGCCATCTGCGAGCTATGGAGGCCGCAGGACTGTAGGAAACAGGGTCCTGGAGAAACAGCCCTGTTGGGCCCTCGGGATTCTGGGCACCCCGTCGAAGCTCTTCTCATCTCCCAGGGAGGTAAAGCATCCCCTGGCATCTGCTTGCCTCGGAGAGGCTCATGCCCAAATCCAGCCAGACAGTCAAGGACGCTGCCCACTTCACCAGAAGGCGGCTATCAGCTCCCTCCTAGGACCGTCTGTGTTTATAGCAGGAAACTGATCCCTGTGCTTAACCTAAATCCCTTCAGCATAAGTGTGTACTGTCTCCCCTAGATGAAACAAGATGAATCTTGATGGCGAATGGAGACTTGTTAACTTAAATTAGAATAACAGTAAGAACAATAACAGCTAATATTTCCTGGCTGCCAACTATGTGCTAGCTAATGTTCATCATCTAATTTAATCTTTTTTTTTTTTTAAGATTTTATTTATTTATGAGAGACACAGAGACATAGGCAGAGGGAGAGGCAGGCTCCATGCAGGGAGCCCGACGTGGGACCCGGGTCTCCAGGATCACTCCCCCAGCTGCAGGAGGCGCTAAACCGCTGTACCACCAGGGCTGCCCTCTCATTTAATCTTTGACACAATCCTATGAATAGGTTGCATTGCTTCATTTTACAGAAGAGGAAACCAAGGATCAGAGAAGGTAAGTACTCTAGTCAAGGTCACACAGCTGGCAAATGGGGAAGCTAAGGTTTTTGATTTGAATCCATCTGATTCCAGAGTTCAGGAGTTTAAATGCTATATTACACTGCAGCAAACCCCATGTTATACACACGGCCAGAGCCAAAAAAGGAAGCTGTTTAACCTTATTAGCAATAAGAGAAACACGTTTCAGATGATTACCTTTGGGGCCTATGAGTAAAACATGTTTTCCCAATATTATTCAATATTAGTGAGCATGTGGGGAAACTATTATGTATCATCGGGATTAATTGGTCCAGTCTTTCTTGGTAAACCATTTAGCAGGAAGAGCCATCAAAATATTCAATTTCTTTAATGCAATAATTCTTTTCTTTTTCAAAGATTTATTTATTTAGGGGCACCTGGGTGGCTCAGCAGTTGAGAATCTGCCTTTGGCTCAGGGGTTGATCCCAGAGTCCTGGGATTGAGTCCCACATCGGGCTCCTCACAAGGGGCCTGCTTATCTCTCTGCCTCTATGTGTCTCTCATGAATAAATAAATAAAATCTTTTTTAAAAAGATCTTTTTTTATTTATTTGAGAGAGAAAGAGCTTGCACACAAGTGGGAGGGGCAGAGGGAAGGGGAGAGAGAATCTCAAGCAGACTCCATGCTGAGCGTGGAGCCTGACATGGGGCTCAGTCCCATGACACTGAGATCATGACCTGAAGCAAAACCAAGAGTTGGATGTTTAACCAACGGAACCACCCAGGTGCCCTGATATAATAACTCTCAAATATGAGAAAATGTCAATGACAGTATTTTGAGTCTCATGTGCCCGTGTGTGTATGTGTTTACACACAGCAACATAAATGTCCCACAATGGAGGATGCTTGGTATAACGATGGTGTTCCTTTGACACTTACAATGCCACTGAGAAGGATGGCTAGGTTGTGAAGCAAAGAGGAAACATGCCAATGAGCCAACATTAAGTGAATAAAGCAAACTACAGAAGCCCAGCCTTGCTCCTCAAACAATTAAGCATAGGAATACCAACCATATGATCCAGCAATTCCACTTCTGGGTATGCATCCAAAATAATTCAAAGTAAGAACCTGAACAAATATTTGTATACCTGTGTTCACAGCAGTATCATTCCTAATAGCCAAAAGACAGAAGCAATCCAAGTGTCCATGGACAGATGAGTGGATAGACAAAACGTGGCATATACACACCATGGAACGTTATTCAGTCTTAAAAAGGAAGCCTGTTTTGACATGTGCCACAACAGGGATGAACCTTTGAGGATGTTATGCAAAGTGAAATAAGCCAGTCACAAAAGGACAAACGTTGTATGATTCCACTAATAAGGTACAGATAGCAGTCAGATTCATAGAGACGGAAAATAGAATGGTGGTTGCCAGATGGTGGGGGTAGAGGGAAAAATTGCTTAATGGGGACGGAGTTTCAATTTTGCAAGATGAAAAAGTTCTGGAGATGGCAGTGCTGGTTGCACAACAGTGTGAATGTGTTAAATGCCACAGAACTGTATATGATCAAGATGGTAAATTTTTTCATGAATATTTTACAACTGAAACACAAAAATTAATATAAAAACCCCCACATGCTTACTAGGTACAACTATGTCAAATGTGTACCCCCCCAAAGTGGGAAAGATACTCAAATTGGGAGTGGCTGTGTTGGGATAATGGGATAATGATACTTACGGATCACCCACTATCCACCAGCTCCTTTTTTTTTTTTATAAAGATTTTATTTATTTATTCATGAGAGACACACAGAGAGAGGCAGAGATACAGGCAGAGGGAGAAGCAGGTCCTTTGCGGGGAGGTCGATGTGAGACTCGACCACAAGACCCGGGAATCAGGACCTGAGCGGAAGGCAGACGCTCAACCACTGAGCCACCCGGGTGCCCCTGCACCAGCTCCTTTATAGGCATTGCATGTTTTGCCATGTGGCTGTGTGTGTGGCACTAAACATGTGACAACATATGAAATCTTACAGGATGATGGTATTACTCTACCAATGCTATAGTTGGGGATTCTGAGACTCAGGAGGGTTATGTGATTTGCCAGAGGGCACTCAGCAGATAAAAAGAGGTTGAGGGCAGCCGAGGTCGCTCAGTGGTTTAGCGCCGCCTTCAGCCCAGAGCGTGATCCTGGAGACCAGGGATCGAATCCCAGTCGGGCTCCCTGCATGGAGCCTGCTTCTCCCTCTGCCTGTGTCTCTGCCTCTCTCTCTCTGTGTGTGTGTCTCTAATGAATAAATAAATAAAATCTTAAGAAAAAGAAAAAAGAAAGAAAACCCAGTCCAAAGACAGGACTTCTTCCCTGCAACACTCCCACCACCACCTCCGTACCCCACCCCACCACACTTAAGTGACTTTTCAAAGTTGCAATAACAGGGCTATGACCTTGCTTCCCTGTTGATAAGAAAATACTTCTCCCAGATTTCACAACCAAAGCAAAGCATAGCAATGCACACATACCCCCTCCAGCCTGGGGGGGAGGGGGGAGGGGGAGGGGTGGCAGGAGAGGGGCCCCACCCTCCAAAGAGCCCTGGAGCACTCCTTAATTGCACCCTCCTGTCCCGGGAGCTCCTGATCCGTCTCAGCACCCATCCCACAGCCAGGGCCCCTTGGGTGGCCAGGCAGAAGCAGCAATAAAACTGAGCCCTGCTCCCACCTCTAGAGGAGGCGGCGAGCGGCTCAACAGAGGAAACTCCAAAATGAGAGGTGCTCTGTGGCCCCAGACAGAGGGTGGGGGGAGCCCTGGCTGGGAGGGACCCTGAGCAGAGTTCTTGAAGAGAAGAGGAAAGATCAGGAGGGAGACTGGAGGACTGCCAGGAGGCGGAGGCATTTCTGCAGGTGCAGAACTTAGTCTGCAGGTAGCCTCTTCCAGCTTGGAAGTTGTCTTTTGTGCTCTTGGGACCCTGGGGAGGGGAACTGCCAGTTTACAAAGCTGGAGATAGGAGAGGAAGGGTAGACACTAGGAAGCAGCAGCCCAGGGCCCAGACCCAGGGGACAGCTGGTTTCCTGCAAAGATAATTGTGTTCAACACCTTCCCAGCAGCCACTGAAAGAAACGTGCTCCTGTCCATCTGCCGCAGACTGAATAGTGGCCCCAAAAGGATGTGCCCTAGTCTCGACCCTCAGAACCTGTGGATTATTTGGGAAAATCATTATCCAGAGAAAGGATCTCCACAGATGTAATTAAGGATGGACCCTAAATCCAATAAGTGTCCTTTAAGAAACAGCAGAAAGATACAGACACAGACAAGACGAGGGAGCAGAGAGTAGGGTGGTGTGGCCTCAGAGCCACCTGAGCTGGGAGAGGCAGGAAGGATTCTTCCCGAGGCCTGGCTGACACCTTGACTTGGGACTTCTGAGCTCCAGAACTGTGAGAATACATTTTTTGCTGTTCTAAGCCACAAAATTTGTGGTGGTTTGTTACGGCGGCGGCCCGAGGCAACAAACACAGCATCATTCCGGGGACCGAAGCCTGAGCCAGGCAGCTCGCTCCCTCCCCGGCGGCTGTTCCTCAAGTTAACCACCCACTCCCCACTCTCCTGGCATTTTCTCTAAGTGGAGAAAGCATTTCCCTCAAAGTGAGTGAAACCGAAGCTAACTGAAATGCCACTCTAGAAATGCCACACCCATTACTACAAGCACTCTCCCTCTTGGCCCAGAAAGTAGGCGGCCTTGGGAAGCACCCATTTCTAGGAGACATCCTGAGCCTCATCAGAGGGAGCCAGGTTATCACCCTTGGGGAAGGAGTGTATGTAGGGGAGCGGTTCTCACAGGCACACAAACCAGGGCAGCTGGAGCTTTCACTGCACCAACCTCAGACCCCAGGGACTCTGCTGCCCCCAGGGAGGGTGAGAGTGGGCCATATTTTGCCATATTTTGGTAGGACCCACAGAAAGTCACAGTGTGTGTCTGCTAGGAAAGAGTGAGGAGGAAGGTTCCTGGGTTTTTAATTTTTCTTTTTTTCCATCTTGAAACTGGCAGCATTTCTGATATGATTGTGGGGGGATTTCCACCAACCAAATTAAAGAAAATTCAGTTTTAGAGAGAAGTTTTGCAACCCTTGTCATTTATGAAACACTGGCCATGACACAAATAGGAGAAGTCTCCCTCTCCTCCTGAGAAGTCAGGCTTCTGCCATTGTGTAGCTGGTGGTCAATGACTACATACCTCCACCATCAGACAGGGCGGCGCTCCCGGATCCTCCTGGGGCACATTGCTCTGGACATGCCCTTCCAACAGCTTTGCTGGTAAACATGATTGTCCCCTGGGGAGTGGCTCAAAGAGCTCTTCTAAGATCCCATGGTAAAGAAACATTTGGTGGGGCCCCACGACCCATCACCAGACCCACAGAAGCAGCTGGCTTCTGAGAGGGAGGAGACTGCTCTCTAAACAAAAATCGTTCTGAAAAATAAGCCAGCCAAAGGGGAATTGCCTCATGAGTTGCACATTCACTTCTCCCTTTAACTCCCTTTAACTGTGCAATTGAAGAAAAACAAGGTGAAGCAGGAACTGACCCCTCACACCCCCGTTCATATCCCCATGAACTCCCTGGACAAAGCAGTGTTGAGAGCACAGGCGAATGAGGCCCAAGGTTGGTCTTTAGTTTCAGGAGGACTGTCTGTGTCTCGGACTGTCTGTGTCTCGTAAGATGCCGATCCACCCACCTGGGGAGGGGGCTGGTACCCTCCCTGCCTGCCTGCCTTGTTCTTAGCACAGCCCCTGGGAGGGGATCTCAATAAATACTTGTTAGATGTTAGGGGTAGTGAAGCAAGAAAAGTCCTGGTGGAAGGGGACCATTGGCGTGGCCAGGAGTACCTCAGGGGCACTTGCCCTAATTCCAGAAACATCTATATATGCAGAGCGGCCAGCACTGTTTCCAAACATGGGCAGAGGAGGTGGGGGCAGTGGGGCTCAGAAAGAGGTAAGCTGGGATGTCTCAGAACAGGCAACGCCAAGGTTTCAAGAGCACCACTCCCATCTCGCCTCCCAGAGTGTCTTTCATCACTTGCAGGAGTTTGTGAAAGCAGCAAAATAACCAACCTCAGCATGTGCTAGGCAGTGTTCTCATGAGGCAGGATGGATGGAATCCTGAAGTCAAAAAAATCAAACCACAGCAGGGCGTGGAAATGCTGAAGCATTGGCAAACTTCTGCTCTAAAGAGCAGAAGAGAAAGTTCTATTCCCATCTCTTTGTGTTTGGTGGCAGCTTCCTTAATCAGAAGATTCTTTATCTACACTTAATCACCCCGGTCAAAACCTGATGGTTAACAGGGGATTATCAAGGTGGGTCCCTTAGAGGCTGCATCTCTGAAAGGCCATCCGAGATTCCCCATGCCCAGGCCAAGAGAACTATTAGAAAATGTTCTCCTTAATCTGCAAACCACAGCACCTACAGATGACCCAACGCTTCAGTGGGGGGGAAGGTACTGGGGTTCTGGATCAGCTACTTGCAAATTGTGTGGGTCGCGAGTTATTTAACTTTTCTGGGCCTTTTAGTTTCCTCCACTGGAAAATGGAGACATCATTCAGCTCCTATGACTGTTCAACTGAAAACATGTATGTAAAAAGGTCGATCCTTTGCCTGGGGCGGGGGGCGGGGGGGGGAGTCCCAAGGGTACCGTTCATTCACTTGGCAAGAACACCAAGGCACTGCCAGGGGCTCCAATAGTCCTCTCTCCTGGAAGTGAGCAGAGGGATGAATCCTCCGTTTCAAGGTGCCTTTGGAGTAGCGTACTTTCCCCTCCCACCTATGCACACACACACACACCCCGAGGGCACACTTCCCGCGTCCACCCGCGACTGCACAGCACATTTGGGGGCGGGGGTGCGCGATGGGGCTTTCTGCCCCAGGAGTGCAGGTGAAGCAGCCCCACTGGATATTCTGTTGGGGTCCGAGACCCTCAGCTCTCTACTTTCAGGGGACCTGAACGAAGCGAAAGCTGCTCGGTCATTCGAGGACTCCCGAGGGCTCCAACCGCAGTTCCCCGAGCGTGCCGGGACCAGGTCTGGTACGGGGGCCGCCAGCCCGGGCCGCCCCAGGCGCCCGACCGCAGTCCCAGAGATCCCATCCCGACCCTCGTCCCGTCCGGAGCGTACTTTTCGGGGCCTCCCGTCTGTCTTCTCCTGGCCCTATGGACCCCATCTCCCACCCGGGCGGAGCATCGGCCGCTGGGTGCTCCCGCATCCCGGTCCCCACCAAAGGTCTCCTTGTTTCCCCTGTCCTCGATTTCAGGCGAGGAGCAGAGAAGGACGCCTAGATAAAAACAGGAAACCCGATTTAAAAAAAGATGAAGCCTCACTGTGGCTGAATTACGGGTAAGAGTATTAAAAAGAAGGGGGGGAAAAGAGTCCGGAAATGCAACTGGAGGCGGCTTTGCCGCCGTAACCCGGGCTCAGCCGCAGATCCGGGGGCAGGTCTCCGCCCGCGGCTGCAGTAAACACGCGGCGAGCGGCGCCCGAGGCCCGGGGCCCCCAGGCGCGCCGGGAGGGGCCGGAGGGGGGCGCCCGGCAGACTTGGCTTGGGCCGCTCCCCGCCCGGTCCCCGCTCGCCCGCGCCAGGCGGGAGCCCGGAGCCGCACGGCAGCGGGAGCGCGGCCGGAGCGCACCCTCTGCCGGCTCGCGGCGCTCGGGGCAGGGCGCACGCGGCCGAGCACCGCCGGGCTCCACGCCCGCCGCTGGAGCGCAGCCCGGGCCCGCCGAGCCGGGGAACTGCCGGTCGGGCCCCGCGGGGCGCGCAGCAGCGCCCAGGTCCCGGCGGCCTCCCCGGGAGGGCGCCCCTTGCAGCGCTCGCCAGACGCGGAGACGCACCCGGCCAGGGCGCGCCGCTTGTGGCACCCGGAGACGCCCGCGAGCCGGCCCCCGAGGTCCCCGAGGTCCCCGAAGCCCCGGGTCCCGGGGCTCTCTTCCCCACCTCCCCAGACGCAGCCAGAGGGGAGCGCTTACCGGTCCCGGCGCGGTTGGCAGGGGCTGGGCGGCTCGGCCCGGCGGCCGCTAGGAGCTATAGGGCGCTGGGCGCGAGAGAGCCTCGAGGGAGGGAGGCGGGGCGCGCTGGGGGCGCCCCGCCTGCTGACAGCCCGCACACTCCACTTCCCACTTTGTTTCCTTTTTACTTGCAACAGGAAAAACAACAGGTCCTCCTGCCGCCCGCCAGCCCCCCCACCCCCCACCCCGTCCTCTCCACCCCCCCCAAATCCGCACCCCGTCTGCGGCTGGAGGAGCAGCATCCCAGGTGTCTGGAAGCTGCATCTTGCCCTTCTTCAAAACAAGTTTTCTTTTTATACAAAGAAAAACAACCAAATAAAGGTCCTAAAGCCCATAAAACCCCCACGCTTTCCACGTTCACACACCAAGAATTTCCAGTGGCCAGAGAAAGGTTGGAGGGCGGGAGAGGGACGTGGCGGCTGCAGTTCTAGGCACCCGGCAGTGCTCCCAGCGCCAAGAGTGGGGTAGCTGGGCTGGAGGGAGGGTAACGGAGGCCCAGGGTGCAAAGTCCCATGGGCTCAGCCCTGGAGGAAAGCCATGGCCTCTAAGCTCAGGCAAGTCAAGAACAAAGAGGGGGTGTGGGGGATCCCTGGGTGGCGCAGCGGTTTAGCGCCTGTCTTTGGCCCAGGGCACGATCCTGGAGACCCTGGATCGAATCCCACATCGGGCTGCCGGTGCATGGAGCCTGCTTCTCCCTCTGCCTGTGTCTCTGCCTCTCTCTCTCTCTCTGTGTGACTATCATAAATAAATAAAATTAAAAAAAAAAAAAAACAAAGAGGGGGTGTGGGATTAGCCAGGTTCCAATAGTAGCTTCAAACCCTTCTAGGGTGTGATGGCCAAAGAGTCAGTTGCTTAGACAATGACTTAAGGACCCTCCCCAACCGGGTCTGGGAAGTAAAACACCTGTTGTTCCCCTTGGAGATATGAGGAACCTGAGGTTTCAGAAGGGCTCTTTCTACCCAAGCAATACCCCTGCCTCCGGGGACCAGCATGGGCCCAGCTCTGGCTGCAGCAAAGAGAGGACCAGAGACTTCCCTTTGCAGCCAGGAAAGGGAACAGCATGAGGAAAGACCCATTGGTTACTCAATGCTTCCAGTGTTCTGAGATCTAGGCTGCTGGCTCTCTGGACTCTCAACAGGACGCCGGTGGAGGAGCTCACAAGGGCCCATATTGTCCCTTTAAGAAAGAATGTTGGGTCGCCTAGGTGGCTCAGCAGTTTGGCGCCTGCCTTTCGCCCTGCCCGGGATGTGATCTTGGAGTTCCAGCATCGGGTTCCAGGTCTGGGTCCCTGCATGGAGCCTGCTTCTCCCTCTGCCTATGTCTCTGCCTCTCTCTGTGTGTCTCTATAAATAAATAAATAAAACCTTAAAAAAGAAAAAGAAAAAATGTTGGGTCTGTCCCCAGGAATTTACCCTAATATCCTTCCCAACAAATCATCAGAGGCTCACAGCCCAGGCCATCCTACCCCAGGCTCATCTCACTGTCCTCGGCAGAAGTCTCCAGCCCACTCCAGGGAGATACAGCCAAGAGCCAGAAGAGAAATGGACACATCAGAGAGAAAATCTGATGGCAGGGGAGGCAGCCCGCTTGAGGTTTCCGACACCCGTCCCAGCCCTGCTTTTGCTAGTTTGCAATTTAAACAATTTACTCCCTGGCTTTCAGAGTTCCGTGGAAGAAGCCATCAGGTGAGGAATGCTTTTGCATCATTCAAAAGCACTCTTCAGGGCAGCCCCGGTGGCGCAGTGGTTTAGCGCCGCCTGCAGCCCAGGGTGTGATCCTGGAGACCCTGGATCGAGTCCCACACCAGGCTCTTTGTATGATCCCTGCTTCTCCCTCTGCCTGTGTCTCTACCTCTCTCTGTGTGTGTCTATCATGAATAAATAAATAAAATCTTAAAAAAGAAGATAACTTTTTTTTTTTTTAAAAAGCACTCTTCAGTGAATATCTGAGGACAGCCATTCACGTCATGCTTTGTAATGTGCAACACGGGGAACCAAGGTGTGCCAAATGCTCAGATACACTCCTCATATTGTTATCTCCTGTCCCTAAAACAGCCTCCCAAGGGATAGCTTATCCCCACTTTACAGATTAGAAAACCGAGGCTCTGGAAGGTTTAATCATTTGGGGGCCACACAGTGTCTAACTGCTGCCTATGCCCCAGTCCTAGAAGTTTCACTTTCCTGAAAACCCAGCACATTTCCTTTTTGAGACCAGCACCATACGACGTATCTCCCTCTGTTGTTGCCTGGGGTGCCAGGAGATGGATGCCGACCATAACATCCAGCACAGTCATCACTGTCCCTTGTCTCTCAAGTTCCAGATAGACTTGCCTTTTGCCTTCCTCTCTATAGTTTCTGATCTCTTTCTTGCTTTATTTTTAACTGCTGTCATGTGTGTTTGGAGGAAGCTACTTCAAGTTCCCTTTGAATTGTAAACAAAATAGACGAGCCATGGTGGAGAATTTATAGCAGTCCCAGAAGAAAAGGAGCATCTTAGCCGCCTGGAAGACCAGGCCTTATCACTCACATGACCCCCTGAAGGGGAAATCCTTCCGCCCCATTTTATGGAAGAGGAAGAAGAGGTCTCGGTTATTAAAGGAGCTGCTGGTCGGTGGAGAACAGGCTCGGGTAGGCAGGCGGCAGGAGCGCGCACAGGCCTCCAGACCTGTTTCCTTCTGCTGCTTCTCCTGCAGAACTTCCCCTCCAAAAGCCATCCAGCGTCTGCAGCTTCTCGCGGATGCAGTAAGCATCTTTGTTCGACCTTGAGTGGCTTCACCACTGACACCCACACATGCCCACAAGCAGGGTTAACTCAGGGCAGCCAGAGCCAAGCTCATAAGCCTGGCGCAGGGGTGCAAGCATGAGGAGCCCACTTCCTCAGCCGCTCCACGAAGGACTCAGGGCACCTGCCTGCCTGGCCCATCCTGGCAGGAAGCTCACTTTGCTGCGGGTCCTTTCCTCCCAAGCGGACATTAACCAGCTCAAATCCTTGCCCATTTGCCTCAACTAAGAAATGTATGTATAGTGAAGCTTCTCACTAAGAGCACCTTCCCTGGAGCCAAACTCCTTAGCTCTGCTAGCTGTGGAGCTGTGTGACCTCAGGCAAGTGACTTAATTTTTCTGAGCCTCCACTTCTTATCTGAAAAAACAGGGAGGCTAATCATGGCTTTCAGCATTTAGAATTGTTCTTAGAGGGCACCTGAGTGGCTCAGTCGGTGAAGGGGCTGCCTTCAGTTCAGGCCAGGATCTCACCAGCTCCCTGTTTGGGCTCCCTGTTTGGCAAGGAGTCTGCTTCTTCAGAACTCCCCTCTGCCTCCTCCCTCCTGCTCATGCTGTCATTCAAGTCTGCTCAGTCTCTCTCTCTCAAATAAAATCTTTAAAAATTTTTTTTCTTAGAATTACATGACATAATACATGTAAACTGCTTCGAACAGTACGGAGTGAACCCCCAGAAAATGTCAGTTAGTGAGCTATCCTAGAACAGAGTGCCTGTGCTCTGTGGGACTGGATGTTTCTGCTCTAAAACAGTATTTTCGGGGCACCTGGGTGGCTCAGTGGTTGAGCATCTGCCTTTGGCTCAGGTCATGATCCCGGGGTCCTGGGATCAAGTTCCCCATTGGGCTCCCGCAGGAAGCCTGCTTCTCCCTCTGCCTATGTCTTTGTCTCTTTCATGAATAAATAAGTAAAATCTTTAAAATAAATAAATAAATAAAAATAAAACAGGGGCAGCCCAGGTGGCTCAGCGGTTTAGCACCGCCTTCAGCCCAGGGCCTGGATCCTGGAGCCCCGGGATGGAGTACCGCTTCGGGATTCTGCATGGAGCCTGCTTCTCCCTCTGCCTGTGTCTCTGCCTCTCTCTCTCTCTCTCTCTCTTTCTGTCTCTCACGAATAAATAAATAAAATATTTTAAAAAATAAAAATAAAACAGTATTTTCTCCTAATAGCAACAATTTTCTGCTAATAGCAACAGCAAGATGTGACATACGAACACTTTTGTGTACTGTAAACCCATTCAGTGGGTCAAGTTTACAAAAATGGAATAGAATAGAAATGACCAGGTCGTATTCCACTGCAGGAGCAGGATACCACTTCCTGCGGCTTTTGCCCTTTTAGGTACGCATGAGTGTGCATTAAGTCAAGATGTAAAATGCATTTCTTATTGCAGGCTCTAGTCCACACGACGAGAAAGCTGCTGCCTTGGACAATGTCATGATAGTGGTGGTGCTGGTGGTACAAGGGCTGTACAGACTGTGAGGGAACTGATTCCTGGAAAATCTGACTTCTGAGGACATAGGCTCAGAGGAGCCCAGAGAGTTGGCCAGGTGGAGGTGCCTGAGAAAAAGAAGATGGGGGGGGGGGCGGTCCTTGCAGCCCCCACTCCCAAGCCGTGCCCTCTGGAGGAAAACTCAGGTGGATGGTTTGTGCTTCATCTTGGGTCACAGATGGACTGAATGGTCCAGAAAGACCCAGATAGCTTAGAGGTGGCCCAGGTGAACGAGGCCCTTATGGGGCCAATGTTGAACAGATGGAGATTGAATTTCTGGGCCCAAGTATATGGGGGCTCCAAACGGAAATCGAGTTATCCTTTTTATAAAACACAAATACTCCAAACCCAGGATGCCTGGTTTCAAATCCCAGCCCAACAACCTGCCCGCTGTTCAACCCTAGGAGGAGATCATTCCTGCCCTCCTGACCCAGGGCTGGGGGAGGCCCCTGCCCTTGGCACAGAGCCAGTGTTCCAGAAACAGCAGTTGCCTTTTTTTTTTTTTTTTTAAGATTTTATTTATTTATCTGACACAGAGAGAGAGCACAATCAAGGGCAACAGCAGGCAAAGGGAGGGGGAGAAGCAGGCTCCCTGCAGGGAGCCTGATGCAGAGGTCAATCCCAGGACCCTGGGATCATGACCTGAGCTGAAGGCAGACACTTAACCCACTGAGCCACCCAGGTGCCCCCAGCAGTTGGCTTTTAAACATACCTTCTAAGACTCTTCCTAGTCCAAGGTACAGGGGTACCAGGGGAAGGGGGTGGTGGGGAGCAGCAGGGTTTGATGTCATGAGCCTGGATCCAAACTCCTGCCTCCATACACTGGGGGTGACCCAGGCTTTGCAACACTGACTCATTCAGCCGGTGTGCCTGCTACAGTCAGGGCCCTGGGATATAGCACCGTACAGGCCAAAGACCTGCCCTCCCAGGGTTTATACTCCATGAAGAGAAACTCTGCAGAATAAAAATAAGATACAGTGTCGTGAAGTAGTAAGTGCTGCAAAGAAAGAAGAGGCAGGGAGAAGGGGAGAGATGGAGGAGGGGCAGTGGGATCTACAAAAACACCTGAGCAGTCCTCAGAACTGTCAAGGTCATCAGAGACCAGGAAAATTGGAGCAACTGTCACAGCCAGGAAGAACCTAAGGAGAACATGACTATGAATGTCAGGCAGTGTCTTGGCTGGGCTCCTGAAACAGAGAGAGGACAGTAGGTGAAAACTAAGGTAGTCAGGATTTAGTTAATAATAATGTATCAATGTTGGTTCAACACTTGTGACAAACCTACTGTAGTAGAGTAAGATTGTAGCGATAGATAGAAGAAACTAGGTGTGGGGTGTGTGCGAACTCTGGATCCTCTTTGCAACTCCCTTATAAATCTGAAACTGTTCTAAAAGTAAATATTTATTTAAAGAAAAAATAATAAAGCTCCTGGATGGCTCAGTGGGTTAAGCCTCTGCCTTTGGCTTGGGTCATGATCCCGGGGTCCTGGGATTGAACCCCGTGTGAGGCTCCCTAGTCAGCGGGGAGTCTGCTTCTCCTTCTCCCTCTGATCGCCACTCCCCACTCCATCATGCTCTCACTCAACGCTCTCTGTCTCTCCCTCAAGTGAATGACTTTTTAAAATCTTTAAAAAAAAAAAAAAGAAAAAAGAAAGAAAAGAATGGGGAGGTAGGGCAAGAGGAAAAAGCCAACCAATCCTAGGGCTTGAAGCAGGACCTTCCAGTTACAAGCCTGAATACAATGGTTTGGGGTAGGGGGCAGGCAGAGTCAGAGAAGGGGGTGCTGCAGAAAGTAAGAAGGTGTGGTCTTATTCTCTGCCCTCAGAGTCTGATGGAGAGGGGGAGTTGTTGTTGTTTTTAAGATTCTATTTATTTATTCAAGAGAGACACACAGAGAGACACAGGCAGAGGGAGAAGAAGGCTCCATGCAGGGAGCCTGATGCAGGCCTCTATCCCAGGACCCCAGGATCACGACCTGTGCCAAAGCCAGAGGCTCAACCACTGAGCTACTCAGGTGCCTGAGGGAGTGTATTTTTGAACCTTCTCTGGGGATTCTGAGACCCAGTCCTGCCCCCACATCCTTCCAGGCTGTCCCCTCCTCCTTAAGATGGGGCTTATTATTCCAGCTTCAGAGAGCCTATAAGACTAACAAAAGATATGTCAGTGAAAGTGGTTTTGGGACAGTCACACCTTTGCAAACAGGGTACCGAAGAGGTAGTGCTGGAAGGAGCCAGGTTTTGCTCCCCAGTCCTGCATCCTGCCACACTACCACCTGCTCTAAAAATCTCTAATCTAGATAAGTACCCCTCTAGATAGATATCTATCTTTAAAGGCATCGATTCCGAGGAGCAACCCCATGTGAAACCCCAAAAACCTCAACGAGGAGGCATGCGTCTGGTGACTTTTTCCTCAGACAGGAAAAAGAGAGCAAAAAAGCGTAAATGCTAGAGAAAGAGAAGTTAGAAGGAGAAGGAAAGCCACTTTTACCTGGAGGGGGCTGGCTGTGACCTCCAGAAAGGTATGTTCAAGCCATAGCCCCCGGAACCCTGGAATGTGACCTTGGAAATAGGGTCTTTGCAGATGTAATTAAGTTAAGGATCTTGAGATGAGGTCATCCTGGATTATCTGGGAGGGCCCTGAATCCCATGGCAATCGTCCTTATGAGAGAAAGACAGGAAAAGTCGAGACAGAGAAGGCCATGGGCAGTCGGACGCAGAGGCTGGAGTGATGCAGCCATGAACTGAGGAACATCAGGAGCCTCCAGAAGCTGGGAGAGGCAAGGAAGGATTCTCCCCTGGAGCCTCTGGAGGGAGTGGCCCTGCTGACACCTTGCTTTGAACTTCTGGCCTCCTGAACTGTGAGAGAAGAAATTTCCAGTGTTTGGGGTTTTGTTTTTTAAGTCTATGTATTTATTTATTTTAGTGATCTCTACTCCCAATATGGGGCTCGAATTCACAACCCTGAGATCAAGAGTTGCATGCTCTTCTGGCTGAGCCAGGCAGATGCTCCCAAATTTATTTATTTATTTATTTATTTATTTATTTATTTATTTATTTATTTACTTACTTACTTACTTACTTACTTACTTACTTACCACAGTGCTTGTGGCACTTTGCTATAGCATATATGCAACCAGTAAATGTGGCCTTATGGGAAGGTCTGGGCTACACAGTGAATGGAATAAAGTAGAACTATAGGGAGCTTCCAGCATGGGCCTTTTTCATGCATTACCCTGTTTTGTCCCCTCGGAGCCATTTATCCTTATTTTACAAAGAAGCTAAGGCAATGCTGTAAGTAACTCGCCAAGGTCACCTGGCTGGCAGGTAGGGAGTTCATTAGGTGGCAGCCTTCCTAGGACTCTGAAGTCAGGTGACAGAAAGGGTGTGGGCTCTACTGGACCAGCAATCGTAGGAAGTTGGGACTGTGAACCAAAAATGGAAGGAAGAAAATGTGTCACCTTCACACTGCAAAATGTCTGCCTTTTCCCCTGTGGCCAGAACAGTCCAGAGGAAGGCATGGTACATCCACTTAATAGAATAGTGTGCAGCCATTGAAAGTGGTGATCCTGGAGCCCCCGCCCGGGTGGCTCAGTTGATTAAGCGACTGACTCTTAGTTTCCACTCAGGTGATGATCTCATGGGTTATGGGATCCAGCCTTGCATCAGGCTCCGTGCTCAGTGGGGAATGTGCTTGAAGATTCTCTCCCTCTGCCCCTCCCTTGATTTGTGTGTGCATTCTCAAGTAAATAAATAAATCTTTAAAAAGGGGGGTGGGGGCAGCCTGGGTGGTTCAGCGGTTTGGCGCCGCCTTCACCCCAAGGCATGATCCTGGAGACCCAGGATCCAGTCCCACATCGGGCTCCCCGCATGGAGCCCGCTTCTCCCTCTGCCTGTGTCTCTGCCTCTCTGTGTGTCTCTCATGAATAAATAAATAAAATCTTTAAAAAAAGGGGGGGGGGCATTGGTACCTGCATGGCTTAGTGGTTGAGTGTCTGCCTTCAGCTCAGGTCATGATCCCGGGGTCCTGGGACCGAGTCCCACATCGGGCTCCCTGCAGGGAGCCTACTTCTCCCTCTGCCTGTGTTTCTGCCTCTCTCTTTGTGTCTCTCATGAATAAATAAAATCTTCAAAAAAAAAAAAAAAAAGAAAAGGAAGTGGTGATCCTGAAGACCCATGGCATCAT
Source organism: Vulpes lagopus (assembly GCF_018345385.1). Taxonomy (NCBI): domain Eukaryota; kingdom Metazoa; phylum Chordata; class Mammalia; order Carnivora; family Canidae; genus Vulpes; species Vulpes lagopus. Next base: position 89,382,398 of record NC_054833.1, on the reverse strand, counting down.
GGAAAATGATGACATCATCAAGGGGCTCCTGTTCAATGCAGAACTGCCCCTGTGCAGGACTGCCACTGTGTGAGTGGTACCTATGCACACATATGTGGTAGGAGGTGCCTGAACAGTGAAAGCCTCAGAACAGGAGGGTTACAGAAGTTTTCCTTGCCACTTTTTCCTTTGTTACACATTTGGCCAAATGTGTAGTAAAGCTGCAGAAAAAAATGTAAAGCCTGGGGATCCCTGGGTGGCTCAGCGGTTTAGCGCCTGCCTTTGGCCCAGGGCATAATCCTGGAGTCCCGGGATCGAGTCCCGCGTCGGGCTCCCGGCAGAGCCTGCTTCTCCCTCTGCCTGTGTCTCTGCCTCTCTCTATGTCTATCATGAATAAATAAATAAATAAATCTTTGAAAAAAAAAAGTAAAACTTTAGTTCTCTCCCCCAGGCCAGAGCTAATTCCTTTTGCTGCTCTTCCCACCAGGACATTGGAGGAGCAGCTGTTTCATTCCACAAACCACACTTTTGCCCCGTCTCTCAGGAGCAGGGGTGACCCTGTACAGGGATGAGAAGCCAGGAGAAGGACTCCTTTGGGAATACAGATGGCATCAGGGAAGTCCATCAGAGACTAGTAGGGCCTCAGCCAATGGGAGCAACAGCTTGGAGAAGTGCTAGATGGCAAGAGCATGGCGTGCCTGGGGTGTGTACCCACCTCCCTTCTTAGGAACACTTCCCCGTGTGTCCACGTGGCTATACCTGCAGCCTTGGGTCAGATATGCTTGCTTTTAAGCATGCCCAACTTGATCGTCCCAGGGGTGGTCACCTGGCCCCAGGTTCCCCAACGAGTGGTTTCCTTAGGAATATGGAATTAGAACCAAGACAGTAATGATTCTTCAGGTACCTGGGCTAAGGGAATCAGAGAAGCTGCTGTGCAGAGACAGATTGAGAGAAAACCAGCAAGCAGGTGCACAGAGAGGAAGAGAGGATCACAGGTTAGAGAGATTATTTTGGGGCAACTTTTCAGCTCCTTGTCCTTGTATCTTTTTTGAGGTTCCACTGCATTCTTGCCCTTGCCCTGAAAGTCCCCTACACCCTTATGCCTTACTCCCATATTCTGCTTAAAATCTCTATCAGTTTCCTAGGAGTGCTGTAACAAATTAGCACAATCTGGATAGCTTAAGACAATGTAAATTTATTCTCTAGCAGTTTTAGAGGCCAGAAGTCTGAAATCAAGGTGTTGGCCAGATTGGTTCCTTACAGGGGCTCTAGGGAGATTCAGTTCTCTTATCTTTCAGTGTTGCCTGCGATTCTTAGCATTCAATGGCTCCTAGAAGCATCCTTCTGATCTCTGCCTCCATCTTCACTGGCATTCTCCCTGCATGTCTATGTCTTTGTCCAAATTTCCCTCTTGTTATAAAGATACCCTAATCCAGGATGACTCATCTTAACTAATTAGATTTGCAAAGACTGTATTTCCAATGAGGTTCACATTTTGAGGTTCCATGTGAGCATGCATTCTGGGGGGATGATATTCAACCCAGTACAAACTCTCTTGAGTTGGTTTCTGTTTTTTGAAACAACAAAGCAACATTCAAAATTAATATAGAAATCCATATCACAAGTGGAGCGTTGAAAGAAACAGCTTTTCTTTTTTTCCTTTTTTAAAAAAAGATTTTATTTATTTATTTATTTATTTATTTATTTATTTATTTATTTATTTATGAGAGAGAATGAGTGGGGAGAGGGACATAGGAAGAGGGAGAAGCAGGCTCCCTGCTGAGGAGACCCCAATGTGGGGCTTGATCCTAGAACCCTGGATCATGACCTAAGCTGAGGGCACACACTTAGCCAACTGAGCCACCCGGCACCCCAAGAAACAGTTTTTCAAGGAAAGTATTGAAACTAGGTGACCTGAGGTAGAGTGAGGGGTGACAAGGATTCCCTATACTTGGATGGAATACCAGCAATTCTCACTATGTGGTAACAGATCAGTTGAACTATTTTCAATGGTTCCATGGGACTCAGAACATGTGCCAACCAAGGCTGATGTTTTAGGAAACTTGGTAGCAAAGTGTCCAGCATATGAGTATACGATTTACTTCTATCACCCTTCAGAAGTTGCTACAAGAGGAGCTTTTTTTTTTTTTAAGATTTTATTTATTTATTTATTCATGAGAGACACAAAGAGAGAGAAAGGCAGAGACACAGGCAGAGGGAGAAGCAGGCTCCACACAGGGAGCCTGACGTGGGATTGGATCCTGGGTCCCCAGGATCTGGCCCTGGGCTGAAGACAGTGCTAAACCACTGAGCCACCCAGGCTGCCCATACAAGAGGAGCTTTTGTTCAATTCTGTACAAGATTGGGGGAAATCAGAGCAAATATTTAACTATGTTAGGGGAAATCCTTCTTTTCCTATAGCCAATGACAACCAGCAGCAGCCACATTCCCTGCCACACCCTGTGTCTAACCCTAAGGTTAGCACACAAAGCAGAAAGTCTGTGAGCTTAGCATTGGAATAGGGCTATCTGGGAAGAGCCACAGGAGTGAATAACCCTTAACCTCTGGTCTTTTAGCCTCTCATTGTCAACTGGTATGAAGGCAGGTAGGGGTAACATTCCAAAAGAAATTAGATAAAAAGCCTTCTTTCCACTTAAGTTAGATGATTTCCTCTTCACCTTTAGGCTAAAAGAAGAAACTAGCCGCTGTGCTTGCTGCTGAGAAACCCCAGCCCTGGGGGATGGCTCAGTCTAAGACCAAATATTCAATCAGACAGGATTTCATGGGGGTGGTTATTGGTAAATGATATGGCCCAAAATAAAATTGACAGTCAATTAACTAAGCTTCTGTACGACTGAAACTCCAGGAAATCCTAAAACCTGGCAAATTGGCGCTTTTGATGTCTTACCCTCTGGGTGATTCCAAAGCTCAAGTCCCAGCACCAGGATGAAGCAGGCTGCCAAGGCCTGAGTTTTCCCAAGAACCTCTCAAGGGCAGGCCTGAAAGACCCCTAGAGAAGGGATCCCCTCCCAGTGGGCAGAACCTGGGACAGCCATGTTTACCAACAAAGAAGCCAGAGAAGGTAACCAGCAGAGCAAACCCCATGCAGTATCTTGTTCCTGATGTTTAATTTACCCTGCCTGACTAGAAGACCATGGTGCGTACTCTGTATGGTGCTTCCCTTTTCTGCTCTATAGATCATGCATGGAAGGAGAGGCTAAATTGATCACTTAGTCTATAGATTGAGGAGGATCCTAAAGAGCCATCTTAGAGGAGATTCGGTAGAAATAGACAGGAGTGGATATCAGCTGGAGATGGTAGCTCTGAGATCAGAGTCCTGGAAGCAATAGTTTGACCTGCCGTGGATTGCTTCACATTTGGCAAGGGGAGAAATATTTGTGGTGGACTTTGTGGTATAAAGATTAAGCAAGAGCAACTGGAATGGAGGTATCTGGGGAAAGCCAACAGAATGAAACGTGTGTGTGTGTGTGTGTGTGTGTGTGTGTGTGCGCGCGCGTGTGTAGGATAAAAGGGCATGGCCTAGAGTGGACACTACTGGCTTTTAGGCTATTAGGTTGTCCATCTGGCCCCCTTTTCTGGTAACCCTCCCTCACGTAGTCACTACAGAAAGGCAGCATATAAACATGACCACTGGCCATCACTGATTCCCGTTTCCCAGGGGTTGGGACCTAGAAATATTTCTCTTTGGGTTAAATGATCCAGGTATGACGCAGGTGTGATGCAGGTGGACAAATGGGGACAGGCAAGCAGTGCTGAGAAAGTGTCTGAGAGCTCTGGTTCCAGTGTTCCAAAGCTGGGCTGCATCTCTGGGTTCCATGAGAACACCTTGTACCTTTGCTAAAAGTCTCCTTTCCTGCTTGAGTTACCAGGCACTGATTTCCTTCCTTCTTTCTTTTTTTTAAGTAATCTCCACACCCAATGTGGGGCTTGATCTCACAACCATAGATTAACCATAGATGGGCCACCCACACCTTCCATTTGCACGCTCTACAGAGCCAGCCAGGCACTCCTATCAGGGACTGATTTTTTTTTTAAGATTTTATTTATCTGAAAGAGCACAAGCAGTGGGCAGGGACAAAGGGAGGGGGATAAGCAGACCCTCCACTGAGGAGGGAGCCTGATGTGGGGCTCAATCCCTTGACCCTGGGATCATAACCCGAGCTGAGGGCAAATGCTTAACCAGCTGAGCCACCCAGGGACCCCAGCAAGCACTGATTTCTGATCTTTGGAACAACTTATTTGCTGGGACAGCGACCAACACTGGAGTACCGGGTCAGCTGTGGCTGGAGAACGACCTCAAAACATCTAAGAATCAAGGGAACCAACCTGGCTACCCCCCTGGGGTTCCTCCCACAACTTCCCCCACCCACCCTTCATGCTGCAGCACCATGGGCTGTGCCTTGCAGCTCCAGACCACCCCAGGCGCTCTGACTCTAAGCCTTTGCTCATGCAGTTCCCTTTGCCTGGAGTCTCCTTCCCAGCTCTTCCTTTTACTCTCCCTCTCTTTATTTGCCTAGCCAGTCAGAACAGATATTATCCACTCAGCCCCCTTGTCTAGAAGGGTCTTTATTCCAGGCTGTACCATCCCCCACAGGACTCAATTTGCTCAACTGTACTGCCTAGGTGCTCAGCTGCCCTGGGAGGGGAGCAGGGCCTCTGCCTGGATCCAGGCTGGCATCCCGGCCCTGAGCTCTGTGTGGTGCACCCAGAGTCTGACAAGTGAGTCTGTAGAAATGTTGAACCAATGAATGAAGGAAATAACCCTGTCGTGGCTGGACAGGCTTTGCCAGGTAGAAGGGTCAGGGGTCTGGAGCCAAGGGAGAGGAAGGACAAGGTCCTGGTCCTGCCAGTGTGGGAACAGCTCCTTCATTTCCTCCCAGGGGTAGCCCAACACCCAGTGACCTGGGGAGCCAGATGCTCAGAGGCCTGACAGCCTCAGGGAGTCCAGACTCACCTTTCAGAGCAGCCCCTCCACCCCTCATTTCACCAGATGTGTGAGTTCGGCCTGTATCACTCCATCCCTAGGTCCTGCCCCCAGGTCTAGGAAAAACCACTGCTTCCAGATTGAGGATGGGAACAGGGACCCCTCAGGTCCTCCCATCAGGTGGACCCCTGGCTTCTCCCACCAGCCTCCAGCCTCCACTGCTGCATCTGCTCTGAGCCGGAGATCACAGAGTCCAGAGCACACCCGGCACACTTCCTGGTGCCCCCACCCCTGGGATCCTCTGACCCCCAGGGTTTCTTCCCAGGCAGGCCTCTGCCTTTACCTCACCACCCCCCAGCCTGCTCTGATGAAAGAGCAATGGTGCAAAATTCGTTGGGGAGAAAAACAGGAAGTGGAGCCTGAGAGCAAGTCTGCAGAGGCGCTACCCAGGCGAATGTGGCAGCCCCTTCCACCCGCAGCCTTACAGGAAAGTGGCGAGGGGGCAGCCCCAGCCCGAGCCATGGGGGTACAGACGGGGGGCGGTGCCGATGGGAGAGTCCAATAAAGACCCTTGGGCTGTATTTTTAGGGGCTTTGCTTTTAGACAACATTACATCTGTGTTCTGCATTTTGCATCTTCTCTCACCTGTTCACAGTAGCTCATCAAGGTTAGTCCAACCACCCTAGGTTACAGATGAGCAAATAGGCCCAGAGAAGTTAGGTGACTTGGCCAAGGCCATACAGCCTTTCCCACGGCCGGGTCATGGCTCCCTGATTCTTTCTCAGACTTTGACTTCTATTTGTGGTGTGTTTTTGTTCTGGGCTTGTGAGCGGACGGCGGGGGGGGTGGGGGGCAGGAGGGGAGCACTCTTTCTGGCTCCTTCATCTCAGCACATCTAAACTGGTGGTAAGAAAAGGCTGCTGAGGGCTTATCCCTTGAGATTCTGTTTCCTGCAACGTGTGAGCCAGAAGGTCCGAGTGCCCTGGTCCCTTTGTTGGAGAGGGGTTGGTGCCAGGGAGGGGAAGTCAGCCAACTGACAGGCATTGCGGGGGGCATTGACCCCCAATACAAAATCAAGTACTGATAACCTCAGCTGGCGGACAGCCCAAAGGACTCAAAAGTTCAGGTGAGTCCAGAACCTTCTTTCCCTCTCAGGCCTGGGACTCAGGGGAGCCCCAGTCCTATGGTTTCAGGCCTGAGAGGCATTATCAAAACGAGAGTCCAAGGAGGAGCAGGGAGACTGGCTCCAGGTATCCAGAGAGGGGTGAGGTGATGCAGTGGGGAGAGAACCCTCCGAAAGCCACCCCGCCAGTCCCTCACTTGGACACCAGCACTCCCAGCCCTGGGATGTGATGCCTGGTTTACCCTGCTCACCCCATGCCAGGACAGACCATAGTAGGCAAATCAGGACGTCTGGGGAACCCCCTTCACAGACTTCTACCCCAGGTTTCCAGGTGCCGGCTTCCACAGATCTGAGGCCTTGAGGCAGGAGATGGCCCTTCCGGGCCTGGTTTCTCCCAGGCCTTGACAGAAGGGTCATGCCCTGTGCTTCGGCATCCTCGGCCACCCACACTTTCCTGGCCACCGCCTCTTTACCTCTAGCTCTCTCTGGGCATCCTCCAACACCCCACAGAGCTCTCAAGCAGATTTTCCCAGGCCCACCGAATCTGGCCACCCCCTACCCACCCACCTCCATCTCTGAGGTTGAAGCCACAGTGTCGTGCTGTGGCCTTCACTCACACGCCACGACAGGGTGCTTTTCCCAGAAGCCTGGGGGCTGTCAGACCACAGCAGAAGCCAGGAACAGACAGGACAGGAGGTACCGTCTGCCTCAGTGGTCCCTCTGCTGCTCTCTGGATACTGGGTGGGCTCCACGTCTGCTCCCCACAGGCCAGGCTGCTGAGCTCCACAACTGGAAACAAGAGAGGCTCTCAGCCTCCAGCCTCAGGCCTCCCTGCCTCTTTCTGCCTTCTTCAGCTAGCAGTACCCTGAGTACTGAGCAGCACTCCGGGGCCAGGGGGATGCCTCCTTTCCTTTGCAGAAAAGACCCAGCCTCTGTCTCTGGCTCCTCCACGTAAGAGGGAGCTTTTTTTTTTTTTTTTTTTTTTTTTTTTTTTTTTTTTTTTTTTTAATAATAGTCACAGAGAGAGAGAGAGAGGCAGAGAAAGAAGCAGGCTCCATGCACCGGGAGCCTGACGTGGGATTCGATCCCGGGTCTCCAGGATCGCGCCCTGGGCCAAAGGCAGGTGCCAAACCACTGCGCCATCCAGGGATCCCAGAGGGAGCTATTAAAATGAGGTGTTACAGGGGTGCCTGGCTGGCTCAGTGAATGGAACTTGTGACTCGATCTCAGAGCTGTGAGTTCAAGCCCCACAGTGGGTATGGAGCCTATTTAAAACAAACAAACAAACAAACAAACAAACAAATAAATACGGTGTTATATGTAAAGTGGTTAGAACAATGCCTGACCCTTAGTAAAGAGCTCAATATATGGGTATTATGATCATTTTTTTCTTTTTTTTTAATATTTTATTTATTTATTCATAGAGACACACAGAGAGAGGCAGAGACACAGGAGGAGGGAGAAGCAGGCCCATTGCAGGGAGCCTGACGTGGGACTTGATCCCGGGTTCCCGGGATCATGCCCTGGACTGAAGGCAGTGCTAAACTGCTGAGCCACCTGGGCTGTCCATTTGTTTTTATTTCTTTAAGATTTATTTATTTCTTCATGAGAGACAGAGAAAGGTAGAAACATAGGCAGAGGGAGAAGCACGCTCCCCATGGGGAGCCCTATGCAGGACTCCATCCCAGGATGTGGGACTGGATCCCCCAGGTTGCGCAACTGGATCCCAGGATCCTGGGATCAGGACCTGAGCCGAAGGCAGAGGCTCAACCACCAAGCCACCCAGGTGTTCCTTATCATCACCATCTAATTTAATCTTTTGTTTCTTAAAGATTTTATTTACTTATTCACGAGAGAGGCAGAGACACAGGCAGAGGGAGAAGCAGGCTGCCTGCAAGGAGCCGGATGCGGACTCGGTCCTGGCACCCCAGGGATCACGCCCTAAGCCAAAGGCTGACTCCCCACCGCTGAGCCACCCAGGCGTCCCCATCTAATTTAACCTTGACGACACCCCTGTGAGGTCAGGATTACGTGCCTATTTTACGAGAGAGGGAAGTGAAGTCACAGGCCTACGTTTAGGCAGTATTAAGTGCCTGAACCGGGATTTAAAGCCAAGGCCTTTGGAGGCTTGGTTGGAGGCCAGCTTTGGATGCACACTCCCCAGGCCCAGCCGCACCCCACACAGACCCCCGCTCCACCCACACGACCAGCCCCCTCCCACCACCCACACACCCACCTCTGGGCTGCCCCCACCCCCGCAGGAGGGCAGGATGGGGTGCGAGGCTGCACCCCAGGAGGCAGAGGCGGAGCCCGGGGCGGGTCCCCGCGCTGGCCAGTCCCGCTCCCGCCGCGGCGCCGACCTCGGGCCTCCCGGGCGGATCCAGGCAGGCACGGGCGCCACCTGGCGGCGGCGGGTGCCTCGGCGGAGCTGCTGGACCCGCGCCGCGGGCTTCATTCCTGCTTTCCCCGCTCGCAGCTTCCCGGCGGGGTGCGGCCGAACGCGAAGACCCTGGCGCCGCTGCCGGGTTGCGGGCAGGTATCGAGGCGGCAAGCTCGTTTTGCTGAAAATGTATGTTCCCCCAAACTTCTGTCCCTTCCTCAATAACCGCACGCACGACGCAGGTTATCCCAGAGCTGCCTTCGGGCTGAGCTCGGCGCCCCCGGCCCCAGCCGCTCGCAGTTCCTGGGCCCGGACCCCTGCGCCTCGCCCTCCGGGGCAGCTCCGTGTCCCCTCCACCGGGGTGGACCCCAGCTCAACTTCCCGCCCAGCCCAGCCGGGCCCCTCACTTCCTTCCTGCCTCAGTGAAGGTGGCCCCTGTTCACCCCGCGGCCGGCGCAGAAACCCGCCTCCGGCTCACTTCTCCCTCTCCCCAGCCCCGCGCAGGTGTCCCCGAGCCTCGCGGTCTGCACCGCCACCGAGGGGCGGGGCCCTAAGCTTCACTCACCCACTCAGCACCTGTGTCCAGCCACCAGACGCGGTCCTGTGCGGTCCTGTGCCCTGAGGATACTGCGGCCACCAGCAGCCCTGCCTCCAGGACATTCAAGTGAGGGGCGGGGCAGGTGACTCAAGTAAGAAACAAATGCATCCAGAACACCTGGCAGGGTGGTGGTACTAGGGAGAACAAAGCCGCGTAGGGGGCCGCCAGATTAGGCAGGTGCCCCCCTCACCCTGCTTGGGCTCCACACCCCAGCTCAGGCTGCTGCTGTCCGCAGGCCTTCCTGACTCTCTAGGGTACAGACCCCAGGCGAGGATCCTCCCTCCTTTCTCTCTCTTTTTTTAAAGATTTTATTTATTCGTGAGAGACACAGAGAGAGAGGCAGAGACACAGGCAGAGGGAGAAGCAGGCTCCATGCAGGGAGCCCGACTTGGGACTCGGTCCTGGGTCTCCAGGATCACGCCCTGGGCTGAAGGCGGCACTAAACCGCTGAGCCAGCCAGGGATCCCCTAGGGTCTTCTCTCTAATCTGTCCTCCAGCGCTCTTCCACCCCTCGCCTCCCCTCCCCACCCCAATCATGCTCACTCAGGAACAAGCAGTAGTTTGTCACCAGTGTTACAGACAAGGCACCTTCACACTACTTCCATCTAACAGCTACTCTAAGAGGTAGGAAACAATTGCCAGTTTTGTTTGTTTGTTTTCCAGGGGGAAATTGAGGCTTGGCAAAATAATTAATTTATCCAAGGTGAGTGAACCAGTAACTCACTGGTAGAGGCAGAGTTCCACCCAGTTCTGCCTACTGCGAGCCCACACCTTTTCCACTGGCTGGCTGGCTTCTCCCTGACATCTCCTCTTACATTCTGGAGGTACAAATATGTTACCAAAGCTTGAGTGATTGTAAACATGCAGATACAGAAGGTTACAAGAGGTCCTTGGGGCTTTCACTCTGCCCCAGTCCTATTTCCCAGGAATAGCTACTGGAGCGGTCCCTTCCTGCCAGCACTGGCTACAGAACTGTGGGGCCCCAGGTTCAAAAATTATTAAGAATTTCAAGATGGTGCAGCAGAGCAATACTTTAAGTGGGGCATGGGCCCTTTCTGCACATGGGGGGCTGTATTGCTGCATGGGCCTCACACTCCTGAAGCTAGCTCGGCGTCCTGTTTGCTTTTTTTTTTTTTTTTTTAAGATTTTATTTATTTATGAGAGAGAGAGAGAGAGGGAGAAGCAGGCTCCATATAGGGAGCCTGATGTGGAACTCCATCCAAGGGCTCCAAAATCACGTGATCCAAGATCACGCCCCGGGCCGAAGGCAGGTGCTAAACTGCTGAGCTACCCAGGGATCCCCTGCTCCCTGGTTTGCCTCTTCAGAACACTCCCAAAATATGTTCAGGACTTTAAATATATAAGAAAAGCCAGCCTCCTCACAGGCTATCCTCCAACTGGTATTTGCTTTTCTATTTATGAAGAATAACAGGAAATGCTATGTACCAGGCACTGTGCACGCCTCTTTTACAGCACTGTGAGGTAGGCAGCCCAGGGTACAGGCAAACTGTCCTAATCCCCATTACACAGTTGAAGAAGGTGAGGCATGAAGGAGACCAGCAGCTGACCCAAGGCTACGCAGGAGTGGCGGACAGAGGATCGGAAGACAGGAGGTGTGGTCTGGGGTTTGCCCAGTTGACTCTACCTGGTTACTCTGGAGACAGAGACTGCAGATGAGCCGACTTCCAGGTCAGCACGCACAGAGTTTTCTCTTTGCTGTCAGCAGCTGCCCGATGCTTCGCCGGCTGGAGATGTGCCACGCTCATTTCATCAGTCTCCTGACAACGGATACGCAGGTCACTTCCAATTTCTCTATCTCATGACCAACATGCAGCAGCCTTCTGGGGCCACTACCTCTGCCTGTTTCTGGGGAAAGGATGTTTCCATGCGGTGGGGCTGGAGCTTGCAGTCTGAGCTGAGCCCTAGCCAGTGGGAAGATAGAGTCCTCGGGAGAAATAGAGGGGAGTGCCAGAAACGTTTCACCTGGAACATGCAGGCCGAGGGTGAGAGCATGGAGGGCACAGAGGGGAGCAGCATCAGGCAGGTGAGGAGGCCGGCTCTGGGCTGGGGGCAGGTGCAGGCGGCACAACAAGGTCACGAGAGCTCTGGATCTCAACCTGGGCAGGTGGCCAGTGAGAGAGAAGAGCAGCTCAAGTGCAGGCAGGGCTGCCCCCTCCGGCGTGTCCACATGGACACCAGACATCAGGGAGGTCGCTGCCTTAGCTCCCGGTAGCTGCGGTAACAAGTAACCACAAAGTTAGTGGCTTAAAACCACACACATTCATCACATTCCAGTTCTGCACGTTAGATGTGCCATTGGGGGTGGGGGTATCTCACTGGGTTAAGATCAGTTAAGGAGTCAGGGCTCATTCCTTTCTGGAGGCCCCAGGGGAGAATCTGCTCCCCGGCCTTCTACAGCTTCTAGAGGCGCCTCGCTCCTTGGCTTGTGGCCCCTTTGCTATCTTCAAAGCCAGAGGCAGAGCACCTCCCAACCTCTCCGAATCCAACAGCTTCCAGGAATTAGGGTGCAGGCAGACATCTTTGGGGGCCATTCATCATTCTGCCTGCCACCATGTCCCTTTAATTAAGTTGGGAGCCATACATCTGAGACAATAAAAGAGTTTTTAGGGGGATTCCTGGGTGGCTCAGCATTTTGGCGCCTGCCTTTGGCCCAGGGCACCATCCTGGAGTCCCGGGATCGAGTCCCACGTCAGGCTCCCGGCATGAGGCCTGCTTCTCCCTCCTCCTGTGTCTCTGCCTCTTTCTCTCTCTCTCTTTGTCTATCATATAAATAAATAAATAAATAAATAAATAAATCTTTAAAAAAAAAAGAGTTTTTAAAATCCCCTTCTTGGGGCGCCTGGGTGGCTCAGTGGTTGAGCATCTGCCTTCAGCTCAGGTCGTGATCCCGGGATCCTGAGATCGAGTCCCACATCAGGCTCCCCACAGGGAACCTGCTTCCCCCTCTGCCTGTGTCTCTGCCTCTCTCTCTGTGTCTCTCATGAATAAATAAATAAGTAATCATTTAAAAAAGGCCAAAACCTTTAAAAAATAAATAAATAAACCTTTTGGGGCACCTGGGTGGCTCAGTTGGTGAAGCTTCTTTCTGCCTTGATCTCAGGTCATGATCTCGGGGTCCTGGGATGGAGCCCCTCATCAGACTCTGCAGGGAGTCTGCTTCTCCCTCTCTCTCTGCTGCTCCCCCTGTTGTGCTCTCTCTGTGTCAAATAAATGGATAAAATCTTTTAAAAATAAAATAAAATAAAACCTTTCAGAGTTATACGTTATGTATTGCAAACCACATCCATTTACAGTGTCCTGTTGGCTGAGTTGTGACTCACGTATTTGCCCTTGAAACACTGACTCTGTCAAGATAAAGAACATTCCTATCACTCCTCAGGATTCCTTGGGGCCCTTTGTATCTATCCTTCCCTCTGCCCCAGTCCCAGGTAACTACTAATCTGTTTGTTTTTTTTAAATTACAAAACCCAATATTTGTTGAAAACAAAGAAAACCAGTTGGCACAGAGGTCTGATTTCAATTCATCAAACTTCAGCTGAGGATGGGAAATGGGAGTAGGGGGGCAGCCAGCCCCGAAGTCACCCTCCCAGGGAGGAACCAGCTCCGGGGGAGGGAGAGAGGGACTGCCCACTTCTGGCCCAGTAGGTGTTGGAGGAGGAGGGTGAGAGAAGACAGCAGTGCCCCAAGTGTGGGCTGTGAGCAGCAGGTGACAGAGGGGCTGCTGAGCTGCTTGCCGTCCAGGCGAGGAGGGGAGAGTGTGGTCCACTTTCAGGGATTGACTGGGGGCAGGCGGCTGGGCTCAGGCCCGCAGCTCTGGGTCGGGGGTTGTTCTATTGTTGTTGTTTGTTAATTACTATAGTTTGTGTTTTCTAGAATTTTACAAAAATGGGATGATAATGTAATACTCCTTTGTATCTAGCTTCTTTGGCTTAATGTAGCTGACTTGGAGACCCATTCATGCTGGTTATGCAGACCATTCCTGTTTTTTTTTTTTTTTTTTTTTTTAGATTTTATTTATCCATTTATTTATTCAAAGAGACAGAGACAGAGAGAGGCAGAGACACAGGCAGAGGGTGAAGCAGGCTCCACACAGGGAGCCCGACATGGGACTCAATCCTGGGTCTCCAGGATCACACCCTGGGCTGCAGGCAGCGCCAAACCGCTGTGCCACCAGGGCTGCCCACCATTCCTGGTTTGTAGGCTGTGTTCCGTTCCATGGGTCTTGAATTTTGCTTATCCATTCACCCAGTGATGGACATTTAAGCTGTGCTCAGTTTTTGGCATTGTGCATAAAGCTGCTATGGATTTGATGTGTGAGTCTCTGTGCAGGGTCTGTGCCAGGAGTCGGGGTGCTGGTTCACGTGGTGCCTTGGTGTGCAGTGTTTGGAAATCGTGAGGGCTGTGATTACTCCAAATCCTCATTCACACTTGCTGCTGTCTGTCTCTGCTGTTTCTGGCCGTCCTGGGGGCAGGGGGTGAGGTCTCACTGCAGTTTTGGTTTTTATTCCTCTAATGACTGTAAGGTGAGGTGACTGCAAATTCATACGGGGTTTCTTTCTGGGGTGATGAAAATGTTCTGGAATTAGACAGTGGTGATGCATATACAGTGGTGATCAGTTTGGAATCAAGGGGAAGAGTGCAGACATCTATTGGGGGAAATACCGAGAAAAATACTCAAGTGACTGTCCCATTGTGTAACGTTATTATAAAATGACCACTTCCCCACATTCTGTTGTTTATTTTTATTATTATTATTTAAAGATTGTATTTATTTATCTGACAGAGAGAGAGAGAGCAAGAGCAGGGGAAGCTGCAGAGGAGAGGGAGAAGCAGGTTCCCCACTGAGCAGGGAGCCGGATGTGGGACTTGATGCCAGGACCCTGGGAATCATGACTTGGGCTGAAGGCAGATGCTTAACTGGCTGAGCCACCCAGGTGTCCTTCTGTTGTTGTTTTTTTAAATGACCTTTTTAGTTTAGAATAGTTTTAGAGGGGATCCCTGGGTGGCTCAGCAGTTTAGCGCCGCCTTCGGCCCAGGGTGTGATCCTGGAGACCCGGGATCAAGTCCCGGGATCGAGTCCCGTGTCGGGCTCCCTGCATGGAGCCCGCTTCTCCCTCTGCCTGTGTCTTTGCCTCTCTCTCTGTGTGTGTCTCTCATGAATGAATAAATAAAAATCTTAAAAAAAAAAGAATAGTTTTAGATTTACAGAGAAGATAGCAGGGTTTCTGTACACCCCACATCTGCTTTCCTTGACTGCTACCATCTCATGCTATTGCTCTAGGGTCCTCTGTCTCGATGAATGAACCCATAACACTATCAGCAACATTCCATGACAAGGTTCTGTTTTCATATAGGATAATATTTAGGAACTCCACACCAGGGATCCCTGGGTGGCTCAGCGGTTTAGCGCCTGCCTTCAGCCCAGGGCGTGATTCTGGAGGCCCCAGGATCGAGTCCCACATCAGATTCCCTGCATGGAGCCTGCTTCTTCCTCTGCCTGTGTCTCTCTCTCTCTCTCTCTGTGTGTCTCTCTGTCTCTCATGAATAAATAAATAAAATCTTAAAAAAAAAAAAAAAAAAGAGGAACTCCACACCAGTTGCATGTATTCTAGTGATTTCATGGAGGAAAATACAAGTTTAATAAAATGTGTTTGAAAGCAACTTGGGGGGTTGGGCGGCTCAGTCGGTTAAGCATCTGACTTTGGCTCAAGTCATGATTCAAGGGATTGAGCCCTGCTGTAGGGTTCCCTGCTCAGCGGGGAGTCTGCTTCTCCCTCTCCTTCTGTTCCTCCCCCTGCTCATGCATGCGCACGCTCTCTCTCTCTCCAATAAATAAAATATTTTTAAGTTTTTATTTATTTTTTAGAGAGAGAGAGAGAGAGAGAGAGAGAAAATGAGGGAGAGACACAGGCAGAGGGAGAAGCAGGCTCCATGCAGGGAGCCCGACGTGGGACTCAATGCCGGGGCCTCCAGGATTACGCCCTGGGCTGAAGGTGGCACTAAATCGCTAAGCCACCTGGGCTGCCCCAATAAATAAAATCTTAAAGAAAAAAAAAAAAGCAATTTAAGCCTGCTGTTTACTCACCATTAAGGTGGAAGAAGGGACCTGCTAATTTGGTCTTTTTCTACATTGCTCCATCGTGCCAGGGGTCATTTGGGGACATTTATATCAGCCCTTTTGTAAAGTCATCAGTGAATGCAGTTGGTAATTTGGCAAGTTTGAGTGAAGGGGCCAAATGAAAATATTAAATTCAACTCCCAGGATGCCTGGGTGGCTTAGTGGTTGAGCATCTGCTTTTGGCTCAGGTTGTGATTCTAGGGTCCTGGGATCAGTCCTACATGGGACTCCTCAGAGGGAGCCTGCTTCTCCCTCTACCTATGTCTCTGCCTCTCTCTGTGTCTCTCATGAATAAATAAATAAAAATCTTTAAAAAAATTCAGCTCCCCCCTTTTACTATTTATAAAGTCAAAACAGAGAAGCCTGTTCCTCAAGCCCGACCACAGTTGAATTTGGAAGCTGCTAGTTCATGACAAATTGTCAGTGTCTTGGCAAAAAGAAAACGAAATCTTTACACAAAATCCCAGCTCAGCAAACCTCTCAGCAGCTGTGGGGAGGACTCGAGGTCATAAAATGCCCTAACCAGTGGCGGCTGCTCTGTGCTAAACTTTGCCATAAAATCAAAAACCATGTGCTGCACCTTAGCTCTGTTCTTCCTGTGTTGGGTCTATAGCAAGTGGAGACAGGAAAAGCCTGCATCTCGACACTGGGAAGGAACCCCCAGCAGGTCCTGGGGGTAGGGGTCTGCAAGCTGGGGCCCTCCATGGGGATTTGTGCTAATGCACAGCACTCGGATGGATTAACCTGGAAATTACAATTAGTATTACAAGGAAAAGTCAAATTCATTTACAGAAATTATTTCCGTAAAAGGCATCAAGTGGCCCCAGAAGCCTGTCTGTGACCCCTGTCACCTGTGCTGCCTGATTCTGGCTGAGATGCTGTAGGCATTAGTTTATTAATTTCCACACAGGAGGGATGCCTGGGTGGCTCAGCAGTTGAGAATCTGCCTTTGGCTTAGGTCGTGATCTTGGGGTTCTGGGATCAAGTTCTGCATTGGGCTTCTCCCTCTGCCTATGTCTCTGCCTCTCTCTCTGAGCCTCTCATGAATAAATAAATCTTAAAAAAAAAAAAAAAAACACTTAAAGAAACTTTCCACACAGGATTCAAGCTAAGTGAATATTTGATTCTGTTAAGTAGAGGAAAACATCAAACACAGAAAATGCTTCTCTGCACATGGATCTTGGACTCGGATCTTTTTTGGTTCTCCAAAAATTGAACAACTCTTAGTTAAAAAAAACTTCACCACCTGAAAATGCTTTCTGTCTTTAGAATCCATGGAAAGAATGAAAAGACCCCAGGAAATTTTCCCCTGCACCCTTAGCCCCAGGTTGGGAGACTTACTGCACTGAGTACAGCAGATGAACCCCTGGGAGTCACACCCACCATGGGTCTCTGCAAACCCAACAGCGTATGATAGAGGCATTGCCTCTTCTGCCCCTTAGGGACCCATTCTTTGACATCGGATGTGCTTTTTCTGGGCAGCAATGACTCAGTCAGTTTTTGGAGGTTTCCCCCCAGACTCCAGAGCCTGCACTGAATGGGAAGCCTGGCTCTGAGCAGTTTCTCAGCATTGCTTTTTTTTTTTTTTTTAGATTTTATTTACTTATTCATGAGAGACACACAGAGAGAGGCAGACATTGGCAGAGGGAGAAGCAGGCTCCTCGCAGGGAGCCTCATGTGGGACTCGATCCCCAAACTGGGATCACATCCTGAGCCAAAGGCAGACGCTCAACCGGTGAGCCACCGAGGTGTCCCAGTTCCTCAGGGACATTAGGTTAACATTAAGTCCTTACTTGGCTTTAGGAGGCAGGAAAGACCCCAAGGGTCAGTGTGGCTTCCTCTCTGGTTCTGTGTGGATCCACAGTGAGCGGCTCTGGCCACAGTCCCCAGTCTGCGTGCTCCTGCTGAGCTCAGAGGTCCATCCCTGGGGTGGCAGCCAAGGCGGTGATCTTGGGCCCCCAGGAAAGCCATCCCTTCGCCCCTGCACTCCTCTCTGTGATGGCCTCCCAGCAGCCTGCAGACCCACTATCCCACGAGGTCCCTCCCTGTAGCCTCAGATCTGGCCTGACAGCTTTTTCTTTGTTAGGGTCACAGCAGGTCAGTGGCCAGACCGACCAGGACATCTGCAAGTGCCCATCCCCCAGTTCTTCCTCCTGAGAGACTCCCCCTCCTTTGACCCCAGTTGGCACCAGCACCTCATCTCTGAATGTGGGTGGCGGGGACCTTCTCCAAACGGATCCAGGAAGTCAAAACTGCCTAAGTCAGATCAGTTCCCCAGTGACTTCCAGTATGAGGCTGGAGATGGGCTTCCACCCTGAAACACTCCCCCTTGACGCTCATGGCCTGGGCATCCTCTGGCACACAGTGCAGCTCAGCAGAGGGTCAAACCTTGGGTTGCTCAGGCCCTCTTCCCTCAGACCAGCCTTCTGCCCCCTTCTGCCCCACCTTGAAGCCCTCCCCATCCTTCCAGGGTTGGATTTTCAGGGTGAGGAGGGGCTTGGGCTGCCTCCTGGCCTCTGGTGTCCTACAGGATGTCTGACAGTCGTAGTTATTTGTGACTGTTCCTTTAATCCTGGTCCCCCTTGCACCAAGCACTGCAAACCCTAAGGGGACAGGAGATGGAATACACATGACCTCAAGCCTCCCTGGGGACCTGGTCTCAGCTCTGTGGTCCCCAACTCACCCCCCCTCCTTGTCGGCTCCAGTTCCCTGAGCTAGCACCTGGTGCTATCGCCTGGTTTCAGGGAACCCCGCGGGTCTCTACTGTCACCTCTCCTTGGAGCTGAGGCCTGGAAATACCTGCAGGCCAGATGCCTTGTGGACATCTCATTCATTCATTCAACAGTATTTCTGGAGCCACCACCATGAGCCGAGGTGTCTGCCCTGGTGGGAATTATCTTCTGAAGGGGAGGTGGCCACCGCTGGAACTGAATGGAGGCGACAGGGCACTGAGGGAGTCACAGGTGGATCCAGACAGAGGAGGCCTCTCAAAGCAGGTGGCCTCTGAGTGGTACCTGAAGCTGTGCAGTTAGGGCAGGAGGGCTCTGGGTAGGGCCCCCATGGGCAGGTGTCCACCCACTCTCTCCAAAACAGCAAATGGAAGTGCTCAAAGCTGAATTTTATAGAATTCGCAGTCTACCCTGTCTCCCTTCTAGTTTCCCTAAATTAGGAGGGGCTCTTCCATCCAGCCAACTATGCATGCCAAACACCCAAAGGTCAACCTGGACATCCCTCTGCCCCCACCTCTGATCGCCAAGTCCTGTGGGTCATTCCGGCAATCTGGCAGTGTCCTCCACACTCCTGTTCTCACTGCACCTTCTCTCCTGAACCAGTAGCAGCTCCTGCTGGCTCCCTCCTTCATTCTTATGCTCTTCCAACCCAGTCTCCATATTAGGCATATTAGGCCCAGTGACCTTTTAAAAATGCACATCTGGGGGCACCTGGATGGCAGGCAGGCAGCCTGATCCCCCCTCTGCCTATGTCTCTGCCTCTTTCTCTCTCTCATGAATAAATAAAATCTTAAGAAAAATTAAAATGCACACTTGTTCCTGTCACTCCCTTGCTTGAATGCAGCGTTGGCTTTCCCTTTGTTCTTAGGATAAAATCTAAAATCCCAGTGCCCCCTTCACGGAAGACTGCCTGCCTTCCTCCCTCCCTGGGCTCTTGCCACACTGTCCTTTCAATTCCTTGAAAGCTGACCCTGGGCCCTTTCCATAGGCACTGACTCCCCCATACAGTGATCTCAATCTTGTCCTTGATCCTCCTCTCCAGCCTCCTGACTCTTCACACCAGATACTGTGTCCCATGACCTCACTGCCTTCTGCTATGCATGCGCTGACCTGAGCCTGCCTCTGTTCTAGGTAGGGCTCCACTGAGCAGGACCATCACTGTTCCATGCACACGCTGGGGCCACTGTAACAACTATTGTGCAAATCTGGCTGGTGATGGACAGATGAAGGAGAGTGTGCCCTGGAAATCCTGGATCACTCCTCTCCACCATGATCCAGCTCTCTCACCCCACAAACTCAAAGCTGGCAATTGGGCACAATCCCACGTCAGCCCTGAAGCTAGCTGAACCCCAGTGCCTTAGCCTCCTCCAGGTTCCCCACACCAGGTTGCAAAAAATGCCGAGTTACTATCATAAAAACCACTTTGCAGGGGCACCTGGGTGGCTCAGTGGTTGAGCATCTACCTTCGGCTCAGGGAGTGATCCCAGGGGGTCCTGGGATCAAGTCCAGCATCCGGCTCCCCATAGGGAGCCTGCTTCTGCATCTGCCTATGTCTCTGCCTCTGTGTTTCTCATGAATAAATAAAATCTTAAAAAAACAACAGACCACTTTGCAGAGGTGGAACCACTCTAGAACCCCCGAAGTGTCCTAACAGGTAGGTTCTTACCTCTGATCGCCTCTCAGAGGGGCCAGATCATCTAGGTCCTCCCACTCCTGCTGCATAGAGGGATTATGGGTAAGGGTCCATGTGGAAGGCTGGCAGTGGTTGTTGAAACTTTTTACAAAATCAGGAGAACTTTTCCCCACATAAAACTCAAGTGGAGCCCAGCATAGAAGTGGGGGTGCCGGGCACCTTGGCCCCCTCCCTTCATCCTCCTCCAGATTTTCCCTGGAGCCTGGGGTCAACACCATCTCTTCACAAATATTATTAGAACTCCAACCTGGTCATCTGCCCATCCCACCACGTAAACTGTCTGGTAACCAGTGGCCAGGTTTGCAAAGCAAATCAGCTCAGGATTTTTGAAAAACAAACAGCAAAAACCCCCATAACTGCATAATTTTGACTTTTCTATAGTGCAACCAGGCATCACATATAGAAAGCTTTAGAATCTTGATAAACCTTTGATAGAATATTCCGACTCTCAAGAATTACCCAAGAAAAGCCTTACATATAGAAGAGGTAGGAGCCTACAGAGGCGACTGGCAGCTCCAATTATCAGTGTGGGGAGAACGGGCGTCTTCCGGGCCCTCAGCAGTGAGCAAAAACCACAGCAGTGTTGCACAGAGCAGCCGCTAGGAGGATGAGAAAGCTGACTTCATGGCCTGGAACAGCTTTATGATGGTATCAGAAGTGAAGTGACAAAATGCTGGGTACAGAAAGATTCCATTTTTGTAAAAATAAATAAAATCTATCTATCTACCTATCCATCTATTTATCCAACACATACATAGAAGAAAATCAGAAGAGTAGGCCCGTACTTTATAAAGTTGCAGGACTGGGAGGGATTTTTCTTGCTCACTGGTATTTCTGGATTTCCTACAATGAACGTATTTCCCTTTTATAAGAAAGCAACAAGAGATGTTAGTAGAGTAATATGAATACACCTAGGGATGGAAGAGAATCCCTCACAGACACAACACCGCCCCCACCTGGTTTCCTGCTCACAGCACAGAGCCCGGGGAGCCCTGGGAACCCAGGGTGAGGGGACGCGCTTGTGGCTTGAGACTGTGGGAGCCGAGGGCTCCTCCTGTGAGCATACCCTGCAGGCTGGTTATGGACTTGGGGCATCACAAGGACCCTGGAAGTCTGTGACCTCTGGGACTAGACTTGAGGTCCCATCTGTGAGCAGCTTGGCCCTGCCATCCCAGAGGATCAGCTTCTAGCCTAAGAATGACTGGCCAAGTCCCTGTCCCCACCAAATGCCACCCTCCCATCCTCCCCTTGGTGCTCACATTTGTTGGGCTGCCCCTCTGCATCATGCTGTGCTTTTATCACCCCCTCAAGTCTGCTACCTCAGACTTCAACTCAGCCCATAGTAACACAGACCCCCGCCAAAGGGACTTGCAAATGCTGCTCATCATAGTCTTGCTCAGGGCAGCATGGACTCTCAAGCAGAGTTTGTACATGACACAGACAAGGGCCACCCCATGGGCCCTGCCCCTGGGCTCAGCGTGGGTACAGTACAGCATCTTCAAGTGCTTTCTCCAGGCCCACCCTACACCTGCCCTCCGCTGGGCCTGAAGTGAGGCCTCCTCACCCAGGTTGGGAAGTGTCCTGCGCACCAGGAGGACTGGTGCTGAGTCTCACTGCCAGGAGGATCAGTGGGGCCCTGGGAGGAGGCTCGGGAGAAAAAGGTCTCATGCCCCTAGGCTCTGGGGTGGGGCTGGGGATTGCTGGTTGGGACAGGCTTTCCACCTGAGCCCTCGCTCATATTGTCCCCCCAAACACCCTCCTTTGTTCTATGCTCAGCAGACTCCTGTCCCCTCCCACTCAGGCCTGCCCCAGGTAGTAGGTCTTCTGTTCAAATCCCTTCACCTCCTGGGGATGCGGTCATGCTGCACTTGCCACCTGCATAGGAAGCCCCAGGACCCCACTCTCAAACCTGTGTTGGAGAAATGAAGTCATTTCCATCTGCAGCCAGGACCTCTCCCCACCTGCTGCCAGGGCTTGGGCCACCCAAGTGAATAAAGACAAGACGGCCTGAGATGTATAGTTCAAAGGTTGGTATCTTTTTTGGTTTCCTTTTTTGTTTTTGTAAAGAAAAATAAGATTGTGTTTTTTGTTTGAAAGAAAACATGAGGAAGCCCCCCCTCCCCACTCTGCCTCTCCCCTGCCCCTGTGAGGTGCTGTAACCTCCAGGCTTGGGCAGGAGGGACCAAGCTGGCCCAGACTGAGACGGGAGGCTGGGCACTGTGTTGAGGCTTCCTCAGAGCCACAGAGGAAGGGTGTTCGGGAACAGAGTTTGGCTTTGTTAGGCAAAAAATAAAATTAAAAAACTTGACACACATGCCCGCTATACAAATGGGGGCCAAGAAGCAGCACCTCCAAGTTGGAATCATCTCTGGCAGTTGGACACAGGGTCCTGGTGCGGCCCCTGGCTCCCCATGCCCCGTGTTCTGGGGTGAGACAGGGCAGGAAACAGCTCTCAGGACAGGAGTGGGGGGAAGAGGAGAGAGGGGGAAGTCAGAGCAACTCCTTCCCCACATGGTAAAAAAAACTCTAAAAAAGCACCCAAGGCTTAAAAAAACGAAACCTCCCTGGCAGGGAGAACTGGTGGCATCCTGCTTACCAGCAAAATGCCTTACCTGGCAAAAATGTGTAGAAAAATAAAATTAAACTTTATCCCTGAATGATAAAGACCCTTCCTCCTGCCCTCATGACCACCACTCTCCACCAGCAAGTCTCAGAATTCGCCAAGACTGCCAATTCCTCCCCGAGTGACACAGGATTGTGCAAGACTGTGGCTGCCCACCCGTGTCTGAGGCCCCGGGGCAGCGGGGATGGGGACAGGGGGGCCTCTGATGGCCACACGCACACTCGTTCCTCACAGCAGTGGGGCGGGGGGAGTCCCTGTTGCCAGACCAAGGGCCGTCCTTCCTCCTCTCAGGGGCAGGACGGGACCCCAGCAGAAAGGCAGGGGTTGGGGGGCAAATGTGCAGTAGCAGTCGGAAGGGCAGTGGCAGGGCTGGAGGGCAGTGGGGTGGGAAGGAAAGCCAGCTGAGGTGGCCTGAGACAGAGGTCACCCTGAGCCCACTGTGACAGCAGAATGAGACGGAGGGGAGGAGGTTCACAGCAGGGGAGGGGCAGGGTCCACTCCCATCTGAGACCTGCAGGCTGGCCCGGGCCTGTCCCGCAGGGCAATGCAGGCCAAGGGCTGGAGCCTCCCCTGTGGGCAGTGTGTGGAGGAGGGGCCCAGAAGCACAGGCCAGGAAATGGGGTAGGGGGCTCTGGGTAGTGTTCTCAGTGTCACAGGGCTGCTGCCTGGGAAGGGCACTGGAGGTAATAAAATGGGGGCACGAGAGGCCAGAAGGGTGGCTGGTGGGGGCGGGAGGGGAGGTGCTTACACTAGAATTCTGAGGGGCCCTGGGCTGGGGACCCCCGGTACCTGCCTGCCCACCAGGAGAGCCAGAGGGCAGGCTGGGCCTGGAGCTGACAGGACAGGGCAAGGCAGGACCAGGTACTGCCTGTCCTCAAGAGGGCCTGCCCAAGGTCTGTTCTTCACGGGGCAGGACTGAGGATGAGGGACACGGGGACCACCCTCCATCCTCCCCCAGGGAACCTGAGGTGGCTGTAGTGGGATAGAAGTACAGTACGGAGATGTGGTCCTAGCCCGTGGCGCAGGGTCATGAGGCAGCCCAGCGCCTGCTGCAGGTACAGTAGTAGTGGCACGCCGGCCAGGTAGGCTGGGCAGTCGGGGGTGGACTCCAGGGTCTTGTAGCCCCTGGGGGACCCCTGGTTTCGGGATCAGGGTCAGCACCAAACACAAGAGATGTCAGCCAAGGAGACGGGCAGGGAGGAGAGTGACCTCACGGACCAGGCTCAGCCCTGCGGTCTGTTAGGTGAGGAGGAGGGATCCCGAGCACAGGACGGGCCCAGCGAGGTCAAAGGCCCTGGAGAGGACGGCGGAGGCAGCCCTGCAGGGAGGGCTCTGAGGCCGGCAGTGGTGGAAGCAGCATGCACCTGGGCGCCTCGGAGACCCTCTGGGCGCTGGGAGGCTGCGGACCACAGGTCAGCGCAGAATCTGGTACAGGTAGGCGGAGGTGAAGAACACATTGGCAGCCAAGCTCACGGCCAGGAGGCCCCGGACCAGGGAGGGCCTGAAACGACCTTCGGGAGAGAGCAGAGAGATACAGTCAAAGGGGCAAAGGTCAGAAGAGGGACCTGTGGGTGGTAGGGTTGCTGTGCAGCAGATCACCGGCCCAGCCCCCCAGAGATGCTGCTGTGAGGTCCTGCAGCCCTGCTCCCAGGGCTCTCCTGGTGCCCAGAGAGACCCTTGAACCTGGGGTCACCTGGTCAAGTCCTGCCTCCCCCAAAGGCACCTCATTTCCTGAGCTCATGCTACCCGGCAGCTACTGGGCCAGGGTGTGTCCCGTACTTGTACCCTGGTGAGAGGGCCAGGAGTGTGTCCCCCACTTTACAGACAGGTAACAGGGGCTTTAGGGCAGTGAGTAGTACCATGCCCAGGCTTCAGACTGGGGCTCCCCGCTCCAGGTTTGTGTTCTGGGTCTCACTGCTGCTGGGTCGCACCCCAGACTGGCTGGATTTGGGGGCAGCACCTATTTCCAGTTAGTTCAAAGGTTTCTTTGCTAAAAGACTTGTCGTGTACACGTCGATCCATCTTCCCCACATATGTGTCCCTTGGGCCCTCCTAGGGAAAACATGGGGCGCTGGCTCTTGCGTGCCAGGCACTTTACAGAACCAGGATCTAGTCTCATATCCGGCCCTGCAGCCCGCAAGCAGAGGAGCTGGGATTGGAACCCAGCAGTTCCGTGCCCCGCGGTGCACCAGGCTCTCCAGGCCCACATCTTCCCAGGGCCATGCAGGAAGAGAAGCCACCGCCCAACATGGCACCAGAGACCTCAAGATGTGGCTGGCACAGCAAAGAAACTACATTTTTTACTGGCATTAAATGCTCATTCTGTTAAATTTAAATAGCTCCCTGTGGTCAGAGACGCTGTTCTGATGCAGATCCAGACCCTGATCTGAGGGTGGGGCATGCCGTCTGCCAAGTCGTGGTCGAACCCAGAAGGTGCTGGGTCCCCCATCACTCGAGGGCCCAGGACAGCTCGCTCTTTCAGGGTTCCACACAGACCAGGAGGTGATGGGGGCTGCAGACCCTTGGCCCCCATGCCGCTGTGCCCTCCTCAACCACATCAGAGCACAGACCTCTCCAGGCAGTGGCCTCCTCCACGCACCCTTGGGTGGTTGTGTCCACCACACAGGTGGATGACTGGGATGAGTCGTCCTCTTTCTTGATGGAGCGGCTGCTGCAGGCACTGCCTCTTTCTGGCACTGACCTCATGTCTGCAGAGAGAGAAGGGGTGTCTCAGAGGGTGCCCACAGCTCACCCCCAGGGACAGACATGGGGCAGCTCTACCTCCAATCCCAGGACTGTCCTTGGATGTGGCCAGCCAGCCCTGGCCATCCCAGCCCACTCGCCCTACTCTGGGCAATGGAAGGCCAGGTCCTCGTTCATATCCCGGCTGTGTAGCTGCCACGAAGGGAGCTGGTTTTAGATCAGGAGCAGCAAACTGCACGGCCAACAGGTGCTGACAGATGATGGCCACAAGTGAGGCTTCCAGACGTGGGGCAGGGGGTGACCGAGGCGGGGACGTGGGATCTCAACTTGCCCTTCCACCTGTCTGGCCAGTATTCAGAGCCACTGTGGCCAGATCTTCGGACATTGTAAGAGACACAGGAGATCCACACATTCATGTGAAAGTCCTAAATTTTAAAGGTTGATGTTAAAAATTTAAGAATTAAAAAATACTTGACAGGACAACCACCATTTGAGCAAAATAAAAATATCTGTGACCAGACAGATGCAGGCTAGCAGGGTATAATGCATTTTTGATCCATCCCAAGGAACAAAGGACCCTCCAGGTCAATTTCAAGAGAAGAAAATAAAACCAGCCAACAGAGGGCAAGGTCTTGGACGGTCCGAGGTCCCCAAAAGCCAGGCCAGGAGTGTCTGGAGCTTGGGAGGGTGGCTGTACATGCTTGGATAAGAGCAAGGACAGGCCCTGCGTGGCCTCTTGCCTGCACGTGACCAGAGACACCGTCACAACTCGGCTGGGCTCTCTTGTATCCCGGGAGGGCGATCAGAGGGTCGTACCCACAGTGAGCTTCGTGTCCTGCGCCAGCGATCTCTGTGGGACCTGGGGCGGCTCGAGGGGGAAGAGGCTGCCATTGTGGGGCGAGTGTTCGTCTGAGCTGCTGGGTGTGTTGGGCACCTCCCCGGGGGGTGACGGGAACAGCAGCAGCTTCTGCCCCTTCAGGTTGAGCCGGGCCGGGCTGATGAGTGGCCTGCGGTGGCGCAGAGAGCCAGAGCTGGAGGCCACGGAGCCGGCCACGGAAGGTGCTGGGGAAGGGAGTGGGGAGGAGGGGCAGCATCCCGACAGCAGAGAGAAGTAATCTGGAAGGCAGGAGGACAAAAACGGCGACTTCTGGTAAGAACGGTAACAAGGATGAGTGTTGCCTACTGTCACAGCTACGCTTGCTACAGCAGCTGTGCTCCTGCCACTTTTCCTCTAGAAACCCAAGAAGAAAGGCAAGGCCGGCCTAAGGTGGGGGACAGAGGGAAGCCTGCCAGGAGCTGAGAGAGGCCAGAGGATCACAGAGCCTTAGCCCCGTCCCCTCTGTCTGCCAAGGGCACTGAATTAAGCTCCACTAGACCAAGCTCTGTTGATGGCGGGATCCTCAGTGCGTGTATCCATCCGTCATCATTGAGAAGGGGATGGCATTATACCTAATCCTGGAAACTATCACGCCCATTTCACAGAAGAGGAAACTGAGGCACAGGGGTGAGTCACTTGCTCAGGGCTGCACAGCTGGGAGGCATGGGGCTGAGGGCCCTTGAACAAAGGCTCTCATCAGATCCTAAGGCTCATGGTTAATCTCGCTGCTGGTCCGCGCCCCCCCGGCCCCCGCCACTGCATGCTCGGGAAACTTGGGCCCATACTGTCCCCAGCAAAAGCAGCCACCCCGTTCTCCTTACCTGAAACAGGAACCTCTCCAGAGCGAGACACCTGAGATGGCGGACGGCTCCCGCTGAACAGATACCCTGAGTCTGAAGAGGAAAGAGGAGGGTGAGACATATCAGGCCCATGGTGACGACAGCTGCCCACCCTCTCCATTGTCCAGTCCCTGCCCTGCTGACATTTAACCTTTGTCACTCACATCAGGCCTTCACGGAAACACAGGCTCTCAACTGACTCTCCGAACTACTGTCTGAGATATGCCTGGCCTATGCTTAGTTCACGGAGAAAGAAACAGACGCCAGCCCTCTCCCCACCACCTGCACCTGCTGGCCTGTACTACACCTCAGGGAGCACTGAACATGCTGCTTTTCCTCAGTCAAGCACACCTCGAGGGCAGAGACACCACCCCAAGGTTCCTATGTTTCCCCAACACTCAGGTGGGAGCTGAGTGTGGAAAGATTCAGCAACCACCATGTGCTGCCATGAGCGGCTGCTCCTCCACTGCCCGTGGGGCTATGAGGGTCCCTTGGTCACAGCGCACCACCTGCCCCTTCCCTCACAAGGCCCAGCAACAAAGACCCGGCCAACCCATGTGTCTGGGTAAGGGTGGGCATATGGCCCAAGCACAGAGTCCTTTCCAGAGCCCGCTCTATGGATGCTAGGAGAGCAGTCTCTTTGTTGGGCATGAGCTATAGGGATGCAGGGATGAGGACAGCAGCAGGAAGGAACAGAGGCAAGGAGGGTGAGAAAGAGAGAAACAGGAAATGGGAACCTGGCCTGGTGCCTGAGCCCCAGACTACCAGCTCCTTTTGGTTACCTAAGCCAAGGAACTGCAAAAACTCATCCTCGATGCCCCTGGCAGTGGAGACCCTGGGATCCCACCTGTCACCAGACATTTTGAGACCAGCCTACGCCCCACCACCCCGACCTCCAGCCTCACAGGGCAACAGGGAGGCTGCGGGTCCTCCACGATGGGTGTGAGGCCCTGCCTCAATGGCCTGCACTGGCTCTAGAATGCCACCCTCCCCTCCTGAGGGGCTTGAAATAGAAGCTCCCCAGCTCGGGCCACCCGGGGTTAGCATGCACAGAGAGCCATCCAGGAGAGTCAGGCCCAGGGCAGGGCTGCTCCTGGCTGGGCAGGTGCTAGGCTCCTGGTGCCCTCAACAGGCAGCCAACTCTCTCCCCAAGTTTTCCTCAAGACCCACAGGGAACAGAGAGGGATATCTCTGCTAAGAGGGTAAAGGAAAATCATCCTACTGTCAACTCGGGGTATAAGCAAAATGGCCTTTAGTCACCTTGGAGGAGCTAGGCCTCCAATTGCTGCTGTTACCAGCATTCCTATCCCATTATAATAACTTCAGTCATGTTTGCTAAAGGCCCTGTTCTAGAAGCTTCTCTGATATCATGCCCACCTCAGCCCTGAGGCACAGCCTCTGGTTCTAGATCCTCCCAGGGTCTTGGGCTGGGGGCCTGCTTGGCCTGGGGCTCAGTTTTTCAACCCTGCATTTGCCCTGGCTCTCCCCAACACGGCCATCAGAAGGCTCTGGCAGGACTTGAAATGAGCTGTCCCTACCTCGGGCCCAACCAGCCCCACCCCTACCTGGAAGCTGGATGGACACAGCTCTAAGAATACTCTAGGGGGAAGGGCCCAAGCCCTAGGCCTCCCAGGTTCCCACACTCAGGGAATTTCAGGGTCTCCCCTCTCCCGCCAAGGGCTGCTCACAAAGAGCCCAAAGAGGCCTCATCAACTCCACTGAATGACCATTCCCGGAGGAGGGTGCTGGTTACACTGCTGGTTACACAGAACCATCTGGCATCCAGGTGTCTGTACTTGGGGCAGTCACACCTTCTATCCTACTCTGAAGGCCCTGAACCCTACCCACTGTGTGACCTGCCCTCTTGTGGTGTGACCCACCCTCTACCCAGGAGGACACAGGCCTGCACACACCAGGGCTGCAGGATGCCTGAGCTCAGGAGCCAGATGACTGGGTACAAAGCCCAGCTCCAAGCTTGGGGCGGGGGGGTGTGTGTGACTGAAGTTCAGAGGGCATGTGACTAGAGCTGGAGTCCCCAAACAGGCAGAGCTGCTGAGGGGCCGAAACAGGAATCCAGGACTCTGACTGCAGGTTACCAAGCCCAGATTAACCAAGACACCGTCCACATTCTTGGAGGCTGGGATCCTGCCTCATGACGTCCTGCTCCCAAACCTGCGCCCCCCAGGAGCCAGTCCCTAGGACACATCCCAAGGAGGATGCAGCCTAGTCCGCCCAGGTGGCTTCCCCAAGCGCTGAGGGCCATCACAGAGTGTTTGCCATGCTCTGAAGAGGAAAAACTGGATTTAATTTATAACTGACCTCCCAGGAAGATTCTGCTGGAGAAGGGGAAGGATAAAACAAAATCTCTTGTGCCAGGGCCCATGTGCAGCAAGCGGTCAAGAAGTGGGGCAAATTTTCCAGCCCCCAAGGCCTCAAAACAATGGCAGTAATAATGACAGCAAGAGGGGTGGTAAAAGAGGATGCCCAATATGCGTGGATGTCTGAGTGCCCGCAAGGTGCCAGCTGCCCTTCTAGAAGATGCTTTGAAGGTATCATCACCTCATCTGACACAAACACCCACAGGCAGGTTCTGCTACTAGCCTCATTTTCTTTTCTTTTCTTTTTTTTTTTTTAAGATTTGATTTATTTATTTGAGAGAGAGACAGAGAGAGATCAAGCACAAGCAGGGGAATTGGCAGAGGGAGAGGGAGAAGCAGACTCTTCATTGAGCAGAAAGCCTGATGCAGGGCTCGAACCTAGGTCTCTGAGATCATGACTTAAGCTGAAGTCAGATGCCCAACCAAATTAGTCCCCCAGGGGCCCCCTAGCCTTATTGTCTTTGAGGGAAACAGGCTCAGAGTGATAAAGCCCCCTGGCTCAAGGCAGCTAGCTACTGAGTGGACTCGCCAGGATTTGAGGCCAGTTCCGCACATCTCTACAGCAGGAGCTCTCACCCACATCCCACCCCACACTCAGTCAGCGTCTACCTGCCCAGCCCAGCTCACCCTGCCTGGGCTGAGCACCTCCTACCTGCTCGAGTCAGAGAGGGGATGGTTCCCAAGGAGAGTGCCCGGCTGAGACGGCCTGGCAGCGAGGAGGGCGAGGCCCGTCGAGGAGACCGAAACAGCTGCTGGCTGGCAAGTGGCAGGAAGCCAGGCGGGCTGGGGATGAACAGAGATGCTGCAGGGCCCGCGCCTGGGCATGGCACGGCTAGGTTGGGGCTCGTGGGGAAGAGGCCGGCCGAGTCTCTCGGGAAACACCTGCAAGAGCCCGTCGGGCATGGGAGACAAGAGGAGGGTCAGCCCCGGGAGGCTCTGGAGGTGGCCTCCACACAGATCCCGTCCCCTCTCCCCTGGTGCCAGGTGGGGCCGGAGTCGGGGTCCCAGGGAGGCGTGCGTTAGTTGAAGCAGAAAAGCAGTCCAACCGCATTCACGCCATTAGGAGCGGGTGGCTGGGAGGTGCCAGCGTGACCCACCCCTCCCTGCATGCCCCCTCCGATCCCCCTCAGCTTTCACAGCAAACTAGTTCCACTACTGGTCTCGGTATTAAAGTGACACTGTCGCCCTTGCCAACCTCACGCCAACCCTTTGCCTTGAAGTAAAAATGCTCAACCCCGTGCCAGGTGCTCAACGAAGGCCTTGCCACTCTGTGCTCCGTGCCCAGAGCCTCTGGACAGGGCGGCTGTGCTCGGGGAGCCCCCTGCTCCACAGGGCAGGGCTCCAGGAATCCTGTTGCTGCTCCCTGGTCTCGGACACTCCTCTAAAGCCCCTTGCAGAGCTGAGGGGGAAGTGGCCAGGCTTTGGACTCCCCGGGGAAGAGGCTCTTGCGGGACACAAGCCTAACAACTCAAGCTTGGAAAAGACAGGTAAACCATTGCAAGGTCTGCCCCAAAGACGGAAGGTGACAGTGTCTCTTTAACTCGAGAATGGGACAAATCACACAACAGGACCTGGTGGCCCCAAGCCAGATTGTCAACCATGCTTCTGATTAAGGCAACCGATTACAGAAGGAGGGAAGGGGCAGAGGCAGTTAATACATTAGTCCGCCGTCTGGACGGAGCTGGGGGAGGTCCAGCCTTACCTCAGTCCCAAGGGACAATTGGGGCCATGGACAATGTGCCGACGGAGGGGCAGGCTGGCTCAGGCCCTGCAGCAGAGCCGGGGGCCTGCTAAGGGACCCACCCTGCACCCACCGTGAACAAATACTCAGGGCACTGCTAGCTAAACTACACTCCGCTGACTGCCCTACTATTTTCACTCCTATCCCTCCTTTTAAACAAGTTCTATGAGGCGAGTGTAATGTCCACCGCTGCCCTCCTCCGAGGGCCTTCCAAAGTGCCAGGAGGCTACCTGGATGTCAGAACCAAAGGCGGGGCCTTGGGTTTTGGGGGCATGGGGAAATCGTGGCAGGAACTCCTCAAACCAATCGCCAGGAGGTGGGTCTGGCCAACTCCAGGCTGGACGAGGCCGCACTCCATGTGCCAACTTGTTCTGCCCAAGCCTGACACCCACCTCCTTGCCCCCCAGACACCTGAGGAAGGTTGTCTCCATACAGGTCGATTTTCTGTCTCCACACAGGTTGTCACTGTAGAACTGTGTGTGATACCATCTGGCAGAATGGCGCTACTACTGTGGGGAAAGGTGAGGTGGGGGGCCACCGAACTCACAGCAGGGGCAGGGGACGCACACTGGGACCTCTGGCCAGTTGGCTCTGATCATGTGTGAAGGAAGCTCTGTCCCCTGCTGGGCCTGAACCTCCTAGAGGACCCACTGGGGGCAAGGCACGCTTGGGCCTGTCCAGCAGATGGCAGCAGGATTCTGAGCAGGCTTTCTGTGCCCACCCCTGCTGCAGAGCCCATGGCCCACCCCCAGTAACCAGCAAGTGAGGGGAGAGGCTCCATGCCAGGCTGCGCAGCTCAGAGGCGGTCAGCTGTGCCCAGAAGCAGCTTCCAGGGTCTTTCCAGCTCTTCCCTTTTTCCCAGATCCTGCCCATACCTGGGGCCACCCTAGTGCTTAAAACTTGAGTCTCTCAGCCATCTGGCACAGAGCTGTTCCCAATCTGATTCCCTAAGAACACTGGCACTGAGGAGACAGCTCTTTGGTCTGACCCCTCTTGCTGTGACATGCAGTGACATCAGTCAACTAGCAGATACTTGTAAAGGGCCAAGTGAGCTCTCATCATGGCTCTGCAGCAGACGGTCCCTGGGAACCTCTACCAGGCTCCAGAGAGCTCCAAAGTATCTACACTTCCTTTGGCAAGGGTTCCCCCCAGACCACCCTGCACCCTCAAACACCATCTCAGAGAAGCACTCAGCCCATAACCCAAGTCTGTACATCCACTGGGATAAACAGGTTCTGGGATGGGTCAGGCGGTTGTACTGTATCCCATCTGACACTAAGGGGGCTGTCCAGTCTTTTCGACCCAATCCCAGTCCCAGACAGGAACGGAAGGAGAGAAAGGACTACATTTTAAGCAGCAGTTTATTGAGACGGGGGAAAATATGACCCAGCAGGACATGTGAGGGCAGCTGGGCCCCAAGCGTTTGGCGGCCATGCTGCCAGCACCCAGACCTGACTCCTGTGGGCATGCCTGTACCCCGAAATCCCCTGCCCCTGCCACAGAAGCCTCTGAAGGAACGTGAAAGAACAAACAAAAAAGACATGGTACCTGATGCCCACCGGTAAAAGCAGAGCCCCGGAGGCATTTATTGAAAATACAGCACGAAAAACACAACATCTATGGCCAGGAGTTATGGTTACAGCAGAGAGAGTCACCGGCCGATCCTCCGCAGTTCTACTACACAACCAGAGAGGTTGGGACACTTGGCCACGGTCACGGACAGAAGGGACACAGGCTCCTCCCGGGGCGGGTGCGTCCAGGTGGCTGCTCAGCCCATGATGGGGACCCCAAATTCGGAGAGAGAAGACAGCCTCCCTCAGGTCTTGGAGATGGTCACCCCGACCCCAGGTGCTCTGACAGTTGTCCCCAGTGGAGGGGACAGAGGTCCCCAGTAGGGCAACACGTTTCCAGTTAATAAGCCACGGTCCCAGTGGTGCCAGCACTTCCTCAGCGGTTGCCAGTAAACATCAGAAGGTGCTAGAATATGCTCCAAATAACGAACTTTAAAGGACAGACAGGTCATTTTAAAAAGTCACACACAACTCTAAAAAGCCCAGGAAGCCTTGCTCCGATGAGGCTCATCTCATGAGGGTGTCTTTCCCTCCCCACTAGAGGGCAGGAAAGACATCTGCTCGGCAGGGGCTCCTGGCCAGCAAGAGAACTGGTTACGGTTATTATAAATAATTTAACTTAAATACACACATACACACAGATGTCCTGCTTCTACTCAACGCCAAGAAAGGCAGTAATTAGCATCACACTGTCAGTTTCCTTGAGAATGGGAGATTCCATATACAAGGGCATGCACAGCTAACAGACCACTGGCTCTCAGCCTGGTACCTGCCGCCGCCCCTCCCCTTGGGCGGGCTGCCTGGGGGTGACGAGGTAGAAGGGGGGCCATCTCCTCCCTCACCTCGGCCAGGCCAGCAGGGCCTGCTCCCGGTTCAGCATGCTCCCCGCTCGTCAGTCACCTTGTACCTCACCCTCCACAGAGAACAAGTAGAGCCCAGCCAGGAGGGGCCTTGACTGAGGCCACACAACTGAGGCTACACTGGTACAGGGGCAGCTCTGGACCCACCCAGGGGCCAGGGTGGGGCACAGGCTGCTGCACAATATGGTGAGTGGTGCGGGGTGGCTTCTTAGGACCCCATCAACGTAAGGACCTGTGACGGTGGGGCCCAGGCTCCATGAAGGGCCTGCCCCGGGTGCTCTCCCTCCTGCCCCTCAGGCTCTGGCAGCTGCTGTGACCCTCATGTGCATGGTATCTGCTTTGCCTTCTCCTGCTTCAACGTGTAAAGCGGAGTGGTTGGGACCCTTGGGATCGCATCTGGAGGGGGACTCATGCTCAGAGTGATGAGTGGCAGGGCATACTGGCCCCAGAGGGAGTCATCAGGGTGCACAATTCAGGAAGGAAACAGCCTGGGGCTGTCCTCCCACTGGGCTGGCACTTCTGTCTCCACAGGGTGTCCACACCAAGGTGAGCACTCAGAGGTCCTGGAGAAAGGTCCACCTCTCATTTCACAGATGGTAAACTGAGGCTGGAAAGAGCACGGGCCCGGCTAGGATCAGCTAGTGAGAGGCAGGTGTGCCTCTCCTGGGAGCGGTGACTCTGTCCCTCCCCTCCCACCTGACCCACAGAAGCAAAAGCTACCCCACAGAGAACTGGAAAGCAGGAAGCCTCGGCAGCCTCCATCAGGGGCTCCAGGAGCCAGGAGGGTAGTGGTGACAAATGAGGACAAGGTGACAAATGAGCTGGTGTCCTGAGTGTCGCTCTTGGGCCCTCGCCCTGTGCTATCCACACGCAGTGAAAACTTTCCCCAGGCATCGTATGGGGGTTGAGTGGAGGAACTCCCAGGCATGGGAGTAAGGGCACAGGCCAAGAGTACTCGGGCCTCTACTGCCAGCCTTTGCTGGCGACGCCTGCACCCTAGCCCCTCCAAGGATGAGCGGACGGCTCAGCCAATACGATAGGGCCCTGCCCTTTTAGGGCAGAGCCAGGCATGTCTCAGAACAGGGAGCAGCTTGAGGGTGCCCTAGTTCTGTCCTAGCCCACAGCAGTGCCCGAAAAATAGACGGATAAAGTAAAGACTGCTCAGATTCCCCAATGACCTGGCTGCTAAGAAGACACTTGCTGGCCACAGAAACAGGATTCTCTACTGTCCACCTCAAGAGTCTCATGCCACACTCATGGTCAGGCCCAGTCTGGACCCAAGAATTGCATTCTCCATTCCTGGGGAAGGAGGCTGGGGGACAGTGGGTCTCGGGAAGCTCTTAGGGGCAGCCCTGTGTCCTTCTGGTTCCCTGCTCTGTGAGGGTTGGCTGGGCTACCGTCAGGACTAAAAGGATAGAGCAGAGAAGTGATGTGAGGACAAGGTGGGGGGGCTCTGTTCTGGCCCCTGCTCAGCCGCACCTGCCCATGCCAAGCAGCCCGAGTAGGCCATGCGCCAAGGGCTCAGCCTGCAGTCACTGTCACCAGCCCCTGAGCCAGAAGCTCGGGGATGGAGCAAAGTGAGAGGAGAGGCACACAGCAGAGACCTGACCCTCACCCCCGGGTGTGAGAACCATGAAAAGGGTGTGGCCAGGGTGGGGGCTCTAGGAGCTGCCAGCTGGAGGCCCTGGGTCAGAGGCAGGCTGTGTGGGTGCCGCCTGTGATCCAGTCTCAAGGCAGCAACAGGGTCTTTGGCCAGAAAAATGGCGGCAGTGGTGGGCAGCTAGAGGACACTTGGAGGGTGGCTTGGTGGTGCCAGAAAGGACAGGGAGCTCTAGGCTGGGCAAGGGCAGGAGTGAGGCAGGTTAAGACGCAAGTCAGAGGGGCCCTGCTCTGGGCCTGTCCGTCCGTCTGTCCTCCCCCCACAGTCACTGCTGCTTCTCTGACCTTCGGGGCCGGAACCTCCGTGGGCCTGTCGCCTTCCTTGTGGCCACGGCTGCTGTGAAGCCCACCAGGCAGCACAGGGACGTGGTGCTGAACTTGAGTGTGTCCAGCCAGCTGGGGGAGGCAGCCTGTAGGTACTGCTCAGTCAGGTGCAGCCCCAGCAGCAGGGCCCATAGGCAGGTGGAGAAGGCGTCAATCCGCCGGAGCCTGTGGGACAGAGCAGGGGTGGTGGTGAGGGCCCATGGCGTCAGGGTAAGAACCCACCCCCTCCTGCCACTTGGCCCCTATGTCTGTCCCTGGCCCTGCTCAGAGGTCAGAGTCCAGGGTCGAGGAAAGTGTGGGCCTTTGATTCCCTCTCCCAACATCCACATGCTGTGTGACTCTGAATGGGCCTCAGGAGTCCGGACTATAAACCTGGGTGAAGGACCCTCCCCTCAGAGCTGCTGAGGTGATGTGGATAGCATCCAGCACAGGGTCTCCAAAGTGCATGGCGGGGGAGCCCACTGGTCATCCAACAACCAGAGAGGTAGGAGGTCATTACCACCCCAACTCTGCAGATGAGGAGTCAGATGGGGGGAGAGGCATGCCCCATTTGGCCTAAGTACAGAGGAGGTGGCTGGCCAGCTCTGAGTGCCACCACTCCCTTGGGCAGGCTCTTGCTTTCTTCTTGCCCCCCAGGCTCCCAGCCACTGGAGAAGAGGAACCATGTCGTGCTCCAGCTATATCATGGAGCTTTACCCACCACTGCACGCCCAGCACAGCCTCTTGGCTTCAACTCCTCCCACCAAGTCCTGCCCTGCCTGGATCCCCACGCACCTGAGGCGGCCAGCCAGAAGCATGGCCA
Organism: Vulpes lagopus; assembly: GCF_018345385.1. NCBI lineage: Eukaryota > Metazoa > Chordata > Mammalia > Carnivora > Canidae > Vulpes > Vulpes lagopus. Next base: position 89,346,435 of record NC_054833.1, on the reverse strand, counting down.
GCAGGCAGGTGAGCAGGCCCAATGCCACGACGCCCATCTGGTGGCTCTGCCCAAAAGCCCAAGCCTCACGTAGCTTCTCTGCCGCATGCTCGGGCAGCAGGCCCAGCAGCTGCTGCCAGCCCTCAGCCCCAGGGCCAGTGCTGTTGTCAGGTGTGGCTGAGCCATTACCACCGGGTGGCAGGGCTGGGGGCAGAGTGGCCTCTGGGGCAAAAGGGTTGCTGGTGCCATAGAGCGCAACGGTCAGCAGGAAGGTGCAGGCCAGGAAGGCGAGGGCACGCAGCATGATGACCTGGACTGGGGCCTTTACCGCGGATGAGAAGCTCTGCAGGAGAGAGAAACTGGTGAGCAAGGTGGCCAGAGCCACCGACAATCATTCTTGGTGCGCACTCTGCAGAGGTCTGGCAAGGAGACCTTGCCAGACCGTGCAGAAGAATCTACCTGGTTTCAGGCATGCCTGGGTGGCTCAGTCCATTAAGTGTCTGACTCCTGATCTCAGCTCAGGTTTTGGGCTCAGGGTCCTGAGCTCAAGCCCCACTTAAAATTTAAAAATAAATAAATAAAAAATAAAAAAAATAAAACATTCCCATCTGGTTCCTAATGGTCAGAGATGGAGTCTTACTCGGTCTTAAATTCTCATGTACTCCCAGCTTTGTTTCTAGGTTTACTGCTGTGTTCCACTGATCTGTATCCTTTCTTGGCCTTCACCTACTGTGAAAGTCACTATGCTGGGTAGGCTACAGTTCTGCTCCGTTCTTTAGAAAAACCCTTATGGTATTATGGTGACCTGTTTTTCCTATTAAGTTTTTCAATCATTTTGTGAAGTTCTCAAAGTTTCTACTATGAATTGGCATTATAATAAACACAGAGATAACTTAGGCCAAAAAGAAGTTAAACACAGCAATAAGTTGTTTGGTCTAGGAACATAGTGGTGAGGAGGAAAGCCAAAGGTCAGCACTTCTGGCTTCCTGCTGCGCAGAAGTGGGTGTGCAGGCCAGGGTTGTGGTCTTGTGGTCAGAGGCCTGGGTGCAGACTGGAAACCACACACCAACCGGACAGAGAACACATCTGGGCACCCCACGGGACAGGCAGGAATGCCTCTAGGGTGGATGGTTTTACTTCTAATTCCACTATTATATCAGAGTTTTTAAACCAGGACATTCCATCCACTTAGCACAGTGATAATAACTAAAAATAATTTTAGCCAGATAGTCCTGTGTTCAAATCCTGGTGTGTGTCCCTCAGCCAGCTATGGAACCCCCAAGTTTGACTTCCAACTGTGCATGGGAGTCATAGAGCCAAAGGGCGTACCTGCCATGTAGGGTGCTGTGGGGAATGCATGCCAGTATTGGGGTAGTGCCCAGGTCCAGCAGGGCCCTCATAGACCTCCCCCTCCCACTCAAGAGCACAAACACAGGTGTATCATGAGACCCAGTTGCTCTTCTTGGGACACCTACTAAGGTTGATGACCCCAAGGGGCCTGGGGACAGGGTGGGAATGGGGCCCCCCAGAGAAGGCTACTCCCCCTGGGGAAAGGATCCCAGCTCGGCAGAGCTGCCCTCCATCCACAGAGGCTCCGCCCTCTATCTCAGACTTAAGGCTGTAACTCCCCGAATGCCCTGCGGGGTGCCTCGCTCCAACCTGCGTGCGGGTCTGGTCGGCCTCCCGGCGCCTGAACTGCTGGCTGAGCAGCAGAGCGCGCAGCTGTCGGTTCTGGTGCTTGAGGTAGTGCTCGACGGCCGCCTGACATGGCCGGCACAGCTTGTACATCTGCTCCAGGTGATGCCGGTATACCTCGATCTCCTCGTCGTACCTGCCCTGCACGGGAGTGGGGGCGACAGAGGCTCAGGGTCCTTGGCAACCGGGGCTGCCCCTGGAGAGCAGGTCAGATCTGAGTTCTCTGGCAAGTGGGGTGACCACGAGCAAGGTGTCCCTGCTTGGACTAATGCCCTGCTGCCTGTGGTGATGTGGGCTACCGAGGGTAGGGCTGGCTGGCACATGGTAGGGGCCCATGGGTGACAGGAACCTCTCTGCCAGGTTCTGCTGCCACATAGGATGCACCTGGAGGCCAGGAGCTCAGGACACGGCCCCTGCTTCAGGCTTCACTCCTGGGCTCCAAGGCTCCAGGAAGGCATGTGAGTCATAGGAGAAAGGGCTCTAGCCTCACGCTACTTAGATGTAGACAGAACAGCCCAGAGACAGGGCCTGCCCCTTTTCCTCAAGACCAAGGGTCCAGAAAACACTAGAGACAAAGGCTTTACAGGGAGCTGAAGGGTCCTTTGGGCTTTAGAATAGCTCAAAAGATTCAAGTCTCCATCTCTCCTCTCTCCAGGGAGGGAGCAATACACTTCTCCTTCCTCATTGCTGGAGGAGCCAAACATTTCAATCTGTGGCAGCCACGAGTGTTCAGTTTGATCTCTTACTGGGCCGAATATGCCAGCACAGCTGCTCTGGTTGCCAAACTGCACATGTCTTCCCTTCTTTATGCAAGTCTCCCTTGCCCAGCCAGGACTCCCACTATATTCCTCCCTGCCCACAGGACTGTGGGAAAGCCAGAGTCTCTGGGCCCCAGGTGGACTCTTCTCCTGTTGCTTGGGGAACCCCCAGACTTAGGCGAGGCCTGGCAGGGGGCAGGCAGGCAGGATGTACTAGCTAACCAGGCGGCTGGGCTCCAAGGCAGGAGCGAGCTCCTAACACCAGGCTCCTTTTCCAGAAGCTGGGAGTGTCTTCTGACAACTCCAGAGCAACTGCCTGCCCAGCCAGTGGACAAGACTGACTTGGACATAGACAAGATGGGTCCAGGAGAGCCTGAGTGGGAGCCCAAGGATCCTACCTCCCCCTGCACAGGGCCAAACCCCCTGCAGGCACTGGGGTTTCCAGGTTGTTTCTGCACTTGGGAGCCCTAACAGCAGCAACCACGAGACAGGAGGGAGGGCAAGAAGCATGTTCCAACATAGGTGGAAGAAATCACACGCCCGGAATGTGGGGCTCGCGCGGCCCGGGATGAGGAGGGGGCCCTCTCCGCCCCTCCTCACAGCTGCTCTAATGCACCCAGCCCCTTGCTGTGCCCACCTCACCTCGTCACGTGGTGCAAAGGCAGCCAGCTGCTTGATTTTGGTGGTCTGGTGGTGGCTACACCTCCGGCACAGCAGCACCTGGCTGCTCACCCACTGCTGGGGCTGCGTGGGGGCACGGGGGCCAGGCGTGCTGCTCACCACGTGGTTCAGGTGCTCCATGTACTGGGCAGGGATCGGCTTGTTGTAGTCGCCATTCTGGGAGTGGGGGGGAAAGGGACCGGAGTTGGTGGGGGAAGTCCCCCCCCCCCCCCCCCGCCCAAGCAGGAGAGCCTCCCTGCCAGGTCAGGCCCCCATCTAGCAACACTCCAGGGAAGTGTCTTCAGAGCTAGAAAGATCTGGGTTTGAACCCTGATCTGCTACTTGTAGTGGTGTGACACTGGCCAAACCACCTCAGCTCCCTGGGCCTGTTTCCTCTTAGTCAGAGGAGGGGGTGCCCGCCAGCCCCAGACAGGCCCGCACCTCCTGGAAGCCGTTGTACTGCTCGCAGTGGGGACAGTCCCAGCAGTTACGATTCCCATAGGGCACGACTGTGTCCTGGTTGCAGAACCAGCAGTTCACGATGGTGTGTGTCGGCTTCATCCTGTGGATGAGGACAGAGTAGAGTCAAACAGAAGGGATCTGCCACCTGTACTAGGGGACCAGAGAAAGAGCACAGGAAGTAGGATGGGAGACCCAGAGCTGGAGACATGGCGGACTGGAGGAAATGATTGGGCCAGGATGGGCTTGGCTGCATGTTGATCGCTTACCAGTCAGACCAGCAAGGAGGCCGAGGCTGGGCTGAGCTGAGCTTCTCCACAGGCCTCCAGGCAAAGCCTGCCCTGCTTGTGCCCCCCCACCCCTACACCTGGTGTCCTGGGGCTTAGGCAGGGGTGGAGTGGGAGGATGGGGGAATGGGTTATAGGAGCCAGGGCAAGCCAAGCCATAGGGTCGACAGTGCCCAGGTTCTAGGACCACCCACCCAAGGCTCACAGACTTTGGGCTTGTCCTGGGCTATATGAAGAGTGTCCTTTGGGGAGTTTCCAGATGGCAGGAGCCTCCTGTGCTCCATAGATGAAAACCCCAAGAGAGCGAAGCCAAGGAGACTGAGGGGTGGAGACAAGAGACAGCTGCTCAGGCTGGAGCCAATAGTCCCTGCTGGAGGGGACAGGGCAGGCAATCCACAGTGGCCCTTGTTGGCCACATATGTGGTGACAGGTGGGGTCTGTAGGGTAATCCTGGCCCAGACACTGGGGGATCTGTGCTCTGGGCCCCTCCACCCACCTCACTGGCTGTGAGGTGGAGTGGGGGGAGTACAGCAACTGCCCAACAAACTCCTCCAGTCCAGGGACCTAGAAACAATGTAGGCAGTGGGTAGCAGCTGCCTGAGCCCTGGGGTCCTGGCCTCACAGCTCCTGTCCTCCCTCAGAGGCAACCTCCAGCTCTGGGGCACTGCCTGGGCCCCTGCTGTAGCACACTCATGTGTGCTGTCCACAGGGCAGCATGACCTCGAGCTTCCTGGCCTGCCCTGGCAGAGTGTGAGCCATCACAGAAGCTGCGTTCCGTGTTACTTCGATCCAACAACATGAGACACATAAAGGTGCTCTGCAATGCCAAGGGCCAGCTCCATCACTCTCCTGTCCCTGGGCCTGCCACCGTCCTGATACCGCAGCTACCTCCTGAGCTAGCCCCTCCACTGCCCCCCCATCGACCATGGGCAGGCTTCAATCTTACACCCTGACAACTGGGGACAAGAGCATGCCAAGAGTGGAAAGTACGTAACAATGCTGGCCTAAATGCCTAATAAATGGTAATGAGCCTGGGAAGGGGTGAGGGAGAGAGGCAGACATGCAAGGAAGGACCCAGGGTACATGAGGGCACCCTGTATCGCCCCTAGCAGCCACAGCAGCATACTCCTTGCCCCTGCTCAGGTCAAAGCCCTCATGATAGATAAGGGACCACCACATCTTGTCAACAGCAAGAGGCCAGAACAAGGCCTAGAAACGGCAGCACAGCCCTGAGATCATGGTTGTGTGGTATGGCCTCTGGGGAATGTCATCTACCTCCTGGAACCTCCGCTGCTTTGGGGGATAATGGGGATAATGATAATCCTTGCCCTAAAAGGAGGCCACTAAGAGGATCAAACCAGGGCATTTAGGAAAGTGCTGAGCCTGGCAGGTGGCTGGCGTGAGGCACTTGGACAGCTTCACTGGGCTCCACGTAAAGAGTGGTTGAAGGCAGCGCCAGGCAAGGCAAGAGGTGTGGAAACCCGTTCCACCGAGAGGCTGGCACTTGGCTTTCCCTTTGTCAGTCTGCACCTGCTTTGCAGGCATCTCTGTGACAGCGCAGGGGCACATCCCAGTGAGTGACGATGCAGGCTGAGAAATCTCTCTCACCTGACGCGGGGGCCCTTCATCCTCACCATGGGTCCCCTCACCCCCGCAAGCCACACCTGGCCTATGGAGAGAAGCCAAGCAGAGGAGCTGGCAGCCTCGGCATAAAGAACGAGCCAGGCAGGAGATAAAGGCGGCGGCCCGGGGACCCACGCGGCTGAGCAGGACCTGTGGCTTCAGTCCCGGGGAGTCCCCGAAGCCCCTCCTGCCCCAGGAAGCCATCATTTCCACTCTGAGCCTCCAGCTCTGCTGCTCAGGAAATGAACCTGGCTTGGAAGTGGGTGGCAGGAAGGGGAGGTGGGGGATTAGCTCTAGTCCCTGGGGCCGTCAGGGCAACCAGCCACTTTGGCTCCTGGGCAGGATTTGGAAATCCCTGCCCAAGGTGGGGGGACCACCCGCCACTGAGGCCTCCCTCATAGCTCCTATGTGGCCTGTCCTGAAAAGGCCCAGGGAGCACTCGAGCTCCCCACTCAGCGCTGCCCCTCCCAGGGCTGCACCCACCTCCACCTCCAACTCCACCTGTATCAGGCCTGACATAGGAGTGTTAGGGTCTATTCTGAGCCAGCTTAGCGCTAGTCCTGCTCTTGCTCAGGAAAAGCCTCCCTCCCCCCTGCTAGGTCCTCATACAACCTCCAAACCACTTCTCCCCAAGCCAACAAATGCATCCCAGTGAGGCTCTAGGACAAACTACTCTGAGGACTGGACAAAGTCTGAGGTGGTAAGACAGCACGTCCCTGTCCCACAGGCAACAGGGAGATGGGCCCTGGCCAGGTCACCTTAGGGAGGAAGGTTGGGCCCCAAGAGGTGGGCGGACAGGAGGATCTGGAAGGGTTCACCCAGTTTCTGCTACCTGCATGCTTAACTCTTGGGCTCTGCTGGAGCCAGAGGCAGCCTGAGGAGGTCTGAAGCATCTAGGAACAGGCTAGGCTCCTGGGGAGAAGCAAGGAGTAGCTACATGCTCTGGTCCCACCTGTCCACAAGCCCTAAACATACACACTGGGGAAAGAAAGATGGACACATGACCTCAACAATGGTATCACCCTATCAGCCCTGATGGACACTTAGTTAAAACAAAGTTTGTGCCTCGACTTTCCTACGATGGGGGTGGGGACATCTAGGAGTGGGCCCACCACTCTAAGGGATGCAACTCTAGGTCCTTAGCACCTGCCCTGAGCCTGGCACTGTGCCACATGGAGGAGACATACGGATGGTGCTTTGTCCCTAAGCGGGCTCAGAGTCTGGGGAAGACTGTTGTGGCCATGTTTCTGCCAGGCCCTCAGAAGGGCCTGGCACACAGCTGAGGACTCCAGGTGAAATCTGGGAGACTATCTCCGTGAGAGTCCGGTTGGTTCCCTCAGGAATTAGGAGGTTAGCCTTAGCAGGGCCCCAGGAGGACAGCCCCCGACAGCCTCACAGGTGAGGGGGGCCTTGCTGGACCCCCATGTGGCTCATTTGTTCCTCTATGCCCTGTGGACAACATATGTTGTCCTATCCAGCCAGGAGAATTGGAGTAGGTGTCTCCGGGGCCATAGGACCAGCAGCACCAAAAAGCAACCTGGTACCTCCAGGCCTCCCGCCCATCCTCAGGGCAGTCCTGCCAACACCAAGATAGAGAGCCCCCAAATCCACCTCTCTGGCCTGGGGATGGCAGACTGCCCTCCTTCACCTCAGTACAACCCATGTGTACTGAGCACATGCTAAGCTCACAGGGAGACAGGAAATGAGCAAGGCTCTCCACTTTGACCTGGACATGAGGAGAATGACAACTTCACAGGGCAGCTAGTGACAGATGTCACAGGATAGGCCAACAAGCACAGCATTTGCTATTACCCTACAGAATGGGTTTGCTGGTGTTCATACAGGCGGGACGGCTGGGCCGGGGGTGGGGTGGGTACACCCAGCATGCATCCAGGGCATGGTGGCCCCTTGGCAAGTGCGCAGGACCAGGGGAGTGTGGCCAGAGGTGGCCAGAAGGATTCTGGACACCAGGATGAGGCTCTGCTACTTAACGCGGGAAGACTGCTCCTCTCTGTCTCCAAACCCCAAGAAGTAGATAATTCAATAAACACTCATGGTGCTACAGGAGGCCCGAGGCCCTCAGCAGGGATGTGCTGGCCAAAGACAGATCCTGGTGCTGAGCAGCAGTCTGGAGCTGGGCATCTGGGGTGGGGGAGGCACAGGCAGCCATCACGACCACCTGGAGGCAGGGCAAGCTAGCCCAGGGAAGTGTAACTCAGCTCCCACCCCAGGCTGACAGTGGTGGCCTCCTGTGCATGCTCCGCGAGGACCCAGACTGTGCGGCTTGGTTAGGAGCTGAGGAGCTAGGGTGGATCTGCTATTTAACAGAGGCAAGAGGAGGGCAAGAGCCCAACCCTCCAGGTCCTGGTCCCCTCACCTGGAGAATGGGTTTCTCAAGGTGGCGGCGTGCAGGTGCTTACGCAGGTCATCAGCACTGAGTTACTAACGATCTGGTCAAAACCGAGGCTCTGGGAGGGCTGCAGCCTTCAGAGAAGTGGCCTCAGGCCAATCTTTGCTCTATATATGTCTCTGCCAGCTCTGTGCTGAGCCCACAAACATCCTACCTGGCCACGCCGCCTTCCAGAAACAACTCTCCTCACACATCTTCCCAAGGGTCACTCAAGACCCATGGTGGAGCCAAAGCCACTGTTCCTCACTGTCCGGGTGTTTGCCCTGGTGGAAGGAGATGGGCTCAGTCTCTGCAGGGCTGGTCTTGCTTCTGAATCATGACAGTGGCCAATTTATGATGGCCAGATAAAAGCGAGTGCTTTTTGAAAATTTCAGAGCCTCCTGGGAAAAGTCTGGTCCTTCTCAGCCCAACCAAGGGGCCCCCATGCCACACCATGACTCTGGTGTCGTGCTGCTGGAGTGTTAATGGCCTTCCAGGGACTCTCCTGGCTCCTCTCGGACCAGCCTGCCCAACAATGCACCAAGTCTCCAGATTCCTATCTCTGGGAGAGGCAAAGTGGTGGCCAGTAGTCCAGGAGGGGAAAACAGGATCCCTGAGAGCAGCCACAGCTAAAGACAGAGGAGCTTGAGGCACGGTGAGCAAACCCAGTCCAAATTCAGCCGTACTACACTCAATGGAAGCCTGGCCCCGGCTCTGATCCTTGGTGTAACTGGGAGGCAGGGGTGTCACAGGAGACAAGCTGGGCCCTGGACTCCCCCACTGCTGTCCACACACTCTGGGAACCAGAGCAAACTGCCATGTGCTCCTGCCCTTCAGTTCCCTCATGTATAAAGTGACCGCTTTGAACCAGCTGGTCCTGGAAGGCCCTCCAGCTTCCAGAAATTGGGCAGGAACTGGGACAGTGGGAGACGTGGGGGTGTCAGGGACCCCGAGCGCTGAGAGCTCCTTCAATCCTCTCTTGGGAGGCCACCCCCTCCTCAAGCCTGCCAGTCTGGCTCACCCTGCAGACACCACCGATGCTCCTCCCCCCCTCCCTCCTCCAGGAAGCCTGTGACTCAGTGGCCCTCACTTCTTTCTCCCCTGGGTGAGCAGCAATATGTAGTGGCGGTTAAGGAAGAACCACCAGACTGCCCAGGTTCAAACCCCAGCTCTGCCGGTCGCTGCAGGGGGGTACTGCAGGCAAGTTCCTTCTCTTCTTCCATCTCATGTTGGAGCTTTGCCGGGTCCCTTGCTGAAACTATAAAGCCACCCATGTGGCCCCCAGAATGTTCTCACAACCCTTTTCCCCCTGTCCTCGGAGAGGCTGGATCAGATGCAGAAGCAGCTGGGCTGCCCCTGAGGCCCTGCTGAAGCCAGAGGCCACTCAGCTTTCATCCCCGGCCACAGAGGCCCCCCAGAGGTGCAGGCTCTGAACAGGGGTCACCTGACGCTTGAGCCCCGTCAGCGCTGGGGCAGCCACCGAAGCCGCCAAGCAGCAGCGGGAACCCCAGCCCACTTAAGAACATTAGGTTTCCCTGCTCCTGGAGGCGGCACAGCCGCGGGTAGGAATGCAGGCTCCGGGGCCGGCCGCGGCAGTGCACACGGTGGCTCTCCGAGTTCAACAGCGTTCTCAGCTCTTTTGTCCCTCGGCTTCCTTCTCTGGGGGGAGCTGGGGTCGTGGCTCTGCGCCCCTGGGACGGCGTGTGCAGACCCGGGAGTGCCAGCGAGTGCCAGCCCCCCGACGGTGCCCGAGGCGCGGAGCGGGGCTGACGGCGGGCAGGAGCGCAGCCCGGGCTCGCGGCCCTCCCGCGGGGTGCCGGGGCGGCGGGGGGCGGCCCTGCAGTCTCCGTGGGGGAGGAAGTTTGTGACCCACGCGCCGGCCGCGCTCGCCCGCCCCGCATTCCTGCGCCCGCCGCGCCCGCTCCCCGGCCGGGCCCTCGGGGGCGGCGCGTGGGCGCACAGGCTGGGCCCTCGCCGCCACGCCGCGGCCTCGCGGGCAGGGAGGCGCCGTGCGGCCGCGGAGGGAGGCCGGCGGGCGGCGGGCCGGGCGCGTGGGCCGCGCGCACTCACCTCCGCGCGATCCGGTAGAGCAGCACGCCGGCCGCGGCGCACGCCGTGACCCCCAGGCCGCCGGCCAGGCCGGCCGTGGGGCAGCGGGCCAGCAGCGCGCTCACTCCCTCCATGGCTGCGCGCGCGGGGGCAGGCAGGCGGCGGCGGGCGGCGGGCGGCGGGCGGGGGGCGGCGGCGGCGGGGCGGGGGCGGCGGGGCTGGGGGCCCAGGGCCGCAGGCGGGACGCGGGGCGGCGGCGCGCGCCTGCTCGCGCCGTGACCTTCGCCGCTTTGTAGCCGGCGCGGGCCCGCCCCCTGACTCGGCGCGCTCCCGCCGCGCAGCCAATCGGGGCCCGGGGCGAGCTCGGGGGGCGGGGCGCCGGCGGAAGCTGCGGCGCCAGGCCGCGCGCGCCCCCCCGCGGCGGGAGGTGGGAGGTGGGAGGCGGGAGGCGGGAGGCGGGAGGCGGCTCCGGCCCGGGCCCGCCCTCTTCCGCGCCTCCCGCGAAGTCCGCCACCCTTAGCGCCTCGGGCCACGGACTCTGGGTCGCCGTTTCTCCCGCTGGTCCTGTACCCCGACGCCCGGCCAAGGCCAGCCGGTGCACAAACAGCTGTTTTGCTGCAAGCTGCTCTTTGAATCCACTCCATTAAATAAGAAATTAGCTAATGGGAACATGAATGTCCGTAGAGAAGTTGAACTAATCACAGGGCAGCCCTACCTGAACTGCGGGACGTAAGGCTGGAGCTATATGGCTATTGACCTGGAGGGAGGACACTTGAAAAAAAAGGAACGTGCACATTGATTTTGGTGAGAACTAAGTTTGAACAAAGACGCTCCTATATGCGTATGCTTGTAGAAGTCGAGGACTCTTCAATGCTGAGCTACGATTACCCCAGGGTGTGGATTTAGAGAAGTTTCACTTTATGCCGTTTTCAGTATTATTGGCTTCAGTTAAATTACTTTTCATAACTAAAAACAAAACAAAAAACCACAAAAAAACCCCAGCTGATTGTAAACATTTGTATTCAGTTACACATCCAGTGTTTCTGAGGTCAACACTGGAGCTCTCCTTGTGGTGGATGGTGTGGGTGTGGGGTTATAGAGCAGCACACCTTACCCCTGTAACATCAGGTAATCTGCTTGGCACCCTAGTCACCTGCATTCCCAGGAGCTGCAGAGAGGGCAAGGAGCCCGGCAGGGTATCCAGGGGCTGATGAGAGAGGCCCCGTTGCAGATCCTCTTTCTTCCATGTGGGTGTCAGAGCCAAGGCCTTGCCTTGGCCATGTTGCTAATATACAGTATGAACAAGCAGCACTGAAACCTCCTTCAAGCTGTGTGGCACTGTACTTAAGTACCACTTTCTTTCCAAGGAAGATTCAGAGACTGAGTAATGTCCCACTCCCAGGATGGGATCTGTGATCTACATGGACAGAGAACACACCCAGCGCAGTCGTTGGTGTTAACTGGTCTTGCCTTCATCAGTGGTAGTGATGTGGGCTGGTACCCCCTGAGTGAATGGAATGGTTTACTGGACCCCCACAGGGAGCGGCCATTACACAGGCTCAGATGCCCCCTCTACCCAACAAGCACTGCAGACCCACTGCTGGCCATTTTACAACTTACCATCTCTGAGGCTTCAAGCAAGTCATTAAAACTCTGAGCCTCTCTTATTTGTAAAATGTGGATGATGGTAATACCTGCCTCACAAGGCTGTGTCAGAAATAATTTCCATGAGAAAATACAGAACATCATACACAGTGTTTGGCACCCAGTGGGTAAGCAATGAGAGTTTTACAAGTCATATATATACATGGCTACTCAGAAATAATGAAATCCTGATGACTGAGCTTGTGCACAAGAGAAATTGTGAGATCTCTCCGTGGACAGTTCAAACACTGACAAGTTCCATTTCAAATCTGACAAGCCCCTTTATAGTTTCCTGCTTCTCTTTCTACTCGTGGTGCTTGCCTTTCTCATTTCAATGTCCTGGTGCAGGAGAAGCAAGCAGAGAACTGAATGATCCTTGATTAGTGTCAAATTTATTAATTCAAGGGGTGGGAATCCCTGGGTGGCTCAGTGGTTTGGCACCTGCCTTCGGCCCAGGGTGTGATCCTGGAGTCCCAGGATCGATTCCCACGTCAGGCTCCTTGCATGGAACCTGCTTGCTTCTCTCTTTGCCCCCCACCTCCTGTCTCTCATGAATAAATGAATAAAATCTTTTAAAAATTTTATTAATTCAAGAATGTAGAAATGACAATTATTTTCAAATAATTCTCATACCCAGTTAGTGGATTTTAAGAAACCTAAGTTTTAATCTTCATACTAGATCAAACCTTGAAGACTTCAGGTGTTGTTATGAATACTAAAATACGAAGATGTTGTTAAACATGGCTATCAATTAAACTGAGCTCCTGGAAGAGAAATCTCTTGACTGCTATGTATTTTATGAGCACTGAGGTTTGACTAAAGTCATTTATTTGGACTTCTATATGGCTGTTGACAGTTGTAGCAAATTCTACCAGTGAGCTCAAGCATACCAACAAACCTCCTTTGTGCCTAAAGGCGAACAAAATTAAACTCCACTTAAATACAATTTGAAAATATCCTACTCTCATCTCCACCAGTGCATCTGCAACTGAATCTGAAACTACAATGCATCAGTTATTCAAATCCAATATCTTTCTAGATATTCAGACTGAAAACTCACCTCACAATGGACAAATAAGCAAATTCCAGTGGAAGAGCTGGGGAAGGTTGTCCATCTGACCTGCCTTCTGCATTACCGTTTTGTCCTTTATTGAATTTCCTTTAAAAGTGGGGAGTGGTGAGGTGTGGTTAAAATTCTGGTCATTTGTCATTTCTAGGGTTTTGGTTTTTGTTTTTAAACACATCTCCTAGAAAAATAAAAGTGAACCGAGAGGTGGGCAATCAACCTTGTGTCACTGTCCTCTCCTTCAGTGCTAGGGATCCAAGAACAGGGTTAAAGACCTGACAGGAAGGGCCTATTAATCACCATATTCCACATTCACAACTGACACGTACAAGGTGCTTGGGGTTTGACCTGGCTTAACTTCTGGAAATAGGTCCAGGAGTAAGTCTTGGTAAATAACTCATTAAAACTCATGCCTCTGGTTCCAACTGGGGATAAAGGATAACTTTAGAAAAACATTTACAGTTTAAAATATTTAGCGTCAGAAAGTTATACTTATTTTTTTTCTAACTCAGCACCCTGAAACCTTAAATTCTCAATCTGCACAAGACTTGGAAATGTACAGACCAGAAAAGTGGCTGGGAAGCCTGTCCCCGTCCACCCAGTGTCACCAGAATGCAACACATCTTAATTGTTCAGCAGTGTAGTGTCAGATGAGAAAACAAGTTGTATTTTTATTTTGCAGGTTTTCTCTGAATTTCTAGGGTCATGTTTCACTAAATTACATAAGCTGTAAGTTTATAGCACAGTGAACATAAAAGAGGACACAAACCAAATTTATACTTAAATTAAGTAGTGTGATTTAATTTAGTTGCTGCTTAATCCTGAATCCTCTTAAGTTAAAAAACAAAAGTTATAATTAACTATTAACGTTAATGAATTTAAACCTTCCAGAAAACATGAATCCAAAAGGAAATGTCCAACAGGGGATATAAGCCACATATTTTATGGCCTTTCCTGTTTCAGTCTCAAACGTTCTAAACATCAATGGAAAAAAAAATTTCTCTATAGTTTTTTAATTTTATTCTTCTAGAGCACAATTTTCTGGCCTGTTACTGGGAACGGTCTTCTAATAGGTACACAATTAACTCATAGGTAGACAACACAATGGCAGTATTTGGTATCTGCCGGATGAGCTGGGCAAAGAGTCCTCTATAAAAGGCAAGGTAACCTTCTTCCCGGAAGACCAGCCGAGCAGTCTGGACAAAAGACTTGTACTTGGTGCCTTCCTCTCGGAGCCGTGTCCTTATGACTTCTGCAGAGAGAAACACATACTTTATGCTACAACAAACCACATCACCAAGCAATACAATGAGAGAATTCAAAGCACAGAGCTCTGTAACTGTCAATGTACATCTCTGGCTATTTGCCATTTCAGCTCTACTTGGACAGCATAGTCACTTTGGGACAATGAAAAGTTGCAATCTTTTTAAAATATTTTCTAATTCTGGGAAATGGTCAATTAAGGATGTTACTTATAGATACAAAATAACTTTTAAGGGATTGTAAAAGTTTACATTGAATTGGACTCCATTTTAAGATAGTTTGTGGTTTTCTACTCCCAATTAAGCAAGTGCTATAATTTCACTGAAGGTGTAATTTGTATTAAGCAGAGCAAATCATCAAGACTTTCTTTTCATATGCTTGCCAACTTCCTCTCCTACTAATAACCCTTCTCCACCACTCTGTCCAGCTCAAAAGCTGCCTCCTGCATTTTTTTTTTAAAGATTTTTATTTATTTATTCATAGAGATGCGGGGGGGGGGGGGGGGGCAGAGACACAGGCAGAGGGAGAAGCAGGCTCCATGCAGAGAGCCCGATGCAGGACTTGATCCAGGGTCTCCAGGATCATGCCCTGGGCTGCGGGCGGCACTAAACCGCTGTGCCACCGGGGCTGCCCCTCCTGCATTTTTTTTTTAAAGATTTTATTTTATTTATTCATGAGAGACACAGAGAGAGAGAGAGGCAGAGACACAGGCAGAGGGAGAAGCAGGCTCCATGCAGGGAGCCTGATATGGGACTCGATCCCAGGACTCCAGGATCACGCCCTGGGCTGAAGGCGGGTGCTAAACCGCTGAGCCACCCAGGGATCCCCTGCCTCCTGCATTTTTAAACTTTTGCACACCTGGCCCCTGTCAACACAGGCACAACTCCCACCCCCCCCCACCCCCCGCAAGCACGACAGCTGTCACTGCTGGACATCCTTCTGTCTCCCCACCCTACAGGAGGCAGCCTGATCTCTTCTCCCTGAGCCCTAGGGGGCCGCTGAGTGTTCTACCATGTGACAGGGGCTCAATTACCTGCTTCTGAATTGACCATGTATGTTCGTCATAGCTGACAGTGCAGCAGGCTTTTGAAAACAAAACCTGTTTTTCATGGTACAATAAACTAAGCTATTCTTTTTTTAAGTAGGTCAGTGGAACATTAGGTCTCTAATTCCTTAAAAAATAGACTTAGCAAAGTAGACTCACTCAGCACTCCATTCAAAGTGGAAGTTGAGAGTTGTTTTGTTTTTGGTTGGCACCCACACCATTTTTTTAAATCGAGGAATTTTAAATAAAATCCAGATTTTTGGCTTCTCTGAAAACATCAGAAGTTCTATAACACAGGGCCCACATTTTGCACTGTATGTTTTGGCCACGAGTAGCTGGAGCTGAGAAGAGCTGAATTCCTGCTGCTCACATAACCTACACCAGACAGATGAAGCCAGTTTCACTCATATTCTATTACCTTAGTACCTGCAGGTACTTGCATTTCCATGTGAGCTGCAGAAGTCTAGCTCTATGGACAATGACACAAGCCTCACAGCTGTTTTACTGTTCTGGAAGAAAAAGCAAAACATACCATGTGGATAAGCGATGCAGGAAGCACATCCCTTAGAAATTGCAGCAGCTGCCATAAGTCCAAAAAAATTTGTGGAATTTTTCTCAGTCCCATTTGTAGAAGAGGCTAATGGAGCTTCTTTCAGATACTTCTTCAAACTTTCATAAATAGCAAAACAGATGATAGTTTCTGAAATTCCAGCATACGAGGCTGTTAATCCCCTGTAGAAGCCACGAATGCCTTCTGTCTGGTAAACATAGCGAGCACACTGGAGTGTGTTCATCTGCTTGGAGCCTCTAACTCTGTGTAAAGATCAATGAAAAGCCGTTAAAATGCACACTCTGGAGCCTGGCTCCTGTACCAGGCTGCAAAGAAAGGAGTGTTGAGTATAAAGAGAAATTACACATGGGTGAAATGTGGCTTCCCTGTCCTGTGTTCAGCTGAGCCTGGGCCCACCAGCTGGGACACCTGATAAGTCCACAGAACAGTATGTACATCTGTACCAAGAGCCATAAAAACATGTCCATAGCCTCTGACCTAATTTTGGAAAGAGCCGGATGGAGGAAGACGTTCATCACAGAGGAAAATACAACTGCAGTATAATAAAAACAACCCAGATGTCTAAAAATAGGGATAGATAAGCAAACTAGGATACACATACTAGATTAAAATAGTTGTGAAGGCAGTAAGCAATGCAGAAGTGCTTGCGTGGAAAGCAGGAGTATAATTACAATCATGGCAAAAATATGCTTTAAAAAAATGCCAAAGGAAAAACCTCACCAACATTCTGCCTGGGTAGTTGAGTAAGGTTTGTTACACTAGTAAGCTTTCTTAACTCTAGTCTCCAGATGGTGTATTAAAAAAAAAAAAAAAAAAAGTTATTTATTTGATATATATATAGAGAGAGAGAGAGAACACAAATAGGTGGAGCAGCGGGCAGAGGAAGAGGGAGAAGCAGGCTCCCCGATGAGCAGAGTCTGATGTGAGGCTCGATCCCAAGACCCTGGAACCACAAACCTGAGCTGCAGGCAGAGGCTTAACCCACTGAGCCACCCAAGTGTCCCCAAATGGTGTATTCTGATTCCATTATTTCTAAATTTATGAAATAAACATGGAATAAACTACACAATTTGGCCTTGGGCTAGCTGCTCCTGGCTCATGATGGGTAGTATCCTAAACTGCCTAATGCAAACAGAACCTTCTGACAGCATATCCACATTCCAAGAGCCCTTCCTTGGGGCTGAGGCCCAGCGAGCCCCCTGCTCCAACCAGTCACAACAGGCTCTCCCTTCTTCACTGTGTCTTTCCAAGGCTGTTTCTCCACTTCCTGGCTGGAGCAACCTTTCTAATACAGATCCAACCACACTGCTGTGCTACAGAGTAGTCCCCACTCACACCCCGAACCACAGCTCTAATGGCTGTCTACGGCCCTCAAATTAGAGCCCAAAGCTGAACTCCAAGACCCTCCCATCATTTCTGTAGCCTTGCTTTTTTTATATATCCCCTCCTCCAGCACATATACACAGAGCACACTCCAACCATGCTTCCCTTCCTTTCGTCCCCGGGGAATGCATGCTTCCCGTATATTCCATTCTCGGCCGGAAGCATGTGCAGTGCCATGGACCCCCTCCCTCATTTTTTTCCAGATGGTAGGGTGGACATCACCACTAACAGAAGCCCTCCCTGTGCTTGCTCTGCCTGGACAGCATTAAGGAGGGACCCTTTGGGGTCCTTAGCATTTCTGGCCCCTATCTCATCAGCCTCTAATTCTATTACCTGTAAAGTCGTGAGCTTCTGGAAGGCAGGGCCTAGGGCTTAGTCCTTGCTGTTTCCCCAGTGACTACTGCAGAGCAAGCATGCAACAAATACTCATTGCTGCAGGACTGGTTAAACAAAGCTTCAAAATATCCTGAGCATGGAGGTGCTGGGTGGCTCAGTTGGTTAAGTGGCCAACTCTTCATTTCAGCCCAGGTCATGATCTCAGGTCCGCACTCAGTGGAGAGGGGAGTCTACCTGAAGATTCTCTCTCTTCCTCTCCCCTACCCCTCCCTCCACTGACACACTTTCTCTAAAATAAATAAATAGACCTTAAGTAAAATAAAATGTCCTAAGCACAAATCATTAGGACATAGATATAAAATTTTTTTAAATTAATTAATTTATTTATTTATGATAGTCACAGACAGAGAGAGAGAGAGGCACAGACACAGGCAGAGGGAGAAGCAGGCTCCATGCACCGGGAGCCCGATGTGGGATTCGAGCCCGGGTCTCCAGGATCGTGCCCTGGGCCCAAGGCAGGCACTAAATCGCTGCGCCACCCAGGGATCCCAGGACATAGATATAAAAGCATGGATATAGAGGTTCTTAGCTGATTTGTCCATGTACCTGCTGTTAAGCAGCAATGATACTAGGACAGTGTAGGGCACAGCTGGCACAGCAAATGATTACCAGGGGTTTCCAGGAGAGGGTGCTGGTCAGAATCCTGAGGAACAAACAGGCACTCTTGGGCGACAAGAGGGGTGTGGGACTCCTAATCCCTCCTGGTGAGGGTCAGCACACTCAGGGAGATGGAAGCCTAAGAACACCTGACAGTTATAGAAAAATTGCAAAGGACCTTGAATGTTAAGCCCACAAGTTAGGATCTGACCATGAGAGTAAGCAAGATTTATTGAAGGATTATGAGCAAGCGATCTATCCAAAATGAAGAGATCTGATGTATTCTAGAGGGTTCTTTCATGCAGAATGGACTGAAGAAAACATGGAATCTGAGACCAATTCAGAGGTTTCCGTGATCGTTAGAAAAAACAAACCAAGGCAGACCCCAAGCTACACTTCCAGAGGGTAGTCTTGTTTCGTCTCTCCGTTCCATCTCTCCTTTCTTTATAGGTTGCTTAGAGTTAGGCTGGGCTAGCTGAAAGCTTCCAGGGCCCACACATATTTCAGGCAAGAGTTACACAAGGGTTCTTAGAGTTGATGACAGTGTCCCTTATTACCATCACTTCTTTGAAATTAAGGTAGTTACTGGGCCACTGCTTGATCTTGCCATTTACTATATTAAAGAAGTCTCTTACTATATTGTATTAAAAAAATGATAATTGTACTTCAACAATTGGTTACCACTGCTTTCAAAAATATTACTCTAAAAAGCAGAGGCGCCCCCAGACTGCCAAAGGGATCCATAGCATGAAAATGAATCATGGGCCAGAGTTTTAGGGCAGAAATCTAGTACACCTGAAGGCCTTTGCCATTCTACCCTTACTAGCATCTTCCCACTTAGAAGAGAAGCCATCTGGAGGAGCCCAAAGTGCTCTAATTGAGGGTGGGGGTAGGTCGGCCAAGAGCAGAGACCTGCCAACTACCTGAGAGAAGTCAGCAGCAGGTTAGGGGCGGCAAATGAGCAAATTTCCAACCCATCCCCGCCCTGAGGTGCTACTTCTGCTGGCCCTCATTTCCCCACAATGCCTCGCAGCACACATCTCAAAACAAAAGGACTTTCTACATATAACTTATATTCAGAAAACAACAAGGATTGGGATGGCTAAGGGCTCTGTATACCTTACTTCACAACTGGAATTGGGAGGAAGGAGAAAATCCTCACGAATATTAAGGAGGAACAATTAATGACTTACTTCCGTTCTAGCTGCATCCGAGTTTTAACCATCCATATAGGATTCATTAAGGTATTTGTGACAAAAGCTGGAAGAAAAACAAACAGCAAATGTCACCATTGAACACAATCCATGCTTATTAAAGCTATTTCATATGATAAACTTTGAGATCAGGATTTAAATGGCTTAAAAGTAAAACTGGACAGTAGGAAGAAGTTACATTTCCAGACTGCAGATGGAAGTTACACTCTCTTAAAATGTAACATCCATTGAGATGTTGGACCTAAAAGAAACCTCTCAATTTTCTAGAGCCCTGTCTAGTCTTTCCAACCTGTAGGTGGTGCTGTTGATATTTCTGGAAATGTAATTTCTATGATAAATATGGACACTATTCTAAAACTCAATTTATAAGCTTCAGGTCTAGAAATAATTTGTTTTAAAAAGTTAGTGATCTAATCCAAAAGGTTACCTTATATCAAATCTAAAACAGAAGCCACTAAATCTCCATTTACCTGAATTTGAACATACACATTTTAGTATCTCATTAATCATTTCAGGAAATTGAAGTTTTAAAGGATGATTTGCTTACAGGAACCATTTCTAAACCCTTTCCCATCTTTATATTGCTCATTGTTCCAGATCAACCAGAAAGAGCAGCATCATGGCATCAGCCTGACAGTGAGCTCTGAACACCTCGATCCCTCCACAATTCTAGGCAGATTAATTAGGAACCAAGACGGTGGTTTAGAGAACTCCCTCCAGGTCTGCTTTATTTGCCAATGGTTCTTTTAAGTTAATTTTGTAAAAGTCACAAAACCGACGAGCAGCTCAGAGATTATGGCTCACTCGCGACCACCCCTGGGAGCTCACCCTTGGGAGAGCTGACCCGTTCATTCGGTCACTCCGCATTTCCTCCTTGGAGTTCCGTGTTCGATAGAAATGCCTTTCTTGCATGAAGCAGCTCTGCATATGCTATCTTCTATTTGAGGGCCAGTAATTATGACTCGGAACTGCTCAGATGTGTTAGTAGAACTCTTATTTTGAGTGACAGAGGCAGATAAAACTGGTGCATACACACCTTACAGGCTGGCAGGAGGCAGAAATGCTTCATAGCATACCAATTTAAGTTCTTTAGGAGACGCTTCCATTTACATAAGACATAAAATGGTACCCAAAAAGAGACAGCCTTCTCTCCTCAATCTATAAGTCCATGGTTCTTTGTCAACTATTTCCAGGGGAACAAATCCTGTTATGAATTTTCTTTTTTTTTTGTTATGAATTTTCTATAGTAAAGAGAAAGGATTCCCTCAAAAGGGAGCAGATACTCCTTGATCTGGTACTAGCCCTTCTAAAAGGTCTCCACAGCCCCGTGCCCTCATCACAGAACCTAGCTGTGGACAGAAATGCCAACTGTGCATGGGATATGCTGGACACAATGGGGAGTCACAGAAAAAAACCTCAAATTTTTAAAATAACTTTAATGCAACAGAAGGATATGGAAACCCATTAATATTCCTTTAAAAAAGATGTAATACTAATAAGTATGCACGAGCACAGATGAAATTTTGAGGAAGAATAAAATTTTAGTTGTCAAAGAAAATGGAACCGAGTTACAATCTATTCTTGAACATTTGTGTTTTATTAGTTCTAACATAAAGCACTAGAAAAATGACTTTAGAGGCAAAAGATGCAGAGAGCTAATTTCTGGTTCCTGGAAAAAGCTGTTTGGCACAACACATGCTTTAGAAAACTGAGAAACTTATCTCCACTCACTTAGGGTAACATACCTGCAGAGCCAGCTGAGAAAATATGCACAATATTACTGTTAGGCACAAAAATGCCATTGAACTGCTCTTTGGCTTTGGAGTAACACGCAAAGTACACAGCCCTGTTTGAAGAAAGAGAGAACGCTACAGACATTGGCATGGCATTATATACATCCTTCCGCAACCTCTAAAAATGTAGGAAAGTATAAGAAGGTTAACAGGTAACCAAAAGCTTGACCTTATAAACCACAAGCTGCTGCTTATCCCTCCAGAGAATATTTCAGTGATGGTAGAAGTATCTAAAATAACTGGGGAAGAGAAGATTTTGGTAATATACAAAATCCATTTATATTCTTCATTCTGGATAAATGTCAATTTCTTAAGCAACCAAAATCTATACAACTTTTAAAATTCGTAATACTTCTAAAATATACCACACTCATCCTGCCTCACATAACAATGAGTATGTCAAATTATATTGGACTTATTTTGATGACTCAGGGTCACACAGGGAACAGCCATCACATATATGTTTTCATACAGAGCTTCTAATTTTTTTTTTTTTTATGATAGTCACAGAGAGAGAGAGAGAGAGAGAGAGAGAGAGAGAGAGAGAGAGAGAGAGAGAGAGAGGCAGAGACACAGGCGGAGGGAGAAGCAGGCTCCATGCACCGGGAGCCTGATGTGGGGTTCGATCCCGGGTCTCCAGGATCGCGCCCTGGGCCAAAGGCAGGCGCCAAACCGCTGCGCCACCCAGGGATCCCCCATACAGAGCTTCTGCTACTGAATACGCCCCCCGCCTCCCCTCAACCCCGTAACTCCTAGAGGTGGAGTTTGGCCTCCTTGCTGCCTCTCTGGTCAGGTCTTCTCTGTCTGCTTTCTTTCTTACTGGGCCTGGGGAATAGTGGCTGGTTGGTATTTTCCTCTGCTCTTTCACCACCAATGTCAGGGAAAATGTCTCTTCATTTTCGCTGGCCAATGCCTCAATCATAGAATGTATTCTTCAACTTAGGCCCTGGACTACTTATCATTATTGTATTATGTAACAGTATTGTTTTTTTTCCTAGGTCCCAACTGTTCTAAATGGGTGTGGCAGCCAGGAAGCTACATCAGATTAACAGGTGTTACCAAATTAGCACTGTCCACAAAGAGATACAACTCATTTTCTTTATTGAGTTGTGGACATATGCAGTGTGACATATCCACCATCTATTAATAATGTATACACCATATAATCTCACAGACTAGTGTTTTTATTTTTAAATAGGTTATACACATATGCTACAAAATTCTAAAGGAACAAAAGGATTTAATAACAATCTGAATTTTTACAACATCCTCAGGTGATTTGTATTATAAATTGGAGCAAAGATCTGCAAGAATCCTAGGAAGCTTTTAGTCTTCACCTTTTATAGAACATTTTTATTTTTGTTATAAAGATTAATTCTCGGGCAGCCCGGGTGGCTCAGTGGTTTAGCACCGCCTTCAGCTCAGGGCCTGATCCTGGAGACCAGGGACTGAGTCCCTCGTCTGGCTCCCTGCATGGAGCCTGCTTCTCCCTCTGCCTATGTCTCTGCCTCTCTTTCTGTGTCTCTCATGAATAAATAAAATCTTAAAAAAAAAAAAAAGGTTAATTCTCTTTGAAGTCTGAGTATTACATCAAGTAATATAAGTATCTTACCCCTGTCACCCAGCTCCCCTCCCAGGAGGCAATTTCTACAAGTAGTTTCTTATCTACTTTTCAGAGATATGTTACACACACACTTCACCTGTTCACTTTTATCAAACACAGGCTTTAAAGAGATTTAAGCCTCATAACAGAATAAGGATGTTTTAAATAAAGTAAAGCCTGGAAGCCCTTAAATTCCTTCAGATCTCAGCTTCTAAGTGCATAGGAATTACCTGGGAATCTTGCTAGAATGCGGATTCTGGGGTACAGTCCGAGAGTGTGTAGTTCTAACAAGCCCTGGGTGACACCAATACTGCTGGCCACATACCATACTTGAAGTAGCAGATACTTTTTTTTTTTTTTTTTAAGAATTTTATTTATTTATTCATGAGAGACACAGAGAGAAAGAGAGAGGCAGAGACACAGGCAGAGGGAGAAGCAGGCTCCATGCAGGGAGCCTGACATGGGGACTCAATCCCGGGTCTCCAGGATCAGGCCCTGGACCGAAGGTGGCACTAAACCACTGAGCCACCTGGGCTGCCCTAGCAGATACTTCTTTAGAGAAGATTATAGGTGATGAGAGCAGATGAATTTTCACTTACGAATAAAATAACTAGAATCTCTCACACATACACCGAAAGAGATATTAGCAGTTGTCACTATTCTGTATGTCAGATGTATTCCATACAGAAAAAAGAAACTGGCCATCTAGCAGTACTGCTTTTCAGTAAGAGAGGAGTCAGTATTATATACTATACATAGTGAGCCAACTGAAAGTTTAATGCTTACCTTGATGGCGCAACTCCAACCAAATTTGGACCCAAGCCTCTAAAAAGTGACTTTGGTCCCTCCTTCTCCAAGATTGACCTGAATAATAAGAGAAGATCTTTAAAATCCTTTAGGCAGGGCCTATGCAAAACAATGAGGCCTCAGCTTTCACATTAGCTCTGTGAATACAGAACAGAATGTTTACAAGAGCCCAGACTCTTACCTGATTGTCCTACAATACAGCATTAGAAGACTGAAAAATACTCCTTTTATGATACAGAGAAAAAGCATGCTTCAGAAGCATCAATTTGACATGTTTTCAAGAAGCCTTTTCCCTAGTTCACATGGGACCAAGATGTTCAGGGTTTGTACTACATGCTGAACTCCTAATATGGTAGGATGAGCGCCTGGCAAAACATCTGATACAGGGAATCATATTGTCATAATAACAAAATTCACTGAGAAACAGGTTCTGAGATTTCTTTGGATTGTATTCCTTTTGGATTTATTCCTTATCTCTAATAATCCAATCTTCCAGATCTTTACTTATTGTAAAAGGCCCCAATCAGGGATCTACAGAATAGAAAAACCTAATGATTTTCATGGGCTGGATGAATCTTACTTAAAGACAAAGCATAAAAAAATAAATAAAATAAAGACAAAGCATAGTATCTCAAGCTTAAAGAGAATACTGCTTTTTCTTTTTTTTTTAAATCATAGTAACATATATATAAGATGAAATTTACCATTTTCAAGTGTACAGTTCAGTAGTAGTATTTCCACATGTTGAGCAACCATCACCATCCATCTCCAAAACTTTTTCATCTCCTTAAATTGGACTCCATACCTATTAAATACTAACTCCCCATTACCCTCCCCCACCAGCCCTCGACAACCACCATTGTGCTGTCTCTATGAACTGGACTACTTTAGGGATCTCAAACGAGTGGAATTGTTCAGTATCTGTCCTTTGGTGGCTGGCTTATTTCACCCAGCACAGTGTCATTAGTGTTCATCTATGTTGTAGAATGTGCCAGAATTTCCCTTTTTAAGGCTGAATAATACTCTATTGTATATGGGCCACATGTTGTTTATCCATTTATCTGTCAATGGACACTCAAGTTGCTTTCACTTTTAGCTACTGTGAATAATGCTGCTGTGAACATGAGTGTCCAGATATCTGTTCAGGTCTCTAGTTCATTTTTTTGTAATTTTTAAAAAAAATTTTTATGTATGTATGTATGTATGTATGTATGAGAGAGAGAGAGAGAGAGAGAGAGAGAGAGAGAGATGCAGAGACCTAGGCAGAGGGACAAGCAGGCTCCTTGCAAGGAACCTGATGTGGGACTTGATCCCGGGATCATGCCCTGAGCCAAAGGCAGACGCTCAACCGCTAAGCCACCCAGGCAGGTCCCTAGTTTAAACTCTTAGGGGTACTTACCCAGAAGTGGAACTGCTGGATCATATGGTAATTTCTGTTTAATTTTTCGAGAATCTGCCATGCTATCTACTATAGCAGCTGTTTATCATTTTACATTCCTACCAACAAGGCACAAGCGTTCCAATTTTTCCACACTCCTGCCAAGGTGCTTTAAAAAAGTGTTATTTTCTGATTGAAAATGACTAAGGAAAGGATTGTATAGAACATTCTTTAGAGGCATTTTCCTGCTCCAACATGATTCTTCAAGTTGGTTAAATTTATTCTTTTCAGTGGCTCAACTGGCTCAATTTTCATGGTATCCAAGAGAATTTACATTACACGGAGGTCCCCTCTAATCTTTTCTTACTGCAGATTTTTCTGCACTCAGTAATTAGTACCTCCAATTTCTAAGTTTATCTAGCTCACTAATGATCATATTGTTGTCAAGAGTTTATATAATGCTTTACCTTCATTATGACTCCGAAGGTAAAATAAAACAGCTGTGTTCCACTTTATGGAAAAGCTATTGGTAAAGATTCTGAATCCTGCCAATTTTATTTCTACCACCTTCCACTTTTCCCATAAAATTTCTGGAAACAAAGCTGAAATTTTTGGTGAAGAGGTTCAGTTGATCTGGTCCCTGGTATGCTAGGCAATGTTCAAGTTTTATCCAGAAAGAGGAAGGAAGCTTTCCTTCCTCTTCTTTCCTTTTTCAGGTCAATGTAATTTTTCACGGTCTAGAGTCCCTGAATGTACAAACTAAAACATTTGAACCTTGGCTTCTTTCTTCAAATTTTTGGATGTTTATAAAATATTTCAATTGCTTGAAAATTAAAGTATATTTGCACCTGTAAGAGCTGTCTTCAAAAGTAGCAGACTAGCAATTAGATATGAAAGAAGAAATAAAAGGTATTTAGATTGGAAAGGAAAAAACAGAACTTTTTTTTTAAGTGGGGCTCAACATGGGGCTTTTGAATTCACAACCCTGAGATCAAAACCTGAGCCGAGATCGAGAGTCGGAGGCTTCACTGACTGAGCCACCCAGGCATGCCCCAGCAAAACTCTATTCACATAGACTACACAATCATTAACATAGAAATACTAATTAATACACTAAACGATTACTATAATAAGTTCAGCAAGGTTGCAGGATATAAGATCAATATACAAAAAATCAATTGTATTTCTACACAGTAGCAATGAACAATCTGAATACAGAGATAAAAACTGATTCCATTTACAAGAGCCTCCAAGAGAAGAACACTCCTAACCACAGAGATGGAGTAGATCTGTGATTGCCAGGGTGGAGTAGGGGGAGTTGGGAAAGACTGCTAGTGGGTACATGCTTCCTTTGGGGTGATGAAAATGTTCTAGAATTAGATAGTGGTGGTGGTTACATAACTGTGTAACCACTGAATTATACACTTTTATTTTTTTTTTTAATTTTTATTTATTTATGATAGTCACAGAGAGACAGAGAGAGAGGCAGAGACACAGGCAGAGGGAGAAACAGGCTCCATGCAGTGGGAGCCTGATGTGGGATTCGATCCCGGGTCTCCAGGATCGCACCCTGGGCCAAAGGCAAGCGCCAAACCACTGCGCCACCCAGGGATCCCCCTGAATTATACACTTTTAAAAGGTAAAATTTTAGGATATGTGAATAATAATAAAGTGGATCTCAGTTCCATCTAAATAATTAATTTATTCCAAAATATTAGGAAGACAACAGTCTTCTTTTCTTTTTAAACAATAGTCTTATTTTCTTATCATAGAATGTTTTTCTCACTGGCAGTTATCAGCCTGGGCCCTTTTATGGGATCCCATGACACACTCTTGTTTGTGTAGCCCAGCCTAAACCCTCTGGTCACCCCTGAGTATTGCATGAAGGACCTCTGTGTGAGATACTACACAATTAGAGAGTGCATCTCACTCTAAATAGAGTGTACCTTTCTTTTTTTTTTCATGGCACCTAGAGAATGTAAAAGCACAGCGTTTAAAATGAAACCTAGCTATACAATATAACATCACTTGGCAATAAAAAGGAAGTACTGATACACACAACAAGGATGACCTTCAAGAAACATTTGGTTAAAAGTGAAAGCAGCCAGACACAGAAGGGCCTATGTTGTATTATTTTATTTATATGAAATGTGCAGAGGAGACAAATACAGAGACAGAAAGAAATTAGTGGTTGATTGCCTAGGCTGGGGCTGGGTGATGGGGAGTGACTGCAAATGAGTGAGAGATTTCTTTTAGTAGGGATGAAAATGTTCTAAAGTCAAATTAGTAGTATTGGTCACACAAAACTCTGTGTACATACTAAGGACGGCTGAATGGTATTCTTTAAATGGGTAAATTGTTTGGTACGTGAATTATATCTTAACGTTAAACAAATCAAGAAACAACACAGCAAGGAAGAAAGAAAGGCTCCTTGAAAAAGGTCTAATACCAGAGTGGGGGCATCTGGGTGGCTCAGCTGGGTGAGCCTCTGCCTTCCCAGATTGTGATCCCAGGGTCCTGAGCTCCGAGGCGTTTCCCGCTCAGGGGGAAGTCTGCTTCTCCCTCTGCCCCTTCCCCTGCTTGTGCTCTCTCGCTCAAATAAATAAAATCTTAAAAAAAAAAAAAAAAAGACAAAGGTCTAAGAAACAGAGGAAATATTGGCAGGAACAGTTTTAAAATTCAGTTCTTCCATTAAATCAATCACAACATATAACTGATCGATCTGGAGTATGGACTGTAGATTAGTTAAGAAGTAATATATGAATACTGAATTTCCTGAATGTGAAAAAACCGTACCATGGCTCTAAGAGAATTACCTTGCTCTTAGGAAATAAATGTTGAAGTACCAAGGGTAAAGGGGCATAATGATGCATGTAAGCTATTTTCCAATGGTTCAGAAAAAATATGTATGTATGCAGAGAAGAAATGAAAAAAACAAATGTGGCAAATATTACAAATTGGTGACTTGAAGAATATAACCAAGTTGTCTATACCATTTCTGTAACTCTTCTGTAAGTCTGAAATTATTTCAAAGTAAAAAGTTGTTTTTTTTTTTTTTTTTAAGGTTTTACTTATTCATTCATGAGAGACAGAGAGAGAGAGAGAGAGAGAGAGAGAGAGAGAGAGAGGGGCAAAGACACAGGCAGAGGGAGAAGCAGGCTCCATGCAGGGAGCCCAACATGGGACTTGATCCCAGGTCTCCAGGATCACGCCCTGGGCTGAAGGCAGCACTAAACCGCTGAGCCACCCGGGCTGCCCAAAGTAAAAGGTTCTTAAAAAAAAAAAAAAGGTGTGGGTCATAGGTTATAAAAATATTAAGCTCATGACAACAGCCCACAAAGTCACAGAAGCAAGGGGTGGGGTAAAGACCATTCTTGGGTTTCTGCAAACCTAACACACGAGCTGAAGTTCGTGCACTTTGAGTGAACTTTCACACTGGCTAAAACAAGCCACTTGGCTCTTACTGGAGGCAGAAGAATTTAGAGTTTTCAACTGTAAATACTTTTCTTTTACTCCTTCTCAAAACAGAACTATGCTTTCAAAAAGCCAAGGTCTCTGAACAAAAGTGTCAAGTGACACCTTGAAATGACCTACAACTTGCAGGAGGGTATAAAAGACTTCAAATGGTCAGTATACTCAAACATTTTTAAAGCTTGGATTCTGTCTGTGGTTCCATTAAGGGACAGGGCATAGAGCCAGGCCCAGGAGGCAGTTAAACACAATTAAGGAACTCTGGCTCCAGGAGGCCCAAAAGCCTCTCATCTATAATGCAGTAGGGAACTCGTGTCCTCAAGCGACTCAGGCCTTTTAAGAACTGCAGAAAGACAGTCTCCATAGCTACGCATATTAACAGTGGGCAAAAAGTCAAATCTGTTACATAATTCAAACTTCCAACCTATCTGGATGTTTACAAAATTCTTCTGGAACAATCAAGTTCCTACTATAAATGGTACGCCTTGGCTTCATAATAAAGCATGTTAGTTAGGATCCAGACTGACCTTCCCACAGTCGTATCAACTTTGATTTAGAGAAGAAACGCAAAAGGAAATCAGGATCTTGTTTGGAGCATTTCATTCTCCTTGCTAGTTTTTTTTTTTTAAGATTTTATTTATTTATTTATTCATAGAGACAGAGACAGAGAGAGAGAGAGAGAGAGAGGCAAAGACACAGGCAGAGGGAGAAGCAGGCTCCATGCAGAGCCTGACGTGGGACTTGATCCAGGGTCTCCAGGATCATGCCCTGGGCTGCAGGCGGCCCTAAACTGCTGCGCCACTGGGGCTGCCCTCTCCTTGCTAGTTTTAATCACAGTACACATACTGTAGACTAATCCAAGACAAAGATCTCATCTGAACATAAAATTTTTTAAGAGATTTTATTTATTTATTCATGAGAGACACAGAGAGAGAGAGAGAGGCAGAGACATAGATAGAGGGAGAAGCAGGCTCTATGCAAGGAGCCCGATGTGGAACTTGATACCACATCCTGGGATCATGCCCTGAGCCAAAGGCAGACGCTCAACCACTGAGCCACCCAGGTATCCCTAAACATGAAAGTTTTTACAAGACAGAGACTAGCTCACTAATATATTACTTTTCAGATTAGAAAGGTACTTGAAAAAAACAAAAATAAAGTACCTGAGTAATTTACAGAATGGGAGCTCTGATAGGGGGGAAAAAAAGATTAACTCATAAAGCAGGCACAAGAGATAAACATTTATTAATTAATAATCCCTATGACAGGGACACCTGGGTGGCTTAGCATCTGCCTTCGGCTCAGGGTGACATCCCACGGTCCGGGATCGAGTACTACATCGGGCTTCCCACATGGAGCCTGCTTCTCCCTCTGCCTATGTCTCCGCCCCTCTCTCTGTCTCTCTCATGAATAAATAAATAAAATCTTTAAAAAAAAATCCCTATGGCAAATCAAACAGCAAGAGCCTAAACATGCTAGCATCTTGCCTTTTTTAAGTAACTATATTCAAAATGTAAAGATTATTGGTGCTCCAGTGAAGGATAATTTTTTTTTCCTAACAGGTTACCCTAACATGAGATACATGCAAACACTGATTTGCATTTTGAAAAATAAACTTCCTGTAAACAAATTCTGTTGCCTGTTAAGTCTTTTAAAGTATTACTGCCTGAAAGAGTAAGCCTAGAAATAGGCTGCTTAGTTTTAAGTGAATAACCATTTTATTCATTTGGGTTTTTGGTAACCAAGTGTCTTCTAAAAATGTGAACAATCTTGATGGGCTTTGTGGTATAGAGAAAAGGCCTGACTCTTGTCCTCCTTTTGTCATTTACCAGATAAAAAGCCCTCTCTTTTTGTAGATCAACACTCCTAATAGCTCACCCACGTCAATGGAAGAAGGAGAAAGCTATCTAATAATCTACGTGAAAGAGCAGGGTGGCTTCAACCAGCGTGGCAGGAAACAAGAAAAGTAGCTGCCATCTATTACACCACCTTGAAAGTGTGCTTCCTTATGCTGGCACACTCTTTTTATGTAAGTGCTGGGTAACAGGCTGCTTTTAGTACAAGAGGGAGAGACCTATATTACCCCTGGAAAGCAAGTATGCTTTCTTCAGATGAGAATTATGTAATAGGATATTCCCCTTTTTGCCTTGGCCACCAAGAAACTCAGTTATAAATCTTGTTTATTTTTATTTATTTTTTTTTTTAAAGATTTTATTTATTTATTCATGAGACAGAGACAGAGACGGGGGTGGGGGTGGGGCACAGACACAGCCAGAGGGTGAAGCAGGCTCCATGCAGGGAGCCTGATGGGGGACTTGATCCTGGGACTCCAGGATCATGCCCTGGGTGGAAGGCAGGCGCTAAACCGCTGAGCCACCCAGGGATCCCCCTAAATCGTAAGTTTAAAAAGTGCAGAAAGGGGATGCCTGGGTGGCTCAGGTGCCTTGAGCATCTGCCTTTGGCTCAGGGCATGATCCCAGAGTCTCAGGATCGAGTCCCACATCAGGCTCCCTGTAAGGAGCCTGCTTCTCCCTCTGACTATGGTCTCTGCCTCTCTGTCTCTCCTGAATAAATAAAATCTTTAAAAAAATTAAAAAATTTTAAAAAATATAGAAAGTACCTATTATGACAGCAGCTAATATTTATTATTTACATGGCATGGTGTGTGTGCTGAGTTCTTCATACTCAGTATCTTACAGCATGCCAAAATCCATCCATCCATTCATTCATTCATTCATTCTGTTGGTACTGAATGCTTATTACTATGTGACAGGTAGCATTCTACATGCATGGGGACACCTCAGTGATCAAGACAAATCAAAGTCCCTGTGTTCAAGGAATTTCTATTCTGGTGGGGGCAGAGAGAAAATAAACAATATAATTATGTAAACTATCCTGTATGTTGGGTGGAGGTTAAGTGCTGGAGATAAAAACAGAGCAGGAAGAAGGGATAGGGCATGAGAGGAGGGCTCGTTTTAAATAACATGGTCACCGCAAGGCCTTCCTGCAAAGGTAACAGCTGGGAGCCAGTCAGGCAGAGAGTGTCCAGTACAAAGGCCCTTCCTCAGAAAACGTTTCAATGTTCCCAGGTTAAATGGCTGAGAAGGAACAGAAAGGAGGCCAGTGTAGCTGGGTAGAGGAGAAACATCAGGAGGGGAGGTCGGAGAAGTTAAGGGAGGGGTGGTAGCTACGATGTAGAGCCTATGGAGTGGTGGGCACAGCTTTGGCTTTTCCTTAGAGGGAGAGGGCAGCCCCTGAAGGGGTCTGAGCAGGAGATTTTTGGACTGCTCTGTGGAGAGCACAGTGAGAAGTGGAAGGTGGCAAGACTAGTTAGGAAGCTAGTCTGGTAACACAGTAAGATGTGGTGGCCTCCATCATGACAGTGGTGGAGAAAGGAGTGCAAAATATATATAAATATGTCAGATTCTAAAACAAACAAACAAACAAACAAACAAACAAACAAAAAAAAATATGTCAGATTCTGTACATATTCTGAAGGCAGAGCTCAGAGATTTTCCCGTGGGGTTTTGAGAAATAAGGTCTCAGGATGCCTCTGGGGTTTCAAAGATCCAGAATGGGAAGGATGGGGTTGTCTTTAATGGACAGAGAACACTTTGGGAGCAGTAGGTTTGGGGAAGTTCAGTTTTGCACAAATTACACTTTGGATGCCCAGAGAACACCCCAGCTGAGAGGTCAAACACCCAGCTGGACTAACGTGGGAGGCTCAGAGGAGAAACATTGTCAGCTTACAGGTGGTACTTAGAGTTGTAAGACTAAAGCATGATCTGGCTGTTGCTAGGGCAGGGGACCACCACAGGAGCCCTTGGGGCCCTCCAACATCAAGAGGTGGTCACGGAGGGAGGCCTGGGTGGCTCAGCAGTTGAGTGTCTGCCTTTGGCTCAGGGCATGATCCTGGGGTCAGGACTGAGTTCCTTGCTGGGAGCCTGCTTCTCCCTCTGTGTCTCTGCCTATCATGAATAAATAAATAAAATCTTTAAAAAAAAAAAAAAAGGTTGTCACAGAGACTCAGCAAAGGGGCAGAAGCAGCAGCCAAGCTTCGTGTGAGCGGGGGGAGGGGGGGTATCCTCATCTACTTTACCCTTAGCTGCTTCAAATCTTCCTTAGAAATCTATTTTATTTATTTTTTTAAAAGATTTTATTTATTTATTCATGATAGACACACACACACACACACACACAGAGAGAGAGAGAGAGAGAGAGAGAGAGAGAGACAGGCAGAGACACAGGTAGAGGGAGAAGCAGGCTCCATGTCCGGAGCCCGATGCGGGACTCGATCCCGGGACTCCAGGATCGCGCCCTGGGCCAAAGACAGGCACTAAACCGCTGAGCCACCCAGGGATCCCCCTAGAAATCTATTTTAAGGTGAATATATATTGAGATGACATCAGGCAAGTCACTTAACCCCTAATCTGCATTTCCTCATCTATAAACTAATTTCACACCTGAATGCTCATCTAAGGATTCTTGTGAAAAATCGATGAAATGATACCACAGAAACATGGTCATTTTCTAACTCAAAAGCTAATAAACAGCAGTTCAGAGTCTTAAAAAATGTATATACACGTCAAGCTGAGGAAAGAAAGCTTCATGAAACAGCTCGGGTGGAAAATGCCAATTTACAAATACTTTTCTAATAAAATGTTAATTAATATTTCCATTATTTGTATTTTGTTTTTTTTTCTTTTTTTTTTAATTTTTATTTATTTATGATAGTCACAGAGAGATAGAGAGAGGCAGAGACACAGGCAGAGGGAGAAGCAGGCTCCATGCACCGGGAGCCCGACGTGGGATTTGATCCCGGGTCTCCAGGATCGCGCCCTGGGCCAAAGGCAGGCGCCAAACCGCTGCGCCACCCAGGGATCCCCTTGCGCCACCCAGGGATCCCCCATTATTCGTATTTTGATGTGAATATAGAATAAGTGATTTTAAAAAGTACTCATGCGTCAGTAAGGCCTCAAGATTGTGCGGCTGTTGGCTGCATGAATGCTGTGGGCCGACAGGGAAAGGAGCTATCTTACGTGTAGAGTGGTGTGAGCACTGTTCCTACATCTCACAAGATGGCGAGGTGTTTTTTTTTTCCCTTTGACTTACATTTTAATATACAATTGTCCTCACTGGGGGAAAATACTTATGTAAGTATGTGTATATATATATATATATATATATATATATATATATATATATATATAGAGAGAGAGAGAGAGAGAGAGAGAGAGAGAGGGGGAGAGAAAGAGAGAGTGATTTACAGGAGATAGAAGAAAGATGGAGATACTACAGTTGCAGAACAGGCATCCTGAAAACTTTAACTAGAGAAACATCCCCATTTACCTTACAAACTTGGCCCTGTTGATACCCACAACTTCTGGCTAACAGGTTCCAGTTACAGTAAATAGACAAATCCACTAGTCATGAGTTATTTGGCAAGCACATAAGAGGAAGTTTTTCTGGGGGGGGGGTGGTGTCAGTAAAGTTGGCAAATTACCTCTGTTTCATTATGTTCAAAGCACTTTGTGTTCCTCAGAAGAAAGGTGTCATTTGAGACACTGCCACTGCCTAAACATAAAAAGGCGTACCAGGATGGGGATGTTTCCTCAGCCATAGTTTTTTAATGACGTGGGCTTATCTCCCTCACTACTCAGATCAAAACATGCCTCCATATCTCTGTGCTTATCTTTCCTGGGCCTATCTCCCAGGTAGGCTTTCTGCCTTTTGTGTCTCCACAGCCCTTTTCCATGTTTCACTAAACTGACAGATCCTCTCAGTACCTCTTGGGTACCAGCCCTCTTTTCCCCTAGTTGGGTTTCTGATTCTCTCACTTGGGACCTTGCCCTCAGCCGCTGGTTTTGCTGTCCAGTTTTGCTGAATAAACTCAGATGCACTCTTATACACACATCTGGCATGGAAGTCCGGGTGACTCATTAGTAGACTTTACAAACAAAACGTGCCTAAAAATAAATTAAGCACTTTCCAATTCATTCCACCTTATCTAAAATGTGAGTGAATTCTGTCCAAAGTGCTAAGTGATATGGTTATTAAGACAGAACATTTCCATTTTATCACATCTTTTTCTGTTTCCCAATGAAACATCTATATTGACAAACAGCAATGTCCTTCTTGAACACTTATCTCTGATAAGTTTCAGAGATCTGAGTATCATGTTTAGCTAAATTCAACTACTATTTATTGACCGCCTTTTATTTTTTTATTTTTAAGTAATCTCTATACTCGACGTGGGGTTCAAACTCACAACTCTATAATCAAGAGTTAGACCCGCTTAGGGCACCTGGGTAGTTCAGCTGGTTAAGCATCTGCCTTTGGCTCAGGTCATGATTCCAGAGTCCTGGGATCGAGCCCCTCATTGGGCTCCCTTGCTCAGTGGGGAGCCTGCTTCTCCCTCTCCCACTGCCTTTCCAACCCATCCCTGCTCATGCTGTCTCTCCCAAATAAATAAATTTTCAAAAAACAACAAAAAAAGAGTTGCGCACTCTGACTGAGCCAGCCAGACACCCCTGTTGAACACCTCTTTTAAAGTACATGGCCCCGGGACACTTGGGTGGCTCAGCTGAACGTCTGCCTTTGGCTAAAGTCATAATCCCAGGGTCCTCTGTCTATGTTTCTGTTTCTCTCTCTCTGTCTCTCTCATGAATAAATAAATAAAATATTTAAAATAAGTATGTAAATAAGTAAAATAAAGTATATGACCCTAAGCTAAAACTCAGGTATTGCTGAGGACTCTTCTGCATTTGATTCTGCCTTAAGCATAGAGACTGATAGGCCATATTCAGTCTGTGAATATTTAGTCACTTCATAAGCAAATGAGACATTTTTTAATGCAGTAAAAATAACATCCTAGGCAGGTAGCTTCAGTATGAAACAAACATTTAAAAAACTATTTCACCAAATATACGTTGCAACTTTTCTATAAATATGAAATTATTTCCAAACAGCAAGCAAAAAACATCAAAATATGTTGTCTCTATATTATGCGCAGTCTTTAAATTTTTAATGTCACTCTACCAACCCAGATCTTGCCAGCCCTCCAAAGATTTCGGGCAAGAGCAACACCGTGATGCAACAATTTAAAAATGGATTTTTTGTTTGCTTTGTTAGGTTTACTTTGACTACTGCTTGATGATGATCACACGTAGCCCTGCTGCCAAGGGAGGTCAGAGCTCAAAGGTATTAGTACGGAAACCTAATTGTCAAGTTTGGACAAAGACTGCAAATAGAACACCGCATCTGGTGAGCCTGACAGACCTTCTGTACTTAGACTGGGCGCTGGCGTCCAGCACGGTAACTTAACTTACTTCAGAACCTGGAAGAGTCCAGGTGTCACGGGTGTTGGTCTCACCATCCCAGCTCCGCTAATGGTCCCCAGATGAACCTGAGGATAATAGACTGTCCGAAGAGCTAATCTTGAAGACTGCAACCGTGTCTTAATGACTTCTAGTGGACAAGTGAAAATAGCACCAACCGTGCCCCCACATCTGTAAGAGAAGAAATAACAACAGGATAAGTTGTACTATTCCCTGTGCTGATAAAGTGGGAAAATTCATTTTTCTCTATTAAAGAAAAAGGCACCTGTTTGTTTCATAACTAGAACATACTGGGAGGTAAAAAGAATTTGTTGAAGTCTCAGCAGCTAAAGACAGAACCACCGTTAACATGTTGGCATACCCTTTGGGTTTTTATCACTGGCTTTTTAATGACCCCTCCCCTCACTTATCTGCCTGCTGGTCATCTCTCAGTCTCTCCGAGGCTGCAGCTTTGCCTACAGTATCATCTATGATGACCATACACTAGGACTCTGTGCCAATGTCTACCATTTTAACCCATTAGGAGTGCTCGTCATTTCTAACTTCACTGCCATGCTGCAGTGACTCTTCTAGATAATTCACCTTTGCACAATTGAAAGTTACTCAGGGAATTTTACTATTTTGAGAAATCAATGTTCTCTACAACACAGACTTCCATTAGAGTATGATTAATTTGGCCTCCACTGAAAATTAAGTTAAAGCTCCTTAAAATGAAGTCCTTAAGCATCCCTCAATCTCCCTGGATCAGGGTTCCCCCTGACCACTCTTTATAGTTTGTTCATGTCAAAATATTAACTGAATTTAAAATTTTAAATATTTTTCAAGACAATTCAATTATTTATTCTAAAATACCCACTTTCTTTTCTTTTTCTCTTTTTAAAGTAGGCTCCACACCTAGCATGGAGCCCATCGCCAGTCTTGAACTCCCAACCCTGAGATCAAGACCTGAGCTGAGGGGCACCTGGGTGGCTCAGTTAAGCGCTGGACTCTTGGTTTCAGCTCAGGTCACGATCTCAGGGTTGTGAGACTGAGCCCATGTCCAGCTCCATACTCAGTATGAAGTCTGTTTGAGACTCCGGACTCCCTCTCTCCTTCTCCCTCTCCTAGACCCCACACCCTCCTGCATTCTCACACATGTGCTTGCATAAATCTTAAAAAAAAAAAAAAAAAAAAAAAGGAGGGACACCTGGTGGCTCAGCAGTTGAGCGTCTGTCTTTGGTCCAGGGCACGAGCCCAGGGTCCCAGATTCGAGTTCCACATCAGGCTCCCTGCAGGTATGCTGCTTCTCCCTCTGCCTCCATGTCTCTCATGAATGAATGAATGAATGAATGAATGAATGAATAAAATCTTAAAAAAAGAAAAAAGACCCTGAGCTGAGATCATGAGTCGAAAACTCAACCGACTGGGCCCCCCAGGTGCCCCTCATCTTTTCTTAAACAATATGTCCATGAAATTGCATGTCTGCTGGGCTAGCCATGATTAATAATGTCAGGGACCATCTAAAACCATCCCACTAGTGTTACTCTTTGGGAAACACTGATGATCAGGACCTGTGTCTTACTCGTTATATCCCTGGCATCAGAACTCACAAGTGCACAAACAGTATTTGCTAAGTGAAGAATTACTGAATTCAGATTTCAAGGACAATGTCTTTCAGGGGATCTAAATGTTTGAAAAATAGCACATATTTATACCTTCTGTCAAAGGTTCCCTTAGCCTGGGAGCTCCTTGTAGGGAGGGGCTAAGTATTCACATACTCTTGCACACAGGTAGGATAACACCTGCCAAACAGGTGGCTCAATAAAAATGCTAAGCACCAGCACCTGTGATTGGGAAACAGCAACATCAAGAAAAGACAGGCGCTGGCAGACACAGTACTCAAGTTAGCTTCCCTATGCCACCAGATGTAAATGTTGGAAATTTAGAAGTGAATCTAGCACCCAACACAAACGGTGAAGTAAGGAATGAAGTAAAACTCCATGTGGTATTTTAAAATCAGGAGCCCAAAGTTCCAAAGAACAAGTACAATAATGACAACTCAGAGCTGGAAGTTATCAGTTTAAATAACAGCATTACTGCCAGTGACTATGTTATGACAGACATTCAATTCTCCAACTATCCTATATGAGGTAGGAACTATCATTCACCACGAGAAGTATGAATGTCAGAAAAAAAGAGAATGAAATGTACAAACTAGGGGGAGAGTGTAGAGGAAAATGGTAATTTTTGGCTATTTAAGCAAACCTGCTTTAAAATCATGTTGGTAATGTACCGTAAATTGAACTATTTACGTAGCACAAGGTTTTCTGAACTGTGGGCCAAAGGCCATCAAGCAATTTAGGGGATCACAGTCAGAATGGCAAGAAAGACTTGATGTGTATCAGACAACCATCATTTGACCTTCAAGGGTTTTGCCAGTGGTAGTGTCCTTTTGTTTTTAGATGGAGATCCCTGGTCTCAATGAGGTCATGTACGTTTTCAAAGTCACAAAGTGACTAAGTAGCTAAACTGAGACCAAATCCAATGTTCTTCCCACTATAGGAGGATGATGGAAAGATAGTTTTGTATCTAATTTAGACTATTTACATTCACTATACATGACAAATTGCCTATTTGACAATTAGGCCTTTAAAATTCTGTGTTCGGGAACCCTGGGTGGCGCAGCGGTTTGGCGCCTGCCTTTGGCCCAGGGCGCGATCCTGGAGACCCGGGATCGAATCCCACGTCAGGCTCCCAGTGCATGGAGCCTGCTTCTCCCTCTGCCTGTGTCTCTGCCTCTCTCTCTCTCTCTCTCTCTGTGTGTGTGTGACTATCATAAATAAATAAAAATTAAAAAAAATATTTAAATAAATAAATAAATAAATAAATAAAATTCTGTGTTCTTCTGCACCAATGAAAAATTGTGAGTCTAACTGAACACTGGTCTGTATAATTTGCTCTAAGCACTAGAATATGTCTAAAGAAAATGGGATATAGTGGGGAGTGTTTTAAAAAAAGGTAAAAATCACTAATTCATCTCCATTCACACGAAATAAATTACCCTTACCTATTAGAAAAACGACCATGTGTTTTAAAAGGCTTAACATTAAAAGACATTAGAAAACTCACACACACTACAGAGTAAGGGTAAACATCTGAAATCTATGTTCAATAACATGACTCCACGTTGCTGAAAAAAACCCAGAACTTCTGGGTAGTCTTTCATAAGAAAGTCAACAAGTTCAAACACGACACAGGTCAGCCACCTTTGCTTTGTCCCCATGTCAGTTACATTCCTCACTTTGGCCAACCATCAACCAAATCCATGCCAATGATCAAAGGATGACCCACTGGAAGGTATGCCTGCCCCAGAAAGCAAGTGCCCTCCTGATAGCAAGCTGGTGACCTCTTTGAGGCTAGCAGACTATGATCACTACCATACACCTTCTTATGTGTTATACCCTGTGCCTATGGCAGGAGGGGATGGTGGTTGTGGTGAAAAGACCCAGGCTTTCTAGACTCCTCACCAGGGGACAAGCCAAGGTGTACTCAGGCACCTCTTCTACAAGACAGAGTGATGTCACCTCACAGTGTTACAGGCAATGACAAAATGGGGAAAACAATGCCAACTATAAACAGTGGTAAGAAGCAACTATTCAGCAGGTGAGCCCCTCCCTACCTACTTGAAACCTTAGATGAGAAACCATCATCAACTGTAAGTTTTTTTTTTAAAGATTTTTATTTATTTATTCATGAGAGACACAAAGAGAGAGGCAAGAGACACAGGTAGAAGGAGAAGCAGGCTCCGTGCAGGATGCCTGATGCGAGACTCAAATCCCAGGACCCCAGGATCATGCCCCAAGCAGATGCTCAACCGCTGAGCCACCCAGATCTCTCAACTGTAAGTCATTTTAAATGTTTTAAGTCATTAAAAATTTTTAAGTTATTAACCTATGTTGGAAACATCACCACGAAAATACTTCTGATTACAAGGAAAGAAGTTCTGATACTAAACTGAAATTTCCAGAGAAGATTCTTCTTGAAATAGAAACATTTCACAGAAAAAAAAAAAAAAAAAGAAACATTTCACAGAATTTTATCTTTCAGCTCAACTTTTTTTTTTTTTTTCCTTTCTTCATGAACCAGCACATAGCACATCCATCAGTCTGGGGAGTATAAACTGACTTCTTTGAATTGGCTTTCCAAATTTTTCTAAAAACATTTAATCATGTTGGGTCCAAAGCACTTGTGATTACAACAAATTACCTTATTTATAGAAAAAAGTTCCTGCCAATTCTCAATTCTTTGATACAAAGATGACCTTCGGTATTAGCTTGGCTCCTAACCATGGTCACTCAGCTCAGATAAAGCCCTGTCCACTGTGACTCTGTGCAGTATTTATTAACTGGGTTTTTCATGAGTCTCAATTCAAAAAAAAGATATTAGCTCCATCCACCAGTTCTCCCCCCGTGTCTGCTTTTCAGTTGTGCTCTACTGAATTCAGGTGTGTCCAAAACTTCTATCTCAAATCTCATTCAAAACCTCCCTCCAGCAATGCCAGCCAGAAGTATGGCTTGAGGAGACTTGGGTCTGCTCTTTCTCTTCCACTCCTTAAAGGGTCCTCTGGGCACGAGGAGAGAGGAGTGAAGTGGTTTTTTTTGTTTTGTTTTGTTTTGAAGATTTTACTTATTTAAAAAACAAAACAAAACAAAAAAGATTTTACTTATTTATTCATGAGAGCCCAGAGAGAGAGACAGAGGCAGAGACACTGGCAGAGGGAGAAGCAGGCTCCACGCAGGGAGCCGGATGTGGGACTCGATCCTGAGACCCTGGGATCACGCCCTGAGCCAAGGCAGACGCCCAAACACTGAGCCACCCAGGCGTCCTCCAAGTAAAGTGGTCTCATGTGGTTGGTTTCTGTTTGCTGTGGGCCCACCTGGCTGTGTGTTCTGCTAATGGCCTTGGCAGACGTTATGATTTATGTGTAGGTGGTGTGCAAACCTTCTTGGAGTGGTGTTCCATCTCACCACAGGCCCCAATACTGGGAACCCCCATAGTGGTCCCTCGAGCAGTCCCTCCCTGCGTGCCTTCCCCTCTTCTGGTCCCCGTGCTCCTTGACACCAAGCGGCGTCCCACTAGAGTATTCATTCTTCCCTGTCAGGAGGCAGTGAAGTTGGCTCTTGGTGGGAAGTCCCCCCATATCCATCCCAAGCACAGCACACCAGTTCCTCCTCATCCAGCTGGCATGGGCTAACAACCCACCTGCAGGAAGCACTGGCCAGAGAGCAAGGTACCATCCTTACAAATTCCCTCAACCTACAACCCAGACCAGTAGGGACTGGGGACAGCAAAACGCTCTCCCAATACTCCACGTGCCACAACACTGACAACTATAGCCTGTTTGCTCTGTATATACAAACTGGGGTGAAGTGATCAATGGCAGTCAGGCAGATTCTCCATCTTTAAGTCTCAGGGTAGATGCCTCTTGGTTCAGCTGAGGGTCACAGGATCCAAAGCACAGACAATAGAAAAAGTCACATCCAATGATCAATTATATGGTGGCAGTGTTGGCATCATATCATTGGGAAAGCAAGTCTGATTGGATACCAGTATTTCAGATCACTAATCTTCAAAGTGGGGGCATACTCCTAAGTGTGCACAATAGAATACTGGCCTGGTGGGGAAAAAAAAATTACAGAAAAAAAATTTCAATTTTGTATAATCTCTATTTAATTTCTATTTTGTATATATGCTTTACAATATGTATAAAATTAATAGGATAATATAAATTTATACATGCATAAACATTTTAACCACAGGGCTGTGTGATTAGTCTGCAGAGCACTGCTCTAGACCAGTGGTTCTCAAGTGTGGCAGTTATGTCCCCATCCGAGGGACATCAAGTAAGGTATGGAGACATCATTGGCTGTTGCTACTGGGGGAGGGGATACTATACTAGCATCTAGTGGGTAGAGACCAGGGTTGCTATTAAACATCCTACATGGGGGATCCCTGGGTGGCGCAGCAGTTTGGCGCCTGCCTTTGGCCCAGGGCGCGATCCTGGAGACCCAGGATCGAATCCCGCATCGGGCTCCCGGTGCATGGAGCCTGCTTCTCCCTCTGCCTGTGTCTCTGCCTCTCTCTCTCTGTGTGACTATCATAAATAAAAAAAAATAAAAAAAAAAAATCCTACATGGGATGCATGGGAAACCCCACAGTAATATCCTGATATCCTGCCCTTTGCCAAAAAATTGTTGGGCCAAGGTTGAGAACCTCTGTTCTAGATCAATAAAATGGACAATCTACTTGAAAACAGTACAACCGATGTGGAGGGCATTGCTGGTCGCCTCCCCAGCATCCATTCTCTTCTTCCTTAATGAAGTCTTAACAAGACTCCAAATTTCTTATGTCATATAGTTTGGGTAATATTGAACCCATTTCTAGTTTTATACCTGATTCACTTAATCAACATAACACCATCTACATTGCCATGTCATCTGTTCAGAGATGGGCACATGATTCAGCCCAAAACAAACAGAATAATCCCCTGGGAGCAGAACCGGTTTAGAGATGGGTGCACGTCCAAGTTGGTCCAATCAGATTAAGCTCAAGACTTTTCAATGGTGGAGAAACACTAGGAGCTGCAGGGAGCCATTCCGAGTTCATGCAGTGACCAATCTTGGAATCACACAGATATTTCTGGAACATGGCAATCAATGAGGGGTCCCATATTGACATTGTTGAGCTACTTAAATAAGCCCTCACCAAAGCCTGTTCTCTAGAATTTAGGTCCATGTGCCAATAATCAAGCCAGCTGGAAATGAGTTTTTTATTACTTACAAATGAAAGCCTCCTAAATGAGCCCAGTCAATTAAAAAAAAAAAAAAAGTACATCCTCCTTTTTCAAGAAAGCACTTACAGAATTTTACTATTATCAGTAATCTTCCAAAAGTAGTTGGGACTCATGTAGCTAGTAGGCTATGTTTCCAACAGCAATGAGGAAACTCCTTGGATGTTCATTTAATTTTGCTCCTAAGGTAATACTGCTCTATCCACTGATGCCAAAGTTCAGAGAGAATTCTCTGTGGGATATTCCATTCAGTGTAGCCATCGGGAAAGGGTTTGGACAGAGTAGCACAAAGGCTACGAACAGTGAGCAGTTCAATAAATTACATGTCTGGGAGCAGTCATAAGAGAGAGTTGCTCTCTGAAATCTATTTGCCCAATTTTCTAAAAAATTTATTATCTGGATTTTTCTGTGCCTTTTCCCTCCTACTACATATTCCTGAATGCCCTCCCCCCAACTTTCTTTCATTCTTTCTTGCTCAGAACTGAAGTCTAGGGTTTAGTACAGACATGTGGATTTAATCTTTTCACCTTCCTAAGCCTTACTTGATATCCCTCTGCCCATGGAAGAGGCTCCTCTCCTCCACTTTACAGCAGAACAAAGCTAGACTACCACTACTACAATATATACACTGGATTTTTTCTTTTATCTTCATGTGACCGGAGACACAAAAACTTTTAATTATCCAGACAAACTTTTACCTTTTAACTCTGAGTATCAAGTAACAAGGACACCTTTCTAAAACCAGATGTTCTGGGGGGCACCTGAGTGGCTCAGTGGTTGAGCATCTGCCTTTGGCTCAGGGTGTGATCCTGGGGTCCTGGGATAGAGTCCCACATCAGGCTCCCCACAGGGAGCCTGCTTCTCCCTCTGCCTGTGTCTCTGCCTCTCTCAGTGGCTCTCATGAATAAACAAATAAAATCTTAAAAATAAACAACAGGGATGCCTGGGTGGCTCAGTGGTGGTTGAGCATCTGCCTTTGGCTCAGGTCATGATCCTGGGGTCTTGGGATTGAGTCCCACAAATCGGGCTTCCTGCAGGGAGCCTGCTTCTCCCTCTGCCTATGTCTCTGCCTCTCTCTCTCTCATGAATAAAATCTTAAAAAAAAAAAAAAAAAAAAAAGGCTGAAGTTCTTCCTGCCTTGCCTCTAATAAAAAACAACAACAACTAGATGTTTTCAACAAGAACTTGTTTTCCATATATACACTCACTCATCTTAGGCACTAAAGCCAAGATCAATCTGCTCTTTATTATAATCGCTACCTAATGGATAGTAAACTACTTTCCAGATTCAGAGCTTATACATATCTACACCATGGATTCCACCAACAAATGATACTGTCAGACAATCTGTGGTCCCAAAATGTGGCCTTCAGTAATTCTCTTTTCATCTACTAACTCTATAGTCACTACTTGAAAACACTAGTGCTTCTTTATATACACTTTTCTAGAATGTCTCATTTGAATACCTGGCATAGAAGATTTGGATCATGCAAATTCTGTATTTACTCAAGTCAAACCAAAATGTCTAGTTTCAATGCAGCTAATTACCTTTTAGATACTATGTCCTATATTCCATTTCATTTAGAAAGAAAATGTAAATAGCACCCTATAAATGGATTAAAAAATCCTGTAGTACTTTCTGAACCTGAAGAGAATCATTATTTTTTGCAAATACACAAATCCAAAATAATGTTACCTTACACCAATACAGTTTCAGCAAATGTTAATATAGAACCATGTTCACAATTCGTAAATAATCAAAGTACTGCTTCTCTTTATTTGGGACAATTTAGCAGGCCACATAAATCTAAACCCCCAGATAAGACACACACTACCTTTTATTCATTTAAACAAGTACTGACCAAGCATGTGTAACACGTGTGATACTGGACTCGCGATATACTAGTGATGAAAACAGACATGGCTGCTGTTCTCATGAAGCTTACTTCTAGCAGGAATCTTTCATACAAAAACCATATAGTATTGAAAAATGTTTGTCACATATAAAAAATACACTGATGAAATGAAAGTCAGCTTATATTCTCAATATACCTATATGTAGGTATGCCTATATAAAGTATTACGCGCACACTATACCTATCTTACCAAAATTTCTTTAAGCATTTTAAATAAATCTTGCACCTTCTTTGCATTGGTCCCCTGGCAAATACACGAATATGTGCCTAACACTCCAAAAGTAACCATTAGCTGATACAGATTACATCCATAGAGACAAGCACAGCACAGAAGTATACCAGGTGACAGCTGCCCATAATGGAAGGGGGAGGGTACATGAAATACTGATTCTTGAAAATTATCTTGATTATGTATTTTAAAACCTTAAAGACATACCATATTCCCACTAAAATAGATTTTTTAAAGATATGTATTTTTGATGACAAAAGAAAAAAATCATGCTACAAAAAGAGGACTAAAGCATATAATCCAGGCTGTCCCCCTCTAACTCCAGTGGCAGCTTAGCCCAGCTATTTCAGGTGCTGAGCATGTCTACTAAGTCATCACCCG
This sequence comes from Vulpes lagopus, assembly GCF_018345385.1. Lineage (NCBI taxonomy): Eukaryota > Metazoa > Chordata > Mammalia > Carnivora > Canidae > Vulpes > Vulpes lagopus. Next base: position 89,301,613 of record NC_054833.1, on the reverse strand, counting down.
GCTGTCACTGCTAGTTTAACAGGTGAAGGGCATCACTAACACTATATGGACTATGAGAACCCCCAAGACATGTGAGAAGGAAAGTTTAAAGGATTTTTCTTAACAGACATAAGGTCTAGCCTCAGATGGGCAACTTCAGAGGATTTCAGCATCTCTCTTACTGAGAGAGTCTAAAGAGTAGAAAGGAACTACAGGTTTTGCTATATAGTAACAAAATCTGTTTGAATAGGTTTTTTATATTGATGATACTGCCCAGATTTTGGGAGGAAGCAGAAAACCACAGAATCCCTAAAGATACTAAAAATCAACATCAAGTGAATGGTGTTTGTTCATGCAGAAGTAACACATTTTAAGAACTGGTTATGAATGTGCTGGGAGGTACCAAAAGCCTTAAAAATGTGTTTTGACTCAGCAACTATACCATTAGTGGTTTATCCTAAGGAAGTAACCAGAGAACTACAAATAAGGATATCTAGTTATTCATGTTAGCAAAAAATAAGAAACAAGATTAAAAAGAAAGTAGGTCATCAGAATAAGTTATAAGTTAGGTAGCCCTGTCGTAAAGTTACTATAACATCCTCACTCTACATTCCAGTCACTGGTCGTGGAAGCTGTTTGCCTTCCTCTCTGCAACCACCCAACATTAAGGACTGATTAAAGGGTTACCTAGAAAATTCACTATATACTGCCATTAAAACTCAGTGTATTACTAAGAAGAAAGCAATTTAAAGAATATGAGCCTATTTTAAAACTAGCTATGGAATTACATTTAGTACATGTACACATGCATAGAACCATTTCTAAAGCGCTTATTTTAGGTGTTGATTTGTGGGTGGTTTTTTCTCCAGTTCTCTTAAGGGTAACACTGTTAAAAAGAGGACTATTACAGATTAAAACAGGAGTATTTTTACCTTTGCAAAGAGCCCAAGAAATGGTTTAAAAAAAAAATCAAAAAAATTTAAAAGACTATGAGTTGTTTCGGGTGTAGTTTTTATTTCCCACACTCTAAAGTTAATTTTCAACTATACCTAAGCCTCTGCTACCTGATAAAAACAATCGTTCAATATCATTAACTAGTGACAGCATTAAACCTGTTTGATCTTAAGAGTCCAATGGCTATTCAACAGGAGAAATGTGACCAATTTATAAACAAAGGGCTCTGACTTCTTTTCAAAGACCTGAATTTCAGTTCATTGGAAAGATGCCAGCTTAACAGTGAAAACTAGTTACTTAGAGCAAAGCAGTGCTATCAGCCATCACACCAGGTGGATCCACTGGGTTTACGGATTTTAACTATATAATATGCTAAGCACTCAATACTTAGCTCCTTTTTTTTTTTTTTTAATACTTAGCTTCTTTAATGCTCTTCCCTTAAAGAAATCGAAATAATGTATTTCAGGCTAGTGGGAATGAATCAAAATCCAATTAGTTACTCTGAAAGCATCCTGTTGGAAGATTTATTTTCTTTCTTGAGTGTGTCTGCAAGTAATCCCGAACTGCTGCTTAAGAAGGAACCTGTTAAATACAATGGCTTCAGGCACCATTCTAATAAACCCTCTACATTTTAATCAGTCCTTGCAAGCCCCTGCTACTGCAGTTTCCCTTGTCACAGGAGGCTGGTGCTCGGCCGGAGAATTAGCAGCCAGAGGGCACTGTGAAGGGCGGGTAGGGAGATTCAGCAAGACAGGGCAATGGATTACGCAGCAAGCCTAACAGAGGCTGCTCCGGAGCATGTAACTCTCCTAATCTTGAGTACAAAGGATTTTTGTAAAGCCTACCTCACTAACAACATGAAATCAAAATCATGGAGTATAAAATCATTTTTCAGTTATCCTTCTTGGCTTGAGAGATGCCTTTAACATGGCCAACCTGTTTAAAATTCCTCAGAATGACCAATTAATATCCTGTGTGACTTCAGAAATGCTACCCCCTTACCCCTGTGACTCTGGAAACACTGGTAGATGAAGTGAAAGGATGAAGAGGGAATGACAAGAAAGAGATGAATGAGAAATTCTCCCTACGTTTGAAGAACCAACATTTTTTATTTGGAGAAACAGAGTGGGTGATCACCCATAATAAGTACACTTTCATTGTAGTTATTTATTTTGCAGGTTAAGTTTTCTCAACCGATACTAGTCTGAAATAACGAACATACCTCAGTCTAAGCTGCAACTAAAATACTCAAGATGATAATCCAGAATAAATTCTAGTTTATGCAGAACGTCCTACACTTTAGAATTGCTGTGCCAGGCTTCCGAGGTCTTCAAATAAGACAAAATATCTGGAAGACTTCAAAAAGACCCAGAGGCACTGGCTGTATTAAAAGAAAATTACTAATGCTCGAACACATCTTCACTACTATTTTCTGAAAAAAAAAAAAAAAAACAGAAACAAAACAGCTCCCTTCCTAACCTCCCTACCACCCAACGTCCCTAAAAATGCGTTGCCACCCCTGAAAAATATCATGTGCATGATGATGAAAAAAAAATGCAGCTCTCAAAACACAGGGCATATCTTTCGGGGGAAGCGTCCACCAGCAGGTGGAAAGCATTTCAACACAGCTTCCGGACCGCGTTCCCGCCCCCACCCCGAGGGCCCCCAGGAGCCCTCCCACAGGTTGCTTGCTGGCCAGCATCTCCGAACGCCAGCACCCTGCGGGCCCCGGCTGATGTCCATCACCTGCTGCCCGCCCTCCAGACTGTCTGCACTCGCCGATGCGCTACCCGGAGGAAGCCCCCCGCCCCCCGGCCCCGCGCCCGAGCATCCACGAGTCAGACTGCCCAGGGCCTTGGGGGAAAGGCCCCGGAGCGCAATCCAGGCAGAAGGACGGCGAGTGCGGCGCGACCGGCGCCGCCAGCTGGGAGGGCGTAGGGCGGACCGAGCCACAAGGGCCAGGCAGGACCGCCCCCGAGTGACGCTCGTCACACCAGCTTCTAATTGTCGAAAAGGAGAAAAAGCAGGCGAGGCCGCGGGAGCGCGGCGGGCACGGGGTAAAACCGCCCTCGGAGGATGCGGCCCCGGGCGGGGAAGGCCCGCGCCCCCGGGGCCTCCCCAGCGTCGGGACTTCCTCCTCCTCCAGGAGCCCGCGCTCCGGCCTGGGGAGGGCGGCCGGGCGGCCGGCCGGGGCGCCCCAGGGCGCAGCGGGGGGTGGGGGGCCCGCGAGGTGCGGTCGGGCCGGGACGCTCACCCGCCGGCGAAGAGGTGAAGCAGCGTGTTCTCCTTCTGCTGGGTGCCCGTCGCCATGGCCGCGCCGGCTCCGCGGCCCGCCGCCGCCGGGTGCCGCGGGCGCGAGGTCGCTCGAGGGATGCGCGAGGTGGCCCGCTCCGCTCGCCCGGCTGCCCTCAGGCGGCCGCCGGCGCCCCCGCCATGCGCGCGCGCCCCGACGCCCCGCTCCCCCGCGCTGCGCCCTCCGCGGCGTGGCCGCCGGCGCCTCACCGGCCTCTGCGGCGCGAGCCCAGCACCAGCCGGAGCCCGGCGCGCGGCCGTCACGTGGCGGGGGCCGGGCCGTGTCGTCACGCGGCTGCGCGAGCCCGGGGCGGCACGCGGCGGGGGTGTGGGCCCGGATCCCGCGCGCCCATTGGCCGGCGCCGGACGTGGGTGGGGCGACTGCGCGGTCGGGCCGGGTGGGCGGGGCCTGCTTGGGCCGGGGCGCCGGGAGCCAGAACCGGCCGAGGCTGCCTGGTACCCGCTCCGACGCGGAGAAACCCGGCTAGGCAAAGCCCGGGGGGACCCGGGGCCCGGACTTCCCAACCGTTTTTTCAGTCTATTTTCAGTTCAGTTGAGCTTTTGTGATACGATGTGCAAAAAGGTGTAGAGATTGCATCTTCTATTTCACAGCTCTGTACTCGACATCCAGCTCAGGGAAAACACGTGATCTCAGCAGCCTGGACCCCAGGGCGCCCCTATAACGGGGTGTGCTTTTTTAAAAAAATCATTATTTTTTTTCTGTGGCTCTGCAAAAATGCATTTGGTTTATCCTCTCTATCTGCGGCTCAGACTTCTGAGTTCCAAGCTTCTCTCGTCCAGCTGCCTCTCTACTCGGATGTCCTTGGGTGACTGTCAAACTCAGGCTGGCCTCTTACCTCCAGGTCTGACGGACAGGCCTTCTCTGGCTACCCTGCCCCACATTATCACATGATTACACTTAATTTCCTTACGTAGGCTCCTGTAGTTACTTTGTTGATTTATTCCTTTAAGCTGATCTTTTACCCCCGGAGTGGAAGCTTCAGGAGGGCAGGAATCTGGTTTCTTTTCTTTCTTTCTTTTTAATTTAAAGATGTTGTTTATTTATTCATGAGAGAGAGAGAGAGAGAGAGACAGAGACACAGAGGGAGAAGCAGGCTCCATGCAGGGAGCCTGATGTGGGACTCCATCCCAGGACTCCAGGATCATGCCCTGGGCCGAAGGCTGAGCCACCCAGGGATCCCCGGTTTCTTTTATTTCTAATGGTGCCTGACAAGGCACCTGCTGCTAGTAATGCTCTAGAAAGTAATGAATAAATGTCCCAAGTACTCCTCTTTCTCTTCCTCTCCTCCCCCACACCTGCCCCGCCGCTTGAATTTCCTGTCCCGGTGGTGATACCAGGTGACACCAGGGTGGACTCCGCCCCCCTCCCTCTCTTTTTCTCAGCAGTCTGTCACTCACTCATCTGGCAGTTCCATCTCCTGAAATTCTCCCAAAGGCACCACCTCCTTCTCTGTGTTTCTTCCCTTACTTCTGCTGGAAGTTTTCATGCCTCTCACCTACTTTGTAGCAAAAAAATCTAACTGCTCTCACAGGCCTCCCCTACCCCCCCTCCAGAGGCACACGGTACAGGATAGATCAGCCCTTTGTTTTCAATCTCCAGACCAAGCTGCTGGATGTCCAGTGTGTAAACACAAAAAGAGCTCAGCAGAAGGGAAATTGTGTGCAAACACAAGAGCTAGATATTTGATTGCTGGGACTCTTTAAAAACAGCTCTTAGGAGCAGTCATCCAAAACACAAAGGGAGTGAATACTCCATATTAAAACCATTACTCCCAGGCTTAGGAAGGGGGAAAAGCACACTAGCTCCATGATATAGGAAAAAAGAGAAAAGGAAAGAATAAAGGCAAACAGGAAGGGGGAAAAAGTGAGTTTCTTTCGGTTCTCTAGATCTCCCAAATCCCTTGCTTTTAGCTGCTGGTGAAGTCAGTCTTGGTCTTAGCTGAAGATGATTTATGAGGCATGAATAGAAGGAAGGAGAGAGTTAGGGGGCCCTGTTAACCAGGAGGGAACCTCTCCCATCCGGGCAGGGTTCTAATCCGAGGAGTTGCTCTCCTTAGAGCAGAGCCCTACCTATTGTCTGCTCTTATGGAGGTGTCTGAGGCAGACCCAGGCTTCTAACAACAAGGCAGCACCCAGCCTCCTGCCTGCTTTGGCTAAGCTAGTCTGGGCTATGCTGGGCACATGAACAGGCCTCCCCACCCCCTTGTGAAGAGTAACACTGCCTTCATGTAAAGTTTTTCCAAGGTCTTTCACATATATTATCTTGTTGGTTACTCACATTGTTTGGCAGCCCTGTTGTTTTCGTTCCCGTTTTATGGATAAGCAGGACAAATTTGCCCAAGGTCACACAGCTAGTTAGTGGCTGATGCAATGATCTTTCATGCCTCTGTGCTTTGGAACATGCTGTTGCCTAGGATGCCCCTTTCCTCTGCTGGACCTCCTCTGAGACCAGCTCAACAATTAGCTTTTCTATAAAGCCACCCCTGTTTGTGTGGGGGAATCGAGTACTTCCCTCTTCTGCTGCCTACCACACAGCAAAGGATTGGTGGCTGTGACTACCAGTCCATGTTGCTGCAAATTATTGCAGTGAGCAGCACCAGCGTTCATACCCTGGCATAGGTGTTGGTGGGAGTGCAGGCTGGGACAACATTTTCAGAGGGAAGTGTGGACACTGCCAAACATTGAAATGGGCACATTCTTTGACTTCCACATTGAGGAAGATATTGGATTGATTAATTCATTTATTCAATGCTTTTTATTGAACATTTATCCTGTTTAAGGTTGTTTTCTAGGCTCTGAGGGTACATCAGGGATTAAAATGGGTAAAAATCTTTATTGAAACAGCAGCACTCAAATCCAGTGATATATAAAAAGGACTATACATCATGACCAAAAGAGATATGTCTCAGGAATGACAGATTGGTTTAACATTTGAAAGTCAATCAGTGTAATTCAAAATATGAACAGAATAAAAAGGAAAAGCTGGATGATCATGTCAGTAGATCCAGAAAAACAAAACATTGGACAAAACTGAATGCTCATTCCTGAAAAAAGCTCTCAGCAAATCGGGATTAAGAAGGAATTTCTCTGGGATGCCTGGGTGGCTCAGTGGTTGAGCATCTGCTTTTGGCTCACTTTGTAATTCTAGAGTTCTGGGTTAGAGTCTTGTATCAGGCTCACTGCAGGGAGCCTACTTCTCCCTCTGCCTGTGTCTCTGCCTCACTCTGTGTGTCTCATGAATAAATAAAGTCTTAAAAAAAAAAAAAAAGAAGAAGGAATTCCTCTACCTGATAAAGGGTATCTACAACAAATCTATAGCTAACATCATGCTTGGTGGTAAAAGGTTGCTTGTCCACCTCCCTAAGATCAGTGTGGAACTAGAGGTCCTAGTCAGTGCATAAGAGAAGAAAAACAAATACAAAATATAAAGATCAGAGAGGAAGAAGGAAAACTGTTTTTAGTCACAGATGATGTCATAGTTTACTAGAAAATCCTAAGGAATCTATATAACAAGTACTAGAACTAGTTATTGAATTTAGTAAGATTGTAAGAGACAAGGTCAATATACAAGGAAGAAATAACTTTTGCTAGCTGCAAGCAGTTTCAATATGAAAAATTTTTAAAAAGATTTTATTTATTCATAAAAGACACACAGAGAGAAAGAGAGAGAGAGACATAGGCAGAGGGAGAAGCAGGCTGCCTTTGGGGAGCCTGATGTGGTACTTGATCCCAGGACCCCAGGATCACAACCTGAGCCAAAGGCAGATGTTCAACCGCTGAGCCACCCAGGTGCCCCCAATATGAAAATTTAAAAAAATTCTTACAGCAGCATCTGAACAATAGCAACAACAATAAAGAAACCAGACATAAAGGAATACATAATTTCATTTATATGAAAATCTAGGGGACCCCTGGGTGGCTCAGTGGTTTAGCGCTTGCCTTTGGCCCAGGGCATGATCCTGGGGTTCCAGGACTGGGTCCCACATTGGGCTCCCTACATGGATCCTGCTTCTCCCTCTGCCTACGTCTCTGCCTTTCTCTCTCTCTGTGTGTCTCTCATGAATAAATAAATAAAATCTAAAAAAAAAAAAAAAAAAAAAAAGAAAATCTAAAAAAGGCAAAACCATTAGTGTGAAGGAGAGCAGATCAATAGATGCCTGGGGCTGGGGCTAGGAATGGGAAGGGGGACTGACTGCAAGGAGGCCAGAAGAATTCTTAGGGTGATGAAAATGTTCTCTCTTCTAATCAGGGTATACATATTTGTCAAAATTCAGTAAAAGAGATGCATTTTATTGAATGTCAAATAAATCTCAAGAAAGTTGATTGTAAGGGGAAAAAGCAAAACAGATTACATATGTAAATATACACACGACATAACAAGTTTAGTGATGAGGAAGGGTTCAGACGGATGGTTATGGAAATCCACTTAGGCGCTACCTTCATTTAAGCCACCGCTCCCAGATTTGGTAAGAGAAGGAGAGAGGCTTGTTTGGGGTTTTTTTTTTGCAACTGTTCAAATTTTGAAGGGCCTGAGGCTTCTTGCTGACCTCTTGCTGGTTTCGTCTTGCTTTCTTCCCCTGATTATTGGCTGTCAAACCTCTAATTGCCTCTCTAATCCTTGTTTTTCTGCAAAGCTGCCGGCTTTGGAAAACACCTCTTCCCGCTGCACCCCCACAGGCTGGGATTTCAGATCTGTGGAGAGAACTGTAGGGAGCATTTCGGGTTTCTCGCTGAGGCTAAGGCCTGGAACAGGGCTGGTTTCTTTCCTGAGACCTCACCTAGAATGAGCTGAGGTTCAAGATCCTGTCTGCAGCAGGGGGCTGGTGGGCAGCAGGGGCAGGGGCTATGGGGGGGGGGTGAAGGACAAATGCCCAGCAGGCTGCTGCTCTCTCTCCTCTTTCTCCTTGAGAGATGCAGCCTGAGCCAAGTTTCTGCCACAGTTCCAGTGAGGTTCTGCAAGCCCAGCCTTCTCACTAATGAAAGGCCTGCGTTGTCCCTGCGCCCGCAAGGATAAGCCACTGCCAGCGAGTTGCCCTCTTGAGGTCTACCAGGCTGGAACCTGTTTGTCTGAGCCCTTCGTGAGCTGGGTGTCCCTACCCCCGTGCTTCCCTGTTCATTTCTTAGAAGGAATGCACTGTAGGGGAGGAAAAATAAATTTACTTCTACCCTTCTAGGTTCTTGGCTGAGACTCCCCCTTGTAATAAAAGAGAGATTAACAAGAGAAAAAAAATTTCATTTCATTTCTTATATATGGGATCCCCTGAAGATAGCAGACCCAACCAAGTGACCAAAGGAGGTAGTTATTTTTTGTTTGTTTGTTTTCTGTTTTTGTTTTTTTTAAAGATTTTATTTATTCATTCATTCATAAGAGACAGAGAGAGAGAGGCAGAGACACAGGCAGAGGGAGAAGCAGGCTCCATGGAGGGAGCCCAACGTGGGACTCGATCCCGGGTCTCCAGGATTAGGCCCTGGGCGGAAGGCGGCACTAAACCGCTGAGCCACCCGGGCTGCCCAGGAAGTAGGTTTTATACCTTTTTTTTTTTTTTTTTTTAAGATTTTATTTATTTATTCATGAGAGACACACAGAGAGAGGCAGAGACACAGGCAGAGGGAGAAGCAGGCTCCATGCAGGGACCCGGATATGGGACTCTATCCCGGGACTCTAGGATCACATCCTGGGCCGAAGGCAGGCACTAAACCACTGAACCACCCAGGGATCCCCTCCATGCCAGTTTCCCCACCTATCTGACGAGGCTAGTTATGGTACATATTACAGAGAGGAGATGAGTAATAATAATTCTACTAATATTTAACATGTGCCAGCCACTGCTCTATATCCTTTGAGGACTCTAAATTGGAGCTATGACCATACCCCCATTCACTATGTCGCAGCGAGGTCCAACAGTAGGCCTTACTAGTGAGTGGCAGAGCTGGGATTTGAACAGAGCAAGTGCCATTGTGGAGGGCACGGGCTTAACCACGCAGTGACACAGTCTGAGGCAGGATACAGGAAGGGCTCAGGGCCGCGTGTGTGATCAGTACTGTGCACACAGACATCACCACCAGGATTCTTACTCATACTTATTTACAGTCATTGAAATGCACAGGAAGCCTTGTTTCCAACATAGAAGAGCAGAGTGGGCTGGAGAGAAAGAGGTTAAGGAGCTGTAGGATCCTAAGAGAAGAGAGAACTGTCATTTATTGAGCACCTGCTGTAAGCCGCCCTTGTATGGAGGACATATAAACACAACCCCTTATCCCAAATCCCCCAGGGCTGTGTTTCACAAGTCAGAGCTGTTCTGATGATTTCAGAGAAGTCAAAGGACGTATATGCTGGGTGACACCCCCAGGGCAGCATTCCCTCTTCCAGCACAAAACAGTTTTGAATAGTTACACTTTGTGGGGTTTTGAAAACACCCTGTAAATAGCCTCCTGGTCAGGCAAAGTCAGGTTTTGCCACCAAACGAGGTGGAGCCAGGTCAGGCTCTGCTGCCGAGGGAGTTAGCCTCCGGTCTTCAGTGCTTTTTGGATTTTGGAGTTGTGGACGAGGGACTGCGGGGTGCTGTTGCATCTCACCGTCTAGCAACCCTGGGAGGCAGAGCATTTGCCAGGCCAGCACTGGTGCTGCGTCCTGTAATCCTCCTGGGAAGCTATGTGCTCTTACGATGCCCCTTTCACAGATGGGCAGACTGAGCTTCAGAGAGACTGAGTAAGGTACCCCCAGCCCCAGCCTGCAGAATGGGAGTGCCTCACTGCCAAGCTGAGGCCGAGGTGAGCACACCAACCCTAGAGTCAGGGCATGTGCGTTCAAATCCCAGAAACTTGGGCAAGTCAGCCTCTCTGAGCCTCTGTTTCCCCAACTGCAAAAGGGTAAGATGGTAACAGTAACTGCCCCATGGAATTGTGGTGAGGCTTCCTGTAAGATAATTGCCCCTTGGCCAGAGAAACTGCAGTTAAACATAAGCTTTGTTATTGTCATGCTTTCGGCTCCCAGCCCCTCAGTGTGAGGTTAAGCCAGTGAGGTGGCACTTGGAAAGCCTATAGTGCCAGAATCTTCGAGGACCCCCCGCAGAGGACGCGGGGTCTGGGTTCTTGTCCACAGAGCGTGGCCCTGAGCTGAAGAGATTCCTGTTGCTTCCCTCAGCCCCATAGCACTGAATCCTGAGGGTTGCTGGGCCGGGAGCATCTCCAGGAATGTGGCGGACCCACAGGGACAGGCGACAGTGACTGGACCCACAGCGGCTTCTGGCCCCTGAGGGGAGGTAGGGCAGAGCTGGAGAGAGAAACGGGGTGGGTACCACCCACTCATTCACTTATTCATGTGACAAATACTGATTTGGCTCTCACTCTGGTACAAACCTGGGTATGGCAGGGGGGCTTCCATGGTGGGTGGGCTTCAGAGTCCTGCCTGCCTGGAGCTGCCGTCTTCTTTTTTTTTTTTTTTTTTGAGAGAGAGAGAGAGAGAGAGAGAGAGAGAGAGAATGAATGGGGGGAGGGCAGGGGCAGAGGGAGAAGCAGACTCTCCACTGAGCAGGGAGCCCGATGTGGGACTCAATTGCAGGCCCTCAGGATTATGAACTGAGCCGAAGGCAGGCACTTCCCCAGCTGAGCCCCCCAGGCGCCCTGGAGCTGCAGCCTTGCAGAGAAGCCAATGCCAAGTTGGGGAGACCTCTTTTTCTTGGGGCAGCTTCAGCCCATTTGCACCTGATGGTATTTTGAGAAATACGAGCTCTCTCTGGCTTCCTGGAAGATAACATAGGTGTTGGTAGACAAGGGACATAGAACAGGGCTGGGGGGTCCCAGCAGCTCCGGGCTGACCTGAGATGGGCATGGGTCCCCACTGAGGCCCAGAAGTGTTGGGGAAGCGAGCAGCTTTGGGCTTGGACAGGTCATTTTTCAGGGGGCCTTTTTCTGGACCTCCTTGCCCTGGGAGGCAGAACCAGGGCACCCTTCAGAGAGCTGAAGGGGTAATGTTCCAACAAGCCCCAGGATTTGAAGAATTCATTAGCTCCTGGAAACTATCCCATGGTCACCGTCTTCCCTGGGGAGCTGGCTCTGGTTGCAGGCCTGACAATATCATGGTCTAAGTAGGGCAGAGCCAGGAGGCTGCTGCCCTGGGCCCAGGTCAAGGGAGGAGGCAGGTCGGCAAAAGGGATCCAGAATCCTAACTAACATTATAGAGCAACTGTGCTTCTATTAACTCACTCAACAGTTTTAACAACCCGGTCAGGTGGAGGCTACTATTATTGTCCCCATTTTACAGATGAGGACACTGAGGCACAGAGGATTTCAACCAGTGTGGTTTGGCTCTGGAGTCTATGCTCCAGCCTCCTCCCAGGACTGGATTAGAGGCTCTAAGCAGAAAGCATCCCCAGATCTTCTTATCTCTGACTCAAGTTAAACTGATATGTGAGCCACCTTCCCCACAGATCACGTCCCTTTGTGCTGATGTGTAAACCTGTTACTGGTGAGGGAGGAGGGAGGCAGGGGCAAAAAAGGACAGACTGAAAAAAAAAGAAAGAAAGAAAGAAAGAAAGAAAGAAAGAAAGAAAGAAAGAAAGAAAGAAAGAAAGAAAGAAAGAAAGGACAGGCTGGGTTCTCATTACTGCAAGGCTTTGCCTGCCCTGGCTGTGGCCAAGAACATCAAAGCTGATAACTGAGCATGCCACTGTGTGCTCTGCCACTTTCAGGCTGTGTAACTTTGAGTGAGTTCCCTGCCTTCTCTGAATGTTTCTTTTTTTTATAAAAAAGGTGCTTAATGGGACGCCTGGGTGGCTCAGCGGTTGAGCGCCTGCCTTTGGCCCAGGGTATGACCTTGGAGTCCTGGAATCGAGTCCCACATCAGGCTCCCTGTGTGGAGCCTGCTTCTCCCTCTGCCTGTGTCTCTGCCTCTCTCTGTGTGTGTCTCTCATAAATAAATAGATAAAATCTTAAAAAAAAAAAAAGATGGGGGTGACTGGGTGACGGGCACTGAGGTGGGCACTTGACGGGATGAGCACTGGGTGTTATTCTCTATGTTGGCAAATTGAACTCCAATAAAAAATAAATTTATAAAAATAAAAAAATAATAAAAAAATAAAAAATAAAAGGATTTCACCTTTATCAAATTAGTTTGTGTTATAGATCCAGATTGACTGAATTGTAGACATTTTGTGGACTTTAACATTCAAACACACCAACAGGTGAGTCCTGGGGGTGTGTTGCATGCTTATGTTTCTGCAGGACTAAAGCACCAATTTTATTGAAGTTTTTGTGGAATATATAAATATTTTTTGTATCACTAAAAAGAAAAAAAGAAAAAAAGAAAAAAAAGGGAAACTGACTTATTAAAAAATAAATATATAAATAAAAATAAAAAGATGCTTAAAATGCCTTTTTCAGGGGCACCTGGCTGACTCAGTTGCAAGAGCACGTGACTCTTACTGTTGGGGCCATGAGTTTGAGTCCCACGTTGGGTATGGAGCTTACTTAAAATAAATAAATTAATTAAATAAATAAACGAATAAAATGCTTACCTCATCAGGTGGTTCAGAATCTTCCCAACACACACCCTCTCTGAGTTAGAAGTGGCCCCTCCTGCTACCTTGGGACTCAGGAATAGCTTTCTTTGTAGCTTTATAGCTCTCATTCCTCTGCCTCCAGGCCTTTCCCATTAAAGGGTGGGGTCCACGTCAGGGCAAAACCAGTGCTCAAGGGCCCTGGGGGAATGTATTTCATTGTTGATAAATTAAAGAGGTCCAGTGGCTCGAGGTAATTTTACAGAAGGGGAAACTGGGAGAGGTTACATCTTGCTGAGCTATACAGCTAGTAGGGACAGAGTTATGGGATGAAACCTGAGTCTTATCATTCCAGATTCCATGCTGTTGCTGTCAGATTGTAACACCCACCACCAAAGGGGATGTTCTGGGTGATTGGCCATGTGGTATAAATGTGGTTCTTACAGCTCAAAAAATGCCAGGCTTCCTCATCTGTGATTGGGGGTCATACCCTTTCCCTAGATGACCTCCCCCAGCCCCAAGACTTCTTTTTTAATATTTTATTTATTTATTCATGAGAGACACACAGAGAGGCAGAGACTTAGGCAGAGGGAGAAGTAGACCCATGCAGGGAGCCGGATGAGGGACTTGATCCCAGGACCCCTGGATCACGTCCTGAGCCGAAGGCAGACTCTCAACTGCTGAGCCACCCAGGCATCCCCTAAATAAATAAATTAACAAAAAAAAAAAAAAAAAAGGAAGATCTAAGTCCACATCAGGAGTCAGGTGCTCAACTGAGCTACCCAGGTGCCTCACAAATCACTTTTAAAACACTAAGCTGAGTTATTCTCTGATTCATTTATTTATTTTTAACTATAATAATATAGACATAACAAAACTTACCATTTTAGCTATTTTTAAGAATACAGGGGCATTATATACAATCACATTGCTATACAACCATCACCACCATCTAACTAGCTCCAGAACTTTCTCATCTGCCCAAACTCTGTCCCCAGTAAACACTAACTCTCTGTGCTCCCTCCTTGTGTCCCTGCTCGCCACCCTTTCACTTTCTTTCTCTATGAATTTGACAAATCTAAGTGCTTTACGTACAAGGAATAATATACCATTTGTCTTTTTGTGATTAGCTACTTTCACTTAGTATAATGTCCTCAAGGTTCGTCCACGTTGTAGCACGAATTGGAATGTCCTTCCTTTCCAGCTGAATAATACTCCATTGTACATATAAACCACATTTTGTTTATCCGTTCATGCACTGATGGTCACTTGGGTTGTTTCCGTCTTTTGGCTCTTGTGAATAAGATTGTCAGGAACTTGGGTGTACAAATATCTATTCCCTGATACTCTTTTCAGTTCTTTTGGTTGTGTGCACAGAAGTGAAATTGCTGGATCATGTGGTCATTCTATGCTTACTTCTTTGGGGAGCGGCCATGCCATTTTCATTAAAATCTTTTTTTTTTTAAAGATTTTATTTATTTACTCATGAGAGACACAGAGAGAGAGAGAGAGAAGCAGAGACACAGGCAGAGGGAGAAGCAGGCTCCTCACAGGGAGCCCGATGCGGGACTCAATCCCGCATCACGCCCTGAGCCAAAGGCAGACGCCCAACTGCTGAGCCACCCAGATGTCCCCATTTTCACGAAAATCTGTGAGAAATCTCCAGGGGTCAACAGACAGAGGGTTGTGGCTACTCTCTAGCTATTTGCTGGATTTTATAGCCCAGGTGTTTGGGGTCAGATGGCTCAGGGTATAGGGGTGCAGGTGGGGCCCTCCAGGGGTGCAAACGGTGGACTTTAACACATCTGCTACCAGAGATATCTGTCATCTGGACGCAAGGGGGAGGGGAAAAAAGCTTCTCTGAAAATGGGTGCTCACAGGCCTGACCCCCCATGTGAGCTTGGAGTTTGAATTGATACTTCTTGTGGTCCAGAAGGAACAATATAGGAAAGTTATGCTTGCTTTTGCTTCTCCCCAGAGCAGGGGCTGTGATGTGCCTTGAGTGTGGCTAGTTTGTTTGGGGGGTGGTCCTGGGCATTGCCCTGAGGTGAGGGAAGAGAGGAAAGAGGTACAGTGGGTGCTAGTGAGCTGTTACCACTGTGGGGATATGGGGCCAGATCCCTCTGGGGCTCTCAGGGAGGCCACGTGGGACACAGTTTGGAATGCCTCCCTGAGGGGCATGGAAGCTGGGTGTCTGTCCACCCACTCCTATTCCTTTTGTGGGGCTAATTCCTGTATCCCTCAGACTGTCCTGTGTTCCCATAGCCAGGGGCCGTACTTAGAGGATTCGGTAAACCACAGGGGTCCACCAAGGGAGCACCTGCCATGGCTTTGGGGGCTGGTTAAGGGGATACAGATGGCTCCCCGACAATACTTGATCCATGAACCTAGTAGCCCTGGGTGGCAGTGCTGGGGTAGCCAGCAGAAATCCCACACACCCTCAACAATAGGTTTACAGGATTCCCATTCTTTGGTGCCCAGCTGATTGTGAGTCTAAGCCACCATTTCAAAGCACAATCTGCTCTTGGCAATATTTCCAGATTCTTCTGTCACGGGACACTGCTTCATGCCTGTGTCTCTGTACATGCTGTGCCCTTTGCCTGGACTCTCCCCTTTCCCTGCTGGTAGATCTACCTTAAATGTCACCTCCCTGCGGAGCCCGCTGCTCTTCTGCCCCAGCTCCGGCTAAGCATTCCTCCCTATGCACCTCCGGCCACCTCAGCCCGGTGTCCCCAAAGAGAAGCATTTGTTTCCCTTTATTGTTTCTGCTTTAGTTTTTACTGCATGGCCTGTGCCCCAGGAAAAATGTGGAAAATGAAGAGATGACAGAGTTGTCTGGTCCCTTTTTGAGGAGAGCCTTGCTACGGCAAAGCTGCTAGTCAGCTCCATTTTAACAAACAACCCCCTGTCCTCAAAAATAACAGCATTTTATTCTTTAAAAGTCTGTGAATTTTAGATTAGGGTTCCCCTCAAAGTGTGGGTATCGGTGTTTTTGTTTTGGTCTTAAATTGTGGTGAGAGGGACTCCCTCCTATTCAGTGGAGTTTCATTTTTTTTTTAAGATTTTATCTATTTATTCATGAGAGACACAGAGAGAGAGGCAGAGACACAAGCAGAGGGAGAAGCAGGCTCCCTGCAGGGAGCCCCATGTGGGACTCTATCCCAGGACCCTGGGATCATGACCTGAGCCAAAGGCAGCCGCTCAACCACTGAGCCACCCAGGTGCCCCTCAGTGGGGTTTCAAACGCACCTCCCAGCCTAAGGCTCAGGGACCAATCCCGGGACACTGTTGGTCCTGGCAGCTGGTGGGGGAACTCGCTGTTCTGTGACAGAGCAGAGAAGCTTCCTTCCTCAGCCCGCCTCCCCTCCTAGGGCTTTCCCTTGGGGGAGGGCAGGGGGCTCCGCTAATGCTCTGGGACTTGACCAGGCCCTGCCAGCACTTAGGCAACCTCCAGGACTAGCCAATCTTTCCACTGAAAAGCAAAGCTGGCACTTCAACCCTCGTTGTTGAGGACACCGCTCAGGGACTTGACCCCCATCTGTGCCCTCACAGTCAGCCCTGACAGCCGCAGATCATATTTCCATCCTAAGGCCTTTAGAAGTTCGTGAATGGCAGATTCCGTCACAAGTCACAAGTCTTCAGTGAGGCCTGAACTGGGAAAGTGACTTTAAGTGGGTGTTTTTATTCCAGGATCATTTCCCAAGGTGGAGGGTGGAGGCGGGGGCTCCTATCTCAAGAAGACAGCCCAGCTTAACTGTATGTTTTATAGCTCAGACTTGGCATCAGGAATCATATCCATCAGCGAGGACTGAAAACAAAGGAAAACTGAAACTGATGAATCAATTAGACTCAGGGTCATTCTATTATTCATCTGTCTTGATGGATTTTTTTATTTTTCAGAATAAAGATGGTCAAAGTACAGCCTGAGGACCCATTTTTGTATGGCCTGGGCTCTAAGAACACTTTTTTACATTAAAAGAAGAAGATTTATTTATTTACTTGAGTGAGAAAGACAGCACACAAGCAGGGGCAGGGGTAGAGAGAGAGCGAGAAAAGCTTAAGCAGACTCCACACTGAGTGTAGAGCCCAACTTGAGGCTTGATGCCACCACCCCGAGATCATGACCTGAGCTGAAATCAAGAGTTGGATGCCCAACCAACTGAGCCACCCAGAAGCCCTGTTTTTTACATTTTTAAAGATTTGGGAGAAAAACACAAAAAGAAGAGTATTTCATGGTATGCCTGGTAGCTCAGCAGTTAAGCATCTGCCTTCCAGCTCAGGGCGTGATCCTGGTATACTGGGATCGAGTCCCACATCGGGCTCCCTGCATGGAGCCTGCTTCTCCCTCTGCCTGCGTCTCTGCCTCTCTCTCTCTGTGTGTGTCTTTCATGAATAAATAAATAAAATCTTTTTTTTTTTTTAAAGAATAGTATTTCATGATGTGAAAAGAATAGAAATTCAAAGTTCCTTAAAGTTTATTGGGATACAGCCACACCCATTCACTTACATATTGTCTGTGACTGCTTTCCCTACGAAGGCAGAGCGGTGTAGTTGAGGCAGTGATTGCATGGCTGCAAAGCCTAAAACAATTATTGGTTGGTACTTTAGAGAAATTTTGCGGAGCCATGGGTTAGAATATTGGTGATAAAGCAGTTAATAATGCTACCCATCGGCAGCACCTAGTAAAATACTGGGCAACGCTGAGCATTTGTACATATGTAATGAATGAATGAATGAATGAATGGACTGAGTGGACAAGGTAACTTGGTCTCACACAGAGGTTTACATGCGGCTATTTCCAGATCCAGGCTGCACCAATGCTGAGGCTTCACAGAGGAGTGGCAGTCCCTGATAGCAAGGGTTGTGCCCATGTGCTAGGACTCAGGGGATCAGAAAA
This sequence comes from Vulpes lagopus, assembly GCF_018345385.1. Taxonomy (NCBI): domain Eukaryota; kingdom Metazoa; phylum Chordata; class Mammalia; order Carnivora; family Canidae; genus Vulpes; species Vulpes lagopus. The sequence goes on along the minus strand of NC_054833.1, from coordinate 89,283,973 downwards.
CTGCCCTCTGGACAGCAGTTCTCAGGAACACACCTGTCCTGTGTAAATGCCGCTCCCTTGTTCCCAGAGCTAGCAATGTCAGGTTACCTATCGTCTCCGTTTACTCAGGCTGCCCTAACAAAGTGCCCCAGACAGGGGACCTTAAACTGCAGAAATGTATTTTCTCACAGTTCTGGGGGCTAGGAGTCCCAGATCAAGGTGCCACCAAGTCTGGATTCATGGACAGCCTCTCTGCTTGGGTGGCCTCCTTACCTCTGTATCCTAACATGGTCTTTCCTTCATGAGTGGGCATCTCTGATGCCTCTCTCTTCTTATGAAGGAGAAGTAGAGAGGGGGAGAAAATCTCAAGCAGAGTCCACACTGAGTGCAGAGCCCGAGGCAGGGCTCGATCTCACAACTCTGAGATCATGACCTGAGCTGAAATTAAGTTGCATTTTTATCCAACTGAGCCACCCAGCTGCCCCATGACCTTGGCAATTCTGAATACTGGGCAGGTGTTCTGTCGAACATCACTCAGTTGGAAATTATCCAATCTTTTGCTCATGAGTAGCCTGGGCTTGTTTGTTTTTTTGGGAGGAAGACCACAGAGGGGCAGAGGCCTCATCACACCGTATGAAGGGTACCTGCTGCCAACATGACTCACCACTGCTGTTGTTGACCTTGGTTACCTACCTAGTTCAGGTGGTGTTTGCCAGGTGTCTCCTCTAAAGAGTTTCCTTTGTGTCTCCCTTCCATGGTATCATTATTGGCAGGGAGTCACTATGCACAGCCCGCACTTAAAGGGTGGGGGTTGTGCGTCACCTTCTTCAGGGGTCATATCTACTTCGTTACTTAGAATTCCTCTGTACATGAGGTGTGTCTTTCCAATGTATATACTTATTCAATCATTTACTTGTATCAGCGTAGACTCACAGAACTTTATTGTCTACTTTGAGTTGTTATCAATACTACACTATTTTGTTCAAATTGCTCTAGTGTTAGCTACCTCAGGAGCTTTCCCATTGGCACCTGTCTCTCTCTCTCTCTTTTTGTTAAAGATTGTATTTACTTATTCAGGAGAGACACAGAGGGAGAGGGAGACATAGGCAGAGGGAGAAGCAGGCTCCACGCAGGGAGCCCGATGTGGGACTTGATCCCAGGACCCCAGGATCTCGACCTGAGCCGAAGACAGATACTCAACCACTGAGCCACTCAGGCATCCCAACATGTCTCAGATTTCTGTGTTCATCTGTCTGTGCTTATATTAGGCTGAACATGAGTCCATCCTGATGTCTCCCACTCTACACCCACTTCACATGGCTCCTTCTAGCCGACCCCCGCCCCCATCACTTCCACTCCAACAGTGAGGCCTGGGCTTCCACCATCACCGTCCACTGCCTGGTTTATTGGATCCTGGCACACACGTGTGGTGCAGCAGAACTGTTCGCCCACATACCGCCAGGAAAGACTTCACCAACCAGAGCGCAAGGGCGTCTGTGAGGCTCCCCTGTCTTCTGTCCTCTGGTTCCCCACTCAGCCCCAGTTTGTCAGGTGACCTTTGGCGGGCATCACCTTCAGTGAGGTTGCATCACATGTTCCTAACACACAGGATTCCTTGTCACAGTCTGCCTCCCGTCCCAGAATCTTCCAACCTCCTCGTTGAGTTTTTAAAAGTCTGCCCCCATTAAGAGTCACTCCTTGTGCCAGAGATTTTGAAATGCCCAGTGGCACAGGGAACAGGTTTGCTGCGCCCCCTCCGCACCCACCCCCTCCAGCCACCTACTTGGCCTTCCTCCCAACCCTGGCAACCACCCATCTGCTTTCCAACTCCCTCTTCTGCATTTTAACTGAACTTGACTTTCCCCATGGGTTCCTACCCTCTGGCATTTAGCATCTTTGACAAACCTTGTCCCCAAGCGCCTTGGGTTCCTCCCACCCTGGCACCCCAGGTGTCCCCCTTTTAGAGCTAGATTCTGCACTTGTCCTCAGTCTGACGTTATCGCTAGCCACCAAAACTGCTCCTGCCACAGTCACTGATGGCTTCCTGGTTGCTAAACCCAGAGGGCCCTCCACCCCCCTGTGGCCACCTCCTGGTGCAGGAAGCCTGGCCCGCCCTTCTCGCTCTGCACTGTGTCTCAGGGTGACTCACTTCCTCTCGGGCATTACTAAACACCCTCCTGCTGGGGCTCCCACGTGGACACGTCCACCCAGACTTGTTTTCAATGAGCTCCTCCGGCCTTCCCCTGGACTTCCTGCAAGACATCCTCACAGGTGCCTCCGACATGATGGGACCCACACCAACCTCATTTCCCTTGCTGCCCACCACGATACTAGAAGTCACCACAAAGTAGGGGATGTAAAAACATTTTATTTAAATCCAGAAATTAAAAAAATCAGGGACTTGAGTGGCTCAGTAGTTGAGTGTCTGCTTTCGGCTCAGGGTGTGATTTTGGGGTCCTGGGATGGAGTCCTGCATGGGGATCCGGGCAGGAATCCTGCTCCTCCTTCTGCCTATGTCTCCTCCTCTCTGTGTCTCTCATGAATAAATAAATAAAATCTTTTTTTTTTAAGATTTTATTTTATTTATTCATAGAGACAGAGAGAGAGAGAGAGAGAGAGAGGCAGAGACACAGGCAGAGGGAGAAGCAGGCACCACACAGAGAGCCTGACGTGGGACTCGATCCCGGGTCTCCAGGATCACGCCCTGGGCTGCAGGCGGCGCTAAACCGCTGTGCCACTGGGGCTGCCCAATAAATAAAATCTTAAAAAAAAAAAAAAGAAATAAAAATATTTTAAAAGTTAATCAGCTGGCCGGCAGTCTGCTGGCATTCTTTCTCCTACATCTGGCTGCCCCCTCTCTGACCTTGCGCCTCTGTCACCATGTGGAGCGAGCTGCAGTGAGTGGTGGAAGCATTTCTGGAAGCCTTGTCCGTAGACACTTAACATAACAGACTTGGCTATGGTCCATTTAACACACTCCGTGAAACCCAGTTCCCCCTCCCCTCACCAGTCCCCAATCATTGTCACGTACCACCCCTGACAGGAGAACAGTGAGTTGGCAGGGGGAGTCCAAATGGAAAGAAGCAAAATTTGGGGCACCTGGGTGGCTCAGTTGATTAAACATCTGCCTTCCACTCAGGTCATGATCCCAGGGTCCTGGGGTTGAGCCCTGCATGGGGCTCCCTGCTCAGCAGGGAGTCTGCTTTTCCCTCTCCTGCTCCCCCTGCTTGTGCTCACTCTCTTCAATAGATAAATAAAATCTTTTTTTTTTAATTTTTATTTATTTATTAGTCACACACACACACACACACAGAGAGAGAGAGAGAGAGAGAGAGAGAGAGAGGCAGAGACACAGGCAGAGGGAGAAGCAGGCTCCATGCACTGGGAGCCCGATGTGGGATTCGATCCCGGGTCTCCAGGATCGCGCCCTGGGCCAAAGGCAGGCGCTAAACCGCTGAGCCACCCAGGGATCCCGATAAATAAAATCTTAAAAAAAAAAAAAAAAAAAGGAGGGACACCTGGGTGGCTCAGCGGTTGAGCATATGCCTTTGGCTCAGGGCGTGATCCTGGGGTCCTGGGATTGAATCCTGCATCGGGCTCCCTACAGGGAGCCTGCTTCTCCCTCTGCCTATGTCTCTGCCTCTCTCTGTGTGTCTCTCATGAAGAAATAAATAAATAATCTTTAAGAAAAATAAAAGAAAGAAGCAATGTTTACCTGATTGCTGTTGAATATTTCACTTTTGCAAATTTTGCAAAAACATTTGACCATGAAAGAACGGTTGCTAGGCTCCCGGATGCTTAAGGCACACCTCCCTCTCTGTGTACAGAGGTCCCTTCTCTCTCTGGAAAGAGTTCATGACCCATGCTCTCCTGGTGAGCAGGCCAGACGGTGCCTATGGTTCTCTTAAGGACATTTGTACATTTTCTACTTGTGGTCACAAAAGAAATACAATACTTTACAAACTTGCTTATGTGGACACCATAGTACCATTATTCATAATAGCCAAACAGCATAAGAAACAAATGTCCATCAACTGATGAACAGATAAACAAAATGTGGTCTCTTCATACAGTATTTCTCAGCATAGAAAGGAACGAAGCACCATCACCGGCTACTATGTGATGAATCTTGAAAGCATTACTGCACTTGAAAGAACCTAGACACACAAAAAACCACAGGTTATATGATTCCATTTGTATGAAATGTTCAGAATAGGCAAATCCATAGAGGCGAAAAGAAAGTAGATGAGTGGTTGTTGGGAACTGAGGGAGGCAGAATGAGTGGGTAATGCCTAAGGCTCCTTCTTAAGGTAAAAATGCTCTAGAAGTGCACCTATCTGTGAATATATCAAAAGCATATTGTACATTTTAAGTGGGCGAACTGTATGGTATGTGAATTACAGCTGGATAAAGCTGTCCCTAAAAACCCAAACAAAATAAAATCCTCACTGACAGCTTTAAGACAGTCTCCATTTATTTTTTTTTATTTTTAATAAAAATTTAAAAAAAAGATTTTATTTATTCCTGAGAGACACAAAGAGAGAGGCAGAGACATAGGCAGAGGGAGAAGCAGGCTCCCCATGGGGAGCCTGATGTGGGACTCCATCCCAGGATCCTGGGATCACGCCCTGAGCTGAAGGCAGACGCTCAACCACTGAGCCACCCAGACGCCCCAAGGCAGTCTTCATTTAGATTAGTAATGTAATGACAACCAGGAGGTGTCACTGTGTCTGTAAATTCTCAGGCTGTGTCAGTGCTATAGTTACTTTCACGACGACCCCACCTTGGGTGGAACAGCTTTAGATCAGCTCAAGACTAGCTGAGAAGGCCCATGCAAAGGTGCATAAAACCACATCACACTTGACACTGGTGATGCACATCTGTGAGGTCCTGGAAACTGAGTGAGAATACAAGGGGACAGATTGTGGGGCACCTGGGTGGCTCAGTTGGTTCCGTGTCCAACTCTTGATTTTGGCTCAGGTCATGATTCCAGGGTCTTGAGATAGAGCCCTGTGTCGGGCTCTGTGCTTAGCAGGGAGTTTGCTGGAGATTCTCTCTCTCCCTCTCCCTCTGCCCTTCCCACTTGTGTTCTCTCTCTCAAATAAATCAATCTTTTTCTTTTTTAAAGATTTTATTTATTTATTTATTTATTCATTAGAGACAGACAGAGAGAGAGGCAGAGACACAGGCAGCGGGAAAAGCAGGCTCCACGCAGGGAGCCCGATGTGGGACTCCATCCCAGGTTTCCAGGATCACGCCCTGGGCCAAAGGCAGGTGCTCAACTGCTGAGCCACCCAGGCATCCCTAAATAAATAAATGTTAAAAAAAACGGAACAGAGGGCAGCCCTGGTGGCGCAGCGGTTTAGCGCCGCCTTCAGCCCAGGGTGTGATCCTGGAGACCCGGAATCGAGTCCCACATCAGGCTCCCTGCATGGAGCCTGCTTCTCCCTCGGCCTGTATCTCTCCCTTTCTGCCTCTCTCCCTCTCTCGCTCATGAATCAATAAATAAAAAAATAAAAATAAAAAAAAACAGAACAGATTGTGCACAAACCAAAAACAGTCACATGGTTCAGCTTCGGATTGTCATCTCTCAACTCTAAGACAGCAACTTGGGATCATGACCTGGGACAGTTTTGCAAGCGACAGAATTTTCACCCTGTCTGCAGCACCTCGGTGTTGCCCTGCCTCAGAGGGAGGCCACTTTCTGATGCCAGATCAAACCCAGACACGATTACAGCAGCTGAGTTAGGAAACAGCCACAAAGAAGCCAAAGAGCTCGATTCCAGAAGCTGATCTGAGGGTGAGTGTCTCACACACACAGTGTCAGTCAAAGGCATCCATTCTCGCTGAGGTTGATGGGTCACAGGGGCCTAAGGAGGGAGGCCAGATGGGTTTTCAGAGCAATCACGAAGAGTTCATACCCCCTTGAGTTCCAGCTCTACCTGCAGGCTTTTTGGCCTCACTTGTGATCTCCCGGCACATTCGCAGTGAATCTGGACACTGTGTGGATCTCCTGGGGCCCGGTTCACCCTATCACCAGAGGATGTTTAAATTTTTTTTTAAATTTTTATTTATTTTTTATAGTCACACAGAGAGAGAGGCAGAGACATAGGCAGAGGGAGAGGCAGGCTCCATGCACCGGGAGCCTGATGTGGGATTCGATCCCGGGTCTCCAGGATCGCGCCCTTGGCCAAAGGCAGGCGCCAAACCGCTGCGCCACCCAGGGATCCCTTAAATTTTCTTTTTTTAAGATTTTATTTATTTATTCATGAGAGAGACAGAGAGAGAGAGGCAAAGACAGGCAGAGAGAGAAGCAGGCTCCATGCAGGGAGCCTGATGTGGGATTCGATCCGGAGACTCCAGGATCACGCTCTGAGCCAAAGGCAGACGCTTAGCCACTGAGCCACCCGGGCATCCAATCACCAGCGGATGTTGAAGATTTTAGCTTCCTTTTCACCATTAATTCTCCTGGGCGTTAGGCCTTGTGCTGAGTTGAATAGTGGCCCCCCAAAGTACGGGCTTTCACAACCTGTGAACATGACCTAAGCTGGGAAAAGGATCTTTGTGGGTGTAATTAAGGCTCTCTAGATGAGATCACCCTGGATCATCTGGGCGGGCCCTACCTTCAATGACTGGTGCCCTTGTAAAAGAAGAGACATTTGCACAATAGTGCAGAAGTCCACGTGAAGAGGAGGAAGAGGTTGGGGTGGCCCTGCCAGAAGTGAAGGATCACCAGGAGCTGCCAGGAGCTGGAGGATGAGAAATCTCTGCCATAGAGCCTCCAGAGGGAGCAACGTCTTGTGGACACTTGGTTTCTGACTTCCAGCCTCTGTAACTGTGAGAGAATCCATTTCTGTTGTTTTAAGCCACTCAGTTGGTGGTCATTTGTTACAGCGGTCAGAGGAAATCAATATGGTCCTTGTACCTGTAACTGATATATGATGTATTTATTTTAAAACAAAACAGCATTTACCACATGCCAGGAGCTATGTAGGTTAAGCATTAACTTACTTACACCATCTAATCCTTGGAATAACCTGCGTGGTGGATGCTAGTATATTCCCATTTGGCCATGGTGAGAGGGAGGTGCAGGCAGGTTGAGTGGCCTGGCCATGGCTGGATCAGGACCTGCAGTGTGATCAGCTCCCCCAGGGCTCCCATCCTTGGCTACATAGTACTCAGGCCCTGCGAATCAAACCCATATACAACCTCTGCCTGGCCTGTCCCTGAGATCTGAGGTTCCTTGCACTAATGAGCACTGCAGGGACCTGAGGGGCAGTGGAGGGGGGGAGGTTAAAGGGTTAAACCCAAGCCTTAAGTGCCAGGCTTAGAAATGACCCTGGGAGTCTCCTGCTGCCCTGCCCTAAAGGACCTCTCCTTCAGTAGCTCCTCCTGCCCCTGCCAGCCTCTGAGGTGCCCTGGCTAGGAGAAAAATGATCAGTTCAGCAGGGAATGAGAGGTTGGAGCCCTGGACACCATTCTCTCCTTGTACGAGTGCAACACTGAGTCTTGCCCAGAAGGCGAGATGCTCGTTGGCCCATGTATTTGTCCTGTTGCGTGTAAGCAGGAGTGACTACAAGATATTGAAGGCTTGGCAGGACAAGACAGGGCATAGTCACAAGGGACAGTGTGCACAGGGAGGGAGTGGGATCATGAGACTCTGCTCTGTGGATGGAGATGTTTGTCCCTGCACAGAGTCCCCAGCTTCTAAGGACAGATGGCTCTTAGAAGCCTGTCCAGGTACATGCATCCTTCATCTCTCATCCTTGCACCTGGAAGAAAGCCATATTGGTTATTAAAAAACATTTAAAAATAGAGTAAACAAGTGCAGGTCCTGGGCTGCAGGGCTTGCAGGGACACCCATTCAAGGCAAGTAACTTTAGCTCTGTGACCTTTCCCACGCTGGCCAGGAACTTGTCTGACTGTCAGGCCAGAATGAGCGCACGCATGAAAGTCAGTGGTCAGAGCTCCCTCCTCCCCTTGCGGCCCACAGCTGCTAGCTGACGCCAGAGGGGCGGGCTGGGCCTGGTGGGACAGACTGTGGGCACTGGCTGCTCCAGGGTGAGGTACAAAGCCATCCTGCGCAAGACCTGCCTGCCACCGCACTCCTGGATAGGACTGGCTTGTTTGTTTGAAACTGTGCCAAGTTTTGTCTTTTCTTTTTTCTTTTTCCAGAGAGGATCTGAATGTGAGCAGAGTCAGGTAAACCCAGAATCAAATCACTAGATCAATACTTGCTCACCACTCACTGTCAAGGCCTCAAAGGTTCAAATGTATCCTTTGTCTTCCACTTGTCCCCTGGGCAGGAATCCCATCCTGGTTCCCAAGAGCATCTGCTTAGAATTTATCCTGGATTGTGTCCTTCTCAGAGAGGGACATCTAAGAGCTTCGGTGTTATTTACCAAGTAGACTGAAGTTCCCAGGGAGAGGGCCTCCTGAATGCCTCAGGGAAGTGTAATGACTTCCATGGGCCCTGGGTGCTTTTGCTTTCGCGGGTCTTTTTCCCACAAATAGATCATTAAAAGTTATATTTTAGAACCATGTCAGTACACAGACAAACATCATTCAGGCTGGATTTGTTATTATATATTTATTAGTAACATAATCCTTTTCTTCCCCCTGATTTTATAAAGTAGTTAAAATATTCTTGTGAGCTCCAACAAGTATCAAGGTGTAGTGTCTCCTGGGCCTGAAGGTGGCGTCTGCCCTGGTCCTGCTGGTCCACCAGTTTCAGTCGCTAAGGGTCACAGGTGATTGAGGCTCACTGAGCTAAGCGATTTACATGCATGCACACTTTTTTTTTTTTTTTAAAGATTTTATTTATTTATTCATGAGAGACACAGAGAGAAAGACATAGACATAGGCAGAGGGAGAAGCAGGCTCCTCTCAGGCAGCCCAATGTGGCACTCAATCCCCGGACCTGGGATCACTCCCTGAGCTGAAGGCAGATGCTCAACTGCTGAGCCACCCAGGTGCCCCTACATGCAAACTCCTATTTCTTTGCTACAACAGGCCCATGGGGTGGGTGCGTTTGCTACCCTGCATCCCACGGATGTGGAAACTGAGAAATCACCAACTTGTCCGAGGTCCAAACCCACGGCCAGCCACACTCCACAAGTCTTGCTCTTCACCTCTATGCTAGATGCCTCTTTACCCATATCTGGCTTGGAAAAGTTGACGTGCCCACAGTTCATTGCAAAAGCCACACCCAGCTGCCTAGAAGCCTCTGTTAATCAGTAGCCACTTGCACCTGGCCTAGCAGGCACCCCCAGGAACAGAAAGTATAGCGTGAAGGGAACAGTGGGGCTGCATCTGCCTCTGCAGCAGGCTCTCCCCTCCCACCCCCTTCTCTCGTCTTTGCCAGCCCAGCGTCCTCAGTGGGGTTCCATGAGCAAGGCAGCTGGCTCTCTCCAGTCTCAGCTACTTCAGGCCCAGGGCCATTACCCTATGAAAATTAGCAAAAGGCATCCCTTCCTCTAGACCCCTGATTGTCAGGACATTGATGCAATAAACATATAAATCTAGGATGTCCAGCATGTTCATGATGTGAACAGCACTGTCTTTGATGTGTGCTGTGCATATCCTGCCCACCCATACTGGGTGATCCTGTTTAGCCCCCAAAGTGCCCCAGGGCTATTGCCTGCTTTCAGGAGTCTCTGATCTCTCTCTTCTAAAAAATTTTTATTTAAATTCAATTTGCCAACATATAGTAATACACTCAGTGCTCATCCCATCAAGTACCCTCCTTAGTGCCCATCACCCAGTTACCCCATCCCTCCACGCACCTCCTCTTCCACAACCCTTTGTTTCCCAGAGTTAGAAGTCTCTCAAGGTTTGTCTCCCTCTCTAATTTTTCCTCACTCAGTTTCCCTCCTTTCCCCTATAATCTCTTTCACTATTGCTTATTTTCCACGTATGAGTGAAACCGTATAATGGTTGTCCTTCTCCAACTGACTTATTTCACTCAGCATAATACCCTCCAGTTCCATAGGAGTCTGTGATCTTAATGATGATAGGCCGGTTCTGGGAGAAGGCTGGTGACTGAAGTGTTTACTGCAGAAAGACAGAGGACCGTGGGAAAGTGACATGGTGGCCACATAGAGACACTGGGGACTGGTACTACACTATCCCAGGGAGTCGTACTTGGGGTTGGGACCATCTAGCATAGTGTACCCTGGAGGTGAGGCCTGGAGCTTGCACCAAGTGCTATAAAAGCAGCAAAGACAAACGGGCAATTAGTTCTGCTGGGGCAGAACGGACAGCTAACAAAGGTTTCATGGAAGAGGGGACATTTGAGCTGGGCCTTGCAGGATGAATAAAAGTTTGCAGGGGTAAGAATCCAGGAAGAACATTTTAAAAAGGAGTGTAGAGGGCAGCCCGGGTGACTCAGCATTTTAGAGCTGACTTCAGCCCAGGGTGGGATCCTGGAAACCTGGGATCGAGTCCCACGTCAGGCTCCCTGCATGGAGCCTGCTTCTCCCTCTGCCTGTGTCTCTGCCTCTCTCTCTCTCTCTCTCTCTCTCTGTAGCTCATGCATAAATTAGTAAAATCTTAAAAAAAAAAAAAAAAGAGTGTAGAAAAGAGGGAGCAGAGAAGCTGGAGACTGCAGAACTATCCAAGGCTCCTGTGATGCCCCTGCTCTGGCACCCATCCCTCCAGTGTTACAGTGGTTTATTTACTTGCATCTCTGTCTCCTTGCACTGTCTGCTCCTGAGGACAGGGATTGGGTCTATTTGCCTTGTATCTCAGAACTGGGTTAAGGTCTTGCACAAAGGGGCTCTCAATACATCTTTGCAGGGTGAATGCATCACCTGTTGATTTGTTGTAGCCAGATTTTTAGAGGCTGGAAGTTGGAGTAAGGAGGTAAGAGGAAGCAAGGCTGAAAAGGCAGCTGGAGACGTTGTGTGGATCTGGGGGCTCTGCCACCAAGCCTGGGTTCACCATTTAGGGGAGTAGAGTCAGCAGAAGGGTGATCCAGACTTGCTCTTTCTCTGTTGCATAAGGTTTAGGGTGACCCCCCAGTTCAAGGGGGCAGAGCCTGAGGATACAGCCCTGAGATAGCAAAGGAGAAAGGAGGAAAGTGTTGAGATTGTGGGCTTCCGGCCTCATCTACCTGTGCTGAAATGATGGAAACAGTCCTACTGAGGGAAAGAAGTTCTCCAAATTTGAAGTGAGTCAGGAAAAGCATCACATTCTCCTGGGTCAATTTCAATGGAGTGGGTGGGAGTGGCATAGGGCGAATGGGACCCATAACCTGTCACAGGGCAGGTACATGAAATTATTCACTCATGATCAAGTGGCATTTATCCCCAGTACAAGGCTGGTTCAACAGTCAAAAACCAATGAATGTAGGGACGCCTGGGTGGCTCAGTGGTTGTGCATCTACCTTCGGCTCAGGTCGTGATCCTGGGGTCTGGGGCTGGGTCCCACATCAGGCTTCTTGTGGGGGAGCCTGCTTCTCCCTCTGCCTATGTCTCTGCCTCTCTCTGTGTGTGTCTCTCATGAATAAATAAATCTAAAAAAAAAAAAAAAAAAAGAAAAGAAAAGAAACGGAAAACAGGTTGGCAGTTTCTTACGATACTAAACATATTCTTACCAAGTGACCCAGCAATTGCACTCCTTGCCCACACAATGTCTCACAGAAACATACACACAGATGTTCATGGTACCTCTATTCATAATTGCCAAACCTTGGGAGCTACCAAGATGTCCTTCAGTAGGTGAATGGAAAAATAAATTTTAGACATTTAGACAATGGGATATTCTCAGGGTTAAAAAGAAACGAGAGATCAAGCCCTGAAAAGACATAGAGGAGACTTAAATGCATATTACTAAGTGATAGGAGCCAATCTGAAAAGCCTACGTGCTGTATGATACCAATTGTGGGACATTCTGGAAAAAGCAAAACTGTGGAGACAGTAAATGGATCAGTGGTTGCCAGGTGTTAGGGGGAGGGAGGGAGCATCAAATAGGAGGGAATTTTTATGCAGTGGAACTACTCTGTAAGATACTACAATGGTAGATGTATGTCATTATATATTGGCCAAAACCCTTAGGATGTACAACATTGAGAGTGAATCCCAGAGTGAACTACGAACTTTGGGCGATGTGTCAATGTGAGTTCATTGTAAGAAAGGCACCACTCTGATGGGGGATGCTGATCTTGGGGGAGGCTGTGCACATGTGGGGGCAGGAGTATATGGGAACTCTCTGTACCTTCTGCTCAGTTTTGCTGTGAACCTAAAACTGCTCTAAAAATAAAGTCTATTAAAATAAATTACTCACTCAGCCAAACCCCGTTCCTGAGTCCCCCCCCCCCATCAGCCCTCTGAGCTGGGAAGTAGAAGGGAGGATGGGGCTCACCGAAGAGCCTCTGGGAGAGGCTGCCTAAGGAGGCAAGGATGGCAGTTGTCCCTCATCCAGGCCTGCCCCGGTCAGCCTCATGTCTACATTGTCTACATTGTCCCCTACCTCATCACCCTACAGGGGACAATCATGGGGAGGGGGCCTGGTGGTGATTGTAAACCTGGGAAACTGGGCAAGTCAGTGCCCACCTGTGAAATGGGGTAGTTATTACAACTCTGGCCGGCGCCGGTGAAGATCACGGAGGTGGCACAGGTGGATGGCTCAGTGTGGACAGCTAGTTGTGGTCCCCGAGGACTTGCAGGTTCCCTGCGGTTCCCGTGGGCGCCACTACGCCCCCTGGTGGCCACAGCGGGGAGCGGCCGCTCTGGCCGGCTGCCTGGGGCAGGACCACGTGGGCACCTGGAGCAGGACCACGCCTGCACCTGCGGCTTCCTCGGCGGAGGCTTTGCCAGGGGTGAGCCCTACTCCTCAAACGTTCCCAAAGGTGGTCACGCCGAGTTTTCTTCCAGATTTCTCTCTCTCAGGTCTTGGGCCACCATCCTCAGGACAGGACTGGTGGACGCTTGGGGGTCAGTATGCAGGACTGCTCCAAACTCCTTCATCCACCCATAACCAACCTTTCCTGGGATGGAGACCACTCCTCTTTCTCTCCGGGCCGCCCCCCTCACCGGACGCCCCTCAGGACCTTCCAGGACACATCCCCAGAGGAGAGGGGGCCAACCGTCTCCCCTCTGGAAAGCCCGCACCAGCCCAGGGGAACCCACCCCATAAAATCAGTGGCAAGGGCTGGATATAGAAAGAGGTCCTCCCTTGGGACCCTCCCTCAAGGGGAGAAAGTCCAGAGGAGGGCGCTGCCACGTGGTTTTTGAGTGAGGCCAAAGTGCCAAGACTTGGGGTGGGTGATGGCAAGGAGAGAGAGGGGCAGGGCTTTACCCATTCCCATCTCCAGCAACCCTAAGTAAGTATTTTTTTAATTAATTAATTAATTAATTAATTATTTCCTATGTAAGTATTTAAACAAATGTGAAGGGGCACCTGGGTGGCTCAGTGGTTGAGTGTCTGCCTTCAGCTGGGGTTGTGACCCAGGGTCCTGGAATCAAGTCTTACATCAGGCTGCCCACAGGGAGCCTGCTTCTCCCTCTGCCTATGTCTCTGCCTCTCTGTGTGTCTCTCATGAATAAATAAATAAATAAATAAATAAATAAATAAATAAAATCTTTAAAAAAATAAAAATGAAAAAATGTGAAGAAGTATATGTTTCAAATTCCCAAGTTGATGGTACTACTGTTTAATTCACGAAAGGAAGAAATTAAGAGGAAGTGGTAATATTGGCAAAATAATTGATTGGCCATTAGGGGAAAATTCTAGATTCCATTAAAAAACCCCCACTGTATTAGATAAGCAATTTGTGAGGATAAAATATTTACAAATAACATCTTTCTGTATTATTTTCTAGTGCTGTCTTCAGATGGCCGATGATGTCTTTCATGTCAATGTGCCCTGGTCCTCGCCCAGCAAAATAGCAACCCTAGAGTCGTCTGTTGAAAGACCCCCATCTCCCTGTCCCCGTCCCTACCCCAACTTAGGTCTTTGATTTTGGTGATGATATTAATCTCAGAACACCCTAAGTGTGACTGGATTCTGGAGTAAACTGGTGAACTGATTGGAAGCCAATGGGGCAACACCCCTAGCTGGGAGAGTGGAGCGGGTTGGGGGGGCGGGGGACCCCCGGGCATGGAAAACTGGAAGATGGCATGTATCTGTGTTTGGGTTTTCATCTAGACCTGAGTGAGTTGTGAATTCAGGGCATGTTAGCCATGTTTATCTGAACTTGAAAGGGCACAGTTGGCCCAAAGTGACACCTAAGTTAGTTACAACATTTAACGTCATTGCTCTTGTTTTGGAAGCCATGGTGCAGCCAACACAGAGGTTGTGTGGGGCCCTCCAGGATCAAGACTGGCAGGTTCCTCTGGAAGGAGAGTGAGTGTCTGAGCTCAGGGAAGAGAGATGGCTAAGGGAGAGCAGTCAAGGGCTCCCAGTGTAGGCTGGCCGAGCCAGCAAGCTGAGCGAGGGTCTCATCTGCTCAAACCTAGACTCTCCTGGATCTTTGCATTTTGTACCACTGTCTACACGGAGTTATTCTTCACAGGCTTAGGAATCTCAGGACCTTGAGAAATTTTAGGTTCAGGTGATCTGATAGTGGTCAACTGTGTAATTTAAAATTTTTCTGATAGTGTCTCAAATGCATTTCTGTTTAAAGAAAATTGGTTTTCTGTGATAGAAGAATTAGAACCACAGAGATCTGGGGAAACTGGGAGAGAAAGGGTCAGTAAAACCTTTGTAGTGGGGTGCCTGGGTGGCTCAGTGGGTGAAGCATCTGACTTCACCCACTGAGAGAGCACAAGCATGGGGAAAAGGGGATAGAGGAGCAGAGGGAGAAGGAGAAGCAGACTCCCCCCTGAGCATAGAGCCCCACGCAGGGCTCCAATACAGGACCCTGAGATCATGACCTGTCTGTCTCTCGTGAATAAATAAATAAAAATCTTAAAAAATAACAATAATACAGTTGGAGAGATTGGATGGGGGTCAAGATGAAATGAGAATGAGATTGGCCACATGGTAATTGTTGAGGGGGGTGCTTATGCAGAGGTGTTCATTAGACTATTTCTCTATTTTTTTAAATTTTTTTTCTTATTTTATTATTTATTTACGATAGTCATACAGAGAGAGAGAGAGAGAGAGGCAGAGGGAGAAGCAGGCTCCATGCACCGGGAGCCTGACGTGGGATTCGATCCCGGGTCTCCAGGATCGCGCCCTGGGCCAAAGGCAGGTGCCAAACCGCTGCGCCACCCAGGGATCCCTATTTCTCTATTTTTAAAAAATATTTTATTTATTTATTCATGAGGGACACAAAGAGAAGCAGAGACACCGGCAGAGGGAGAAGCAGGCTCCCTCTGGGGAGCCCCATGTGGAACTCTATCCTAGGACCCTGGGATCATGCCCTGAGCTGAAGGCAGATGCTCAACCACTGAGCCACCCAGGGGCCCCTCTTTCTCTATTTTTAAAAATATGTTTGCAATTCTCCATATAAATGACCCATAATAAAAAAAAGGTTTTATTTTATTTTTTTAAAAGGTTTTAAAAATAAAAAAGAGGAGTCACATAAGGTCTTCTTTGGGTGCAAAGGGACTCAGTCACACCCAGAGGTACCCTGGCTGGCTGGGAGAGAGTGCCAAGCTGGCGGTCCATTCAGATGCCCCCTGTGTGCCTCAGTCCCCTGTGCCCACCAGGGGGCGGCCAAGACCACAGTAACCTACCCAAGCGCCACCCCATCCTTCCCGGCCCTCCTTTCTCTACCCTCTCTGAGATCTGCAGAGATTTCAGACTCCTGGGGTGGGGGGAGGAGGTTGATGCACAAACCCAAAAGATGTGCATAAGGTCAAGACCAAGGTCACGACTGCAGGAATGTGCAAGCAAGAAGGGCTATCCCAGTGTCACTTCAGAGTACTTTATTTAATCCTTTGGTTTCTATCCCCGACTTTCTCCACTCTCCCAGTGTGTGTTTTGTTTTTATTTTTATTTTTTTTTAACAATTATTTTGGGGATATAATTCACATGTCATACAAGTCACCAATTTAAAACGTACAATTCAATTGTTTTTAGTATAAGCAGATACATGAAACTATCACCTCTGTCAATGTGAGAATTTTTTTGACACTTTAAAAGGAAACTGTGAAACCTTTAGCTATCACCCTGCCTAACCTCCTATGCCCTGCCCCCAGTTCTAAGTAACCACCGGTCTACTTTATGTTTCTAGATTTCTCTATTCTGGATATTCCCTTGTGGTTTTGACGAGCAAGCAGGCCTCTTTCTCTCCCACCCTGGAAGTGAGACCATTACAGGGGCTCCTGGCACCTCTTGCCCTGTCCCTGAGTGAGTTCAGTCCAGAACATGAGAGTTGCAGGCTGCCATCATACTCTGTAGCCTGCAATGAGATAGGCTTCTCCAAAGTTAGAGTCTAAAGAGTCGGGGTCTACCAAAGTGGATTGCACCCCCCAATCCACACACATGTGTGCACACAAGGAATTAGATCAGGGTGATGAGCAATTATAGTTCAGACAGGTCTGACCACCCTCACACAGCTGGGGGATTGTAAAATGGTGCAGCTGCTATGGAATACAGCTTCCCAGTTCCTCAAAGCGTTAAACATCTAGTCACCCCTATGACCCAGCAATTCCACTTCTAGGTAAATACTGAAGAGAATTGAAACCGTATGTCTGTGCAAAAGCTTGCACACAAATATTCGTCGAAGCATCATTCATGGTAGTTGAAAACTTAGAAAAACCCAAATGTCCATCGACAAGGGAATAGATAAACAATATGTGGCACATCCATAGAACAGAATACCACTTGGCAATAGGAAGGAATGAAGTATGGATACGTGAGTGAACATTGAAAATACTGTGCTGGGAAGCCTGGGTGGCTCAGTGGTTAAGCATCTGCCTTTGGCTCAGGGCATGATCCTGGAGTCCTGGCATCGAGTCCCACATCGAGCTCCCTGCATGGAGCCTGCTTCTCCCTCTGCCTGTGTCTCTGCCTCTCTCTCTCTCTGTGTTTCTCAAGAATAAAGTAAATAAAATCTTAAAAAAAAAAAAAAGAAGAAAATACTGTGTCATATGACCATACCAGACACAGAAATTGATCTGAAATGTCCTGGTCAGGTGAGACGGTGGGGATGGAAAGTAGATCAGTGGTCGCCAGGGGCCAGGGAGAGTGGCAATGGGGAGTGACAGCTCATGGGTATGGGGTGTTTCGGGGGAGGGATGGAGAAGTTGTGGAGGTAGATGGTGGTGATGATTGACAGTGTTGAGCATCTGCTGTAGACCAGTGAACCACACATTTCAGAATCGTTAAATGGTGAGAGAGGAAGATAGAAACGGAGGGGCCATCTTTCAGCCAGGGAAGTGGGAGCATCTGAGGATTTATATTAGAACCGTGGTAAGAAGCAGGATCTGAAACCTGCTCTAGGCAGCCACCTGTGCTCCCCATGCCATCAAATTCACTCTTGACCAGGTCACTGAGGACCTTTCTGGGGCCCTGTCTCGCCCATTGGGGCTGGCTCTTCTGTTCACAGACTCCAGACTCCCATATCCATCTGTCTCAAAGCCCTGCTGGGATACCCAGTAGGGAGTCCAGCCCTAACTTCTGCAAAACCACTGTCACCCTCCCATCCAAACCTGCTCCTTCCACAGACTTCCTGACCCCTGTAAACAGCAGCTCCATTCTTCCAGTTGGAGGCAGCAGTGGGTAGAATATAATTTCCTTGTTACCAGAAGGACCAGCACCTTTAGGTCCTGTGATGGTCAGATGTGAACATGGAGGAATTGAAGCTTCCAGAGGAAAGGTAAAGGTCTTGGGTTCAAATCCCAGCCCTTACTTCCTGATCATACAGCTGTGTTTGGTTACCTAAACCTGCCCAAATCAAGTGTGTCCTCCCTGTGATGGTGGTCATGAAGCCTTCTAGGATGGTTGTTTCAGATGAAATAATGTGGCCAAGCCCCCTGCCATTCCCTGGCCCACCAGAGATGCTCCAAACTGACACTGTCCCTGCAACAACAGGGGCCCTGGGCTGCTGAAGTGACCAGTGGGGGTGGTGGGGACGGGCCCAGGGCTCCAGGATCACCCCCCTGAGCTCCACACTCTGCTCCTAGGGTGGCGTGTGCTTTAGGTAGAATCAGAGAGATCACAAGCTGAAGCAGTTTCCCCTTGTGGCTTGATGCAGAGCATCTGGGGAGGGCAGAAGGGTGGGCCAGGAGCTCTCAGAGACAGCAGAAGCCTTCGCCTTCGAGTATCACAAATATGCTCAATCTGGCCAAAACCGTGTCTGCAATCAGGCCCACGAGAAGTTCTACCACAAAAATAACACCTTTGGAGATAAGAGGATGTTTCTTATCTGGGGGATTTTCTTCTGGGTCTTCACACACTGAGCTCGGTGGCGGCTTTGGAGGGAATTTGGAGAGAGGGCGATAAAGGTGAAGAGGCTGGAGGGCCTGGCTTGGGGAGCGAGGGGAGGGCGGCATGGCCAGTGGCTGTTTTGGGGAGCCGGGGCGCCTGGCAGGTGTTAAAGGCCCAGATGGAAGGAGGAGAGGTTCGGGGAGTCTGGGAGGAGCGCTGCTGTGATGTCACGGAGAGGAGGTGACAGGCTGAGCATGAAGACCGTTTCTGGGCACAAAGCCCGAGTGAGAGAATAATAGCATCCCAGGGGCTCGGACATGTTCCCTGGCTTGATGGCTAACATTTTACAAGATCAAAGTCTTAGGAAGTGCTCTGCAGGGAGCGGCCGCCGCCTCCCCACGCCTGAGCTCCAGCTCCCAGCCCATCTCGGATCTCCAGGGTTTGTCTGGGAACATGCAGCCCGGGCTCCTGGGGCTGTGGATGGGCGGCCCATTGACCCGGCTCAGAGGACAGCTCAAAGCCGGGCGGGTGGGTGACATGGGCTGATGGAGCCCGGGGCAGCTGACAGGCCGAGGCAGGGGGTGCTCCCTGAAGACCTGGTAATGACCACTGGGCTTCCGGCCTCTGGTCCCAGCTGAGCAGACATTTGCTGGTTCTTTCCAGCCCAGTGTCCTCGACTTCTCTGATTTCTTGCCCTTGGGGTCACAGAGCCTCATCGTTTCTGGCTGATGATGAAGTGCCCTGCCCGTTGCTGCCTCGATCTACTCCCTCACTGCTACTAGTTGAAGCAGAAACATTTGGATCATCTTCTCTGTTTGCTAGGGAGGAAAGTGAGGCACTTCAGGGGTGTGTGTGTGTGTGTGTGTGTGTGTGTGCACGGGACACGGGGACCTAGTGGGATGGCCATGCGCCTGTGACATGTGCTGGCACAGCACTGTGGGGGCTTGAATATGCCCAGGAACTGCTGAAGGAATGGACAAGGTACAGACTTTTATGGAGCAGGGCCTGAGATGTGTTTCCCACAGGCTACTAGGTGACCTGACGTGGCTGGTCCGTGGGCCACACTGAGCAGCGAGGCTGTGGACTCTGTGCTCTCCCTTCAAAGTGAGCTCCCGGCAAGGCCACTCTGCTGCCTCTCATGGTTGCTACCTGGTGCTGCCAGGCATGTGAAACTGGAAGATCAAACAGAGGACACTCCTTTCATCTCTTGGATCGGAGCTCCAGAGGTGGTCGGTCTGCAACCAGCTGTTCTGGATCCTTGTTGTGCATCCAAATTAGGTGGAGTGGGAGGCAGAGATTTTCAAAGATACTCAGACTGCACTCCCTAGAGATTCTACTTCCATTGACCTAGGATGGGGTCTAGGCCATCTCATTTTCAGAAGGTCCCAGGGGATTGGTGAGCACCAAAGGGTGAGAACCATGGCTCTTGGCGTTAAGTTTGATACTTATCATTCATGCTTTCACTTGTTTGCTCCTTCCTGCAATCATTCATATAGGTTGCTAACATTTTACAAGACTGAAGTCCTGGGATCTGCTCTGTTGGGAGTGACTACCTGCTCCCCAGGATTTATGGAGCCACTACTAGATACCAAGCACTGGTTTAGGCCCTGCAGACACACTGTGAACAACAGGAGCCCCTGAACAGAAAGCGAGAGGACCATTGAGAAGGAAAGGCAGGAAGGGGAATTGGGGGTGGCCGCTGTTCTTTCCTCTGTGTGCAGGGGCAGGCCTCTCTGGAAAGGTGACCTCTGAGCTGAGACATCCAGCAGAAGTACACTCTAGGCAGGTGAACAGTTTGCAAAAGTCCTGAGGTACAGTGTGCTTGGTGTGTTTGAGAAGCCAGGAGAGGAAAGATACAGAGATACACTTAGCAAACCAAAGTGGAGAACAGTGCGTTACAAACTTGCTAGAGACATATATTTATCTGTTTTAAAATGAACTCTAGGGGCGCCTGGTGGCTCAGTCAGTTAAGTGTCTGCCTTCAGCTCAGGTCATGATCCTGTTCCTGGGTCCTGGGATCAAGCCCTGCTTGTTGAGCTCCCTGCTCAGTGGGGAGTCTGCTTCTCCCTCTCCCTCTGACCCTCTCCATCCCTTGTGCTCTTTCTCTCAAATAAATAAAAAAATAAAATCTTAAAAAAATAAAATGAACACTAGAAGCTTACCTCTGGAAGAAATGAGTGGTTGTGGACTGGGGTTGGAGAGAGACTTATTGTATTCCCTTTGTGTACATTTTAAATTCCAAATGCCTGCATCACTTATTCAAAAACAAATAAAATTTAAAAGAAAAAAAAAACTAAGCAGGCGACTAGTGTGCCTGGGGCTAAGGGAGGAGTGGACCCCAGGGAGGGAGGGGTGTGGTCAGAAGGCCCCCTTAAGGTATTGAGCTTTATCAGTACTGTGTGACCTTGGGCCAGCAACTTAACCTCTTTGTGCTTTTGTGTCTCAGGTCCTACCCTCAGGCCTGTGGTGAGGGGTAAGGAGCAGAGTGTGTCAGCAGTGCCTCCCTGCGTGAGACGGGAGCCCCCAGAGGGTCTGAGCTGAGGTGTGACCGTCCTCAGGAGCTTCTGTTGTAACAGGGTCCCTCTGGCCACTGTGTGAAGAGAAGTGGGGGGACGGGTAGGACCCAGAGGTAGGGAGCCGGGTAAGAGGCCCCTGCACTCATCCAGGTGAGAGGCTGATGGCTGGGACATGCTGGGTATGAAGGCGCTGCCTGTATTTGAAGCAGAGCCAGCCTGAGCTTCTGATGGGTCAGACCAAGGCTGTGAGGGGAAACGGGGACTCCAGGGTTTTCAGAGAATCGATGCTGCTTGTCGGCTGAGATGGGAGATGGGGAAGCCTGCAAGGGGGCAGGTGTGCGGCCCGGAAGGTCGGGATGCTTGCCCCACATCCCCACAGAGATATGACTGGGAAGCAGGATGTCTGGGTCTGGGGTCCAGGGGGAACGTCAGGAGCAGAGATAGACTTTTGGGAGTTGTTACCACATAGGTGGCCTGAAAGCCCGATGTGGGGTGAGCTCACACAGGATGACAGGGTGGGTGGAGAAAAGACCTCTCTGACCCTGAGCCTTCAGGTCTGCTAACCTTAAAGGCTCGGAGAAGAGGAGGAGGAGGAGGAGGAGGAGGAGGAGGAGGAGGAGGAGCAATAAATGAGTCCCACGAGCATTTATTGAGCATATACTCTGTTCCACGCACTGCAGACTGCCCGGATAGGGGACAAAAGGCCCGGACACCACACTGGGGAGCTTCCAGGTTGATGACAAACTGACGAAGTAAGTACACTCAGGTCCTAGTTTGGGGGGTCTGAGCAATAAAGAGAAGAGTATCCACACCTGACTTGGTATGGAGGGAGGTTTCCTAGAAGTGGAACCCTTTTTTTTTTTTTTTAAATTTTATTTATTTATTTATTTATTTTTTATGATAGTCAAAGAGAGAGGAGAGAGAGAGAGGCAGAGACATAGGCAGAGGGAGAAGCAGGCTCCATGCACCGGGAGCCTGATGTGGGATTCGATCCTGGGTCTCCAGGATCACGCCCTGGGCCAAAGGTAGGCGCCAAACCACTGTGCCACCCAGGGATCCCTAGAAGTGGAACCCTTGATCTGAGTCTTAAAAAAACAATCAAGTGGGGCAGCCCCAGTGGCGCAGGGGTTTAGCCCTGCCTGCAGCCCAGGGTGTGACCCTGGAGACCTGGGATCTAGTCCCGCATTGGGCTCCCTGCATGGAGCCTGCTTCTCCCTCTGCCTGTGTCTCTGCCTCTCTCTCTCTCTGTGTCTCTGTGAATAAATGAATAAAATCTTAAAAAACAAAAAACAATCAAGTGTTGGAAAGGGAGAAAGAATGTTCCAGAAGAACTCATAAGAGCGGCATGTACTGAGAAGTGCAGATGTTAGCTGGGGTCCTTGTGAGGTCCAGGAGACCCCAGTCAGTGGTGTCCGGAGCCTCATGCCTGCTTTTGATCCCAAGCATTATGGTCACCATGACGCCCAACAGTGGTCTGGGGTGGGGGTTGGGGGGCAAATCCCCCCTGGTGTCTGTTACTGCCGCCTGTGATATAGGAATGGTTGTCACCAAAAAAAAAAAAAAAAAAAAAAAAGAATGGTTGTCACCTTTTTAAATGGTTGGGGAAGAAAAATAATCAAAGGCAGAATAATGTTTTGTGACATTTGAACATGATACGAAATTAAGATTTCAGTATCCGTAAATACAGTGTTGTTCAGACACAGCCTTGTCCATTCCTTCCATATGAACAGGCTGCTGGGGTTCTGTGGGGACAGAGCCCAGGGAAGCGGCAGAGGTCACATGGCCTGCAGATTTAAATTTACACAAAAATGGTGGGGCTTTGTGATCCCGTGTTTCAGAGACACCTAGCAGTGAACAAGACAGGAATTGGGGCTCCAGGCTGGTGGGGCTGGCCTGCTCCAGAAGCTGCTTCTGAGGGCAGAGACTGTTTGGAAAGTGATCTCCTGCTTCTAGAATTTCTCCAGCTCCTTTTCCCTCTGGGAGCAGAGTCAGCTGTCAATGAGGGAGCAAGTGACCTCCCAGACCAGGCTCTGCCCTGAGAAGCTCCCTCATAAGTCTGCTGGCGGAGGTGACAGGTGACGCGGGCCTTGTGCAGCCTCTGGGAACATTCCCTCTGGGGTGGTGTTTTTGACGTCATCCATGCTCCAGGCAGGGAAGGAGCCACACCATTCTCTCACTGGTAAAATGAAATCTCCACTTACCTAGAATCAGGTTTCATTGTTTTGTTTCACCCTTCAGGAACAAAAAGGTCATTCAAGGGCAGGCATAAAACCTTGTTTTCTGCAGCAGGAATCCTGCCTCAGGTAGCTCCACTGCAGGGACCCAACCACAGGGCTCCTGGAGTTCACCCCTGAGGGCTGGAGGACAGAGAACTGTCAGGCCTGGGAGCCCCCTGACTCACCTGACCCCTGACCTCGGAGCTGGCAGGAGGAGCAGGGTGCCCTGAGATGCGGAGATGCGCCTGTGCCTGGTAACTGAGTGGGAAAGTCACTTGCTCTCTGAGCGACCGGGTGGCTGGTATGAATCTGTCCTGAGAGATGCATCCCATCCTCAGAAGCAGCCTTGATGGTGGCTAAGAACAGGGACCTGAGCCAGACCACTGGGGTAGAAATGTTGTTTTTTTCTACCACTTAGCACCTCTGTGCTGTCATCTATGTGACCTTCGGCAACTTACTCAACCTCTCTGTGCCCCTGCTTCCCAGCTTCTATAAAATGTGGTAATCCTAGTATCATATAAAGCTGTTAAGATAATTAAATGGTTTAGCATTTGTTCTTAGAACAATGCCTGGCACAGAATGTTCTGTAAGCCCTTGTTACATAAACTAAACAAAGGAGGGGACTCTCAGAGGGACTCAGACTCTCTTGTTCTCTCTCAGGTCCCAGAGCACTTTATCAATGTGCTCTCCTAGCGATTAACTGTTTTTAACTTAATGTCATTGGCCCCAGGGTGAGTACTGCCTTCAGTATTGTGGCCCACGCATTACCCAGCACAGAGCCTGGCTCCTGTGAGGCTCTGGATGAATGTTGGTGGAGAAACAAATGCATGAAACACCACCCCTCTGCCCAAATTATTATTATTATTTTTAAAAGATTTTATTTATTTTTTCATGAGAGACACACAGAGGCAGAAACACAGGCAGAGGGAGAAGTAGGCTCCATGCAAGGACCCCGATGTGGGACTCGATCCGGGACTTCAGGATCACACCCTGGGCGGAAGGCAGATGCTCAACTGCTGAACCACTCAGGCGTTCCCCCCTCTCCCCAAATTAATAGACTATTCTTGAAAAAAGGAGTCCTTGAGAAGGAATCTTCCATGCTAATCTCCAAAAAACTTTCAGAGTGGGCCGGGTACTCTTGCTGGGGGCTGCTGGGTCTGACTGGGGACTTGCAGGGTTGCTGAGTAGTACCCGTGACAGCATGTGGCAGGTTGGGAAATGCAGATGCCCAAGAAACCGAGGCAGCTGGAGGGTGAGCAGCTTTCTGGGTGCCATGGCTTCCAGCCAGCCAGGCCCTGTCCTGCTGACCCTCAGAGAGAAGACAGGACCCACTGACAATCAGCCAGCGGTGGGTTCCCCCAGTATAGACTTTCCACTTTCTTCATTTCTTCACAGAATCCACTTTTCTTCATGAAGTTCTCGGATGAACTGGGTTATTATAATTCTAAGGGCCAGCTCTGCAGCCAATCCTGGGAAGTTAAACCTGAAAATTGGCTCAGAAGCCCAGCAGCTCCTGGAGGCAAGTGTTCAGAGACGACTTCTGCTCCCTGAGAAGTAAATGGAGGGACTGGCAGGGGAAAGAGAGTGTCCCAGGAGCCTTAATGAATCTCACCGAGAACTCCGGTCAAGGCATCTGTGAACCCCTGGCTCAGGCGCTCTCTGGACAGCAGTTCCCATAGCAGCCCTGAGTCATCTGGCTCGGCCCCACCCTGCTGTTCACACCTTCATTGGCATCCAGAGGAGATGGTCTCTTCTGGAAGCCTCAGAAATAAAGAATGTGCTGGGAGGCTCCTGGTCCCACCTCTGCCAACGTCACCTTCTAAGCTCCTCTCTGCTCACGGAGGCCCAGACACTGAATCAAAGCTCACGGAGCCAGCTGGCAAGAGGCGGGCAGAGGTCTGACATCACTGCC
The DNA here is from genome assembly GCF_018345385.1 of Vulpes lagopus. Taxonomy (NCBI): domain Eukaryota; kingdom Metazoa; phylum Chordata; class Mammalia; order Carnivora; family Canidae; genus Vulpes; species Vulpes lagopus. The sequence goes on along the minus strand of NC_054833.1, from coordinate 89,259,029 downwards.
TTGGCCGGTCTGCAAATCAGAACCACCCGATGAGGGAGGAGGGGGACAGACGATGGATGGCTTCCTCTGACAGGCTTTGGGGTCTCATATTTAAAAACATGTATGTGGCCACTGTCAGAGGCATTAGATAGGCTTTGGGTGGTGCCTAAAGGCCTGATCGGGATCATCTGGGCTGGGGGGGAGACCTCTGTATGCCCCACCATCAACACTGGGTGCCAGAGGGGCCTCCCTGTGAGCCACTGCTGGCAAGCAAGCCCATCTCTCCTCACCCCTGCAACAGGGGGGTTCAGGGAGGGCACGGCCCCAGAGTCCAATCGCAGCCAAGGCAATAAGAACAGTGGCTGAAATACTAGAAATTGCACTCTTAAGTATGGGACAGAATGGAGCTGATGCATGCCTGGATGAGGGCTGCTGGTGTAAATTAAAACTATCTCTTTGGAAGAAACTTGGAAAATAAACTCTTTCTCAAAGCGATGTTCCACAGCATTTGGTTCATTCATGACTAGAGGGCTTGCCATGGGCCAAGCCTTGTGTTGGTCAGCAGCGAGCCAGGCACAGACATGGCTTTGAAGGACCACCCCCAACCCCTCCATGTTGGGGGGCAGGAGGAAGCAGGGACAGGTCATTAAAAACAGCTCCAGAAAAAAAAAAAAAAAAAAAAAAAAAAAAAAAACAAAAAACAGCTCCAGGCAGGTGCTGTGACTGAACCACTAGCAGAGTTGTGGGGAGCTGGGGCCTTGTCTTCCAGCTGGAGGAGGGGTGGGGCGCTTAGTCAGGGGAGGCTTTCTGGAGGAGGTCATTCCTGAACCGAGTGATAAAGGATGAGTAAGCATTTGGGGGTCGGGCTGGGGGCAATGAAAACATTCTGGGCAGAGGAGACAGGAAGAGCAGGGATGCAAAGGCAGGAGAAGGGGTGTGTGTGTGTGTGTGGTGTGGCTGGCATATTAAATGAGAGCCGGATTGTACAAGGATGAAGGGTGCGGGGGCCAAGGGCCTGATCTGGAAGGCCTTGTGCCCCCTGTGAAGAAGCTGTATTTTATTCCACAAGGGATGGGGAGATGCAGAGAAGGACGCCTGCCTCAGTGTACATCCTGTGGCCTCTCATCGGCTGGGATGGAGTTATGAAACTGTCCCTGAACCAATCATGGTGCCTAATTTGCAAAGCTTGGGTTGCTTGCCACTTGCAAGCAGGGAGTGGGGCAGTCCCATGGATTGAGGGGCCAGGGGTAGGATGACTTCCCTAAAATGAGATGCAGGTGCTCTGATCAGGAGAAGGGAATTGGGGTGCTGGGTCATATACAGTCACATACAGGATGGTTCCATTTATTTTATTTTTTATTTTTTATTCATGAGAGACACAGAGAGGTAGAGACACAGGCAGAGGGAGAAGCAGGCTCCCTGTGGGGAGCCTGATGTGGGACTCGATCCCAGGACCCCGGGATCACAACTTGAGCCGATGGCAGACACTCAACCAGTGAGCCACCCAGGTGCCCAGGATGGTTCCATTTACAGGAAGTATCCAGAATCAGTGAGTCCATATAGACAGGCTGAAGATTGGTGGATACTAGGGACAGGGAAGAAGGCACAAAGAAACCAAGGGTTTACTTATAGGGGAGATGAAATGTTCGGGAAGTAAATTGAGGTGATGGTTACACAGTGCACAACACTGTGAATAACGCTCTCCCAAATGCCCCTGAGTTCTTCACTTTACGATGGTTAATTTTATGTTAAGTAAAGCTCACCTTAATAAAAGAAAAACACAGCCGGTGTCCACCCCCAGGCATCCTGGGATGCTTCTTCAGTCCACAGGGCCTGCTCCTGGGGAGACCCCTTTTTTTCCTGTTTTCTCCCTTTTTGAACCTCAGAGGTTTTGGGGCCTGCAGTGGATTGAAAGCCGGCGGCAATTCTAGGCACGGTCGCCCGCAGGGCCACTGCCCACTGCAGGGGCCGTGGGAACTGAGTGGTTGGTCCAGAAGCTGAGCTCATGTACTTTCATGAGACCTGGTAAAGCAAGCTCCAGTGAGATGCCAAGGACGTCTTGTTCACCAGCTGTACCTGTTTTCCTCGCAGCTCTGGGCTCTGGGCTCTGGGCAGTGGGAGGGAGCTCTGCTGCTCGGGGTGCAAGGCTGGGCCCCCCACCCCAACAGGAAGATGGAGCGCTGGGTCCATCATCGCTTGGCACGGAGGGTGTGCATGTGACGCCAGTATGAGTGAGGGCTAGTCCTGGGGAAGAGCTGTTTGCACTGGATTGTAAAGGGGAAAGAGGGTTTTGGCTCTCTCTCTGGGCCTTTCCAAATCCTCCATGCTGGGGTTTGGGCAGAGCCCAGAGCTGCCTTGGTGCTGTCCCAGAATGAGCCTGCATTGGCTCCTTCAGGAATGGGAGTTTGAATCCAAACCCCTCCTTGGGTTGCTCAGCAGAAGAGGACTTCTGGTCCTCGCTGGCCTGGCACTGGGTGCGTCTGGCATGGACAAGGGGACCAGTCTTTGGCTGAGCTGTACTCCGCTCCTACCTTGTGCTGGAGATGGGCTGATCTCCAGGTCAGGGTCTGGTCTCCATGGATGCTTCAGGGATTCTCAGGACATGGTCTTGGACCCATCTGTATAAGTCACATGGGGTCCAGGGCCTTGTTTATAGTGCAGATTGTGGCTCTCCCCTCTCCCCCAGCCAACTGGGTCAGAACCTGCAAGTGATTTTATAAGCTCCTTCTGGGGATGTGTCCACAGCTGAAGCTGGAGAATGATGGGAATTTGGGACCATGCTTGGCTCGCAAAAGCTGAGATTTCCCACCTGGTCCCCCTTGTGCTTGGATATGCAGGGTGGGCATTCTCACAGATGATGGCTTCTGGCACAGACAGGATAGTGGGTCATGGGATCATATGGAATGGGTTTGAATCTTGACTCTGCCATTTACCAGCCAAGAGATTTAGGAATAACCATTTTACCCTGCTGGTACCATTTGCTCATCTGTAAAAAGGAGATCCCCAAATTCATGTCCACCTAGACTCCCAGATTGTGATCTTATTTGGAAATAGGGTATTTGGGGGCACCTAGGTGGCTTAATCCCTGATTAAGCAGTCAGGGATCGACCCCACATGGGGCTCCCTGCTCAGCGGGAAGTCTGCTCCTCCCTCTCCTTCTGCTTCTCCCTGCTGCTGGTGCTTCTCTCTTTCTCTCTCTTTCAAATAAGTAAATGTTAAGAAAAAAAAAAAAAAAGGTAATAGGGTCTTTGTATTTAAAGATCATGACTTCACCTAGGATTTAGGCTGGATCCTAAATCTGATGACTGGTATCCTTGTAAGAAGGGGAGAGGATGATCATCCATGCACAGAGAGGAGAAGGCCATCTGAAGCAGAGTGGAGTGGTGTGGCCAAAGGCCAAGGAAGACCTGGAGCTCCCAGGAGATGGAGGAGGCTGGAATTCTTCTCCCCCAGAGCCTTCGGAGGGAACATGCGCCTGCTTACACCTCGATTTCTGACTTGTGGTCTCCTGAACTGAGGGAACTAATTTGTGTCATTTTAAGGGTTCAGTTTGCGGTAATTCATTAGGGGCAACCCCACGAAAGAGAAACACCCCCTCAAAGGACAGTTAGCACTGAAAGCACTTGACACAGCACATAGTAGGTGCTCAATGAACGCCCACAGTCATCACTGCTGCCTGTGGCCCTGCAGAGGACCAGCGTGTCAGAAGGAGCATCTCCGGCGTCCCCAGGGGCACGCAGCCCCCGTGGTGCACTGTCTCGGCCTGCACCCTGCCGGCTGCCTGAGGCTGGAGCCCTTAGAAGGCAGCACCAGAGGGAGAGAAAACAAGGAGGCCGCTGGGAAGGGAAGCAACAGGCCGAGGGTTGAGGTCCGCGGAGGAACGCTCACCGCCATGAATCATGGCTTGCAAGCCAATCGCTGCCTGCTGACACATCACACCCCGGGGGGGAGGACAGCGGTGACCTAATGCTGGTTGTCACCCACTCAGGGCTCCTCCCAGCACCACCCAGTGCTCAATGGTGCCCAGAGGGAGCTGTCCCCACCCCACCTCTGCCCAAGTGTGTATGCTCTCTCCTCCCTTGCACACGCAGCAGGACAAGCAGACCTTCTGAGCCAAGACTTCGGTGGAGGTTTATTATTTGGATGCTTTCGGAATGGGCAAGGCGAACAGTTTCCACTTCCCTGAGGGCAGCCGAGTCGTAAACCCTGGAATACGCACTGCACATCTGCCACAGCTGCATTGGGAGAGTCTGCTGGGATGAGCGTCGAAGGGATTTGTTCCCAGGGCTGGAGTCCCATTTTCTCCTGCCTCCATCTATAAAAATAATGGCTTACAGACGGGGAAACAGGCCCAGAGGAGCTAAGGACTTGCTATACACCTTCAAATCAGAGACCTTGGTGGTGAGAGCAAGGATTGGCATCGAGAATTTATCTTGAGCAAAGCTCTGTTCTACTTCCTGGACCAGCCTCCTCATCCTCTTGGCTGTTGCTGTGAATCTCAACTACCCTGCTCCCGGTTCCTGGATGTACCCTGTAGAAACAACTCAGTTTTCTTTGCCCTCGCCTTCTGAAAGCAAGCACGGCTAACAGCAGTGATGTTAGCTCAGTGAACTCCCTCTGTGCATAGCCCACCTTCCAGGATGGAGAAAGTTTTTCCCAGGACTTGGATTCAGGTTCTTGGCCACTATATTGCCAGACTTCGTGAGCAAGAATTTTAGGAGAATCTATTGGGACAGGACATCTGGTATGGAGGATGGGTCCCTTGCATCTGGGGCACACACAGCCTCTAACCTATGTTCCATCCTCTCTGGAGAGAGCTGTAGACTTCAGTAAACTGAGCCAGTTTGGTGCATGGACTTCGACCTGGGGGTCTGGGAGCAACGGGCTGGGCCGCTTTGAGCTCCCCAAGGCTCCTGCTTGTTTATTTTACCATCATAACTTGAAGCCAATTTTTAAGCATTACCAAAGCAACAGCCCCAATCTCCAGCCCTTGGCCCCCCTCCAGCCCCACATGGTGGGGACGAAGCAGCAGGAGGAGCAAGGAAAATGAGTCAACAATGCCCCCCACCTCCCAACCACCTGGGAAAACAGTGACCCAAAAACCAGAGCCCAGCTTCTCTTCCAGGGTGATTGTTCTTTCCCGTGGTCCTGCAACTCTGTACCTTTCACACAAGTGGAACAAAGTCGGGTGAGACCTCTCTCCCCGTATTTTATTTTACTTTTGTTGTTATGGTTGGAGCTGATAGGCTTTTCAAACCTTTTATTGACATTTAATATACACGAAGGAAGTGTACAAACCATAAGTGTACAGTTTTTTGGTCACAAACGGAAGCAGCACCCTTCTGCCGGTACCCAGACTAAGCAACGGCTTATGAGCAGCCCCCTGCCCAGGGCCCCCGGGTCCTCGCTCCTCATTACTATACCCCCTGGGTACCCGTCATGCTAGCTGCTCACCGCATAGTTTAGCTTTGCCTGTTTTTGTACTTTGTATAAGTGGAATCATACACTATGTTCTCTCCTGGATTGGAGCCAACAGCATTTTTAGTTACTGAGAGGCTTGAGTGGCCCCCTTCTTGCCACTGGGGGACGAGAGGACACAGAGAAGGCACCTTCCTTGTCCCGCAGGTCAGTGGGTGTCAAGATAGGAACTGGACAACATATATAGAATGGTGGGGCGTGGCTGGGTGGCAGTCTCGATTGAAAAAAGAAAGACGCAGCATCCTTTTCCCTTGTGCTCCATGTAACTTGGGTTTCCATCTGATGTTCAGGGAAGGAGAAAAGAGGGGAAGAGCAGTCATATTGAGCCTGACCAGTGGGGTTTCCAGACCCCAGGCCCCCCAAAGTCCTCATTCCTTCTGGTGGGACTCTGGGGCACCAGCATCATTGCAGGGGGGGAAGCTCTCCCTGCAGGTCTGGCTCCAATCACCCCTGTGTTTGTGCCTGGGGGGTGCAGGGCAGGGGCTCTAGCAGCTGCGGCACCTTGTGTCCCCGTGGCGTGGGCAGGCCTAGGTTCTTGGCTCCCTCCCAGGGTGGGGCTGCCTTGGGTGCCTGCTTCTGCGTGGATTTCACTGGTTTTGTCCCAGGACCAGGGAGGGGGGCTGGTTTTGCTGCCTCATATCCCTTGGGCCAGGGAATTTCAAACTATCTGCAGAGAAGGACCAGCTTCCAACATTTCCAGCTCATCACAGCCTGCTGCCTCTGTGAAACGTACCATGCATGGCTTAGTCAAGAAAATGAAATGGAAGAAATGAGAGCCGTTCAAGATACAAACCCCCATTTCCTCTTTTTTTTTTTTTTTTTTTTTGGTTATTAGAGTCAACAGTCACAAAACTATATTTCCCAAAATATAGTAGGACAAACCTAACGAGGGGAAAAAGGCATAGAGAAGTTTCTCAGTGTTTACTCCTGATTGCTCTCTCTGTTGTGTTGCACTCGCGACAAGCCGTGAGCTGATGGCCCCTGGCCCCCGGCTCCTGTGCAGCGGCACCACCTTGAGATCCCTCTTGCCGCCCTCAGTTGACCTTGTCCTTCTCTGCGGTTTGTGTCTGCCTGGGGCCCCATCCTCATCCTAGTTCTGAATGCGCTGCCTTAGCTGAAGTGAAAGATGCAAACCTCTGCCCACCTGTTTTGGGATCCTTGGGTAAGATCTAAGCACACAGGCCACGCTCTCCTCAGTTGCTAGCAGATCCCGAGGAGTTACGTTTCACTTCCCTCTGCCGTTGGTGGCTTCTGTCTCTCAGATGCAGGACAAGGTCCCTCCACAGCTGGGTTGGAGGATTATCCAGCTGGCAAGAAGGCGGTGCCACACTCCGATCTTCTCTGCTCCGTTTGCCCCCAACCACATGCTGCACTGAATCCTGGCACCGCAGTGTCATAGGGGTTGTCCCTAGAGCCCGGAGGAGGCACCATTTACCCCCTCGCTGCTTGAGCCTCCATCCGACCATCCTAGTCCTGAGCCCACGCGTCCTGGGCTTGTCCTTTCTGGAAGCCTCTCAGGACCCAGGTGGGCTGGCAGCTTTATTCTAGCTGGGGTGACACTGGGTAGGTAACCAAGCTCCCTGTCCCCAGTGCCCTCTCTGTCCCTGCAGGAGATCTGTGGTCTTGGCACCTCTTACTCCAGGGAGGTGTCCGGGGTTGCTCAGCCCCTCCCCGTGACAGCTTGGTCATTGCTCCCGTGGCCTCTACTGCGTGACTACCTTCCCCAAAGGACAGCCCATTTGTGTGTCCTCCGGCACTGAGGGGCATGGACCTCTCTGATGCTGGTGTCACCAGCCTGTGTGAGACAGCACCCGGGAAGCGCGATGCTGGGGAGGGCGGAGCGCGTTTTCTACGTGACGTGACGTGGGTCTAACCAGGCTTCCCTTGGGCTTGGTGAGGACAGGGTAACCCCAACCAGAGACACAAGCAGAACGGGCGCTGCCGGGATTTACGAGCTGTCACCGACCCTGCCTGTACAAGCCTGCTGGCTTTCCCTTTCCTCTCTCATTCCTCAGCTTTCTTTCTGTTTAATAACCCTGGCTGCATACTTCTCTAAACCAAACCATCTGTTTACTAGCTTTTTATAAGCAGTAATAAAGACAGGGAAGACCCAAGGGCCCTTTGGTCTCCAGGCGGCTGGGGAACAAGTCGAGTGCCACAGTGGGGGCCCGGAGGGAACGCCAGGGCAGGGTCCTTCCTTCTGCCTGTAGCTGCTTGTTCCAAGCCCTATCTCCTTGCAGAAGAGCTGGGGCTGCTGGTCCCCCACTCCCCTTTCTGTGGTCACATAGCAGGACTTGGGGGTCCCCTGCCCTGCGGCAGGCTGCCTGCTGGAGAAGGAGCTAGTGTGGAGACGCTGGGAAATGATCCGGGCTCACGGGGTGCCAAGAGGTCACTAGGAGGGAATGTTCTGAGTGAGCCCAGGAAAACAATTCGACAACAATGCCGAGTGCCTAGGTGACAGGGAAAAAAAAGAGGAGTCTGTTTGGGAACAGATTTCAGCCTCCGCTTCCAAGGCATTAGTAATTCAAGCAGCAGTGAGTGTAATATTTACTTGGGAAACTATGAAAAGTCTATAACAATGTTCTTTTCCCAGCTTTCATCATGGGCTTGCTCGGTTCCGAATGCAGTCAGCCCCCTAATCACAAACAGAGGCGCACTCTGCCATCTGGCAGCAAGGTGTCAGCATGCTGCGCCCGCGCCCAGCAGCACCCAGGCTCCTCCCCAAGGGGCCCCAGGAGGCCCGAGACCATGGGTCCCACCCAGCCGCTGCCACAGGGACGTTGCGCGCACCGCCTGGAGAAAGAGCAGGGACAGTGGTGCTGCTGATGACAGCGTCTGGCCCAGCGCTTTAGAAAATTTTCAGTTGATTTTATTTTTTGGTGGGGGAAAGGGTGGGGTGGGGAGCGAGAAGGAGACTGGCCAAAGATCCCTGTTTGCCTGGGACTGAGAGGGCTTTTGGGCTACAGAACTTTATGTTCTAAAACCAGAGAATTCCCAAGCAAAGCAGAATGAGCTGGTCCTTCTGGTGGGAGGGGATGCCTACAGGGTAGACAAAAACACAGAATTCAGTGTCAGCATTTATGGTTTGCCCACCTGGAAAGGTCAGGTCACCTCCCAGGGCTTACCTGTGAAAGGCAGAGGTTGGTCCTGTGTGGGGAGATGCAAATTGCCCCGTCTGCAGGCAGGGCAGGTAAGCTGAGGCTGAAGGGGGAGGGTGTGAGGTTGTGGATGTCCTATGGAGGTCCTAGGAGACCCCCAGAGGAGGGTCCACCCCTCACCCCCAGCCCCAGCAGAATGTGGGCCCTGGTCTACCAGACGTCTGAGTTTTTAAAGAATTTTTTTGTGAAAGCTCCCAAATTCTGAAGTATTGGCTCACATATTAATGATATCCTGCATAGGCCACACAAACACAGCTGATTGCCAAGTTGGCTTCTGGGCAACTGGTTTGCAACCTCTTGACTACACATTTTCTGTTTCCTGTCAGTTCTAACTTTCAGTAATTTTATAAACTCCAGCCAGCCACCTCTCCAGTTAACTGGAAATGAATCACATGGTTTACTTTGAGAAAGAATAAGCAAACATATATGTTTCAAAAGCTGATTTGGGGGATTTAATTCTAAAAAGTGATTTCTGCAGTGCCTCAAGCTGGCATATCTCTCCCTTTGTGTGGGTGCTGTAGAGCTCAATTTTGTTGAGATGTGCTGCGACCTGGGTGAACATTGACAATAGTATGTGAAACAAAAGAAGCAAGACACAGAAGGTCACATGTTGTAGGATTCCATTTACATGGATAGTCCAGAACAGGCAAATTCATTGAGATAGAAAGTACATGAGTGGGTGCCAGGGCCTGGGTGAATGGCGCGCGCGCGCGCGTGTGTGTGTGTGTGTGTGTGTGTGTGTGGTTGGGGGAATAATGGCTAGTGGGGTTGGAGTTTCTTTTGAGTTGATGAAAATGTTCTGGGACTTGATTGTGTTGATGGTTATACAACCTTGTGAATATATGAGACTCTACCAAATAGGACACTTTAAAATGGTGAAGGTTATAGTATATTAAAAATATACTGTTCAGGGGCACCCTGGGGGGCTCAGTTGGTTGGGCATCCAACTCTTGATTTTGGCTTAGGTCATGATCTCAGGGTGGTGAGATCCACGCTGGACATGGAGCCTGCTTGAGATTCTCTTCCTCTCCTTATGCCCCTCTCCCCACCATGCATGCACATGCATATGTGCTCGCTTTCTGTCAAAGTAAGTAAATAAATCTTTAAAAAAATATATACCGTTCAGGTGTTGATTCTCCTCACATGGATCTGTAGATTTTATGCAATCCCAATCAAACTTTCAGCAGGCTTTTTGGGTAGAAACTGACAAACCAATCCTAATATTCAGATGGAAACGTGGTGTAGGTAGAATAGCTGAAACAATTTTGAAAAAGAAGAACAAAGGAGGAGGTCTTATACCACCTGATTCCAGGACTCCTAAAGCTACAGTAAGCCAGATAATGCAGAATTGGCAGAAAGACAAACAAATAGATCAATGGAGCAGAATAGAGAGCCCAGAAATAGACCCACACAAATATGGACAACAGATTTTCAACAAAAGTTCAAAGACAATTCTGAGGAAAAGGGATACGCATTTCAACAAATGTTCTGCAAAAAAAGAAAAAAGAACATTGATCCATACCTTTTGTCTTATAAAAGTATTAATCCAAACTAGATGTAAATGTAAAACTGTAAAACTTCTAGAAGAAAATCTTGTCACCTTGGGTTAGGTAGGGATTTCTTAGATATTGCACCAAAAGCACGATCCATAAAAGAACAAATGGATACACTGGATTTCACCCAAATGAAAAAAACTTCTGTTATTTTGATAGATACTCGTATGAGACTGAAGACAAACCACAGACTAGTAGAAAATACTTACAAATCATATATCGGATAAAGGACTTGTATTCAAATACATAAAGAACTCTCACAAGTTAATAAGACCACAAGTCGCTTAAAAATGAGTTAAATATCTCCCCCAAGAATTGCTTATTTTGTTTGATAAGCTTATGTTTTCTCTGTTGGATGACCATTAAGTATACAAGACCACTAAAATCGTTAGTCACTAGGGGAATGCAAATTAAAACCGCAATGAGATATTACTATACTTCTGCTAGAATGGCTAAAACTAAAAAGATGGGCATCTGAGGAGCTCAGTTGGGTAAGCATCTAACGCCTCTTGATCTCTGCTTGGGTCTTGATCTCAGGGTCATGAGTTTGAGCCCTGCATTGGGCTCCATGCTAGATGTGGAACCTATTGAAAAGAAATTATTAAAAAAGAAAAAAAGAAAAAGAAAAGACTGGCCACATCAGGTGCTGGTAAAGATGTGAAGCACCTGGAATTCATATACTGCTGGTGGGAATACAAAATGGGATGACTCTGGGAAATACAGTTTGGTGCTTTAAAAATAAAGTACCACATATAGCTGCCATATGACCCAGCCATTCTGCTTCTAAGTATTTACCCAAAAGAAAGGGAAATGTACAGCATAAAAAGACTTATAAACCAATGTCCATAGCAGCATTATTGGTAAAAAGCAAAAAACTGAAAACACCCTGAATGCTCATAGCACATGAGTGGATAAATACATTGCAGTGTATCCATTTGGTAGGATTTTATTTAACAATAAAAATAAGCCTATACAGGTGAAAATGTAGATGAATTTCAAAATAATGATGCTGAATGAAAGAAGTCAGACAAAAAAAAAAAAGTACAAGTATGTACTTGTACTAGTCTTCTAGGGCTGCCAGAAAAAAGTGGCATGGACTAGGGGCTTAAACCATAGAGATTAATTTTCTCATGGTTCTGGAAGCTGAAAGTTGAGATTGAGCATCGGCAGGTTTTGTCTCTTCTGGGGCTTCCATCCTTGGCTTGTAGATGGGTCTTTTGGTGTCTTCATATTCTCTTACTTCTGTTTTTTCCTAACTTCTTTTTAAAAAATTCCTTTTATTTTGTTAAGTAGGCTTTGTACCCCATGTAGGGCTTGAACTCCCGGCCCTGAGATCAAGAGTTGCATGCCCTACCAACTGAGCCAGCCAGGTACCCCCTACCCTCCTCTTCTTATAAGGTCACCAGTCAGATTGGATGAAGGCCTAATTGAATGACCTCATTTTATCTTCATCACCTCTTTAAAGGCCCCATCTCCAAAAAAAAAAAAAAAAAAAAAAAAGGCCCCATCTCCAAATACAGTCACACTCTGGGATGCTGGGGGTGAGGGCTTCAAAATATGAATTTTGGGGGGACACAGTTCATCTCATGACAGTATTGTATGATCGCATTTATATAAAAGTCTAGAAAGTGCAGACTAATCTCTAGTGACAGTAAGCAGAGCAGTGGCTGCTGGGGTGAGGACGGGGTGGGGGAAGCAGGGGTGGGAGGAGGAGATAACAAAGGTACTTGAGGAAACTTTTGGGAATGATGGATCTGTTCATAATTTTGGCTGTGAGCATGTTCTCATGGGTGTATGCAGGTGTCAAAAGTTGTCAGTCTATACACTTTATTTATTTATTTATTTTATACACTTTAAATATGTGCTGTTTATTGAATGTCCATTATACCTAATATATTAAGGTATTTTTTTAAAGGAATTTGAGGGACTAATTCTAAAAGGTAGTCTCCTTCATGTGTCCTGGACCTGGTATACTTCCAGTTGCATCCTGTCCACCTCTGTCTAGGAAGATATAATGGGTGAGAGCATGCTCCCCATTCACTCGCTTCCTCTCCTCAGGCTGGGCTCCACATCACCTGTTCTCCTGCAGCCAGGCTGGTCGTGAAGCACCCCCACAGACTAAGCTTCTTCCTCCCCTAGGGTGGAAGGGGGGGGTCGAGGTGGGGGAAATGCTGCCTCCTCTGTCCAAGGTACTCCAGCCCCCACTGGCCACCTCCTCACCTCCTCCTCCTCCTGCTCTAGATCTTGGAGTCAGCTTTGTGCTTGGCCAAAGCCTAGAATGTCCTCTCCCATCCCTTGCCCTCCTCCCCAGAATCTGGGGTGATGATAAAGCATCACTCCTGTGGTTATATTATATTGTTGACACAGGTCACCTCGAGATAGGAAGACGTGCACCCTCAGAGGCAGAGCACTGCTCTGGCTGCTGGCAGATGAAGGCAGAAGTGAAGTGTGGGAAGGACTGGACCCACCCCAAACCACGGCTGTTCTGGAGACAGAGGGGCCTTGTGGGTGGGAATGTGGGTGTCTCCAAGTTGCTGAGGGCAGTCCCCTGCTGACAGGCCATCAGAAGACAGGGACCTCGGTTCTCACTGTAGACTCAGGGATCCCATGTTGAAACGTGACACTATGCAGTGTCAGGATGTGGGGCCTTGGAGGTGACTAGGTCAAGGGTGGAGCCCTTGTGAGTGGGGTTAGTGTCTTTATAAGAGACTCCAGACAGCTGTCTTGTCCCCTCCTGCCATGTGAGGGCATGGTGGAAAGACAGCTGCCTGTGAATCAGGAAGTGGGTTCTCACCAGACACTGAGTCTGCCAGCATCTTCCCAGCTTCCAGAGAGGTGGGAAATAAATGTTTGTTGTTAAAGCTCCCTTCCTAGGGGTTTCTGTTATAGCAGCCCCAACAGACCATGGCAGGCCTGTGACTCCAGAGAAACCGGACTCTGAATTGAATCAAACCTGGAAGTGGATTCTTTCCAAGAGCTTCCAGATGATAGCCCAGCCCTGCCACCATCTTGATTTTGGCCATGTGAAACCCTGAGCCTAGACGCCAGTAGAGCCCACCCAGATTTCTGACCTACAGAATGGTGTAATAAAGGGGTGTTGTTTTAAATGGCTGAGTTTTGTGGCAACTTGTTACACAGTAGAACTCAGAGAGGAACTCTCTGGCCGTCCCCCACCCCTAACACCTTGATTATTTCCCCTTAGTCCCTCTGTTAAATAAACAATAATTCTGTCAGTTTTGTGAGACTCTATCCCATGCTGCTACTTAGCCCATAAAGGCAGAGCCAGTGTCTAACTAGCTCATCCATGGGTCCTGAGTACCCAGGCCTGGGCCCAACCTGCCACTGGCCCCTAATCAGTGTTAGTGAAAGGGGGGATGATCCCTGAAGATCACTGTAATCAAGTCATCTTCCCTGCACTCTTTCTTTCTTTCTTTCTTTCTTTCTTTCTTTCTTAGATTTTATTTATTCATGAGAGACACACAGAGAGAGACAGAGACATAGGCAGAGGAAGAAGTAGGCTCCCTGTGGGGAGCCTGATGCGGGACTTGATCCCAGGACCCCAGGATCATGACCAGCCAAAGGCAGACGCTCAACCACTGAGCCATCCAGGTGTCCTTGCACTCTTCTTTCTCAGGAACACGACTATAAGTGGTCATTTGAATTAGAAGGCTTCTCATTAAATGTTAAAACAAATGGGATCTTAAAATTATTGTTATTAATTTCATCTAACCAAGGCAGTTGGCTGACCACTTCTCACAGCTAAAATTGGGATTTAGACCCAGGAAATTTTTTGGGAAAGATCCAGTGATACTATTGTTTTGTAAAACATGACTGACCAATTCTTGGGACTCCTGAGAAGTGATTAGGGCTGGAAAGTGGTCTGGTGGTTCCTGGAAAGGATAGACGTGGAGTTTCCCCTTGATCTAGCAATTCCCCTTCCTGGTGTCTACCCAAATGAAATGAAAACATGTGTAAACAAAATCGTGTTCATGAAGTTCACAATAGCATTATTCATGATAGCCAAAAAGTGGAAACAACTCAAATGGCCAGAAATTGGTGAATGGATAAATCACATGTGGTATATCTATGTAATGAAAAGTTATTTGGACATGAAAAGAAATATAGCTCAGATACAACCATGGATGAATCTTGAAGATGTTGGCCAAGTGAAAGAAGCCAGAACCAAAAAAGCACAGTGTATGATTCCATTCATGTGAGATGTCAGTAATGGGCAAATTCCTAGAAAAAGTAGCTTAGTGATTATGGAGGGCTGGAGAGAATGGGGATGATGACTACAGAATGTGGGTTTCTTTTGAGGGGGATGGAAACGTTGCAAAAGGGACTGTGGTGATGGATGCATGACTCTTGTAAATATACTAAAATACTCCATTGTATACCTTGAAAGGGTGAATTGTATCTCAACAAACAATTCACCTACAATGGTATGTGAATTAGATCTCAATAAAAAAAATTATATGCCATGAAGGTAAGAATAAGAAAAAATATATGGGTGAGAGCTGCAATCATTACAAAGATGGAGAAGTGGGAAAAGAAGCCCCATCCCCATGCCCTGCTGGGACACCACCACCAAGACTCTGAATCTGAGGAAGCTTTCCTGCTCTGCTGAGGCAAGGGGGTTTTCAAGTTTAATCATTGGTGTGCTTGCACTTCAGGAAAAAAAAAGATCTAAAATTTGGCATGTGAAAGCCACTGAGTATACGCAATCTTCAGATCTTCTCTAATGGGATGGATGATGTCATGAAGGGATATACTGGGTTTCTTTTTTTGGGGGGGAGGTTTCCTTAGAATCCCTGCTGGGCCTTCCAAGAGCCCAGGATCCAGGACCTTGACACCTTCTGCCAGAGATGGGAATGCCCACCTCTGTCAGGGTACACAGAAGTTCTGCTTGCCTAATTCCTACAGCGGCTGTGGCTGATCACCCAGGGAATTTCAGAATGGTTGGAAGGAACCCACCACCTGAGTAACACTTACAGTAGAGAGGGAAAGTACAGTAGAGAGAGTAGAGATCCAAGGGGACTTGGGTCCCCAGTGACTCTGGGTTCAGGTTCAGAGGGTGCCTTATCAACGCTATGCAGGGACAGATGTTATTTATGAGAATCAAGTCATGGACCCTGGGTGGGATCTCAGTTTGGGACCTGGAACTGTCAGGCATGTAAATCTGAGCCTGGAGAAATTGTTGTGGCACCGTGGCCTGTCTGGGTCTCACTTCCTATAACTTCCTATATAGGCTTCCAGTTCAGGTCTGGAAAGAACAGAATCCATCTTTGGCCTTTTGTAGACTTTTCCACTTGACCCGGGAGGTGAGACCTGGTGTTGGGTTGTTCTGAGACCATGCTGTTTTACAAGGGCATTTACAAGCTTGTGGCATTTGTATTATTCTTCCTTGGGACTGTCTATAATCATATCCGACAAGTATGTTTATCCCAGATGGACCTAGATGCTTGGTTCAATGTGAAGGCTTCCTGATGTCTGCCCAGTCCTTAACCTGGAGGAAAACTCTGGGCCTCAGCAGGGGTGGTTGGCTAGAGGAGAGTCACAGGACCTGTGGGTAGTACCTGGGACCGCAAAGCCTGAGCCCCCCATCTGGTCATCCATGATCTCAGCCCTTCACTGGTCTACACATCTCCCACTGCGATAAACATGTCCTTCCCCACTTGGCCACAATCTAAATGAGGTCTTCCAAGATTGAACCACATCAGCTCCACGTTGCCTGAAGGTGCAGGCTCTGAAGGGCTTTGTGCAAAGCTCTTGATCTTAGGGTTTGCACAAAGGTGGAGTGATGTTAGGCAGCTGGAGAGGAGTCCTCTCTGGTGGGAACCCCCTCTGGGTGCTACGATCAGCCCTCACCAGGGGGCGCCACACTCCTCCTTTAACGTTATCCGGGTCTGGCTTCCAGATTTTAAAGCTCAGGGAAGGGGATGGCGCACCTTCCAGATTCTCACAATCACACCACTTTATAAAGTGCTTGTAGGCATTGAAGTTTCCGAATGAATAGCCTGATGATTTTCGGAGAGTAAACACAGCTGACCTACCTGACAAAGGCTCTTTGATAAAATAGCAACAGTGGACTCCAAACTGAGTTTCCTTCTTGGTTTCCACTCTGGTTTTCGTTCCATCTTATGACTCAAAAGTACTTTCTCCTTTTTCCAAGTATAGCATCAGTCCCTTCTGGAATCTTTAGTGGTAAAGAGACCCTGAGAAGGTGGATCTAGCAAAAGGGAGGCTTTCTCTTAAAAGAGTCTAATCAGACCCTAATTAGTCCTGGGAGCAGCTGCTATGCCAAGAAACTACACCAAAATGGTTTTCTTCCTTGGCTGCTGTCGATTGTTACAAGGAGACCATGGTGGCAGGTCTTGGCTGCACAGGGGCTGGGCCTCGCTTCTCTCCCACGTGTACCAAGGGAGGATTGTCCAGGGATTTATTCTCTGTTGTCACAGCTCTCGTTGTCTGCAGGACTGCAGGAGGAGGAGCTGCCCAGGATATCTGGGGGAGCCCGGCTAGGGGTCATTGGAGGGGGAAAGGTCAAGCCACTGGCGTGGAGAGGGATCTCAACTCTCCTACTAGGAGAGCAAGGTGTGGTGTGCAAAATGGTATATGAGATCACATGTATGTAACACTCACAGGCATGCAAACTGGGGAGTCCCCTTCCCCTGATTTTGCCAGTAGGTGCAGGAGTTCACACTCATGCCTGGAACCATTCATGAGAGCAGTCGATGGTTATGGTCTGGGTCTGTGTTGTTTCCAAGTCTCCCGAGGGAGCCAGTCTTGCTTCTCCTCTTCCATTGTGGATGTTCTCGCCAGTGACAGGCTCCTGGCCTCACTGGACTCACAAAGCAGACAATACAGGGAGCCTGCAGTGTTGGGAAGGGTGTCAGAAGGCCTCACACACTCATCACTTTAGTTGTAGGGCTCTGAGGCCACTCCTCGGGTGGCAGGGGTTCTGGATCTCAAAAGCAGCTGTGGTTTCACTGGGGGTCTCTAAGGGTCAGCTTGGCCCTCTGTTCCTTGGGGATCTGTGTTCTAGCCACCACTGCCCTGCATGGGACTGACCTCGGTGCCTCCGTGCCCCTCAGCCTCGTTTGGGCACATTCTAGCCCTCTGACATTTTCACAATGGAGATATCATCTGGGGGCGGTGGGAGAGGATGCAAAGGCAGAAAATGATGCTCAGGCTCATTTTCAGAAAGATGTCAGGAAAACCCCTTGCTCCTTATCCCACGGCTTCCTTCTGGAGCCCTCTCCACAAAGCGCCTCGCAGAGCAGGTGTCGTCGGCACCTGGGTGATGAAGGGGTACACACTCAGGCTCTGAGTGATCCTTGAATTCATGGCTTCCTAGAGCCAGCTGGGTTTTTTTTTTTTTTCCTTTTTAATTGGAAGGACTCAATGTTTCCAACTTCTCATTTCGCCAAATAAGAACTTTAAGGATAATAGCTGTATACTATTCTGATCACTCTTATTTTTATTTTCTTACAATTAAAAGAATAGTCTCCACACCCAATGTGGGGCTCAAACTCATGATCCCAAGATCAAGAGTCACATTTTCCACTGACTGAGCCAGCCTGGTGCCCCTTTTCTGATCATTTTAAAAAAAGAAAGGTCTTCCTACAGAATTACTGAATCCCAGAGTAAACAACCAAAAGATGGTCTTTATATATTTTTTCTTTTAGATTTATTTATTTATCTTAGAGAGAGAGCATATGCAGGGAGGGACAGAGGGAGGGGGAGAGGGAGAGATCCCCAATGATCGCAGAGCCCTATCCCATGGACCCAAGATCACCACCTGAGCCCAAATCAAGAGCCAGATGCTGAACCGACTGAGCCACCCAGGCACCCCAGAGAATGGTCTTTTATGGAGCATATTTAGCTTTATGAAACACTTGCCACCTTTGCCTTTGTCTTTTCTCATTTCGCTGCTTGTCTGTGATCAATCCTCAGGCCCCAGCAGGCTCTGCAGACCTGGGGCGTCTCTCGTTCCCCTTCCCTCCTCCTCCTTGGGAACTGGGGGGCCTCTGATGTGCCCAATGTGGCTTTTTCACAGATACCTGTGTGGTGGCCTTTTGCATGTCTCTCTACACATGTGCCCTAGTGCATCTCCCGCAGTGCTACCAGCTGGCTTCGTCACCCTTGGAGAGTGGGGGTGAGTGGGGGGCTGCTCAGAGTGGCTGAGCCCAGGTGTTTGTATCAAATACAAAGGACTTTTCAGCAAGTTCACAATCTCTGTTGAAAGACAATGGCCCCAGAAAATTTGTCACCCACTCAAGGTAGGGGACTGAGGTGGCTTGCAGGTGGAAATGCTCTCTGCTGAATACAGCCCATGCCTGCTGGCCCAGAGCATCCTCCACTGTCCTGGCCTTGGTGCCGCCAGGCTCTCCGTGTTCCCAGCTCAGAAAACAATCTCAGCCTGGATTGGGGTGGTGCCTCTCGGCTTCTCTCTCCTGCTACTCAAAACATAAAAAGCTCAGATTTTCTCCTTTTCTGTCTCTCCACTTTCTTCATTTTGCCACTGCCTCCCCCCCATCACCCTCATCCCCAGGGCTTACCCAATGAGCCTCCCATTGCCTAGCTCTGCCATGTGTGCCTCCGACCTAGGAGGGTTAACTTTTTCCATATAAGGTGATCTGGAAAAGCTTTTTTCCTGTCCTATCTGCTCCCAGCCCACATAGGCACATTTCATCTCTGTCCTTCTGCATATATATAGTGGAGCCAGCCATGGAGCAAGAGACTAAATACCAAGTTGCATTGCTCTGGGTGAA
The DNA here is from genome assembly GCF_018345385.1 of Vulpes lagopus. Taxonomy (NCBI): domain Eukaryota; kingdom Metazoa; phylum Chordata; class Mammalia; order Carnivora; family Canidae; genus Vulpes; species Vulpes lagopus. The sequence goes on along the minus strand of NC_054833.1, from coordinate 89,240,087 downwards.
GTCTTTCCTCCTGCTACAGAACATATTATTCAGACACTTGTTGAAGATGGTGAGGCTGACTTTATCCAAGGGAGGGGCATGGTGACAGGTGTAGGGACCACTGCAATGGGGTCTTGCAGTAGGGGAGGGAGGTTGGGCTCCACTCTGAACACAGCAGGGGCAAGTAGGAAATGATAGCCAAGGTGCAGGGTGGGGTGGGGGATGGGAAATTACTGAGAGGGAATGTCAAGGGTATGGAGGGTTCTGGCTAAACCCACCTAATGGGATTCCTGCTGAAGGCAGGCAGGGTGGTTAGACATCACCTAGGGGGTGGTGGGTGTGGGGGTTCTTGCTGAATTGATTCAGCAGAGTTCTCTCACAAAGAAGGGCACAGTTTGGGATAGGAGAAGTTTCAAGAGCCTGGAAAGGTTTGGTCAAGCAAAGAATCTTTGTCCTCCAGCATTTGCCCCAAGGATAGTGGTGTGGGATATACACCATACCACACAGGGCTCCGTAATGTTGTGGTGTGAGACGATGGCTTTCTACCTCATGGAACCAGCATTCTCTAATGAGAATGCTGAGATGAGAACAAAATGAGAACAAAATGAGAACAAAAAGTCTTTGATTAGGAAAAGACCCAGCTAAGGGGTGAAAGATGAGGCCCTCAGAGTTAAGAGAAAAAGAGGACCAAGAAACAAAAGCCTCCAAACACCGAGAGCTGCCGAGAGCTGCCCTGAATCACACAAGTGCAGGCGTTTGGGTAGAGGGAGGAAGAGGGGCACAAAGAGGCTGGAGGTGGGAGAAGGGGACCAGAAGTAGGGCGAAGGCCCGAACCACGTTGGCAGAAATGGCTTACGGGTGTTTCGGAACAGGGAAAACGCTAATAATGTTTTGTTTGCATTTGTACACTTGCTCCGTCTCCCCAGGCTTTTCTCGAGAATACACAGAAACGTCTTCCGCTAATAGTGTTAGTACTTGGTTTTCAAATCAGAGGAATGAGGCTGCACCTGCCGTGAGCTGGTGCCCAGGTGCAGGTAACGCGGTGGGGAATCGGAGCGGGAGACAGGGCCGGAGAGGCGCGATGGAAGAAAGCCTGGGGTGGTGCCTGTAGCTGCCACCTGCGTGTAGCAGGTTTGCCGCACTCATGTCAGGGTGGTCTGCATGCCACCTCGAGACAGAGACGTAACTCTGCAAATCTGCTCTTTCAAGGAGCATTTATGGATCACCGACTGTGTGCCAGGCCTGCCGCTGTAGGACTCTGAGGATGCAGGAGGAACCTGGACGCAGATACATTGTTTCTACCGCTCCCTGGAGTCACCATGGCTTCCATCCCTGAAAGTGTTGCCAGCAACTCCTGCCTGAAGGTGAAGTCTGAACAACGGCACATTCCAGAAGATGGATGATGACCCTTTACAGCCCAGGCCCAGCTTACCTGTTCAGCCCCTCCTCTGAAATCCCTCAGGAAGCCCCTCCACCCTCAGATCACGTCTGATTCCCTGGATGTTTCTGGAATGCCTCAGGCAGGCTGCAAAACATCCATGCCCCGAATTCCATTCCCCCTCCCTCCAAACCTTCTCCCCTGGACCTTTCCTACCCATCCTTCCAAGCCAGCTTAGTGGGCACTGGCCTCGTGGCACTCCCTACCACTCCATCTGCTCTCCCCACCCAAGTGCAACAGCCCCTCCCAACCCAGCCGCTGCCATCATGCTGGCATCCGGCTCCAGTGGTGCTCCCAGTTGGCAGGGATGGAAGGCTCATCATGAGTTGCTTCCATTATGTCTTTCCTCCTGAACTGTACCAGCGAGAAGAGCCTTGTCTTACTCATCTTAGTGTCCGCTCAGTACCTGGCACTCAGTGAGCTATCTAGGCAGCGAGGATGAGAAATGTTTTCTTTTTCTTCCTTTTTTAAAAAAAAATATTTTATTTACTTAAGAGAGAGAGGAGTACAAGCAGGGGGAGCAGGAGTGGGAGCAGGAGAGGGAGAAGTAGACTCCTTGTTGAGCAGGAAGCCTGATGCGGGGCTGGATCCCAGGCCTCTGGGACCATGACCTGAGCCAAAGGCAGATGCTTAACCAACTGAGCCACCTAGGTACCCTGAGAAATATTTTCACCTAAGGATCTGCAGAACTTTCCCCAGTGTTGGGAGGATAGGAACATCAACTCTGGCTGCAGCCTCCTCTCTGACTAATTTTCATTCAACTCCCAGTATAAATAGCTCCCTCTCCCCGTATCAGAAAACATCTGCTCCCACTAGCTGCCCAGGCCTGTACCAGCACTATAAATATCCTGGCTGCATCTCGGCTGCTCTGGCCCAGAGACCAAGAGAACTTGGAAGGAGTGAACACCAAGCAAGATGAGGGCAGCGGGAGCGAAGAAGCAGAGATTGCCCAATCTCCCTCTCTTGAACCTCCAGGCACAGGCTGACAGTACTTCCCACTTGGGCTTGGAAACCCCCACCGTATTCCTGGGAATTCGGCAGAGGCAGATAAATGTCAGCTACTCCTGGTCTCGTGGTTTTCAACACACTGTCTGAAGCAAAGACCCAACTCCTCTCTCACCAGTGGGGAGGCAGCTTGACACTCAAGCTGAGCCAGCCCTCCCCATTCCAGCAGGGTTCTTGCAGGATGGGAGATGATATGGCTTTGAAAGGGTTGCTTTTCTTGCAGATGTATAAGGAATCATGTAATTCTACGCTCCTTGAAGCTACTTTTTCTATTTCATAAACAGAAGAGCTAATGTCCACGTAGTGTTGTACTCTAGAACCTGCACAGATTTCCAACGAGGGAGAAAGGAGGCTCGTGCTTGGGAGAAGGGACGTGAGAAGTAGTCAGGTTCCATCTAAAAATACTAGCTGCAGACATCACACGCTGTGTTTGTAAAACCAGGATATGGTACAGACAGAGTTTGTGGGTGCACTGGAGTGAAAGCCTCTTCTTCACTCACCAGCCTGTTTGATGCTCCCTGGGAGGTGGGGTGGCTGATTTCTCTTCAAACCCCCTGGTGAAATGTCTGACTGCCCGGGGACCTTCAGTGGCTGCTGAGTAACAAAAAGTTTGCTGGTTGCTTCAAGTCTACAGAATCTCTGTGCAGCAAAGATTCGCTGAAGTTAGATATTTTCCCACCCAACTTGGCAGCTCCCAACCAGAAGCAGCTGCGGTGGGATAAGGGGAGGGGCCTTTCTTGGAGCATTCTCCGTGTATGGGTCTGAGTTCTCCAGAGAAACAGAACCAATACATATATTTACTGTAATGAATTGGCCTCCAAGGATTATGAAGGCTGAGAAATCCAAGATTTGCAGTCGGCAAGCATGAGACTCAGGAGAGCCGATGGTGTACGTTCGGCTCTGAGTCCAGTCCAAAGGCAGGAGACCAGTGTCCGGCTGGAGGACAGTCAGACAGAGAGAGAATTCTTTCTTACTCAGGCTTTCATTCTGTTCAGGCTTTCAATGGATTGGCTGAGGCCCCCTCACACTGGGGAGGGCTTTTGCTTCTTTCTGTCCACCGACTCCAATGCTAATCGCGGCCAGAGACACCCTCACAGACACACCCAGAAATAATGTTTGACCAAATATTTGGACACCCTGTGGCACAAACTGACATATACAATTAACCCTCACACTTGATTTCCCCACATTTTCTTTTATTTTTTCTTTAAGATTTATCTATTTATTTATGAGAGACACAGAGAGAGGCAGAGATGCAGGCAGAGGGAGAAGCAGGCTCCTTGGGGGACCCTGATGTGGGACTCGATCCCAGGACCCTGGGATCACGCCCTGAGCCGAAGGCAGACGCTCAACCACTGAGCCTGCATGGCTCCCCGATTTTCCCACATTTTCTGTCCACCTTCTTCCTTTCCACTCGCTGGGCTGCCTCAGCTCCTCCAGGAGGAAGTGGGGTGGGGGGGTACCCCAGTAACCGGCCACTGCTTCCTTTGGTCATGGAAAATATTTGAAGCTGACACTTTCTCCTGTGAGGGGCTTTGGGGTTCCTCAGTGACTCCCCATAGGCTGGGGGATTGCTTACCCATGGTTCTCTGAGGGGACGAGGACACTGTAGCTAGTGCCTTAGCATCTTTGCTCAATCCTTTCTCCTGGCAGCCCTCACTGCATCTGGAGTGTGGGAGAACAGGGGGGCAGGAGGGCTCTGCATCTGATCATGCAGCCACCTCCCTTGTTCTGACTCCAGTGTTGTGTCATTAAGATTTCTCAGGCACGCAGCAGATGCCGGTTGTCTGATCCTCTGAACTGCTGGGCATGCACATCAGCTCTGAATGGCCCCCTCTAGGACCTTCTCACCTGCTCCCTCCCCTCATTTGTGGGGCACCCCGCAACTCCTCTGAAGACATCATCTTTTTGATTTCTTGCCACCCTCCCTACGCGTGAGTGGTCACGGGTTTTCAGCAGGCCCAGCTGAGCGAGTCAGCACCTCACTCTGATACACCGTGGTATTGGCACCTACTGGTTCTCTGCATTTGAATTGAAATAGCATCATTTTTTAAAACATCTTTCCTCCTTTGGATTAGCAGAGGGTAGTAGCTTAGCAGGTATTTATAATAGGTACAGTCTGTCTTCTTTGGCTTAATTATGTTCCAAACATTTCCAGTGTCCTTGGATCGCCATTGGGGTAGAGAAGGTTGGCAGCCAGAGAGCCTTTGTGTGCTAGGGTCCTAGTGGCTTTAGAAGGTGGTTGTTCACCTCCTGGAATTGGGCCCACAGTCAAGGAAGGAAGAAGGGCGAGGTGGCAGTGCTGGTCTTACCTGTCTTTTACAGAAAAAAAGAAAGCTTTTCCAGAGGGTCCTCAAAAGACAGGCCCCAATTCATCCTTTGGTAGGACTGTGCCAAGACAAATTGGCTCTCCCAGCCTCAGTGGAGCTGGGCAAGAGAGGAGGGGGCTGGGAATGTCAACATGGTAGTAATGGCAACAGTATCTGTGTCTTGTTCTGTGTCACCTCAATTGAGATGGTGACTCTGCTCAGGAGAACCTTCCCCATCCTTCTCCTCTGCTTCCTCCTCATTATCAAATATTAATGGGCTCTCATGAATGATGCCATGTAGATTAGACACTAGATGTGGGCAAATTAGATTCTGTCCTCAAGGGACTCATCCTGATTCTTATAGGGTCCCTGTAGAGTCAGAGACATAGAAGTCACACTTTTTACTATCACCCACTAGTAGGAAATTGTGGTGCTGTTTCAGCCTCAACTCAAGAAAATTCAGATGTTGCAAAGTGACCTGGATGTAGTGGGATGGGTCTTAATGACAATGCCCAGTGGGATGGACTTCAAGATGTGAAGATGTGTATTAAACTGTTAAGAGAGAAGAAGGAGGTTCTTTGGAACACCTGACAAAAAATTGGATCTAGCCTTAATATTTGTTTCTCTTTCATGGAAATTTCAGTTTGAAGTTGGTTCTGTCTAGACCTTTCTAGAAGATAGGATTGTTGTATAGGCTGCAGGTAGTTGAATTTGCAGTTGAAAATTAGTTTTCTAGTTAGATATCTTTGGGGGATCATATGATTCCCTGAAAGTAGGCTGGCTGCACTCTCAGGCTGGTTCAGTGTTTTTAACGTTGTTACTACTTCAGTTCAGTAAATCTTGTCTTTCAGGCCTAAAATAGCTTCAAAGTTACCAGACTCGATAGTAGAGACACTTTGGCACCAGAAAGAATCTAGCTGATAATGTGAAGAGAGCCTTTTAAAATGTATCCAGGATAACATTATTAGGTTTGGGAGGGGGTGTCCTCCCCACTTAAATTGGGATAACCGATCAGGTGCAGGGGCAGAGAACATGGAGATGGAAATGTCAGTTATTAGGTCTGTGGGTATGTGGGCTTGCTAACGTTGCACTCCTGAAGCAGACGTGCTGATTCATCCTGTCTGGTTGAGAGCTGCCCGGCTGCCCTGTGTGTTCTCTGCAGCCAGAGGATCCCAGAAGAGGAGAGAGGGGGATGCTCTGGATATGTATAGTTCCTCCCCATCCGCCCAGTTAGGAAAGTGGCTCTGCTTCCTTTGGGAGAGGAATGGGTGGGAGGAGGAAGTGGTAAGGGGTTGGGGGAGAGAAGCAAGAAGTGTCCCCCTCGGAATTCCCTCTGCATGACAACATGATGTGGGAATACATGCCTGCCTCTTCCCCACGTATATAAACTTAAAACACTATAAACATAAGCCGGTACAGTATGCTCTGATATGTGATAGAGCAAATGGCTGGGATTCTAGACGCTTCTGTCTTTTTATGGATCTCCCCCCGCTGACCTACCTGCCATGTGTAAGTCAACTTCTCTCTGCGTCTCAGTTTACTAATTACAGCCAGAAAGATAATAACAGCCTTCATATTAATAGGGCTGATATAGAGGTTGTTGTATTCAACCTCAGTCTTGCTTTTGTCTTATCACAGATTTTATTATAATGCTAGTTATTAATAAATCATATCACCCCCATTAGAAAAAACCTGGCATTAAATACACACGAAAATGGCTACATCCAGACAATGGGATATTGTTTCACTCTCAAAATGAATGGGCAATCAAGCCTCGTAAAGAGGAAACCTCGGTGCATGTTACTAAGTGAGAGAAGCCAATCTCAAAAGGCTGCACACTATATGATTTCAATTATATGACATCCTGGAAAAGGCGAAATTACAGAGGTAGTAAAAGGAATGGTGATTGCCGGAGGTTAGGGGCATTTATAGACATGAAAATGGTTAATAGAGAGGCCTGGGTATATTTATTCTTAGAAGTCCAGCCCATTTCATTCCCAAGGTCTGCCAACAAATTCTTCATCCATATTTGAAATGGATGTCAGGCGGAGGGAGAAAACACCACTACTCGTCCAGTATAGACATTTATTCAAGCAACCTCACCTTCCTCTTCTCTTTGTCCGGGCTGCCACGGGGCTCGCTGTGCTCACCCCGCGCACAGAGAGCATTGCCAGGTCAGCAGTATACACTGTCCCTTCCACACAAGGAGTATTATTTAGTCTAGAAACTCTCAAAGGAAATATCCGCTTGCACGTGAAAAATCTCTGGAATTTCTCTGTTCCTTGCTGTCCAACATCCCTGTATCTGTGAAACCGCCTTGAAAAGCCTCTGCACACAGGGCTGCTTTGTTCCCTGGTGAGGCAGGCCCACTGCAGCCCACTTCTGTCCCTGCCACTGTCACTCCGAGCTGCTCCCGCCCCAGCCCCTGGTGGTGCCCAGGAAAAGAGAGGAGGAGGAGGAGGAGGAGGAGGAGGAGGATCTTCTGCAGATCCGCAGTGAGAAGTTTTGCACAATTGCAGCAATCAACAGAGGAACAGAATCTCCAAGCTTAAACCCCACAGTCCTGGAGTATCTAGGCCTCACTGCTTCTCACTCTAGAATTAAGACAAGGAGGACTTTGGATCTAGACAATGAGAAAAATTGTGGGCTCATTTGATTCCCTCCTTACCCATTTGATCTGCCCACCCCCAGCCAATGGTGACGGATCTGGAGCTTATTTAGATCAGGCCCCCCAGGGATCCGGGGGCATCCAAGGGCCTTATCTGCGAAGGTATAATGAACTGAGCAACTGCTATGCCATCTCTTTGACATAAAGACAGGGACACTCTTTCTTCCCCATTTCCTGGGCACCCCTCCACTGTTGGAGGACTATCTGGTCTCCACCTGAGTCCAGTGGAGACCAGACAAGCAAAGGTGAAAGACCACAAACTCCTAGCTCATTTTATTTATTTTATTTTATTATTTTTAAATATTTTATTTATTTATTTATTTGAGAGAGAGAAAGCCAGAGACAGAGCATGAGCAGAGGGGGAGGGGGAGAGGGAGAGGGAGAAGCAGATTTCCCGCTGAGCAAGAAGTCTTGATGTAGGACTCAATCCCAGGATCCTGGGACCATGACCTGAGCCGCAGGCAGACTCTTCACCCACCCCAGGCGCCCCTGAGCTCCTTTTCTAAACAAATTTTATAAACATCTTTCTCTTTGTGCCAGCAGGTTGGATTAAACCAGACTAACACAGGAAAGGGAAGGTGGAAAAGGATCCGAGGTAAAGAGGGTACCCTTTGGAAAACAAGAAGTATTCAAGTACCAGGTGTGAAAGTTTTAAATAGAAACCTGCTTACATTGCACTTGGAATAACAACAGCTGGCACTTGGAGGTCCCGGTTCTTTTCAGAAGACTAACATTTAAGTTCCAGACAGTTCTGGGACAGTCTTAACATCACATGAATTCGCTGTAGCAAATGCCCCAGTGCAGTGGCCTGTTGTGTCTGTGCCTCTCAAATTCTGAGTTTAGGAGTTTATTTTCTGAGTTATGTACTAAACCTCTCACATTCCAACACACACACACACACACACACACACACACACAGTTTTTTAAAAATGCAGTCATACATGGGAATTTATGACATCAAACCCTTAAAAATTTTGGTTTCAAAATACTTACTGGGGGGAAAATAATAAACCTCTTGATTCACAATTTTTTTTCTCTGCTTCTTGTTCATTCTGGAACTGTGGCTGGCACACGCTTAGGAGATGGGGTTAGGAGGCATAATCCGGTCTTCACATACGCCCGGCCTGGGCGCTACAGATCAGAATAGAGAGGCTGCTTTTGGGTCACTCCTAACCTCACAAAAGACTTTTCAAACAAGATGAAAGAAAAGAAGTTCTGGTCCATTGGAACAAACCGGTGAGCTTTCAGATGGCAAAAATGCAGCGAGGCTCCGGGAAGGCGCCTCTGTGGGGTGGCTGAGGAAGGAGGGTTACAGGCAGGGCGGAGGAGGTGATGGAGGCCTCTGCTTCCTCCAGGTGTCCTTTACGCGGACTTTCCAGTCAGGCTCTTGGCTGCAGGCGGTCATCCTTTTTCCTGTGGCTCGGGCATCTGCTTTCCAGCTCTCTCTGGAAAGCCTGCGTAAGGGCCGCCTGCCTGCATGGGCTGTCTCGCGCACAGCTCTACCAGTTGCATAGCCCTGCTCGCAACTGGGGAGCATGACCACATTTCAGATGCATTTCCTCCTAGGAGCTCATAAAGAAGCATGCTAAGTTGGCCCTGGCACAGCAAACACCTGTGTTCCTAAATCATGGAAGGCTCCGTCTCCCTCTAGAAGAACCCCACTTTCCTGTATTTGTTGGGAAAACAGAATATACAGAATCGAGGAGGAGGGAGAGAGGCAAGCGGTGGCCCAACTCCTCCCACATCTCCCGGAGCACAGGAGACACGCAGTTTCCTTGAGCTTGAGGAACTCAGAATTCCTCCATCGCTGGTGTGCCGCAAACACTCAGTAAGTCTTGTGGGATGAATACACTGAGCACTGTTGTAGGTGCTGGGCTGTGACAGAGGCCAAAGAGAGTCAGAAATCCCTGCCCGCGTGAAGCTGGCTTTCCCATGGGTGAGGCAGATAAGGAATGAGACAAGTAGTGGGTGCTGCTTGAGATGGAGACACAAGCTTGCGAGAAATTATGGGGGAAAGGGACCTCTGAAGACAGTGGTTGGGAAGATCTCACTGCTGAGTGGGTGTGTGGGTGAAGACCCCAAGGAAGGGAGTGAGGGATGACACAGAAAGAGGGCTCCTGGTAGAGAGAGCAGCATGTGCCAAGGCCCTGAGGTAGATATGTGCCTGGTGCATTTAGCCAGGGTGGCTGCAGCCGGGTATGTAGACTGCATAGACAATGAGCCAGAGAGAGGGATCCCTGGGTGGCGCAGCAGTTTGGCGCCTGCCTTTGGCCCAGGGCGCGATCCTGGAGACTCGGGATCGAGTCCCACGTTGGGCTCCTGGTGCATGGAGCCTGTTTTTCCCTCTGCCTATGTCTCTGCCTCTCTCTCTCTCTGTGTGACTATCATAAAGAAAAAAAAAAAAAGCCAGAGAGAGTGAAGGAGTGGACTTTGTTTAGGGTCCCATCTTCAAAATCTGCTAGAAGCATGTTCAAGGGACAAGTCATTCAGATGATAAGGTGGCAACCGTGACACTGACGGATAAGACAGGCTACAGAGTTGATGGCAAGGACGGGGTGTTTGGGTATGTAATGGGAGCATCCTGGGTCTGAGACAGGTTGTGCTCTGGAGGAAAGCATGGAAAGGGAGTGGCCTAACTTGCCCTAGAGCAGGAGCTTCGAGCCCTACTGAGAGAGATGTTTTGACATTTCCTGTGACAGCTGGACTATTTTTATTTTTAAATATTTTATTTATTTATTCATGAGAGACACAGAGAGAGAGGCAGAGACACAGGCAAAGGGAGAAGCAGGCTCCCTGTGGGGAGCCTGATGTGGGACTCGATCCCAGGACTCCAGGATCACCACCTAAGCTGAAGGCAGACGCTCAACCACTGAGCCACCTAGGCGTCCCTGGACTGATCCTTTAAATAAAAGAGCATTAAGTCTTCATCCTAAAACGACCTCTCCTGAGGTCAGCTCACCCCTTTCCATCTGGGACAGCACCTCCTCCGTGTTGTCCTCCCGTCTACATCAGCAGTTATTGGCCTGTTGGGAGGTAAGAATGTGTGGCGTGGCACATCCTCTGCTCTGTCAACATGGAGAAAGGAAGCCGCTTTATCGAGTCTGCCCTTGTATCCAGTTCCTAAACCATCTGTTGCTCCAGCCTCCCCGTGACCCCCCATTTTGTTAGGCAAAAGTGTTCCAGCATGTCGTGCCCACAGTTATTTTGGGATCCAAACCAAATTACTATCTCTAAGCTTCCTAGGACCTCATCCTCTGCGATAGAGAAATTGTTGCCAGGCTGGGAAAGAGCCGCTTTAGACTCTGACCACACGCACCATCGTTGCCCCATGTGACAGCGCAGGACTTGTGCCACCAGGCCAGCAGCATTTGAGCCCTGGCTGCTTCCAAAGACCTTTGGAGCCGAGCCCTGTCACTGCTGTGGAGCGTCACCTTTCCTTTCTGCCCTCAGCAGTGTTCCCAGTAACTTCTGTGAATGTAGAGAACACTACTCCATAAACGTGTGTTCTTAAAATGAGGGTTTTGAGCCCATGTGAGCCTTTTTTTGTTTTGTTTTTACCAGTGTGGGGAGTTGGCTCAGGGGCCATGCAGGCCTGTGGGACATAGTTACCTTTGGAGGTGGCTTGCAAGGCACTCTGAGTCACTCTCACACCCCACAAATGCAGCCCTCCTGGAATAAATACTTGAAAAAAAAAACCCAAAACCCCAAACCTTACCCTGTTTCCTGGCAGTTCTGAAACTCCTAAGGGGTGAGATGTTGCAATACCAAGGGGGCAGGTTAGAGCGAGGTGCCGGGCTGTGGGAAACCTGGCGTGATCATGCCCGGGCCGTACGTGGGGCTCTGGTTACTGCCCCGGGAAGTGTCAGCAAAGCAGGGAGAAGAGCCAGGCCCCAGAAATGCCAGAGAGAGTGGCTAACCTGGGTGAGCCGTGAGGTTGCTCTGGAAGCCCTGACAACCATGGTCAGATCCTAGTGGGAACGCTGTCTGCTGACCAGCAGCTCTGATTCCTTTGCTCAAACCCCAGCTGTGCTGGGGACTGACCTCATTCATGAAGTAAACATTGAATCAGATACCAGCAGGCCTAACCCTGGTTGAGTGGAAATAACATGGATGTTTCCATAATTATGAAGCTGCCAATTGGATTTGGCAAGAGGATCTCAAAATATGTCAATCGGAATGAGTTCATTACCTTTTCTTGCCAATTCAATCAGGGGCCAATTGCCTTGTTGCGGTTGAAATTATTTGTATTAAAATGCTTTACTTACATTTGAGTTTTTATATTCCAAATAATGTACTGGAAAGCAGCGTAGTCTAGCAACTGGAAGACAATCCTGGGAGCTGGTCGACTGGCCTAGCCTTGGGGGATGGTGGGTGTGCCAGCGGTTACCACGACGGGTCTCCTGATCCTGATCCTGGAGGAGTAGCAGGGGCTGCAGAGCAAGGTCCTGAAATGGGTATGGTCACAGTCTTGGTTCTGGGGTCCCAGCACGCTAGGTCGGGGGCTGCACCATGCACTGACAGCTCATGCATGGGGCATCCCTCAGGTTGATGCTCCCAGGCTACCTGTTGTTCGTGCCCTTGACTTCCCTTCTACCCTGCTCCTCCCTTTCCACGCAGACATTGAGGGGATGAAAGCCTTGGTTTGTGACCCTGTTGTAGTGGGCACCACCGTTCATAAAGCAGTTTCATAATCTGAGGGAGAAATGATACTCAACGGCTGTTCCTTTCTTTTCCTCATATATGTGTAGAGGCATCTAGAGCCTGGCATGTGGAGCCCAGTGGCCTGACCCAGCCCCAGCTCTGCCCCCACACAAGACCTTAGGCAGGTCACCTCTGCTCTCTTCAGTGCCTCCATCTCACCGTCTATGAAGACATCACCTTCCCTCCGGGGGTGCTGTGAGGATACAAGGGTTAGTTCATGCACAGTGCTCAGAACAGCGCCTGGCTCCTAGAAGAGGGTCGGTATCTTCATCATTATTATCACTAGTCTGAATGAGTGCACACACACACAATCCACAACTGCTGGAGTTGTGCATAATGTAGTGATAAATTTACAAGGTGTTCTAGGCCTGGCAGTAAAGAAGCAGGCAGCCAGAGTTCTGACTGGTTCACTTTGTCACTTAAATTGGTTGTGCCGGGTTCATGTTTAGTATTTCTTCCTTAGAATAGTCATCTAATTTTTAAAAAAGGTTTTATTCATTTATTCATGAGAGACACGTAGACAGAGGTAGAGACATAGGCAGAGGGACCCTAGGATCACGACCTGAGCCAAAGGCAGATGCTCAACCACTGAGCCACCAGGTGCCCCTGATTTTTGATATTGAAGTAACCCAAAGAAAGGTGATTCTTGAAGGTGATTCTGCTGATGCTCAATTTCTGCATGAAGTCGCAGGCTGAATAACCAGAGGGCCCTGTCCCTGGCCCACGGAGCTTTCTTCACTGAGTGGTGAGAGCAGTTGGTATTTTTCAGCCTCACAAAGACCCCGCTGTCCCCTCAAACTAAGCCATTCAAACTGTTTCCTTGTAATGCTGTGCCTGCTTTGGCTAAGCCTCCTCCCAATACCCTAGGCCCTCTGTCCATGCCAGGAGGGGAGGAGGCGATCCCAGGGACTTGCTCCTTCTCTGTATGCAGGACAACTGGGCCAGGGTGGCAGATCTAACAAGGCCTGGCAGGGGGCTTCAAGCATTTCTGATGTCTCAGGGTACTCTGAGGAATCATGGAGAATTGATGCAGAGATCCTAAATGTAAATACACACACATATATTAATTGGATAAACTGAAGGCCAATGAACTTTGTTTTGATCATGGGCAAAATTCTGGAGCAGAGAATCAAATGAATGGTTGCCTCGCATTTAGGAAGGGTGATGATAAGGGTCAACATGGAGTATAAAGAATGTCTCTCACTAGATTAGTGAATGCGGGAGCACTCTGCCATAGCGCAATGACTTTTGACAATAGTCTGTCAGTTTCTCAAGAAATTCTTATGGACAAAATAGTGATGAAAAGCTGCTAGAGCTTGAAGGGCCATTAGCTAATCATGTGGCACATCTCCATTTAAGGTGACACCACTTGCTTAAGACCACCCAGCTAATTACTGTCAAGACTGGAATCTGTGCCTGGCCTTGTTTTCCAGGTGAAGGCCCCATCCAGCGCCTGTGGCTGCTGGGCACTGTGAGGTGGAATCCTAACAGCAGATGGGATGGTGTCCTCCTAGGGGTTTCTCTAGGGGCTTGCCAAACAGGTCTGTCCTTGGCTCTAAACTCTTCAACATTCTATCAACAACTTGGATAAAGCCAAAGATAACTGCTTATCAACTGTGCAAATAACACAAGACTGGGAGAGAAGGCCAACATGTTGGAATTATAGAATCAGGATCCAAATTATCTCAACAGGAAAGAATGATTGGTGGAATCCAACAAGATAAAATGTAACTGGAATACATGTAAGGTCCTGCATTTAGCTCCAAAAGGCGATTGCAAAAGTATAGGATGTGGTTGAAAAACATGTCCGACCTCACCCATAATCAAAGAAATGCAAATTGAAGCAACCATGAGATAATCATTTTCCTTTATCAGATTGGCAGTGATTAAAAGAATGAAAATTCCCCACATTTGGTGGCTAGGGTGTGGGGAAATAGGCTCTCTTGTAAACCACTTGTGGGCGGATAGACAAAAGCACCCTTGCTGGAAGGCAATCTGGAAATATACAGCAAAAGCTATAGAATGTACCATTTGTCCCAACAGCTTCATTTATAGAAATGTATCCGAAGACAGGTATACAAAGATTTATGTACAAGAATAATCATAAAAACACTGTTGAGCAAAGAATACTTTTGGAGGGATGTGTTCCATTTGGGAACAGAAGTCTTGAAGCCTCAGAAGGGTACCTCACAGGTTTTGCCAAATCCTTGATGCTATAAAGAGGAAGGATCAGGGTCTGCATAGCTCCTGAAAGCCAGACCAGGACTTACAAGAGATAGTACCCGTTAATTCTGTTCAAAATTAGGATGGGTTGGTTGCCTTGTACATTCCCCATCACCAGCACATTATTGCCCTCAGATTATGACACTTTGTCCATGGCGTCAAAGAGGACAGTCATTGTTCCTTAGCTATTGGGATGAAATGCTCGTCTTGATTACTTCCAATGTGAAGAGGCAATGAGTCTTTGCTGCATTAAATCATCAAAGGGTGGGGTCACCACTCAAGTTTAAGGTGGCTGGGAGGTCACACCAGGTTCCACTTCTGGACACTGAATTCTAGGAACAAAGTGAGAAACCCTCTTGCCATCCAACGCCACTCTTACTGAGGGCCTGATCACCCCCCTTCACCCCAAATCTTTTAGGAGTGCCTGCTATGGGTTGGTCCCTCAAAGGTATACCTAAGGGAAGTTTTTGGCTGAACCTGAAGAAAAGACATAGAAAGATGTATGCTTCTCCTTCTCACTAAATCATTTCCACCGTATTTTGGCTTCCCGTACACAGATGTATGGGGTAAGCATTCAACTGCTCTATCTACACTTTTGCTCCTTTGCATTAATTTCATCGAAAACTTTCAATTTTGGGCAGCCCTGGGGGCTCAGTGGTTTAGTGCCGCCTTCAGCCCAGGGCCTGATCCTGGAGACCTGGGATTGAGTCCCATGTCAGGCTCCCTGCATGGGGCCTGCTTCTCCCTCTGCCTGTGTCTCTGCCTCTCTTTCTTTCTCTCTCTGTGTGTCTCTCATGAATAAATAAATAAAATCTTAAAAAAAATAAAACTTTCAATTTTAGGGGCCCCTGGATGGCTCAGTTGGTAGAGCATGTGACTCTTGATGTCAGGGTCGTGAGTTCAAGCCCCATGTTGGGTGTAGAGATTACTTCAAAATAAATAAACTTAAAAAAATAAAACTTTCAATAATAGTCATAAACCACATCTGCCCAAACTATATTAACTAAATTATATGCAGTACCCCCAAATATGGAGATACACTACTTTTGGATGCTTACCTTTCAGTTTATGAAGTCCCTTTCTGGGATGTCTTTCATCTAATCTTTCCATCAACTGTATCAGGTGGGCATTACTAAAAACACCATCATTAACTCTTGTTAATTCTTTACTGAGCTCTAACTTCGAGCCACTCTGTAGGCACTCCATCAGGTAGTCACACAACTCTGGAGCTGGGAGTAGCCCTCCCCAAACCATTCGGTGTCAGAGTAATCCATCCATAGGACAACTCATCACATCACCAGCAACAGACATAGGTGGTCTCCGAGGTCCCGTACATTCTGCTCCCTCAAACCCCCATCTGTCTCCTACCCAGTCCCCTCACTCTGAGCTCAAGTCACATGGGCCTGTCATGTCTTCCAACTTGGCACCCTCCTTCCAGCCACAGAATTTCTACACATACTTTTCCCTCTGCTAGAAGTCCTGGCTTTCCTTCCTGTGTATCCTTTGGGTCTTGATAATGCTATGAGATGGATCATGCTTCCCCAGCCCTCAATTCATGTGCCGAAGCCCTCACCCCCAGCACCTCAGAATAGGACTATATTTGGAGACAGGGCCTTTCATGAGGTAATTGCGTTTAATGAGGCCTTTGGGATGGACCCTAATCCGATCTGACTGGTGTCCTTATAAGAAGAGATAAGGATATCTAGAGGGACAGCAGGGGAACAGGTGCGCTGAGAAAAGGCCATGGGAGGACCCCTCGAGAAGGCAGCCATCTGCAAGCCAAGGAGAGAGGCCCCAGAAGAAACCAAGCTTGTGACACCTTGATCCTGGATTTCTACCTTCCAGGACTGTGAGAAAATAAATTTCTGTTGTTTAAGCCCGCTAAGCCACAGTATTTTACCATGGCAGCCTGAGCCGACTGATACAATTGAGAAGTCCTTCCGTCGGGGATGTTTTCCCCACCTCCCCCCACCCCCCCATCCTCGCCTTTGGCACTATCTGGCTTTTACTCTGTCACACTTGTCACAGTTTGTGAATAATCACACATTTGGATGACTCTATGGCTATTGTCTGCATCCCTTCCTCAGGATGTAGACTCCAGAAGAGTGAAGAAACATGTGCATTCAGGTTCTCCAGTGTGTCTTCAGCAGCTAGCACAACACTTGCTGCTCCTATAGGGGCCTTTCTATATCATTGGGTGAAAGGCTGACATACTGTTTTAATGGCACTGCAAATGAGGAACTTGAGGCTCAGGAAGGTTAAATTTCCCAAAGTCACCAAGCAGATAAGTAGCAGAGCAGGACTGGAATCCAAGCCCCTGCAGCTCTGGCTCTTAACCACTACAGGACACTCCAAGTTTTTGTTTTGTTTTGTTTTGTTTGTTTGTTTGTTTGTTTTGTTGTTGTTGCTGTTTGAATCTTAATCACCTGGCTGAGGTAGGGTTTGTAGTTTCCTCCACTGTCCTCTTTTCCCCAGCCTCTGTCTGGTTTTGAAATGCATCTATTCATCCAACAGATACTTCCTAAGTGCCTGTCACATGCTGGCTTCTGTCTACAACAAGGAAAAAGAGACAAAATAAATAAAATGGAGCCCAAGGGGAATGAAGGATGGGGGAGTCAGGCTAGTGTTTAAAGTCAGGAGGTTAGGGATGCCTGGGTGGCTCAGTGGTTGAGCATCTGCCTTTGTCTGCCTTTGTCTCATCCTGTGGCCATCCTGACACCCTGACTCAGGGTCCTGGGGCTGAGTCCTGCATCAGGCTCCCTGCAGGGAGCCTGCTTCTCCCTCTGCCTATGTCTCTGCCTCTCTCTCTGTCTCTCATGAATAAATAAAATCTTAAAAATAATAAATCAGATTAGAAGGGCACCTGGGTGGGTCAGTCAGTTAAGTGTCTGACTCTTGGTCTCAGCTCCTGAGATAGAGCCCCACATTGGGCTCTATACCCAGCATGGAGCCCACTTAAGATTCTCTTTCTCCCCCACCCTCAGCGCCCTCCTTCCCCCCAAATCTGGAAGTTAGAGTAGGCTTTTTTTCAGTAAGGAATGTGGGAGCCGAGACTTGAGGAGGTGAGGGAGGGAGTCCTGGGAATATTTGAGGACAAGTTCCTTGCAGAGGTAAAAGCAAGTTCAGTGTCCCAGAAACAGAAAAAAACCTGGAAAATGACCCATGTGGCTGGAATAAAGTGAGTAAGGGAGTCACAATGAGGAAAGGGGCTCAGCCAGAATCTAGGAGTCTGGTGGTGCAGGACATTTCTGGCCATAGTAAAACTTTGCCTTTCACTCAGTGAGAAAGGGTCTTTGGAAGGCTTTCACAGAGGAGCCACATGATATGACCTTTAACAGAATTTACACAGGCTGTCATGTGAACATGGACTAGGGAGGAGAAGGCTGAAGGTAGAATCTGGGGGACCAGTGAGGAGGCCATTACAATAACCCATGTGAGACAGGATGGGGACTTGGTCCAGGATGGTGTCAGTGAGGGTAGGATTCTGAATATGTTTTGAAGAAATAGCCAATAGGATTTACCAACAGGACAGACCAAATGTCGAGTGAAGGAGAACTCAAGGTTTAGAGACTGAGAAGCTGGAAGGATGGAGATGTCATTACAAAGAACACAGGTAGAGCACCTTTTGGTGGGGGGAAGCTCGTGAATTTTGTTCTGAACATGATGAGTTTGAGCTTGCCTACGAGGCATTCAAGTTTTGATGCCAGATAGGCAGTTGTACCTTCAAGTATAGAGGGTCAAGGGAGAGGTCCAAACCCTCATCAACAAAAACAGATGGTGGTTAAAGTCATGAAACTAAATGAGATCACTTAAGATATTTTTTTAATAATTTTTAAAAAATTTTTATTTATTTATTTATTTATGATAGTCACACACAGAGAGAGAGAGAGAGGCAGAGACACAGGCAGAGGGAGAAGCAGGTTCCATGCACTGGGAGCCTGACGTGGGATTCGATCCCGGGTCTCCAGGATCGCGCCCTGGGCCAAAGGCAGGCGCCAAACCGCTGCGCCACCCAGGGATCCCCACTTAAGATATATATATATATATATATTTTTTTTTTAGAATAGAAAATAAGAACACTATTGAGTTTGACAAATTTATTGGTATTTTAGTAAAGACATTCATCTCAGTCGTTTCTCTCCCATCTTGACCTTAGGTTAATATTTCATTTGAGTCAAGAAAAGATTATGTAGGAAAGGGATGTTATTTTAACATAAACAGTAAAATGGACAAAGTGAAAAGTTTGCCTACATTAAAGCAAGTTAAATTCATGTATCTTGATATAATTAAATCATGTAAGAACTAACAGTTCTATATACATTTCCATTGCTTTACTTGGGGCTTACTATAAACTTAAATGCAAATGAACAAAGTGTTAGGAGTATATACAGGCTCCCACTTAAGATATTAAATGAAAAGAGAGAGAAGTCCAAGGAGCCAGTCCTAGGGGCACTGCTACATTTAGAGGTCAGGGGAATGAGGAGGAACCAGCAAACGAGATGGAGAAATAGAAGCCAGGGATGCAGCAAGAAAACCAAGAGTGGGGACTCCTGGGTGGCTCAGTGGTTGAGCATCTGCCTTTGGTTATGATCCCCAGGTCCTGGGATCGGTCAGCATCGGGCTCCCTGCATGGAGCCTGCTTCTCCCTCTGCCTGTGTCTTTGCCTCTCTCTCTCTCTCTCTCTGTCTCTGTGTCTTTCATGAATAAATAAATGAATAAAATCTTAAAAAGAAAGAAAACCAAGAGTGTGTGGCACCTGAGTGGCTCAGTCGATTGAGCATCCGACTCTTGATTTTGGCTCGGGTCACAATCTCAGGGTCCTGGGATGGAGCGCCCCGGAGGGGCTCCCCTCTCCTCGAGGAGTCAGCTTGAGATTCCCTCTCCCCCTCTGCCCCTCTTCCTGCTTGCTCTCTCGCGCAGTCTGAAAAGAAAACCAAGAGTGCTTGCAGGTCCTACGAGCTAAGTGATGCGAGCGTTTGGTGGAGGAGATAACTGTCTCAGATGCTGATGATAGAGCAGGTAAGGCGGCCGCGGGGAAGAGACCGAGTGTGCCGGGAGAGCGCACAGAGGGAAGCGAGCCAGGGACCGCGAATACAGACATTCTTTCAAGGAAGCTGGGATGTTTAGATAAAGGGAGAGAGAGATGAGCTGGGAGCTCAGGGAAAAGCAGAGTCACGAAAAGACTCTCTTAGGAAGAAATAGTGATATGCTTTTGGGAAAGACTCCGTGAAGAAGACACCGAGACCCAAAGGCGTTAGGTCACTCCTGGCACTAAATTTCCCGGGCCAGTCTCTTCCCACCGGACCCTGCTGGAGGAATAAACTTTAGCTTCACTGGGGCCTCCAGCCTCACACTGAATCCAGTCTAGGGCGGTGGGAATTTCTACTTTCCTCGGGCCGAAGCACTTCCGATATTTACTACCTCAGGTGAAAAAGCCCCTCAAGTCGCACTGTGGGCTCGGACTCTATAGCTTTGAGGGTTCCCGGGAATCGCGCTTCCGCAAGGCGCGAGGGCGTCCGCGTTGCCGGGCGACCGCGGGGGCTCCGCGCGCTTCCGGAAATCCCCCGGGTCAGCTGACCGGCTCTCCTCCAATCCCGTCTCGGAGGCGGGGCCCGACGCACCGTCTCCATAGCAACGCCGTTGCCAGTCCCCGCTCCAGGCTTCTGCACCGCGGGAGGCGCGCTCCGATGACACCACCCACCCCGCGGCGCCTGCATGACGTCACCCGGGCTCTGCAGAGGGCCCCCGCAGACGCGCAGGTGTGGAAGCGAGCAGGGCGTCGGACGCGGCGTCCGTGTGATGTCAGGTTGTGTCAAACACCACGTTGTGAGCGAACCCGACGGAGGTCGGCTTGCAGCCGCGCCTTTCGCCTTCCCGGGAACCGGCGGAGGTGCTGCGGTTCCATCTGGCTGTCTCGGAGCTGTCTTGAGTCAGGCAGTCCTCACCTCCCGGTGCCTCCCTCCTTGCATCCTAATGCCCCCTACGAGGCCGAAGGTGCTAGTTGAATGCCCACACTGCCCATTCCAGCAAGCGTCCTCAGCAGGCCCTCTTTCTAAACCGGCGCCTGTGAGATCAGCAAGCAAAGTTTGTGGCTCTGGGTGTAACCAGAGTCCTACCGAGGGCCTCACAAATTCCCAGACTCGGGACTTGTAGTTTGAAGGACTTGCAAGGACTTCTCTTGACTGCTTGTGCTTCTCTCACATTTTTTAGCCAGGATCGAAACAGTCGACGTGGCTAAGTAAATGCCCTCCAGGTAAATGAAGTGCCAGTGTTTCCAGACTCCTGGGCGGCACTGTGCTGACGCTGGGGATCCAGTGATGATGACATCTCTGCCATCCGTGAGAAGTCACTTCGTGGATGAATTCAAGAGACGTTTGTGACCTCAGCTGTGTGCTGGGCACAGTTTGGATTATGACTGTTCATTGAGAATGCAGGGCGATTTAGGATCTAGCGCGTGGCTAGATCAGGAGTCAGGTTTGATTTTGAACACAGGATCTGCTCAGTGATCTTGGGTGAGTTACAGATTCCCCTCTGCACCTTGATGTCATGATTTCTAAAAATGGGCATAATAATGCCTACCTTCTATACAGGTGGATAAGAGCTAAACCTCATGCTACCATTTGGGAGACCCTTTCTTTCTACTTTCTTGTGTTTCTTCTCAGAACGTACCAGGAGGACACCACCACCCATAGAAGACAGCTTCCTGACCAGCACCCCGTGTCAGAGGTCATCCACAGATTCTCCTCAAATTGTTTTAAAAACAGCTTTCACCCAGACACTGCTTTCTGTGGGTCTGTACGCTGAGGCCAAGTTATATTTAAGCAGAGCCCTCCTACCTCATCCCCAAGAAAGCTCCTCTAAAACCACCTACATCCAAAGGAAAAAAAAATCCCTTTCTTCAAGAGCATGGTGACTTGAAGCATAACATGTGCAGTGTGTTAGAGGGTGGCCTGGGAGAATGGGTCGGCTCCTGGGTCTCTGTCTGGGGAGGAACAAGGCACCATAAGGGCTGGGGAGTGAGTGTCTGGCTCCCTTGTCACCACAAGGCCTGTGGTTTCCAACCCTGTCTGCATCCACGTCCCACTAAACAACAGTGGGAAAGAGAACAGACTTGCACACAAGCGGACACACACACACACCCAGACTTGCACAGCCTTCAGAGGAAGTGGAGCACCAGATGTTCTGGGTTTCCTGTTCGATGCTTCCACAGCTGGTCGAGTCTGTGGTTGTGGTTTGTCTGTCTCGGGCTCATGTGAGAGACAAAAGCTGGGCTGACGGGAAACCTCCCCTCCCGGCCCCCCTTCCTCAGCTCTAACTGATCAGTCACACGGAAACCTGGCAGGTCAGACATTTCCTGAAACACCCAGAGCTTGGATTCTCCCAGGAGGAGGCTGACTCCCCCTCTACTTGAGAAGCAGCCCCTGGGCTGAGGGTCAGCCCTCAGAGAACCTGGGGATGACGGCAGCGTCTCCGAATTTACTATTCATGGAAAGCTGCATCCCTGCTGAGCAGAAGGAAGCTGAGGCTAGGTTGCTAGAGTCACTGATCTGGGGCCTGGCATAGAGCAGCCCCTCAAAACACTCAGCACGTGTAGGAATGATGAGGAACAGAGAACTTCATCTCTGGGGGTTGGATCTAAAAGCTCTTGCTGGCCATCACTTCTTGCAAGTGGCTTTGGATTCAAACAGGCAAGAGTCTGACACTTGATGGTACTCCTGGTTTGTTGCAAGTAATTCAAACCTCTCTGGGCCAGGTTTCCTCATCTGTAAAGCGGAGACAGTTCTATCTATTTCACAAAGTTGTGAGGCCCAATGAGGCATGTGGATTTGCTTGATAAGTAGTCTTGCCCATAGTCACTGCTCAATAGATTCTGGTTCCCTCTTCTCTTTGAAACACAGCCATTTATTTAAGGGTGCACCAAAAAAGCCAACCAAAGCATTGATCCCAGAACAACCGCCTGGTGGGGCAGTGGAGCAGGAGTGCCGGTACAGGTGTCAGCACCCATTGTAGGCAAAGGGGGCTGGGGCTATCCAGGGTGGGGCCTCTAGGCTCCAGGAGGGAACCAACAGAGCCTTCCTCTGGGCATGGAGGAGGGCTAGTCCCTGGGAGCTCAAGGGGAGAATAGATAGAGCTTTCCTTCACCCTTTAGCTCGGTGGTGATATTAATACTTACGGCTACTCTTCAGCCTGTTCTTGGACCTGGGCAGCCAGAACCCTGCCCTGAGCCCCAGCTTTTCAACAAGGCCCCTTGAGGCCCCCTGCAGCCACAGTCCTCCCTATGGGTCATTGCCTCTGAAGTCTGATGGACTAGGTTCAAATATTGGCTCTGACACTCATGAGCTAGCTCTGCAGCCTTAGCAAGTTACTTTACCTCTCCGTGCCTCTGTTTCCTCATTTATCAACCAGGTAAAATAATAACCACATCATCGGGTAGCTGTGCTGCTGAATGAGTGAATGTATGTAAGCACTCGGAAGAGCCGCTGGCACAGGGTGGGGGGCATCACTAAAGGTCAGCTGTCGTGTGCCCAAATGCATTTGATTTTTATAACAACTGGATGGCAGGTAGGTTCTGTACCTAGTTCCATTTCACAGATGAGAACACTGAGGCTCAGGGAAATGAAGTCAGTTTTGCAAGTTCACACAGGTAGTAAGTAGTAAGGCTAAGACTTCACTCTAGTTCTTTCTCTTGTGTGAGCTTTTAACCGCCTCCCCCAGCTGTACTTTTTTCTTTTCCTCGGAGCTCCCCAGCCACCCCCAGGATGCTCAGCCTCTTCCTGCCTCCAGGACCTCACCCCCTGCAGTCTCCAGCTGGATTTCAGCTCTCAGGGCAAGGTCTTGACTCTTGACTAATGTTTCTCTGCAGGAACTTATCTTGCAGAGTCACTTTTTACAAGCAGTTCCTAGCTGGACAATAAGTTAATTCTAGAAACAAGTGTTTCTAGGACAATTTGTATTTTAACCCAAAGAAATGGGAGGGCAGCCTGGGTGGCTCAGCGGTTTAGCGCCGCCTTCAGCCCAGAGCCTGATCCTGGAGACCCAGGATGGAGTCCCACATCAGGCTCCCTGCATGGGGCCTGCTTCTCCCTCTGCCTGTGTCTCTCATGAATAAATAAATAAGATCTTTAAAAAAAACCCCAAAGAAATGGCCCTTTGGGGAGGATTTCACAAAGAGCAGTCTGGTAGGAGAGATCTTTTGTTTTAGTTGGGGAGTGGGTCCTTTGCTAAACCCTCAAAACCAGCCACTCTGGTGCTGGCTTCATCTGATAGGAGCAGCAGCAATGGTGTGGTGCCAAGGTTCTCAAACTTGGCATAATTATGGTCTGAAGAGCTTTGAAAATGCAGGTTACCAGGGACCATCTCACAGTCCACGAGCTACATTTCGAGAAATACAGGCATCATGGCAAGAGACACAAGACCTAGGTTCAAGTTCTCTAATTTAGCTGTGCAACCTCAGACGGACATTAAATCCTTCGGAGCATCAGTGTCCTCATCCTTAAAATCAGAAATAAGCCTGTGTCACTCGCCTCATGGGGGATCACTGGTGAAGTACTTTGTGCTCTGTGTGCCTCAGGATGTGAGAGAGGTGTGTTTTTATGCAGTATTCAACCAAGGACTGCAGGGACCTTCAAAGGCAAGCACAGACGCCAGGCCCAAGTGCAAGGAAGCTCCCTAAATCTTTGGTGGGATAGGGGCCCCTCAATACACCCTCCTAAGCACTCCTTTGGGTGAAGGCTGAGGACCGGAGGAGGAGGAAGTGATGTCTTCCTTCCACCTCTTGGGTGCTGGTCTCTCCCAGCGAACAGCCTGGTAACATAAACCAGAGTGTGGTTGAGCACGAACCAGTCAGGGTGTGCTGGGTAATGGTGCAGAAACAATCTACCCTGGGTCTCAGCACTCGAACACAATACAAGTTTATTTCTCCCTCAACACCTATACATCCCAGCAGGCCAGCAGTCAGGTCTGCTGCAAAGACTCGCTCAGGGCCCCAGGCAGACGGAAGGTCCATCTTGTGGCCACACCATCTGGAACACCCTGCTTCCAGAGTCAGCGGCTGGGGAAGGGAGCCTGCAGGATGGGGCATGGGCTTTTTACTGCCGTTGCTCAGTTTCATAGCCTCAGCTAGTCACCTGGCACAGCTGGGCCATGCAGGGGAGCACATGGCATATTTGGTGAGCATTCTTGCTTCTGCCACAGGAGATCGGAAGAATAGGAGATCGGAAAACCCTTGGCCCAGATTTTCAGCTTCCGTACAAAGACCCATGTCCCTTGAGAGAAAAAGCAGGAAGACTTCATTGAGTTGCTCTTGTACCTACATACTGAGAGATTCAGCTTTCCTGTCTGGTGGAGTGCCACTTTATTTGTTTGAGAAGGTGTTTTTTTTTTTTCTTTCTTTCCCTTTTGCTCATTCTTGTCTACCCTCAAAACGTGGGGGAGAGAAACCATCTGCCTCAGCCAGCCAGCAGTCTGGCCCAGGCCCCCTAGGATGAAGAGAAGCTGTTCCCTACCAGGCCAAGAAATATCCCACGTGCTCTCAGGGTCCTTTGGGTGCTGGGTAGGAGGCTGCCATGGCCAAGGGGCCTCGTGCCCAGCTGCCAACTCCAGGGTCAGTCCTAGCACTCTGTGCAGAGCGTAGCTGAATGCAATGCAAACATCTCTGAAAATGGAGAACACTGGACTGGAACCCAGCAATTTGGGGCAGCAGTTTTCTGGAGCACATAGCTTGGGAATTTGCCTTAAGAAAATTTTCATTCCTAGAGTGTTGGTGGATAAATGGCACTTATTTGTTTAACCTCAAATCAAGCCACAGCCCCCATTTCTGGGCTGATTTGAAAGAGTTGTTTTAAAATAGCTGAACAAGCTGAAAAGCATGGGTCTACATTGCTGGAATGGCTTTGCAGAACGTGGCGGGCTCAGGAAGTTCCTGAATTTTCCATAGAATGTGACCAAGAGGCATGGGGAGGAGGGGAGATGAGCAGAGCCCGGGGCCCCTCTCCTGGAAGACTGCACATTGGCTGGACTGTCTCTGTGGTGGGTCCAACCTGGTCCTGGTCAGTGTCTCCTTGGAAGTTTTGGGGTGGGAGGAAATCTGGAAGATTCATTGCTGAGATCTCTGTTATTTGTCTGACCAGCCTCCGCTTCTGCTCTTTTGGTACTAGAATACCTCTGTCCTTAGGAGAATCTGTTTCATTGGTTTAGACAGGGCTGACTCAGTGGTGTGTTTAACAGATGGCTCTGGAGGGTGGACTGAAAAGCCCTGGTCTGTAGCATCTGCCAATTTCCATGGTGTAAATACTCTCATCATAGCCAATTTGAAGCTACAAACTTCACTTCACTGAACAACCAGCCCTCACAAGTACATCACTGGTGCTGATTTTACCCCAGCCAGGTATGGACACATGACCATGAGGTGCCTTATCAGAGTTCTTTAGGGTTGTCAGAGGAGGTTGGTTCTTTCCCTTGGCATGGCTAAATAGAGAGGATGGTGGTCTGGGGCTGCCAGCAGCCATCTTACCACTTATAGGGAGAGAATTTGTTCGAGAGAGGGAAAAAGGACACTCCTGGTAGCCTTTGAACTCCTGAATCCAGCCATACCTGAAACTGGTGTATTCAGATATTCACATCAGTATTTCCCCTTCTTTGCCTAGGTACTGTGACTTGAGTTCCTGCCTATAAAAATGCCATGAATAACACAAATGGGCCACCCATAGGAAGCCAGTAAAATAGATTTGGTGTTTGTCTCTTGACTGTGGTGGTGATCTTACAGGTGTACACATCCATCAAGACTCAGTGAATTGTACACTCTAAGTGGGAGAAGCTTACTGTAAGTAAATGACAACCCAAGATGTTAAAAATATAGATTGGGGTATGTATAGGGGTGGGTGGGAGTGGCTTTTTCCATATTTTTTCTGCTAGGCAAAGGTTTGGGCAGGAAAGAAAGTGAAAGTAGAACCGTTCTACCATGTCATGTCAAGTGGTTCTTATTCTAACCTGTATCATGATTTGTACCCACCAGCCTGCTTACCAGCTGGGACTCCTTGGAGAAGAAAGAGAGGAAGGCAGGAGGGAAGGAGGGGAGGGAGGGGATGAGGAGAGGGAGGGAAGAAGGAAAGAAGGAAGGAAGGAAGGAAGGAAGGAAGGAAGGAAGGAAGGAAGGAAGGAAGGAAGTGCCTTTCTTGGAAGTGGGAGAAGCAGAGTTCTCCCAAGCCGAAGTTCAGTGTTCCCTTCTCTCGCAAGCCCTGGAAACCAGCCAGAGTTGCCATTATCCTTCCCAACCACTGAAAGTAGCCTTTAGAGCAACCACACAAAAGCAAATGGGGCCCAGCAGAGTTTTGCAAGGTGCTCCTTTGAGGAGGAGTTGAAACCAACCTGCTACAAACCCGGTTTTCCCTTTCTATCTCTGGGGTCTAGGAGAGGGTGGGCTCTGGACTACGAGGGAGGGGAGAGCCTACGTTCGGCCTAGGGCCCCGGTCCCAGCCTCCAGTCCTGGCTCAGGGCTCTGAGGCTTCTGGCTCACTCCCACCCCTCTTCCCGTTGCTTAGGGCACCTGGGCCAACATCTCATCTGTGACACCGGCAGCTTAGTCACGATGGAGTTGAGAAATAATATTGGTAACAGCAGCTACTGCTACTTCTATCAGACTATTTGGCTGCCCACCCCGTATCTGGCTCAGCAAGCACGAGCTGATTTAATTTTCACAATCCTAGAGTTAAATTCTCCAATAATTGCCATTATATAGATGAGAAAGCTGATGCTCAGAGAGGTTAAGTCATTTGCCTGGGGTCACACAGTGAAGAAGAGTCATTGCTAGGTCTCAACTCAGGTCTGTCTGGCCCAAAACCTAGCTTCCTGACCACAGAGGGCAAAGCACTGAATTCATAGTAATCAGCCCCAAGCCACGTGAGCCATCCTAGGCAAGGTGAATTCCAAATGCCTGCTGCCCGCCTGTGTGAGAGTGCTCTGAGCAACACAGCTAGGGTAGAGGTTTCCCAGGTTGTGCACTGATCCCCACCTGTACCCCCCCGCCAAGATCCTTGGGAGATTACTGGGGTGGGGGTAGAATGGGGCCACCTGGCTGCCATGGATCGGATCATCCCAGGACTGGCTCACGGCTCTGCCAGAGTGGCTGGGCACACTTGCCCTCCCTGGCATGGGTATTATTCCAAATGTGACATAAGTCCTATTCAGTCCAGCCTGCCCTACAGGCACCCCTCAGATGACTGCCTGGCCCCAGACAGAGGGAGTGCAGAGATCCACAGGCATTGATTGGCTTGCCTGTAGCATGAATGCAGGTGTGGCTCCTTGTCCCCGGTTCACTCTGGTCACGCCTGTTCTGGCCTCCTGAAGCTCCCCTTGGAGCCACCCCCTTTCCCACTAGCCCTTGTCTGCCGAGAGGCTGCTCCAAGGAAGAAACCCTTTTTGGCTGAAATTTTAGCTGAGTTCCAGGGATGCTGGCTTGGTCTGGTTGGGCGGTGTGGATAGATGGAATGGGGATGGGAGGACATGATGGCACGAATTGGGGAGGGGCCATAGGAAGAGGCTCAGGTGTGGATGGAGAAGAGGAGAGCGGAGAAGGAGGAGGGGATGGGCGTGAAGTGGCAGGGTGGTCCAGCGGATGGGATGTGGACCACTAGAGCAGGGAAGGTCTGTGAGCTTAGTGTGAAGGATGGAGGCTGAAAAGCAGGGAGGGGGAAGTGTGCCCCCCCCCGGGGGGGGTGCTGGAGAGAGGAAAAATACCAGAGCAATTAGAGCAAAGAGAGAGCAGAGTGGAGTTATAAAACAGTTGTAAAACATAGTTATAAAATGATTATAAAACGTGACTGACTGGTGCTGTGTGCTGGGAGGGCCCAGGGGTCCTGGGCTGGGGAGGGCTGGGGAGGGTGGAGTTGCCCCAGTTTGGGGATGAGTGTCTGCTCTGGGTGGCTGCATGCCACTGTCTGGGCGTGTCTGTGACCGGCAGGAAGCCAGGCAGGGGCACCACCCGCCAGGTTTGGGCCTCGCTGTCTGTGGGTGTGCAGGGGGCAGCTGAGGGCCGCTCCACCCCAGGGCCTCAGAAGCCAACCTGGCAGCTAGAGGTGGGAGGTGTGCTAAGCACCATGATCTTTTCGCTCTTCAATTTTCCAAGCATTTACAACCCGCGTGACCGGTGCTAGGTACACTCAGCTTTAGCATGCATTTATTTAATTTGCCCAGCCCTCCAGTGAAGGAGGCACTGTGCCCGTATCGTAGCTAGAGTCCAGTCTTCTGGGAGGTAACAAGCAATGGACCCGGGTCACTCCAGGAGCAGCTTGTCACTCTGTCTCCATGGAGAGGGGCAGGAGCCCAGCAGGGGCTGAGGCTGCTGGGGGCCCTCACATTTGACCCCGGGGTGGCGGCTACCCCCCCAGTGAGGGGAGTCGACCAGGAATGCCCCTGTGCATGTGCTAGTAGGGCAAGGCGACTCCAAGTGAGCGTGTGTGCTGTGTGTGCACGAGCACGTGCTGTGGGTGTGCATGAGCGCGAGTGGGGTGGGGATGTGTGCTGCATGTGCATGTGTGGGTGTGTGTGCACCGTGTGCACAAGTGTGTGCAGGGTGAGAATGTACGCTGCGTGTGCCTGAGGGCATGCGGGTGGGAGGGGGAGCCGGGGCAGTGGGCGTGCAGGGTGTGTAGCGGCTCTGGGAGGGGAGCCAGGGGAGCCCGGTAGTCTGGCTGCGGCAGGAAGTCGCTCGCCCTGCGTGTTCGGTGGCGTCGGAGGGCACCTGCGGAGCCTGGGCCGGGACAGGATGCTGTGGTCTCCACAGAAAAGCGGGAACCAGGGAGGGAGTGGAGGCCCGGGCAGGGTGGGCGTGGGGCAGGTGCCTTGGCCTGGAGGCTGGAGGGGGGCCTGGGGGCTGTGGGGGAGCCACCCTCAGACACGGAAGAGTAAGGGGCAGGGGCTTTGCCTCCTGTTCGGGGGACGCTTACCTGTCCGTGTGCCCGCTGCCCGCGTGGCATCTCATTGCCTTTCCACCTCCTGGCCCCTCTGCTGGTCCCTCCCCTCCAGTCCAGGGCCCCAGAGCTCCATCCCCGCCCCGGCACCCTGCCTTCTTGGGCTCTGTCGCATTTCCCACCCACGGAACAAGGGTTTCTCCTTCATGGGCCCAACTACCCGAACTAATCTTTCAATGCTCCCCACCCTCCCCAGCACCCTGACCGCCATACCCCAGGGCTGAGCTCACGGATCCCGTATAAAAACCTGGCAGGTGGGGAGAGGGTCCCCAGTGAGACCTCATTCCCATTTTTCTCCTAATACCATTTGTTGGGATTAAAGATGGGGGGGGCTTTGGCATGACACCCACGCGGGGCCTGGGTCACTATGTTGTTTTGCACGTCTCGACCTTTCATACTGTAATCCTGCATCTGGAAATTTAAGAATTTGACGCCATCTGGAAATTTAAGAATCTTAAAAACACAAAAGACTTTTCCATGTGAAGGTGTTCACAGTGGTGTTATTTGTAACAGTGAAGAATTGGAAACTCCCCGTATATGCTAAACATGGGAGAGCAGCCACAAGAATAATGTAGTCTATACACATAAATAACAGACAGACATTTTTAAAAGAGCATGATAACTTGGTGGTCACATAGAAAAGTTTTATAATAACATAAAATGATTGTAACTGTGTTGTGTGTTGTGTAACACACAACAATATCCCCACACCCAAAATGTTTGCATAGGAGGGACAGCACAATGTTAGAACTTTGGGTGATTTCTGATTTCTCCCTTTCACTTTCTGTAACAAGCATGAATACTGACACCAAGATTAATCATACCGTACGATCTGTTTCTTTTTTTAAAGATTTTTATTTGTTTATTTTATTTATTTTTTAGTTTTTAATAATTTTTTTAAATTTTTATTTATTTATGATAGTCACACAGAGAGAGAGAGAGAGAGGCAGAGACACAGGCAGAGGGAGAAGCAGGCTCCATGCACCGGGAGCCCCACGTGGGATTCGATCCCGGGTCTCCAGGATCGCGCCCTGGGCCAAAGGCAGGCGCCAAACCGCTGCGCCACCCAGGGATCCCTTATTTGTTTATTTTAGAGTGAGCATGAGCAGAGGGGTGGAGGGAGGTAGAATCTCAGTAAGGAGAATCTCCACACTGAGCGAGGAGCCCGACTCGGGGCTTGATCCCATGACTCCAAGATCATGACCTGAGCTGAAATCAAGGATTGGATGCTCAACCGACTGAGCTACCCAGGCGCCCCTTAATAATCTGTTTTCTTATCTTGAAAGTCGTATGTATTTTTGGCAAGACAGTCCAATAAGGAAAAGAAGAAAATAAACATGGTAATATTTCGTGTATTTCCTTCCAGTCCTTTCTCCGTGCATATTTCTACATCTATAAATAGATGCACTTGGTTGACTAGGGAAGAAAAATCCCAAGGAATTTTGGAGGCGTTCTCTCTGAGCTTGGAGGTCCCAGTTGCCTGGAAGTGTCCTATGGCTGTGGGAAGTTAGGCCACTGGCCCAGGCTCATGGGGTAGAGCTGCTCCTTGCTCAGAATCTCGGGCCAGGGGAGCCCGCCACTTTCATCCCTTGGGAACCAGCTCATTGACCCGCTGTGCCCAGGCCTGCTGTCCCCAGGCCCATTGTCTGCACCGCACCTTCCTGTCTCCTCTATTACCTTCTGAGGGACAGCAGAGCAATCAATCTGCTAATTAATCTTGACCTTTCCAAAGTCTGAAGTCTCCAACCAGTGGGAGACTTGCCATTTTCAAGTGGTTTGGGCAGCTGTTGGCCATGGGTGGGTGGGAGCGGTTTCTATCTCAGTTCCATGGGTTGGCCAATCAACAACAGATTTGGCCCTGGAGCTCTGGTGGGGTCAGAGTCCGCCTGGTCCTACCCTGACTCGCCCTGCTGAGATGGGAACACTTCTCCCAGGAGTCTGGCCAAAGCCTCCACCACCCTGGCCCCCTGGGAGTCTGCTTGCCGGATTCAGGTGGCCCTACAGGGCAGTGGACTCATTTACCCCCACAGGTTGGGGCCAGCCCAACTAGCACCCCCCCCCCCCAACTTCCCAGGACTAGGATTGTCTCCTGGGCCTTGATCTCAGGGAAAGCACTGCCTTTGCTCTTCCTAGGAAATGCCCTGCACCCTGGGGAGGGTGGGGGATAAAGGAGGTGAGGAAGAGTGTTCTCAGCGGAGGACCCCCTCCCCTTCCCATCTCCTCCCTCGCCCCACACCCCATCTTGTGGCCACATCTGCCCCTATGAATAAGATCCTGTGATTCAGAGCCTCTCATCCCCCTCCCGTGCCCCCCCCCCCCAACCACCCCAGCCTCTCAGCAGCTTTCTGATAACCACAGCTGTGTTTCTGTCTTGGTCAGAGGTGAACATGAATCAAGAGTCACTGGGTTCTGCCCTGAGCCGACTTTCCTTTGCAGCAGCCTGTTTCCACTTAGAAGGCAAAACAGGTCAAGCTGGCCAAGCCCTGCTTGCTGGGTCAGGGCGAGGACAGGGTGGGGAGGCTGGGCTCGGGACCAGGGCAGGAATGGGAGGGTGGGACAGAGGACCCCAGCGACTGCTGTCTGCACTGCCCTCCAGCGCCCAGGCTGGTACCAGGCACAGAGGAGGCACTTGGAGTATTTTTGCAGAATAGATGCTCCTCCCAAGCCCCAGGGGTACATGGCATGGGATGGTCAGATTTTATTTTTTAGTGCTGGGAACAAATTATTTGGGGTCATTCTCTAAAAGCTTAAACCTACACAAAGAGCATCTGCTAAGCACCCACTGGGTATGGAATCTGTGCTTTGTTTTCAAGGGAAATCTCTGTCCTCCTGTTGCTGACCCGCCACCAGGCCCAGACTTGGAGCATCGCTGTCCCCAAAGTCTGAAGCCTTCAGCCCCAAGGGGGAAGACAGTGAGGCTGTAAAGACATGGCCTTATGGCCAGGCCTGGTATGTTGGAATTCAGATGAACTTCTTGGCAGGCCTGAACCACCCTCTGTGCTGGGAATGGGCCCTTCCGATTTCAGGGACAGAAAGTCCACTCAAGCTTTCCTCAGAGACTGGGGGACTGCTAGAAGGGTAACTGTGGAGCTAGAGCTGGGAGGGGGCTCAACCAGGGCACCCCAACAGGGGGGCACTGCTGTTTCCACCCGCCCAGCAGCCCCTCTACCTGCTGATGAGAGCCTGGCTCCAGCCGGTGAGTCAATGTTCCCACCAATGCTGAGACCTCGCCCTCCTCACCCTGGGGGTGGGCCCAGGACGCAGAGCCTGCCAATCAGGGTACCCACTCACACCTCTGGCTGCCGCGATTGGTTTAGGAATACGCCCTTGACCCAGACTGGCCAATGAGAGCCCTTCCAGGCACTTTGCTGCTGGGCATGCTCTCTCTTTCCTGGGGGCTGCTGAGTCACAAGGATGGCAAACTCTGGGTGTTAGATGACCCTTGTGATGGGCTTCAAGAGAAATCTTAATCTTTGAGATATGGAGAAAGATGGAGACCTGGTGACATCATTTGAACTCCTAGATCTTGATGTATCTGAAGCTGGCCCCACTGTAAAGTTTTTAGATAAAACCTAATAGGTGGGATCCCTGGGTGGCGCAGCGGTTTAGCGCCTGCCTTTGGCCCAGGGCGCGATCTTGGAGACCTGGGATCGAATCCCACGTCGGGCTCTCGGTGCATGGAGCCTGCTTCTCCCTCTGCCTGTGTCTCTGCCTCTCTCTCTCTCTCTCTCTGTGACTATCATAAATAAATAAAAATTAAAAGAAAAAAAAAACCTAATAGGTGCTCCCCTCCCCCCAAGCCAGTATGAATTGTTTCTGGCACTATTCAGTAAGAGACAAGCCCACAGTTACTGCTGCCTCTCCTCTACCCTGTTGGATGTGGCTTGAGTGTCCTCAGGAGGAACCAGTTCAAGTTGATTTTTTTAAAACTAGCCCTGGAGGCACCTTGCTGGCTCCCTTGGTAGAGCATGCGACTCTTGATCTAGGGGGTTGTAAGTTTAAGTTACTCGTTGGGCATAGAGATTGCTTTAATATTTTTTAAAGATTTTATTTATTTATTTTATTTTATTTTTTAAAAGATTTATTTATTCATTCAGAGAGAGCGGAGAGAGAGGCAGAGACACAGTCAGAGGGAGAAGCAGGCCCCATGCAGGAACCCCCACCCGGGACTGGATCCCGGGTCTCCAGGATCACACCCCGGCCGTAGGCAGCACTAAACCACTGCACCACCACCAATCTCTGCCCTAGAGATTGCTTTAAAAAAAAGACAAAGCAGAAGTTGTAGCCTGGTGTACAGTCTTGATCCAGATTCTTTCTGCATCCTTGTGGCCCTCCACTCCTCCAATCCACTCACACACACAAGCTTCTCTTGGCTGACCTTAGCATGGTAGACAGGATTATGGCCCTCCAAAGATGTCCACGCCCCAGTCCCCAGAACCTGTGATTATATGATCTCATATGGCAAAGGGACTTTGCAGATGTGATTGGAGTTAAGAATCTTGAGATGGGGGAGACTGTTTTGGATTATCTTGGGCCCCACGTAATCTCAGGCATCCTTATCAAAGGGAAGCAGGAGAGTCAGAGTCAGAGAAGGAGATGTGACAACAGGAACAGAAGCTGGAGTGAACTGGGGAAGGGGCCAGAGCCGAGGAATGTGGGCGGGTGGCCTCCAGAAGCTAGAAAGGCAGGGCTACAGGCTCCCCACTCAGAGCCTCCGAAAGGAACACAATGCTCCCAAAACCCTGATTCTAGCCCAGTATGTTAGTCTACTTGGCCCGAGATAGCAAAATACCACAGTGTAGGTGGTTTAAACAATAGAAAATTATTTTCTTACAGTGCTGGAGGCTGTAAGTTTAAGATTAAGGGACCAGAAAACTTGGTTTGCAGTGAGGGCTCTCTTTTGGGCTGGTAGAGAGCTATCTCCTGGCTGTGACTTCACCTGATCTTTTCTTTGTGTCTCTCCCTCTTCTTATAAGGACCCTAGTCTTATCAGATGAAGGCCCCACCCTGATGACCTCATTCACATTAATTACCTTCCTAAAGGCCCTATCTCCAAAGGCAGTCACATAGGGGTTGGGGCTTCAACATGAGAATTTGGGAAGAGGGACACAAATCAGTCCATAACTCTTAGTGAGATTGATTCCAGACCTCTGACTTCTGGAACGATAAAAAATAAATCTATGTTGTTTTAAGCCATGAAATCTGTGTTAATTGGTTACAGCAGCCACAGGACACTTGTACATCTTGCCAGCAATGCTCTGTCTCACCTTCATAGCTTCCCACACGCTATACCTTCTGCCTGGCGCTCTTAGCTGGTTAGGTCCTGCCAGGCCCTAGAGATTCAGCTCAGGTGTCCATGAAGTTTTTCTTGGCTCCATAAAATCTCCCGTTTATACATCTGTCTCTCTCAACGATGGGTGTATATATAAACCCTTGCTGTTGACTCTGCAAAACCCAATGCTCTTGCCCTCTTGGAGATTTTGCTTCAATTAGGGAGCTGGACAGAGGGCAGGATCTCCACCTCTCTCACCTGCATGTCCCCAGCACCTGGCAGCATCAGGTACATGGTGGATCCCATAACTGTTAAACTGACGCCAGACCCAGTGCGTGGGAGAATGGGTACCAGTCTGAAAGAGGCCTGGGGTTCCAGGCCCTACCCTTGTACAAATCCCCAGGGCTGCCATTCTGGAGAAAGTCCAGATGTGGAGTCTCAAGGCTGGCTCATCAGGCAGGGTGTGCTTTGCTGGCTCTGAGTTCCCTGGGTCCTCTCACACTTGTCAGGATTTCTCATTGCTCAGCCAACATCCAAGGCCAGCTTTGGGGCTAAGGGCACATGTAGACCATTCATCAGTCTGTGGCCTCGATGTGTCCGCTCTGAGCTGGGCTTTTCCCTGGCCCGCCTTTCCCAAGCCCATTGGTTTTCAACATGAGAGAGTCCTCCCTCCCCCGTGCTCTAAGGACATTTGGAACTGTCAAGACATTTTTGGTTGTTGTCATAAGTCAGGCTAAGAGGGTGCTAATGGCATTTAGTGGGAAGAGGCCAAAGATGCTGCTGAACATTCCTTGATGCCCAGGACAGCTCTCTTCTGACACAAAGAAGTGTCCAGCCCCACATGTCAGTAGTCCTGAGGTTGGGAAACCCTGAGGCCTAATCCCACACTTTTGAATGATTTTTGGCTAGAGATTGTTACTGTTTGGGTTATGGAGAGTTGTCACCTCTTTTTAGGAAAAGATGGGCAAAGCTCTCTTGTATGGTGTCACAGTGGAGTCCTGGCCAGGGCTATCTGCCATCACATTATCTTCCTTTGAAGGCTTTCTGTTGAAACTTTGTTCTGGAGGATTCTACATGCTGGGGCTGTGATGTCTGGAGGCCACACTAGACTGAGAGTAATGTGTTCCCTGATTCACAACAAATCCCCAAGCACACCTGTGTTTCGGTCCCTGCTCATCTCAGCCCAGCTCAGGTGATTGGTGCCGGATTAAAGTCATCTTGGCCTTAAGATCCCCTGGGGTGCAAACCCTTGTCCTGAGCCTCGGAGCTTCCGCTTCCTGATTTGTGAAACCGAGACAGTTATACCCGTCATTTAGAGCTGCAGGGGAATGAGATGTGAGTTCACTGGAATGTTGGACCTGGCTTGTACTGGCTCATGAAAGGCAAATGTTCAATTTTCAGGAATTTCGTGAGCCAGTGGTTAAATATAGCTATCATTAATAATTCAGTTCTACAGACTTACAATTAAATGAATTATAAGAAAAACCAAGCTAATAGATACTCTTGAAATTCATCACTTCCTATTCGACTATGGTGTTTGCTCTTAAGGATATTTGTATCTACTGGAAATACTATGTAACAGTGGCTGCTCTGCTCCTCTCCTCTACTCCAGGTTCAGGGACCTCACATCGGCAGCTTGGAATCAGCCAGGGCGCAAGCATTAACGCCACGGAAATTGACCAGTGCTCATAGGACTTGCTTTGTTGTTTTGCTGATTTTCTAGATTTAAGACAGTGATGGAGAAAGGGTAAAGATGGAGATGAAACCTGAGAGAGAGTTGTGTCTCTGGTCATTCCATTGTGAGTAGCCCTCCAAAAAATTAAGGAAAACCTCTTCTAGTATTCAAACACTATTATCCAATTCAGCCAGCTAGGGAAGTCCCAATAAACATCTTCACCGTCTCACCTTCCCAGAGTCTTTCATTGCAATGGAAACACCGATTAAGCTTCATGTCAAAATCCCACCCATTCTTCAATCCATGAACTATTTCTTTCGCTGAGCTGGATGTAATAAAGCATTTATTTGCAGCAAAATTTATTTATTTACTTATCTATTTATTTAAATGTATTTTTAAAAAGATTTTATTTATTTATTTGACAGAGAAAGCATGAGGGAGCACAAGCAGGGGGAGCGAGAGAGGGAGAAGCAGACTCCCCACTGAACAGGGAGCCCAACATGGGGTTCAATCTCAGGACCCTGAGATCATAATCTGAGCCAAAGGCAGATGCTAAATTCATAGCCACCCAGGTACCTTTCTTTCCTTCTTTCTTTCTTTCTTAATTAATTAATTAATTAAAGTATGCTCTGTGCCCAGCATGGAGTCCAACGTGGGGCTTGAACTTGCAACCCTGAGATCAAGACCTGAGCTGAGACCAAGAGTTGCATGCTTAACTGACTGAGCTACCCACACGCCTCTGTGTGTAGTAAGATTTATAATGAACTTATGCATATATATTGATGGGATCATTGCCCCCCCCCCCACCAGAGAACTGTTTGTTATACATTTAGCAGCACAGCATGGAACGTGAGCCTAGATGTGGAAATTCTTCATGCAAGGAGAGGCTTCCACAGGGTCAGCACAGCCAACAGCCCTGCATCTGGAACTCTGTGTGTCTAAGCTGATATGGGGACTGGTTCTTGCAATCCTGGCCTAGAGGGTCCACTCTCTCTGCTCACCAAGACAACCTGAGTGGACATCCATGGGGCTACATGACACATGCAGAGGCTGTGTCCTGGGCACAGGTGAGCATCTGAGAACCCGAAGTGGGCACCTCCTGGTTTGGGCAGGTCCAGTGCCTACCCAGTTTGTGAGATGGCCCAGAAACCCCAGGGTCCACCTGGACTGAGCAGGTTGGAATGGGAAGGTGTGAGCATGGGTGGCCTCTTGGAGGTAGAGGCGGGGGTGGGGGAGGCCTTGAGGGGCACACTCAGAGTTAGTCCAGTCTAGCTGGCAAAATATTGGGCACCAGGTCATTTTCACTGAGTCACTCAGTCATTCAGACAGCATACTGGATACTGCCAGAAAGTATCCCATCTATGCTGGCACTGAACTGGGCGCAGTCATTCAGCTCATTCATCTTTCCTTCTCTTGGAGAGAAAGTGTTCTAAGAGAGAAAAACAGGCCCCAGTGGCTGGAGAGCATGGCTGGAATTGGGGGTGGGGTGGTGCCAGCATGGCTAGGTGGGAGGATGTGTTACAGTGACCACTGTAAACAGTAAACTCTAAGCCTGGCTCATGTGTTGCTCCTTTACTAGTAAAGCTCATAAGCAAATGTTGGTGGAGTGAAAACCATCAAGAGATGGAAAGCTCACTCCTGAGCTTCCAGGGGGAAGGAAGGAAAGGTTCTTGAATGTCTGAGAAGCTTCATGAGCGTCATTCTTGGAGGATAAGCCGTGTAGGAATCTCAAAGTCTGTAAAGACCCCCACCCACTGGGCAGAAGCCAAAAGGACACTATTCTCAGCAGGATGGAGCTGCCCAGGGAGATGGTTGGAGCCAGGGAGTCCTTTCCAAAGACCAGGTACCTCTTGCCTGGCAGGACAGGCATGTGAGGTCAGTAGGGCAGCCGAGTGAGCACTCAGGATTATGTAAAAGACCCAAAGATGAACCTTCCTGGGGCATTTCGTCCGAACCCCCTTCCCATGCCCCTTCCTGCTGGGAAGCCCCTCACTGTTTCACACATCCACCCCTAATGGAGCCAGATTTAGCAAGAAAAATAGGATGCCCAGTTACATTTCAATTTCAGATAAACAACAAATAACTATTTAATATAAGTCTGTCCCCTGCAACGTTTGGCAACTCCATACCTCCTGTGCCTACCTGAACCAGTCCCTGGGCCAGCACCCTTTCTCCCCGGCCACCCCTCTGTGTGGGCTGGCTGCTGAGCAAGATGGGCTGAGCCAGCCCCAAAGCAGGGAGCCAGGGTCACATCCAGATGCAAGGAGGAGCCCAGGATCTGGAAGACACAGAGAAGCAGAGGGGGGGTCAGGCCAAACCTGTGAGGGCAGAGCTGGGCCTGAACCCGCATCAGGTCTCAAACTCTAACTCTCACCTGCTAAAGGGCTTGCTGGCACCTCTCTTCTCTGAGCCCTTGTTGTCTGCCCCACCTGTCAGATGGGGATAATAATACTACACACAGGTGGCCATGATGGTTACAGGGGATGGAGGGCACCCAGCACAGTGCCCAGCCTTACCGAGTGCTCGATAGATGGTAGGCATGACCATACGCTTATCCATTACTATATATATCATGTCATGTCATTACCAATGATTATTTATCACAATAATGAGCTATTATTGTTGTAGACTGGACTCTGGTTTTGCTGATTGTTCTACTGCCAGCATCTAGAATGGTGCCTGGAACACAGTAGGTACTCAATAAGTATGTGCTGAAGGACTATATCATGGGAATGAGAGCTCGGCCTCCAGGTGGCCAGGAAGGGACCAGGCACCCAGCAGCATCCCTGAGGTGGGCCTGGCGCATTCCTACCTGACCAAGCCACCCAGCATTGCCTGAATGATAAATAAACTAGACATATGGGAACATAGAAAACCCAGGCTGAAATGTGTGGCTTCATTTCCGTCGAGTTCTGGGAAATCAGACCTTTCTGACCTGGGACAGGAGGTGGGTGGCCTCTCCGTGCATCTGGGAATCCTGGCTCATTGTGGTCTCCTGTGGGGATGGAGCATGTTGTGATCCCAGCCCTACCCGTCCCTCCCGGCAGATGGAGAGGAACCTGGGAAAACAAGTGCAGGATAGACAGCCCTGGCTTCTGTTCCAGACATCCCCCTGCCTGCCCTGGCCCTCGCTGGGACCCCACCCCTGTGGCGCCCAGCATGCCTGGCCAGCGCTGCTGAAGGACACTGCAGCACCCAGCTCCAGCCTGAGCTCAGAGATTGGTCCCTTGGTCATTTGAGCAAAGGCACTTGCAAATTCCTGGGACTCTGAGCCCACAAACCCAAACTCAGCATGTTTGAAGCTGAACTCCTGGCCTCCCACTGGGAACCTGCTTCTCCCCTCCTTGAGGAACACCTAAAGATTCAAGTCAACCACAGACACGATGACACCTCACTCCTGAACATTTATTTATTTAAAGATCTTTATTTTTATTTATTTATTCATGAGAGACACACAGAGAGAGGCAGAGACATAGGCAGAGGGAGAAGCAGGCTTCCCACAGGGAGCCAGATGCGGACTCCATCCCAGGACCCTGGGATCATGCCCTGCCCCCCTGCCACTCAACCACTGAGCCCCCCAGGTGTCCCCCTCATGAACATTTAAACAAGTGCCTTCTAAGATCAAGGACAGTCTCTTGTGCTACCAAAATTCCATTTTCATACCCAGGAATTTAACTTCAACGCACGAAGAGTATATAAGGTGCAACCCATGACTGAATTCTCCAACAGCCCCCGGAATTAGCTGCTGTCCTTATTTTGCTTTGATCCAGGATCCAACCAAGAATCACACGCAATGTCCGGTGGCGCGTCCCTGTCGCCCTTCCGGCAG
Organism: Vulpes lagopus; assembly: GCF_018345385.1. Taxonomy (NCBI): domain Eukaryota; kingdom Metazoa; phylum Chordata; class Mammalia; order Carnivora; family Canidae; genus Vulpes; species Vulpes lagopus. The sequence continues at coordinate 89,200,022 of NC_054833.1, read as the reverse complement.
CACCTTGCCTACTGAAGCCCTCGTCCTGCCCCACGGAGCGGCTTCTGCAAGCTCCCTGAGCGCAGGCCCAAGCCTGTCTCCGCTGGTGTCGCCCTGCTGCCCGGAGTTCCCAGTGTAGGGACAGCAGGCAGTCCATGCTTTCTGAAGCCGAATGGAGGAGATGACACACATCCTGGGTGCTCACAACTCTCCTGTCCCTTCTCTGGTGAAACCCACCTCCTATAAAGAGGGTGCAGCTGCGGAAGCGCTTTGAACTCAGACCTTCACTCGGTCTAAACCATCTAAACCGCCTAAACCGTCTAAGCCTAGGCCGTCTAAACTGTGGGATGTGCAGCCACGAGGGGAACGGGACCGAGGGCAGCTTGCAGCTCATCTTCGCTCTCCGTTTTTTTCCCTCTGAGGCTGCCCTAGTCTGACAGGGAGGGAGGCGAAAGGGGGCACCTGGGCAGGGATGTGGGGAGGAAGGGCCAACCGGAGCATCTTTCTGGCTCTTTCTGAGGATCTTTTATCTGCACCCCATGGCCATGAATGCCCAGGAGGTCTGGGGGATCCGGGTAAACGAGGACGCGCAACGAGGACGCAGCAAATGCTTCCTGGATGAGGGACTCACTGGGTCACTCGCTCTGCAAGGCCCTGGATCTGGCAGGGAGAGTGACATGCTGGCTAAAATAACAATGGCCCGGACTGGGTCTTTGGAGGGGCAGGAAGGCCTTAATGGCCCTGCGAGACGGAGAGGTCATTCAGAGTCACCAATATTTATTGACACAGCCATGACTGTTCCTGGGACAGCTGTGAATCAGAGGAATTGCCGGGAATAGCACTCAAAGGCCAGACTCACACTGTCTGACCAGCGGCCGGCCGTGTCCCTCCCTCACCCCTGCCCCCAGCAGTGGGGCAGGAACCTCGCTGGGGCCCGTCCTGCCCGGACTCGGGTACTGCCCATGCAGGCTGGACGCAGCAGGGTGCCTGCTTCTGTAGCCTCCTGCACTAAGCCAAGATGAACCTCATTCCTTTGCTTGCTCAGTGCATCTTATTGAGCACCTACTGTACACCAAGCAGGGTTTTAAGCACTGAATTTGGTTTGAATAACCAATGCAGACTGAATGTCTGCATTTTTGAGCACCTACTGTGTGCTACGTGTGATCTGGATACTGGGTTCCGGTTATTGGTCTTTAAAAAAAAATTTACTTATAAAAAAAAATTTACTTATATATTCATGAGAGACACACAGAGAGAGGCAGAAACGCAGGCAGAGGGAGAAGCAGCCTCCCTGTGGGGAGCCCGATGTGGGACTCCATCCCAGGACCCCAGGATCACGACCTGAGCTGAAGGCGGATGCTCAACTGCTGAACCACCCAGGCATGCCTATTGGTCCTTTTTGTGTGCACCTACTATGTGTGTGTGCCAGGCATGGTATCAGAATGTTTGCCCAGGGTAATGCAAGGCAGTAAAGCCCAGAACCAGGCCCTGCCCTCACTTCCTTTGGGTCCTGACAGTGCTGCCTGGGGCTGGGGGGAAGCAGTTTTCCCTCAGTCCAACAGGGATCCATATGCTCCAAGGCCAGCCTGATAGGGGGGCAGCCCCTCAGGGGGGCAGCAAGAGTGGGTGGCCCAGCTCCAGCCTGGGATGGGCATCCAGCCCTGGCCACTTACAAGGCTGTGCAGCCAGGCTGGCTGCGGCTCTCACCAGAGTGGCCCCCGTTGCTGGGAGACACCATGCAAAACAGTGCTGGCTGTTCTGCAAACCTGGCGTCACCCCCAGCCCCGAGGCCACTGCAAGGAGCCCAATCCCCTAATTAGAACCTGCCGGCTTGGCCCTCGCCCTCCCCAGGCCTGAGCTGACTTCAGTGGCCGTAAAACTTGCAAACTCTTTCCTGTGTGCTCTCTTGGGATGCAGCCTGCAGGAGCTTTAGAGGCGAGTCACTTCCCCTGGCCAGGGACGGGGCAGGTGCAGCTGCAGCCTCTGACCTCCCTGGCGGTGGAGGCTGTGGCTCTGGGGTGTAGGGCTGGCACACCGGCCCATGCCTTTTGGGGCCTGGCACTCTGTGGGCACTGGGAAGGGACTGCTGAACAAATGAGCACACCCCTTCCCCCGCTCTGGCAAAGGCCCCTCTCCAGCATCCTCACCACCCCAGTCTGCTTCAGCCCAGCTCCCCATCCTGTGAGGGTTGGTAGTGGGTTCTTCTCTGGGCTTCCATGGCATCTGTGCAGACATACTGTGTTGCCGGGAATTCCTCTAGAGTGGGGACAAGGTTCTGTCCCTCTCTGCATCTTAGCGCCCTCCACTTGGGTCCTGGCTCTGCTGGGAAGGAGCCACCCTTCTTTCCCAGGGATCGGAGATAGCAAAGCCTGACTTCTTCTCCCTACAGACCCCCAGAGGCTGGAACAGCCTGGGCCACCACTGTCTCTAGCCAGGTGGATCGAACTGGTTCCAGCTCAGAGGCAACTTCTGTCCAAGTCCGGGCCGAGATTTCTACTTGGAGAAGATCCCCATGGTTTGGCTGGCTGAGGACCCAATTCGGAATCTCTGACTAATCCCAGCTGTCCGACCTCTAGTCCCTGAGTGCAAGGGAGCAGCTGGCATAATCTTCCTCCACAAGGTTCTCCTTGGCCGTGCCTGTGTGAGAGGTGGGTCTGGGTTGGACACCCCGAGGTCTTCTAGTTCCCCCTTTTGTACCCCACAGCCTGCAGAAAAGCTTGATCCCAGCTTCTGAGAACTGTGTGCTGTGGCTTCCAGCAGGGCCAAGCCCCGCTGCAGGTTTTCTGGAAAGATGGCTGCTCTTTTCTGAGCTCTAGGGGTGTTTGTCCACACCAGTGGCAGTGGGATTCCCTGGTGGGAGGCCAGAGGAAGGGTTGTCAGCCAAGGCAGGGACTTCAAAGGGCTCCTCTGGACTCACCACTTGGGCCTCCAGCTGCAGGATAAGCTGAGCTGCCAGCCTGGCAGCTGGCAAAACATGGCTCTGCTTGCTGGAAGCACCAAACAGCAAACAAGCTGCCCTAAGGCAGCTTTCTAATCAGAGTGACAGGAGGGTCCTCTCAGGGAGTGGGGATTGAGGGTGGCTGTAGGCAGCAGACATAGGCAGCTCCTCCCCGGGGGCACAGTACATGGGATCCCCAATCTCTGAGTGTGTGACTGTGACCCTGCTTGGTCCTTGGCCACCTCCTTCAGGGGCAGGCAACTCAGCTTATGCTGATTATTAGTTACTCATTTGTGAGTGACCATACTGGGGCAGAGTGGGGATTGGATAGATTCTGGTCATGACACATGAGGAGAAGAGGAATCTAGCATTTAGTAAGCACCAACTGCATGCCTGGTTTGGTGCTTGATGTCGGGGATGGAATGAAGCAGCAGCAGCTCATGGGGTGGAGAGAGGGGAGGATGTAAGTCCAGGCTGTGGGCTGTCCCGGGATCAGCTGGGAATGGGGAGGCCAGTCCCCTGTCCTTGGGTGTGGGGCCGGCCAGTGTGTCCAGAGAATGAGGTCTTTGGTGGGCTGTGGCCCTGGAAAGGAGGGAGGAGTGGAGGAGAGGAAGTGGTGTCTGGGCCGAGGCTGCAGCTGTACCCTCCTCTGAGCCTCTCCAGCTTTCCCTGGAGGCTCCAGGCCCCCTTTCTTCCCATCCCCGCTGTGATCCAAGCAGAGTCTGTGGGCCCCCCACCCCACCCCCCGGGCCACCTGCCTCCTGGTCTCAGGCGTTCCCGTGTGACTCAGGAGGGTGGAGAAGCAGCCTGGACGCGTCTCAGCATCCTCTTCCATCTCCTCCCGGCTGGTGGCCAGAGCCCTCCACCTTTTCTGTGGGACCCGGATGGCCTGTCTGGCTCCTCAGTCCCACGGAGCACATGGGATTTGAACCCTGTTTCCACTCAGGAAAAACCTGGTACATTCCACTCAGGAAAAACCTGGCTTGTCCCTGGGTGTGGCTGGCTGGCCTTGGCCCGGGGCCCCGTGCCAACTGTGCAGCCAGTGCTGTGCTTAGGCTCAGACACCCCAAAAAGGCTGCTGCTCAGCCTCACCGATTTAACCAAGGGGTCATTTAAAATCTCACCAGGGGCCCCTGGCTGGCTCAGTCAGTGGAGTTTGCGACTCTTGATCTCGGGTTTGTGGGTTTGAGCCCCATGTTGGGTGTGGAGATTACCTAAAAATAAAATCTATAAAGACAATAAAATAAAGTTAAATCTCTCCAATTGCTGGATCACCAAGAGCCTGGAATCCATCCAGAGGACAAGCCTGCAGGGACCAGGAATTATCCCATAGCTCCCAGCTCCCCCAGGACCTGTTTCCCAGAGGCAAGAAGCGGCACGGGCCCTGGCCAAGCCTGGTGACTAGGCTTGCCAGATGCTTCCGTCCCCTGGAGTCTAGTGTGACAGCACTCAGGGAGGCCCTGGTTTTTATGGAGTAGCCTCAAGGGTGACAAAAGCTCGCACAGCAGTGGGCCTTGGGGCACCAGGACTGCTGGACGCTCTAGAGAAGCACCCTCCTTTCCTTCTCCCCCCCAGGGTTTGCTGGGACCTTCCCAGGATACTTATGGGGAGGGGGTCACTAGCTCCTTGCCAACAAGCACCGCGGCTGGGGCTTACAGGACATGTGGAGGCTGCCAGGATTCGCCCATTATGCCAGTCAGCCCTGTAGGTGCCAACCCAGGGAACAGTGTTGGATCCACCACCCCTCCTGTCCCCTTGTAAATCTTTCACCCCTTTTCTTTTTTTTTTATTTTTTAAAAGATTTTATTTATTTATGCATGAGACACACACACACACACACACACACACACACACACAGAGAATGAGAAGCAGAGATACAGGCAGAGGGAGAAGCAGGCTCCATGCAGGGAATGAGGTTATTAGGGGGCCCTGTCTCATGGGCTTCATGTCTTTTTTTTTTTTTTTTTAAGATTTTATTCATTTGACAGAGAAAAGAGAGAGAACACTAGCAGGGGGAAGAGCAGAGGCAGAGGGAGAAGCAGACTCCCCGCTGACCAGGGAGCCTGATGTGGGGCTCGATCCTAGGACCCTGGGGATCATGACCTGAGCTGAAAGTAGACAACCCACTGAACCACCCAGGAACCCAATTTGTGTCTTTATAAGAAGGGACACTAGAGAAGCTGTTCTCTGTCCCTGTCCCCCCCCCCCCGCCCCAGGGCTGTGTACACACTGAGCCAAGGTCCAAGCACACACACAGTCAGGAGTGGTTGGCTACAAGCCAGGAAGAGGGCTTTTACCAGGAACTGAATGGGCCAGATCCATCCTTGATCTCAGACTCCTCAGCCTCCAGAACCGTGATAAAACCCCGTTGTTTAAGTCATCCAGCGAATGATATTTTGTATGGTGGCCTGAGGACGAGGTGCGAGGTGGGGAGGGATGCTAAGGGGCCCATGAACCAGGAGCCAAGGAACCCAGGCAGCCTCTAGAAGCTGGAAAAGGCAAGGAAGTGGATTCTTCCTGGAGCCTCCAGAAGTCAGCCCTGCTGACACCTTGATTTGGAGACCTCTGGGCTCCAGAACTGTAAGATAATCCATTTGTGTTGTTTTCAGCCATTTTGCAGTACAGTCTGGTACAGCAGCCGCAGGAAGCTAAGGCAGGGCCCCGAGGCCCGGCCTGCCCTGTCTGCCCCGCTTCCCCTTCCCCTTCCCCTAGGAGCAGCCCCCGGCCCTTCCTCTGGGAACCTACTGCCCTGCCCGCAGCCCCTCCCCGGGCCACAGCCTGGAAACATCCAAACGGTACCTCTCCCTGCCGCAGGGCAGGCCGCCTGGAGGCTGGGACTCTTGCTCAAACCCCGGGGAACCACTCTTCCCACCGAGGTGGCCGAGGATGGACGTCAGCCCGAAGCCGTGGCTGGCCGGCTGGCCAGTGGGGGTGAGGCCGCCCCGGGGTGCAGGCCACCCCTGAAATCAGGAACGCAGAACGGAGGGAGGACGCAGGTGCCTCCTGACCATCACCCCAGTCAAGCCCCATCAACTTGAACTTTCCGACACGGGAACCACTAGATGCCCTGATTTGCTTAACCCACTTCCAGGTGACACTCTGCCACTTGCAACCTGCAGCGGCTTATAATAATGTCACTCACTCCCGGCCACTGTGATGAGCTCAGGTGGGAAAGAAAGGGCTGGAATTACAGCCAGCCCCGTGGGAATCATCCCCACTCTGGCCTGTCTTATCTCAACAGCGGCCACTTCAGTATTTGGGGGGGGCGTTAAGTGTGGATCACTGTGCTCCTCCTTGAACAGTTTCATTTGGGGAGCTTCGGTGAGAAACTGAGTCCTACCTGCTTGCTGTCTTCTACTCACCCTGGTATTGCACCGGGGGAGGTGGGGACAGAGAGCAGCCTCGCCCCAGGGGAGCACCTGCTTCAGTTCTCCTGGGCATCCCTCTGTAAAAGGACACCCTCTTCTCCAACGTTTTATTTCTATTTGTTTGTTTCTTTCTTTATTTTTATGTAGCCTCCACACCGAGTGTGGAGCCCAACGTGGGGCTTGAACTCACAACCCTGAGATCAAGACCTGAGCTGAGATCGAGCAAGAGTCAGATGCTTAACCCACTGAGCCAGCCGGATGCCCCTTTTACTGTGTTTTATTCCGTGATGCTCTGGAACACAGTACGTGGGGAAGAAAGTGCACGTGGCTCTCTGGAGAAATCTTGTGGGTGCACATGTGACAACGGGTGGAGTAAACGTGCATTTATCAGCGGCCCCACAGACACAGGGTGGGCAGGGCTCCCTGCGCCCTCGGGCAGTCTGGGCCCATCGAGGTCTCCGTGGCTTCTGTTTTTCACAGTCTTGGGGACAGAAGAGCCACCACTTTTGCTTTGGGGTCTGGGTGTGATGGACACGGTAATAATAACTATTACTTAGTATCTTCCACTTGCCACTTGGATCTTGGCTCCAGCGTCCCCTGCTTCCTTGAGGCTGCCCTGTGTGGATCAGGGGCTCCTGTGGCCTCCGCCTTCTGGTTGGGAAGCCCCATAGTGGGCTGGAGAAAAGGGGGGAGGCTCAAGGCAGGGATTCTATGCTTGTATTAGTTTCCTGGGGTTGCCATCGCAAAGCACCCCAGACTGGGGGGTTTAAACAACAGGAATTTGTTCTTGCACATTTTGGGGGGTGGTCATTAAGTCTGAAATCAAATGGGCAGGGCCACAGCCTCCCTGGAGGCTCAGGGAGTCTCCTTTTCAGCCTCTCCTGGCTCTAGCTGGCTTTGAGCAAAAGAGAGACTTTATTGGCTCGTGTGCATGAAAAGTCTGTGATGGTGGCCTCACCTGAGGCAGCTCTGGATTCAGGTGTGCAAATGATGGCTGAAGAAGGCATGTGTCCCTCCTGCCAGCTCCGTGTCTCTGTGCCAGCTCTGTTTTGGATGGTTGTGCCTGGGAGCAGTGGGGGGCTCCTGACCTCCTGGCTTCAGGTTCCCAGCAGAAAGGGGGCTTTCTCTCTCAATGGGGCCTGCAGAAGTCCCAGGGAAGACACTGGTGGACAGGGTCACATGTCAGGTAGGTGGCTCCCCAAACGGAAATCAGGCTGCAGTTGAGACTTCTGGAAAGGGCAGGTGCTTGGTGGGGGAAGGTGGGTGGAAGTTTAGTCACTTGGGGCTGTGGGGGTTAGGAGGGGCCGGACAGATATGGGACTAGGGCTCCTTCCACCCTAGCAGAGGCAATTGGGAAGGAAGGGGTGGTGGTCTGTCTGGGGATGGGGATGAAGGCACTTAGGTGCAGAAGGACACCCCACCTGGCCTCAGGGCTTCAGCACCATAAACCCTCCCTAGGGACGGGTCTGATCCTTCAAAGTCTGCCTCACACGGACGTCCCCAGGTGCTCTCCAGGAAGGCTCCGATATAGTGAATGAGCAGGATGGAGCCCCATCTGCCACCTCTAGCTATGTGACCTTGGGCCAGCACCACCGCCCTCTGGGCCTGTTGTAAAAATGGGGCCTGATCCCCATCACCGAGAGGACCCAAGGAGGATAAGCAGGCATCTGACAGGCGCCCTGTGTGGATCTAGGAACCTGACCTCTGAGTCCCACCTTGAGGCCTGGTGATGAGTCCAGCGCTCTACAGTGTCCTGTCTTTCTGGGTCCCCTTCGTGTCCTCTCTGGTCATCTCGTGGCCAGGCAGCTGGTTGTTCCAGAGAGGTTGGCTGCGGGTCACATTCTATCCCTCCTGCCCCGTGCATCCTTGGGCACTGCCTGTGGGAACTGATGTGTGAATCAGGAGAGGGGCAGGGGAATGAAGCCATGGGGGGAGAGTGTTGGGGGTTGAGGGGGTTGGGGGAACTCTGCTTTCTCCAGGCTGGGTGTGAGTACCAGGTCTTGTGCCAACTTGGTGCTGGGCCAGCGCAGGTCACAGAGGACGAGGCATCCGAGCATCTCCATCTGAACCCAGGCCCTGCCTCCTCGCAGCGGGCAAACCTGTGTCCTGGATGCCTCTGTTTCGGCCTCTGTGAGGGCAGGACAGACCCCCAATCGCAGGGCAGCGCTTCCAGAGCTAAGGGAGGTGGAGTATGTGCGCACCTTGCGTGGGGCCCGGTCACTAGTTGATCGAACAGCCCAGTGTGGTTTGACTTCACTCCAGTTGCTTGATCTCCAGCTGTGCTCAAACCATTCTTTCCTTGACTTAGAGAATTTCCTTCACTTTCAGTTTTAACAAGCGAATGTGGGGCATTTTGATTCTCTGGTCTCTCCCTTATCTCCCCTCTGCTCTGTCTTTGCTCCTCCTGTGCGTTGGGTGTGGATCGAGGGGAGCAAGGTTCAAGGTGTATGGCTTCGGTCGCCCTGGTCTTTGCTGTCTCTGGAGCCTCTGGGGGTGGGGGCTTCATCTCCTCCTGTCCTTGCCCTCTGCTCCTGTCCCTGGGGAGATGCACCCTTGCTCCCTCACCCCGTCACTGGCAGCAGGATCAGAAGGATGACCTGTTACTTCCTGTGTCATTTGTTTGAGCCCAGTGGGGCCCATCCCCACCCCACCACCTCTCTTTGACTCTTGCTCTTCTGAGAGGTCCATCTGAAAGTATCAGCCTCTTGGTTCTTCGTAAATGTCCTTCTTCTGCTTGACTACTGGCCCCCTGGGATTCTGCAGCCCATACTAGGGGGTGAAATGAAAATTTTACTGACAAAGAAGGAGCCCGTTTTCTGTTCCAGAGACTCAATCCAGCTGGGCCTGGGGGAAAGGAGGGGAGGTGGCACAGGGCCGCCTTGTACAGGTGTTCAGGCTGTGTACTGTACAAGGGGCCTCGGCCTATGAGGGCACTATTGTCAGTGTACACATAAACTGACTTATATGAGGTATGTGGGTAAATGTGGGAATGCAGGCCTGTGTATTTGGGTAGCTGGGGCAAGCCTCCTTTATGTGAACCCCACATTGGCTTGGACACACTTAGGGAGGCATCTGTACACTTCTGGAGCACACATGCATATGCATGTGTGCAGCTGTGCCTTCCCCTGCTGAGCTCAGGGGATGCCTTGAGGTCCCTCCACCTGCTTGCTGCTCTCAAACCCAATCCCTATCCTCACTGGGCTCCTGGGGGGCAGTCCTGAGGCAGGGTTCAAGGAATAAGTAGAGACCAAATAAATGAACAAATGAAGGAAGGGGCAAGTGACCAGACAGGTATAGGGGAGACAGACCTGCATCTCTATCAGCAACTGGGAGAGAAAGGAGCCGGCAAGCAGCTAAATGTCTGACCATGTGCTTTTACTTCCTGGGTTGAGCCATGCTCCGGACCCAGGCTAGCTAGCTTCAGCATCTGTGCTGGGGGGTGGGGGCAACGGACCGCCTTTCTCTCAGCTTAACCCCAAATGGCTCTGGGCCTGGGTCTGCAGTCTCCTCCAGACCAGACTCGGGCCTTGGGACCAGTGGGTGGTGGGAGTACTGCCTTTAGAGTCCAGAGTTAAAGCCCCCCAGCCACCTGGGTGTCTGCGGCCCTGGCAGCAGCTGCACGGCGGAGAAAGGGAAGCACCGGGCAGAGGGCAGAGGCTTTATCAGGGTCCCAGTGGGCCCTCCAGGAGCGCCTGGCCTCCTTCCTCCCTCCCGCAGGGGGCACCGGCTCCCTGGTCCCCTGGGAATGGGGCTGGGGGTGGGGGCAGGGAGACGGGTGAGCTCTGTCCCAGCCAGCCCGCAGGGAGTCTGCTGGCCCCTCCCTGGGTTCTGGTGAGAGACTGGAACACAAAGCTATTTTTATTTATGATAGTGTCAGTGGGCTGGCCTCCGTCTAGACAGCTGGTGTTATCATTCGAGGCCATCCTGGAATGCGCAGCCCCATTTATTGAGAACAGAAGACAGTGTGCAGATTAAACAGCTCATAAAAATAAGCTAGGAGCTGACACTGGGCCGGGCAAACCAAGGTAACCGGCTAGGTCAACTGTCCACGTTGGTGTTGGACACTGGGATGTTTTCAGAGAAAACAAACCTCCATGTGGCTCTGAGGGAGCCAGTGTGCTCTGCTGGTGCCCCTCAGCAGAGGTGATGGCCAGGCAGGGGGCGGGGTGGGTGGGTGGTGGTGGGGTTGGGGGAGGCTGCAGGGGCTCTGAAGTCTCTCTGTGGAGCCGGGTGGCAGGCAGGGCTGAAGGAAGAGCCACCTTGCTCAGGACAGGTCTGCTGGGACAGCTGGGCCTCTGTTTGTGGAAACGTCAGCTTCCCCAGGGCCACCTAACACCCAGCCACCCTCTCCTGGGGCTTTTGGGCTCAGCCAGTGGCCAGTGCTGGTCACCCCAGTTATCTGGGTGACCGGTTGAAGAGACACATGTGCTGTTGGCAGGCTCGCCACCTCATTCACTCACTCGTTCACCTGTTTACCTGTTCATTGGTTCATGGGCTCAGTCAACCCACAGATACGTCCTGAGCACTTGCAAGGTGCCAGGCAGTGACTCAGGCCTTGTCTTTGAGAGGTCTCCAGGCAGGTATGGGGGAGACAGACGTGAAAGCACAGACTCCTATCCTGGAGTTCAAGGCCGGGGACTCACATGATCTGATCCTAGCACTCCCTGAGTTATAGGGCAGCCCTGTGGCTCTGCAGGAGGCAGCACCCTGGCCTCATTGCTTGGCCGTCCCACCCTCAGTCCTGCCTCTTGTGTACCTTCCAGCCCAGTGACGATGTCTACCCTCCCCAGGGGCCCTCTTGACCTCGGAGCCTCTCTTTGGGCTGCGGGCTGTTTCAGAAGGCATGTCCTTGGTCCTACCTAGGGCATGCATCTCAGATGCCCCCACCTTGAAGAAGCCCTGGTGACCCACACCCTAGGCAAGGGTCCTGGCAGTTGCGGCCATGGGCTGTAAAGGCTCAACCATTTCCTTGGGCCTTGGAGGTCTGGGAGGTCCCCGGAAGCAGGGGCTGGGGGCTGAGTGCCATGTGTGTGTGTGTGTGTGTGTGTGTGTGATTCTGGAGGACATGGCCCAAATCTGCCAGTTCCCTCTGGAGGTGCATCCAGCCGCCCCGGGCCTCAGTGTCTTCATCTGTAAAATGGGGATGAAGACGATGTGGATAAGGGGCAGAAAGAGTTTGGGAGTACGCTGGTGCGTGGTGAAAGCCTCCCCAGGCTGATGCCTATATAGCTCAATTGTTATCACTTTTCTCTTCACCTTTGAAGCCTGGCCACAGGGTTTGCCGGGAAGCTCCGCTCTCTGCTAGCATTGTGGGGGATCTATTTCTAAGCTCCAAACAGCAATGTCAGTTCCTGGAAAATGGAAAGAGGAAAAGGCCTTGGCCAAGAGTGGCCTTGACCAGCCCTTCTGAACGGGCAAAGCCGCCGTAGCTGAGGCTCTGATGTGGGCACGGTGGGGCCAGTGCTGGAGAGGCCAGACCTGGGCAGGAGAGAGCTCAGTGTGGATGAGAAAGGCAGGGACCCAGCTCTGCCCCAGCAGACAATCCCAGCACCCCTCTGAGCCTCAGTTTCGACTTCTGAGAAGTGGAAGCTAGTGGCTCCCTTGCTGGCTTGCCTGGTACGGAGTATGCCCAGTGCTTGGGAGCATCTGGTGCTGGGTGGACGCCTGACTCCTCCTGTGAACAGAGGGCCAGGTACCCACTGCCGCACACCAGATAAACCCTGCTAGCACAGCAGGCCGGCTGGTCCTTTGGGGAGGGGCAGAAAGCAATGTACTTTCTGATATCTGGTGACGTCTTGCTGTCCCAAGTGCATCCTGGCCTCCTGCTCCCACCCTGGCACTGGCTAAAGGTACAGATTTGTTCTTCTGCATTACCCTGCAGGCTACCCTGGCCTTTGACATCAAGGCCTCTCCCTGCGCCGGGAGCCTGTGTGGTCAGAGAGGGCCTGTCCTTATTTTCCTTCAGCTTCAGAAAGCCCAATGGTTTCTCCTGCTAACCCTTCCAGCCTTGTGGGCAGCCTCCCTATGAGGCTTGAGCCTCCATTCCAGCCTCTTTTTTTGTTCAACCAATATGTATTTATTGAACATCTATTATGTGCCACGGTCATGTAGGGAATCACATATGGCACCTGCCCTCCCATGCCTGTGGCAGAAGAACCTCTGGGTCGGGTCCACTCTGTCCCAGGGGTCACCCCCAGGGCCCACTGAATGAATGAGAGCCAAGTTCTGCAGGGTAGCAGAACACCCTCAACCACCCAGGGCGGCACCACAGGAGGGTAAGAGCCTGAGGTTGGTGCCAGTGAGTGATCTTGAGTTCCAGCTTCCCCACTTCAGCTGTGTGACCTTGTGTGTGTGCATGGGGTGCTATCTGAACAACCGAGGTCATGGGGCACCCCCCGTTAAAGGCCGTCATGGTGATAGTACACGTTAATGTGTGAACAGCGAGTGCTTTAGCTGGCACACGGCGAGTTCTCGAGGTTGGGGTATTGAATAGAGGTAGATGTTATGATCGTGCCTACTTTGGAGGGTGGCTGTGGAGGCTCAGAGACGTGGTTTTGTTTTCCCAGGACCACTAAGGAGTCTCAGGGCTGCAGGTGGAGCCGGGATCTTTTACCCTCGTCTATTTTTGAATCTATTATCCCCAGGAGGAATAGGCTCCAGTTCCTGCTGGGCTCCTGCCCCGGAATGACTTAGGAGGAAGGCAGCCTCAATCTATTGGGATATGCTGGGGTTCTTTCCACTCCCCGCCAGGCCCCATGACACTGCAGCAGCATCACAGGGCTGACCCGCTGACACCGTGCAGTGCCTGAGGGACCCGTCACCATGCACAGAAGAGGCCCAGGATCCCCCTTTCTTTTTAAAGATCTTATTTATTCATTTGACAGAGAGAGAGAGGGAGAGAGAGAGCACAAGCAAAAGAGTGGCAGAGGGAGGAGAAGCAGACTCCCTGCTGAGCAGGGAGCCTGATGTGGGGCTTGATTCCAGGACCCCAGGATCATGACCTGAGCTGAAGGCAGACTTTTAATAGACTGAGCCACCCAGGTGCCCCATGGGGTCCCCCTTTCCCAGGACACACTGTACTGTGTGGGCTCAGAGTAGCCATCATGACTGCTCCCAGAGAAGACACCAGAAGATAGGGCTCAAAGAGCCACAGGGACCAGCTCAGCCTCTTCTCCAGAGCAAGGACTGCTGATGGGTTTAAGGGATGGAGCACCCAGGGCAATTCAGAGCCTCAGCATGGACCAGGAGCTGCGTAAGGATGGAAGAACTTCTGGATGTGAGCAGAACACATGACCTAGGTACCTGAAGTTCTTTTTTTTTTTTTAGATTTTATTTATTTATTCATGAGAGAGAGAGAGAGAGAGAGAGAGAGGCACAGACACAGGCAGAGGGAGAAGCAGGCTCCATGCAGGGAGCCCGACGTGGGACTCGATCCCGGGTCTCCAGGATCAGGCCCTGGGCTGAAGGCGGAGCTAAACCGCTGAGCCACCCAGGGATCCCCAGACACTACTGTTATTGCTATTATTATATCCATGCAATCCTTCAATGGCACTCACTGTGCCAGACATTGTTTCTAGCACCTTTTAAAGAGCCACTCAATGAGCAGGTCTTATCACCATCCCTATTTCACAGAGGAACCTGTGCAAATGGGCTCAGTCCACCCCCCACCCCTGAAAAATATTTATCTCTCAAAACCCTGGCAGGTCATCCCTGCCCTGATCTCCTGGTAGGGTCTATCCAGAGCCCCTCTGCCTCACTTGGAGCCCTATCTCTTGCACCTGCTGGTCTGTGCCCATCTGCTGAGCATCTTGCTCAGAAGCCTGCTTTTCTTTTTCTTCTTTCTTTCTTTCTTTCTTTCTTTCTTTCTTTCTTTCTTTCTTCTTGCTTCTTTCTTTCTTCTTGCTTCTTTCTTTCTTTCTTCTTGCTTCTTTCTTTCTTTCTTTCTTTCTTTCTTCTTTCTTTCTTTCTTTCTTTCTTTCTTCTTTTCTTTCTCTCTTCTCTTTCTTCTCTTTTTTTCTTTCTTCTTTCTTTCTTTCTTTCTTTCTTTCTTTCTTTCTTTCTTTCTTTCTTTCTTCTTTCTTTCTTTCTTTCTTTCTTTCTTTCTTTCTTTTCTCTCTTTCTTCAGATTTATTTATTATTTTAAAGAGAAAGAGCATGAGCCAGGGGAAGGACAAAGGGAGAAGGAAATGATCTCAAGCAGACTCCACACTGAGCATGGAGCCCAACATGGGGCTTGATCTCACGACCCTGGGATCATGACCTGAGCTGTAATCAAAAGTTGGACGCTCAACTGACTGAGACACCCAGGTGCCCCAGAAGCCTGCTCTTCTGAGTCTGAATCCCTGGTGTTTTTGTGTGTCTGGCACAGACATGCGGTCAAGACACGTTTGCTAAATGGGATAACAGAGGCTATAGCCCCTCTTTTCTTCATTCCCACAGGCCCTTCTGGAGGAAAGGGTTGCTCGTCTCCCTCAAAGGCGGCTAGAATGCCCTAAAAAGCCTGTCCTCCAACGGTGAGTCTGGGCTGGTCTGCTCCCCAGCTCATCCCCAGCCCATCTTTCCAGGAAGCTGGGGGTGGGGGCGATCCCAGAGGGGCACTCAGCTTCCAGGGATGGCTGCAGGATGCCAGAGGAGAAGCCACAGGACTGGGGTGGGGGGTGTTTTCTTGCAGGGGCAGGCATATCCAAGATGCTCCTCTTTCCCACTTTTTCGTAAGTGGATAAGACCTTGGGCATGTGTGGGCTCTAGCACAGTTCCATGCATTTCCCCACACCCAGTTCTTTCAGTCTTTGCACACCACGAGCCTGGCTGGAAGGTATCATTATTCTCACTTCACAGAAGAGGAAATTGAGGCTCTCAAAGGTGATGTCTGGAGTCACAGGATCAGGGACTGGTGCTGTGAAGTGCAAACCCCAGCCTTCCCGCCCCCTTGCCTGGGTCTGTCTGCGCTTCTGCAGGTGACCGTGGGCCTCCCCCTGCAGCAGGCCAGCCTGGGAGCTTCCTGAATTCCACCACCATTCCTGGCTCTGCGGTGAGGGCTCCCTGCTTGTGATCATTCCTGTCTCCGGTCCTCTGGAGGACTCAGAAGCGAGAGGGGTGCAGGGGCTGGGGCTGGGTGGTGGGGAGGAGCCAGGCTCCTCAGGGTGGCCAGGAGAGACCAGCTGGAGGCGACCCCTTGCACTCCAGGGGGCAGGGTCCCCCGGCCAGTGGGCTGTTCCTTCTGTCCCACGGCCACCAGGCCCGGCTCCTCCCGGCACGGCCCGCAGAGGCGTCTCCTTCCAGGGAGGGCCAAACTCCAGCGCGCTAGCAGAGGATGTTTTCCTGCCCAGTGGACAAAACATTTCTGGCACTTTCAGGAGGGGACTGAACACTCTGTCCACTTTGGCTGCATTCGGGGTTCCTGGACGGACACAAGTGTGCTTTCACACGCAGCAAGATTAATCACACAGCCTCCCTCCCTCCCGGCTCCTCACCTGCCCCGCCCCTTCCCTCATTGCCCGCTCTGCTCCAGAGCACACTTCTGAGAGGTCACTCCAAGTGGCCTCAGGAAGTGAACACTTGAATCATGTGCCTCCTGCCACAGGCCTCCTCAAGAGGGGGAGGGGCTGAGAAATACCCCCTCACCCCCAGCCCCGAGCCCTGTGAACCCCACCCATCTCCCATTGGGCCCATCCCATCCCAACTGGCAGGGCTGGCCTCTGACCTGACACAGTGGCCTTGATCCAAAGGTTGGTCCTACTGGTGCCTCCCTGGAACTTCCCTGGTTCATTAGAATTTCCAGAGGTTTGGGAACCTTCCAGAACCCTCTGGATTGACTGTGGTCCCAGCCCTCGTTCCCCATGTTCTTCCTTTTTTTTTTTTTTTAAAGATTTTTTATATATTTATTCATGAGAGACACAGAGACAGAGAGAGAGGCAGAGACACAGGCAGAGGGGGAAGCAGGCTCCAAGCAGGGAGCCCGATGCGGGACTCGATCCCAGGACTCCAGGATCACGCCCTGGGGCTGAAGGCAGGCACTAAACCGCTGAGCCACCCAGGGATTCCTCCCCATGTTCTTCCATGCTTCATTTAAAAAGGCTGGCCTCAAGTGGCCAAAGTGAAATTAGTGGGTGGGACCAGGATAGGAGATCAGGAAAGAAAGGGAAAGGTCTGTGTCCAGACCTCCAGGGCCACGCCCAGGGCTAAGGGGGGACAGCCCTGGCTCGGAGGGCCTGCTCCAAGGATGCCCCATTGCAAAGCTGTTCTCGAGGTCTCAAGGTTTGTTTTAGATTCTGCCTTTCCCCAAGGGCCCAGTGGTACATATCAGATGGAACATTCCACAATCTTAGGGTGCTGGCAAGACACCCTGAAGTCAGGGCCACACTGCCACCCCAGGAAGACCTGATGCTCTGGAAATCGGGCTCCTACCCTGGCTCCCCTCAAAGCAGAACAGGCTTGGCCTGCACAGGAGGGAGGGGCAAAGCTCTACAAGGGCCCCGTGGGCCAGTGCCAGGGCCCTGAACCCGCTGGGACAAGCTGAACTCCAGCGGGAGGCAGGCTGCTAACCAGTAAGCAAGTTGTAAAAACCCAACTCAGACACAACATCTGGCAGCTGCTTCAAATAGTTCTGTGTCTGAAGTTGGAGTTGCTTGAGGCCCTCCAGTAAATCAAACCATGTGCAAAGAGGAGACTGCGCCGACCTGAAGCACCCTGTTTGGCAAGGCCCCAACCGTGCCTCCAGTCTCTCTTGCTCTTTAAATAGCCTGGGGCTCACATTCCATTTCCTTGTACGATCAATTCGGAGCTGGCCTGGCTAGAGAAGCTGCGGGATGCGAGCTACCTCATTCGGTCTCAAAGAAAGATGGAGGGAGATGGGCACTGAGACTCCATCCTACCCTTGGTCCAGGCTCTGTTTCTGATGACCTCTGAGCACTGCCTGCATCTTCCAAGACCCTGCGACCCCTGACTGTAGCTGGCCAGAGGGACACTCAGAGAGAGCCCAAGCACTCTGTCCGCTGTCAGGTTTCCCATTCTCCTAACATCCTGCCCTGAGCCTGGCCCTGTGGCTTCCACGTGTAGTCTCGGTGCCCACCCTATGGAAGAACAACCATCCATCCTAAAGCAGATATGCTCCGGAAGAGACGTGGGCAGAAAGGAGATGCTGGGGTGGCTAATGATGCTGGGAATCCTTACTTTGTTGCCAGCACCCACCCTGGGACTGGCACTGGATTACGTTCTCCATGCTCATCATTTTGTAAATCCTCATGATCAATCTAAGAGGAGGTACTATTCTGAGCCTTGGTCTTTTCTTTTTTAAAGATTTTTATTTTTTAAGTAATCTCTACACTCAACATGGGGCTTGAACACACAATCCCCAGATCAAGAGTTGCCTGCTCCACTGACTAAGCCAGCCAGGCATCCCTAGGTGCCCTGTTCTAAAGATATGTGTAGAGGGTTGGATGATGGTCCTCAGACAGGTGGGTCTATGTCCTACACCCCATAACTTTTGAATATGACCTTATATGAAAAAAGGGTCTTTGGGCGCCTGGGTGGCTCAGTGATTGAGCATCTGCCTTCTACTCAGGCCATGATCCTGGAGGCCCAGATTGAGTCCCGCATCCGGCTCTCTGAGGAGAATTTGCTTCTTCCTCTGCCTGTGTCTCGGCCTCTCTGTGTCTCTCATGAATAAATAAATAAAATCTTAAAAAGAGAGAGAGAGAGAGAGAAAAGAAAAAAAGGGTCTTAGCAAATGCCATTGAGTTAAGCATCGCAAGATGATTTTGTCCTGGGTGGGCCCTAAATCCAATGATGAGTGTCCTTATAAGACAGAGACACAGGAGGGAAGACCACATGACGACAGAGGCAGAGGTCAGTGATGTGATCACAAGCCAAGCACCGCCTAGAGCCACCAGAAGGTGGAAGAGGCAGGAAGGATTCTCCCCTCGAGTCCCCGACGGGAGCACAGCTTTGTCCACACCTTGATTTTGGACTTCTGGCCTCCAGAACTATAAGAGAATAAATGTGTGTTGTTTTAAACCACCCAGTGCATGGTAAATTATTACAGCAGCCACAGGAACCTCATGCAATTTAGAAATTGGGCATCAGAGTGACAGCACAAGACCACATGGCTCTTCATTGTTCCATACTCTGCCTCCCTTGATTATGAGGCTGATTTTTAGAAAACTGCCCTCATTTCCATCTAGCAGGATGGAGGCTCTGGGGCCCAGGCAGTTTCCCTGCAAGATGCCTTCCTAGGAAAGCCTTATTCACCAACCTCTGAGCACACAAGAGTCTGGGGGAGTCCCAGGCAGTGTGTGAGACATCACACTAGCTGCTTTTATTGACCACTTATTATAGGCCAGGCTGTGTTCTACGTTCTTCACAAACCTGGGACTCACTGAATCTTCACAGTAATCTCAAGAGAGGAAATTTTCTCTCCGTTTTACAAATGAGGAAACTGAGACAAAGGGAAGCAATGGGGGAGGGAGTCAGGGAACACCCCCTTGGAAAGCCAATTGGAAGTGAAAGAAGCAGGACTGAAAGGTTACATGGAATATGGTTCGTGCACAACAGGCAAATCCGTAGCGTCAGAGTGCAGAGTGGTGGTTGCCAGGGGCGGGCCAGGAGGAGTGGGGAGGGACTGCCAATGGACACGGGGTCTCCCCTGGGAGGATAAAAATGTTCTGGAAGCAGATAGAGGTGGTGGCTGCACAACATCACAAATGTGCTCATGGCACTGAAGTGTACACTTTAAAATGGTGAACATGGTATTTTATGAGTTTTACCTCAATTGTTTAAAAACCCAGTTTGAAAAGGGAGAGGTAGGAGTCCTTGTACCCTGTACCTTCTGGTCTTAGAGGGTCTGAGTAAGAAACTACTGCTGCCATGTCCCAGACGGGGTACAGCAAAGCTCCTGAGATCCTTGTTGGAAGTTACCATCCTGGGTGCGCTGGGGTGCTGGGTGTGCATCCCTGGCTGTCCTGGCTCCGGAGCCTGGATCCTCTGCATGGTCCTGCAGACTCAACATGCAGACCAGCTCCATGGTGAAGCTCTTTGCTTTACAGCTGAAGTTCGTTCTACTTGTGGCCATCACAACCCAGATGGCAAGTTTGTTTAACAGGATCAGTAGGCAGGAACTTCCCAAAGTGCTTTGGTTGAAAAAGCTGTAAAAAAGTGGGGCCCAGGGCCCAGGTGGAAGGAAGAATAGCTTGTCTGCTCCTCATGTTGTAAAGAGAGGAGACAAGATACAATCGGGGAGAGACGTGATCCTGGGGGGCACTGAGGTCGTGGGACCCACCTGGGGAACCCCCAGTGGACAGCCCTGCTGGACGGCACCTGCACAGTGGCTCCGAGCTCCTGGTTCAGTTTTCTGGACTAATTTCCTTGGGAAAACCAAGGTTCCCTGCCTCCACTCTGGTATTTAAAATTTTTTTTAAAAATTTGAGAGAGAGAGAGAGAGAGCGAGAGAGAGAGAGCTCATGCACTAGACGAGGGAGTGGCAGAGGGAAGGGAGAAGCAGGCTCCCCGCTGAGCAGGGAGCCTGAAGTGGGACTCCATCCTAGGATGCTAGGATCACACCTGAGCCAGAGGCAGACGTCTAACCGACTGAGCCACCCAGGTGCCCTCACTCTGGTATTTTTCTCAGGCCACCTGGCTCACTCTTCTAGCCGAGCGCTTCCTCGCCCAGGAAGATGCTAGCGGTGCAGCCCCAGCTGGGGACTCTGCGGGACATTTGCATGTGCTCTGAAACCGCAGGGTAGGGAGAGCTGATTTCCACGGAATCACCCCCACACTGGCGGTCTCCAGACTTCTCTGACTCACAGCCCCTGAAAGTCTCTGAAGGAAATGGGGAAGGCCAGGGAGTCTGCATTGGGTACAACTCTGCAGATACCCCAGGCCAATGCATCAGACTCTGCTCCAATGTTTCACGAGGCAGAGTCCTGGACTTTACCAACTGCATCAAAGTTTCTGGTATTTTGCTTTTTCCCCAGGGTGCCCTAGTGATTCAGACGCAGGAGATACCTGCGAGGTTCAGCTGAGGGCCCCCAAGTCAGGTCCTGCTCTCTGTGTGCTTCTGTAAGACACAACCTTAGGGACGGCTGTGAGGTCTACCCTCCAAAGAGTCAGGGGAGGGATAAATGAGGCTTTGACTCTCCTGCCTACAAAGGAGACCCTGAAGGGCTGCAGCTGGGTCTGGCGGGGAGACAGACCCAGGCTAAGTCCATGCCACCTTCCATCTAGCCAGCTGCCCTCAGCCTGGGCTTCTCCATCAGGAACATTCCCTCTGCTCAGCAAAATCATTATCAGACCAGCAGCTGTGCACTGGCCCAGGAAGAAAGGTTCCAAAGAAGTGTTAGCTTTTAGTTTCCAAGAAAGAAAAAAAAAGGAAAGAAAGAGAAAGAAAGAAGAAAGAAAGAAAGAAAGAAAGAAAGAGAAAGAAAGAAAGAAAGAAAGAAAGAAAGAAAGAAGAAAGAAAGAAAGAAAGAAAGAAAAAAAGAGGAAAAGAGAAAAAAGGTCAGAGCCCCGCAGAGGACACAGAGGTCCGAGGCTGGGGCAGGATTTCGCTGAGCACACCAGGAGGACCAGCCGGCCGCCCGCCAGCAGCTGAGCCCCAAGAAGCCCTCGGAGAGCCATGAGCGGCTTCCTCCGGGCTTGCTCGGCCAGGACATCATTTGTTGATTCTAGAGCCCAATCCCTAGCTCATGGTTTCCTCCTTGGTTGCCATGGTCCCGTACAGAAAACACAGCAAACTCCTGGCCCCGGGCAGCTCATTTATTTCAAATATTCCTTGCAGCTGGACTCCAACCATGTTTGGGTGTCTGGACTGGAGCATGAACTAATTGCTCTGTCTTCGCCCCCCCCCCCCCCCCCCCCCCCGCCCCCAGCTCCCCCAGCATACTTTATGGTTCAGTAAAGTCCACATTCCTCATCTCTCCGCCGAGGAGGCGCGGGAGGAAGGGTGGGAGGGAAGCCCGGTGCAGGAGAAGGAGGGGGTGCTCTTCCCATCTATGGCCAAGCCCCAGGCCGGCTACCTGCTCGAAGGCAGGGTATTAATTACAACCACATGGGCTGGTCTGCAAGATGGTTTTATTAAGACTGCTCCCTTCAACACGAAACCCTGCTCCCCCAGAAGTCTCCGGGCAGTACAAAGGGCCTTATTTTCCCTGGGCTTCCATCACCACCACCACCACCACCACCACCACCACCACCACCACCGCCCCCACCCTGACCCCCTGCCTCCCCCTGCCACCTCCTTCAAAGCAAGCTGAGTTCCAACTGCAACCCAGACATGAACTCCAACTGAAAAAGAATTTCAGGCCACCCCTTTCCTCCCAAACACATCTGGGGAAGGCATCTAGGGCACCCTTTCCCCCAAAACCCACCTTGATCTTTGGAGACTTTAGCCAAGAAGAAAGAACATTTACCAGGAAGCTGGTTTAAGGATGTTTGGACCGTTCTCAAAGACCAATTCCAGTCCAGGAGCTTCCATTTTCCAGAACAGAAGTGCACGAGCTTTTTTAAACCATTTATCTGCACATTTGCTGATGTGGCGGGCCCTGTCCTACAGCCTCATCTCATCCTCGCTGCCCTCCTAGAGATGGGCACTGTGAGGATTACCATTTGATGGAGGCTCATCCAAGAGTGCACAGTGGAGGAGGGGTCAGAGCCAACATTTGAACCCAGGTCTGACTCAGGAGTCCCTGTGCTCGTCGCTGGGCCAACCCACCAACACACTGAAAGAATTTCCCTTTCCTCAGCAACTTGTCCGGAAAAAGAGCTGACACAGTCGCAAACAGTGGTCTCCAAACTCTCTTAGGCAAGGTTGCTTGGGGAGTTTGAGAAAACTGCAGATCCCTGGCCTGGCCCCAGAAACGTTGATTTTGTTCATCTCAGGCAGGGCTCGGAGAAAATGTGCATTTTAGCCAACACCTCCCGTGGGATGCCCATGCAGGGGGGGTGAGGACAGCTGGCCAGGAGGCTGTCAGAGAAGGGGACATGGGACTTTGGTCCTAGGGGTCTTGGGTCCTCAGACCAGGGTGCTTTCCACAGCACCGTGAGATCCTGAAAGGCCCACCGGGAGCTGAAATGCAGTCTTGCCAATTCTTTGGAAACTAGTCATGACATGTGATCCTATCTAGGAAATTTCTTGACGATTTGTGTATCACTCACCAATCCTCTGAATAAGCCTGATTTTCCTGTCTTCTCTGCTAGGGGGTGAGGGGGAGGACCTGCCCACTGGAGCTGGAGAAAGGGTTCACCGTGAAGGCTCACCAGCATCAGTGCACGCTGGCACTGGCGGTACGATTCCTTCTACCTACAGCGCCTGGGCCCCGAGAGGGCTCACACGGGCTTATACCCTGCCCCTAAAAAGCCCACTGTCAAGCTGTAGACACAGGCGAGCCAGAGGCTCTTGCTGATGTGCAAAATCCTTTCTGTGAGGCTCAGAAAGTCTTAGTCTGGGCTGCAGGCTCACAAACTTCTGAAAAGGGATGGGGACATTCTAGGATCATCTCTCTAGGATTCGCCTCCTGCTGGGGCTCTCCTCACACCTTCTGCCAAAGTGTCCCAGGGGATCATCTCATTATCTATTGAAAACTAGACGCAAGGAGGCCTTGGCCACGCCTCTTCCCCTTTCCCCAAGGCACACAGAGGGACTCAAAAGTGGTTTTGTATTTTAATAAACTTTCCTTTATTAGGTTACTGACTATTATTAACCATCATAAAATAGAACGGGTGTTTCAAAACTGTACAGGTCACAAGGTTCTGAGCGGAGAGGAAAGAAGGGTGGGGCTGAGGTTTGGGAAGCCGGGGACAGAGGTGCAGAGAGATGACCAAGAGCCCACAATTCATCCAGCGTCCGTGGGAGACGGCTGGGTCAAGGCGGTAAGGCTGGGATCTGTGTAAGTAAAACTCTCTCGTGTGCAACATTCATGAGAACATGACCCACCCTGAAACAGGAGTGAGAAAATGTCTTTAAGAGTCTTATAGGTAAGGTTTCCTCCCCTTCCTCCCCCCTGGAAAAAAACCTCAAAATAATAAGGGGGTAATTTACATTCCTCACCCAGACTTGGCACCAATTTTGTGCTTTAAAAAATATACTCCACTGGAAGACTTTTTTTTTTTAAAGGTACCCTACAGCAGCTGTTTAAAACATAATTCTTACAGACAAATATATATGTATATATATTAAACATTTAAACAAATAAAGTCATCTATTGTACCTGTACAGAAATGAACAGAAGTCAGATTCTAAGAGAGTTGACTTCAAGATCGAAGAAGCGGTGAGTACGGTGGCAGGGGCTGGGGTCTGCTACGTGGGGGGGCCGTGGCAGGGCACAGGTGGCCCTCTTCTGCTGGCTGCCCCTCCTCACCCCGCCCTGCTCCTCGTGTGGCTCTGGGGGGTCGTGATGAGCTGAGGCTGCTCCACTCGGATGCAAAGCCCGGACAGGAACACTATGTGGAGGCCTGCGCTGGCTTCCGAGGGGCACCTCACTCTGCTCTCCCAACTCTGCCGCGCCCCTGGCTTCTCTGGGGCCGCAGACGCCACCCATCCTCCCTTCTTAGTTCTTGGGAAGCCAGAGCTTCTGAGGCTGCACATGGGAGATCTCAGCTGGGGAGGCAAAAGCAAAAAGCAACCCCCCACAGAAGACTAAGAAGTAAAACCACGTGCAAAGACGTAGGAGCCGGAGTGGTTAGGTGACTACCTGGAGACACAGGGAGCTGCCACGGCCCCTGCAGACGGGTCCCCTAAGACTCTCATATTGCACATGAGACTAACGTTCCCTGAGGGGCGTGCTCGGAAACTCGGAGCAGAGCCCCCAGGAAACTGTGGGCCCAGGGACCCACATAAAGACACCATTGTGCCCATGTGAGGACATACCACAGACACAGCCCAACGAGAGGGGCAGGTGAGGCACGCATGTCCCCGGGAGGGGCAGGTAGAGGAAGAGCTACAGAACACTCCAGAGAGAGGAGAATGAAACAAGGTTTCCTTTCTAAATGGAATAAATAAATGGCTTTTGTTATTGTTAAAAGAATAAATACAGGGTACCGGGGGAGGGCTGACAGCCGTGGTGATGCTGGGCGCTCATGTGCCTGGGGAAAGTCTTGGCTTCTGCCTGGGTGTCCGTGGGGAGTTTCTGATGTCCTGAGCGTTGTCTGCTGTGCCACGCCCCCCTGGCCTCAGCACCAGCCCTCATCTGAGCACCTCTTAGCTGCCCTGGGGTCTGCTCTTGGGGCCAGGGCACCTCCTCCTGGGACCTGGCAGGTGGCGGGGGGGGTCCCCGAGCCACCCCGAGGGCAGACTGGAGCTCAGTGTAGGGCTTCCTAGGAGTCTGTTCTCTGTGTTTTTTTCCAAAGAGGGACTGTGATACGGCATGCAGGGGACTTCTGCCAATGTCAGCATGGGGACAGAGGAGCCTGTGTCGAGCGGTCGGCGTCCGGCAGGGGCAGCGGGGAGGATGGAGAGGAAGAGCAGGGATGTCTTCCCGTGGCCGGATGCCAGTCCGAGGCACAGGGTACCGCACGGCGGCAGGCCGGTGAGGTGGCACCAGGTGGCTGTCGCGCTGGCGATGCAGGGTGGAGGGTCACTGGTAGAGGAGGTAGGCCTTGAGAGAGGCCGGCAGCGGCAGCGTGTGGATGTCACCCAGACGCTCCTTCCCGAGGGCCAGGCGCACCGAGCGGCGGCAGAGATCCATGAGCGGCAGGGGCTCGGCTGGGGGGAGCGAGGAGAGAGCAGGGACAGGTTAGCACAGCTCTGGACGGCTCGAGAACGAACGATGCTAACAACAACAGCAATTGTAGCGGTGTTAGGTTCTATTTTATTATTTTTAAAAGATTTTATTTATTTGTTCATTCATGAGAGACACAGAGAGAGAGAGGCAGAGACACAGGCAGAGGGAGAAGCAGGCTCCCTGCAGGGAGCCTGACGTGAGACTCGATTCTGGGACTCCAGGATCATGCCCTGAGCCAAAGGCAGACGCTCAACCACTGACCCATCCAGGTACCCCACGGTGTTAGTTTTAACACACAAATAGTAATAAGGCAATTTTACATTTTAAATCAACTGTTAATAGCTACCACGGAGAACCTGCTCTGGGCCAGGTACCTTTGTGAGCCCTCATTTAATGGTTTATTACAGTTGGCTATGAGGGACTCGATCCCAGGGAGGCATTATTATTATCCCTATTTTACAGATGAGGACACAGAGGGATAGGGAGTCCAAATAACTTGCCCAGGGTTACCGTGTTGGTAGGAGAAGGAGCTGGATCCGAACCCAGGCCGCCACTGCTCTCACTCAGTGGACAAGCCTTCATTGTGCATCTGACCCAGCACATGGAAGCCTGCCCGTCCCAGCACAGATCCCAAACAGGCATTCAGGAAGGGAATCGTTCTATGTTAGCCCAATGCTTGTAGGTCTTGCAGCCGACCCCACCTCACTGGTGAGGGCGCCGAAGCAGGCAGGGCCTGATGTATCCGGGTTACATGCTGGGGTCTGAATCCAGGCAGTCCGAGCTCAGTAATCACATCGGTTGCTGTCAATGAGGATGTAAGAAATGCTGGTCCAGGGGCGCCTGGGTGGCTCAGTTGATTGTCTGCTCAGGTCATGGTCCCAGAGTCCCAGAACTGAGCCCTGTATCAGGCTCCCTGCCCAGCGGCGAGTCTGCTTGTCCCTCTGATTCTACCCCCTCTCATGCTCTTTTTTTCTCATTCACTGTCTTGAAAAAATACATAAAAAAAAAATTGTAGGGGCACCTGGGTGGCTCAGTGGTTGAGCGTCTGCCTTTGGCTCAGGTCGTGATCCTGGAGTTCTGGGATCGAGTCCCGCATTGGGCTCCCTGCAGGGATCCTGCTTCTCCCTCTGCCTATGTCTCTGCCTCTCTCTCTCTCTGTGTCTCATGTATAAATAAATAAAATCCTGAAAGAAAGAAAAAGAAAGAAAGAAAAGAAAGAGAGAAAAGAAAGAAAAGAAAGAAAAGAAAGAAAGAAAGAAAAAGAAAGAAAAGAAAAGAAAGAAAAGAAAGAAAGAAATGCTGGTCCAGAGACCCACTCTACAGGAGGCAGAGCCGAGGGGCCGTTCCCGGCCCAGTCACCCCATAGCCTGAAGGTGCAGTGTCTATAGAAACCCTAGGTCCTAGGTACTTCTTCCCACCCGACACAGTGAGCTGAGGGCCCAGGCAAGGGAAAGTGGAAATGCCAGTCCAGCCTCAGCAACTGGGACCCTCAAGACTGTCCCAAGCACCGCCAGGGAAACTGAGGCCAGGGCTCATGGCAGCGCTGCTTCAGGCACCTGGATTTGAGAGGAACTTCCAGCTGCAGCCTACAGCCTGCAAGAGCACTTCTGTCCTTCTGTTCCTAGACAGCCTAGGATCTGTCTTCCCCAAAGGGAAGCTCCATGCAGCCTGCATCTCAGATAAACTCTGCTCCAGAAGGAGTGTGCAAGTCACTCCCTGCGAGGCCCTGGAGGCCATGGGGGCAGAGTGGTCCCTGGTCTCCCTGCCTCCCCGTAGTTGACTCTTCCTGGGTCTCTTCCAAGAAGCAAGGTGCAGGTGAGCACACCTGGAGCTGCTCAGGGCCGCCCCACAGCATCCTGGATGTGGAAAGAGCTGAAGTGAGGGCATCTGTGGCTTTGTCCAGGGTCTCCCCTTGACGCTGAGACTTCCCTGTGACCAAAAAACCTGAGAAAAAAACCTCAGTATTTCCTTCGAGACCCCACTGCCCCAATGAGAAGTGGATCGAAGTTCTTCAATACAACTGTGTCTCAGAATATTAAAAATGCCATTTAAAAAACTCAACTATTAAAAAAAAAAAACTCAACTATTGATGAGCAGATCCTACAGCTGGAGGTGTTGGGGGGAAATGGGGAGTGATTACTGATGCGTTCAGGTTTCTTTGTGGGGGGAGGAAGGGGATGAAAGTGTTCTAAAACCAATCCTAGTGAGGTTTGCACAATTGTTACACCCTTTAAATGTGGGACTTGTACGGCCTGGAAATTATATCTCAACAGAGCTGTTAACAAAAGAATAAATCTGAGGGTTGATAACACATTTATTAAATTCCTGGCTTCAAAAGAAGGCAAGCAACTGCTCTTCATCTCTCAGGGGCAGTTGGCCACAGCTAGACAGGAGAAGTATCCAAAATGGTCAATGTTGTTCATGAAAAGCTTTGAAATGGGGCCTTTCCTGGACAGCACAGGATGATTAAGGGGAGCCCTGGCTGGAGGCAGGAGGAGGAGCTACAAGCTCTTGCATGCTTTGGGGGCCAAGCATTCCAGCCTCCTGGGGCGCAGGGCCACCAGGTTTCTCCACCGCAAGTCCAGAGAGCCACGAGTTTCCCTCATCGTAAGTGGCCCCACACCCGGCTCCTTACTTCTGCCCTGCATAGCAGCCTGACTTCAAGCAGATCACTCCCTGTGCCTGAGCCTCAGTTTCCCCATGTGTCAGATGAGGAATATGGACCAGATGCTTCAGTATCCTTCAGCTGAGATTCTGAAGGCCAGAAATGCCACCCAGTGGCTCTTAGCCTGGACATGCTGAGTGGCCCTTCAGCAGATCGAGTGGGGGGAAACCAGTGGCCCTTCCTCTCGTCCACTCAGGAGCTCTCTCCGTCTGCCACATTGGGCTAGCCCCTTTTTCCCCCAGGATGTGGCTCGGCCCCCATGGGGAGACAGAGGGGCTTCCCCTGGTGGCTGGGGACACTTGAGAAAGTATCAAGAGCCATTGAATATGCCCAGAGAGCTGTGCAGAGCGACAGAGGGAAGGTTGAGAGGGAGTTCCTGTCACACCCTCTTAGCTTAATGGTTTCCCAGGCATCGCATGGGTACCCTCAACGAAGAGATGTTTCTAAATGGCAGAGCCTGCAACACCACCACCGCAGACCCCCCTGCCGCCCCGCCCCAGCTTCCTTATTCTTGGTGACAGCCTACCTGAAATTAATGTCATGGCCCCAGCAGCAGCTCCAGTTAGTGGAGCACAAATCGTGTGCCTGGTGGGGACTGTGCCCCCCACAATCTACAGATGGGGAAGTGACCTGGGGAGGAGAGAGCCAAGGGCTAGTATGTGGATATGCGCCCAGATCTAGCCAATTCCATAGTCTGGCTCTCTCTTTGCCAACATGACGAGGAAGCTCCTGATAGCCCCTTGTGCTCTACCCCAAGGGACAAGGACCTATGGCTACGTCCTTCCACCCGCACTGAAAGCAGCTGTGTGAGATGGGGGAGCTTCCTCTGCCTGGCCATCTCTGGACCACACTGAAAAATCCAGGTACGGAGGGGTAGTGAACCCAGGAGGGATGTGTCCTTCAGACATACCAGATCTGCCTGGATGAGTTGCAGGAGCAGCAACTAACAGATGCAGTGATGCATCATGAGCCAAAAACATGACCAGCCATGCAAGCAGCCCATGGTGGGTCTGTTCTTGGGGGCCACAAGTACAAAAACAGGTCATTTCCCCCCTGGATCTTGTAGGGGACAAACGATGATGCACAGGGCCATGGTCTGATTGCTTCCTAAAGGCTGGGCAGAGACCAGGAGTACACTGGCCACAGAAGTGGATGTGGTACCAGGCCATGGAAGATATCGGTCTTGATTTCAGGTGGTCACTAATAGATCCAAGAAGGTCTCCCTACCTCAACACTTTTGATGGGGCACTGCAGGCTCTGTATCCAGCTCCATCCACAAAGCCAGGTACCCACTGAAGTTCCACCAAAGAAGTTTCCAAACAGGGAAGGGAAGAGTTTATTTGATAACCTATGCGAGGGGCCTCAGCCACTAGGCCCACCTCCAGGAAGCTGAGGCGCTCGTCCTAAACTTTACATCGTTTATATGAATGGGGTGTGAAGGGCACGGAGTTCAGCACAGAAACTGGGAAGTAAATCAGGTGCTATTTATGGAAAGTCGAGGAACTGGATGGGTATATGCAGGAACTTCCACATTTTTCAGAGAAATGATTACCTGGTGGCCTATCTGAACATGCATGGCCTGGCACGCCCGCCTGCGCCTCTCCCACAGTTCTCAGAGCGACTACACCTGACTCATGCCTCCAGAGCCTGATGCTGCGCTAGTTCACGGGCTCAGGGTATGAACTTTGGGTCCGCGAGGTCGAGGACAGAGATCTCATGTCAGGAAGTGCCCCTGGTCCAGCCATGTTCACATTCACACCCATAGCTTTCACCTTCCTAAGACTGGCCTCATGCTTACTCCTGCGAGTAGCTCACAGTGAAAATGCCCTGTGAAATGGATTCTAGAAAGTCTTGGGTGGAGGACGGGCATCTCAGGATATGTGTGCATTTCCCCTCCACATCAAGCAGTTCTTATGAAAAAGAAGCAGGACCCCAACCCCTTGTACTTGGCAACCAGGGAAGGATACTTGACACAGTGAGCCTAGAACAGCCCCTTCTCTCCTAAGTGGGCTCTTTTCCCCAGAAGGAAGCCCTTGGAGGTTGGGGTGACTAGGAGGTTCTCTGGAGCCCAGCTGGAATGGAGGTGCAGGGGGGAGCCACCATCAGGTGAGGCGCCCCAGGAGGGCATCTAGGGAGGCCAGGAGGACACCTGGAAGAGGTCACCAAGTGGAAAGTTTCTTGAGGAAAAGAGCTGAGCCCTCTCAGAACCCAGAATCCTGAAAATCCTCACCATACTCTTCTGGGAGCAGTAAAAAGGGAGAATTTGAAAAATGGAGGAATGTAAAAAAAGGATTCCTCAGTGGGAGACACAGTCACAAGCAGTGGGGGCAGGGAGGACCCAGGGGGACAGGGACTTTCCCTTGGGTGACAGCCAGTCTGCGGCTTGCAAGTAGGTCTTTTCTTTCTGTGCTTCTAGGGAGGGGCACAGGCAGGCCTGGAGGCCCAGCTGGGCCTGGTCTCCCCCTTACAAAGGTCATCTCCACCCCTTCACCCCAGGAAAGAGGAAGGTGACACCACAGCTCCTCTGGCTGTGGCTTCAGCCCCAGAAGGTCTCAAGACTGGAGGAATCAGAACTAGTGGCCTGTGGTCAGAGCTGGCTGGGGACGGTGGGGGTAGCTGCACAGGGACACACTGATCACTCTGTGCCTTTGCTCTGGGCCCTGCCCCAGAGGGGGCAGCAACTCTGCTGGGGAGGGTGTGCCCAGGACACCAGGGAAGGGGGCCACTCGCTGCTGTGAGCGCTGCAGCACTCGGGGAGGGCCCCCCACTTAGCAACTCTGGCTGACAAGCTCTGCAAACTGCTACTCCCTGCTGAGGTCGGGACCTGGCCTCTGGGGCGGAGTGGAGTGGGGAAGGACGGTGTAGAGGTCGTCCCAGACATCCCAGGGAGTGCTGACAGGTCAGACGGCCTCTGAGGCTGTGACCCCGGGAAGAGGTACCTAGCCAGCCCTGGCCAGACTCTCTGCCTGTCACACTCTGCTCCTCCGGGTGGGCCACAGATCCGGTCTTGTCATGACATTCCCCCTCCTCAGCTGCCTCAGAAGGTAAAGGAAACCCTCCTGAGCAGAAGACTTAGGTCCCCTTCGACCTCACCCAACAAATACCCTATCTGAGGGCCGTCTTGCCTTCCCTTCAGGGGGTGGCATGGGGGTCTCAGGGGGAATGATCTAGAGTCCCTGTCTCCACATCTAAAATGAGGGGGATAGTGTCTTCTCTTCTAAATTCAGAACTCTCTGGATCCTCGGAATGTGACCCTCTTGGAAACAGCATCTTTGCAGATGTCATCACTTAAGGTAAGGTCATGCCAGAGTAGGGTGGGCCCTGAATCCAATGGCTGGTGTCCCCAAAAGATAAAGGCAGACCCAGGAGGTCATGTGGCAACAGAGGCGGAGATGGAGTCGGGCATCCACAAGTGAGGACTGCTGGCAACCAGCAGAAGCAGGAGGGAGGCCTGGAGAGGATTCCCCTCAGAGCCTTCAGAAGGGACCAACCTGTCGCCATCTTGACTTTGGACACCTGGCCTCTGGAACAGTGAGGGAATGCATTCTGCGGGTGGTCATCTGTTCCGGCAGCCCCAGGAATCAAACACACCATCCTTTCTGTCCGTCTGTAAACCCACTGCGCTGTCAGGCTTCTGAACCCCACCCAACCCTGAAGACTTTTGTCAAGGCCACCAGAGATGGCCTGGATGCCAAAGCTGATGGACAATTCTCAGCCAGCACAGCACTTGACCTGGCATCAACTTGTCCTTCTGGAAGTCCTCTTTTCATGCGTTGTCCAGGCCACTACTCTCCCCTTGAGCCCCACAGCCACTCTGTCTCCTCTCCCCTTCAACCTCCATACCCTGAAATACAGACGTGGCCCAGCGCTCAGCCTCAGCCCTGCCCCCTCACTCCCTGGGTGATCTCATCAGGGGGCTCGGTCTTAAACCGCCCAGCCGTGGGTGACTGCCCCAGTGACCTCGATCCAGATTTGTAGAGCCACCAAGATGTGTGGAGTGAGAGTCTCAAACTTAACTCCCCTACCCTGGCCCAAGCCCTAGTCAGGCCACCTCTCCCCTGGATGACTGTCATGGTTCCTCCCCAGCCTCCCAGTGGCCACTCTCGCTCCCACCATTCATTTTGAGGCAGTAGCCAGAGCGATCACATAAACAGGGCCCATTTATGCCCAACCAGGGCTGGAAGAGACATTGAGAAGGCAAGAGAACGCTCTGGTGTTGTCTGGCATCGAAACCAGTGGCCAAGGAATTCATGGAATGGATCACAGCTGCAGACTAACAGGCACAACTTTCTACCCAGATCTTTTCCTTCTGCCTTTAAATTTCACTGACTCTCGGGACACCTGGGTGGCTCAGTGATTGAGCATCTGCCTTTGGCTCAGGTTGTGATCCCGGGGTCCTGGAATCAAGTCCCACATCAGGCTCCCCACAGGGAGCCTACTTCTCCCTCTGCTTGTGTCTCTGTGTCTCTCATGAATAAATACATAAAAATGTTTAAAACATTTTTTCCCCTGACTCTCCCTTGAGGGAGGCAGATTTGAGGCTTACCCTCCTGTCTCCTGGTTTGCCTGTCTCTCAAGTAAATCCTTTCTTTGCTGCATCCCAGTGATGGTCTGTGCTGCCCAGGGGGGAGGCAGACTTGGCTTGGGCTACAGCATCACATTTCTGGGGGGCGGAGGGTCCTCATCATCAACCAAGAGAATCCAAGGTGGGCTCAAGCCATTTGGCACTTGGGAGTCTCCATCCCAGACTCAGTTCATAGGTGCAAATGTCTGCAACTCATTCTCAGGCCCGTTCCCTGCTCTGCTCCCCTCAACCTCCCCTCTATCTTTTCCCCAACAAGAAAATTTATAAAAGCATCCAACCTCCCATCGGATGCAGAGCTGACAGGGCATCTATTTCCAAGATGCACATCTGGGCCTCCAGGGCCATCCTAGCAGAACCTTTGCCGAGCCTTGCTCTGACTCAGCAGAGGAATGATGCTTGGTCGAATGTGCCCTGACTTGCCAGGTGAACAGGCCAGTCCCCTCCAGGCCGCTCGGGGCTCTGTGCTCTGTGTTAGAGCTGGCTATGTGAACGGAGAAGCCCAGCCAACTCCAACGCTGATGGACCTATTCCTGGAGGGGACAGGGGCTGCCCTGCTCTTGTCTCGACCAATGGTTTCAGTGACCGGGCAATGACACAGGGGGCTCAGTTGTTCGTTCATCTGTCTGTCTGCACAGAATGGGCATTGACTGCACTGACTAGGGCTGTGGTCACTCCTCTGTCAGGGCCAGGGCTCCTGAGATCCTAGTCCTGGGCAAGATGTGCCTAGTTCTCCCAAGGCCTGCCCACCCCAGCCTAGGGCAGATTTGGCTGTGGACTTTCTACTACCGTCACCTGGGGTGAGAGACTCACAGAACTTGCTCTGCTGGTTCCTTAGATGATGAGGTTTGAGGTTATTTCCTTGGGGAGGCTACCTGCCTCTGCCAGGAGTCCCATGACCTAGGGGTACTAGGCTGCACAGGTGAGGTTATTGCCATCACTCAGCCAAAGCCAGAGGCAAGAAGCGAGGGAAAGGAGGGGTGGTGGAGGCTTCCAAAGAGAAGCGTTTAAGAGTTCCCTCTGCCTTATGTCCCTGGATATTTTCTCTGATATTTTCCAAGGCTGAAGTAGGGAAGAGCCATGGGAGAAGCTGAAGTTCTGGAGGCTTCCAAGACCAGAGTAAGCATCTGTGCTTCCGACCCCAGCAGGGCCTTCCCTGAATGCTCACGTGGCCTATGGGGTGCCAGGTCAGACCTGCCTCATAGGGATGGTCAACACAGGGCTGGGCAAAGCTTTCTGCACCTTTTTTCAGGCTGGGCTCTGCAGATGGTAGAAAGGACCCAAGAAAGAGTAAGGGTCAAACATGGGGATAGATAGTTTTGGAAGCCTAGGACCTCCTGCTACCATGGGGTCCCAGCCCCGAAGCCACACAGCCCTCCACCTCCTACACTAGGATAGTATCACCACATGGCTATTTTCACATGTGGTCTGAGAAAGGCCACTCCCTTTCCCAAAGGAAAGGGTGGAAATCACTGCTGATTCAGCCTGTTTCTAATCTACACGCTCCAAGGCCTCCTGACGTCATGACTGAACAAGCCAGGGGACTGTGGTCTAAAGGAGCCAACTCAGAAGCCTCCAGCACGAGAAGAGACTCTAAACCTGTCTAATGAACAAGAGAGGCTATTGGCTTTCATTTATGTAAGAGGTCCTCGTACCCTCAAAACTGCAAATCCAAGCCCAATAATATGCTGGCTACTGTACTAGAATTTGGTCAACAACAGATCAAAATTAGAGGTAGATCAACCAGAAACAAAGAGCAACTACCCATGCATCTATCCATCCAGCCACCCACCCATCCATCCATCCATCCATCCCTTCATCTATCCATCCATACTCCCTTATCTATCCATCTATCCATCCATCCCTTTATCCACCTATCCCCCCATCCAACCATCCATCGATCCACTCATTCTCTAACCATCCATCCATCCCTTCATCTATCCATCCATACTCCCTTATCTATCCATCTATCCATCCATCCCTTTATCCATCTATCCCCCCATCCATCCATCCATCCAACTCCCTTATCTATCCATCTATCCATCCATACTCCCTTATCTATCCATCTATCCATCCATACTCCCTTATCTATCCATCTATCCATCCATCCCTTCATCTATCCATCCATCCCTTCATCTATCCATCCATACTCCCTTATCTATCCATCTATCCATCCATCCCTTCATCTATCCATCCATACTCCCTTATCTATCCATCTATCCATCCATACTCCCTTATCTATCCATCTATCCATCCATACTCCCTTATCTATCCATCTATCCATCCATACTCCCTTATCTATCCATCTATCCATCCATCCCTTCATCTATCCATCCATCCCTTCATCTATCCATCCATACTCCCTTATCTATCCATCTATCCATCCATCCCTTCATCTATCCATCCATCCCTTCATCTATCCATCCATACTCCCTTATCTATCCATCTATCCATCCATCCCTTTATCCATCTATCTATCCATCTATCCATCCATCCATCCATCCGTCCATCCGTTCATGAGGTGCTTGCTATCAGATAATCTGGCAGATTCCAGCTAGAATTCTTCATTTAAGCAGAGGCAGGCAAGAATAGCCTCTGAGTATCCGAATATGCTGGGATATCTACTTAAAGACGTTTTAGTTTCAATGACTGTAAACTTTTGATCAGGAGCAGCCAGGACCCCAGGAGGTCCGAGAACACTGCCACCATTGGACAGCACAGAACACTTACGGTCAAGTCCATTCAAGTAGCGCATGCGGATCTCACAGTGGCCCCAGACGGCGCTCACTACAGGATATAGTTTTTTGCCCTTGAGTCCTCGAAAAGCCACTCCCATGTACTGTCCGTCCACAATGAAGCTCAGAGTCCCGTCATCCATGTCCAGGGCCACGAGGAAGGAGTCGGGGACAATAAATGTCTCATCCGGCTCCAAAAAGGCCGGGTATGTTTTGCTTGGTTGGTTTTTGCCATCATGATAGAGCCGGTTGCGCCCCAAGTCCCAGCCCCAAGACTCATGGTTGTTCCCCACGAGGGTTGTGTACCCGACAGAGTGCAGGGGGGCATCTGCTGTTGCCACCCCAACCACAGCGTGTGTGCCCCGCTGCCTCATGGCCCACGTGATCTGCCAAACATGCAGCCCACGCGTGTACCCAACTTTGCCCCTGATGGCATCTGTACTCTGGGCCACCGGATGCCGGTGAAAGATCAGCTTGTCGTCCTCCTTCACAAAGACATTGAGCGATCGGTCATTGTTATTCCATGAGTGGAGCAGCTGGATGTCGTAGGACACGGGGGGCATGTCTAGCAGCAGGTCCAGGCGGGTGGGCTTGCAGTAGTCCAGGCCCTGGAGCTCCTGCTTCAGGGGCCGGTACGTGGGGTCCCTCATGTCCACGGTCTTGATCCCTCCGGTGACCTTCTGACCCATGTTTGCCTTTGGTTTCACCTCTGCACTGAGTCCCAAAGCAAACTCATCAATCGTGGGGCCTTCCGTCCGGTTTTCCAATGAAGCCCAGATCAGTCCTAAGGAAGGTTGGTAGGCGGCCTCTGGGGACTGAGGGGAATAGAGTAATTAGGAGTATGAGGCTGCCCACGCAGGCACATCCCAGCTACCTGATGCAAGGCAGGCCGCAGCCATGGCTCTGTCGCCACAGCCATACCACCAGGAAGGCGACAGGCTGTCCATCTGCAGTCGGCAGGGAGAGGTGGGCTGAGGGGCCGGCCACCACGCTCAGTGGTGTTGGCTGTACGGCACTCACCTAACCCTAACCCCAGTTTCTCAGGGCAGAAGGCCCAGTTGGCATGGATCTTGCATCAGCCCCAAGGCAATGGGTGTCCTCCTGGGTCAAAGCAAGGGGAAGCTGATTTCCCTTGCCTGCAGTTTGGAGGGAAGGTGAAGCCATAACATGCAACAGAAGTGGCCAGACCTCGTTTCCCAGCCCCTCTTCTCTTCTAGCACTGCCGCTTCCAAGGGTTCATGCCAGGGAAGGGGACCCTGGTGTAGGTAGAAAGCTCACTTGGGGGCTTGCATGGTACTCAGCTGGAAGGCCTCGGGGTCTCATGCCTTGCGGTTCCCTGAGGCCACAGGGAACTCCCCAGCCAGCCCTGTGACCCTCCTGGGCCAGGGGTACCAGTGATACTCTTCCCGTGGCCCCTGGGCTGTCCCCTGATCAGGTGAGGACAGAGCTCTCACCCTCCTCCCTCAGGTGATTCTGAACAACACTTAGAGGACCCCACTTGTCCGTACCTGTACCCTTTAACCAGCAGCCGTTACTTGGCCCCTTGGGTGCCAACAGCTCATCTTGCGGGGAAGTCAGACCTCTGGACCCCTTGTTCCCACTCTGACTTCACCATCCCGTGGCTCCTCGAAGGGAGGTCAGGGCCATGGGACTGGAGGAGAGATCTCACTCCATCTGTCCCGGTGTCTCCGCTGGCAGTGCCAGGAGAGTTACCTCCAAGGATGAGGGTCTGAAATGTGCGGCTAATCGACCACCCCCACCACACCTGTCCCGGTGTCCGGCCTTGGGTGAGGGAAAAGAATAGGTCATTTGGTTTCCGTTTTCTTCCCCACAAGATTTTATTTATTTATTCATGAGAGACAGAGAGAGAGAGAGAGAGAGGCAGAGACACAGGCAGAGGGAGAAGCAGGCTCCCTGTGGGGAGCTCAATGCAGGACTTGATCCCTGGACCCCAGGATCACAACCTGAGCCAAACAGAGCCATGCAGGTATCCCTTTCTCAAAGGTTTTATTTTTTTATTTTTATTTTTTTTTTAAATTTTTATTTATTTATGATAGTCACAGAGAGAGAGAGAGAGAGAGAGAGAAGAGGCAGAGACACAGGCAGAGGGAGAAGCAGGCTCCATGCACCGGGAGCCCGACGTGGGATTCAATCCCAGGTCTCCAGGATCGCGCCCTGGGCCAAAGGCAGGTGCCAAACTGCTGCGCCACCCAGGGATCCCCCTTTCTCAAAGGTTTTAAAAGAAACTCTTGAGATCGTTCCTAGGAGCACTCAGGTGCCTTAGGTGAAGAGGGCACAAAGGAATCTGCTGGGGGTTACTGCGGGACTCCCCTCTGTGGGTGGCAGGGAAGAGCACCTGCTGGGAGATGAGGGCCGCTGGTGGTGCAAGGGAATCCGGGAGAGAACTTCCCAGCGGGGCCAGGAGGAGGGAAGGGATCTGCAGTGGGCTTGCTGTCTCTTGTGGTCGGTCTCCCAGCCGACCCTGAGTCGCCTCCCGCCCCCGGGACCACATCTTCAGGGCAGCCAGGCCTCTGGGAGGCTGGCTCTCGGCAAGATAAGTGTCCCTATGTGGGAGCACTTGAACGCACCGCCCCCCGCCCCCCGCCCCCTCATTGACCACATCCAGCTTCTCACCCTCCCCTTTCTGCTGTGGAATGGAAGGCTCACTCGCTCCCTGAGGCATGGTCATTTTTTCAGAGACTCCTAGTGTCAAATGTATGCAAAGCTGGTATAGAGCAGAGGTGTCCGACTGCAGCTAGAGGACCATCCCGGTTCTGGAAAGTTCTATGGAGATCGTGACCTTAGTCCTGGATCCCCCAGGACAATACCAATTTCAAGCCTTCAGGCTCATTGACTCCTGAGAACCATCAATACTTTTAGGACTTGCCTGTGGCCCTGCGGGGACATCCCGTGGCTTTGGCACCTGCTTGTCTGGCTGTATGGGGGTGGAGAGATCTGGGGTTTGGGGGGTGCAAACATGGTCCTTGTAACTACAGACTGGGAGCCGCCTGGCTGCAGCCTCCCCAGACTCCATTCGAGTATCTTCCTGAGCTGGTGTGGGGCAGTTCTTAAAGTCAGAAGCACCCATATCCATCTCTGCCAGGACACCTCACTCTGGCCGGTGCCCTGCGACCTCTCAGTGCAGGAGGACCCTGTGGGGACCCAGGTCAGCCCTCTGGAGGACAGGGAGGGAGCTCTCAGGCCCCTGAGCTGAGACCTGTACACATATAACTCCTACCTCAGCTAGACCAGGGATCGGAAACTTCCCGTGTACAGGGCTAGACGGCAAATGTTTTAGGCTTTGTGGCCAGGCAGCCTCAGCGGAACCACCCAACTCTGCCTTGTGGTGTGAAAGCAGCCACAGACAGAGCATAAATAAACGAGCATGGCCAGGTTCCAATAAAGCTTTATTTATAAGAATAGGCTGCTCCCCAGTCAGCCAACCATTGAGCTAGACAAGGGGCCCGGCATGTCATCTCCCCCGATGACAGAGCACTGCAGAAGGCAGGGGATGGAGGTGGGGAGGAATCTGATGGCTGCGAGGTCAGTCCAGCCTCAGAAGGAGCCGTCAGAAAAGACGGCATAACATCCCGGTGGCACCTCGGCTGTCTGTTGAGGCCAGTTCTGCAAGCTCTCCCCGCTCCACGGCCCCCTGGCCAGTCCATTGACATGGCCCTTGTGCTAAGCTCCCGCCCTCTTGGGCCATGACCCAGGGGACTGTCCAAGAGGCGGGGTCCTTCTGTCCCTGGACCACCTGACCTGGAGTAGCGGGAGCCCCTGGGAGGAAGGGGCGCAGGTAAAAGTGTCTGCAGCAGTGCGGATGGCTCCCACGCAAGGGCACCCAGAGCCTCACCAGGGAGCACGGCCCACCCACTCTGCTGCTTCTGGGCCATCCTGCTGCAGTCACCCCAAGTGGGCAACCACAGTAGCAACCCAGGCCACTCTTACCTTGTCTGTCACCTGCCTCTTCCCACCCTGCATTCACGCTACAGTCAGAGCTGACACTTTCTTCTCGTAGACCTCCTGCTGTCCATACCTGGCCACCTCCTTGCCATGCAAGGCCATTGAGGTGGTCCAGCTGCCCCTCCTTCCTTCTATTTTTAAATGTGGCCGCAGAGATCTGCCCTTCTGTGGGTCTCCAGGAGCCCTGCCAGCCCCTTCTTGGGGAGAGCCGTAGGGTGTCCCCCCACCACGGCCCCTGACCAGACGCCTCCCCAATCGCACCTCCCTACTTTGTTCTCCTCCACCAGCACTGCTCCTGAGGACAGGGATGGCTCTGCTGCTGCTGCCGCCACCACCCATCAGCCACACTCAGCCACACACAAGCTCAGAGCAGTAGCGGCTGCGGTGTCGGGGCTACTGGGCAGGAGGGAGTGAAGTCCCGACAGTGCCAGGCTGCGGCTCCTTCACTCCCTCTGCGGGAGTTCCTGTTCAGAAAGCTCACACACACATTAGCCTCGGGGTCCCCAAGGCCACACCTGCCTGCCCTACTCAGGGCCGTCCCAAGCCAGCCCTCAAGACAAATTCCTGGTGTACACCTGTCCCGCGCTGCCAACCGCTGATTGCCCAGGTAATAGCTTGCTCCCCCTGCCCTCAGCCCCTGATGCTTTCCAAGGCCCAGGGCACACCTGGAGAAGGGGGGGGAAGAGGCGACCTGAGGCTCCAGGATGGGGGTAGGGTGGAGATTTTTGGACTGGGTGGGTGGATTGTTACCCTCCTCAGCAGCACAGATGCAGCAGGATGGGTGTCTCAAGGAAGAGTAAGAGTGCATTGTGTACACACACACACACACACACACATACACCTGTGTGCACACAGGCACTGAAATGGAAGCAAAGTAAAATATGTTCAAAGGAGCTCTACCCGGAGGACAATTCTTGCATGTTACATGGAGTCGACAAGTCATTCTGGGTTGGGAGCTCTTAGTGGCATTTTTCTACAGGTAAAAGTAGATTAAAGACTCCAAAGGGCCCAAGGAGAAAAATAACCATACAAGGATGGTTCGGAAAGTGCACAAGAGGAAGGACACTCTACACAACTGTCAGAGTGTGAAGTCGTAACACAGAAGCATGCCTGATTGGGGGTCAAGTCCTAGAGCCAGTGAGGTCGTGGGGCTCAGTGTGGTCAAAGTCACCCCGTACGGTTCCAGAAATGCCATATGAACAGCTTCCTCACTGGGAAGGGCAGGCAAGCTGCCCCCCACCCCCCACCGCACTGCCACAGGCGTCTCCCTTGTCAGTTGGGCCACATGGTTGTCGAGGAGTGGCTGGGTGCGGGTCACCAGGATTGAGTGTGCCCCCGAGGCTCCACTCTTCATGCTCCACTTCCCTCTGCTCCTCTGCTCAGCCTGGTGCACCAACCTCCCCCCACCCCCATCCCAGGCCTAGCACAGCACTGGCCCCAGTCCCCAGGGGGACAGAGGAGAGGACCTGCCCCCAACATCAAAGCCAAGCTCGAGGTTGTGTCTGTCTCAAGCACTGGAGGGCTGGGAGCGGGCAGTGGAGGAGCACCCAGTGCGGGGGACACAGGAACCACAGCCACCGGGCAGGGATACCTGTACTTCATACACTGGCTTTGTGAGCTGACCTGTTTTACCCTCAAGAGGGACACAGAGAGACATGAGCAAACACACCTTAGAAGCTTTAAGATGTTGCATTTAAGTACAATCTCGTGGATAATTTAAAAGCTCTGGGACTAGGGGTGGGGGGGTTGGGGGTGGGAGCAGAGAGAGAGGGTGTCTGCTGTCAGGCCAGATGCCACTAAGGCCTATGGTCTGACCTGTGGGGGGGACCCCTTCCCCTCTCTCAACAACCCCCATCTCTCCCTCACTAATGCTACATATGCATCATCTTCGATGGGTCAAGTCAGTTCATGGTTCATTGCACAAGGGGATGCCTCCCCAAGCCTCCAATGGGCAAAAGCATCCCTCCTACTATCCCTTGCAGCTGCCATGGGCTGGGTGACCTGTGGCTCCAGGACTTATCCTGTCCATAAAGGAATTCCAGGTGGACCCCTGGATTCTAAGCAGACAAGTTTCCAAAGCCTCCGGCTCCCACTGCTGCTACAGAGAGCCAAATTAAGGTGGTCTCAGTCCCGGATCAGGGACCAAGGCTCCTGTCACAAATGCCCGCTTTGGAGAGAGTTTGCTTGGGCCACAGCTCTCCATAGGGAGGAACACTAGAACCTCACAAACTATCTTTCCTTTCGTTTCTCCGGCCCCTCCGGGTATGCTCTTCTGTACCCTCAGATGGCAGGGAGGCCAGATCTGGAATTGGTAGCTGTGCAAGGAAGGATGCCCAGAACTACATACGGATCCCTAGGGGGTGAGAGGAGCCAGAAGCATCCTCATGGTGCACTGCTGGGGCGGGGGGGTGTCTGTGACCTGGGCCAGGGCTCCATCTTAACCCCAGGTCTTTAGTGATCTAAGGCAGCAATTCTTTATCAAGGGGAAGGGAACAGATACAGCGTATCTGTGTCTCCCGGGCACACATGGCAGGAGAACGGTGGTCGGATGTGCCATGTTCTCACTCTACGGGTCAGAGTGAAGGGATGCTGGCAGAGTGCCATCAGTGAGAGGGGACAGGGAACCACGTGGGATGCACAGGGTTAAAAAGGTTGGGAAGGAACTCGAGAGAATGTGGGGGGAAGTCACTCACACACAGGTGTGGGGGTGTGTCCAAGACATGCCACAGAGCAACCCCCATCCAGGTGTAAAACGCCCAGCAGTCCCCCGGCAGGTGCTCTTCCAGGGTCCTGTCTACAAAACCCAGGAGCTCTGCAAAGGGACGTGCTCCCTGCCCTACGACCACACAGCCCTGAGAAGACAGCCCCTCGGACTCCTGGCTGATAAATGTAATGTGATGCTCTTACATTTTAAAAAGTAAATTGGAGAATGTGATCCCATTTCTGTAAGAACAGAATTTAAGAAGATTCTATCTGTGCACATTTATCTGCTTGTAGACATGGAGAAAGGGCTAAATGAATAAACATCAAACCTTTCACAATGGTTAACCCCAGCGTGTGGGGGGCAGGGAGGTGAGAGGGAAGATTTGTTCACTTTGAACAGTTTTTTTTTTTTTTTTTTTTTTTTATGAGGCTCCACATCCAGCATGGAACCCAATGCAGGGCTTGAACTCACTACCCTGAGATCAAGACCTGAACTGAGATCAAGAGTCAGACACTTAACCACGGAGCCACACAGGGGCCCCGACTTTGAACGTTTTTTGAATTGAAATTTTTTAAATTTATTTATTATTTTTATTTTATTTTATTTTATTTTATTTTATTTTATTTTATTTATTTATGATAGTCATACAGAGAGAAAGAGAGAGAGGCAGAGACACAGGCAGAGGGAGAAGCAGGCTCCATGCGCCGGGAGCCTAATGTGGGATTCGATCCCGGATCTCCAGGATCGCGCCCTGGGCCAAAGGCAGGCGCCAAACCGCTGCGCCACCCAGGGATCCCTGAATTGAAATTTTTTTAAACGCAAGTGTTACTTTGGTAATGAAATGATTTTTAAGCGTGCGAAAAAAGAATAAAGGCTGGAGAAATACTGACAGTACACTTCCATCAACAAGTGCTTCCCAAAGCAATTCCTAGAGGCTCTCCACTCGTGTCACTTCGTCTAAAGCAAGCACAGGATAAATGTTTTGATTTACGCAGGAAGATACACAGGAAGGATCCAGAGTCAGCAGAAGGGCTTTTAAAATAAAGCGTAGGGATCCCTGGGTGCGGCCCTGGGGCCATCCCAAAGAGGGACGTTATTCCTACAACGATTTCCCCCAAGACTTCCAACTGCACTGCTTCCAATTGGCAATTTTAATTTGCCCAGTAAAACCAGGGTAGCTACTAGTCTCCACTGCCCCAAACAAGAACAGAACTGCTCTGTCCCGACACCTGAGACCCATGGCGGCTGCACCCTTGTTCTGTGCTCAGTGAAGGCCAGGTGAGGAAGGAGCACCTCAGCGGGCAGAGACTGGGGAGGGACCAGAATTTCAACCCTTGGCTCCCCGAGCTCAGCACCTGGCCGCAACGCTATACTGTCCCTTGGCTTAAAGCCACGACTCTGCAGTTCCACTTTCCAAAAAAAAAAAAAAAAAAAAAGCACTTTGGAGTCAACTGGCCCCGGAGCCCACCTCCACTAAAAACTACCCCTCTGCCTTAAGGACAAGTCTGTTGAATGGGCAGTAGTCTCTGACGGAGACACATCCAAGGGGACCGGTGACAAATGCACGGGGTGGGGGGGTGAGGGGAGGGCACACACTCACCTCCCTTTTAGCTCAAACCCCCTCAGTGTGTCCGACTGACCCCAGAACAGTAAAACCATTGTTTTGACCCAAGACGGGGAAAGAATGAAATTCAGGATGTGGAA
This sequence comes from Vulpes lagopus, assembly GCF_018345385.1. NCBI lineage: Eukaryota > Metazoa > Chordata > Mammalia > Carnivora > Canidae > Vulpes > Vulpes lagopus. The sequence continues at coordinate 89,156,671 of NC_054833.1, read as the reverse complement.
CAAGGTGACCTATTTATAAAGCCTCCTTTCACCTGAAGATCAAATAAACTCCCTCCCTCCGCCTCCCCACCTCACACATCGGTGGTTGCAAGCCCAGAATTTTGCAAGAGAAGCATGCCCAGGAGCGGTCTGTTATTAGATCAGAATACAACCTCTGCAGCCTGGCTGAGTGGCTGCCTGGCTCTGCCTGCTAATTAGGGTGTCGTGCTCCTGTGAGCCAGGACTCGGAACCCTCTTTGGTGGGGGAGCAGGCGCGGGGTGTCCGCCATGTGAGCCCGGCCACGAAGCCCCTGGCATGGGTGTCACCACCAGCAGGACAAGGTCATGCGGTTACAGTCCCCTGCCCCATCCCATCTGCCCACTTGAGGAGAGATGCCTGGGAGCACCCAGGACAGCTGTGTGCTTCTCAAACAGGGATATAAAAGTAAGTCTCCCTTAGAACCACCAACAAAAAGTATTGGTCCCTTCTGGAAAGTTCTGACGAATGATTTTGGAGAGAAAATCCTGCACGGTCCAGAGCTCTAGCCTCTGACCTCAAAAGACCAAGAATGCACCTGCTGTAAACACCTACAGAAGGACCCAAATTACTCACGGCACTTTCAGAAAGGGCGCAGATCAGTTGAACCTTGCCCCTGGGAAATCGGCATTACATTCATACAGAGACTAAAAATTAAAATAAAGAGTCACGACTGCAGCCTGAGGCAAGGTTGTGACGGCAGCAGCCTGTGCTTAGTTCGGATGAGAAGCCTTGTTCTTGGAGGGACCTCAGTGACACACAGTGACACATGGGGACCTGACCAAAAGTTTACAGGGAGCTGCAGATGAGCCTACACTGGGGGCTGGGCGTCCATCAAACTGGGCCTGGCTGGTACCCCAGAGACAGGGAGCAGGAGGGCAGGGCAGAGAGCTGCACTCGGCCAGCTCCACAGGGACAGCCCACAGGAGCCCAGGGGAAAGGCCGGGGTACACCGGGCTGAGGGGCAGAAACCTGCCACCCCCAGGAGGATCTGGGGGCCTCAGCGGTGAAGCCTACCCTCCCTGACACAAGTGCCCGGAGGAGCCTCTGCAGGAAATAAGGGTTCTCTCAGGAGCCCTGGCATACTTTTAAGATACCAGTTGGCCTGCTCACCCCAGAGCCTGCGGGCCTGGAGCAATACTCCTGCCACCTGCCCCCATCAGGGAGACCCCAGGAACAGAAGTCTGACCAAGCCCAGGCTTTAGCCTGGAAGCCTGAATGGGAGCAGGTGACACTCTGGCCTCTTCCGGTGGGATTTGCCAGCTGGGAAAGGCCTCCTCTGGAGGGGTCCCTTGAGACTCGGTGGGCTGGCTGCCAGGGGAGTTAGAAGGCTGGTCTGCTCATCCTACCCTGCGACCCAGGTGATGCTCTCAAACCTCCTGGGGGCAGAAATGGTGTGGGGGGGAGGCAGCGCTCATCATTTCAATGTGGAGAAGCTAAAGTGCTCAACATGGCATCGGGCACACACAGTAGGTACTTACTACATGCTGCACCCTGCCTTCTCCCGTTCCCTCTTAACACCAGGGGACATGGATGGAATCTTGAATGTCTAGTGCAAAAGAGCACTGAGCCAGGGGATACCAGGCCACTACCAGTTATGGCCTTAATGGGCAGTCCAAGGAGCCCAGTCCCACCCAGGGGGCGTCTTGGGAGCGGCTTGATGTGCAGACACCGTCCACCACACTGCCCGAAGGAGGTGGGGAGGCAGGAAGCCCCAGGTGGGGATGAACAAAACTCCAAATTAAATAATGTGAATTTCTTAGGTCAGGACCAGGGACAGAAAGTCCCAAAACTTTTCTCCAGCAGGAGGTAGAGGCTGTAGGGATGTTCTACGATGATGCTCATGATAGCTATGGTGAGCTCACCCTAAGCTATGATGATGCTCAGGGGTGGTTCTCAAAGTGGGGTCCCCGGATCAGGAGGTCAGCATCACCTGCTGGTGAAGCAAATGCTCGGGCCCCACCCCTGACCCACAGAACAGAAACTCTGTAGGTGGGGCCCAGGGGTCTGCGTTCCAATGAGCCCTCTGCATGATTAGGAGGCTGCTGGTTCAAATGAATTATGGCTCAACATTTTGGACTCTTGAATCCATGTGAAATAAGAACTGCCAGGCTCGGATTTACAACACCATTTTTTTAAGAACTACTTGTTCTATCTTGATTTGAAATATTTCAAGTGTCATACATGCTCATAAGAAATCTCAATCCAGAAACGTAAAAAGTGTAAATTACAGTGTCCCCCTCCCACTGGGGGTCAGTTCACTACGGGGAAAGGATCACACCCACATGCTACTCCCCAGTTGGCTTTTTCCAAGTCATAGTATATTAGCTCCTGTGTCAATTTTATGTGTTAGGAGCCATATGTTATTCCATCATCATAATCTGTCACTTGTCTCTAGAGATGAATGTGTAGGTTGCTTATAGTGATGGTCATGTGTGGGGTTAGGGATTTCTCCTTGGCAGGGTGGCCTGAGACCAGCTTCCTCTCACTAGTTCATGGCTACCTCTTCTCTCATCACTCTCGAAGTCTTGGACCTCAAGGCCCCACCCTACTGTCCATCTTTAGCAGAAGATTAAATGTCAAAGGAACCTCCGACTGGGCTTCCTGGTCTTGGGACTGGCCATGGTGCCTGGAAGGTGCTCAGATTTCTGCATAGCTAGCTGGAACAACTTCTTAACCCACGATGGCTCATGGACCTCCTCCTCCTCTCCTGTCAACCTGGGAAGTTCTGAACACCATCTGGGCTGCCATCTTGACAAGAGGGGCTCAGCGAATCCAAAGGCAGCAAATAAACCAATCCTGAACTTCCAGGCTGGCAGAAGGTCCAGGTGCCATACCCCCATGGCAGCAGCTTGTCGCAGGGAGGGCAAGGAAGGACATGGCCTCCCCAAGCTGAGACTTCTTGGGAATATTACACAGCCATCCAAGATGCTGGCTGGAAGGACCACTGTTCAAGGGGCAAGGAGAAAGGTCTGTGATTTCAGATGAAATGAAGATCACCAACTGTATATGCCCAAAGAGTAAAATCTAGAACATACTATAGAGGCATGCGTGGGAAAAGAGATGACAAGGAAGCCAGAAAACTGAAAATGTGGCTGTGTTTAGTGTGAATTTCCCTTTCTTTCATATTTCCTTACTGTTGTTTTATTATCGTTGCAAAAACATACATGGATGAACTCACATGTCTGTCAGTAGATGAACGGGTAAACAAACTGTGGATTACACATACAATGATGGAACATTATTCAGGCATAAAGAAGCATAGAGGATTGACACAGGCTACAACATGGATGGATCTTTTTTTTTTTTAAGATTTTATTTATTTATTCATATGAGAGAGAGAGAGAGACACAGAGAAACAGGCAGAGGGAGAAGCAGGCTCCATGCAGGGAGCCTGATGTGGGACTCGATCCCAGGTCTCCAGGATCAGGCCCTGGGCTGAAGGCAGCGCTAAACCGCTGAGCCACCCGGGCTGCCCACATGGATGGATCTTATTTTTTTTTTTTTTTTTTTTATGGATGGATCTTAAATGAAATACTTGATGCTGGGTGAAAGCAGCCAGACATAATAAAAGATCGCATATGGCATGAGCCCACTGTTATGATAAAGCCAGAAGAGTGACTCCATAGAGACACTATGCATGTTGGTGGTTGCCGGGGGCTGGGGAAGGTGGGGAGAAGTGGGAGTGACTGCTAAGGAGTTAGGGCCTCTTGTGGTGGGGGAATAAGAATGTTCTGGAACTAGTCAGAGAGTGGTTGCACAGTATCATGAATGTACTAAATGCCACTGAATTGTACTCTTGAAAACCGTTATGTGAATTTCACCTTGACAAACAAAAAAAGCACAAATGGATGACAGATGCCCACCTGTCCAAAGTGCACACGGCAGGAGGTGGGTGTGGAAGCGGCGAGGAAGGCCAGGAGCCGAGGAGGTCTGGCAGGTGGAAGGAGGCCTGTTCGCCTGGGTTACACACAGGGCCATGGCCAACAACATTCATACGTGGGGAGTAAGGAGCCTTCTAGAGCTGGGCCGCTGCTGCTCAGTGCTCTGCTCCCCACCACCCCCCTCTTTCCTCCAAAAGAAAAAGTGCAGAGCTGTGGTTTGGCAGACCTGCTGCCTGGACACAGCACCTGTAGATCGAGTTTCTCTGGAGGAATCTGGAGTGTGTGCCTGCATCTCTGTGCCTGTACCCAAAATGTGGTGTGGGGAGGGGTGACAACACATGCAGGAGCACCCTGCCCTGAAGATGAGGCTATGGAAGGACCCATGTCACAGTGATCACTGTCTGCGCTCTCCCCACTTGGGGAGCGAGGTGGGACAAGGAAAGCCTTCCTAGAATTCCCAGGCCTCTGCTTTTGCACAGAGCAAGTCAACACCCCAAGGCCACTCCAAATTGGCAGAGGTCCTACTTTGCGATACCAGGAAACCATTCTCGCAGCTCAGATCCTGCTCACTCCCTCTGCTGATGACGCTGGTGCCCGCCTGCCAGCTGCGATGCCACACCACAGGGCTTTGGCCCAGGCTGGGGCATGGTTTGACTGGACCTGTCACCACATGAAAACCTGTTCTCATGGGTTGAGTTTCTGTGTTCTCGTGAGGATTATTGCTCACAGACCTGGAAAGACCTAAGCCTCCTGGGCCAGGTGCCAACATCTCCCACCGACCCTCTGCGGCTGGACTCACTCATATAAAACATGGAAAGTTGGGCAAAAAACAACCACCCTTAAGGTCTATGTGCATACAGAGGTGTTACAAAATATCCAGGTTGCATACTCACCTGCTAGGCCCTGGGGGGCTGGGGAGCACAAGCTTCCCAAGACCCTTTCCTCGTTTCTTAGTCCCCGAGTACCTCAACTAAGTGGAAAACTCAAAAGTATGGGCTGCACATGGTTGGTGTTTAGGAAAGTAGGAGAGTGCCCCACCTATGCTGCCAGAGAGCATCTTCCCCCGGTGGAAAGTGGTAAGAATGGGCAAAATTAGCAGGACAGTCACCACAGAAGTGATCCAACCTGAGAGGTGGTCTATACATGTTCAGCTCATGAACACTTGGGAAACAGCCAAATCCAAGTAAGGTTTAAGGTCAGAATTCATTCCAAAAATATTAAGCACCTACGATATACATAGTAGAAACCATTGCCTTTGTGGAGCTTAGTCTAGTGTGGTGGGGGATGGATAGCAATCATTTGAACAACTCATGCAGGCTTCAAGGACAAAGGTTTTTATCTGTTGTGCTCACTGTGGCAGCTCCCATGCCTAGAACAGTGCCTGGGGCAGAGTAGGTGCTCAATAAATAAGTGCTGAATGAGTAAATATCTAATGCAGGGTCAAGTAATACAGGTCAAAGAAAAACAAGGCAGAGTAGTGAGGACAGAGCAAGGGATGGGAATAGGTGGTAAGGGAAGGTTTCTCTGATACTGTGATATATGGACAGAGATCTGGATGAATGAGGGGAGAAAGCATGAGCCTGCTCCAGAGGAAGAGCATTTTGGGCAGAGGGAACAGCTGGTGCAAAGGCCCTGAGGTGGAAGCATGCTTGGTATGTTGAGAGAATAACTGAGGGGCCATATGGCTAGAGCCCAGGGAGGGGAGGCTGTGGAAGGAGGCAGGGTAAGAGCTCTGCAGATGGCAGGCACACAGGCCCTGTGAGCCAGAGTAGGGACTCTGGATTCTATCTTCAGTGTGATGAGAAACCAGCAGAGGGCTTTGAGCAGGCAGGGGGCACAGTCTGACTTCTGCTCTAACAGGATCCTGTTAGGCTGCTGTGTTGAGAAGAGGTTGTTGGCAGCCAGAGTGGAGGCAGGGAGACCAGCTGAAGAGTCAATGCAAGGATGTTGCTTGAACTTGGGAGGGTGGTAGAAGCAGTAGGATCCAGAGCGTAACCAAAACGAATTATAACCCAATAGGTGACATTAGGCCTTGTCTAATGAAAGGGCTTGTTGGAGAAAGGGCTTGTTTAAAAAAGCTAGTGGTGAGTGAGGACACAGAGTCAGAGCCTGGGAAGATGGCGGCCTAACCTATGTACCCTCTTGTTACATCTGCCCCGATGGGGACAGCAGATATTGGTTATAAAACAGGAGGGCCATTCAACAGGTTTCCCTGAGCTCTGGTTCTATGCTTCCCATTTGTCACCTTCAGAGGCGAACACAAATCTTTAGCACACCTGACTGTCCTACTCCTTACTGTATGTAAACAAATTACCTCAGGTTTATACCCCAGTCTATGTGAGTTTGTTAGCTCTCTCTAAACTACATCCAAATTGGAAACACTGGGGGGAAAAAAATCCAGTTCCCGAATCTACAAAATGTGGATGGACCACAATGACCCCAAGGGCCCAGATGGCCCCCTTGGGATCATCATCTGAGTAGCCCCAGTGCCTCCATCCAAGACTTCTTGGAACTGCAACGGGGTCAGTCAAGGGCAACTTGTTTACCAAGTGCCTACAAAGATGGAGAAGACACAAGCAGTCTGGAGTTGGGCCACTTGGGTTTAAGCTTCAGCTCCATGAGCTGGGAGACCTTGGGCAAGCTCTCGCCCTCCTCTGAGCCTTGCGTCCTCCACTGGAATGATAGGGGCATGACTGCTTGGCACCATGGCTTTGCTCTGAGGATCAAATGAGGAGCCCATAGAGAGCTTGGCACTTAATAAAGACCTAGCACTGGTGATGCATTTGTAATTTAGGGGTTTGAGGAGGAGGGAGGAGGGAGGAGGGAGGAGGGAGGGAGGGAGGGAGGGAGGGAAGGAGGGAGGAAGGGAGGGAAGCTGGGAGGGTTTCTTGGGAGAGCATCTCTGGTAGCTCTCCAGTGGTGGAATGCAGTCATAGAACAACCCCAAAGAACAGAGCCTCAGGGTGTCCATGACTCAGCTCGGTGGCTGCCTCTGGCCATCTCAAGCTCATTAATGCAGGGAGAGGCCTCCTCAGGAAGCCCTCAGGTGCCAATGCCCCAAGGCCAGCAGTGGTTTTGCCTGCCTCTGCTGGACACTCCCTGGTGGCTCCCCAACAAGCCACCTCCCCTGCTGCGCCTGCTCCAGGGCGCGGTGGCAGCTGTGGCTGTCCTGGGCTCTGCTGAGGCCCTGCGGCCTCCGGCTGGGACACACACATCTGGAGAAGTTTCTTGGGGAAGCAACTTTGATCTGGGCTGAGTCTATCCTACATATCACATCTGAGAACACAAAAGGAAGAAAGGGGAAGTGGGGAAAAAGGGAAATTGGCCCAATATCCACTGAATGGGCTAGTGGGGCAGGGGGGCAATCAGGCCAGAGGGAGGAAGAAGCCAGGAGGGATGTGCTTGCTTCTTCAGCAAGCTTGTCTGAACAACTTTAGAAACGTGAGCCAGCCCAGGATCGGCCATCCGAGCCGAGTCAGGTCCCATGGGGCCCTGGGTCCCCGTGAAGGCTGCAGGTGCACCCCACAAGTGCACACCTCGACCACCTTCAGAAAGGTACTTCCTCTGCAAGCTGGACTTGCTGTGAAGTACAGGTGGCAGCAGGTAACCTTCACGGGGAGCCGGTGGGAGGGGGGGGCAGAGGATGCGGCCCCCCCCCCAAGGTCACAGCCACAGGAAGCTCAGACCGTAGACCCAGGTGTGGTGGGGACCCTGTGCTACCCCCCCCTGCTGTGGCTGGGCCCCCCCGGGACTGCCTTCCTGGCCAGGCAGCGAGTTTCCACAGCTGGAGGAGGACCCCAGCTCCTCTCCCGCCGAACACTGGATGTGTCTAGGGCAGTCCCAAGTTTCCGTTCCCATATCAAGAGCGCCTCTTTTCTGCTGAGGCAGCAGGACCTGCCAACAAACAAGCGGCCAGGACCCACGGTTTTCCTAACACGACGCCTTCCCTTGAAGCGCAGCGAATCCCCGAGGTTTAACAGTATCGGCAGCTGGGCTGGTGGACGGCATCTGTGTGACGGCGGGCAGGGGCCCCGGCCGCCCCCCACGCTCCCTGCCCGGCCCCACGGCCTCTCCACCTCTCCCGACGGACAGCGCCCCTCTCCTGGCCCCCAACTGGGAAACCAGACACGACCGCGGCCCTGCACGCGGAGCAGTCCAACTCCTTCCCTGAGGACACAGCTGCTTTCGGGGCCAGGGACCAGCCACCCCGCGCCCCGCTTCTGGTTACACCTGCAGCTGGCTGGGAGTGCAGTCTCGGGCCCTCCCCAGGTGACCTGCGCCCGGGCGGGGGGCTGAGGGAAGGCGGCAGAAGGCAAACGGAGGGGGGTCCAGCCTCTCCAGGAAGCGGTCCTGAACCTACCTGGCTCCTAACAAACCAAATCTAGAAGCCGACAAGTCTCACAGAAGTAACGGGGAAGAGTCTGTTACTGCCAGACCCACCGGAGCAGGAGCACCTGAAAGCGGCTGTAGATTCCCTGGCCCACACCTTCTAGAAGCCTCCGGCCACTTGGGGTCTGGGAAGACCCAGGTTTTGGTGACACTGTTCCAGCCCTTCCTCTGCTCACAGTCCGGCAGGGGCTCCCTTCTACCCACCCTCAAGTCCTCAGCTCTCCAAATATCCTCAATCCACCAGCGACCCACGCCAACCTTGCCACTGCTCTCTGGGAGCCTCACACTTTCCTGCGGCCACACATGTTGCAGTGCCGACCCCGTCACTTCAAACAACCCCACCTGCTGGAATCCAGTCCGCCTGTCTGTCCTGGCACTCTTGGTCACAGAGCCTTCCCGGGTCAGCCTCATGCACACATCTCCTGCTCCCGCAAAAACCTCTGCCAGAATCACCTCCAGACCCTGGGTCCTGCCAGAACCTAGAAGGCAGGGGCCTCTGTGGCCCCAAGTGACATCCTGGCTGAGGCCCACAACCCTGCCAGAGAGCCGCCCCACACAGCCCGCCAGCAAGTGGCCTCACAGTCTCCCGGACACCTACCGGCAGATCCAGAGTTCTGGAATGTTTGGGGCCAGGGGCTGCGGAAGGCGTTGGGAGAGAAGCCCACGGGCCCTCAAGGCTGGGGGAGCAAAGGAGGCAGCGCCCCCAGCCCTGCCAGCGGCCCGGGTCTGCGGGTCCCCCAGACCTCTCTCGCTGGGGCTGGATCAGCCCTGGCCTGAGTGAGCTCCACCGTCACCAAGGGGAAGCGGCCCTTGGTTACCACCGGCCTGGAGAACACAGAAGGCAAAACAAACAGTGGAGCCGCTCCTCCACTGACTCGCTCCTCGCTGCTGGGAACAATTACAAGGTTATAGGCCAGTTTTTAAAAGCCCTCCAGAAGGGAGGCTGTGGGCCCAATGGGAGGCCACTCTGTAACCCATTCCCTTCCTCCTGCTGCTGCTGCACCCTCCCCAAGAGCCAGGGAGCCTCCCTCCACCCCAGTCAGGGCAGCCCAGAAAAGCAAGGCCTGAAGTCACAGAGGAAGCGGGGCAGAGGCAGGATCTCAGGCAGACACTATCCCATTTCGAGGTTTCAAAACGACAGATGGGCCCGGCTTGGCAGCGGCTGTGGAGGTGATATCCCCAGACCCCAGTCCAGCCTGCAGGAGCAGCCTCATGACAGCACTGTCCCCTGAATCCCCTTCCCAGCCCCTCTGGCAATGACCAGCTCTCCTGTCTCCAAACAACTTGCCATGAAATGAACAGAAACTCACCAGCTTACTGGGCTCCAGCTGGGGCTGGCAGGCGATGGGCCAGGATGGCACCGAGGCCATCCTCAAGGCTATCCTCAGGGGGTACTCCGGGCCCAGTCTGGGCACTGATCCCCATTTGCCTCCTGTCAGAGGAGACCCAGAACTCCGGGCAGTTGGGTCATCCACGGGCAGAGGCACCTCTTGGCTGGGGCCTCAGTTATGTCCCAGGTCCCCAAGAGCAGAAATTCACAGGAGGGATACACTAGTGGAAATAGGGTAGGGGGGCAGCCCCGGTGGCTCAGTGGTTTAGCGCCGCCTTCAGCCCAGGGCGTGATCCTGGAGACCCAGGATTGAGTCCCACGTCAGGCTCCCTGCATGGAGCCTGCTTCTCCCTCTGCTTGTGTCTCTGCCTCTCATGAATAAATAAATAAAATCTTAAAAAAAAAAAAAAAAAAGGAAATAGGGTAGGGGAAGAGCTGAGTGATACTCCTCACCCCAGTCTCAAGGTGTCCCCCAGGTGGTGGGGGAGGGGCCCATGCCCCCCTCCCTCCCCCACTGTGGATTTATACCGAGCCTTTAATATCTTCCAGCACTGATTCAAGCCCTGCTTTCTCTCCCTACTTCCACACTGAGAAGGCGGGGGCATCCGTCACTTCCCCCCAGGGGACAGATTGCTAACTCTGGAGAAGGTAAGGGGCAGTGGGTCCAAACCCCCAACAAAAGGAAGAGCCATGAGAATACCTGTCTTACTTTTGGAATCACCCCACCCCCACTCCTCCCACCCCACCAGGCACAGGAGTCAGGTTTTCCCCAGTCTTAGTGAAGTCATGCTGGTCTCAGGCTGGAAGACCCCACCCTGGCTTCAGGGGCCTCCTAGGGCACAGATAGAGAAAGAGACAGAGAGATAGGGATAGAGACATAGAGAGACACAAGATGAGGCAGGAAAGGAAGCACGGGGAGCAGGAGGCAGGGGCCTGGAGGCCTCAAACCCTCAACAAATGTCCACTTGGGACTCCAAGTGGCTAGAGTGTCCCCATCAGGAGGGCAGGGCTGAGGATGGGTGTGGGACCTGCCCACAGAGGGGCTGCTAACCAGGGGAACCTTTTCCATGCGAGGCAGGAGGGTTAGCGCCCATGACCGGAGGGAGAAGGGTAGCAGAGAGCTGGGATGCACCTCCTCCCACCCCCAGCCTTGCCCTGCTCCTTCCCTGCACAAAGCGGATTTTCTGTTCTCAAACCTGGGAGGTCTTGAAGTTAAAACAAGCTGACAACCTCAGTGACGAGGCAGGCCAGTGGCTCCATGGCCAGGAAGGGAGGGGTCACCTGGCCAGGTGCAAGCTTCCTGTTTGGGGACTGGCTCTGGGGAGAGAGAGGGGACCAGTGGCAGTGGCAGCTCCACCAGGCAGGCCTGGAAGCTTGGGGGCGGTGCCCCCTCTCCTTTTAAAAGGCACCAGTGCATGGAGCCTATTTCTCCCTCTGCCTATGTCTCTGTCTCTCTCTCTCTCTGTGACTATCATAAATAAACAAAAATTTTAAAAAATTTAATAAAAGGCACCAGTACCTTTGGAGGTGAAGGCCTGGCTCCCCTGAGTATCGGAGCCAAGCTCCCAGTCTCTCTGCCCCACCTGGCCAAGTCTCTGCTTGTCTGAGAGGGACCAGGGGCCAACTTCCGCCCCACCCTGCCCCTGTCACGGAGCTGTTCTCTCGGTGGGGGTGGGGGTGGTGCCGAGCTGCGGGGTTAGTCTGAGATCCCCACTCTGACATGCTGGGAATTGAAATGGAGTGTTTCTAGGTCAGCCAGACAGAAACTATAGGAAGCTCCTCCCCCGCTCCCATGAGTTGATAGTTTCTTCCAGACCTTCAGGTGTGGACTTTGCTCTGAACGGGGGAAGTGAAAGGACCAAGACTCATTGGACTAAGACCCCAGACCCTCCTGGGAGCGCCCCCTTCCTCTGTCTCCCTTGAGGACTCCCCACTGGGGCAAGGGACCACTGCTGCTTTCCCCAACAGGAGTTCAGCTAGGGAAGAAGTCACTGGGCGGTGTCTTCTGTTTAAAAATCTGTAAACTGGCTTTCTCTTTGTAGTCTCTCTCCTCCCACATTAGAGGAAAAACATAAACCATCAGGAAAAAGTAAAAAGCTTCTTGACACAGCCTTGTTCTTTTCAACTACAATGATCTGTCCAGCAAATGTGATGGTCTGCCTGTCTGGCAAGGCAGAGCCTGGGTGGGGAGACCGAGGCAAACACACCAGAGGTGCCTGGAGCCTTGTGGGAGAGTCACAGCAGAAGCAGGTGTATGACCTGCAGGGCTGCAGAGACAGGTGGGGGGCGAGATGAGCTGAGAGAGGCAGGCAGGAGAGACACTCTGGGCAGAGAACCTGGCCAGTGGTGATGGCGTATTTGGGAACCCAAGGGAGGTCAAGTGATTAGAGTGGCAGGAGCATTTAGGGCAATAATTAGCGAGCATGAGCACAAGACAGGGTCTGGAGCAGGATGGCAAGGGCCTTGAATGCCACTATAGGGGGTCAGGACTCAGGCACTTGGACCAGCTGGGGAGGTATCAGATCAGAAAGTTCATCTGGCCCCCTGGGCTTCCAGAAAGCACTTTAAATGGAAAGCTAATGAATGTCCTCTCTTTCCATGGAGCAGTTACAGTTGCTCTGCTTAATGAAAAGTGCCATGAGGGGCAGTGGCTCCATAAACACAGCAATGATGCCCTTTTATTGTCTCCAGGCTTCGGGACCCTGGTAGAGGAGGTGGCCTCTTGTGTGCCACTCCCCCTAAACACTTCCTCGAATACTTCTTGCTTGCTTTCTTTTACTTTGGGGGAGGTAGGTTAAGAACCAGGAAGGAAGAAAGAGAATATTTCTTTTAGGTAAACAAAATTTGAAGTGTGTTATCAACCCAAGAAATACTATTTCCAACCAACAGCATGAGTAACAAATATGTAGTCTGCAAGAGGGCTGAGAGAATCAAAGACAATAATAGATGTGAAGAGGGATCCCTGGGTGGCGCAGTGGTTTGGCGCCTGCCTTTGGCCCTGGGCACAATCCTGGAGACCTGGGATCGAATCCCACATCGGGCTCCTGGTGCATGGAGCCTGCTTCTCCCTCTGCCTATGTCTCTGCCTCTCTCTCTCTCTGTGACTATCATAAAAAAAAAAAAAAAATAGATGTGAAGAGGCCAACATTTCCCAGCACATAGTGGATCCTTCAACAATACCGGATGTTCACGCAGACCTCACTGTGAGGGGGGCATTTTTGGGGAACTTTGCACTTTTTACATATTGATGCATTAGGTGGCATAATAATTGTTGTTCACATGATATTCAAGTGGTCAAATCTTAACTCCAAAGATCATCCTCTAGCCACTGACCACAGAACCAGAGAACCATTACTTTCTTTTCAAGCACAAAGAGATTTTAAAGACCACCTAATGGGGATGCCTGGGTAGCTCAGCGGTTTAGTGCCTGCCTTCAGCCCAGGGGCGGGATCCTGGAGTTCTGGGATCAAGTCTCACATCGGGCTCCCTGCATGGAGCCTGCTTCTCCTGCCTGTGTTTCTGCCTCTCTCTCTCTCTCTCTCTGTCTCTCATGAATAAATAAATAAAATCTTAAAAAAAAAAACAAAACACCATCCAATCAAAATGCTTTTTTGGTAAAATGGTGTAGCTGCTGAGGTAGGTAGTATGGTGAATCCTCAAAAAAAATTTTAAGACTTTTTAAAAAATTACTTATTCATGAGAGACACACACAGAGAGGCAGAGACACAGAGGGAGAAGCAGGCTCACTGTGGGGACTCCGATCCCAGAACTCCAGGATCACGCTCGGAGCCAAAGGCAGATGCTCAACTGCTGAGCCACCCAGGTGTCCCTTGAATCCTCAGAAATTTAAACACAGAATTACCATTAACATATGATCCAGCAACTCCAGTTCTGGGCATATACTCAAAAGAATTGAACGTGGGGTCTGGAACAGATATTTGTATGCCCACGTCCACAGAAGCATTATTCACAGCAGCTAAGAGGTAGAAGCAACCCAAGTGTCTATGGATGAATGCGTGGGTGAGCAAACTGTGGAAGATCCATACAATGGAATATTATTCAACCTTAAAAAGGAAGGGCATTCTGACGTGCTATATAACACGGATGAACCTTGAGGACATTATGCTCAATGAAATAAGCCAGTCACAAAAAGACAAATACTAGTGATTCCACTTCTATGAGGCACCTGGGGTACTCAGATTCATAGATGGCAAGGGGAATGGTGGGCACCAGGGGCTGCAGAAAGGAAGGGGAGTTAGTGTTTCATGGGGACACAGTTTCAGTCTGGGAAGACGAAGATGAGAGAGTTCTGCGGGTGGATGGTGGTGAGGGCTGCACAGCAGTGTGAATGTGCTTGACACCACCGAACTGTACACTTAAAAGGGGTAAAAACGATAAATTTTATGTAAGAAATGCTTTATTTTAGGGGCGCTTGGTAGCTCACTTGGTTAAGCGTCACACTCTTGGTTTCGGTTCAGGTCATGATCTGGGGGTCATTGGATTGAGCCCTGTTTTGGGCTCTGAGCTTGGTGCAGAGTCTGCTTAGGATTCTCTCTCTCCCTCTCCCTCTGTTCCTCCCCTCTGTGAAAGCGCTCAGTTGCTTGCTCTCTCTAAAATAAATCTTTTTAAAAAATGTTTTGTTTTATTGAAAATAAGGAAGAAAAACCTGAGGCATAGAAAAATTAAGTGAGGAAAAAAGGGTCCCTCTACCCTGAGCTACCAGAACAAATGCTGAACAAGGCAAAGGGATGTGGCCAGCCATCCCTGGCTGTGGCCCCCCATCCCCACCCCTTCAGCCAACTGTGGCCAAGGTTGTCCACACATGGAGCTGTTTTCCAAGGAGCCAAACTAGAGGGGGAAATCGGTCCAAGCAGAGATAGAATGTCACCATTTCTTTGGCTAACAGGCTCCTGAGACTTTTTTTGCCAACCTCCCTTCTTCTCAGAATAAGGAAAAGAAAGGCCTGAATACTGACAGGCTGCTTCCAGGCCCAGTCTGGGGGTGGGTGGGCGGTGGGGGTGTTCCCCCACTATTTCCCACTGGGGGTGCCTCACAAACCCAATGGGGAGGTAGGACCGGCAAGAGATATAAGTGGGCTTGGAGAAGAAGATAATTTCTGGAAGGCCGAGCCCAAAATGGCTAAGAAGCTGGGATAGGTTGCTGTCCAGGAAATGACTCATGTCTCCCCTGGTCCCTTGGGGCTGCTCTGGGAACAGACGCTGCAACAAGGAGACAAAGGTTCTCGAGGTTCTCACAGGAAGGCGGCTTCTGGCCAATTCCACCAGGGACTAGACACCTGAGAGACACCTGGGCTGGTGGGCACCCTGCACAGCCCACGAGGGCGGCTCAGTGTCCGCTCTGGGCTGACGAGTGCGGAAATGGAGCTGGAGGGCCACCAGCCCGGGGTGTGCCATGGACTCGTTGCCCGCTCCTGCCACCACCCACACTTCCTGTGGCCTCTGTCACCCTCCACACGTTCAGGCTGCTGAGCCTAACAAGCTGTCGTGGGGCCCCAGCCACTTCAGGGGAAAGTGTTCTTCTAAAGTCATGACCTCCTCATCAATAAATCGAACAGCCTAAAACAGCATCTTCTCCATCTCTCAGCCGTGTGAAAATACAGACCGTGTCCTTGACCTTGAAACATTGGTTTCACGCTGGGCAAGGCTCCCACCCCAGCTCCTCTGCCAGCTCTTCCTCCTGCCCCTTAGACACAGATGCTCTGGACAGTCCCTCCCTCCCTGGGGTCCTCTGCTCTCCTGGCTCTAGGGAGCATCCCTCTTGACCTTGACACATCCAGCAGATAGCATCTCTCTAATGGCAACCCTGCCCCCACCCACAGTTCCCCCTACCCCACCCTGACTCAAGGCCTCTATATCTGCCGATTTCTCTCCTCATCCTCCCATCCTCCCAGATTCAAACCCCTTACTTCCCTGTACTCTTCTTCTTGGCTTCCCACATTAGCACCAAATGGTATAAACTCCTTGCCCCCGTAATTGCTCCAATCTGTCCCCACCCTCATGTTTAAGTCACCATCACTGGCAAGGAGGCCGCAAGAGTCCCCAGACTGGCCTCTCTGCCCACAGCGTCTCTTCGACCCAGCCCACACAACCAATCTTCCTGAAACGCTCTCATGTAGATGGCTTCCTTCATTTTGAAAATGTCTAATTCAAAAATGTATAAAAGGGATGTGTATTTTCAACACCTAAAATGAACAGTTGTCAATGGTTTGTCACATGCGCTTCTGGTCCTTTTCCTGTGCAATGGTCAAATGGCCAGAGGATGTGAATAGGCAATTTGGGGAAAAAGTAAATGCAAATGGTGAATAAACATGTATGGAAAGATGCCAGACTTCCCTGGTACACAGAGACCCACAGAACTGAAGTGATAGAGTTATCCGTTGTACCCCCAGGTTTTTAAATAGTCAATGCAGAGATCTTGCTGGTGGGGAGGGAGTAGCTGGCACCCACGCGGCCAGTATGGTCTGAATGCATGCAGCTTTGGGGAAACAAAATCGAAACAGAAATCATCCCAGCAATTGCACTCCTGGGGCTTGGGCCCACAAGGATAAAAGTGGCCATAGTAAGGATGTCTGCATAGGGTATATATTACGGAGACACTGCCATTGTCTGCTGCTCAAAATTAAGTGTATTGTCATGGATGGAAGAGTCATCAAGTGGATAGCTCTGGCACATCTGTACCATGAACCAGTACACAGCAATTTCAAAAATAAGGTTTACCTTATGACCCAGCAATTGCTCTACTAGGCATTTATCCAAAGGATACAAACGTAGTGATTCGAAGAGGCACCTGCACCCCCAAGTTTATAGCAGCAATGTCCACAATAGGTCAACTATTGAAAGAGCCCAAATGCCTTTCCACAGATGAATGGATAAAGAAGAAGTCACACACACACACACACACACACACACACACACACACACACTGGAATATTACTCAGCCATCAAAAAAAGAAATCTTACCATTTGCAATGACGTGGATGGAACTAGAAGGTATGATGCTCAGTGAAATAAGTCAGTCAGAGAAAGTCAATTATCATATGATTTCACTCACGTAGAATTTAAGAAACAAATGAACATAAGGGAAGGAAAGGAAAAATAAAATAAGATGAAAATAGGGAGACAAACCATAAGAGACAGTTAACTCTAAGAAACAAACAGGGTTGCTACAGGGGAGTGGAGTGGAGGGGATGGGCATTACAGAGGGCACGTGACAGAATGAGTATTGGGTGTGATACACAACTGATGAATCACTGAACTCTACCCCTGAAACTAATGATATACTATATGTTAATTAAATTGAATATAAATTTTAAAAAATTAAGATTAAAAAATGAGGTAGAACCACACCAGTGAATCTGGAGACATTTCCACATGTGTTCAGAGAGAAGTGTCATGGGGACCACGAAAGGTGAGCCTGTTTTAATAGAATAATGCTGTCCCCAAAGATATATGCATATATATCACTGGGCAGGCAGGGCGGTATGGAGCTAGGTACTTGGGGTGTATCAACCTTCAGTAAGAGATTTGTGTCAAAGTAAAAACAACTAGAAGATAACATGTTGGAAAGGAGGCAGAGAATTGGAACCCCTGTACGGTCTTGGCGGGGACGTAACATGATGTAGGTGTTGCAGAAACAGTACGGTGGCTCCTCAAAAAGACCAGAAGTAGATTTACTGTAGGGCCCAGCACCGCCACTTCTGGTTATATGCCCAGGATTGCCAGCAGAGACTCAAGCAGGTATCTCTACACTTGTGTTAATGGCAGCATTGTTCGCAGCAGCCAAAAAGCAGAAGAAACCATTGATAGGTGAATGGATAAGCAAGATGCGGGGCGCCCACTCAACGGAGTACTACTCAGCCTTAAAAAGGAAGGAAATCCTGTCACACGCTGTAATGCATATGGCCCTGGGGGACATTATGCTAAGTGAAATAAACTAGTCCTAAAAAGACAAATTCTGTATGATTTCCCTTACCTGAGGTTCCTAGAGGAGTCAGATGCTTAGGGATAAAAAGTAGAGTGGCAGTTGGGTGGGGGCAATGGGGATAACAAAGTATATTTACTATGATGAAAAAACAAGTAAATTTTAAAAATGACTTTTAAAAAAGCTGTTCTATACAAAAAAAAACAGTAATAATAATAATAATAATAATAATAATAATAATAATAAAGGTATCGACAGGCACGTAGGAGCCCAGAAGGGGAGACTGCTGTCATTGGGTGTTAGGGGAGCGGGCTGTCACCCACTCCATGCCCAAAGGACAAACTTCCAACCTGAGCACAAGGTATTCTAGAAGAACCTAGTGGTATGCTGGAAGGCAGCAGAGGCCCGTGGACGGACATGGCCAGCCCAAGATGACCTCACAGGACCGAGTCCACCTTGACCTCACTCTTTTCCTTTTCTCTGATCCCAGCCGGAAGCCAGAGGGAAAAGGAGTCCCTCGACATGGTCCACTGGTCCAGCCCCCAGGACCGGGGTCAACATGGGGCATGGCAGAGAATGATCTGGGAGGATGTGGAAGCCCCAGCATAAGCCCCAAGATTGTTTTTTCTAAGCAAAGTACAATGCAGTATAATACAGGTGTCACCGTTTCAGTGAGAGAGAGAGAAGTAGAGTATATTATAGGCAAGGTTACATATACACAGCAGATCTGGATGGACCCCCCTCCCCAAGAAAATGACTATATTTGACATTCTATGGAGGGTACCAGGGTATCTGGGGAACAGGAGTTGATGGGAGGGGTAGACTTTTCACTATCTACTGTATTATGCCTTTTGAATTTTGAACCCTACAAATGGCTCCAAATATTAAAATTTTTGTTCACATTAAAATTTAGAAATAGGGGCACCTGGGTGGCTCAGTCGGTTAACTGTCGGACTCTTGATTTCAGCTCGGGTCATGATATCATGGGTCATGAGAAGGAGCTTTGTATCGGGCTCCATGCTTGGCCGGCAGCCTGCTTGAAGAATCTCTCCCTCTCCTCCTCCTCCCCTGGTCTCCCCTCAAATAAATAAATAAAGCTTTTAAGAACTCAGAAATAAAATTGCATTTTTAAAAGAAAAAAAAATTAGAATGGTGGGTACCAGAGTTTGCGGGGCGGGTAGAGTATAAGGGATACCGAGTTGTTTTTTGGGGACAAATTTTCAGTTTTACAAGATGAAGAGTTCTAGAGATGGATGTTGGCAGTGGTTGTAAAACCCCGTAAACATGGTTAATGCTACAGAACTATACACCTAAAAATGGTTAAGACATGCTATGGACTTTCAGTGTGCATCCCCAGAAACGCATATGTTGAAATCCTAACCCCTAATGTGATCATACGAGGAGATCAGGCCTTTGGGAGGTGCTGAGGTCAAGAGGATGGTGAATGGGGTTAGTGCCCTTATAAAAAGAAACCCCAAAGAGATGATCTTTCTCCCTGCCGCATGAGTATACAATAAAACAGCTGTGTACCAGCCAGGAAGAGGGTCTCACCACACACCACACCTGCCGGCACCCTGATCTTGGATGTCCAGCCTCCAGAACTCTGAGACGTACATGGTTGTTGGTTAAGTCCCCTGCCTGCGGTATTCTCTTGTAGCAAGCCAAGAGGATGAAGACAGATGGTAAATTTTATTTTTTTTAAAGATTTTATTTATTTATTCATGAGAGACATGGGAGGGGGGGGGACAGAGACACAGGCAGAGGGGGAAGCAGGCTCCATGTAGGGAGCCTGATGTGGGACTGGATCCCGGATCTCCAGGATCACACCCTGGGCTGAAGGCAGCGCTAAACCGCTGGGCCATCGGGGCTGCCTATAGATGGTAAATTTTATTATGTGTACTTCACTGCAACGTGAAAAAAAGGATGGAAAGACATGCTCCAGGTTAACATCAGTTTGGGATGGGAAATGAGAGAGACAAAAGGGAAGAGGGTGGTAGGCAGACACGAAATAGTCTCCCAAACGTGTCCGCCTGAAGATACGAATGTGTGTGGTCAGGCATCAGAAGGCTAATGTGGGGACCTCAGGATCAGGCGATTTGTACTTCTGTATATTTACATATCCCATATCCCTCAGCCTTCACGGTGAGTGCACATCGTAATCAGGAACAATAAAGTTATTTTCGCCATGGAAAAAAATGACATACAGAAAAGCACAAGTGTTGATAGCACCAAACTCCGTATTTTTTTCGTGCAGAATTGACAGCCGTAAGCAATGCTGCTTCAGATCGAGTCGTGTCTCCTGGGAGCGTCTTGTGAAAAAATCCCCAGCAATACGTGCATGCCATCCCCTTGGAACATGCATGATGTTCATCAGGATGTTCTTGCTCTAGAGCCCAAGGTGGCTCCGTCCTGCCAGTAGGACCAAGTCCAAACTTCTGACCTGGGCACCAAAGGCTATTCCCACACTCACCTCAGCTCACTTTGTCACAGAAAGGCTCGCTCCACCACTTCGCTTGCTCTGACCCCCGCCCCTCCATTAGACTCACACACCTGCCAATGTCAGGTTGCCCCACTCATCTGTCACTACAGAACCAGGAGACCCTCTGGAATCCCCTGCAAGTTGCACATCACCTTGAACAACCAGCTAACTAACCAATCAACCAACCAACCAAGTACAAAGGTGCCATCTCTTTCCTCTCCATATACTGTTCGCCTGTGAATCAACCTTGGTGTCTGCCCCACCCTAACTGAGACTCCTAGCAATTGTTCAACAATCGTGGGTGAGAAAGGACGCCCCGCGTGCTTAGAACAGTGGTACGAGACCCACGCAGACCGTCTGGTTTCTCTTTCTCAGCACAAATGTGTGGCCATCGGCTGGTGTGCCACTCTGAACCAGTCTGTCACTCAGGGCAACCCTTCTCCCTAGACTCTGGGAATCAGCCCCGGAACAGGCTCCGAAGCTTTATACCATCAAAGTTTTGAGAATAAAACATCTGTAGAGTGGCGCTACCCACAGAACAGTGTCCACGACCCTCCCACTGAACCCATCCACACCCAAGCTCACTGTCATTCCCGCTGCTTGTCCAAGGTCTCCCGGACTCTGGCACTGCCTTCTAGTCGGCTGCCAGGCTCACCTCCCAGAACACTCTCCATCCCAGTGCTTTGTGCACTCCTCATACATCCCACCCACTGCCCCGCAGCCCCCTGCCTGAACACTCCATCATTCCCTGTCCACAAAGTCATTTCCCTCCTGCCCTGGCATGAAGTCCTTGGCCCCGGGCGCATGCATGCCCTCCATCCACTCAGGATTTCACCTTTGCCTCCCTCTTTAGCTGTGTCTCCCCATCCACGAACCCCTCAATTGGGGGCACCAGACCCTAATGCGGAATAGAACCACCTGTGAATGTTCTCATACCTTCAGGACTCTTCAAACTTCCTGCTGGATGCCTCGTGCTCCTGCCCTGCGCCCCCTGGGGATTCTCATCTACTCTGTTAGAGCTCCAGCAAAACTTCCTACCACTGATCAGAGATCCCAGGAAATGCAGAGTCCACACTTAGTAGCTTAACTAAGCCAGAGCAGCAGTTCTCAAGTGGGGTGATTTTACCTGCCTCCCACCCAGGGGACATTTGGCCATGTCTGTGGACCTTTTGGGGGGCTACACCAGGGATGGGAGGTGCCACTGGTACCCCAAATAACCTCCAGGGCAGATAATCCCACATCAAAAAATCATCCTGCCTGTAATGTCAACAGTGCCCCAGTTGAAAACACAGAGATGAACGGATGCAGTGCACCCCTGGACAAAACTCTCTTCATGTGGCCGTGGCCAGAAGCACAACCCAGGACACCTGCATCTGTGACTCTGTATCAGGGCAAGGAGGTGGCGCCTCCTCTCCATGGCTCTCCCGAGCCAGGAGGGAAGTAGCTGACTAGAAACTCCAACCCGACACCATTTCCAGGTCTCTGTGTCACCCTGAGCAAGACATTCGACCACCATGGGCCTTAGGTATCCCCAGCTGTAAAATAAAGTGTCGAAGCAGAATGGCTCTTCTGCAAATGGGACTAGACAGATTCTTAAAGCACTGGAAAACTTGTTTCTGAGTTAGGGGAGATATGCTATGCCCTCCTGGAGTCACGAAGCCCATTAGCCTCTTCAAGGCTCGGAAAAAATCCTATAGGACAGACACTAGCAGGTGCTGTTCAACTCTGGTGCTTCCACACCCAAGGGAAGGGGATAGTCTTCGTGCAGACACCTGCCCACAACGCCGCAAGCTGCAAGGGACTCCAGTTTGCAGGGCCTCTGAATCTTCCAGCACTGCTGCTTTGTGATTCTCTGATGAGTAGGGGCCCTGCCTCCTTTCACTGCCATGACACTCCGGCTCTAAAGGAGTTGGTGCAAAAGTGTGCTGGAGTTGGGGGTGCTCTGCTGTGTTATGGAAAGGGACATTTTACATGCTCCGCCTCTGCAAACTCCCTGCAGAATCCACCATACTCCTCGAATCCCAAAGCATATCTCTCTGGAGCACTCATTTGTGAATGCAAGATCAGGGGCTCACTTTTTGCTGGGTGATAGCGGCTGGTTCTGAGCCACGTCGGGCCCCATCCCCTTAGTTCAGACCAGGGTTTGGCAAATGACGACCCATGGGCCAGTCTCAACCACTGTCAGTTTTTGTAAATAAAGTTTTATCGGCACACAGCCATGCCCTTATATTGATATAACCACCTCTGGCTACTTTTCTCCTCACTATGCATAGCTGTGATGGAGAGATCACATGGTCCATAAGCCTAATTACTTACTATCTGGTTCTTAGAGTTTGATGACCCTTGGTCCAGACCTTAGGAAATGGTGTCTGCCATGGAAGAAACGGGCCAAACCTCTCCCCGAAACTCCTCCAAGAGCCCGTTCCACCAGACCCAGGCCCCCACATCCACACGCAGGGGGATGACACACGATGCCCAAGCACAAAGCAGCGCCAGGATGCTGCTGCCTGCCACGCCACACCTGCCCACGCCCTCCTTCGCCAGGCACCTGCTCTGCCTTCCCAGGTGCACTTCCCCACCGCAGCCTTCCCTGGAACCCCCAGGGACGCCCCCTCCCTTCACAAGCCAGAACCCATTCACAGTACAGTGTACCAGCTTTTTTTCGGTTTATGTACCAGGTTAGCAAACGTTTAAGTATATATCTCCTAAAAGAGATATTATGCGTACCTTATGCTCCTGTGTTTCTGTATTGATAGACAATACACATTATGAAACACACATAAAAAAAAAATAGAAATTAGACAGGAAGAGGTTAAAAAAAAATCAAGCTACGAATTTCTTCCCCTGCCTTGGCAGACCATCTTAGGAGAGGCGTTCTGGAGGCTGCGGGTTCCCAGCGTCACCCAGCACCTGCAGGTGCTCAGGCCTTCAGGTGGGGGCTGTGCTTCTTTCTCAGCTTCACCAACGGATGCACAATCATCCTGCTGCCCACCCAGCCCTGAGCACCTGTCCCAGAGGACCCCTGGGTTGAAGGAGGCTCAGGGTCTTGGGACCCAGGAGCTACCAGGCTGCAGGCAGGAAGGGAAGGATTAGGGACCACCCCCCCCACCCCCCAGAAGGCGCCAGCTCCTCCCTCAGCAGCAAGCACTATGGCACATCCAGGGGGATTTTTGTGTTTTGACTCAGAGGCAATAGGTCTTTCAAATTAAGCCAACGCAGACCAAACTGCAGTAATGAGGAAAGCCCCTTGGACACAGCCGGCTTGGAGTTCATGCTTGTGCCAGGCCGGGGAGGGAAGATGGCTGGTGAGGGGGTGGAGAGCAGCCTGTGGCTCCCTCCTGGGAGAGGCTGCCTCTGGCACAGCAGCTTCAGTGGGTTCTCAGACCTACCCCCCAGTTCCCACCTGGGCCTCCAGCAACCCTCGTTCCAGTCTTCCCAGGCCAGTCCACCCACCAGGAAAACACTGGGCCCCAGGCAGTGACCCCAGAGAAGCTGAGGTCCCATCACTCCCCTTCTCAGCCTTAGCCACTGCTCAAGGCGCGGTTTGGGGAGTCCACTCGGACACCACCCACTGACCCTCTATGGATACTTCAGAGGGCCTCAGGGGCTCCCACAGGGTCATCTGGCGGTCCCCATGGCACAGGCTCAGAAAAGTGACCTGAGCAGCCCTTGGGGAGTGCTGGGACCAAACTGAGGTCTTCCTCCACTCTCTCGAGGGTGATGCCTCGTTCCCCAGGAAATCTCATGAGTGCCAATGGCCCCGCAGACCAAAGGCAGGGAAGGCCAAACCCACATGGACAATCCTCCGTGTGACCTCTCCAATGTCAGGGGTCAGCCCAGCCACACTCCAGGGGACAGAGAGAATGCACTCTGACCTCATGGACCCCAGACCCCCTGTAGCATCTTCTTTCTCCTGGCAAGTCCGGGCAGATGCAGGGACACACATACAACTTCCCTCGAGTTTTATGATGGAAAAAATTCAACCGCAGGGAGCTTAGTGCCAGCCCAGGAAGCAGGGCCACCCAAGTGAAAAGGAGGCCTGGCCTCACTGGGCAACTGGCTGCTTTTCGCGAAACACACCCTGCTCATCCACCACAAACATCAGCCTACAGCTCCCTGGTAAGAGGAGGGCTGCGAGCATGCAGGGCAAAGCTGAGGACGAGCTTCCGCTCTGCCGCCCGAATTGGTCCAGACGGCCTCCCAGGGAGAGAGCATGAGATCAAGTGCGAGCCCCAGCCATCAAGGAGGCAGGAGCAGGGACCTGGCCTCCTCTGTTCCAGGCCAAGCACCAAGCATGGGGCCAGCTCACTCCTGACTGCGCCCCGCCCCCATCCCAAGCAGGCCACCAGGGTGGCCCAGGCCCTCACTCATCTCACGGTGCTGCTTCCCTGCTTGGAACCATCTAGTGGCATCTGTGAAACAGGTCATCGGAGGTAGTTTACTGAGCGACCACGATGTACCAGGCACAGGGCCACCGCAAAAACAATGGTCAAACTCTCACATACAAGAGCGTTTCATGACCTGGTTCTGACTACCCTTCTGGCCTCATTCCCCACCCCTTCCCTGCTGCCAGCCCCGCCCGCCAAACAAACACAACCACCCGCTGAAAAACAAGCATGGTGTCCCTAACAAGTAGGGGTGGCGGTGAGGGTCTGACTCCTGGGTCCACACCCAGTTTCTTTCTGGTGATGCATCTCAATCCTGTCTAGGAGGGCTCCCCGTCCCTGCTCCGGGTCCTGGGCTCCAGGGGTGGGCACCCGGGCTCACTCGACTGCACTGGGGCATCACCCACCCCTGTGATGGTGAGGATGCAGACCAGTCAGAACCAATCCTGGGGCCTTTGCTTAAATGACCTTCTGAGAACCAGGCCAGAAAGAAAAAAGGCAGACTAAGCTTAGCGAGAGAGAGGCACTTGCTGATGCCAGGACTTGAGCTTCTGGATCCAGCTATGCCTGAAACCTCTTAACTTTTTGGCTGCTTAATCCAGTTCAGCAAACCGGTTGTGTTTTGCTTAAGGCTAACACCGGGTTGTCTGTCTTTTGCAACTGGGAAAGTCCTAATCTACTCACAAGCCAAGCTTTTTGAAGACCACTTTTTTGCTTATACTGTGTCTTGCACCTGAATAGCCTGGGGTTACCAGGCTTCTTTTCAAGGAGACTTTGAAACCAAACTCAAGTTCCCTCTGGAAAGCCTGACACACACACACCCATGTTACTTAGATGCCCCTACGCTGTGCGTCTCCATACCTGTGTGCTCTTTCCATTCATTAAACAGTCTCTCAAATGTGCTGAGCACCCGAGCCCTGCCGCTTGGCTCACTCCAGGGGAAGATGCTGTGGCTGCTGGCTTTCTTTCCTGTCTCCCCCACCTTGAAGGAGGGACTGGTTTGCTCAAGCACCCAGCACAGAGTTCGGCACACAGCAAGTGCCAGATAAATGTCCACTGAAGGCAGAGGGAGCAGCCCTGCTTATCCACAGACATGTTATATTCAAGTGATGAATACAGAAATACAGAATCCTGGTCTGTCCGGGAGCAAACCCTGTTAGTCCTACCTTCAGTCTATCCAGAACCCAGCCATCCTCATCACCTCACTGCCTCCTCCTGGCCCTCAACATCAGCCTCCTTGGCCCAGACCCTCCAGGGTTCCACCCACTAAAAAGCAGGTATTTCACGATGGCCCACAGGCTCCCTCCAAGCCCAGCCTCCTACACCTTCTCCCCCTCTTCCACTCTGTCCTGCCTCCCTGGTCTTCTGGCTGTTCCTGCCACATGCTAAGCCCCTACCTCTGGGCCTTTGCACTTCCCAAGCCCCTCTGCATGGTACCAGGTACATTGGGCCCAGGCACTAAGGCGGCAATTCCTCAGTTCCATCAGACCTCTACTCAAAGGTCATCTCATCACAGAGGCCTTCCCAGCTAGCCGAATTTAAATGGCAAATGTTCTTTGGCCCCAGCACTCCTGCCTCATGCCCCAATGACATTCCCATGACTTTCAGCTTTCCAATGACATTCACTTGGTTATTTGCTTATGACCCGTTCCCCAACAAGAATACTTGCCTCCTAAGGGCAGGTGTCTTGTTCACCTCTATGTTCCAGGGCCTGGAACAGTGCCTGGTACACAGTAGATGCTCAATGAATACTTGTAGAATGAGTAGCTCTTTCCATTCCATGGTGCCACCTGCCACACTGCCAAGCTCCACAGAAATGCCACCTCCCTGGAAGCAGCACCTAGAGCCTCCACGTCTACACCACCTTCTGAAAGGTGTAGTCTGATATCCCTCTTGCCTGTCCCCTACTGCTCTAGAACCTTCCCCCAACTGATTCGTAGCTTCTCTGCCCCTACCTGCCTTCCAGGCCCCTCATTCCTTGAAAACTCGGTCTCCAAACATGCAAGAGCTCACCACTAAACAGCCCAAATCAACCCTAGTGTGCAGGGCGGGGCAAGTGCCCAGACAGCACGAGGCAATCTTGGTCCCTTTCCTCTGCCTACACTGGCAGCTCTTTCCTGGAAAACCCCGAGTCAGCGGTGGGAGCAGGAGGCAGGCTCTGTCAACTGCCACATGCTGAGCCCTGGGGTCCCCACGTCAAGCATCCACACAAGCCCTCCATTCAGGGGCAGCAGCTGGCAGGTGGCTGCGCTTCCAGACGGGACTCCCACAGCCCCCCCCCCCAGCGCCCGCCTGGCACAGACCCGCTTACAGGGCACCTCCCATCCCAGCCTCATCCCTACCACCCCCACCCACTTGGTTTTCCAAGAAAGAATGTGTCTGGTCTGGATCCGACAGCACTGGCTCCGCGACAGGAGAACAGACTTATTGTCCCAAACACCACCGTCTCGCCAGTGTTGGCTCAGAGAGGTCAAAGATCACAGGCGTTATCATCACAGTGGGCTGTAGCCCCTGGGCGGTCATACCCGTTCCCGGGGAGAGTCTGGGTGCTGGGAGGTGCTGGCCACCTCCTCCTCCCGCCGGGAGCTGCACACAAAGTTCCCTTTATGGGAACACGGCGGGCTGGGTGCTGGCAGTTTCAGCCTCAGGGAAACCAGGTTTGGGTTTTCTCTGAGGGCACAACCAGGCCTTTGTCTTGACTTTGCCCCATCCCCACCCGGCCGGCCGGCCTCCCTGTCAGGGACACTGTGTCCAGGACCTGAGCCCTTCCGAGTGGACCCTTCTGAGGCTGGGCCCAAATGTCTACACCACAGAAGACAGCAAGGCGTGTGGGAGCAGCACTGAACACAATCCACGCCCCCCACCAAGACCTCATGGGGGGCCTACCGCGCGGTGAGCAATGGGATTGCAGTGGAACCTGCCACAGAGGAGGGCAGCACAAGGGACCCCAGCGAATTGGGACACGATTCAGTGATGTGAGGAAATGTACAGCCCCACTCAATGCTGGCACTGTGCCCACCATGGGTCCAAACAGTGAAAGGACAAAGTGCTGTCCATCTGGAGCCCCCTCTGGCCGCACTGAACACACCAACTTGCTAAGAGAAGCATGAACGTGTGATCATCCATTGGGACTTGGTCCCCTACTTTGGCACACATAAAAGATGTGCCCTAAAAAACGTAGGAAAAAGAAACAGGAAAAAAACCCCACAGATTATGCCTGAAGGGAGCAATCAGGGTGCCCCGAGGAGGGATTCTGGAGCTGGATTTTGGGTGCCCCCACCCCACCGGCTGGTGCGTATCAAGCCTGCACGTGACACCCCCCGCCCCACCTTGTGTCTGTATCCTGGTTCTCCTTCCTGCAGGAAAAGTCCCCCCAAATTTCACATCAGCTACAGGGAGGAAGGAAGGGAGGAGGCCCCAAGCTGCACGGCCTTGCTGTCTGTGAGCACCACAGCAGACCTGACTCCTCATCCCCGGTATACCCAGCAGGGGTGCCAGTGGTGTGGACGTGGCCTTGACCCCTGGAGGCCTAGGGGCCCTTACAGATCTGCAAAGGCTACCTCCCCAGAATCTGCCTAGGGGACTCAGGTGCCCAAAGACACAGGCAGCCAGGTGTGGGCAGGAAACCCCCTCCCAGAGGGGAGATGGGTCTGGTGTGTTCTCTGTTCTCTGTTTTGTGCACACCTGGATTCCACGAAGACTAAAAGTGAAGCCCGAGGTGAGCCCTCCATGGCAGACAGGGCTCCAGGCCAGGCGAGGAGGCCGCACAGCCCAGCACTGCCTTCTGGGCGTCAGAAGACGTCGAGTGTGCACCTTCAGGTCACCCCTGGCATCCGGGCTGTGGGGAAGCATCTTCCAAGACCCCCATGCTCTCCACCTGCAGTCCTGGAGTGACAGCTGCCCCCTAGCCAGCCTCGGGGAGGAGCAGAAAAACCCTGGTGATTTTTCGGAAGGAACATCCACCGCTGAGCACCAGGCGGAGGAGCTGGGGAGCCAGCAAGGGCCAGGGGGGAGCCGTCAGGCCCCCTCGGCTCCACCTGGCAGGAACTAGTCTGCTCCACGGAGACCGGCAGAGCCGCCGGCCCAGCCAGGGCACTCGGCGGAGAGGAAGAGGTCGGCGCTCAGACAGGAGGTCAGGAGTGTGGATTTCCCCTTGTCCAGCAGGGCCGCAGGGAGGAGGCGAGGCCGGCCGGGCATCCGCAGGGCTGTGGAGGGCTGAGGTCCCCGAAGGCCAGAGTGGGGCGGAGTCGGGTGGGGCACTTCGCCCCCAGACACTCGCAGCCCCTCCGCACACAGCATCAAAGAGTGACAGCCAGACACTCACTGCAGGGAAGGTCACATGTGGGTCAGTGCCGGCAGCACGGGAAGGGAGTGACCTATTTCCAAGGCCCATTCAGGAACCTCTCTGCCAGGCCAGACGTCTGACGCAGCCAGACGACAAAGGGAAGGGGGCTGGGGTGGGGGCGCTGGAGGTGTCTGATGGTCCAACACGGCACCCCTACCCATCCCAGGAGCCCCCACAGCTGTGCCTCCACCCCCTGCTGACCATCGGAGTAGCAAGGGCAGGGCCGATCGTGCACAACTACCTGCCACCCTGCTCTGGTGCTCCTGGCTCTCCAAGAATATTCCAATTTTCAGCCTCGGTGGAACGAGAGCTGGTCCTGGACTCCTCAGAATGTGCCCCAGGGTCCCTGTAAGCACACCTCTCCCCGAGAATGATGCCATCTCTCACACGGCTTGGAGGGACACCCGTCACCCCGGACCTTATTCACAGATATCTGCTCCCAATCAACCATCGGTCAGGACTTCAAGTCCACCTGCAGACAGGACAGGTCACCATAGGAATTGGGGAGGAAGAATCAATGCTAATCTACTGAAAACTCGTGAACATCAGAGATGGGCATGGGCTTTAGAAGTGACAACCATGGGTTCAAATCCCAGCTCCGACTCTCCCCTAGCGAGGACCTGAGATTTTTCTGGTCCTCAGTTTCCCTGTCTGCAAAACGAGGACAATAACCTTATCTGTGTCACAGGGGTGGCTTCAGGGTTAGGCCATCTAGTGCACATGTGTCCTGGTGCCTGGTTTGTACTGCGTGCTCCTGAAACAGAAGCCACAGAGACGAGTCCAAGGCAAGAAAGGAGCTCAGGTACCAGGGACTAAGCCCAGCACAGGATGGGAGCTCAGGGGAGCAGGTATTGAAACCCTCTGCCCGCTGCTATTCCCAGGGGTGCACTACCCAGGACAGCCTCTGCCCTACTGCACAAGACACATCGTGGCTGCTCCTCAACTGGGGTGGAGGCTACAGAGCCCAGCGGCCACCATGGCCGGCGAGCACTGATCTTACTGCTGCTGTTCACTCCCTGGCCCCACTCTGCCCCACCAACTGCCACCCGAGATACCACTGCAGCTGAACGAACCTCCCCCGTGAGCTTGGCCATGCCTCTGGCTGGTCCAAGGCCCCCATCCTGTCTCTCATGACTCAGGATGACTCACAGTTAACATTGCTGAGATCAGGCTGGTCCTGGAGTCCACGGCACGGTCCAGGGACAATCAGCAGCTTATTAAAAAAAAAAAGGGGAACCTTCCTTGCTGTGGGTCTCAGACGTGATGAAGGACAGGACTAATGAGCTGCTGTGTCCGCCTCCCTCATCGCTGCCTAAACTGCTCCAATGCACTCTTACCCACTTTTTGGCTGAGTAGTAAGTGTTCATTAAAGGTGTGAAGAGCCCGACTGCTCAGGCTCCTCCCTGGCAGGTACCAAGGTGATGGCCAAAGGTCAGGGCAATCTTGCAAAAGTTACATTGGGCCTGCTCTCTCCCAAGAGTGCACCCTGGGACTTGGAGGCCACCCTGTGCCATCCAGGATATTTGGAATTCCACCCCACACATGCTTTCTTTGTAAAGAGTTCTGGCTTCCTGTACCACTAACCCAGAAACTCGACACTCAAAAGCATCAGCTAAGCCCTAGGAATGTGAATGTTTCAGGGTTTAAGGGCTTTTGTCTGGTGGGGGTGGGGTGGGGGCACAGGGGTTGGAAGAGAAGGTTAGGAGGGGGGCAGGACTGTTGTCAATACCTATAAGCACACTGCTGCCTTTTCTAGCCAAAGTGCGTCTCATCCCTTGGCCTGGGGAGTGGGTCAGAGACTCAGGGATTCAGAGATGTGAATGGAACAGAGAAGATAATTCCTGTTTTAAAGGGGGAGGAGGTCTTCCCCTGGAGCCTGGGGGTGGGGAGTGGCCCCTCCCAGTCATACCAACTTTTCATGGGCAGAGCATCCCAGAATTCCAACCCACCTCCACCAGCCCCAAGAGTGAGTATGGCCTTAAACCGCCAGCAACATAAATGAAAAATCCTCCCCAAGGAAACAAGACACAGAGCCCACCTTCCAGGGCACCTTCTAAAAGAAGGCCATGATCAGCCTGGGGGGGGGGGGGTCAGCCCCACAACTGGGATCAAGTGAAGCCTGAAAAGCACTTAGCCGATTCAGTCCTACGTGTGCCAGGCACTGTCTTAGGCACCTTGACTGCCAAAGGAGGCAGTCAGAGCCCCTGCTCTCATGGAGACAGACAGACATCAACAGGCAACCGCAGAATATGAGCTGATTGGGTCAAAGACGCTAACTTTTCCATTGTTGTTGGCTAGCCGGTTCATTCATTCATCCGATGAATGAGCCCTTGTGGTGTCCCAGCCACTGTGCTGGGTGGGTGCAGGACCTGATGGTGAGGACCAAGGTCTCTGCCCGGGGAGGTGTTCCAGTGATTCCCACAACCCTCAAGACCCCATGGTGCCTCCTGAGTTCCTCACAAGCCCCTGGGACAGGCACTGAGCACGGAGATCAGCTACTTCAATTAATACATTAGGAACACTGAGCAAAACCACTGGGTATAAGAAGCCCCATCGATAATGTGCTCTGGAAAAGATGCAAAGGAGTCTCCTGGCTCTAGGACCTTCCAAGACCTGCCAGTCAGACAAGAGAGCAGGGGCACACACATCTGTAAAGGACAGTGGGGAGGACAGGTGAGAGCAGGTTAAAGCCCAGCACAGGGGTAGAGGGAGGGAGGAGGTGTTGCAGGTAGGCCCCCAAGATTGAGATCCTCCCAACAGACAGAAGGGAGTCCTTGCCTCCGGAGAGACAACAATGATTATCATTCTTCAGTCTGTGTTGTTTCTGCTGTAACCCCCTGCCTAAAACAATGACTGGAACATTGTGGGTGCTCAGTAAATATTTGCAAAAGGGAGTTTCTGCTCTGAAAGTTTAAGAGGGAAGCAAAGAAAAACCAAAGTGGGGGGTGGGAGACACCCAGAAACAGTGAAAAAGAGACACCAACTTGGGCATCTAGAATCCCTGGCAGGGGACCTGGCCCTGTCCTGAGCAGGTGAGTCTGGCTGCCACAACAGAAGTCACCTGACCAAGTGGGACAGGAAGTACACATTCCCCTCCACCTCTTGGAAAAGGAGAGTGTCCTGCCTCTGACCCCAGGACCAGGCAAGCAGGTGGCCCGCCCAGGCCCAGACCCAGTCAGGGTCTTCCCAGGAGGTCTGGGGCTGGAAGCTGGGGGACAGGCTTCCCACCTAAGGCCAACAGTTCATGCAACCACAGGACCAGTCGGTATGGACTCAGGAGTTCTCTCAAAATGACCTATCTCCAGCCGCCAGGCGGGACAGTGTTTGGGAGCCCCACCCTTCCAGAGGTGGCCCTATCAACAACACCCCCCACCCAAACCATGCCAGCCACACCTGGGACTGGAAACATCCCATGTTTCAAAGCCACATAAAACGCATGGCCCCTGCCACCCCAATCCAATTCCCCCTCAGTCCCCTTTCCACACTCCAGTGTGGACACCCGCTCCCTCATTCAGCTTCTCCCCACTGCACATGAGCATGCAGATCACATGGCTTCACCCAGCCTCTAACCCAAAATGGTCTCCACCTCCTCCTCAACTCAATTCAGGGGGTTCCAAGGAGGGGTGGGGTAGGAAGGCCCCCAGGACTGTCCTCATCCCTCCTGCCGGCCTCTCCTTCTGTCCTTGCCCTTCAAGGCTCCAGATGGGGGTAGCATGGGAGGGGAAGCCCTGATCCTGTGGCGCAGGGCGTGTTCCACAGGCAAGGTGAATGACACGTGGCTGCAATGGTTCACAGGGCCGGGCCTCCGTCCACCTCCTCTCTAGCCAGCCTGCCATGTCTGCACACCGACTGCTGCAGGACGACCCTCGCCTGGGCTGGGTCTCTGGGCCAGGGGGCCCCTCCTGCAAACTCTCCCTGCACCAGTCACACCATGTTATAATTATAGCTCAAGTGACTGTCCCCACCAGACAGCACATCCTCCAGGGCAGGGGCCTGCGTCGTCCAGGGTGAACCACCCAGATGGCCAGAGAACAGTGCTTGGAATGAAGCAAACAACTGCCCACCAGGCAGCAGCCCCACGATCTTCGTCTAGCCCTTATGGTGGCGATTCTGCAAGGGGAGCATTGTGCCCATTGTTAAAGATGTGGAAAGTGAGACTCGAAAAGTCTAATGTGTCTAGGATCCAGGTCAGAAGCCAGGATCCAACCTCAGGGTCATTCCAGGACGTACAGGAAGCCTGGCGAGGTGGCGGCTGGATGGAGTGTGGCAGGAGTGCTATGTGGGCTACAGGTGCAGGACAGCCTGGAGGTGTGCCTACGCCAGAGTGGTGTGTGTATGTGTGTGTGTGTGTGTGTGTGTGTGTGTGTGTGTGTGTGTGTGTGTGGTGCAGCCACTGCTCTGCATGGGCAGTCATGGCCCCGGGTGCCCATGCCTATCACCGGGCCCCGGGACACACCATCCCTCTCTGTGCTTCAGCTTCCCATGAAGTGGGAATGAGTGTGGCAGCTTCCTGTGGTCCCCACCTGGCTGGCAGGGGCCAAGCCTGTCCATCCCGCTTCCCCGGGCTCCCAGGAGACGCCCAGTCACACTGTCTTGCCCAGTCCGGGCTCTCCAGGGCAGGCCCGGGGTACTGGGAAGTTCCAGAATAGCACGGGCTTAAAAACCCAACCAGGGCAATCACACAGGGTCGGGACTCCCCTTGGGTCTTGGCCTGTGTCTGTTGTGCCGTCGGCCTGGCCCACTCGGCAGCCGGCTTGCAGAGAGCTCTGGCAAACATGTGGGATCAAGGGAGGCTCGATGAAAAATAAAAAGCACCCATCCAAGAAGCCTATGGAGCTGCTGGGACTCAAAAAAAAAAAAAAGGTTCCCTTTGCCACAGGAAATCAGTTGCGTGTGGCTTTGAAATGGTCTTTTCCCACCTGGTGATGTGAAAATCTCCCTCCCATGTGTACACACACACACACACACACACACACACACACACACACTTCACCTCTTGCCCTGGGAAGGCCATGAGTTTGACTCTGGCTTCCAACCTGGATCCCAGACAAATTACTTTCCACACCTATAAAAATAGATAGAACAGAACTATAAAAATAGGTTTCCAGATTCCTAAAAATCCTGGAGTCCTTGATTTTAAAGATATTAATTAAGTGCTTATTACACACTGGGTACCACCGCACTCCCAGCGGTTTGGGATACGGACAGCCTCTTCTGCCAGTGACAGATCTCTTCCCTTCTCTCTCTCTTTCTAGTTTTTACACATCCTAAGGTTCAACTTTAACATCGCCTCTTCCAGGAAGGCTTCCTGGATCTGTCTGCTCTGAATCCCATCTAAATACTCCAGAACTCTGCTCACCTTTCATTGCCTTTATGAGCCTCTGCCTAACATGATATTCTTTGAGAGTTAACCATATATCTGGCCTCTTCTCTTCCAGAAAGCACACAAACAAGTACTCAAAGGCCGGGACTAAAGATGATAAATTCCAAGGCATGTTCCCTCAGAGCATGAAGGCACGCGGGTGGTAAGGCCCCATCTCACCTCAGGCCTTGAATCCCAGTTATGGGAAGGACAACACCTTTCACCCATGTCAACTCACTCCATCCATGTGGTACTCTTATGCCCCCATTTCACAGAGGGGAGACCAAAGCCCAGACCACAGAGAGAGGAAGCACCAGAACAATGCAGCCGCCTCCACCTGACTCCCAGGCCAGGCTCCTAGCTGCTCCAGCCCCCAGACCCAGACTAAACACAGTTTCCCAAGGTGGCTTCCTCCAGAGAAAAAACCAGTAAACCAGAACATCACAAAGGGCTGCGTTTGTGCCCTGGGGCAGCAGGACGCCTGTGGGCTCCGAGATGCCCAAACAGTCCCTGATCTCTTGGTAAACAGCTACTGCCCCGAAACCCCCAGGAACCCCTTCATCAATTAGCCCCTTTGTCACCTTCACCCTCTCACCATCCAGCAGTGACAGACATCACGCCTGGCACAGCAGGATCCTGCCTCAGGCTGACACGAAGGTCTGCCCTGCACGGCTGGTGCTCAGGCCAAAGCAGCATGCTAATATTACCAGGTCGAGCCTGTGTGAGAACACATGCTCACACCCACCCACCCACACCCACCCCTCCTTTGTCCCCTGGGGACCGCCTCTCACCCTCTAACGTGCCCAGGCACACCACCATCTCCAACTCACCTGAAGCAGGTGGCCCCAGCCAGCAGGGGAGTGTATCCTTCCCAGGCCAGGTCCCCCAGGGGAATGCTGTGAGCTCCAGGGTGGGCGAGGCCAGCCATCCCACCTGGCACCGTCTTCCCACCTCTCCCTACCCTCCTCCCAGGCCTGCAGGGCTGAGCGGGGAAGTGCACCTGGTCCCCGCTTGTCCATGACTAAGCAGTTTCCACCTCGGAGTCTGCCTGCCAAGAGGCCCCGCTGGCCGCACGGCCGCATCGGGATGCCCGGAGCCGCACACACTAAACCCATCATTGGCCAGACCTCTTCTTGGGAAAGAAAACCCCCTCCATGTTTTGTTTTGTTTTGTTTTCCCCTAAAATGAAACAAATCCACCCACATAGTTACTGGAAACTCAAGCTTGTGAAACTGAACCGTTTGCAAAGAGAATTAGTCAGCAAGCTTGTGAGTAGCGCCTCTGTGGGTGGAGCGGCCCGTGCTCTCGAGGTTCTGAGCCAGGAGGGGAGTGGGGGTCCCGACATGCAGGCCAGGTCCCCCAGACTGCCGGTGACGCGGCTGAACGTGAGGGCGGGCCT
Source organism: Vulpes lagopus (assembly GCF_018345385.1). Classification (NCBI taxonomy): domain Eukaryota; kingdom Metazoa; phylum Chordata; class Mammalia; order Carnivora; family Canidae; genus Vulpes; species Vulpes lagopus. The sequence goes on along the minus strand of NC_054833.1, from coordinate 89,121,141 downwards.
GTTTGCGCCAGGTGGAGGGTGAAATGCGCTGCTTACCGCGTCCCTGTCCCCACTTTGTGAAACTCGGTCATGAGAGATCAGACTCGTATTCAGATCCCACCCCATCCAGTTAGTTGAACCCCTGTGGGTCTCAGTTTCCTCATCTGTAAAATGGGGTAACAGAACCTGCCAGGAACACTGCCAGGCTCACAGGGACCATCTATGGGAAGTGGTTTGTGTCTGGCACCCAACAGGAGGCAACGCGTGCTGCTGCTTGAGGAGGTGCCTGCCACCGGGGAGCTGTGGCTAGAGGATTGCTGTAAGGCTCTGTCCCTCCAGGTTCTGTCCCTCTCACTGCAGCAGACAGCTGAGCTGGTTTCCAGCCCTGCTGCCTTACCCAGGAGGCAGCCTGGGGAGGTGGAGGGGGGCCAGGCCAGGCGCCCATAGGTACAAGTCCAGTCCTGGATTCCTAAGCCCTGAAGCTCCGTGACCTTGTCTTCTTCGCCTGTACGAGGAGGGCTCAGACATTTTATTCTGTGTTGTTTCTTAAAAAACAAAACAAAACAACCCCACTAAGTTATTTGCCTACATTAAAAAACAACCAAAACCACCTGGATTCCTGGATTCTCTTAGGTGGAAAAAGAAATGGACCCCACAGTGTGGTGGATCCAGGGCTGGGGTAAGAAGCCACTCCCTGACACAGGATACCCGCGCTCTGCTTTGCCACAGCCCTCCCCCCTCCCTAGAGCCTTCCACCTGGTGCGTGCGGGTGCTTCATTAGTGCCTCCCTCCCAGCCTCTGGGGGCATCTCAGTTTGTGACCCAGTTTAAAACCCTAATTTTATGTAGGAGCACGACCTCAGCCACTTGTCACTAGAAATATCCGCAGTAAGTGTCCCTCGGGAAGGTAATTAAAGTCTGATGCTGCGGGCTGATTTTTCTTGGAGAAAAACAAGACGATGTGAAAAGACCTACGCCCCAGTCTGGCCAGAGGGCAAATCAGGGAGGAGATAGCAATTCTCTGAAATTCTTTACGTGATTTACTAGACGGAGTGCAGAAGCGAGGGGCTGGGGTCCTACCCTCAGTTCCCTAATTGCTTCCCTCTCCTTTCACTAATGAACCAAGAGGCCTCACTCTGCCCTCATCCCTCTGGGCGCGCAGATGGTGGGCAGTGGGGGTCCAGATGCTGAGGCGCAGGCCTCCCAGGGCGGCTGCTTGCAGAACCAGAAGCCCCCCCGCCCAGCTCTCCCAGCTGGCTATCGTGTTCTGTTTATTTGAGGGGGCAGGGGAGGTAGGATTCGGTGGACACAGCCGGATCTACTCACAGCCCAGCAGAGATGCTGAAAATGTCAAGTGAGCATTTGAGGGCATTCTCAAGGTGTCTGGGTCACTCCTGAAGGGAAAAACACAGGATTTAGGATCTCCAGTCTCTTGTCTCTCCAGTAACACATCTTCATTCAGTTTCTGCTGAGCACCTGCTAAGGGCTGGCCAGCGAGATGCAGCAGGGACAGGCCGATGGGAACCAGTTATCATCCAGTCTGCGCCCTCATACATCCTCCACCTGGGGACCCATCCTGCATCCCCTCCTTTGTCTGGCTAAGGCTTCTCTCCTCCAGAAAGTTCTCATCCCCCCTAGAGCACCCCTGGCACACTCATATCACGTAATTCAACACTGTGTGGCAACCCAATGACTACTGCCTTTTGACCCACTCCCCATCCCACCAGATCATGAGCCTCTACATGCTCAGAGGCCTCGTGGGGCAGCGATTCAGAGCATAGACGGGGGATGCATCCAGCCTGACTTCTTGGCTGTGTGATCCCAGGCTAGTTATTTGATGTTTTGGGGCTTCAGTTTTCTCATCTGTAAAATGGACACAATCAACTCCACTCTTGGGAGCCGTAAGTAGGTTAATGCATGGAAGGTGCCAAGCATGGTGCCTGGCACATAGTAAGTGCTCAATAAACAGTAAACAAACTGGTCTAAACCCAAGAGGAAAAGTCAGTGTGCACAGTCCACTGGGGACACACAGACAGCCCTGGGACCAGCTTTGGGCAATTGGAAGAGTAACTGCCAGTCATTTCCCCTTTATATCCTCCATAAAGCCCCAAACTCTACCCAGGCAGCTGTTAACAGGTGCTTTCCAAGACTGAGGCTCAGTGAGATAACAAAGCGTGAGATTGTCCAATCCTCACAAAATGCAGCTCATGAGCTGCTTACCCAAGGAACTTCCATGACTGTACTGCCTCTACAGGTGCCCACACTCAAAAGACTAGAAACTGCAATCCCCTGACCCTGGTTTCCACCTACAGAGAGTGCTGGCATACTGAGAAGTCACGAATTCAAGGATGGTGTTGCTGGCTGCCATCAAATCAACAAAGTGGACATTTACAGTGGGTGAACTGCATGGCATGTGAACTGTATATCAGTAAGACTGCGGAAACTGAATCCTGCATTAGCTCCTGCTGTATGCACTCTGAGCCTTGAAGAGACTGCATCCCACTATAATACCCAGAAAAGTCAGGTTCTACCTGCTTTGTCTTTTTAAAAATTCAGGGGGAACAGTGACACCAAGGCAAAAACTCGTCATCACAAGGGCTCTTGTATCCTCATGCTTGCATATTCTCTGGCTTAAGGAGTGAAAGACAACTCCATCGTCTTTCACATTGCCACAACACAGCTATTTTATCTGGTTCCCCATGGATGCTCCAAACCCACCTTCCCAGAAAGAATACAGAGGTCACATCCCTGACACCCAAAATATGGCAATCGAGCCACATTTTGTGCCCAATGCCCAACAAGTTGGGGCAGAACCATCCTGCCTGGCCCCCAACATTGACTTTTACCTGCTCCTGCCCCTCACTGAAATGTTTTGGGTGAAGGGCAGAGGCAGGAGGGGGCGATAGAAAACCACCCTCAGTCTACTTCTAGGACACTGGCCCCCAAACTTATTTTCAGCAGTTCAATTTCCCCCAAAGTTAAGTCTTGCACAGAACCCTACTTTCCCCCCCAAAAAAGATCCAAGTCAGATGCTCTGGTCTTCCCACTTGGGCGCGGCAGCCCGAGGCTCTACATGAAACCAGGGCCCAGGGGATGTGGCATCCACAGCACAAGAGCCCCATCGGGGCTTCTCTGGGGCTTCGATATTACCCCCTGAGCAGGACCGTTGCAGACAGGGGGTGTCCCGTGCACAGTAAAGAGACACATGAATGGTGATAACACTGCACTGGGTCATGGAGACGTGGGGCTCATGAGACCCATCTCTGTGCCTGCAGAGCCTCTAAGTTTTCCACTTAAAATATGCATGTAAACATGGATAGCAAAGGAAAACCTCAGGGGTGGTGAGACACCTGAAGGATGGTGGGGGGGGGACCTGGTCTCAGTTCTGGACTCAGCTCAGACATGGTCCCCTGGGTCGGTGCCATCTGGGCATCTCCCTCAGCACAGGGACTGTGACAGCCGGGACAGCTCCGGCATTCAGCGAATGTTGGCTGGACGATGAAGCCGGAGCCGTCTGGACACGGCTGAGTGAGACACGGTGGTGAGGAAGACGGGCTTGCTGCAACCCTGGGGGGTACAGGGTGGGAGTGGAGGGGGACAAAACATGCAAAATACAAAACAGCTCAAATTTGGCCCAATAGGATAAAACCAGAAGGAGAGAGGGGAAATCCCTATCTTTTTTAACACTATGTATCTCCAAAGATGATGAAGTTTGTTCAAAGAGACCCTGACATTTATATATAATTTACATATAATTAAACACATTTCACTCTGGTGTTGCCCCTTAGGGTGATTCTTTCAAGCTTCACAAATGCAAGGTGACGTTTCTCATCAGAGCTTCTCAAAATCTCCAAATTGCAAAGACCCTCAGACAAGCAAAAACCCTCACAGGTCTCCCCCTACACCCCTCCTCCCAACTTCAGAGTAATTAGGCAACGCACTTCTGATTCCCAGGTTTTCTGATATGTCCAGGGGCTTATCCCTCAGAAATCCATGTAGGTGCCCCAAGAACTTGGCATGGGGCCCCTCACCCTGCACAAAAATCACCATGCTCTGAATCCTGTGTTTTATGTCAGGATTGCATGAGGCTTCCTGGGATCAACCTAGCAGGAAGATCCTACCCATGTGGCCTGTTTCCTGTGCCTTCCAATGGTGGGAAGTTAGCTCTGGCGGGTCCAGGAGCCTCAAAGAGCCTCCCCATGCTCTCACCAGCGGTTCAGGCCATGGATGCAGCACCACCCCTGCCATAAACTTCAGCCTTGCTCAGACCTGTAGCCAATTGCTGATGGTTACTAGTCTGCTAGGAGAGTCCCAGAGCGTCCAGGAAAAGGACCAGGGGCTTGATTTGACTCCTAAGAGGACCTGGCCAGAGTATTCAATGAAGGAGGCAGAGGCAGATGGAGACAAAAATTTCTAGTTTATCCACGCCTCTTAGGAACAACTTTTGGGATGAATGGGGTAGGAAGGGACAGGGACACCTCCTATCCATCCGCCCGGGGCCTGGCATTCGAGGCCTCCCTGTTGTACAGCAACCTTCCTATGATCCTCCTCCTAATGGTCAGTCCCTCCTCCTTGGGGTCACTCTACCTCCCTACCCCTATCCTGAGACCCCTCCCCCAGCCTAGCACAAATCATCTGGAACAGTCACAGGAGGCTCTCCGTACCCACCACACCTGACAGCTAGCCAGTGATTCCTGTGCATACCTGTCATCTCTATCTGCTCCATCACAGACTCCGGCCAGCATTATGCCTGGGGACAAGAAGTGCTAAATGCACCCCCCACCCCTCTCCGTGTGCTCAGCAGTCACAGTAGAGAGAACAGAGGCTGTGGATTCAGGCCAGCCTTTTACTATCCATGCAGCTGTGTCTCCTCCGGCAGCTCAGCAAACATCTCTGAAGCTCACTTTCCTCACTTGTAAAGGGGCAGGCCAGACCTATAACTCCTAGGTTAATGTTTGAAGCATTAGAAATCCGTCTAGAACAGCAAGCACAGTGCCTGACACACAGCAGGCATTTGATAACGGTTAACACCATTTCTGAAAGAGTCATGCTTTGAGCAGACAGGAGTCGAGACAACCTCACTGAAATATTTGCCTGAGGATGGGAGAGAAAAGGCAGGGGAAAGTTGTCAGGGGCTCCAGCAACGATAGAGCCAACATCCCCGGAGGTGTGACAGGTCAGGTCTTCTCCCATGCTGGGGGACACCCCACTGGTATCCTTTCTACAAACTGTCCCCCACCCCACCCACAGCGATGGCACCAGGGCTCTGCAGGGTCCCCCGAGGCAGGGGAGCTGCTGATCCATTCAAGGGTGGATGGACACGGAGCAAATGGCACACTGGTCAGGGCATCGCTGCCCCACCCAGTCATGTCCCAAATGAGACAGAGACAGTCCACTCCCTTGAGGCCTGATGGTCAGGTCTCAGCAAACACCCACAGGAAGGAGACAGAATGACCAGCTAAAGCCAAAGAAAGCCCTGGTGTCAGACAGGCCAGCAAGATTTGAAAGTGGCACCGAATTGCCATACTGCCAGTGCCCACTCCTAGAAACAGCTGCCAGCTCCAGGTGGCCTGGGGGAGAAGCAGCTCCACGAGTTACTGACCCCCAGCCCCAGAGCCGGTCCACGTGGGGACACATGTGGCATTGCTGCTTGAGATGGAGGGGGCGGCGGGTGGCTGCACGAAGTGAGCCTGAGACAAGGTCATGCCCTACAGGCCACGTCTCAGATTTGGGGATTTTCCCTAAGAGCAACATGCCTATGGATGGGTTTCAAGAGAAGAGTGGACATCACCAGGTGTTCATTTTAAAAAGATCACCGGAAAAAATTTGAAACAATGAAAAAGACGGCCAGCAGCAGGAGAGCAGTGGCGATGGATACAGAGAGAGGCAGGTGTTTACAGTTCTAGGTGAATGTTTTAGACAAGCTGTCTGGACAGAGCTGTCCCCACCTTCAAGTGGCCCCTGAGTGAGCCAGGAAGGGAAATCCAGCTTCTATTCAGGAAACGCTGCAATCTTCCATGCCAAACGTAATTAGCCAGAAGCCAGACACAAAAGGTCCCAGAGTGGATGATTCCAATTATAGGAAATGTCCGGAATAGGCAAATCCATAGACACAGGAGGCGGACCGGTGGCGGCCAGGGGCTGGGGGTGGGGGGCAGGCACAGTGACTGCTAACAGGTATGAGGTTTTCTGTTCGGGTGACGAAGATTTGGGGAAGTGGGCAGAGGGGCAGAGGTGACTGCACAGCATTGTGAATGTCCTAAATGCAACTGAACTGGTCACTTTGGGATGGTCTGTCTCAGCTTATATGAAATTCACCTCAATTTAAAGAAAAGGAAGTAGTCAGTACCCCAGTGTATATTAAGAAGCAGTGAGGGCTCTCCACTGGGGCCCCAAACCCATTTCTGCTGGGAGTGCCATCATATCCTCACAAACTTGGGGCCCCTTCTGACTCTCAGTGACCCCCTATGTCCAGTTATCAGGCCACAGTGACGTCTGGTCTTCTAGCCTCTCACGTCACTTATTTCTGCTTCTTCGAGGCAGAGCTTCATGGGTAAGGGTGTAAACCCAGGAGCCAGGCTGCAGGGCTGGGCTCCCAGCTCCTCCCCTTATTGCTCAGTGGCCCCAAGCATCTGTCTTCTCATCTGTAAAATGGGACAGCACCGTCTGCCAGGCTTCACAGACCACATGAAGCCTGACTTCACACACACGTAGCACCTGCAAGCGCACCCAGATTCACCAGCCTCCAGTAACTGTTGTTACTAACGGGGCTCCAAGCCCAGCACAGTGCCTGAATTTCTGTGCTCGGCCTTTCAGAGCTGCCTCTTGTCCACCTGACCTCTGCATGTGCTCTTCTTCCTCCCTCATGTTCAAACCATCCTGGCCTGGCTTTCCCGTGCCCCTAAGCTGGACCCATCTGCCTACCCCAGTTCCCCAACACTCCACCCATCTCCACCTCCCTGTCCGGGTGGTGAGTGAGGGGCATCCCACAGGGAAGAGTTCTTCCCAGCTCCCCTCCCCATGCCATCCCAGCTCTGCTCTGCCCAGAATGCTCTTCCCGGTCCAATCCTGGCTACTCAGAGTGAACACGTGCTGAGTCAACTCTTCTGGAAGCAGCATCCACCACGAGAAGGCCACTCTGCTATAGGGACCCACAGCCAAGGGGGTAAAAATGACAGACCTAGAGGAGTAGTCTCCCCACAGGCCCTCAGCCACGGCCCTGAGGAGCCCATGTCAGAGCTCCCCCTCCCTACCCCACAGGCCCCCTCCTGGTGTCTGCCGGCTTCTCTGCCCTCACCTAGCCCCAGGCCAGCGGCACACTGGCCCCACTCGTCTCCCATGCCTACTGTCCTTCCACCAGGAATGCCCACCTACCTCCCCCCACCCTCCCCACCACACCCTGGCAAGGTCATCACTGGAGACAGGCTGATCTCCCACACCAGACAGAGAGGTCTCTGAGAGTGACACTCCCCCTCATCCTTTGTATCCTCAGCCCAGCAGATGGGCCGCATACTGTAGGTACTCAATATGTGCCTACAGCATGCAGCCTACTCATTCTTTCAATATGCACGAATGAAAGAATGAATGACAAGCAGTCCAAAAATAGTGAGAGTGGAGGCTTGTTTTGGACTTCTGGAAATTCTCCCGGGGGAAGTTCTGGTAGGCACATTGAAAAGGGCACCAGGGTCTATGATGGGTGGGTCTGTTGGGGACGATGCCACCCCCCACCCCAGCACATCGGGACTACGCACTGTGGCCAGTGCTGGTGCACGTCACCTTCCTGAAACCCCACAGCCGCTGTCACACTGCAGTTAGGGTGGCAGAGGCTCTAGGGGAAAGCTTGGGTCCAGGTCATCCAGCAACCAGGGACTGGCACCTTCCCAGAGCCCAGATTCAGGTCTCTCCAAGCCCGCTCAGAAGCACTGAACTACCGGCCCTGCCCGCATCCAGCCGTCTTGTGGGTATCCAGTAGGAGCCTACTATGTGTGCTGAGCACTGAGGGTGGAGGGATGAGCGACACCCACAAGGCCTGGCCCTGCCCGCTCCCCAGCCCAGTCCAGCAGGATGACTGCCAGCTTCCCCGTGGTTCCTCGAGGGGGTGAGTGTGTGTCTGGCTTGGGTTTCTGGGTGGAAGGTGGAGGCAGAGCCGCCGCGGGAGCACCATGTGAGCCACCGGGCCCGGGAGGAGGGAGGCACGTGGGAGTCAGGGTTTAAAACCTAAGCGAGACGGGCTTGCAGAACATCCAGGTAGAAATGTGCTGGACTGCACGGAACATGGGCGGAGGAGGGAGGGGGAGGGCGGGGGGGGGGCAATCAGGGAGACATAGATGCAGGGGATTGAGACTGTGAGGGACATTAGGAGGTGGGGGGGAGGGGGGATGCTGGGAGGGAAGGACGCCCCGCCCCCCCCCCCCCCCCCACGGAGGCTGGTGCAGAGAATTCCCTAAGCAGGAAGGAAGGGCAACAGCATCAAGGCAGCAGGTTCAGTGATTATTGGCAGTTGGGCCAGTGCCATCCAGGAGCTCCTGGAAAGACCCAGAAGTGCCAGGGAAGCGAGGAAGTGGAGACTAGAGGCACTGACCTGGGAGTGGGAGGCAGGCTGGCAGCAGTATCTGGATGAGCTGCTCCTCTTAGCCTGAGGGCAGCTCTGGGGGCTCAGGGACCAAGGGGAGCCAGAGCCCTGGGACTCCCTCCACCCCATGACCCAGGCTCCCGGGCCCTGCAAGCTCCCACAGGCAGCCTCATCTTATGTCCAAGCAGCTGGAGGGGGCAGCAGCCTGTGGGGCTGGGCCAGTCGCATCAGGGCAGAGAGGGGGCCCAAGCAGCCCAGCATCAGTGCCCCCCTTCCCCGCACCTCCTCCCCCAGCACCCCAAAGGCCCATGACGAGGCCCCTCCCTGGCGCTGTGCTTTCAGGGAGTGCAATAAAAGGAGACTAAGAGTTCATCCATGGATGAATGGATAAGCAAAATGTGGTAGATCTATACAAGGGAGTATTATTCAGCTTTAAAAAGGAAGGACATTCAGGGACACCTGGGTGGTTCAGTGCTTGAGCATCTGCCTTTGGCTCAGGTTGTGATCCCGAGGTCCTGGGATCGAGTCCCGCATCAGGCTCCCTGCAGGGAGACTGCTTCTCCTTCTGCCTATGTGTCTGCCTCTCTCTCTCTCTGTGCCTCTCATGAATAAATAAACACAAATCTATACAAAATAAGATAATTTTTTTTTTAAATGGAAGGACATTCTGACACAGGCTACACCACAGAGGAACCTGAGGACAACATATGGAGTGAGATAAGCCAGTCACAGAAGGACAGTGCATAGGATTCCACCCACCTGAGGGATGTAAGGAGTCAGACTAGAATGGAGGGTGCCAGGGGCTGGGGAGAGAGAATGGGGAGTTAGCATCTAATGCAGACAGACTTTGAGTTTTGCAGGCTGGAAAAAAGAGTCTGGGAGATGGACATAGAGGCAGCTGCCCAGTAGCATGAATGTGCTTGATGCCGCAGCACTGCACACTTAGGGGTGGCTGAGACAGGAAATTTGATGTTATGTGTATATTACGATAAAACAAGAGATAAGTCAGAAACCTCCAGACCGAGGGAGGCCTTCCCACCTGGCTCCTGGGCAGCCTGGCACCCACTGTGGAGACCCTACGCCCAACCCTCACTGTCAGAGGTGGACCGTCCAGAACACACGCAGGCCCGAGCAGGTACACTAGGGCCTGAGGATGCTGGTACAAGGGTCTCTCCCCCAGGGCTAGATGAAAATGCCAGAGCAAGGGTTCTATTCCCAGGCATGCCTCATCTCATGCCAGATGCTCTTCTGCTAACCCCCTTGAAAGGAAGGTTCCAGAGTTTCTGTCTCCAGCCAGGCCTCTCTCTAGAGCTCCAGGCCTAGCTGCCATCTGGACACATCCACAGACCACTTCTACCTAGGAGAGGCTTAAGGCACCCCCGTGCCCCTGGCCCCTAGCCTTCTCTGTCGGGTCGCCATCCACTCTGACCCTCAAACTAGCCAGGAGGCTCACAGACATTTGTAGTTCTTCATACTTCTTCATACCTCGTGTCCAAATAGTTACCAAACCTGAGGATTCCACCTTGAAAATGCCGCCAGCTTCTGTCTCAAGCAGATGGAAACAGATGCAGCACGACACAAGGAAACATTTTTAATCATCACAGGCCCCAAAGCAGAGACAGCATTTGCGTGGCCACAAGCAGCCTGTCTGGCAAGGGCTGTTCACAGTGGGGGCAGCTGTCAAGACCCTGTCACCAGGCAGATCCTGGACTCCTGCCCCCTGTGGCATTTACATCCCACACTGCCTTAGTCTTAGGCCCAAATCACCCACTGTGTCCCTCATTTTCCCAGAGACACCCCAAGGGTGGCAGGTGCCCCCACGCTCCTGCATCTGTTACCCACACAGTGGTGTGTTCAATCGAGACGGTTAAGCTTGGGTTGAAGCTTGGGTCAGGTGCCATGCTTGTTGACAAACCACTTCCACATCCTCTGCCACCCAGGCCCATCTCGAAGGCCCATGCCTACACGAGGCCCAGCCTCAATGGGGAGCAAAGCAGGGTTGCGCCTTTCAGGTTCTCCTCCACATCGCCAAGGGAGGCCCACGGGGAGCTGAGGCCTGTGGTTGACGTGGTTTGTCCCATGACCAGCAGACTCATTTATTTGCAATGTTAAGCAACGAACGGGACTCTTAAAACAAAAGACAAGCCAGAAGCTTCCCAAAGACCCTGGGAGGGAGGTGGTGGCCACACCAAGACAGATCTCCCAATGAGCCATCCTCCCCTTGCTGCAGCCAGGAAGGACCCTTAAGTCCAAGTCAGGAAGAGTATGCTTACCTCAACCTGCCCCCAGTGGGGTCAGTCTACCTCTTTGAGACTTGAGATTTCACTTAAATGCTTAGCAAGGACTTACAGGAGGCCTGACACCGCATCCGAGATTTGTATCAGAATGGTCCAGCATGAGTGTGCGCGTGTGTATGTGTACACCTGCGTGGGTGTGTACAGATGTATGTGAGCATGGGTGTGCATGTAGGTGTTGACACTTGAAGCTGGTAAGGGGATCCTACACCCTTCTCCCAACTTTGGTATATATTTGAAATTTTCCATAATAATAAAAATTTTCTCATTAAAAAAATAAGGGGCACCTGAGTAGCTCAGAGGTTGACTGTCTGCCTCCGGGTCAGGTCATGATCCCAGGGTCCTGGGATCAAGTCCTGCATCGGGCTCCCCGCAGGGAGCCTACTTCTCTCTCTGCCTATCTCTCTGCCTCTCATGAATAAATAAATAAAATCTTTAAAAAAAAAAAAAAGAGCTTAGGCACCAAAAATAGGGTTAGAGTTTTGTTCTGCTCCTGGTAGCAGTAAGACTACGGCTGGATCATGTGGCCGGCCATTCCAACCTCAGGAGGAGGTGGATGGTAGGAGAACCTGCTCGCTGCCTCAGGGTTCTTAAGAAAAGCACAAGGGTTAGTGTGTCAAGGACTCAGATAGAGCCTGGCACTAGCACGACTATAAAACCATTTCCTACTCTCACTACCACTACCACCATCATCATCAAACAACATCATGCCTGTAAAGCATGCAGCACATGCCTGGCACCTGGCTGTGAGCTGGACTTTTTAGATTAGGAAGGACTCACTCTATCAGGTGACTGGGAAAAAAAAAAAGGCACTATTTTGGAAGTCTAAAATAAAAGTCTGGGTTCCATCAGTCAGGCTTGTGAGGGAGGGGCAGGGTATTGTATCCTTAGGCTGGCAGAGGCACACCTACGCCTGCCCTGTGCTTTTGCCCAATAAAGATCCTCGTTCTCAAACTTTTCAGAAACCAAAAAATAAACTGATTATGCACAAGAGCCATAACCTATTTCTTGAAAAGAACTGGTGTGAAATTCCTGGACAAAACCCTCAAGCTGTAGAGTCAGAGGTTTTCCTAAGTGTGAAAACACAGCAGTAGGCAAGTCTCTGCTCACCCAAGGAAAAGAAAGGTCCAAGGGACCAGGCCCAGCCAGGGGAGCGCAGTCTCCATTGTTCCTAGTGAACAGGGTCAGCACTGGCCTCCACCAGCTAGACCCCCGTTCTGTTCCCAGGCTTCAGAGGAGAAATTAAATACCTACACTGAATGCCTGGGGGGCCCACAGAGTTTTAGGAGGCAGCCCCAGGAGCCCACTGAAGGGTGGTTTTAGCCTTGTTGGAGCAGCACAAGGAATGTAGCCTCACCCAGCAACAAAGTGACATCACCCAGGGCCCCTGGCAGGACCACTCCTTCCTAAGAGCCGTGCGACCTCTAGAACCCACGGATCACCCCATAGCCCCGACCTCCCTGAAATCAGGTCTGCCCCTGCTTGCCCCGTGACTGTCAGAACCATTGTGGTCCATGTGCCACTGCTTCCCTGATGTAGCCAGGCTGGGAAAGAAAAGGATTCGTAAAGTTTCTGCATTAGGCCACTCTACACCTCCCCATTGCTAATCTCCACCCCCCACCCCCCCACTGCCCTGGGTAAAGCACTCTCTGCAGAAGAAAAAGGAGTAAGAAAACAAGAAGTGCTTAAAATGATCTACTCTTGTCCATCACCTTACAGCTGGGGAGGTGTGAGGGGCCTGGCCCATGACCTCAGCACCAGAGGCTGTAACACTCAGCAACAGCCAGGGCTACGGACAGCCTCTGTAAGTCAGCCCCCCTCCCCGGGCCTCTGCCGGGAAGGGAAAGGTTGGCCTACATAGATGCCCTGTGAGTAAGATAGGGCTTCCCTAGCTCCGTGATTCCTCAGCCAAGGGAAGCCTGTCTCTGCCCTGCATGCTTAATCTAGCACTTTCTACCACCTAGAGGGGGAGTGGCAGAGAAGGGAAGAGAAGCCCCCACTGCCTTCCTTGTTTGCTGTCCTCCCAACACCAGGGGTGCAGTTCTGGGGCCCCCTCCCCAGCTGCCCTATCCCAGGAGAGAATTTTGCCAAGGACACCAAACTGTAGTCACCAGGGATGGCGTTTTTACCATCACCACCTGTTAAAACTCAGCTCATGACCAGTTTCTGATGCTACCGGCTAGAGAGTTTAATTAAATATTACTCACTCAGGAAGCAGCCCCTGCCAACTCACCCTCAAACCCTCGGGTTCATTTTCAGAGAAAAAGAGAGAGAAGGAGAAGGAAGGCTGTGTCCGCTTCAGCTGGCACGGGCAGGGTGACCGGTCCGCACAGCCCACTTTTGAGAAAAAAAACCAAGCAAGGAATAGTCAAGCCAAGCAGCGCTCGGTAACCAGCAGCCCCACTGCCAGGTTACCATAGATGGCGCACACACACACACACACACACACACACTCAGAGAGACACACACTCACCCCAAACAGATGCACTCACCACACTCGCCCCAGGCGCACACTTGCTGATGTCCACAGATACACAAAGACACAGACACACACACACACACTCACGCACACTTAATCTCCCAGACACACACTCGTACACACCACCCTGACGTGCTCAGACACACACACACTCACACACACACTTGCAGTCTCCCATCAGGGGAAGCCACCGCGCCTGGGGCCAGGAAGCATTCCAGGAGCCTTTGCCCTGAACCCAGACAGGACAGTCACCAAGTCCCCACACAACCCGGGCGCGGGTGGACCCATCCCGCCGAGCCACCGGCAGACCCAGGCTGCTCTGGGGGGTGTGTGTGTGTGTGTGTGTGTGTGTGTGTTTTCCTGTTTTAATCGATCTGCTGACACAACACTCGGCTCCCCCCTTGGTTGCCGGGAGAGGCTGCGGCGGCTCCGGGACGGCGGGGAGGGAGGCGCCGCCCGGGGTGTCGCCCGGCGGGCTCCCTGGGGGAGGCGCAGCCGCCAGGGCGGGGGAGCCCCGAGGGGGCCAGGAGGGCCGCGCCGAAGATCCGGGTCCCGACTGGCGGGAAAAGCGAAACTAAGTTCGCCGAGCGGGGTCGCGCTGCCCCCGTGTGGGCGGGGCAGGTCGGCGCCCCCGCCTCGGCCGCGGGGACCGTCGCGGGAACTGGGGCCCCGGGCGCCCGGGCACCTGGAACCCGGCGGGGGTCCCTCCCGCGTCTGCAGGCAGCCGAGCTTCCACCCCCGGCGCGACGGTGTCCGCGCCGCCAGGACCCCCGCCCCGCCTGGCCCCGCAGGTGGGACCCCTGGCCGCCGCGACCCGCACCCGCGCCCGCACCCGCACCCGCGCCCGCACCCGCGCCCGCACCCGCGCCCGCACCCGCACCCGCGCCCGCACCCGCGCCCGCACCCGCACCCGCGCCCGCACCCGCGCTGGGCGGCGCCCCGGCCCCTCGCCCGGGACCTGCGGGAGGGAGGGGTTCCCCGCGGCCCCTCGCCCACCAGGGCCCCAGCGCACCCCGCGCCCGCCAGCCGGTCCCCGAGGGCCACGGTCCCCGCGCCCACCCCGCGCGGACCCCACCCCGCGCCCGGCCCGTGCCCCGCTGCCTACCGCGCCTGGGAGGCCGCCGCCGCCGCCGCCGCCGCCGCCGCTCTTCGGGGCCGAGGAGGCCGCGCCCGCCGCGGGGAGAGGAGCGAACTCGTCTCCTCCCGCGGCCCCGGCGCCAGCGCCTGGAGCCTCGTTCCGGCTGCGAGCGCGCGGGGAGCCCGAGCGCGACTTCTGTGCGAAGAAGAAAAAGCAGGCGAAGGCTTTAAAGTGCTGCGCGGGGAGCGCGCTGGGGGCGGGGCCGGCGCCCCGGGAGCCCCGCCCGCCCCGCCCGCCCCGCCCGCCCCGCCCCGCCCCTCGCCCGGCTCCCGCTCCCGCTCCCGCTCCCGCTCCCGCTCCCGCTCCCGCGCGCTGTGCGCTGCAGGGCGGCGGCGGGGCATCCCGTGCCGGGCGCCCCCGAGGCCGCCCCCCGCCCCCCCCGCGGCCGCCCCCCGCCCCCCCGAGGCCGCTGCGGCGCGCGGGGAGGCCCCGGAGCGTGCGTCCCTGCGGAGGCGTCTTTGGGAAACGCGGGGCAGCCTCCACCGGGCGAGAGGCCGGGGTTGCGACACGCGCGGGGCCGCGGCCGTCCGGGGGAGGGGGCTTACTAATAACAATTTCAAAAATCTCCGGGGACGGTGGGGTTTGTTTCAATAACCTCGGGAGCGAGGCCTCGCTTGCCTCATCTGAAATTCCCAGCAGCTTAAAGTTCCGTAATTCGGAGGCGCAGGAGAGGAGGACGCAAGCCCGCGGACCATCCCGGGGCTCTCCGCCCCGCCCCCGAGGCGCTGCCGTTCCGGTACCCACCCCCCATCCCTCCCCGGCCCCCACCCCCATCCCCCCTGCTCCCATCCCCCCTGCTCCCCGACCCCCAGCCCAGGCGCTGGGGTCTCTGAACTCCCGGACCCCCGGGGCCGGGCACGGGGGCTCAGCGCACACGGCAGGCAGGACGCTCCGCTCCAGGAGTGTTTGTGGAATGAATGAGCGAGCGATTGCCTGGTGGGCCCCCCCTCCCCGAGGACTTCGTACAGAGTGTCCCGTGGCTCGTGGCTCCTCCAGGGACTGGCCCTCCGCAGCCATAGAACCGGGAACGTTTTAAAGAAATTCGTGTTTTAGGAGGAAGATCCCCCTGCATTTCTCACCCGTGTGTGTAGTGTCCACCGAAGGAGGTGGGGGAGCAGCGTTACTGGAGCGGTAACAAAGTGGTCGAGTTTTTTTCATCTTTACTGTACCTCTGTAACTATATCAGCGTAATAGGAGATTGCTGTTGTCAGACCTCTAGGGTGAGGGCGCCCTAACTGGTGCAAAGGCCCTGCTGGGTCAGAACCTCCAGCCCCAAAGGACTCTGTTATCGTTTCAGGTGTCTCACTTCGCTGTGCTGAAAATCAACTTTGTTTTGTTTTGAATATAAAAATTACTAAGGCTCGACTGGCTACCTTGCGCAGAGTGAGCCTTGGTGGGCATTCTGGTGGCTCAGTTAACACTGCCACTTCCAGTTGTTTAGGAACCCAGGCTGCTCAGGTGGGTAGCCACGGTCAGCAGTCCAGGGCTGGGTGAGATTTCAAGAGAGCCCAGGACCCCCCTTCAGCCCTTTTGCAATGTGAGAACTGTCAGTTGTCCCAGGATGGAATAGCACTTGGAAGAACTGTGAAAACATCCAGGATGGCAAAGGAGTCTTTCCAAGTTACTGGTATACCCCCAAAGTAACCTAATTCCTAAAAAGGACGCCACTTCTGTGCTTCGGGTGTCTCCCTTGGAGGAGTAGGCATGGTGGGGTGTGTTACTCAGGGAGTGTATGCCCCTCGCTCCAGCTGTTGTCAGCCTCCTGAGAGGGACTCCTCCAGGCTTCACCTCTTATTCTGGAGGAGACCTTCTGGGGCAGACTGGGGCAGATTGTGTGTAATTCAAGTGGCAGGATCTGTTCATTTAGGGCCAGAGACCCCACCTTTGATGTGAGGGCCCTGAAACAGATGGTTCCCAATTAGGAGTCTTCAGCACTCCCACTCCACCCTCCTTCAGCATTAATCTTAAAATCTCAGCTCTGAGCCAGTAGGGTAATTAGATCCTGCTGACCTAAATTTCCTAAAGGGATCTCTGGGGAGTGAGGCTTCCTCCCCACCAGGACTCTGCGCAGGTAGGTATGGCCATGGCTGGATAGCTGATGATCCAGCAGTGACCCACTACAGCATGGAGCATTGTTGCACAATCATGGAGACCAGATTGTGAGAAAGGAGTGTATACTCATCCTATCAAAGCTGATACTATTATTTGCTTAAAAGATACAAAATCTTACAATATTGTGACATCAGCTGATAAACATCCAGGAATTTGAAGACTGACTCAAGTCTGTGCTCTACAGGGGTGAGTAGGGAGGGGGGTGGCTCTGGGCTCCTGGTGATGCCACGCCCCCTCCACCCCCACTCCTACTCCACCCACACATTTCATCACTGGCATCCACACACACAATTTGTTCCTTTCTGTTATCTGTCTCGGGAGAAAATTAGTAGATAGCAAATTAACATCAGCTGCTTTTTCTGACAATAGAAAAATCTGTCCAGAAACATGTTGCACACCTTTTGAGCCCTCTGAGCAGAATCTGTTGCCCTCACACGCTTGTGTCTCCTGGGGGACTCATTGTCTCTAGGTTCCTTTTGCTGCCTGGAATGAACAGATGGGCAAGGGATTCATTGCCTATGTGACCCGGAGCTAGTTCCTTAACCTCTCTGAGACTCAGTTTCCCCATCTGTAGCAGTGCTCTATGTGTTCTCCAGGATTTCCAGGGTTGAGGGGAGGCAGGGAGGGGCAGTCATCCAACAAATACTGAGTTTAACATGGGCAGGACAATGTGTTAGAATGAGATCAGAGGTTTTTGAGAAATTTCAAAATAATAGATGCATTTTAGATATTATTATTATTATTATTGACAATAATAAAAAATACTTTCCTGGTTAAAGTGAGGAATCCATAACACAAAAGAGTGGCAAGATCCACCAGAACAGAAAGAACACTGAGGCATAATAATATATGAGGCACATCCTGCATTCCTATCATGAGATATACTTAACTTGTGGAGTGAAGCTGAAATAGAGGGGGACTTATCTTACAGAATTTTGATCTTACAGCATTCATGAAATAGTACACTGATGCATTTTATACTCTTGGCCTTAAAAAGCTGTTGGTGTCACACAAGGTCATGTATTGTTAGACAGCGACACCTGCTGGCAAAGTATGATATTGCAGAGTAGCTCTATCAGACATTATTTATCATCAGAATAAAGGGAAAGATGCAGAGCCCAGTTTCTGTAGCTTTATTTATTTTTTTTTTAAAGATTTCATTTATTCGTGAGAGACACAGAGACACAGGCAGAGGGAGAATCAGCCTCCCTGCAAGGAGCCTGATGTGGGACTCGATCCCAGGACCGTGGGATCATGATGTGAGTCAAAGGCAGACGCTCAACCAGAGCCACCCACGTGCCCTTCTGTAGCTTTATGAGACAGTAGATGATAACCAAGATTGAGGAGACTTCCTGTGACCTTGAGAAGAGATGCTCTTGGGCATGTGACACTAATTATCGTAAAGTTCTTCAAAAACACTTCCAGAGAAGGAAAAGTGAAAAGGCTGTGATCTTGATGCCTGTCTTAACTCTTTACTCCAGTCTTTCAGTGTATTTTTTCCCCATGGGACAACATCTTTAATTATAGAACTTCAATATTATAGAATTAAAGAACCCCATCATAGAAGTGAAGCACACTTCCAAGTATTTATTCATTTGGTCCTTCAGTATTTTTTTTTTTTTACTTCAGTAGTGAGGAACTAAATGAATAAATATTAAACAGCACTATTCTGCATGCTGGAGGGAGAATAGTAAACCAAATAGACCAGGTTCCTGACCTTAGAGAATTCCAAGTTAAGTGGGAGAGACAGACCATAAATAGTAAGTGAGATCATTTCAGATAATAACAAGTGATAATAAATCATTTTATGTAAATTTGCTCTGTGATCTATTTTTCTTTATACAGAGGTCAAAGTGGCCTCAGTTCAAACTTTCAGACTCTCTATAAAAATTCTAGAAAGGTCATCCTTCCGTTCCCAAATGACAGATCAGAGACCTCCAATATTCAGGGACTCATTTTTCCTTCATGACCCCACAGCATGGTTTGCTGTATTTGGTAGACACCTTAAAAAATGAGTCCAAACTGACTGGTCAGGCCTCTGCTCCATCCTCATCTCAGGATGAATTCCAGTCCCCAGTCAGGGGGTGAGCTGCCTCGCTCCTCAGCAAGCACTTACTGGGAATGAGCTGTGTGCTGCTCTGTGCCAGGAGCTTGTGAAGTTAGCATCGATCCCACAGAGACCAGTTTAAAGATTGAGGATGGACCGGTTTCCATTCTACTTCACTCCTAGGAAAGCATCTCCAAGAGCTTGGAACTTTGGTCCTGCCACCTCTTCTGCACAGAACCTGCACATTCTGGCTGGGATTGGTGATGCCAGCTCTGGCTGGGCTGTTTTCTCATCAAGGGCATCCTGAATCTTTCTTTTCAGGGATGTCAGGTTGGAAGAAGGAAGAATTAGGCATCCAAACCTATAAGATGGTCATATATATATATATATATATATATATATGCTAACATTTATTGAACACTAACAATATGCCAGGTGCAGGTGCAGTGCTCTGTGCTTTATGTATATCATCCCCTATGAAGTAGGTACCATGATTATCTACATTTGACAAGGGGGGACATGAAGTGATTTAGCATATTATCCAGAGCATGACCAGTAAGTGGCAGAGCTAAGACTTGAACCTGGAGCAATTTCAAGAGCCCCAGCTGTATCTTGGCCCAGGTCAGATCGATGCCTATGAACTCAGGGCTCCTAGTGCAGAGACAAAGTCAAGTGCTGCCTTGTCAAGCCTGCAGAGGGGTCAGGTACAGAGCAACAGCCAAACAGGAGACAAGCCTGATGAGGAAATAAGTGGACACCACCCCCAAGAGGTGGCTCTGCAGCCAGGTGGAGGCTCATCACGGTGATCAAGAGAAGAGTGAAGCCCAGATGGCCAGCAGTTGGGCTCAGCTCCACCTTCCATTTATTTTACCCCCTCAGTAACTCTCTGCACCGCCTATTCCTTGCCCGCTCCTCTGCACTCCCACCCTAGCCGTCTGCATTGGGGTAAAGATCTTGTCCCCCAAATCCTGCTCACCCACAAATTGTGAACATGACCTTATTTGGAAATAGGTCCAGAATGTCATCCAGTTAAGATGGATTAGGGTGAGTCTTAATCCAATGGCAAGTGTCCTTACAAGAAGAAGGAGAAGTGGGGATGCCTGGGTAGCTCAGCAGTTGAGCGTCTGCCTTCAGCTCAGGGCATGATCTTGGGGTCTGGGATTGAGTCCTGTGTCAGCTCCTTGTGGGGAGCCTGCTTCTCCCTCTGCCTATGTCTCTGCCTCTGTGTGTGTGTGTGTGTGTGTGTGTGTGTGTGTGTGTGTGTGTTGTGAATAAATAAATAAAATCTTAAAAAAAAAGTTAGAAGTGGACACAGAGGAAAATGTGATGTGATGTCCGGGGTTGGAGTGATGCATCTATAAATCAAGGATCACCAACAGCCACTAGGAGCTGCGAAGGCCTAGAAGGATTCTCTCCTGGAGCTTTCCGAGGGAGCATGGCCCCACTGACACCCCAATCTTGGACTTCTAGAGTCCAGAACTGTGAGAGAATACATTTGTGTTATTTTAAGCTACTGGTTAGTGGGAGTCTGTTAAAGCCGCCCTCGGGAACTGATGCACATGCTCTCATCACGTGTTCTCATCACGTGTTCCCTGGATGGCTGCCACGGCCTCCTCACCCACTGCCCTGCAGGCACTCAGGGCTCCTCTGATCCATTTCCCACTCAGCAGTGAAACTGACCTTTGCAAGATGCATGTGGCACATGGAGCCCACTCGTGCTCTTCAGACAGAGTCCAGGATTCTTACCTTGCCTCCCGGCTCTAGGTGGTCTGGCTACTGTGGCCCTATAAACCAGCTGTGCATGGCGCCCTGTCCCACCTCTCCTGGCTCCACTGCTTTCCTCTGAGTCCCATGCTGCCTCCTGCTGAGAAGCATCGCCTCGCAGCCTTTCCACCTGGATTTCAATCCCTCGCCCCGTTCCTCTTCCTGCTACCAGCTCCCATCCTACCTGACCTGATCATTGCCTACTACTGCACACTCTCCTATGTACATCCCTGACCCCACTCCACCGACACTTGTCATGGGGAGAATTTTGCATTTATCAGTGTAAGATAAGATAAAGTTATTGCAGACCTTATCTCAGACCTCTCAGACCAAGGGCATACAGTGGGCCTTTGTAACAGTCAGCTATTGCTGCATAACAAACCACCCCAAAACTCAGTGGCTTCCAGTTACGATCATTTATACTCACATTTCTTCAGGGGGGTGTCCTGCAGTCCTGACCTGGTGTCTATGCTTTGGACTGTTATGCTGCCTGGCTTGGCTCATCCATCTGCTCTGTCTGTTCATCCTGGGGCTCAGGACAAAGAGGTCCTGGAAGCCCCTGGGAAGTGCTTCTCCTGGCAATGGCAGGGGTACCAAGAAGGAAAGGTCCAGAGTGCTTTTGAGAGGACATTTTTAAAAAAGATTTTATTTATTTATTCATGAAAGACACAGGGAGAGAGAGGGGCAGAGGCACAGGCAGAGGAAGAAGCAGGCTCCATGCAGGGAGCCCGACATGGGACTCGATCCCGGGTCTCCAGGACCACACCCTGGGCTGAAAGCAGCACTAAACCACTGAGCCACTGTCCAGAGAGCACATTTTGATCTCTACTTGAGTCATGTCTGCTTGCTCCGCATTGGTCAAAACTAGTGACATGGGCAAGCCTGGTCCTGGGGTGTGGAAGGAGCTTCTGCAGTGGATGGAGTGTGTGGGGGGGGGCAGGGGGACAGTAAATATTAACTCAATGAGAATCTAATCTCCTACAGTCCTCAATCAATATTTGTTGAGCAAATGTATTTGTTTGAGCAAGATTAGTCATATGGGAATAAAGGGATAGTCATTAGAAAAAAAGGGACGAGGGACAAAGAATTCTAGAATTCTCGGGAGGGTCCTGGGTGCGTTGCTTGGTTCACATGCCTCTGGTGCTGGCCTTTTGGAAGATGTCTCCTGGAGACCCCACGACTGTCAGCATTATGCTCCATGGGAGAATACAGGGCACCCACCACCTTCCCTGTGGGGTGAGAAACACCGGCCCTGCCAGGCCCTGGGGGATGCACCAGGAGAGGAGCCCCTCCTGATCTCCCTCCTGTCCCTTGGGACACTGGTCCCTCATGCCTCCAGCCCATGGCAGTTGGCCAGTCAGCTCTGGATGCCACTGTCCCTCACCCACCTGCACCCAGCAATGCCCTGCTCACCCTCGGTCACCTTGTTCTCTGCCTCAGAGACCCCCTCACCAGAAGCAGTCAGCAGGACGGTGCGGGGGGGACATGCCAACACTTTCCTTCTTCACCTGGAACATTGGCTGGGGAGCCTTTGGCTCACAGGATCCCCAAAGGTCAGCACTGGGGGCAGGGAAGATCCTTGAACACCATGATGGCCAGGTGGGGAAACTGAGGCATACAGGCATCAGTGACTAGCTCAAAGTCTCAAAACTAGCTGGCACAAAAACCAGAGATTAACCTTAGCTCTTTAGATTTAAATTCCAAAACTGGAAGCAGAAATATTTGTTAAGTCTCTCTTTGTACCACTCAGAAATCACATTGGGGAGCCCTCTTCCTTCCTCTGGAGTGAGCCCCAAGCTTAGCCCCAGACTCCTGTATAGGAGACTATTATTATTTCTGTCATACAGGTGACAGAAAGGCAAGGTGGCCACGTGGACTGAGGCACCCAACCATCAAGTTGAACCTTAGCCCAACCACGACTTCAGGAGAATCACCTAATCCTTCTGCTTTAGCCTCCTCGTCTGTGAAAGGGGGATAGTATTAGAGATCCCGTGAGTGTTCAGCAGACCCTCATCTTTGTCTTTTCCTCTTCCAGACCCAGGCATCCCTGTGCCAACAACCCAACTTGCTTTGCAGGTGCGCTGGCAGGCTTCTGTGGGGGTAAGCTAGCCCTGATCCCTGGGCACCCTTCTGACCACCCGCACAAGGCTCAGGAAACTGTGGGACCCCGCATGGCCTGTGTGTGGACAGGGGTGTAGCCCAGGGGTGCAGTTGGTCACTGCCCATAGAAGCAAACCTTCGCCTAATGGGATATGCCGGCCAGGGATCCCTGGGTGGCTCAGCGGTTTGGCACCTGCCTTTGGCCCAGGGCATGATCCCGGAGTCCTAGAATTGAGTCCCACATCGGGCTCCCTGCATGGGCATGGAGCCTACTTCTCCCTCTGCCTGTGTCTCTGCCTCTCTCTCTCTGTCTCTCATGAATAAATAAAATCTTAAAAAATAAAATGGGATATGCAGGCCAAAGGAGACGTTCTTATTTCTAAAATGCAATCCTAGGGGCACCTGGTGGCTCAGTTGGTTAAGCATCTGACTTTTGATTTTGGCCCAGGTCCTGATCTCGCTGTTGTGGGAACGAGCCCTGTGTCCAGCTCTGTGCTCAGTGCAGAGTCTGCTTCAGATTCTTTCTCCTTCTTCTGCTCCCCTCTGCTCACCTGCAAGTGCTCTCACTCTCTCTCTAAAATAAATAAATACAATATTTTGAAAAATATTGTATTTATTTATTTGAGAGACAGAGAGAAAGAGAGAGAGAGAGAGCATGAACAGAGAGAGAAGCAGACTCGGGGCTCGATCCCAGGACCCTGAGATCATGACCTGAGCCAAAGGCAGACGCTTAACTGACTGTGCCACCCAAGTGCCTCATAATAAATAAAATCTTTATAATGGGATTCTAGTGGCTTCCCTGAGAGGCTGAGTGGTAGGTTATAAGACCAGCTCAGGGGTGCTCCTGTATGCTGAGTCTCTCTCTTTCCTTGTCCCCTTACCCTCACCTCTGTTTGCAGTCCCAGGCATTGAGAGGATCGGCGTTCGTTTCATAAAGCCCTTGGAACTATGCCTGGAATGGAGCCTCCGTAGGTGACAGCACCCATGGTTTTTCCTGCCATTACTGTTATTCTCATCATAGCAGAGCTTTAAGGAAGGGGACTTCTGGTGACACATGGCCAACTGACCACTCATAGTTATCTGTCTCCCTCCCAAAATGGGATTTTTTGAGTATGAATGCCTGAGGACAAAGAGGATGGGCAAGATGACAGCTGATGGGGGACGGCAAAAAATTTCAGAGTGGGCAAGCACAGCAGAGCCAGCATCTGCAGGAGGAAGCTCCGAGAAGCCAGCCACCACACCCCACACCCCGCAGGGCTTGGGAGGATCAGGAGCTGTCATGTGTCCTTCCCTCTGCAAGCAGCGCAGGTTGGAGAGAAGGGGGATCCCTGGTATGAAGGTACATGTGAAAGAGCTGGATCCACAAATCCCTCCTGACCAGGTGCAGCCAGGCTGTTTCCCACCCACTCTGGGGAGCCAGGTAACCAACTTACAGGTGCCCTGGGCTCCGGACACCAGGCAGGGTGGAGGGGTGTGGGCGAGGGGTGTGCCTCATTGAAAACAACCAGATGAAACCTAAGTCTGCCTGCTGAGCTGGGACTTCGCCCCTTTCCCTTCCCCAACTTCCCAGGGCTGCCTTTCCCCCCACAGACAAGAGACCCCAGGGAGTTTTCTTGGGGGTCTTTGGAGGGAAGGGGCACCTGGGTGGCTCAGTAGGTTAAGCATCTGCCTTGGCTCAGGACATGATCCCAGGGTCCTAGGATTGAGCCCCGAGTCAGGCTCCCTGCTCAGCGGGGAGTCTGCTTCTCCTTTTGCCCCTCCCCCTGTTCATGTTCTCTCTCTTAAATAAATAAATAAATAAATAAATAAATAAATAAATAAATAATCTTTTAAAAAAGAGATTTGGAGGGAAGAATTTGTAATAGGAAATTAAAAGACAAAATAATACTTAACTATAGAAAACACACACACACACACACACACCAGAAAGGAAATGTAATCATAGCATTATACGTGGCTCAACTGTAAATGATAGAGAATCATAATAATGGGGTGACTACCTGTCTTACTGTGATCTAACTCTATTCTGAAGGTGGGAGGAGAGTGAAGGTTCTCATCAAGATGATGACTATTATAATAATATTAATGGCCAACGCTTATTGAGAGCTTGGCACATAAGCACACTTGCCGGTCCACTGTCTGTTCCTGTGAGCCTGGGGGTGTGTGGGGGGGGTGATACTCCTACCCCACACCACAGATAAGGGCACTGAGCCCGGATGAGGTGAAGAACTTGTTCGGGGGTTGCACCATCATAAATGGCAGAGCCTGGCTTTGAACCCAGGTAATCTGGCTCAAAACTCTGCATCATAACCATTATTCTGTGTAGTTTCTTAGATTTTACACACTTAGATAATGTCAAAAATGAAAAAAATATGAAGCAGTTATATAGACAAGCTATTGAAAAATATGGCAATAAATATTCAAAATACCGGCCAAAAGTTGTTGCAAGTAGTCCCCTCTTGGGTGTTACCACTGGGCATGGGGATGGGGCAGGAAATGGCTGGGGTGGGGGTTGCTTTTGCTTGTAGCCCTCTGGTATTGTAAAAAACTATTTGCATGTATTATTTTGATTCAAATACAAATCAAATCAGGACAAGAAACTTCAAAGGGTACAAGAGGGATCTCCAGTCCTATTCCCTCCCCCCCCCCCCCCACCAGAGACAAGCCCAGGTCTGGCGGCTTCCTGTGTGTCCTCCAGACCTGCCTGCGCTCTGTAGCACGGGGCGCTGCTCATCACACCCATCGGGATGGCCCTCCTGTGGCTCTCCCCTTAATAGCCTGTCTTGGAGCTGGCTCCCATCAGGGCACAGGGGGCTCTCCAGCATTCCACTGCATGGTTGTGGCTGCACATCTAGCTATGTCTGCCAGCTGCAGGGGGCCCTGAGCAAGCTCTTCTCCAAGTGCCTGAGGACCTGTATGGCATCAGCCACCAAGACGGGAGCAGAGCCATCAAGCCCAGTGGCCTCTCATCCTTGGCAGAGTTCAGACCCAGAGAGAGAGCCACTGTCTGGGCCACTGGCCACTGTTGGCACAGGCCCATGGAGGATCTAGGGTCAGTTACCCAGGTGGCCCTGAGCATCAGAGCCTCGCTGCCCCCTTCTTGTTTTATGGGTCATCTGGTTGCCCTCATCCTGTGATTTCTATGTGCCACAGATGCCCAGCACCTCTCTGGATGAGTGGTGCCCTGGGATATTGAGTCAGCTACATGCCACTCTGGTCGTCCCACTTGTCTCCAGGAATCCCCTCAGGAGTGAGGGAGTCCCCTCCCTGTCCTCCACCCTGTCCCTGCTCCGTCCCCTCTGAGAGCAAGAGCCATCTGCTCAGTATCCAGGAAGCTGAGTCTGGGTGAGGTCCCCAGGGTGCCCACTCAGAACCCAGAAGGAGGAGGACTGGGGTGGAGTGAGTTGAATTTCCTTTCTATTTAAAGAAAAAACCCAAGTCAATATTTTTAGGTGCCAGCTAAGAAGTTGCTTCCTTTGCACAGGGTCCTGGTCTGTTGTGTGGCTGGGTGGCGGCTGACCCAGCCTGCAGGGTGAGGGGGCAGAGGAGGAAGAGGAGCAAGAAGGGGTGGGGGTTTCCGTCTCCCTGAGCTGCTGCAGGATAGATGCTGACATCTGGTTTTAAGTGAGGGGTCTGTTTTTTCCTCACTCAACCAACGGGTTTGCCCAGAGCTCCAGAAGAAACTTGCAGGAAATTGGTGGCAATTTGAACCCAGGCTCCTTCTGGCCTCTGGATTTCGTTCAGATACCAGACCACCCAGGCGGCTGGCACTTAGCAAGAGTGGGCTGAGCTCTGTCTGGAAGCCACATCTGGGAGACACTCCAGGGCGGATGCTAAATCCAGGCCCATCTGTAGGATTGTCAACCTGTGTTTTTCTGTGCCAGCAGGGCCGGTTGCAAGAAGGTGTTCGTGTGGGGGTGGCAGGGGGGGTCAGCTCTGTCTGGCAGGGCAGCTGGGAGGGGCACAGGGACTAGCAGAGGCCCAGCGGGGAGCTCTGTGCCACCCCCACCCCTCGTGCCCACCAGAAGCTTCTGGGCTTTGGGGCAACAGATGGGAGGTGGAGCCTCACTTGTGCTGAGACAAGGCACGTGGGCAAAGTGAGGCCAGGGTCGCTTTGTGGGTCATGCAAAATCAGAACAGCTCATCGGTGGCTACCAGGCCACCTGCACCTGGAGCCTCACGGTCCCCTGCTCCCCCTGCAGCACCTGAGAACTCTCTGTTCAGGGTGTTTGAGTCTTAACAGCCTGTCATTTCCTGGGTGCAGGGCCGTGTCTCAGTCATCCTTGCAGAAGACAAATCCCTAGCGCTCAAGAGACCTACAAGTGTTAGAGGAACAGGCTTGGTGGGTGGGTATGTGTCCCCTGCTTTCGGTGGGGCCCGTGCCTCTGGCCACCTGGGCATGCTGTGGGTCTCGGCTGCTGAGACCCCCATGGAAGCCCAGCTCTGCGCCTCCTTCCTGGAAAGCAGGGTTTATTATCCTGGTTGGCAGTGGTGAAATCAGCCCCATCGCTCTGCAGCTGCACAGCGGGCCCAGGATTTGAACCCAAATATTTCTGACCCCGGGTGCCAACTCTTAACCTCACAAGCTGCTGTCTCCTCCCAGACGTCTAGGAAAGGCCAAGGACAGTGGGAATCCTGGGTCCTTGCTCCCAATAGCCTGCTGAGGGGGCAGACATGTGCCACAGGCTACGTGGAGCATCTCTGGCTGTTGGCAGCAGCCCCTCCGAGAGCGGGAGCGGGCTGTGTGGGCAGAGCCAGCAAACCTTGGCCTCGGCCACTGATACAAAACACATGGCCACGCAGCCTGACGAACTGCTACTGATCCAGTCATTGACAGAGTCCACAAGCACCCACCAGGCGCCAGCTGGGTGCCAGGCAGTGGGGCCAGAGCGCCAATGGGGAGGGTGCCAAGTGACAGATCACAGCCTGGGGTGGGGAGGGAGGCCCCTGCCGCTTCCTTCACGGCTGAGTCCCCCACATGCATTGTTATCTGTGGAATAGTGACCCCAGGGGCAAGCTGTTTGGCAGGAGGGCCAACCCCCTTCTTGCTGGGCCCTCACACCATAGGCAGACCTGGCGGGACCCCTCCTGGGCTAGAAGCTCCTGGATGACCCCCACCACCCCGGAAGTGATGCTCAGGCTTCCCCTCCCCCAAACCACCCTCACCTACCTCCAGTGGGAATGTTTTTGAAGTCTTGTGTTTTATATCCAAAAGGGGTGGAATTTTGCTCTTTGCCCAGGGTTGTTTTAGCATAAAAAGAATATTTTTGTTCAATTCTTGAAGCAGATTTTTTTTCCCCTTAGAACAGGGTGCTTAATTTGCCCTGTGTCTTCACATCTTCCCAACTCTAGTGGTGATCACGCTCCACAATGCCCACGTTCCTCAGCTGGCCTCAAGGCCTGAGGGTCAGGCCTTTGTGACCTCTGCTGTCTCTACCCCCGCCCCCCCTCCCCCCCGACCAGTCTTATTCAGCAGCACAGGACTGCATGTGGCCCCTGACCCAATTCAGGCAGCTTTAGGTCCACTGCCTGGGATTCCCTGCGTGGCTCCCCATCTCCTCTGCAGGCTGATGTCTACTCATCCTTCCACACTCAACTCAGCACCTCCTCTTCCAGGAAGCCCTCTCAGTCCCCAGGTGGGGCTCAGAGCTCTGCCCATGTCCTCTGTAATGCCCTCTAGTGTCAGGCTTCCATTTGGTTTTAGAGTGGTGTTTCTTATCTGTCCATCCTGTATTATCTAGGACTCTTTAATTGCAAATGATAAAAATCCAACCCAATTGGTTTAAGCCTGAGAAAGGGTGAGATTGGTTGGCTCACCAAACTGAGGAAGGCATGAGTGGAACCAGCCTCTGGGTGATGGGATGTGAGGACCCCTTCGTGCCTCTCATCGACCTGGCTTCTTTCTCTGGGCCAGGAGGCCTGGCTGCCTGCTCCCCAGGCAAACACACACACAATTCCCAGTCACAGGACAAAACACCCTTTCTCCACCAGCT
Source organism: Vulpes lagopus (assembly GCF_018345385.1). Taxonomy (NCBI): domain Eukaryota; kingdom Metazoa; phylum Chordata; class Mammalia; order Carnivora; family Canidae; genus Vulpes; species Vulpes lagopus. The sequence continues at coordinate 89,092,664 of NC_054833.1, read as the reverse complement.
GCAGGTAGAAAAGTGCCATGGAAGGTGTCTCAGCTTTTGGTGCACACGCATGAGAGTAATTTGAGCAGAGCTGGGAAAGAAGGTCTTTAGGAAGGTCTGGGCCCATCGTGGAAACGGCAAGGGCTGGGGCAGGCCTGAGCTGTGGGTTGGCAGGGAGGGCTGTGTGCACCCCCACCCCTAAGCCTGAAGGGCCAGTAGGAGGCCACAGGTACTGGAGGGCCAGGGGAGAGACCCACAGGGAGTCCGGGCCGCAAGAGCATCCGGGCCTTCCTCCAAGGACGCAGCCACCCTTCGCAGCTGGAGTGACAGGTTACCCATCCAGCTCTTCCTGTCCTGTTAATGGACCCAGCCGGAGCCAGAGATGCTGCCTGTGCAGACTAACCCCTCGGGGGTGACGGGAGGCTGATGGTGGTGGGAGCAAACAGATGGAGGGTGGGTGAGAGCTGACGACACCCTGCTGTATCAGCCTCCCCGCTGGGCCTCCCTGCAGCCTCCAAGGGGCCTGATTGGCCCAGCCTCTGGCACCTCCTTCTGAAGTCTGTATAAAGGGGTGCTGGAAAGGTTGACACTGGAGTCCTACACCCCCTCAGCACACATTCAGGCCTATTAGGGGGGCCTCCTCTCTTCAGGGTTTAGGACAGATAACTCCTCGGTGGATGAGGCTCCGGCAAAGCCTGGCGGCAGGGGTACAGCTGAGCGGGGACATGTCTGGCTGCCTCACAGGAGGCCTTTCCACAGGGCATGGGGCAGCCCGAAGTGTCCCAAAGATCAGGCCCTGGGAAGGGGCCCTGCCTGAGGGAGGGGAGCTGCAGGTGAATCCTGGGATGAGAGCAGGAAGACAGGGTGGCCCGGAGCCCGCTGAAGGAGAAGGGAGGAAGGAAGCCTCTGTGGGGTTCTCGGGAAGCTCTCTGCTGAGAAGTCCTCCAAGGTGGCCCTCCAAGGGGAGGCCACAGCCCCAGCCCGGCCCCCAGCTGCCTCTGCGTCACCTGTGGTCTGGCCAAGGGAGTCGGGAATGTCACTGGAGCTCAAGACACTGCGGCCACGCCTCCTGGGCCCTGGCTCTCTGTGGCATCTCAGGGTTTGTGAAAATCCTCTCTGGCAGCACCTGGAGTTGGAACATCTTCACGGATCAACCAGGGCTGAGACTGGAGACGCCCTGACAGCCTTGTTTCAGAGGCACGGAGGGTGGTTTCAGCAGTTTGCTGCAGAGAATTCAAGTTCGGGTTTGGACCCCAGGCTGCTGCTGGGGTTCCCCCCGGGAGCTCTGCTCTCAGCACCAGTGGGAGGAACCTGGCTGGAAAACGAGGCCCTTGGTTTGGGTTTCTCGGGGGATGACTGCTTCCAAAATCACTTTATGATGGGAAAACCTTTCAGGTGGCCGTTTCCTTCCCTGGAACTTGGGATAACTGCTAAAACTATTATTTCTATTAATGAGATGGCCCTGATTTCTGAGGACCGGTAGGCGCCGAATGAGAAGTATAAGGCTTTTCCCACGTGTCCAGCCCACGGGAAGGATCCATCCATGTGGGTCTGGGCCAGCGTGTTCTCCCTGGGGAGCAACCCAGCGGGTTGGCCCAGCACCCCAGGGATGAACGACACCCCCACCTCCCAGCCCCATCTGGCCATGTGTTCAGAGAGGGGCCCTACCCAAAGCCCCATGAGGAGATACAGGGCAGGCATCTGAGCAGGAAAGGGGACACAGTGCTTGACTTGACAAGAGCATCTCAACTCACCACGTCCAAGAGGGTGCACAGTGCGGGGCGGGAGGAGTCAGGGGGTTCTCCAGGCACCTCCTGGTGCTGCCACCGCAATGACCCACACTGGACACAACAAAGGTCCCCAGGCTCCCTGGCAGAGCCAGGAGCCAGCCCCCCACCCTCTCTTCCTCTGGCATCTCAGGCCATCCAGATGCTGAGAGCTGCAGGCAGCCACAGGAAAACCTATCTGCACACACAGCAGGGTTGCCAGGTTAAACACAGGATACCCCGGTAAATTAGAATTTCAAAAAAACAACAAATAATACTTATAGTATAAGGAGTATAATACAGGGATCCCTGGGTGGCGCAGCGGTTTGGCGCCTGCCTTTGGCCCAGGGCGCGATCCTGGAGACCCGGGATCGAATCCCACGTCAGGCTCCCGGTGCATGGAGCCTGCTTCTCCCTCCGCCTGTGTCTCTACCTCTCTCTCTCTCTGTGACTATCATAAATAAATAAATAATTAAAAAAATTAAAAAAAAAAAAGGAGTATAATACATTAGTATAATATGTCCCAAATGTTGCATGGGACATATGTCTACTGAAATTGTATTTTTGTGCTTTATGTGAAGTTCTAATTTATCTGCATGTCCTATAGGTTTATCTGCAAATTCTGACAACCCCAGTAAAAGGGAGCTGAACTCCACTCCTTGGTGACACTGCCTGACTTCCCTGGATTTAGTTGTGCCGAAGCTGCTCTGCTCCGGGCCCTCCAAGGACGGGAGACTGACACTTCCTTGTTCTTTCAGATCTAATCTAGTTGGGCTTCTGTCACTTGTAACAAAAGGAGTCGAGGTTGAAATAGCCAGTGATGGCTACAGTTCAGGGGGAAAAGCAACCCCAGAATCCAAGGACTTAAAAACCCAAAGAATAGCACTAGGGGCTCAAGAACTCTCGAAGGAGGGTTTCTGGGGCTGGTGCCCTGAAACCTGAAACCACCCAGCAGGTGACCCCTGCTTTCCCATCTCCTCCTTCCTTCACACTCTCCTCTCCTTTCCTTCCTGGGCCATTGACTGTTGCTGTGGTTATAACTGCAGAGTTCGTTGTCCCATTACAAAGTCATTCATGTTTACCATCTCATTTTAAACCCCACGTTTCCATAAATTTAAAAGAACAGAGAAAGGACACCTGGGTGGCTCAGTGGTTGAGTGTCTGCCTTTGGCTCAAGTCGTGATCCCAGGGTCCTGAGACCAAGTCTGGCATCGGGCTCCCTGCAGGGAGCTTGCTTCTCCCTCTGCCTATCTCTCTGCCTCTGTCTCTGTGTCTCTCATCAATAAATAAATAAAATCTTTAAAAAGAAAAACAAAAAGAGCAGAGAAGCTTTTTTTTGCAGTAAAAAAACATTTTGTTACAGCATTACCTCCAGCAGACAAATGCTAGAAATAGTGAATGTGTTCAGTGACGGGATAGAAATGTTCATCAGGACGCTTCTGTTCCATGGGATGTGCATGGAACGCATGCATGGAAGCCAAACACGAAGACATGAAGAAACATGGAGAATGTTCATGAAAACATATGCATAAAAAGAGCAGAATACAGAACCCTGGGATGGTAAAGATAAAGTGTCCCAGGACAGATCCCTGAACACAAAAATAATAGAGTGGTGGGCAGGCACTGTGGATAATTTTTCCCATTTCACGTTTTTTTTTTTTAATGGTATTTTTTATACATAACTAGAAATCCAAAGGGTAGAAAATCTACCTTTACGAATTGCTTTCCCTCTTGGTTGGATGTGGGAAGGGAAACAGACCTCAGCTTTGCAACCATCGTAGTTAAATTAATGGAGGGGCTAAATGAGGAGGAAGGGACTGCAGTAAAAACAGAAGTCACCCTCCAGCCCAGCCCCAGCTTTGCTCTCAGGGTCAGCAGACATCGGCCCAGTCCCCCCAGTTGGGTGCAGCCAGCAGGTCTTGGTGACAACGGCCTTCACCTGGCTACCACCCCAGCTTAATGATGTTCTCTGCTGTGGATCAGCAGAAACAAGCCCTTGGGAAGAGGAAGCAAGAGCTGGCCAAAGTGGAGGCCCTCTCTCACTTGGAGCCCAGGTCTGGGGATCTGATGGAGGCTGGGGAAGCGCAGATGGCCTGGCTCCGGGATGGCCACTGGCTGAGCGCTGCTGTTTTACCCAAAGGCAGCACCTTCTTTCCCAGGAGCACCTGCTTCTGAGGTGATCCCATAGTTAAGGGTGTAGACTTGGGTCAGACAGACATTGGGGGCTTTGCCAGTTGGTAGCTGGACCTTGGGCAAGTTAGGGAACCTCTTGATGCCTTGGTTTCTCACCAGCAAAATGAGGTCTTAATCTGAGCTGTGGACACTGTGGCTGTGGTGGCAGTGGCCTTTCACTGCGTCCGTGAGCTCCAAGGTGTGGCCATGTCCAATAGGAGGTCATAATGACCTTCAAGGGCACTTCTGACAGAGTGGTGCAGGTGAAGTAGGTAGGGGGGCCACTGAGAAATCTGCTAGCGAGGAGGGCATTCCTGCAAAACAATCTTTGTGTTCGAATGCTGAGAAGTGGCAGAGGTGGCTAATGAAGCAGAGGAGGCATTTCCCAAAGACGGGGGTGTGAACCCCAAATAACAGAGGGATGGAGGATTTGAGAGAACGAGGAGCATGGTCTCCATGTAGATAGGGTCTTTGGTTCCTGCAGGATGCCCTGGGCTGGAACAGAGCCCGGCCTTGAGCCAGCAGCTGCTCTGTATCTAAACTGAGTGCCCCTTCCCTGGGGCCTGGCCCCCTGAGGCTGGGCGGTGAGGTTCTGCATGCTCAGCCTGCACCCCGTAAATGTATAGGTGGAGGGATGCATGCAGCCAGCACACCGTGGAGCCCCGGCCTCCATGGGATGGGGCACGGAGAGGGAGGGTGCACATTCAGAAGACAAAGGAGACGTAGTCATGCCTCCATCTTCCTGGATGGGAGAAGGTGAATTTGGGCATCAGAAGTGTGACGTAGTGTGGCACGGAGACCACAGGAGGCAACTGGGAGAAACATTAGGAACCCTGGACGACAGCAAAATAAAAATCATAGAGCTACCAAAATCCAGAGCCGGGGGTGGGGGTGCAGGTGACGGGAAGCTGTGTGAGAGCCCATGTCTTTACCTATTGAAGTCAGCAGACCCCCAAATCGAAATCGAAGCATGGAGTTAAAAAGCCATGCTAAAAACCAGTGAGGACCCCAGCCTCTTAATGTTTTTGATACTTCTCATGTTAAAGAACCCTTTTTGGAAATAGTAGGTCTCGTGTGACCAAGTATTTACATGGAGTTCAGCAACACTTTCAATTTCAAGGAAAATAATTAATGCACTATTGAAGTTGAAATTAGCTTCAAGAGAAAGATCTTGTCTTTACAAAATATTTTTGATCTGTTCTATTTGTATCCATGTCTTGCAAGAAGTTCACCTAATGCCACTGTTGCTTGTTTCCGGGGAGGTTTTTTTTTTTTTTTTTCATTTCTTTGTGTGCTTTTGGGTACAGTTAAAATTCCGTTATAGGGATCCCTGGGTGGTGCAGTGGTTTAGCGCCTGCCTTTGGCCCAGGGCACGATCCTGGAGACCCTGGATCAAATCCCACGTCGGGCTCCCGGTGCATGGAGCCTGCTTCTCCCTCTGCCTGTCTCTGCCTCTCTCTCTCTCTGTGTGACTATCATTAAAAAAAAAAAAAAATTCAGTTATACCCAGCATGCATTATTTTTACCAAAATATGCGATTTTGTTTTTTTTTAAAAAAAAAAAAAAAAAAGGTCAATATCCAAAGATCTTATAGTGGTTAATGCTGAGTGGAAGTGATCTACATGGATTAGTATTCTTTTTTTTTTAAAGATTTAATTTATTTATTCATGAGAGACACAGAGAGAGAGAGAGGCAGAGACACAGGCAGAGGGAGAAGCAGGCTCCATGCCGGGAGCCCGACGTGGGACTCGATCCCTAGACTCCAGGATCACGTCCTGAGAAGGCAGACGCTCAACTGCTGAGCCACCCAGGTGCCCCTAGTTTAATATTCTTATCTTTGCTTTTCTGTATTATTTTTTTCTTTCTGCTAAAAATGAAAGCATGTGGAGCAGCAGGGAGGGTGTAAGTGGTGGCATGAGCCTAGTTTTATGATTTTTATTTCCAATAATGCTTCTTCAAACAAAAAATATGATGGCAGTGTCCACAGGCCTGTCGGGGCTCGGGACGAGAGAGGGGAGCGGCTGTGCCCACACCTCTCAGGATGGCAGGAGCGGATGAGGCACAGGGGTGGGGGGGTCACGCCTGCCAATGTCCGGCGGCCACATTGACCCCTGGCTCCGCTCCCCATCTGCAGTAAGCCGGAAAGTCCCAGGTGTGAGGGTAGACCTTGCCTCACTTCTGCATGCCCATCACCCCAACATGAGTACTGGCGCCCGTTGCAGCCGCTGCTGTGAAGTGGGAGATGCAATCTCCCCTGGAGGTGATGCCATGTATCAGTCTCCCCTCTGGCTGCCACACCCACCTTGTCCTCTACCCATCTGGCCTCTCGCATTGGCTGCCCTGGCTTCGAGAAGCTCTGCCGATGGCGCCCTGTGGAAGCTTCGCGGTCCCAGGCACCAGCCCTGTTCTGTCCTCACCCACAGACACCTACCTCGGGGCTCCCCAGCAGACCTGCCTGAGCCTCTCTTGGTGACTCTCCCCCAGGCTCCTGCTGGGATAGCCTCCCTACATTACTGAGATGGCCCTGCTCAGTAGATCCTCCAGGAGGAGGCACCTGTGAGCAAGGACTTCAGGACAGTCCCTGAACTTTCCCAGCCATAGCTGACAATTTTTGTCCAGCTTTCACGATCACCCTCTATCCATTCAGTCACACGTTTACTGCGCCACAGGCATGTGGAGTCTCTGGGGTCTTGGTACTCACTCAGTGGACAGGTCAGGGACAGTGGGCAGATGGGGGAGAGAACAGAGGACAGCCAGTGGCATCCAGCCACACCGTCCCCCTCTGCTGGGGGCCCAGGGTACAAGCTGACGCCCTCCAGGGCTCTGGCTGTGGTCCCGCAGGGCTGGGAGGAGACTCCGGAGAAGCCCTTTAGGCCAGGGTTTCCTGAGCTTCTCCGCCAAGAGCTCCATCCCTCCTGCCCTTCTGACTTGCTTTGCAAACACTTTGGTCAAGCAAGAAAAATGGTCCAGATGAAGAAACCACTAAGAGCCAAAGTGCTATAGCACTGGGCCAGCCAGAGCTGGTGTGGCCACCCTGGACTGATGAAAGCCTGGCCCGGACGGAGCCATCTGCCCTCCTGATGGGCCCCAGCCACCTCTCAGGTCACTGTGGGGTTTCTGTTGGGCTTCCTCATCCCCCGCCCCTCAGCTGTGGTGCCTCTTAAGTGTATTCCTTGCCACAGGTGACAGCCCTATTTTCACTAATTGAAGCTCCTGCAAATCAATGATCAGTGGGCAGTATCACGGTGCGACTGGTGTCTGGGCCTGGGGTGGCTCCCTGGGCTCTGCTCTGCCACGCCCCTCACTCTCAGGCTCCTCGTGGTGGGCAAGGGCTGCCAGCAGGTCCAGGACACAGAACAGCTTTGGCTCTCATCCTTGAATTCACTCTGATTTGATTGACAGTCCCCACCGAGCCAGTCATTGCAGCTGTGGGCATCGGACGTCTTGTCTCTCCAGGACCCCTGAACACAAGTACACGGAGGCTCCCAGGGAAGGGGGCGGCGGGGGGGGGGGGGGAGACTCTCCACTGCTGCCTTCACAGACACCGGCTGGGCTCCCAGCAGACAGTAGGGAACCAACAACGGTCTCTCCCCCAGCTCTGGGCCACCTCCCCAGAAGCACATTCTCGGCACACTTCCTGGGATGCAGCAGAGCCGAGGACTCTCTGGTCCCTGGGGACATCATTCTCTGGATGAATCTGTGGCTCTTGTCACTGCCTCGTGAGGTCACCACACCTCCTTGGGGCCCACAGCCAGTGAATCTCTGGCTCCCATACCCCCACCCCCCATGGTTCTGACACTTTTATCTGACCCCTCCCCCAAATCTTTAGGTTCCTGGGAACATAACACAGGTTGGAGGTGAAAACCGACCAGAGGACACAAAAATGACCAACTATGGCCATCAAGCCCTGCAGCTTTCAGAGGAGCTCCCTCCTGGTGTCCCCCTCTCAGACACCACAATATACCTCCTCTGGGCAAGGTTTTCCCCAGCTGGTAGGCTGCCAGAAATGCTGGGCGAATAGCTTAGAGACCCATGAAGTCCAGTCACCTGGCCCACTGCGGTCTCTCCCAGGAGGCCTGTGGGTCTCGTACCAATGGGATGCAGCTGGCTTGCCCCCACACACCTGCACCTGCAGTGAGGACGTCAGGAGGTCTTCCCTCCCAGACCTTACCCCCCACCTCCAAGAGCACGCAGAGCACAATGGCCAGGTCCGAAACCCACGCACCCTGTCTCCCAGAGGAAGAAGGAGAGCATGGACTGTGGCAAAACAATTTTATTGTTTAAAAAATAAATGTTACATTTGACATACAAAAAGTCTTTTTAAAAACTCCATTCTGAATGTGTCTCATGGTCTGAGACATCTTTGAGTGTTCACCACTTCCATAAAAACCAGGGGCAGTTTCTCTGCGTGAGAAAACAAGGCACATTCCTGCTGCCTGGCAGAGAGCAGTTTTCATGCCTACTGTCGCCCGGCCACATAAGGGACATGGTCCCTCTGAGAAAGGAGCTTCCCTCTCTGCTCGCTAGAAGCCCAGGATGGAGTGTCCCAGCATGGGACAGAGAAGGCCCGGACACGGCCCTGATTGTAACAGACCCTGGTTTCCACACTGGCCGCCCCCACACCGCCACACCCCCGTCTAGGTCTCCTGCAGGCACCGGACCAGCACGGCCTTCCGGCTGAAGGCTCTGCACTCAGGCCGGGGCAGCACCACCCTTGTGCCCAGTGGAGGCCCTGCTGGTTGTGGGGCCTGGAGGAGCAGACTGCACAGGACACACCTCAGACAGCTGGATGCACCCTGGGCCCTGGTCTGGAGCTAACCCAGGGTCCTTTCCTTTCCCAGTTATGTATCTTGTGACATGTTCTAACTGACCTTCCTAGACTTCCGTAGCGGTAAGGCTAAAGACCCAAACCGACACATTTATGTACTGTCTGTTTGCACTTCCACTTTCAAAGCAAACGACTAGCCAATATGCTCCACTGGGCTCTGAGCAAATGCAAACATGTTTACCTGGCCCTACACCGGAGGGACAGAAGAGATGCAGAGATGCGCTGTAAAGCACCTGAGAGCAGGGCAAGAGGCTTAGACAAAGACCATCCTTGGGAATCAACAAACAAGTGGAAGCATAATTCACCTAGACCTATGCCCTATCTCACCTTCAGGTCACACACAAATGCAACCCCAGGGATCTGCTTTGCAAACAGAAGCGACCAGAAGCTGCTGGGGAGGTAGGTTCCCTGGTGTGCTATAATTTCAGAAAGGCCTCAAATCCTGCCACTTCTGTCTCATGCTGGTGATAGTACTAATGAACTTGTATCTCATTTAGTGATGAGCTGTGGAAGTCGTGCTCAAAGACCACCCAGAGCTGTTGGCTGGGCAGGGGGGAGGGGAGGGAGGCCAGAGCATCGCCTCTAGGGAAGACATCTGCTACTGCGCATCCCCAGAAAACATGCTGGCCTGGGTTCCCGCTAGCTCCACCCGGTGGAGACCTGTGTGGAGCGAAGGCTGCTCTGAACAGGGGCAGAGATCTGTTCTAGTGCTGATAGAGGACACCCAGGGACTGTGGCTTCGTACTGAGACTGCACAGTGTGGGGCACAGGGTACCCCAGAAACACGAGAAACACGAGATGGACGCTGGGCCGCAGAGCCTGTGGCTCGGGTGACCTGCCGGTGAGCCAAGGGAAGAGAGGGCAGGCAGGACCCAGGCGGGAATCAATCCACGCTTGCAACCAGGCGACACCCGTTGCTAGAACTCAAATGCCCAGAGCCTCTGAGAACTGGGAGAACCAACTGAGCCCATTTTCCCCATTTATCTGCCTAGACACCCCCTCAGGTTCCCATCGGCTGCCAGATGCTGGTTAGACTGGAGGAAGTCCCCTCTTCCTCGAGGGGAGGTCACCTGAACAAAGCGAGCAGCCCCCCAGGTGCCACCAGCATGGGCTGCAGACTGTGGCCCACGGCCCAGCAGAGCAGTGGTGGGAGGTATAGGAGGGGTGCAAGCAACAAGGGCTTCAGGTCAGGATGCTGACAGCAGGGGACGGCCTGACACCGGTCTGGTGACACGGGGGTGGGGGGTGGGCAGCAGCCCTCTTCAGGCCCTTGCCCCCCTGGGGTCTACCTTTCGAGGGGTGGGCAGCTGTGGATGGTGCTGGTGGGCCATCACGGGCATTACCAGTCTTTCCTGTGCCTGGTTCATTTGAGAACATGCTGCCAGGCAGCTTCTCTACAAGTGGAGTAAGTTCTGCAGGGTTCTGTCTGCTCAGGATAAAAGCCTAACTGGATACAACTGATGCTGAGTCTGCTTATGTGAGGCTGCGTGTATTTTTGTCGGAAAAAAATTTTTTTTTTTGTTCCTGAAAACTAAATTGCGGGAAACCGCCCCTTAAGGTCTGGTGGAAGCTTCTTCCCTCCTCTGTCACACTGCCCTCAGCTCTGTACAAATGGGGAAGGAGGGAGCAAGGCAGAGCAGGAGCAAGCTCTGGGCCTGGGGCCAGAAGCCTGTACTTGGGGGAGGACGCCCCAGAGGGGCATCCTGAACCATCAGTTCGCTGGCAGCGAGCTTTGATTCTTCGCACCTGGAGGCCCAAGAGCGGGAATAAAACACTGTCTGCAGAGAAACAAGCAGCAGGAAGGTCAACAAGGCACCATTTTTTCACTTGCTTAGCAGAAAACTGCTCCCAGATCAGAACCACAATCTAGTTTACAACAGCCTGGAAAGTCCCTAGTTCATTCCACACAACAAATAGTACCGTGCTTGCTCTAGAGATGCTCATTTGCTGTGGAGGGGCCCTGGGCCTCTTCCAGGACCCCAAGGGCATGCAGGCTTGCGACCACCTCGGAAGCACCCCTTTGAGCAACAAGAGCCCCCTGGGAAGGAAGGGGCAGGACAGGGCTGGCACCCAGGCCTGCTGTCAACAGACAGGTTCAGGTTCAGGTTCAAAGTCATCCAGAAAGGGATCCCTGGGTGGCGCAGTGGTTTGGCGCTTGCCTTTGGCCCAGGGCGCGATCCTGGAGACCCGGGATCGAATCCCACATCAGGCTCCCGGTGCATGGAGCCTGCTTCTCCCTCTGCCTATGTCTCTGCCTCTCTCTCTCTCTCTGTGACTATCATAAATAAATTAAAAAAAAAAAAAAAAAAAGTCATCCAGAAAAAAAGACTGCACCCTTTCCTCAGGGTTGGCTGAGAGGGTAGATGAGACCAAGTGAGCAGGGCAAGCAGGGTGTGTAGCCCCAGGCCTGGTCCTTTTCACTCCCCTGATGAAGGCTCCTCTGCCGGCCACACCGGGAGGGCCGGGGCGGTGCAAGAGCGCCCCCACGCGGCCACAGGTGGCACCACCCGGCCTGCAATCACCTGGGTCCCCTCAGGAGCAAGGCCCACCAGATGCAAAAACAAAAACAAAAAAACAAACCAAAAAACCCTAAAATGCGGACCCCCAGAGAGAAAGAGAGAGACAGACAGACATCCAGACCCGGCAGTGAGGTTCCGCTTTTCTGAGGTTAGCTCTCTTGGTGTAAGGAGATGTCCTGTCCAGACGGGTCATAGGAGGCCAGGGACTTTTGACAGCAGGGGACGGCCTGACACCGGTCTGGTGACACGGGGGTGGGGGGTGGGCAGCAGCCCTCTTCAGGCCCTTGCCCCCCTGGGGTTTACCTTTCGAGGGGCGGGCAGCTGTGGATGGTGCTGGCGGGCCATCACGGGCATTACCAGTCTTTCCTGTGCCTTTCACATAGAGAACCAGTGCCTTTCACATAAAGAACCCCCACTCGGGCACCCAATTCACATGCACTCATCTCAAATGAAAGCCAGAATTCTTTGAAATCCATTGCCTTGAAGAAAGTGTAAACAATCAAAAGCAGAGAAATACACTTTGCGATGCTCCTTCTCACGAAAGCCCTCAGGGTGACACCAACACCTGACACAAAGTGTGACTTTACAATAAGAGAGCAGTTACACAGAATGATTGGTCTTATTCCTTTATGGTAATGTCTGGGGAGCATGATGTGGGAAGTTGAAATAATAATTAGTGAGAATATTTTTAAAAAGATTTTCAGAGGGACCCTCCACACACTAGTACTGGCCCAGCGCTAATCAAGAACAGAGGACCCAACCTGCTCCAAACAGAAGCTATCTATTTGTTCCCTAGGTGGTCAGCAGTGTTGGCAGTGACATGAGAGGTGGCAGGAGGGGCCAGCAGATAGCAGGTAGGCAGGCTCCGTGTCCCCGAGGGGTAGCGAGGAAGGTAGACTGCCACTTGTCCCCCGAAGGCTGCAAACTGGCCACATTCCTGAGAAGCTGGTGGGTAGCCAGTGCGGCCTAGGAGCTGCCTGGCCTGTGGAGGAGGCCTGGCTCCTGTCTGGGCAGATCAGAGCACCTGGACGGTCTGGACCACTGACATCACATCTCTCCCCACAAATGATGTGTCCCATCACAGAAAGACTTAACCAAATTTCCTGGTAAAGTGAGAGGGTATACTGAGAGTATACACCCATCGGAAGTCCCCTGAGGTGCAAAGGACCCTCTTGATTGAGGGACCCCTGGAATGGCCGAATCGTCTATGCCCACTGTGTATCACGACGGGGTTGGCTAGAGAAGGGGGAGTGGGCAGGGGCCTCCCCCGCGCAGAGCTGTTCATCTACTGAGAAAGGAAGCTCCAAATACCAGTTGTGAGATTTCTGGGACCTTTTAACTTCCTAGTTATCTGTTGCTGTGTTACTACTACCATCCTTCATCTGTCTGAGTCAGCACAGAGACAGAGCAGGAGGCAGCCACAAAGAGGCCAGGACAGTAGACTAAATGTCAAAGTCTCAGAAAGAAGGGAATAGACGGGAGAAATAGGGACTCAGCCAACTCAAGGTCTCTGAACAGTTTCTAGCACCCTGCTTTGCATGGGCTCTGTACCTGATGAACACCTGTGCTCCCTTCTATCATCCATATTTTTCTTTTGCACAGGAGCCTGTTCAAGGATCACTCCTTCCAGGAAGCCTTCTCTAATTAACCCTAGCCATTGTATTGCTATTGAAGTTGGGAGCTTTCACAGTGTCCTATTTGTGCTGGCTGGTATTAATGCGTAACTGCTACAGCTATGTTCTTAAGGGGGCTACTTCTCTCCTAACTTGGACTGGAAGTTCTCAAGAGCAGATACTCCACTTCTTCCTTATGTCTGTGTCTACCCACCACAACTAGATACAGACTGTCAAAGGGATTGGTATAAGGCCTCATCCTTTCCTCTCTGGGGCTTAACCCTGAGGCATCGGGTTCCAGAGAGCCAGGGCAGGTGGTGGGATGAAGAGGAAGGGGGCAGTACAGGGGAAAGCAAGCATGGGAGTGAGCAAAGGCCAGAGGCACCATCACCCCAGAAATGCCTCATAGTCCATATACCAAACCAGCTGGCCAGAACTAGGCAGGACACCTGAAATGGGCCACTTCTTGGGCTCATGGCCTGCGCGGCTCACCAGCATGGTGATCTCACGCTTCACTCTGCCCATGACCAGGACTGCCACCTTCCTGGCACGGTTGATGAGGGGCAGGCTAAGGCTCATGCGCTGGTGTGGCTTGTAGGGGCTCCTGGTCAGCACTACTGGCTGTGTGCCATCCAGGCCAGCAGGGGACTGTGGGAAGAGGGAGGCTGTGTGCCCGTCCGTGCCCATGCCCAGCAGCACCAGGTCAAAGCTGCTGTTGGTCACCAGGGCTGAGATCTCGCTGGCATACATCTGGGCCCCCTGGTCCTCCTCAGCACAGAGCCGCTGGTGCAGATGCACAGGCATGGGGTGGATATTGTAGTAGGGGACCCTGATGTACCGTAGCAGGTGAGCCTGCAGGCCCTGGAAGTTTGACTCAGGATCCCAAAGTGGGACACAGCGCTCATCCACCAGCCACAGATGCGTCTGGGCCCAGGGGAAGCCAAAGTGCCCAGTGGCCAGCTGCTCCAACAGGGGCACAGGGCTTGAGCCACCAGAGAGTGCCAGATGGAACTCGCCAAACCGCCGTACGGCCCGCACGGCTGTGGCCTCGATGTCATCGGCCAGCTTAGAGATCAGCTCCTCAGGCCAGGCCGAGATCAGGGGGCTTTCCCGGTACTTGGCTGTAAGAACCTGGAAGTTACTGGGCATTGGAGCAGAACCTGGCCCAGGTACCAGCTGCTCCAGCTGCTGCTGGCAAAAGCGCAGCTGGGCGCCACTGAACTCAAAGTCCAACAGGTACCCATTCTCAGCTCCTCCTGGGTAGAGGCGTGGGACCTCGTGGGCCAGGCTGTCCAGCAAGGGCGTCCAGAAGACCCAGGAGGCCAGCAAGTTCTCCGTGGTGATGAAGGAGTCCTTTCGGCCGTGGAAGATATGAGATATGAGGACAGAATAGGCATCCTGCTCCCTCACGGGGCTGTAGGCATAGTAATCAGAGATAGGGCGGCCGAAAAGGTGGAGCCCGGGTCGGCCCTCCACTTCCTTCCAGCTCTTGGAGGGCAGGGAGGGTCTGAACAGGTTCCGACTGACCAGCACGGCAGGGCTGCCCAGCTCACCATGTCCAATGTAGAAGATGATCTGTCGAGGCAGGCACTGGCTCTGGTCCACCACCCAGCGCTTCTCGTTCTGGGCACAGTAAGCCTGGTTCCTAAACAAGATCCGAATGTAGCCCACTCTCTCATCCAAGGCTTTGCCAGACATCAAGATGAAAGGGACGCCCTCCCAGCGAAGGTTGTCCACGTGAACAAGGATGCCTGAGAGGACAGGGGACAGTGGAGGTGACACTCAGGCACAGAGAACCCAGGACTTCCAGTGCACCTGCCTTCCCTTCCTTACCACCCCACCAACCTTTCTCCTCTCTGAATGGAGCACCCCTGGCCTTGCTATGCTCATCCTTTCTAGCATCTTCTCCCCCAAGCCAGTCCTCAAAATCCAGCCTCTAGGCCACCTCATGTGCCCACCTCTGTGAGGCACCTTAGAGTCCTGGCCGCCCCCAGCCCCAAGCAAAGAAAACTGAAGTCTTATGGTGGAGGCATTTCTGACTCTTGGTGGAGGGAGGAGGATCCTTGAGAACCCAGATGCGCATGAGGCAAGGCCAGACAGCAGAGAAGAGGTGGGCTGGGGTTCTGAGCCAACAGCAGGGTGGGGTGCAGGTAAGGGGGCTGCAGTGGGAGGGGGGCAGGCACCAAAGTGGTGGAAGCCAGTGGCTGAGGGCACACCTGATTTGAGTTCCAAGCCTGGTTTTTCCATGTACTATCTGTGCCTAACCCTGGGCAAGTTTCTGAACTTCACTGAGCCTCTGGTTTCCTGACCTCTGGATGGGGGTAGCAATCATGGCTGCGTCACGGATCTGTGCACCTGAGGATTATACAAGGTAGCGTATATCAAGTGCCTGGCATGTCGGAAGTGCCCCATAAACAATCACTGCTCTTGTAGTAGAGTTTATTATCTACAGCCTTAGGGAGTCAGCCCTTTCCAAGAACGCTCTGGGCCTAGGGAAGTGTCCATAGGATGGCTCGAGAGGACATTTGTCTGAGCAGCAGGGTGACTGCCTCCTGGCAATGCTGTGGGCTGTGGCCAGACAGGTGGATAACCTCACTGCGGGGCTGGATATAAGCGGGAGCCAGGTCTGAACCCGGCTCAGAGATCTCTGGAAGTGTGTGTGGATGTGGATTGAACTGAGACCACCACTGGGGTGTCCTTTACCCAGAACGACCCAAAAGGTGACCTACTGCTGAAAGACGGTGGAAGGCCAGAGAGGCAAAGGACTTTCCTCCTTGGTGATGAGCACCCCTGTGAATATCCTTCCTGAGGTCTCTTCCAACCCAAACCAAAGGGTGTCTGGCCTTGGAAAGCTGTGGCCCCAGAGCCCACCTGCGAAGGTTGGCGTCAGGCTGTAGAAGCTGTCTGGCTTTTGCTGCTCTCTGCGCACCTGCCTGCTGTACGCCTGGTACTGGCCCAGGACAGCACTGCCCTTCTGCAGGCCCCGCAGAGCCTGGAAGGCCTGCAGCTTGTGCTGCAGCACAGCGTTGGAGCTGCTGATGTTGTAGGGTAGCTCCATAGCCACGAGGGTGAGGACCTCTGTCAGGTGGTTCTGGAGCACATCTCGGATGACACCATACTCCTCATAGAAGCTGGTGCGGCCTGCGCGGGAGGAGGAGGGGAGGCAGAGGCTGTCAAAGGCTGGCAACATGCCCAACTTCCCCGAGAAACACGTGGACCCCCACCCTGCACCCCTGCCCTGCCCGCCCACCCTGCAGCTGGAGTCCTCATCCTTCAGAGAGCTTATAAAAATGACTTATGTCGGAGCAAACCATTTTTTTTAATATATGAAGTTTTTTTTTTAAGATTTTATTTATTTATTCATGAGAGACACAGAAACATAGGCAGAGGGAGAAGCAGGCTCCATGCAAGGAGCTCAACGCAGGACTCCATCCCAGGACCCCAGGATCATGCCCCGGGCCAAAGGCAGGCGCTAAAGGGATCCTGAAGTTTTTTTTTTTTTTTTTTTTTTTTAATTTATTGATTTGAAAGAGAGAGAGAGAGAAAAAGCATGAAGGGGGGAGGGGCAGAGGGAGAAGCAGACTCCCTGCTGAGCGGGGAGCCTGATGCAGATGGGGTTCCATCCCAGGATCCTGGGATCATGACCTGAGCTGAACGCAGACACTTAATCATCTGAGCCACCCAGACACCCCAGAGCAAACCTCAACAAAAGAAGGAAGGAGAGTGCCTGAGCATTTTAAGTGAAGCTGTCAAACTCCTTGGGCCTTCCTAAGAATCTGCGTGGGGAAGGGTCTTGTCCCAGCAAAGGCCAGAGGGCATTTATTTGCAGATGGGTGGCCAGACTCCTGCTCTCCTCAGGAATTGGTGGGTGGGTGTGGTGCCAGAGAAGGAGGTGGCATTATGGTGAGGGCCTGGGCTCTAGGGTCCCAGTGCCACTTAGTACTGTGTGATTCTAGGCATTCCCTGACTTCTGGGTCTGTTTTCGCACCCTGCCATTAAATGGGCTAATAACCACCACCCCATTACTAAGGGCACAGCTGCACCAGGCAGCGTGCAGGTGTGAGGGCCCCGCCCTTGGCTTTCAGTGAGAAGGAGAGAAAACAAAGTAAGTCAGCAAAGAAATTACAGGGGCACCTGGCTGCCTCAGTCAGTTGGGTGTCTGACTCTTGGTATCAACTCAAGTCTTAATCTCAGGGTCATGGGTCCAAGCCCTGCATTGGGCTCTATGCTGGATGCAGAGCTGACTTAAAAAAATAAAAAAGAAATTACAGACAGAGTGAGAAGAGGGCCTGAGGACTCCAGAATGAGCTGCAAAAAAAACAGGGAAAGATGATAAAGGAGCCTTCAGATGCACACACCCCGAGGCAGTAAAGAGCTCGGCTGTGATGGTCTACAGGAAGGTGAGCAGGGGCTGGCGGTACCAGCAGTACCAGCTTCTACCTTCAGAGGAAGCCAGCGGAGAATCTGAGGCAGGGAAAGACGAGATCTGGTGCGCATTCAGAACAGATTCCAGACCGCTGTGGGGAGAATGGATGCAGAAGCAACAAGCCCACGGCAGAGGCCACACAGTTGCCCAGCAGAGTGGCAACCAGGCTGGAGTTGAAGTGGCAGCAGAAAAGCCAGAGGGAGTGGATGATTTGTTGCAGGATCAGAAGTGACTGGGCTTGCTGCACACTGGTGGCAAGCCTAAGCCCAAGGTGGGGGGCAAAGGTAACTTCTAGAACTGAGGCCTAAGCAAAGAATGGGCAGTGGGGAGGCCCCACTGGGAGAGGAGCAATTTGACGGAGGGGAAATCATGTGGTCCATTTTGTGTGTGTTTAAGTGTAAGACCCCCAGATGCAGACACCAGCTTGGCAGGAGGGCAGGGTCCTGCAAGGGTAGAGGAGAGTAGCACAGAAGACATTGAGCAGAGAGCCCCGCCACAGCAGCTAGGTGCTCACCGTACCCCTTCCGCTCACACACACACACGGGGTCCTGCACGGCAGCCACCACCATTACCCCTGCTGCACACCACATGGAAGCACTGAATGTCTAGGGCCAGCACATGCAACACTACACCACACCCTCCAGAACTCAGGGCGAGGTCTGATGATCAGCGACTCAAATACATACAAGCCCGCAGTCTCACAGCCTGGGCTTCAAATGCACAACACCTCACAGGGCATAGTTCATACTCCGCCCACCTGCCGACACCCAGCCAATCCATAGCCTTATAGAAAAAGCCTGACATCATGACAGGAGGAGCAATCATCTGTCAAAGGCTTCATGTGAGTGAGCTGGAACTTGGGATTGGGTCTTCACCCACTAACATCTACCTGTCCTGCAGGTCCCTGCTTCTAGAGGGTTTCACTGACCCCTTGGCCTGCACTCCTTGGGGGCCCTGTCTTCTGCAAGCCCAGGTGAATGACTCAGTGCCCGCTCGTCCCTCTCTCTGCCACACCTGAATCTGGAGCAGAGTAGGAGCTCACCTGTCTGCCCACTGCTGTGTGCCCTGTGCCTGCCACAGCCCCATGACCATACCATGGGACCCTGGACAGCAGAGAACATGAACATCCATGCTCACAGAAACACAATGTCGAGAGAGAAACATGCTTGCTTTGATAACATAAAAATTAATTTTGAAAATAGGATATAAAATGAACTGTATACATAGAACTCCAATAAATGAAAAACACAACTGGAAATTAAAAATGCAATGAATGGGTTTTATGAAGTAGAAACAGTAGAAAAGAGTCAGCCATCAGAAGACACAACTGAAGAGATTATCCTGTATGCAGGATAGAGAGACAAAAAGACCCACACTCTCTCACTCAGACACACACACACGCACACACACGCACACGCATGCACACACATGCACACGCAGTATGTCTCCTCTTCAAAACTAAACAACATATTGTCTTGGGAATCAGACCTACACAGAAACAATCAAGAGCAGCAAGGGAGTAACTGAACCAAAATCTGGAATAGTAAAGGAGAGGAAATGGGACAGAATTTGGGGAAGGACACAAAGAGCTCTTTTTATTTTTTTTTTTAAGAAGCTCTTTTTAAACAATCGTTGCTGGGTACACTGGTGTTTGTTATATCACACTTCTTCACATCCTATACACATTTAGTAAGAATTCTTTTTTATCTAGTCAATATTTAATTCAAACAAGCAAAAACAAGTGGTCCCTAGTTTGGACCTGCTTAGCCTCACATGCTCCCTTCCAGGGGCCGCGCAGGGTCCCCGGCACCAGTCCGAACCACCTGCCCCAACCAGGCCTGCGGTGCTCGGTCACGCCAGCTGGATGGCGAGCAGGGCCAGCCACGACTGGCAGAATGTGCCCTGAATTCAGCCCAAGATGCCAGGCCTGGGAGCACCCGGCTTGTGGGGCAAGAAGTGGAGCCAGGAGCCCGCTTGCAGGAAGGCACCTTTGTCCTCAGTAGTGGGAGTCTGACTCTCTTATTCTCAGCCAGGAATTAGGGTACAGCTCTGGCCAGTTATGCTAAACCCTTGAAGAGCTGGACAATCAGCCCAGCGGGGCCAGCCAAAATGCCAAAAGCACCCCTGCCCCCGCTCCATGGAAACAATGCCTGAGCTCCCCTAGCCCCACAGGGTTCTGGTCTTCAAGGTTCTTAGAGTATGGTTGAGAAGGCATCAAGAAAAGACAATAATTATAATAACAGTATCTACCAGTCTATTTATTCCTCACAGTAACAATCTATAAGGAGATCTTACTTTGAAAATACAAATTTTGGTGATCCCTGGGTGGCTCAGCGGTTTAGCGCCACCTTCAGCCTGGGGCCTGATCCTGGAGACCCCGGATCAAGTCCCACATCAGGCTTCCTACACGGAGCCTGCCTCTTCCTCTGTCTGTGTCTCTGCCTCTCTCTCTCTCTCTCTTTCTCTGTGTCTCTATGAATAAATAAAATCTTTTAAAAAATACAAATTTTAATTTTAAAAATACAAGGAAACTGAGGTTCAGAGAAGTTAGAAATAGGGCCACACAGCTCACAAAGGGGTAAATATGAATCTGAACCCAGAGCCTGCAATTCTTACCACCCCTTTTAACTTCCACCACTCCCATTTAAACAACCATACAATGGCATGAGCACCAGTGACTTGGAGTGAGAAGCTAGTGGAGCTTGGCTCTGGAAGGATGGATCTAGGTCAAAGGTCAAGGGCCCCAACATAGTTTGCCTGGTGACGGTAAGCCTGGTTTAGCAGAAGCAGCCAGTCTGTGATTCAGAAAAGCAGAAATCAAGAACGGTTGGAAAGGGCCTTGGAAACTTGGCTGAGAAGTCAAGGGGCTAGTATAAGTTCTTCACCTCCACTGGTTAAACAGAACTACCGTATGATCCAGCCATTTCACTCCTATGTGCACACCCATGAGCAATGAACACATAGTCCACACAGATGCTGGTACATGAACCTTCACGGCAGCATTATTCATGATGGCCAAAGAGCAGAAACAACCCAAATGCCTATCAACTGATGAATGGAGGGATAAAGTGTGGTCTGTCCATACAACAGAATATTATTCACAATAAGAAAAGAAGCACTGGTACATGCCGCAGCATGGATGCACCCCGAAACCATGCCACTGTGACAGAAGCTAAACACAAAAGGCCACCACTGTGTGATGTCATTTAGATGAAGTGTCAGGAACAGGCAGGTCCACAGAGAAAGCAGGTCGTCTGCTACATGGGGCTGGGAGGGAATATGGATGAGGATGGAGGGTACAGGGTTTCTCTTGGGGGTGATGAAAACTTTCTAAAACTGGCTGTGGTGGTGCGTGCATGACTGTGAATACACTAAAATCTCCTGGATTATATGCTGTACATGGGGAAATTGTCTGACATGCGAATTGAATCTCTAATAAGACTTTTTCAAAAAAAAAAAAAAAAGACTTTTTCTAGCAAGTATCAGAGCAGAAGTGGAATCACATAGGGGTGCCGTGGGATAGTGGGGCTATCTCCCATCTACCTGCAAGACAAGTATGGAGAGTGGGCTGGTGGTGGTGTAGCAGCAAGGCAGCACTCAGGGCAAATAAGGGAAGTAACAAGGGTCACAGCAAATGCAAAGACATTGGTCGGGGAGGAGTAAAAGCTGTGTGGGAGGAGTAAAAGCTGCGTGGTGCCTGGCTAGACCTGAGGCTGCAGGAGTCATGACCTGGAGTATGGTCTCTGGAGCCAGATGTAGGGATTCAAGTACCTGCTCTGCCACCTTTCAGCTCTGCAACCCTACCTGAGCGGCCCTCCCTCACACAAAGAAGAGGACAGTGGCGTCCCTCCCTCGCAGGGCTGCTGTGGACATTAATGAGTTAACACATCTATCTATGGGGCTTGGAACAGTGCCTGGCACACAGGAAGCACTGGCAGGTCCTGCCTAGGATTTGTATTTTTACAGGAGCTGAAAAAGAGGGGCTACTGGCCCGGCAACGCAGAGGGCAGTCACCATCTGGAAATAAAGAAGGCAGAAAATGTAGCTCGTGTTTCAATGACAGTTTAAGTTCTAAATCTGCTGAGTCTGAAGTGGTGACATCCTATGAACATCTCTAGAAGACCAGTCAGAGATAGAAGACTAGAGCTTGGAGAGGCAACAGAAGTCAGAGATATACTGGATTTCATCAAATCCAAAATGCCAATCATGGTGAAAGCATCACTGGTTTACAACCACTAAGAAACAGCCAGACCATGGACTATGTCAACCACGGCACCCCATCAACGGTACACGCAATTTCTGAGATGTTCAAATGTAAAATTAAAAAAAAAAAAAAAAAGGTGTGTCCTGGAATTAGTGAATTACAGATTTAAGGGTATAAACAGGATAGTTAAAGCTTTGAGAACAGATGAATTTTTGATGAAGAGAACACAGCAGAGTCCTCAAAAGCCCTGTTATCTGTTTACTATTCATTAGTTTAGCAAATCCCTAAGTAGCCCTCTTCCTATTTTTATCCTCTTACACTCCACAGGGAGAATGCACTTCACAGATTTACTACCCGCTGTGTAAAAGAGAGCTTCCTTTATTCCTTAATTTCAAGCTTCAGGGGGTGCCTGTGTTTAGCACAGCTAGGAGACTTGTGGCCTTCCATCCCTCCTCGGTTAGCTCTGCCTTTTCACCTCTCAGGGAGAGGCCACACAGTGAAGCACAGGATGGGAAGTCATGTCAGGGGATGGGCTCTCCCAAGGATGCCAACCACTCCATTTTTTTCCCTAGTCATCATGGGCTGATTTTTCCTGAAAATGATCTAACATTAACCCCTGGCATCCTTTCCTACATTGAAAGTTGAGGGTTAGAAACCCACTGATGTATTAACAAGGGAGAAAAAAACTCCACCAGGTTGGACAACTGGAAGCAAGACCCCCATAAACCTGGCTACCAAACGGTTCAAGTTCAAGACTAACCCAAGACCATAAGATCACCAGCATGGGGGATCCCTGGGTGGCACAGTGGTTTAGCACCTGCCTTTGGCCCAGGGCAAGATCCTGGAGACACGGGATTGAATCCCACATCGGGCTCCCGGTGCATGGAGCCTGCTTCTCCCTCTGCCTGTGTCTCTGCCCGCCCCCCCTCTCTGTGTGACTATCATAAATAAATAAAAAATTAAAAAAAAAAAAAGATCACCAGCATGGGAGACCCATTGCTCTGCCCTTTAGCTGTGCTGCCCCTCAAACTTTCATGGGGTAGTATCCCATGGAAGGCAGGAGAAGCTGTGTCCCACGTGCTTGGAGAAGACCCCCACGTGCTTGGAGAAGACCCCCATGGGGCACCTGACTGGCTCTGCAGGTAGAGCTTGTGACTCTTACTTCGGGATTATGAGTTTGTGCTTCAAGTTGGGTGTAGCGATTACTTAAAAAAAAGAAAGAAAGAAAGAAAAGAACCCCTACAAAGCTACCAGACTGGCAAGGACAGGAAGGACAGAGCACCGAAGGTGAGCAAAGCTGTAGGAAAAATAGGTACAAACACATATTGCACACGTTCTAGAAAACAGCCTAATGAGATGTAATAAGAGTAATAAAGTCATTTCTACCATGTGGCCTAATAATTCTACTTCAGAAGCATACTCAAAGGAAAAATATTTTTTAAGTGTTCATAAGTGTTCTAGAATGATAGTGGTTGAACAACTTTGTGAATCTATTAAAAACTATTAAACTGTATACTTTAAAAGAGTAAATTTTATGATATGTGAATTATATCTTAATTTTTTAAAAGCTTGCAAAGTACTATTTAAAATGGCAGAAAGTGAGAACAGCTAAAATGCCTCATAATAGGGCAATTCATTTTCTGTGAAACAAAATCGAGCAGAAATACAGAGGTTATACTTTATACAGACTGTCGATATGTGCAAGTTTAAATACATATTCAGCTATATATATGAGACGAAGAGAGATGGTATTAGGTGAAGAACAGACATGAAAGAGTATTACAGACCAGTAGGGTCCATAAATCACCCAGTATACGTCACAGAGAAGTCACGGGGAGCCCCAGAGAACTCGGCTGCTTCCTCTCCTTGCCAGCTTGGAAGAACAGCATTTCTATTTGTAAAGTATTTCCATGTATGTTATTTTACCTAATCCTTAAACCAACCCTGAGAGAGAGGTAATGGGGGGAGGGGTGGTTACCATCATTACACAGAGACATGCTGAGGAGGGCACCCCCTCCCCGTCGCCTCCACACTGTGGGAGATCCGGATTTTCCTGGGAAAACACAGATTTCAGAACACCACCACTGAAAGCTAGCTGTGATCCCAACCGATACCTTCAGGGAGAACTAAAAATAAAAAGCAGGGAGGGCCAAGGAGAGAGCAGGTCTGCGGGCGGGCTGGCCAGCGTGCTCTCTGGTCAGGAGGCCTGGCGGCTGCCCCAGCTCACCTTGCAGATAGCTCTGCAGGAGGGGAGCACAGCAGGCTGGACAGCAAGACAGCTGGTGCGCACCTGGAAGGACCCCGGCTGCCTTGGTCTCTGTGAGAGAGGCATGAGCTGGCCACTCTGACCCTCAGAGGTCAGCATGCACCATGCCCCTTCCCCAGTGTCCAAACAGGGACCCTCCCAGGCAGGGAGAGCTACACCATCCTCAGGAAGTCTCCCTTTCTTCCTACAAAAAAAAAAAAAAAAAAAAAAAAAAAAAAAAAAAAAAAAACCTTCCAGCCAGAGGGGAAAGTAGGGCAGCAAAGAGACGCAGAGACGCTACGAGCACATCCTGGCAGGAAGGCCAAGTGCCAAGGGCCTAGACAGACACTGCAGCCACGGGCGCAGTGGTCAGAAACCGTGATTCTGAGGTGCCGCAGACCTTGGATCACATTCCTGCTGCACCCCTAGAAGAGAGGACAGTCCAGCCTGGACGGCTGCCCCTCAGGCCACTCATGATGCAGCCCTCCTTTCCGTGGGGCCCCTCAGGGGCCGTGATGAGAGCCAGGCAGGGTCATCCCCACATGGTGGCTCAGTGGCCCAGCCTCGGTCACTCCTGGTCCAACCCACAGTACTGCAGCTTCAGGAGACCCCTGGCCCCTGGGGTTTCTGAGGCTCTGAGAGGGGTGCCCCAGATGAAACTGAGAGGAGCGGGGGGCCCTGGGACTAGGGAGGAAGGCTCTTCTTTTCCTCCTCTACTCCTGCTCTCTCCCTCCTGCTGTGCAGTGGCCATGGTGACACTGCAGCAGATGCCTCTGGGCCCCAGGCTGCGGCAGGGAAGGAGAACGGCTCACACAGCCCATGGCCACAGAGGGGGACAGGCAGCTCTGATGTTTGGGAGGTGAGGGGAGACATCCCAACCACCCTGCTGCTCAGAAGCTCCCTCCTGGGGCCTGCAGCAGCTTGGGATCCGGCACTCAGCCAGAACTGGGCTGCTGCAGAGCTTCTCTGTGCAGGAGTCAGAGGGGCTGCACATCTGAAGCAGGCCCTGGCCAGGTGGGGGATACAGCCACTGCCCTTTGCCCTTCTGAAGCTTCACAGTCAAAGTGCTGGGCTCTAAAGCCTACCTCAGAAACTTCCAGGCCATGCTCCATCTCACCGTGGCTACCCTCCTGAGAAGCACATTGAACCACAGCAAGGCACTGTGACCTCCAGTAGGAGGGCAGTCCTTCCTCCTGCCCACCTCCCATCCCCAACCCCAGGAGGAGGCACAGCCCAGGCCCCGATGAGCTGGTCACAGGGCTCACTGGCCATGCAGTGGCTGCAGGGTCCCCAGCTCCTGTCCCTTTTCTCCAGCCTAGACTCAAGTATCCATAAGGGGCCCCCTGAGGGACAGTGAGGATCAGTGTTTGGGCCTCCAGAGCTACACCAGGCCACTTTCTCAGCATGCAGAGAATGCTTGTCCTTCTGGGTCCCCAAGGCCCAGGAGACAGGGATAACTCACTGTTGCCAGAGGCCCTCCTTGCTACAGGGATGAGCACAGTAGCAAGAACTCAGCCCCTGTAACCCTGGTCTGGGCCCAGGTATGCAACTGGCAGGCAAATAGGCTGACCAAGGAGATCCAACCTCCAGGACAACTTCAGTCCCCCTGGCCATCTCTGACAGGGACAGGTGGCTGAACTAGCCCACTGACCACACACTTACTGGTTATAAGTCCCCCAGGGGCTAGTGGGTCTTCTGCTGCCTGCCTGCCTGCTCTGTGTCTCTGTGCCTCTGGGCTGAAGCCACAGGGCCCAGAGGAGTGAAAAAGCTGTATGCTCTGGAGCATGGCAGCAATGAGACTTTCCTCTCAAAACCCACACTCTGCAGGCAGCTGGGCCCATGCTTTGGTTCCACACAGCAACCTCCAAAGCAGAGCCACTGTGCCTTCCTTTCTTGACCTCGGCTGTCTACTGCTATCCAAACCTGAGACTCCCCCGCCTCAGGCCAGGCCTTGGCAAATAGATCTGCCCGGGCCTCTGCCCACTTTTCTGTCTTGCCTTCTCCCTTCCTTTCTCCAATATCCAAAGGTACCTTTGCTGGGGTAAGCAGACCTTTAGTTTGCCTAGCCCCTGGCTCCCAAGGGATCCCACAAAAAGAAACCCTACAGATGACATCAGAAACCAAAAGGGAAATGGGGTGGGAGGCCTGGAAGGAACACAGGACAACAGTGTCAAGTGGTTAACTCCAGATGCCAGCTCTTCCCCAGCCCAGGGTGGGCACAGCAAGGACTTGCTAAAAATGGGGGAGGAGTCCCGGTGTCCCAGCCCTGCTGGTGGCTGAGCCAAATCCAGGCAGAGACTGGTGCTAGCCTACAGAAGGGGTGACAGCACCTTCCCATCCTCTACCCCCCACACTCTCGGCGCCAGATCTGAGGTGCATCTCTCTGCAGATGAAGCAGGAGCAAGGCCTAGCACTCACCCCCACAGGGACACAGCGCAAGGAGCAAACCCACAGCCTGAGCCCCTGCTGAGGACAGGAGGGAAATATGGAGGAGGAGGGGGAGGTTCCTGAGACCTACGAAGGCTCAGTGAAGTGTGGAGAGGGCTTCTGCTCTGGTATGGGCTCCCGGCTGGAGAAACCCAGCTCCTCTCTAGGCCAGCCATGCCCTCAGAGGCCTGGCTCGCGGGGCCCCTCACACTGCCTGCCTGCATCATTCATTTTGGAGTCTGTACAGATATAGCCTCTCCCCCAGTGACCTGCGAGGTATCAGGGGGAGGCTGTGCCTCACACACTCTGCACAGCCTTGAGCTCCCCTCACACCCTCTCCATGGCCTTCAGCCCCGGATACACATTTGAAGAGGAAGGGAGGGAGGGAGGGAGGGTGGACAGAATAGCCAAGGGAAGGAGAAAGAAGAGGAGGAAAAGGCAAATGGAAGGAGACAAGACCTCCTGGACCCCCACCAGGCCCGAAGAGTCTGTGGCCCCCAATCTGCCCAGGGGCACACTGCAGGATGGGCACAGTGGCCCTGGGCACTCCAGAGCAGGCTGCACAGAGCAGCCAGCGGGATAAACAGGATGCCGTGGTGCAGAGCCTGGGTCCCAGAGCCAGACTGCACCCCAAGAACCCAGTCCTGCCACTTCCTGCTCAGTGACCTTGGCCACATCACCAAACTAGGTCTGTAGGTAGAGGCTAATAATAGGACCCACCTCATTTGGCCATTGTGGTTTTTTTTGGGGTGGGGGGGCTGACACAAGAAGAATTAGCTTGTACTGTCTCGGGTAAGAATGGATGCTTTGAACGTAACCATTGATGCTCCAAACAGCTGGAGAAATCCCAGAATGCCAGAGCTCTGAGAAGTCTCGGGAGGTGCTATCCCCTGCACGCCCTCCCAAATGATAGGAGTGACGTGCTGAGGTCACCCAGCAAAGACAGGCCCAACACTCCCAGGTCCACACTGCTCATTCACTTGGTATTTATTCGGCACTTCTGACATGTGTGCCAGGAGCCAGAATGGAGGGGCCTGGTGCCTACAGCCCCGAGAGTGGCACACTGGACCCGGAAAAGACCCAGAAAAGACTGGAGGGTAGACAGGGAGGGAGGTGGCTGACAGTGTGATGGGAGTGGACCCTACGGAGAACGGCCCCCGAGCAAAGCCCCCTGAGAAAGTGGCAGCCAAGCTGGGAATGAACAACCAGGAGGGACAGGCAGTAAGGAGCAGGTGAGAAGAAGCATCTAGGCAGACCGGGCCACCTATATAGTACAAGGTCTGAGGAGCCCCTGTGCAGCTCTGAGGGTCTCCACCACATCCATGTAAAACTCAGGTTGGCTTCCAGGTCTGTGTCCCCTAAGGGGAGCAAGGACCATGTGGGCTTTGCCTGTGGGCACCCTGGGGGTTAGCATGGTCCAGAACTGGGCATGCAGCAGCCCTGGAGGGAGACACATGCCAGCAAAATCCTCCCCAAGAAGCACCAACCAAGGCAGGCAGAGGCTGGGCAGATCCTCCTGCCCTGCAGGGCCCGATGCCTCACCAGGCCCAGAGCAGGCGGAGGACCACTCACGCACCTTCTGCATCCACTGTCTCCTTCATGATGATCTCCACCCGCTCCACATGGTGCCGGTTCCAGAGGCCATCTAGAGCCTTGCGGTTCTGGTCTCGGAAAGGCAGGATCTGAGCCACGGCCTGCCAGGGAAGGAGACGGTTATGCTGCTGATTCTCAGGATGAAATAATCCTGACTCCAGGGGAGGGCCCTGACGTCTCTACCCCTGGCTCAGTGAAGATGCTCTCAGGAGCCACAGTCCCTGGGCTTTAGGACTTCACAGCTCTATACAGTCTCCAAAAACTATGTGACCTCCACAGGATTACCAGCTTTTTATTTTGCAAGGAGAAAAATATTTAAGATTACTTATCTTCTATTATCATCAACTTTTATTATTTTTAAGATTTTATTTATTTATTTGAGAGAGAGAGAGAGAAAGCATGAGAGAAAATCACAAGCAGGGGGAGGGGCAGAGGGCAAAGCAGACTCCCCACTGAGCAGGGAGCCTGATGTGGACTCGATCCCAGGACTCCAGGATCATGACCTGAGCCAAAGGCAGACACCTAACTGACTAAGCCACCCAGGCGCCCACTATTACCATCAGCTTTTAATAAAAGAAAGATATTTTAACAACAAAAATGGAGCAAAAAAACCTTTAGATTGTATACATTTAGGAAGTGCTCTTTTTTCATTTTCCCAGAAACAAGTGAAAACCTCACCAGGTCAGACACTGGTCCAAGAACCACTCTTTGGGAATGTTGCAGCTCTAAATAAGACTGGCTAGAAAGCAATGCCTCTGTCCTGGAAGACTATGAGGTGCCCACACACGTGGCCCTGGGCTCCCCAGCCTGGTCACTACCAAAGAATACTTCACTATGTGCTCTCTGCTGGGGTTTCTAGGAAGGGATGTTCTGGAGGTGCTTGGAGGGTATGCTCAGAGTGAAGTGGCCAGCCGGCCTGCATCGCCTAGGAGCTCAGCCTCATGCTCTGCCACAGAACCTGACTGGGAAGCATGGATGTAGGGTCTGTCCTCACTGTAGGACCTTGTTACCAGCCTTCTGGCTCAAAACAGAACTCAGGAAAACAGAGATACTGAAAAAAGGCAGACTGAGTGTGGAATAAGTTAATTCTAACTCCCACACCACGACCCCCTGGAAGTCAGGCCCACATCTGCATAGAGGATGCAGGGCAATGAGAAACAAACCACTGGAAACATGGACAAAGGCCACGCAGTCCTGCCCTTGCTGAACCGCTTTTCCTGCAGCCTCTCACTGCCTGCCCACCTTCAGGACAGCCATGGGAGCTCGGATTTCACAATGGCTTCAGGCCTAATCCCACAAATCGCAGTGTGGCTCTGTCAATGGGGTCTACCTATCTACCCGGCTCACTCTAACTCTGGCAAGCTCCCAGGTGAAGCTCACCTGCTTGCCCAGGTAGTGGTCCACCCGATACATCTCCTCCTCTTGGAAAAAGCTCCCAAGCTCTGTGGCCAGCTGCTGGGCAGAGACGTAGTCATGGCCAAAGGGTTTCTCCAGGACAACCCGCAGCCAGGCGCCCGGGCCTGGGCGGCAGCTGCTGTTGATGCTACGAGCAATATCCGCATAGGCGAAGGGTGGCACTGAAAAGTAGAAAATCCTGCCAGCCTCCCGAAGGCCTTCATGTTGGAGCTGTGCCTCAATGTCCTTGCTCAGGGCCATGTAGTCCTCATTTGTTTTCAGGTGGCGGTACTGGCTCAGCCGCTGGAACTGGCCCTTGAGTTCGGTACAGCGCCCAGGCTCCATGTCCTCAGGGCAGGAGAGGGACTCCAGGACCTTGGCGATTAACTCTTGGCCCTGCTTGGTGGAGGTCAGAGCAGCCCCATGGAAGCTGAAACTGTAGCCCTTCCCCACTTCATCCAGGTACAGCTGGAACAGTCCCTGCCATAAGTATTTTTTGGCCAGGTCCCCAGTTGCTCCCAGCAGGATTATGGAGACATGGCCCTGGAGCTCCTGAGCCTGCAGGCAAGCCAGAAAGGCCATGCACACTGCCACTGTGAGCATCTTCCAACAGCCAGGGGGCCTGGGCAGAGGTAGGACAGACAAGGAACAGGAAGGATCAGACATGGTTCAGGTGGCTGGGATGTGGAGGTAAACACATTTCTAGGCTATCAAACATTTCCTGTCTGGCAAAACACCACCACGTGTTTTCTCAGAAAAAAATTTTATAATCCCACAGCTTGCCCCTCCCTCCTCAGCAGTTTGGCTTCTATGCCAGGAGCAGGTGGGTAGGTAGCCTAGCCTGTAAACAGGGACTACACCCAGCAAGGTGGTAGGCCACTTGCTGGAGACGGGCCACTGTGCTGCAGGAGGCACCAGGGAAGCCCGCAGGGGCTGCCACGGAATTGGAGCTGTCCACTCTCCAACCAAGGCCAGTCTTGTTCATGAGCACAGGTCACCAGGACCATCTGGGCAGCTCAGGAATGGAAACAGGCCCTCAGGTGCTGGCTGGAACTATGAGAAGATATGATCATCCCCTCTCATCCTCCTTTTGTTTTTCCCATGGCCGCTGGGCTCCAAGCACAAAATGATTCCTAGGAACTGCCACAGTGTAGGGATTCAAAACATAGACACTGGGGACCCCTGGGGGGGCTCAGTCAGTTATGCTTAAGCATCCGACTCAGTCTCAGCTCAGGTCTTGATCTCAGAACCTGAGTTCAGGCCCTGAGTTGGGCTCCACACTGGGCAATGGAGACTACTTTAAATTAATTAATTAAAATAAAATAAAAATATAGTCTCTGGAACCGAGTTTGAATCCCAGCTCAACTCTTTAAAAAAAAATTTTTTTTTTAATGATAGTCACACACACACAGAGAGAGAGAGGCAGAGACATAGGCAGAGGGAGAAGCAGGCTCCGTGCACCGGGAGCCTGATGTGGGATTCAATCCCGGGTCTCCAGGGTCGCGCCCTGGGCCAAAGGCAGGCGCTAAACCACTGCGTCACCCAGGGTCCCCCCAGCTCAACTCTTTACTGTTTGACCATGGACAATTATTTAACCTCCCCATACCTCATCTGAAGTGGGGGGTAACAGTGACCTACGCTGTAGAATAATCATAAGAACAAAATGAGTTAATATTTAGAAAATGTTCAGGACGCTGCCTACCACTTATGAAGCACTGCCTAAGTGATATTACTATGATATGTTAATGATAGTCGCAACACTGAACTAAGTGCTCATGTGCGGAAGATCTTCTGGGATCCAGAGAGAAGTCCTGAAAACAGACCAGTGGAGTGGATACTATTCCCCTTCTGCAGTGAGAGAAGCCGAGGCTCAGGTGGTGAAGGGGGCTAGGTGAGGAAGGAGGGGCTGGACAGGCACTAGGTTCTCTGGCCCTTGAGCACACACACAGTAAAGGCACACCACAGCCTCCCTGGGGGTGGGTCTCACATTTTAGCTGGTTTCCAGCCTAATTTAAAGCAGCTGACACATCTGAAAGGCCAGAGGCCTTGGACCTGCCTCAACCGCACCAAAGGATTTGCTTTCACCCGCGTCTTCCTGATCAAGGCTGTGGGGGCTTACTATGTTGCGTTCTTATTCTGGCTCTCCTGTTCAGTCTCCCACCAAGGCCAGTGCTCTGAGGGCAAGGGAGGAGTGGTGACGGAGAAAGTAATCATGGTCTGAAACGCAGATCTCAGAAACACAAGGGGCAATGGGGCCCGGCCTGGGGCACTGAAGCAGTGAAGAGAGATTCACTAAACCCTCAGCTAAGACACTCTAGTGTATTGGTCAGGCAGAGAAACTGAGGTTTCAAGAGATACCTGGCCAGCTCACCCTCCTGCATCCCTATACCATCCTCCATCCTGAGGACAGCCAGCAACCCCTGCCCCAACTTTTCCCTCTGCCTCTTCATCTCTCTCTGTCGGTGGCCAAACCAAGGCAAGGGTCCAACTGCAGTATCTGCATACCAGACATTTCCACTGCTGAAGCTTCAACCAGGGGATCAAGGGACCAGCTGAGTGGCCTCCCAGGCTTCTCCTTCCCCTCCCCCTTAGCCTGAACACTCACTTCCAAATCAGATGGCCCACTGGACCATTCTATACTTTCTTCTGCTTCCCAATCCCTGTCCTTGGTCCTTTATGCATTTTCTTTCTCAACTGGCCATCATCTCTGTCTGGAGGGAAGAAAAAGCTGCAAGGTCAGTGCGGGGAAAGAGGCAGTGAGAAATCTGAAGCCCAGAGAACAGCCTGGAGGAGGAGGAGCCTCCAGCTGGCAAGCTGCATTTCAGAGCTCCTGATCCTATACGGGTAGCAAGGCCTCTGGATGTGCCGGGAACAAGAGGAGGAGCTCAGGAACCTGAGAGAGCCTGGTACCAGGCAGGTGAGGGAGCTCCAAGGGCCAGCACCCCTACCCCAACTCCGTAAGACTGCAGAACTGTCATGTCACCAAGCCAGAGGCCCCAGCCACTGTGCTAATCAGCTTCCTCAGTCAAGTGGAGGAACGTGGCATTTGGGTCAGAGGACCAGGGCTCAAGACCACCTCCCCCTGGTGTGTGATCTAATTAAGTCACCTATTCAATTTGGGCCTATATGTCCTATCAAACAGGGCCAGTTCCACCAAACTAAATGGGGGGGGGGGGGGTCAGAAAGATCAGCTGAGGTGACATACGTGACAAACCCTATGCAGATGTGAACTATGTTAGCTAAATGGAAGGCCCCTCCTAGCTCCTAAGGGTGGCATAATGCTGCTGCTGTCAGGAAAAACTGAACGCCTCTTGTCTCAGGGACTACAGAAGGCAGCACGGAGGAACCAAAACAGGCATTCCCATAACATTCCCCAGACTAGCTGTGATGCCCTGCTCAGAGAGCAGGGCGACAATGACAGATATGGCTGTCCTCCTTGCTGCCCCAACAGGGACATAAACAGGCTCGGAGAAGCCCACCAGAGTCAAGAACAGGGTCCCAGGTTGGGAGTGGCGGTGAGGGAAACCAGATGGCCCCAACACGTCCACCGGTGGTCTAAACTGCTCCCATGCTATGAGGCTCTACTTCTGAAGGGTTTTCTTTCTTTTTTAAAAAAAAATTTATTTGAAAAAAAAATTTATTTGACAGAGAGAACGAGAGAGCACAAGCAAGGAGAGCAGCAGAGGGAGAGGGAGACACAGGCTCCCCATTGAGCAGGTAGCCTGATGCGGGGCTTGATCCCAGGACCCCAGGGATCACGACCTGAGCCGACCTGAGCCGAAGGCAGACGCTCAACCAACTGAGCCACCCACGTGCCCCTTGATGGGTTTTCTGAAGCACTTTCTCCTGCCTCCTTGCTTGCCCTAAGAGGAATGAACCTAAATACGCCTCCTAAAGTTACACACTTGAAGTGAGCCCAGAAGCATGGATGTGGCATTCCAACAGCTGGTACTGCCATGATTGGTTTCTATTTTTAATGAATAAGTAAATAAGAAAGCCGTTGGTGAAAAGTTCAAAGAGCCCACACAGCAAGGATAGTGGATCAGGCAGTGGGTTGGACTGTGTGGTGGCTCTGCTCTGGCTCCTGGGGGAAACCACATCACCGTGCACATATCTTGGGCCCTGCGTAGGCCTCCGTTCCTCATCTATGGTGTGAATAGACTTAGCTGAAGCACTGCTACTTCACTGCCTCCAGATCCTCTGTTTTCCATGGAAAGGAAGTAGCCCCTCTTCTATCAGGGAGATGCCAGAGCTCCGCCTTCCTACAGGGCAGTTAAGTGCTTAGTGCCTTAGAGCCGGGCAGCAGGGCCAGGGAAAGAGGGCTAAAACAGGAAGCAAAGGGCTGATGGCTCCGTGTCATTCGAAAGTTAAGACAAAACTCTCTGAAGCTTTAACTTAAATGTGTGAAGGATGCGATTTCATTTACAACAATTATTATTCGAGAAACCTGCCAGAAACACAAAAGCAGAGCTATGGGGGCCTCTTCCAGGGAGGTGCAGAAGACCTTCTCCAGACAGGTGCATCTCAGCCTCAGGCCTGAGGAGGCACATGTACACAGTCCAGGGCACCTTTCATGGCACCCCCACCCAGTCGGAGGGGTTCCCATCAGACTTCCTGGCGGACTCACCTTTTAAAATGTAGCTAACATTCCCAAAGCTTCAAACGCTGACCCGGCCCAACCAGAAGGATTGGATCAGAGTCAGGGTACCAGGCTTTGTTTCTGCCCAAGCAAGACTGGCAGAAATGGTGGCAGGGAGGGGCCTGCAGCCGTGCCTGAGCCACCTCTGCATGGACCCAGCATGTGCTGGCACTCCAGTGCAGGGTGGTTTCTGGTAAACCATAGGAAGCAGCAGCTCCAGTCCCCTATTCCCAGCAGACGAGGGGCAGGAGTAAAGTTCAGTGGCTGCCGCAGCCTGTTCCTTTCCCAATGCCACACTGACACCTCTGACCTCTACCTTCTGCTTGCCAAGCAGGAAGGAGGGAGGTTTTCTTCAAATCACAGCCCATGAGTTTGGAATTTTTGAAAGAACATGTGGGAGTAAAACAAGAGTTCAAACTGAAGATCATTTTTAACCGAAGTGGGAGGGGACGTGCCCAGTTCTCTCTACAATCACCAACACCAGCATTTTTCCTGCACTCTCCTTGTTCGGGTCCATCAGCACCCAACACACCCCTGTAGGTCAAATCCTTCAGCCGCTGTGAGACCTGTACTCCTTCCCTACTTGTTCCCCTTGGCTAGACTGGGGACAAGACTTGCAAGATCAGGCTCTGGGGCCCTTTCCCTGCCCTGATCTCAGAGAATCTTTATACCCATCACCTCTTTAGGTGTCTTGGTTCCCTGTGATCACAGTGGTGTGCTGGAGCCACCTTGTACTGGCACACAAGATTTCAACTGCTGCATTTTCAGGAATTTTTCAAGCCAAGCGTTAAACACAGCCATTATTAAAAACCAAATCGCACAATTTTAGAGCTAAATAAATTATATTAAAAACAAAGATAATAAATACTTATTGCAGCTCATCCCTTCCTAATTATTTTACTACGTTTTATTCCTAACCTGTGCTCTTTATGTTTTTTATATCTACTGTATCTGTAAGGTGAAGATACTCTCTACTGCGGTGCTTGCAACAGCCAATTAGGAATATTGCACCACAGATATTGGCAAATGCTGTAAATCGGGCTCTCCATCACCAACCCCCACCCCTGCTGAGTCGTTATACATTTACCAGCATGCCACACCAGGCCTTCATCTCTGGTCTGGGCTTTCTTCCCCTCAACTCTAGGCTGATACAATCAGCTACTCCTCTGACACCATTAGCTGGATGCCTATAAGACTTCAAAATTGAATGGATTTCTCCCCAGAAGTCCCCAATCTGGTCCAAATGCAGATTCCCCCAGCCTCAGTAAATGGCATCTCCATCCTTACAGATGCTGAGACCAGAAACATTGGAGGTCATCCAATCTGTTAGCAAATCCTATAGTTTCTTTCTTTCTTGTTTTAATCCTATAGTTTCTATCAGCAAAATTTATCCAGAACACAGCTACTAACCCACCACCACTCCACTCTAGTCCCAGCCACCATTACCTGTGGTCTAGATTACTGTAGGAACTGCTTAAATGGCCTCCCATTTCTGTCTTCCCCACTCATTACCTCCTTGATCTCTTTTGCTACTGTGCCTCCCTCTCAGCTCCAGCCACCCATCCTCCTGCCTCAGGGCCTTTGTACTTGCTGTTCGCTCTGCCTGACCTACTTTTCCCTGCAGATGTCCACATGGTTCACTCCCTCACTAACTTGAATTCTTTGCTGAAATGTCACCTTCTCTGTAAGGCTTTCTCAGCCGACTCTAAAATTGCAAACCTCCCACCTCCATCTCACTCCCTGCTTTTCTCTCCGCTGTACGTATCAGTCTCCAATACATTGTCCTTGGAAAGTATATTTGTTTTGTTTAGTCCTTGCCGCCCCTCCCCTCAAGAATGTAAGTATCTAAAACCGGGCCCAGGACACAGAAGGTACATTCTAAATATGTGCTGAATGAACAAATAAATCCCATCTGCAGAACACCACTGTCACCTGTGTAGGAGCTATCTGCATCTGAATGATGGCACAAAGGAAGAAATGTCTACTGCTGACCTCAAGCACAGTGACACAGCACACCTTAACACCAGCTTCCTAACCGTAACGACGCGATTAATAATAAAAAGAAACATTTACAGAGTATTTAACTATATGTCAAATACTAGAGCTTCACATTCAACAATGGATTTAAATTCTTGCCACAGCCTATGAGAAAGGCACCATTATTATGCCCATTTTTAAAACAAGAACAGAGGAAACCAAGGTGCACAGAAGGAAAACCACTGAAGGGCAGACAGTTCAGAGGTGATCAGATGTGAATACGGGCAGTCTGGCTTTGGCACTTACCTCCTACCTACCAGGAAAACACGGAATCACAACCCCAAGTGGTAAAATTTAAAACACTGTATTGGCGTGGACACCGATCCTGCCCCTCTGAGAGACTGGAGCAAACCGTCTACTTCTCTCATGTGTCGAAACCATGGGGTAGGAAAACAAGTTGATAAGAAGCACAAGATGAGGCAATCCATATAAAACACGTGGCAGGGCACTTGGCATACAGTAAGCACCCAAGAAATGTAGCTTCTATCATTATTAAACCAAAGGTATCTTGGGTAAAGTTACTTTTCTTGCTAGCTTGGAATTGCTACAAAATTAATTAACAAGCACGCAACAGAAAAAATGCCAAGGAACAGCTCATCAACAGCTTTGTGACCCTCCAGTTATACTGATGAAAAATCAAAGAAATATCAGGCTAAAAAGGTTAAAAGTCCCCACTCAAGTCCTTGAAGGATTTATAATCTGGCCCAAAAAAGAGGGGCCAGCATAAACCCCTTCACTCTGCAGCCACAGGCCTATCACCTACCTACCCAACTGTAAAATGGGGATCCATCCGCCTCATTTCAACTTTGGGCTAAAAAAAAAATCCAGTTCGTGGCTGCAAAAATACTTTAGGGGGCAATGGTTTTAAGAGCTCTCCCAGACGGAGAGCCACCTGGCTCCCAACTCAGGGCAGCAAAAAGCAAAACCAGACTTCCTGCTCTGCCCCTGGGTGAGGGTCTGGCAGGAAGGGTGGGCGGGGTGGGGTGGGGGTGGGGAATCTGGCATCCTGCAATGACATCTTACCTTGTTCCTATTCCATCAATAGTGAGAAGTGGCGGGGCCACGGATGGCCAAAGGTGCCTCTTGGTTTCCCTTTTAGATGACCTGAAACCATCTGACTGTAAGAGTAACTTAGTGAACTCCAATCTTTGGATAAAAATAACTTGAATGTTTGCCTAGAGTGGTTATTTATTGGGCAGTCATGGACCTCAAAGAAAAGTTACACAAAGTACTGTCTGAAAAATAAGCTCCGTTCATGCCAAATAGGGAGCATTTTTATCTCAGGTGCTCCTAAAAACTTACCAAAAGATTAGCCTCATAAGCTCAAAGTCTATCCGCCATCCATCACTGCAGAGAATGCAGAAAATAGTTTGAAATATGCCCACTCTACACCAGTCTCCCCGAATTCGCTCCCTTTCATGAACGGGGTGGGGGGGACGGTTGGGAGGACAGGGGAGGTTGAGGGGGCAAAGAATTTCGGCTTATGATCTTTCCAGAAGTTCTCACTTCCGACTGCATTCAAGTGAGCTGGTTTTCAGAGATGCAGATAGGTTCACTCCTGGAAAACTATTCACTGCTGGGTGTATTGCAAACGCTGATTGAAACCTGAGGGCTCCTGCCAAAAGTTATAATGACCCCAGGGGGGAAACAAACAAAAAAAGCAACTGGAGGAGGAAGTGAGCGGTCTGTGTGCAGGGCGCGGGCCCGGCGGGCGCTCGGCGGGCTGGGCTGCAGGCCCCGCGGGAGCGCGGCACACGCGGCGGCGCCGCCCGGAAGGCCCGAGAGCTCCCGGGCCGCGGGGCCGCCACCCGCCCCGACCGCGGCCGAAGGAGCCGGAGACCCGGCGGGGGAGGCAGCTTACTTCATCTGGCCCGTCGGAGCCCGCCGCTTCTCCGGGCAAGGTCGGCGGCGGCGCGGGGCGCGCGACACTGCGGGCCGGGCTCGGGCCAGGCCGCGGCCCCGCGCATCCTCTTCCGCAGGCGCCGCCCGCCCCGACAGGTGCGTGTCACGCGGCCCCGCGTCGGACGCGCGCTCGGGTTTCGCCGAGAGGAACCGGGGGCGACCGGCGCGGAGGGCGCGGAGGGCGCGGAGGGCGCGAGGCCGAGTCCGCCCGGCCGCCCCTTCCGTGCCCCACGGGAGCCGTGGCAGGGCCGGCAGCACAGGGGGGGTCCCCCAACCCCGACCTCCCGCGCGCGGGCCCGGGTCCCAAACCACAGCGGCCTCGGCTCGCGCGCGCGCGCAGTGGGGCCGACTCAGGGGCGCGCGCGCGCAGTCGGGTCCGCGGCGAGGGGCGCGCGGCGGAGGCGCAGGCGAAGCCACGCCCCCTAGTTCGGGGTCGCCCCGGGGGGGGAGGCGGGGCCTCCGGAATGATTTCTTGGTTAGCGTGGATGGGGCGGGTCTTCAGAGCGAAGTGGGCGGGCAAGCGGCGCGGCTGTTCTTCTGGTCGCCAGCGCAGGGTTCTGCTGTGCATCTGAGGCGCTGCCCTCTGAGACCCACGAATGGCCGGGGAAGTGGTTGTGTCGTGGAGGAAGCCTGGAGGGCGGGTGGCTGGGTCGTCCCCAGGATCTGGCATGAGCTGTGGGACCTGGAACAGGTTACCTGACCTCCTCAGGCCTTTGCCCATACAAGGCCTTGCCCATCTGTACAAAGAGCAGCTTGGTTCATCCCACTTGCGACGCCCCGCAGTGGTGATTTAGGTGATTTAGGGGTCCGAGAGCTCACTATGGCCCCGGCTCCGCTTTTAGCGTCAAATCTCTGCTAATACCCACGTGACCTTGAAGACCTAAACCTGTACAGTAGGGGCAGTAAGAGGATGTGCTTCAGCGGTGACGCGGCCTGTGACAAGCACTCAGTAAATGGGAGCTTGCACCTGTGTGCCATTATTAGCAAGACACAGTAAATGGGGCTAAGCCCTCCCTGTTAGGGTAGGGGCAGGGTGTGTACATGGGATGACATGGTCATTGCTGCTGCTTTCAGCACCCAGGGGATGGTACACTAGTCCTCTACCCTTGTCCTTACCAAGGTCATGCAGCATCTGACCCTTACCCTGTCGCGACCTTGTGCCTGCTTTTCTCCCAGCCCTACAGGGCTGTGGGCGCTCCTAGTGGCACCCCAGCCATGAGAGAGGCAGCTGCTGCTTCCTGAGTGAAGATCCTGAGTGACCTCAGGTCATTACGGCAAAGCCACCCAGGACCACGTCCTGGATATGAATCCCACATCCCTACTCCTGGAGCATCTTAGCTCTGTACCTTCTCCAGATCCACCTTTCTCCCAGCGCAGGGACAGGAAAACACATGGTCTCCTCTGCTAAAGTGTGCAGACCACCCAGGAAATGGATTCTGACTGGAGAGGCAAAGCTGGTAGCAGCCTTTTATTTCACAAAGGTTCCATTAGAGGTAGTGCATTGAGAACTAGTAGAGGGAACGTGGCAGTGGCCAGCAAAACGGAGTGGAGCCAACAGGCAAGATTACCACACAGGATATTGGGCAAGAGGGTTCCAGGAAGACTGGGAAGCCAAAGTGGGTGGAGCCTCACTGTCAGCACGGCCAGGGGGCCACCTGGGGGCTTGCAATGAGCTGCCAGGCCTCAGGAAGAATTAAGACCATACAGGGTGGGACCTGGGGAGAGGGTCAAGAAGCCAGGTATCCACTGGCTGGAAGTGGGCAGGAGGGTCTGGGGCATGGGGAGCCAAACCAGTCTGGGTGATACCAGGACTCTTGGCCAAGAGCCCTTCCCATGTTCTGTAACCCTGGGTGCACCATGCCTCACACAACTGTGTAAACTGGGGCTGAGAGAGGTACAGATGAGAGAAGACAGGTGCCCAAGGACTAAGACGAGCCCAGGGGATATTTCCTAGGTCCCTAATACAGCCATCGCAAAGGTGATCTGTGGCTACCTTGAGGACATAGTCAAATCAATCATAAGCAGCTTTTTTAAAAAAAAAGAATTATTGATTTATCTTAGGGAGAGAGAGAGTGCACATGCACATGCAAGCAGACAGAGGGGCAGAGGGAGAGGGAGAGAGAATCCTCAAGCAGATTCCCAGCTGAGCTCAGACTCCCACTTCCTACCAAGGGGCTTGATCCAACCATTCTGAGATCACAACTAGAGCCAAAATCAAGAGTTGGCCGCTTAACTGACTCAGCCATCCAGGCACCTCAATTGTAAGCAGTTTATTAAGAAAATGCATGTGTCCACTTAGGTGTCGGTGGGGTGGGGTCTGAGGAGTGACTTGAAATGAGCCTAGGATCTCACAGCTGTTTTCCCTGCTGGTCCTTCCACTCCCATGCATCACTGAGATGTTTTTATTTCTCTACACCCCCTCCCTTACTTTTAAAGTCCTTATCTCAGGCTCATCCTGACTCTGTACCTTCTAGTCTGATATGGACCAGTACTTTGCTTTCTTTCCATTATGAAAACAATTTGATCTCGGGGCACCTGGGTGGCTTACTTGGTTAAGCATCTGCCTTCAACTCAGATCATGATCCCGGGGTCCTGGGATGGAGCCCCACATCCGGCTCTCTGCTCAGTGGAGAGCCTGCTTCTCTCTCTCCCTCTGCTGCTCCCCCCTGCTTGTGCTCTCTCTCTCTCTCTCTGTCAAATAAATAAATAAAATCTTTTTAAAGAGAAAAAATAAAACAATTTTCTTTTCAGGTGTAAGAGTATTGCCCCCCCAAACCCACAAATCTAAGACCTTGCCCATTTGGGCGTGTTACTGGCTTCTACACATTTGCCTACCTGAAGCTTTTCTCATTTCTGTGTTACCAACAGCTACAAGACAATCCAGACTACATCACAGAGGACAAGGTGTGCCCCAAGCCCTCTGAAGGAAGCCAGAAGAAAGGAACAATAACCCGTGAGGCATCCTGCGACCCAGACTGCGTCGGTGGCTTTCCACCTGTCAAGGAGCACCCTATGGTTCTCTTCGTGAAGCTGATTTTTTTTTCATCTTCCTAAACTGTGGGGTAGGCAGAAGTCAGGGTTAAGCCAGCCTGCTTCACAGACATGGAAAGTGAGACCCAGAAAGATGAATGACTCACAAGAGATGTCTGTGGAGTTAGAAATAAAATCACGTTGCAGTTTCT
Source organism: Vulpes lagopus (assembly GCF_018345385.1). Taxonomy (NCBI): domain Eukaryota; kingdom Metazoa; phylum Chordata; class Mammalia; order Carnivora; family Canidae; genus Vulpes; species Vulpes lagopus. The sequence continues at coordinate 89,051,737 of NC_054833.1, read as the reverse complement.
ATTTTCAGAACCACTCACTAAGTCAGCTCTGCTTGTTCACTCTGCTTTTTGCACCAGGTGGGGAGGGGGAGAACAGGTGTTGTGGATTTTCAGCCACAAGTAGATCTTTTCGTCCCCAGACATGAGAAAGCTCAGCACTTTTCCCCCCTCCAAAGATTAGCTTCATAAAGTCTACATGAAGCAGCTCTGTATTGTTTTTCTATTGCTGCCATGACTACTTGCCACCATTTAGTGACTCAAACAATGCAAACGTATTATCTTACAGCCTTATGGATCGGGAATCCAGCATGGGTCTCAGTGGGCTCAAGCCCCAAGGCTGCAGGGCTGTGTTCCTTTCTACAGCAGCCTTTTTCTTGCTCATTTGGATGCTGCCAGAAGTCAGTTCCTTGTGGCTTGGGACTGAGATTCCTATTCCCTAGCTGGCTGTCAGCTGAGAGCCATTCCCAGCTTCTAGAAGCTACCATATTCCCTGGCTTATGGTCCCCTTCATCAGTCTTCAAAGCCACACAGAAGGTTGAGTGCTTTAATATCTCCTCTTTTTTGGGGTTCATCTCTGACCCTTCTGAGAAAGGGCTTCTGCTGTTTGTTTGTTTGTTTGTTTGTTTGTTTTTTAAGATTTATTTATTTATTTTTGAGAGAAAGGGAAAGTGTGTGTGAGCAGGGGGAGGGGCAGAGGGAGAGAAGCAGACTCCCCACTGGGCATGGAGCCTGACATGGGGCTTGAATCTGTGACCCTGAGATCATGCCTGAACTGAAGAGTCAGATGCTTAACCAACTGAACCACCCAGGCGCCCCAGTTTTTAAAAGCTTCTGCTTTTAAAAACTCACGTGATTAGACTGGGCCCACTCAAATAATCCAGGATGATCTCTCCCGTCTTCAGAGGCCATATCCTTAGTCACATCTGCAAAGCCTGTTTTGCCACGTAAAGTGACATTTTCACAGGTTCCAGACATTAGAGCCTGGACATCTTCAAGGGGTCATATTCTGTGTGCTACAAATTATAACTTTCCAGAGTCTCAAGCCCTCCTGATAGTCCAGGATCTTGAGGACTTTCTACTAATAGCTTTACTAAAATATAACTCACCCATTTAAAGTGTAAAGTTTATTGGTCTTTAGTGTGTTCACTGAGTGGTGCAGCATCACCAATATCCATTTAGAACACTTTTATCACCCCAACAAGAAACTGTATGTATTAGCACATACTCCCTCTGTCTCCCCAACTGTCTGAACCCTAGGCAGCCTCTAGTCTACTTTCTGTCTCTGTGATTTGCCAATTCTGGACATTTCATATACATGGAATCATAGAATATGTGATCTTTTGTGTCTATATACATTAGATACACATACATATAATGTGTACTTACATAATGTTTTCTTTTTCTTTTTTTTTTACATAATGTTTTCAAGGGTCATCCATGTTGTAGTGTGTATCAATGTTTCATTCCTTTTATTGCTAAATCATATTTAATTGTATGGATAGGCAGCATTTTGTTTATCCATTCATCAGTTCCTGGGCATGTGTTATGGGTTATTTCCACTTTGGGGGTATTATAAATAATGCTGCTATGAACATATGCATACATGTTTTTCTGTGGAAGGTTCTTATTTCTCTTAGGTATATACCCAGGAGTGGCATTAGCCAATCTTATGGTAACTCGCCCATTAACTTTTTGAGGAACCACCAGGCTGTTTGCCACAGTGGCTGGGCCAATCTACATTCCCACCAACAGTGTATGAGCTTTCCTATTTCGATTTCTCCACATTCTGGCCAATACTTGTTATTATATGACTTTTTGATTCCAGCCATCCTCATAGGTGTGAATTGGGATCTAATTGTGGTTTTGATTTACATTTTCTTTTTTTTAAGATTTTATTTATTTATTCATGAGAGACAGAGAGAGAGAGAGAGAGAGAGAGAGAGAGAGAGAGAGAGAGAGGAAGAGACATAGGCAGAGGGAGAAGCAGGCTCCATGCAGGAAGCCCTATGCAGGACTCGATTCTGGGACCCCCGGGATCATGCCCTGAACCAAAGGCTCAACCTCTGAGCCACCCAGGTGTCCCTTTTTTTTATTATAAAGATTTTATTTATTGATTGATATACATTTTCTTGATGGCTTTAGACATTGGGCATCTTTTCATGGGCTTCTTGGCTACTTGTTTATATCCTTTGGAAAAATGTCTAGTCAGATTCTTTACCCATTTTTCAATTGGGGTGTCTTTTTGTTACTGAGTTACAATTCTTTTTTTTTTATTTTTTTAAAAAATATTTTATTTATTTATTCATGAGAGACACAGAGAGAGAGGCAGAGACACAGGTAGAGAGAGAAGCAGGCTCCATGCAGGGAGCCTGACATGGGACTCAGTCCCATGGGCTGAAAGCAGGGCTAAACCGCTGAGCCACCCGGGCTACCCCTTTTTTAAAAAAAAGTGTTTTGGTTTTCTTTTTAAGAGAGTTGTTACAATTCTTTATATATTCTGGATATAAGTTCCTTCCTAGGTAGATGGTTTACAAACATGTTCTCCCATCCTGTGGGTTGTCTTTTCATTTTCTTGATAGCACCCCTTGAAGCATAAGCTAATTCTGTAATGATATCCAACTGATCTATTTTTCCTTTTGTTGCTTCTGCTCTTAGTGTCATGTTCTAAGGAGGCTTTGCCTAATCCAAAGTCGTGGAAATTTATGCTTGCATTTTCTTCTAAGAGTTCCATAGTGTTAGCTCTTACACTGAGACTTTTTGGTCCACTCTGAGTTGGTTCTGGTATATGAGGTGAGAGGTAGTGGGTCTAACTTCAGTCTTTTATGTGGATGTCCAATTGTCCTAGGATGCTTTGTTGGATTAACACATAATGTGCTCTGAAAACATTGGTTTGGATAGTCATGCAACATGGAAGTGACCAAAGTCCCTGCCCCGCCCAGTGAGAGTCCCCAGCAGACCAATGCCTGACACATAATAGACTCTTAAAAAATGCTGACAAATGAATGTCATTGAAGGTGGGGAGCCAGAGCTACCAGGTTCAGCTGTTGGAGTCCCCTTCATTTGGCACATGGCTGTGAGTCACTCCAAGAGTGTTTTCTCTAAGCACCCTCTTGGCAGCAGCCTGAGAGGTGCATTGGTGCCCTTGGGTAAGTGAGATAAACCAGTAGTGCCACTATAGCCCAAGCCAGATCTCTGGGGGGGGGGGGGGGGAATCCCAAATTTTGTTCTGAGGCTTCCCAGGAGGTAAGGAGTCAAGAGAAAAGAAGAGAGAAGATGGGGGGAGAAGCTGGCCTGGATGTGAACCAGGACAGGGGACCTTGAGTAACAAAGCAAGAGGTGCCTGTACTCAAGGTCAATGTTTCTTGCCTTAAGCTTCAAGAGTCAAAAGCAGGGAAAGGCTCTTGGCTGGCAGATGAAATGAAAAGATAAAAGTGCTGGCAGCCACCCCAGACATCTCTGCACCAGCAAAAGCTGCATCGTATCCTTTGGGCCAAGTGGAGACGCAACCTGGGGACAGCCAAGCTTCTGGAACAGGCAATGGATGAGCCTGGGGTCTGGGGAAGGATAGGGCACCTTTGCTGGGGAAACATGATGGTCAGCAGGACCTCATGAGACAGAGGTTGGTTTCTGGTTGGCTTCTCCAGGAAGCAGGCATGCTCTGTCTCTCCTGGCCCTGACACTACAGTCATCTTGTCTGAGGGCTGGGAATGTGGGAGCCTCTGGTGAGCCAGCAGCTCCCAGGTGGCTGTGGGGTCATTGCAGGGGACATCTCCATTGTCATCAGACCCTTCTACTTCTTCCCTCTTTAGTGGTGGAAATGCAGGGAAGGTGCCCCTTGTTAATTAGTCCAGTGCTACATGCCAGGCTGTGGAGGCTTGGGGGTTGTAAACATGGACAAGGCTCCTGTTCACTGGGAGCTTCCATTCTACTCCAGGTGGAGGAATGGGGGGGGGGCACATGTAAAAGAATGAGTACAGAGTGACAAGCGCAAGGACCACAATAAGACAGAATAATGGAGTGGAATGTCCCTGAGGCAGGAAAGGGTGTGGAATCTCTGAAGGATGGAGGAAAGGCCATTGGGAAGAGCATGGAGCAAGAAGTGTCCCAAGCCTAGTTGTGCAAGAAGTGTCCCAAGCCTAGTTGTAGGTGCCCGTGAGGATGGTGCATTTTATTCCAACTTTCAGTGGAAGTCTCTGGGGAATTATGAGTAAGAGAGCAACACAATTGGTTTTCATTTTGGAAAAGGCCCCGGGGCTCCCGGACCATGGGCTTAAAGGAGAAACACATTGAGAGAGTGGGGTGGGGATGGTTATCAAAGGGTCCAGATAGGCAGGGGAGGGGCACAAATGTGTTACTATTTTTTAAAATGTGTTACTATTATTCAGGTTTGGCAAGGCCAACTGATTAGGAGACACTGTCATTGGAAAAGTAGTTTGTGACAGTCCCCGGGAAAGAGGACAGGCCACACCACCCACAGAGCTACGTGGGGAAGCCCCAGGGTCAGTCAGAAAAAAGGTGGAAGGAGCCTGGGAAAATGTGCACAAGTTTCCCGTGGGAAAGCATGGGCAAGGCAGGGTAAGAAGCCTGAGTATTGGCTAGTCTGATAGTTTCATCAGGCTCTGGGCCACGGAAACTGCTCCCTAGTTGTCGGTACCTGGTTCTGGGGGATTCAGGCAGGTGGCCCTGAGTGTGACAGCATGATAGAGGAGGTGGTTGGGAGTGTGGGCTCTGAATTGGTTGGTTTGTGTATGAAATGCATACTCCAGGGTAAATAATTTACGATCTCTAGGAACTGGCTATTCTAAGAAGGGCAAGGCCCTCCAGAGCCAGCCAGGCTGCAGGTGTCAGAGCATCAGGGGCTCCTGTATCTTACGGAGAGAAGTTTGGGAGACAACATTGGCAGGATTGTCTGATGGGTTAGACATAGGAATGAGGGAGGAGGAATCACCGAGGATGCTGCCTGGGTTTTGGTTTAAGCAACTGGGTCCCTCACTCTCAAAGTAGGTCTTTGGGAGGTCAGAAGACATAGCTCCCCCTAGGGAGCTTAAACTCTTGTAGGGAAGACCAGCTTCAAGTTGGGAAGGTTGGCAAGTCAAGTCAAGTGGCATTAGGCTCCCTGAAGTATGGGTGGACCTTGCCTTAAATCACAGAAATATTGCTAAAAAGTATTGCATAATACAAACATTCATAGTAACCATTTAGAAGTCCTATTTCTCCATGGACTTACATTCATTTGAGAAACCATGACTTCCATGATGAGGGGCTCTGCTGCCATCATCCAGGAATGTAATGCTTTCCCTAAACTCGCCTTATCTGTCTTAGAAAAATCTCTTCATGGGAATTTAAGATGAAGTCTTTCAAAAATATACTCTTTTACTCCATGTAAATAATTGCTTTTTAACTTTCTTGTTTTGTAAGATCGTATTTCATCAAATTCAATTACATGTAACAGTAAATAACTTCTATTATTACTTGGAATCAAGATTTAAACAACAGTACCCATGACATAAAATAATTTCTGTGTGGATTCGATTTGATGGTATAGGTTCCACGAAAGGTGGGACTGCTAATATATTTATATCTGTCACAAAGCTATAAAGTAGTATCTTCCTGGAATACAACCTTGATCTGGTAAGGGACCAGATGGGCAGGGGATGTTATAACACCTAAGTTAACATTCTCGAGTGCTTGCTAATTTAGATGTCACACAGCAGCTACTGTGAGGGTGGAAATATTGATTGCTGGTGAGAAATTTGATTGTGTGGTTTGGGGCAGGTGATAAAGGGCTTGAGTGGCTTTCCCTGACTAACCTCCCTTGATGCTGGAACATCCCATCCCATCAACTGGAAATCACACATTTGAAATGATCATATAACACCTGCAAATATCTATTGTTATTATTTTTTGGCCTCCGTTTTATAGGAAGCATCTTGTCTACTACACTATAAGCACTTTGAAAGTGGTCTGGTGGCAACTGTATCTTATGAATACAGAGCAACACCCAGCACCAAACTCTCCTTAGCACATGCTTGGGTTTTTTTTTTTTTCATACTTGGGTAAATACTCTCTATATTACATGTATAAATGAGTGAATTAATTAACATAACATAGGTGTCCTCTGGCAGATCTTTGTCGGATCAACTTTTTTAAAACATATGCAAGAAGTCAGTTTGGTTGTGCATCAAAGGACACTATTGAGAGAGAGCAGAATGAGACAAAATTCTGCAAATCATATGTCTGATATGGGATCAATATCCAGAAGATAAAGAGACCTCTTACAACTCCACAAAAAACCGAACAACCCAATTAAAAAATGAGCAGAGGACTTGAAAAGACATTTCTCCAAAGAAGACAGACAGTAAGATATACAATGGCCAACAAGTACATGAAAAGATGCTCAGCATCACTAGTTGTTAGGGAAATGCAAATCAAAACCATAATGAGAGCCCATTCATACTCACTAGAAGGTTACCGTCGAACAAACCAACCAAAAAAAAAGGGGGGGATAATAACAAGTGTTGGTAAGGATGTAGAGAAAACAGAACTCTCATGCATCACTTGTACGGATATAAAATGGAGCAGCTGCTGCAGAAAAACAATTTAGAGGTCCCTCCAAATGTTCAACATAGAATTACTATGTGATCCAGAGATTCCATTGCTAAGTACACACCCAAAAGAATTGAAAGCACAGACTCAGATACTTGTACATCAACATTCATGGTAGTATTTTTAAAAATTATTATTCATGAGAGATACACAGAGAGAGGCAGAGGGAGAAGCAGACTCCCTGCAGTGAGCCCAATGTGGGACTTGATCCCAGGACCCCAGGATCACGACCTGAGCCAAAGGCAGATAGATGCTCAACCACTGAGCACCCAGGTGCCCCTTATGGTGGTATTATTCACAACAGTCAAAAGGTAGAAACAACCCAAGTGTCAGCCAACAGATGAATAGATAAATGAAATGTGGTCTAGCCCCACAATGAAGTAGTATTTGGACACAAGATGGACGGACATTCTGAAACCTGCTACAACGCAGGTGAATGCTGAAGAGGTTTATGTTTAGTGAAATGTGAAACATTTTACGCCAGACACAAAAGGACAAATAGTATAGGATTCCACTTACATGTGGTACCTAAAACGGGCACTTTCAAAGGAGACTGAAAGAATGATGGTTACCAGGACCAGGAGAGGGGGAGATGGGACGGTAGCATTTAATGGGAACAGAGATTCTGTTTGGGAGCATGAAAAAAGTTTTGGAGATGGATGGTAGCAATGGTTACTCAACATCATGAATGCTTAATTCCACTGAACCATATGATCAAAAATTATGAAAATGGTAAATGTTATATTTTGTCACAATTTTAAAAATCACTAAAAAGAAGCCAAGTCACATCGGGCAGCATCCCACAGACAAGGGGCTGAGAGGTACTTGGCTTGGGTAGCATCATTTAATCAGGTGCCCACATGTCTCTGCTGCACCCCAGGATTACATCAAGCCAGTCATCCTTTTACCTTTGTCTGGGGAGGGTTGGACACATGGATATTTATCCCAGGGGCTGACATCTGCCAGAGCGGGGACAGCAGCCAATGTTCATGAGGCAGAAAGGGAACTGCTTCAAGGATCCAGACCCTGCCTCCATTGCTCCTTGCCCTTCCCAACACCCCAGCAATGCCTGTCCTGTTGCAATTTTATTGTAACAGGTTAGTCATGTGTTAGCTGAAGTCAGATACTTTGCCTTGATGACTGGTCCAGTATGGGAGAGTGCTGAGTACCTGTTAAGTCCCTGTTGAGAAATAACAAGTTTTGCATATGAAATTCAAACACATGCCAAGGACTCTGAAATACGACATTCTCGGGACCCATGCAATCGGGCAAGGCAACAGTGATGCTCTTCTAATTCTCCTAGAATGAAGCACCATGTGGATAAGGCCCCCAAATGGATTTATCTGTATTAAGTTCCAGGATGCTTGGTAAAGTCAGAGCGAGGCTCTCAGGTATTTGAAGAAATCCAAATTGCAAATAGAACCCTAATGAGTGCAGCTCCACATAAACAGGTATTTAGAGGTGAGGCAGGAAGTGTAAATGGAGCCCTACTTAATGCATGTGCTAATTGTGTTTCCCTGCAATTGGGACATCAACCCTGACTGTATTAAAGCTTTGGTGTGTAGCTGGTGAATGGGTGGGGGTGGGGGGAGATGGGTGTGTATGTGTGGGGGGGTGGCAACGGGACTCCCCAGGTGCAAAAAAGAACAACTTCCTATCCCCACTGAGGGTGTGTAGCTGGTGAATGGGGGGGGGGGGGTGGACAGGACTCCCCAGGTGCAAAAGAAAACAACTTCCTATCCCCACTGCTGGCTCAGACCTGCTGGGATGCTCTAACTCCATCCTTGGATGGAATCGAAGGAGGAAATCTGACTTTCCAGGCCTCGCTCTCTAGCCAGGATTTTAAATGTCCAGTCCCATATACTAGTCAAAACCCCAAAGTTACAGCTTCTCCCCACCGCCCAGCTCCTGGGGGAGGTGGGGGAAGGGCTGGTGCATGCTTCCACCTGCTATCTGTAGTCCCTGCCTCCTCTAGAATCACAGTTGGGGCAGGAAAAAGACACAAAAGGGGACAGGTGAGGTTTACCTTGACCGGGAAGCCATGGATCGGCATGAGTGCTCCCGGGGTTCAGCAGGGATCTGAAGCCTACCGCACCAGGCACTTTGGAGGGTCTTTGGAGACTCCAACTGGGAGGAGCTCACACCTGCCGTCCTTTTTTTTTTTTTTTTTTTTTCCTGCCGTCCTTTTGATTCCAGTGAAAACACCTTCTCTGGCTAGTCTTCTGTTATTTATTTGTAATCCCACCCCCAGCCCCTGGAGATTTGAACTCATCCTCTGGTTCCCCCTCCAGGCCTTCCCATCTCATCCGGCTGGGAAGATTTAAGAACCCTCCTAGACGCACAGCTGGTTTGCAGAAGCTCCCACCTCAGACCCTCTGCCTGGGGAAGAATGTCACTGCCAGGGGCTGCTTTAGCCACACGCCCCCTCTCTGCCTTCAGATGTGTCAGGGGAGGGCTGCATCCCTGGCGCTGGGGGCTGTGTGCCTGCCCTCTGAGTTCTCCAGAAAGATCCTTCCAGTCAGCTGGAGAATAGGGGAAAACAAGCTCCTCCACATGGGGGCGATATTCACAAGACACTGACCCCTAAATGCCATCTTTTCCCTGACCTCAAAAGTGCTGCCCGCTTTTTCTTCTTCATTGTAGTTGTTGGATGTAAAGCGGTCCAGCTGTCCATACCTCACTCTGGAATGGGGCATCATGGCCTCTAAAGACTGAATGGAGCCTGGGTCCTTTTTAGCGTCCCTCTACACATGCTTCTCATGACCATAGATTGCAGGCAAAGCAAGGAGAGTCTCCCGGCAAAGAGCCTGCTTCTCCCTCTGCCTATGTCTCTGCCTCTCTCTCTCTTTGTGTGTCTCTCATGAATAAATAAATACAATCTTTTTTTTTTTTTAAAGAGTTTCGCTTAATAGTAAATCTAAAAGGTGAAAAATTCTCAGCAGAACTTCAGGGAGTCATGCAAATCATTCAGGGACTTCGGGGGGGGGGGGGGGGCAGAAAATTACTCCAAAATACCAGTTGCAGGTAAGAGCTCTAGCAGCTAATGAAGATCTTCACGGCCCATGCAGAGCATCAGCAAACTGGAATCCTCCTCCAGTGGGTGAGTTTTGTCCAGAATATTAATGAATCCACCAGGGCCTTCCTCCCAGGTACTGCAACATGGATGCAACCTAATTAGAATGCAACCGGGTACCCTCTTGGACCATTTCACACTCGTTTACCACCTCTGGGAGCAGGCACCCCAATGGAGGGTCCCCTTTACCCAGCGTTCTCTCCCCTCCATCGTAGCACCCTGCCTAGCACATGGTGGGATCTAGACATGCCCCAATAGAATTACAGTCTAAGGATGGAAAATGGGGTGATCCACAGAGACCAGGTATTTATTCTTCAAGGGTTTACTCCTTTCCTTAAAAACATTCTTTTAAAATTAGATTTGAGATATAAAAAAAATCAATTTGCTGCTTTATTTTATTACTCTTCTGATATATTAAATTATGCCCTTGGTGGTTTAGAACTGTAACCAGAAAAGTCTATAAAACAAAACAGTAAGCATGTTAAAATTGCCTGTATTTTTAAAAAGTGGGCCTTTAACATCCTCCTGCAGAAAAGGCCAGGTGCCCTAATAAATGAGGAAAGAGGACACAGTGTTCTACTGAGCCCATTTGCCTCCCCAGTATCCACTCGCCCTCTCTTCTAGTAACAGACACTTGATTTTATTCAGTGTGGCAATGTACACAGTACTGCATTTCAAGCTTCTCTTACAGCTAAATATGACCACATGACTAAGTTCTGGCCTATGAGATATAAGCAGAAGTTGTCCGAACAGATGAAAAGGGGGAATAGACTGCTGGCATGTGCTTTTTTCATATTCTTCCTCCACCTGCTCCTTGCTTCTTGCCTAGAATGCTGATATGACAACCGGGGCTTCAGCAACTCTTTTGGCTCATGAGGCAACCGTGAGGCTGGAGGTTTAAGAATGGAAGAAGAAAAGGTAGGAGGAGCTCAGGTCCCTGGTCACCTGGTGGAGCCACCAAGATATCCTAGGACCTTTGACCTCTAGATTTTTTTTCATTTGCGAGAGAAATTTCTATTTTGTTTGTTTCTTTATTTCCAGCTTCTGTCATTTACTCAGTTTTACCTGTTACATTTGTCATAAAGGATCACTTAAGCACCAATCTTTTTTTTTTTTTACCCATTTCAGAAAAAAATCTTTCCAGAATGCATGTCACACTCTTTTGTCTTTTTAAAGTACCCACATAGGGCGCCTGGGTGGCTCAGTCAGTTAAGTGTCTCCCTTCAGCTCACGTCATGATCCCAGGGTCTTGGGATCTAGTCCCCGAGGAGCAGGGAGCCTGCTTCCCCTTTCCCTCTACGTGCCACTCCCCTTGCTTGTGTTCTATCTCTGTCTCTGTCAAATGAATAAAATCTAAAAAAAAAAAAAAAAAAAAAAAAAAAAAAGGCTTAAAAAATAATAGACAACCCATGTAGTGAACATATAAAGTCACTGGATTAAAATACAGGACACCCAGTAAATCTGAATTTCAGATAAGCAACAAATAATTCTTTGGTAGAAGCATGTCCCAAATATTGCCTAGAATGCACTCATATGAAAAAATAACTTGCTGTTTATATGAAATTTAAATGCAACTGGGAGTCCTGCATTTTTATTGGCTAACTCTGCCAGCCCTAACAGAACAGACCTTTTTCCTGCTGTTACTCATGATGATGTGTATGGCGATGCCGTGGGGGCCTACTGAGGCATGTAGGGCGACCAGCCCTTCTGTGAAATGGACCTAGATTTCTCTGCTTTTCAGTCTTTGTCCTGCCCTCACAATATTTCCTTATCCTCTTTGATTGTCGGTCTGTCAGTAGGTCTGTCTGTTGCTTGGATTTCTGCCTAGATAAGAGGGGGGCAGTTAGAGCTGCCTTGTGGCTTATGTGAGCCTTAAATGTGGGAAGGGATGGGGCAGCGCCTGGCCCTTAGGACACCCCTGGCAAGTGTGGTAATTGCTGTGCAGTGGGCAGAGTAACTGGATAGTCCAACTGGAGAAACAAAGATCTAAGGAGAAAGCTTCGATGAGTAAAATGTGAGCAACAAGGATGCCGAGGTCGCTGAGAGGAGACACAGGCGGGGGGCCGGGGGCTGGGAGCTGAGGTCACCCAAAAGCCTGAGGACATGCACCCAGCCAGTGTGGGTGGAGCCGGTGGGTGGCATGGGTGTTGTTATGTGTTCCCCAAAATTCACATGCCGAGGCCCAGACCCCCCAGCACCTTAGGATGGGACTATATGAGGGATGGGGTCTTTCAAGAGGTGACTGAGTTCAAATGAGGTCATTAGGTGGGACTCTGATCCAATCCAACTGGTGGCCTTAGAAGAAAGGTTAGCACTAGACCCACACAGAGGGACAACCACACAAGGACCCAGAGAGAGGATGCCATCTACACACCAAGGAGAGGGACCTCAGGAGAAAGCAACCCTGTCGACACCGTGGCCCGGATTTCCAGCCTCCAGAACTGGGAAAATAAATGTCTGTTGTTTGTGCTGCACTGTCCACACCCTCTGTTATGGCAGCCCCAGCAAACCGGTAGAGGTGTTGCAGCAGAAGGCTGCGGAAAGGTGGCAGCAGGCTGAGTGCCTGGACACAGAAATTGGTCCCTTTATCCAATAGATATTATTATTGCTACTGCTGTCCTTACAGATGTCAGAGAGCTCAGCAATGAACACTGTCCTCCCTGTGAGGAGGACAGAAACCTAAGTGAAGGACAAACTAGAGAACCACAGGCAGTGGCAAGTGCCAGGCTGAGGGACCGTCCGGGAGGGAGTGAGGAGCAGGGAGACAGGTGCCAGTTCAGGGAACCAGTCAGAAGAGGCTCCAAGGATTGGGAGCAGGGGAGAAGGGGCCAGTTGGGCAAGGGGCTGTGTTAGGTGAGGGAACTGTAAGGGGCATTTTCTTTTCTTTCTTTCTTTTTTTTTTAATATTATATTTATTTATTCATGAGAGACACAGAGAGAGAGGCAGAGAAGCAGAGAGAGAAGTAGGCTCCCCATGGGAAGACTGATACGGGACTTGATCCCAGGACTCCGGGATCACGACCTGAGCTGAAGGCAGGCACTCAACCACTGAGTCACCCAGGTGCCCCTGCAAAGGGCATTTTAAAAAACCCCAAGGAGGCCATGCCGCCAGAGCTCAACATGGAAAGTAGCCAAGAGGAGGCCAGGAGTGGGTGCAGTGGGCCTGGGCCCCAGGGAGGCGTTTGCACTTACCCTAAGATGAGAGGCAGCCAAGAAGGGCTGTGCCCGTAGAGGAGGCGAGCTCCTTCCGGCTGTGTTGGCAACGGTGGGGGTGACTCCCAAGGGCATGATCTGAGCAGCCGTAACTCAGGCTTCTGGGGAGCCAACTTGCACTTATGCTGGAACACCAGAAGTCCCCAAGTGGCGGAGGTCATAGGTTTGCTTAGAATTGGTAAAGAATTCCACTGGGCACAGTGGAAAAAAAGATATAAATGCAGCTTCTCCTGCACACCGGGCACTGCTCTGGTGCTGAGGACACAGCAGCAATGCAACAGCCAACCTCTCTACGTTGGGGGAGGTGGCAATCCAATGCAGTGTGGTTACAAATCAATAAGCGTACGATGCCAGGCACAATATATCAGCTCAGAAGAGAAGTAAAAGTGAGGTGAGAAACAGGGGCAGGAGGCAGTGCTAGTGTGCTACTTGGAAGAAGGGAAGGACTCTCCCATAGAGGACACTTGGGCACAGACCAAAAGATCTGGGTTCCACAACCAGAGTGGTAATTTCAAGGACCCCAGGAATGCTTCCTGGCACTGGAGAGATTTTTCATCTGGCATCGGGGCCCAGGAATGCCCCTATCAATCCGCTGCAGCTTCCATACAGACATTCCTGGGAAGAACCTCAGCCCCAGCCGGCGCACCTCCAGCGGAGATACGTTAACAATCTGTGCTGTGCAAACTCACCTTTGCCCAGCGTGGATGGAAGTTGTGTCTCTCCACTGCTCTGTGCATAGTAGGTGCTCCAGAAACGTTTTTTAAACGAATAAGTGTGAATATCCATGGAGTGCCCTGGTAAGCCTGCAGATGTGATAACTGAGCATTTATGATTCTGTTCAAACATACCCAGAGGCGGATCAGGAGGGTAGGAGATGGCCATATGATCACTGACAAGGAAGAGGCAGGAGGAAGAGACAGTGTTTGGGGTGGAAGGGCTGTTGCTGATCAGAACCGGCTTTGGCTCCATCATGTCGCCTGGCTCATGGCAGAGGGAGCACATGACGAGGTTATCAATATGGGGTAAGAGATTCAGGACACAGAAGACCTTTATCCCCTGTTGGAAACAGAAGCTGCCCTCTTGCACACCCTCCCTGGTGATGGTGGTTTTGTGTTGGGAAGCAAAGGCGAAGCACATGGAAATCATCACAGAAGGCTTTACTCATCCGGAAAGAAAAACCACTGTGGCGCATTCGACACCCCGGTCCCAACCCAGATGTTTTGCTACCCAAAGGTCGAGGGACTTTTTATGAGTTAAGATGTAGGGAATCTCCTGACTCAGATAGCAATCTGGAGCTTATCTCCAGGAGGTACCACTCCTGGCCCTTCAGGCCTTTTCCCTCACCCTAAAAAGGGAAAGACCCTGAAATCAACCCTAGAGTGGTATTTTAGAACAACTGCCAGTTAGAGCACTCTTCCTAGGTGTCACCCAGTTTTCTCCCACTGTTATGGGACATAAAAGAGAATTGTTGCATATTAACCTCACATAAGGCGGCCTGGGAAGGAAACAGGCTGGATCTGCCTTCCACCTCCAAGCATGCAACCTGAGTGAGGCCAGCATGGGAGACAGAACAAGGAACTGCACATATTTTTTTCCCAAGGTCTAAGTTGACAAGGTCATTCATAAGCTAAAGATACAAGGACTTGGAGTCTAAGAAGAAATCTCTTGTGTGTTAGAGCTTGTCCTTGAAAAAGGGGAAAGAATTGGTGGGTTTGCTAAAACACCATGAGCAAGGTGAAGTAAAACACAGGACCCATAATGTTGGCAGTTCCTGAAGACCACTGTCGTTCCTAAGTTTCTTCCTTTTCCTATTGGTTTAAAAACGAAAGCTCATTTCATGTTAGTTATCAACCTGGCAGGTGTTTTGCTAATCACTAGTGACACAGTGAGATGTGCAGAGATATGGCCCCTCCATTCTCAAGGTGATCCCGCACGCTCATCAGCAGAGTTGTGTGTGTGGATGGGCTGTAGAGCCATCCTAAGTAGGGATGGCAAAGAATGGTGTCCCACAGTATGTCAGCACAGAGTACACATCCAAAAATGCCCAGTATCTGCAAAAGAAACAAATCTGAGATGTGGGTTGGATAGCAAATCAATGGTGTCAAGTTGAGAGAGAGAGAGAGAGAGAGAGAGAGAGAGAGGAGTCTGCAGCCATGGCAGGAATTAGCAGAAGTGTGGTTAAGAGCACACATTCTAGAACCAGATGGCCTACCTCCCACCACTCGGTAGCTGTGTGACCCAAACCTCTTTATTGTCTTGGTTTCCTTGACTGTAAAATGGAGGTGATAAGGAAGTACCTGCCTCAGAGGGTTGTTGTAAGAATTAAGTCAAGGTTGTTGTAAGAATTAACTCGAAATGAGCAGAGCCCTTATAAAAAGGCTGAACATTCCATAGATGTAGCTATTCACTTCTTCTAACCAAAGGGGTGGGCATGTCATGGCATCTTTGAAGCCTGAGATGGGATTGGCCGGCATCACATCTCATCACTATTGGTTCTCATAGGAAACCTTTCATCAGACAAGGTAGTGGGCTGAACAATGGGGCCCCCAAAGATCTGTCCAGCTGCAATCTGTGAAGATGAATTTATTTGGAGAAAGGGGTTTTGCAGAGTAATTTAGGATCTGAGGACGAGACCAGGCTGGATTAGGGCAGGTCCTAAATCCAATGACAAGTGTCCTTATCAGAGGAAAGACAAAAAGAGAAGTAAGACACCCAGGGAGGAGACCGCGTGAAGAAGGAGACAGAGATTGGTGTGGTGCGTCTACAAGCCAAGGAATGCCAGGAACTGCCGGCTACCACCAAAAACCAGCTGACAGAGATGTGCAACAGATGCTCTCTCAGAGCCTCCAGAAGGAACCCACCGTGCCAACACCTTCGTTTCAGACTTTGGGCCTTTAGAACTGTGAGACAATCATTTCTATGGCCTTAAGCCACCAATTTTGTGGCAATTTGTTACAGCAGCCCTAGCAGATGAATGCAAATGATATTTTGGGTCTCAAAATTGGAGGATGCTGAAGAAAGCTCCTTCTGCATGGCCTTGCCTCTAGCAACAAGAAGATGACTTGGTATTCCTTGGCCTAAGTCTGCAGACCATCTAGGGAGGGGATATTGAGTGACAGAGCAGAGAGTAATCCTCAAGGTCATGTGAGGAGGTGGCCGGGGCAGATGGCTCACCTAAGGTGATGACAGGTACAGGAGGGAGGATGACAGGACGAAGCATCTGAAGATCCAAATTCTAATCTAGATTCTGTACTTCACTAGCCAGGTCACTGTCTTGGGGCTCAGCTTTCTTGTCTGTGAAATGGCAGGATTGGGCTGTGTGCTCTCTGGGGTCCCTTCCACCGTGGTGCTCCATGAGTCTGCGGCCGTCCGCCACGGCCTCCAGGGGTGCAGCCTGGAGGAGGACAGTGCCAACAGCCTGACTGCGGCTAGGTCCTTGGCTCTGTCCGCTGGCACAGCCTTACCTGTCTGCCAAGGCCCCAGAGCGAGGAAGGTGGGTGAGGGCGGCGGGCACGATGCAGTGCACTGCAGTAGCAGTGTGGCCGCGTGTGTCCCAGGCAGGGTGCAGCAGCAGAGCCTTCCCTCCTGGTCTGTTTAGAAACAAGTCACACACACCGCGTCTTCCTTCCGTAATGAAACATATATGGAATTGATGCAATTGGTCCCTCTGAACTATTTATTTATGAGTCTCGATTGCCCTCCCCCCACTTTCTCCTTTACTGTCCTTTCTCAGATTCTGAGTTGGCATTAAATTCAAAATCGGGGGATACTTCATGTCCCCCCCACACCCTCCTCGACTTCTGGGTTTATCTATTCTGCATCACCTCTCATGAATTATACTAGGATGTGCCGTTCTAACCATATCTGCATTTAAAGTGCTTCTCTCCCCTGGAACGTTCCCAATTAAATCCCTACCTCGATCTTCAATGATACTAACTTGCAGAGAGGCGGGAGCAAAAACTTTAAGAATCATGGACGTTGTCAGGACAAAATTTACACTTTGTGGGGCCCACCCTGTGCGTTTCACGTGAACACAAATTTCTTAAATGGGATTTTCTTGAAACAAAGCAAAAAATAGACATTTCCAAACTGTTGAAACTTTGCCAGGGGACAGAAAGGAATATTTTTCTATTCCTTTTACTCTGGGTCTTTCTCTGTCCTTTCTCAGTAAAGTGATGGTGTGATCTTGTCTGAAGCAAAGCAGACCATCACTCGTCACTTGCTGTCTCTGCTCCTTCCTGGGCATCAGGCTTCAATTCCCAAACTTCAGAACAAGTCCCACCTTCTCCAAAACGTGGTCCCAGAAAGGAAGGAATTAAGGATTCCGCAGTCCCGGTCTTCTCCTTTTTCTTGTTCTTGTTCTTTTTTTTTTTTTGCAAGAAAAGCATCTTCAGGTGAACAAATGGGGGGAGGTGGAGCAAAGCCTTGGACCTGGTTGTGAGGAAGTATGGGGAGGGAGGAGGTTCTTTGGAGATCTAGGAGCGGGCATCTTGCAGTGTCAGGGGTTTAAATTAAACGGAGGGGAGGAGGAGAGACCATCCCGGTGGCGCCTGCAGCGTTGACTCCGGGCATCATTTCGGTGCAGGGACCCAGCTGACACTTCTTATTTCGGGTCCTGCCTCCCCAGCAGCAGTCTGCAACTTGCCGGCATCCGGGCAGCACCACGGCAGCTGATGAGCAGAGGAAAGAGGTAACTTTCAGGGAGGGGTGTGTTGGCTTCCTGATGCTAGATCAGCTCATTTCACAGGCTCCTTAGGCAGGCGGCAGGAAGATCCCCTTTCCTTTGGGTTTCAGAAAGCTTTCTCCTCTGAGAAGCTTCAGCCCTCTCCCTGCACTTTGCGGAAACTCCGGGCTTGATGAAGTTCCTCTATGTCCTTCCCCGCATGGCTTTCCAGCCGAGCGGTGCAAGGAAAGCTGAGTCAGTCGCTCACAGGGGTACATTTTTCAAAATAATTTTAAGACGCTGTTTGGATTATTATTTTTAATGGGGTTCTTTCTCGTGTTGGTTTCATGTTTGCACCTTGTGTTTTGAGGAAGCTGCAAAGAATGTTAAGTTTACGGAGGAAATTTTGGTGGGGGTTTTACGGTTTAAAAAAAAAAAAATTCTACTCCATTGCAGTCCTGCTGCAGTCCCAGCAACCTGGTTTAGCTGCAGAGGCTCTCATGGTGCCGTCTGCCTCTCCTCTTTACCCTTGCTAGAGTCGGAGTCTCTGATTCCCACCTGCCTGGCTTCTCTAAGCCCCCCCACCCATTCCCTCTCTCCTTGCCCACCCACCATCTGCAAAGGACCCCGTAAGTGAGCTGATGTTCGTGACACTTGGGGTTTGAAGGAGAATTTGGGCACTGCAGCTTTAAGAATGCCGTACTGCGAAATCTTTCTCCTTCAAGTGACTGCAGAAGCTCTTCGGCAGTGGGAGGAGGCAGCTGGGGGGGGGGGGAGGGAGAAGGGGGGAGGGGGGAGGGAGGGGAGGGGGAAGAGATTGGGATACCCACTCTCCGGGTCAGCCCCTGTGTACCTCAGCCTGGGGAGCACTCAGCCCCAGGGCAAAATCCAAAAGCCCGATCAGGATCTTACTTTGGTTTGGTTTCCCTCTCCCGCATGCTTGGGGCAGGGGACCCCACAGACTTATGGATGAGTTTAAGCTTAGTCCTTGCCTCGGAGCGCGCATTTGTATCTGGTTAACTGGCTCTCTAAGTTATGGGGAATCGGGCTGAGGCATTCGGTCCATCTCTGTTGTGATTTTTCCCAGCATGGCTTGAACCCTGGGAACACAGATGCAGCCTTATTAATCGGGGGTTGAGGTTTTCGTCTTCTGGGTAAACTGAGGTGAGCTTTGGAGGGAAACTCAAAATGCAAATTACTGTTTGCGATCACTGGGGCAAAGGCTGTGGTATTTAAGAATGGATGGATTCCCTCTGTGTCAGTAGCAGGTATTGAATGATGATACATGGGGTGCCCGCCAGTTGGGGGGCGCTCCACTGGGGGCTCATCTAGATGGGATGGCACAGCAGCAGCTGAAAGCACACTTTGGGCAGTGGCTTTTTCAGGGCAAATGAACAAGCAGCTTAAGGCCCCTGAGTTCTGGTCTCTGGGACCAGACTCCTTCCCACCTGGCCAAAGGGCCGCCCCAAAGCCAGTCGCTGCCTCAGTAGGTGCTGGCTGGAGGAGCTCCCAGTCTGGCACTGCTGGCATGGCATTCCCGGACATGCAGTGCTGGGATCCTGGTCTGTGCTGAGAGTGATGTCATGCAGGGCCAATGCCCGCAGCTGCCCAGGTGGTCCCAGGCACTGGTAGGGCTGAGCTCCTCACAATTCTCCCAAAGCAAACGGTGTCCTTTTACCAAAAAAGAAAACAAAAAAAGGCAAAAAACACACACAAAAAAACCCATATTCAGTCTCACAATAAATCAGCACTAAGGATGTGCAGCAAACGTCTCAGACATAAATTATCCAGGCAAGCCCCTGAAACAGCAACTGGGCTGAGGCTGGCAATGTGCCATGACCTCCGTGAGTTCCTGCGTCGTGTTCTGGTTCTTGCTGGAGACGGGAGCCAGACTGGAGGGCTCGTCCTGAGAAAGCCTACCTGCGCTCGGCCAGGGGAGCCAGAGATAGAGCTCCCTGGGGCACGACAGGTGCTCCTATCAAGCCTCTATAGGCGTTTGGGAAACTACATGCTCACAGACCAGTATTTCATAGAGTCTCAGACCACATAACCACCCAGACTGGAGGAGCACTCTGCGGTGAAAGCACCCCATTCCCAAATTAGGAGTGTCTTTCTGCTTCTCTACTCTGGCCATCCCCATTCTGTCCCACAGAACCCTCAGTTTTGCTCCAGCCATTTTTATACATTCCCTGTGTATTTAAAACCATCTCTGACCCCTGCTTATAAATCTGGGGTGACCCGGGTCGGGTGTTTGTAGGACTCCCTGGTGATATGCAGCAACTTTATCTTTCCAGACAAGCATCCTTAACATGAAAGATATCGAGCCTGGTCCACCCAAACCAGTCACTGGGGTCCTACGTTCTGGGGCTTTTGAGGTCAGCTTTGTGTGGCACTGAAGTGCAGTCTCATTGGTGCGTCAGCCAGAACTGGCCCTCCACCCCCGCCCCGGAAGCTGCTAGGATGTGCTATTTGGACAAACATTGAGTTTTCCCTCATCGATGGGACAGAGATGTCGGTGGCCTTGCCACCCTGGGGAGGAGGAGAACAGAGCTGGCAGGCTCAGGCATCTCCTCTCCCATCTGGGGCCTCCCCACCCAGCCTGGATGACAAATGAGCATCCTTCAGATCTGCAATTAATTCCTTTCTATCTGGAATTAGCCAAGAGAAAAGCCTCTAGTTGATGCAAAGCAAGTGTTGCTGTGCCCCCCCTGCCCCAGCATGCTATCCAAGTGTACCAGTCTCTGGGCCCCTCAGGGAGGTCAGGTGACACAGGAACTAGCACATGCGCTCTGAGGGGGAGTAGGTGACCCTGAGCCTAGCACTCTGACTCTGCTGGGGTTTTGGGAATGAGCTCCACTGGCTGCCAGTGTGAGATGAGTGGGGGGCTTCTCACTGCAAGCAAGGTGTCCCTCCCCACAGGCGGGTGCCATCTGGGCCTGAGTGACAGCAGCAAGGCAGCTGGGGAAGAAGCAGTCAGGGTGACAGGAGACCCTCAGGGTTGGTAGGTGGGGGCAGGCCCTTAGCTCCTGGATGTCCCAGTCTCTGGTCTCTGGGGCAGCAGACAGGGAGCTGGTGAGGTAAGAGCTGGCCTAGGATAGCAAGGGGTCAGCACTTCCTGGGTTTTGTCAGGCAGAAAAGCCATTGGCGATGATTGCCGCACACCCCCACGGTCCCCATGGCAGACCCACAGGCCTGAGAAAAGGAATCTCCCCTGCCCTACCGTGGGTCAGACCTCCGCGGCCTTGGGCCTGACCCCACAGTAACATCTAGGTGGGGGACATGGGCCTGGGCTGCTTTTTAAAGAGAATTCTCTCTTTCCATCCCCCGGAGTCCTCAGAGGCAGGCTCACCGTGCTCCCCTAATTGTTGAGAGGGGAAATGAGGCTAGAGCTGGTCCCTGAGTCAGGTGGGGGCTGTGCCCAGAGGCGCGGGGTGGGGGGGTAGTGGTGGGGGTGGGTACGTCTGGGTCGGAGGCTCGGCTGGGCTCGGGGCACCTCGCAATGCACCAGTGCTGAGTCAGGGCTTCTCGGCGCGCTCCCCTCCCACCCCGCCCAGCCTTGGCCGGCCCTGCCATCGCTGCTGCTGCTGCTCCAGGTCCTCTTCTGCAGGGGCAGCTGGAACCCCACGCTAATGCAGGTCCCCCCGCCCTCCCCGCTGCCCGGGCCAAGTCAGCAGTGCTGGCGGCTGCAGGGCTGCAGCGGGCGGTGCGGAGGCCCTGCACCACTGCTCCGGCGGCGGGCGGGCTGGCGGGCTGCTCCTGCTCCGTCCCGACGGCCACCTCCCGGCGGCTGCGCGCAGCCAGCGCCGAGACAGGACCCGGTCCTGATTGGTGCACTGAGTGAGTCTCGGGCTTTATTTATACCACCTTTTCTTCGCGACTCTTCATCAGAGTTGACGGCTGGGGCAGGAGGCAGGAGGCAGGAGGCAGCCTCCCCCGGTGGGAAGATGACAAACAGGGCTCCTGCGCTGACTGGCTTCCCGCTTCCTTGGACGAGCCTTGGCCATGGGCGCCTGGATACTCAGCGTCCACCAAGCCGGGGGCACGATTCGGAAGCCCCCACAGAAGAGCAAGATGGGCAGCACCTCGGAAGGATCAGGAGGGAGGAGGCTTTGAGATGAGCCAGGGGGAGCTGTGACCGAGGCCCTGGCTTTGGACCTCCTGCCCCTCGCACCGTGGACACCAGTTTGGAAAGCGAGGCTGCCTTTCCAGTAGGGGGGTAAGGAAAGGATTCCCACCTCAGCATCTTCTTGGGTGTGAGCAGAGGGACCTTCTCGGACTGCATTCTTGAACGCTCCTGCTCAGGATTGCTGGAAAAGCCTATGGAGACAGACTGAGGCACGGAGACCATGGGAGAAGGTTTTCTCCCCATTGTCATGGAGGCAGTAGCAGGAGGTTAAAGACAACGGAGGAGGTCCAGCTTCCCCTGCAGAGGGAAGCCCAGCCAGCAAATGTGGGTGGGGTCCTGTCCAGCTGACCCTCCTGGGTGATGTGAAGGGCTTAGGTGGCAGGAGCCAAGGGTCTGGGGGATGGAGAGGGCAGCCCCAGGGGGTTTAGCCAGCACCTTGCGCCCAGAATAGCAACCTCTGGTGCAGGTTGTCCTTTATGCCAGCAGCAGGAAAGTACTGCTCCACTCGTCCTCAGGGGCCTGTTCCTGGCAAACGCCCCATCGCCTGGCAGGATGGGAAGTGATGTCACGCTGCGTACATGAGCCTACTCTTTGGGGGCTGCTCATGCTTGTGAGACAGTTCAGAGACTGGTGTCTCTCACGGTCCTGGACCCTGGACGTCCACAAGGAGAGCCCTGGTGCTGGTAGCCAGCGCTCTTTTTAGTGTCCCCATCTCTGGAGGCTGCCCTAGGAGCCTGCATTGCGCTGGGAGAGGAGGGTGACTGGAGAAGGGGAGGAGGAGGAGATGGCAGGGGCCAGGGGCTGTAGAACCTGCTCTGCATTGATGTCATCAGTTTGGGGGCCCTGTTCAGGCCCATGGCTGCCCCAGAACTCACACCAGGAGCCCTGATCAGCCTGGGACAGGCACTGCGGCTGCCAGTCTTCCTGCCAAGGGCATGGGGACAGGCGGTTCTCCAGGGGACCGTCTGCACCCTCCGGGCAGAGCCAACTGGCCAGCTCCGTCCCTGCAGCTCCTCCAGGGTCGAGGTCTGTGGAAAGGGTCCGTGAATGGAGGGTCTGGGTTTCCACTGGAAATGGGATGCTCTGGTGTCCACCTGGCAAAGCGGCAACCCCAGAAACCCCAAGACGGGGAGTACCAGGGAGACAGGTGGCAGATGGCAGGAAAAGGCTTCAGAGCCAGACCCTGACCCATGGATGTCCCACTAACCACCTTTTGCTTTCTATCTACCTAATGTAGAATCGGCAGTTTCTCTGCCATGCTCACTCACGCAAATCTGATTAAGGACCAGAACCTGTCTTTCCTTTTATGCATGTAAACTTTAACCTCCCAAATGGGAGATACTTAGAAATCATCTGGTCCAAGCCCCTGGCTCAGAGATGAGGACAGGGAGCCCCAGAGACCACTCGACTTGACCAAGGACACAGGAGGCTCAGGGCAGACCTGGGAGTCTCTGGGACGTGCTTGGACCTGGGCCTGTGGGAAAAGGATGAAATCATCAACACTGGATCCACCCTAACTCTGGTGAAATAGGACAAGGTAAGGAAAGTGGGCATCGGGAGGTGGCAGGAACCTGAGCTCCTGAGGACCATGGGCAAAACGTAATGGCCATCAGGGCGTTCTGCCCCGGGACCTGGGTGCTGCCTTTGAGCAGGTTTATGGCACTTCTGGTTTACAATTATCGTGGGGTGAACTGCCGGGTGGGCCAGGAGGTGGGGTGCGAAAACATGGGGCTTCATCATAGTTGCTTTTCTGGTCAATTCCAGCAAGTGGGGCCTCTGGCACGGATGGCGGTTATCGGAGCTGTAAGTCAGGCTTCCTCCAGCAGAGGGCGCCCGAGGACGTGGGAAGGAAGCCCAGCCGCTTGCCGCTCGGGGGCGGGCTGCGGGGTCGGTGGGGTGCCGGATGGGGCTTTTGGTTTTACTTGACTCACGCCGTCAGGCTAAAGAATTTTTCGGGATTTTGTTTCAACTAATAAAAGAAGGGAGGACTGGCCATCCTCGAATAAGGTGGCAAATGACAGATGGGACTGCCCACCAGCGACGCCAAACTGAGAGCATCCTGGTCCTCTTGCAAGATCTACAGGCCACGCTTGGGTTTCTGGTGGGGACCTGTGCCCACCCCTGCTTGGGGATCCACGGGGGTCCACATGGATTGGCCACTGGGTTTGCTCGTTCTTGTCCCATCAACCTTTCCTGATGACTCTTTTTGTCACTTGGTTGGGGGCTGCTATTGCAGAGTCTCAGCTCACTTTTGCATGGGATGAGCTCTGGCCGCCTTCCCATCCCCCGGGGTTCCTCTTGTTCAGTATTGATTTGGTGTTGTGAATAGGGCCGATCTGAACACCCTGGAAACTAAAATGCGGTGTACTGGTGACCTTCAGGTGCCGGGAGGTGAATTAGTGCGATTATGTAGAAGACAGTCCATTTTCTTGTATCATGAGATTACTTCTCCGTGATAAAATAGGTTGCACAGGTCACACATTATTGTGCCCTACTCACCGTTCTTCTTGTGACAGTGTGAGATGATAAAATGCCTACGTGCGGAGATGAAGGCAGGTGAACTAAGATCGCACGTCTTAGTTCTCCAGTGTAGGGCAGGTCTGAGACTGTCGTGCTTGTGTGCACCGCATGGACTCCCGGACAGAGGAGCAGGGCAGCTGCTGGGCCCCTTGCTAAGATGTGGGTGGTGTTTATGCCGACATGACAGAAATGGGGACAGTTAACCGAGTGATTTGACTGGGGCAGTCTCAAGGGGCACCAGTAGGCAATGCGTGGCTTTCTGACCCTCTGACAGTGTAAAATTGTTATCGTCCTCCCGCTTGCCGCAATTTTGCTCTCCGCAGTGTCCCTCAGTCAACCACGGTCCGGAAGCAAAAGATCCTCCTTCTGAGCTATCGTCAGATGGTCAATAGTAGCCTAAGGCTATGTCCCAGCGCCTAGTCATTCACCTCCCTTCATCTCCGCACGTAGGCATTTTATCATCTGACACTGTCACAGAAGGGTGAGTAGGGTACAATAAAATAGAGACACAGAGAGACTACATTCACACAACTTTTATTCCATTATAGTCTTATAATTGTTCTACTTTATTAATCATTATTCTTGTGCCTAATTTATAAATTAAACATTAACGCAGGTGCACATGCATAGGAAAAAACATAGGGTGTATAGGTTTATCCAAGGTTTCAGGCACCTACTGGGGGTCTTGGAACACATGGCCCTGCAGAGAAGGGAAGACTACTGTCTATCTCCGAAGGAATTCTTTTTTTTTTTTTTTTTTAAGATTATATATTTCTTTGAGAGAGAGCGCGTGTGCATGAGCAGGGCAGGGTGGGGGGGGGATGCGGGGCAGTGTGGTGGGGTGGGGAGCAGAGGAAGAGGGCGAAGCAGGTTCCCCACTGAGCAGGGACCCCCCTGCAGGGCTCCATGCAGGACTCGATTCCAGGATCCTGGGATCATGACCTGAGCCGAAGGCAGACACTTAACGGACTGGCCACCCAGGCACCCCTGTATATCTCCCAAGGAATTCTTGATCATACTTTCTTGATAATATGATTCGACCCCACAAGTATTTATCAAGCATCCACTCACGTGAGAACTGGGGCTGTGAATAGGTGCAAACAGTATCAACAGTCCCTGCCTTTAAAAATCAATAGCAATATCACCGTATGACAATACGGTGGCAAAGCACCAAGGGATGGGGTCACTTCTTAGTGACTGAATTGACAGTTCTGTTTCTGCCTTCTCCTCCTTGAACCAAGTCCTGGTCAAGAGTGGGCACTTGGACATTGTGCCAGAGTGACAGATCACTTGAGTTCAGAAGCAGGGTAAGTAGACCCATCCAGTCCTGGGGCTCAGGTTCCAGTGCCTGGGTCAATGCCCATTACTTGCTTTCTTGGGGTATCTTGCTGTGGGGTCTATCTGCTCCAGGTGGGGCATTTGGCCTGGGCCCTATGTTCAAAAGAACCTTCAGTCTTTTTTTATCCGTTCTAGTGTACAGCACAGTTCTCTTGTATTTGGGGTATTTGTTAAAAGCATTCTGTTTTAAAATATTAAATGTTTGAAACACATTTTTTTTTAAGATTTTGTTTATTTATTCATGAGAGACACAGAGAGAGAGAGAGAGGCAGAGACACAGGCAGAGGGAGAAGCAGGCTCCGTGCAGGGAACCCGATGTGGGACTTGATCCTGGCACTCCAGGATCACGCCCTGGGCCGAAGGCAGGTGGCAAACCGCTGAGCCACCCAGGGATCCCCCTGAAACACATTTTTTAACCCTATTTTGACATTTCTTCCTTTTGCAACCTCCCAGGTCCCCTACAACGGGGAAGTGGCCTGCATGTCTCACGTCCTCTTTGAAAGGCCAGGCCACGTCCTCTGAAAGGCACTGCCACTCTGGTCTAAAGGTCACCTTGCCCTGCAGCCCACATGTTGCAAATAGTCCTTTCAAGGTCTCAGAGATACCAGGCTTCCTTCTGTGTCATAAATGTGCTTATTTCATAATAGGGAGTAGACTAGGCTCAGGCATTTTTGTTTGTGTGTTTCTTTTCTTTTTTTAAGTACTAATTTGGTTTTTCTTCCTCTTCTTTTTTTTTTTTTTTTTTTTTTTTTAGATTTTATTTATTCATGAGAGACACACAGAGAGAAGCAGAGAAGCAGAGACATAGGCAGAGGGAGAAGCAGGCTCCCCATGGGGAGCCTGATGCGGGACTCAATCCCAAAACCCTAAGATCAAAACCTGAGCCAAAGGCAGATGCTCAAGCACTGAGCCACCCAGGTGCTCCTGGTTTTTCTTCAAAACAGAAGGGATTAGATAGGCCTGGCTCATGATAAAAATGTGAAGGGCAACCCGGGTGGCTCAGCGGTTTAGCACTGCCTTCAGCCCAGGGCATGATCCTGGAGTCCCAGGATCAAGTCCCACGTCAGGCTCCCTGCATGGAGCCTGCTTCTCCCTCTGCCTGTGCCTCTGTCTCTCAAGAATAAATAAATAAAATCTTTTTTAAAAAATGTGAAATGGGCCAAGCTTGTCCTTGACACTCCCCACTGCCTTCACCCCACTAGCCTACCCCACAGGCTCAAAGGGACCCAGGTCACCATGGGGCCTCTTTTTGGTGCCTCTGCTCAGCTTGGCGGCCTGAGCTCCATGCTTTTGTTAGATCTGACCCATCTCTCTCTCTCCTCAGAAGTTTGCAAATTCTGTTGTGGACACCAGTGCATGTAGGTCCCTGGAAGGCACAGGCTCTCTGACATTTCCTGGAGACTGCAATGCTTTGACTCAAGAAAGAAATTCCTCCTAGCAAAATCACCCTTGGGAGAGAATGTTGGTGAGGGACCCTTGAGCAGACAAGCCAGGTACCCCCAGGCTACCTCCACATGCACCTGACCCTGCAGTTGATTTGGTCTTCATGACTTTTTTGCTTCTTAGGTCCTTGCAGGCCAACAGTGGCTGCTCTCCCAAGGTGTTCCTTCTGGTCAAGTGGAGAGACACAGCCCCAGCAAAGAAGCCCGGTGAGTGCCTTTATCTATTCCAGCCAGAAGTCCAGGTGCTCGCCACACACAGTCTTCTGAGGGCTGTGCTAAGAATTCTGCTTATTTATAGAAAGACATGGGTGATGCTAATCCACAGCTAAGTGCGAGGCTTGGGGCAGTGACCACAAACACAAGTTGGCAGTATCTACCAAAGGATGAGGATGTGCGTTGGTGTGGCTGAGTAGAGAAAAGGGGGTTCCCTTAAGGACAATGACCCGAGTCATGCATGGGAGTCATCCCCATAATCCTTATATTGGAAATATTTATGTGTCCTGGGATGTGGGTGACTTTCTGGCTTTCTGCTGAGCTGTCATCCTTTAGAGTAGACTCACTGTCAGGGGGCAGCCTATTCCACCAATTACTGTGTCTTTTTACCAGCTGCCTGGTTTTATGAGGGCCCCACCTATGCTTATGGCACTTCCCGCTCCATCTCTTCAAGGGCTAGGTGTGGGACTCTCTCACCCTGCCTTTCAACAGGATTGACTCTTTCTCCTGTTGAATAATCCACATTTCCTACTGGCATGAGGTCACTCTTTTTTTTTCCTTTTTGATTAATCAGTAGAATAATGTAGGTATCTGCATCAGAAATAAAGTACCCATGTTAATATTTTCTGAATTAAGAGAGAATTGCCACTTTGTACCCCCACAGCCCTGTGGCTGTAAGAGATGGGTGTTTTAACCATGGTCCAGAGCATCTCCTTAGTAACTGTCACCTCTTATGTCTCACTGGGGGTTCAGGATGGACGCGGGCTTAATGGTTATAGCCTCTGGTTCTCATTGGTGATGATGATGTTGGTGACAGTGTTGGCCCCAGGGCCCTGGTCTGGTTCCTCTGGCCTCCCAGGTAGCAGAGAGGACTTCTTGGTGTGTTTCAAGATTGGCAAGGAGGCAGATGTCGCTGGAATAGAGTAAGTGAGCAGGAGCGCAATAAGACATGAGGTCAGGAGTCAGGGCCAGGTTTATTTGAAGATTTTAGGCCATAGAAGGGACTTTGGCTTTGACTCTGAGCAGGGGGAGGAGCCACTTTTGAGCAGAGGAGAGATGTGACTAGATTTCATTCTAAACATCACTCCTGGATGCTGTGCTGATGACAGGCCTTGGGGAGCAAGGGCCCAGTAAAACTGTAGGAGGCTGTGACAGTCACTCAGGCAAAAGCATGACAGTGGCTTGGACAGTATAGGAGGGATGGCTGTGATGAGAAAAGAGTCTAGGTTCTGGCTTTATTTGAAGGTGGAACCAGCAGGCTTTGCTGATGGACTGGATATTAGGGGAAGAGAGAAAGGAGTCAAGGATGGACAGCAAGGATTTTTGCCAGGGTGCTGGAAGTATGGGGTTCTTATGCATGGAGAAGGAGGAGACTTGAGAGAAGCAGCCTAGGGTGGCCAGGTGTGATCGGAACTTCAGTTTGGCATGTGTCACATTTTCAGATTCCTATTACATATCTGAGAGACTTTGAATTGGCTGTTGGCTCTCAGAGCCTGGAGGTCAGCAGAGAGGTCATGGCTGCTGATAACAATTTGGGAGTTAGCAGTGTACAGAGGAGATTGATAAGCCATGGGGATGGATAAAATCACCCAGGGAGGGTGTGTAGGTGGACTGAGCCCTGGGGTCCCCTGACATAAAGAGGTGGGGGCTAGAGGCGGGCCCAGCAGAAGACACTGAAGGGTGGTCAGCGGAGTAGGTGAGAATGAAGACAGTGGCCTCCAAAAATCCAAATGGAAAGGAAAAAAAAGAGTTTCAAGTATCAGGGAAGGATGAGCCATGTCAAATGGTGCTGAGGGGACTTGGAAGTGGTCATGGGGTTTCGCAGCACAGAGGTCGTCGGTGACCCTGACGAGGTATGAGTGGTACAAAAGCAAGCTTCGGTGCTGTCTCCCCAGACCCAGTTGGCAAGAAAGAGGATCCATTGGACTCAGGCTCATGGCAGGCTTCAGGTTCTGAGGATGCCACAGACTCAGGGGAAGCTCGTCCCTTCTGCCCTGGGTCTCGTGTGGACGGCTGCAGCTGCAGAGCCCCAGAGCTTATCCTCTTGTGTCCAGTGACTGCAGAGAGATAGCCTCCAGGCCGTTAGTCAATGGGGCCAACCACCTCTACTTCTGGTCCTATTGGGAGCTGCTAGGCACTCAGCACTGGGCTGCCCAGCATAAGTGACACACCAGACCTTTCGAAATATTCTGCCCAAACTTGGTCGGTCACACTACTTCCTTTTAAACACCATCTTTGTCCTCATATTCAATAAGCCAGTGACAGCAAACCGACACATGATGCAGCCCAGGTCTATGATTTCCCGATCTTCTGGGTCACCCCAGGATAGGCTTGAGAACTGCATGGTCCCGTACGGTGGCCACTTGCCACATGTGCTTGTGCACCAAGGAACCAAATGTTACCTTTTATTTTTATTTTTATTTTTATTTTTATCTATCTATCTATCTATCTATCTATCTATCTATCTAAGAGAGAGAGCGAGAGGCAGAGACACAGGCAGAGGGAGAAGCAGGCTCCACGCAGGGAGCCCGAGGTGGGACTTGATCCCAGGTCTCCGGGATCACACCCTGGACTGAAGGTGGCGCTAAACTGCTGAGCCACCCGCGCTGCCCCTAAATGTTACCTTTTATTTAATTAATTCCAGGGATCCCTGGGTGGCGCAGCGGTTTGGCGCCTGCCTTTGGCCCAGGGCGCGGTCCTGGAGACCCGGGATCAAATCCCACATCAGGCTCCCAGTGCATGGAGCCTGCTTCTCCCTCCGCCTGTGTCTCTGCCTCTCTCTCTCTCTGTGACTATCATAAATAAATTAAAAAAAAAAAAATTTAAAAAAAAATAATTAATTCCAGGAGTCACGTGAGGCAAAGGCGCGGAACTTTCTCACCTTCACGGACACTTCTATTGGACAGCACCATAGTAGTTTCAACTTTTTAAATTTGAGGGGAGGAAAGAGGGGGGAGGAGGCAGCTGAGGGCTTCTGAAATAGTAGGTAACATTTTGTGTGATGTGAGTTGTTTTTTTTCCCCTGGAAAGGGTTCATAGCTTTCATCATATTCTCAGGGGATTACATAACCCCCAAAAGGGTAAGAACCATTAATCTGGAGCAATAGATGGTAACTACATCATCATCATCACCATCATATATAATATTTATTTTATTTTTTTAAGATTTTATTTATTTATTTGAGAGAGAGAGAGAACATGAGATGAGTAGGGAGAGGGGCTGAGCAGGGAGCCTGACGTGGGCTCAATCTTAGGACCTAAGGTTGATGAGCTGAGCCAAAGGCAGATGCTTAGCCAACTGAGCCACCCAGGTGCCCCTCTTATTTTTTTTAATTAGGCTCCACACCCAATGTGGGGCTCACACTCATGACCCTGAGATCAGGAGTCACATGCTCTACCAACTAAGCCAGCCAAGTGCCCCTATATGTTATATAATAAGACATGTATTTCTTATGTAACGTATGTCGTCATATAT
The DNA here is from genome assembly GCF_018345385.1 of Vulpes lagopus. NCBI lineage: Eukaryota > Metazoa > Chordata > Mammalia > Carnivora > Canidae > Vulpes > Vulpes lagopus. The sequence goes on along the minus strand of NC_054833.1, from coordinate 89,021,089 downwards.
AGTGTGGGGCGGCACCAGGTTTACTTAACCAGAGAAATTGCCTTTCAATGTTGTGTGTTGTTCATAACGCTGGCAGCGGAGTTGTGAAGCCATCTTGGAGTGGTCTTGTCCTAGGAAGAACCACTCAAGGGTCCCTTTGACACTCACTGGCTTCTGGGGGCAATTTAAGACCAGAAGCATCTGGCCGAGGAAGGGCTATAGCCAGGGGAGCTGGCTCCCCACTGTGGAGGTAAAGGTGGTTAGAAAGGTGACTAGGAGGTGGCAGTGAGCCAGTAAGCCTTGGGAAAGGAGAGGGTGGAGTTTAGACCTTTCCACTGTCTGGGACGGATGGGGATGACCCTGATGCAGTTGGACAACAAGAAGGAACACACCTCAAAGGTGTCTGGGGAACGAGCCATTGGAAGCCCACCTCAGCAGCTAGGAAGTCCTGGAGAAGCAGGTAGACCCGGCACCCCGATACCCAGGAGGCTATGGTAACACAAACAGGGGGTTGCGGCTGACTCTGGAGCCGGACCACTGGACTCACATCCCAAACTAGCAGCATGACCTTGGGGAGCTTTCTAACCTCTCCACACCTCAGTTTCTTCATCTGTAAGATGGGAATAATAAAAGCCTAGTGTTTTTATGAAGATTTAAAAAAGTCATTTCTGTAAAACCTTGGGCCCAAGCCTGACCAAGGGAGACCCCCAGTGTAAGTCTTTGTTAGATAATCCAGTGTGGATCAGCAAGACTTTCTGTCTCTAAAGAGCTAGACATTGAGGGTAGTGGGTCTGCTCTCTCCAAGACATGGGGCATCCTCCTCCATCACCCTGCCCAGCTGTACCTGGGGAAACCAGCAGACCTCAACCTGACCATCCAGATCTATTCTGGAGGGATGATGGAGGCAGTAAGCAGGACTGACAGCCTTGGGGTGAGTTGCTGCTCCCAGGGTTCTTTGGGGAGGGGCTATGTCCTTCCTACCATTCTTAGGACAGAAACTAGCCCTATTTTCCTCTTTGAGCTGGAGAAATAGGAGGTACCAGTTATGTATATTTATGAAAGCTGCAGGCAGGGCAAACAGATCTGGGCAAATCTCCCTTCTCTGGACTCAGGGTTGGGGAGTTTTCACTCATTCCAATAAAAATGGAGGGGATTCCCCTCTGTCCCTGCAGCCTTTGTTAAATAGTGTCTCTGTGTTCTGAGGCTAAGCATGCCTTTGGGGTTCAGCAGAGGTCCAAATCCCAGGTCTGTCACTTTTTTTTTTTTTTAAGATTTTATTTACCTATTTAAAGAGAGAGAGAGAGAGTGAGCAGGGGAGGAGCAGAGGGAGAGAGAGAACCTCCAGCAGACTCCTTGCTGAGCGCAGAGCCCGATTTAGGGCTCGATTTCATGACTCTGAGATCAAGACCTGAGTGAAATCAAGAGTTGGACGCTTAGCTGACTGAGCCCCCCCAGTTCCCCTAGATCTGTCCCTTTTAAGCGATATGACTGAAGCTTCTCTGAGACTCAGTTTATCACCTGCTAAATGGGCATAATATTAAGGATCTCATAGAGCTGCTGGGAGTCAAGTGAGACCAAGTCTGTAAAACACATTAACAGAGTATAACATGTAGAATAAGCACCTGATAAAGGGTAGTAAATAACGTATGTATGTATTCATTTGTATTAAATATCTACCGATCAATCAATCCATAGATAGATATCTCCTAAGAATAAGCTGACCTCTCTGTCCTCAATTAGGAAAAAGACTGACTTGATGCATAAGCCAAAGGGTGACTTTAGGAACTGGAAAATAAACAGAACTCAAAACTATGTTTAGTTAAAATGCCCAGTCAGCATAGCAATGAGTAAACATTTCAAAGTAATTCTCCCCTTTGTGCAGCACTCTTCTTACATTTTTTTGCTATTTTTAATCTGGTGGCGATTTCTTCACCAGCCCAACCAGTCAAGTTGGGCTTCCTTATTCAGAGATGGGGCCTTGAAAACTGTGCTTGCTGACACAGGGCTCTGTAATGCTAGGGGGACTCCCTGGAGCACCCCCATGTGCCGTGTGCACATACCCAGACCCCTCCACTATTACTCTCCCAAGCGATTCTCTGATGTCAGGGTTGCAAGGAAGAAAGTCCCTCGGTGCAAGAACTCTTTCTTCTGCAGGGTCCAGTCCAGGGCCCTGGGGCCCTGTAGTCCTTTCTTCGAGGGCATAATAGACAGGCTGCCACAGCTTCCTGGCCACTTGCCCCTGAGATGGTCACAGCCAGGGCCCTGGCATAGCACAGCTAGAGCTGTAGGATGCCTGACGCTCCTGTGTTACCAACAACCTGGATTAGATCTGTTAGCAATAAGTAAGTACCAAGAGTGCCAGAGCTTTCAGATGACAGGCGGGGCTCTTGCCATGTATTTGTAGCCAATAAGGAAGACTGGTGACTCCTTTTTTCTTTTCCTACTGAGATATAACTTACTTGCCATAAATTTTACCACTTAAAAGCATACTGTTCAGTGGGTTTTAGTGTATTCCCCAAACTGTGCCCCATCCCCATATCTAATCCCAGGACATTGTTTGTTTGTTTGTTTGTTTTTAATTCACTGTTTTGCACAAGATTGATCCATAGGTTGACTGGAGAGTGGGACTCCTTGGTTACATTTCAGGCCTAAAACCTTCTGGCACATTGGTTCACAGCTATGACTGGGATGTGGACTTTGCACAGCCGGAGGCATACACTGAAGTCTGCCCACACTACTTCTATAGCCCCCTCTCTCCATAGCCCTGCTTTGCTCGTAAGTCAGGTGTATGTGTATGTCTGGGTGCTGGGTGGGTCCTAGGTGAAATACAGATGGCTTGGCATCCTTGAGCCTGGTGGGGCTGGGCACAGGTGAGTGAGACAGATTTTGGTACATACTTTGTAAAAAGTCCTCATTTACACAAAAATGCTAAAGGAAAAGAAAATCAGGCCTGGATATGGTTTGGCCTTTCTGGATGAAAAAGTGTGTTAAGAATCTGATTATTCCAATGCTTTAGTTGCCAGAACCTGGTGTCTCCAAAGGGAATGCATTCAACTGTTGGCTGCCCGGGTCAAGGCATTTTGGTGGTTCTGCAAGGAAAGCAAGAACAGAAAGGGCCAATGAGGGCAAAAGCACTCAAACAGGATGCTCCCAGGTGCTATATGCATACGGCAGCGGAGAGCTAATGCATCCTCAGGGCCTGGCATCCCACAGAGGTCCCTTAGATGAACTGGGGATGCCCCGAAGTGCCACCACGTGCAGGCACTGTATCTCATGCCGTGTATCCAATTTCCCCGAGGGGCAGAGGTTCCACAGGATTTACTGACTCCCTACCTCGAACTTGATGCTGTCTGTACACACAAGAACACCAAGGCCTGGAGAGGCTAAGCAATTTGCTAAATTGAGACAAAATGGCAAGTGCTTCAGAGGTGAGGCTGGGGGTCTCAAAGGCGTGCATGGGGTCCTGGTTCTGCCTCACTCTCTTCCTTGTGACGGTGGCCAAGTTTTACCTTTCTGATCCTCGGCGTCCTCACCTGGAGATGGGGGCAGTACCAGTACCAATCGCACAGGACTGTTTGAAGATCCTGCCTGGGGAAGGGTTTACGATGATGCCTGGCACACTGAGAGCACTCAGGGCAAATGAGCTGTTATTACCATTGGTCAAGGTTACACCCAAGTCAGGAGAATCCCCTTTTCCTTTCCATTGCAGTGTGCTGCCTCTAGAGCCACTGGCCTCATTTGAATCTTCCTGAGTCTTTGAGGATCTGGGAAGAACATCATCACCCCATCTGCCCCACGATGATGGCCATCCTGCGGTGAGGGTGGCTGGGGAACTGTCCCCTACCCTGCATGGTGGGTGTGGGGAAAGGTCGGTCTGACCTGCAGCCATCCACCTGCACCTAGACATTCTCACCTGCTGGCTAACTCTTTACTTTTCTAGGACTGTTCCAGAATCCCCCGGGGAAGTGTGGGAAACGTTGGGCTCCACAATCTCTGTGGACTAATCTCAGGATCTTCATCCATCAAATGGGGGCAGCCCCCACCTGGCCTCCACTTGCTCCCTCCTGCGAGCCCAGATGTGATGACACTCCAGGGCAGCCAGGGCAGCAGCCGCTTCCCTGCCGTCTCCACAAGGGCTGTTTTCTCCCCAGTACGAGTCGAATGAGCTTCCCATGTCGCTTCGGGAGCCGCCGCATCACCAAATCAGGAGGACCTTCGCCCTTGCGTCGGTCTCGGTCGCGGCCCAGGGTAGGAGACGGACGCCTGCTAGGTGTACGGGCCTCGCACGGAGTCCTGCGAGGAGGGGAGAAGGGCTTGCCTCTCCCGGAGAGATCTCTGTCCTGCAGCAACCCCCGGGCAGGAGCGCTTGCAGGGGGATCCCGGGGCAGCTTGTCTCCCAGAGGACCCGGCCAGGTCGGACCCGGCGGGTCTAAGACGGCTGGGAGCGGGTGGTGGCGGGGATCTCCTTCCCCTCCGCCGGCAGGCGAAGGGGGGTCTTTGGAGCCACCCCTGCGCGGGCGTCCGCACTAGCCCCGAGGGCGGGCCTGCCCGGGAAACCGCGAGAAACCGGAGGCGCGCACCTTGCGGGCGGCCCGGCCCCTCCCCGCGCCTCCGAGCCCGGGACGCGTCTGCGCCTCCGTGCGGGTGGCCCGGGGAGGCCGAGCCCGGGGCAGGGCCGGGCCGGGCCGGGGCCGCGCGGGAACGGGGGGCGCGGTGAGTGGGGCGGGGCGCCGCCGCGGGGGCCGGGGCCGGGGCCGGGGCCGGGGCCGGGGCCCTTCCCGGTCTCCCTCAACCCGGGCTGCGCGCGCCCTCGGCGCCCTCCCGGCCGCTCGGCGACGACAGGTCCGGCCCCGGACGCCGCCTCCGCCCGCGACGGCCGCGACGCTGGTGCCTCCTTCCCTCTTCCCCGGGGAGGCCGCGCGGGCCGGGCATCGCGGTCCCCGGAGGGTGGCGACGGCGGGACGGGCCCCTCCGGCGCGCCCTGCCGTGGCCCACGGCCCCGGGCGGCGCGCACCCCGACCCACTCCTGGGCAGGAGGCGAGGCTCCCCCGCGCGGCCCCGCCCCCCGCGCCGCGCCTGGCCCCGGGCGGTGCGTCCAGGTGCGGGGAGGCCGGCGCCCCACCCGCCCGGCGAGCCCATCCGGGGGCCCTCGGGCCAGCCGCGTCTCCCGCCCCGGGGCCGGCCGGTGCGCGCGGGAGGAGGACCCAGAAGCGGGCTCTGCCTGGGCTTGCCTGGGCTTGTTCAGAGCCGGGCTGCTTCCCTCGGTGACCACGCGGATCCGGGGGGATTTCGGGATCCTGCGGGAGCCCTGCAGCCCTGCAGCCCGGCCGGGCCTCGGCGTCCCACGGCGAGCGCAGGTAAGCGCTCGTGCTCTCAGTGTGCTCGGAGTTGGGAAAGGGGGCAGGAGCTTGAAGGGTGATCCCGGGAACCCCGGTGAACCGTGCGGCCTCCGAGTCATAAGGAGAGAAATTTCCAAGAAGCAACAAAATGCTCTTTGATTTCATAATCTTTGGAGAGAAAGGGATGCCTTTTCTGGGTTTTGCTGGCTGGTGGTTTCTTTCTTCTTCACTCTCCGAGGTGGGTGCAGAAGGGCTCGTGGGTCTGGGGGTGGAAGTGGGGGGCTCTGGTTTATGGCCGCTGCTTTCCCAGCTGCGAGGGAGGCCCGTACCTCGGCTTCCTGAAAGCGGGGGGCCTGGAGACTAGCTCCCCACGGTGGCTATGACAAATCTCAGCAGATATGAAAAGTCCTGTGGTCACTACGGAAGTGTTATATTCGGGGCCCAGTTTGCCAGCTTGCATTTTTAAAGAGAGGAACGGGAGAAGGGGTTTCAGCCTTCCAGTCCGCGAGGTGGACATGAGCCCTCCATCCCCCTCCCCCCACAACCCCCTAGTGGCCAGAGCCGGGTCCAGCTGGGTGCTGCAGGTCAGCATGGAGACTGGATCAGCAGATGGCCTCCGCAGGAACTCCCCGCCCCCAGGTTAAGTGGCTGTGGCCTGGTAGCACAGACAGGGCCCATGCTCTTGTGCCTTCACTATTTCTGTGCCTGCTGAGGGACAGGAAGCAAGGGGACAGCATGGTTGTGCACAAAGACTCCAGGCCTACGCCCTTCTGGTATATTCACTCATGTCTCCTGCAGCGAGGAGTGGCTGGGCTTCCTGGGTTAGTGCCTGTGGACTCCTTTAGCAGATGCTGAGAGCCACATCACGGGGGCAGGAGGGCCCACTGTATGTGAGGCCAGTTCTGCCTCTGCGCCCAGGTCTGAGATGCCTTTGGGACAAATGGTCACTCCCTTGAGTTTCCACATGTGGCATGTGCCATAAGTGCTGTGTGGTAGCAGCTGAGATGGGTGGCTGGCAGGTTGGGTGCTGGGCAGGAGGCGAGGCTCCCATACTTGCCAGCTTTCCCCTTGAGGGTCTGTCCAGGGGCAGAGGGCTGATGGGGAAGCATCAGCTTGTACCCTGGGGCCCAGTGGCTTCTGCTGCCATGTAGGTTAGTGGCCTGGCTCCTGAGCTTCCCCAGCTTGAGGACTGGCCAGTGCTGTCCTGCTTTGCCCTGCCAGTCCAGTTGTCTGTCTGGCCTCAAAGATTCCCTGGTTCACACACGTGGCAGCCACAGGACTGCACTTATACTCCCTACCCCGCACCCTTGGTGCACATTACAAATCAATCATCCTAAACACACTCTGGCCTTGGGTCCTTCAGTCCCAGCATGCTGGGTGGTAGTTCCCACGGGTCGTGTAAGCTGATCTTCTGTTGGAGGAAACTGGCCATACATGGACACAGCAAACATTTAAAACAGTGTTAGGTTATGATAAATGCTCTGAAGGGGTAGGAAGGTGAAGAGTGCTAGAAAGGGGTTGTTAGTGTTGATGGGGGAAGGAGGGCTTAAGTCATTGAGGAGAAACCTGAAGAGGCCAGGAGAAGGCTTCTCAGGCAGAAGGGTCACCAGCAAGCACTAAGGTCTGCTGTTTGGTGCATTTGCAAAATCGACAAGAAGGCCAGTGAATCTGGTGGTGAGCAGCAGCAGGTGAAGTTAGGCAGGAATCAGCTCATTAGGACTTTGTGTGCCTTGGGACTTTGAAATCTTAGGTACTTTTTTTTTTTATTATTTTTAAAGATTTTATTCATTTGTCCATGAGAGACACACAGAGAGAGACACAAGCAAAGGGAGAAGAAGCAGGCTCCTCAAGGGGAGCCCGATGCGGGACTGTATCCTGGGACCTCGGGACCTCACCCTGAGCCGAAGGCAGATGCTCAACTGCTGAGCCACCCAGGTGTCCTGAAATCTTAGGTTTTAAAACTACCACTCTGGCTGTTTTGTAAAGAATATATAGAGGCGAGAGTGGTGGCAGAGAGACCTACTGGAGATGTTCCTTGGACTGGTTAGAAACCACTGTGGTTCGGACCAGGCTGTAGCATCAGTTTTGAAGGGAGAACCAGCAGAGTCTACTGCTGGGTGGTCACGGGAAGGTAGGACGCCACACAGAGGAGATGAAGATGACTCCGTCTGTGGCTTGCACAGATGGGTGAATCATTTATCGAGGGGCGGGGAACAGGCTGCTGGGTTTTATGGGCATCTGGAATTCTGTTTTGGCTACAGTATGTTGCCTGTTAGACACCCCACTGGAGATGGTGTTGGGTTCTGGCACCTGGAGTGTGGGAGATTGGTCAGGGCAGGGGCGTCTTTGTGACTAAGATGGTACCGAATGCCAGGAGATCGAATGAGGTTGCAGAGGGAATGGGTGGTGGAGCTTTTAGGGAGAGCAGGAGGCAGAGGATAGTCATCTTGGAGAATGGGAAGAAAATGGTTAGAAGTGATAGAACAGCACTTGCCATCTGGCAGATGTTTGATAAATATTTGTGGGACACTTGGATGGGTAGGTGCATACATGGATGCATGCATGCATAAAAAGTGGTAGGATTGGTGTGCAGAGCTGAGCATGAAGGCCAGCTGGGGAATGTAATAGGATAGTAAATCTCTGGGATTTCAGGGGCTCACAGGGCTGGGGCAGTAGAAAGGATTCGGCCTGAACTTGGGAGAGCAGCCAGGCTTCAGAGACAGTTGGAGAGAAGGGGGTGGCATTAGCAGAATTAGGAAGGCACGAGGTGTGTTTAGAAGTCTGTTACAGGAGCTGGATTCTGGATGGGTGGAAGGTTCTTACAAAGGGAGAGTTGGTGCAGCAGAATAGCTGAGGCCCCTCGAGGGGGCTGGGGGTGGCAGGGGGAGAAGCCGGAGAGTGGGAGAGCCTGTTCCCCAACCCAGTCTGAGAGGGCGACAGGACACCCCCCTACCCCTCATCCCCACCCCCACCCCTCGCTGCAGAGCCAAGCTGCCCAGGTGTGGCTGACAACACACTCTCTGGTCTCTGTGAGGTGGGGAAGGCATGAGGATGATGATCTTCATTTGTGTTAGATGAAAATCAAGGTGCAGAGAGGCTGTGGGGCTCCCCTCCTTAGGATGGTGTGGACACAGTCCCACCCCAGAGCCCCCTGGCAGTTCTGGCCGAGTTGGCACTTGCTGCCTCGTCCGAGCAGGTTGCCTGCAGGTCTCTGTTAGGACAGGGAACAGAAACATCTGTTACCTCAGACCTTAAGGTACAGAGCACCAGCGCCCATGGAAATCAGCACCTTTTTCTTTTAGGCTGTCTGGTGGCGAGGGCAGCTTATGTGTGTTCAGCCAGGAGGGCCATCCGGGGCTACTTTAAATTTCAGCTTGAGGGATTCAAGAGCCATTAGGAGTGAAAGCATTTAGTGGCTGGCCTTGTGGCTTTCCCCGCTTTGCCTGGCTGCAGATGCCACGCAGAGGCTGCTAGATGCCAGGGTTTGGCAGCGGGTATGGATCGGTTTTCTCTATTCATAAGCATCTTGGTTCCTGTTGGGGCCCAAAGTGTCCACGAAGCACAGGACTTTCTGATCAAGGAATTGGCATCCAAGCCCATCTCTGCCACCAGCCGTGTGAATCTGCATATAGTACTTAACCTTCCTTGGTTCAGTTCCTCATCTATAAAATTAGGCTTATTGGGACACCTGGGTGGCTCAGTGGTTGGGCGTCAGCCTTTGGCTCAGGGCATGATCCTGGGGTCCCGAATTGGGTCCTGCATTGGGCTCCCTGAATGGAGCCTGCTTCTCCCTCTGCCTGTGTCTCTGCCTCTCTCTGTGTGTCTCTCATGATTCATAAATAAAAAATAAAAAAATAATAAAATTAGGCTTATTGTGTTAGGACCTATGTTGTAGAGTCGTGGTGTAAAATACATGAGATAATGTGTATAGACTGTGGCCCAGGATGCACTAGCAGCTATTAGACATCCACAGAGATAGCTTTTCTTTCAGTACTTTCATTAAATCAGAAGAATCTTCCTCTACAAAGATAATATTTCGTGAGGTTTTTTAGTTGTTTGATTTTTGCATTGCAAATAATTTCTCTCAACTTCCCCTTCCTAAAAATTGATGCTTTCATTTTTGTTGTTGCAGCTAACTAGAATTGCAGATATTTAAATGGAGTAAAATGGAGGTGCTTGGGTAGCTCATTCAGTTGAGCATCTGACTCTTGATCTCAGCTCAGGTCTTGATCTCGGGGTCATGAGTCCGAGCCCTGCACTGGGCCCCACATTGGGTGTGGAGCCTACTTTATTTATTTTTCTTTTTTTAAAGATTTTATTTATTTATTCATGAGAAACACAGGAGAGAGAGAGAGGCAGAGACACAGGCAGAGGGAGAAGCAGGCTCCATGCAGGGAGCCCGACATGGGACTCGATCCAGGGTCTCCAGGATCACACCCTGGGCTGAAGGCAGCGCTAAGCCGCTGAGCCACCCAGGCTGCCCTGGAGCCTACTTAAAAAAAAAAAAAAAATCATTAAATGGAGTAAATTGCCTTGGATTGATACAAACAGAACGCACCTGCTCCCAAGTCGCTGCCTATGAGCAGGTGGCAATGGACCCCCATGTGCTGTGGGGGAGCTCCCATGCATGAAGCCCAGTCTCATCCTGAGGCACCACCTTGACCTCTGTGGTACTAGGTGACCTCTTACCATTTGATGTTAATGACCTCTGTCATTTGATGCTTGGATTGTCTCCTTTTTTTTTTTTTTGGCTTGTCCCCTTCTGAGAGTGGTGCTGACTCACTACTCCAGCTTCCCCCGCTGACCTCCTGCAGGCAGGTACTTCTGCCCAATTCCTGTCACCTCCCCTGGGAAGGTAGATGGTAGAAAGGGAGGGTCCATCCGGAGGAGGGAGAGTTGTCCTGACAGTGGGAGTGTGGGGGGCAAGGGTGGGTTGAATTGAATTGATTCCTAATCCTAGCGTTAAACATATACTGAGGCTGTCACATCGGGTCGTGATAAAATTAATTAAAACAGACTTGAAAGTGGATAAGACTACTCATAACCCCTCTATTATGAAACCTACCGCCAATTGTGGGGTAAAGCCAGTTTAAAATACTAGATCAGGTGGGCAGCCCCAGTGGTGCAGTGGTTTGGCGCCGCCTGCAGCCCGGGATGTGATCCTGGAGACCCGGGATCAAGTCCCACGTCGGGCTCCCTGCATGGAGCCTGCTTCTCCCTCTCCCTCTGCCTGTGTCTCTGCCTCTCTCTCTCTCTGAATAAATAAATCTTTAAGAAAAAAAAAATACTAGATCAGGTGATTGACTTCTGATCGATACAGCCCCACCTCCAAGACCTCCACGAGGCCTCGGCAATTGTCAGAATTGTCGCCAAACTCAATTCTGTGTCAATTTGAGATGTGTCAAATCTCAGAGGAGATTAACCTTCCTTGCCTTCGACCTGGAGAGACAGAAACAGTTCTTGAGAATCTGAGAAAGTTGCTGGGTCGGGGAGGGAGCGGTGTTGAATTGACTCACCCTGGGTACCACCCCACTGTCTGCCTGCCCTGATCACCCCCTGGCTCGCCAGGGCATAACCAGATGAGGGGCGCCGGGTGGGATACAGTTGGACCTGAGAGATTGCACGGAGGGAGAAGTGGGATCCGCCAGGGAAATAACCACAGGCCAGACAGTGCTCACCTTGGGCCTCTTCCGTTTGTCTCAGGCCAACTCTCTCGCCAACCACGCCAGGTTCCAAGCCTGCATCCCACTTTGGCGCCCACTGAGGACTGTCCTATCCCCTCAAATGCATCTAACTCCACCAAGCACTACAAACCTTCCATTCCCTTAGAGCCGCTCATAAGCCACATCATTCAACACTGATTGGAGGGGCAAAAAGCCAGCCCTTCCCCCCAGCCTCTCATGCTCATCCCTGCACCGAGGAATCACACCTTCCCCTAAATGCTTCCAGAGATGTGAGCTGCCGCGTGTTCGCATAGTGCTAATTATGTTCATTTATGTGAATTGTTTCCATTTAAGCCTAATTACTGTCCTGGAGGCTAAGACTTCTGCTGTCCTTAAGTATGTGTCAAATTAACTTTGTTAAAAGTTGTCTTGACGGCAGCAGAGAGAAAGAATGTGGTCTGCGAGTGAGATGGCCCTCGGGTTACCCCTCATTTCCTCAGGGGTCCTGGGCAAGAATTGAATGTTTCCCCGACCTGTTTTCTTATCTCGGAATAAAGAACTCCTGGGCCCAGAGTCGCTAGGAGGATGCCAGGAAGTGGTCTTTCGAACTCCTCCATCCACCCCGTGTGGAAGGCTAAGGTGAGACAGACCGTCGCCGCCCCCACAGACTTTGTCGTCCAGTCAGGACAGCAGAAGGTTGCATAAGTAATGCACAAACAACAAACATTTATTGAGCTCTTACTGTGTGCCAGGTGCTGTCGTCAGCATTTCTCAAATCTTAACCGATTTAATCCTTGTGTCAACAGTAGGAGGAAGCTAGAGTTGTTCTCGCTTTGCATGTGAGGAAACGTAGACGTAAGTTTGGTCATGGCAGAGCCGGGCTCCAATGCACGTGGCATGACTCAGCTGCTGCCGAGAAGGGGTGACCTGCAGGGTGCCCCTGTTGGTTGGAAGCCAGTCTCGGGTCTCCCCCCCCCCCCCCCCCCCCCCGCCCGACACACACCCAGGAGGAGTGGATGGCACCAGGGTGCTTGGCAGGGTCTCTCCACCGCAGTTTCTAATTTTTATTTGTGGATCTTTTGTCCTTATAGGTTCCTGTCCCATCAACAGTTTGCAACCTAAAGAGAAAAAAAGTGGTTAGGACACCAGGCAGCATTTCTTACATATTTTCCTGATCCGCCTGTATCACAGGTATCTGCCCTCCAGGGACTTAATCCCATCATGGCTATTTCCATGGTTAAACGGTCCCAGGAATTTGATAAAAGGGAAATCATGCTTGGGGTAGAGTCAGCAGAGAGAAGGAATCGCCCAGGGAAGAATTCTGATGTTTCATCAGAACTTTAACATTCATCCATTCATTTATTTATTCTTTTCTTCCCTCATTCGCGTGTTCACGTGTCCGGCACACCTGGGTGAGTTCCTTCTGCGCTGTGTGTCTGCTCCGTGCGGGCCTTGGTTACAGTCGTGGCCATGTCCCTCTGCTGCGTCCCCGGTAGAGTTAGTGGGGAGGAGCAGGTGGGCGCCCTCTGCCTGGGACATCTTGGGCAGTCTCACTCCCTGGGGGCAGGGTGACCACCCCAGAGTCCACTGCAGGCACAGGCAGGCAAAGGGAATAGCATGTTTCTTAAAACCGAATAAACACAATTCACCTTTTCCTGCCGAGCTGGAATATCATGTTGAATGTTCGGGGCTGTGCTGGGTAGTGTGGATCCGCGGCCTGAGGGCCCCAGCTTCAGACTACTGGGCTTTTTCTAATGCTGGTGACTATGTTTTATTGCATTTCCATCACTCCGTTCTCTGCCCCTCACTTGTCTCCCCTGGTGAATTTGTCAGTGAATCTGATTTCTTCAAACCTTCTCCACCCTTCTGAGTTTCTGCTTCTAAATTGCTGTGGGCCAGGAGCCCCTGGATGGCTCAGTGGTTGAGCATCTGCCTTTGGCTCAGGTCGTGATCCCGGGGTCCTGGGATTGAGTCTTGCATCAGGCTCCCCATAGGGAGCCTGCTTCTCCCTCTGCTTGTATCTCAGCTCGTCTCTCATGAACAAATAAATAAAATCTATAAATGAATGAATGGGGGATCCCTGGGTGGCTCAGCGGTTTAGTGCCTGCCTTCGGCCCAGGGCGTGATCCTGGAGTCCAGGGATCAAATCCCACATCGGGCTCCCTGCATGGAGCTTGCTTCTCCTTCTCTCTCTTTCTGTGTCTCTCATGTATAAATAAATAAAATCTTTAAAAAAGAAAGAAAGAACGAATGAATGACTGTGGGTCAGAAATCCCCATCCCCGTGGCAGGTTAGCACTGTGAGCTATGAGTTAATGAGTGAATCTCAAGGGCGATCTTGCCCCCACCCCAGTATCAGAGGAAGGGACCGGGTGTCATTTGAGAGTCTTTGATTCCTTGCTTTTTAAAATTGTTTCTTTAGATTTTATTTATTTATTCATGAAAGACACAGAGAGAGAGTCAGAGAGACTTCTAAGATGAATTTACCTGGTTTTGAATTTCAGCTAACTATCACATTGGGGGGACGGTTTATCCAAGGGGAGCATTAATGAACAGAGTATGCAGAGTCACAGAACACTGCATTGGGGGTAACCGTACCTTCTGAGGAAAGGAAAGAACTCGGTGTAGAAGTTTGTGCTGCTCAGAGGCCTCTTTCTTACTCCTCCCTCCCTGCCCCCCAACACCCTACCCACCCCCACCCTGTGTTGCTGTTTAATGAGTTAATGGATGACTCCAGGGCTGTGTTTCCTGTGGCGGCTGTAACAAATTTACCACAAACTTGGGGGGGGGGGGGTTACAACAACAAAAATTGATTCTCTCACAGTTCTGGAGGCCGGAAGTCCCAAATCCAGCAGGGCTGCCAATGCTTCTCCCCGCCCTCCACCTCCCCTAGCCTAAAGCCTGTGCAGGAGCCAGTCAGTGAAGCCAGCAGGAAGGATGCTCAGGGCAGGCAAGGCAGGGCCACGAGGCCCAGGCACAGGAGAGTCAGCATCAGTGGGCCGAAGCCCCTGGTCTGTGATCTTGGAGAGATCTCCCCTGCCACCGCCACCCCCACTCTCCAGCAAGCTGGTTTGTGGCTGACATTTAAAAATTAGAGAGCTTTGTTTTTTTGGCTCAAGCCAGGTAGCAGATTCACTCTGCACCCGAATGCAAAATCACCCCCCTCCGCCCCCAACAGGACGAGGCTCCCCACTCAGCCAACTGAATTTGCACATCAGGGTGTCTGTATTCTCTTTTTTTTTTTTAATATTTTATTTATTTATTCATGAGAGGCACAGAAAGAGAGAGAGAGAAGCAGAGACACAGGCAGAGGGAGAAGCCGGCTCCATTCAGGGAGCCTGGTGTGGGATTTGATCCCAGGTCTCCAGGATCATCACCTGCACCGAGGGCAGATGCTCAACCACTGAGCCACCCACGCATCCCATCTGTATTCTTCTGAGGGCAGGTTTTGCCTGGTGAGCCCATGGTCAGGCAAGGTCTGAGGACATGTGGTACTTGAGGGCGTCGTAGGTGGAAAGTAAGCCATCAGTATGCAGGGACAGGAGCAGAAGGGACAATCCTCAGGATCCACACACATCCCTCCCTTATAACTTCTCTCAGGTCAGTCTTGAGCTGTCCGACCATTGGGACACTGAGTCCTGATGCTCTTATGAACACACTTGATGCTTGAGCCCTTCCTTTGGGGGACACCAGTTGGTTCCCCCACTAATTCACTGCCTGGTGCAGTGGATTCGTATCTGATTTGGCTTCTGTGTGTCTTCCATTCTCTTTGGTTCCGCATCTCAGATCACCAGTTAACCCCCTGAGCTGCAGCCCTCGCCAGGACCCCGGACTGGGGCTATGGCGAATGGCTTGCCTCTTGCATGACCCCCTTCACCAGACCCCTGTGACTGAAGTGACTTCTCTATCCTGCCCACTGGGAATGTTGCTGTTGTTTGCCTTTTAGCTGATCTTCATAAGCTAAAGGCGTATGTACAGACACAAACCTTAGATAATTATTCTGAGTATTATTTTTCAACCTACCTCTTTTTCTTTCCAATGTTTTACGATGTTTGCTGAACTATTAAAATGTGATGGCTTCTGGCTGAATGTTGCAGCTCTAGTTTTGCCTTGGATGGCAACAGGAAGTAACTGCTCATGAGAATGTTAGAGTTTGTGAGTGGTCCCATTGGGTCAAGCCCTGTCTCCCCAGCTCCGGTCTTGTCTCTAGGTGTCTGGTCCCTCTTGCAGTATAGGGTAACTTGGAAAGGTGACACCATGTGTGAGTTATTCACCAGCCTGTAAGAAAGCCAGTAGAGGGGAGCCCAGAACTCATGATGGAAAGCAGTAAGGGGTTGAAGTGGTAGGGATGATGCCGAGTTCAGGCCTGAGGCTGAGGCAAGGATTTTAAGTGGAAAAGCAGATCTCAGGCCCCAAGGGTCAGGAAGTGGGGGTGCAGTGCCTTGTTTGAACTCTTAGCAGACTGGGTGGCTAGAGGTTGGCAAGCTTCTGGATTTTAGTCATGCATGACGTTCCTCAGTGTGAACCTCAGTGGTGAGTGTTGGATCCAGACCCTTATTTGGATCTGAGTGGACATTGGTGGGGACGGTCACCTGCTCAGGGGATGTTGGCAGGAGACAGGGGGGTGTCGGGCCTGCAGCTTTCCTTCCCCCGCCTCCCCTCCGTGCCCGGGCTCCTGGTCTGGCACATGAGCTGTTTTTCTCATTTCCCTGTTTGGCACTAAGCTCTGTCTCACCACCTCTACCCTTTGTCTTTGGCCTTTGTGGTCTCACTTGGGCCACTTTTCTGGGGTCTGGTGACCGAGTACAGCAACTCCGTGCAAGCCTGCCCTGAGCAGGTAAGGTGTGTTCCCAGGGAAGTAGGTGTGGATACAAGATATTTCTGCCCTCATTCTTTCCTTTTAAATGTTCTTTTAAAATGATAAAATTAGTACAACGCTCGTAAAAAGTCAAACAATCCAGAGGTAGATGAGGCTAATGGGTTAGGCCCATTTCTGGCCTGCGTCTCCTCACAACTCCCCAAAGGCAGCCACTGTCAGTTCTGGGCTTATGTCAGCTCCTGGGTTTTCTGGTGACCAGTTGCTGAGCCTGTGGCAGACCAGAAAAAACTCCAGGAGTGTGATGTGCTCCTTACATTTCTGGAGCTTCTGTCTCTGCAGGACTCACATTCCGGGGTGCACAGTGAGGTGCAGGGGTATCCCCCAGATGTGTCTGCCACCAGCTCAGCCCTGTACTCCTGGGGCTTACCAGGCAGGAGCTTGTCTCAGGAGGTCTGAGGTGGACTCGATCAGCTCTGCCTTCATGTGATGTGAGGGTGGATGTGCCCGGCTCTCCCTTCCCTACCCCCGTGCACTTGGACGTGTGGCATCTGCTGTTCCACTGGGCTGGCAGGTCAGGAACGCAGAAAGACTCTGCTTTAATGGGTGAGGCTTGTATTTATTCAGGCAAGACAAACTGTGTGAAAGTTCACTGACACCGGTGAAGCACCTGCCACCAGGCGAGGTTACCTGCTGTGACGGCGGAGGTGTCATTGTTCTTTCTCCTTGGCTTCATAGCTTCAGTCTGTGCCCTTCAGAGCTGAGCCGCAGTGGGGTGAGCCCTGAGGTCTGGAGCCCTCTGCTAGTGGCAAGTGAGAGCCTGGAGCAGCTGGGCAGCTCGCCCAAGGTGAAGTCCGTTCCTGGAGGTCACTCCAAAGATGCAGAGCCCATGATCACAGGCAGGAGGGGTCCCCACCAGTGGCCCTCTGGGCTATGGGACATGTCAAGTGACTAAAAAGGTGACCAATTGCCCAGGACTTTTAAAGAAGAGAGAAAAGTATTTCTCACTGTGTTAGGCTGTTTCCAAACTGTTTTCCAAACTGACATTTGGGGCAGGGTGATTCTCTGTGTCGGGGGTGTCCTGTCTGCCATGTGAGACATTTAGTAGCATCCCTGGCCTGTACCCACTGGATGCCAGTGGCACCCTCCACCTGCAGTTTGACAACCCAGAACGTCTCCAGATATTGCCAGCTGTCCCCTGGGGGACAGACACCCCCCCCCCCCCATTGAGACCCACCAGACTCCAGGATTCAGAAATGGGCTTCCTATGACCACTGCTTGGGCATCATGAGCTGCTTCTCGTTTGGGTGCAATTTTTCTTTGTTCCTTTTCCAAAAGGCTGACCTCATCCGCCTCATTTGTTTGTTTCCTTGACTCACCCTGCTGTAACCACAAGCAGCCTTCCTACTTTGAGGGATCCCAAATGACTTATCATGGGACTTTATATGTAAATTTGAAAGATTCTGGCCGCCTATATTGGGGGCAGGAAGCCTCAATTTCATTTTTAGCTCTGTTTGATATGCGCTCCCCTAGAGTATTTCCGAGCATGGGGAGCTCCTGCGTACAATTTTACTGTGAGCACCTTTGCAGTTTGGTTTTCTGAAATCGCTGAGCATTTCTCTCCCATTAGTTTGGGTCTTAGCCCAGTGACTAGCAGATGATCTAAGGGCCAGGGCAGTCTGAAGTTGGCCAGAGCTTGAGGGATTTTCTGAAAGCCTGTGACCTGGGACTGGCTGTTTGAGAGTGAGGAGGAGGAAGAGGGAGTCAGGCCCTAGGATGGACCCACCCGGGATCATGCCACAGGGCTGTGCATCAGGCCCCTTGAGCAGGGCTGGCCTGTTTGCTGGCTCCTCTTGGGACCAGAGTAAGGGAGCCGCTGACTTTGAGATCCGGCTTCACAAAGCACAGTGTTGCCCTGAGGCCCGACATAACTCTGAGGTTGGAGGCCTCTCCTGACCCAGGCAGCCTTTTCCTTTGCTCCTTTGGGGAGTGAGGTCACCCCCGAGGAAGGAGGTTGGGTTCTGCTTGAGCTCCACCACTGCTTCTCCCTTGGGCAGCTTTCCCTGCCTCACTGTCTGCTCAGGGAAATGGGTTCTGGTTTCCTGGTAGGGGCTTTAAACTTAGCATCTGCCCTTGCACTGGAAAACCCCAGTTATCAGAAGATATCAGTAGTGCCCACAGCTCAATGGCTCCCAGAGGTTCGGATTACTAGGCCACCTCCAAAGCACACAATTTGAACTTGAGCGGTGGTTGGGATGACCCTCCCTCTCGCCTCCTTCCCACACACCTGTGCTGGGAGCTCACACACTCACTATGGACTTGCACTTGGCAAGCATCCGAGAGCGCAAGGGAAGAGAAGCTAGGTCTGGCTGCCCAGGGCTCCTAGTCCCGGATGGCAAGGTAAGGACCCATGATGCTTGTGGACTCGAGACCACCAGCCCCACCAGCTGTGCCCCTCAGCACCTTGGTTCAGACATCAAGCCAGGACCCCCTCTTGTAAGCCAGAGAGTATCCCAGGTGCTCAGTCACCTTTGTTGAAGGCGTGGGGATAGGCAGGCTAGGTGAGCCTGTGTGTGCTTAGAGCAGAGTTTCTCGAGGGTGCCTGGAACCTTTGCTCTTTGGGGCTGTTCTTCCTGCCTTTACCTGCGCCATAGCCTGGTTGGAGCTCTGAGGCTTCCGGATTCCAGTGTCAGCGGTAGCCAGTCTGCTGGAGTAAAGCTGCTTTCCCAAAATAGCCACCCAGAGGGAAAGAGCAGCCCTGGAATTTGATCCCAATGATGACCATGACGGCCTTGCTCAGGCTCCTGGTCCCACCCAGCTCCACCTCCCTGACTGTCACCCAGGAACTGTTGATGGGTGTGGGAACCGGGTTTTTCCTGTCTCCTCTTCCCTCCTTCCTCTTTGTTCTTTCTTACCACCAGCTTTGAGATTAGATACAAACGACTCAGGAAAGATGTGCCAGCAGGGGTGGTGGTGGTGGTGGTGGTGGTGGTGGTGGGAGGGGGTGATCACAGGGTACAAACAGAGGGGGGAGTGCCTCTCCGCAGGTGAGTGCACACCTATGGAGGGGCCAGGTGCTGGCAGAGAGCCCAGCCCCTGGCAACCGAGTCTGGTGCCTGGCCCCAGGTGGCAAGCCCGACAGGTCAGACAGGTGGAGCCGGCCCTCAGCCCACAAAGCAGGTAACCTGCCTTTTTTTTTCCCCCTGCTGGTTTAGTTCACTGTCAACTTCAGGGAACATTTACACCTTGAGAAAAAGACTTTTGGGATTAGTAGAGAAAATCATGAATTTGTTTCTAGAGGATTTACTGTGTGTGTGCTGGAAATTTGGCCTTGGCATTAGAAGACACATTTCTAATTGTCTGATCTTTTGTTCCGAAAAATAAATGTCTTAACAGGGCCTGGTTGCTTAATGGTGAGTGGGGAAGGCAGGGCCCCATCAGTATCCCAGGTGCTCTGGTGATCCTTATTGAGGGGTTAAGGACCAGAGTTTTTCAGTTAGTGCAGATAGAAAGCCTGTGGAAGGCTCTATGGTGGTTAGATGGGCTGTTTTCCATAAGCGGGGTGTGTGTGTGTGTGTGTGTGTGTGTGTGTGTGTGTGTGTGTGTGTGTGTTTGGGCTGGGGGCTCTCTCTGCCTGGCAGCAGGGCTCAGTGTTAAATCAGGGCCACACCCTCAGTCTCTACTCAGAGAAGCACTTAGGGGGTGGGGGAAGTGCCGGGCTTCTAACAAAATTCAGATTTATGTTATAGCCCCTTGGGCTGGATTTTATTTTGAAATTGTCTGTGAAGTTCTGAAATTATGAAAGCCTGTCTGCAGCATTTTCACTCCCGCTGTATTTAGCCCTTAGTGTCCAGGGGGATTTCTGGTCAGAGGACAGGAAGGGAGTGCAGGTCTAAAGCACAAACCCAGGACCCTGTATGCGAAACCAGGACTGCTTTTGTCCTGTCAGGCATCATTGAAGGTCCAAGTGGTCCGTGCGTGCTCCTCTCTGCTGCCATCAGGGAACATCACCCACCAGGTCACTGGAGAGGGTTCAGAACAGGGGCCACCTGCCTAAACTGTCCTTGCTCCATCTGTTTGTTCAGGGAGAGGACGGGGCTACTGTTTCTGCTGCCGTTGAAACAGATGTTTTTGTTAAATGGTTTTCCTTTTTTGTTTTTTGTTTTTGTTGTTGTTGCTGTTGTTTTTTTCAATTCCAAGGTAATTTGTGATGTCTAGATTGCTTAGATCATGGGATCTATCTGTTAGGATTCCTTCCTTTGCAAGTAAGACAGCAGTTCTACTCAAACTGACTTAAGTAGTCCGAACAGTAAGTGTTGTACAAAACCCTAATTCCAGAGGCTGGCAGCTTCGTGGTGGGGTGAATCCAGGGCTCGATGATGTCGGGGCGTTAGGTTCTCTCCATATTTCTGCTCGGCCATCCTCTGAACAATGACCTTGTCTTCTATCTACCAGCTCTCTTCCCGGCCAGCCTTCCTGGGCATCTCTTGTTCGGAGTGAGGAAATCCTTCTCGAAGCCCCAGCGGACTTTCCCACACATCTCATTGGCCAGAATGATGACTGAGGCCCGGCCAGCCCCAGAGGATCAGTGGCAAGGGAAGGGGCTGGCGGGGATGGCGTCGGTGAGGCCTGTGACTCAGAAGAGGCTGGGCTTACCTGAGCCAAGTCAGGGCCTGTGAGTAGGAGCAGAGAGGCACGGATTTGGGGCAGGTAACCAGGATCTGCTACATCGGAGACTTGAAATTGATTCAGATTTCTAACTGGCTTGGAGAGTCAATAACCAATAATAATGCTCACTCTGAAAATACATGTATTTAATACTCCATTCTTTTTTTTTTTTTAAGATTTTATTTATTTATTCATGAGAGACACAGAGAGAGAGAGGCAGAGACACAGGCAGAGGGAGAAGCAGGCTCCCTGCAGGGAGCCCGATGTGGGACTCGATCCTGGATCCTGGGATCATGCCCTGAGTCAAAGGCAGATGCTCAACCACTGAGCCACCCAGGCGTCCCAAAGGAAGCATAATACTCCATTCTTAACTCAAGGGCACTTCTAGAAAGTCATGGCGTCTACTGTTCCCCATTCACTTGCCAGACAACTCCTCTTCCCAGTGAGCTGGTGGTCCCGGTTGGTGGTCCTCAAGCATTTGAGCTGTTCTCCCTCCCGATGAACGTGCTGCTTCAGGCCTCCATCTTGTAAGGACTAGAATAGGAAACACTAAGGATTCTAAATAGTCAGAGGTGTTAGATGAGTAAGGTCCCCAGTTCTGCAGAGGGCAGAGGCAGCAGGCTTCTGGCTGGCAGCCCCCAAGAGCCAGCAGACATGCATGCCATTTACTCAGGGATGTTGCAGGTCCAATGGAGGGACAAGCGTGCACCAGTGTCACCTACCAGGGACTATGTGGCCTTTTCTTTTTTTTCCAGGGCAGGCACAAGTGGATCCTGAAATTCAGGAGAAACGGAGGTGCTGCCTGCCCTTCTGGGAATGCTGATTCCCCTTGACCCAGACTGACAATAATTGTTAAGGTTAAAACATCCGAGTAAGTCTTTTATGGCCTTGTCCCGGAGATCTCCCACTGTTGTGTTATTTTTTTTTTTTTTTTTACCGTGTATTTAGGCTTATTTATTTTTATTTTTTTCCATTTTACTTAGTTATCGTACAATGCAATATTCGTTTCTGGAGCAGAATTCAGTGGTTTATCACTTACATATAAAACCCAGTGCTCATCACAAGTGCCCTCCTGGATCCCCATCCCCCACCTAGCCCCTCCCCCACCACCTTCCTCCATCAACCCTCGGTTCTCAATCGTTAAGAATCTCTTATAGTTTATCTCCCTCTCTCCTCCCCACTCCTTTGCATATGTTCATCTGTTTTCTTTCTTAAGTTCCACATTTGAGTGAGATCACATGGTATTTGTCTTTCTCTTACTGACTTATTTCACTTAGCATAATACCCATAATTCCATCCACGTGTTGCAAATGGCAAGATTTCGTCCTTTTTGATGGCTGAGTAGTATTCTAGTGTGTGTGTGTGTGTGTGTGTGTGAGAGAGAGAGAGAGAGAGAGAGAGACATCTTTATCCATTCATCAGTTGATGGACATTTGGGCTCTCTCAATAGTTTGGCTATTGTTGATAATGCTACTATAAACATTGGGGTCCATGTGTCCCTTAAAATCTGTATTTTTGCATCCTTTGGGTAAATACCTATTAGTGCAATTGCTAGGTCATAGGGTAATTCGTTTTTTTTTTTTTTTTAATTTTTTTTTTGGTAATTCGGTTTTTAACTTTTTGAGAAGCTTCCATACTGTTCTCTGGAGTGGCTGCACCAGTTTGCATTCCTTTTTATTTTTTTTATTTTTTTGCATTCCCATCAACAATGCAGGAGGGTTCCTCTTTCTCTGCATCCTCACCAACACCTGTTGTTTCATGTGTTGTTCGTTTTAGCCATTCTGACAGGTGTGAGGTGGTATCTCATCGTGGTTTTGTTTTTTTTTTTATCAAATCTTTTTTTTTAAATTTTTTTAAAATTTATTTATGATAGTCACACAGAGAGAGAGAGAGAGAGGCAGAGACATAGGCAGAGGGAGAAGCAGGCTCCATGCACCGGGAGCCTGATGTGGGATTCGATCCCGGGTCTCCAGGATCATGCCCTGGGCCAAAGGCAGGCGCCAAACCGCTGCGCCACCCAGGGATCCCTCATCGTGGTTTTGATAGAGTGATGCTGAGCATCTTTTCATGTGTCTGTTAGCCATCTGGATGTCTTTTTCAGAAAAGTGTCTATTCATGTCTTCTGCCCATTTCTTCACTGGATTATTTGGTTTTTTTGAGTGTTGGGTTTGGTAAATTCTTTATAGATTTTGGAGACTAACCCTTTATCTGATATGTCATTTGCCAATATCTTCTCCCATTCCGTAGGTTGCCTTCTAGTTTTGTTGATTGTTTCCTTCAGTCTGCAGAAGCGTTTTATCTTGATGAAGTCCCAATAGTTCATTTTTGCTTTTGTTTTTCTTGCCTCGGGCAGCGTGTCTAATAAGTTTCTACGGCCGGGGTCAAAGAGGTTGCTGCCTGTGTTCTCCTCTAGGATTTTGATGGTTTCCTGTCTCATGTTTAGGTTTTATGGCCGTTTTGAATTTGTTTGTGTGTGGTGTAAAAAAGTGGTCTGGTTTCATTCTTTTGCCTGCTGCTGTCCAGTTTTTCCAACACCATTCGTTGAAGAAACTGTCTTTTTCCTTTGGATATTCTTTCCTGCTTTGTTGAAGATGAGTTGATCATAGAGTTGTGGGCACCATCCTGAGTTCTCTGTTCTGTTCCAGTGATTCCTGTGTTTGTTTTTGTGCCAGTACCATACTGTCTTGTTGACTACAGCTTTTGTAATAGAGCTTGAAGTCCAGAATTGTGATGCCTTCAGGTTTGCTCTTTCAGGGTTGCTTGGGCTATTTGGGGTCTTTTGTGGTTTCATACAAATTTTAGGATTGTTTGTTCTAGCTCTGTGAAAAATGCTGATGTTATTTTGATAGGGATTGTATTAAATGTGTAGATTGCTTTGGGTACTGTAGACATTTTAACAATGTTTGTTCTTCCAATCCATGAGCATGGATTGCTTTTCCGTTTCTTTGTGTCCTCTTCAATTTCTTTCACAAGTGTTCTGGAGTTTTCAGAGTACAGATCTTCTATCTCTTTAGTTAGGTTTATTCCTAGGTATCTTATTGTTTTTGATGAAATTGCAGATGGAATCAATTCCTTGATTTCTTTTCTGCTGTTTCATTATTGATGTATAGAGATGCAACATATTTCTGAACATTGATTTTATATCTTGCAACTTTGCTGAATTAATGTATTCTAGCAATTTTTTGGTTGAGTCTTTCTGGTTTTCTGTGTGCAGTATCATGTCTGCAAATAGCAAAAGTTTGACTTCTTCCTTACTGATTTGGATGTCTTTTGTTTCTTTTTGTTGTCTGATTGCTGAAGCTAAGATTTCCAGTACTATGTTAAATAGTAATGGTGAATGGACATCCTTGTCTTGTTCCCAACTGTAGGGGAAAGGCTCTCAGTTTTTCCCCATTGATGATGATAATAGCTGTGGGTCTTTCATATACGGCCTTTATGATGTTGGGGTATGTTCCCTCTATCCCTACTCTGTTGAAGGTTTTATCAAGAAAGGATGCCATGGGGTGGGCCATCTGGGTGGCTCAGTGGTTGAGCACCTGCCTTCGGCTCAGGTCATGATCCTGGGGTCCTGGGACGAGTCTGCAACAGGGTCCCCTCAGGGAGCCTGCTTCTCCTTCTGTTTATGTCTCTGCCTCTCTCTGTGTCTCTCGTGAATAAGTAAATTAAATCTTTAAAAAAAAAAAAAAAAGGATGCTGTATTTGGTCAAATATGTTTTCTGCATCTGTTGAGGATCATACAGTTCTTATCTTTTCTTTTATTAATGTGATGTACCATGCTGATTGATTTGTGAGTATTGAACCACCCCTGTAGCCCAGGAATAAATCCCACTTGATTGTGGTGAATAATTCTTTTAATCACTTGCATTTTATTGAGAATTTTTGCATCCATGTTCGTCAGGGATATTGGCCTGTAATTCTTTTTTTTTTTTTTTTGTATGAGATTCCCCACTCTTTTTGTTTTTTTTAAGATTTTATTTATTTATTCATGAGACACACACACACACACACACACACACACACACACACAGGCAGAGACAGGCAGAGGGAGAAGCAGGCTCCATGCAGGGAACCTGATGTAGGACTCGATCCCGGGTCTCCAGGATCACGCCCTGGGCCAAAGGCAGCGCTAAACCGCTGAACCACCTGGGCTGCCCAAGATTCCCCACTCTTAAGGCAGGTTTCTCTCTGCCCAGGCTCTAACCTGGATGGAAGTCACTCACTGATCTGGGCAAGTCTCTGAAGCTCCTCTGAGCCACCATCACCTTCCTGCCGCTGAGTCAGGTTTTTGGAGATCACTTGCAAGAGCACAAAAATTTCCTTCTAGTTTTCAACATAATTGTGAAACTCAAGAGGACACTTAAATAAGACTGGTGGTGAAAATCATGGTAGAAATCATCGGATTCCAGGCCTGGCGGGGGAGGGAGCACGTGGTGCAAAGCTGTGACTTGTTCTCACTACCAGGCTTTGGCCCCCAGAACGGGCATTTTAAAAGTGCTTGTTCTCGTGGTTCAGAACTGCTCACGCTTGTAATTTTGCACGCCTGTGATTTCTTGCCCATCTCTCTCTTCATGGGCACCCCAAGGCCCAAGGTGGCCTGCACCCTCCCTGCCCAGCATGGGGTCAGTACATCCTAGGTGCACAGTCAGCAGCTGATGGAAGAGACGTTCATGCTTGCTGAGACATGTGCTATCGGATTGGGAAGGTTTCCTGAATGAATTTCCACATCTCCTGGATGAAGAGGGCGCCTCCTTTTCCAGGAATTGGAACATCCAAGAGCCATGTTGCCAGAATCCACTTTTTCTTTAGCGCCTAAAATTTAAGTGCTAGGAACTTAAAACTCCCTTGGTAGAGATGACTTCTGGTTTTCTTATATTCCTCCCAGCTCCCTGGACCCGCAGCCCTGGCTCTGCAGTGAGGGGTGTTGGGCCGGGGACTCAGGAGAGACTCTGTAGGAAGTGAAGTGACGGCAAAAATCAGGGCTCTACTGAGCCTTGGACCTTTGAAACATATTGTGTTAATGCAGCAGAAGCTCTCCTGGTGGTTGAACCAAAGACCTTTCAGTAGAAGAGAATGTACATTTTAATCTAAGTACGTTTACTCTGACCTTGGGTTGCAACTTGGCAGGAAAGTCTGACTTGGTTCAAGACTGCTGCCTTGCCTGCTTTATTTTTATTTTTATTTTTTTGCCTGCTTTATACTTCGGGAACACAGTCGGATTTCATCCACTGACTGATTATTCACCCTTGCCTAAAGTTCTGACCTCGTGTCTGTGACTGGGGAGATTGTCCCTGAAGTCCAAGCCTCCCCTCTCTGACTGGGAAGATTATCCTCTCTGTGAGGACCCTGGACTGAGGAAGAAGAGGGAGGACACTGTCCTGGCCACTATAACTGCCAGATCAGCCCTGGTCCCTGGGAGTAGCCTCCATAGGCAGACACCTTCACCCACAACACTGCCCAGATTCAGAAAATGGGGTTCTGTGTGGAAGTTGGGGGCAGGGGCTACTGAGCAGTAGAAGGTACATCTGGTCTTGCTTTTTTAAATTTTTAAAAAAATTTTTAAATTAATTAATTAATTTATTTTTTATGGTCTTGCTTTTCTAAGCCATCTTTTCCTTTTTCCTTTGGTTCATTTTCTGAGCTAGAGGCTAGGCTGGATCCAAGGTGCAGCACCTCCTGGTCTCCCTCCCTCCCTAGAGCTCTGTGAGTGCTTGACCTTGCTGGGGTTTGGCATGTGCCCCGTCCCTGGGAAGCATGCAGGCTCTTCCACCGTGCTGCCCTGACCTCGTGCTCTGCAACAGCAGTGCCAGGCCTGAGGCCACTGAGCGCTCCCAAGCCTGTTCCCGCCTCTCACACAACACCATTGGCAGGGCCAGCCCGCCCCAGATGCTGTTCTGTACTCACGGGCACCACGAGTGCTGCTCCTGCTTCTTTCCCACGCAGCTGTCTTTACTGTGGGGGGCCTGCCGCTGTTTCCAGTACTTAGGAGTCCACCTCATCCAGCCAGCCCGGAAGCCCCTCGGCTCTTGCCGGCCCCTGTGCTGATGTGAGGACGGTCACCACGGACAGTGAGTGCCATTGGCCCCGTCCCAGGCCCACCGAGTGGTCAGGAGCTCCAGTGCGGAGCCAGGATTCCTACTTCACCAGGGCCTCCAGCTGATTCTTGGGCACAGGACAGCCGTTGCCAGTGCTCTGACCTGACAGATGTGCTCTGCTGGAACTCACCTCTGGGATGAAACTGACATATTACAGGTGCATCTTCCACCCTAGAAAGCCATAATTAAAGCAGTCTGGTCTGGCTTGCTCTAGGCAGAGCATCACGGGTTCATCTGTTTGGTGGCAGAAGGCTAAGGTGAGAGCAGGCTCCCACCATCTCCGGCTGGACACTTAGCAGCCGAGGAAGGAGGCGGCATGTGCTCTGTATCCTGCCGAGCGTGTGTGGCAAAGCTGCAGAGGGGCTTTCTCCTCTCCGGCAGAGGCCCTGCCCACCCGTACGCTGTCCTCATCCACAACAACTTGCCTGAAACCCGTTTCTGGGACCTCCTGGGCTGGGGAAGGGGGCACAGCGACTCTCCCAGGAACACCCCTGTGTGTCCCTATCCCACACAGAAGAGGAACTGTCCATCAGCGGTCCGCATCCAAAGAAGCTAGTGACTAAATATTCTAGAAGCTGCTGTGATGGTCAGCTAAGGCGTCAGTTTGGCCAGGCTGCAGTACCCAGTAACAGCCAAACACCCATCCAGGAGCTGCTGTGAAGGCCTTGTGCAGATGTGGGTGGCATATGTCACTGGTTGACTTTAAAGATTATTCTCGTTAATGTGGGTGGGCCTCATCCAATCAGTAGAAAGGCCTTAAGAACAAAGCGGCGCGGGGCGGGGGGGGGGGGGGGGGGGGGTGGTTTCCTGAGGAGGAAAGAATCCACCTGTGGACTGCAGCATCAGCTCCGGCCTGAGAGCGCCCAGCCTGCCAGGCTGCCCTAGCCAGCCCCACAGTCATGTGAGCCAGTTCCTTGAAATAAACCTCTTCATCTGTATCCCCTCCTGGTTCCACTTCCCGGGTAGGATGCTGACCGATCCCCTCTCTTGGGGGCGCCCAGGATGGGGGAGCGTTGTTCTCTTGCTCCCTTTTCATGTGGCTTTAAAGTTCTAACCTTTTCTCTTCCTGGGAAGTGATGACTTTTTTTTTTTTTTCCTCTCCTGGTCAGTGAGTGGCGGGCCAGGCCTGTGGGGAGCTGTTGCCTGTCCCCGCTTTCTCCACCATCCTGTCTTTCCTCCCCACGTTCCCTTCCCATCCACAGGTCCGAAGGAGAGGCAGAGCAGGCCTGCCCCCTGAGTCATCGTCAGGGCCAGCTGTGAGTGTTTCTTTGGCAGTGTCTTAGCTGGTTGTTGTGAGTAATAGTGAAGGAAGCAATCAGCAAGTATACTGCCCTAGAAGTGCTGCACGTTGTTGGGCCCAAGAGGGAAGAAATAAGCGAGGGGCGCTCGGAGCCAGCGTGAGATGCCAAAACCAGGATGTTGGAAGCTCCGCTCCGCCATGTTGCTTGGTAAGCCAGCTCTGGGGCCTGGAGCGGCCTGTTCATGGATGCTGAGGGGGAAAAAGCACCCCGGCTGGCTTAGGGGAGGTTTTTGGCTGGGAGAAGTTTGCACGCAGGAATAATAAAATCCAGCATTTACAGAGCACTTGGTATGTATGAAGCCCTGCTCTAAGCACTGGAAATGTAGTCTCAGGAGCAAGGGTCTGTTGTTACTTCTGTTTTACAGAGAAGAAGACAAAGTGCCACGGTAAGATGTGGCTGATAGAAATGGGGGATGGGATTTGAACCCGAGCAGTCTGGCTTGAGAATCCGTACTCTTAACCGGTGGCTGGTGTCCTTGGAGATGGGCCTTGGGTGGCATCCCTGCCCTGTGGGCCGGCCTGCCATGCAGAGTGGCTTGAACACACACCATTCCTGTTCCCCCACGAGGCAGATTGCGAAGGCAATCATTAGTTTTGGTGGGTGTGCCTGGGTGGGCATGAGGAAATGTGTCTGCCTTGGGGAGGATTTTTCCTTTTCAGTCAAGTCCAGGCCCAGGATGTTGACAGGAATGAGAAGTTGCTGGTGTTTCTGCCTCAGCGGCCGATGAGGAAGGTTCCTCCATGGGAGCTCAGCTAAAAGAGAGTCTGCTTCTCTGGGTTCACCCAGCTCTACCTGCAGATGCCAACTTTGGGTTTGCCATGGCAACAGGAAGGGGATCCAAGCAAGGTTGGGCAGCAAGGGCACAGGGGTCGCTTCTTGGGCCACAAGGTACATCCATGGCCTCCAGTGAGCCCGGATAACCCATCCTCAGGCCCTGTGCTTTGAGAGAGCCCACTGAACCAGCCTTTGGTCCTTGTCTGTCTTGCACTGGTGCCTTTGTGCTCTTTGACAGAACCATGAGTGCTCCAGTCTCTGTCCCACTGATTTCTTCCACTCTCCAATCTAGCGCTATATAGAAATTCACACAAGTCTGAGAGGTGAAGCCAGGTGTCAGCTTTACTCCTCTGACCCCATTGACTAAGAGAAGCTTCTAGAGTCCATGAGGTGATGGGCCTTCTGTACCTTTGATGCAGGCCAAGACAACACCTGTTGTGACCCCCGCCCCTACCGGCCTTCACACACCCCCATTGTTCCTTCTCCAGCCACTGCCTGCGGCACCTTCCCTGCTCATGCCCACCTGCTTGGACCCCATCTTTTGGTTCTGTCTTGTCGACCTCCGTGCTTCCTAGCGCCGAGGGACAAATGAGCCTGCTTCCATTTAGACCACTTTATGTAAGTCGGAAGACCCATTAGAAAGGTATTCTGAGTCTAAGCTTGGCCCTGACGCATTTCTGGTCCAAGCCAGTCCTCCTTGTCTTCATGCTGGAGAGCAGAGTGGGCAGCCAGGCTCTCTTGAGCAAATCGGATTCCTGTGGGAATTGTTCTGTTTCTCCTCAGAGCTCAGAGAGCTTGCCTCAGAGAGGGCCCCTTTGTAACGCACATTGGACTGGCCACACCCGTGCCCACTTGGCCACAAATTCCCCTGCGCTCCCCAGACCCGTGGAGCCGGGCGTGGGCTGAAGTGGGGCCGATGGAATGCCCGGAATGCCGGCTGCAGTGACAGACCAACACTCAGATCCCTCACGGGAGTTTTGACCAAGGCAGCATTTGGGATGGCTTCTGAGCAGAAGTCTTTTTATTTTTCCCAGTTTTAGGCAGAAATGAAGAATGCTTGCCTTCTCCCAACCACCAATTGATTCAGGATCTTGAGCTTTGCAATTTTAATTTTAAGAACCACACTCTTGGGTTGTGATCTAACTGGCCTATTGAGTTCAGGTAAAATTATTTGCAAGTAACCTCTTTTCGTATCTAGCTTTGCTTTTTGTTTTGCCAAAACAGAAACCAGAAAATGGTGCTTCTCAGATACAGTTCACCTGCAGAACTTCCTGAATGATAAGTAATGAAACAAATAAGCAGGCTTTGCGTCCATTCCAGTCTTTGTAGGAAACCAGTGTCTTTTTGGCAATTTACTTCTGCAGTCTTTAGAACAGATGTATAGGATATACTCTGGCATTTTTGTATCTGACAGTAGATTGGGACAAAGAGGGGCCACTTCTCCGTCTGTCTCTCATGCACGCACACATGCACACATACTGGATCTGAAGGCGCCCACATGATAAGTCAGGGATGGTGACAGCCCTGTGCCCTGGACACTTGGCTTTGCCAAGCCTCCCTTTGCTGTTCCCCAGTAGCAGGGTTGGCTTCATGGACTTGTCAAGTCCGTGCTCTGCTGGGCCTGCCTTTGGACTTGAAATTTGTAATTTTTGTACAAAGGTCCCACATTTTCATTTTGCCCATGAATTATGTCGCTGTTTCTATCAGCCTACCACAGGCCATCAGGCTGCAGGTCCAGAGGACTCTTGTGCCACATCAAACTCATAACCCGAGATGGGATCGGACCTTGGGGCCCACTTCCCCGGAGTTCCTGGCACAGAGCAGGCGCTCCAGCAAAAGACATGACTGACTCATCCAGAGGGTCAGGGTGAGTGGAGCTGAGTGGGACCAGAATCTTCCCTCCAGCCGCCCGCCCCCCTTCCGGGGGGGATACACACAAATAGGGAACTCAGGTCCTATGCATGGGGCTGCCTCAGGTGGTAATCAGAAACTGATTCATCAGAATTTGGGGAGGAATTTTGGTTTGGTGAATTTTATCTATTTGGGGATTATTCTGTTAATTTGGTGGGGCTGTCCTAGCAAAGAACCACAGAGTAGGTTAGCTTAACCAACAAAAATTTGTTTTCTCTCAGTTCTGGAGGCTGGAAGTCCAAGGTCAAGGTGTCAGCAGGGTTGGGTCCTCCTGAGGCCAGCCTCCTGGCCTTGTAGGCTGCGTCCTCCCCTCCGCCTTCACAGGGTCTCCCCTTTGTATCCACTGTGTTCAAATTTCCCCTTTGGAAAGGGGCCAGTCATGTTGGATTAGGACCACCCTAATGAGCTCATTCTAACTTAATCACCTCTTTAAAGACTCTGTCTCCAAATAAAGTCACATCCTGAGGTTCCAGGGCTTACAATTTCAACAAATGAATGGTGGGGTTGGGGGCAGGGGTGCTGGGTGGTGGTTGGACACAGTTCAACCTGTCTCTAAGATTATTCCGGGCACTTCAGAATCTTGTTTTAATAGTCAACAATATCTTCCCAGTCTGAGAAGGCGAGAATTGTCGACTCCAGGGTCTGTTCTCCAACGCAGGAAGAAGCGACATGAGACTCAGTGGCCAGCAGAATGTGGCTGTGGGTGGTTGCTCAAGGGTGTGAGGCGTGGGTTACTTAATACTGGCTTCCAGATAGACACAGGAAGAGTCACGGTACAGAGGATGGGAGCCAGCTGTTCCCAAGTCCTGTGGGGCCTGAGCGAGAGGAAATGAGTGTGAGCAGGATTCTGGTCAGAGCCGGGAAAAGACCTTCAGGCCTGAGGGTGGGGTCGAAGGTGGGGGTCGGAGGCTGAGGTCGGGAGAGCAGGAAGTGTGGTCTGGAGACCCACACTTGGTCACTTGGGGTGTCCTAGGAGGCAGGGCCGGGCTTATAACTGCTTCCCAAATGGCCTATGAGCTTCAGGGGCCCTAAGTCTGATGCCTCCATCTGGGGCTAGGCCTGGGCATCTGTACACGTAGGAAGCTCCCCACGTGAGGTGATAATTATTGAAGCTGGTTCATGGCTTTCTGGAGCTTCTTATACTTTTGTACTTGTTTGAAGTTTTCTGTAATTAAATTTTTTTTTTAAAGGGCTTAGTTGGTAGAGCATGTGACTCTTGATTACAAGCTTGTGAGTTCGAGTCCCCCGTTGGGTGTAGAGATTACTTAAAATCTTAAAAAGAGAGAGAAGGAGGCGGGGAAACTCCCAGGAGCTTCTGCTGCCAGCCCTGGTTAGGACGGAGGTGGGAAGGAGGAAGCTTTGAACCTGCCTCTGGGCTCCCCTTGACCTGGGGGGGAGCGGCGCCCCCTGGTGGCGAGAGGCGGCACGACACACACACACACACACACACACACACACACACACACACACACACACACACACACACACACACACACACACACACACACACACACACACACACACACACACACACACACACACACACACACACACCCGGGTCAGGACCTGCAGGACCTGCAGTCCGTGTCCAGGACGGGGTGTGTCCCAGGAGGACTCCAGAGGGGGAAGCCAGGCAAGCCCTCACAGCAGGTTCCTAACCTTTGTTACATACCACGGACCCCTGTGCCCACCTAGTGATGCCTGTAGACCCAAAAGGTAAGATAAAGGCGAAAAATAAAATACTTGGGATTACAAAGCAGAACAATCATAATGCAATGTAATTATCCAACTAGTTGATAAAGCCACATTTGTTGTAGCGTAGATATGTGCCCCTTATCAGCATATTAAATAAGATCCAGCAGAAGCTGTGCTAATGATGACTATAACTTAAAAAGAGTGATGAGCATTAATGGCCTTTAGAGAAATCTGCATCCGTGGTATGAAAATGTCCGCAGTTTGTGTTGCGGACAGAATCACAGGTGCTGTGAAAAACTCCTAGGACTTGTTACCTGTATTTGTCAGGGAATGCTACATTCCTGTGGGAAGTTGGTGAGAACAGAGGTACCCAGTCATCCTCTAGGTTACTGACCTAGTAAGGGTAAGGACCCTGCTTTAGGAGGCAGGCAGGGCCCCGCTGCACCTACCTCAACGTGGCCCAAGTGACCGTCATGTGGCTGCTGCATATTCCCATCACTCATCCTGCAAACACTGATGGAGGACCCACTGTGTGCAGACACTGTGCACGACGCAGACCGGGTCTCTGCCCTTAGCAAGTGTGCCATCTATGGAGAGACAGGTGATAAAATACACATAGGTGCCATCTTCCTATTGACTATCTTACGTGTTTCCTGAAATGTTTCCTGAAAATTGTTACGTGTTTCCTGAAAATTACGTGTTTCCTGAAAATTGTTATGTAATTCTTCGTAGCAAACATTTTCTCTTAATCCCGTTTGCTTTAAAGCCCCGTTTTCAAACTAGTGAAGCCCAGGGTCCCTTTTTATTTTTTATTTGTTTTTTAAAAGATTTTATTTATTTATTTGAGAGGGAGAGCAAGCACAAGCAGGGGGAGCAGCAGGCAGAAGGAGAGGGGGAAGCAGACTCCCCATGGAGAAGGGAGCCCGATGTGGGGCTCAATCCCAGGACCCTGGGATCATGACCTGAACCAAAGGCAAGCGCTTAACTGACTGAGCCACCCAGGTGCTCCGTTCCCTTTTTATACAGCAAAAGAAATCCTTCCTCTGGAAGATTCTGAGGGGCTTCTGGGAAGGAGGGGTGCTCATGTGTTTTATCTCCTTCCCGAACTCATCAAGAGTCCCTTCAGAGTCACAGCTTGTTCACAGAAGCACTGTTCACAATGGCGAAAAGGTGGAAACAACTGAGGTGTCTATCACCAGATGAATAGAGAAGCAAAACAGTCATACAGTGGAGTATTATTTGGCCATAAAAGGAAATGCATGGGCTACAACTTGGGTTGACCTTGAAGACATCATAGCAAGTGAAAGAAGCCGTACACAGAAGGGCTACCTGTCATCTGATTTGGTTGGTGTGAAACATCCAGAAAAGGCAAACCCATGGAAACAAAAAGTAGGTTAGTGGTTGCTAGTGCTGGGGAGAAAAGGCAGTGGGGTTATTGCTTAAGGAGTACAGAGTTTCTGTTTGGGGTGATAATAAAGTTTTAGAAATAGTGGCAATGCTTACATAATCTTGTGAATGTCATTGATGCCACTGGTTTGTGTACTTAAAAATAGTTAAAATGGCAGTGTTTTATGTGATACGTATTTCACCACAATTTAAAAAATTAAAAATCACTGCTTAAAGATATATTTCTGGTTACGCCACGTGACCCACCCCCTCCCGATGCTTTCCCAGTCACACAGTGGCCCCCGCTCCCTCTTCAGTCATTCTCCATACTTGGTCCCTGGGAGCTCTCAGGTCTTGTGACCTAAGTGCTACCTTTATGCTGACTGCTTCCTATTTTTGTCTCTAGATAGGTCCTCCCCCAGAACTCTGACTCCTCCACCACTTGGGTTGTCCAGAGGTAATGTAACGTGTTCAGAACCGAGCTCCTGCTCTTGCCTCCCCAGAAACCTGTTCCCTCCCGTGAAGAGCAACTCTGTCCTTTAATCTTAGAAGTTTAGACTATTTCTTGACTCCTCATGGGCTCACATTCACATCTGAGCCTCCAGTAAATCCTCTCATCTCTGCGTCCAGAAGGTATCCATGACCTCAACCTCCACCATCCCTCGCCTGGATGATGCAGGGGCCTCTAAGCCAGGCTTTATTTCTTACAAGTAGCTTGAGGCACACCTCTGCTCAGCCCTCCAGTGGCTCCCATGTCGCCCAGTGTGTAGAAGCTAAAGCTCTCACATTGACCAGAGGCCTTGCATGCTCCCTTGCCCCTCTCTGCCACCACTCCAGCCACAGTGGCACCTGCTGTTCCCTGAACAAAGAAGCAGGCTCCTCCTCAGGGCCTTTGTGTGTGCTCTTTCCTCTCTGCCTAGGACATTCTTTCCCTGAGTGACCCAGTTCCCACTCGCTCAACATCAGGATCTTGTCAGACACCATCCCACTGGAGTCACCTTCTCTGGACACCTGTATGAAGCACCCCCTTCACCCACCCCACCCAGCACCCCCTGGCCCTATTACCCAGCTTTACTCTTCTCCCCTACACTGACCACCATCGGACACATTGTGTGTTTGTTGATTGTTTACCATCTTTCTTGACCAGAAGGTGAGAGATTTGGTGGTATTCCGTGTCATAACTTCAGATAATTAGCAGCAGCTCAATAGATAAGTATGGAATGAATAACTTAGTAGAACCCTTTGATTCACTGAAATTCTACAATATTCTTCAAACACTGCTTCCTTATAAGCACTAATAAATTACTTGGCGTATGTATGTCTCCACTTTACAAAACAAAACCCTGGGCTAACCCTCAGACCCATCTTCCCTGTATTGGCTGTTATTTTGTTTTTGTTTTTAAAGATTTTATGTTTAAGCAATCTGTACACCCCACACAGGGCTCAAACTCACAGCCTGGAGATCAAGAGTCTCACACTTTGCCCACTGAGCCAGTCAGGCACCCTGTATTGGGGATTCATATTGGTTAAGGCAGAGAGACCAGGGTGCTGTAATAAGGAGCCCCCCCCCCATATCCAGTGGCTCCAAGGAAATAGATGTTTCTTCCTCCCGCGCACGCCGGTAAAGGGGAGTGTGCCCCGTTAGCGGGCACCCTAACACCCACCTGGGTTCAGAGATCTGGGTTCTTTCCATCTTCCTTCTGCAGTATCCTGCAGATCGTGCTCCTGGTCTGCATGTCCACGCTGTGTGGCTGCCTCAGGACCTCAGCATTCCGTTGAAAGGAAGGGACAAGAGTGGAAGGCCATGTGCTGTGTTTGAGGACCCACACCTAGAAGTAGCCCAGTGTCGCCATCCACCTTTCAGGTGAGGCCAAGTCATATGAGCACACCTAGCTGCCAGGGGCTCTGGGGAAAAGCAGGCTCTAGCTGGGTGGCCATGTGCCCAGCTACTGCCACATTGCCAAAGAAATAGCTGCTGTTGGCTCCATTTTAGAGATGAAGAAGCTGAGTCTAAGAAACAAATCACTTGTTCAAGTTGGTGCCCCTAGCTAATCTTGGCAAAGTTAAGTGGCCCCTTTTAGGTCACGCAGTGTATCTGTTTGCTACCCGTGTCACCAGTGACACAAACTTGGTGGCTCCTAAATCAACACCAGGTTATTATCTCACAGTGACTGTAGGTCAGAAGTCGATTGTGACTCAGCTGGATCTCTTGCTCTGGGTGTTGCACACCCTGTGCTGGCCGGCTGTGTCCTCAGCTCCGCGTGCAGGTGGCTGTGGTTTTCAGGCCACCCTCATTTCCCAGCAGCCTTCCCACATTCATGGGCCCACTGGCGACATTGCAGAGGGCAGCGGTGGGATCCTCACGTCAGAGCCCCCTTCTAGGGATCTCCCTCACTCTTGACATTTCCCTAATTTCCTCTTTTGCTACTAGCCAAAAAAAACCCTGCTTCTTTTGAAGGGTTCTCCAGACTGGGCCAGGTCAACCTGAATAATTCCTAGCCTCTGGAGGCCCACTGACGCAGGACCTGACCTGTCAGCACGGGCCACAGACTGGGTGGCTTAAATGGATAGACCTTGCTTTCTTGTGGTTCTGGAGGCTGGAAGTCCCAGACCCAGGTGCTGGCAGGTTTGGTTCCTGGAGAGAGCCCATTTCCTGGCTTACACATAGATGGATGGCTTTTGCCGTATCCTTCCATGGCCAAGAGAGAAGCAGCAAGCCATCTGGGGTCTCTTCTAAGGCCACTAATCCCATCATGGGGCCCCACCCTCGTGACTTCATCTAAATCGAATCACTTCCCCAAGGCCCCTGGCTCCTAATACCATCATACTGAGGGTTAGGACTTCACATGGGCTTAAGGGGCGGAGAGGACAAACATCCAGTGCATAACAGGCCTTCAATTACATCTTCAAAATTAGCCTCCCAGCAGCATTTAGTGTTTGGTTAATACCAGAGGACCCGAATCTTGGGGGGATGGGGTTGGTTTTTAGAATCCTGCCTACAGCTGGGGTTAGGACAGGAACAAGATTAGAACTTGGGTTGTCACTGTACCACAGGACCCCTCTCCTGGGGCCAGCAGTGTACCTCAAGGCAGTGCTACCTGCAAAATGAGTCCCCAAGCAGAGGTACAGAGAAAGATAGCCTTTCCTTCCAGTGGCTTAGCTTTTTAACAGATCTGGGTGTCTAAGAACTGCAGTCTGGGGCCAACCTGGGGGCTCCTCAAAACCAAGGCCTGGGTGCACAGGTGGGAGGGCTGGGTGCACAGCACGCCAGGGGTAGCAGCTTTCAGAGTTTGGGAGGTGCGGAGTGGGGAGGCTCAAGGTGTCGGGAGAGAGTTTAAATACATCCCACTGAGACCTGAGGGCCTCTGTGGGAACATAGCCCCACCAGATGGTGCCCCTTAAAGAGGGAAGAGGCCCCCCAACTCCAGAAACGCGGCTGGTCAGGCTGGTCCTGGCCTTTCAGCTGTGTGGCCCAACGGCCTCATGAGCATGCCAGGGATTGCATAACCTCCTTTGGGGGGGTGGGTGGAGGTGGGGGAATACAGAGAGGGGCCCCTATGGGCCGAGTTCCTCTTCCACAGCATTGCTCATTGTGGCACCGGGGAAGGTAGGGGCAAGATGGGCCATATTCTCCTCCAAACGGGGAAATGAGAAAGGTGACCAGCCCGCATTTCTATCAACAACATAAGGAAAAGTCCCCCTTCTGTTCTAGTTTTTAAAATCATGTACATGAAGGGGCTCCTGGGTGGCTCAGTTGGTTAAACATCCAACTCTGGGTTTTGGCTCAGGTCATGATCTCAGGGTCCTAGGATCAAGTCCACGTGTGGGGCTCTGACTTCAGTGGGGGGTTGGCTTGAAAACTATCCCCCCCCCCCGCACCTCTCCCTCTCTCTGTTTCTCTAAAAATAAATAAATCTTTAAATTCACATACATGGCTAGTTACTTAGGTTGGTGTTACACTCTGAAAATTGTTTAGGGCTCCTCTGACTTCGAGACAAGTTGTCACCCCTTTTGCTGTTGTCCAAGGAGGAGGATCTTGTGCCAGTGACTGGGGTGGGAGAAGGGAAGAGAAGTCAACCAAAGCCGATCTGCCTCTGGAGCCACTGGCCATGATTATGGGGTTACTCCACATCCGGGCCCCTCATTCTGCAGTCAGGCAATTGCAATGCAGGGAAGGCAGTCATGATGTGCCAGGGCCTTGGACATGGAGCAACAGACAACTGCCAGCTCGCTTGGCGCAAATTCTAGAGAGATGACTTGGGGTCAAAGGAAGACTCCATCTGCGTTTCTTACCAATTCCCCAAGGGGGACGGAAGGAGGGAGGACTGGGAGCCCAGAAGTGGAAAATGTGGCTCATAGGGATCGCATTCCCTGTGGGATGGGAACCGTTGGGGACAGCCTGGAGCCTGAGGTTTTTCTGGGTCCGCTGTTCTCTGGGTCAGTCTTCCTTGTGGGGCCAGCAGCCCCTGGGATGGGAGAAGCAGAGCCCAGGAGCTCTATGGAGAGGTGGGGAGCCTGGAGTCAGTGGCTCCCTTTGGTGGAGACCATACTAAGTAGCTTAAAATCACCCAGCAACCTGGCAGTCATGAGTCTCACTTCCTAGACCCTCGGGGCAACATTGGGGAGCTCAGGCTGTGGAAAATTAGCTACAAGCTTCATTTGAAGTGATTTGAAGGTATATCATTGCATGTCTCTTCCTCACACCACCCCCCCCCCTCCCCTGCCCCTGCCATACCTACAGTGAGAGGTCTGGTTCTTTGAATATTCTTTCCCAGTGCAAGGAAAACCAAGTGATCTCCTGACCAGACTTGCCTGTAAAATAGCCAACCACTCACCTGGGAAGGTGGGCAAAGGGCTTTCATTTCAATAAAGCAAGAAACATATAGTCGGGCCTGGTCTGTGACACAGCCTCTTGCCAGATCTCTCCTGTCCCTCATCCTCCCTCAAACACGCAAAGGATTAAATGACTCTGATCTTGATGGGAGAGGGGGCAGTCTATTCCAGGCTCTTGCCCAGCCACGTGCCAAAGCCCAGGGCTGATTGCACAATCCAAGCCTAAAACTATTAATATCTGTAAAAAGCTGAGAGGCTTCATTGACAGTACTCTCTGCCGCTGCGGTCTGTTCATTATCTGGGGTCCTCTCAGGAGGAGGTCAGGGGCTTCTGAAGTGACTCAGAAGGAAAACAGCTGCTCTTCTGCTCTGCAGAGCAAAGTCCATGAATATGCTTGCTCAAGCTCCTGAGAATTGTTTTTAGTAAATTCTTTTCTGATTAAAGAAGAATATATGCTCATTCCAGCATTGCTAGTAATAGCCCAAACCTGGAAACAACCCGTGTCCAAAAGCAGTAGAATGGATACATATATTAGCCATACAACAGAATACCATATGGTGATCAAAATGAATGAACTGCTGCAGCTTTGTGTGAGAACGTGGGTAAATCTCACAAAAATGATGTTGAGCAAAAAGCAGAAGACACAAAAGGAACAGTCTTCCTTGTGGGGCCAGCAGCCCCTGGGATGGGAGAAGCAGAGCCCAGGAGCTCTATGGAGAGGTGGGACACTTCCAAAGTAGAGTGTGATTCCGTTGATGTGAAGTTCAAGACAGGCGAACTATACCATTTTGTTTAGGGATGCATGCATGAATGGTTTTGTAAAAAGAAAGGAAGTGACTGAAGCGGAAGAAAGGTTTCGGGAGGTTTCTGGTGTGCTGGAAATGTTATATTTTTTTGCTCTGGGTGAGTATTTGTTGTATAATATTAGATTGTACCTTGTATTTTAGGTAATTTTCAGTATGTATATTTCAGAATACAGTGTTTTTAAAAGTTAGATCCAAAAGGTCTATGCCTATGATAATCTTTGCCTTTTGTGAATCACATGCAAAAGCAAATCTAATGTACACTAAAAACCACAAAACATCATTGAAGGAAATTAGTGATGACCTAAATAAATGGAAAGACATCCCATGTACATGGATAAGAGGATTTAATATCATTAAGATAGCATTAGCCCCCCCAATTTATATACAGATTCGAAGAAATCACTATCAAAATCCCAGCTGGCTGGCTTTCTTTTCTTTCTTTCTTTCTTTCTTTCTTTCTTTCTTTCTTTCTTTCTTTCTTTCTTTCTTCTTTCTTTCTTTCTTTCTTTCTTTCTTTCTTTCTTTCTTTCTTTCTTTCTTTCTTTCAGAAACGGAAATGCCAATATGGCATATGCAAGCAACCCCAAACAGCCAGAATAATATTGAAAAAGAAAAGTAATGTTGGAGGACTCATACTTCCCCATTTTAAAACTTACTACAAAGCTACACTAATGAAACACTTGTTGTACTGGGAAGGAAGGAAGTATAGGTGTAAATCTTCATGAGCTGGGACTAGGCAGTGGGTACTTGGATATGACACCAAAAGCACAGCAACCAAAGGGGAAAAAATAAGTACATTGGACATTGTCAAAATAAAAACTTTTATGCTTCAAATTATCAAGAAAATGAAAACACACAGAAGGGAAGATTTTATAAGTCATATATCTGATGTGAGTCCAGTATCCAGAAATATAAAGAACTCCTACCCCTTAATACCAAAAGGACAGAAGAATAGGCAAGGGAATGGAAGACATACACTTCTCCAGCAAGAATATGCAAAGGATGAGCCAGCACATGGAAAGATGCTCCATATCATTATTAACTAGAAAAATGCAAATCAAAGCCACAATAAGACGCCACTTCACACCACTAGGATGGCTAGAATAAAAAATAATAATAAAAAGTG
The DNA here is from genome assembly GCF_018345385.1 of Vulpes lagopus. Taxonomy (NCBI): domain Eukaryota; kingdom Metazoa; phylum Chordata; class Mammalia; order Carnivora; family Canidae; genus Vulpes; species Vulpes lagopus. The sequence continues at coordinate 88,980,701 of NC_054833.1, read as the reverse complement.
TTCAGAAAATGGAGAGAAATTGGAACCCTCCTGCATTGCTGGAAGAATATAAAAAGTTGCAACCAGTTTGAAAAAGTCTGGCAGTTCCTCAAAAAGTTAAACACAGAGTAACCATATGACCAGCAATTCTATTCCTAGATGCATACCCAAAAGAATTGAAAAATGTGTCCACAAATGTTTAAACAGCATTATTCATAATAGCCAAAAAGTGTGTTATCAGCATATAAAAACGGAAAATGTGGTGTACCCATTCATTGGAATATTGCTTGGTCATAAAAATAAATGAAATATTATACAAGCCACAATGTGGATGAACCTTGAAAACATTCCAAGCGAACGGAGCCAGTCACTAAAGAGGACCTACTATCTGATTGCATGTATGCAGGTACCGGGGCTGGCAAATTCACAGACATAGAGGGTGGCTTAGGGATCTCCTGGCGCTGAGAGAGGGCGTAAACGGGGAGTGGGTGGCAACAGTTTCTTCTCCAGGTGACGAAATCATTGTGGAGTTAGATAAAGACGGTTGCACAGACTTGCGAATATACTATAAACTATGGAATATGGAATCGTACACTGAAAAGGGTTATTTTATGGTATGTGAATGGTATCTCAATTAAAACACATGAAATTTCCAAAAATCTAAAACCCAGTAAATCGGGAATCAAAATTTTATTTTTCAAAAAAAAAACAATAAGCTTGACTTTACAAAATAGCATGTTCGTTGCAAGAAAGAACGAGCACACTTCCTTCCCAGAGCAGCCGTCCCTGCCTGCCAACAGCGCGGTACCGCTGGATGAGGAGGGACTTGATCACAGTTGTCACTAGTGGGAAGAATGCCCCCGCCCCCGCCCCCGCCCACCCACACACACCCACACACACACCGGCGGGCTGAGAGGAGGGGAACACTAGTCCTGAAAACGCCAGCGCTTCCCTCTCCAGGACGGGACGTCCCAGCCACCTGGCTAGAGCAGCGGCCGCCCTGGCCCGGCGCGCAGGGAGAGCGAACGCGGGAGCCACGGGGTGGAGCCTGGAGGGCGCAGGGGGCGTGGCTCGGGGTGGAGCTCGGGGTCCGGGCGCCCTCGGCGGGCCGCGGGCGGGCGGGGGGCGAGGGCGCTGGGGGCGGGGCGCGGAGGGCGCTGGGGGCGGGGCGGGGGCGGGGCCTGGGCCGGGGCCCGGCGCGGAGGGGCGGGAGGGGCCGGGCCGGGCTGGGACGCGGACCGCGGGCGCGGCGGTGCCCAGACGGCGGTGCCCAGACGGCGGTGGCGGTGGCGGGGGGCCCTGCCCGCCGGGTCATGCCGCCGCCCGCGCCGCCCACCGAGCTGGGGCCGTCGGAGCGCGCCGTGGTGCTGCTGTCGTGCGCGCTCTCGGCGCTGGGCTCGGGGCTGCTGGTGGCCACGCACGCCCTGTGGCCCGACCTGCGCAGCCGGGCTCGGCGCCTGCTGCTCTTCCTGTCGCTGGCGGACCTGCTCTCGGCCGCCTCCTACTTCTACGGGGTGCTGCAGGACTTCGCGGGCCCCTCGTGGGACTGCGTGCTGCAGGGCGCGCTCTCCACCTTCGCCAACACCAGCTCCTTCTTCTGGACCGTGGCCATCGCCCTCTACCTGTACCTCAGCATCGTCCGCGCGGCGCGCGAGCCTCGGACCGGCCGCCTGCTCTGGGCCTTCCACGTCGTCAGGTGTGTGGCAGCAGCGCCGCCCCCCAGGACTCCCTCCCGGGCCCTGCCCTCTGCCCCCGTGGGCCTCGCGCCCTCCGGCGCCCGCGTCTCGGTCGGACCCCTGGCGGGGGGCTCAGGGGGCAGGTCCGCTCAGGTTCCCGGGCGGAGAGGTGGACCTGCCCCAGCGTCGAGCGTCGGCTCAGCCGCCCCGCACCTGCCCGAGAGGTGGGGGCCAGAGCTGGGCTCCCCTAGCTTGGAAGCACCTGGAGAGATGGCAGGGACACCTGATGCCTTTTGCCTCCTGCTTCCCTGCTTTCTGGCCGCTCTGCTGCCCATGCGGAGAGAGTGCTCGTTCTCAGGCCGAGGGATGAATTAGGTGATGCTCCAGGAGGGAGAGGGCGGCTGCTCCCGGTGCCACCCTGTGCCCCAGTAGGTGTGATGCGTTCAGCCACTCCCAGGCCAGCTACCCCCTGCCAAATGCGGGGTTTCTGCTGTAAAATTTCCGAAGTACCTTCTTCATTATTTTGTCTTTGCTCATCTCTAGACTCACACGATCTCGAGTTTCTAGGGTTTGGAATCTGAGGGTGAGGTCAGTGGCAGAGGCTGGTCTGGGAGAGGGCCCCCAGCTGCCTGGAGTCTATGAGAGCAGAGTAAACCCAGGCCCTGCCCTGCCCTGGCACTAAAGCGCCTCCTCAGGTAACCCTCACCTATGGAAGGTTGGCCCCTTTTTGGTGTAATTTCAAGATTTGAACATCTGATGGTGTCCTGCACCGCACTCAAGGCAGGAATTTTACAGGGCTTGTTTCTCCTTTTCCCTCTCCCAGATAAGAGCACCAAATACTGCCCTAATTATAGGCTCTCTCTGTTAAATACTTGAGTGCTTTCCACGGGACCAAACTGAGGACAGTCAGCACTTTGGTAGAGACAGGTCACCTGGGTGTCACAACGGTGAGATCACAAGCCCGCGAGAGTCATTTGACCTCTAGGTCTCAGAACTGCTGGATGAAGGCCAGCTGGTCCCTGGGAAACTAAGTGGCCTGCTTCTCAGCTGTTCATGTCAAAAGTTTTGCAAGGAGTCCACAGTACCTCAGATGCTGCAGAGACCCAAGGGGCTGCCTTTTCTCCCCTTGCCCCCTCTCCACCCTGGCCTCTGCATATTTCAGAGACCCAGTCGTTGGCAGTCTTGCTGGGTGTGGACAGCATGTACACCAGAGTTCACATGTACTTGAGAAGGAGCCTATGACTGGACCTGTCTTTGCCAAGAATCTTTTCTCTTGTTTTCCCTTCTTAAAAAATATATTGAAAAAAAATATTGAAAACAATTTTTTTTTAAATGATGAAGAAAACCTGGTGCATCTTATAGAAAAGGTACATTTCGTAATGAACCTGAGTTGGGACTTCCTTCTGTCAGTCCTAGGGGTGTTTTCTGTGATGCCGAGGGAAAGGCCTCCTAAGAAAGCCCATGTGTCCTCTGTGCTGGCCATAAAAAAGAAGGGAGTTGCTCATCTTTTCTGTTGAATGGGATCCATCAGCTTCTCAAAAGAAAATTACTAGGGTTCCCCAGGTGGCCTTGGACTCTGATCTCAACTCAGACTTTGTTCTCAGAGTCAGGAGTTCGGGCCCTGCACTGGGCTCCACACTGGACGTGGAACCTACTTAAAAAACTTTTTTTTTTTTTTTTTTTTTACCTATATCCAAGCTACAAAGGGAGTTTGACAATTTGTTCTTTGGAGCTCCCTTTCAGAAGTTAGCTCACCTTGCTGGTCTAAGAGAATTGGTAGGAAACCTGTCTAACAGGTTCATTTATTGACCTAGATTCCCCCAGACTGTATTGCTAATGACCTTGCTAAAGGCTCTCCATCGGCTTTCTTTGGTGTTGGAGTTTATAATTGTTTAAGACCTGTTGACATGAGAAATCTCATCTCCAGATGTAGTCTCCATGGTCATCTACTTTTTAACCATTTCAGACAACTGAATATCAGTCCTCATCAAAACTTCAGTTTGGGAAAGTTTTAAAATGTGATAACATAGAGGTTGAGAATGTCTATTGGAGTTTTTATGAAATGATTTCTTTTTAAGATTTTATTTTTAAGTAATGTCTGCACTCAACGTGGGGCTCAAACCCACAACCCCGAGATCAAGAGTTGCGTGCTCTACCAGCCAGGTGCCCCTGAAATGATTTTTTTTTTTTAAAAACAACAAATATCTTGATAAATAGACATAGGAGATATTCGGACAGAAGAGTCAAAATGGTTCATAAATATACGCGGGGAAAAGCTGACCCCATCAATAGTCAAAACAATACAAATTATAACAATGAGGTACCATTTTCTCATTAACTTAGAAAAAAATAGTAAAGTAGAATACTAATACGATAAATGCTGGTAAAGTGGTATTTTATTTTCCTACATTATTATTGGCACTGTAAACTGGAATAATCCACATAGAAAGTATTTGGTTCATACCCCTTGATCCAATAATCCTATTCATAGGGACCTAGTGTAAAGAGATAATCCAAAATACATTCAAAGCCATAGGTACAAAGGAGTTTGTACAGGAATTTGGAAGCAACCTGAATGTCCAAAAAATAGAGGAGCAATAGGTCACAAACTACACCTCACCAGAAATGTTACACAGCCATCAGATACTGGCTCTGAACTCTGTAAGCCATTTTTAAATGGTTTTTAAATGGTATGCTACAATGTTAAGTGAAAAAAAGCCATCTATAAAAGCGAACCAGGTAAAGTAGGAGGCCAGATAGAGTTCTGCACTCATACCACTACTCCCCAGAAAATGCCTGCACAGACCCCATCATAAGACCTGACCAGGTTCCCTTTACAGAAAGACTTATTTTCTTTGCCCGCTGGGAGAAGGAGGGCAGCTTAGACTTTATCCTCAAGGAAATGGCATTCTATCACGAGTTGCATCTGGCTCCTGAAGGCTTGCAAAGTGCTGGTTCGTTCCTTAGCTCATTGGCCACCAGTAGCCCTGGGGCCGGGCAGGTTGGTCCTGCCACAGCTGGCAAGACTTGCCCAAGCTCACATGGCCATAAATGAGGGGCTCAGGGTTAGAACTCCGAGGGTCAGTCCTCGGTTTAGGATCCCATCTTGTCTCTTGGCCCAACAATATTTTTTTTAATTAAAAAATTTTGGGGAAAAAAAAAAAGAAAAAAAAATTCTGGGGACACCTGGGTGGCTCAGTAGTTGAGTGCCTCCCTTCGGCCCAGGGCGTGATCCCGGGGTCCTGGGATTGAGTCCCACATCGGGCTCCCCGCAGGGAGCCTGCTTCTCCCTCTGCCTGTGTCTCTGCCTCTTTCTGTGCCTCTCATGAATAAATAAATAAAATCTTTAGAAGAAATTTTTCTTACATCATCAAACTATTTTTTAACTTTCCAGATTTCTGCCATGACAGACATTGTATCCTGTTGGTTTTGTCTTCTGCATTTATTTTTCTGGAACCATTTAAGAGTAGATTGATGTCCCCAGAACCCCTCAGTCCTTTAGTGTGTATTTCCCTAAGCAAGTGTCAGTCTCTTAGGTAACCACACACACCTTCCAGAAGCAGGGAAATGGTATAGCAGGGAATGATGCTATTACCGAGGGTGGACTTTACAGAGATTTTGCCCGTCTTCTACAGAGATTTCCCCAGTAGCAAAGGGAAACCCTTGGCTTGTGTTTGACTTGTTAGGTCTCTATTCTGCAATCGGCAGTAGTTCTTTCTTGGTGTTTCAGGACACTTCTTTGAAGAATACAGGTCCATTGTTTTGCAGAAGGTCCCTCTGCTGGGCTGGCTGGTGCTTCCCCACAAGTGGTTTCAGGTTTTGCACTTGGGCTGGAATCTAACAGAAGATTCTCACTGCTCCCTCTCCAGGGACTTTGATTTGTTCTGCCTCTGGTGATAATAATTTTGATCACCTGATTAAGGGTGTTGCCTGCCAGTTGTGCACAGCAGTTCCTGTTCTCCTCTTGGTAATTAATAAATACCTTGTCGAGATAAAGATCTTCTTATGCCTCAGACTTTACCCACCCAGTTAGCATGCATTGATCTGACAGTGTTCTGAAGTGAATTTCCTGTTTTTTGTTGCCTTTCTACGGTTGTGTGAGAATATTCAGCATTCAAGGGAAGGTCCTGTATTAAGTCCCTGTCCACCATACGTGAGCTGTTGAGGCAGCCTGACATGGACACCCGATATCTTACAGTCACATGGATGTGCATCTGTGAGCATTTACAATACCTTCTCTGAGAAGGTGCCCAGAAGGTCAGGCCCAGAGGCACTGTGGGTGCCATCAGTTCTTTTCTGGTCAGAAACCATCCCTGCCCCCCTGCTGATGGTGAGCTGCCCTCAGAAGCAGTTGTCAGAGCGGTGGGCTCCTTCTTCTGAACGAGGCCGGAGCAGGGTCGGTGGACCATCTCCTGTACCTGTGCCCAGGCACCACCGTAGCAGATGTCATCCTGTGTCCTGTGAGCAGGGGAGGAAGGCTGGGCTGGGGGGAGCCTCACTGCACCAAATCGTAAGGGAAGGGTCCTGGCCAAGCTAGCCACCTCAGGCAGCCATAGGGTTTCTTCTGGCACGAGGTGGGAGCAGATGTGGTGAGCATGACCTCTGGCCCCTGGGCCCACCTGCTCCCACTCCCTGGAGGTTGCCTGGGGTTCTGGAGGAAGAGTCTGTGGTTCCCAAGCTCACCATCAAGACCCCTGCTTGATGGGGGTGGGGAGTGGGAAGTTCTAATATAGACAAAAGAGGAAGTGAGGGCCACGAAGGGGAAGATCCCCTAAGCTCTTTGATGGGAAACTAGCTCACTGTGGGTCTCAGTGATGGGGCCCCAAGCAGGTGTGTCTGAATGAGGGTTGCATGTAAGCACCTGCATGAACAGTACCCCATGTCAATCGGTGCTCCCCAAAATAACAAGAGTTGAATTGGCTTTGCTTTTGCCCTCCTAAAAAAGTTTTTAGAGGGCACTGCTGCATCGTGAGGTCTCTGTACAGCGTTTTGTGTTCATGGGAAGCTGTCCGCAGCCCCAGGGGCTGTGAGAAAGCAGATGCTGCCCTGGAACCCCCTGCCAGGGCAAGTGCCACTCTGCCCATCCTTACCCGGCATCCAGTCGGCCAGGACCTGGCTGGGAAGGAGAGTGTCTCTGAGTGTTGCAGGGTGGCTTTGTGACGCCCACCAGCACCGGGGCTGCAGAAGGGGCACCAGGGTGTGTGTATGCATAACAGTTCCTTTGGACACCCCCCTTCCACACTCCCTTCTGTGCCCAGTGCCACAGAGTGACCTCGTGGTGCCGGGCTAGTGGCCGGCCCCTCAAACTTCTCCCACGACCTACCCCTCTGCCCCACACTCAACAATAAGTGCCCTTTGTTTGGGGAAGAAACCTCCAGGCAGCCACAGGCCTTGTGATTCTCTCCACCAGGCCTGGCTCACTGCAGCTGCGCTTCCCTCTGCACAGCTCTGTCTTGCTCCCAAGAACTCTCTAAATTGGCACATTGTTGCACGGTAGTTTTGTTCTGAAAGCATTTTTTAAGTTAACATTCAAGGCTTTCCGTAGGCCACCCAGCACATAGACCAGGCACTGCTGTTTGTGGGAGAAGACTCTTGTTTCTTTCCCATCAGATGCCAGCCCCCTTCTGGAAACATCTGTAGGAAGAGTGAGGTTTGGGGTGGAGGGAAGAGTGCAGGAATCTAACGGTGGAGGTGGATAGACTCTTTGTGCAGAGTCCCTTCTGTGTGAAGTGCAACTGTCCCTCTAGGTGTCCCCCACCGTGACTCTGGTGGGAGAGATTTCAGAGACCACTTACTGGCAGAGCTGGGAACTCTAAGGGAAACCCAGAGCATCACTGTCCTGGAGACAGGCCCCCGGCTCAGGGTCAGATGACCAACGGCAGGGAATTCAGGCATTGGGGATGGGATGGCTTACTCACCACCTGGCTAATCCTGTGGTGCTTCTGGTTCTGCTCCCCTGGAGGAGATATAAAAACAAAAGGACACTAGGGCCCCTGGCTGACTTGGTAGGTAGGTAGGTCATGCAACCCTCAATCTCAGGGTCTATGAGTTCAAGCCTCATGTTGGGCACGGAGATCTGAACAGATTTTTGTTGTTGTTGGTTTACCCCTCCCCTAAGCTTACTGAGGGACCCCACCAGTCCAGATGTGTTGGGATTCCCAGGAACTAGCATGTGTCTCTTCCCCATATTTCATAGAAAGCTTCCCTAGTCATCTCCTGGGGCTGCCCTAATAATGTACCACAGACAGAGTGGCTTAAACTAGAGAAATCCATTTTCTCATAGTCCTGGAGGCTGGAGGTCCGAGATCAAGGTTGGCAGGGTTGGTTTCCTCTGAGGCCTGTCTCCTTGGCTTGTAGATGGCCGTCTACACCTTTGGTCCTCACACAGTCTGCACCTGGTGTGTGTCTGTGTCCTAATCTCTCCACATAAGGTCGGCAGTTGTGCTGGATTAGTGCCCATCCTCCAGACCATTCTAATTTAATCGCCTCTTTAAAGACCCATCTCCAACTATAGTCACATCCTGAGGTGCTAAGGGTTAGGAGACTTCGACATATGAATTTGGTGGGGACACAACTCAGCTCTTAACAGCCTCTGAAGGAGGACAAAGCCATCTTGGACTCTGGCCTAGGTTTTCAGGTGAACACAAGCAAGAGGGTGTGGGCTTCTGGTGCCCCTCTAAGTGGGGGATTGTGTCCAGAGTGTGGCCTTTGGGCTTCTTCTATCCAGGTGACCCCAGCACTGCTTCTCCTCGGCCTGAGTTATAGCTTAACAATCTCGGATTTAGAATGTGGGTCACAAGCATCCACACAGAGGCAGGACAGTTTGCTCACAGTTCTGGTCTGCCCACATGTGGGTGTCAGGGTGCTTCCTCCAACCATGGGAGTTTCTAGGTCATAATCAACTAAAGCCCATGATTTTTTTTCACATGCTGTTATTCAGCTATATTTTACTTGTTCTGATTTTAATTTTTTGGTTGCCAGCTTCTTTATTAGGAGGGAAAATATTACGTGGTCTGTGACAGAAATTGGAAGTATGCATTTCTAGAAAGCAGGGATGTCACACATGTGTTTCTAGAGTATCTTCCAGATTCACAGCCCCTACAGCTCAGGCCAGCCACCTGGCCAGAGAATGGCTTGGCTTATCTGAGCTTGCCAAAAATATGGACTTTCTCCTCACTCTATAGGTGGAGAACCCGGGGCATCTTCAGCTTTTTATCCTCCACCTGGTGGCATCCTGGAGCCAGCTGGTGAGACCCAATTATTAAATTTTAGGGCATTTTGTGAGCTGATTATTAAGTACAATCATTAATAAAAACTAAACTATATAAACTTATAAGTTGTATTTAAAAGAGTAGTAAGAGTATTAAAAAATACATCTTAATTATTTTACTGTTATCTGTGCACTTGAGGTTATTTACAACTATCAAATCTATGGGATGGAAATACTGTCAATTACTGTCCATCTGTCCCCAACCACATGTATTGGTGGCTTGAAATTAGTCACAGTGGGAGTACTGCACCATGAAAAACAGCAAGCACCACAGATCAGGGCTTGGTTTATTTTGTTGATTGTGTAGAGTAGAGGTCAGCATACTTTCCCTGTAAAGGACCAGATAATAGGTTTTTTTCCAGCTTTACAGGCCATCTGATCTCAATTACAGCTTTTCAGCCTCTGCTCTTACAGTTACAATAAAACTTTATTTAAAAAAGCAGAAAAGGGGCGCCTATGTGGCTCAGTGGGTTAAGCATCTGTCTTCAGCTCAGGTCATGATCCCAGAGTCCCTGTTCAGCAGGGAGTCTGCTTTACCTTCTCCCTCTGCACCTGTGTGCATGCTTGTGAGCTCTTTCTCTCAAATAAATAAAAATCTTAAAAAGAAAGAACGAGAGAAGAAAAGAAAAGAAAAGAAAAGAAAGAAAGAAAGAAAGAAAGAAAGAAAGAAAGAAAGAAAGAAAGAAAGAAAGAAAGAAAGAAAGAAAAGCAAAACAAAGCAGAGCAGACTCTGGCCAGATTTGGCCTGAGGGCCATAGTTTCCTGGACTCTTTATCTAGATTTGAGAAGATGATAGAGGAAACATCAATAGTTAAAACTATACCTAACAGTATTCCTTGTATGAACTTCAGCAGAGGTGGTAGTCAGATGGGGCAGGCAGGAAGCCAGGTATTTAAGGGGTGAGAAGACATGGTATTGTGGAGCAGGGGGAAAAAAAGTAGAAATACCTTTCCAGGGTTGGGAAATTAATATCTGATCCCACAAAGAAGTTGCTCCCTAGTCACCATTTGTCTTCTCCCTTAGCTTTTCCTTCCTTCACATTTTTCTTATGTGTGAAGAAAAATTAAAACATAAACAACTTCATGTCATGGAACTACTCTCATTTGCCAACTGCAACCATAGTGGGTTGGCAAAAATTGAGTGCATTCTGTGAGGCTCGATTGGCTATATGGAATTCACCACAAGGACCGTAGTGTGATGTGTTATTACCTGCAGATTGTGTGCTTCACGTCTTTTATATCAGTTAAATTAATAATAAACATGTATGTGCATGCTTACATACGTACATACACAGGCACCGGCATACAAATCCTTTCTGTGTACAGAGCCAGTTGTGAAACACTAACCAGCACACCACGGCCCTTACCCATAACTCACAAGTCTGGTAGAGCCTGCTTTGCTGGGTCGTTAGCCTCTCCCTCCCTCCCACTCCATTCCCACCCCTCCCTGACATTGCTCCTTACCACCTCCTACTTAAATACCTCCCCAAGCAGCTTCTGGCCATCTGCTGAGGTTCAAACAGTGACTCCGATTGATCAACCCACACTCTTTCTTTTTTTTTTTTTAATAAAGATTTTATTTATTTGAGAGAGGGCTAGATTGAGGGAGTATGAGGAGGGGAAGCAGGAGGGACAGAGGGAGAGGGAGAAGCAGGGAGCCTGGGATCATGACCAGAGCCAAGGCAGAGGCTTAACTGACTGAGCCACCCAGGCGCCCCAATCAACTCACATTCTTAACCCTTTAAAGCCTTCTGCCTGTTTGGTCTTCTCTCTGGCTACCTCCCAACACAGACTTAGCTCCAGACGCACCCCAGTAATACAGAAGAAACCCATTGCTTTCTAGCTTTCCTAGGACAAGCCTGAAGTCACAGAATGGATCTGTTTCCGTGGGGGAACCCGGGTCTCCTGTGAGGGACGTCAGGAAGGAGGAATCACTGTGCCTGTGAGCGCCTGCCCTGGGCGCACCCTGTGTGCTTACTTCCAGCTGGGAGGGCGCCCCTCCAGCCCCTGCCCAGCCTCCTGCAGGGTGAGGCTCTCTACACACCATGCTTTTCTCCATTGCAGGATTCCTTGGAGGAGCCCCGTAAACCATAAAGCCATGAGGAACAAGACAACTAAAAGCTTTTTACTTCCTTTTCAACGACAATATGTTCATGCCGTGAAGAGCTAAGGAGTAGATTGGGTCACTTGCCACAAACTTCACCCATTCAGCAGGTCCCTGTTCTGTTCCTACCAGGCGCCAGGCATTGTTCTAGATGCTGGAAAGAGCAGTGCACCTGCCCTCATGGAGCTCTTTGTTGTGACATGTTGTCCCCAGATGCCCCCAGGATGGCATGAGTTTTTTTGTTTTGTTTTAAAGATTTTATTTATTTATTCATGAGAGAGAGAGAGCGCGCGCCAGAGACATAGGCAGAGGGAGAAGCAGGTTCCCTGGGAGAAGCCTGATGCTGAACTCAATCCCAGGACACCGGGATCATGACCCAAGCCAAAGGCAGATGCTCAACAACTGAGCCACTCAGATGCCCCTAAATGGAAACCCTATATTATGACAGAACAGTTTGATGCTAATATATGTCCACTTCATAAATAAGTAACTGATAGGACAAGCATCTAAAGTGGACAGACTCCTGAGGATAACTTGGTACCTTTCTCACCACCCTTTTAACTTCTGTGGGTTTTTTGTCCCTTTTGACCTGACTGAACACAGCACTTCTCCTCATTCTGGCAAGACTAACACTCAACTTTGGTCTCATCAACTGTTCTACAACTTTCTCTCTAAAAGAGTTGCTACTGGCCGGCTCAGTGGAAAGGCATGCTACTCTTGATCTCGGGGTCGTGAGTTCTAGCCCCCCATTGGGTACAGAGAGAATCCTTAAAGTAAATAAATAAAAATTAACTTTAAAAAAGCAGCTGTTGGGGGATCCCTAAGTGGCTCAGCAGTTTGGCGCCTACCTTTGGCCTGGGGCGTGGTCCTGGAGTCCTGGGATCAAGTCCCACATCAGGCTCCCTGCATGGAGCCTGCTTCTTCCTCTGCCTGTGTCTCTGCTTCTCCCCCACCCCCCCACCCCCGTCTCTCATGAATAAATAAATAAGATCTTTAAAAAAATAAAAAGGCAGCTATTGGGGCAGCGCGGGTGGAGTTTAGCACTGCCTTCGGCCCAGGGCGTGATCCTAGAGACCTGGGATCCAGTCCCACATCAGGCTCCCGCATGGAGCCTGCTTGTCCCAGTGCCTGTGCCTGTGCCTCTCTCTCTCTGTGTCTCTCATGAGTAAATAAAAAAAATCTTAAAAAAAAAAAAAAAAAAAAAAAACAGCTATTGCTCACACAGAGCTCTCAGGATATAACCAATTTCTGACCTCAGGGTTTTACTGATGACATGTCCTGTTTACATACTGCTTGTCTCCCAGCAACTGACCTGGGACATAGGCCCATAGGCCCGTGTGTACTCTTCCCAGGGGCAGGAACCGCATGGGCCTCACACGTTCCTGGCACCTGCACTATAGGCCAGAGTCCTGGGACGTTGGACATGACTCACGGCAGCAGTGGTCAGACACAACAACACACTTACCGGTGCCCCAGACGTACACCAGTCAGTTTATTCTCGTGACAACCTGCTCTGCTCCAGGCACCATCACCATCCCCCACTTGGTGGAGAAAAACACTGCTGCGTTGAGGCCAAGTTGGAGTTGGGCCTGCTTGAACCCTGTTCCTTGCATGGCTGCCCAAACTCCACACCACCCCACTATCCCACTGTGAAGCCTCTGTGGGTCCCCTGGCCCATTTAAAATGCTTCACAAGCAGCCTGGTGTGGGGACACTGGGAACCTTGGGGCTCAGTTCTCATCTGGCTGTGTTGCCGTCAGGATGCACTCTCAAAAAAGTCAGCCTGGTGCTGCCCTAAAAGGGGGCCCCTGCCCCAGGCCTTATGCTTCAGAGGCCATCTGTGACCTTTGCCAGGAATATCCTTCCCATAGAGCAAGGAGTCCTCAGGCCCAGAGAGATGTGCCCACCCAAGCCCCTGTTCCCCTTCCTAGATCCTGCTGCAGGTGCACAGGACCCTAGCATTCCCTCCCAGGCAACCTCAAGCTGCCAGTGCATGCACCCCTGGGCCCAGGCGGCCACGGGGGCTGTGTGGGTGAGACATGGGTGCATGGGCTGGTGCACGCTGGCATGCAGGCCACCCTGGGGGCAGGAAGGAGCTACCCTCGCCATGCCACAGCATTCTCACACCAATCACCAAGGAGCCCAGCGATTCTGAATGAGAACCTGGCCTCTGAGGGGTGGGGGTGGGGGAGTATCTGTCAGGCAGGAGGCCAGGACATCCCTGTGTCCTCTTACTCAGGCTCTGCGACATTAGGGTGGGCCTGGCAGGGCTTGGGCAGAGTGGGGCTAGGTTAGGGGAGTTGACGACTCCTGCCTTGCTTTCTCCAGGGATGCTATGTGGTCCAAGGTTTGGAGAGCACAGCGGCCAGTGGCATTGCCCCTGCTGGCTTTGTTGGGAGCCTGACCTGCTGCCTCCTGTCTGCCCCTTGTTCCTCAGCTGGGGGGTCCCGCTGGCCATCACCGTGGCAGCTGTCGCTCTAAAGAAGATCGGCTACGATGCCTCAGACGTGTCAGTCGGCTGGTGCTGGATCGACCTGGAGGCAGAGGACCGCATCCTGTGGATGCTGCTGACCGGGAAGCTCTGGGAGATGCTGGCCTATGTCACGCTGCCCGTCCTCTACCTCCTCATCAGGAAGCACATAAACAGAGCGGTAGGTACCTGCCTCCCCACCCCCCACCCCCGGCCCCTATTCTAGAACTTTCTGGGGCCACTGTGCCCTGGCAGCCTGGTGCTGGGCTCAGCCACTTGGGGGACAGGTCAGGGTGACGCATCATGGGCTGTCTGGTTTGCTAATGATGCAGCCCTGGCAGGGGTGGGTCCTGTCATTTCTCCACCACGGACAAGGGAGTAGAGGCTGGCGGAGGCTAAGGGCCCCCTAGGCTCACCCAGACCGTGAAGTCCAGGCCACTGCGGCCACTGCCACTGCGTGTGGAGTCCGGGAGGGGAGCAGCGGCCTGTGTTCTGGGCCAGGCCTCTGCTGCCCTCTCCTGGCAGGCCGCCGGGCTTGCTCCACCGGGAGGGGAGTGCTGCTGCCGGGAAGCAGCATCCAGATCACTGGGCCGCCATGGCCCCGGGAGACAAGGGCATGAGATTCCCCTAATGGGCCACACGATGCCTCAACCGCATTCCCTGTGGTCACTGAAAATGTGTCATAAATGCAGACTCTTCGGGGTCTCGGGAGCTCAGAGAGCAGGAGCCCAGCTGGCTGGAAATTCCAGGCAAGAAAGGTTTTCCTCTGATGATGTGGAAAATCCTTCCTTGTCCTTGACTGCCGGCTCTGGGCTCTGCAGGCCGAGGCGCTGCGGGGCTGGCTGGTCACGGTGGGGCTGCAGGGGACAGGGCTGGGCGTGGGGACAGGGTGGATGTGGGGAAGGGTGGGAGAGTACTGAAGGGGGCTTCCGAGCCCAGGCCCCGGGGCGCCATGGCCATGCTGGGCTTTCTCTTTGCCCCATTTTTCAGGGGCTGAAGCTGCAGGGGGGTATGCCCCCCTTTATTCTTTCGGGGTGTATGTGACATGGCAGCCATTTCTGAGTTCGTAGGGTGCTTGTTCCCTGCGGCTCCTGCCAGTGGCTTCTGGAGTCTAGACTTTCACTCTGAAATTTCCCGGCCTTGCCGCCTCCCTGCCCCCCTCTTCTGCTACTGCTGGAGTTGCTGAGCGGTCCTGAGGGGCTTAGTGATTGGTTTGGAATCCATCTTCTTGCTGGTCTCCTGCCTGGGCTGGGAACACCCTTCTTGGCTCCTTTTCTTCCCTGGGAAGGTTCTGGGCTCCCAGATGAAGCATCCCAGGCTGTCCGTCTGCAGCCGCCCTTCCATGTACCCCTCTTCCTTGCCCTTCCAGGGTGACCTGGAGCTGTGCCTGGGAGCCCAGCCCCCATGGGAGAACAGATCCTGTCTTACAATCCTGCAAGTGTTTCCAGAAAACCGGAAGACTAGTGGGCAGGGAGGGGTAGGGGTTGTTCCCTGCCCCTAGCTAGGAAGGAGAGCTAAGAATAAGTGAGCTGGGGGCACTCCAGTGGCTCAGTTGGTTAATTGGCCAACTCTGTTGGTTTCAGCTCAGGTCATGATCTCCCAGGGTCATGGGATCAAGCCTCTCGTGGGGGTCTGAGCTGAGCACAGAGTCTGCTTCAGATTTCTCTCCCTTCTCCTCTGCTCCTCTTTCTGCCCCTGCTCATGCACTCTCTCTCTAAAATAAATAAAAATAAAATTTTGAAAAAAAAAAGTGACTTGGAGCAAGCTTTACAAAGAAGAGTTGCCAAGGTATGTCGCTTCTCCCCACACGTGGGCTTTCAGTGTCCCAGACACAGGACCAGGCTCAGAAACACATCTTTGTTATGAATAGCTGCATCTATGGCTACAAATTCAGTTGTGATCTAGAGATGGAGCCTCCCCCTTTTTCTCACTGAAGGTGTTCCCGGGAGTGGGGAAGTACAAAGCTCCGCCCGCTCCCCTGTCCTTTCTGCCCCAGCTTTGCATGGAGCCCCTCCTTCACAGGCCTCTGCCCTGGGGGAGCTTGCATTCTGGAGGGGGAAGGCAGGACAATAATAGGCAACAGGCCTGATAAACAAAGATGAGTAGCTTCTAGGATGGAGGATGTTAAGAGCTACAAAAAAAGGGAGGGGGGGGCAAAACTAACTGAATCTGGGGACAGGACTACCTGGAAAATGCCTTTGCCCTTGAAAGGAGGTTGTCAGGCTAGGCCTCCTCCAGGGGGTGACATCGAGCAAAGATAGGCAGGATGAGTGGCTCACACTTGTTCTCTGCGTTCCCTGCACAGCACGAGGCGCTCTCCGAGTACCGGCCCATCCTCTCCGAGGCGCACCAGCTTCAGCGCCGCGCCTCCGTGGCCGATAAGAAGCTGATCCTCATCCCACTCATCTTCATCTGCCTCCGGGTCTGGAGCACCGTACGATTCGTCTTGACCCTCTGCGGCTCCCCAGCGGTGCGGTCGCCGGTGCTGGTTGTTCTGCACGTATGCAGGCCTGCCCTCCCTGGCCCTTGCTGCTCTGGCTCTGGTGCAGGATTAGATCCCCGCCCCTCCCCAAGCCCCCATCTCCCACAAAGTGGGTGCATCCCAGCACACCAGTCATCCTGGGACTGGCAGGAATCTCAGCTCCATGGTGCCTTCCTTTCTGCCTGAGACCCAATGGGGGAGTCTTAGTGAGAGAGGGTGGAAGGGCAGTGAGGCTCAGGTGCAGCCCAGGGGCATTAAGGGGCCCTCTGGTGGCCTGGGAATGGCCCGGAGAGAGCTGCCTTGATCCTGTCCTTCCCAACACAGAAGACCTGCAGCTTGGGGGCTGAATACCAGCCTCGGTGGGTGGAGGACAGGGTTCTGGGGCCCAAAGCACTTCCTGGTGTGTGTGTGTGTGTGTGTGTGTGTGTGTGAGAGAGAGAGAGAGAGAGAGAGAGACTGCCTCCAGCTCGGGCACTCATGCCTCTCCTTTCCTCCCCTCCCCAGGGTATTGGGAACACGTTTCAGGGTGGCGCCAATTGCATCATGTTCGTCCTCTGCACCCAGGCCGTCCGAACTCGGCTCTTCTCTGTTTGCTCCTGCTGCTCTTCCCAGCCATCTACAGAGAGCCCGACTGGCCCCCCCAAGGCTCCTGCACCCTCCAAGACAGGAGACTCTCAGGGATCCAGACGCACCCCAAATGAACTTCCAAGCACCTGAGCTTTTCCCTTCCTAGTTCTATACAGGTGCTGCCTCCCTGGGAACAGGTGGCTCTATGAGTCCCTGCTGCAGGGAGTGGGGGTGGGCATCTGCTGGCACTTTAAGCCTTCTGCTTTTGAAGCTCTTGACCCCCCCAGTGGGGCAGCAGCCATGAACTCAGCTTCTTCTACCTCCTAGACCCTCGGGTAGCACATACCCACTCGCCCCCATGTCTGGCTGCACTCGGGGGTACTTGTCTGCAGTGAGATTGCATGCAGGTTGGCAGTGAGATTGGCACATGGTCACTGTTAGGTTGCCCTAATAGATGTCCACTGGTCATCAGCCTCATGACCACACAGCACTATTTACAGTTCGAGGGACCCACACCTGGGGGAAAGGCACAAAGAAATATGTATACCTTGCATCTATCCTAAATAAATGCCGGGGGTTGCCAGAGATGCATCCCCCACTTAGATGTGACAAAGCAGATTTTGGGTTTGTCAGGGCATTGAGATTTCCTGGAGAGCCTAGCTTTGCTGGTCAGCAAAAGAGCCATTTCCCTTTAACCAGGTTGAAGGTTTCCAGGTGACTACCATGACTCTAGCACAATCACTCTGGACAGCTGGTCCCCTTGGGGTCTCCCAAATTCTCTGTATGGGTTGCCAACCCTTGATGCAGATTGTGCTTGCATTTTGAGCCCAGAATCCATACCCTTGCCTCCAGCGGTCACTTTAAAATACAGGTTCCCTTCTCTAGTGCAAGAGCTGGAACAGGTACAAGAAGAGGTATTACGGGGAATCCCTGTGGGTGCCTGCTGCCTCTCGCATCTGTTCTCCTGAAGACTGGAACGGGGAGAACTGGTGAGGGATCGACTGATTCACTTCCTGGCTTGTTTTTTTATAGGAAAGGTGACCAGAGAGTTGGTGAATGATCCACAGACAGATTCCTCCCTGTTGGTTGGGGGAAGTGACACAGGCATCTTGGGGTGATTATTTACTTTTAAAAGAAAAGGATTTAAAATAAGCATCCACATCTTTGTATTCGTGGCTCCTCCACCAACATTTCCTCTAATTTCAGAAAACAGTTTCTCTGTTAAGTCACAGAAGCCACTGGCAAAGATGGCAGGTGTCTGCGTCACCGCAGGAGGCATGGGGAGAAGTATAACTCTAGCCTATAGGTGTCCCTCCCTTGGGTTTGGTCAGAACTCTGCAAAACCAAGATGACCTTCTGAACCTGTAAGACCGTTCTGGATTAAAGCCAAAGCCTCACCATACTGCTGATTCCTATTTTATTCTCAGAAGCAAAATCTGTCAGAGGAAGATAATCTGAAGGGAAGAGTCATTGATAGAACTAGATAAAAAATACTCATTTTTGGTTTCCCCACCCCCTTTTTTTAAAGGTTTCTTTATGAAAATCGGCAGAAGGTGATCATCCCTTTAGGACCCCTGGGCTGCCCTACAGAAAGCTGCCTGTCATAGGGCAATCTCCTAACAGAAATGGCCAATAGAAGGGGAATCCAGGGATCCCCTAAAGACAAGACGGCAGATCATGGGCACATGGCTTCTAGAATGGAGCAGAAATTCAGGAAGTTACTTGCTGCAAGAGAGAAAACGGTTCAGAGCTGAGTTAGCCTGTGGGCCACAGAGGATAAGAAGAAAATAGGGCCTGCTCGGAGAGGGCCCCAGAATCCTTGGCTTAGACTGCAGTGCCTGGCGGGTGTGGCTTCCACAGGACTGGCGAGACTGGGTGTCCCCAGGCAGGCCGCTGTCAGGAAGGGCCGGCAGAGGGAAGAGGGGCTCAGGAGACTCTCTGGGGCTCCCTCAAGTTCTCATTCCACTTGTTTGATGCCGCTGCTGTGCTGTCTGCTTTTGTAACAACCACCTAAATGTTACCCCTGGATATTTCCATTTCCACTCCCCCTGCTGCCTGCCCGGCTCTGCCGAGGGCCCAGGTGTTCCCATGATTGGTGGAGACCATGTGGGCAGGGGAGGGGTGCGTCCCAGTGCCTTGGCCTGAGGCCAGGGGCCCCGGTGGGGGGTTGGGGAGGCTGTGGCTGGATCTCTGTGGGGTTCAGAACTGGAAGGTGATGGGAGCAAAGTCATATCTTAGGAGTCCGGGAGGGGCTCCTGCTTTCCGATCAGAGCAAGAGAGGCTTCCTCTCGAACTTAGCTCGGGCCCCTCCGTGGGTTTCTTTCTCTTCCATCAGCCTTGCGCATGTTCCTGCACCTGTGTCCTCCCTTACAGACGTGTAACTCAGCCAGGACAGATGCTACGGCCTCATCCGTGTGTCCTCAGCCCAGAGCCTTCTCTTCTCAGGCACTTTCTGCCTTTCTGTGCTTCTCAGTTGTTTATGTTTGTTTTGTCTTTTAATGAAGTAGTATTTGGCCGGGGCTGAGGGTGCACACAGAGCGCTTCTTATGTACACAACGACAAGAAACCTTCTACCAGAAACGTTTTACAAACTTCCTGTCATGGCATAATAACAGTTGTGAGGTCTTTGGGGCCTGTGCAAAACTGTATCGAAACCCTGATCATCTTGGGTTGAAGCCAAAGTCTCCCTATTTTAACTTAAATAAAATAATTATTTTTTCTTTCGCGTGTTTGGTAAACTGATTGCCCGTGGCCCGGTTGGGGATTGAGGTGGGCCCAGACTAGCCTATGCTCTGGGGCAGCTCCAGAGCCTTCTACACACCTGAGACCTGGAAACAACACCTGGGCCCTTCTCCGTGGGCAAATGCAGTCAAGTTGGGGGAAACCTATTGGCTCAACCATCTTCTCCTGAGTTCACCTGACAGGGTCTCAGGTGTAGGAGGGGCAGGCAGGGAATGAGGACTTTAGATACAGATTCCTGGGCCCTGTCCCCTATGAGGATCAGCAGATCCAGATTCCAAGGACCTGCAGCTTGGAGCTAAACTCCCATTAGCCAGACACTCCAGCACCGAGTCACTGACCCTGTTCTTGCCCTGCACCATTTTATCACGGCACAGCGGGACTCACGGCAATGGCAGCTACAGGCTGCCCAGTGGCTGGGACTGCTGGGACATTCCAGGGCTCTTCTCCGAAAGTAACAGCCATCCAAAAACTGGCCAACGGCAGCCCAGCCCTCAGAATTGGGCTCTAACTGCTCCATCTTGGGAACTTTGCTTTCCAGGGTGCTGCTCGTTTCTTTTTTACACTTTCTGGGTTTTGTGACATTAATGAGCACATGAAAAGATGCTCCACGTCATGTATCATCAGGGTAATATAAATTTAAACAATGGGATACTGAGGTGCCAGGATGGCTGAGTGGGTTAAGTGCCTGCCTTCAGCTCAGGTCATGATCTCAGGGTCCTGGGATCGAGCCCTACATCTGGCTCCCTGCTCATCAGTGACTTTGCTTCTCTCTCTCCCTCTGCCTACCGCTCTGCCTACTTGTGCTCACTCTCTATCAAATAAATAAAATCATAATTAATTAATTAAAAAACACAATGAAATACCACTGCACACCTACCAAAATCCTAACAACAACAAATTCTAGGAGGATGTGAAGCTGCAGGAACTCTCACTTGTTGCTGGTGGGATGTATCGTAGTAAAACCAGTTTAGAAGTCAGTTGAGGGGGGATCCCTGGGTGGCGCAGCGGTTTGGCACCTGCCTTTGGCCCAGGGTGCGATCCTGGAGACCTGGGATCGAATCCCACTTTGGGCTCCCGGTGCATGGAGCCTGCTTCTCCCTCTGCCTATGTCTCTGCCTCTCTCTCTATCATAAATAAATAATAAAAAAAAAAAATTTAAAAAAAAAAAAAGAAGTCAGTTGGGGGGCACCTGGGTGGCAGTCGGTTAAGAATCTGCCCTCAGCTGGAGTCATGATCTCGGGGTCCTGGGATAGAGCCCCATCTTAGGCTCCCCTGCTGGATGGGAAGTCTGCTTCTCTTCCCTCTGCTCCTACCCCCACCCGTGCTGTCTCTCTCTCAAATAAAAATATTTTTTTTTTAAAAGGAAGATAGTTGGGCAGTTTCTTATAAAACTAAACATACTCTTACCATATGATCCAACAACTGCACTCAATATTTACCTAAGTTGAACACTTAACGTCTTCACAAAAACCTTTCCACGAACATTGATAGCGGCTTTATTTGTAATTGCCAAAACTTGAAAGTGACCAACATGTCCTTCAGTAGGTGAACTGATAAAGTGTGGGCCATCCAGACAGTGGAATATTATTCAGAACTAAAAAGAAAAAAGAGCTATCAGGCCATGAAAAGACATGGATGATATGCATTTCAGTGAACAGTCTGAAAGGGCTACATATACTGTATGATTCCAACTATCAGACATTCTGGAAAAGGCAAAACCATGGAGACAGTAAAAGGCTCAGGGGTTGGAGAGGGAGGGATGAATAGGCAAAACACAGGGGATTTTTAGGGCAGTGAAACCACCCCCTATGATACTATGATGATGGATACTTGTTAATATATATTTGCCCAAACTCACACAATGTCCAACACCAAGAGGAGACCCTAGTGATCTCCTACAGACTTTAGGTGATGATGTGCCACAGTGGGTTCATCCATGGTCACAAACACAGCACTCTGGTGGAGAGCGTTGATAATGGAGAAGGCTGTGTGGGAGCATGGAAGTATGGGTATATGGGAAACCTCTGTACTTCCCCTGCACTTGTGCCGTGAACCTAACTGTTCCAAAAATCAGTCCTAATAAAATTAGCAAATTGAAAATACATTGACTAGCCCCTAGAAATGGCTTGCATCTTTTTTATATTAATTTTGCTATTAAGATGCAACACACACAAATATAAATAGGACTGCACTTGTCCTGCCTCTTCTAGGCAACCACTGTGATGGGCTGTTATTTTGGTTTTTTTTTAAGCTACTATTTCCTTTGCCATTTCTTTCAAGTCTCTAAACAAGATGCTTCATGCTTATCTGTGCAAGAATGGAAGAAGCCTCCCTGTTGCCCATGTTGAGGAACCTTCTTGCCACCCTACATTCTTCATGAGGTGCCACATGCTTCTCCCAGTCTGTCCTGTCTCCCCTCAGTGTTCCTTTGTCACCTCCTCCTGACCTTCCCATGCACCTTCTCTTCCTGCTTAGAGAGGTCCTTTGCACCACCCGTAGCACAACACGCTGGGCCATGTTTGTGATGTGCATGTTTTTTCTTCCCAATGCCAACAAGCAATTCTCTGACACCAGCTGGGAGTCTGACAATTCAATTCTGACACTGTCTACCTGGAGACAGCATCGGGTCCCACAGGTGAAAGGTTCAGTCCCACAAGACTGTTCCTGCCCCTCCAATGCCACTCTCAAATCACTGGTACTTCTGACTAAGCTATGATCAGAGGTTCCAACGACCCCATCCTTGGGTATGATGAGTTTGCTAGAGTGATTCAGAGAACTCAGAGAAATATTTTACTCACTTGGTTACTGGTTGATTATAAAAGGATATAACTCAGGAACAGCCAGATGGAAGGGGTGCATGGGGAAAGGCATGGGGGAAGGGTACTGCTCTCCTTGGACCACCAACTCAGAGGCCCTTCAGACCCCATTCTTTGAGTTTATCTGGAGGGTTCCTTACAGGCACACAGTTGCTCGTCTCTGGGTTACCTGGGGGCTTTTCCAAAAGTCATCATATGGACATAAAGGTACTTTTACCATTCTTGATGCTTAGGAAATTCCAAGGACTTTAGGATCTGTTTGCCAGGACTCGAACTAAGACCAGTTATATATTCCTTATTAAATCACAATATCACAGTGCTGTCCCCATTCTATTCATTCTCCCTGGAAAGCTCTTTTTCTCCCCTTCCTGCCTGGCTTTTCACTTCTGCCCTTAACCAGCTGACACACCAAAGGGCACCTCCCTCGGCTCCACGGCCTTTTACACAGACCTCTGGGATGCCACAGCGTCTGCAGAGACCCCTTCTCCAGCCTGTTCCCCCAGAGCCTGCCTGATTCCCGACATAGATCAGGGCCCCCATCTGGGTCAGCCCAGCACGCACCTGGCAAGAGAGAAGCTTTGGGGAAGAGGTGAACTGCTTTCTGAATGAAGCATGTGAGTCCAAACCAACCAACCAACAAACCCCTCAGAATCACTTACTGGAGCAGAGTCCAGAACCCACACTCCGTGAAGTAAGGGCACCTACTATTAGGAGTTCAGGACATTTCTAGTAACTATAGCTAGTGTTTCTTGAGGTTTTACTGATGTGGTTTCAGGGGGTGTCTGTGACCCAGCGGCCAAGAAAGACTTCTTGAGATGTTTTTGGTGCAAAAGGGGTGTGTGTGTGTGTGTGTGTTTTTTAAAGATTTTATTTATTTATTCATGAGAGACACATAGAGGCAGAGGGAGAAGCAGGCTCACTGTGGGGAGCCCAATGTGAGATTTGATCCCAGGACCCCAGGATCACGATCAGAGTCAAAGGCAGATGCTCAACCACTGAGCCACCCAGGTGCCCCCCGCCCGGTGCCCCCCAAAAAGGATGGTTTTATTAAAGCACGAGAACAGGACCCGTGGGTAGGAGGAGCTGCCCTGGAGTTGTGAGGAGTGGCTGATTCTGTACTTTGGAGTGGAGGGAAGTAAAGACAAAGGAAGTTTCTGGAAGGATTGTCCTATGTTAAAGGAGACTTACAGGATCCTGGCGGGGGCGGGGAAGGGAGTGGTTAATATTAAGATAAGGTCACCTTAAAAAAAAAAGATAAGGTCACCTTTTGCCTCTAGTGAAGTATTAGCATCATCACTGAGCTCCTTGAGGAAGGCCATTCTGCCTCTCCCAAGTGCTTGTCAAAGGGCTGCAAGTCATGAGATTTAATTTTATCTACATTTCTTTTGCTTTGTTTTCCACATAACTCCCCCCTTGAATAATTTTGACCCTTAAATCTTTAAGATTGCTGAGGGAGGAAGGTCTTCCCTCTCCTAACTTCCTCCTGCTGAATCAGGGTGTAGAGATGTCCCTCTCTTTGGGTCCCCATTGGGCTGCTATACGAGGAGTTATGAAAGGCAGAGGCCACTGAATCCATTCCAGTCCAGGAGTTTAACCAGCCATTAAAGGACGGAGAAGGATCATTTAAAGTGCCACGGTGAGTGTTCATGTCACTTAGAAACCCAGAAATGTTTTTGTGGTAATCTGGAATGTGTACACAGCATTTTGTTTTTAATGATAGGACATGTTCCTTCTCTTCTTTGTGCAGCAGTTAAAGCATCTAATGCTGTAAAACTGCTTCATGCATTTGTGTTTCTTCAGTATTTAATAGGGAAATGCTATTTTGAGTGTCACTTAGGGCTTTGACTGTGTCCTTGTGAAGTTTCCATGTGCCAAACGACATCCTCCAGTCCTGAAGAGGGAATAAGAATGGATGCTCGGTGGTCATATCAGTGAAACATGGAACATGTCCACCATTGTTTTAAATTTGGAAGGTTGGCTGGGTGTAGTGGTTTTAATAACGCATCTGTACTCCCGGCAAAACCCAGAGTACAGCACCCAATCCAGCCTGGGGGAAGCCATGGCCACACGTTAGAGGTGGATCTGGTTAAAGGTGGCTGTTGTATGCATGGCTAAAGCCTCTATTTATAATTTTACATCAATAGAGGTGGCTCCTAGGACAAATATGGCTATGGGATAATACCATCAAGAAGCCCTCTTTGTTTGAGGTATAGCCTCAACAATATCCTAATTACAAAGAATCACTGGAAAATGCAAGGAGACTTGTCTGGGAATATGGGCATCCCCAAGTGCATCATCCAATCCAATCATAAGGAAAGTGGGGCTACCCACTTTCCACAAGTCCATAGTTAATCTCATGGAGTGAGGTATGCTCCAACTTTTATTTTATTTTCATTTAACATTTATTTGTTTATTTATTTGAGAGAGAGAGAGAGAGCATGCAGAGGTGGGGGTGGGGGCAGAGGGAGAGGGAGAGAGAATCTCAAGCAGAGATTATCTGAGGGCTTGATCCCAGAACTCTGAGGTTATGACCTGAGCCAAAATCAAGAGTCGGC
The DNA here is from genome assembly GCF_018345385.1 of Vulpes lagopus. Classification (NCBI taxonomy): domain Eukaryota; kingdom Metazoa; phylum Chordata; class Mammalia; order Carnivora; family Canidae; genus Vulpes; species Vulpes lagopus. The sequence continues at coordinate 88,956,042 of NC_054833.1, read as the reverse complement.
CACCTAATCAATGAGCCTCCTGGGCACCACATATGCTCTGGCTTTTATGGTCTTCCCAGCCACGTAGAATTGGTCAGGGTGTAGCTGAGGTATACAATTGGTGGGGAATTCATCCCATTTTCCAGCTGTTCAAATAATGAAATGCCCATGGGGTCCTGTTATTATTCCCACAGAATAATAAGCATGAAAACTATCTGTATATGAGCTATTCCTCTGAAGTTTACCTTAAGTTGTCTAGCTTAGGCAAACAAACATTCAAAGACAATCAGAGCTAGAATTTAACATCTTAAAGATGCATTATTGAAATAATTTTTTCCTCTCTAAAATCACCCTTATTTCCAGAGATAGCCAAGCTGAGACTAATTTGTTTGTAAAGCAAGGCCAATTTGAACAAACTCGGCCTAATTATTTGCATAAGCTCAGCAAGAATAGTGACTGATCGCATAGATCTTTCAAAATCTGCTTTGCTGGAACTTCTCATAAAGAATCTCAATTGAGGGATCCCTGGGTGGCGCAGCGGTTTAGCGCCTGCCTTTGGCCGAGGGCGCGATCCTGGAGACCCAGGATCGAGTCCCACATCGGGCTCCCGGTGCATGGAGCCTGCTTCTCCCTCTGCCTGTGTCTCTGCCTCTCTCTCTCTCTGTGACTATCATAAATAAATAAAAAAAATTTAAAAAAAAATTAAAAAAAAAAGAATCTCAATTGAACTTTCAGTAGCCTCTTTAGGTCAGAAACCAAGCCAACCCTTGCCATCAGACATGCCTGCAATACCCATAGATTTGGCCGCATTCTTCTTCTTGAGGTCCCCGAATATCCTGCCAGGAAGTGACATTCTTTACTCACCAGGTAAGCCGCTGGGAGTTCTGAGCAAGGTATCAGGCCAACATTTCCAAGGGGCTTTATTGGCTCTATGTTTCATAAAATCAGCCTCAATTCCTTACAACTGTCTGGTCATATCTGAGTGCATGTCTCTCAAATACAACTTTCCAGTCAAAGCCTTGGTAAAAATAATCAATGTTTCCAATGGTGTCCTGTTACAAGGAGAACAGATTCTCATTGAAAGAATACTTACTGAGACCTTTTGAATTTCAGAGGGTTCAAGCAGAGAGAAGTGCTAAAATTTGTTCACAAATGAATACTTTACCACATTTCCATAAATCATGGATATCTTAAGAAGTTTCCTTAATCTGGAAGAGCAAATATTAGGAGAACCAGCAATGTTTCAAATGAGTCATGAAACTGTAATCATCCTCTTCTGTTCACTTAGTCCCATGGTACTATTTCTTGTTCAGTTTAAATGTAGTTTTTTCATTAGTTCTGGAAATTTTCACCCATTTCGGTTTTATGATCTTAAAGATGTCAGATACTTGTATTTATCAAAAGCCCTTTTTATAAATCTCCTTGAAGAAAAACTCATTTTGCAAGAGCATCAGAACAGTAAGTATAAATGACAAAGAACTCAGAAATGTACACATTTCATTTGCCTTGTTCTGCACGTCATTACTACGTTTGGGGCCAAATGAGGTAGTGCTTCTCAGGGCGGGATCCTGTAGCAGGATGTCTTTTGCTTTGGTCCTTACGGTTCTTGGTCACACCACTTCAAAGAATGAAGAGATAGACTGGACAAAGGATGGTGGGCAGCAAAACAAAGTGTACTGAGTGATAGTACAAAGCTCCCAAAGAGGGAGGGCCCCAAGAGGGTGGCCCATGTGGTGTTTAAATCTAGGGGTTTTTGTGTGCTCTTTGGTGTGGGCTGTTTCAATCTGATTAACCCTCCCTGCACCTGTCACCCAATCAGATTCTTGTCCACGCACTCCTCTACCTATCAGGTCCTTGTTCATGTATGAAAGAGTGGAGGGCTCCTTCCAGGGTGGTGTTTTGCAGCCTTGGGGAGCAAGAGGGTGACTGCCACTGCATTAAGGAGTGCTGGTTAGCCACAGGCCACCCAGATCAAGCTCTGTTTAGATATCCCACGGGCTGTTGAGCTGACCCCTGGGCCTGGATTAGGACGCCTGAAACCATTCCCTCCTTCTTGTCATATACAAGTTCCAAGTCCTCCCCCTAGGAAGACTTAAAGCTGGGACCCCGAGGAAAGCCTAGAATAAGAGGATGGGGCCTTTTTCCTTTTAAGGGTGAATTCCTCTTAGGACCAGGAGGCCCCGATATCCCTGCCTGCCTTTCTTCTGACTATCCTCTATTAACTACACAAGTTGCAGGCCTGGGTAAGGAAAAGTACTCCTGCAATGGGCCTTATTGCATCTCAGAGCCGGAGCAGGCCACATTGGGATAGTAGGTGATGTTGCTCTTGTGTGGTGGGGGGTGGGTGTCTCAATGCACTTTGACTGGGCAAGGGTCATAATATCACACATATTATATATATATTTTTTCTTTTCCTTTTTAAAATAATCTATATGCCCACTGTGAGGGTCAAACTCACGACCCTGAAATCAAGAGTCGCACGCTCTGTCACCTGAGCCACCCAGGCACTGGGGTGATGATATCACAGTTTTGGGATTAGTGGGCATCTGAGGTGAAAATTCAAAAGTGGGATTTAAAGAGTTTTGGGTGGGACGCCTGGGTGGCTCAGTAGTTGAGTGTCTGCCTTCTGCTCAGGGTATTATCCTAGAGTCCTGGGATAGAGTCCTGTATCAGGCTCCTGGTGGGGAGCCTACTTCTCTCTCTGCCTATGTCTCTGCCTCTCTCTGTGTGTCTCTCATGAATAAACATATTCTTTAAAAAATAAAAAAATAAAGAGTTTGGGGTGTAAATGTCGCTTGAGGCTTTCTGTTAAAGAGCTGTTGAGTGTTTCTGGGAAGTCCTTATAGTGAACAATAAAGTTACTTGCAGCTTCTATCTTTCTGGGCCAGAGTCTCGAGGGTAGAGATAAGTGATGTTGATGCAAGTGGCCATATCATCTTCATCAAGCCGTGTGAGAGCAGGCCGCGGGAAGGGACTGGGAGACACAGGTGAATCCAACAACCATGCTCATGGATGATGAGGCTCTGGAAGGGGAGAAACTGGGTCAACCACATGCTACCATCTATAGTTGCTTCACTCTGGGCAAAAAACTGTGACCTGGCTTGGCCTCAGTTTCATCTAAAATGGGAATAATGGCCCGATGCTTAGTCACTGTATTCACGTTGGCCTTTCTTGTGTTATCTAAACGACACTGAAGATTCTACTCCCAGCCCCGCCCGACACAGCCAGTTCCATCTTTTCCAGGCCCTGGGCCCAGCAGTCCTGGTGGCCCTTGGGAGGGTAGAATATTGGGCAGCCCCAGCTTATGAAGCATTTGAGACATTCCTCATGACTATTTTGCCAGAGGTGGGAGGAAACCCTCCCTTCTAATCCCTCCGGTAGCTTTTCTTCTTCCTGGAAGACAGTGGGTCCCTGGGCTTGTCTGGGCCCAAGGCGCTGGGGAGAAGGTGGCCTCCCTGCAGCCGGTGCTGCTTCTCGCCCCACCAGCCCTGGAGGAAAAGCAGAAGGCAAGGATGTGAGAGCGGGGAGTCAGAGCAGGCGCTGAGTGCTGTCTGACGTTGGCCAACCACCACCACCACCAGGTAAGAGCCCTGGAGACTCTGCACACAAGGCCAGAGGGTAAGTCTGCTCTGGTGGGACACAGATCTGGGAAGTCTCAGGGCTGGGCATCTACACAGCAGGGCTTCTCAGATGGTAGGGAGAGCTGGAACCACCTGGGGTTCTGGTTAAAATGTAGGTTCTTAACAGGTCTGGGGTGGAGGCTGAGAGTCTGCATTTCTGGCAAGCTCCCAGGTGATGGGGCTGTTGCCTGTCCATAAACCAGCAAGAACTAGAAGGAAACTGTGATTCTGGGAGCTCTGAGAGTGTGGACTGGTGCTTGCAGGGTTTGGCTTTGAGGGGAACTGGAGTGGCTGGGCAGCCCCTGTAGAGCTGCTGGCTTCTTCCTCAAGATCTCAGGTTGGTAAGATGCGTTATGTGGCCCTGGGGTGTCATATGGTGCTAGATCCCATGGGGCTGCTGTATGCCTTCGACAAAGGAGTGGACTGGACTGGGGGTGTGTGTTGATTTTTAGCTTTTGCTGATATCTGTGATGCTCCCACCGAGGCGTGTTTCAAACGATGTAGGAGAAACTTGCCTCGGTGGAAAACCATGTATTACCACAGCACACTTCCTGATTCCACAGGGCTCTGCCTCTATACTTCCTTTGAGTTTACAATTCTGCAAGTTGTCAACAATGATGCTAGCACAAAATAATTGTCTATAGACACCAAATGAATGCTGTCAGGGGACTTTCCCTGACTGTCTGTCCTCCCTGGAAGTCACTTAAAACCACCTGCAAATCCCTTTCGACATTCTGGATCTATAAAATGTGTCTGCTCTTTGCATTCTCTTTCAAACGAGTCATAACATCTGCCTGGATCCCTCAATCACGAGTTAAAAACCTTTAACACGTGCTTCTTTTTGATTTGTACAAGAATCGTAATTTTTAACTTTTTTGGGGGGGGACTATCTTTATTAACATGTGGTCACTAGACACAGAAAGATGTGCAGTAGCTCTCAGATCATTAGAGGATGTCTCAGTATTCTTTTATTAAGGTGAAGTTCACACAACATGAAATTAACCTTTGTAAAGTGTACAATTCTGCACCGTGCGGTATAACTTCAACTAGTTCTAAAACATTTTCATCTCTTCCAAAGGAAATCCCATACCCATTAAGCGGTCCCTCTCCACTTTCCTCTCCCCCTGGCCCCTGGCAACCACTAATCTGTTTTCTGTCTCTATGGATTTACCTATTCAGGATTTCTCATATAAACGGAATCATGCAATATGGACCTTTTTGTGCCTGGTTCTTTCACTTAGCAGGAGGTTTCAGAGGCTCACGCGGCATTGCAGCAGTACTTCATTCCTTTTTATAGCTGCATAATTGATTGTGTGTGTATGTCACTATTTGCTTATCCATCCATCCATCGATGGACATTTGGGCTGATTCCACTTCTGGCTATTGTGAATAAGTGTTGCTATGAACATGTGTATATGTCTATTTGCTTGAGTACCTGCCTTTAATTCTTTTGGGCCTATATCTAGGAGTAGAATTGCCGAGTCATAAAGTAATTCTGCATTCAACTTTTGGAGGAAACATCAGACTGTTTTCCAGAGCAGCTGCACCATTTCACATTCCCACCAGCGATGTTCCAGTTTCTCCAGAGCCTTGCCTACAAGGATGAACCGCACGGATGACCTGTGTGGACGCTCTGCTAAGGGCAATGAGCCAGTCACAGAAAGACAGGTACTGTATGATTCCACGTATATGAGGTAACTAAAGTGGGTGGATTCACAGAAAGAAAAAGATGAGTGATGGTTGCCAGAGCTGGGGGGGAGGGAGAAATGGGGAGTTGCCAGGTAGTAGACATAGAGCCTTCATCTTGCAAAGTGAGAAAGTTCAGGAGCTCAGTTGCACAACAATGTGGATATACGTAATGCCAGTGAACTGTATGCCTAAAAATAGGAAGCTTTGTTGTGTTTGTTGTTTGTTTTTTATGACAGTTAAAAACAAAGAGTTGTCTACCTAAGGTAATGTGTAACCGAGAGAGGCCACTTGGGTCCCCAGGGAGCCTCGTGACAACTCCCCCCCCTTGGCTTGCACGCTTTCTGTCCATGGTTCTTGGGGGACACACCTGTTTGTGTATGTACACTTTGATAAGCAAGGTCAAACTCTATTCTTGGAAGGACACAGGGGAACCTTGTAAAGTGTCTGAAGTTTACTCACCAGGCGTGTCAGAGCGTGATGGGCAGCCTTCCTGTCCTTGGGATACCTGATAGCATCTTGAGCCAGGTTAAGTGTCAGAACTCCTAACTGGCCTAAGGAGCAAGAAAGTTAGCTTGGATCAGATAATGTCTTCTCCATCCTCCTTCTACCCACCATGCTGAGTTGAGTTCTGATGGCCAGGTGGCAGGCCTCAGTGGTGTTTGGTTGGCCCCACTGAGCCCTGGGCTTGAAAAGTTTTATGTCAATAGACCAGACCCCCTCTGCCTCCCTCACTGCACCAGGAGCACTGCCTGTGCAAAGCCAGAGTGCAAGGCACACCTGGATAGCTGGGTGCATGCTAGGACCTGTTAATCACTCCTTCCTTATCTAAACCTGGATGGAGATGACCCATTCCCTTCCCACCCCTCCCTCCAATCCTGCCTACAGGCAGCACGGGGGTAGGCAGCCTCATTTTGTGCCCTCTGAGGCACATGCAGGCATTTCTTTTTCTTTTTCTTTTTTTATAAGATTTTATTTACTTATTCATGAGAGACACACAGAGAGAGGCAGAGACACAGGCAGAGGGAGAAGTAAGCTCACCCAAGGGGAGCCCAACGCGGGACTCCATCCTGGGATTCTGGGATCACGCCCTGAACCAAAGGCAGACACTCAACCACTGAACCACCAAGGCGTCCCTATGCAGGCATTTCTACTATCACGCCATACACATATTCCTAAAGAACCCCGATGTTCTACCATGTGGCACATATAAATAATAGGGTTTATGAGGGGGAAAAGGGTTGGGGCAGACCCACTCAAATCTCATGCAATTTTTAAATCTGAACACAAAACCAAATCCAGTCCTAATGAAAACAGCAGCCTGGGTAAACCTCCACTGACATTTGAACCCAGCATTAGAGAGGTTCCATTTTTCCTTTACGACAAAGGTCTTTAGGCCTCTCACTTCCAATAGAGAGCTGTTTCATCAAAATTTAAAATCTGATTTTGGGAAATCCCTGGGTGGCTCAGCGGTTTAGCGCCTGCCTTCAGCCCAGGGCGTGATCCTGGAGTCCCGGGATTGAGTCCCACATCAGGTCCCTGCATGGAGCCTGCTTCTCCCTCTGCCTGTGTCTCTGCCTCTCTCTTTCTCTGTGTCTCTCATGAATAAATAAATAAAATCTTAAAAAAAAAAAAAAAGAAGCTGTAAGGACATTTTCATTCATATATGTATATATATTTGTTTTCATTGAAAACAGCCAAAGTCAAATTTTATTCATGAGAGACACACAGAGAGGCAGAGACATAGGCAGAGGGAGAAGCCGGCTTCCTATGGGGAACCTCGCTCCCAGGACCTCAAGATCACAACCTGAGCCAAAGGCAGACGCTCAACCACTGAGCCACCCAGGTGTCCCTGTCCTCACAGCTTCTAAATGGATTTTCTTACATGGGAAGTCCAGGTAGGTAGTCTGGGGCTGGACTAGCACTCCACAGGGTAAGGGGTGCAAGCTCCTTCCACCTTGTGGCATTATCTTATGTAGCTTTGATCTCATGGTCCAAGCTGGTGGCATCTGGATTCCAGGCAGCAGGAAAGAGAAAGGGATAAAGAAAGCAAGGTTCCTAGAAGCCACCAGGTCACAACACCTTTGTGAAATACAGAGCTTCATCATATGTCCATGCCAACTGCAAGGGCCATAGGGAAACGCAGTCTTTATTTTGGGCAGCCAGAGGTCCTTCCCCACATTCTATTACTGTTGAAGAGGACTGAGATTAATCGATTTGGGGATGGGCTGGGGGAGCTACAGCAGTCTGTTCAAAAGAAGTCTGCAGCAAAACTTGAAGAGTCCAGACCATTGCTAGTAGAGGTGAGACCAGCAGGGACCCAAAGTCCCAATATCATTGTCTGGTCTCAAAACAGCCCAGGGATTTGCCAGCCTGCCTTCTGGTGCCAATTCAACATTTTACATTTTTGTTAAATTTTCCTATAGAAACTTGTAATTCTGAAAAAGCTTCATTTCCAGGAAGATCATTTTGATTCTTTATTACAACAGCAATATAGAAGTCCTCTTATTCCTCCTCCCCTCATCCTGTCTGTCACCAAATTTTATCAGTTTTGCAACTAAATATTTCTGGGATGTATTTACTTCTCTAACCTCTTCCACCACACTGCACCAGGCCATGGCCACCCTTCACGGGTTGTACAGCAAAGGAGCTGCTCCCTCTCCTCTTCCCCAAATCCATTAATCTTCTGTTGCCTCCAGGTTTCAACGTAGCCACCATGAATTTGGAGAAACACAAATGTGATCATTCTCCAAAACTCTTAATGCCTTCTCTCTGCTATCCTAAGTCAAAAATCAAGCTCCTTAACTCACGTGGTCTGCAAGTGCTAAATCTAGTCTGGCCTTGCCCACCCTCCAGCCTCCTCCCTCCACCCTTCCTCTCAGCTCCTCAGACACACTGACCTTGCAATTTCTTGAGGGCATCACTCAACCACAGGCCTTGGCACATATTGTTCCTGTCTGGAAGGCTCTGTCCACCAACCCCTCCCGACCTACCCCCTTTGCCTCTGTAAGCTCTTTTCATCCTTCCTTCCTGTCACAGCTCAAGCTCACATTGTTAAGAACCTTTCCTTGACCAGCCCTCCACCCCACCTTTAGAGCTCTTTTATAGATACAAATTCATCAAATTCATCAATGCCGTTATTTGACTATGCTGTGTCCTCAACTAGAGTCTAAGCCTCCTGAGGCTGAAGGCGATTTTTATTTTTGAACCCTGTTGCATTCCCCTTCTAGTATCACAGTAGGCTCAGTAAATTTAAATGTAGGGGCACCTGGGTGGCTCAATTGGTTAAGCATCCAGACTCTCGATTTCTCAGGGTCCTGAGATCAAGCCTCAGGTCAGGCTCGGTGCTCAGTGGGGAGTCTGCTTGAGATTCTCTCCCTCAGCCCCTCCTCCCACTCATGCTCTCACTCTCTCTAAAATAAGTAAATCTTTAAATAAATAAATAAATAAATAAATAAATAAATAAATAAATGTATGTATGTATGTAAACATACACTAGGGTTAAAATCATCTGTGATCTCACATCCCAAAATAACTAACCAGTCAGATTCTGATACGTCTTCTAAATTTGTGTGCTAACATACTTACATTTTATGTTAGTAAAAACAATTTGGAAGTTGAGATCTGGGACCCAAATCCTCACAGCAGAGTCCCCGGCAAGCACTTTAGCGTCATGAGAGGTTAGAGGGGACCTAATATATGGCCCTCTGGAGAAGGAGGAAAATTGGCTTTGGGTCCTTCTCTCCCTCAATGATAAAATCCTAATATAATTTCCCCATGATGAACCAAACTGTATGGAAGATGGGGAAGAGAGTCAGGAGGGCCCTGCCTGTACGAAATATGCTGCAAGTATCCACTTTTCCTTTAAGAGTGGTTCCTTGGCTCTGATAGAAGTAGCTCCAAAACGCATAGTTTCCTGGAAATATTTGTACGTGATCCTGGGACACGCCTCAGCCTGTCCTTGGGTTGATCAGTGTTGTTCATTACTGTCATTTTAAACCACAAGGCAAAAATAGGCTTCCATTGGCAGATTCCTCTCCTAGTCGGGACTGGGGCTGGTCAGGGAAGGCGAGGCCCAGAGGACAGAGTCTGAGGACCCCTCCCCCGCCCACTACACGCAGAGACCACTTGCAGGGGGAGGGCACAGGCCATACATCCCCAGTCAGCCTGCCAGGAGTATACCTCCTCCAGTGGGCTATTCCTCCATTTGAGCACCCAGATCCCAGGAGCCCAAGGGCCCCTCCATGGGCCCAACAGCAGCCAGAGACCCTGGGCTGCTGGGTCTGGTCCTAGAGTGGGAGTGACCAAGCAGGGACACAGCACCTGCAGGGGGTGCAGTCTGGAGCCCTTGGGTGCTTCCCCTGATGGTCCCGGTGGCAGGGGCCCAGGCAAAGGGGGCTGGGACCGCTGGAGCTGCTGTGGGTCTGTGCCCCCTTGGCCGGCCACACTGGGGCACTGGTGACACACGGCTATGCCCATGATGCCCAGTATCCACAGAAGCCAGGGCAGGAGGGCCCGAGCATGACCCAGGACTGCCAACTAAGGCTGATTCTTTTTGTTTGCACAACTTGTGTCTTCCCTTCACTTTCCCATCCTCCTCCCCAACTAAAGTGCATTTTTGGGGAGAATTTTTCAAAACTCTGAAATAACTGGGAACCTCTGGTCTTGCCAAACCTTCACCGGGCATCGTACTATGACACAGGGAACAGACAGGGAATCAGCTGGTGGGGGTGGAAATGGCCAATCCTCTCTTGTGAGAGGGGCAGGGGGCCCCCAACTCACACACAGAGACTCTCAGCCACCCTCCTCACAGTCCCCCTCATACAGGAACCTGGTTACAATTCCCAAGTTTGCTACTGAGGGAGGAACAGCGCCTGGCACACTGCGGGCTCCCCATTAACTTCTCCTTGTGAGGGAGGAATGGCTGAAGTAATTGGATTTCTGCCACAGCAAATAAAACAGGAAATATATCCTGTGAAGATGAAAGCCTGCGGGCCTTGTGGGACTCTGCTCTGGATTTTGGCCCCTTGACCCGGGGGTGCCCCATGGTGGCTGAACACGTGCTGAGCATAAGGAGCCTGGCTGTGGCCTGGGCATGCATGGAGGACCCAAACCAGCAGCCGTGACTCACTTTCCCTGCCCTGTAGATAAAGACATCCAGACTAACTACTGCCTTTACAGTAGGGATGATTACACATAAAATCACATCTTTAGGCCACTTGGTTCTTCCAAAGGAAAATAAAGTCTCTGAGCAAGTGTGGCATGGTTATTTGAGCAAAAGCTGCCTCTCGGAAGGATTTGCTGCAAGCTTCTTGGCAGGGACCACTTCTGAGAAACCTCTGGTGACCCTAACTCTTGCCCTCGGGTTACGTGCTATGGTGTGGGGCCAGCGGCTTTCCATGTGTTTGTGACAGAAATAACCCTTCCAGTCACTCATCACGAGCCTGCCTAGTGGAGGCTTTGGCAGGAGCACGTACCACACTGTCCCAATCAGGAAGGCGCGCCGTGCCTGCGCTCCTGGGGGGGGCGCCCGCTTGCTGAGCGAAACCCCAGACGGTTCATTTAAAAGAAGTGAAAGAAGACGCACCTCTGGACTCCCGAAAGGGTTATTCGGTCTCAGGCTGCCTATAAAAATGCTATTGGCTGTTACTTGGCACGGCCAAAGTACAGCCAGAATGTCTTCTCTCTCTATTCAGTGCATTTGTTATTTTGGCTGAAAGGAAGGAAGCAGCACTCCACGCTTGCAGACCAAAGATGGAGCAACAGGATCCAACCAAGAAGGAGGGGGTAAGTGGGCCTCCCAGCAAAGGAGGGAGCACGAAGCAGCCTGCTGCTGGGGCCTGCTCGGCATTGCTGGGTGGGGGTGGCGGTGGGGGTGGGGTTCTGTTGGAAGGAAGGTGCTCCTCAGAGTTCACTTAGACAGGGACTAGAGGACAGATTTAGGGGCTATTGAGATGTAGAGATTGTTCGGGGATCATTCTACTGGAACAGCTTTGAAAAATCCCTGCAACCAAATTGAAGAGATGCAAAGGGTTAAGTTGTCCCCACTGCCTCCCCCAGAAAAGCTTGAAGGGCAGGCATTCTGCAACCAGCCACAAAACCCTTTATATGTTGCTGGTGAGGTGCATTTTGATCTGTTTGGATTTTGGCTTCAGAAACATCTTCTTTAGGTTTTTCGGCAAGCCACATGGCTGGGCTGACATGGCAGGAAGGTGGGCACAGAAAAGACTGTGCAGGACTCGAATCGAATTCAGATCTGTTGCAGAGAGTCCCAGCCTTTTAGATGAGAGGCTCCCTGGTTTCTGGATCTTTTGCTTCCTACCCCACTCCCCTCACTCAAAGCATCTCCATTGTACTTTGAGAGTCTCCCCATTGAAGAAAATACATAATGATAGAAAGATTATGAATTTACTATGAACGCTTTCAAGGAATTTGCGTTTTATTTGCTGCAACAGCATTTGCTTGTATTTGTGGCAGCAGAGGTACATATTTGTGCAGATTATTATTGAACCGGGCATGGATGTGAGACCATTAGAACAGACAGGTTGAGAGCATGCTCTGTAGCTCGTGGGTTAAGAGCAGGTTTTCGAGCTGGAAGCACCTGGTTCCCTTCCTGCTCCATCCTATTCTAGCTGTGGGAACCTGGGCGAGTTATTTAACTGCTCTGTGCCTCAGCTTTTGCATCTGTAAAATGGGAATGATAATCCTACCGCTTCATAGGGCTGCTGGAGCAAATAATGAGATAATGTACCCAAATTACCTGGTACATCATGATTCCCCCATAACTGATATTACTTTGCTCACCCTTTAGAGCAGGGCACTCATGGCATTTGGGGCCAGAAGATTCTTTTTTCTTTTCCTTCTTTTTTTTTTTTTTTTAGGATTTTATTTATCTATTCATGAGAGAGAGAGAGAGGCAGTGACATAGGCAGAGGGAGAGGCAGATCCCAGGACTCTGGCATCACGACCTGAGCCAAAGTCAGGCACTCAACCACTGAGCCACCCAGGCACCCCAGGGGCCAGAAGATTCTTTGCTGTGAGGGGCTGGCCTGAGTATTGCAGAATGTTGAGTAACATCCCTAGTCCCTTCTCATTAGAGGTGTTCTCGTACCCAGAGAATCAGAGCTTTCCAGGTTGCTGAGCACCTTCACGTGGATCTTGTTAGACTCTCGTGACAACTAAGGAATCATTATACTGCTCAGTGTTAACCCCCCTATTTTATATAAAAGGGACTGTGCGGTGACAAGAACTTAGGGGCTCAAGGGTCAGGAGAGGCCCTCAGCTGCTCTGTGCCCTCTCTTCAAAGAGGAACAGGCTGGCCATCTGTGCCCCTGGGTGAGGATGCAGAAGAACACCCCGCATGGTGGTCCCTGAAAAGAAGCAACACATTTTGAAAGGATATGATTAAAATGGTCACAAGCAGAAGGTGTAGGCTCCCTGGATTCTCCAAGGGAGGAAGCCTCCTCCAGTGGCAGGTGGGATGAAGGCTATCCCTTCCTGGCTGCCTGAGGGCAGACCTGCCCCTTTGGACAAAGGCCAGGACACGTGCTGGGCTTCCTGGGATACCCGAAAACAAAATGATTCCCATGGTGGCTGCTGGTAAGAATCTGCAGATTACTGAGTGAAGGGGGGGCGGTTAGGAGGTGAGGGAAAGTGGGAGCCCCTGGGAAGCCTGCAGAAAGCAGGGACTGTGTGCGCTGATGGAGGGGGTCCAGCTCTCTGTCCCCCATTGGCTGTGTGACCATGGGCTCACTGGCCTTTGGTTCTTCATAAGTAAAAAAGAAAAGACGAGAATCTAATCACTGGGCATCAAGGACTTTTTACCAAGGGAAAGGACTCTTGGCCTGGAGGGGGGGCGGGGAAGTCCAAGCATTTTAGAAAATGAAAGCACATAATTTTAGGGGGGGTACATCCACCATCAAAACACCTAGCATCTTGGAACAGGTAACCTCCTTTCTGACTCTATCGCTGCTCATGATGATGATAGCAAGCCTGTGTGTAGCACTTACTCTAAGCCAGGTGTGGCTCTAGTGTTTTTCAGGTATAAACTCATCCATTCTTCACATCAGTCCTATGAGGGAGGGAGTATGGTTCCCCCTTTTACAGGTGAAGGATCTGAGACACAGAGAAGTCCAGTAACTGGCCCAGGTCCACCCAGCGAGCAGCAGGAGCTTGGGATCCGATCCCAGGCTCTTGTGCTCTAAACCACCATGGCCACAAGACAAGGCACCTCTCTGTCCCTCCCTTTCCGTTTGTGAACTTTGGGATCAATAGTGTGAGAAAGTGATTCAGAGTTAATAATTCATAAGAACTAACTTTTCTGGAGATGTGTGTGTTTTTCTGGGGGATCCCTGACAGTGGGAATGGATCCAGGAAGCAAATTCCCAAAGGGATTTGTTTGGGGCAGGGCTCCCTTCCCAGCAGCCTTGAATCACACCCATTTGGAAGACGGACCCCGAAGGCCGCTATTTTACTAAGTCTCAAAATGTGTTCATGGTTATGAAACCGGAAGCCAGTTTACTGTGGGCATGAAGAACGTGCGATTTCTCCCAAAAGCATAGCTGAGTCATGGCTCCCCTTGGCCTCTGAGGATACACGCCCCCCCCCCCCGCCCCCTTCATGTCTGAAGGCCACTTGTCATTTATATAAGCTGCTGGAAGACCTGCGTGGCTCTCGCTCATGCCCTAATCCAGCTCAATACTTGATATTTTTCCTTTTCCCAAGAAAGAAAGAAAGAAAGAAAGAAAGAAAGAAGAAAGAAAAAAGAAGGAAGAAAGAAAGGAAGAAAGAAAGAAAGAAAGAAGAAAGAAAGAAAGAAAGAAAAGGAGAGAAAGAAAAGAAGGAAAGAAAGATAGATGGAAGAAAAAGAAGAAAGCTTAAACCATGGTTTTCTTTTACACGCTTTTTTTTACATATAGTACCTTTACTGAGAACATAACTCACAGATCATGCAGTTTACCCCTTGAAAGTATGCAGTTTTGGGCAGCCCCGGTGGCCCAGTGGTTTTAGCACCGCCTTCGGCCCGAGGTATGATCCTGGAGATCCAGGTTCGAGTCCCACGTCCGGTTCCCTGCATGAAGCCTGGTTCTCCCTCTGCCTCTCTCTCTCTCTCATGAATAAATAAATAAAATCTTTTTTAAAAAGTATGCAATTTGGATAAAATATACCCATGAATAATTCACAGTTGGGCAACCATCAGCATGATCAAGTTTAGAACATTCCCATCACCCTGAAGGAACCCTGTACCCACCGGCAGTAATCCACATCTCTCCCCAGCCCCTGGCAACCACCAATCTACCTTCCGTCTCCGTGGATTTGTCTGTTCTGGACATTTCACAAAGATGGGGGCAGACAGCGTGACTGGCTGCTTTCGCTTAGCACACTTTCGAGGCTCAGCGCCTTGCAGTGCTGAAGGCCACTTGTAGTGTGTGTCCTTTGCTCTTCCTTTGGGCAGATCATCTTCCATTGCATGGATGTCCTGCACCTGTTGGTGTATTCTTCAACTCATGGACATTTGGATCGTTTCCCTTTGGGGGCCGCTATGAATAACGCTGCCAGGAACATTTGTGTTCAACTGTTTGCGCAAACAAGTTTTGGTTTCTCTTGGGTACACACCTGTGTGTGGAATTGCTGGGTCGTACGGTTACTCTGTTGAACTTTGTGAGGCTTTCCAAAGCGAATGCATCATCATACAATCCTGCCAGCACCACGAGAGGGTCCCAATCTTCCCCTTGCCAACACTTTTTACTACCTGTCTTATTGATTTTAACCATCCTTGTGAGTGAGAAGCAGTATCTCATTGGAGCTTCGATTTGCATTTTCCTGATGGGGTACCAGTGCTTTGATTTTGCTCCCTAAATGGTCCTCAGAGCAGGTACTTCTGCCCCTGGCTCAGCCATGCCCCACCTGAGCCCCCCTTCCCTGACACTTCTGACACCTCTTTTAAACCATTTCTGGGTTTTTTCTTTGTAGAGCTCACTACAGTTATAGTTAAACTATTAAAATACTATGTCTTTTTTTAAATATCCGCCTTCCGCATTGGACCATGATGTTGAGGGCAGCTGATCTGCTCATCAGACTGTAGCGTGGTGTCTGGAATATAGTCAGCTGTCAACCACTATTTGTTTAATGAATGAAGGCGTTTGGACCAGCGTGGTCAGTGAGAACCTACCCAGAATGTCTTTGCTGTTTCGACAGAGGGTAACCCCTGACTCCTACAGGTCCATATACCCTATGCCTGCATGTGCCTATGGCACATTCTTGAATTCAAGGAGGAAGACAAAAAGCATAGAAGTTAAATTGTACGCTCTATGCTTAGGGACTCTACAGCCTGAGTTCTTTCTGATAATGTTCCCTGGGATCTCATAAAAGCTGTCAGGTTGCTGGCTGTCCAGGACGCCTGGCAGCCTCCCGCATTCTGGGGCACCAGCCAGCTCCCCAGCAGAGCTTTGCTAAGGACTTCAAACCATAGGACCCATCAAAGTAGAAAGTGGTCAGGAGTTGCAGTTGGCGGCATGAGTGAAGCCTGTTGTGTTTCTAGTTAATCATTTACCTAGAAGAGAATTAGAAGAGGAAAACTTTATCACTTTTCTCCTTCCTTCCTTCCTTCCTTCCTTCCTTCCTTCCTTCCTTCCTTCCTTCCACAAAATCAAGCAATAGAACAGCCACAGGGGAGGGACTTTGTTTTGTTCTCCACTATATCCCCAGCACTTAGAACAATGCCTGGCTCGCATTTGAGTGACTGACTGCCCAGAGCACTTCAGGTGGGAGGTGAGCTAGTTCAGCCCCGTCCTGCATCTGGGGTGGGGGGTGTGTGCTTGTGCCTGTTTATGCACCTGCCTTTAGGGGATGGTGGAGGTTGAGGAGAGGCTGGAAACTGGAGCCCATGGCTCTTATCTCCCTTACCAGAAATTTCCTGCTGAATTAACCATTTGTTCATTCATTTGGTGGAGGGAGGGGAAGGGTGAGGTTTCATTTATGGGGGCTCCTTACAGGTCTCACTCCTGCTCCTGCTGTATGGAGCACCAGCTCATGCTCACCGGGGCAGCAGGACAAGGCAGGGATGGCTACAGGTTCTCTCCCTGCCCTGCTCTTCACTTAACTCGCTGCAGAGGCACTGCCGGGAGGAAGACCTGAGGGCCTCGGCTGCCATGGGCATGTGTCCCCTGGATGGGGCCTCCATGGGAGCACATGGATGATGGTGCCCAGGGGAGGCTTCTGAGAGCTGCGTCCAGGCCCTGGTCTGTGGATTCACCTCCATAGCTCGACACTTTCATAATTCAACCTTGTAACAGCTCTGAGGGAGTGTGATGACCTGCCTTTTGAAGATAAGGAAACTGGAGATTCTTGCAATTAAGCTAGCAAGCGGCAATGGGCAAACATATTATAGAATCCATAGATTCAAAAAAAAAAAAAATAGAATCCATAGATTCTAAGAGAAGCTTTTTCCACTTTTTTCTCCAGGTTTTCATGATCTTGCTAATGACTTCCTCTTGCCATTAAATAAGTATTCATTTTCCTCATGTATCAAAGGGGGATATGATCACAGAACACTGGTGTTTGAGTCCCCAGAAACCTGGATTTATATATTTTCTCTCTGTGTACCTGTTCCATCAAAAGTCCAGAGGCTAACGAAAGTTAATCAGTGGCCCTCAAGAAACAATTAAAATTGTTCACATTTTCTTCTTTTTGATTTTTAGGGGAGTTTGTGTTTAAGGCAGGACTTGAGTGCATTTGCTACTGTCAGCACATACAGCCCCGTGGTAGGAATGTTATGGAAGCATTTCAGACATGAGGTAGAGTGTTGGAGTAGGTGAGCCTTTGGTGTCTTTCTGACCCGGCGGTTCTCAGGGGCAATTGCCTCCCCCAGCCCGGAGGACATTTAGCAATGTCTGGAGACTCTGGGTTGTCACAGGTAGGGGACAGGTGGCCCTATAGTGCCTACAGGACAGCTCCCCAGAGCAAAGAATTATCTGGCCCTAAGTGCTACAGTTCAGGGAACCTACCAGGTTAGGTGGGTAGAGGTAGGCTTCAAGATAGGGAGCAGTCGAAAGACTACGGGTCTTCAGATTCTCTGGCATCCTTCTATATGACATTGGAGTAAATCAGGAGTTCCCTTGAACCCCAGCGCCTCCTATGACCTGAGCCAGGATTTCTCCTCCTCCCGCAGAGGCTGACACTTGTACTTTCACTGGCGATGCTGATAGCAGCCTTTGGGTCATCCTTCCAGTATGGGTACAACGTGGCCGCCGTTAACTCCCCTGACGAGGTAGGTCCCTGGGGTGAGTGAGACACAGCCACCCACAAACGAGGAGGGGGGCTTGGAGCTCCCTGGACCTGGGCATGTCCACAATGGTGGCAATAGGTGCACACCCGGGCACACAGTGTGTCCTCAGGTAACAGGAGAGGGAAATACCCACGAGACACACAGCACAAGCCCAGGAGAGTGACTGGTGGGCACAGGACCACGGGGATGGGCCCAGTGCCCCCGGCCTCAGCTTCTCCTGGAGAGCCAGGCCTGGTTGTGCATGCTGGGGCTGGCCTCGGGATTGCGGGTGGGGGCTCTGGTCTTCTGCAGCCTTGCACTGTCCAGAGGATTCTGGAGGGTAGGGCTCATGCAAAGGACCAGAGGACTGGAGTTCGGAACTTCAGGGGAAGTGTGCTTATCAGAGGCCTGGCAGCTCCGTGTGCTGGTGCCCAGGCTAATTGCTGTTCATACAACTTCATCCTTTTTCCCTTTCACTTTACTAGTGCCCAGGCCATCTGTCGGTTGGCCCAGCAGCTTACGGGATTCTTTTTGCAAAACCAGGTCAAGTTATTGTGGCACTCTCTTCTTCTTTGTTCTCCAGCTCATGAAAGCATTTTATAATGAGACCTATTTTGAACGTAACAATAACTACATAAATGAGTTTTCCTTGACCTTGCTCTGGTCTGTCTCCGTGTCCATGTTCCCCTTTGGAGGTTTCATCGGATCCCTCATGGTCGGCCCCTTGGTGAATAAACTTGGCAGGTAAGGCGATGTGAATTCCCAGCTCCTGAAGCTCCTAGATCCCAACCATTTAAAACGGAGGGCCAAAACTGAAATGGTTTTTTTGTTTGTAAAACTAGGTAATAACTGCTGTGATGATTTCTGTTTTCTTTTTTTTTTTTTTTTAAGATTTTATTTACTTGACAGAATGAGAGAGCACAGCAGGGGGAGCAGCAGAGAAAGAGTGAGGAAAGCAGGCCCCCAGCTGATCAGGGAGCCTAATGCAGGACTCGATCCCAGGATTCTGGGATCATGACCCTAGCCAAAGGCAGACAGATGCTTAACTGACTGAGACTCAATCTTTGCCACTAATTCTAGAAACATTAGAGATTCTTGATCTCTAATGTTTGATTCCAAAAAAGGTCCTTAAGACTTCACACTCCCTGATATAAATTCCATGGGCATGAAAAAGTGGTTTTGTTATTAACAGTATTTAAGAGTCCCACCCCACCAGCCTTTTCCCTTGGCAGACAAGCTCAGAAGCTAGGTAAGGTCAAATTGTCTTCTTGGCCACAGATCTCTTTAGCTCAAGAGTCAAGACCAGAACTCAGTGCCTTCTCCAATATTTTTCAAAAAGAGTATGAGATTAGAAACATACAACCTCTGCTTTGGGATCTAAAATCCTAAGGTCTTCCTGGGAGTTTGGTGTTGAACTGAGCAGTTTTCCCTGGGGGCCAGGACGTTAATCAATCACAGGTTTGAAGGACAAGTCTTCTAAGGAAAGGACTTTGGTCCATTGGTCCTTTTGGTCCACAGATGGAGCAGACAGTTGCTTGTCCAGCTGTCTGTCTGAGAAGATGATAAACGCTATTCAGTAGTTTGTGGTTTTCCTAAGGATCTGTTCCTTATATAACAGTAGCAACCAACAATTTATTGATGGGTTCCTCTGTGCCAGGCTCTATCCTGAACACTTTTAGGCTTATTAATTCTTCCAATCCATACAAAAGCCCCGTCTCCTTTTTCAAAATAGGAAAACATTTTCCCATGCTGTAACTTAGCCAAGATTATACAGCTAGGAGGAAATTCCATCTCTGGGCATGTCCAAATAACACTGTTGTATCAGGCAAGTATTTTCTTGATCTCTTGCTTTATTGCTTAATCACACACATAGTATCTTTTTCATACAAGATGTTTAAATGTTCGAGTGGACAGACTTAACTCTCCTTATGGTTTTTGCTTTTTGTGTCTGATGACAGCCTTCCCTATCTATCTGGAGTCACAATGATTGTCTATAATTTGTAAAATATTACAATTTTGCTTTTCCCAGATTTGGCATTTTATTTTGTTTGGTGTTTTTCTGTTTTAAGATTTTATTTATTCATTTATGAGAGACATAGAGAGAGGGAGGCAGAGGCATAGGCAGAGGGAGAAGCAGGCTCCATTTGGGAACCCCAATGCGGGACTCAATCCTAGGATCTCGGGATTATACCCTGAGCCAAAGGCAGATGCTCAACCACTGAGCCACCCAGGCATTCCTTGTTTGGCATTTTAAAACATTAAAAGATTTTTATATATGCTGTTGGATTCAGTCTGCTAATATTTCATGCACAATTTTTCCATCTATGTAATATAAGTGAGGTTGGCCTACCCATTCCTTTTAATGTCCTTATCCGATCTGGTTTCAAGATTACACTAACATCATGAGAGTTTATGATTTCAAAAACCCTTGAGTGTATTGTACTATGTGGCTCTTTCCCTCTGCTCCCCACCACTGATGTGCTGCGCACTGTGGTCATTTCCACTGTCTCACAGAAAGAATGTTCCCACACCAGGCTGTGCACTTGACCTGTCAGTCTTTGACTGCAGAGAGCATAAAGCAGCCACAGAGCCCGATGCTGTAACTGGGCGGACAGTTGGTGAACATCTATCTTTTAAATGAATAAGTGAATCCTGCACCCAGGCTAACTGAGATTTCCTCCTCTGCAGGAAAGGGACCTTGCTCTTCAACAACGTCTTTTCCATAGTTCCCGCCATCTTAATGGGGTGCAGTGAGGTCGCCCGGTCGTTTGAGATGATCATTTTGTCCAGACTTTTGGTGGGAATATGTGCAGGTAAATGATACTACCCTGTGCTACCACTCTGTAATTTAGGATGATCGAGAACCTGAGTTGAAATTTTAAAACAATTATTTTATTTAATTTAAAATAATTTTTTAAAATTTTAAAACAATTCCATCTTATCTCCTCTATTGGTACATTATTTCTATGTCTTATTTTATTTTTTTTCTATATCTTATTTTAAAGATTTTTTTAGTGGTCAGCGTAGGATTTAAAATGTACATTTACAAATGATTAGAGTGTACTTTTCAATCAATAATAAACTGCTTCACACATTACATAAAAGAACTTGTAACCTTATATTCCCAATTCCTCCTTCCCAACCCTCATGTCATTCATGTGACTTTAAGTTTAAGGTATCCTGTGAATACACAAAATACTTAAAAAAAAAAAAAAAAAAAAGGATAATCAATGAGGAGGGGCAGGCACCAGGGTCCAGACCATTCTGGGACCCCTGAAGAATGGAGATGGAGGCTGCTCCTCTGCCTCTGCCCTGAACCAGACTCTGGATCGGGGGCTTAGTCTCAGGGGTGGCCAAGGGCAGAGCATCCCTGTGCCGCTTCTGGTGAAGAGAGCCGTTCTGTGAAAGTCAGAAATACAGAATTCTGTTCAGAAGCTCGCTTCCCGTCTGGTCCTTTATCTTTGTGTTTTCTCAACTGCAGGAGGAACGGTGAGTGGGTGGTGACCCTTGATTAGTGAGCTGCATTTTCTTGTTCTAGGCAGAGTAGTTTGTGTCGTGTGCTGTAGAGATAAGACTTGTCTTCTGCAACTTTCGTTTTGGTTATCTATACAGGTGTGAAAATCGGGTTGCAATATAAAACAGGTTTCTGTTTTTTTAGTGGGTCTTGGTCAAAAAAAGCATGTTGACAAACAATCCAACATACGACTCCTTCTTTTATTTTATTTTTTTTAAAGATTCTATTTATTTATTCATGAGAAACACACAGAGAGAGGCAGAGACACAGGCAGAGGGAGAAGCAGACTCCATGCAGGGACCCCGATGCAGAACTCGATCCTGGGTCTCCAGGATCATGCCCCAGGCCGAAGGTGGCGCTAAACCACTGGGCCACTGGGGCTGCCCCCATGAATCCTTAATGAGAGCAGCCTTTCAACTTTTATGGGGAATGTGATCACAACTTTTATGTGATGTTTGCGATGGGCTTTTCAGGGGTCTGTTTTCATTTACTCCTCCAAGGCAATGACTCATTGGGGTCTCTCGCTTCATAAGTCCCAGAGCTATTTTGCAAACCCTCCAAAGCTATCATTGGAGGCCATCCTTTAGTGGTCATAGGAAGCTCCCCCATAATTGCTTCAGACTGAAGAGATGGGGTTAAATCTATGTGTGGGGCCTTTCCCCAACCTGACATTCTTTTGTAGACTGTACTTCCCAGGGCTGGTGGGAGCGAGCAGGACACCTACTTTCGGGGCTGTGCGCCTGCCTTCAGGGTGGGCATCCAGGGTGGGCGCCCCCAAAATGCTGCATCCTGGGTGCCTTGCCAGCAACCCTGCACCTGGTCCTGGCAGTGCCAGCAGCTCTCATCTTCTCCTTCAAGTATGGGAATGAGGATAAATGATTGAGCTGGCTGGAAGCCAGCAAGTCCCTCAGCTGGTGCTAGTGGACAATGGGGGAGATGGTGAGGAGGTGGTGTTAGGGGAAATGTTGAGGAACTGTGGAGTCCAGGAGAAGAGGAAAATAAGATCCCTGAAGAGAGAAGAGGTCCTGTCAAGGAAAGTGATAGGCCCCATGACAAGCTACTCTGGTACAGCTTTCCCTGAGAGCGCTGGATGGCCCGAGGCCTGAGCCCTGAGGGTGCCTGGCCCTGTTCCTGCCTCCTGCCACCCCTGCTGGAACAGGGCTGATTTCTGGCTGGCAGGTGTCAGCAGTGGGCAGGTGCAGGCAGGCCCTTTTCTGTTGACCATCCGGCACTTCAGAGTTGGTCCCAACAGGGAAATGTTAGACTCCAAAAGAGAACAAGTCACAAAACTCCCAACCTTTACTCTTAAATAAGCATGACTTTGAAGTCAGCAGTTCTCAAACGTGTTGGCCTCAGGCCCTTCTTACACTCTTAAAATTATTGAGGGTTCCAAAGAGCTTCTTTCTCATGTGGGTTGTATTGGTCAATATTTGCCATTTAGAAATTGCAACCAACGAATGTTCATTTAATTGACTTAAATGGCAACAGAAAGCCCATTACATGTCTCTAGGAGAAGAGTTGTGTATGCCAAAACAACAACAACAACAAAAACTTAGTGAGAAGAGTGGCATTGCTTTACGTTTTTTTGCAAATCTCTTTAATGGCTGGCTGCATAGAAGACAGCTGGCTTCTCAGACCTGCTTCTGTGCCCCGCTGGTTGTGTAGCCTCTGGAATGCTCCACTGTGTGCTCACGAGGACAAGAGTGAACAGGGCACTATCCAGGGATGATTGGAAAATAGTTTTGATCTCACAGGCCCCCTGAAAAGGTGTCAGGAGTTTCCTGGGTCCTCAGATCATGTTTGGATCTGAGGTCATAATGCATTTGTAGTTAATCCTTTCACATGGCTCTGGAAAAAGTCAGGAAGGTGTGTGAGCCAGCAGCATGCTACTCAGACTTCCTAAAAAGGAAGTGAACAGCTGCCAAAGGGGGTATGGGACAACGGCAGTGCAGGGACATACAGTGGGACTTGAGATGCTCAGTTCACCGGCTCACTGTTGGCCAAGTTGTGTGGCAAGAGCGCCAGGCACATTCACCGAAGGAATTTCAAATGGAAAAGCCACTTTCCCGGACTCTATCCAAATGGACCAGCTGGGATTGCCCAGCGGAGTCTCTTTTAAGTCAGAATAGAGACTGCTTCGCACGAGCATGAAGAGGACCCATCTCTTCACAAACCTCCTGACGTTTGCTTCTTTGATTTTGTCCCTAATTAAGCAACTTGCTGCTGAGATGTGGGGTTCCCCACCCTGGGCTCTGAGTGGTGACCAAGGAGCCCACCCGTCAAGGGCCCCTGCCTCCTCCCAGCCCTTTGGGCACTAGGCTTGCAAGGATCTCCCCCCAGCAACACCCCACCAGACTTCTCAGGGCTGCTGCAAAGGCTGCCCCTCTTTGCTCCGACAACTGGGATGAGCCAATGTGAATGAGCAGCAAGCCTCTTTTAAAACACTAAGCAGATATCCTTGGGCAGAATCGCAAGGCTTGAACACTTGGCTCTCAAAAGGTTCCTTCCTGTCTGGATGTCATCAAATACCCACCCGCTGCCAGCAGCTCCAATCTCCACGAGCCCTACACGGTTCCCCTCGACCTCCCTGTGGTTGGAGCCTCCTCTCAGACCCTTGTCCCTTGGAGCCCCAGCCTGACTCATGACTGGGTGTCCCATCCTTGGGGTACTAACAACCCAGCTGACCTCCATCCAAGATTCTCAGCCTCTTGTGCTTTTAGGGGAATTAAATGGGATGATATATGTGAAAATACTTTAGAGCCTATAAAATTAAGTTCCACCTATTCTTTCTTGTTTCAGTAAGATGAGAAAACTTAAAAGTTTAAATAGTGGGGATTCCAGAAATCTGAGGTAGCAATTATTTTACGATATATATTTACATTTGTCATGCTTACTGATAAATAGAGTTAGTGCTTCGGTGTCTGTGGGCATCTGTGCATCAGTTTGTTACATGATATACCTTCTCAGAAGGTGGAGCCGGTGGGCAGGGGTCCTTGGCCTTGTCTGAACAGACTCTCCCAAGGAGCCAGAGAGGACAAGGTGCCAGACCACACCTGGGCTTTTCTTCCCTGACATGAAGCCAGGTAGGAGGGCTGCCCAGAGGTCAGGCCACCCATGTCCCCTGCCCCCAGTGACACGTGTTGAAAACCAAGGGTGCTTGTCTGTGAACTTCCTTGGTTCAGACTATTTTCTCTTTTCCCCATTGCTTAAAGGATGAAGAATTAAAAGAGGTGTTTGCTTACTCTTGCCTCCTTGAGACAAAAGTTTCAGCCCAACTAATGTGATTACTGGATAAGAACAAGTGTGTTTGGAGATGCAGCTGATCTCTCTCAGAC
The DNA here is from genome assembly GCF_018345385.1 of Vulpes lagopus. Classification (NCBI taxonomy): domain Eukaryota; kingdom Metazoa; phylum Chordata; class Mammalia; order Carnivora; family Canidae; genus Vulpes; species Vulpes lagopus. The sequence goes on along the minus strand of NC_054833.1, from coordinate 88,931,643 downwards.
TAATGTTTCCTGACGGTGTTTTTACTTCCATCCCCTGACAGGTCTGTCTTCCAACGTTGTCCCCATGTACTTGGGGGAGCTGGCTCCTAAAAATCTGAGGGGGGCCCTCGGGGTGGTACCTCAGGTCTTCATCACTGTCGGCATCCTTGTGGCCCAGATCTTTGGTCTTCGGAACCTCCTTGCAAACAAAGAAGGTAAGCTCAGGATCGCTGCAGACCCCATGCTTCCCTCCTCGAGAGCCCAAGTCCAGCATATAGTAGGTGCTCAGTAACAGGCAAAGGCAGTGATACTTGCAGGGTGCCTGGGTGGCTCAGTGGGTTGGGTGTCTGCCTTCAGCTCGGGTCATGATCCCAGGTCATGATCCCAGCCCTGCATGGGGCTCCCTGCTCAGCGAGGAGTCTGCTTCTCTCTCTCCCTCTGCCTGCTGCTCTCCTACTTGTGCTCTCTCTCTTTCTCTCTCTCTTTCTGTGTCAAATAAATAAATAAAATCCTTAAAAAAAATAGTCACGCCAACCAAAATGTATAACATGCTTATTGGGGGCCAGGCACTATGTCTTTATCTTAATTCCATTCAATCCTCCAAACAACTCTATAAGGCAGATACTTATTATGCCCATTTTACAGATGTGGAACCTGAAGCATAGAGAGATTGGATAACATGTCCGAAGTCTCATTAGGATGCACTTCAGGTGGCTTGGGCCTAGGTCCATGTTAAACACTGATCCCCCTTTCAATGCCCCTCATAAGGAGCAGGGACCAGAGGTCACAGGGCTAACTTCCTGTCTCCCAGTGATGGCACGTAAATGATCAGCAGGACGCAGGGCAATGTGCAGAGCCCTGGTGTCCCATAAAGTGTTTGCCAGTGTACAGCAGGGAGCCCGGACTGGGGCGGGGGGGAGAGGAGGACAGGCATTCCTGACACAGGCATGGGGGCAGAAGTGCAGAAAGTCTCTGTGTGTTCAGGGCACTACAACTGTTGTGTGGACTGCATTTGTTCCTCCATCCTTTTTTGAGGCTATTTCCCTGTTGGAGCCCTTCCTCTGGACAGAGCTTTGGCCTTATTCGTCATTGAATCTCCAGCACAATTCCTGGCACGTAACAGATGCTCAAGAACAAGGAAGAAGGGAAGGAAGCCCAGATGAGAGTAGCAGTGCAGGAGGCAGGCAGTCACGGTGCAGTGGTTGTGAAGAGGTCTGACAATCTTCTTGAAAAGATTGCAACAGGGTGTCTGGATTTGGCAGTTTGGGGTCTCCAAGAGGAGTTTCCATGGAGGGGGTGGGGTGGGGGCCAGAGTCAGATGGCAGTGGCCCAAATCGGAGATGAGTCCATACGTGTGGTGGGCTATACAGGGCGACTGAGTCAGAGTCTGGGATTAGCGGAGCCCTGGATTCAGGACAAGGGAAGGGAGGAGGTCGGGAAAATGATGAGCCACCCAGCGGAGCAGTGGGCAGGGCAGAAGCTGAACCTACTGCATGGGACTCATTTTCTTAGGGGGAAGGTTCAGGGGTTGAAACGGGACTTGAAAAAGATGATGTTGGGGTGCCTGGGTGGCTCAGCCAGTTGAGCGTCTGCCTTCAGCACAGGTCATGATCTTGGGGTGTGGGATCGAGCCCCACGTTGGTCTCCCTAATCAGCGGGGAGTCTGCTTTGCCCTCTCCCTCTGCCCCTTCCCCTGCTGGCTCTCTCTGCTCTCACTCTCTCAAAGAAATAAAATCTTTAAAAAAGAGATAGAGAAAAAGATGACGTCTAAATGCGGGTGTTCTTTGTTTACTCCTCTTCCATTTCAGGAGTGAGACTCGCTGGTTGTCACAAGGCCGTCATCTAAGTCTGAGCCTCAGTCTGTATAACAGGTGGTGAAGAGTCCCCAGGGCTCAGCATGCCTGGGTCCAGTTCTGAGCTTTGCCCCTGATCTTGGGCACAGGGCCTGTGGCCCCTGTGCCTGCGTTTGCAGGCATAGGGTGGGGTTGGTCCTGGCACCTGCCTCACTACGTGGCTGTGATGGGGAAGTGAATTAACACACGGAGAGCCATTAGGACAGTGCCTGGCACGCAGATGTCCACCATCGTCACTGACTGCAAGCCCTAGGAGAAAAGAGGGAGAGTCAAGGTGTTAAGAGCTCCTAGAAGGGGCCTGAGTGACTCATTCACTCATTGGACCAGTTTTATTGTGCAAAATAACACAAGAAAGGAGAAGCACATAAGACATAAATGGACATATCTTCGCTCTGCCAGAGATCAAACACCGGTGCTCAGTCTGGACACAGATCTGGAACTAGAACCAGGCCAGTCCCCTAGAAGCTTGCTTGCTTGCTTGCTTGTTTTTTTAAAAATATTTTATTTATTTATTTGACAAAGAGTTAGTGAGAGATTGAACACAAGCAAGGGGAAGGGCAGAGGCAGAGGGAGAGGCAGGCTCCCCCTGAGCAAGGAGCCCCAACATGGGGCTCGATCCCAGGACCCTAAAATCAGGACCAAAGGCAGACACTTCACCGACTTGGCCTCCCAAACACCTCGCCCCACTGGAAGCTTTCTGCATGCCCCTCAACCATGGCCTTCCCACCCCCACAGGGAGCCAACTGTGCTGATGTTTACCATCTCATCCTTGCATCTCCCTATAGTTTTTTGTCACCTTTTGCAAAGATCAAGCTAATTTTCTGTTCCTGGACTTCATCCAGTTTTGGACCATTGTGTGGACCACTGCCGCCACCACCAAGTTTGGCTCCTGTGGGGGTTTTCAGCACAGTGTAGAGTTCTGTTCTGTGAATACACCGTGCTTCGTGCATCCATTCTACCATCACGGACATTTGCATTGTTTGTGGTTTTCATTTCGATGGTCAGTGCTGCTCGGGCCATTCTAGTTCAGGTGTCCTGGTGACCCCAACAGAGTCCTGAGTGGCATGCTGCATCAGAGCATGGGAGGGTGTCCAGTGTCACCAGCTCTGTGTCCAACCCTTAAGGAAACCAGTCCAGGATAGACTGGGATAGAGTGGCACCTGGGAGAGCAGGTGCTGGGGGCGCAGAGGGCAGGTGACCTGGCTGGGGCCGGCTCTCACGTGGACACCGGCACCCCTGCAGGCTGGCCGATCCTCCTCGGGCTGACTGGCATCCCAGCGGCTCTGCAGCTCCTCTTCTTGCCCTTCTTCCCTGAGAGCCCCCGGTACCTGCTGATCCAGAAGAAGGATGAAGAAGCTGCCAGAAATGGTGAGGCTTTACTGTGTGGGGCAGAGTGGGCAGGGGAGAGAGGCTGCAGCGTCTTGGCCCTGGGAAGTTGGGGCACCCTGAGCCGATGCCCTGCTCCCTGCCATTAGCGCTGAAGAGGCTGCGAGGCTGGGACAACGTGGACTGGGAGATGGAGGAGATCCAGCAGGAGGACGAGGCGGAGAAGGCGGCAGGCTTCATCTCCGTGCTGAAGCTGTTCAGCATGAGGTCCCTGCGGTGGCAGGTCATCTCCATCATCATCCTCATGGGCGGCCAGCAGCTGTCGGGAGTGAACGCGGTATGGGGGCTGGGCTGGGGGGCTGTGGGGCTGTGGGGCCAGGGGGCGGTGTCATCAGGGGGGTGGCGGCATCACAGGCGTTGCCCTGAGGGCCCCACCAGCCTCTGGGTACCTTCCAGATCTACTACTATGCAGACCAGATCTACCTGAGTGCCGGGGTGAACAATCATGATGTCCAGTATGTGACAGTGGGCACCGGGGCTGTCAACGTGCTGATGACCATCTGTGCCGTGAGTCTGCGACAGCCACCACGGATGGAGGACATCTTGGGGGGGAGGGTCCTAGCCAAGGAAAGAGCCGGATCCGAGGTGCCTCTTGGTCTCCTCATCTGCAGCCTCTGGCCCTTGTCAGATGACAGCCTGTCTCTTAGGAGAGGCAGCCTGTGCAACCCCCCCAAGGTGGGGAACCCTGCTCCAGAGTCTGGAAGCTTCCACTGCGTGAAGTGGCTCTTCCCCAATGTCTGGCATTCGGGGTTGCTACCTGTGCCAGGAACGCGTGGGACCCCTGGACTGGCCAGCGTGGGGGCCTGCTGGGGGGCATGCACATGGGCAAGTGGGCACACGGTCTGCCCGCGTCTCCTCACAGCTGCCCCTCCAGAAGGGGTGTGTGGGACGAGCGGGGGCTTCCCAGGAAGGCAGCTCCAGGCAGAGGTGCGGCCTCCTGTCCCGCAGGGCTCTGAGCCTCTCTGCTCATCCTGCGCCCCCTCCCTTGCAGGTGTTCGTGGTGGAGCTCCTGGGACGCAGGTTCCTGCTCCTTCTGGGCTTCTCTGTCTGCTTCACGGCCTGCTGCGTGCTGACGGCCGCTCTGGCCCTGCAGGTGAGGCAGCTGGGGCTCGGGTGGAGGCAGGAGTCTTCTGTCCACCCCCTGAGCCCGCGCTTGCAGTATGAGGGGGGAGACCAAAGTGGTCTTTTAGCAGCTACAATGAATCAGATGCCTGGGGACCATCTGCAGGCCCCCGGGGCCCCCACCCCAAAGCAGCCCACTGCCACTGATGGCCGATTTTCTGGAGGCCTCTGGGGGGTGCTGCCTGTTGGAGGAGCCAGGTGCCCTCCTCCCCCAGCCCTTGCAGAGCGGCTGGCCCTCTGAGGACCCAAATCCCCGACGTTCCCCATCCCTGGTTGCCTGCTTTGCAGGTGTGATCCAACTCTGTTCTCTCCCCACAGGACACAATATCCTGGATGCCTTATGTCAGCATTGCCTGTGTCATCTGCTACGTCGTAGGACACGCCCTTGGGCCCAGTATGTACCCCAGAGCCGGCTCTATGCTTTCTGCATCTCTTCCCCTGCACCATCAGCCCTACAAACCTCTGTTACCTGGAAGAGGCTCCTTGGAGACCGGATACAGCCCCCAAAAGGCTTCTCCCCCTGCCTTCTTATTGCAAAGGGGTTTGGACAGAGCATAATTAGAGTTAAAGTGGTAAAGCAGCCTGGACTGTGTGTGTTGAAATGCACCATATGATTGGCGTAGAGACCCTTGAGGGTGGTCATGGGCCCCTTTTAGGGACGTCACAGAGTGTCACCTGTGGTGCCAAATTCTTGCTGTTGGTCTTCTTACCCTGCTTCTCCACAAGCCCTGGGGTACTGGAGACATACTGGCCCTTGGGCCCGTTGCCTTGGGTGCCCTGACCAGTAGGGGCTCCAAGACCCCGTGTGGTCTTGCTCTGCTTTCAGAGGAGGCAGCTCTTCCTCTTCTCTCACTCTGCCTCCCAAGGTCCCATCCCCGCGCTGCTCATCACGGAGATCTTCCTGCAGTCCTCCCGGCCGTCGGCCTTCATGGTGGGTGGCAGTGTCCACTGGCTTTCCAACTTCACCGTGGGCTTGATCTTCCCGTTCATTCAGGTGAGTGGGACCCAGGGGACCCAGAAGCACAAATCCCCAAGGGGGAAAGGGAGAACCTTTTCGAGAAAGTGAACCCTGGTCCCCATCCCTCAGGTGGGCCTTGGAGCTTACAGCTTCATCATTTTTGCTGTGATATGTCTCCTCACCACCATCTACATCTTCCTGGTTGTCCCCGAGACCAAGGCCAAGACATTCATGGAGATCAATCAGATTTTCACCAAGATGAATAAGGTGTCAGAGGTGCACCCAGAAAAGGAGGAACTAAAGGACTTCCCGCTCTCTACTTTGGGGCAGTAACTCCGGAAGAGGAGCCTGCCAAGCGGGTCTGTGTGGAGCTTCCCTCTGGGCTTTTATTCCTGACCGGTAGTGTCTGCGAGCATCCAGAATGAGGACCAGCCCAGGGTGGAATGCAGGCCCCACTGGGACTGTCCAAAAGGCTTCTGTGGTGTCTCTCTCCAGACTGACCCACCATTCCCGATTCACCATGAGCAGGTGCGTCTAGCTGTGCTGGGCTAGCCCTGGGGTAGTAGCTCCCGATAACACCTGCTCTTACAACGAAAATCATCACTACAGTGATGGGATGGAAGGAACCGCCTCTGGCCAGAGAAAGGAACTCTTCTGCAATCCCATGGGTCTTCTCAGGGCCAGAGGCCTGTATTCAAAGGGATCCTTCCTCTTGCCAGGTCCATCTTCAGAAATACCAGTCCTACAAAGTGTGATGTCTAAGAAGCTGGGGCAGGTCCCTGTGGAGACTTTAATTGAGTCAGAGATGATTAATCCTGAATTATATTGCTGATGGACAATGGCATTGCCTCTGTATGCTCAATAAAACACGTATGATCACTTCTCACCAATACACACTTCTTTCCTAAAAGCAGGTAGAAGGCATGGGGTTGGGTGCTCCCTGTTCCTTCAAGCAGATTAAATGTGCTGCGGCACCAGCCCCTCGAGGATGTAAGTTTGGCCAGTTTTGCTTGTCCCGGAATCCCTCTGCTTAGAACAGAGCCTGGGGTGGAGGAGCACTCAGACAGTATTTGGAGGAAGAAGGGGAGAAGCAAGAGATGAGGTGGTTGCAAAGTTGTGGTTTTTAAAAATTTAAGATTGGGGCTCCTCTGCATGTCTTCAGGTGCATAGCAAACACCAAGGGGCCCTGGAAGTGAGGGGTGAGGAGAAGGAGGAATGCCCCTGCCCCCACACATGAGGCAGAGCTAGCGACTCTTCTTAGAGATGTAGGGGCTCAAGGGAGGTGGAGAACAGAATGGAGACCTGCTCCCAGGCATGAGGGAAGCAGAGCCGGGGCCACGTGGATCAGAGGTGGAATTAGGAGCAGCTTTCTTAGGGGTGGGATGGGGATTCCACAGGTGATGAATTAAATAACTTGTAAGAGTAGCGAGAGTCCAGAAGTGAATAGTACCCCGCTGTGGTTGGACCACCCTTGACTTCCTGCTGCAGGGACACACCGTGTGCAAGGGGGCACAAGAAACAGCCACACATGTGGGAGCTTTTAGCACGGAGGAGCGGTCCCTCCGGGATTCCAGAATCCAGGAGACTGGAGCTTAAGTCTTTGGTCCTGCCTCTCAGTTATGGTGCAACAGGGGCTCCTTGCTCGGCTTTTCTGTATGTCAGTTTCCTCCTCTGTTAAACAGAGCTAATATCAGATGTCTCACATGGTTACGAGGATGAAAGAATATGTTTATGGTGTTTAGATCAGCGGCTGGCATGCATTATGTATTTAGTTATTTTTAAGAGCTTGAAAATGAGCATTGATCTTGAGGACAAATAAACCCACAGGTAAATATGCAGTGAGAGACCACTGTGCATGTATAACTGGGATTAAGCAATTAAGCAAAAGAATGACATATGGTGAGAGCCATCTCACTGGTGCAAATAAGCCAAGATAGGTAGCCTAGGACGATCCATGTGGCCCTAGATGAATGTTGGAGATACTAGTATGAGCTCACATTCAGTTTAATATAAACACAGATTGCTACATATAGAAATACTGGGGCGCCTGGGTGGCTCAGTCAGTTAAGCATCTGATTCTTGATTTAGGCTCAGGTCATGATCTCAGGGTCGAGATCAGGCCCTACGTCCTGGAGCCTGCTTAAGATTTTCTCCCTCTCCTCCCCAACCCCTCTCTTAAAAAGAAAGAGAAAGAAAGAGAAAGAAAGAAAGAAAGAAAGAAAGAAAGAAAGAAAGAAAGAAAGAAAGAAAGAAAAGAAAGAAAGAAGAAAGAAAGAAAGAAAGAAAGAAGAAAGAAAGAAAGAAAGAAAGAAAGAAAGAAAGAAAGAAAGAAAAAGCCACTTACAGATATGTTTAATGGGTCAGAAAACACAAGAGAGAGGATTGGGCTTGCACAAGGAAGGTGTAGAACCAGGGAAGACCACAGGATCGCTCCAGTGCAGAAGATGCAGTAGGAAAGTGGAGGATGGGTGTTCCAGGTGAGAGCCGCATGGCACTGTGGAGGTGTTCAGGGGTCGTACGGGTCTATCTGAAATGAAGCCAGAAAGGTGTGGGTCCTTGGGAGCCAAAGTGAGTCTGGGGTCCTCCACACAACCTGGGTGTTGGGTGATCACTGGGTCTGAGGGAGGGCTGTGGCAGTAATAAAAAGGTGGGGGGGGCAGTGGGTAAGAGATAGGGGGGGCCCTCCAGAGCCAGCAGTGGTTGGGTTGAGACATGAGAGAATTCAGAGAGAGACCTGTAGGATTTAGGGACCACTCAGCCCTCACAGGTGAGGCACCTGGTGCCCTGCCCGGTTTCTGACATGCCAGTGGTGAAAGGTGTTGGGAACAGACTGGCAAGTTTGGGGAAAAGATAGTAACATTTTTGGACATGTTGTGATGGAGAAGCTCATGACATATGGAAGAAATGTCCAGAAGGACATCAGACATGGCTCTGGGGCTCAGAAGACAGATACCACATTCACATAACGTCTATTACAGTATAATGGTGAAACTATTGTGTTTTATTGTTGATTTCTTACTGTACCTAATTTATAAATTAAACTTGATCACAGGTATGTATAGGAGAAAGCAGTGTACCCAGGGTCCGGTGCTATCCACAGTTTCATGGAGGGTCTGGGAGTGGATCCCCCATGGATAATGGGGGGCTACTGTATTTCTTGCTTCCTCCTTTTACGATTCCTGTTTGAGTGTGTGCTTTATCACATGACATGTCCATGTACATAACTTATAAAAAATAAATACACATACACTGGAAGTTTGTGTTCAAAACTTTATTACTGATGGAATAGTACTACAGAAAAGGTTTGGAGACCACTGGGGGCCGAGGTGGCAACAAAGATAAGTGAAAATGGAGGAGAAAAGATAGTTTGGGAGAATTGCAAAGTGTCAGGAGGTTGGAGGTTCTTTGGATGCTGACCAAGGTCAGTCAAGGTCAGGGCAATTAGCAAGTGAGAGAGGAGGAGGAGGAGAGGGGGGCTACAGACACTGTTTACTCGCTGCAATGTGCACAGTGCCAAGTGCAGGGGCTGGCACATGGCGGGGGCTCACTGAATGTTTTCTGAGTGGCTGAGTATTGCTGGGAGCAGTTCAGGTGATAAAGGCAGAACAGAGCGAGGCTGAGGTGACGCTGCAAAGAGTATACCTGAGAGAGGTCACCAGCCCCAAGGCAACGAGCACATTCATCACCCCATCAGGCGGGTGGCAGGTGGCTTTCACCAGTGGGTTCCACGCTTCTGGATTTCATAGATCAAAATGCAGTGGACTAGGGACACCTGGCTGGCTCAGTTGGAGTATGTGACTCTTGATCCCCGGGTTGTCAGTTCGAGTCCCATGTTCGAGTCCCACTCGAGGGCATAGAGATTACTTAGAAATAAAATCTTTAAAAATAAGATTCAGTGGACTGCATTGGACTGGACTCCCCCCACCCCGCCCCTTTTTTTTTTTTTGCAAGCAAAAACATGACAAAGAAGGAGAAGGAGAAACTCCAGACTACTATTATAATGAGAAAAAGACCATTTAAAAGAAAGCGCATTATTTCATGTAATTTACAGGAAAGACGTGATCACAAAATCAACTATCAACTGAGCAGAGGTTTCTTTGTAGAAGCCTCACTACACTGCCCTCCCCCCACCCCGGGAGGCAGGCTTCAGGACCAGGAGGGCAGTGATATTGGCCCTTTTTCTTATAAAAGGGCTTGTGGACTGTGTCTAAAGTCCCACTTTGGGGGCACCTGGGTGGCTCAGTGGATGAGCATCTGCCTTCGGCTCAGGTCGTGATCCTGGAGTCCTGGGATCGAGTCTCACATCCGGCTCCCCGCAGGGAGCCTGCTTCTCCTTCTGCCTATGTCTCTGCCTCTCTCTGTGTATGTCTCTCATAAATAAATAAATAAAATCTTAAAAAAGAAAAAAGAAAAAAGTCCTGCTTGGGCATGGGAGTGGGACAGGATCTTGCCATCTGAAATCTGCCCCCTCCAGGGCTGGTTCCTGGGTTCCTGGAGGAAGAATAAGGAGACAGGGAGCTGCCCTGGAAACACGTGAGATTCGGCTCTCTTACCCGCAAATGCTTCATCTTCGTCCTCCTCCTGCTGTTCCCCAGCCTGTTGACTGAGCAACACGGCAGTGACGCATGTGGGGCATATTCTGTCTGCAAAGAGTCTGCAGTCTAGCCAGTGATCTGAAAACCACATTGCCCTGGAGTGGCAATAAGAGAGGACAGAATGGGAGACCTATGTGTCTCATTCCGAGCCTGCTCTCAGCACTGACTTAATCATCTGAGCAGGGAGCTTGGCCCTCGCTGGCATCTCACAGATGTTGAATGAATGAATGTGAACTGGAACGGTCTTTGAAGAAAAGATCAACAGTGGTCCGAGCCTTCAAGAATGGGTGAGATCTGGGGTATCCCTGGGTGGCTCAGCAGTTTGGCGCCTGCCTTTGGCCCAGGGCGCGATCCTGAAGTCCCAGGATCGAGTTCCGCATCGGGCTCCCTGCATGGAGCCTGCTTCTCCCTCTGCCCGTGTCTCTGCCTCTCTCTCTCTCTCTCTCTCTCTTTCTCTGTCTTATTGTGAATAAATAAATAAAATCTTAAAAAAAAGAAAAAGAATGGGCGAGATCTGTACAGGTGCGGTGGAAAAGGTGTTTGCACCTAGTGGAAGAGGGAGCAGCATGATGATGAATGTTGTCAATCAAGGATATTCACTCAACAAATATTTGTTGAGCACCTACTATGTGTCAGGCATTGGCTATAACGGATCTAGTGGCCAAAAATACAAGTAAATAAGCACTTAAGGTTATCGCAGAGAATACTCAAGATAGTGTTCAGAGCGTGCCAGGTGATGGGCGGGGCTTACTTTTGGAAGGGTGGTCCCAGAGAAGATGTTCCCGGGAGGCAACATTTGTCCTGCGATCGGATCGGGAGAAGGAATGTTTTAAGCGGGAGGAGCAGCGGGAAGGAGCTTGGTTTTGCCATCAGCTGGACTTTGCTGTGTGATCTCGCTAAGGAAATGTCCAGGGCTCAGGGCCCGTTCTTAGGCAGCTGAGAGAGCAGGGACCAAAGATACATGCCTTCCTAATGGATCAGGACTCCAGGCCTTGGGAGGAGCAGGGGCTGCAGCAGAGAAAACATAGCCTGGTCCTTTAGAGAATACCTAAATTGTCATGAGCAGAGCATTAGGGGAAATAGGGACTCAGGATCCCCTCTACCGTGTGACATGTCCTCGGTACACCATGACCTGCGCACACCCGTGTGTTCTGCTTGGGTCATTTCATATAACGTCCACAGTATGCGTCCACGTTCCTATGCTCATACTTCTGTTTTGAAATGGCAGCCTGGCCTTCCAGTCAGGTGATGCTGTCATAAGCTATTCAGTCACTCTCTTTTTTTCAAAGGTTTTATTTTTAAGTGATCTCTACACCCATTGTGGAGCTTGAACTCACCACCCCGAGATCAAGACTTGTGCACTCTACACATTGAGCCAGCCAGGCAATGTGAATTGCCTTTTTTTATTTAGCTGATAGAGTGAATCTGAAATGAACCTTTGTTCAAAATTCTAATGGCTTATTTAATACTACTAAGCGTAATTAGAAATAAATAGGCTGTATTTTTTTTAAATTTACTTTGCTCTTTCCTCTAAATGGACAATTAGTCCAGGTTCGTAAGAGGAGGCGCAGACGGAGAAATAACACAGGAGAAGCATAACACATCCAGGCGATCAGGCCCGACCTGGTTTCCAAGACTCCTCATTTCTAGGGACGATGGCACATGGTGTTTTCCCCTCCTTGGCGCACCTGCGGAGCTTCTGGTTTGGCGCTTGGTAGAGGCACAGACAAAATTCACGCAGCATGTGAGTCTTATCTTATCAGTCAACATGTCCAAGGAAAATGTACTCCCTCAGCAGCGTCCAGAGGCCAGAGGGTTATAAAGCCATGCAGGCCCCGGGGGAGAAACGGGTGGTGCTACAAGCTGTCAGGGCGAAGCAGGACCCAGGTGCCGCTTCGGAAGCAGGGTGCACTGTTTTTCACCTGAACAGGGTTGGAGAAAAAAGGAGACAGGGACTCCTCCACCCACTCCACCCAAGGAGGGGTAAGTGCTGAGACTACTGTCACCATCCCTGTCCTATGGGAAGAGGGAACCTGTGGGGGAAGAGGAAGGCTCCAGAAATGCTTCCAGCAAGGAGAGGACAGCCCTGCTCCTGCCTTGCCTGGGGAGTTGCCAGCTCTGAGAGAGCGGGGTTGGGGGTGGTGAGCAAGTAGCTTCTCCTAAAATCTCAGCTCAGATGCAGCACAGGGGGCTGAGTCAGAGCTAGTGAATTGTGGGAGGCTGGAGCACTTCAGAGATGCCACCTGCCCTCTAGCCTCTGCCCGGTCCTGTTCTCCCCCCAAACCCAAACCCCGGCCCCTAAAGGTGCCTCATCCTGCTCTTGTCTGCCAGGCTGACTCCTAGGGGTGCCAGGCCAGGCAGCTGATGGGGATGGTGGGTCTCAGGCAAGCAGCAAGGCAAGCAAAGTTTTGGGGGGATGGTCCAGCTACCTTTTTTTTTTTTTTAAGATTTGTATTTATTTATTTATTTATTTATTTATTTATTTATTTATTTATTTATGTGTGAGAGAGCCCTGGGCGGCAGCCACAGAGCCTGCCCCACCCAATTCAGCCACCCCTGAGCTGTCCTGGGTGCTGTAGCAAGCAGCGAAGTGTGATTGTCTTTCCTGAGGGCCTGTCCTGCAGTAAAAGACAAGTCATGTATGTTCTCAGGGCATCGGTTTGTCGCTCCCTCCTTCTGGAACTTTCTTTCTGCAGAAGCTCACAGGCTGCCTCATCTCATCCATTCAGATCTCAGGCAAAGGCTCCTCCTCAGAGGCACATTCCCCATCCACCCTACCGAACCCAGCCCGTCAGCCCCCATTGGCTTCCAACCCATCACTCCGTCTTACTGTCCTCACATTATTGTTATTTGGATTTCGCATATGTGTACAATTTTGAGGGTGGCTCCCTCATGCTCCATGAGGGCAGCATGCTGGTGGACCTTTGTCCTTGAAGCTGCCCCCACTTGGTCCAGGGCCAGGCACAGAGGACATGCATAGACAGGTCTTCCAGGAGGGAATGAGTGTTTGGGTGGCCATCCTTGCCCCTAGCCATCCGCCACCTCCAGCTGGACTCAGCATGGTTTCCCTGCTCCCCATTTCCGGGGGCCGAGGGTGACCCCCCAGAGCTCCTGACCATAGCCCCATCTCCCACCAAGACTCCAGCCCACGCTGCTGTTGGTGAGCCTGAGCGCAGTCTTTGGCTTGACCTTCTAGTATAGTTACAACATCGCTGTGGTTAACAGGCCCAACGAGCTGGGCACAGGGCAGGTGGGAGGCTGCCACCATCATCCTTCCCCTTGTACTCCGCCTGGATGCCCACCTCTGTCTGGAGACCAGGGAATGATTTTAGAGTCATTTCCCCATCCTTTCCAGGCATATTGGTACAGAGGGGTGGGGTAGAAGTACACCTGAGTTCCCTGCCTGTGGCTTTGAGCCTCAGTCCCACAGCCCTTCCCCTGGGAAGACCACTTGCAGGTGGCAGAGAGACTGGGGTCAAGGAGGTTCAGGTTCCTCCCTGAACCATGGAGCATCTAGGGATCGGGACAGGGTGAAGGCAAGCAAAGGAAAAGGAGAAGGGGTCCTTGTTAGGTGGAGAGGATCCTGAGGGCAAAGTGTCCCCAAGGCCTCGTAAGGCATATGAGTCAAGAGAGAGGGACAGCCCCTCTGATGAGTCAAGTTGAGGATGGAGAACTGACCATGGCTTTGACCTCATGGAGGGCATGAATGACCTTTACAAGAACAGCTGAGATGAGAGCTGGAGGCAAACATTTGACTGGAGTGGGTTCAAGGGCCAGTGGGTGGGATGGAGGAGAGACAGCAAAGACAGGCAGCTATTTTATTGCACAAGGGAACAAAAAATGAACAAAATGAACAAAAAATGAAACTCAGTGAAGGGAGATGAGAGAGTCATGTTAGGTTTTTATAGGGCAGGAGTCTAGTTTGTGTACTGAGAGGGAGTGGGCAATAAAAAAAGGAAGGAGCTATGATGCAGGACACACAGGGGACAACTGCAGGGAGAAAGCCCCATAAAGAGCAAGGACAGGACCCATGGTCTATTACCATTCATTTGGGTATGAGTTCTGTTGTACCTTTATGATGTCATTCATTTATAATTATATTTTATTCACAACTGTTTTATAGGAGACACTGTACTAATTGCTCATGGTGTGTGTTAATATACTTACAATGATCTTTTTTCAGTCATGAATGTACCATCACCATATCATACTGCATGCTCACGAGTTTTCTATTAGACATATATTATCTCTATAACCGATGAGGAAACTAAGGCTTATGGAGGTTAGGATCACTTGCCCAAGGTCACACAATCAGTAACTCTCTTTTCTTTCTTTCTTTCTTTCTTTCTTTTGAAGCACATTTCTTTTCTTTCTTTTTTTCTTTTTACAATTTTATTTATTTATTTAGAGAGAGAGCAAGAGAGAGAGAACAGCAGGGTAGGGATAGAAGAAGAGAGAGAATCCCAAGCAGACTCTCCAATGAATGTGGAGCCCAATGTGGGGCTCTATCTCACAACCCTGAGATCATGACCTGAGCCCAAACCAAGAGTGGGATGTTCAACAGACTGAACCACCCAGATGCCCCTGGGTGACCTTTTGTGCAGTCTGGTTCCTCATCTCACTCCACACTATAGTAGGCTTTTTTATTCTCAGATGACAGCAGAGAATCCATTGTGTCCCAGGAGTACCAGCAGAAACACCCTTCAGTACAATGACAAGGGGCAGCTGAGAACATTACATCATCATCTCTCATGAGATGCCCAGTGTTCTTGGCTGCAGATAGAGGATGGTTTCCATGTCTTAAAGTCATTATAGGTTCCGTTAGAAAACCTACTTGGAGAGACACAGAACACTCATGGACAAGATGCTCATGCTGCTCCTGTGGTCTTGCACTCTATCCTTGTTTCCTCTCAGTGGCTTACCGGAGTCGCTGATAGTTGGCCTGCTGTTTGACAGATGTTGCAGGTAAAGGAGATGTGTTGCCCTCACTTAAACCACATTGTCTCTAGATTGTGCATGTGGTGGGAATTGGTATGATCTTGAAAATCAAGAGGCTTGAAGTCCAGTTCCCACTTGGCCACAGACGCCATGCCCTGGAAATAAGCCCCTGAATTTCTCGGGACTTCTTCCCATGTCCATTGCACAGAACAACATTCCCTCCATCATCTATCCCCTGGAGGTGGCACAGCCTTTGAAAGAAGATTGCTTGATGGCACTTAGCATATGCCTCAGAAGTGCAGTAAGTGCTTTGCTTGTTCACTGGGTTTAGTTACAGCCAGGTGACCCAGGGCTCCAGGTTATAACAGCTGCAGCCCCTCCCTGGGTGGCCTCGGCACCACTGTTGTTCTGAGGTTTGGGGTTCAGACTGAGTCACTGCACATGCTCCTGTCTCGTGCCTTGTGCAAGAAAGAAGAATATAGTTCTTTGTACTTTGCTTGGTTTACCCAGCAATCTTCATGCCCAAGCCCGGGTGCTGCAAGGACATGACTCTGCAGATAAGGAAGGATGCCTAGGTCAAGGTTCCCAGAAGGAAGGGTGTGAGCCGAGGTCTCAGGGAAGGCACCATGGCATTCCATTTGACCAGATCTCGCTCTTTGTTTTTGTTTTTTTAATATTTTATTTTTAAGTAATCTCTTAAAACCCAATGTGGGGCTCAAACCGATAACTCTTAAGATCAAGATCACATACTCTACTGACTGAGCTGGCCAGACCCCCCTAGATCTCACTCTTCAAAGTTCATTATTACACTTAGCACTTGATGTGCCAAGGTTGGCAGTTTGTAGGAGGTAGTGGAAAGCCCTCTAAAGAAAACTAACATTTAAAAAACCATATCCATTCAATTTTCACACATTAAAGAAAACATTGCTGGTGAAAATTACTTATTTATTAAAGCAGGACCACAGGACCTCCTCCTCTAGGTACTTGATTAACAATCTGCCAGATGTTGTGCATTTGAATGAAGAAAACATTCAGCATATTGGAATGATTCGCAACACAGGCTTCTTTGTAATTCAGACTGTGCTGTTCTCAGTTTCACCAACAGTGATTGGGCTGTTCTAGAAGCCCAGGCTGGGCCACCACTCTCTTGCCTGAACCCCACAGCCCCAGACCTTGGGACCTCGGTGATGGTCTCATCACTGCCTTCAGATGAGAACCCTGAGCCCAGGAGGTTCGGTGGAGCCAGCCTGTCCACGTGGGATCTGGGCAGCCCTGAGCTAAGCTAAGGCTTTCCGGTCCTCGGGAGGCTGGAGGTGGGGCAGCCATGTGTGCGCTGTTTGTTCTCTTCGGGCCCCAGGCCTGGCTGATCATCTGCTCTCAGAGTTCCGGCTCTGGTGGCAGTTCTCTCGGGGGGGTGTGGCCACCCCAGGTGGCTGAGAAAACCTGTGTGCATACCTGGTGAGCCCTCACTGTTGCCTAGGAGGTGGTTTTCGTAGAACTCCTATGGCTACCTGTCAGGAGGGGTTTCTGGGTTTCTGTTTGGAGACACCCACACATGAACACACACCCATTCCTGGCAGCAGAGCTCCCCTCCCCCGGTACCCCGCTGCTGACTGTGTCAGTCAGGGGCCTGATGGTTCTCAAAGGTGGGCAGAGAGCGGGGACACCACAAAGGGTGATGGTGCAGAGTCTGCAGCCCCCCAACAGCCCCCCAACAGCTGGTGCTCTCTCTCCCTTCTCACCTCCTTTGGCAAGGCCCGCACCAAAGTGGGGGCAGGTAGGCAAAGGAGCCATTGTTGCAAGTCAGCATGGAGTGTTCTGGAAAGTAGTGGTGGATCCTGGGGGGTAGGTAAGGTACATCCAGGGCAGTTCTGTTTTTCTTTTCTTTTTTTTAAAGATTTTATTTTATTTATTTATTCATGAGAGACACAAAGAGAGAGCAGAGACACAGGAGGAGGGAGAAAGCAGGCTCCATGCAGGGAGCCTGATGTGGGACTCGATCCTGGAACTCTGGGATCACACCCTGAGCCAAAGGCAGACGGTCAACCGCTGAGCCACCCAGGCATCCCAGGGAAGTATCTTTAAAAACACACTTTTAGGGCACCTGGATGGCTCAGGAATTGAGAGTCTGCTTTAGGCTCAGGGCATGATACTGGGGTCCAGGGATAGTCTCCCACTGGGCTCCCCTCAGGGAACCTGCTTCTCCCTCTGCCTGTGTCTCTGCCTCTCTCTCTGTGTCTCTCATGAATAAATAAATAAAATCTTAAAAAAAAAAAAAAACTTTTACCTGGAAACACAACTGATAAGGTTTTACAAGGTATCTTCCGAGGCGGATGTACCGTTTACTCTGAGGAGGAAGGGCTTCAAGCAAAAGGAATACTGAATTTGAAGCCTCGATCAGCAGGGGAGCGAGGTTTCTCAACTCCAGTGAATTTTTTTCTATTTAGAAAAAAAGTGATAGAAGTAATCCATGCTTTAGAAAAATCAGAAAGCAAGTCAAAGCAAGAGTTGTCCTCAAGTCCTGCTCCCCAGGGACACACACCTGGTGTGTAGCCAGCGGCCCCAGCTCTGCAGTTAGGAAGGAGAGGGTACCCTCGCGACACCCTGGTCTGAGGATCCTGCAAGGCTTGCCTTATAAGTGCAAACCACAGGGCCTAGTCCCATCTCCGCGGAGGGGTGGGGGGGCTGCTCGAGCTGCCTGGCAGGGCGGCTGACTCAGGGAGTAGCAGATGGGACTGGATTACATCCCGGGCTCTGGGCTCTGAACCGCAGGAGGCTGGGACTGCTTCCCCCTCCGACTCCTGTCTTGCTGGAACCAGGCATCTCCTGCACACGCTCTTCCCATGCCCCTGGGAGAGGCGGCCTCCCAAGGACCTTAGGGCCACTCTGGGAACAATGGTGGACATCCTTAGCATCTCGAGACTCTCCCTAGCACAGATCTTCAGGCCACTGGCCATCTTGGGCAGGGCTACAGGTCCCGCAGCACGCCAAGGTCAAAGGCAATGTGGGTGGCCAAAGCCCTCAGCTCTGCCACATTACTGGACGACATGGTCAGCTGAGGCCGAAAGGTGACCTGTGGTTGGGCGATGAGCAGCTTGGGGGGACGTGGGTGGGGAGGGCAGCTTTGGTGGGTGATGGGGACAGATGGTTCCCCGGTATGGAAGGGAGAGCCTCAGAGACAAGGGCGCACAGCTCGGGGATTCTGCTGTAGAGAAGATGTGGGGGGGGCCTGGAGGGAAAAGGGTTTCCCAGAGGGCACTATGCAGCGTGCTTGACTGCTAACAGAATGACCCGGGCAGGGCAGTGGGTGCAGGAGCCAGCAGTGGTGGAGGGGCCCTTGGACATTGTCTTCTGGTTGCTTCTATTACCTCAGGAAAACAGAAG
The DNA here is from genome assembly GCF_018345385.1 of Vulpes lagopus. NCBI lineage: Eukaryota > Metazoa > Chordata > Mammalia > Carnivora > Canidae > Vulpes > Vulpes lagopus. Next base: position 88,913,428 of record NC_054833.1, on the reverse strand, counting down.
GCCAAGCCATCGCGGGTGGGGTGGAGGGACAACAAGCCTACAAGAGCATGGAAGGGGAGTGTTTGGGGGGCTCAGTCAGTTAAGTGGCTGCCTTTTGCTGGGGTTGTGATCCCGGGGTCCTGGGATTGAGCCCTGCTCCCTGCTCAGTGGAGAGCCTGCTTCTCCCTTTCCCTCTGCTTCTCTCCCTGCTTGTGCTGCTCTCTCTCTCAAATAAATAAAATCTTAAAAAAAAAAAAAAGGAACAGCGTGGGATTGTTTTTGTTTTGTTCATAAACATTTCCAAATTACCCAAATTCCATGGGGTAGATTCACCACCAGGGACCTTGAAGAGACTCAGAGCCCAGCAGGTGCTCAGTGAAAGGCCATTGGCAGTGAGGGTTCCCAAGTGCAGCTGAACTTCAGCAGGAAACTGGGAAGAGGCTGCCTGCCCTGGTGCCCAGGCTGTGCTGTCTGTCCATCCGTCCATCCGCCCACCCTCTGTGCCCTCACATGGCACTCAGCAGCAGCCTGTCCCCTTTGCTCTGGTGATAGGATCCCCTGCTCAGTGAGGCTGATGAATATGGTGACTACCACGTTCTCCATCCTGGCTAGCAGGGCTTCCCTGAGCCTTGGCAGCACCCCAGGCCCCGAACCTTCCAGAAGGGGCTCCCATAGGCCCAGCGCTGGGCACCCCCTCCCGTGGGGTGGAGTGGATGCTGTCTCTAGCCATAACAGTAGGAACAAGGCACGGCTTCCTCCCCTCCAGGGCTCAAGCTTTTAAATCACAGGCCTGTTAAGAAAAACGATGCTCTTCCTGCAAAGTGAATGAATAACCTGTCTTTTTAAAATTAGGATGATTTTCTCCAATTTTGAGTGTGGCGCCCCGCTGTGGCTGGTCCCAGGCAGCCCCATCTCTGCAAGGACTTGCCCCTGCTGTCCTCGCTCTCATGGGGGGTGACTTTGTGAGAGGAGGGAGTCAGGACACGGGGAGGCCCGCGGAGGGTGCCCCCAGCTCCCCGGGACCCCTAGCCCCTCAGCTCGGAGCGTTGGCTCCCTCCAGGCCGGCCCGGACGCTGGCACTCGGGGCCCCTCGCTGCTCCAGCTCCTCTCTCTGCCCTTCTTCCCCAAGAGCCCGCGTTTACCTTGGTTCACGAGGGTGAGGAAGAAACAGCTCACGAGGGAGGGAAGATTCAGGCTCTGTGGGCTACCCTGCAGGTGGCCCTGGGCGGTGCCCACCAGAGGCCGGGCCGCTGCCAAGACAGGAGATGCAGGCGCCAGTGGGACAGGATCATGGCGGGTTGGGGGGCTGGGGGTGCATCCCCGGCAGCTCAGGGCGTGGCCGGTGGAGAACACGGTCAAGGTCAGAGTCAGCCTCATGACTGATGGATGTTGAGGGCTGGGAGCTGGGAGCTGGACCCGGTGGGTGTGGTGGTGATGGGGGCACCATCACAGTGTCGGGGACCCTGTTGTGGTCAAGTAGCACAGCAGGACAACAGTGGGCTGTGGCCAGAGGTGGGCCGAGCTGGCAGGGAGCTCCCCCTGCCTCCCTGAGGCCAGTGAGCTGCCGTCAGCCTCAGGAAGGCCCAGGCCTCCTCTTGGTGCCCAACCTCTTCCCATTTTGGCCTCTGCAGCTCCTGGGACCAAGGTGGGACCTGGGCTGCAAGGGGCAGCTTGTGTGCCCAGCAGCAGGTGGGGGTGGGCAAGCGGCAAGGATGAGGCCTTCGGGGGCTGCTGGCCTGTCCATGAGCTTCTGGTCCCTCAGAACTTCTGGTCCCCCTGAAAGCCACTTCATTTCACCACACCCACCAAACATTTCCTGCGCCCCCCTGAGCGACAGGGTTCTATGCTCTAGTGCGGTGTCCTGGAAATACGAGCTTGCCGAGCTTGCCGAGTGTGCTGTGCTGTCGCTGTCGGGGCTCTGGAGGGAGGAAGCCCGGAGGGAGGTTCTGTCTCCAGATCTGCCTCTCCCCACGTGCCTGCCTTGCTCTTCTCTTGCTACAGAACCTTTTTCTTTGCTGCCCAGTCCCGAGAGCCCCCCCAGTCTCCTGCCAACAGTCCTCTCCCCTCCCGCTGCAGAAGGCCAGCCTAGGCTGGAATGGGCGGGGGGGGGGGGGGGGTGTCAACCCCATGTCAGGCTCCGGGGGGGGGGGGGGGCGGGGGGGGGGCTGGTTGACACAGCTTGGGTCAGGAGCCCAGCTTGGACTTGCTCAGTGTGGCCGATGGCAGCCTCACTGTCTGCGAACATGATTCTTCTGCTGTAACTATCACGTGCAGCTGGAAGGGTGGAGATCTGAGAAAAAGCAGGAGGGAGGGAGTGGGGGGAAGGGGGCCGCTCCCAGAAACATCGCAGGTTGCTCGGCTAGCCCCAGTTAGTGTTCGAGGAATGTGTCAGGAAGAGGGGGCATCAGGTTTCAGGGACTCATGGGATGTTAGGAGTGGGGGACAGCCCGGGCAAGAGCCACCAAAGCCACAACAGCACCTGTGGATTTCGGAAGTGCGGTGTGTGCCCATGTCCTGGGGGCAGGGCCAGGAGAGGCAGATCCAGGGGCTCAGAGGGGACACCGCTGGCACCTGGAAGCCCAGACAGAGCCAGGCCCGACCCCAGGCCTCTGGACTCCAGATCACAGCTCTTCTTGCCGGCCACCCACTGACTCCTTCCCATCCAAGGGGGCCCCTAGGCTTTCAGGACTGTTTGTTGTCAAGTCAGGATGGGTAAGCCTGGGGCCTGGGCCCTTGGGCCACTCCTCACTGCCCCTGTGCCCTTCAAAGACATGATTTACGTGTCTGTGGGCATGGAGGCCGCTCACTCCTGGTATGCAACAGTGGGTGTTGGCAGGACCCACACAGTGGTGATCATCACCTCGGTGAGTGACGGGGAAGTGCCCTTCCCCTTGTAGGGGCGAGGCAGGCACACAGGAGCCCCAAGGGGCTGCTGAGAGGTGCAGTGGTACTGGTCCTGGGGTCACTAGAGGGGCGTAGACTCCTGGATGTCCACATACTGACGGACCACTCGTGTGACCTCCACCAGGCCACTTAGCTACCTTCGAATCAAGTTTCTTCCTTTGTAAAGTGGTCGTGGGGGTTGCGCTACCCAGTGTGCTGATGTGGGAGTTATTGTTGCTGTAAAACTTATCTCAGAGTTTTATATTTAACGTGTGAAGCACTCACACCTTGCTATATATGCCACGTTAAGAAAGTAAATCAACAGAGGAATGCTCGTTCACGAGATCAGGTGGCCGTGACCCCAGAGTTCCTTTCTGTAGAACCTCTCCGGGGGTTTTACTATTGTTTTGGTTACTGTTTCTTGAGTTAGCTGTGAGGCTGAAGATATTTTAGAAAGTCACTTATTACTTGCTCATACTTTCCCCGGAGCCAGTTTATTTTTTAATTTTTTTAATTTTTTTATTTATTTATGATAGTCACACAGAGAGAGAGAGAGAGAGAGAGGCAGAGACATAGGCAGAGGGAGAAGCAGGCTCCATGCACTGGGAGCTCGACGTGGGATTCGATCCCGGGTCTCCAGGATCGCGCCCTGGGCCAAAAGCAGGTGCTAAACCGCTGCACCACCCAGGGATCACCGCGGAGCCAGTTTAAACCCCAGCTAACTTCCAGGGGATTTAAGGAGGTGAGAGCAGGAGGGTGATGGGAAGGGTAAGCCCAAGCCCGGCCCCCACCCTTCCTGCGTGGAGTCCTGTCCACTGCCCTCCCGCTGACTCCCTCCTTCATGTTCCCTTCTTCTGGGCGGGCCTGGCCCCTCCTGGGAACCCTACCCTCTAGGACCCTCTGCCCACCGTCCTGCCCAGGACCCACACCTACCTGGAGAAATAGCCCCTGGTGTCAGGCCCACACCGTGAGGTTGGTCTTCTTCCTCTAATTTTTTATATAAACCAGGGCTGCTTTTTTGCTCATGTTGGGCCCTCATTGAATGGAGCAATAATCCTTGTCCATAGGGCTGCTGGGAGGATTAGGAGTGACCACACAGGGCCTGGCACCAGGTCGGCCCTCCGTGGGGCACTGCTGTTGATGCTGATGGCAGGCACGGAGTAGAACTGGAAGTGTTATGGGAACCAGAAGGATGTAGGGAAAGTTAGTTGGAAAGAACATGGCTCATGATTGGAATATTCAAGAAGGAATATGCATGTCCAGGGAGTGGAAAGGGCAGTGTGCAGGGTGAGTGGGGCCTGATGGGAGGCCAGACTCCAGACAGCCACATTGAATCTAAGCAGCAGGTATTGGGGGGCGGGGGGTAATTTTATTTATTTATTTTTATTTTAAAGACCTTATTTATTTATTCATGAGAGATAAAGAGAGAGGCAGAGACACAGGCAGAGGGAGAAGCAGGCTCCCTGCAAGAAGCCTGATGTGGGACTCGATCCCAGGAGCCTGTGATTGCGCCCTGAGCCAAAGGCAGATGCTCAACCACTAAGCCACTCACATGCCCCAGGGAGCTATTTTTAAATACAAGTTTTATGATTATTTGGGTATAGGAAGGCCAACAAATCAGATGACCGCCACTGAAAGGACAGTTTGTCACAACTCCCAAGGGAGGGGACGTATTCTAGTTTCTGTATTTGATGCTTTGACACCTTGGGGCCTTCCTGACTTTGGAGGGACTGCGCCCTGCCTCCCACGATTAGCCAATTTCTAGAAAGAGCAAACAGCTTCACTGGCAAGTGTACCTTTCACGTGAAATCAGCCAATCCAGAGCCCACACACCTGGCACATCTGTAGAATCTCACACTCTGAGCCTCTCTCCCTCAGCCCTAACTGCCCCAGGGCAGGTACCAGACAGCTAGGGGAGGCCTCTGCACCCCCAGAACCTGCTGAGGTCATTCAGACCAGCCAGTCCTCAGCCTGCCTTCCCCTAGAAACCACACTAAAGGCTCTTGCCCACGTTCCTGCCACTCCCTCTGCCTTCCCATGTGTTCCTCCGTGGGGAGGTCATGGGGGTCAGGGAGTGGAGATCTGGGCTCTGTGGATGATGGGAACAAGGGAGGGCAGCAGTGTACAGTCTGACCACATGACCGTCACACTCCTGCCAAGATAAGCAGCTACCATCCTCTTTGGGCAGTGGTCACTTAGGAGGTCCTTGCGGAGGGAGTGGAGCCAGAAGCCACTCCTAGACCCAAGAATGCCAGGGGTCAGGCCATGGAGGCTCCTCACCATCCTCCCTTCTCCTGCAGGCCAGCTGGGGAAGCGGCCTCTCCTGCTGCTGGGCTCTGACATCTGTGGCTTGGCCTGCCTTCTGCTGACGCTGGTGCTCCTCTTCCAGGTCTCACCTCCATTTTCCTGCTCCACGGGATTGGTGGGGAAGCACGGAGCAAGGTGGGGGGTCCCTGGAGCACCACTAGACCAGATGGTCCTCAGCCCTGGGCCCCCCTGCCCCTCATAGACAAGTCCTCTGTAATGCCCCGTCCTGAAGGGAAGCCGGTGGGAGTTTCACTCGCCTACACACATACAGGAGAACAAGCGGGGACATTTGATGCTCCGGCCATCACGTGAAGGCACAACAGAAGAGCTTTCCATAAAACAGGTGTTTCAATAGCTAAATACTCAGGCACCAAGTTACTAGAAATTACCTGCCCGGGGGCACCTGGGTGGCTCAGTGGTTGAGCATCAGCCTTCAGCTCAGGTCGTGATCCTGGGGTCCTGTGATTGAGTCCTGCATCAGGCTCCCCGCAGGGAGGCTGCTTTTCCCTCTGCCTATGTCTCTGCCTCTCTGTGTGTGTGTCTCATAAATAAATAAATAAATTCAGAAAGAAAGAAAAAAGAGAGGAAGAAAGAAAGAAAGAAGAAGAAAGAAAGAAGAAAGAAAGAAAGAAAGAAGGAAGAAAGAAGAAAGAAAGAAAGAAAGAAAGAAAGAGAAAGAAAGAAAGAAGAAAGAAAGAAAGAAAGAAAGAAAGAAAAAGAAAGAAAGAAAGAAAGAAAGAAAGAAAGAAAGAGAAAGAAAGAAAGAAAGAAAGAAAGAAAGAAAGAAAGAAAGAAAGAAAGAAAGAAAGAATCCTCTGGGATGGACGGGGGTAGACTCAGGAGAAGACAGGTCTGAAGTTGGTCCACGCAAGCAGAACTAGAGGGCGAGCGTGGCAGCCGACGTGGACAGCAGAACGAGCAAGTGTCGGGATCTGTGATGAGAGAGAGGGGAAAGGATACTCGAGCACCCGAGAAGGTTAGGACAGAGCACGTGAGGAAGGACATGATGTTCTAGCAAATGAGCTTGGTCTGATTTAGAGACGTGTCGGTCAAAGAACCCCCAGGCTATAAAGTGAGGCCGTGCTCTCATCTCGAAATCCTGAAGCACGTCAAGCCATGTACCATCTGCAACATTAGAACATCCCGGGGACCAGATCGGAATGAAATGGGAAATGAACCTCGTAGAAGCTGAAGAGTCGTTGGGATTACAGTCGGCCCTCGCACAATGTGGGGTTACAGTGGGCTCGACCCCCCACACACAGTCAAAAATTCAAGCGTAACTTCTGACTCTCAAAACCTAACAGCCTACCATTGACCAGAAGCCTTATCAACAACAGAAACAGTCAATTAACACATATTTTGTGAGTTATATGTATTATATGCTGTATTCTAGTGGTAAAGTCAGTTAGAGAAAAGAATGTCATTAAGAAAGTCATAAGGAAGAAAATATATTTACAACACTGGACCGTGTTTATCAAAAAAAGTTCATCTGTGCGTGGACCCACTCAGTTCAAACCCGTGCTGCTCAAGGGCCAGCTGTGGTGTCAGAGTAAGACTAAAACATAATCGGCTCCCCGAACAAGAAATGCAGGTGTCCCACTTTTTGAAAGTTTCTGTTTTACCAAAGACCTGCATTAGTATGTGTTTTCACTAATCAAAAGAGATCCACTTTTATGAAAAAGTATTTGTTTTGCAGCCAGCCCTTGGAGAAGCAGCACCCCACCCTCCGCAGCAGCTAGTGGGACGAACCCCCCATCCCCCATCCCACTGCCACCCCAGCTCCTCCGCCTGGGAAATAGTCTCAGCAGCTCAGCATCCAGCTGCTGGAGCTTTGAACCACATCCGTGAACATCTGTGCTTTTTAGGTCTATTTATTTCATGCATCATATGCAAGATGTGTCCTAAGGTATCAGAAAAGCCTAAGAGAGGTTATTTTGGGGTCTGGGAACGTTCAAATTTTTGCCTGTTGAAATTAATAATAATGGCTCCTCCGCTTCCCATGATTTCAGCTGATGAAATCTTTCATAGGGTGCTCTGCTTTCAGAGAGCGGGGGAGACCTGCACGTTCTTTTATTTTTTTTTAAAGGGGTTTTCCTTTTTTTTATATATATTTTATTTATTGATTCATGAGCGAGAGAGGGAGAGAGGCAGAGAGGGAGAGATACAGGCCGAGGGAGAAGCAGGCTCCATGCAGGGAGCCTGATGTGGGACTCGATCCCGGGTCTCCAGGATCACACCCTGGGCTGAAGGCGGCGCTAAACCGCTGAGCCACCAGGGCTGCCTTTGCACGTTCTTTTAATTTGTAATTCTCTTGGCCTTCGTTTATTACCTGTGCTCCACAAGCGTTTTGAAAATGCGCAGGACAGGATCCCTGGGTGGCTCGGCAGTTTAGCACCTGCTTTCAGCCCAGGGCGTGATCCTAGAGACCCGGGATCAAGTCCCATATCAGGCTCCCAGGATGGAGCCTGCTTCTCCCTCTGCCTGTGTGTGTGTGTGTGTGTGTGTGTGTGTGTGTGTGTGTGTGTCTGTGTCTCTCATGACTGAATAAATAAAATCTTAAAAAAAAAAAGATGAAAATGCACAGGGTGGCCATAATATGAAACAGCCTACAAACAAGCAGTATCTCATACATCCTCGCTACTTCTTCGCCATCCTGCCCGCAGTCAGGAACCCTTGTCAACGCCAGAACGTGCAAAATTGTTCTGTTAGGGACAAGGTCCTTGCTCTTTGTCTTCTCCCTGCTGGCCTCTCCCCAGAAGGGCTCCTTCCTTCATTCCTAGGCAGTACGGCAAGTTTCAGGGGCACAAAGCTGGTTGTGCGCAGGGAATATCAAGACAGGGAGGCCGGTGGAGGAACCGGTGGGGAGACAGTGACCGATGGAACTGGTAAGGAGAATGCTGGAAAAAGGGACTCCTGGGTGAGTCAGTGGTTGAGCGTCTGCGTTTGGCTCAGGGCATGATCCCAGGGTCCTGGGATCGAGTCCAGCATCAGGCCTGACTCTCCCTCTGCCTATGTCTCTGCCTCTGTCTGTGTCGCTCATGAATATTTTTTAAATCCTAAAAAAAGAAAAAGAAATAAAAAAAGAAAAAGAGCTGTCCAAACACCAAAATAAAGGTACTGATCTGTTCAACACATGGTGATGGAATCCCGGCTTCGTCTGTGCTGTGCCAAGCTCTTGGATCTCGGAGGCCTCCGCTGGCTCTTCATCCCCGTGTCACCCGGCGTGCCCCCTCCGTTCCAGGAGGCCGTCCTCCCAGCCTCGTCCTCCCCTGGCAGCAGGAGGTAGCATCATAGAACGAGCCATTCCTGGCTCATCTCCACCGCCAGGCCCGTGCCAGCTCCTCCGCAGCTCGCCTTCTGATTGCAGAGAAGACACTTAGTCCTGTGAGTTAGTCCTGTGAGTTAGATCCCTGCTCAGTGTGCTCGAAGTCTGTGTGCCCGATTTGGTGCCAGCTGTTGTCCTGGCTGTGGGGAGCAGGGATGGTGGTCTGCCAGCTGTCTTGGCCTCGTGGCTCCTAGAAGGTAGTGTAGAGCCCTGTGTAGGGACCTGCAGGTGGCCTCTTCTGCACATGGAGCTCTGGACCTTGAGCTCTCAGGGGTCCCAGGCCAACTGTCTAAGGCCCAGACCACCCTGCCTCTCCCCACAGAGCACAGTCCCCAAGCTGTCTTACTCTGGCATCACCTGCGTCTTTGCCTACATTGTGGGACATTCTGTTGGGCCCTGCACACCCTGCCAGCCTCCCAGGGCCTGGCACATAGCAGGTGCTCAGGAAACACTTGCTGAATGAGTGGATGTCCTCAATTCATGATGCTTGTGACATCCTCTCTGCTTTTTCCTTTGTTGCTGTACAAACCCTGCCCAGACTTGAAGGCTAGGCTCAGTTTACCTTCCCCCTGAAGGCTGTTCCAGTTTGAATTCATCCATTCAACACACATTGATCAAGTGCCAACCTGTGCCACAGCCAGGCTGGGGCCCCACCAATCTCCTGTGACTCCTAACAGTTCCCAACGGAGCCTCTGCAAAGAAGGAGCTCGTGACAGCCAGACCCCACTGGGGACACCTCAGCTCAGATCCAAACCTTGTATCGTTTGCTTAGCCCACAGCCCACGCAGGCTTGGTTGTCTGGTCCTCCGCCCACCACCCCCTGCCTTGGCTATAATCCTTTGTTGCCTTACCCCTCTGTCCATATGCTGGCAGCCTCAGGCCTTCCCTCAGCCTACCTCTCAGGAGCTTCCAGACTCTGGTGTCCTCTTCTCCTGCGTGTCCTCCTGAGAATCAAACCCCATTCTCACTGCCTGGGCAAGGGATCTGACTCCTAAGATGAGAACCTTCCCTGTAGAAAGTTGGTTTGAAAAATAATTGTCCAGGAACACCTGGGTAGCTCAGTGGTTGAGCATCTGCCTTTGGCTCAGGTCATTATCCTGGAGTCCTGGGATCAAGTCCCATATTGGGATCCCCACAGGGAGCCTGCTTCCCCCTCTTCCTGTGTCTCTGCCTCTCTCTCTCTCTCTGTGTGTGTGTGTCTCATAAATAAATAAATAAAAATCTTTAAAGAAAGAAAGAAAAAAGAAAAAGAGCTGTCCAAACACCAAAATAAAGGTACTGCTCCGTTCAACACACGGTGATGGAATCCTGGCTTTGTCTTGCTGTGCCAAGCTCTCAGATACAGCCATGAACCACACCGACACCGTCGTGTTTCAAGATGTTTAGGTGGGGTTTTTGGCAGGAAACCTCCCCCGATGAGCCTCAAATGTGGAGGCAGGAGGGCCCAGTGGGAAGAGTGCTGGTCTTTGTGTCAGGAACCTGAGTCCACCCTTTCCTGCCTGTGTGTGGCTTGGAGCAAGCCGCCGTGCTTCCCCAAGGCCTCCGGGCCTCTGGCTCCTGCCTAAGGAATGTGGGTAATCAGATGTGCCACAGATTCAGGATCAGACAGTGGATGGACTGGACAGGCGAGCCAGCTTCTGAAGGACTGCTTCACTGCCAGTCTGAATGAAGAGGAAAACAGGACAGGGTGGGCAGCACAGGTGACCATTCTCACCATTTGGGGGTACAGAGCCTTGAAGAAGGGGCCTCCTCCTCACTGGATTGACTTCCCAAGGGCAGCCCATTCGGGGACTTGGAATTCCTGTCCATCTCCATCCAGTGAGACTGTGCATTTTCAATGGTGGCCATATCACCCTCAAGGGTTGGAAGATGGTTGGGGGGAGGGACAGAATGTTACTCTTTGGGCAGCCCGGGTGGCTCAGCGGTTTAGCGCCACCTTCGGCCCAGGGCGTGATCCTGGAGACCTGGGATCGAGTCCCACGGATCCTGGAGACCTGGGATCGAGTCCCACGTCGGGCTCCCTGCATGGAGCCTGCTTCTCCCTCTGCCTGTGTCTCTGCCTCTCTCTGTGTCTCTCACGAATAAGTAAATAAAATCTTTTAAAAATAAATAAAATTTCATGAGAGGTGGTGATCAGGGGAAAAATGGCTGAGGACATTTTAGACAAATCTCCTTAATGGAAAAAGTTTGAGAAACCCAAGGCGAGGGGTAACCTGCAGGTGACCGCCATTCCCCACGCCCACCGCAGGGGGGCAGCACTTCCCAGACACAAGAGCTCTGCTCTGCCTTGGCTGAGAATTTCAAACTGGCACCAACACCAGGGTGGAGTGGACTCGGTGTGACCTTGGGGCCCACGCACGGAGGTTGTCCCCATGCCGCGCAGCTGTGCACCCAAGGAGGAGCCCGAAGAGAGAGGAAGTGGGGTGTGCTGGCTGAGAGATGTCAGCTTCTCCCTTCGTCCACCTGCAATAGACTAGTGGTCCCCGGACCACTAGTCCTTGAGGGCCCTCTGAGCCCCTATCCGCTCTCCACTCGTCCTGTGTTCTCTGCTTCCAGGGCCCACCCCCTCCATGGTGAGGACCGAAATCTTCCTGCAGTCCTCCCGGCCAGCTGCCTTCGTGGCAGGTGGGGCTGTGCATGGGCCGTCCAACCTCACCATGAGCTTCTTGTCCCCTTCCATCCAGGTGAGTGGGGTTGTCTGGCAGGAAGCACGTGTGGGCAGCCCCTAACCCACGAGGGAGCAGGGGCTCCAGGAAATAAGTGCTTCCCCTCTACTTATTCAACAAGGGGGCAGCTCACAGACACTTTCAAGGTCCATAAAGCACACGTGGTACCACTTCAAGCTCTGTAAATAAGCCGGTCTCCTACCTACTGAAGGGAACTCCCTCACTCAGATGATGGAGAAGCAATTACTTAGGGCCTCTGGGCTGCCAAGTTCAAAGGCAATAGAAAGCCTGCTGTAACCAAGGGAACAGGTAGCCCACCCCAGCCTCTTTCCCTGTCCTAAGGGTGTGCACATCATCCTGGAGGACATCATGTCCCCACCGTTAGAAGGCTAAGAAGTCCTCTTTGACATGAGGGTGGGACCTAATTTTCCAGCTGGCCACAAGAAATTCCTCTGTGACTCACAAAGGCCTCTCCCAGAACTGTCCCTGTCCCTTCTTTCCTCCTCCTTTCTCCCATTCTCCTGCCCCTTGGCTTGGAAGGTCATTGGCAACTACAGTTTCATTCTTGGCCGGAATTTGTTTCCTCACCACTATTTACGTGGATATGGTCATTCCTGAGACCAAAGGCCAAACATTTATGGAGAGAAACTGAATTTTTGCCAAGAGAAGCAGAGTGTTTGCTTCAACGTGGATGGAACTGGAGGGTATTATGCTGAGTGAAATAAGTCAATCGGAGAAGGACAAACAGTGTATGTTCTCTTTCATTTGGGGAATATGAATAATAGTGAAAGGGAATATAAAGGAAGGGAAAAGAAATGTTGGGAAATATCAGGAAGGGAGACAGAACGTAAAGACTCCTAACTCGGGGAAACGAACTAGGGGTGGTGGAAGGGGAGGAGGGCGGGTGTTGGAGGGGAATGGGTGACGGGCACTGAGGTGGACACTTGATGGGATGAGCACTGGGTGTTTTTCTGTATGTTGGTAAATTGAACACCAATAAAAATTAATTAAAAAAAAAAAGAGAAGCAGAGTGTTTTCTTGAGACATGAGGACAAATCACAGATGTTGGGCCTCACACACTATTTCTGTTTGCCAAAGAAACATGTGTCCCCAGGTGATGCATTCAAGGCTTCCTTATCTGGGAGCTCTGCCCCAGGCCTTGAGGGACAGTAAGAGCTCTGAGGTTTTGGTTATACTACCTTGGCAGAAGACTTTGGAAACTTTACTCCTTGATTTAGTAGAGAAGTGGTTGGCCAATCAGAACTCCATTCTCTGATTCTACATTAACACCAAAACCCAAATGATATATGGATGCACTTCTTCAAAGTACAATGTTTCCAGTTCACTGACTGATGTGGAAGCCTGAATCCTGATCAAGGCATTGGTTAGAGAACTGAAGGAGCTAGAGGCCAAGCCTCTAGACTCCACTGCCTTCCTGGGGGAGGTGGTTTCCCCTCACTCTGTGGCAGGGGGCTGTAATGTTACAAATATAATACAATATCATGACCAACTGGAGCTTATTCTAGAAATGCAAGATTGGCTTAATCCTCCCCAAATTGATCTATAAATTCAACACAATTCCAATCAAAGTCTCAGCAGGCATTTTTAGGGTTGGTTAGAAATTGACTAGCTGACTCTACAATTTATGTCGAAATGCAAATAACCTATAGTAACCAAAAGAACTCTGAAAAAGATGCAGCTGGATGACTGTATGACCAATGTCAAGACTCACTATAAAGCTACTGTAATCAAAACAGTACAATGCAGCAAATAGATGACTAGAACACAATAAAGAATCTGGAAATAAAGTCACACTTACATAAACAGCAGATTTTTGACAAAAAAAAAAACTTGAATAGTGACAGGATAATAGTTCTTTTTTTTTTTAAGATTTATTTTTATTTATTTGAGGGAGAGAGAGAAGGAGTCCATGAGTGGGAGGGTTAGAGGGAGAGGGAGAGAAACCCAAGCAGACTCAATGCTGAGGGAGGAGCCCAACTTGGGGCTCGATCTCATGGCCCTGAGATCATAACCTAAGCCAAAACCAAGAGTCCAGTGCTCAACCCATTGTGCAACCCAGTAGCCCCATGACAGGAGAGTGTTTCCTTTCCTTTTTAAAGATTTTATTTATTTATTTGAGAGAGAGAGAGGGAGAGCAGAGGAGGAATAAGCAAACTCCATGCTGAGTGCAGAGCCCCACCTAGGGCTCAATCTCAGGACCATGAGATCACAACCTGAGCTAGAACCAAGAGTTAGACACTTAACCAACTGAGCGACCCAGGCGCCCCCAGGATAGTATTTCTGACAAATGTGCTGGGTGATTATATCCACATGCAAAAAAAAAAATCTTCTATCCATACTTCACATCATATATAAAGATTAACTCCAAATGCATGATAGGCCTAAATTAAAATCTTAAACTCTAAAATTTATAGAACATGAGAGATAAATACTTGTGAACTTGAGTTACACACAAAAAAACACCAAAAGCACAATTCCTACAAGTAAATATTGATACATCAGACTGCTATGATAATGAAAGAAAAGCAGACCAGCAGGAAATATTTGAAAATCATATAGCTGAGAAAGACTTGTATCTAGATATTTTAAAGTATAAAGAACCCTCAAAACTCCATAATAAGAGAGCTTACAACCCAATAAAAAAAATGGGCAAAAGATTTAGAGGCACCTGGGTGGCTCAGTGGTTGAGTATCTGCCTTTGGCTCAGGGTGTGATCCCGGGCTCTTGGGATTGAGTCCCACATCGGGCCCCCCATGGGGAGCCTGCTTTTCCCTCTGCCTATGTCTCTGCCTCTCTCTCTGTGTCTCTCATGAATAAATAAGTGAAATATAAAAAAAAGAAATAGATAATAAATAAGCATGGGAAAGGTGCTCAGTATTATTAATTAGAGAAATGCAAATTAAAAACACAATGAGCTACTTCAACACACCTGTTAGAATGTCTGAACTCACCAACATCCAGTGTTGACAGGATGGGGAATGGGGAGACAGGGACACCTGTGCACTGCTGCCAGGATTGTAAGATGGTGCAGCCACTTTCAAAACCAGTTTGCTGGTCTCTTAAAAAGTTAACAGTACATCTGCGAGTGAGCCAGCATTCCACTCCTAGGTATTTACCTAAAGAAAGTAGAGCGTTTGTCCATACACAGGCAAATGTCCATAGCAGGTTTATTTGTAATGGCCCCAAGCTGGAAACAATGTAAAAGTACATTCCTAGATGTGTGGTTAAAGAAGTTGTGGTATATCCACACAAGAGAGTACCACTCAGCAATAAACAGATACGAATGATGGACAAGTGCTGTAATATGCATGAATCCCAAAGTAATTCTGATGAGTGAAAGAAGCCAGCCCCCCAAAAAAGAAGTACATACTGTATTTTTTCAATTATATAAAATTGTAGAAAATGTAAATTAATTGAGGCACCTGGATGGCTCAATCATTTAAGGTTTGACTCTTGATTTCAACTCAGGTCATGATCTCAGGGTCATGAGATCAAGCCCTGCATCAGGCTCCACGCTCAGCAGGGAGTCTGGATTCTCTCTCCCTCTCCCTCTGCCCCTCCTTCTCTCTCTCTCCCAAATAAATAAATAAATAAATAAATAAATAAATAAATAATTTTTTTAAAAAATGTAAACTATTCTAAAGTTACAGAAAACAGACCAGTGGCTACCTGGGGGGTAACTTTTGGAATAATAGAAATATTTATTATCTTGATTGTGGTGGTAATACCATGATGTATGCATATGTCCAAATATCAAATTGTACATTTCAGTTTTTTAAAGATTTTATTTATTTATTTGAGAGAGAGCCTGAGCAAGAGAGCACAAGCAGGAGGAGCAGCAGAGAGAGAGGGAGAAGCAGACTCCCCACTGAGCAGGGGAGCGTGATATGGGGCTCAATCCCAGGACCCTGAGATCATGACCTGAGCCAAAGCTAGAAGCTTAACTGACTGAGCCATGCAGGTACCCCTCAAATTGTACATTTTAAATAAAAGAAATGATTAATAAAAATATTTTTAAAAATTCACATTGGTAAACCACACTGTCTCTAGATTGTGCCTGCTGTGGGGAGTTGGTGTGATCTTGGAATTCAAGAGGCCTGAAGTCTAGTCCCCACTTGGCCACAGACGCCATGCCCTGGAAGCAAGCCCCTGAATTTCTCGGAATTTCTTCCCATGTCCACTGCACAGAACAGCATTCCTTCCATCATCCACCCCATGGAGGTGGCACAGCCTTTGAAAGAAGAGTGCTTGATGGCACTTAGCATATGCCTCAGCAGTGCAGTAAGTGCTTTGCTTGTTCACTGGGTTTAGTTACAGCCAGGTGACCCAGGGCTCCAGGTTATAACAGCTGCAGCCTCTCCCTGGGTGGCCTCGGCACCACTGTTGTTCTGAGGTTTGGGGTTCAGACTGAGTCACTGCACATGCTCCTGTCTCGTGCCTTGTGCAAGAAAGAAGAATATAGTTCTTTGTACTTTGCTTGGTTTACCCAGCAATCTTCATGCCCAAGCCCGGGTGCTGCAAGGACATGACTCTGCAGATAAGGAAGGATGCCGAGGTCAAGGTTCCCAGAAGGAAGGGTGTGAGCCGAGATCTCAGGGTTCTAAGTACTTGATTAACAATCTGCCAGATGTTGTGCATTTGAATGAAGAAAACATTCAGCATATTGGAATGATTCACAACACAGGCTTCTTTGTAATTCAGACTGTGCTGTTCTCAGTTTCACCAACAGTGATTGGGCTGTTCTAGAAGCCCAGGCTTGGCCACCACTCTCTTGCCTGAACCCCACAGCCCCAGACCTTGGGACCTCAGTGATGGTCTCATCACTGCCCTCAGATGAGGACCCTGAGCCCAGGCAGTGCGGGGGGAGCCAGCCTGTCCACGTGGGATCTAGGCAGCCCTGAGCTTCCCGGAGGCTAACACGGCTCTTGGGCCTCAGGAAGGACTGGGAGAGAGGTCTTAGGGTGGCCTGATGGCACAGTGAGCGAGGTTTGGGCTCTGATGAGCCCTAGGTGTGTGGCCAGGTATTTCCCATGTAGGTCGTCACTGCCTGCTTGGTGACCAGTCTGCTAGAAACCAGCCTGCGTGTTCATTGCCCAGCGAGTCGGGATGTATTTGCGCCCCTGTCCATTCAAAAGATCATGGATTTCAGCACCGAAAGGACCTTTATCTCTTAGCCCTGTCCCCTCAGCCTCTGCTTGAATGCCTTCATCGATGAGCAGTTCTCCCCTCCAAACACAGCCCATTCCAGCCTGGGCTCTGGAGCCACTTACGGCACGGCTTTCCATCCTGGCTCTGCCTCTTGGGTAAGTTACCGAACTTCTCTGTCTCACTTTCCAATCTGAAAAACTGGAAGAATAATAGTCTTTGTATCTACCTGGTTGCATTGTTGAGAAGATTCCGCGTGTCCGTGGGCTGGCAGGGGGGCAGACCCCCTCCGGTGAGGCCTGGCCGAGACTCTGAGTGTCTGGCTTTGCTCCCCTCTTTCCCCAAAGATGTTCTTCTGAGCCCAGGGTGACCCAGAGGGCTGGGGGACCACCCGCGCAGCACCCCGTACCACTGGCCCGGGGAGTTGCTGTGCACGTGCCCCGGGGCCCTTGCCCGACAGTGGGACAGTCAGGTGGCGTCCTGTCTGAGCGACTCCAAGGGATGAAGCAGCAGATGCCTGTTGGCAGCTGGTTCCATGACACACCCTTTCTTGGCTGCTTTCTTGCTCTGGCTCATTTCTCCCCTCCCTACCAGTGTCTTCTTCCACTTTCCAAAGTAGCTACTTGCTCTGGAATCCTTGACTCAGGCTCTGCTTCTGGGGAAGCCAGCGAGGCGGGCTCATACAGTGCAGCCCGCAGCGCCCAGCCCGCGCACGTGCTATTCGGAGTGAGCGGTCACTGCGGCAGCTTCACCGGTGGAATGTCCTTCCCAAGTGGGTCCCCAGCCTTCCTGCTTGGAGCTTGGCCCTGCGTCCCCACCTCTGTGTGGCCCCGTCCTGAGGTCCTGTCCTGGACACCTGCTTGGTGCCTCTGTGGGGGCAGGCGCAGACCCAACACCCCCCTTTGTCATTCAGGTATGGTGTCTGTCTGTCCGAGAGAACCTGCCATCTCAGCATCTTCTGTCCCAGAGTCTATATACTCTCATAGCTTGGTATTTTGTAAAATAATGCATTTGATGTAGGCTTTTATTAACTTATAATTAAAATAACATGTGTAGCTATTCATGTCCTTGCCCCTTGTAAGTAGTTGGAATAAAACCAAAATACACGGAAAAAAAAAAAAGCCCCCAGCCCATGTCCTGGTGGAAAGGGAGCCCCATGATGAATAAGGTCTTCACCATCGTCCCCTGGCCCAGTCTCGGGGACCCCAGTGTCAGGGAAAGACATGGGTGCTTTGCTTCCTGAGAGGGACAGGTCAGCACTGTTGGCAGTGCTGGAAGGCTGGAAGCAGGCGTGAGCAGGGGGCAGGGCTCCTGCCAATTTACCGGACTTTGCGAGTAGCCTGTTTGCTTCCTGGGTGGGGACAGAAGGGGACCAACGATGAGGGCCCTGGTCCCCACGTCTCATTCTGCTTTCTACACCCTGCAGTCTCCCATTCCTGTTCTCAGTCTCACAGGTTCTCACCTGTGACCCCTAGACACATCCTCATAATGATCCTCTTTTCTTTTTTTCTGGTAATGATTCTTAAAAAAACAAACACCAACTTGTAAATTTGCCATATTTCCTCTCTTACTCCTCCTTTGCTGAAATATTTAAGGGTAAATTTCAGACATCATGACATTTCATCCTTAAATATATTATGTATTTTTAAAAACTAAAGCCTGGTTGGGGTGCCTGGGTGGCTCAGTTAAGCAGTTGGTTAAGCCTCTGACTGTTGATTTTGGCTCAGGTTGTGATCTCAGGATCATAAGATCAAACCCCGTGTCGGGCTCCACACCGGGTGTGCGGCTTGCTTGAGATTCTCTCCCTACTCCTTCACCTCCTCCCCCCCACAAAAAAACAAATCTTAAAAAAAACCTTGTTTTTATACCTCTATTTCACATACCAAAATTCAAAATAACTTTTTTTAAAAAAGATTTTATTTACTTATTTGAGAAAGAGAGAGTACAAGTAGGCAGAGGAAGAGGGAGAAGCGGATTCCTCACTGAGCAGGGAATCTGAGGAGGGGCTTGATCCCAGGACCCTGGGACCATGACCTGAGAGCCCAAGGCAGACGCTTGACCGACCGAGCCACCCAGGGCCCCTCGACAGAACTTCTTAACGTCACCTAATATTCCCGGTCATTATTAAATATCTGCAGTTGTGCCCAACGCATTTTTGTGTTTGCTCTGGTCAGGCACATGGAGTTGTTTTTTGGTTTGTTTGTTTGTTTTATTTTTTTTATAGGCACCTGGAGTTATCAAGTTTTTGGTTTACCTATCCCCCCCCCAGTTGTTTTTATTTTTGTGTTCTCTTAATGTGCACATCATGTGTATTTGAACCCTGAAGCCAGTGGAAGGCTGGCCCATGCTTCTGAAAGCCCAAGGCCTATGTCTTTACCCTCCCCCAATGCCTGACACCTGGATCGTCAGGCTTCCTCATCATTTCCTGTTACTGGGTGGACTTCTTTCCTGCCCTTCCTTTTGCTGAAGATACTCTCTCCAGGGTCCCACTTTGGATAGGGTCTTTATTCCACTTCTCCCCCCTGACTGTGGCACTAAGAGGAGGGAATCCTGGAGCTGCTGGGACCCACCATGGGGGGGAAGGTTTACATGAGAACTCGACCAGCAGAGGGCAGAGCAGAGCGACAAAGAACTCTGTGTTGATGACATGGCGTGAGCCCTGGGATCAGCTGTGATGGAAGCCAGACATCATCTGAAGTTTTTAGTAGGGTAAACCAATAGACTTCCTTTGTTGCTAAAACCTGTTTGATCTGGATTTTCTGTCTCTGAAAACAAATAGTCTTGAATAAAATAGTTCCTTAAAGAATAAAGCAAGTCAGAGCCAGCTAGAGATTTAGACCTACCCTATTAACTTCCCCTCCTAGTGTTTTCATTTTCCAAAAGAAGCTTGTTGACCACAGAGCATTTTTTTTCCTTTTGAGAGAGAGAGAGAGTGAGCACAAGTAGGCAAAGTGACAGGTAAAAGGAGAGGGAGTAGCAGACTCTCCACTGAGCAGAGAGCTCAATATGGGGCTCGATCCCAGGACTCTGGGATCATGACTGGAGCTGAAGGCAGTTGCTTAACCAACTGAGTCACCCAGGGGCCCCAAGGATTTAATTCAGGGCTTAAACTCACAACTCTGAGATCAAGATCTGAACTGAAATCAAGTGTCAGACACTTAACCAACTGAGCCAGCCAGGCACCCCAACCATAAAGGATTTTTAGTCTCTGGTGGTGAACTTCTGATAGGAGCCCTATGAGGTCTGCTTAAGTGGGAAATATAGTAGAGAGATGACCAGCCTAAGAAACAGAAGACCTGGGATCTAGATCTTGCTTTGCCCTTTCATACCTGAGACACCTGGAGGAAGTCACTTAACTTCCTTTGTTCCTTATTCTTAAATGTGCATCATATGGGTGCTGTGACTATCTCATGGGTGAGGATACCACGTCCTGAAGGATGAACTGGAGCTCACCAGGTAGACCCGGGCCCAGTGGGACAGAGTGAGAAGAACATATGGCGTGCTTGTTTTTGCACATGAGCCGAGGGGCACTGCCTCAGAGGCCCCCTCTGTGAATGTGGGGCCTTTTATTCTTGACAAGGGCTGGCGGTCCCATCTGATATTCCTTCTTTCCTGGTCCAGGGCTCTGTTTGCCCATCTTTGTCTGCTTCTAGGATAGGTGTGCCTCAGAGGTGCCTGGCTGGCTCAGTCGGTAGAGAATTTGATTCTTGATCTCAGGGTTGTAGATTCAAGCCTCATTTGGGTGTAGAGATCACTTAAAAATAAAATCTTTTTTTTTTTTTTTTTTTAAGAAGGACATGTATCAGCAGGCTTTTCTCATTTCTGCACTGAAAGAGAGGCCAACACTTGAGTGGCCCAAACTGGAGCAGTTGGGGGTGGCCTCTGACCTCAGCTTCTACCCACAGGTGCCTGTTGTGCTGCCAGAGGCAGGGCCAACAGGGCATCTAACACTAATTTGGAAGATGCTTAGGTCCCAACATCCTAAAACTCAGCCCAGAGGTCTCCGTCAGTGAGGCTCCCCAGTGAGGGCTCATAATTCCCACTTGTCCCCTAAGAGGCTGTGTGTTGCTCCCTGGTCCCAGGTTCCAAACCAGGCCCTCTAGCCTCCCTGGTTGCTTCCGAGACTCAAACAAAAGAAAAGGTGTGTTGTGTCCTGGTTGGAGAGTGTGTGTTTATGAAGAGCAGAAATGCAATTAAATCTGCTCCATTGAGGCCTGTGGGGAATTTTGTGGAAGCCGAGGGCAGGAGTCCCGCAGGTCCAGCCGTCACCGGCAGCTCGTTGCCCACAACCCCCAGCCACACTGACCCTCCCTCTCTCTGGACAGCAGCTGTCCCTAGAAGGACCTGGTGTCTGCAGTCCCAGCTTGTGTGGGACCCGGGGTGGCGTGCTGGCTCCCTCCGTATGGCCTTGGCACCCAGATGTCAGCGGGGCTCTAGAGAGGCCTCAATGGCGGGCCGTCCCTTCAGCTGGGGAGAGGCAGCCCCTGGTGACAAGAGGCTGGATAGGAAGAGTTGGGCATCTCTCAGCCCAGCAGGAAGGGGCCCTGATACCCTGGGAGGCGGCCGAGGAGGCCGAGGGAGGGCCCGCAGCCCAGGGCAATGGCGCGTCTTCCTGTGTGAGAAAGAGGAGCAGCTCGGGGACAGGCGCTGTGCTGTGTGTCGCTGATGTGCCTGTATCTCACCACGAGACCTTTCTGGGCTCCATGTACCTCAGTTTACCGATATGAAAAATGGGAGGAAGAGCTCCAAGGGGCCCCGCCGTCCTCGCAGCAGCCACTGGGGGGCAGCACCTCCTCTGCAAACACAGCCCACCTGCTCAGCCCTCCCATCCATCTTCAGCAAAACCTTTGTTTTCCTTTGTTTCCACAAAATGGCACCACCACAGAAGGCCTCGTGGAAAATTCTGGCACTGGTGAGAGACACCCACTGAGAGCCCCAGGGAACAGCTAACGGGCTGTGTCCGAGGGACACGGGGTTACTCGCCACCGCTTTCTAGCACCTTGGAAGCTCGGAAACCCCTACTGAGCAGTGGGGGCCTGGGCCTGGCCAGGGGGTCTCCCCGTTTCTGCTCCCAGACAGGCCCGGTCCTGGCCGAGGGGGACTGTCTGCCGCTGACCGTGCAGCTGGCCTGTGGCTGCTGGAGGAGCAGATGGTGGCTGCTGTCCCTGGGATGCAAGGTGCCCTCAGAGCCTCGCGGCTGCCCGGAGAAAACTGAGAGGAAACAAAATTGACCCCAGCAATTTAGCTTAAACAGTGTCCGCAATGACAATCTGAGGGAAATAAGATTAACCCAAAATTAATTACCGCCTGAAGTCTTTTAAGGGTTTTCTTGGGTGTTTTTGTTTTAGTTTTTAAACTAAAGTAGTTTGTAATTGTGAACAGTTGGAATCATAAATCAACAGTAACCAGTAACACAATTAAACAATAATATTTATAGTTTCCAGAAAAGTTGTAAAAATGCCGGGGATGATTGAAGACCTTCACTTTCAAACTTTCAATAAAATTAAAACAATGTGGTTGACTACAAAAAAGTCAAAAAAAATTGGTCATTCTAGAAGATTCCAGATTTCTCCTTCTTTCATTTTGTTTTATCTTATTGTTTGTAATATATAATTTTTTCTCATCACAGAGGTAATGCTTGTTCACGAGGCAAGAAAATGTCATACTCTAACCCACCCAAGAAGACTCTATTATTTAAATCCTTGGGGGAGGCCTGGAGGGCTCAGTGGTTGAGCATCAGCCCTTGGCTCAGGGTGTGATCCTGGGGTCCTGGGATCGAGTCCCACATCGGGCTTCCCATGGGGAGCCTGCTTCTCCCTCTGCCTATGTCTCTGCCTCTCTCTCTGTCTCTCATGAATAAGAAATAAAATGTAAAAAGAAAGAAAGAAAAAGAAAAATCTCGTTGTCTATTATGTTCTGTACTTAGCTAGTTAAAGAAAAGTAGACAGCCACTTCCTGGTGGCTTTCTCCCTCTCCTTTCTGCTACCTCCAAGGGGACAGAACCCCCACCAGCCTCATTACCTGCACTTGGAGCTGTGCTCTGGGCCATTGTCTGAATCTACCAATGGCCCAGGGAGGCTGGAGGAAGCACATGGCTCATCAGCCCAGGAATCCACTGGAGAGGATTCTGGAGACCACTATGATTCTACCTGGGACAACAGTCCCTGGCTCCTCCACAACACAACCTTCCTAGGGCAACCTTCCTGCGAGTTTTTCTCCCAATTCACAGATGACCAGGCCCCAAACAGGATCACACAGCAATGGGCCCAGCCTGGGATCGCAGTGCAGGACAGAATGGTGAAGAAGCAGCCCATCACCGTGTTACCTGGGACAGCCAGGGTCATCTCAAGCTCATTGTCAATCTCTAGGATAGAACCAAAGATGTCCTGGTGGCTTTTGTGGTGATGTGGGTGTAGAAGCATGGCAAGAAAGAACAGAAGCCTGTGTCCTATATTCAATGCAGTGAGAACAGTATGTGCAAGGGCCCTGTGGTTGGAATATATTTGGTATATCTGAAGAACACTATGGTCTGAGCTCAATGAGCAAAAGGGAGAGATGATGTACAGAAAGCAGTCAGGGGCCAAATGGTATAGACCACAATTAGGGCCTTGGTACTTTGTTGAAGTGTAATGGGAAACTGTTGGAGGGTTTTGAGTAGGAAAGTGATATGATTAGATTCATATTTTTTAAGGAATAAATACTAATTAATAAAGAGTAATGAACACCCATGTATCCACCACCCACTTTAAGCAATATATCATCACAGACACAAGTGAAGGCTGTGTCTCCCTTCCTTTCTCCCCGTAATGAACACCACCACTGTTCTGAATTTGATGTTTTTCTTATGAACCACCTTTACTGTGTATTATGCCACCTTAAGATTATATACAAGTATAATTATTTTGCTATTGTTCAACTTTATTTTCTTAAGATTTTATTTTTAAGTCATCTCTCCACCCAACATGGGGCTCGAACTCACGACCCTGAGATCAAGACTGAACCAGCCAGGCACCCCTGTGACTGCTCGAGTTTTTATAAATAATATTGTGCTATATAGTTTTCCTGCTACTTGCTTTTGTGGCTCATTATGCTTGTGAGTCTCTACCATGTTGATTGGTGTGATTGTGGTTCATGCATTTTTACTACTACCCAGATGATTATGGTGCATTATCCTGTTAGCAGACATTTAGGAAATTCCCCATATGTTTCAACCACAGGTAATTCTAGTGTGAGCATTTTTATTTCTCACGTACACATGCAAGCTTCTCTAGGGTAAATAACTACGAGTGGGATTTCTGGGTCATAGAATAAGCACATGTTCCAAGTCATACGTATTTCCAAACTGTTTTCGGGTGGTTGTTTCATGGACACTCTTACCAGCACAGGATGACGATCACCCCTCATCCTCAGGGTACTTGATAATTGTCAGACTTTTTAAAGTTTTTGCCAGTCTGAGGGTGTCAAACACTACCTTGTTGTGGTTTTAATTTTCATCACCTTAAAAAAATTTTTTTTCATCACCTTAGTTATTAGTGAGAGTGAGCGTGTTCATGTCTTTATTGATGCTCCCACTTCCTCCCCCTGAAAACCAACTGAATGTATAATTATTCAATCATTTTACTATGTTTTTATATATATATTTTTTAAAGATTTTATTTTTTTATTCATGAGAGACACACAGAGAGAGAGAGGCAGAGACACAGGCAGAGGGAGAAGCAGGCTCCATGCGGGGAGCCTGATGCGAGACTCAATCCTGAGACTCCAGGATCATGCCCTGGGCTGAAGGTGGGCGCTAAACCGCTGAGCCATCCAGGTGTCCCATGTTTTTACATTTTAAGTTAAGTTTTAGGGATTTAAAAAGATCTTTAAATTTTAATTTTGTTTTATAATGACTTAAAATGGAAGGTTCCAAAGTTAAAACTCCTGAACAGGATGCACTTAGAAAAACCCTATGTGCAGTCCTATCTCCCACTCTTCTTCTGCCTCCCCTTTTCAGAAACCATTATAGTTAATTTTTTGTTCCTTTCCCCCTTGTTTTCAAGCGCAAACAGGCGTGTGTCATCTTGTTTGTTTACATCTTCATTTCCTTATTTATGCAAACCCCTGGGCTGTGCTGCTCAGCCTCCTCGCCAGTTCATCGCAGACCCTCCTCTCCAGTGGAAGGATGAATCTTAGCAAAGCTTCATACCATTCCCTTGCTGAACGTCCTGCAGCAGCTGCCCATCACCTGCAGCAGAAAATCCAAAACCCTTTAGTGGCACAGAGGTCCTCACGTGCCTGACCTCCCGGCTCGGGCCCCTTTCCCCGCCAGCTCCCTTGAACCTGCTCCTCTGGCCACACCACACTCTCCTTCCCCACTCTCCCTCCCATGTGTTTTCTCTTCAGCAGGATCTAATCCCCAGGCCTGCCCTGGGGTGCCCCTCACCTTCCAGCTGGGCGCGGGGTGAACCGCTTGAACCAGGCCAAGCACCAGCCCCTCTGCGGAGGTCACAAACGATTGCTCTCCCAGGAGAGGGTGACTGCTTCGTTAAATGCGTCCTGGTCTCTGGACTTGAGCTCCCAGTGTAGGAACTATCCCTCCCGCCCCATCTCTGTGCCCCAGTCCTCGGCCCCATGCTTGGTACGTGGCAGGTGCTTTACAAAGCTTGTACACATGGAAGGGAAGCTTTACGTAACTAACACAACATGGATAGAAAAGACCCGGATTCAGACCCTGGCTCTACCGTCTTCTACCCGGGAGATGGTGGCCAAGTCAGCTGGCTGTCCTGCATCTTGGCTTCTGATTCACTAAACTGGGGAAATGAGGCTTCAGTGAGGACAGCCCTGAGTGGTAAATGAAGTCAGAGATGATGAAACAAAGGCAGACAAAGGAACCGGGAGGAATGTTAGGGGCCAGGTCGGAGATGGGGGGTCAAGGGACCAGCGGTAAGAAGGGGGCCTCAGTGCAGAACATGTATCAATTTCCTCAAGCCAGGGACGCCTGGGTGGCTCAGTGGTTGAGCAGCTGCCTTAGGCCCAGGGCATGATCCTAGAGTACCAGGATCGAGTCCCGCGTCAGGCTCTCTGCATGGAGCCTGCTTCTCCCTCTGCCTGTGTCTCTGCCTCTCTGTGTGTGTGTCTTTCATGGATAAATAAATAAAATATTTTTTAAAAAATTTCCTCAAGCCACGGCCTGAAAGGTGATTATCACAGTGTGCAATCATGACACAGTAGCAGAACTGACACTTGAATGGGGCTCCAGCGACGAGTCCCAGCCACCACCTGATTTAGGATCTGCAGGGCAGTCCTCCCTCCAGATCCTCTCTCTTTCCCATCTCTCCTGGCACCCTATGTTCCTGCTCTTTCATTTCCCTTTCGCTCACACAGCGTGGCCGGGGCTCCAGACCTCCCCACTAATAAGCTCCCAACACAGACTCTCTTTCCTTTTTTCTGAACTGGAGCCCCTCCCACCTTGATCTCTGTCCCATCACCTGTGTCCCTGAGGGCAGGGCAAAGAAGACAAATTCAAAGTAGTACAAAGGAATAGAAAAGAGAAATTTTCCAATGAAAAATTCCCAAAGATATTTTATTACACCCAAAATCCCACAGTCTGGGCTGCTTTTAATTTACATAGATGAACATGCATGATTCGATAGGAAGGTAAGCAGGGCTCCATTTCCTTTAAATTTCTATTCCAATCAATTCCCATTATTGTCATCTCACAAACCCCTTCTCATACCCTTAAACCATCTCACTTCTGCTCACGGATGATGGTCTTAATCAGAAACTAAACAGGAGCCTAGGGGAAGGCTGAGATCCCGATGTAGGATTTCTCAGAGCTGGGGGAGGGCCACCTCTTCCTCCTACACATCTCTCCCTTCAAGCTTGGTGTCTGTGCAGTTTTTTTTCCACTTTCGTCTTTTCGAGAAGTCTTCTCAAGTATTCAATCTTGTTGTTGAGCTTATTTACGTAAAACTGGAACTCAGAACCTAGATTATATGCGATAAAAAGAAGAGTTAATACAGGAAGGTCAAGACTTTGGTGGTCCTCGTGAAAACAGAATGTGGGGCAGCCAGACACTATTCCCCACACCTGTACTGGAGGGAAGGACTTCAGGTTCCTTAGGATGCCTGCATGTTCCCATCCCATTGGCTTCAAGCACCTTCACTGTGTCTGAGTTTCAGCGTGTAAGCTGCCAGAGTCCAAGGGCTGATATGTCAAAGGTGGTTCTACTCGTGGTCCTTGGTTTCTCATGTGATGCTCAGTAGCCCTTACCTTAAGAAGACATAGGTGTTTTCTAATAAATGAATTGCAAGACATCTATATTTGGCCATTTTCTTGCTTTTGTAACCGATCACCTTTGTCAGGTCATTCCTTATTGATGGGTTGATTGATAGTATTAAGCCATTGGGGGTGGAATTCGATGGAACTCTGAGGCATCGGGTGGGTGATACAAACCAGGCTGACTGGGAACCTAGCTGCCATGTAGAAGTCTGGGTCTGAGGGCAGGTGGGGCAAGAAGATGCCCAGTTCTATTCTCTTAACAGCAAAGAGAGGCCGTTGTTCAGGCCCCCTGGCTGGGTTGGGGGGCAAAGCCTTCTCACTATCTACTAGGAGCTGAAGTAATAATCCTAATAATCCTAAACAGTGAGTCTCAGAAGGGTGAGCTAAATGGACATATAGGCAAACTGCAGTGTGGGGCATCTTGGTCAGAGAGGCGGATATCTAAAACACCTAAGCTTTCTCCTGAGGGTGAATTGGAGCGACACTCCTGCCTTGTGGAAAGAGCGGATTTAGCATATGAGAAACTATGCAATTTCATGTGCCTACTGTAACTTATTAG
This sequence comes from Vulpes lagopus, assembly GCF_018345385.1. Taxonomy (NCBI): domain Eukaryota; kingdom Metazoa; phylum Chordata; class Mammalia; order Carnivora; family Canidae; genus Vulpes; species Vulpes lagopus. The sequence continues at coordinate 88,886,280 of NC_054833.1, read as the reverse complement.
GGAAGATGGGGACGTGGCAAAATTAGAATATAAGGAGGCAGATCAGTGGGTCTCTGTGCCCTTTGGCTTAGCCAGCTAGCATTTGGACCTGCTTAGGAGGATGTCACCCTTTGGAAAAGGAATTTGTAGTTAATATCATATATAGTATAATATGGGGAAATGATCATTATAACTGGTGTCCTTTTTCTTCTGTTAATATTGTTGGAGAAGCAAACAAATGCAAGGGAAAACAATCAATGCACCAGGAAGGAAAGATGGGAAGAAAATCGCAAATGGGCCTTTGTTGGTGGGGAGGGGAAGCATGCCCGGAGATTTAAAAGTTTTGAAAGATGCATATAAAGTTGGGGTGAGGGATACCTGGGTGGCTCAGCAGTTGAGCCTCTGCCTTCAGCTCAGCATGATCCCAGGTCCAGGGATCCACATCAAGATCCCTGCAAGAAACCTGCTTCTCCCTCTGCCGAAGGTGGCGCTAAACCGCTGAGCCACCTGGGCTGCCCCAACATTTACATTCTTGCAACCACAACAATGAAGTGAGCCAAAAAGCCTGACCCAGGGCATTAGAGGGCCCCAGGGAGGCTGGACGGGTCATGCGTACTTCCAGCACCCTGGTGTCTGGGGCATGATCCCCAAGAAAAAGCAGTAAACAATATTCTAAATTAATATCTAATATTATATCTAATATCTAATATCTAATATTCTAGTTAACCCCACCTTGAGGGAATGTGTGGGAGTTGGGGATGGGCTTGAACAGACCAACATAAAAGTGTGAGGGAAATAATCTGAGTTGTATTTAATGAGGTTACCCTGAGCCTAAACTTTTATGGGAGCATCAGGATGTTGCTGAGCATCTCTCCCTTCTCCTATTGTGTCTGGCCAAGACCAAGTAGATAATGAATCATGTAACTGTCCATTCCTATGGTCTCTGTTCTACTCACTGGCATGACTGCCTGGACTGGGAAGATGAGCCATCTCCTCTGTCCACACACTCCCTATACAGAATGGCCCATCTGGGCTCTTGTCCTTTAGATGACTCTCCCTCCCCTACTACTGCCAGAAGATATGGGTCCACCCAGAGAAGGAAGAAAACAAGGACTCAAAAAATTGCAAAGGATAAACAAGAGGTGATCTTACCCTGACTAGGGAGATTCACAAAGTTGGTTTCCACCACTCTGCCATTCAGGGGCTGGATCCTGCGGTAGTCACTGTGGAGGGTCTTATTCTGGTGATCCAATATGGAATTCTCAAGCTTCCAAGTCTACAGGCCACATGAAGTAAATTATGGAGGGAAGGAGTACTGGGTGGTTTAAAGGAGTGCAATTAGCCATTGAACTAGAGCTTGGGTTTATTTTTATAACCCCGATAAAGCAGGTATTAGAAGATCTTAGTTCTGCTATGTGGCAGGCAGAGCATCCATCCATCCATCCATCCATCCATCCATCCTTTCAACCATCTCTTCTAATTGTTTTCTATGAGTATTTGATCACCAGTAGAAAGGAGAGAAAGAAGAAAACAGATTTGTGTGTGTGTATCCTTGAATAGGGATCTTTCCACCTTTTCCTCCATTGGGGAAATGAAAAGTTTAAGAAAGATATGTTTGTTCCTGAAGAAAATCATCACCCAGAAGGAAATGCCAGCCTTGCTTCTGCAACCTCAATAACATTCGTCCTTTAATTAACCCAACAAACTGTTTATTATGCGCCCTGCTATGCTGGGGAACAAAAGGTGGCTGACCCAACTCTTCTCCTCAACGGGCTGCAGGCGTGCTAGCATGGTAAAGAGCAAGGACACTGTCCTTGCATAGAGCCATTTATAAAGTTAGAATGTAAGCTCCATGAGGACAGGGCTTCTGTCCATCAAGGGACTAGAACAGTACCTGGTGGAAGCAGTGCTCAGTAAATATTTGTCTTCATCATGCAATCCCTCTCCTCTGACTGGGGTCAGGTCCCAGTCTTTTTGCTACATCGGCTGTGGTTCTTTGGATTCCCTGATGCCTCAATTTACTCATCTTTGCCATAGTACTAGTATGATCACCCATAGTGATAGAGGTGAGGCCCAGGAGCCTGTGCATGGAAGGCACCCTGGGAGCCCAGGTGTTGGCATTAGGTGAGATGGAGGGGCATATTCTTGTCACCCAGGCAATCAAAAGGGGAGACTTTGGTGAGGTGATGCTGTATTACCTGTATGCTGGAGAGCCGGACATGATGTACCAGCACAAACCAATGGACGTTCTCAGTACAGGGAGGAGTAGTGAGCGACCCACGGTAGGTATAGTAGTGGTGGGTGTTCTCAGGCAGCATGTCTTCAATGTCAAGGCCACTCAGAACTGTGCTTTGTCCTAACAGAGGTGACAAAAGACAAAGGAATGTTAGGGACCACTGCTGCTCCTTAGGACAGCTCAGGCTTAGGACAGCCGCTTCATGTTTGAATCTCCTGATTCACCAGAACATAGAAGCTGATCATTAGAAACATTTCCCCAGTTTGTTGCTTCCTAGAAGGGGTTAAGAGCAAAGACTATGGGGAGAGACCCACTCAGATACCTCCTCTTGGCTGAGTGCTCACTCCTCAAAGGCTGCTCCCTCATCTGTGAAAGGTAATGTTCAATAGGATTGCCGTGAGAATGAAGGGGGGTGTGCTTATAAAGTCTGGCCTTTGACCTCGCGCATAGGAACATATTCATGAGCAAAACTGTCATCATCACAGCTGCTGGGCAGAGGATACGCTTTATGATAAATGGAAGAAATTAATTATGACTGCCAGGGGCTTCTTGGTAAGATCTCCCAAAGAATGAACAAAATTCCTTGGTTTGGGCTCACTTAGAAATGAATGGATAGAGATTAGAAAGGCAGAATCAGAACCAAGCAGGGGTCCAGGCACCCGGTCCTGAACTCATCCTGCCATGACCCTGGGAACCAAGCTCAGCCAGGTGTGGGTGTGGGGAGAGGGGCTTCTGCAGGATGTCCAGAGACTTCTGGCAGTGCATCAAGAGAATCTCTCTTCCTTTCATGTCATGACACTGAGCCCCTGAACTCAGCATGACACTATCAAAAAATACAGAGTTGAGTTGAATTTTATTTCACTTTCCCTAAGAACTTTGCATTTTTCTAATGGCAAAGAGGTTACAGGTTTTATGTAGACATAAATAGGCTCACTAAACCAAGGCATCAGAATCTAGTAGTACATACTCCCATGAATAGGCAAAAGAATTCTAGGGATCCCTGGGTGGTGCAGTGGTTTAGCGCCTGCCTTTGGCCCAGGGCGTGATCCTGGAGACCCGAGATCAAATCCCACGTTGGGCTCCCAGTGCATGGAGCCTGCTTCTCCCTCTGCCTATGTCTCTGCCTCTCTCTCTCTCTCTCTCTCTCTCTCTCTCTGTGACTATCATAAATAAATAAAAATTTTAAAAAAAAAGAATTCTAAATGTTAGTGTTATTGGAAAGACTTCAAGATACAACCTTCTAAAGGGCTCTAGTGCATAGGTTTGGTTTCATCATTGTTATATATTTAAGTGAATCAAGAATTTCCGAACCACAGTGCAGCCACTATGGAAAACCATATGACACTACTTTAAAAATTAAACATAGAATTACCACATGATCCAGCAATTCTACTTCTCAGCTTACACACAAGAGTGTGGAAAGCAGGGAGGTAAAAACAATAAGACCTGCTGATGGTTTGGATGTGAGGGATAATGGAAAGAGGAAAATCAAGAATGATCCTGGGAGGGGGGCCTGGCTGGCTCAACTAGTAGAGCTTGAGACTCTAGATCTCAGTGTCATGAGTTCAAGCCCCATGTTGGGGGTGGATCCTACTTAAAAACAATTTTTTAAAAAAGAGTGATTCTGGGATTTGGGGCTTAAACAATGGAATACATTATGATGCCCTTTGCTGAGATGAGAAAGTCGGTTTAAGGACAAGCCTTGGGGGGAGGGTGGTAAGGAGCTCAGTTATGTTTAGGCCACGTTCATATTAAGTTTTAGATCCATAGGATGATATCAAGTAAGCAGCTGGATAAAGCAATCCAGAGCTGAGAGGGAGGCCAGTGCTGTAGGCAGTAGGGATCAGAAGTGGAATTTATCGGATTGTAAAAGGAAATGTATCTGGTTTGTAGAAACAATATCTAAAGTCAGCGCAGTCAGGGAAAAGCCTCATTTATACCCCAGGCCTGTGGTTTCTCCTCCTGGCCTTGTTAACCATCCGGAAAATAGCCAGCTGGTTCTTGAGTCTGCTTTGCCTCATCTTGTCCTGCCTGATACTGTCCCTGCATGGAGGACCAGATACAGATTTTTGGAGTCCATGGCCCAGAGAGGGCAATCCAGGCCATGAGACTGAATGAGGTCCCCAGGGAAGGCAGAGCTGGTGCCCCACATCATTATAGCAAGAACAGAGACAGCAGAGCTGGGGGTGAGCCAGAGTGTGACCAGAACGAAAGCCAGGTGTGGTGGATGCTTGTTTCCAGGTCAATTAAGAGAAAAGAGAAGTGGCCAGGCGATCTAACACAGGGGATCTGAAAGGTATGGTGGTGTCCCAGGGCCAGCCGAGGGTGGATGAGGAAAGAGACAAGGACCGTCATGCAACATTTTCAAGGGAGCTTCAAATGGGGTAGAAGATGGGGTGACAGCGGGGAAGTGGCTGGGTCAAAAGATACACGTGTTGGTTTGTGTTTTGAACCAGGAGGTACTAGAGCACAGATTTGTGTGCTGAGTGGAATGATGGATGAACAGTAAGAAATCGGTGATGTGGACAGAAGAGAGGCGGGCAGGAGGAAGGGCGCTAGGAGAGAGGGGTGGTGGGCGCTGGTGTGGAGGGGTCGTCTTGGTCAGGAGCAGGGATTCTCACCCACTGTGACACAGGAGGGGACGTGGAGCTAGTCAGGTGCACATGGGTTAGGAAGATGAGCGAGCATCTGACAGCCTTCTCGGTGAAGTGGGAGCAAGGCATCCAATCTGCTCCAGGGGGGAAGCTGGGGTCAGGGCAGAGGGGCTTCCAGGGAGAGGAGAGAATGTGAAATAAAAAGTCTGGAAAGGGGAAAAGCAAATGCCTGGAGGGTATTTTAGGATTTCCAGGCAGTGCTAATATGTGTTCATATTTGGAGCCGTGAATAAAAATAACAGCAGTCAGACATCTGTGTGTCTGTCCAGCTACATCCAGCCATTTGGCTTCAGGCTCTGAGTAGGTGAGAATTGTCTGGAGCTTTGTCAGGTGAGCTCGTGGAGGGATGGGGGGAGGGGGATGCAGAGCGTGTCAGCAGAAGGCCCAAAAGTCTCAGCTGGGCAAAGAGAGATGGAAGCCTGGGGGCATGACCAGGGGTGAGAGCAGGAGGCCCATGGGTCAGAGGTCAAGGCACTCCCCAGAGGGGTGGGAACTGAAGTCAGGGAGCTGGAGTCTGGAGAGGTAGCCAAAGAGGATGTGGTTGTTGCTCAGGTCCCAGGTGGTAGAGGTAGGCAGCCACTCAGACAAGAATTCGGCTTCCTGGAGGCACAGAAAAAGGGAGAGCAGCCCTGTCCAGGCCCAGCGAGAAGGAGCTTCAGGCGTGAGGCTTTTCTCGGCCTAAAGCTAAGGAGGACATCTCCCTCTGGTGCCCACGGTCCTCACTACTTGCTGGAGCCACTGAAGTAAAGCTATCCCCAGGCGGTAGTACCCGGCCTTCCAGAGCTTCCAATTGTGGGCATCACAGATGGTGTTTGTGAACAGGTTTCCCAGAGGGTCACAGCCTGAGCCAACAGCAGGAATTGCTAGAACAAAAGTCCTTGCCCAGGGAGTGGGGAACTCCCCAGGCAGGGCCCGTGTGCCACCTTCTCTGCCGACATCACCCTCTCGGCCCCCTGTTCCCACCCCACACTCCTGCGGCTGCTGTGCACTTTACTCACCTGGATACTTGATGTTGTTCAAGTGAGAAATGAAGTTGCTGTAGTAAGTGTTCTCACCATAATCTTCGACCTGTAGGAGAAACACAGAGCAGTTAACCGAATGGAAAAGGGACCTCCATCTGGTACTGTCTCCGCTAATCCAGCTGTTTGGTGTCCCTGCTGTGCCTGGCTGTTCTTGGCCACCAACTACCTGGCCCCACTAGTCTGTTCCAGGGAGACAAGACTGAAGCCTTTTGGCAGCTTCCAGGGAAAGCTTTCTCAGAGGTGACAGGTGAGGTCCTCCGGACATGGCCAAAAGTCACCATTACGATAGCCCCAGGGACTGTGGACAGGGTGGACTCACTGTGATGAGGGGGCTTGGTCTCCTGCGCTCCCTTCTTTATCCTTAGGACTCGTGACTGAGCTGAGGACAGCCATCTGTCCAAGGCAAAACTGCTCCAACTCTGTCCACTGCCAGGTCCCTATTTTTTTTTCATATGAGCATTGACTTTTTAGAAGTCAGAAAAATTGCTTTTGGTGAAAAAGGTGAATTTTCAATGGTTCTTTTCCAACAGTGGTGGTGTTGATCCAATTCTTTCCCTGTGTATGAATTCCAATTTCTTGGATTTATGACCACTCACTATTTGTTTTCTAGGTGCCTCGTGGTTTCTTGTTCCTGTTCCACCTTTGGGTCAAACAAATACTTTTCGCGTCCCATTTAACCATTTTTAGTTATAATGGTTGCTCCAGCGATTACAGGAGTTCCCCTTATCCAAAGGGAATACATTCCAATACCCCCAATGGATGCCTGAAACCATGGGTAGCACCAAACCATAAAAACACCACATTGTTTCCTATACACACCTGTGATAAGAGTTAGTGTATGAATTAGACACGGTAAGAGGCTAACAATAATAACTAATAATAAAATAGAACAATTATAACAAGATACTGCAATAAAAGTTATGTGAATGTGGTCTTTCTCTCTCAAAACATCTTGTACTGCACTCACCCTTCCTGTGATGATGTGTGATGATAAAATGCCTACATGACAAGATGAAGGAGGGGGAGGACATGGTGCTGGGACCTAGTGTTAGGCTACTGGAGTACATCGCTAGGAGGAACATCTGTTTCTGGACTGCACTTGACCTCAGATGACCAAAACTTCAGAATGTGAAACCAAGGAGAAGGGAAGGGCTACTGCACAACATACAACTTGTCACAACCCACGTCATGTTAATACTAACTTAATTCCAATAAAATAGAGCAACTTTGCTCCAAGCTAGGCTGTACTTCTTTCCTGCCTTTTTTCCTACTTTTGTCATTGATATCATATCCACGTGTATTGTAAACCCAACAATAAGTGGTTTAATGATTGCTTTAAAGAACCTTATGTTTTTTTTTGAAGACAAAACAAAAATCTATGTATATAGTCTTCTATATTTACGATTTCCAGCATTCTTCATTTCTTTCTGTGCATTTGAGTCACTGTCTAATGTCATTTCCTTTCAGCCAGAAGGATTTGCTGTAATATTTCTTGTAAGACAGATCTGTTAGCAATTATCTCAGTTTTTCTTTATCTGGGAATGCCTTTGTTTCACCTCATTGTTGAAGGGTGTTTAGTCAGATAAAGGATCCCTGATGGACAGTCATTCCACAGTCTGATGACTTGTATCTAATGAGAAGTTGGTCACAGTCTGATGACTTGTATCTAATGAGAAGTTGGTCCCTATGAGAAAAAGAAAAATTCTTTTTCTCTTGTTGATGTCAACAGTTTGACTTTGACTCTGATCAGACATGTGCTTTGTTCAGTTTCATGGGTTAGTAAATTATTTTTTGCATCAAATTTGGGAAATCTGGGGCCATTGATTCTTCAGTATTTTTTCTATCACTTTCTCTTTCTCCTCTCCAAGACTCCCATTACGCTTATGTTGGGCTGTGTGATCTTATTCCCATGTGTCTCTAAGGCTTTGTTCATTTTTCTTTTTACTCAGATTGAATAGTTGCTTTGATCTGTCTCCAAATATACTGACTCATTTTTCTGCTGCCTTGTATCTACTTTGAGACCATGTTTGAAGTTTTCATTTTATTTGTTAAACTTTTCAACTTTAGACTTTCCATTTGGTGCATTTTTATAATTTCTGTTTCTCTATTGAGATTTCCTTTTTTTTTGAGTCATTGTCATTATATTTTCCTCTAATTCTTTGAACACAACAGTTTCTTTTCAATTCCTTGAACATTAATTATCATGTATCATAAACTATCATGTTTATGATAGTTGTTTGAAAGCTCTGTCTGCTAAATCACAGAGTCCACCCAGAGTCATTATCTGTTGACTGTATTTTTTTTCTCCTAAAGATGGATCATATTTTTCTATTTCTTTGCATGCCCAACTTTTTTTGAAAACTTGACATCTTAGATAATATACGTTAGTAAATATGAGTTCTGACTTTTTGGAAATTGTCCTGAGAGTTTTGTTTGTTTGTTTGTGTATCTGTTTAGTAATTTGCCTCTCTTTCACCTGCAAGATGTGTTCCCCCAGCCATGTACACAAGCTGATGTCTCTGCTCTGTTCTTAAATCTTATTTTTAGCTTGGATTCCGAGGGGATTCTAGGAACCATGTAGGGCAGCATAGCTTTGTGATCAGTCAATGATTTCAGGAGAGGTTGTGCTCAACCCCAGGAGTCCATAAGATTTGCACCCTCCCCTGATGGGTCTGTATGAGTTGAGAAGCACATTCAGAGTCCGGCCAGTTACCAGGTCAGCCACAGCTTTTCCTTTCCATCAGGCCATCTTGGGAAGCTTACACAGCCCTTCTGCGGGTCTCTCATTTGCAGGATCTCTCATTAAATTTCTGATTGGTCTGCCACTTAACACTCTCCTCAGGTAGGATTGCAGCCTCAGATTATCAGAGCTGTAAATTTTCCCTCTGTTTTCAGCCTTTTGTGTCAAGCTTGCCACTTGTACTGATAGTGTCTGGGGTACTGGTTTTCAACTCACACTCCAGATCAAGTGCACCCCCCACCCCCAGGCAGTGAAACTACTGGTTTTCCTGCCCAGCCTGCCCTAGTAAAACTACCTTGCTGACCAAACTAGAGGGTGGGGATAGGAAGAGCCCCATTGTTCTTACTCAAAATTCTAGCCACCTTTCGCAAATAAAAGCCTCCATTTGTCTGCCTTTGTTCCATTTCCAGAGCAGGGATATGGTTGTTTTTGGCAATTTTATCCAACTTAACACTTGTTTGAAGGAAATTGAATTCACTGACCACGTCTTGCCACCTTGCCGCAACTTCTACCCTCCAGACTCTCTGAGAAAAGCAGAGGTGTTGCCTTCATCTGGCAGGTTGCTGACTTCCCCCACCCCTCAGACTGGTTTATGTTTGGTCAACCGTGCTGTGATCCTAGCTCTTTTAGGTCGGTTGTCCAACTTATCCAAGGTCCCCAAGATTGGTATCACAGAAGGAACACAGTGACTATGAGCAAGGGTTTCACCGAGTCTGTTTTCAAGAATGGTGAGCTCAGAAACAGATGAGGGGGGAGAGGAAGGAAGACCCTTTGTCTACATTTAATACCTCGGACACCAGTCTGTGACTTCACATGTATAGTTTCAGCCTACCTTAACAAGGGCTGCCAGCACAGCCAAACCATCCGGTTCATGTTGGGCTATATCGTAGCTCTTGTATTTAGAATTGTAGTGAACGATGTGAATCTGTGGGAGCAAGAAAGATAAAACAATAGCAGTACATTTGGACTTCAAAAGCTTCGGATTTTCAGGGAAGAGTGAAGAGAAAGATGCTCCACCCAAGGCCTCAGCCTATCCCTCCTAAACAACTCTGACTGCCTTCCATCTGGGTATGAGATCTATCAAGACCAGAAAGTTCTCCCAAGAATGGAAAGAGCATGAGTGGGATCCTGGGATGGTAATTTAAGTGCTTTTCCCTGACCCCACCTCCCTCTAGGTAGACAAGCTGGCAATGTCTGCAGGGCTCATCATATGAGGACACTGGGTTCTCCTGAGGTCTCACAGGTGTGGCATGAGTCACGTTGCCCTGGAGGACACTGTAAACTGTGGCCACCCTAAGGATAGACCTCTGCAGGAGAGAACCCTGCAAATCTAACATATAGAAATTCAGCTTAAACCAGAGAGGGCTTTCCCCATTCTATGGGCTGTAAACTCCTGGTTGCTGTGCGTTCTGTGAGAGGGGAGACCCTGCTTGAACCCCCGGCACATAGCAGGGACCAATACATAGTTGTGAATGAATGAAAAAAAAATCAACCTTGGGGTGACTTGACTGTTACCATTGCAGTGTTTTTTGGCTTTTTTGATAAGGAAAGAGACTGTAGGGTTTGAAGAAAAGAGGACCTGGCTGGGGTCCTCAAAGTACCTCAGCCACAAATCTGATCCCATCGATGGTGTGCTCCGAGCCGCTGATCTCTGAGGACGCGCCACCCCAGTGGAAGTGCATCTGTTGAGCTATGTACTCGGTGCCATCAGAGGCCGTCATGCGCATGGTCGGGGGCAAGCTGATCTGCACTGGAGGAGAAGACGAGCAAGGACTGCAAGCACTGCAGACGCATATGGACGGCTTAGGTCCATTGACCAGACAGCTCTGTATGGGGCCAGCCAGGACTACACTGGCTTAGAACTCCATAAGCACGGGTGCCCACGGGGAGGAGGTGACTGGCACATAGGGCAGGATGGGAGATCAGGCCGTGGGTGAGCTGGGCTGGGCAGGCACCCCTTGCAGGGCACACACCTTCCTACCCAGAATGGGAGGTCATGGGCAAGACCATGAGTGGCAGGGCCAGCTTGCCAGCCCTGGGGAAGGAGGATGCCCTAACAGATTTGGCCAGTGGGTGTGGACAACAGAATTCTACTCTCCACTTCTGGCCAATTTCATAATTTGCCCACAGTGTAGGGAACAGGAAGGAGGCCCTCTTGGGACTAGTTTGATGACTTTTACTCCAGGGTACTGCTTATGAGACCAAGATAAAGTGTTTAACGCAGTCATCCTGGATAGCCTTTTAGAAATAGCCCAACTGATAACCTACCCACTCCATAGAAGGGAGCATCCCTGTAAGGCTTCAGCACTTCTATTTTGTGGACAAGGAAGTCAGCCTGGGGAGGTGGAAAGGAAAGACTTGCTCATAGGCACACAGGTCACGGGAGTGGGGAGGGCAGATGAGGCCAAGAATGGGGCATGGCAGGGGCAGGATGCCACCATTACAGGCCTCCACTTGTCTTCAAAAGACAAGAGACCAAATTCTACAGCATTCAGGAAACACATGAACTCCTGGCCTGGGGTTTAACATGATCTGGTTATCAATGAATGCATTCAAGTGTTGGGTTCTTGCCAAAGGGACAACAAGCCACTCTTCCCACTTCCTCCTGCCCCATGCCCTACAGACTTCCCCAGGGAGGTCACTCTGGTCACCTAGCTGCAGTTGTTCACTTCACTGGCTCAGGCCTTGGAGACACCTCTGCATTTTGCAATGAACCAGACAAAAGAGAGACATGGGACAGTGACAGTAGAGAGTGACTAAGGAAAATATCTAGGAGGAGATACATAATTTAGGACTCAGACAGGAACAGGTAGCATTTATTCTGCTAGCCAGGTCATTCTACTTAAAGTCATCAAAGATGGTTATAAACAAGTGGGTTTTCTTTCTTTTTTTTTTTTAAGATATTATTTATTTATTCATGAGAGACACAGAGAGAGGCAGAAACACAGGCAGAGGGAGAAGCAGGCTCCCTGCAGGGAGCTTGATGTGGGACTCAATCCCAGGACCCCAGGATCACGACCTGAGCTGAAGGCAGACGCTCAACCACTGAGCCACCCAGGCGCCCAACAAGTAGATTTTCTTAAAGAGTAAGTATTAGGTATTCGATATCTATCAATAATGTCCCTTTCTTCCCTTCCATTGTGTCGAAAGCAGCAGGGAGCTGTGATTAAGTTCATGCTGTAAAGCAGGAATCTGGCCCCAAAGATTTTAACATGCTCTTTAGCAGAGCAGGAGCTTTGTATTTAGTGCTTAAAATGCATCCAGCTTCCAAATCAATGCTCACATGAAAAAAAAAAAAAAAAAACACACAAACAAACAAAGGAAAAGCCTTTAAAAGAAGATGTGCCCAGTCATCTGTGCCAAGAGAGTGAAAAGTGGAGCACCAGGCCAGAGACTCTTGGTTGGACAGCTAGCTCCGCACGAGCAATGACAAAACTCCTGACAGTATGTTTCCCCAAAACACAATTTCCTGCAGACCAAGTGTTTTGCTCAAGTTTTATCGACAGGATGGCACAGGCTGGATTGAAAAAGTGGCAGCGCTTCAGGGCATGTTGTTGTGCCTTTGAAAATGTGAGGCCAAATACTTGTCCCCCAAAATGAACTTGCTTAACCTCCCAGATTCTGAAAATTGATTTAACTTTCAGCAGAAGTTGCTCCTCTTTGTTTGAAACTAATTTAACCATGTTCTTATCAGGCCAGGAAATCCACGGGATCTGAGCATATTCTGTGCTCAAGACATGACAGCAAGGTTGTGAAGGTCAAGGAAACACTGAGAAACTGACTCCAGTTGGAGGAGACTAAGGAGAAGGAGAGCCACATGGATTGTGGGGTCCTGGATTAGGTCTCAGACCAGAGAGAGGACATCTATGGGAACATGATGGAATTCACGGGGGTCCATGAAGTAGTTGATCATGTTGTATCAAGGTAGTAAGGTTAGGATGTTAATACTAAGGGAAGTAAGAGAAGGGTAGATGGGAATTCTGTACTATTTTTGTAATTTTTCTAGTCTAAAACTATTTCAGAATGAAAAGGGCTTTGGGTGTTTTTTTGCTTGTTTTATTTTTTTTATTTTATTTTATTTATTTATTCATGAGGCAGAGACATAGGCAGAAGGCTCCCACAGGGAGTGTGATGCAGGATTTGATTCCAGGATCCCGGATCGTGGCCTGAGCCAAAGGCTCAACCGCTGAACCACCAGGCACCCCTGTTTGTTTTAAAGACAAAACTAGCCTTGCTCCTGTAGCTGCCAGAGATCAAAACCTGCTGAGAACCCTACATCATTCATGGGCACCTACTTGTGGGATTTATCTTCTCCCATGTAAGTCTTTTCCCCTCAAGTGCATCTGATCTGTGTCAGGCTCTGTGCCAGGCACGGAGATAGAAGGATGAACGAGAGATCGTCTGTCCTTTCAAGGAGCCTAACAAACAGAGTGGCTGATAGTACCTATTAAGAGAACAGTGCTATTTCTCCCACTGGACACTGGAGGTCCAATGTCTCAGGTCTCTAAACTCTTTGGGAGTCTACGAATATATATTTTGGGTGGATAAAAAAATAAATATATATTTATCAATGAGTACTGGTCCACCAACTGTTACAAGTCCACAACTAAATAGGGAAATTGAGAATAAGCTTTAGAAACTTCTGTAACAATTTAAGTTTGACTCAATATCCAAATGTGCTTTCGATTTCTTTTTACTGAAATATAATTTTATACCAGTTGACTCTAAGAATAAAAAATGGGCCACATAAAAGTGTAAATATAAAGTAGAATTTGAAATTAAAAGCACAATACCATTTATATCAGCACTCCCCCTAAATTAAATGCTTATGTACAAATGTAACAAAGTGTGTACAAGATCAACATGAAGAAAGTTCAAAATTCTGATGAAAGAAATCAATGAATAAATAAAGGGAGAGATATTCTGTGCTCCTGGGTAGAAAGAGTTGATACTGTAAAGGTGTCAGATCTTCTCAACTTGATCTGTAGATTCAATGCAATCAAAATTCTGGCAAGTTATTTTGTGGATATCAACAAACTGATTCTAAAGCTTACATGGAGAAGCAAAAGACCCAGAGTAGCCAATGAAATAATGACAAAGAACAAGGCTGGAGGATTCATACTACTTGGCTTGAAGACTTATTATTGAGTGACAATGATCAATACAATGTAGTTTCAGCAAAAGAATAGACAAATAGATCGATGGAACAGAATAGAGTGGCCAGAAATAGACCTACATGAATATACTCAACTGATTTCTGGCAGAGGAGCAAAGACAATAATACAATGGAGTCTTTCAACAAATGGCGCTAGAACAACTGGACATCCACATGCAGAGAAATGAATCTAGACACAGAACTTATACTCGTCCTGAAAATTAACTCAAAGTGGGCCTCAGACATCAATGTAAGATACAAAGCTATAAAATTCCTAGAATATAACATAAGAGAAAACCTAGATGACCATGGGTGGAGTGGTGCCTTTTTTTAGACACAACACCAAAGACGGGATTCATGAGATAAATAACTGATGAGCTAGATTCCATTACAATGAAAAGTTCTATTCTGTGAAAGACACTATTAGGAGACTTAGAAGATAAGCCTCAGACTAGGAGAAAATATTTGCAAAAGACACATCTGATAAAGGACTCCAACCCAAAATATAGAAAGAAACCTTAACACTCAACAATAAGAAAACAGTCAACTGATTAAAAAATGGACCAGAGGGCAGCCCCAGTAGCGCAGCAGTTTAGCGCCGCCTGCTGCCCGGGGTGTGATCCTGGAGACCCAGGATCGAATCCGGTGTCAGGCTCCCTGCATGGAGCCTGATTCTCCCTCTGCCTGTGTCTCTGCCTCTCTCTCTCTCTCTGAATAAATAAATAAAATCTTTAAAAAAATAAAATAAAATAAAATAAAATAAAACATGGACCAGAGGCCTTAGCAGACACCTCACCAAAGATATACAGATGGCAAATAAGCATCTGAAAAGAGAGATCACATTGTATGTCGCCAGAGAAATACAAAATTAACAACAATAAGATACTACAGCAAACCTGTCAGAACAGCCAAAATCCAGGACAGTGACAACACCAAATTGGGGAACAGCAGGAACAGACTCACTGCTGGTGGGAACACAACATGGTATGGCCCCTTTGGAAGACAAAACTGAACATATTCTTACCATACAACTCAGTAATCATGCTCCTTGGTCTTTACCCAGTGGAGCTGAAAACAGGTCCACACAAAAATTTGCACATAAATGTTTATGACAGCTTTATTTATACTTGCTCAATTATGAACTGAATGACAGCCAAGATGTCGTTCAGTAGGTGAGTGGATAAACTGTGGTCTATCCAAACAATGGAATATTATTCAATGCTAAAAAGAAATGAGCTATCAAGCCACGAAAAGATATGGAGGAAACTTAAATGTGTTACCAAATGAATGAAACCACTCTGAAAAGGCTGCATACTCTTCGATTCCAACCCTGTGACATTCTGGAAAAGTCAAAACCATGGAGACAGCAAAAGGATCGGTGGCTGCCAGGGCGGCATCAGGGGAAGAGATGAAATGCCAGAGCACAGAGGAAAATTAGGACCGTGAAAATACTCTGAATGATGCTGTACTGATAATATGTCATTCTACATTTGCTCAAACCCGTAGAATGTCTAACACCAAGAGTGACGCCTAGGGCAAATTGTGGACTTTTAGTGATTATGTTGCGTCAAGGTAGGTTCATCCTGCGTAAAAAAAAAAAAAAAAAAGTACCATTCCGGGGGTTCCTGGGTGGCTCAGTCAGTTAAGCAACTAGCTCTTATTTTTGGCTCAGGTCATGATGTCAGGGTTGTTTGATAGAGCCCTGTGTTGGGCTCTGTGCTTAGCACAGAATCTGCTTGAAATTCTTTCTCCAGGGGGGATCCCTGGTGGTGGTTTAGTGCCTGCCTTTGACCCAGGGCATGATCCCAGAGTCCTGGGATCGAGTCCCACACTGGGCTCCTTGCATGGAGCCTGCTTCTCCCTCTGCCTGTGTCTCTGCCTCTCTCTGTGTGTCTCATGAATAAATAAAATCTTTAAATAAAAGAAAGAAATTCTTTCTCCCTTGCTCTCTGCCCCTCTCCCTGCTCACTCTTTAAATAAATAAATAAAATATTTAAAAAATATATACCATTCTGTTGAGTGATATTGATAATGGGGGGACAATGTAAGTGGGAGCAGAAGGTGTATGAGAAATCTGCACTTTCTATTTATTTTTGCTATGAACCTAAAACCGCCCTAAAAAATGAAGTCTATTAAAAATATGTATATAGTCTATTAAAATATGTATATGTATATAAAATATGTATATATATGTAAATATATATATCTTAGGTTCCAAGATCTAAAAATAACCCTGCAAAATCAAGATTAATAAGTGTTTAATTACATCACATCAATTTCATTGTTGAGCTTACTCATCAAATGTTATTAATTTGAAAACTTGTTGGTTAGGATGGGTTTTTTTTTTCCCTCAGTAGAATGCTTGAAGCTCAGAGCTTGCTAACAATGAAAAGCCAATTGTAAAGAGTTCTAAAAATCTTTCAAGGGATCCCTGGGTGGCGCAGCGGTTTGGCGCCTGCCTTTGGCCCAGGGCGCAATCCTGGAGACCCGGGATCGAATCCCACGTCGGGCTCCCGGTGCATGGAGCCTGCTTCTCCCTCTGCCTGTGTCTCTGCCTCTCTCTCTATCTCTCTGTGACTATCATAAATAAATAAAATTAAAAAATAAATAAATAAAAAAAATAAAAATCTTTCAAAACACTTTACATCAAAAAACATAAGTAATGAGGGCTGTGACTGCTTTCCAATACATTGGATATGATGTGGGGTAGATTGGGGATCCTACAGTCTTCCAGCATCCAGAGAGCCCAGTATAGCCAGCCCATAGGAGGAAGATCCAGGGTCCTCTCCAAACTGGGAAAAAGGAGCTGCTGCAAGCACCCCCCCCCCCCCGCCCGCCCCCACCCCAGGAAGTTGGGATCTTCCTAACACCACCAGGGACCTCAGCATGAAGCCCTACACAGCAGGCACGCAACACAAACAGCCCCTGTTACCAGTGGGGGGTTTTCAATCCTTTGCCGTTTCAGGCTGACTGTCCTGGGGGGGTCAACCACACTTCTCCCCTGCCTTCAACTGCCACCTTTGGCCTCTCTTCATCAAAGGCAAGCAGAACAGGGGGAGCTCCAACCTGCCAACCTGCTGGAAGCTTCAGAGAGTAACTTTGGAAATTGGAGCTTGCCATTAATGATAAAATGAGGCTTTCATGAATTATTTGTGGAGTTCAGTGACCCAGACCACATGTGCCTGAGGCTTTTTACAGATCTCTTCCCTCCTGTGCCTGCCAGCCCCACCAAGGGCAACTGGTTTTATCTTCTCACTTGTACAAATAGGAGAACTAAGTTCTGTGACCCCCATGCACCCATGGGGGTAGGAGGTGAGTTGGTCCAGCCCAGGTGGAAGTGGGATGGGGAGGGGTCCCAGGAGAACACGGTCGAAGAATCAGACATCCGGGGCCTGGGTCTGGCTCAGTCACTAGAGACCTCATGACCTTAAGTTCTTTGGCCTCCAGGGCCCCTGGCCTCCCCCGCAAACAATGCTTTCTGCCAGGAGCAGGGGATATCATGGGGCTCAGAAGGAATAGGCCCACATGGAAAATCAAAAGTATGCTCAGTAACCAGAAAGCACTGATTTTACAGTTGTTCCAGTCCAGGCTTCCCGAAGCAGAAGTCCCCAAGACCCAGGCCAGCCTTTTCCTGTCCAACCTCCCAAAGAGAACTCAATTCAAGATCTCAAGAGCTTCTTTTTAAAACCTTTGAGAAAGGGGTACTTGTATGGCTCAGCGGCTGAGCGTCTGCCTTCAGCTCAGGTTGTGATCCTAGGGTCCCGGGATGGAGTCCCCCATCGGGCTCCCCGCAGGGAATCTGCTTCTCCCTCTGCCTATGTCTCTGCCTCTTTCTCTGTGTCTCTCATGAATAAATAAATAAAATCTTAAGAAACAAAAATCACCTTCAAGAAATATGGGGCCTGCTTATTAGGCGTTTGGAGCCAATCAGACTCAGTACAGAAAATAGGGAAAATCAGCCCAGGGCATTGATCCACAGAACACGCAGGCAGGTCAGTGGTTTTGGCAGCACTGCCTCTGCAGCTGGATTTCCCAGTGACTGGGTCAGAGTGAGCCTGGGGAGAGGTTAACTCGAAAGGATGGAGCCAGCTGGGAATTGAGGCCAAAGACAGAGGCCCTGCCTGCAGCTTGGGACAGAGGGTGTGACCTCCAACCTGGGCCTCTAGCTCCCAGTCTGCACTCTACATGTCCTGTGTGCTATCCTGACATCTGGCACCCGTCCCTGCTGCTGAGCACCCCTGGACAGCAGCCTGCCGCCTGCCCTTACCTGTGTGGCCGTTGTTGATCATGGGGAACTCGCCCACCTGGATCCTGTAGCCGGTCAGCTTCAGAGCCTTCAGGGAGGGGTTGTACTGAACCTTTCTCCTCTGCAGGTCAACGGGTGACTGTCTCGTCCCCCCGCAGGTGGGGTACTCCCTTGGCCAGTGCACTTGGTCCAGTGCCCCCTCTGCGAGAGAGCCAAGGGGTCAGAGTTCAGAGCTCAGCTCATGGCAGAAGGGGGGGCGGTGTCGAAGTCAGTTCCGTGGAACCTAGCATCTCAGGGACTTTGACCTGGATTCCCATCTCCCCTGTTGCTGTCACTGGCCCCTGAGAGGAGAGTCAGTGTTTGGAAACAAGATCTTTAATATATAGCTTTAGTTTTCCCCTGGAATGGAAATATGCTGATAAATGCACAGGAAGGCGCCCACAGTTTGGTATTGCTGTGTTATCCTCAGGGGTCCTGTACCCATTTCCTCCTAATGGGACCATTTACCTTACCCTCCCCCAACAACAATGCAGTCCCCTCCACCAATACAGGACTGTCCCCCTATCTCCTTGCTCCAGCCCCTTTCGTTGGGTCCAAGGATGGTCAAGACCACCTAGGTGCCTACGCCTATGGATTCAGGACAAAAGGGAAAGATGACCAAAGTGATTAGTTGAAAAAAAAAAATCAAAGTGAGGAAATGTATTTCTTTAAGGTGGGTAACACTTCTAGGGAGGGAAGGAGGAAAGCTAGCCATTGTAATGGGCTGTGGGTCCTGCTCACACCCACCCATTCACAGTTGGGGATCCAAGCTCACCTCTCCATTAGGGGGCAGCTGTGTGGCCACCCCAGGGCTTATTTTAAGGGAGGTATTTGTATTGGGGGCCCTCGCAGCTCTCGGTTTGGCAATTAACAGAGAAGTCCATTTCTTATTTCTCTGCTCTTCTTTGATGCTACACACCAATATTTAAACAATTCTTTCCTGGAGGTGGGATGCCAGGATCAAGGCCAGAGGCCACAAGCACACGCCCCATGTGGATCAAAAAGGCTTTGGCCTGTGTCCCTGGCGGTGTTGCGGGTTTCTTGAGTATTCCTGAAAGGCATTTGAAGTAGCCGCCCCGAGTGTTCCCAGGCCCTTGATGACTCTTCAGAGGGCCCATGGTCTCAGGGGCTGGGCCGAGCCTGGGCAGGGCAAGACCTGCCTGTTGGAATTCCCTCTCTTGCTCACCCTACCGAAGCACCCCTGGTACCAACGAGCCACAGGAAGCAGAAGCCCTGGGCCTCCATGCACTGGCCATGTGTGGGCCCCTCTGCTCCAGAGTGGAGAGGTTGGTCAGAGTTGGTCGTCCTGCCCTCTGCAGCTGGCCTTTCTGAGCCTCCCAGCATGTCCCTAATTCTGTTGCCCTTGACTTCACAGGACAGACATCCACCCTGAATGTCCGGTTTGTCTTGTGTCCGAAGCCGGGGGGTGGGGGGGGTGCGCCATGGGGACAGTGGGTCCTCCAGCAGCCCTGAGTGTCCCGCAGAGCCCCATCCCTTGGTGCAGCGCAGCAAAAGAGGGCCAGGGGCAGGAGCTCTCTTCACTGCCCTGTGGGAGGGGTGCCCCGTGTCCAGGTGTGCAGATTTGGGTCTCCCCAGGACCGTGGCTATAGGGCGGGTGCAGGGGAAGCCGTGCAAAGATGCTGTGTTCTTGGCAGGTCGGGATGCTCTGGGTAAAACTCCCACTCCAAGAAGAGAGCTCTCACAAGCCCGCCCAGCCTCTGTGAGGTCGCAGGGCGCCCTCTGACCACCTCCTTCTCCGCGTGCAGAGCCCGAGAAAGCAGAGGGCTTCGCGGTCAGAAGAGGCGGGTGGGCTCTGCAACCAGCTCCGTGGCCAGGAAAGGTTCTAAAGCAAAACAAAACAAAAACCCTGCAGGCGAAGCGGGGGTCTGGGAACTCCTCTTGTCCTGATCAGGGTTCGGTGCTTTCGGCAGCCGCGGAGAGCAGCGCCAGCAGGGGTGAGGGCGACGAGGAAGCTCGCAGCCCTGGGCCGGGCTTACCTGAGTAGGTCCACAGGGAACCGTGCTGGGCCCGGGCCCCCAGGAGGGGCAGAGCCAGCAGCAGCGCCAGAGCCCTCATGGTGTCGCGGGTCTGCAATCAGGCTGATGCTGGGGCTGCTCTTCTTTTAAAAGCTCAGAAACTGTAAATAACAATTTACCAAGTCTCGCTTACCACCCTCAGCTGCACCCACTAAAACAATAACACCTTCCCACAATGGTCCTTGTGACTGGGGTGACAGGGCCAGGTGGCGCGCACTTGCCCGATCCCCGCTGGCGTCATCGCCGTGTCTGGTAAGCCCACGGTTTGGGCTGATCCACGTGCCAGCTTATGAAAACTCACTGCAAGGGCCACACACTGCGCCCTTTGTGCCCGAGTGGCCCCAGGAGAGGGAAAAGGCCTGAGGCAGAGAGGAGCAGGATGGGGAGGATTTCCTGGGACAATGACACTCCCTATGCCCTCGTTCCTGGCAGTGGGGCTCGGGGCATGAGTGAGGGCCGTCCCGGGGCCCGGAAACCCTCGCCAGATCCTGCGTGGTATTTCCTGCCCGTGTGAGCAACCCATGCAGGCTACCACTGCACACCTGGGCTGCCTCGGGAATGGCCTGGCCACCCCCTCACCGTGTTTGCACATGGACCAGAGGGTCCCATCTGGAGGCCCTTGTACCCTTTTTTCTTTTTAATATTTATTTATTCATGAGAGACATGGATAGAGAGAGAGAGGCAGAGACCTAGGCAGAGGGAGAAGCAGGCTCCCTATGGGGAGCCCAGTGCAGGACTCGATCCCAGGACCCCGGGGGTCATGCCCTGAGCCAAAGGCAGATGCTCAACCACTGAGCCACACAGGTAGGTGCCCGGCCCTTGTGCTCTCATCCTCACTCTTGAATCAACCGAAGGCCCTGGAGGCCCAGCTTGAGAAACACATCCCAGTGCATGGCTCGGGGCCATGGAGCTAGTGCAGGCATCCTGTGTCCCCACAAGATGCATTCGTTGTGACAGCTGCAGTGCGCTTGGTCACACCCAGACGGGTTGCAGCAGGGCAGTGCCTAATCCTCCCCTGTCTACTTGGGTAAACAGTCCTTGAAGCTAGCCGAGGGAGAAATTTTTGAGTTTATACCTGCTGACAGGCCAGCGGTTCCCATGCTCTTCAGAGAGGGCAAAGGCACCGGGCAGGCCGTGTCCCCGCAGGGCCCTTGCAGCACTGGCCAGACACAGAGGACTGTTCTGGAAAGCAGCATTAACCCCCGCTATCGAGCTCGTCGTGCCCTTCTCCCAGCATCAGTCCGGGGATACTGGAGTCCTGGTGAAGCAGGGTTCTGAAGCCAGACTGCCAGGGTTCAGGTCCCTGCCCTACACTGATGAGCTGTGTGTGATCCAGAGCAAGTTACTCACACACTATTCTCTGCCTCAGTGTCCCCACCTTGAGTAGGCTTTCACAACAGTACCTCTCTCCTGGGGATCCCACCATACACATGTGTGCAGTACTCAGAACTTGTGCAAATGGCAGTATTGCCCATTCAGATCCCTCCCTTTGTAAAGAAAAGCCATGTTCAGCCTGTTCCGGAGGGAGCCAGAGGTAAAAACAAAGGACTCGTTCTCCTCCTGGAACGTTCCTTCACATTTTCAGAAATCAGAAGCCCACTCTCTGGCCTCTGCCAAGCGCGTCCTGCCCTGCCTGCTGGGCCCTGGCCCTGCGAGAGGGCCCCCTCCTAGATCCCCTGAGACCCCTCCTCTGCTGAGGACAGCAAGGACGGCCAGGGACCTTCCAACAGACCGGGCTGGGGACCCCCAACATCCAGCAGGCAGGGAAACACAAACCGAGGCGTCTGAGCATTTTTTCTTGGGAATCTGAAGTGGTATTCAGGGAAGGAGGGCATGCAGAGGGAGCCTGGTGTCATGGCCTGATGGCAACTGGGGGCGCGGAGCTGAGCAGGGGAGCAGGAGAAGGGGGTGCTGAGTGAGGGGTAGAGGTGGCCTGCAGGGAGAGGGAGGGAGGAGGGGGCCGGGGCAGTGTGAGGAGACAGGACCCATGCTCAGAGAAAGGAGGGCTCCAGGAGCAGGAGTCCCTGGCCGCTGCTCGGGGAATTGGAGAGTGTCTGCTACTACCCATGGCCCCATTTCCTACCGGTTCCCCTGTCCTGCGCTGAGGCTTGGGGAAGCCCAGAGGGCCGTGGCACTTTCAATGTCCCACAGAGTCCTCACAGTAAGCACATGGTCGCTTCTGTGAGTCTGCAATTTTAGCACCCTCACCATGGAGCCATTCCGCAGCACATTATCCATCAATCTGCCTTGCTCTGGTTTCTCGGAATCCTTGGCTCAGGTGAGTACCAGGCTGGCAATCTGTGCAGCTGGGTAATGTGGTCAACAGGCGGTTAGAGTGAGAAACTGAGTTAACCAAGTGATTGGACCAGCCAGGACCCACCTGCCCATGAGGGCGCCTTACTAGAGAAAGAGGGTCCTTCCCTCTCCTGCGTGGCAGGCTCCAGTCACATAAAGGACAGAGTCAGGCAGGGTCCCTTTCGTTGCCTACTTTCTAACTCACCATCTTCTTCAACCATAAAATTTTCCATTAACTTTGAACATGAGTTTCCTCCTTCTTGTATTTGTGAAGCACAGTTGCTTGTTTTGGTTCGGTTTTTGTTTCATTTTCCTTTGTTAGTGTGTTACATTCGACTCTGAACTCATTTCCGCTATCATCCAACCACATCTCCGGCTCATCAAGGCTGTGTCATATTCTAAACTCCTGTTTTTCTAGGCCTATGGCTTGAGTGACTGTCTGAGATGAGCTGACAAGTATGCCATTTTAATCATAACATCATGTCAAAAATGAGAAGGGAGCTTTGTTCTTCCTCAGTGTCACCGCAGCTCCGTGACGGAGACCCACCAAGGCAAAGAAAAGAAAGAGGCAAGGATGTGCAGTCAGCCCAGGTAAACAGGGAAGCACCATCAACCCACGTGAGCAGGGAGGGGTGGGTGGTCAGCCCAGGTGAGCAGGGAGGGGTGGTCAGCCCGGTGAGCCAATGCTCAGGTTTGCATAAGACTAACATAGAAGAATGGATCTGGCTACGCAAGAATATACACATTCTGGTTGCAGTAATACAGACAGGGCCATCATTTTGTTTCATTCAGGAGCACTAGATCTGGAATCCTGAAGAATGAGTCATTCTGGACAAGTGAACTTTCTAGATGGTTAAAGGCTCAATTCTATAGAAGTACCTACACACAGTCTATTTTGGATTAATACTTCTAAAATGTATCACACTCATGCCTATTCTCTTAAATACATTAAGCTAAATGTAATTCAGCTTTTCTTAATGACTGAGGCTCACTGATATGAAAATCAACTATCCTGCACTGTCATCTATGAATGCCCGCTGCACCCACAACTACGTAAGACTGTTCTCCCTACATGAAACAATCCCTAGCTATCATGTTTTTTTATTTCTTAGATATTGAGGGGGGTGGAAATTAGCTAGCTTAATTATTAAAGCAATATACACTGCTATTCCTGAGTGATATTCTAATTATTAATATCCATAAGGCAGGGCAAGACCAATCAGGACAGAAATGAGATTGGTGCTGTAGCAAGGTCTGGTAGCCCCTTTGCTTTGCCTTTAGCGGGTGGACTGTATGCTGATTGTGAGGCTGGAGCAGGGGTGGCAGCAAGAGCATCTGGAAGTAACAGTGTATATATGTTTATTTTTGACAGTTAACATTGCTCACACAGTCTGCTGTTTCCTCTTGGGGTTGTCTGTTAGCCTGCCCTCATCTCTTGGCCTCTTAATTACTTTTTTGTTTTTTTTAAATCTGGCCAGAAATCAGATGACTACACATCTTAGAATTACATGCACTAGAAGAATGGATAGAGTTGAGCTCAGGGCCCTCGGGCAGTACTAAAACCAAAATAGGTGAACCCTGAAACTTCTTTTTTTAATTTTTATTTTATTTCATTTTATTTTATTTTATTTATTTTTTAAGTAAGCTCTACACCTAACATGGCACTTGAACTCACAACCCCAGGTCAAGAGTTGTACGCTCCAACTGAGCCATCCAGGCAGCCTTGAAATATCTTTTTTGACTACCCTAAAATTTTTTATTTCCTTTCTGACTTTCAGCTATGTCCATATAAGGGAATCATTAACATAACTAAATTGTCATATTAAATACTCTGCTTGCAGAATATCCTGCCATGTCCACCTGCAATCAGTGCGGATGCCGATGTTTTCTCTCACCAGCCTCCCTGGGAAGATACTCAGCCTTGTGGGGTATCTCCAGTCTCACCCATTTACCTAGAATTCAGCATTTAGAGCGTCCACCAGCAGGCAAGTTCCTCCATCATATCTACCCTTCTTCCAGTAACCCACATCAAAAAAACACCCACACCAAAACTCTTGTGGAAATTCTCTTCTCTGTTATTAGTTTAGGTATTAGCAAAACCAGAACCAAATTCCTAACAACATTTATAGCCCAGTCTACCATCAACATTCTGAGCCCCTCATCTGTGAAAACTCACCATAGGACCTGCTGTTGGAATTGGTTGTCCTATTTGCCCCTGCTGGCTGGAACTTCTACTTCTTAGAGCAGGCCACAGTCTTGCTTATATCTCTTTTATGTCCTCCACCCCAACTTACTTCTGTAGGACAGGTACGTGTCTTTCAGCTCCACCCTGAAACCAGTCAGGAAGCAATTACAAATCTATACTGAGTCCTGACTTCCCTTACCCAAGCCGATGGTTATGTAAGTAGATTGTATCAGTTTCCTATTGCTGCTGTAACAAACTGCCATAAACTTGGTGCTGATAACAACATAAACTTTTTCTCCTACAGATCTGGAGGTGAGAAATCCAAAATCCGGGCTCCAGTCAGGGTGTTGCCAGGGCTGGTTCTTTCTGGAGGCTCTGAGGGAGTGCTCACTTCGGCAGCACATATACTAAAATTGGACCGATACAGAGAAGATTAGCATGGCCCCTGAGCAAGGATGACATGCAAATTCATGAAGGCTCTGAGGAGAAGATCCATTCCCTCGCCTTTTCGAGCTTCTGTAGCCACTGGCCTCCCTCCTAAAATCCTTCCAATCTCATTTCAGCCATCACACCTCTTATTTTCTCCTTGGATCTACTTGTTTCCCGCTTATGAGGATTCTTAAGATTGCATTTAGGACCCACCTCAAAAACCTAGGATAGTCTCCGCATCTCAAGATCCTTAATAACGCTTGCAAGTCTCTTGTGACATTTACAGGTTCCAGGGAATAGGACATGGTCATTTGGGGCAGGGGGCAATATTCAGTCTATGACAAGGAAGGATGTAGGGACCCACCAAGCTAAATTAAACTTTGAGCCATTGAAAAGTGGATTTAGACTCTAAAGAATGGAGTAATAGGGCACCTGGTTGGCTCAGTGGTTGAGCGTCTGCCTTTGGCTCAGGTCGTGATCCTGGGGTCCTGGGATTGAGTCCTGCATCAGGCTCCCTTCGAGAAGCTTGCTTTTCCCTCTGCCTATGTCTCTGCCTCTCTGTGTGTGTCTCTGATCAATCAATAAATAAAATCTTAAAAAAAAAAGAAAGAAAGAAAGAACAGAGTAATAAATCAGCAATGTCATGAAACACACCAGGAATGGAAAAAGCTGTAGAGGAATGAGATGGACGAGAGTTGATCCAGGGAGGGAATCCCTATGGCTGGGCACTTCTCTAAGCTCTTAATGGTCACAATGGAATGACCAGGGTCAGCTGGTTGGGCTGGCGCAGCAACTCAGTAGTCTGAAAGAAATGCCAGTTATACTTTAGGAGAAGGCGTCAAAGACCCAGTACGGTCAATATTCCAGGAGCAGGCAGGACCAGCACCCCTTGGTGCATCAATGGGGACGGAAGAGTCACCTTTTGGCCTGAGTCACAGACTGGCATGGAGAGGGAGCCTCTGCATAGGAAAGATACAGCCCTCTGCCTTGTGCCCATATGAACCTCTGCAATATTGATCTAAGAGTAGAAAGCAGAATGTAACAGATACACTGAAATCTAAAATCTTTTAAGATTTCTCCACTTCAGCAAAGGGAGCCTGACTTTTTTTTTTTTTTTTTTTTTTTTACCAATACTTCAACCAAGAAAATTAGAAATGCTGAAACAATTTTTTTTTTTTTAAGATTTTATCTTTAAGTAATTTCCCAGTGAGGGCCTGGGACTCACAACCTTGAGATCGAGAGTCTCACATTGCTCCTACTGAGAAAGCCAGGTGCCCCAGAAAAAATTAGTTTTTTGAAAAATCTCTTGGAAAGCAAGAGATCACCAAGGCAGGGATATATAAATAGGATAATTTGTCACCAGAGGTTGGGTCTGTCCCAGGAATGCAAGGTTAGTTTAACATCTGAAAATCAATGTAACAAAAAAATAGGAGAAAAAGATATTAAAAGCATTTCAACATATGCAGCAAAAATATCAATCAGTAAAATTCACCATCCAAAAGAGAAAATCAAAATCCATTTGTGACTTTAAAAAAGAAAAGAAAAGCGGGCGGCCTGGGTGGCTCAGCGGTTTAGCGCTGCCTTCAGCCCAGGGCCTGATCCTGGAGACCCGGGATCGAGTCCCACGTCGGGCTCCCTGCGTGGAGTCTGCTTCTCCTTCTGCCTGTGTCTCTACCTCTCTCTCTCTCTGTGTGTGTCTCTCATGAATAAATAAATAAAATCTATTAAAAAAATTTTTTTAAGAAAAAAAAAGAAAAGATTCTTAGGAAACTAGGAGAAAAAGAGGGACTTTCTCAATATGATAGAAAATATGTATGAAAACTTCTACAGCAAGCATCTTACATATTGAAAGTTCTCCTCTGAGATTAAGAAAGAGACTAGGATATTTGCTACCCCAACTTAAAATTTAAAATTTACCTGGAGGTCCAGGCCAATGCAATAAAGAAGGGCAAAGTTTCGAGATTAAAAAGGCAGAAATACAACTGTCTTATTCACAGATGACATAACTAGGTAGGTAGAAAATCCAAAAGTATCAACACATATATTATTACAGTTAATAAGTTAGTATACAAAGTTGATGTATACAAGGATAGTATACAGAATGCAATTGTATTTCTATATAATAGCAACAGACAGAAAATGAAACCTAAAACATTTTTAACTAAACTCTATACCTCACATGAGGCTCAAACTCACAACCCTGAGATCAAGATGCCACTCTCCACTGACTAAGCCAGGCAGGTGCCCCAGTGGTGGGGGTATATACAAATATTAATATACCATCAGTGGTGTATTTATACAGTGGAATGAATTAGCTACTGCTCCAGGCAACTACATAGAGGAATCACACAATATGTTAAATGAAAGAAGGCAATCACAGAAGAATAAACAAAAAATGATTCTATTTATATAAAGCTCCAAAGCAAGCACAACTAATATCTTGTGTTGGAGGTGACCAGAAAGGAACACAAGGGTCTTCTGGAGAGCCAGTAAGGATTCTGGCTGGGTGTAGATTTGAGATGATTGAGTGTGTACATGTATGATTCATGTAATCACCAATGTGTAAAACTTCTATTAAAAAGTTAATAATGGGGGCACCTGGGTGGCTCAGTGATTGAGCATCTGTGTTTGGCTCAGGTCATGATCCCAGGGTCCTAGGATCAAGTCCTGCATTGGGCCCCCCGAGTGGGGAACCTGCTCCTCCCTCTGCCCATGTCTCTGTCTCTCTCTGTGTCTCTCATGAATAAATAAAAAAAATTTTAAGTTAATAATGAAGGAAAATCTTTTGGCAATTCCTCAAAAAGCTAAACATAGAATTACTACACAATCCAGCAATTCCACTTCTTTTTTTTTAAGTTTTTATTTACTCATTCATTTAAGTAATCTCTAAACCCAATGTGGGGCTTGAACTCACCACCCAGAGACCTCAACCTCTGACTGAGCCAGGAGCCCCTCCATTTCTTGATATATACCCAGAATTGAAAGCTGATTATCATTATATCATTTCTCTTTTTTTTTTTTTTTTTTTTCATTTCTTGATATATACCCAGAATTGAAAGCTGATACTCACACAGTATCACAGATATTTATAGTTGCACACCTGTGTTCACAGAAGCATTATTCATAATAGCCAAAAAGTGCAAATAGCCCAAATGTCCTCTGACATATTAATGGATAAACCAAATGTGGTTTATATATAAACTATATATATATATATATATGATACAATATTATTCAGCCTTTAAAAGGAAGGGAAGTATTTTTATTTTTTCCAGCTTTATTGAGATAAAATTGACACTAACATTGTGTAAGCTTAAGATGGACAGTGTATTAATTTGATACATGTATCTATCACAAAATCATTACCACCATAGTGTGAGCTAGGATTGACATTTCAACAGACACACCCTACAACCAGGATGAACCTGGAAAATATGCCAAGTGAAAGAAACCAGACACAAAATGACACATATTGTAGGAGTCCTCTTACATGAAGTACCTAGAGTAGACACAAGAGAGTAGAAGTTACCAGTGCCTGGGGACAGGGAACTGCTGTTTTTAGCGCGTTATGGTTTCTATTTGGGAAGATGGAAAAATAAAATGATAAAAATCAAATAAAATAATTAACAATTAAAAATTAAAATGGCAGGGCACCTGGGTGGCTCAGTCGGTTAAACATTTGTCTTCAGCTCAGGTCATCATCTCAGCGTCCTGGGATCAAGCCCTATGTCGTGCTTCTTGCTGGGTGGGGCGTCTGCTTCTCCCTCTCCCTCTGACCCTTCCCCCTCGACCACCTCCTCCTCACTTACTCTCTCTCTCTCAAATAAATAAATCTTTAAAAATAAAGAAATAAAATTAAAAATTAAAATGGCTAAGATGGTAAGTTTTATTTCATAAATATTTTATTACAATTAAATTTTTAAAACATTTTCATGGCTAGAATGGTAAATTTTACTCTATAGAAAGTAGCAAAATATAGTAAAATTTACATACATAGGGACGCCTGGGTGGCTCAGCAGTTGAGCACCTGCCCCTGGCTCAGGGCGTGATCCACGGTCCCAGGATCAAGTCCCACATCAGGCTCCCTGCCTGGAACCTACTTCTCCCTCTGCCTACATCTCTGCCTTTCTCTCTCTGTGTCTTTCATGAATAAATAAATAAAATCTTTTTTAAAAATTACATACATAATATATATTTGTAACCACAATTTAACAAGTTAATTATTAACAATTCTTTGTCCATTGATGTGAAAACATAGATCAAATGGACAGCTTTCTACAAGAATATAATGTAATGTCTCTTAGAAAGAGACAAGCAGAATTATCCTATAATTTTTAAAGAAATTGAATCAACAGTTCCAAAACATCTTCGCAAATCAAAAGCAAGCCCATGAGGTATTACAAGAGTGTTTTCTCAAACATTTAAGACACAAATGACTCTAAACTTACACAAAACATAGCCTAGAACAGGGATAAACCACAGTTTGTGGGCTGAATCTGGCCATGTCTGTTCTACCCATGGTCTGTGGCCACTCTCATATGCTAACTAGCATGCTGAGTAGTTGCGGCAGAGACCAAAGAACCTGCAAAGCCAGTTATCTGGTCCTCTACAGAAAACATTTGCCAGGGATGCCTGGGAGGCTCAGGCAGTTAAGTGTCTGCCTTTGGCTCAGGTCCTGATCCCAGGGTCCTGTGGTTGAGTCCCAATCGGGCTCCCTGCTGAGTGGGAAGCCTGCTTCCCCCCCCCCCCCCCCCCCCCCCGCTCATTCTCTCTCTCTCAAATGAATAAATAAAATCTTTTTAAGGAAAAGAAAACATTTGTCAATAAAAGAGAACTCTCTCCAACTCATTTTATAAGGTTAGTATATCCTTGGCACCAAAATCTAACAAGGACTGCATAGTAAAGAAAAATTTTATTATCACTCATGAATTTAGATATAAAAATCCTAAACAGAACAGGAATGAATGAGTGAATGAGTGAATGAATGAATGAACAAACGAACAGGTGAACAATCTTCTAAGACTTCCTGAACTTTCAGTCTGTATTCTCTGGGCCTGTTTGGGTGCTTAAGTGAGTGTCATCTTGTTATTGATCGATCCCTTTCAGTTCATTTTTCCTCGACTGTGGAAGACACCATTGCTGACTAACCATCCCTTTTCCTTCGCCTACTTCTCAGACTTTCTTATGGCTAATAGTAGCCACATCACTCACTTTTAGCCAATGAAACTTAAAGGGAAATCAGCTGGGGGGACTTCTGGGAAAACTCTTGCTTTCTTATAAAAATAGTCCAAGAGGAGAGGAAAGCTTGCCAACACTGTTTCCTCCTCCTCTTTTTTTAGCACTAAAATCAAGTCTGATGCCTGGAGCTGTGGCAGCTATCTTGTGACCATGAAGATAAAAAGCCAGTATGTTAATGATGGCGAAGCAGAAGGAGAGGAAGAATTTGAGTCCTCAATGGCTTCATAGAGCAGCTGACACACTGCCAGCAGCTGCCTCTAAACTTCCTGTTATCCAAGGAAATAATCCCTTTTGTATGAGTCTCTGATAGTTGGGAGTTCTCTCACTTGCATGTGAAAATTTCCCTAAGACATCCACAAATACACAGTATTTCTGTCACTTTTCTAAGCTATGCTTTAACAGAGCTTATATTTTGGTCGGAGGAAATAAGTATTAAAAGTAAATGAAAGGGGCAGCCCCTGTGGCACAGCGGTTTAGCGCCGCCTGCAGCCTGGGGTGTGATCCTGGAGACCCGGGATCGAGTCCCATGTCAGGCTCCCTGCATGGAGCCTGCTTCTCCCTCGGCCTGTGTCTCTGCACCTCTCTCTCTGTGTCTCTATGAATAAATAAATAAAATATTTTTTTTTAAATGTTAAAAAAAAAAAAAGTAAATGAAAGAGACACCCTGGTGGCTCAGTGGTTTAGCACTTGCCTTTGGCCCAGGGTGTGATCCTGGAGTCTGGGGTTGAGTCCCACATGGCTCCTTGCATGGAGCCTGCTTCTCCCTCTGCCTGTGTCTTTGCCTCCCTCTCTGTGTGTCTCAAATAAATTAAAAATATATTTTTTAAAATAAAATAAAAGTAAATTAAATAAATAAACATACATAGATACATACATAAAATGGAGGCACCTGGCTGGCTCAGTTGGTGGAACATTTGACTCTTGATCTCAGCATTGTGGGTTCAAGCCCCACATTGGGTGTAGAGATTACTTAAAAATAAAATCTTAGGGTCACCTGGGTGACTCAGTTGGTTGAATGTCCTGGCTCTTGATCTCAGCTCAGGTCTTGATCTCAGGTTCATGAGTTCAAGCCCCATGTTGGGTTCCATGCTGGGTATGTAAGTTTTCTTAACTTTAAAAAATTTATTTCAAATAGGGATAAATTTATTAAGACACAGCAGCATAATGGCATACAGAATGAGGGAAGGGAAAAGCAGGACATCAGACAGGGTGGTCAGGGAAGGCCTCTCTGAGGTGACATTTTAACTGAGGCCTGACAAGAAGAAAGAGCCAGGTAAAGATCTGAGGAGGAGTGTTCCTGGCAGAGCAATCAGCAAAAACCCAAAGGCAAGAAGAAACATAAGTGTGAGGGTCCTCCCCCACACCCAATCCATTAACAGACCCTGTCAAGTCTACTTTCAATATATTTCTGACCATCTTTTTTCCCCTGGACATTGCTACCAGTCTGGTCTAAGCCACCAGCCCCCTTGCTTGGACACCTGTAGTGGCCACTACCTGGTCTTCTGCTTCTACTCTGGTCCTTCATTATAGTCTATTCTCTAAGCAGCATAGAGAACCTTCTAAAACATGAACCAGCTCATGGCAACCCTTGCTCAAAGCCATCCAACAGCTTTGGTTTCACTCAGGGTAGTACCGTCTCCTACCACCCTGCCCCCTTTTCCTGTTCTTCTCCCATCAAATGTGCTCTCACCACAAGGCCTTTGCACCCACTGTTTCTCTGCTTGGAGGCTCTTCCCCCAGATATTCCATGACTCTTCCCTCATCCCATTCAGGTTACTGGTAGAGGGACATCTCTTAAGAGAAGGTCACTCTGCCCATTCATCCTAAAACACCCACCTGTCACTCCCAGTCCTTCCTATTTCTTCTTGCACTGTCATTCTAAAGAATGATCAAATTTTCCTTTTAAGTTCTGAATCTGATCTTTATTCCATACTAGAAGTTGTTGGCATTAAGGATGCAGAAAGTTTGAGCACATTCTTAAAATATAAACATTCCCTTTCTTCACTCCTGGATTTGCTCAGGTACTGGACTGCTTCTTTACATCACCTATTGTTGAATACTCATAGAAATGAAAATGTAAGGGCACCTCGGTGGCTCAATCAGTTAAGCATCTGACTCGTGGTTTTGGCTCAGGTCATGATCTCATGGGTCATAGGATCAAGCCCCTCTTTGAGCTCCACATTCAACCAGGAGTCTGCTTGGGATTCTCTTTCTCTCTATTTGCCCACACACACACACTTGTGCATGTTTTCTGTCTCTCCCTCAAGTAATCTGAAAGAAAGAAAGAAAGAAAGAAAGAAAGAAAGAAAGAAAGAAAGAAAGAAAGAAAAAGATTTTTTTAGTTATCTAAATTTGTGGATATATTCTTTTTTTTCCAACTCCCTAGTTTCTCTAAGCCCAGATTTCAACACTTCCATCTTCATGAACCCGAAGAGGCTTTTAATAAACGATTCAAATCCTTATAACTTGCAGACAGCCCTACCTACGGGGGGTAGGGGACCTGGTGTCCTTGGAAGTATTAGACCTAAACTGTCAAGAGCCCAAATTTACTTCCTACTTAATTCATTGATCCTCCTCCCTAATTTAAAAAAAGAAAATGTTAGCAATGTCATTGACACAAATGATTTCCAAGAGGAATAATTAGAGCTGCTAGTTGGCACACTCAGGCCTCCTTAACTACCCCAACTTAGAGAGGATCAAGAATACTTTCATAAATGAGGAAGCACTGATGCCAAAACTGAGTATATCTGAAAATTCCATGGTTGTACAATTCTGAAGGGGGATCAACTGCATTCAGAATGATTTACATAGAAGTTACTACCTAGAAGAATTAAGGACTATTCAATGAGAGGGGCACCTGGCTGGCTCAGTCAGTAGAGCATGCCACTCTCGATTTTAGAGTTGTGCTTTTGAACCCTGTGGTAGGCATTGAACCTACCCAAAAAGAATAAATGAATTAATAAATAAATAAATTAATAAATAAATTTAATGAAATTTTAAGGACCATTCAATGGGATATAAGATAGTGACAGCAAGCTCCTACTTGTCCTTACTTTAATTTGTGAAATGAGTGAAGCTCTGTACCGCCTAAGGCCAAAAGGTACCAAGTCATTCACTTTTCTTGGTCAGAATGTTTGAGAAGTGGCCCCAAGAACACTTTATGTTAGATTCTGACTGTTCGCCCATAACTGGAAATCCACTGAAGTACTCTGGAAAGCACAAAGAAGCCAGTGCTATGTTTTTGCTCATCTTCCTTTGCCTCTCAACGTCACGCTAGCACAAACAAAACCTTTCAATGGCTCATCACTTGCCTCATGCCCTCTATGCAGACATACAGAGGACTGTCGCCATATTGAATGCAACTGAGCTCCTCCAAGTGTGTAGTTTCTCTAGCTGGAGTATATACTGTACGCTCATGACATCCAGTGGTCAGAAAAACACTGTGCAGAGTATTTATTTATTTATTTATTTATTTATTTATTTATTTATTTATTTATCGTTTCATACACAATCCACGGTGCTATTGCAAACAGCTGGTCTGTAGAGGCATAAAGGATCCACAGTGAAACAGGAATGTGTTTGGTGTCTCCCTGCTGTAATGTCAGCAAGAGTCCAGGCTGATCTGAGAAACTTTTTTTTTTTTTTAAGGTTTTATCTATTTATTTGAGAGAGAGGGGGAGAAAGCGTGCACAAGCAGGGGGAGCAGCAGAGGGAGAGGGAGAAGCAGGCTCCCCTGCTGAGCAGGGATTCTGATGTGGGGCTCGATCCCAGGACCTCAGGATCATGACCTGAGCCAAAGGCAGACACTGAATTGACTGAGCTACCCAAGCACCACCCCACCCCTGCCCCAGAAACCTATTTGATAGGTGCCCATAAAAGGTCATTTGGCTATTTAGAAAATCCCGCTCCCCACACCATCAAATATGCGGTTACAGAAAGAATGATCAATTTTTTTAAATTGAGGTGAAATTTACATAACATAAAATTAACCTTTTTGAAGAATACAATTCAGTGGCATTTAGTACATTCATAATGTTGTATAACTACCATCTCTGCTAGTTCCAAAACATTTTCATCACCCCTAAGAAAATCCTATGCCCATTAAGCGGTCGTTCCCCATTCCCTCCTTCCTTCAGTCCTTGACAACCACCTGTCTGCTTTCTTCTCTAGGGATTTACCCATTCTGGTTATTTCATATAAATGGAATCATCCTATATGTGACTTTTGTGTCTGGTTCCTATAACTTATAATTTGGGGAGGGGGGGTTCATTGACTTATATCATTGCATTAGCATTTCATTCCTTGTTATGCCTGAGTAATATTCTATTATTTAAATATCACATTTGAAAGCTCCTGGGTGACTCAGTCAATTAAGCATCTGCCTTCGGCTCAGGTCATGATATCAGGGTCCTGGGATCAAGCTTCACGTGGGGCTCCCTGCTCAGTGGAAAGTCTGCTTCTCTCTCTCCCACTTGTGCTCTCTCAGTCACTCACTCTCTCTCAAATAAATAAATAAAATATTTTGTAAATAAATAAATAACATTTGACATATTTATCAAATCATCTGTTGATGGACATTTCAGGTGTTCCCACCATTTGGCTACTGCTGATAGTGCTGTTATGAATATTTGTATACAAGTGTTTATTTCGTGCTCGCTTCAGCAGCACATATACAAGTATTTGTTTCAATACCTGGTTTCAATTCTTTAGGGTATATATCTAGAAGTGGAATCCCTAGGTCCCATGGTCATCCTACTTAACTCTTTGAAGAAAAAATTGTTAGACTTCTTGAAATCAATAGAAGAAATTGAAATAGTTTTTTAGACTTCTTGAAATTGATAGAGGAAGAATTTTATTTAGACCAGGACCAACTTTTCCCAAACGACCCATTGATTTTTTTTTCTTTTTTCTTTCTTTCTTTCTTTTTTTTTTTTTTTTTTTTTTTTTTTTTTTTTTTTTTTTTTTTTTTTAGTTTCCATCATTCAGTTAGGCCCGCCTGAAAGTACTGATGGGAATGAATGCAAATGGACAAGATAAAAGAGCCCATTCAGGGGAAAGTTAATTTGCCTACGGATACTCTGTTGACATTTGTTTAGCTTGAGATGACAGTTCAGCAAACGGAAATCCTATGCCCCAAATCTTTGGTATGAGCTGTGTCATAACATTTTGTTTGAAAATAGCCTGCAGACCTAAAATGAATTTGGACAGTCAAAGTGAATTAATTAAGCTGAAAATAACTCTCAAAACAATGATTTCCCTGTGTGTGTTTTATTCAAATCTTCCGGGTCACTAATTTGTCATGTTTTCTTTAAGAGGAGAAAACAATGAGGAGGTGTATTTGGCGCCCTCTATGGTAAAATATTCCTGATTTAACTACAGTAAAGAAAGAGCTGCTTGTTCTAAATGAAGGTTCCCATAAACTCTCATTATAAATATGTTCACCATTTTGGATGAAATGTTTTCTGAAACAGCACTAGATTTCCCGTCTCCTAAGAAGATTCTGAACGTGATTATGAACATATTTGTCAGACCCAGTTTGAGCTACACAACACAGTGGCCTTCTCAAGACCAAAGGGCTTGGAAAGGGTATTAGAGTGCCTGTAATTTACTCTAAAATTCTTCAGTGTGGTCTTTACATGTGACTGAGTCTCAGTCCACTTCCCAGGAACAGCCAGGTCTGCTCAATTGGAAATACAAAACTCCAGAGGTAGTTAGAACTTACATTTGAAAGACTCATCGAAAGCCCACTTTGGCTCTCTTTGTCTTCAATCAACACCAGATAATTTGCTAATTAGCATAATGGGTGCTAAGAATAATTTTTCATTGATGAAATGATGGAATAGCCAAGAATATTGTCTAGAATCTAGACTCAAGACACTTTTGCCCATGTATGAGCAGTGTGTATACATCTGATGAGCCCTTTGTTTAATTTTAATATTGTAGTAGCCACGTTGAAAAAGTGAAAAGAAACAGGTGAAATTAATTTGAATAATACATTTTATTGAATCCAATATAACCAAGACATCATTTCAGCATGTAATTGATATTTAAAATATCTTTGAGATATTTTACGTTATTTTTCTTGTCCTACGTCTCAGAAATCCAATGTGTATTTTACATATTACTAGCCATACCAGCACTGTGCTAGAACCTTTATGTGTATTTTATATCTCTAATCCTTAAAGCAACCCTGAAAAGCTCAGGTATTTTGGACTCATTTTACAGAGAAGCAAACTGAGGCATGGAAATATGAAGTAACTTTCTCAGGTGACATGCAGTTGTCAGGGGCAGCCAGAGGTAGTAGGCTATAGAGTCACATTTAGGCCCCCTCTTTGTGGCAGGCACCCATCCTCCACCTGCTGATGCAGGGATACAAAGGCCCAGACCTCCAGTCTCAATTTCAGCTTTCTTACAGAACAGCCCTCAGTTACAGCCACACCGGGCTCACTTTCTCCCCATGGAGAAGGTGCTGGATCCTGCCCTCCTCACAGCCACAGGGCACCTGTCCCCAGAGACCTTCCCAGGCAACCTCTGCAGTGTTTCAAAGGGACCCAGTCTAAGACACCAGGATTCGACTCAATCTCCAAAGCCCTTGCTTAGATGTTTCCTTCTCTTGGGGCACCCAGTTGGCTCAGTGGGTAGAGCATGTAGGGGTTGATCTAGGGGTTGTAAGTTTGAGCCCCATGTTGGGTGTAGAAATTACTTGAAAAATAAAATCTTAAAAAAAGAAGAAGAAGAAGAAGAAATGTCTTCCTCTTTATGGGCTAACTGTAAAGAGGGTGTGGTGCCCTGCACTGCTGACCCTTCGGTCTTTAGGAGCTAGGCAATAGAGCTCATCAGGAAAGCAAGCTGAGAAGTAAGCTATCTGCATTTTTAGAGCACACAGACATAGAAGCAGACACACAAATCAACAAGAATGACATCGACTTGGTTTCCAAGGAGTGCCCCCAACTAATAAAACATATCTTTAAAGTACTTATTGAAAATGGCAAGAATCTTCAAGAGACTTCAGTCACTGTGGATCTTTGTGTTGTTTTCTTTTCTTTTCTTTTTTTTCCCCAGATTTTATTTATTTATTTGACAGAGCACTAGCAGGGAGAGTGGCAAAAGGAGAGGGAGAAGCAGACTCCCCGCTGAGCAGGGAGTCTGACTTGGATTCTGGGATCATGACCTGAGCAGATGTTTAACCAACAGAGCCACCCAGGCACCCCCTTTGTGTCAACTTTCATTCAGCCCCACCTCAAAAATTCTAACAGCAAACTTCTTAAGTTGGACAGCCAGCAGGCCAGTGGGCACCGGAGAGTCAGCCCTGACCCAATCGCCTGGCCACTTGGTCCCCTGGGTTGGCACTGCCAGCCCCCTAGCACGTAGACTCACCCAAGACCTGAGGGGCCCTCTAGGACGTGTCTTTAGAAATCCCTCACCGGGAGATCCAGGCAGTTAATAAATCAAAACAGCCCTGCTCACTACATTTGAACTTTCTGGTCAATGTATCCTGTGACAACTATGCATTTGATTCCTGGGGTCCCTCTAGTTAAATTATGTAGGACTTTTTCTAAATAATTAAAGG
Source organism: Vulpes lagopus (assembly GCF_018345385.1). NCBI lineage: Eukaryota > Metazoa > Chordata > Mammalia > Carnivora > Canidae > Vulpes > Vulpes lagopus. The sequence continues at coordinate 88,848,456 of NC_054833.1, read as the reverse complement.
GACTTTTGGAAACAGGCCCTGGCCTATCCTCAACACCGTACCAGGGAAGACAAAGCAAAAAGAGAATGAAGAAAATGGATAGGTTTTATTTACCTTTGGAGCCCAGGGGCAGCTCTACACAGCAAGAAAATTAATCTTCAAACAAGTCCTTCCCCACAGAAAAGGAAATGGTCTAGGGCCACAGTGGAGCTTGGGGGCTGGGGGCACCCACCGAGGGGATCTATCCAGCTTGTCCCTTGGGATCCCAGGGACCAGGAAGTGAAGAGAAAAACCCAGCTGGATCTAGCCGCTGGCTGCTTTGCCCCACCCTCCGTCTCCCTGGCCATTCCCTCCTTCAGTGGGCCCCAAAGACACACAGGATGTCACCCCATCTTGCCCCGACCACCCCTTATTATACCTGATCTGAGTCCCAGCCAGAAGCAAACATGTGTGGGCTCCCAAAACTGTACACAAGTAGTAATGCTTGTTGTAAACAAAACAAAATGAAAAGAAATGAAATAAATAAAATAAAGGAATAAATAAAATATCCCAGCAGTGTACAGAGGAGTAAAACTAAATCCATTTTCTTCCTCCCCAGTGCCACTCCCCAGAGGTAGCCACGGTGAGCCATATGGTGTGTGTCCTTCAGATATTCCCAGATGCACACACGCACACACAGTTGAGTTCATGTGACACGTGTGGCCTGGGGGTCTGATTTTTTTCCCTATCACTTCACTGTAGACACACACCTTCCCACAGCATATATACACTGTAGATCATTCTGTTCATGCTGGAGGCCCACTCCACTTCATGGATGCCCCATAACGTGGTGCAGAGGAGGAAAGCACACATTTCCTTTCTTCTGCTTCCCCTTGCAGCGTCGGCAGGTCCTCTCCTCAAGCTTAGCCAGCTCGGCTACTTGAAATACCCTCTCTCCTTTCCTTTTACCACTGTGACCACAGCCACTAGGAAGCTCAGGCTTCAGAAGAGGCTTGTGTCCAGTGTCCTCCACTGTGGCAAAAGGAAGATCTTGTTGGAACCCAGTGAAACTAGTGAAATTGCCAACACTAACTCCCATCCACAGATCCAGAAACTGATCCAAGATGGGCTGATCATCTGGAAGTCTGTGACTGTCCATTCCCAGGTTAGGGAAACCCGACAAACACATTGACCCATCGGAAGGGCAGGTATGTGGACACTGGTAAGAGAAAAGGTACTGCCGATGCTCGAATGTCCAAGAAGGTGACCTGGGTGAGGGCGACGAGAATTCTGTGCTGGCTGCTCAAAAGATGCCGTGAGTTTCAGATTGACTGCCACATGTGTCACAGCTGTCCCTGAAGGTGAAGGGCAACATGTTCAAAAACAAGCAGATTCGCATGGAACATGTCCACAAGCTACAGGCAGACAAGGCTCCCCAGAAGCTTCTGGCTGACGAGGCTGAGGCCCACAGATCTAAGGCCAAGGCAGCATGCAAGCACCACAAAGATCAGCATCAGGCCAAGGAGAAGGAAATCATCGAGGCTCTGTCCAAGGAGGAAGAGACCAAGAAATAAAACTCTCCTTCTTTGTCTGTACATACTGGCCTCAGCAATTACACAGTTATTCAATAAAACAAACCTTTATCTGCAAGAAAAAAAGGAAAGGAAAGGAAAGGAAGGAAGGAAGGAAGGAAGGAAGGAAGGAAGGCAGGAAGGAAATATTGTCTCTCAGATTTCTGTCTCCCTGTTCAAGACTTGTAATTCTAACACCTTTTTGGCATCTCCACCTGGATGTCTCATGGACGTCTCCAACCTGTGCCTCCCCAGTGCTCCAAGTTCACCCCTCTGAGCCTCCTCCATCTCAGTAATGTTTCCACCACCCTCCTGGAGCTCACACAGGTCATCCAATCTATCAGGAAGCCCTGTTGGCTCTACCTTCAAAAACATCCTGAACCTAACCACTGTGCACTGCTTCCTCTGCTACCGTCTTAGTCCCAGCAGGATCTTTCTTGTCTTTTTTTTTTTTTTTTTTAAGATTTATATATTTGAGAGAGAGGGAGAGAGAGAGAGAGAGAGAACATGAGTGGAAGAAATAAAGGGAGAGGGAGAGGGAATTCAAGCAGACTGCACTGAGCATGGAGCCTGACACGGGGCTCAATCCCATGACCCTGAGATCACTACCTGCCTAAACCCAAACGAAGATTCAGATTCCTAACAGACTGTGCCACCCAAGCAGAATCTTTCTGCTGAACAGTCACAACCAGACTTCTTGGCTCTGTCCCATTCCCCATACTCCAGGGAAATCCTTCTAAAGGCAAATCTCATTGCACTTCCCTCCCTTAAACCATGCAATGGCTTCCCATTAGACCCAGAACGAAATTCAAACTTTCCTGTTTGATTATCATTTCTATGATCCAATCCCTACCTACCTCTCCTACCCAGGTGGTTGAGTCAGTTGAGTCCTCCAGGAAGCGAATGCTGGGATGGAATTATGAATGCAAGAGATGCATTAGGTGGTGGGGGGTGGGGCCGTGAAAGAGAAAAGAGGGACGGAACAGGCACCCTTAATGTCCTTAACATAATCACATTGGCAAAGTCCCCTTTGGCAAATAAAATCACATATTCCAGATTCTGGATTAGGACATGGGCATATCTTTGGGGGCCACTGTTCAGCCTAGCAGAACCACCATGCCATAATCATAATTAACAAAATTCACAGCAATGCCTTAATATCATCTAATACCCAGCCCATATTTAAGTTTCTCGGATTTTTTTCAAAAGCATTTTTTACATTTATTGTGTTTGGATCTAGATCCAAACAGGTCCACACTGTGTTAGGCTGTTAGGTCCCTTGCGTCTCCATTTTCCCATACCAGTCACTCTTTCCTTCTTATTTATCTTTTTACAACTATAATTTGGGATAAACTGGGTTGTCCTCTGGGGGGTGTGGATGGCTCCCTTGTGGTGTGATTTACCTTGTTCTTCAATCTCCTGTATTTACTATGAAAGGGAGGATCTGGATCCAGTTTCTGGTTTGTTTGTTTGTTTGTTTGTTTTTCTTTAAGTAGGCTCTATCTGAGTGTGGAACCCAATGTAGGGCTTTAACTCACAACCCTGAGCTCAATATCTGAGCTGAGATCTGAGATCAAGAGTCAAATGCTTAACTGACAGAGCCACCCAGACACATCAGTTTCAGTTTTTTGAAGCATGAATCAGAGATTGATCCCCAATACTTCCTATCACATCAGGTCATGAGGACTTACACGTCTGCTGATCTCAGTGCTGTAATGTGGAAATGCATCACAAGGTGAAGATTCCCAAGGCTGATTCCTCACCCAGATCCAGAAAGTGGTCTGCAAAGGATGGAACTTTGACATCATGCAACCACACACATCACTCCCAAACCCCTACCTCACTGCTTTAGTGCACACGGATAATTGTTAATATATCAAGGACACAAAATGTTTCTTTTCTAATTCTATCATTCATTCTACATTCATTAGCTGGTATTCCTGTGTAACTAGAGCTTTCTGTCATCAATTGAGGCTACTTGGTTACTACAGAATATAGAGTATAATCTATAAGGATAAATACTAATTCTTTTCCTTCAAGTACCAATTCTCAGGGAAGGGAGGGTGCATAATAGTCACTTTCAATGGTAACAAATGAAATGGTTCTGTTGTTGTTTGTTTGTTTTTAGCTTTTCCTTCTTGGGTTTAATTGACTTGTGGATTGTCATACATTTACTATGTCAGAATTAACTACAGTCATCTTCTACTATTCTTCCTGTACCCATTAGAATTCATCAGAATGACCAGGAATCCACTATGGAAGAAAGGATTCTTCTGTGGATTTGACCCTGGGTAACTGTGGGAACTGGTTACATAGTTCTTCTGTGGCTGTGCTTCTGTGTAGGCAAGCAGTTGGACAGGAAAGATGGATGTAAAATGGGGAAAGTTAGTGTAACTGGAACCCACAAGGACAAGCCAGACCCACATTGGTCTGTCACCGCCTCAGTCTCCAATTTCAACAATGTGGGTGACCTGCAAGAGAAGTCAGCCCCTTCCCCCCCCTCCCAGAGCCACACACACAAGCCTGGCTGGAGAGATCTGGCAGGAGCGGGTGTTGCCTTGGCTTGCCTGTGGCCCCACTCCAAAGAGGTTAGCCAGCAGTCAGCAAAATGTGTGAGTTGACATAACACAGACCTTACCAGCAGAAACACATCTGCCGCTTCACTTTTTTGTTTTGTTTTGGTGGTGGTGCGGGGGGTGGTTAAAAAGAGAGAGTGTAGGGGGTGGTGATAGGAGGGAAGGGCAAAAAGAGAGGGAGAGAATCTCGAAGCTGATGCTGGGCTCAATCTCATGACCCTGAGATCACAGTCTGATCTGAAATAAAGAGTTGGATGCTCAACTAACTGAGCCACCCAGGTGCCCTTCTGCTTCACTTTTAAAGCACTTTCTTACTGAAGAAAGAGCTACACATGGTTACTGAGTGCCAGAAATGTGGATAAAGTGAGATGTGCCATATGCTTAAGATATACACTGAATTTCAAAGACTTGGTCCAAGGAAAGGAATGAAAATATCTGATTAATAAGTTTTTATATTGATTACATATTAAAATGACATTTTGGATTTACTGTGTTAAATAAAAATACAGTACTAAAATTAATTTCAGGGGTGCCTGGCTGGCTCAGTGGTTGAGTGTCTGCCTTTGGCTCAGGCCATTATCTTGGGGTCCTGGGATTGAGTCCTGCATAGGGACTCCCCACAGGAAGCCTGCTTCTCCCTCTGCCTATATCTCTGCCTCTCTCTGTGTGTCTCTCATGAATAAATAAATAAAATATTTAAAAATAATAAGTTAAGGCAGCCTGGGTGGCTCAGCAGTTTAGTTTAGTGCTGCTTTCAGTCTAGGGAGTGATCCTGGAGACCCGGGATCGAGTCCCATATCGGGCTCCCTGTATGGAGCCTGCTTCTCCCTCTGCCTCTATCTCTGCCTCTCTCTCTCTCTCTCTCTCTGTCTCTCATGAATAAATAAATAAAATATTAAATAATAATAATAAATTTATTAAATTAACTTTACCTGCTTCTTGCCTACTAAAAATTCTTAATGGTATATGTGGCTCATGGTATATTTCTGTTGGACAGCAAGGATATAGACAGTCATACCATCTTTAAATGATGACAGTGGGTTTCTAATTCTATATTTCATTTATTTTTCTTACTGCATTAACCAAGATCTCCTATCTCATATTAAATAGAATCAGTAATGGTGAGGGTCCTTGTTATGTTTCTGAATCAAAAGGATGGTTTCTCAGATTAAGGAATTTCCTAGTTTATGTTATGGCTAAATTATTCCTTCCTCCATTCATATGTTGAGGTCCTAAACCCGGCAACCTCCAAATGTGACCAATTTGAGGACAGGGTCTTTCGAGAGATAATTCAATTAAAATAAGGTCATTGGTTGGGGGATACGGTTAGCTGGCTCAGTCAGTAGAGCATGTGACTCTTGATCTCAGGATCATGAATTCAAGACCCATGATGGAGGTAAAGATTACTTAAAAAAAATAAATAAATAAAAAATAAAAAAAAAATAAAGATTACTTAAAATTTTTTTAAATAAGGTCATTGGGGTGAGCCTTAATCCAATATGACTGGTGTCCTTATAAAAAGGGGAAAGGTAGCCACATAGAAGGAATATGATGAGAAAAGGCATGGGAGAAGATGGTCGTCTACAAGTCAAGGAGAGAGGCTTGGAGCAGATTCTCCCTCACAGTCTCAAAAGGATCCAACCCTGCTGACACCTTATCTCAAACTTCTAGACTCCAGAATCGGAAAGATGTATTTTTCTGTTGTGTGAGTTACCTAGTCTGTGGTACTGTATGATCGCAGCCCTAGCAGTCCTGATACACTCAGATTAAGGAATTTCTCTTCTATACCTACCTTGGCAAGCATTCTTACCATAAATTATTGTTGCCTTTTCTCAAACGCCTTTTCCATGTATACTGAGATCATCATATGGACTTTTTCCTTCAACCTGTATATCAATGGTCGGTCGCTTTCATGACTGAGCCAGCCAGGTGCCCTTATCTGGTCATTTTTGGAATTCTCTTCTGATTGTTCAATTTTTAACTCCCTTTTCTTTTTGTCATATATTGGTATTTAATTATCTATATCTGATCACTCCAACATCTGAAATCTTTCGCTGGCCTAAGTCTGTTGTTCGTAGTTTCTGCTGACTCTCACTCATGATGGCTTGTTTCCTTATGTGTTTGCAAATCATGTCTCCTGAGCTTGTCCTCAGTTGAACTTGGTACAATCCTGAAGGCTAAGTTGAGGGTGCTTTCCTCCAGAGAGGAGTGACATGCAGCCCAGTCAGCCACAAAGTGGAAAAGCAGTGAAAGAATATAATAAAATGCCACATGGTCTGACATTGTGGAAACCATAAGTGTCCCAGAAAATGAGAAGGGGAATAGATCTGGAATGGGTGTTAAAGGTAGTGAGAGAAACGGGTTATGTCATGAAGTCACATGATATCTACAGTCATACAGAATGCTATCAAATACAATCACTTTGGAATCCTTCCTAAGTTAACTGGACAAAACTCACAAGGAAAAAAAAAAAGAAAGAAAGAAAGAAAGAAAAGAAAAAAAACTTAGATATAGAGATCACTGATAGAAGGTGAGCAGTAGCCCCAGGATTTTGGTACAATACAGCAACTGGACTGGAAGAGAGAGCTAGCAGCCTTGTCTCAAAACAACACATGTGACTGATTTTACCTAAATTGTATTTGGGGAGATGTCTTGGGGGACATGCTGATGGAGATTATAGGGGAGATAAAGGCAGTCCACTAGCGCCCTCAGTGAAGTTCTGTCCATAAGGTGCAGAGAAATCAGTACCCATCTCCTCTCTCTTAGGGAGATGCTGAGCCCCACCTGAAGCTGATGTTTTTCTACCCTGCTCCACCTCTCCCTCTGACACAGTGTTTGGAGCTTGAGTGCCTTATAAATTGCTGATTACAGGGGGGGAAATTATCTGAACAACAGATTAGTGCCAAAACCTGCATATCACAGATGCCAGGCTCAATGGCGTCTTGAGCAGCTTGCTAAGTTTTTAACTGGGTTCATTCCACTGGTCTCGGGAAGCTGGGGAGTTTTCTAGCTGGTAATCCTTGTGGCTGCCAGAGCCCAGGGAGATCCTGCTCGAGCCACCAGAAGAGGTAGGTGTCTTCTGTGATTCCCCACTTCCAGTCTCCACTGGGAAGGGGGATTTGGATGCCTGAGAACGGCTGGGTCTGTTTCTCCTTTAGAATCTCATGCATGCGGGTGGATTCCTGAAGGCTGCCACCAAATCTCAGCATGGACAGACAAGGACAATGAGAGGAATCTGACACTCAAGACGGTCAGTTTGAGGAAGCTGGATATTGGAATCCAACATCCACTGTGGAGAAGCTCTTCATCCATCCAACTAGATGTATTAAGCTCTTGCTTTAGGTTGGACCTGTGGATACAGCAGTGACTCTGAGGAGTCTCAGCCTGGACTTCCTAGACTGATGGAAGAGACAGCCTGGAGAGCAGGCAGTCAGAGGGTGTGGGAGAGACAGCCCAGAGTTCAGAGCAGGGAGCACCAGTCCACAGGCTGAGAGCCAGGAGGAGTGTGGGGATGGAATGCTAAGGAAGAGGTAGTTGGTTTCTAGCGTCCTCTGTACTGTCACCATATAAAGCGTCATAAGGGATGTTGTTATTTTGTCGTTTTGGTCACCCAGTCAAAGAGGAGGGTCTGCATCCTAGGTGAAAGGAGCCCCACATTCAGAAACATGAGTTGTTACAGACCCTCCACATGTCCCCCAACCCCACTAACCAGCAGGAGGACTCACAGGGCACAGGTGTTGGAAACAATATGCTTCCTTATCCTTTGGCCTCAGGGTCCCTGGCCTAGGTTCTAGGGTCATCCCATTCTACACCTAGATATCAATGCTTTCTAGAAAGCTAAGGATATGTTCATTAATATCACCAATTCCTTGACTTTGTATGGAGCTTTCTACCTTTCAGTCCATGCTTTGGTTTTGAGAACACAAACCATCTCTGCTGGAATTAGCGGGCCACTGAGAACCAGAACCATACCTGACTGAGGCTGCTGCCCTTATTCTGTCCTTCTTTGCATGTATTTATGCTTCCATGAGTCTCTTGCACAGGAAAATGGCTTTGACTATTACTATTACAAGAACTTCCTGAAAGACCCATCAACTCTTCAGTGAAGCCACAGACAGCTTGTGCCCTAAGATTCTTTGAATCCCTTAAAATACTGGCTAATCTCGAAATCCCCATCTCCCTCTTCCCACCAATCCTGGACTTTTGTATAACTCTTAGCTTATCAAGTCACCAGATTGACAGATCCACTTTAAACCACACTTCCTATTCCCAAGAGGCACCAGGTGGCTTTGTTGGAGGAGCGTCCAACTCGATTTCACAGCTCAGGTCACGATCTCAGGGTTGTGAGAGCAATCCCCGCATAGGCTCCATGCTCAGTGGGGAGTCAGCTTAAGAATCTCTCTCTCTCCCTCTCCCTCTACCCCTCCTCACTTCTCTAAAATAAATAAATAAACCTTCTTTAAAAAATAATAAATAAGTCACACTTCCAATTCCCAATAAATGCTGACCTAACCTTGCCCCCTTGGAGGCCCTGCTGAAACTTTGCAAAGGCGTATTCCCTCTTACTGTGGTAGCAGTAAATCCTGCTCTGTTTCACCAGCAGATTGTGTTGGTGGTAAGTGGGGAGCCAACTTCTGGCTGTTTCTTTTTGTGATAGACTTCTGAGTTAGGCAGGACAGGTGTTTCTCCCCCATCTAACAGAGAACCTGAGGCATGGAAAGTTGTAAGTTGTGTCCTGGGTAGGACCAGGATGGAAGCCCCAGTTTCAGGGGTTTACCCTCTGATAGCAAGCATCAGCTAGTCTTCAGAAGGAAAACCAAGCTACTAAGCCAGGGTTGTGTTTTCCCAGGTGGGGAAAGACGAGCTAGACCTCTGTAGAAACCAGACATGCAGTGGAAGGCATGAGGAAAACTCCAGTGATTTGGTCACCATCTGCTATGACATGTCGGTGCAGGTGAGCAAGACTATGTGCTGAGGGACAGAATGGGAGGGTTGTCATCCAGAGAAACCCAGGGACAAGCTCGTGGACCAGACCCGTTTATTACCACTCTTGATTAACATCAAGAAGCAGGACCCAGAAGATGCATCAGTGGCAGTCAAAAATGTAAGACTGGAGGATTCCTATAACAGGCACTGTTGTGTTGTCTGCAGTTAGAACCTCAAGAACAGAATGTCAGAGTGAGGGGAGCAGGGCAGGAATGGGCTGATAGAAATACAGAGTGCAATTCCATGTCTGCAAAGGTCAAAGTTGTGTAAGCTATACAATCTAGAATGGAAAGTACACATATTTATAAGACAACTTTCAAGGAAGGCAAAGGGAAGGTTAAAGACAGCTCAGGATCCCAGGATCCTGGGAGGAGACAAAGAGTGGGTGGAATGGTGGTGGAGGGGATTCAGGGGTCCTCACCAAGAATCGCCCCATGCTTTCTCTCCTGCCAGGTGGTCCTCCCAGCGTTCAATATATCACAATCATCTCTGACCTTTAAAATATCATTTTTGTTTCTAATCAAAATTTACTCAAAACAATGAAAAATAAGACACATGTGCCTGGGTCTCTGCAAATAACTTTCCCCACCTCTTTCCATCCCTTGTCTTTGCCTACCCACTTGGGACAGGATCAAACCAGCAGGTATGGAAGCATGAGTCTCTTGCATTATCCTCCAATAGAATGTGTTTATTTTTAATTATTTTAATCACAGAACTTCATTTTAGGTAACTTTTTTTTTTTTTTTTAGATTTCATTAATTTATTTGAGAGAGAGAGAGAGAGAAAGAGCACAAGAGGGGGGAAGGACAGAGGGATAAGCAGACTCCCAGCTGAGCCCAGTGCAAGGCTCGATCCCAGGATTCTGGGATCATGACCCAAACTAAAGGCAGACACTCAAGAACTGAGCTACCCAGGTGCCCCGTGGTACTTTTTATGTACTTGGTGTTAGACTTTTTCATACTCAAAGTGACCATGTTTACAAATGGAATTGAGAAATCCCTATAATCTTTCTCGGGAAGTCTGCGCTGTTGCCAGTTGAGGTGTCCCTGCCACAGGCAGGGGATCAGAGGTCACACAAGAGTGAGGACAGCGTGAAGCCCCACAGTGGCCCCTCACTAGCTACACGCTTAACCTCTTCCTGCAGTGCTTCTGTTGGGTAGGACATCCTGGGGCTGAAGGTATTTAAGTGGAAGTAAGTAGCCTGAACTCCCAACAAAAAGGAATCCTTGTTATCCCTTATTGTTAGACTAATATTTAAATGTTGTGCACTGCTTCATGTACACAGGCTGCTGTGTGTTGACTTTATTGTTAAAATAATACTAGAACCTTACAGATAGTTTGGAGTGGGTGCACCTGCAGAACTGCCCTCAAGTCCACCCCCTAAATATCATTTTCCAGACGTAGGCTGTATTTTGCCCAAAACACTAATTCATTTTTCAGATTATAGGTTAGAAATGCTTAGTGATATGAAAAGATGTCTCAGAGTATGTTTTTAAGAGGGAGGGAAAAAAAAACAAGCTATTTAACAGTATGTTCAAAATTAGTCCATTTGCTGGGGAGGAGGGCCCTCTATCAATACATAAGCAAACAAAAAAAGACAAATGTGATCCAAGAATTCCACCTCTAGCTTTAAATGCAAGAGAAATGATAACATATGTCCACACACAAACATGCACATAAACAGTCATAGAAGTATTATTCATAACAGCCAAAAGGTAGAAACAACCCAAATGTCCACCAACTGTTGAATGGATTAAAAATGTGGTATATCTGGGGCGCCTGGGTGTCTCAGTTGTGTCCAACTCTTGATCTCAGTCCAGGTCTTGCTTGGGGTCATGAGTGCAGGCTCCGTGTTGGGCACCTACTTAAAAAAAAATGTGGTATATCTAGGGTGCTTGGCTGGCTCAGTTGGTGGAGCATGACACTTGATCTGGGCATTGTGGGTTCAAGCCCCACAATGGGGGTAGAGATTACTTAAAATAAATAAACAAAATGTAGTTTATCTGCACAATAAAATATTATTCAGCAAAAACAAGAAGTGAAGTATTGACACATATTACAACAATCCTTGGAAAGATTATGGTAAGTGAAAGGAGCCAAACACAAAACATCACATGTTGTTTAAGGCTATTTTTATGAAATATCCAGAACAGGCAAATTTTGTCAGAGACAGAAATAAATTAGTGGATGCTTAGGGTAGGGAGAGCAGGAGTTATCTGCTAAGGGAGGGTAAAATGCCCTATAATTAGACGGTGATGGTGGCACAATGCAGTGAACATACTAAAACATTTTTGAATTGTATAGGTTATTTTTTAAATATTTTATTTATTTAAAAAAAGATTTTATTTATTTATTCATGAGAGGCACACAGAGAGGCAGAGACACAGGCAGAGGGAGAAGCAGGCTCCAGGAGGGAGCCCTATGTGGGGGACTCGATCCTGGGACTCCAGGATCACGCCCTAGGCCAAAGGCAGGTGCTCAACCACTGAGCCACCCAGGCATCCCTGAATTGTATAGTTTAAATGAATGGGTTTTATATTATGTGAAATTTATCCCAATAAAGCTATGAAGGAAAGAAAAATCAAATTCCAAGTTGTTTATAGGCTCATTTATGAGTGGATATATGTATGGGTTTTATTTGCTTCTTTTCATTTGTCTGTGCTTTCTTTTTTTTTTTTTAAGGCATTTTATTTATTTTTTTTAAAGACTTTATTTATCCATTCATGAGAGACACACACACACACACACAGAGAGAGAGAGAGAGAGAGAGAGAGAGAGAAGCAGGCTCCACGCAGGGAGCCCAACGTGGGACTCGATCCCAGGTCTCCAGGACTGACCAGGCCCTGGGCTGAAGGTGGCACTAAACCGCTGAGCCACCCAGGCTGCCCCGTCTGTACTTTCTAAATTTGACTACTTTTATAAAACTAGAAGGACAAAAAAAAAAAAAAAAAACTAGAAGGACTATTTTTATTTATTTATTTTTTTATTTATGATAGTCACAGAGAGAGAGAGAGGCAGAGACACAGGCGGAGGGAGAAGCAGGCTCCATGCACCGGGAGCCTGACGTGGGATCCGATCGTGGATCTCCAGGATCGCGCCCTGGGCCAAAGGCAGGCGCCAAACCGCTGCGCCACCCAGGGATCTCAGACTGTGTATACTAATATTTCAACTTTGTTCCTGTCATTCTGACCTTGGTTTGCTAACTTCAGACTGCTTTCAGAAAACAAGGGAATTTTTTTTTTTCACTTAATACCAGTTAACAAACACTTATCTAGGTCCTACTGGGTCTTATTATACACTCTATTTGCCACAAAATCTCGTTTCTATTTGTCCTAAAGTTCACCGGGGACATAGGTCTCCACTTCTATCTTGGAGCTAACTTTAGAGATTTGAACTTAAGACTTGAATAGATGTCTTGATAATATATTTTTTTTTTAGTTTGAAATTTATGTAACATTATTCTAGCTAATTCTAAAAATGCATGCAGGTTTAATAGTGCCCACTAATGGTGATCTTGTGATTTGGTGGCCCTTATTTTGTGTGTGTGTGGGGGGGTTGTTTTTGTTTTCACTTTTGTTTGGTTAAGATGATAAATTTTATGTCATGTGTTTTGACCACAGTTAAGAATAAAATATAATAATTAAAGTTGATAATAGAGGTATAAGAGTTTTTAAAAATTACCTTCAATTCAAAAAAGTGTTTCTCTCACACAGAAAATATAAATTTATCAATAAATAGATGATGAAATTAATTCTATTTTTTTGACAACTCACCCAGACAGGATAACACAATCATTGATAACATTAACCAGCAAAAGAAACGAACAAGATAAGTCATGAACAAAGCATGGGTAACATTTATATAGATAAATATATATATAATTTTACTGAAAATAGACATACGGCTGATTCATACTTGAATTAAACCCCATTTTGTCTTAAAATGCATTGAGTTGAAAAATGTCATCAAAAAACATAGTACATAGGTAAAAGACAAAACCACAATTAACCAATGTTGTGGAAGCTACTATTAAAAGACAAGAGTATTGTTATGGAATTGCAAAACAAGAATAAGGGAAAATTTAACCCCCAAAATTCTAAATAAAACATAGATGTATCAAGTATCAAAGAGATCCTATAAAACTACTATTTTAAATTATGACTGTGTGCCCATGAAAAGCAAGTGTTTTGAATCATTGGCATGTGTTTATGTGGCAGTAAAACTGGGCAGAAAATTCATTACACTCAATCATAAAAGCTCTAATGAAGTTTAATGAATAAGCATTTAAATTACATTAGAGAACTTTATTATGTTATTAATATAATATTGCTCCTACTCTTACACAGAATGTAAAGACTGTAATCCATCCCTTAGATGCAAAAAATAAAAAAGAGAGAAGAAAGAAAGAAAGAAAGAAAGAAAGAAAGAAAGAAAGAAAGACTAAACAAACAAAAAACCTCTTCATTCTGAATAAAGGAATACCATGAAAGTTGTAAAATATGCTGAGAATCGCTGATACATAAACATTTGAGATTAAGTTACACCACAGTTCAGATACATTTCAAAGAAAGTGGATGATAATTCCAATAATTACTTTTTGTCTGAAGTAAACCTACATTTATGAACCAAACATTTTAATAAATATGAAGTGCCTACTAAGTACCCTGGCTCACTTATAAAAATGTGTACATTCCAGCACATTCTATCAGAACTTTTGGATCTAAAATCATAGACAAATTTCACATAAGTTCAATCAGAAAGTGAAAACATATAGGACATAATCCCAGGAAGCTTCATACTAAAGATGAAATTATAAAATGATAGTTATTAAAAAATAAGGTGATGAGGCACTTGGGTGGCTCATTTTAGGGAGATGTTCTGTACTCTGATGAAATCGTGGACTCTGAATTTTGCACAGTGATGTCTGAAGCCCCCATTAGATTGGAGATAATAAAACAGAAAACATGTGGCATCTGTCTCCAGTGTTCCTGAGATTTCTGAACCAAATCCCAGTATTGTCACACCCCTCAGAGACTTCAGACATGAAGCCAAACCAGAATTTAAATGGCTTTAACACAGAGGTCCTCAGCAATGGGTACAGATTCTTCCAGGTGCCCAGAAGGAAGCGGTGGGAAAACGTTCTCCCGCAGGCCTGGCGGTGACCACGATGGAAGATACAAGAACCAAGGAGAATCTTCAGAGGACCGACAGGCAGGACTGTGTCGGACAAGTGTCTTTCTGGGTGGACAGCCACTGTCTCTTTCACTTCACATCCCTAGGCTCATGCTTTAGCTCCACAAAGGTGCCCAGGTCTGACTTAGGTACAGTGAGACCACATGGATCTGAATTCATCATGCAAAGAAGCTGCCAGGAGACCTTCTTCAAAGGAAAGAAATTGGCCCTGCGTGCAGTTTGGGAATCCCGAAAGGAAGTTATCCTCATGTAAGGAGGGGAGGTTCCTGTGGTTCTCTAACACCTTATCCCTGGATAATTCCTGCTGAGTGTAGGATGCCCAGCCCTCCTGAGGGAATTCTGTGGCCACGTCCCTGAATGGTCGGCAGGCCCCAAGAATCTGCTGTTTCTTTCTCTTTCTCCTCTTGCTCCACGTTTCTTTCTCAGAAGATCTGATGTAGAGAAATCACATCTGCATCTGGAGAATATACTGAGTTTGTTTACATTTTGAAGCTCATCTCCATGAACACAAGCCTGTGAAAGGGGAGGCTGCCCTGGAGACTGAACTCCTGGCTTAGGTGAAGCCAACAGAAGAGCAAGTCTCAAATTTCTTTGACCATCTCCTCAGCTTTCTCTGCTCAGAGGAAGAGAGGGCTGAAGGAATAGACAGGAAAAGAAGCTCATGTTAGGCGAGACTCATAAAAATGGAAATTAAAGCAAGTTAATGCATTTAACCTCAGACTAGCAACAATTAAAATACGGTGTTATTGAATGTTGGGAAAGGTGCAGAGACAAAAGTTCTCTTCTGCTGACAGGATAGCAATGTATAGTATTGGTATGGCCACTTTAGCAGTATCTATGAAAATGGTATATATACATGCCATTTGTTCAAATTCTAGAAATTCCAATTCTTTTTCAGTTCAAATTGTAGAAATTTGGCCCCACAGGGGTGCCTGAGGAGCTCAGTCCTTTAAGCATCTAACTTGACCTCAGCTCAGGACTTGATCTTAGGATTACAAGTTCAGCCCCATGTTGGGCTCCACGTGGGTTGTGGAGCTTACTTAAAGGAAAAAGAAAAAAACCACTTGCACACTCAGGATATATGTTGCAGCCCTACACATAAGAGTGAAAATGTGGAGGGGCATCTGGATGGCTCAGTCAGTTAAGCAACTGGCTCTTGATTTTGGCTCAGGTCGTGATCTCAGGGTCGTGAGATCAAGTCCCAGGTTGGGCTCCATGCTGGGCGTGGAGTTTGCTTAAGATTCTCTCTCTCCCTCTCTCTCTTCCCCTCCTCTGTCTTTAAAAAAAAAAAAAAAAGTGAAAATTTGGAGGCAACCTAAAACTTCCACCAGCAGGACACTATTTAAATCACAGGTCATATTTAAACTATGATGTTCAATGTTGCCTTAAGAAGAGCAAGGATAGATGAACTGAGAAATATACACACGATATAATGGGGTGGAGAGGAAAGCAAATTGTCACGGTATATATCTAGTATTATTTTATTTTAATCTTTTTAAAAAGTATCCATCTCTATATGAACATGAACATGTTTCTTGAAACGTGCACAGAAAACACCTGGAGGGTCACATACCAGATTGTTAAGAGTGCAAGTGAAATAGAGATGGGAAATGAATATGTTTCTGGGGTGCTTGAATTATTTAATTAATTATTATAGAGTACTTCTGGAATTTTTTTAAAAGATTTTATTCATTTATTCATGAGAGATACGGAGGGAGAGAGAGAGAGGGAGAGAGAGAGAGAGAGAGAGAGAAAGAGGCACAGACACAGGCAGAGGGAGAAGCAGGCTCCATGCAGGGAGCCTGACGTGGGACTTGATCCCGGGTCTCCAAGATCACGCCCTGGACTGAAGGCGGCACTAAACCTCTGAGCCACTGGGGCTGCCCACTTTTGGAATTTTAAAAGGAAGTAGTAAAAAGCTCAACTGCCTATTTTTCTGCCCTTATTTTAAGAACTGGAAGTCTCTAAAGATATGAACTGCTAGAATTTTGTATTAATACATTGATTTATATGGATCACATAGCACACTGATCATACATGTCCCACCTGTGCTCCCTTCCCCCTGAGACCTGCTTGAAAGATCTTCATACCCTTTACCACCAAGTAACTATCTTCATCTTACTTGCGTATGGCTTGTTCCCTGCATCAAGGTACAAGTCCCGTGAGAGCAAGAACTTTACCTTGCTCTCTATTCCATAGCTGGCTCCTAAAACAGTCCCTACCCACATAGTAGGCCCTCAATAAATATTTGTTGAATGAACCTCAACCAGCAGAGGAATAGCAAGGTAACTTTAGGGTGCATAATCTGAATCATGTTTCAATACAAATCAGAAACCAGAGGAGTTGCAGCCCGAGGCATGATGTTGTTAGAGAGAAAAAACTGTTCTTCCACTCTGTTGTGTTTAGTCACTGGGGGGCCTGCAAATTAAACTGACAGAGGACGGATCAGCAAGAGAAAAGACAAATTTTGTAACATATGTAATAATTTAATCATCATGTTATACACTTGAAACTTAAAAAAAAAAAAGACCAATTTACCAATTTTCATTCATGTATGTAGAGGAGTTCACAGAAAAACATGACTCAGAAATCAGAAATTTGACAGGGGAAGGAAGGGGGTGAAGGGCCCTTAGGAGAATAGATGGGAATTTTGTGACAGTGTCAACCGATAAGTGCCCGTCTTCCCTGGTTGCTCCTAGGAAAGAGATTTATGACAATTTGAGTTCCTTTAGGAGGTTCTGCTTTTAGACAAAGGAGAGAGAATAACAAAACATTCCATTCTTCAATGCCTTCAGCTCAAAATAATTCTCGTGCCATGGTCCACATCAAGGACCCCTTCAACGTTTAATTTTGCATCATAGCTGTGTATGCTCTCTCCACCCAGCCCCCAGCTGCCTTAGGGGCAGGAACTGCATCGGACTCACCTTGGAATCCCCAGCACCAAGGTGGTGGCTGGAAGCCATTTAATAAACGTCGCTACATGTAGAACTTTTCAAAATAGCTCACACAGAAGGCAAACAAAAAGTTAGTTCTCTCTCCTCATCCAAGTCAAAGAACGTCCAAAACTGAATCAACACGTAAATGCACAGTTTTTTATTGAGAAGAACCTCAAATTCCAAAAGGGTATGTAACCCTCTCTAAAAGGTAAAAAAAAATTACCAATCTGGGTGGTAGAAATTGATGCCTCCCCCTGCCCCATCTTTCTGATTCTCCATAGATTCAGAGTTATCATAGATTCTGGCCCCAAGCATTATTCCCAGAGGGGATAATGGTGCCTACTAATGTGGGTGCCTCTTCCCTGCCTCTGCCCCGCAAGGCTCCTGACTTTGTACTTCAGGTAAATTGCCAGAATCAAAAAATATAGGAGAGGCCCATGTTCCTTCAACTTCCAGATCCCCCAGTACTCTGTACGTACCCTATGCTCAGTACATAGGGAACAAGCATTTGCCTGGCACTGCTTCAGAAAGATCTTCACAAGGAAAGGCTGGGAGCCAGGACGACCTATGTGAGGGGTCTCTTGACTGACTGTTCCCAAAGATATTTTCCTGGGAAGCTGGGAAGAAGGAGGAGATACTGATCCAGCACCTTTGGTGAGTGCTGAGAGCTTTGTAGTTCACAAAACAGAGTTCCTGAGCTTCAAGTCGATAGCTAGATGCTCTAGTTGAGAAAACACAGGGACAGTTTACACAGAATTCGTAGAAGTCAACTCACTTCCTCAAGTGATTCAGATGAACAAAGACAAAATTCTTCAGGGCACTCTGGATCAATGGTTTTTAATCTTTCTGGGCCACAGACCCTTCAGGAATTTCAAGTAGAATCCTTCCCTTCAGAAAATGTGCACAGACGCACCACATCTGCATGCAGTTTCAGGCACTCCTCGAGCCTCTGATGGCTTTTTCGTGGGACTCCTGCCCAGATTAAGAAACTGCGCTTCGCCGTAAATGAGACATAGTATATATATTGACTCTTCGGGTGAATGAAAATAAATTAAACTCAGAGTACAAAAAGCACTGCCAAGTTGTAGGCTCCTGCTTGGGGAGCTGGTATCTGTATATCTGGCAGTAGGAGTAAAAGCTTCTGTCCAGAGTAAGCCCAAGAACACCATTAGGATGGAACCAGGAGAGGGACCTTGGCACCACCAGCGGTGGCCCTTCTGCTGCCAGGAGTCTGTGAACAAGCACCGCATTAGCGAGGCCTGGGATGGCATCCAAATGGACGCTTTAATTGCAGTTACAGAAGCATCTTTGTCTTTGCTGAAGCATCTCTGTCTTTCCTGGATCCCAAAATCCATTTGTTATGAATGGAATCTGTGGTGGGTGTTCATTCTCAGCCTTGGGGGTTTTGTTTGTTTTCTTCTTCTTTTTTTCTTAATCTCAAGTGTTCATAAATCATCTTAAACATATTCTAAATATCTCAAAAGAAGTGGCAGTAAGCTAATTTTAATTCTTCTTAATTATGTATACATACATGCCTTCCAGCACCAAGGGAGCCACTGCAGCCCCCAGACTCTCCCCACACAGTGCACTTCAGTGGCGGAACCAAGACTCATCTGGAAATGCTTCCTCCTATTTTCCTCCTACATCCAGCTGCTCCCAGCCTCCCTGAGACTCTCTTTCAGCTCTCAAGTCCCCCAAAGTCTGCTCTGCTCCTGGAGGTGGCTGAGGGTGGACCTGCCTTCCCCCCATACTGCCTCCCTAGCAGGATCCTCTGTGGGCTGGACAAGAATCTTCAATCTACACTGCTTTAGCATTAGCCACCACATCTGCCTCCAACTTTCACAGATTCATGTTACTGAAGCCTTATTACCTGCCAGGTGTAACCCATTTTCCTGTCAACAGGACCGTGAACAGGTTCCATGTGATCATCTGAAAAGCTCTGTGCAATAAAACCAATATGCACTAAATCAAGACTAGAAAGATAAGTACCAAGCAGTCAAGAGAACTGGCAAACAGCCACAGGGGAGGGAAAAGCTTGGCAGCAAGAGCTGCCTTGGCCCAGAGGACACTTGTTCCTTGAGACATTTTGCTTCCATCTCAGGAATCAATAGAATTATAATGAAAATACAAAATTTCAAAACAAGTAAGATGGCCATGATGGAAATGGTGTCCCTTTAGAGGCAGCACCCGTGGGTGGTGCGTACTCTGACCGCACGTGTGCAGTGGTCCTGCTTGGGGACTTAGTGCACCAGGAGCTCTGGGGGCATCATGGGCCACCATAATACTGAATATTTCACAGAAGATTTTGAAAAGACTCACTGATGAGTTTGCCTCTGCTAAAGCTGGGGAAGTAAGATGATAATTGAGGTCCCTGGACCTCCTAACTGGAATTCCCCGGCCAGCTTCCTGGCTTCTGCTTATGGCCTGCGCTGTGTGTTTCTACCGTCAGATCATTCTCTTTGTATATCCTGAATTCAAATTTGGCTGGCCAGTCACCCCCAGGCCATCATGACATGCTCCTTCCTGGCAGAGTTCTCAGGCCAGGCCATCTCACTGGCCACTTCTGGGACTGATCCTTGATCCAGCTGGCTCCATGAAGTTGGTAACCACCTGCCGTATCTGAGAAATCCTTCCACGGGCACTGTGGGCATGGAGGCACTCAGAAGCTCCTCAGGAGGGGGCAGTTCATTACCCCTGCTTCTTGGCTTGCCTGTCTGGGGCAAACCCTGAGTCAGCCATTCACCAGCACAGCTGTCCCACCCAGCTCTGATGACCTGTGACTTTTTAGCTGCATGTTCTTGCTAACCTCATCAAGAAGAGAGCCTTCAGTTTGGGATAAGCCTCTTAGGAGAGCCAGTCAGCCAGTTACAAACCTACCCAGTCTGCTCTGCCCTACTAGCTACAAGAACATCCTGACAGGCTCTGACAAATCTGCGCTGAAATTCAGTCTGTCCTCAGCACTTTCCTGACCATCATGAAGCAATCAAATAAACGAGTAAAAGAGTAGCCAGGGAATTCCAGTGTAGGAGGTCCAGGGATCTCGATTCAAGGGGACTGTAAAGGGTTTGTGGAAAATCAGAGACAGTTTCTATCTTTTTGTTTAGGAAATGCCAGCAAATGCCACCATGAGTATGGGGTTGGGGACATTCTGTAATTGGAACTCATCTGCAACATAGTGTAACAGCTGCTCTGATTCTGCGAGCTGCTTTCTCCTTCCAACTCCAGACTCTTTCTGGAGAGAATTTTTTTTCCTTATTTATCTATTCATGAGAGACAGAGAGAGAAGAGGCAGAGACATAGGCAGAGGGAGAAGCAGGCTCCTCACAGGGAGCCTGACATAAGACTCGATCCCTGAACTGGGATCACGCCCTGAGTCAAAGGCAGATGCTCAACCGCTGGGCCACCCAGGCATCCCTCTGGAGAGAATTAAAGGATCCAACAGACAATGAAGGCTTCATGAGTCTTATGTCTCAATCTGAAGCTGTTACGGTTAAATTCTGTGAGGGAGTTGGGTAGATACACTAGTTACAAGAAGGCTCCTTGGACTAAGTTTAGTGTGTGGCCATTCATTGAAACCCAAGGACACTGTGGACTTCCTCTTGGAGGAGCTGGATGCCAAGTGGTTGGGGGAAGTGTTGGTCTCCTGGTGCCTCTACTCACTGGCTATGAGCTTGGGCAAGTCAGCCAGCCTCTCCTCACTTTGAGAATAAAGATGATCATACGGAGCCTGTTCATGCTCCTGGTGACAGGTAAATGGGTTACACCTGGCAGGTAATAAGGCCTCAGTAACATTGATCTGTGAAACGTAAAGGATGAATTTCTCATTATCCCCGTGAAGGCCCTGTAGAAACCCTACTCTCAGGGAATCACAATCCCAATCCCTTCTGAAGGAGGAACTCAGCTCCTACTTTCTATCAGGAACTCTCATGCTGCAACCTCTGCCCTCTCTCCTTCCTTTGCAGTGACTAGCAGCTTGGCAGTGGGGCCATCTGAGGGTCCTGAACTCCTTGCCTCTAGAAATGCCGCCCACCCGGCTGACAGGCTGGAGCCTGTGCTGGCCACACAAAGAGGGTTTTCTGGCTACCAGGGCTACAGCTGCCTGGGCCTTCCAGTGACAACCCAGGGGAAAAACAAGTGCCCCAGGGACCTGTCACAGTTTCTCCTAGAGATACGGGCTGCTGAAGCTTACAGGTCTTCACCCTAGCTCTGAGAAATTATTCCTGCACTGATAAAGAGCTACCTGGGGCTGTTACAGTTCGAGGCTGCCTCCTGAGGTGGATATTATCATACCTATTTCAAAGATAAAGGAGTTGAGGCACAGAGGATCCACTCAGAGCTCTATCAAACCAAGCCTGCTGTCCCTACTTGCTCTCCTTCATGAGCTCCTCCAAGGGGAATTCTGCTTACGGGTGCCTGCTCCTTGCTGCCCTGACTTCCCTGGGTTCTTTAAACTTTAGTCCCCCTTATTCTTACTCTTCTCATCTGGGAACTCCTAGATAAATACTCTCCTAGCAGTGACTTTGTTTAAAAACCATACCGTGCTCTATCTTCCTAAATCCATGTCTTGCCCAACGCCTACTTCCTCCAGCTGACTTTGTGAAGTCACCTCTGAAGAAAGCCAAGGAGGGGGGTGTTGACAGCAGAAAGCCCTAGAATGTGCCCTCACAGCCACCATAAGGGTAGAGAGAGACATGTGGGTTTTGTTAAGTGAAGGACCCGGAAAGGGTGGTAAGTTGAGAATCAATCAAATTTCTAGCAAAAATTGCAAAGGAAGAATGGAATTTTCTTTTCATACTGGGTCAGAACTCATATATGGGGATCCCTGGGTGTCGCAGTGGTTTGGCGCCTGCCTTTGGCCCAGGGCGCGATCCTGGAGACCCGGGATCGAATCCCACGTCGTGCTCCCGCTGCATGGAGCCTGCTTCTCCCTCTGCCTGTGTCTCTGCCTCTCTCTCTGTGTGTGACTATCATAAATAAATTTTAAAAAATTAGAACTCATATATGTTGCCAGTGGAAGTGCATGGAGGTGGGGCGCATGGGTAGCTCAGCTGGTTAAGTGCCTGCCTTTGGCTCATGATCCCTAGGTCCTGGGACCCGAGTCAGACTTCCTGCTCAGCAAAAAGTCTGGCTTCTCCCTCTCTCTCTTAAATAAATAAAATCCTTAAAAAAAAAAAGAAAGAAAGAAAGAAAGTGCATGGATGTACAAATACTTTAGAAAACAAAGTTGAGGATGCTTACACCCAGGACCCACATCTAGGTATATGTCCAAGGTATGCATCCTAGAGAAACCCCTGCACCTGTGCTCAAGAGACATTTGCAACAGGATTCATATCAGCACTACTGGTACTAGTAAAAAAAAATAACTGGGAAACCACCCAAAGGTACATCGATTTTAAAAAGTGTGATATTCACATAATGGAATATTACACAGCCCTGAAAATGAAGCATTTATGATGGTGCTTACAGGCATTTAGTTGAGTCAAAAAGAATTGTACCAAAAGGCTATAAGCAGTATGATGCCATGCCATGCATATATTAAGTTTGAAAAAATATTTAATAACTATAAAGAGAACGAAGGGAATGATAAGCACAAGGATAGCTGACAATGGGTAAGATAGTGGGGCCTGAGAAGATTACACAGGGATGTTAACTGCACTGCTAATGTCCCATGTTTTAAGCTGGAGGTGGATACACAGATATTATTATTCTTTACATCAGATACACTTTATGTAGTTTTTGGTATATGCGATTTTTTAAAAGATTTTATTTATTTATTCATGAGAGACAGAGAGAGAGAGAGAGAGAGAGAGAGAGAGAGGCAGAGACACAGGCAGAGGGAGAAGCAGACTCCATGCAGGGTGCCTGACATGGGACTCAATCCCGGGTCTCCAGAACCACGTTCTGGACTGAAGACAGCACTAAACCGCTGAGCCACCGAGGCTGCCCATATATGAAATATTTTGTAATAAATACAAAAGCCTCAGAACGCCGGGGTCAGTTAAGCACCTGCCCGCAGCTCAGGTTGTGATCCCAGGGTCCTAGGATCGAGTACTGCATCGGGCTCCCTGCTCCTCAGAGAGCCTGCTTCTCCTTCTGCCTCTCTCTCTCTCTCCCTCATGAGTAAATAAAATCTTAAAAAAAAAAAATAAACAGAAAAGCTTCCCAGTTTGTTACAAGGAGAGGCCATTCACTTAGAGCCCCTGCTGGCCTCTGTTCTCTGATCTTTTACCAGTCTTAGGCCCCTATTCAACGCTGAAGTCTCCTACCAGGCTAGAGATTTCGCCTTCTGAAAGAGGTTTGTCACTTTTTCAGCCCTGTAGCAGTTTTCATCCAGGGGTGCATATATGTGCCACAGACAGAATCAGTAACCCAGGATGGTATAGGCTGCTGCAGATTTACCTTCCCTCAACCCTGGTATCAGCAAATGTCTTTCAAGAGCTATACGCAGTGCTTCACAGTGTGGTCTTCTGATAATAGCACTGGATACTCATACCCCTCACCCCTGCCCACCAGGAAGGGGACTGCTTTTGCAATGTCATGGCAAAAATTGCTCCACAAGCATCCTGTTACAAATCCATGTAACAAGAGAAATGCCCCTGCACTGGACAGCAAGCAAATGTGAGCTCCATGGCCTGCTAACAAAGCCTCGGGCGCAGGGAGGTCATTTGGCAGCCTGTGGATATGAGGAAAGATTTGAGGGCATCTCTACCAATCATTAACATTTGAGCTACAATTTGAGGTCCAAATGCTGGCTCAGGATGCTATGCCGCGGCCTCCAAAAATGTTGCAACAGCAGCTGTCTGAGACCAGGTTCTGCATTTGATTTCCTGCTAAATTCACTGGGTCTGGCCAGAGAGACTCCTCTTTCTTTTATCACTCAGACCATGTTAATGTAAAATAAAAGATTGCTTTTGGAGCACTTTCAGGGCCACACCTTAAAACTGCTCTGAACATGAGCTCTAAGTGTCTGATTTCCTTAGAGTTATAAGGCTTAGAAGCTGGTTTAGCTGCTGAGTCATGGGGCTGGGATCTTGGCTTTAAGCAGTCTGAAACATCAGAGCATGGCTGGCAAAATCACAAACTGTGCTTGCAAAATTCACATAATTCTTTAGGAAACATTTTACAATTTCCTTGTTGCTTTAATTTAATCAGAAAGTTCTTGCTTCTTGGCCAAGAGGAAACAAAATACCACCTTTACCAAGTGCCTTGGAAACCTAAGCCAGTAGCTCAGGAGATAAAAATGTTAGCAGTGAAGGAAGAAAAGCGGTTTTTGCAGCTGACCAGGAGAAATAATAACTAAATTCAAATATACATTTGAATCCCTCTCTCTCTCTCCCTCTCTCTCTGCAAAACAATGCAGAAAATACAGAGATATAAGACATTATTTTAGCTTCCGGATTTCCAGACCAAGGAGAATGCTGACAAATACAAATCTAACGATTATAGAAAACGAAGTAATCGCCTCAGCCCTTTCTTGGAGCGCAGAATGTGCCGCAGAACTGATTTTAAATGCAGTTTAAAATGCATTTTAGCATTAAATGGAGTTTTCCCCACCAGCAAGGTGAATGAAATCACCGCACCGTTCTCCTGTTTCTCCCTTGCCAGACTACCGTGGAATACTACCCGCTTTGAACTCTGAGAAATGCCTCGGGTCTGTGGCAAATTCCAGTCCCAAATCACTGTACTCATGGCTCACAGGGATGGGGGGAGGGACGGAGGCACACGAAGTCTGCCTTCCAGGTGCAACATTAACCCTGAGACGCACGTGGAGAAGTGCCTGGCACGTCGGAAGGGCTCAAAAAGCATCAGCTCTAACTGCGCCACCTCGGGCCCAACCCCATACCCGGTGTCCGGCCCACGCTCACACACAAAGGCTCGCTCGCCGGCCGGCGCGCGGAGGGCGGGGCGGGGGCGAGCAGGGCGCAGCGCGCAGGCGCAGGCGCAGGCCGCCGCACGTGGCCCCCGGCACGCGGCCCCGCGGCCCCGCTGCAGACCCGGCCTGGGAGCCAACGTCGCCGGGCCGACGGGGTCTCCGGCCCCACGCTGCGGGGCGGGGCCGGCCCGGGAGGGCGGGCCGCGAAGGTCGTCGCCAAGGTCGTGGGCCGGACGTGAGGCGCCGGAGCGACGCTGCGTGCGTGCGGGACTCGGAGTACGTGCCGGAGCCCCAAACCCTCATGCCGGCCGCGCCACCCCGCCCCGCCCCTTCCCGGGGCCCTGGCGCCACAGGCCGGCTCAGCCAGCGGTCCCAGCCGGGGGCGAGAATGGAGGGCGCCGGGGCAGGGACTCGCCCGCACCCCCACACAGCCGCGGGGGGAGCCGCGACCCCCCCAGTCCCGCCCCGCTCCACGTCCCCGGGTCTTCGCTGCCCCCTCCCGGCCGCGGGGGCCGCTACAGTCCCGCCCCTTCCCGGGAAGCGCAGGCCTGAGTGACGGCGCGCTGGGCCAATGACGAGGCGGCGCCGCGGGGGCGGGCTGGGGGGCGGGGAGTGGGCGGGGCATCGGGGAGCTGGGCAGGAAGTCGGGGCAGGCGGGGCTGAGACGAGCTTCGGGTCCTCGGAGCGTGCGGACTCCCCGGCGTAACGCTCGTCCTTGGTGCCTGCGGCATCCTCTGCTTTTTCCCCGGGCAGCGCTATCGGCGGCCAGGTAGGGAATCCAGGAAGGGCTGCCGAGCCGGCACCCAAGCCTGGGGGCGCTGCGCGTGGGTCCGGGGTGGGGACGTGGGAGGGGCGGGTCGGCACGTGCGGGCCGGGCTTCGCCGCAGGGGCAGGAGCTGATTCGGCTGAGATTAGGGGTTCACAGGGCTAATGGGAGCTCGCGAGTGGAGCGCGGGCCTTGTGGGACAGCGGGCCGGACGCCGCAGGGGCTTGGGGAGGTGCGGGCCTAAGCCCGGGGGCTCGTTAGAGCCAGGCCTTTCCCAAAGTGGAGGGAGGGCAGGGACGCGATGCCCGGAAGCCGCGATCCCCTCCCCCACCAGCAGCCCCTGCGCCCCGCTGGGGGCCCGGCCTGCGGGCGGGAGGCGGGAGGCTGGTGACGGAGTGGGCAGCCTCTAATGAATGGAACTTCAGAGGGTGCTTGTTCTTCAGCGGACTGCGGCCGAACCGTTGCGTAATTGGGAAAGCGGTCCAGGCGACCTCGCCCAGGTCATGCAGGAGCTGCTCCGGCTCCCCGGCCGGGCTCTCGGCAGTCGGCCACCGGTCTGACGTTAAAAGGACGTATTTTAAGAAAATTCCCTGTCTGGTGTGTGAATTGGGGCCGGGGACACCCCTAGGCCCTGACTGCCCAGTCCACACGTGCTGCCCCTGGTCCGGGGTTCATCCCAGGCAGATGAGCCGTGAACACTCCATCCATTCTTGCTGGCCTTGCTTACTGAACCTTAATGACATCGGGAGTAGTTTTCTAACCAGTTTAAGAATAAGTTGAACTTTTATTTTCACAGCTTGAAATAAGTCGCTGCGTATTAATATTACTAAATTAAACAAAAGGACATCTTAAAACAGCAAGAGGATGTATTGTAATAAAGATGTGCTTAAAGCACATCTAAATGCACAATATAAGTCTGTGGTGGCCTGGGGATGGGGGGGATTGACTGCAAAGGGCCTAAAGGGACTTTTAGGTGGTGGCCATCAGACACAGGTATATGATTTGCCAAAACTCAAAGTTACTAAAATCTTATAATTAAAAAATACATTTAAGCAAATTTGCCGTTTTGTAGGATAGTGAATAAAAACTAGATACCTTTTTTTTACCTTTTTATTGGCTAACGAATGAAACTTCATTGTTAAATAGTCCCCATGCACCCGAAGTGATTTCACTGTCTAATTTTGAAACTTATTTAAAAAAAAAAAAGGTGCCATTTGCTGCCTCAGAACATTCCAGACAAGATACTGGAGAGGAGCCCAGCTAGATAATGGCTCTGAACACTAACCCAATTCCACTGGGCTGCCTTCAGTCCTACAAGGTCCTTTCTTTCTTGGAAGCCCCTGGGGCTGGGAGGTGAAAGGCTTTCTTTGAGAACTAAGGTGATTGCTCTTTGTAACTGCAAATCTGTTTTTTTTTTTTTTTTTTTTTTTAAGATGCTTTTAAGGAAAGCCTCCTCCCTTGGAGTATCCTCACATTTGAGGATAGAATCTTTATTCTAGTTTGATTTCAATTATGACATTTCACAATTAATTTTTTTGAATGGGTAAAATGCCTGTTGAAAGTAATACTAATTAGATGTGATTTTTGGTGTGTCCTGTCTTGCTAAAGATCCAAATACTGTGAAATGTGAAAGGCCCAGAAGTTGGCAGTAGTAGCAAAGACCACATTGTACAGACCAAGGACACTCCTGGCCTCAAAATTTCTTAAGTATCCCAGTATCCACCGACTGAACATCTTACAGCTACCTCAAGTTTAACTTGGTGAATTCCGTCCCCAACTATGAATTCGTTATTTTACTACAAACCAGATTTCTCTCCTTGTATCACCTTGCATTTTTTTTGTCCTGGAAGGGTTAGCTTCTGACCTTCGAGTCTCCTTGGTCCATTCCCATGCTACCCTTGGTGGGAGGTATTGACAGTAACCCGCTTCAGACTGTCTCAGCTTTAACCATCCTGCGTGCAGACAACACATTTCCAGGCTTGCTTTGCTTAAAGGACCAGCACCAGACCACTGGGGTTTGAGGCCCTGCAGAGCTGGGCACAGCAGGCTTTCCCCACTCTTGGCAGCCTTCTTGCATCCCGTATCCAGTGCAAATTCTTTCTAGTCCAGGAATCCTCAGAAGCGATTCTTTGAATGAATGACCCAAGGCTGCATTATGGTTTATGGTAAGTATGAACTGTGTTTCCCCCACAGAAAGTCACCATGTCTATTCTCAAGATCCACGCCAGGGAGATCTTTGACTCTCGCGGGAACCCCACTGTTGAGGTTGACCTCTACACCTCCAAAGGTAGGTGCACCTTTGTTTCAGGACTTCCTCTCCCACACTCCCATCTTTTTAAAATTTAAACAACAGAGTCTTGGGCAAGAAAAGGTCTGTTGTAAAAGCCTTTCCTTCTGATGTGCACGGGTGCTAGGCTGTGGTTCCTGAATGGGAGGAGGTGGGGGAGGGTTACAAGGCATGGGGTCCTTGTCTTGCTGCTTCTTGGTATCTAAAACAACTTGCTCCCAGGTCAGTGAGAGTTGGGTAAAGTAAGATCGTACCTCGTCCCTAAAAGGGCCCATCACTGGTTTGCTTCACAGCTTGCTCTGCCTGAGCAAGCATATCTGGTGTGGTTGGATGGAGCTTTTTTCCTTGGAAAGGAAAGATGAGAGTGCAAGTATATGCAAAGCATTCTCATTCCTGCTTCTAGAAATCATTCTTAGACCAAGGACTGGGGATGCTGTTCCTACATTTGAGTATTGGCACATTCCAGAGGCTCTTGTTTCTTACCTGGCTCTAAGTCCCCCTTGGAGGAGTTTGCTCACATGAAACAAAAACACAGCAAGTCAGCTGGGGCAGAACACAGGCAGAGTTTTGCTCAGTGATGCCTAGACTCCAGGTTTTCTTCCTGGACAGGGCAAGGCAGGGTGGGGAGGGGCGGGCGGAAGGGAAGGGCTGCAGTTTGCACAGCCTGTGACTCAGCTCTGACCAGCAGGCCTATGTGCTCAGCACCGCTGGGTGAGTGCTCTCATAGCAGGGTTTCTTTGAGCATGTGCTTCATGCCTTGTACCTTGGGCTCTCAGAGGATGCTGGGAATTCCCTTTAGTCTTATGAGACTGGCATGCTTAGACTGGAACTTTCCATTTGGAAATTAGCGGACTTTAACCAACAGTGAAAAAAAACTCAAGATATTAGAAGATTTTTGGGAAGGAAGCATTTCCTTTAAAAACACTTTTAAAGGGTCAAAATTAATATCTTTTGAAATTTAAATGAATGGAACTCTTTCTCTTGTGTGTCTCTTAGTGCCTTTCAAAAGCAGGAAGTCATGGGTTTGTTAACCTTCCATCACTTATTTTTTTCATTATACTTCTTTATTTTTTTCTTTTCTTTTTTTTTTTCCATTATACTTCTTAGAGCAGTTTTAGGTTCACAGCAAAATTGAGCAGAAGGGACAGAGAGTGAGCACATGGGTACATACACGTTCCCACACACAGGTACATGCACAGCCTTCCCCACCAGACTGGGACATTTGTTATAGCTGAACCTGCATTAACACATCATCACCCAAAGTCCATAGTTAGGTTAGGGTCACTTTCTTTTCATGGCTTCCTCACCTCGTCCAGTGCCTGATGGGGGATACAGAAAGCCAGGACCTGTGTCAGGAAACCACGTGTCCTGTGTGCACACGGTCCCTGCGATGCCACAGGCACGGTGACCCATCATTTGATTATAATACCTGGTAGATTTTTCCCTCTTTGTTCATTTGCCTTCGCCTAAGTCAGATGGGGAAATCCCTTACAGTTTCAAGTAACTTCTAGAGGCTGCCTTCACTTCCTGCTGCCCTGAACCTGCCTGCCCTTGTAACCAGATCACTCAGTACCCTTCTTGAATCTGACCTCCAAGAATCGCCGTGTTTGTGCTCCACAGTGGCTGGTTTCTATATGTGCAGGACTGCATAATGCACTACTTCATTGTGTTCTAGTGTTACTAAATTATTACTTTTATTGTCTTTATATCTCATGTCTTCTTAGTTATATGTTTGAAATGATAATCTCTGGGATATACTTGAATAAATAAGGTATTAAATTAATTTTCCAAAAAAATACTAATTTTCCTTGGTTCTACTTTGTAACTTCAACACAGCTACTACAAAATCTTAAATCTCCAAAGTGGCTTGCATCATCTCTCTGTTGGGCGGTGCCAGCAGGGGAGAATGGTACCAACATGCGGGGCAGGGGAAGCCAACTGTCTGAATCTCCCCATTGGTGGAAGGAAGTGGCATGTTTCTGAAGAGATGCCATCTGTGAGGGGGGCAGGACCCGGGCAGGGGCTGAACTGTGTTTCTCAATCGTGACTCTCTCCCCTCCCTCCACATCCAGGTCTCTTCAGAGCTGCTGTGCCCAGTGGTGCCTCCACTGGTATCTACGAGGCCCTCGAGCTGCGGGACAATGACAAGACACGCTACATGGGGAAAGGTAAGAGTCAGAGCCCCAGCCCATGTCTGTGAAGCGTGGCTGCATCTCCCACGCCTGTAGCCCGCTCCCCATGTGCCTTGTATTTGAGGGTGGCACCCCGGTGCAGTGTTGATGGTGGGCAGGTATACAGGACAGCTGGGAGAGCTGGCCTGTGGATTCCAGCCTTCCTAAAAGAGTTGGTGGGCAAGAGTTTTAATGTTTCTATTGCGGTTTGTCTCCAATCTGGAAACCTCCCAGGTAGGCCAGGGAACCTAAGGATAAGAAGACATGTTAACTAATACTAACCGTAGAGCCATGCCACATTCCCAGTCTCTTGAGAGTGTGGTCTCAGGAGAGTTCTGGAAGGTCTAACCACTGGCTCACCTACAGATCAGTCCTAGTAGCTTGATCTTTCTGTTGATGAAGTCACAGAGGCACTGGTCTGGCAAAGCCAGCCTCTGGTGGGCTCAGTGCAGACTGACTTGTTCCTGTTTTTGCAATGCTCACCTTTCTATAGACAGAATCTATGTGGCCAAATTACAGAAAAGCAGGTGGGGCCAGACCATGCATTCTCAGCAGGACCAGTATCAACCCAGGGATGGAAATTGGTTCCTGGGGGAGGCAGAAATCTCCTACCATATTCCCATGATATATGGCCCTCCAGAGGGTCTCTGTATGGAGGTACCATGTGTCTGTGGTATTAAATTTTCAGATGAGGGTGATTAGGGAAAAATCTGATATTGCAGGGGAGGGGCAGTGATGAAGTGAGCTGGGGAAGCCCTGGGCTGGTGAAGCAGCAATGATGCTACAGAAAGGCAGCTGCTCCAGGGTTCCTGTTGTCCGCAGCCCAGGCACGTTCTGGTCTGAAGCAGGGCTTTGCCTTCCTGTCTCCTCTCTTTCTCTCACTCCCTGTCCTTCACAGCCTGTTCTCTTCTGAGTGTCTTTTTTCCTTCTCCGTCAATCTCTACTGGTCAGGTGTCTCCAGACCCGTTAAGTATATTAATGAGTTCCTGGCACCAGCCTTGTGCACACAGGTAACACATTGGACATCCTGTAGTTTCTATGGCTGGTGTTCTCAGTGCATGGTCTTGCCGATTAACCGCCCTTCAGACATTCTGAGATGGTTGCTCTGTGTGTGGCTCTAATCCTTGGGGGTCCTAGGTAAGAGCACTCAGACTGGGCCAGAATGTACCCCGATTCTGGGGGCACAGAGAAATGGGGATTTGAAAGCTTTCCCGTTTACGGTCTTTGGGTGGGCTTCCAGATATCTGGGTTAACATCATTGGTAGTTCGCTCAATGCTGCTCAAGCCTGTTTTTCGTTAATGTCGGTAATTTGATATGATTGTTCCTTCTAGGTGTCTCAAAGGCTGTTGAGCACATCAATAAAACTATTGCACCTGCCCTGATTAGCAAGGTAGGACCTGCCTCCTGAGAACTAATGTATTAATGCCTTCAGAGCGTCTCCCAGGCCAGTGGGCTTTCCGGGTTATAGAAGAGCTTATTCTGAGAGCTAAAGTAGCCAGTTGGATTCCCTGTCGTGCATGAGAATTATCTCACCTTTTCTCATCCACCCCCTGCCTGCGTGTCCCCATCTAACAGCGCATGGAATTGGAGTACAGTGACGGGAGACCGTCTCATGGCCTTAATTTTTTTTTCCCCTCCAACTATCTTGACCTTTGGGAAGTTAAAATCGAAATTTTAAGAGCAGCTCTTGGGCATTGAGCATAATAGTATCTGTGGTGACTATTTTTCATGAACTATGGAATTATTTACTATATTTCTACTGACGTTTTTGAAACAGAGGAACTGTGGTTAAAAATCTTACTTGGAGCCTTAGTGTGTAGAATAGGAGAGCTGCTGTGGGTGAAGTAGGGAGGAGGGGCCAAACAACCCAACAGCCCCTCCCCCCCAGGGCCCTCCCTCCATAACTTGGGTGGCATTTGTGCAGGTCGGGGAAGATGTGTAAAGCCCTGGCTAGAGGAGCCTTCTCTGGGTCTGAGGCCAACCCTGGCCTCCCCACCTGAAGTCCTGTATGCCAGTGGCAGGTGGAAATATGTCCCCCTGGCTCACTCACCTTGGCCCGACCTTCATGGCACTCGGTAATTGGTCCCAGACGGTTTCTCGTTGCTGCTCTTCAGGCTCACACGCCCCAAACTCAGTCTCCTGGGTACCTCCACACACCCTGATCTTTGTGCCTGGTGCCCTTGCCTGGCGTGACTCATAATGACCAGGGCCTTCCGGGACATTTTTCTTCCCCTCTAGGGGAGACCATCTTCAAACTCATAGTGAGGATTTGCCCCAAGCCATCATTCCTGGATGGTGGCTAACTTCTGCCAAATGTGCTTTGTCAAAACAAATGTCAAATTAATGTGGCATGATGGGAGTTGGGGATGGTTTTCTTTGTCTTTTATAAAGCACATAATGAGTAGTACACGTTATGATCTATTGTGAAGTTTTTAAAGTAATGCTGACATTCGATAAATGAGTTAGTTTTTAAGACACCAGTTTTTGCAGGGATGGATTTGGGGTTCTTGTTTTTGTTAGGAGATTCCATGCCCAGCATGGTGCCCATTTGGGGCTTAAACTCACAACCCAGAGATCTAGACCTGAGCTGAGATCAGTAGGCAAGTGCTTAACTGACTGAGCCACCCAGGCATCTCCAGTTTTTTGGGTTTGTTTGTTTTTGAGTAATCTACCCAACGTGGGGCTTGAACTCTGAATGCCAAGATCCAGAGTTGCCTGCTCTGTCGACTGAGTCAGTCAGGTGCCCCTTTAAGACACCAGTTTATTGCTTTATACTCTGACCAGAAATACTCATCTAGAGCTGTCATCAAGCATCTTGCTGAGTGATTCTGGGCTGCCTGCAGAAGTCCTGTTTGCCACGAGATGGGGAAGTGTGCCATCACTGGGTATAGCCGAGCGGTGGTGGTGTCACTTAACCTGTGAGGAGCCCAGCTCATTTGCGTGAACAGAGTTCTGCTATGTACCATTCCCACATCACACTATTTTGTGGTGACCTTCGTCAGCATGTGCCAGGCAGTTCTGGCTTCCATGTGGTGCCACCGGGACCATGTCTGACATATTTTACTGCTGGCCCTGGTCCTTGGAGAAATGCCTGCTGCCAGGAAAGCAAGTGACGTGCGCTTTGGTGCCTCCTGTTTTCTCTCCATCCACGCCCCCCCCCCCCCCCCGCTTCTTTTTTTTGCTTTCCAAACACATAACATAGAAGTGATTTGGACTTTGCACAGTTCCAAAGTTATCTGGGTTCTGTCACAGGAGTGCAAAGGTCCTGTGAGGGGTATGACACTGCCGCTGCCACCCCCACCCCCGTGACTGACCCTCTCCTCTCCCCGCAGAAAGTGAACGTTGTGGAGCAGGAAAAGATTGACAAACTGATGATCGAGATGGACGGGACAGAGAATAAATGTGAGTGGTCAGGGGTGGAGGCTGCTGGTGTCTCCCAAATACCTTCCAACCCTCTGGGGGTGGTTGTGCGGTCCCCACTGAGGACTGCGCGTCAGTCTGGGAGCTTTTCAGGGCCCCCCTCCTCACCTGAATAAATCACGTTTCTAAGTATCAGGAGCAATACCAGGTGACAGCAGCACGCAGATTTTGTGGAATTTGCCAGAGTTCCACAGACCAAAGAAAGGGCTTTCTCTTGGGAGAAAGCAGATAGATGAGTTCATGTGGAGAGCTGTTGGGTTTCTGGTTCGGATTCGGGGAATAGACGTGGTCAGGAGAGGAAAGGTTCCAGATGCAGGCCATGGTATATGCTGGTGTGGGGGTGCAGGCTGGAAGGTCAGCAGGAAGCCGGCTGGGAGTATGAAATTCCTCAATTGAATTGTTCTATTCCAGCTAAATTTGGTGCAAACGCCATTCTGGGAGTGTCCCTGGCTGTCTGCAAGGCAGGGGCTGTCGAGAAGGGGGTACCCCTGTACCGCCACATTGCTGATTTGGCGGGCAATTCTGAAGTTATCCTGCCAGTTCCGGTGAGTGGCTTGGAACTCCAAGTGAGGAGCTTGTGGGTATTTGCTTTGTGGGAACCTAAGACCTCCCACATCTTGGTGTCCTCCACATGGAACTCTCCCAGCACAGTGGGCACGTGCAGGCCCTGGAGGTCTCGGGTGCAGACACCTGCCACTTGCCAAGAATGACCCTGAGTAGAGGACTAGCCTCCCCTGTATCCCACATCCCTTACTGCTGATGAGGGAATGAAAACCATACTTGCTGGGTTGTGAATGTTCGCTGAGGTCATAGCTGGTCCTCAGGACACTAAGCACACCTGGTGGTGACCACTGCTCTTAGCGGGAGAGACCTGGTGAGCATTTCAGAGCCACACTGTGAGCCAAGCAGTCATGAGGAGGCTGCTTGGGGGCGCTCTCTGGGCCAGATGGCTGTATTTCTCTCCATCTCTCCCTAGGCTTTCAATGTCATCAACGGTGGTTCCCATGCTGGCAACAAGCTGGCCATGCAGGAGTTCATGATCCTTCCCGTCGGTGCAGCGAACTTCAAGGAGGCCATGCGCATCGGAGCAGAGGTTTATCATAACCTGAAGAATGTCATCAAGGAGAAATATGGAAAAGATGCCACCAATGTGGGCGATGAAGGTGGATTTGCTCCTAATATCCTGGAGAACAAAGAAGGTAAAGTCTCTGGAGGAGTCCCCACATTCCGTGGCACTGCCCGCACGCTTAGCGGATGTGCCGTAACTGTGATGTAGGGAGCTCTGGTCCTTCCACCTTCTGTTCACCAAGCAGAGTTCTGGGAACAGATGGGGAAGCTAGCACTTTATTTGTTAAAATAAGGAATTTGCTTATTAATTTGATTTCTGAGTGGCCTGGTTGCTTAAGATTTTATTCATTTGAGAAAGAATATGGACGGGGGAGGGACAGAGGGAGAGGAACAAGCAGACCCCCTACTGAGCAGGGAGCCAGATGAGGGACTTGAGCCCAGGACCCTGAACTAAAGGCTCAGATCAGGACCAGAGCTGAAGGCAAACACTTAACCAGCTAAGCCACCCAGGTGCCCCTACTTGCTCTCTTGCTATTGAACCACCTCATAAGGGGCAAAGGTTTGAAGTCCGCACTGTGTCCCGGTGATGTCTGTCCAGCCCGTGACCAGGAACCCCCCTGAGTTCATCCACTACAGGGCTGTTCACACAGTGCCTTGTTGCCTGGAGCCCTTAGGCACAGGGTTCAACGTAAGAGTTGGGTGGGGCACAGAGAGTCTTAAGAGGAGAACTCACGGCTGAGCTTTTTGTTTTAGAAGGAAAGGAGGGTTCAACCACATTTTGTTGTCTCGGACAACTAGTAAAGGAAAACGCATCCATCCTGCTCTTTGGGTCAGTCATACGAAATGCTGAGACTCGGCTACTTTGACCTACAAAAAATGACCCTTTCACGTGGTTTAATGGGATAGCTTGGAGATCTGTGGTGGGGAGCAGACGCCGAGTGCCTCTGTCCGCCTCTGTCCGGGCAGCTCTGCCGTGTGAGGCCGCCCTCAAGCTGGAGACAACAGGCCCCAGAGGCTGGGGCTCGCCCTTATGCTGCCCTCTTGGGTTCCTAGGACAGCGGCTCTCAGCTGGTCACTGTAACTGTCTCAGCCAGCACAGTCACTCCTGGCTGCTAAATTTGGGAGCATTGTGTCAGCAAGAAACCCTCTGGGAGGAGAGACTGAATTTTCCATTTGGCTGTCTGCTGGGGGCCATTTCCAGCAGTTTCTTGCTCCAATGCGGAAAGAAGTATTGGACTCGTCAAAGCGACGATTGGGGTCAGAGTACCTCGTGGTCATTCTGTTAGAGCTCCCCATTTGGCAGCTGCTGAAGGGAACTTTTTTCTCCACCTGCCCTGTTTCCAATCCTGTCGCCAACCTCTTTCCAGCTCTGGAACTGCTGAAGAATGCCATCGGGAAGGCTGGCTACACCGATAAGGTGGTCATCGGCATGGACGTAGCTGCTTCCGAGTTCTTCAGGTCTGGGAAGTATGACCTGGACTTCAAGTCCCCTGATGACCCCAGCAGGTACATCACGCCTGACCAGCTGGCTGACCTCTACAAGTCCTTCATCAGGGACTACCCAGGTGAGCGGGGCAGGCGGGCACTGGCGGAGCAGTGGAGTCAGGTGGTTCTGGGGTGCCAGCCAGCACTGACCTCAGGTGGTAGGTGGTCTCCAGAGTGTGTGAGCCCTCTGTCCCTATCACAGCCTCCTGAGCAAAGGCTGTCCTGGCTCCATCGTGAGCAGAGCGAGCCTCAAGCCCGCTGACTGCCCGTGGGTGACACAGTGAGCTGGCGCTCCTCTAGGCTCTGTGTCACTTCACGCACGGGTAGGGACTGTTCCTGCTGTTTCACAAGGGGAACTGAGGCACGGAGTGGGTTAGTACTCGGCCCGAGGGTGCTTAGCAGGTGACGGAGCAAGAATCAGACCAGGAAATCTGAGTCCCTGCTGGAACAGAGTTAGAGAACGTGCTCAGAGTGGAGCCAGGGCGAGCCCAGCTCCGCAGTCTCCTGAGCCCACAGCTTTTCTCTTCTCGTGGGCACTAAACTCAAGCCACCCTGAACAGGAAGTGTCCCACTTAGCGTCTGTAGGGTCCTAGGGTTGCAGGTGACATTGGTGCCCTGTCACAGGAGTCGGTGGGGACACGGGGAGCCAGTCCTGTCCTGCAGGAGAGGGGTGAGGCCAAGTGAGGAGGTTCGGGTGGCAGTCAGCACAGGGGTCTCACCGACCACACATGGCTCCTCTTTCCCCAGTGGTGTCTATTGAAGACCCCTTCGACCAGGATGACTGGGAAGCTTGGCAGAAGTTCACTGCCAGCGCTGGAATCCAGGTGGTGGGGGATGATCTCACTGTGACCAACCCAAAGCGGATTTCCAAGGCTGTGGGCGAGAAATCGTGCAACTGCCTCCTGCTTAAAGTGAACCAGATTGGCTCTGTGACCGAGTCTCTTCAGGCGTAAGTACCTTCAGGGCTCAGCTGTCAGAACAAGGTACTGCATGTCAGCCAGAGCACCTGGCTAGAGCTGTGATGGGAGCTTGCAAGTGGCTTCTGAAATCTGCAGTGGCGCCAAGGAGACTGGGGTATCAGGCAGCTGTGGCCTAGTCCTGTCTGTCCAGTCTTGGTTCTAGACTCATGACCTGATCTTTGGTGGAAAACATCGGGCATAGGCACTGTCTGGGGAGATAAACCTCTCCCTTCAAGGAGTCTGAACCCACCTTTTAAAAAGTAACCTAGAAGACTGAGAAGGTCCTCAGGGCTCTGCGAGGGGGGAGGAAGGTGAACGTCCGTGTCCCCAGGGTTTAGGGCTTGATGGCAGCTCCTGGCCCTGAGCTGCCTCTGGTCTCCCACTGGGGGTGTTGAGGCCTGGCATCAGGAGGGCCAGAGCGACTGCAGGGCCCAGGAAATGGGAGTCACACCATCCTAACCGTCCGGTGGTTTCCTGCCTTGTAGGTGCAAGCTGGCCCAGTCCAATGGGTGGGGCGTCATGGTGTCGCATCGCTCCGGGGAGACCGAAGATACCTTCATCGCTGACCTGGTGGTGGGACTTTGCACTGGGCAGGTAAAGAGCTACTTAACTCTTCTGGGACCTCAGCTTGTCGAGCAACATGCCAAGAAGGAGGGGGAGGATGGGATCCTGGATGCCCCTTGATGCCCTCCTTTCTGCCCAAAATGCCCATGAAGATCGAGCATCCATGACAAACACAAGTGATTTTTCTTTTCCCTTCTAGATCAAGACGGGTGCACCATGCAGATCTGAGCGCTTGGCCAAGTACAACCAGATCCTCAGGTAAAAAGGAAGCCAACCTGCACTGAGTGTGTGGGCACCATCCTCCAGGGGGAGACCTGGTTCTATGGGGGGTATGCAGGTGGGGGCCCTTGGTTTAGGGGCTGCCCCAGCACAGAGCCTATATCCCCTGAGGCATGGGCCCAGAGCTGGAGGCCGAGGACCATGCTGCCATCTTGTGGTGGAGGAAGGAACAGGTCCCCCTTGGGATAATGTGATCCTAGAATTTTTAGAGCCAGCAGGAAGCCTAGTGATTGACTAGTCCAGCACTGTGTTTTGTGGATGAGGAGACCGGGCCTCAGAGAAGGGGGACAGGCAGGTTCCCACTGGAACCCAGTGCCTTTGGATGTTCTGGTCCCTTTTTATTACCATAATGGGTCCTTGGGGGCCCCTGAACATGGAGACTTGTCTATTTTTTTGTTCCTTTTTCCAGTCTTGAGTCAGCCTGGTTATTACCCTTTGCTTAAATGGTGCCTGGTGGGACATCTGCCCTGTGACCCACACAGGGCAGCTGTCGGCATTCCCACGGGGCTTGTCTTCATACACTACGTTTCCTCCTTTTCTACTGGAGAACTGGAAGCACATTCCAGTTCTAAGATTTCACCTGTAAATACCTGAGTATAGGTCTCCGAG
Organism: Vulpes lagopus; assembly: GCF_018345385.1. Classification (NCBI taxonomy): domain Eukaryota; kingdom Metazoa; phylum Chordata; class Mammalia; order Carnivora; family Canidae; genus Vulpes; species Vulpes lagopus. The sequence goes on along the minus strand of NC_054833.1, from coordinate 88,809,754 downwards.
AAACATTTGTTTACTTTTTAACCACCTGCTCTCCCCATGCCATGAGAGTGCCGGGGATTCAGGGTCATTCTGTAACATCCACGCTGAGTGTGTGTCCTTATGCCACCTCTAAAGAAACTGGGTTGTCCTTTCATTAAAAACATTTTTCTTTCTCTTCCAAGAACTAGCACTTCTGCCCTTTTTCTACTTTGTCTTTGGGAAATGCTGGGGGCGGGGGAGGTTGGGAAGCAGAAGCAGCGGTGGGTGGCCCACTTGCTGGGGTAGCTGGGTGGACACAAGAGCCAAATGCCCCTCTCTTGCTGCCGCCTCTGAGCAGCCACATCCAGAGGAGGCTGGTCCCTGCTCTCTGGGTGGGGGATGTGGGCCTTGGGGACAGATGTTTGACTTCTCTTTTCCTCCTCCCCCTCCCCCCCTCTCTCCTCTGCCTCCCAAGAATTGAAGAGGAACTGGGTAGCAAGGCCAAGTTCGCCGGCAGAAGCTTCAGAAACCCCCTTGCCAAGTAAGGTCCAGGTGGCGCACCCTGTGGTCCTGAGTTGGCTCGTTAGACCTCTGCTCCCCCGGGCAGCTCAAGGCCCCCAGCCCAAAGTGGCAGGGCCCTGTGCTAGTTAGCTGCCCTCTGCCTTCCCCGTGATGTTCTCAAAGCTTTCTTAGAATTGCTACAGAAACCAGACTTGACCATCTGGAACCCTGCTGGGAACCCTAGCTCTGTAAACATGTGATTGGTCCAAATCATTGCTTTCTCACCTCACTTCCACCAAGCATATGGAGCCAGGTCTGTCTATGTAATAATATCAAGGTGTCCACAGGCAAGATCCCCAGTGGTTTTATGTGCAGAATAAAAAGGCCTCAGTGACCCATAGAAATGCTGTGTGTGTGTGTGTTTGTTTAAAGCAGTCTGAGTCTTTCCTCATGGCAAGTGTTTGGTGAGTCTTGCACTGGGCTCTGGGCCTGTAAGAGTTGTCCCCAAAAGGGACAAGCGGTGCCTGGCTGGCTCAGTAGGACACACACTTTTCACACTTTTTTTTTTTTTTTCTTAAGATTTATTTATTTATATATTTTTTATTTTATTTTTTTAAGATTTTATTTATTCAGAGACAGAGAGAGAGGCAGAGACACAGGCAGAGGGAGAAGGCAGGCTCCATACAAGGAGCCCGATATGGGACTCGATCCCAGGTCTCCAGGACCACCCCCCCGGGGCTGAAGGCAGGTGCCAAACCGCTGAGCCACCCAGGAATCCCCAAGATTTATTTATTTTAGAGCACAAGCAGGAAGCACAGGGAGAGGAGAGACTCCAGCAGACTCCCTGTTGAGCATGGGGGCGGGGGTGGCGTAATCTCCTGACCCTGAGATCATGACCTGAGCTGAAACCAACTCAGTCATGACCTGAGCTTACCCACTGAGCCACCCAGGCACCCCTTAGTACATGACTCATGATCTTGGGGTTGTAAGTTTGGGCCCCATGTTGGGTGTAGAAGTTACTTAAAAATAAAATCTTTTAAAAAGGGGGGTGGGGGAGGACGAGGAGTTAAGGACATTTCATAAGTCCTTGGGCTAAGCAGGTGAGGCAGAAAGTTGTTGTATCCTTTAGCAGAAGTAGGGTCTGTCTTGGGGGTGGAGCCTGACTTAAGGTTCAGGCATCTTATTTGGGAGAAGGTACAAATGCAGAGCTGTCACAGATGACCTGGAGGTGGTGGCTTCTAGGTCATGTCACCCTGTCCTGCAAACCGGAAAGCCTGCCAGAGTACAGCTAACCATTCTGGGCAAGCTGGAATGTGGCTTCAAAGGTTCTGGGGGAAGCAGGTGAAGGAATGGTTAAAAGGGAACTTCGGGCATCTAGAGGCTTTTGGAACCCTCTTTAGATTCCTGCAATTTAATTACATTCCTCATTTTCACTAATCTTAGTTCAAGTATTCCAAAGTTTCACGTAGTGATCGATACCCACTGTACTGTGTGGTGCAGATGTGAAATAGCATTGCAGAGAGCACTGTTGAGCAGTGAGCACCGCGTGCACGGCCATAGGTTTCCATAGGAGTGAGAGGTGAGCTACTATGGTTGCTGTGTGCCCCTTGAGGGTCTAGGGTTTTATTAGCATTTTCCTTTCAAGTAGTTTGATCAAGTCTGCAATTGTGTTTTAACACCCACTTGGAGGACTAGGAGGCCCCCTTGTGGACGTTCTTGTTCACTGTTTATCAGTCACGATTTAACCCAAGAGGCAGAAGTAGGAAAAGGTGTATCATGAGATTTAGCACAAGGAATTGGCTTCTGAGATTGTGGGGCTCGGCTAGGCAAATCCAAAGTCAGAAAGGGCAGCCAGTCAGAAGGGAAGATGACCAGGCACAAGTGAAGTGTTGATTCACAGGTGCACTTTCTTGGGGAACCTCAGACCCTGCTTTTAGGACTTTCCACCTGATTGAGGGTATCCTGGGTACCCATATATCCAGATGATCCAGGATAGTTTAAACTCATGTGACTAGTGGTTTTAGTTAGGTCTGCAAGATAGCTTCACAGTAATATTTAGTGTTTAATTAACGACTCTATAGTCAGGTTGATAGGCCACAAGCAAGGCCACCACCCATTGTCAACTCAGCAACCGTCCCTAATCTCCAAATAACCCATGACAAAGTCCTATTTCCACCTAATGTGTAATGACTCCTACAGCCAAAGCCACTCTTTCTAGGTGTTGATGACTGGTTTCTATCTGAAAATTGATTCTAGAGGGAAAGGGAATCCTTGAACTGGGCCTCATAACCTTCCTAGAGTTTATTCCAACTGGAAAGCAGCAAGTTAGCATGAGTATTTTCAAAAGTGGTTTAATGTCATTTACTAAACTTTGATTTAAAACAATGGCAGATAAAGGCATTTACCACCCTTCAGTGAAAGGATAAGTGTCCCTTTCACATCTGCACCACCTGTGAAGAAAGCTGCTGGGGGTGCCATGCCCACCCTGGGACAGGTTATGACCCAGCCAAAACAAACCACGTGCATGAGATTGGTTGGCATGTGTAAGCTAGGAAAAACCAGAGGCCAGGGATCCCTGGGTGGCGCAGCGGTTTGGCGCCTGCCTTTGGCCCAGGGCGCGATCCTGGAGACCCGGGATCGAATCCCACGTCGGGCTCCGGGTGCATGGAGCCTGCTTCTCCCTCTGCCTGTGTCTCTGCCTCTCTCTCTCTATCTCTCTGTGACTATCATAAATAAATAAAAATTTAAGAAAAAAAAAAAAACCAGAGGCCAAAGGGCCTTTCCCAAGGAGCCCAATCAAGTAAGACAGGCAGTGTTAATTCTGTCTCCAGAAAACCACCTCTGGGCCTTCTGATGGCCTGTGATGTGAAACCTGTCTGGATCACATGAGTTTACAGGAACTTCAAGTGTTTTTTATTAAGCAGCTTTGTTAGCACTTGGTAGTAGTTTCTGGATTTGGCTTTATGTGCTTTTTTTTTTTTTTTTTTAATTTCCTAGCTCCATGCTAGGCATGGAGCCCAACTTGGGTCCTGAACTCATGACCCTGAGATCAAGACCTGAGCTGATGTCAAGAGTCAAGGTTAATTGGCTGAGCCACCAGGCACTCCCCCCCCCCTTTTTTTTAACTTCATATTACAAATGCTTTTCCACAAAACATGTATTTCTCTTTTTTAAAGATTGTATTTATTCATGAGAGACACAGAGAGGCAGAGACACAGGCAGAGGGAGAAGCAGGCTCCATGCAGGGAGCCCGATGCGAGACTCGATCCCGGGTCTCTAGGATCAGGCCCTGGGCTGAAGGTGGTGCTAAACCGCTGAGCCACCCGGGCTGCCCCTATTTCTCATCTGTGGTTGTCTTCTAACTTCTGCAACTCTGACACCAGAACAAAATCGATGGAAAACTTGGAGCGGTTTGGTTCTCAAACCCGGCTGTACTGGAGAAACACCTGGGGAGCCTGGAAAGCTCCCATTGTCCAGCCGGGCTGGGTCGAAGCTCTGGGTGGGACCCAGAGGGTCCCCGTGTTGAGGCCTGCCAGCTGCCCGCAGCGCGGCTGGGCTCGGGGAGCACCGGTGTGCGGCTAGAGGGCTGGGGGTCAGCCGAGCAGGCGGGGTGAGGATGCCGGCCTTTCCAGGAGACTGGGCAGTGGCCAGGCTTCCCCGGAAATGTTCAATAAATGCCTCCAGGGCTTGGAGCCGGCAGCTGAAGGCTGGGAATGGCGTTCACAGGGTGGGCACCAGCCGTGGAACCTGTAACCAAGGCCTGCTCCTTGACTGAATTCCAGTCCGTCAGCTCTCCTCCCCCATCCCCCACCCTATCCAGGGGGACCCCGGGCCCGCTCCCCCTCAACAGTGGCTGCAACGCAGCCAGTGCCATGGCCAAGAACCCAGATGGAGCCAGACAGGCTGAGATTGTAGCCCTTCTACCAGACAGTTGTGCTCAGCATCCCCATCTGTAAAATGGAGCTGACAATACAGCAGCGGCGGCCCGAGGGTTATCATGTAGTAGCATTGACTGCAATGCTTACGTCGACACGGCCCTGCAGTGAAGCAGTCAGGCCGAGTAGCCTCCCCTAAGAAAAGGTATAGGGCATAAGGGAGGGAGGAGGGCCTTCAGAGTAGATGAAGCACCTGCAACCATGACGAAGCCGAAAGGGAGAGTTTGGGGTCAGCTGCTCAGGGAACCCAGGGCAGAGGATGAGCACCCACTGAGCTGATCTGCAGTTTAGTAACCTTATCCAGGTACCAAGACTTCCTTGAGCCCCTTCTCAATTCCCACCCCCACCCCTATCCCCTGGACTCAGGCAATCTAAGGTTTTTTTTAAAAATTCTAATTAGGGCAGCCCAGGTGGCTCAGTTTAGCACCGCCTTCAGCCCAGGGCCTGATCCTAGAGACCCCGGATCAAGTAGCAGGTCGGGCTCCCTGCATGGAGCCTGCTTCTCCCTCTGCCTGTGTCTCTGTGTCTCAAATGAATGGATGAATGAATAAAATCTTTTTTAAAAAATAAAATTCTAATTAGCTGTCAATCTAAAAAGGAGGTATCTTGTAAAAATTCTACTTTCTGGGATCTAATGGATGGGAAATTAGCTACACTGGGCCTGCATTTGTAGAAGGCAAGCAGTTGGCCATTTTTTTTTTTTTAAGATTTTATTTATTTGGCAGAGAGAGCGAGCACAAGCAGGGGGAGGGCAGAGGGAGAAGCAGGTCCCCCGCTGAGCAGGGAGCCTGACCTGGGGCTCAATTCGAGGGCCCTGGAATCACAACCTGAGCTGAAGGCAGACGCTCGCTCAATCGCCCAATGATCTGAGCTACCCAGGTGCCCCGGCCATTCACTTCTGATGGCAGCAGGGTCCCATTCACCTGCTTCCCTTACGTACCTGTGTGGCTCACCTCAGCTTTCAGTGTGCATCCCCTGGTCCATGGCCCCTTCTGCAGGCTGCTACCTTCCCAGTTCCTTCCTCTTCTATGGAAACCTTCTATCCCCAAGGGCTCTATGAGTTCAGGTCCTCCAAGGCTTCTCTGCCATTGACGACTGATCCCTGGTGCTTTCAGGGACCAAGAACCCCCCAGGATCCACCTTGAACACCTCAGCTTATCCAGACCCAGACATAGCTCTACCCTCTTCCCACTCACCAGCTGAGGGCAGGCCAGCCCGGCCAGGGGCAACCGGCCTCCTCCCTCCAATCTTGCTGCAGAGTGAGGGCTGCTGTCCACTGGGACCAAGGATGACAGCAGGCTCATTTGCATATGTGACCTAAGATTGTAATTAAACCCACACGCCCCAGGGGTGAAAAGTAAGCACATTAATTCAGGAGCAATTAAAAGCCTCCAACATCCTCATCACAGCCACCGCTGCTGAGACTGTTTCTAACTCATGATAGTCGGCTTCTTGAAGGGGGTATCCTCAAGTCTAAGGGGGGCAGATTCCCCAGCCTCCCAGCCCTTCTTAGGACGCCCTGTGCTATTCTGGAGATGTAGCTGTGCAAGGCTGTGCCTAATCTTTTTATTGTGACAAAATATACGTAACAGAATTTACCATTTTAGCCCTTTTCATGCCACAATTCAGTGGCATAAGTATAGCCAAAACATGGGGCCCCTGGGCGGCTCGGTCAGCTCGAAGCTGTCTTCGAGCCCTGGGATCGAGCCCTGTGTCAGGCTCCTGCTCAGTCAGCAGAGGTCTGCTTCTCCCCCTCCCCGTGCTCATGCTTGTTCTCTCTCTCCATTCTCTCTCTAATAACTAAAATCTTTTTTTTTTCAAATAAGTAAAATCTTAACAAAAAGTATAGCTCAAACATTGTATATCACCATTATCTATTTCCAGAACTTTCTGTGTCCCAGACAGAAATGCTATACTCGTCCAGCAGTGACTCCTCGTTTTCTCCATTTATTCTACTTTCTGTCTTTGTGAATTTGCTGTTTTAGATATCTCATCAAAGGGGACTTGTATAATTTTTATCTTTTTTGATCTGCCTTATTTCTTTTAGCATAACGTTTTCAAGGCTTATACATGTTGTAGTGTGTGCCAACACTTCATTCCTTTTTACAGCTGAATAATACTCCATTTTGTGGGGGTGCCTGGCTGGCTCATTTGGTGGAGCATGCAACTCTTGATCTGAGGGTCGTGAGTTTGAGTCCCATGTTGGGTATAGAGCTTATGTAAGTAAATAAATAAAAACTTAAAGAAATAAAGTGATTATGTATTTTTTTAAATATTCCATTTTGTGGGTGTACCATATTTGTTTATTCATCTGTTGATGGACACTCACCTGTTGATGTTCTACCTGATGGAATAGGTGTTTCTACCTTTTGACCATTGTGAATAGTGCTTCTGTGAACGTGGGTGTGCAAATATCTGAGTCCCTGCTTTCAGTTCTTTTGGGGTAGGTACTGAGCAATGGATGCTGGGTCATAGGGGAACTGTCTATGTCACTTTCTGAGCATCTGCCACACTATGTTCCATGGGAACTGTGCCATTTTACATCCTGTGGTAATGGTTCCCATTCCTCTATGTTCTCATCAACATTTTTTCTCTCCCATTTTTTCATTAGGGTCATCTCAGTAGGTGGGATCTCATTGTGGCCTCGATTTGCATTTCCTTCATGACTAGTGTCCAGCATCTTCCCATGTGCTTGTCGATCATTTGTTAATCTTTTTTGGTGAAATGTCTTTTCAGGTGATTTGGCTATTTCTTAATTTCTTTGTCTTGTTGAGTTCTAGAGTTCTTTATATTTTCTAGGTACTATCAGATACATGTCTTGCAAATATTTCCTCCTATTCTGTAGTTTGTTTGTTTTTTTCACTTTTTTTGATTTTGATTGTGTCCTTTGATGCACAAAAGTTTCTCATCTTTTTTTTTTTTTTTTTTGGTTAAAGATTTACTTGCTTATTTGAGAGAGAGCCGGGGGAAAGGGCCGAGGGAGAGGGAGAGAGAAAAACCTCAAGGAGACTCCCCTCTGAGTGCAGAGCCTGATGCAGGGCTGGATTTCAGGACCCTGAGATCATGACCTGAGCCAAAAACCAAGTCGCTCAACCAACTGAGCTATCCAGGCACCCCACAAAAGTTTCTCATCTTGATGAAGTCTAACTTGTTTGTTGCTTGTGCTTTTGGTGTGATGGTCCAGAAACCATTGCCAAATCCAAGGTTATGAAGTTTTGTCCCTATGTTTTCTCCTAAAAGTTTAGGGTTCTAACGCTTACATTTTGATGTCTGGTCCATTTTCAGTTACTCTCTATCCATGATGTAAGGGAAGGGTTCAACTTCATTCTTTTACATGTAGATGTCCAGTTTTCCCAGTACCATTTGTTGAAAACACCATCTTTTCTCCACTGAGCAAGTAGTCTTGGCTCCCTTGTCAAAAGTCAACTGAGGGGCTCCTGGGTGGGTCAGTCAGGGAAGTGTCTGCCTTTGGCTTGGGTTGTGATCTCTGAGTCCTGGGATCAAGTCCCACATTGGGCTCCCTGCTTAGCAGGGAGCCTGCTTCTCCCTCTCCCGCTGCCCCTCCCCCTGCTCGTGCTCTCGATCTCTCTCTCTCTCAAATAAATAAATAAAATCTTAAAAAAGGAGGGAGGCCTGGTTGCTCAGTTGGTTGAACGTCACACTCTTGGTTTCAGCTCAGGTCATGATCTCATGGGTCATGCGATGGAGCCCTGAGTGGTGGCTCCACACTCAGCTGAAAGATTCTCTCCCTCTTCCCTTCCCTCCACCTTCTCTCTCTCTCTCTCTTTCAAATCAATCAATCAATCAATCAATCTTTAAAAAAAAAAAAGTCGATTGACCTTACACACAAGGGTTTCCTTCTAGGTTCTGCACTTTGTCCTCTTGCCAGTGCCATGCCAGCTCTGTATGGCACTGGCATGATGAGTGCTCACAGACTCCCTTTCCCCAAGGGCTGACATCTCAGCTACCTCAACCTTATAAGGAAGGGACCCTGGGACACCTGGGTGGCTCAGCGGCTGAGCACTTGCCTTCTGCCCAAGGCATGATCCTGGAGTCCCGGGATCGAGTCCCGCATCTGGCTTCTGCATGGAGCCTGCTTCTCCCTCTGCGTGTGTCTCTGCCTTTCTCTCCGTGTCTCTCATGAATAAATAAAATCTTAAGAAAAGAAAAGAGCCCTCAGGGGGCGGTCGGGGCTGTGAATTTTAGCTGAGTTTAATCCTGGCGGGGCCTAGGAAAGTCAGCACGAATGAAAGCTTCAACCTGCCTGCGCCTGTGGGACCAGGCCTCCTGGCCTGGCCGCGGCACTGAAGGGCCGCACGGCCTCCCCTCGCCTTCTGCGGACGCAGCTCCGGCAGCCTCTGGCCCGTGCGCAGGATGCCCTCCGTCCACCATCCTTGGGTGAAGTCAGAGGCAGGGCTAGGGGAGGCACGGGGGGCACAGGGTGCAAGGAGGAGCTTCTCTCCGTGAATCTCATTCTCAATCGTAGTGTGGTGGCTCATGACTTTCCAAAGGAGGTGGGAAAGATGACTCTGCGGGCACCTGCGTGTAAAGCTCTGTAGGAAACCGTAATAAACATAACAGGGAAGAAAGCCTCCTGGACGAGTTGCCAGGAAGGAAACGGAGACCTTGAGAGGAGTCCTGGAGGACCGGGGCCCTGCTCCCCGTGCCAGGCTCAGAGCCCCTGAGGACAGAAGGATGGGTCACCCCCACCTCCGCCGGACAAGGACAAAACCAGCAGGCCCGCGCCGAGCTGCAGCACAGAAGCTTGCCCATAACTAGGTCGGCGGGAGCCACACCGGCTGGCCCCCAGGGCACAGGCAGGCTGCCCGGGCAAGCGGCGGCCTGTGCGGGGTGGGGGTGCGGGGCAGCTGGGTGCTCCCTGAAACCAACATGCTGCTTTGCCCAGATCCTGCAAAAACAGGCAGGGACCCTTTTGCTCAGGACTTCACAGCAAGAACAGAGGGGCCAGATGGAGGTGCCAGGCTCCCGTCTGTGCTCAGCCTGGCTGCCCGGGGCTCCGGAGGGAGAATTCGGGGGCCAGGACCTCGACAGGGCTGCCGGGCCTGCCTGTGCCCTGGAACCGTGGCTCCTCGTGGGGCTCCGCTTCCTTCTTCCCTTTGCTGAGAGCCTTCAGGGAAAGGGGGTTGCCTTTGCCAGAGGGGTTGCTTTCCTTTCCTCCTCCTCCTTTGCTTATAAGGGCCAGAGGAACTGAATGCTTTGTTGATTTGTTTCAAATTTTTGTTTAAATTCTAGTTAGTTGGGCAGCCCAGGTGGCTCAGCGGCTTAGCGCCGACTTCAGTCCAGGGCGTAATCCCAGAGACCCGGGATCAAGTCCCACATCAGGCTATCGGCGTGGAGCCTGTTTCTCCCTCTGTGTCTCTCTCTCTGTCTCTCATAAATAAATAAAATCTTAAAAAAAAAAAAAAAAAAAAAAGAAAGAGAATGGAAGAGAAAATGCATGTGAATCTGAACCATTTTTTTAATAAGGAAAAAACTGACCACCCTTCTGTCTCCAGGCATTAAATGGGTTTTTTGCTCTGCTGAGCTCTCTGTATCTCTTCTGGAATACGGCCTCCCAGAGGACTCAACCCTCTGTCCCTCCGACTGCTGGTCTTCACGGCTTTCCATCTGTTGCCTCCCACAGACCCTCTGCCACCTGAGTCATCAGCCCACGGCTGGGGTGGGGTGCAAGGCATGGCCCCACCCCTGAAACGCCAACGTGTGAGTGTCGGAGCCGGGATCGTGATGTTCTGGACCCGTTATAGCAGCAAGCCTGATTAGCGTTTGCTCAGATCTTTGCAAGGCAGAAAGCCCATATAGGGGCAGCCCAGGTGGCTCAGCGATTTGGTACCTTCAGCCCAGGCGTGATCCTGGAGAGCGGGGATTGAGTCCCACATCGGGCTCCCTGCATGGAGCCTGCTTCTCCCTCTGTCTGTGTCTCTGCCTCTCTCTCTCTCTCTGTGTCTCTCATGAATAAATAAATAAATAAAATCTTACAAAAAAGAAAGCCCATATAAGTACATTACCTATAGCCTATAGCTACTTATCCCATTGCCATCACAGGTTCCTACCATTTTTGCTTTTAAAAAAAAAAAAAAAAAAGTTTTTTTCAGTTTTCTTGAGATATAATTGGCATACCCAAGCCTTTTTTTTATTTTTAAGTAAACTCTACATCCATTGTGGAGCTTGAACCCAGGACCCTGAGACTAAGAGTCACACGCTCCATCAACTGAGCTAGCCAAGTGCCCTCATTTTTGCTTCTTAATCATGCAGGATTAGCTGAAAGAGTCAGATGTGGAAGAAAGGAATGAGGGGGGAGGTATCTAGCTATGAATGGGTTAAAGTTTGTATTCTCTCTAATATTGCCCTCAGGTGAACCTGACTTGTCCACGAGTTAATCAAGCAAGAAAATATCTTCAATATCTTGAGCTATTAATATTTGTGCTGTTCTTTTTCCCACTCCCTTTGCTCCTCCCTTAGGAAGAGGATCCATGTTGTTTCAAGAATATGAGAAGTATGGTAAGAATGTAAAGGCCAAGGAACAATCAATATCTCCCTTTTGAGGACTCAGCAGGAAAAAGGTAAGGAAGCATCAGGCTTTATGTCACTCTGAGAGAATTGGGAAGAGGACAAGGAGAGAAGGGGCACCCCCAGGCTCTGCCCAGACTATGGGAAAATCCCCAGGGGCTGGGGCAGGGAGGGAGGATGATGCTGGGGGTTACCTGGGAAGAGGTTGTAGAGCAGAGGTACAAAATGGGTTAGCCCTGGGAGCCCTCCCAGCAAGCAACCCCACCCAAGGGACACTGTGATGCATCTGATATTGGGGTGGGGGGGTGATGTGTTAGTTTCCAATGGTTGCCATAACAAATGACCACAAACTAGGTGGCTTAAAACAACAAAAATTTATTCTTTCACAGTCCTGGGGTCCAGAGTCCAAGATCAAGGTGTCAGCAGGGTGGTGCTCAGTCTGAAGCCTCCAGGGGAAGCTCCTCCCTTACCTTCTCCAGCATTTCTGGGCATCCCTGAGCATGTAGATGCATCACTCCCATCTCTGCTCTTGTCACCATGTGGCCTTCTGTTATCTCTGTGTTTCTTCTGCGTCTCTGAATTACTCTTTTCCTATAAGAAGCCCAGTCATTGGATTTAGGTCCCATTTCAGTAGGACCTCATTTTAACTTGATGACATCTCCAAATCAGGTCCCATTCACAGGTCCTAGGGGCTAGGATTTGGACATAGCTTTTTTGGGGAAATGATCCAACCCATAACAGGGCCTTTCAGACAGAAGAGGACAAATGCCAATGCTCCAGGGTGCCAAGCCTATTATCTGTGTGAATAACAGCCAGGAGGCCAGTGTGGCTGGAGCAAAATGGGCCAGATGGAGAGCAGTGGAGAATGAGGCCATAGAGAAAACACAGGGCCAGATCATGTGGGACTTTGTAGGCCCCTAATAAATCCTCTGGTTTCTCTCTGAATGAGTTGGAAGCCAGTGGATTCGTTTGAGGGGAGAAAGGAAAAATTGTTTGAAACTCAAGTTTTCAAACAATTGCTCTGGTGGCTCCACTGAGAATAGACCGAGGGTTGGGGATGAGGAAGCTACTAATATAATTCAGGGAAGAGAGCACCAAGCTCTGGACCAGGGCAGAACCACTGCAGGAGGTTAGAAAAGTGGTCAGAGCCTGAATCAATTTTGAAGACAGGATTGGCCAACAGGTTGGATGTGGGGTATGAAAAAGAGGCAGATCAAGAATGGTTCTGAGGTTTTTGGCTCAAACACCTGGAAGGATGGAGCTGCCATCAACTGAGATGAGGAAGTCCAGGAAGGAGCATGTCTGAGGGAGGGAAAGCAGGAGTTTGGTTTGGGGCCTAACTGGTTTAAGATGCTGCTGAGACTATGCCACGAAGGCCTGCCCATCTTTGAGTTTGGAGCTCTGGGAAGAGGGCTGGGCTGGAGTGTCCATCTGGGAGTTGTCAGCATGTACTTTCATGTCAAGCTATAAGTACAGGTGCTGCACCTAGGCTCTGAATGTAGAGAGAGAAGAGAAAAACCCGAGGTCGGGGCCCTGAGGCAGTACATTTGCAAGTTGGAAGACTGAAAGGGGAAACGGTCACCTACATTTCCCCCAGGTTTAAGTATTTTTGCTATAGTTAACTATTTATTGGGGCAGTCCGGGTGGCTCAGTAGTTTAGCGCCGCCTTCAGCCCAGGGCATGATCCTGGAGAGCCGGGATTGAGTCCCATGTCAGGCTCCCTGCATGGAGCCTGCTTCTCCCTCTGCCTGTGTCTCTGCCTCTGTGTGTGTGTGTGTGTGTGTGTGTGTGTCTCATGAATAAATAAATAAAATATTTTTTTATTTTTTTAATAAAATCTTTAAAAAAAAAAACTATTGAAGTAATGTCTACATCCAACGTGGGGCTTGAACTCATGACACCAAGACCTAGAGTCGCATGCTCTACTGACTGAGCCCACCAAGCGCCCCACCCCATGTTCCATTTAACTCTTTAAATAATTAACGTTTTATCTTGTGTGTGATGAGAAATAGGATTCTACACTGGCTTTCCGTCCCCCAGACAGTCATAGGAGATAACTACTTTATCTGGAAGGACCCTTCCTGGCCTAATCCCTGGCTTAATAATTATTGATTAACCATTCTACCATACAGCCATGGCTTCACTGGCAAAATCACAGTACAAGATGACCCATTCAGACCCGCCCTCAGACGTACAGCACAGCCTACTTACCAGCCTCAAAGGAACGCCAGGCAGTTAGTGAAATGCAGAGCATCAAGGGGCCTTCCAAGGTATGTGCTGGATCCAAAGTGAGGCTCTGCTCCCAGGAAAAAGTCTTGCATAGGCAGGGAACAAATATTTGTGTAACGGACCAATTATTATAGATAGCTCTGACGCTCTTATCCTTTGTGGATAAGTAAAAAGGTCGAGATTTTGAGTCAAGATGTGAATGAAGGAATCACTTTGCTCTTTTTAATAAGCATCAAAATCGATTTGTGAAAAAAAAAAATCGATTTGTGTTCCTCCGTAAGGGACAGGTTGACAAAGAGGCCATTGGCCAGAATCACACTGATGTGGCTAATGCATCCCTAATGCATTTCCTTAGTTCAGGGAACAGTCCTATAGACATTGAATGCATTTCATTCTTTGGAACGATTTATTGCATTTATATGATCCCCTTAGAATTTTTGTGCTTTTGACTGGTTTCACTAAAAACAGAAAATATTTTGTTATGAAAAATATCTTTTGATATTTTTCCCATTTCTTCATCTTTCCTTTTTTTCTTTTTTTTTTTCATCTTTCCTTTTTTTCTATATGAAGGTATTCTTTTGGAAAATTGCATCTATATTTATTGAGAAAGATTGCATTCTCAGTTTGAGAATTTAAGAATTACGTATTGTCAGATAACTTATTTGATACTAAAATTAGGGTTACAATTCTAGTTTTATTTATTCAATGCTAGAACACAGCATTAACTAAAGCACATTTTATTTGATTATGCTGTGCTAAAAAATGGAGATGTGTTAGCTAGACAATGACTTGTTTTCAACATACCCTATGCTATGTTACTCCACGTTAGAAATGAAGGCACTTTTGGGTGTGCATTAATGACAAGCAACTACAACTTAGATTTCTAGTTTCTGAGATTTATAATGAAAAGAAGATGATTTTTATTTTTATTAAAGATTTTTATTTATTTATTCATAGAGACACACACAGAGAGAGAGAGAGAGAGAGAGAGAGGCAGAGACACAGGCAGAGGGAGAAGCAGGCTCCAGCAGGGAGCCCGACGTGGGACTCGATCCCGGGTTTCCAGGATCACACCCCAGGCTGCAGGTGGCACTAAACCGCTGCGCCACAGGGGCTGCCCAAGAAGATGATTTTTAAAAATCAGTTTACCATATTATGAATGTCATATCTCTTTGACAAGCTGGTATTATTTGGAATGAGGAAATGCTGAAGGGTATCTGGTTAAGGCAGTGTGTTTATAATCTGAAGCTTCCATATCCTGAATCAGATCTTTGTCAACAAATAATGGTGACACAAAAATATTTGTGAAATTATTTGTAAATTAGCCAAGTTAAAAATGGGCCAAATGATCCTATAAAGACTTTGACCTTTTAGACAAGCACTATTAAATAATGAACTGTAAAATAGAGATGACCATAATACATTGATGCATAATGATCGTAATGTAAGTACCATCTTAATAGTCTTGGCATCCATCAGAAAACCTATAACTTCTATGACATCGTGAAGAGGCTGTTTTGGACTCAGACCAAAATAAGTTAATTAAATTGTGATATTTTACCAGATAAAAACCAAGAGTGAACTACTTTTTATTGCTGCAAGGTATAAATAGAATACATAAATAGGGATCTGGGGGGATATGCAATTAAATCCCACTAGGTGGAGGGTTGGGGGGTGGGGGGAAGACCTCCTTTGGCCATAAGCAGTTGCAGCATTTGTGAATTTGAAGGTGCACCAATACCATCTTTGGAAGATAAATATCCTTTTCCAGAAATGGCCATGACATATTTTTGTTGTCCCACAAAATATGCAAAAATAAGTGATGAGTTATTTCCAACATTTGTTCAACTGAAGTTTTTTTTTAATTGTTTCTGTGCTGTATATTTTGGTGTTTAGATGACAAATCAATCTGCTAATTTTCTCTGCTCAGAAGCCTCCAAAAATAATGTGGTTTGGGCCAGTGAAGCTGATTAATGAACATGACCATGAAAAGGCAAATAACTGAACTATTTGGTTATTATGAAATTGAACTTTAGATAGTTGGTGAAACCATGACAAGACTTTATTTATCTCAAAAGAAAAAATACACACACACACACACACACACACATATATATACTTTTTTTTGCTGTTTATTTCCAATTAGAAAAACCTTGTTTACCTAGACCTGAGTTTAGTCCACCAAGATCCATCCAATATATGTTCAAGTGTTAAAATATGTAGAATTTTATTATTTATTTATTTATTTTAAAAGATTTTATTTATTTATTCATGAGAGACACAGAGAGAGAGGCAGAGACACAGGCAGAGGGAGAAGCAGGCTCCATGCAGGGACTCGATCCCAGGCTCCAGGGTCACACCCTGGGCCGAAGGCGGCGCTAAACCGCTGAGCCACCCGGGCTGCCCAAATACGTAGAATTTTAAAGATCACTGTCACAAGGTTTGTATTTATCCGAACATTTGGTTGTTCTGGACAAAATGGAGAGTGAAAGCACAAAGTCTCTGTCTTTTGGTGGCCCCCGCCTGCCCCTACGGCCCTGAATTATTCTGTTATTTGATGACTACTGCAGGCGGAGGTCATTCTTCACATGACTTCTGAATAAATTAGCTGTTTCATGCACATCTGGTTTCAGGTCATGAGGCATTGGCATGAAAAGCTCAGGGCTGAGCAAGGTCCTGTCCACAAATGTGCGGAGCATCGTGCAGAAAGACTTGTCCTGTGTGCAGAAGTGGGAGAAGTAGCTTGATTTCAAAGTCCACATATAGCCGAGAGAGAAAGCCTCTAAGTCAGCGTTCCTGGGATGACCTTTCCCTCTTGCAGGGGTTAGCAATCTTCTTGGAGTCATGGATCCCCTTTGAAAACCTGAAGAGCACTATGGCTCCTTCTCACGAAACATGTGCATGTGTCGGGTGCACACACACCTCTGCGTGTATGCATGCACACTCACGCTTACTTCATACCAACTCCAGGAGGCCATGGGCCCCCTAGACTTCCTCAGCATTGCAATTACATGTTGCCTTTGATGTTGGGGAAAAAAGCTCTCTTAAAATATGGGCCACACCCTTTATATCACTTTTTTTAATTAAAAATTTTTTTAAAGATTTTATTTATTCATGAGACACACACACACACACAGAGGCAGAGACACAGGCAGAGGGAGAAGCAGGCTCCGTGCAGGGAGCCCGACCGCGGGACTTGATCCTGGGTCTCCAGGATCACGCCCTGGGCTGAAGGCGGCGCTAAACTGCTGAGCCACCCGGGCTGCCCAATAAATCACTTTTTTTTTTAAAAGTAGGCTCCATGTCCAACGTGCGGCTTGAACTCATGACTCTGAGATCAAGAGTTATATGCTCTACTGACTGAGCCAGCAGCCAGGTGCCCCTAAATCACTTTTTAAAATAATGAGTGCTGGGGTAGCTGGGTGGCTCAGTCGGTTAAGCATCCGCCTTTGGCTCAGGTCATGATCTCGGGGTCCTGGAATACAGCCCAGCATCAGGCTCTCCACTAAGTGGGGAGTCTGCTTCTCTCTCTTCCTCTGCCCCTCTCCCCTGCTCAGGCTCTCACTCACTCTCTGTCTCTCTCAAACGAATAAATACAAAAACATTTTTAAAAAAATAAAATAAGGGCAGCCCTGGTGGCTTAGCAGTTTAGTGCCCCCTTCAGCCCGGGGCATGATCCTGAAGACCCAGGATCGAGTCCCACATCAGTCTCCCTGCATGGAGCCTGCTTCTCCCTCTGCCTGTGTCTCTGCCTCTCTCTGTGTGTCTCTCATGAATAAATAAATAAAATCTTTAAAAAAAATAAAAATGAAATGAATGTTGTGCACAAGCCAATTTAGAGGAACTATGTTTGGGGCACCTGGCTGGCTCAGTCGGTAGAGCATGCAACTCTTGATCTCAGGGTTGTGAGTTTGAGCCTCATGTTGGAGAGAGTTTACTTTAAAAAAAAGATAAATAAAGGACCTTTACTTCATAATGTAACTAAGTCTAGAGCAGTGTCTAGTGTAGACTAACTAGTTGGTTTGCTCTAGTTACTTGCTTTTGCCCCTCCCCTAAACATTTGTTCTGTGGCTCTGTGGTTCTAGGAACCCCCACAGGGAGTCAGGAAGCTGGGGCTTAGCCCAAGACTAAGGGAAGGGTCCTTCCTACCCTTGGTCTTCAGTTTCCTCGTCTATAGAAAAGAAGGGATTTGGATAAGTCAGCAGTTCTCAAGGGACCCTTTTTTGGGGTTTGCAAGGTCAAAAACATTTCACAACAAACCAAGATGCTATTTGCCTTAATCACTATGGCGAGTGCACAGTGGGGTTTAGCAGAGGCTATGTGACCTGTGATGAGGTCATTGTTCTGACAGTGTGCAGAACGTGAGTTTGTGTATTCTTGTGTTTCAAAGACAATGTGATACACGTCAGAGGGTAAAACCCACTGAAACAAAAGCTCTTTGGCTTATTCTCTTGGTTTCCTTAGCTCTAACAAAGTACCACAAACCGGGTGGCTTAAGACAATAGAAATGTATTGTCTTATATCTCTGGAGGCTAAAAGTCCCAAGCCAAGGTGTTCATAGGGTTGTTTCTTCTTTTTTCAAATCGTTTTTTAGAGAAGGAGAAAGAGTGCTTCCGAACATGAGGGGGGTGGTCAGAAGGAGAGGGAGAGAGAGAATGAGAAGCAGGCTCCACAGCCAGTGCAGAGCCCCACTCAGGGCTTGATCCCACTTCCCCAAGACCATGACCTGAGCCAAAATCAAGAGTTGGATGCCCCCCGCTCAAAAAAAGAATTGGATGCCCAACTGACTGGGCCACCCAGATGCCTTTATTTATTTATTTATTTATTTATTTATTTATTTATCTATCTATCTATTTATATTATTTATTTATTTTTAAAGATTTTATTTATTTATTCCTGAGAGACATAGAGAGAGGCAGAGACATAGGTAGAGGGAGAGGGAGAAGCAGGCTTCCTGTGGGGAGCCTGATGTGGGATTAGATCCCAGGACCCTGGGATTATGACCTGAGCCAAAGGCGGATGCTCAACCACTGAGCCACCCAGGTGTCCTATTTATTTTTTTTACAAAATTTTATTTTTCAATAATCTCTATACCTAGTGTGAGGCTCCAACTCACAACCCTAAGGTCAAGAGTCACAGGTGCCCCTAACTGAGCCAGCCAGACACCCAAAGGGCTGCTTCCTTTTGAGGGTGCTGAAGGAGAATCTGTTGCAGGCCTCCCTCCTCACTCCTGGTGGCTGCCAGCCATACTCGGTGTCCCTTAGCTTGTAGACACATCGCTCAAATCTCTGCCCCCATCTTTACATGCCATCTCCCTGAGTCTCTGCATCTTTAGATGGCTATCTTCTTATGAGGACATCCTTCATGTTGGATTAGGGCCCACTCTACTCCAGTATGACACTATCTTAACTCATTACCACTGCAACAACCTTATTCCAAACAAAGTCACATTCTGAGGGACTAGAGGTTAGGATTTCCACATATCTTTTTTGAGGGACATAATTCAACCTAAACAGTAATTAATAATATTTAAGATCGTGGGGCACTTGGGTGGCTCAGTTGGTTCAGCATCTGCCTTTGACTCAGGTCATGATCCTGGGGTCCTGGTATCGAGCCCCATGTGGGGCTCCTTGCTCAGCAAGGAGCCTGCTTCTCTCTCTCCCTCTGCCCCTCCCCCTCACTTGTGTTTTCTCTCTCTCTCAAATGAATAAAATCTCTCAAATGAATAAAATGAATAATAATAAAATTAAAGATTTTATTATTATATATATATAACATATATTATATTATATTAAATATAAATAATATTTAAGATCCTGAGACTGAAGAGTCTGACTAGATGATTTCAGGGGTTCTACCCAGATAAAGCATTATAAGATTCAAAGGTAAGGGGCACCTGGGTGGCTCAGTCAATTAAGCGTCTGCCTTCAGCTCAGGTTGTGATTCCGGGGTCCTGGGATCAAATCCTGCATCTGGCTCCTTGCCCTTGGAGAGTCTGTCTCTCTCTCTCGTGAATGGATAAATAAAATCTTTATTTAAAAAAAAAGATTCTAAGTGTCTTTTAATGGTAACAATAAATTTATTTATTATACTATTTAATGGTAATAATAAATTCTGCTTTATTAAAAAAAGATTCTAAGCGTCTTTTAATGGTTAAGGTAAATTTTAATGGATTCAGACTTGGCTTCTGCTAACCTTGTATTTTTCTCACTCTCAGGTTTCTTGATATTTGTATCTTCACACCATCCTAAGGATCTCGTACAGCACTAGTAGCCTTGACTGAATGGGACTGTATCATTTTTTGGTTACTTCCATGAATACCATGCTAATGATTTGCAGATGCTTATATTTCTCTTCTAAGGATCAACATATCTGTTTAAAAAACCGTGCTATAAACTGAGGGTATTAACTGTCAATCATTCCTCCAGGGTAATTGGAGGCAAAGACACCAGGAGTGCCTGGATGGCTCAGTTGGTCAAGCATCTGACACTTTTTTTTTAAGAGAGGGAGAGAGGAGAAGGGAGGGGCAGAGGAAAAGGGAGAGAGAAAATCTTAAGCAGGCTTCATACCCAGCATGAGCCCAATGCCCGGCTTGATCTCACAACCCTGAGATCATGACCTGAGCCAAAAGCAACAGTTGGACACTTAACTGACTGAGCCACCCAGGTGCCCCAAGTGTCCAGCTCTTGATCTTGGCTCACATCTTGATTTGAGCTCAGGTCTTGATCTCAGGGTCGGGAGTTCAGGCCTCTCCTACACCCCAAAAAAAGGGAAGCGACGACACCAGAGTCTTTTGAGGGCAGATGAAAATTTTTTCTCCACATTAAACAGGTTTACATTTCAAAGAGTTGTTCCTAAATCTTAAACCCCTTTCAGTTCAGCTTTGAGACTATGGAATCCTATGGAAAGCAAATGCAACCTTTGTTTACCGAGTAAAGGGCAGTTGTCATTTCTCTACTGTTGCTAGCTTTACTCTGCTGCTGAAAAAAAAAATCCAAGTTGAGTGGCAGGGATTTGTCTTAAAATGCACAGTAGAAGGGGCGCTTGGCTGGGTCAGTTGGAAGAACATGTGACTCTTGATCTTGGGGTCATGAGTTTAAGCCCCATGTTGGATATAGAGCTTACTTTAAAAAAAACGTATGATAGAGAAAGAGAAAGTGGCTTTTTGTAATATTATGAGGATATTTGGCTATTATTTTTCTTTTAAAAAAATATTTTATTTTTAAGTAATCTTCATACCCAATGTGGGTATACAAACCC
This sequence comes from Vulpes lagopus, assembly GCF_018345385.1. Taxonomy (NCBI): domain Eukaryota; kingdom Metazoa; phylum Chordata; class Mammalia; order Carnivora; family Canidae; genus Vulpes; species Vulpes lagopus. Next base: position 88,789,343 of record NC_054833.1, on the reverse strand, counting down.
AAAATCAAGAGTTACATAATCCACTGACTGAGCTAGTCAGCCGCCAGAGCTAGTATTTTTCTTAAAAATTAAAAAAAAACTTTTTCTTAACAAGCTAAGTATAGGACATAATAGACAAATAGATATTTATTTATTTATTTATTTTTTTATTTATGATAGTCATACAGAGAGAGAGAGAGAGGCAGAGACACAGGCAGAGGGAGAAGCAGGCTCCATGCACCGGGAGCCCGATGTGGGATTTGATCCCGGGTCTCCAGGATCGCGCCCTGGGCCAAAGGCAGGCGCCAAACTGCTGCGCCACCCAGGGATCCCGACAAATAGATATTTAAAAATATTTTATTTATTTATTCATGAGAGACAGAAAAATGATGTAGCAGAGAGACTGGAGAAGGCTGAGTAATATTCATGAGTATGGGAAGGAAAGGGTCAAAGCAGAGGGCTGGGCTTCCACAGGACCCTTGGTGATTCATCTGTAATAGCAGGCAAGGAAGCCAGAGGGTGGGTTCAGAAATGGATAGATAGATGTGGGGAGTGGGCAGTCTGTGGACTTTCTCTGCTCATTATGTCAATAATCACGGTGACCTTGGAAAGAAGGGAGGAGGTGTTGGAGGTTTGAGGAGGGAGGAATGGATGTGAGATTACTGGCTGGAGCACTGGGGGAGAAATGAACCTGGGTAAGTATCCTATGATTGCCAAGGGCATTAAAAGTCCACTTGAGGTTTGTGGTCATGGATTTAAAATAAAATCAGGCAGTGTGATGCCAAAAGAGTTTGGCTGGGCAGGTGGAGATGTCAAGTAGGCAGCATGTTGGAATTATCACCAGGATTATGGTTTGACTCGGAGAATATTAGGAAGTGAGAGGACAAGCTTCTGAGCTTCTGTGTGCAAGGCAGAGGGTACAGTGCTTGATCATAGAATGTAAACAGATATGGAGGAGAGAGGTCATCGAGTCACTGGGGATATTGTATTAGGACTGACTCAGATTTGTTTTAAGAAGACAAGAATCTGACTTCTCAAACACAGATATACACCACATGTATGTATGGTCCAATCATAGGTTCTCAGAAAATCCTTAAGATTAAAACAATGCCGGGATGCCTGGGTGGCTCAGTGGTGGAGCGTCTGCCTTTGGCTCAGGGCATGATCCCAGGATCCTGGATGAGACCCAAATTGGGCTCCCTGTGGGGGGCCTGCTTTTCCCTCTGACTATGTCTCTGCCTTTCTCTCTGTGTTTCTAATGAATAAATAAATAAATCTTTAAAAAAAAGAGAAATGCTTCTTTCTTTTTTTTGAAGTGCTTATTTCTTCAAAAAAAATTAAAACAATGCCTGTAGCTTTGTCTACTTCATATTGGTCTAGTTTAATCTGCATTAACATTAATTAACATAAACATTATAGGACAAATAACTTGTTTTTTATTTTTAATTTTAATTTTTTTTATTATTTGAGAGAGACAAAGAGCAGAGCGTGCGAGAACAGGAGTGGGGGCGTAGGGGCAGAGGGAGAGGGAGAAGCAGACTCCTCACCAAGCAGAGAGCCTGATGGAAGGCTCGATCTCAGGACCCTATGATCATGACTTGAGCTGAAGACAGATACTTAACCTATTGAGCCACCCAGGAGACCCTAAATAAATTATTTTAAATTAGCTCACAAAAAATGATTTGATAACATTTCAGTGACTTTAAGTAGTTTATTTTCCCCAAAGCCAATGATCAACTTCATTCAAAAGTTTTCAAAGATTGGGACGCCTGGTGGCTCAGCGGTTAAGCATCTTCCTTCAGCCCAGGGTGTGATCCTGGAGTCCCGGGATCGAGTCCCATGTTGGGCTCCCTGCATGGAGCCTGCTTCTCCCTCTGCCTCTCTCTCTCTGTGTCTCTCATGAATAAATAAATAGAATAAATCTAAATAAATAGAATCTTTAAAAAAAAAAAGTTTTCAAAGATTTATACCTGACAATGGTCAATGCCGAAGCTTACATCTGCTAGATACTCACATTGGCTATAACTGAACTGAGTCTTATATTGAGTTAAGCAGTGTCCACAGTCAACCCTGAGGGCTTTACATGCATTCTTTAAATCCCCACCACACCCCTTCTTTGTGATTCAACAAATCAGCATCTCCTTAATTCTTTCTGGAAGCCCTGTGAGACTTTTCAATGAGCACATGTGGTTGGAAATCGGATGTTGGGTTTAGATCTTATCCAGAATAAGAATCTCCATGCTGGTGTGGAGCTGATCTCACGACCCTGAGATCATGACTGGAGGCGAAAACAAGAGTGAGACACCCATTCGACTGTGCCACTCAGGCACCCCTAAAGTGGGCCTGTTTAAGAGCCATTCAGGCCCTGGTGTTGGCAGTATCCTTGATGTGCCTGACATGGATGGTATCCTTTGGAATGGCTTGTGTCAAAAAAATTAACAAAAAGATTTTATTTATTTATTCATGAGAATACACAGAGAGGAGAGAGAGAGGCAGAGACACAGGCAGAGAGAGAAGCAGGCTCCATGCAGGGAGCCCGATGTGGGACTCGATCTCAGGTCTCCAGGATCACACACTGGGCCAAAGGCAAGTGCTCAACCGCTGAGTCACCCAGGCGTCCCTATCTGTTTTTTTTAAAAGATTTTATTTATTTATTCATGAGAGACACACAGAGAGAGAGGCAGAGACAAGGCAGAGGGAGAAGCAGACTCTCTGTGGGGAGCCCCCTGGGGGACTCAATCCTGAAACTCCAGAATCATGACCTGAGTCAAAAGGCAGATGCTCTACCACTGAGCCACCCAGGAGCCCTGTCTCAGGAATTTTATGTAGGAAATAAGTCCTGAGGTGGCCAGCAGAAGCAGCTCTACCTGAGAAGCCACAAGCTACAGAAAAGCTAGAGAAGCCACTAGAGGCCACATGGGAGCCGACATGTCCACAGACATGGAGGAGCTGAGATGATGAGAAAGCAGACACTCTGGAGAGAAAAGGAGGTACAGGATGAAGGTTGAGGAAGCCAGCATGTGGGAGAGAGAAGGAAGGGGAGGCTTTGATGATGTCCTGGGGTCCCAACCTTCCTGGGGCCCTGCTTCTTGTCTCATAGTTCCTGATGTCACTGGGTTCGACTTTGCCTGGGTTCCTGTCTCTTGTTACTTGACATGCTGAGTCTCTGTGTCTTACAACACAAACAGCAGAGGTAAAATGCTCTTTATAAAAAAGTTAATAGACTTTTTCAGAGTAGTTTTAGGTTTACAGCAAACTGAAGCAGGAAGTGTAGAGTTCCTATGTGCCCTTTCACCCCTACTCCAGTCTTCTTTTATTAACGACTTGTGTTAGTGTGGTCTATTTGTTTAATTGATGAACCAATATAGAAATATTATTTATTAACTAAAGTCCATTGTTTACAGTAGGATCCATTCACTCTGTGTTTTATAGATTCTGTTGGTTTTAGCAAATGTATCATGACATGTATCCACCCTTATAAAATCATACTGAATAGTGGAACTTTTGTGAAATAGTGAAAACTATTTCACTGTATAGTGAAAAATCTCCTGTATCCACCTATTCAGGCCTGTCTTTCCCTTATCCCTGGCAACCACTGATCTTTTTACTTCCTATTCTAGGATGTCTTTTCCAGACATAGTTTTGCCTTTTCCAGAATGTCATATAGTTGGAAACACACAGTGACTTTTTTCGTATTGGTTTATTTCACTTAGTAATGCCTGTAAGGTTCCCTAATGCCTGTTTATGGCTTGATAGCTTAGTGCCTTTTAGCGCTGAATAATATTCCATTGAATGGATGCGACATAGCTTGTTTATTCATTCACTTATTGAAGGATATTTTGGATACTTTCAAGGTAAAATGCTCTTTTAAGATTTTTTAAATATTTTATTTATTTATTTATTCATGAGACACACACACACACACACACACACACAGAGGCAGAGGGAGAAGCAGGCTCCATGCAGGGAGCCCACTGCGGCACTCAATCCCGGGTCTCCAGGATCACACCCTGGGCTGAAGGCGGCGCTAAACTGCTGAGCCACCCGGGCTGCCCCTCTTTTAAGATGAAAGAGAGGGGGAATCCCTGGGTGGCTCAGCGGTTTAATGCCTATCTTCAGCCCAGGGCGTGATCCTGGAGACCCGGGATTGAGTGCCGCAGTGGGCTCCCTGCATGGAGCCTGCTTCTCCCTCTGCCTGTGTCTCTGCCTCTCTCTCTGTATCTCTCATGAATTAAAAAAAAATAAAATCTTAAAAAAAAAAAGATTAAAGAGAGTAATTATTCTGGAAGTTGGAGTATTTGAGGAGACATTTGGGGTTGAAATTTGAAATTAAGAGGTCGTAAGTGTTGAATGAAAAGGAGGAGGCATTTAACTGAGTGCCCCAGACATGTCCAACATAGACACTGGAGCTCGGATGGCAGAGGGTGAATTTTGTTGTTTCCTCTGGTTTACAGAGTTACTTGCCCATTTGCTCTGTTTGTAAACAAATGCATTTTGGTGACAAATAGCGCCTGTTTCATCAATGTTGAAGATTAAATTCTGGGGGTGCCTGGGTGGCTCAGTCCGTTGTGTCTGACTCTTGATTTCAGCTCAAGTCATGGTTTTGGGGTGTTGGGAGTCTGTGTCAGGCTCTATGCTTAGCGCGGTGTCTGCTTGTCCCTCTTCCTATGCTCTTTCTCTCACTCACACTCTCTCTCAAATAAATAAATAAAATATTTAAAAAGGTTAAATTCTGGATTCCCAAATAAAATGTTAGAATCTGATATTTATTTCCTATGGACTCTCCCTTCTGAGGGCCCCTTTGTGATTAAGTCCAGTCGTCTTTGTTCACCATTGAGACAAAATAGGGCTTGTGGATAATTTTTAACTCCCCATTACTATGCCCTTATTCTTGCTAGAAAAATATCTTTCCTCCAAGGTAAATCTAAGTAATTTACCAAAGATGCGGAGGAAATGTTTATCTTGAAATGCAGCTTCCCCCAGGGTGGAATTCGCTGGCTCTCCGGCTCGCTCGGTTAACAGTGGACAGCTGTTTATAACAGGAACTGTGGACTAGCACGTCTCAGTGAGATGGCAGGCAGACAAAGGAGGACTGCGAACGATCAAACTTGGAATTGGGCCAAGACAATGAAAATCAGCATCTCCTCCCTTTAATTCTTTCACGAAGCCCCGTGAGACTTTTCAATGACCACATGTGGTCTGAAGTCAGATGTTGGGTTTAGATCTTATCCCAAAGGCACCCAAGGTCCCCGGATAGCATGCTGTGGCATTGGCTGGCTAAGTGCGACGCAGAGAAGAGCATCACTCTGCTGGGTCTGATGTGGTTCAGTGGAGCAGGGTCTCCTAGAGATTTGTCTATAGGTGTGTTGGTATACAGACCCACTTTACTTTGGTTGAAAGAAAATTCATCTGAGCCTGGAGTTGAATGGAGAACCAATTTAATTGTTATCCACAATCAGTCATGTTCACACAAAGGAAAAGGGCTATGAGTTTTGGGAAGCTGTTTCACTTTCGTACATGTCTGGATGCATGACATGTACCTCCTCCAAATAGGTGCCATCATCACCCATTTCTCTGTTTCAGTTCAGTACAGGGACTTTCAAAGGCTGCCAGGGGTTACTCACTTGGCTTGAGGGAAAAGACTGGAGAACAAATTTGATTACAACAAACTATGAAGCGAAACCCCATTGTGGGTAAACCCAAGGTGAGTGCTGAGTGTCCCAGACACCCCACAGTGGGGAGCAGTCAGCTCTGCTCTTGCTCAACCTGAAAAAGTGCAATGTGAGGTTGCTGAAGCTCATATTGGCTGGCATTTGCACTGCAGAAACTTGGAAGGCAGTTTCAAAGAAAATGCGTAGAAACAAGCTTCAGTCTGTTACCAGGCTTGATAAAACACCCCAGTTTTGCTGAAGGCATTTTAGAGGAAAATAATTTACTAGTTCTAAAGCTCAGGTACTTCTGGTGAATTATGAGGGCTAGCTACTAGTCACATGTTCAAAGAACTTGAATTCTTTTTTTTAATTATAAAAATTATACATGCTTGATATGAAGAGAAAAAAATCAAACAGAACAGAGTAGAATGATATCAAAAGTCTTTCCCTCCTTACTCTTCATTCCATGCCCAGTGGACTCACTCTAAATGTTTTCCTGGTGAATATGTTTTTAGACATCTTTGAAGCATACTTACATTTGTCCTTCTAAAAATACAAATAGGGGCCGACTGGCTGGCTCACTGGGTAGAGCCTGTGACTCTTGATCTGGGGGGTTGTGAGTTCAAGCTCCGGGGTGGGCATGGAGCCTACTTAAAACTCAAATAGAATTATACTTTGGGGGGCACCTTGGGTGGCTCAGTAGTTGAGCATCTGCTTTCGGCTCAGATCATGATTCGGGTGTCCTGGGGTCAAGTCCTGCATTGGGCTCCTTGTGGGAAGCCTGTTTTTCTCTCTACCTGTGTCTCTGCCTCTCTCATGAATAAATAAATAAAATCTTAAAAAAAGAATTATACTTTGGATAATTGTTCTGTGACTTGCTTTGTTCTTTTAACTCTGAATCCTGATTATCATTCTATATCAATTCAGATTTATCTAATCCCCCCCCCCCTTTTTTAAGATTTTACTTATTTTTTCATTACAGAGCGAGAGAGAGGCAGAGACACAGGCAGAGGGAGAAGCAGGCTCCATGCAGGGAGCTGAATGTGGGACTTGATCCCAGCACCCTGGGATCATGCCCTGGGCCGAAGGCAGATGCTCAACCACTGAGCCACCCAGGGATCCCTCTAATCCTTTTTGAAAGCTATAAAGTATTCCATTATATGTTTGTACTATGATTTATATAAATACTCTGTTGATGGATGTTTAGATTTTTCTGGATTTTCACTATCATAAATATTGTTGCTTTTATATATCTGTTTGTATATATTTTTGTACATTTATGCAAGATTATTTGTAGAATGGCTTTCTAGAAGTGGAGGTTTTGGGTCAAAGGGTATGGATATCTAAACTTTCCATAGGTGGTTGCCAAATTGTGTTCTAAAAAAGGGACTGATTACATTACAGAGTACTTATTTTCCCACATCCCCATTGACAGTGGGTATTATGAAGTTAAAAATTTTCCCTAATGTGAGACATGATTTTAACTTGCATTTATTTTATTATGATTGAATCATGTTTATTGAACACATTTCTCTGTGAATTTGTTCCTATATTATGTCCATTCTTCTGATTTTTTTTCTTACAGAATCTGTAAGAGCTCTTTATATTAAAGAAGTTAATACTTTAGGGGTGCCTGGCTGGCTCAGTTAGTAGAGCCTGCAACTCTTGATTTTGAGGTTGTGAAGTTAAGCCCTATGTTAGGTGTAGAGATTACTTAAAAATAAAATCTTAAAAAAAAAGAAAGAAGGAAATTAGTACTTTATTATGGGTGTTACAATATTTTTCCTCCATTTGTTTGTTTCTTGCATTGTTTTGTGTGTGTGTGTGCCTTATAGAGATGTAAAATATACATAGATAAAATTTATTGGTGTTTTTCCGTTATGGCTTCTGGGTTTCCAGTCATGCTTAAAAAAAACTTCTTCAATCCATGATTTGAAAAAATTTTAGTATTCCTCTCATTACTTTCATTTAAAAAAATCATAAAATATCTGACCTCTATGTGGGTTACAGAGGACAGTAATAAAATAAACTTCTAAACTTAACCTAACAAATAGTGGTTCAGTGGCTCTTACAAGGTCCTGTAAGCCACAGTAAAGTCTCTGTAACTTTTTTTTTTTTTTTAAGATTTATTTATTATTTGAGAAAGAGAGAGAACAAGCGCAGAGGAAGGGGCCTAGGAAGAGGGAGAAAGAGAAATTTTTTTTTTTAAGATTTTATTTATCTATTCATGAGAGACCCAGAAAGAGACGGAGACACAGGCAGAGGGAGAAGCAGGCTCCCTGCAGAGAGCCTAATGTGGGACTTGATCCGAGGACTCCAGGATCACGACCCAAGCCAAAGGCAGATGCTCAACCACTGAGCCACCCAGGTGCCCAGAAAGAGAATCTTAAGCAGGCTTCACATCCAGCATGGAGCTTGACCTCATGACCATGAGATCATGACGTGTGCTGAAATCAAGTGTTGGATGCTTACCAACTAAACCACCCAGGTACCCCTAAAAATTTTTTTTCCTGTATTTTGTTTTGTTTTCTTGTATAGATATCTAGTTGTCCCAATGTCATTTATTAAAGAATCCCTCTTTCTCCTGGCTTCTTTTAGATAATGGTATTACATCTCTGATATGACCTCTGTATTCAGAATGAAATCACTTCTACCTGTAGTAAGACACATAAAATAACAAACAAAAATCCTTCTTGATCTTTCCAAATTCAATAACTAAATCCCCTTTCTAAAGCTTGCTGAAAAAAGAATAAGGAAATTCTTTCTAATTTTATAGTGGGAAAAAAACCCACTAGATATTTGACCCCTTTCACCTTGACCAAGCTATTTAACTTCTCCAAGCCGGTTTCTTGACCTCTACAATGGAGATAATAATACACCTCATGGATTGTTGTCAGGACTAAGTGGACCAAGGAGCACTACATGCTTTGCATGGCGCTAGGGACGTAAAAAGCTTTCAGTCCGTCGTTTAATAGTTGTCTTTATTAAGATGTATTGTTATTACATTATCAGCCTCTCAGGAAGGCTGTTCTCTCCAGCTTTATGGCTGGACGATAAGTCTTGCATGGGATTGTTGTAGTTAAAGAGATCTAGTTTTCCAATTATATGGTGCAATACCGTAATATTATGCTTCATAACAATGTGAGATCTTGAAACTTCTAAATCTATGTATTTTTTTTTTTTTTTTAAAGGAGGCTCTATGCCCAACCTGGGGCTTGAACTCACAACCTGGAGATCAAAAGTCACATGCTCTTCCACCTGAACCATCCAGGCACCCTTAAATCTACTTTATTTTTTTTTTTTAAGAGAGGGAGGGGAGGAGAGGGAAAAGCGGAGGGAGAAAAAGAATGTCAAGCAGACTGCCTGCTAAGTGCAGTGGCCCGTTTTGGGGCTCGATCCCACAACCCTGAGATCATGACCCAAGCTGAAATCAAGAGCTTGGGACGCTCAAGTGACTGAGTTGAATCTACATTTTTATAAATTAATGAAAGTGATGGCAAGCCCTAATACTACAATAAATGTGGCTAACTGATCTTGAGAGCTTTTCTCCTCCCTGCTGAATGGTGGTGTAGGATCCACGGGCATCTTCTGAAAAACTGTTGTCTATTGCCCACCACAGGGCTGAACCTTTATTAGAAAGGGTGTCCTTGTAAATGTAGATGGTGATGGACACTGAAGCCATCTAATACACTTTACTATTTTCAAACTGAGGTCGAATAGTTCCATTCACATCTAGGATGTCCGGAGCCATTTATTATGTTGTAACTTTCAGTTCTCACATTATTAGATATGTAATGAGGTATTAACTACCTTTCCCATTTCACAGCTGAAGGAATTGCAGCAAGAGAGGGTTTTTCTTGCTGAAAGTTACTCAGAGAGGTTATGGCAAAGACCCGTTTTGTTTCTGAATCTATGGAGTCACAGCCCAATGATATCTGCTCAGTCCAAATTATTCTTAAAAGAAACTGCTGGATATGGAAATTATAATCTGAATAGATATTCCAAAGAGAAAATTATCACTTTATTTGAAATAGATGAGCGAATTATTTTGCGCTGTGTTCTATCCCTTAATTATTCTATTATATACAGATCTGAACTCCTTCAGGGAGAGTGTATGGTATAAGGACACCAATAAGCATTTACAGTATATTAACAAACCAACAATAGGTTGATGATTCGCCCTGGATTCGTGCCAGGGTGTGTGAAAGAACTCAATAAGCATGATATGCATTTCAAAAACTGCTCGTCATAATTAAAATTTCCAAACCTCTCATTCCTATAAATTATATTAAACAAGAGTATGCGCATTTGGCCTGCCCCTCACTCCCCTTACAGCACCGCGGACCCTGTCATTACCAGCCTTACCAGAATACTAGGTTTCTCAAAAGAAAAAGGTGATATTTGTTTTTTTCCTTTTTTTTTGTTTTTTTTTTAATTTTATTTTTCCAACTTACGGCATAGAGTTGTGCACACTGCTCTCTCCCTAATATGCCCTCTGCGGCTGGGGTTCTAGTCCCTTCTTTATTCCTTGATGAGACTTTCCGGGCTTTGCCTCTTTATTATATTCTTTTTCAAAGAAGCAGCGCGACCTGCGAATTTCGTTTTTCCTTTTCTTAATTAATCTTCTGAAATCAGAATTTCGGAAGAGTCCTGCAGCGAATCGCTGGAGCCCACTCCGAGTCCCCCTCCTCCCTCCCCCCTCCTCCCCCGCCCCCCTTCCCAGGGACACGAGTCCGCGTCCGAAGTGGCCGCGACGGCAAATTGTGACCCCGGCCAGCGGCGCCGCTGGGACCTGCACAAAGACGCGCCGCGGTCGGGGGCCGAGCCCACCGCCAGCCGCCGCCCGGAGCGCGCGCTCGAGCCCGGGCCGCCGCCGCGTCGGTACAGACCAGCCTCTCCCCTCCTTCTCTCCTGCTCTTTTTTATTAGAAAGAAAAAAAAAAAAAAAAAAAAAGAGGGAGAGAGAGGGAGAGAATGAGAGAGCGCAGGAAGCCCCGCCCCTTCGCCCGCCCTCCGCCTCCCATTGGCCCGGCCTCCGCGCGCGTCACGCCGGGACGCGCCAATGGCGAGGCGCGATACTGCGAGGTGGGCCGGGCCCGAGCGCGGAGTGGGCGGCGGGTCGGTGCAGCAGCCCCGCCGCGGCTCGGCCACCATCGCCGAGGCGCCGCTACTCCCACAGACGCTCGCGAGCCGCCCCCCGCGCTCCCAGCCTCCTCTTCCTCCCGCACGCCCTAGACGCTCGCCCGCCTCGGGTCTCGCCCCCACCTCCGCTTCCCCGCCGCTCTTCCTCTCGCTCGCCTCCCACACTCTGTTTCTTTTCTCTCCTAGTTGAGGGGGGAAAAAAATCAGCATCATCCTCAGGGAGCCCCTCGCCCTCAGGAAAACAAAACCAGACATGATCCTGGGCTCCCGCTCCTGAAGGACTGGCCGAGCGAGCAGCAGGGAGGCTGGTGGAGACCGGCCCCGAGGTCACGGGAGGGAAGCCCCCGCAGCCCCCCGGCCCCGGCCCCGTCCCCGTGGCCGGCCCCTCGTCGGCGCGAGCCCAGCGGCCTCCCCGCCCCGTCCCCCACTTTCCCGGGAGCCGGACGAACACACCTCCATTGATGGTGTAGCGCATCCGGGGAAGGTAAGTCTCCAACTTGCCGGCGTGGGGCTGCTGCCGTGTCCCCGGCGCCTCGTCCTGGGCGCGGGCGCGGGCGCGGGCGCGGGGCGGCAGGGGGTCGGCGTGGGCGCCCCGGGTCCGCCGGGAGGGGGGGCGGCCAGCAAGCCGCGCGCGGCCGGGGGGGGCGGGGGGTGTCGGGAATAAAGGGCCGGGGCTTCCTGGGCCCTGTGCGGGCCAGGTAACTGTCCCACTCGCCTGCCGACCCCTGTTCTTTCTTTGCTGCTTAATCATGGTCTAGTTTGACTTGTCTGGGGGTTAAACTGTTTCATGTGACTAAATTATTGGCTGAAACTGGGGGTTGCGGTGGGGAGGCAGGAAGGGAAGTCAGGGACCCAGACTGTACATTTCTTGAATGTTTGTGGGTCTGGGGGTCTTGGTGGTGGTGGTGGTGGTGGAAAGGACTCTTCTGAAAGTATCATTTTCACATTAGGGAAAGATTCCCTCTTTGTGCTCTACATCTCCAGGTCTCTGTGTGGTTCCTAAATTATTACGAAAACCCCCAAATCGTTTGCAGCAGAATAGGATTCTTACTACCATATTTGAGTTCTGCTCTCTGAAAGAGAGAGTGGCTTCTATTTTTATTTTTATTGAAGGTTTTGAAAAGAAGAGAGGTAGTAGTTTGACATAAGATGTGTGTGTGTGTCTGTGTGTGTGTGTTGGAGGGGGGAGTATTGCAGGTTTCCTTTGAAAGTGGTTGCTTGAGAAGTTGTTGAAAGGAAAACAGAATGATTCATTGTCGAATTGTCATGTTCCTCTGCCTCTTTTCCAAGGTTTGCTTGCAATTTCTCTGGATTAGAGACTTCAGACATTGATTTAAGCAAAAAACGTGTCCTTGAGAAACTGGGTGCTTTAAATGTTTCAGTGTGTGTTGTTGCTATTTTAAGGGACATTTAGAAAGTAGTTTTGTATGAATCCCGAAATAGCCTTCCCCAAAGCAAATTTTTAAACGCAGAAAAGATAACTAGTAAAAGGGAAACTTCGTGGATTGCAAAACAAACATTTTGATGTCACACAAATTAATGCACCCTATGTTTAGATACAAAACTGTTTTGATAATTGCTTTCGGTTTAAAGAGAGACCTTTTTTTTGTCTGGTGTACACTGGTTTCTTTTAGTCTCAGTCTGTTGGGGGAGGGGAGAGAGGATGGATCTATACAATAATAAAATCATCTTTGGGTAGCTGTTTCCTTCCATGGATTTCCTTGCTGAGTTAATGCCACTGTAAATTATAAACCAGTTTTGATTTTGATGGCCTGGGTGGAAAGCTGGCTTCTAGCTCTCCCTGTTGTTGTTGAGGGTGAAGGGAAAAGAGGCAGAGGCAGACACACACACACACACACACACACACACACAATACCAGGCTGAGGGCTCATTGTTCTTCCATACACACATTCATTCTCTCTCTCCCATATTTGGGACTAGGTTTGCACAGACAAACACAGCTCTTTTTTGGGAGAGAGGAGAGAGGAGATGGGGGGAAGGGTGGACGCTTTTCTTTTTCAGCTTTCTTTCACCCATCTCATGTCTGGCCTTTTTTTTTTTTTTTTTTTTTTTCAACCTTAAAAGAGGCAGAAGAGTATATCGGAAACTAAAGGACACTCAAAAACATGTTCAGAGACTCCTCCACCTCCCTTCTTTCCTTTGCAGCCCTAGTTTCTGCTGCTCTTTTTTTGTGTGTATGTAAAGATAAAATCCCTCTTTATGTGTCGTGGCCTTGTAGTCAGCTTTCCTATTCTTCATTGCCCCTGACTTTGTTGGGGACAGTGATTTGTTCAGTTGACTCTTATTGTAGTGAATGTGACCAGGGCCTTTTCAAGGTAGAAGTAGATCGTCTCAATTAAGATGAAAAAGATCGTGTTTGAGATTAATATTTAGTAAAGAATGTCTGTATGTTTTGACATATTAGTGGTCTGATGGCTGATAGTAGGTATGCTGGCCATTGAGATGTCATTTTTTGTTTTGTTTTGTACACAGGGGCTATAAAGACAGATCTGGTGGCTGGGGGGCTGGTGTAGAGTCTTCCTTGAATACTGGACAGGGAATAGGCTGACCGATTCCACCTGGGTTAAACCCAGCTCTGGGCCAAGGATGGAGGTTGGTGTGAATACTGTGGGTTGCAGAATAGCACCTTCTACTGGTTAATTGCTTTGAGGGATCCTGATGAGGAGCATGGGGGAGGGGATTAACGGCTGAGGCCTAATGATTTTCTTTTGAATGCAGTTGTAGTGCCTTCCTGCAAATGCCACTTCCCTGAGCTGCTAATACACATGCCCTTTGACTGGCACAGATGCATCGAGGCTTTTTACGTTATTGGCTGTGTCTTGACATTAATGTGTTCTGTTGTCAGAAGTATTTACACATAGTGACTTCCAAGGACTCTTCTGAATCGATACTCTTCTTTTATGAGAAACATAGTTTGTCTTGAAATACTAAACAAAATGAAGGGATTTATTTGTGTTCTTGGTGTTGGAAACTGTACGTACACTAGCAGTCTTTAAAAAGTTTTCAGTATCATTAATAAAAAAAGTCACATAGACTTACCCTATAGCAAAGAAAAATCCTAGCCTTTGGCTCAGGGGTTTTCTTCTGGGATTTCATGGGGATGGGGTGAGGTGGGTGGAAGAGGAACTCACTGAAATTGGCAGTTTTGCAGATGTAGTGGTGTTACGCTGCAGTAGTGTTGTTTTCAATTGTCACATAAGCAAAATTAAGTCAGGACAATTTATTCTATGGATTAGATTAAAAAAAAAGAACAACAGAGGCAAGAGAAAATGTGAAATGAATGTATACACAGATTAACACGAAGGCCAAATTCCTGGTCAAAGGCTTCTAATCCAAGGTGTAGTTTCAGAGATAATCTACTTGATAAATGCCTGGAAGGTTTTTTATTATCAACACATCCTACCCCATCTCGATGTTTTAATGGAGTGAACTGTTGGAGAGGTTTGCAGAGGCAAAGGAGACTCAGCATAGAATAAACATCTTCTGTTCCAGACTGGCTACTCTATGTGATTTCTGATTCACTTTGCTTTCAAAAGTTAGGGTCTAACCCCTAGACTCCAGGGGTTGTGTACCTTTTACAATGAAATGTGAACAGTTCAAATGTATTATTTATTCAGTGAAAATAGTGTCTGGTACTTTCAATCCAGCATATTCTCTGCCAGTGTTTTGTTCCAAGGTAACTAGAGTAGTTGAGAACTGGTTTACAACATAAAGATAATCCAAATCAAGAGATAAAAGTACCAGTTACTTTTTCAACTTTGACTTAGTGGTCAGTCAAAACATTATTAAAAAGGACAGTAACCACTGCCAGGTCCTGCAACAATTAACATGTACTTTTGAACAAAAAATATGCCAGGTTCTGTAAAAACACACACGCACATATGAATATGACCTATGCCTTTCTAAAACCAGTGTATGTTGAATAATATTATGGATTTAGTAAGCACCCATTACTGTTAAAGTTAGTTTTGAATCTTTAACATCTTGTTCAAATCCCAGTAATCAAAAAAACACTTAAGTAGTAAAATAAGTTGTATATAGTGAGTTCTTCTGGGAATTCTGTGCTTTCCAACTAACTGCTTTTGGCAGCTTCTTTTGCAGTTGATTTAAAGGTTAAGATGGCAGAAAATTCAGATGTTTAGAGTCATTAGTGTAACATAGCTGTGAACTTCATTACATACACACAGACACACACACTCTGAAACAATACACTATTGTTTTACATAATCACTTTCTGATAACACTGTGCTGTAGCTGATCATAGAATTTTTCAACAACTAGGAACTCCTCTTGAATCATGTTTATGTGATTGTTAATTATTAGTAGTATCTTAGTAGTTATTCCAGATTTGTATTTGTATTCCAATTTGCTTGTTCTGTTAGTGTGATTTTGGTGAGCCTGTTGGCTTGTGCTTGGTTTCTTGTCTAACAGTTCTAATATTTTTTAAAATAATGAAAAGAATGAGCATTTATGTGTTAGAAAATAGTTAAGATTGCTTAAGCCATTCTAATGAACATTTGACCACAAATTACTCAAACATGCTCAAATACTTAATATATTTACCAGAATGAGGTTTTGCTTGGAATTGTGATTTGTATGATTAACTTGTTGGTGTGCCAAGTGATGTAAGATACACCATGCGTCTGTATATTAGGTAACTAGGTCAGATAGGGGTGCTAATATAAACAGTTTTTTGTAAAGTGACCTGTTTGTGTCAGCGTAAAATTATTTTCACTTAGTAAAATTTGCCATTGTATCAGCAACCATAAGCAATATGTTTAATTGTGAAATACTTCCTTATATGGTTATGTTACAAAATGATATGATCTCTAATTCATAGACCACTTGGTATTTGAGGAATCCTCACAGCCTATTTGTCTTGGGCTTTTGCATCAGAAGTTGAAGCTCCTGGCCATGCCCTAATTTAAAACTAGTTGTACATGTGATTTGCAAAGGTTTGGTTAGGCTTATTTGGGTGCAAGAATAGAAAGTCTTCCAAGTCATTTCACATATTGGAGAAAAGAGGAACAGAAATGAAAGCCTGGAGAGTCAGGCCTCACAGAAAGAACAAGAACCCCAGGTTCTGATTGGCCTCATGGATGCTGGAATACTGTTTGGGATAAAGATCCTGCCCAGCTTTAGTAACCAGATTACCTATCGCCTCCTCAGCGGGAAGAGTTTGTTGAGACATACCCTAGTGCCAGGGCTATGTATGGTTGTGCAGGCTGTGTATAGCATAAGGACACCACTCTAAAGGGTACAGTATTTATTTACATTGTGGGCCTGGACTAAGCCTGACCATGCAGCATCTGTAGACAGAGTCTTGGAGCAGCAGGGGAGAGCCTCTCATACAAAAACCCATTCTAGCACACATGGCCACACACATACTCAACAGAGCATGCATGTACACATTCATTGACACCTATACATGTTGGCCAGGTCCCAGAGGCCTGATTCCTACCGCCTTACTTTTGGGGATGGGGAGCAGGATAAGAGGACTAGTGGTGGCATTTAATGTATGTGGGGTGAATTAAGTTTGAGGGGAGGATTGTGAGCAGGTGAGAATGTGGGCATGTGTCTCAAACATGAGCAGCTGCCTGGGGAGGCTCTGGAAACCTTTCCTTCCCTAGGCAGAACCTGTACTGTGGCTGTACTGGCTGTACTGAGGAGATGTAGCCATGCTACAACAATTTTGCTTGACTTCCAATGAGAAGCAAAGACTCTGGCCACTGTTAAAAAGATGTTTGGTATTTGAAGACATTATTGACGTGAATTTAAACTGGATGACCCTTATTAAACCCAGTGCTAGTGTCCCCCTGCCCTTCATTCCTCTTTCCCTCTCCTCTCCTTCCTTTCTCTGTGGGTCACTGAAGTGACTGAAGGGGTATCATCAGTTTGTGGTCCTGTTCTTTCTGGTTGGATCACCATGTAAAGTTCTTCAGATTAGTTAGTAAAATACTAAGTTGATTTTTTTTTTTAAGATTTTATTTATTTATTCATGAGAGATGCAGGCAGAGACATGCAGAAGGAGAAGCAGGCTCCATGTAGGGAGCCTGATGTGGGACTTGATCCTGGGACTCCAGGATCATGCCCTGGAGGGAGGCGCTCAACCACTGAGCCACCCAGGCATCCCTAACTTAAATTTTTTTTACTGAAGGAAAGTATTGTTCTGCACAAGACACTAGATAGCTAGGGCTGGCCTACCTAATCCTCTGCTATTCACTCAGCTGTTTTATCTCCTGTTTCTTTGTGTCTTTATGCCTCTGCTTCTGCTTCCGCTTCCACTACTAATGACTAATTATATATTTAATTAACGTTTCCCAAGAGAAGATCTGATAGGACTGTTGGTTAAGGGTTTGGAGCCAGACCACTTCTTCAGCTACTTCCGAGATGGCAGGGTGCTCACCTGGCAGGGTGCGTAACTGTTGAGGTACATAGTAGGAGACATGGGTTCGAGAGGCATTCTGAGACAGTCTGTGGGAGGTAATTTTTTTCTACTGTTATATCCTATCATGATTTTTTATCTTTATTTTTCCTGACATCTGGTATGGCTGTTGTTGCTTTTTTTTTTTTGTTGTTGTTGTTGTTGTTGCTTTTGATAGCTTATCCAACAGTTTATTTTGCTTTAAGAAACTACATTGTCATAAATGGTAGTCAGTTAAGATTTCTTTTCTAGATGAGATGATATTATTACATCTGTCTTGTTGTGTTTTTCCTGGGAATTTACCCACCTACGTGGTCTACCTTCCTGCCTACCCAAGTCCTTGTTTCCCAAACTTTATTCACGGCATACTAATATACCACAAATATTTCAGGTGTTTTGAGTTCAGGTAAATTTATTTTTATTGTTATTGTTTTTTATCCTTTATTTAAATTCACTTTAGTTAGAATATACTGTATTATTAGTTTCAGGGATAGAGTTTAATGATTCATCATTTGCATATAACACCTAGTGCTCGTTATATCAAGTGCCCTTCTTTTTTTTTTTTTTTTTTTTTTTTTTTTTTTTTTTTTAAATTTTTTATTTATTTATGATAGTCACAGAGAGAGAGAGAGAGAGAGGGGCAGAGACACAGGCAGAGGGAGAAGCAGGCTCCATGCACCGGGAGCCCGATGTGGGATTCGATCCCGGGTCTCCAGGATCGCGCCCTGGGCCAAAGGCAGGCGCCAAACCGCTGCGCCACCCAGGGATCCCTCAAGTGCCCTTCTTAATGCCCATCACCCAATTATCCCTTCCCCTCACCCTCAAGTAAATTTGTAATGCTTATTAATACCTTAAAGGCTCAGAAATATCCTGTACTTTACAGAGGGCTTTTTTTTTTAATTGTTTGTCTATTTGTTTCATTTGTTATTTTTTTTCTTCCCCAAAGAGTATGTGTGACCTTCTTTTTTTTTTTTTTTTTAAAGATTTTATTTATTCATGAGAGACACACAGAGAGAGGCAGAGACACAGGCAGAAGGAGAAGCAGTCTCCATGCAAGGAGCCCGTTGTGGGACTCGATCCTGGATTTCTGGGATCACGACCTGAGCTGAAGGCAGATGCTCAACCACTGAGCCACTCAGGCGTCCCTATGTGTGGCCTTTTTATGGGAACTAATATTCTGTAGTTCCCATAAGAACTGTAGAATTTGAGGAAACACATGTAAAATTTGAGGAAACACATGTAAAATTAATGTACTTCCAGGGATACAAAATGACTACCTTTTCCTCCTTCTGGAGGCTGTGTATGTGTATATTTTAAGTAATCTCTCCACCAATGTGGAGCTCAGACTCATGACCCCGAGATCAGCAGTCCCATGCTCTACTCTCTGATCTAGCCAGGGGCCCCATTCTAGAGTTATTTTTTATTTTTATATCTATAATCCCTCATTCCATCTTTAAATCAGATCAGTCAAATCAGTATTTTCTTTTTTACCCCACTCCACTAGCTGTGCCCTTATTCAGGATATAATCACCTCATTTTTTTTTTTATATTTTATTTATTTATTCATGAGAGACAGAGAGAGAGAGGGGCAGAGACACAGGCAGAGGGAGAAGCAGGCTCCATGCAGGGAGCCTGACGTGGTACTTGATCCTGGGTCTCCAGGATCATGCCCTGGGCTGAAGGCGGCGCTAAACCCCTGAGCCACTCAGGCTGCCCAATCACCTCATTTTTGATATCTGCAGTGTATAATAAGCACTGGCAAGAATGAACAAATATTAAAAAAAAAAAAAGCTACCTCAAGTCCTTGATTGTATAGTTCATGGAGGTTAGCCTTGTAGATATATAAACATGAAGAGAACAGCTTTCCGGAAATGACTATACTGGCTATCTTTGTACACATAACTGTTAGAAGATAAACATAAGTGCTTTAGAGACACAAAGTACCATGGGGTTGTCTAATTATTATTATTATTATTTTAAAGACTTTGTATTCTTTTTTTCTTTTTTAAAATTTATTTATTTATGATAGTCACAGAGAGAGAGAGAGAGAGGCAGAGAAGAAGCAGGCTCCATGCACCAGGAGCCCGATGTGGGATTCGATCCCAGGTCTCCAGGATCACGCCCTGGGCCAAAGGCAGGCACCAAACCGCTGCGCCACCCAGGGATCCCGGGGTTGCCTAATTAGTTATGTATTGCTGTATAAAAAAATTACCTCAAGACTTGGTGACAGCACAGTAAATATTTATTATCTTATAGTTTCTAAGGTCATTCACTTGGGAGTGGCTCAGCTTCACTGGTTCTAGCTTCAGATCTCTCTTGAGGTTGCAATCAAGATACCAGCTGGGGTGCAGTCATCTGAAAGTTTGACTGGGGCTGGAAGCTCTACTTCCACATGGCTTACTCAGTTAACTTTGGGCAGAAGGCCTCTGTAGGAAGAAGCCTCAGTTGCTGTCTGTGTGGTTACCTGAGTGACCTCATGATGTGGTGTTTGGTTTTCCCCAGGAGGAGTGATCAGAAGGAGAGTGAGAAAGAAGCAACGAGGAGTCTTCAATGCCTTTTCTTCCTTTTTCCTTTTTTTTTATTTTTTAAAAAATTATTTATTTATTTTTGAGCGAGAGAGAAAGCAAGCAAGTGTGTGAGTGATTTCAGAGAAGAGGCAGAGGGAATCCCAAGCAGATTCCCTGCACAGAGCCCAATGTGGTAATAGGGCTTGATTCCACGACCCTGAGATTGTGACCAGAGCTGAGATCAAGAGTTAGATGCTCAACTGACTGAGCCCCTCAGGCATTGCTCCCTCAATGCCTTTTCTGACCTAGTCTCAGGAGTTACACACCATCACCTCTATCATATTGTATTTCTTTAAAACAAGTCTTTAAGTCCAGCCCATGTGTAAAGGGAAGGGAATTAAGCTCCACCTCTTGAAGAGAGGAGTATTAAAGGTTTGTAGATTTATTTTAAAACCACTAGAGGGGGCACCTGAGTAGCTCAGAGGGTGAGCATCTGCCTCCGGCTCAGGTTGTAATCCTGGGGTCCTGGGATCGAGTTCTGAATCGGGCTCCCCTTGGGGACCCTGCTTCTCTCTCTGCCTATGTCTCTCTCTCTCTCTTTCTGTATCTCGTGAATAAGTAAATAAGAGCTTAAAAAAATAAAATAAAACCACTAGAGGGATTCAAAGGAGAAAAATAAAGAAGACTTAAAAATGTTTTCCCTTTTGATTAGTTATCCTCAAGCAGTGCTTTACTTTGACTAGAGAGTAGTTGCTGTTCTTAGAGGAGAGTAGTGTGACCATGACCTCATGTTACTCATCTCCTTCCACCCTTGTTCAGGTATCATTTATTCTCTACCTTCTTTCTATTGTTCTTAGAACAGATTTAATCTCTTCCTTTTTCTTGGAAGAGACAGAGAGGGAGGGGAAGAGGGAGAGGAAGAGAAATCTCTGAGTAGATTCCCTGCTGAGTCTGATGCAGGGCTAGATCCTAGGACCCTGAGATCATGACCTGAACTGAAATCAAGAGTTGAATGCTTAGCCGACTGCGCCACTTAGGCATGCCAGATTTAATTTCATCAGTTAAGATACTTGCCTTAGGTTGTTTTTTTGTTGTTGTTTTTTTGACTTGGCCATTCTGAGTTCCTACCAACTAAGTACCTTTTCTCTTTTCTTCAGGTCCACTTACTTTAATAACACTTTTTTTGGTGGGGGGGTGTTCATTGAGGCATTCTATTTGCATATATGTATTACATTCTGAGAAAAAGAATCCCAGGATTTTTGCTCCTGTGTATTTTGTCTTGCTTCTTCATGGTCCATGATGCCAGCTGAGGTTGTTAGTACAATGAAACCAAACTAGTGGGATAGGAGTAGGTTATTATGCCATTTTTTAGATCTTTGAGTTGCACATCAGATCTGGGGCTGATCACTCCACATGTGTTTAAACTGCCCATGAGGTTCACAACGATTTTCCCAGCTCCATAACATCAGTGATTTCAAATTCAGTAATGTAACCATGCTTCATCATCACAGAAACCGGACAACGACTTTGGAGAATGGCCTAATAAGAACTTGGCATTTGTTCTCTTTTCAGCACTGGTGATGCTCTTGAGAGCATCAGCCAAGACATTCATGTGCACCATTATGGCAGCATTGAAAAATGGCGAAAAGATATTCATATCTTGTGTTAATGTTTATTACTTGCTCTTATAACTTAATGTTAAATCATGTCCTTTCCATTAGATCCATAAACCTCATGAAATCAGAAAGTTTTCCTTTAATTACACCAGTATATATGTTTATATGTGGAATTAAATGTATTCTGAAAGACACATTTCATTGTATCTAAGATGTGGTCAGTAGTAAGATGTACCATCATTTTATGTGCTGCTAAGAATGAAAAAAAATGCTAACAATTAAACTATGTGAGACCTGTCTGTAAATTGTAAAGTTCCAGTGCTTTACAAATGTAAACATTGGGCATCTTAAAATCATTGAAAGGTGGTCATGTGTTTAGGCCATTTTTATTTTCACAGATTTATACCCTGGAAAAAATTCCTGAAGATAGATTTTTTTTTTTACGATTTTATTTATTTATTCATGAGAGATGGAGAGAGAGGGGGCGGGCAGAGATATAGGCAGAAGGAGAAGCAGGCTCCCTGCAGGGAGCCTGATGTGGGACTCCATCCTGGGACTCCAGGATCATGCCCTGAGGCAAAGGCATGGGTCAAACTGCTGAGCCACCCAGGGATCCCCAAGATAGAACTTAAAGCGGGTTATTTTCTCTCATAGGAACAGTTCTGTAGGTAGTGTTCTTGCCTAAAGATATAGCATGAAAAATTTAGTTATGACCAACAGTACAATAAAAACAGAGATGCTACCATAAACCTGTAGTCGTTATAGTGAAATTACGTTCTAGTTCCTGTAGAGTAGGTGTATCTGTTACATATTTTGATTTGTAATATAGTATATGTTTTGTGTATATAACATACAAAAATACCACCCTACTGCATTATTAGTTTGGCCAAAAATGTCAACTTTTAACCCTTTAAATACTTTGTATTTAAATATTGCTGTTTCTCATGATTCTGTTGATTTTTTTTTTTTAAGATTTTATTTATCTATTCATGAGAGACACAGAGAGAGAGAGAGAGGCAGAGACACAGGCAGAGGGAGAAGCAGGTTCCATGCCGGGAGCCCGATGTGGGACTGGATCCCTGGACTCCAGGATCACGCCCTAGGCTGAAGGCAGATGTCAAACCGCTGAGCCACCCCGGGATCCCGATTCTGTTGATTAACTTCTCCCTCAGCTCTGTTTTCCAGTGTGACCTTGTTCTATCTGGTGTGTCCAATCTGCAAGTTTATAAATAGAACCCTAATCTCTTTCCTGAGGTCCTGATCCATGTTGCCCTCTGTCTCCTTGGATGGCTTTTGGGTACTGAACCTCAAAATTTACCAGTTTTTGTCCACTCTTAACCATCATACTATTTAACAAAGTAGTTAAGAGCTCTAGACTCAATCCCCAGTCTACTGCTTAATAACTCTGTGACTTTAGGCAAGTTTTCTTAACCCCTCTGGATCTTAGTTTGCTCATCTGTAAAGTAGAAGATAATAATAGTACTCATCTAACAAGTTTATTGTGAGGACCAAAGTAATTAATATACATAAGATGCTTAAAATATATCTGGGAAATAGCAAGGGTTCAATAAGCTTTTACTAGCTTTTAAAAACTATTTACTGTTATGATTGTTACTTAGAGCTCTAACTTTCCATTGTTTGCTTTCTTTGTTATCTGCAATACTCAATAACCAGGAGATACATAGGAGCAGTGGGTCAACTGTTGAGGGTTCACATAAGTTCTAAATTACCAACTAAAACTTTTATTATTTCTTGGATATAGGAAATGCTACAGAATTGTACATGGTTAAATACCAAGTGAATGACACAGACCATAGAGTAATGGCAAGGTTTGGGGTATTAATAAATGATCAGAATGTCATAGCTTAGTTTCTTTTGTGATGTTCCTGAAGGAGATTTATATAAGTAGAACAATGGCAAGTGGGAAGTTCAAAGTATTATTTTATTATTAGTTTGGCTTTTGGCCAAAACAGAGCTGTCTAGTATCCTGGGTTGTAGCATATTGCTTAAACCTACAAGCTAGGCAAGGGATCTCCCTTCCTCCTAAATCCCACTATCTTTTTTTTTTTTTTTTTAGATTTTATTTTATTTATTCATGACAGACACACACAGAGAGGCAGAGACATAGGCAGAGGGAGAAGCAGGCTCCATGCAGGGAGCCCGATGTGGGACTTGGTCCTGGGACTGTGGGATCACACCCTGAGCCCAAGGCAGATGCTCAACCACTGAGCTACCCAGTCGTCCCTAAATCCCACTATCTTACTATTCTTAGGCTGGCTACTTTACAGAAGACCCAAAGAGAGTAAAATAAGCAAGTACAAGATAGTAAACCCTCATATATATGTATTATATTTAATTTGCATTTATTTATTTTTATTTATTCATGAGAGACAGAGAGAGGGGCAGAGACATAGAGGGAGAAGCAGGCTCCATGCAGGGAGCCCGATGTGGGACTCGATTCCAGATCCCAGGATCATGCCCTGAGCCCAAGGCAGATGCTCAGCTGCTGAGCCACTGAGGTGTCCATTTAATCTGCTTTAGTCTTCAAATTTATAAACAAGTCCAATCAGTGTTTTGGACTCTGACTGAATCAGATTAGTATTCCCTCCTCTTAGAGGGGTTCAAGAAGGCAAAGGATGAAGAGAGAGTGCAAGGCATCTTGTTGGTCTAGCTTCTGCTCTGTAGTGAGCTTGGTTTAGCCTGTGAGGAATAACTAAACATGATTGGCCATCTATGATTGGCCATCTGTCTAGTAGCCCTACATTCTGACTTTTTTTTTTTTTTTTTAAGGACATTCCCTGGAAGTTAGGGCAAACTGCAAAGTATTTTTTTTTTTTTTTTGCAAAGTATTTTTTAAATTTAAGGATAAGGTTACTCTTTGAGATGAAATTAAGGAGAAATGTTATGTGAAAATGAGATTTGCCATTTGGAAAAGTGGTCCACCATTAATGATATGATAGCTGCTATGGCATTTTGGTAATGTGCTGATTTTAATTTTGGTAATGGGAGTATAATCTTTGAGGAATATGATTACATATGATTATGTTAGTAGAGCAGAGTTGAAGCCTAATCATGTTATACTCAGTCTGAAACAAGAACATGGTAGCAAAAGGGGGATAATAAACTTGGAAGCTAGAAGAGAGGCATTTGGAGTGTTGCCCTCATATTCTGCAACCTCAGGTATACTGCTGTTAACTCTAGGAGGGCACAGGCCATATCTGCTTTTGTCACCTCTACATCCTTTGCATCTAGCATGTGAAGAATGTAGTAGGTATTCATTTGTTAAGTGAATGATTGGATAATATTATTGTATAGTCTACTGAGGTTGACAATGCAAGAGATCTGGCTTAATATCCTGACCTCAAAGAATATTAAGGAAGCTTATTTTTGGACAAATTCTTGATAAAGATATTTTTATATCTCACATATAGTATAGAAAGACATTTCAGTGCTTGTTTTTTGAATCCTCAAAAAAGTGTTTCTTGAATCCTCAGAAAAGTGTTTCTTTTTTTTTTTTTTTTAAGATTTTATTTATTTATTCACGAGAGACACAGAGAGAGAGGCAGAGGCACAGGCAGAGGGGGAAGCAGACTCCATGCAGGGAGCCTGATGTGGGACTTGATCCTAGGTCTCCAGGATTGCCCCCTTGGCTGAAGGTGGTGCTAAACCGCTGAGCCATCCAGGCTGCCCCTCAAAAAAGTTCTTATTTTAATCCTAGAAAGTATAAAATTTGTATTAGAATTTGTTTAATGAAGTAGTATGTTATAAATACATATAGTATTCTTTCTTTGTAGGTTTCCCTTGTTTTAAGTAGGATTAGGTATAGTAGTGAGTGGCAGAAACCCAAAATAACAATGGCTTGACCAAGGTAGAAGTTTCCTTTCTTTCATGTAAACCATGGACAGCTCTGAGCTAGTATGGTAACTTCATGATCACTAGAAGTCCCAGAGTTCTCCTTTTAGTCAAAGAGCATCTCTAGTTTTTGTGGTCAGTTCTGCATTCTCACCAGGGGGGAGGTGGGAAGGGTAAAAGCTGGGTACATCCCCATCTTTCCAGAAGTTACACACATCTCTTCTGCTCTTTCCCTTTAATTATAACAAAAGCACAAGGCCACAGATAGCTGCAAGGGAAGCTGAAAATGTAGTCTTTCCTGGAGATGGCTGTGTGCATAGTCAAAAGAAATTGGAGATTCCTTTAGTTTGGAAGAAGGGAAAAATCCATATATTGCAAGACAGCTGGCACTGTGTGCCTCAAATCCCAAGGGATAACGTGGTATTAACACATTGGGTAATTTGCCCTTCAGTATTTTTTCTAAGAATACCATCCTCTGGAGTGCTTGGCTGGCTTGGTCAGTAGAGCATGTGACTCTTGATCTTGGAGTTGTGAGTTTGAGCCCCATGTTGGGTGTAGAGATTACTTAAAAATAAAATCTTAAAAGAATACTGTCTATTACAGTGAGTTTAGTATTCAGTATAGAATTTTAAACTAAACTTTTTTTGATCTAATGATGGCTTCAGATTTTTATTGCTAGGTAAATTTTCTGATAAGACAACTGACTTCCTTCTGACTTGAACATCCTGATCTTTATAGCATAATCTGCCATGTATTTTTTTTCCCATGTGATTCTTTAGTTTAGGAATAATGACTGAAATTTCCTAAGTTTTTATTTTTTTTCTAAGTTTTTATACACTATGATTAAAGACCTTTTAGAAACATTTAATTCCTACTATTTATAAATTAGAAAATGTGCACTTTGTTATGATATTGAGAAATGCTTTATTAATACTCTACTAATATTTCTTAAGATATCTAGCTTTCCAAAATCTCTACATTCTTATTTATTTATTTTATTTTTTATTTTTTTGAAGATTTTATTTATTCATGAGAGACACACAGAGAGAGAAGCAGAGACACAGGCAGAGGGAGAAGCAGGCTCCCTGCAGAAGCCTGATGTGAGACTCGATCTTGGGTCTCCAGGATCACTCCCTGAGCCAAAGGCAGACACTCAACCACTGAGCCACTCAGGTGCCCCTACATTCTTTTTAAATATTTTATTTGTAATGACTTAGCACCTTTTTCGTAGCTTAGTGAGAATTTTGGAGTCTTAATGGAGTCCTTAAGTGGGGTTTTTTTTTTTTCTTAAGTGGGTTTTATACTATAAAAAAACTTTGAATAACTTGGTTGATGGTATGCTTGAAAAGAGTCTGCATTTATTCTGATAGTGAACAGTGATTTTTCCTCCCAGAGCTCAGGGTGACTTTAGTTTTGCAAGTCAGAGGACATAGTTTATCTTTTCATCTGTTGGTTGTCATATTTTATTTGCCTCAGCATGTAGGTACACTATATGCAATTGTGTAATTGTTATAAATAAATTTACTTTTAAATGCTGTTTACAAATTATTTTTGTCACCTTAGACCCAAAGTTAGGGAATGCATCATAAAGTTGTATCTAAGGACTACTTGAAACCCTGTGTAAGAAACTGATGCTAGTGATAGCCTTTAAAAAAAAAAAAAAAAAATTTGGCCAGCCTGGGTGGCTAAACCAGTGTTTAGTGCCGCCTTTAGCCCAGGGCCTGATCCTGGAGTTCCGGATCGAGTCCTACCTCGGGCTCCCTGCATGGGGCCTGCTTCTCCCTTTGCCTGTGTCTCTGCCCCGCCCCCCCGTGTGTTTCTTGTGAATAAATAAATAAAATCTTAAAAAAAAATAAAAAATGTTAATAACTTATTTCAGAGAGAGAAGGAGGGGGGCGGGGAGAGGAGGCTGGATCTCATGACCCAGAGATCATGACTTCTGCTGAAACCCAGTCTAATGCTCAAACCCACTGAGCCACCCAGGTGTCCTGTAGTGATTGCCTTTTAAGGAGGCATACCAGGGTACTGGGGAGGGGGATAGAGAGGAATCCTCACCTTTCATACTCTTACTGTTTGTGGTACATAAATATTATCTAATTAAAATAAATAGGAAAAACCTGTGCTTTTTATTTTTAGACTCTTGCCATTTTCTTATATGCTTTAGTGAAATATCAGTTTATGTATAAAATGAGGCATACACAGGGCCTAGACACATATGTGCCCTTGATGAGTTTTCTCACCAATAGGAAAAAGACCAGTACACAGTTGAGTACTTGATAGAGGAAAGAGCCTCAAGAGAATTAACTTTGGCTGGGGGCATTAGGGAAGATTTGGTGTAGGAGGAGGTATTTAACCTGTGTTTTAAAGAATTGTTAGGATTTGGACATGTGATAAGTGGCTAAGAGGATTTCAGGCAGGAAATTGCATGGAGCAAAGGCACCAAGACTGGAAAGATGGGAAGTGGGGAGTACTTTGGCTGCTTGATGAGGATTATTAAATGCGTTTTGATTTCCTTTTTTTAAAAAATTCTTTTAAAATGTTCTGTAGCAGATGCAGGCATATGTAGTTCTTTCAACTGCAATAATTTATATTTGAAGCTGTTGCTTGTAGCTGTTCAGACCAAGTTGTAAGAGTATTTTGGAGAGGAGTACTTTGGGCTGATTTCTCAAGGGAAGAAGAGACTGGTTTGCCTGGAACCATGAACCTTTGGAAAAACCAGTTGGGGTCATATAACAAGGGGAGATTTAACACCAGGGGAAGACTTTGAGAGCCTGATTCATTCAAATTTAATACAAATTGTAGTTATAAAACTTAATATATGCTCACTGTAATCACATTCCTACAGTTCAAAAAGAGTAATACTTGTTCCCCCAATATTCTTTCAGACATTTTCTATGCATACATAAGCACATGTATACATAACTATACATACTATTGTGAATTTTGCTTCTTTATTTAATTTCAAGCACATACTTTTTTTTTTTTTTTAAGATTTTATTTATTTATTTGAGAGTGAGTGAGAGAGAACAAAAGCTGGGGGAGGGGCAGAGGGAGAAGGAGAAGCAGACTTCCCACTGAGCAGGGAGCTGGAGGATATGGGACTCGTCCCAGGACCCTGGCATAATCTGATCCGAAGGCAGACACTTAACTGACTGAGCCACCCAGTTGCTCAACAACCACATATTCAAGTCAATACCTCTAGTAATACCTCAGGTCTTTTTTTTTTTTTTTTGACAACATAGTGGGTATTGTGTGGGTGTATAATTTCCCATGAATGGACACTTAAATTAGTTCAGGGTTTTTTTTTTTTTAATTCTTGTACATGTACAGCTGTATAGGCATATCTGTAGTATAAATTCTTAGAAATGGAATTGCTGAATCCACAGGTATGTACATTTTTAATTTTTAAAAAAATTAAAATTATTTATTTGAGAGAATGTGCACACATACAGGTGGGGGGGAGGGGAAGAGGAAGAGGGAGAAACAGATTTCCCACTAAGCTGGGAGCCTGATGTGGGCCTTGATCCCAAGATGCTGAGATCATGACCTGAGCTGAACGCAACTGCTTAACTGACTGAGCCACCCAGGCACCTCTGTACATTTTTAATTTTGAAAGCTATTAGTAAATTGCCCTCCCAGATATGCCAGTGTGCACAAAGAGTGCTTTAGGGTTCAGTGTCTTTATTTTCTCACCAACCCTGGGTATTATGAAAGTTCTTAATCTTTGTTAACCTGATAGGTGAAAAGTATACAATATCATTTTAATTTGCATTTCTTTGATCATAAGTTGATAATTTTTTTTTCTTTAAATATTTTATTTATTCATGAGAGACACACAGAGAGAGGCAGAAATGGAGGCAGAGGGAGAAGCAGGCTCCATGCAGGGAAGCCCAATGTGGGACTTGATCCTGGGACTGCAGGATCATGCCCTGAGCCAAAGGCAGACGCTCAACCGTTGAGCCATCCAGGTGTCTCCGATGATCTTTTTATATATCAAAATTTAGAATACACATTAAAAAAAAGTTTATATTTAAGTAATCTCTATACCCAGTGTGGGGCTTGAACTCAAGACCCCGTGCTCTTCCGACTGAGCCAGCTAGGTGCCCCTAAAATACACATTTTGTGGATGTTCAGTAATAGAGCCGGGTGGTTTATATTATATGGAATACTTTCTAAGTAACATTTATTTATTTAAAAAAAACAGTGGCTTGGGGTGCCTGGGTAACCCTGTTGATTCAGAGTCTGACTCTTGATTTTGGCGTAGGTGGAGATCTCAGGGTGTGAGGTTGAGACTGGCAGTTGGTTCCATGGTGGGGCCTGCTTAAGATCTCCCCTCCCTTCCCCTCCCTCCTTATTTTATTTCTTTGACAGAGTGAGAGAGCACAAGCAAGGGGAGTGGGAGAGGGAGAAGTAGGCTCCCTGCTCAGCAGGGTGGCTCGATCCCAGGATCCTGGGATCATGACCTGAGCGGAAGGCAGATAACTGACTGAACCATCCAGGTGCTCCAGATTTTCTTTACCCCTCCCTCTCCCTCTTCTCCAAACAACAACAACAACAAAAAACAACCAACCAACCAAACAAAAACCTTTATTGAGATCTAACTCACATACCATAAAGTTTACCCTTTTAAAGTATACACCCGGAACGCCTGGATGGCTCAGTGGCTGAGTGTCTGCCTTCGGCTCAGGGCGCAACCCTGGAGTCCCCGGAACACGTCCCACATCAGGCTCCCTGGAGGAGCCTGCTTCTCCCTCTACCTGTGTCTCTGCCTCTCTCTCTGTATCTCTCATGAATAAATAAATAAAATCTTGAAAAAAAATGCATTTTAAAGTATATACCCTGTGGGTTTTAGTTATTTATTTTAAAATTGAGTGCCAACCATTGCTTTATTATTTGTAATAAATAACTGTCAGGCTGAACTTGAGGTCTTCTCTTTCTTTCCAAACTAATCAGCATATTAGGCTCAAAATATGAAATGGGAAATGCAACTTTTGCTGTTATTTTTCTAGTCTGTAGGCGTCTTTCCAGGAGCGCAGTCGTGCTAGTTGGGTTCTGACATGGAATTGTGCATGACAACTGCTTTGGAATCTCGGTGCTGTGAGTGATTTCTTTTAAATAACTCATAGTTGAAACTGATTTCCAACTGTTGGAGGTGGTACAAATTTTCGAGTTTCTCTGAAAAATTTTAAAACGTGAACTCTGACATGAATAAAGCTTTTGAGGTAAAAAGATTTTTAAAATATGGTGTTTAAAATTAGTAAGTTTTTTTAGATAGTTGATTCAACTCCTTTGTAGTTACTCTGATCATTTTTTATTTCAGAGACTTTTTAACATCTACTAATGTGTGTATGTGTGTGTTTTTGATATGGTGATTACATTGTTTCACATTAAGAACAGTAATGTTTTGGCCTGTATGTGTTCCTGATTATAATTCACACAGATATTTTTGTGTGGAGAAAAGCATACCGGTAATTTGTAAGACTGAGTTTTTTAAATTAAACCTTTTTTGTCTTATGTGTTTTGCTCCCATCTAATAGGGAGCTCCTGTGCAGGGACTCTGTAGACTAATGGCCCTTGTTATTGGCCAAGTCTAGGACCCTCATCTGTGTGGTTGTTCCCCATGGGAAAAGAGGTCAACCCAGGCTCATGGTATAGATGGTTTTCTGTTGATTTTGATAGAATCAAATGTATCATCTTTTTCTTTTGATTTTATAAAGTCATAATCATTTAATTTCCTATTCTTCTTAGTAAAATATCCTTAAAATTGTGATTCTCTGCACTTTAACCCTCCCATTTTCCATTATTTCTCCATCTTTTTATGCTTCCTCTGTTTGGAAAGTTTATTTATTTATTTATTTATTTATTTATTTATTTATTTATTTATTTATTAATTAAAGATTTTATTTATTTATTCATAGAGATGCAGAGAGAGAGAGAGATAGGCAGAGGGAGAAGCAGGCTCCATGCAGAGAGCCCGACATGGGACTTGATCCAGGGTCTCCAGGATCACGCCCTGGGCTGCAGGCGGCGCCAAACCGCTGCGCCACCCGGGCTGCCCTGGAAAGTTATTTTTGATTAGTTTGGTTTTAGTCCTTTAAAATTTCTCATCTTTTTCCTCTTTGACATCTCTTTTCTTGTTACTAATTTTTTCATGTTTTAGGATTTTTTCCTACTGTAAAGTCCCTTGGCCTTTGGGTTGCAGCTTTGATTAAAGTGGATTTTTTCTTGGGCTTTTTTTTTTTAATAAAGATTTTATTTTTTATTTATTTATTCACGAGAGACACAGAGAGAGCAAGAGAGAGGCAGAGACACAGGCAGAGGGAGAAGCAGGCTCCATGCAGGGAGCCCGATTTGGGACTCGATCCCGGGTCTCCAGGATCAGGCCCTGGGCTGAAGGCGGTGCTAAACCGCTGGAGCCACCTGGGCTGCCCTCTTGGGCTTTTAATTAGATTTTCTTTTGTTCTTCATATGGAGCTTGATACTGATGTGGACTGACAGTTGGGTCAGTGGCCTGATTACTTAGGATGAGACTAATGTGAACATTGAGTGGTTCAAACATAACATTCAGCTTAGCTTGTGGGCGTTTCCATTTCCACTTGAGGGCTGTTTTCTCACTTAGAAGCACTGTCCTAAAAAAATAAAATAAAAAAATGAAATTCTTGGGTAATATGTGCATTTGAATCAATGTGAGATACTGTGAGAAATGTGAGAAACAGTGTATATTACTCCAGAGACAATAGTTTGCTCAGGGATAGGATGTTGATTTGATAGGAGGGAGTAATTGGGTCTTTTAAACACACTGTATATGTGCTGTGTCATTCATGATTTTTCTTGCTTCCCCAAAAAGTCCTGAACCATGATAGCCTATGAGCATTGTAAATGCTCTGGATGTGTGTCTTCTAGTTAGCATGAGAAGACCTGTACCCCGATTCTGTTTGTGCTGTGGGCTCCAAGTGTGATGAAGTGCCCTGCTTCCCTAGCTGTCAAATGGTCACTGTAGTATGTACACTGAAATGAAAAAATAGATAGGAGATACTTTGAAAATATAAACTACCCTGTAAGTGTGAAGTACTGTAGTTTTCCTTTTCTTTCCCAGGAACTCAGGGCTATTGTAGCCCACAATCTTGCCTTAGTCTAGCAATATTTATCTTCTGTAATGTTACCTAGAGAAGTCCACTGTCATCTTGATGCTTTTCTTATATCAGCACTACATGCAGATATATTTGTTCCAAATATTCTTTTTTTTTTTTTTTTAAAGATTTTATTTATTTATTCATGAGAGACACACATAGAGGAAGGACACAAGCAGAGGGAGAAGCAGGCTCCATGCAGGGAGCCTGATATGGAATTTGATTCCAGGTCTCCAAGATCACGCCCTGGGCCAGAGGTGGTGCTAAGCTGCTGAGCCACCCAGGCTGCCTCTGTTACAAATATTCTTATGCAGGTACTAATAACTGCTCAGTAAGCCTTCATCTGCAGTAGAGAACTCTTGTTTGCTTGTAGGTGTTTTGTCCTAAAATAAAAACTTTTGTTTTCATTTTATGACTGGAGACATCAAAAAGACATTGTATGAGTGGGATAATGCATTGCATTTTCTTTTTTAACAAACTCAGCTATTTTTTAAATTCTAGAAATCTGTAAATATACCTTTTTTTGTGGTAAATAAATGGGGATAGCATCAATAGGTTATTTGAGTTAGGAATGGGAGCAGGTATCAGCTTTTCCTACCACCTCAATTACAGGCCTAGGAACTTAAATTAATTAGTTAAAAATTTTTATTTATCAATTTATTTATTTTTAAGTTTTATTTATTTGAGAGCAAGAGAGAGCATGAGTGGGGTGTGGGGCAGAGAGAGAAGCAGACTCTCCACTGAGCAGGGAGATCCTGGGATTCTGGGATCATGACCTGAGCCAAAGGCAGACGCTTAACCAACTGAGCCATCCAGGTGCCCGTGTTTATCAATTTATTTTAGAGAGGGGGGAGAGAGAGCAAGAGCATGCATGTGCACGACTGGGAGGGCAGAGGGAGAGGGAGAGATAATCTTAAGCAGACTCTGCGCTGAGCACGGAGCCTGGACCAATCCCTCAACCCAGAGATCATGACCCAAGCTGAAACCAAGAATTGGACACCCAACCAACTGTGCCACCTAGGCACCCCTATTTATTATTTTTTCCAAATATTTATTTATTTATTTTAAAGATTTTATTAATTCATGAGAGGGGGAGGGCAGAGACACAGGCAGAGGGAGAAGCAGGCTCCATGCAGGGTGCCCAATGTGGGACTCGATCCCGAGTCTCCAGGATCACATCATAGGCTGAAGGCAGTGCCAAACCGCTGAGCCACCAGGCTGCCCTATTTATTTAAGTAATCACTCCCCCTAGTGTGGGGCTTGAACACAACTCAGAAATCAAGAGTTGCATGCTCTTCTGACTGAGCCAGCCAGGCGCCCCAGCCCCAAAAACTTTTATTTATTTATTTTATTTTAAATTTTAAAAAATATTTTATTTATTCATTCATGAGAAACACCGAGAGAGAGGCAGAGACACAGGCAGAGGGAGAAGCAGGCTCTCTGTGGGGAGCCTGATCTGGGACTCCATCCTGGGACTCCAGGATCATGACCTGAGCCAAAGGCAGATGCTCAACTGCTGAGCCACTCCAGCGTCCCAGACCCAGGAACTTTTATTATAAAGAGAGGAAAAGCTAGATTTAGCTTGTGACTCTTGAAATGATTTTAGAGGCCATTTTTCTCTTCCAAGTTGCTTATTGTCATCTAATTGTTCAAGAAAGAAGCTCTAAAAAAAAAAAAAAAAAAAAAAGAAAGAAGCTCTAAAGTTTTTTTTTGCTTAGGAGTCAGAGGTAAATTAGAATTAAAGCAATTAATATTAGTCTTAATTTGGATCTTAATATTGGTCATTTATGGGGGGTTGGAGGGGGGAGACTGTCCTGTATCAGGGGAGAGTTCTGTGGATAGTTGCCTCTTTCCTGAGGTGCTCATATAATTTGTTTTCTCATTTGGTTTGTATATTTGGGGTAGTTTCCCTTTAAATGGTGTGACCATGTTTTTGTCACTCCCCTAAAAATATTAAGGTGCTGGCAGATTCCTTGTGTCCCCAAAGTTCATTTTCCTTGGGCCTTGCTCATGTTCATGCAGTTCTCTAGGATGCTATTTGCAAGCCTTGCTGATGTGGGGCTGGCTTTGAAATTCAAGACATCTTTTGAGAATATCAAAGGACTGTAGGGGATGGTAATGTTAAGATTGTAAAGTGCTCGCAGAGTACCACATGCTGTTGATATGCTTACTATAGTGATTTATGATCCTCGGAAATTTAGGCCTTTGATACAGCTGTCATCAAGGTGGGCCTCAGCTTTGTCTGCATTGCTCCAAAATGATTCACTTTAAGCTCCCAATATAAAAATAGACCCCTGCTTCTCTAAAGTACTCCTCAGCCCCCCTCCCAGCTTCTTTAAACTTTCTCAAAACTGAGAGAAAATACTGCATATAAGACAGCATTAAAAAGAATCTCACCTCTGGGGGAAGTGTTAGAGATTTGAATGTTGCTAAAGCACCAAGGAGGAAGGAGTTTGACCTAGTTTGCACTCATCTTAACATTTGTTAAGAAAACTCCAGTGATAATGGAGTTGGTATGGCTGCGTTTCTGAGGTTTGGTTTTTCACTTTATTATTATCTTTTTATGATTTTTACAAAAGATTTTATTAATTCATGAGAGACACAGAGACAGAAAGAGAGAGGCAGAGACAAAGGCAGAGGGAGAAGCAGGGCTCCATGCAGGGAGCATGGGACTTTATCCTGCGACTCTAGGATCACACTCTGGGCCAAAGGCAGGCTCTAAACCGCTGAGCCACTAGGGGATCCCTGGTTTTAACTTTAGATGCAGTGACAGTCATCTCTTTTTTTAGGAAGTGATTGTCTAGGAGTAACTATGTGCACCCGTGGCACCCTGTTAGTCACTGTGGAACTCACTTACAGGGATGATTTGTGAAGGGTTTTTGCCTCCTGCTCATGGTGTTACTGAAAAAGGAACTGTGGCTATTTGATATAATTTTGGACACAAGACCTGTTGTTGTATCACATTGAATTAGAGGGCAGTATTTGAAATTATATTTCAGTGGATATTATAAGAGGGTCTGTAAGAATAATGGATGACTATGAAACTGGCCAAGTGCATAGTTAAAAGTATGTTTCAGAGGTGAGGTTAAACCTGCCGTGTTTGTGACTACCTGCTTTCTGCTGTGAATTATTGAACTGACATTTGTTTTTAGATGCATGGAAGAAGTTATACACTTGGTACCCTTTCAATTATATAAACTTAATGGATTATAAAAAAGATGTAACTTGTGCTTTATTAAGTGAACAAGGCTCTCTTCTAATTTATCTTTTTTCTACGAAGCTTCAACTGATCTGTTGATGATAAATTCTGGGAGAATATTGTTTTAAGTTTATCATGATGATGTACTTTATTTGTCCTTAAAAGGTTTCTGCAGAGCTTTTTTTCCCTTCATATTTCCTATTTTGCTTGAGTTTTAGAAAATTGTAGGTTTGAAACTAATTCCTTTTTCTTCTCACATAGAGTATGCTCCCTTTTCTTCTCCTGTAGTTTTTATGGGGGCCCAGGAATGATGTGTTTAATTTGAAAAAAAAATTTTGGAAGAATCATACTGTCTGTGTACCTATACTAATCATGAAAATGGAAAATCAGTTGTTTTTCTGCAATGATCAAATAGGTGATTAATAAGTGAGATGATGGTTTTTATAGAAATGATCTGTAATTTCAGACTTCTGTTTGAAGGCTGCTCTCATCCAAGTGTCCTCTTTTCTGGTGGTCAGCTGTTAAGGGAGGGTATGTGACACATTGGGTCATTCATTCTGTATCACTGTTTCTGGTGCCTCTTGCAGGGTACAGTATTCTTAGACACACTGAGCACGAAGATGGGTAAGACGTGCCCCTGTGCTGACAGAGATCCTGGAGAAATAGATGGGAATAAGAATCACTGAAACACAGTCTGAAAAGAATTATGTAAGAGAAGTAGAAACATCATGCTGGCCCACAGCCCAGAGTGAGTGGTGTGCATGCACCGTGGACATTTACATAGTGCTTATGGACATCTTACCTGTGTCAGCAAATGGGTCTTCAGCCCTGCAAAGCAGCTACCTTTATTATGGCTGTGTGGCCTGAAATAACTGGGGTGAGGTTTTTCATGTCGCTAAAGGTTTCTAGGGAGAAGAGGATAATCTCTGCTAGGAAGAGGTTGGGCACACTAGCTCTGTCTTTCACTGAACCTGAAATACCTTTCTATATGTCTTGTTTACTTTAAGAATATACTTTCAGGGGCACCAGGGTAGCTTGGTTGGTTGTGTGGTTGCCTTAGGCTTGGTTCGCAATCCTGGGGTCCTGGGATCAGGCCCTGCATTGGATTCCCTGCTCAGCGGGAAGCCTGCTTCTCCCTCTCCCTCTGCCTGCTGTTCCCCGTACTTGTGCTCTCTCTGCCAAATAATAAAATCTTTAAAAAAAAAAGAAAAAAGAGAACATACTCTCAGAGCTTATTTAAAATAATTTTGTTCATTTTTTCCAAGTCCCCTTTTTGGAAAGAGAACTGTTTTTAGTTAAAGAATAAGGTGTCCAAGGTGCTTGGGTGGCATAGTCAGGCATCCAACTCTTGGTTTTGGCTCATGTTGTGATCGTGGGATCGAGCCCCATGTTGGATTGTGCACTCAGTGCAGCATCTGCTTTGGATTCTCTCTCTCCCTTTGCCCCTCCCACTTGTGCTTTCTCTGAAATAAATAAATAGATCTTAAAAAGAAAAAAAGAATAAGATATCCTATACTGAGAAGACTTAAGCATTGCCCCTGGCCTTCTCTTCTGCCTTGGAATCCTGCAGATTTTTTTTTTTTATGGTCACGTGCTATAAATAAATTAGATGCTGATCTGCTTTGCATGTTTTCTTCCTTGGGTGGCAAGGGACATGATATTTTAATTTTTCAATTCATTCTCCTGCCAGCCTTTCTTCCTCCCTAAGTAAGAAGTAACGCCTGACCTTTTTTCTTCCTGGAGAATGGATCACTGAGTTTTCAGAAAAATTAAGATATTGTTGTATGGAGGGTTTGAAGCATTGTTTAAAAATAAATTTATTAAAAAAATTTATTAGCATTGAAAAAATAGCACAAGGATCACCTTGGGGCTTTTACAATTAAAATCTAAGCTTTTAGTTATTACTTTAGTATTTCTTTTACTTGCATTAGATCTATTTATTCACAGATAGATTGATTTATTATTTATTTGTACTATTATTTACTATTTACTAGATAATGTACAAGGTGCTGGGGAGACTTGGAATATGGTGATGCTTGCTTACCTTAGGAATCAAGTAATCAATCTTTCTTCTTCTATTTAGGTGTTTTTGTTATAGTCCTTTTAACTGTCTTGCATTATCAGTATTTATGCTGTTTCCTGTCCCGATGGAGCATGTAAATTAAGTCCCAGTCATGGTGCTTAAACCTATAGCTCCAGAGAGGAGCAGCTGGCACTGAATTCTGCCTTGCTTAACTTTCCACGCAGGGACTGTCAGCCAGCCAAAAGGTATTGGATATTTGTTTTCTGAGTTTAATATTGATATAAGTGAGATGTAAAATAAAAGTTTTGGCCTACCTTTGGCCTCACAAGTTAGGAGGCAAGCCTTATAAGAATACATTTAGAGATTTCTAGAACAAAAGTGGAATATAGCAGCACTACATATTGTATAGCATAAACATAAATATATAAATATATAGTTGAAATATTTTTTAAAGATTTATTTATTCATTCATGAGAGACACACACAGAGAGAGAGGCAGAGACATAGGCAGAGGGAGAAGCAGACTCCCTGTAGGGAGCCAGATGCAGGATTTGATCCCAGAATCATGCCCTGAGTCAAAGGCAGATGCTGAACTGCTGAGCCACCCAGGTGTCCCTATATAGTTCAAATTTAGGTTAACTAAAGATTATTATGGTTTAAAGAATTTGAGTATTTATTGGGAAGCTAAGAGCACAGCCTTGAAGAGTGGGTGCTGTTTGAATAGGAACTGGGAGAACAGGTTCTGAAGGTCCAAGCAGGGGGTCAGCCTGAGGCAAGGTTGAGTGTGGTGTGTACAGGGTCAAGCAGAAGGAGGCTTGCTGGATTGAAGAATCTGTGGGCAGGAATAGACTGAGATACTTTTGGTGGGCCAAATGCAGGAGGCTTGGAATGCTAAGCACAGAGTTCCTGTTGGCACTTGAGAAGAATGGGGTGTTTGGGTTGGGGGTAGAGGTAATAAAGAGATGGAGGAGGTCTGAGTACTTCTGGCTTAGTACTTCTGTGTTGGGAGGTACCCTGGCCAAACTGGGAAGGATGTGTTTGTGCACTTGTGTGCTGTGTTCCTGCATAAATTGTTTCCTGTCCTTACTTGTATTTAGTCAGAAGTCCAGACAGACTGAAGGAAACAGAAGAGCCACAGGACAAAATAGGGCTTTTAGAAGTCTAAGTGGTTGGTTAACTATCACTATTGGATTTTATTTAGTATTATAATTCATAAAAAATAAAGAATATACTAAAAATCCTACCACCAAATATAGATGTTATTTTATAAATGTTGTAGACTTAATTTATGTGCTCCATTGGGACAGGTTTTTTTTTTGAAGGGAGAAAGGGACAGAGGGAGAGGGTGAGATAATCTCAAGTAGACTCCCTACCGAGTGTGGAGCTTGACTAGGAACTCCATCTCATGACTCTAAGATCTCAACTCAAGAGTTGGATCCTTAACTGTGCCAACCCACACAGGCACCTTTCCATTGGACAGTTTTTTAAAATCACAAAAAATAGTATATGTATGGCTCAGTTTTATCTCTTTTCTTGCCTCTTACCTAGATATCAGTCTGTTTCATACCTCTTTATCCACCCATCTGCCCTAACCTCTCCCCAACCCCTTTCTTTTGGCTATTTCCTGTTTATTTTTCAGTTCTTAGTTTAGGCATCCTTTCATCGGGAAAGCCTTTCCTCAGGGTCATACTTAGCTATGTTCTCCTGTGGTACCTGGACTGTCTGTCCTGGGACATCTCTCCTGATACTGCACTGTGATTGTACACTCAGCTTCTGCTACCGTGAGAGCTCAGACAGCTCAGGGACTAGGCTTCATAGTTGTTTAGGCCTCTTCTGCCAGGACCGGTCAGACCCATGCCTTGAGAGTAATAAATATACAAGCAATGTAAAGGTTGGACTTATTTGTCATTGTAATTATTTTTTTTTTTGAAGATTTTATTTATTTATCCATGAGAGACACACAGAGAGAGAGAGAGGCGGAGATACAGGCAGAGGGAGAAGCAGGCTCCATGCAGGGTGCCCGATGTGGGACTCGATCCCGAGTCTCCAGGATCACGCCCTGGGCTGAAGGCGGCGCTAAACCGCTGAGCCACCCGGGCTACCCCATATTTATTTTTAAAAAGATATGTGTGTTTATTTTTATATTGTGTCTGTCTTCATAGTGAGTGGCCTATAAAATACCATTTGTTTTGCCCAGATTTCATTTTGAACAAGGAAAATATACCTCTGTTCTTACTCAAATTAAATTATAAAGTGAACAACTGTGATGCTTAAAGAGGGGAGAGACCTGGTGGGGTGATGAGGTACTATTTTAAGTAGGTATTTGAGGACAGCTTCTTTGAAGAGGTGACATT
The DNA here is from genome assembly GCF_018345385.1 of Vulpes lagopus. NCBI lineage: Eukaryota > Metazoa > Chordata > Mammalia > Carnivora > Canidae > Vulpes > Vulpes lagopus. Next base: position 88,749,446 of record NC_054833.1, on the reverse strand, counting down.
TGAGCAAGGCCTTGAACAGGATAAAGAACCATGCAGAAATCTGGGGATAGAGCATTCTAGGCAGAGAGAATAACCAAGTGCAGAAGTCCCAAGGTAAGAGCCTGCAGGTGTGGTCTGGGAACAGTGGAATAGCTCCCACGAGCTATAGGAGTGAGGCCAGAGGGAGAGGCAGAGAGAGGCTGGGTCTTACAGGTCTCTTTAGACCATGGTAAGGTTTCTGCCTTTAATGCTCTGCATAATGGAAGGTTTTGATCCAGGGGTATGACAGCATCTGATTTCTATTTTAAGATGATCTCTGTAGCTGCTCTGTAAAAGACTGCTGCCGGTTTGAGGCTGGTGAGGAGTCCATTGCAGGAATCCCGGTGAGGCATGGTGGTAGCTTGGATAGTCAGGCTGGTGAAGGTGAAGAGAGTGTTTAGGTTTGGGATTTGTTGAAATGCTGTGTCCTGAGAGGTGAAGTTTTTACCACTTGTTAAAAAACAGTTTAAGGCAGGGGTGCCTGGGTGGCTCAGTTAGGGGGTGGCCTGCCTTCAACTCAGGTAATGATGCCGGGGTTCTGGGATCAGGCCCTGCATTGGGCTCCCTGCTTGGCAGAAGTCTCCTTCTCCCTCTGCTTCTCCCCCTGCTGGTGCTCTCTCTCTCTTTCTCAAATCAGTCTATCTTAAAAAAAACAAAAACAAAAACAAAAAAACCCAGCTTAAGGCAAAAAACCACCTTGGAAAATGAGTTAGTAGTGTTCAAAATGCCTTTCTCTTCAGAGTATTTGGTAGATTTTGTATCCTTGAAATTACTAAGCCGCTTAAGTGGAGGAAAGGAACCTGTAAAGGTAAGGGCTGGGACTGGATTGTATTGTAAATCCATTTGCTGATGGAACAAGAAAGATTCTATAGAAGCAGATGTGCAAATTTTCATCTGCAATGGCCATTTATTTAATATAAAAGGTACGTCTGAAGAATTATGCTTGGTTAAATTGTATACTGAATTCTGGTGCTTAGTGTGATTGTGTTCAACTTGACCTGTTTAGTATTAACTGTGAAATATGTTGCAGCAATAATAAGGAACGCAATGGGTGCCTTTCTGCTGTTATCAAAATCCATTAACAAGTTTTGCTGTGCTTGACTGCTTTTCATTGTTACGCTTTATGGTTCATACCAAAGCTGTAGTTGTAAATGACATCCATTCCACAATGGTTTCTAAGGCTGTACAAACGGTGATGTTGTATTCAGAGTAAACATCTGTTTATTCCATAGGAATGATGGATGCTAGACAGGTTTGGTTTGCTTTGGTTCTACTCTTCTACTTTGCGTAAGATTTTAGCCAGGTAGAGGAAAAGTATTTGACAGTGTTTTTGAGCTTTCTGAAACTACCTTGGCTTATGTGAATGTTTTGCATGGATCACCACTCTTCTTTATTGCTTTAGCCTTAGGGAGACAGTAGCTTAGCCAACGGCATCCCTTAGTGTAGGAGGTCCTGTGGAAGGTGGGTGGAGATATTTCTCAAGCACTAACTTGGAGTGTTTTTTTGGGTGAAAGTTTCTTTTAGGAGTATGAAATTTAAACTTACAATATTTGCTGTTTGCAAAATGCAGGATATTGTCATGATGTTGAGGGTTTATTGATTTCTGTCAGACTTTTCTAGGGTTGGGTGTATGTGTTTTAAAGATTTATTGATATATTTTAGGGAGAGAGAGCGAGGTATGAGAGGGATGGGGAGGGGCAGAGGGAGAAAAAGAGGGGGAAAGAAGCAGACTCTCCACTGAGCAGGGGAGCCTGACTCAAGGTTTGATCTCATGACCGTAAGGTCATGATCTGAGCCAAAAGCAAGAGTTGCACACTCAACCTACTGAGCCACCCAGGTGCCCTGTGTGTGTGTGTTTTAAGTAATCTCTGCACCCAACTTGGGGCTTGAACTTACAACCCCAAAAACCCAAGAGTTGCTCTACTGTCTGAGCCAGACAGGTGCCCCAGGGTTGGGTCTTTTATGATAGAATTTTAGAATCTTATTTTCCATGGCCATTTAAAGATTTAGAGCAGAGATTAGGATTTTTTGGGGGGTAGCAGATCACTTTACTAATCTGAGGAAAGCTGTGGACTCTCTTCCCAGGAAAAGACATGCACATATTCATTCAACACATTTATTCAGCATATATTTTTATCAGGTGGCTACTCTCTGTCAGGCATAGATAATAGATGTTTAGTATACATAATGCACAAAATAGAAAAACCCAACCCCAACAATCTCCAAACTCTTCTCTGTAGTGAAGTGAAGTCATCAAGCAGTAAATGTAATAGATAAGAACATTAAGTATATTAGAATATGCTAAGTGCTGTGGAAAAAATAGAATATGGAAGGGAGGAATGGCAGTTGTGATTTAAATACAGAAATCAGGATAGGCCTAGTAGGGTGATATTTGAAGAAAAGGTTAAATATGGTGCACCAGTTGGCCATGCAGAGCTCTGGAGTTTGAACATTCTGGGCTCAAATGAGGGGAATGCTAGCACAAAGGCCAGCAAGGGGAAGGGTGGGTGGGTTAGTTTCTTGGAGCGGTGATAACAAAGGGTGATCACAAAGGAATGCCGGCTAGGTGACAAAACAATGGAAATGTGTTCTTTTCTGGAGGGTCTGAGGAAGGATCCCCCAGAAGCTCCTCTCCTGGCTTCTGGTGGCTGCCAGCTGTCATTGGCATTCTTCAGCTTGTAGACACATACTCTCATTGTCCTCACATCTCCTGTATTTCATCTTCTGCCTGTCATTGGATAAATCCAGGATGATCGCATCTCAAGATCCTTAACTTAATTACGTCTGGAAACACTGTTTTTCCCCAATAAAGTAACATTCACAGGAACTGAGGGCTAGGGCTAGTAGGACTTACCCCTTTTGAGGACCACCATTCATCTGTACTGACTCCGAAGATAGATACAAATTGTAGTATGTACTGGTAAGGGGGTAGGGGCAAGTAAGGTCCCCGGTGCCTCTGGGGTCCTCTTCAGGACCTTGGCTTAAATTGAAATGGAAAGGCATTAGAAGGTTTTGAACAGAGATTTGGCAATGATTTGCATTTTAAAGAGTGGCTCTGACTGCCCTGTCAGACTGAGGCAAAAGGGTGGAGATGAGGACCACAGGTAAGAGGCTATAGTAATAATAATCCAGGTGAGAAATGGTGGTGGGTCAGACCTGGGTGACAGTAGTGAAGGTGTTTGGCTTCTGTATATATTTTGAAGTAGAACAGCAGTATTTTCTGATGGATTTTCATGTTGGGTATGGGTGAAAGAGAGATTGAGAATGATTACATAGTGGGCTACCTGGCTGGCTCAGTTCGTAGAGCATGCAACTCTTGATCTGGGGGATGTTCAAGCCCCACTTTGGACAAGAACTTACTTAAAAAAAAAAAAAAGACTGACATTTTTTAAAAGATTAAAAAAAAAAGAATGATTTCAAGGTTTGGGACCGAGTAAGCTTGGTGCACCCCAGAAAGATGTAGTTGTCAGGAGCCAAAATAGGAAGGCTGTGGTTAGAGTAGGCTTTTTGGGGAAGATCAAGAGCTTAGTTTTATTTTATTTTTTTAAAAATTTTTTAAAATTTTTATTTATTTATGATAGTCACACACACACACACACACACAGAGAGAGAGAGAGAGAGAGAGACAGAGAGGCAGAGACATAGGCAGAGGGAGAAGCAGGCTCCATGCACCGGGAGCCCCACATGGGATTTGATCCCGGGTCTCCAGGATCGCGCCCTGGGCCAAAGGCAGGTGCTAAACCGCTGCGCCACCTAGGGATCCCCAAGAGCTTAGTTTTAGATACTGAGTTTAAAGTAAGTAGTAGATTGCCAAGGGGAGATGGTGAGTAGACTGTTTTAAGACTGTAGAAGTAGTCTGGAGTTCAGTTGAGAAACCTGGATTGGAAATATGTAGTTGTACTTTAAAAAAATTTTTTTAAATTTATTTATTCATGAGAGAGACAGAGGCAGAGATACAGGCAGAGGGAGAAGCAGGCTCCACACAGGGAGCCCAACGCGGGACTCGATCCCAGGTCTCTAGGATCACGCCCCCGGCCAAAGGCGGTGCTAAACCAAACCGCTGAGCCACCCAGTTCTTGGCAAATGTAGTTAAAGCTGGGAAATTGGAAGAGTTCACAACAGGAATAGAGAAAAAAGGTCCAAGAACTAAACCCCTCAGGACATTAAAAAGTCTGAGAGAAGAACAATCAGCAACAAAAATTGCTGAGAAGAGATCAGCATAAAGTGAAAACCAAGATGGCATCTTGGAAGCCAAGTAAGAAAAAGGGAGAAACTGTTAAAAAAAACAATCTACTAAATCGGGTCAGTTTCGGATGGAGAATTGATCATTGGATTTAGCAATATTCAGATCAGAGGTGAATTTGACAAGATTAATTTCAGTGGAGTGTTTGGGTCAAAATCCTTATTGGAGTGGGTTTAAGAGAAAATGAAAGCATTTGAGAGAATGAAGGTAGCACCTTTTTGGAGGATATTTGCTGTAAAGGAGAAAAGCAAAAAAGGGCTCTAGAGAGTTGGCTTTAAAAAAATTTTTTTTTTTTTTGTAAAGTAGGCTCCATGCCGAGTGTTAAGCTATACATGAGCTATACATGGGCTTGAATTCAGGACTCTGAGATCAAGAGCTGAAATCAAGAGTCGTATGCTTAACCGACTAAGCCACCCAGGTGTAACAGTACAGAAGTATCTTACTACCTCAAAATTTTGTTTAATTTCATGGGATTAATGGGTCCCATGCAGTTTAGAAACTCTTGGTCTTTAGCTTGTCTGTGAACCTGCAATTTAGAAACTCTTGGTCTTTTTTTTTTTTTTTTTTTTAAGATTTTATTTATTCATGAGAGACACAGGCAGAGGGAGAAGCAGGCTCCATGCAGGGAGCCAGATGTGGGACTTGATCCCAGGTCTCCAGGATCACGGCCTGGACTGAAGGCGGCGCTAAACCGCTGAGCCACCGGGGCTGCCCGAAACTCTTGGTCTTTAGCTTGTCAGTAAGACCATGAGACAGCATCCTTACTTCCTCCCTTAAGATTTCTGTTTTATATTAAAAGTTTGCATGGCCTAGTAATTAGACCACAAGAAATGAGGATTCCTGTCTTCAGGATTTGAGAACAGCTGCTTTTCTTCCAGCAGATTAGTGAACATCCTTTTCCATTGTGTACAAGTTGTTGGATGGCTTTATTTCCAGCAGGTGAAATTGTTCCCTCTCCACCTGTACTTTATTTTCTAGTTCCTTTGACAGTAGGGCTCGATATGTTGGTACCCTGGATGGCATTGTTCTGTTGGATTGTGTGACCTAAATTACTGGCTCTGTTTTTTTGTAGAGTGGTTCAAGTATGCCTTTGGGGCCCTAGAGTTAAAATAGATGATTCTGAAGTCAGTGTGGCTTGAAGAGTATATCACTAAGGATCTAGTCCAGTTGGATAGTGCAGATTCTGTTTGCTTTGATACAGCTTAAGTATATTCTCCCTATAATCTCTACCCAAGAATGGACTAGGGGTGAAGAGCAATACACACATGAAGGTACTGGAGCCCAGGTAGATTATCATTTACCTCAAGGCACAAGTCAAATTAGTGACCCAGCTGATGTTAGAACTCAATTTTCCAAGTGGTTAATGCGTTAAAAAATGAATGGGTTACTTTAAAAAATATAATTACTTCCATGCAATAACATAATTTTTATCATTATAATGAGTGTATAATACTTCCTAAATTTAATTTTTTATTATTGTAAGTAACACTGTATGGATTTTTTTTTCCATTCAGTAAATATTGAGTGTCACTGTTCTAGACACTGAGGATTTGGTAATGAATAAGTTGAAAAAAATAATCTTTGTTCTCTTGGACTTTATAACAGATTAGTATCTTCTTGCATTTACAATTAGTGTAGAGTATGAATGAGTTCTTGTTTTTTTTTATTTTTTTAATTATTTTTTGTTTTTTTTTAAGTTCTTGTTTTATTACAGATAAAATTGTTCAATAACTGCATTTCTGAACACACTTTAAAAAAACTATGTAAAAAATGAAGTCATCTAAAGTATTTGATTAAAATGTATAGTGTTTGCCCCCTTACACTCAAGTGTTTTTAAAAATTAAAATAAATGGGGACCTCTAAAAGAAGTGTTTTAAGTATCCTCAATTCTTGATAATTAACTTGTTTAATTGCTTTTTTTTCACTAATTAGCTAAAATGTATAAACAGGTCTTGTGACTTTTGGCATGGCTGAGAAATTTTTCAGTCAATGTATTGTAAGCTTAACAGATGAGAGCTATAGTAAAGTCAATTTTTCACATTGCAAAGCTAACTAGTAATTTCTCATGCCTTGCTTTGTGTGATTCTCCCACCTTTCTGCTTTTCTGGGCTTTTGGAAATCTGTTAGGGACTTGGGTGTACTGCCTTAGATGTGATCCAGTTCACTCTTGAGATGTCCAATTTGAACTTTGAGTCAGTGAAGTGTGCCTAGGTTTAGTAATACAGAAAGACCTCTTTACAGTGTTATACCCAAATCTCAGATTGAAAGAAAGTGGTTGACATCAAGAAACCACTTTCTGTAGCTGACTACAACAGAGAGACTATAAGATACGTCTGTGCAGGGTGATGCCATAAGAAGCGTTTTGCTGTCTCATGTATAGTCATAAAGCAAATTTTATTTAATGGTTCATACTTGAGGTGAATCAGTTCTTTCCTATTTGCTTAGTATATTGAATATAACTACTTCTAATTATCCATTCTTTAAGAGAGGTGGTATCATTACTGATTTCTAAGGAAGGAAATGGTGATTCAGAGAGGACTCGCTTCTAATGATATCAGATTTGGGGTTCAAACTAAGGTCTTATGTCTTGCTAGTTGAAGTTTTTCTACTATGCCATACACCTTTCCTTAATATAACTTTTTTAGTTTTAGAATGATCTGTCTGAAACTATATATATATATTTTAATTTTTTTTATTATTTATTTATGATAGTCATACAGAGAGAGAGAGAGGCAGAGACAAGGCAGAGACAAGGCAGAGATAAAGGCAGAGGGAGAAGCAGGCTCCATGCACCGGGAGCCCGACGTGGGATTCGATCCCGGGTCTCCAGGATCGCGCCCTGGGCCAAAGGCAGGCGCCAAACCGCTGCGCCACCCAGGGATCCCTGAAACTATATTTTTCTTTAATTTCATTTAGAAAATAAAACATTCTCTTCTAATTTCCCATTTTATTGATATTTTCCTTCAAGAAGTTCTAAAAGTTGAACCTAAGCCAGGTCTCCTCCCCTTCCCTCCCCTGCATCTCCAACCTCATCCCCATCCCTCACCAATGCAAGGATTGCAAGCTGATCTTCCCCAACAAGCCCAGGTACTGCCACCCCTCCTTTCCTCCTCCTTCTCTTTCTCCTCTCAGACTCTCCTCCCCTTCCCCTCTTGTATTCTCCTTACTCCCCTCCTTCCTCCTGTCCATTTTCCCTTCTTTTTTTCTCCTTCCTTTCACAGTTCCATTATTAAATTTTAACGCTATAAAACATAAAAAATATTCGTTGACATGGGATAATATGTTTTTTTCTAGGAGGGCAAGGAGAAAATCTGGATTTCTTAGATAAGCCAATGCCTTCCAGAAATTGAAACAGCCATATAACTTAACTGTTTTAAGTAGGTTACGGTGTAAATGTTAGCAGATGAAATATTGATAACTTTCTTTCTTGCTCCAGTTAGAATTCCTTCAGAGGTTGAAGTGCTTATTGGCTTCACTCAGAATAAGTAGTTCTAATTTTTGACTTTGATGTTATTTTAACATTCAGTAAAAGAGAACATACTTAAGTAGAAGGTCAAATATTGATGGTATGTAGAGAGGGGAAAGGAAAAAAATTTTTTCTTTTTTTAAGGATTTTATTTCTTTATTTGACCAAGATTGTAAGAGAGCACAAGTAGAGAGAGTGGCAGAGGTAGAGGGAGAAGCAGGCTCTCCACCAAGCAGGGACCCCAATGCAGGGCTTGACCCTAGGACTCTGGGATCATGACCTAAGTTGAAGGCAGATGCCTAACTGACTGAGCCACCCAGGTGCCTGGAAAACTTATTTTAAAATTTGTTAAACTGTATATTACATACTTAAAATGAGACCATTTTGGGGGGAGAGAGTATCTGATAACTTAAGGTGAAGTAAAAAATTTAAAGTTACTGAACATTTATTTATTTTTTTTAAGTTTGTATTTATTTATTTGAGAAGGAGCTTTGCACTTAAGCTGGGGGAGGGGCAGAGGGAGAGAGAGAATCCCAAGCATATTCCCTGCTAGCAGGGAGCCCCACACCTGGCTCTGTCCCATGACCCTGGGATCAAGACCTGAGCTAAAATCAAGAGTCAGTCGCTTAACTAACTGAGCCACCCAGGTTCCCTGAAAGTTACTGAGCATTTATTTATTTATATTTTTTTAAAGTTTTAATTTTTATTCATGAGAGACACAGAGTGAGAGAGAGAAGCAGAGACACAGGCAGAGGGAGAAGCAGGCTCCATGCAGGAAGCCCGATGTGGGACTCGATCCCGGTCTCCAGGATCACGCCTTGGGCCCAAGGTGGCACTAAACTGCTGAGCCACCCAGGCTGCCAAAGTATAATTTTTTAAAAAAGATTTTATTTATTTGAGAGACAGCTAGAGAGAACATGAGTGGCAGGGAGGGGTAGAGGGAGAAGGAGAAGCAGATTCCATACTGAGCAAGAAGCCTGACTCAGGACTCTATTCCAGGACCCTGAGATTATGACCTGAGCCAAAGGCAGATGCTTAACTGATTGAGCCACCCAGGTGCCCTTTGGGTATAATTTTTATTTTATTTATTTATTTATTTTATTTTATTTTTTTATACCTTTTTTTTTAATTTTTTATTTATTTATGATAGTCACAGAGAGATAGAGAGAGGCAGAGACACAGGCAGAGGGAGAAGCAGGCTCTATGCACTGGGAGCCCGACGTGGGATTCGATCCCGGGTCTCCAGGATCGCGCCCTGGGCCAAAGGCAGGCGCCAAACCGCTGCGCCACCCAGGGATCCCAGGGTATAATTTTTAAATAGTGTACCAAAACGAAGGGAGAAATAGGAAATTCCTAGAGGCAATGAGTATAAACCAGAGTTAGTAGAAGTGAAACCTGAAAGATGCTGACAGAAAACAGGATCAACGGAGGAAAAGTTCTGTTAAGGCAGGAGGACAAATGTATTCAAGTGGTCAGAGGGTAAGTTTGGTGAATTCCTGTGATCTGATGGTTTCAGAGATGGAGCAAGTTATAGTTGTGCAAGTTGGTGGTTTCAGTGGTGGGAAGGTCGAGGTCACTGGAAGTGAGGTACCTAGAAAGCTGGTTGTTACAGTTAATTGTCAGATGGGCACCTTCTTGTTGCCCTCACCCTGATTGTGGTGTAGGGCCAGGTGGGAAGGAAGGCTAAGAGCAGATGGTAAAGACTTTTCATAAGTCTTTATGGGACTTAAAGGGAAGGACCTCCGAGAGATCATTCTCACATTTTGTGGCATTTTTGTATGATTCCCATTTCTTTTTATATCATCTTTGAATATCATGGATATCATATGTATATACTGTTTTGTAACTAACTTGCTTTAGAAATAAGTTTTATGTTTTCTTTACAATATCAGATGATAGATTCATTGTATGAGTGTCAGAAAATAGGGTTAAAAGGAAGAAACTAAAACAACATCTGTAGATAACTAATGTTAGCTATTTGCAATCTATTCCAGACTTTTTTGCTATAGGCAGTAGAAACACATTTTTAGTGGGGTGCTTGGGTGGCTCAGTCTGTTAAACATCTGACTCTTGATTTCAGCTCAGGTCTTGGTCTCACATGAGTTCAAGCCCCATGTTGGGCTCCATGACCACCATAGAGATTACTTAAAAAAAAAAAAAAGGTATTGCCTTTGAAACCAATGATACACTGTATGTTAATTCATTGAATTTAAATAAAGAATAAAACATCTAATACACAAAAATAGTTATCACACTTGTGTGTGTGTGTGTGTGTGTTTTAAGTATACTCTACACCCAGTGTGGGGCTCAAACTTATATCCTTGAAATCAAGAATCAGGCACTCCATCAAATGAGCCAGCTAGGCACCCCCACATTAGATACATTTTGCAATTACTGCATATCCAGTTAAATATGAGATTTTAAATTTTATTTTATTTATTCATGAGAGACACAGAGAGAGTGAGAGACAGAGAGAGAAGCAGGCTCCATGCAGGGAGCCCAATATGGGACTTGATCCTGGGACTCCAGGATCACACCCTGGGCTGAAGGCAGGCGCCCAACTGCTGAGCCACCCAGGCGTCCCAATATATGAGTATTTTCATGTCATTCATTGTCAATTAATATACTGTTAGGATTATAATTATTAGTATCTTTTAAAAATTTATGTATTTTAGAGAGTGAGAGAGTGTAAGCACAGTGAGAGGGGCAGAAGGAATGGGAAAGAGTCTCAAGCATACTCTGCATTGAGCACAGAGCATGATGTGGGGCTTGATCTTACAACCCTGAGATCATGACCTGAGCCAAATCCAAGAGTCGGCTGCTCAATTGACTGTACCACTTAGGTGCCCGTCAGGATTATTTTTAATAACTACGTAGTGTTCTAAGAATCTGCTATGCTTTGCTGACTGAATCCAATTGTTATTGAGCATTTCAAACACCCACTGTTTTGCTTACCTAATTGTGTTTCGTGTCTTTAAATTAATATGGTTTATGACAGTTGCATTGTGTTTTGGTGCATTGATGTGCTAGAGTTGACAGTAGTGAAGGATGGTTTTTAACCTCTGACCATATAATTTATTGAGACCAATTCAACTGGCTACGTGTAGTTATGGCCACACACGTTAACATTTTATTTGTACTATGAACTCTCGGGATTGGTTTTTTATTTTTTAATTAAAATTTTTTTTTTTTTGTGGTAGAGGAAGTTGACCATGTCAGCTTGGTTCTCTGTGCCATTTCCTGGACCAGAATATTAATATTAGATGCTGGATGACTTAACAATATGGAATTCATTTTGCCCAGGTTTGTAGTTAGATATTCTTATTTGCCTTCCTTCAGTGAAAAAGGGTAAATAATCACTGACTTTTTTTCCTTAATTAAGCATTAAAAGCCAAATTGGACGTTTATGTGTTACGAAAATCATGACAATGACATAAATTGCCTTGCATTTTCTTGTGTGATGTTGTTGGGAACAGTACATGTGTTTTGCAGAATGCTTTGATTGAAAATATTTACACAGAAAATGATCTTGCAGTATGAACACACTGAAATAACTAATTTATCACCTCTAAAACACATTTCAGTGACTACAGCATCCAGGAGTCCTAAAAGCTGATTCGTAGGATTGGACTGGAAAGACTGCTGAGTTTTCACATGACTTGTTCAAAGCACTTCTCTGAAATGAGTTTTTTTTACTTGTTAATGTGTTCATTGTGTGTACGTGACTTCATATTCACCACTGTATCCCTAGTCCTAGTTAATAAAAATTGTTAAATGAATACATTGTATTATATCTGTTTTCAGACTACTTCAATTACTAAAGAATTGACTTTTTTAGGAGAGTAGTTTACCAGATAAACATGAATAAAATGAAATGAAACAGAGTTTATCTGGGGTGTTCTTGTGATGTAGAAGCATAATCTTGGAGCCCTGCTTTTCCCTAAATAGTATTCTTCTCTCTGAATCACCTAGGTAACAGCCACATCTCTACCATTTTGACCATTTAAGCCATTCTGTGTTTTTCTTGATTCTTTTCTTGATTATGAAATTGTGGTTCTTATTTTGGTGCTACTTTGATGTATCTAGGACAGTACTGTGCAGTAGAAATTATAATGTGAGCTTTAACCATGAGTCACATATTTACATTTTCTAGTACCCACAGTAAAAAAAAAAAAGTAAAAGGGGTGAAATTAATTATATTTTACTTAACTCAGTATGTTCAAAATACTATTTCAGCATGTAAATAACAAAAATTATTAATGAGTTTTTTACATTATTTTTCATACTAAGTATTTAAAATCCAGTGTGTACTTTACACGTCTGTCTCAGTGTGTATTAACACATTGCAAAAGCTCAATAGCCACATGTGGCTAGTGTCCATCCACTCTGTCAGACAGTGCAGATCTAAGGAATCACTTAGAAATAAAATGAGAACCAAAATGCTAATAATATAGGTAACAGCAAAGATGTATTCATAGTCTTTCTGAGGATATCTTTAATATTTTTTTATTTTAATGGTTATTTGTATGGACAGGTTCATATAACAATAATATCTTTTCTCTGCAGGCTAAATTTACACATTGAATTAGTGGTGTTTAGCCAAGATGATACAAATGTGTTATTATAGATATTTTAGAAATCCAGAAGCTCTGCAACTTGGTCATCTCTAATCCCTCCTTTTTAAATATTAAAAAGAGAGGATCTAACTATATCTGTTATATTTTATTAATTGCATGGGAGAAAAGAGCTGAAGCATCTATCCAGCAAAATAATAACATTGTTAAATCTGGGTGGTAAGTACAAGGTGTCCCTTATATTTTCTAATACTTGTCTGTGTGTTTTAAATACTTCATGAAAAAATTTAAAAACATGAAAAATTTGATTCATAAAAGTAAAATGTGAATGGGACATCATTTAATGTGTTAGAAATTCTGTGATGCTCTGCTTATACTTTCATAGTGACGGTATTCTTTCTTCTGCCTCCAGTTAATAGTGAGTTGCAGAAAAATGGCAACTTACATTCAGTAACTGCTTTCTTTGGATGAGACTTGTTATGAAAGATGTGCCATCTGGAGATGATTTAATGTAATTTCATATTATAGCTATAGCATTTCAAAGAATGGAATATTTCTTAGACATCTCTGTTTAGACAGATGTTTGACTTGAAGATCTTTAAACTGAGATGTCAAGCAGTACTGACATTTTTGAAGTTTAACAATTTTTTTAAACTTTAAAAAAAATTCAGTCAGTAAAATCTTTTTTAAAAATTTATTTGGTATTATATTCAATATGCAGACCAGATGTTCACTTGTTCAGTGTAAATAGATCTGAGTTAGGTATGTGATTCCTTGATGGAATTTCAAGTGTATTTTGTAAAATTATATTTTTAATGATGCTTCAAGAGGATATGGTAAAACAGTATCATATATCAGGAATAAAATATATTTTTTTAAAGCTTAATTTTTTTGAGAGAGACAGAGTGAAGGGCAGAAGGAGAGTGAGAGAGAATCTCAAATAGATTCCATGCTGAGCATAGAGCCTGCCTGACATGGGGTTCATTTCCACAACCCTGAGATTGTGACCAGAGCTGAAACCAAGAGTTGGATGCTTAACCAACTGAGCCACCCAGGTGTCCCAGGAACAAATTATTTGAAGCAGCAGTAGGTTTCATTCCAATGTAGAAGTAGGTTATATATGAAAAAATTATACCATGTACACAGAGAGATAGGGAGAGAGAGGAAGTTAGAGTTGACAACTAAGAATTGTATATATTCAAGCTGTATGATTGATTTGATATACATGTACATTGTGAAATCATCACCACATTGAAGCTAATTAGCATATCCATCACCTCAAATAGTTACCACTTTTATTGTTGTTGATTTGTGGCAAGAACACTTAGGATCTAACCTTCTTATTAGCAAATTTCAAATAAATAAGAAAGCATTTTTTTTTTTTTTTAAATGATAGTCACAGAGAGAGAGAGAGAGAGAGAGAGAGGCAGAGACACAGGCGGAGGGAGAAGCAGGCCCCATGCACCGGAAGCCTGATGTGGGATTCGATCCCGGGTCTCCAGGATCGCGCCCTGGGCCAAAGGCAGGCGCCAAACCGCTGCGCCACCCAGGGATCCCAGAAAGCATTGTTAACTATTGTTACATTGTTGTATATTTCTAGAAGTATTTTTTTAATTAAAATATTTGTTACTGAGTGTTTTTATTTTAATATAAAACAATTGAAGCCTTCACCTTCCTGAAATTTATTTATTTTTATTATTTTTTAAAGATTTTATTTATTTATTCATGAGAGACAGAGAGAGAGAGAGAGCGAGCAGAGACACAGGCAGAGGGAGAAGCAGGCTCCATGCAGGGAGCCCGATGTGGGACTTGATCCCAGGACTCCAGGATCATGCCCAGGGCTGAAGGCAGGCACTAAACCGCTAAGCCACCCAGAGATCCCACCTTCCTGAAATTTATAGAGATGACAGCTGTTTGCATTTTGATATCTTTTCTTTCAATCTCTTTTTCTAGTCATAGTATCAGAAAATTGGGATCACATTTTTATACATACAGTTTTGTATCTTTTCCTAAAACAGCATTTGCAGCATAAACGATTTCTCACAATACTCAGGTCTTTGAAAACCTTATTTTAAAAAGCTTCCTACTGTCATCTTTTTTCTTAGAATAAAAATATATATGCTAATTGTAGGGGTGCCTAGGTGGCTTAGTCTGTTAAGTGTCCCCTTCAGTTCAGGTCATGATCCTGGGGTCCTGGGATTGAGCTCTGTGTTGGGCCTGCTTCTCCTCCTGTCTGTCTCTCCCTCCACTGGTGCTCGCTCTCCCTCTCTCTCTTTCTCTCTCAAATAAAACCTTTAGAAAAAGTATGTGTACTAATTATATATATAGAAATGTATAGTTTAGCAAATAAGTCTCTAATAGTTCTGGCTTCTAAAATGATAAGTGTTAGTAGGTTAGTATATCTTTATTTCTAACTTTTTCTATAAAAACATACTATAAACCTTTTGCATTTGTTTAAATTATTTATTTTTTAAAGATTTTATTTATTAATTCATGAGAAACATCGAGAGAGAGGCAGAAACACAGGCAGAGGGAGAAACAGGCTCCATGCAGGGAGCCCGACGCGGGACTTGATCCCGGGACCCCAGGATTGTGCCCTGAGCCGAAGGCAGACGCCCAACCGCCAAGCCACCCAGACATCCCGATGTCTGTTTAAATTAATAGAAAGTGTTATGCTCTACATACTGTATTGTAATTTACTTTTTTCACTTAATGACAAATTCTGAACATTTTTCCATAGTGGTACACACATAGCCTATCAATTTTTAATAATTACATTGCAGAGTATGGCATGTTAATGTTGTAATTTAGCTAGTTCCCTCTTGGTGGGTATTTAGGGTTTTGTCTGATTTTTCTTATTGTGAACAGTATGTAGTTATCATCCTTGGCAATATGAGTATTTTTATAGGATAAATTCCTAAAAGTGGAATTACTCAGTCAAAAATTAGGTGCATTTTGAATTTTAATAGAAATTGTTAAATTAGCCTCCAAAAAGGTTGTACCAGTTTACATTCCTATGGGCAGTAAGTACATCAGCCACAGCTTTTTAAAACCCAGCATTTAAAAAAAAAGAAAAAAAAATCCAGAATTTATTGAGTGCTTGCGGTGTGCCATTGTACCGTTATACATCAATGTAATCCTTCTCTTATTCTTAAGGTCCTGTTATTTCTGCAGATGAGAAAACTGAGCACTTGGCTAATAAGTAGTGGGGCTACAAATCAGCCGAGGCTGTCTGCTTTCCAAGCCTGTGCTCTTAATCTTTAGGTGACATTTCCTCTTAGGTCTACATTTGACCAAAACATTGAATGATACTAGCAGTGGATTTTGAATTTTGTGTTAATGAAAAAGTAAAGCCCTAATTATCCATAATCTGTGGGGAAATGGCCCTTCTAGTCAATTGTATTTTTATTTATTTTTATTATTTATTTACTTATTCTAAAAGATTTTATTGATTTATTTGTTTGACAGAATGGGGGGGGGGCAGAGGGCGCGGGAGAGAGAATCCTAAGCAGACTCTATGCTGAGCGTGGAGCCCAACATGGGTCTTAATATTATGGGTCTGATATGACCTGAGCAGAAATCAAGGGTTGGACTCTAAACTGATTGAGTCAATTGTATGTTTGTTTGTTCATTTATTTATAAATATTTTTATTTATTTATTCATGAGAGAGACAGAGAGAGAGGCAGAGACACAAGCAGAGGGAGAAGCAGGCTCCATGCAGGGAACCCGATGTGGGACTGGATCCCGGGACAGGATTATGCCCGGGCCGAAGGTGGTGCTAAACCGCTGAGCCACTGGGGCTGCCCCAATTGTAGTTTTAAAAAATCAGCACATAACCTTTAGATATGTGTTAGATACTGTACCTTGCAACAAAATCTTATTTAATCTTTACAGTAGTCTTCTGAGGTAAGAGTGTTCACTTAGCTTGCTCATAAATGTCTTCATTTTCTTTAAGAGAAAACTCTAGGAACGCCTAGGTGGCTCAGCAGTTAAGCATCTGCCTTCGGCTCAGGACATGATCCTGGGATTCAAGGATGTAGTCCCGCATCGGGCTCCTGATGGGGAGCCTGCTTTTCACTCTGCCTGTGTCTTTGCCTCTCTGTGTCTCTCATGAGTACATAAATAAAATCTTAAAAAAAAAAAAGGGAAAGAAAAAGAAAAAACAACAACTCTAGTGCACTGTCCTTTATGGTAATCATTAGCCTCATGCAGCTACTTAAATTTTAAGTTAATTAAAATTAAAAATTAAGTTCTTCATTCACATTAACCACATTTAAAATGTTCGGTAGTCACTTGTCCATAGTAGTTGCTGTCCTGGGTGGTGTGGAAACAGGATATTTTAAACATTGCTTAAAGTTCTGTTGGACAGCACTGGTCTAGGATCTTAACTTAGGAGTCAAGGAAAAAAAAGAGGCACAGAAATGATACTAAAGTATAATGAATAAATGACATTTTTATTATCTTCTAGAAGCGATACTGTGTTTTACACTTCTTTACTAGAAATAGTTTTTTGCCATGGTCAGGATTAGAGCACAGAAGTATTCCTCTTAAGTATGTTATGTAAATAGATTTTCCTTTTGGTTATTTCTATCTTTATATTATGGCTGAAAATAATTCTAGAAACATATTCTGTTTATACCTTAGAAAAACCAACTGCATATAACATTTTGGAGAAAGTCATGCAGACTAAGTGAAGAAAAGGCGTCATTTGACTGATGGGTGCCTCTGTGAGGTTGTGTTCTCCACACTCCAAGCAAGCCTGTGATTGTTCCAGCTGGTCCTTCTGTATATCCTGTTTGCTTGTTATTTTGCTATCATTTTTATTTGAACTATTCATTAGGCCTAGTAGGTTCTCGTTCCCCTTTCTTCCACCACTCATCCTTCCTTTCCTTGTCTTACACAGATGACCTCACTTCCTGTTTTATAAAGAAAATAGAAGCCATTAAATTGGAGCTTCTCAGTTTCTAGCCACTAATGCTACATGTCAGTGATATCCAACTACTTACAGTTACTGGTGTTCAGAATTAAGTCAACAATTTAAAGTTAGAAAATGTAAAATCCAGTTTTTCTTAAGCCCGAAATTAATTTATAAATCTTATTAGTCTGTTTATGTATCCAGTACATTTTTTTATAAAAATATAAGATAAATGATTTCTACGATAGACTTTTTTTTTTTTTTTTTTTTTTTAATTTATGAGAGTCACACACACACAGAGAGAGAGAGAGAGAAAGAGGCAGAGACACAGGCAGAGGGAGAAGCAGGCTCCATGTACTGGGAGCCCGACGTGGGATTCGATCCTGGGTCTCCAGGATCACGCCCTGGGCCAAAGGCAGGCGCCAAACCGCTGCGCCACCCAGGGATCCCTCTAGGATAGACTTCGATGTATGTTGATTAATGCAAGTTGAGCAGACTTAATTCCCTTTAAATACCCAGTTCCATATATAAATACAACTAACATTAAGTTGCATTAAAAAATTGAATAAGTAAATGCCTGACTGGGAAAGCTAATAAACTCTTGAAATAAAACATTTTCTGAGTACTTAATGTGACTTCTGTAAATATAATTAAACTTAAAAATACAGTGAATTTCCCTTCACCCAAACATGTCTTTCCTTGTTTTCCTGTTTTCATAAATGTTTCTCAGTTGTCTAAGCCAGCAACTCTGCAGATCGTGGACACCCACGCCCCCTTCTATGTCCAAGTACTGTTTCCTTTTCCCCTTTCTCTTCCTGGTCTCATTACTCTGGTTCAGGTCACCATCTCTCTCCTGAGTTTCAATTTTGATGCCAGTGCGCCTGTTCAGATTCTGTGCCCTTCCAGTGTGTTCTTCGTTGTAGTCCTTCTGATCTTTTGTTTTAATTTATAATAGCCTTATAGAGATAGAATTTGTATACTATACTGTTCACTTGAAAGATATAATTTAGGGACGCCTGGGTGGCTCCATCCATTAATTTTCCGACTGTTGATTTCAGCTCAGTTCATGATCTCAGGGTTCTGGGATCAAGCCCTGCAGGGGACTCCACGCTGAGCTGGGCTCTGAACTCGGAGTCGACCTGTTCCCCTTCCTCTGCCCCTCCCCCTGCTCGTGCTCTCTTTCTCTCTCTCTCAAATAAATAAAATCTTAAAAACAGTAAAATGTACAATTTAGTTTTTTTTAGTATGTTCACAGAGTTGTGCAGCCATCACTGTCATCATTTTTAAGACATTTAATCACCTCTAGAAGAAACGCTCTGCTCATTGGCAGTCACTCCCCATTTCGTTCACTCCCCATTTCGTTCCCCCCCCATCCCCCCCATCCCCCCCCCCCCCCCCCCCCCCCCCCCGCTGTGAGCAACTACTCATCTACTTTTGTCTCTCTGGATTTGCCTATTCAGAACATTCTGTAAAAATGGAATCATGCTCTCTTTTATGAGTGCTTTAATTTAGCATGATGTTTTCTTTTTTTTTTTTTTTAAAGATTTTATTTATTTATTCATGATAGTCACACACACACACACACAGAGGGAGAGAGAGAGGCAGAGAACACAGGCAGAGGGAGAAGCAGGCTCTACGCAGGGAGCCCGACGTGGGACCCGATCCTGGGTCTCCAGCATCACGCCCTAGGCCAAAGGCAGGCGCCAAACCACTGCGCCACCCAGGGATCCCAGCATGAAGTTTTCAAGGCTCATCCTCGTTATATAAACATTAGTACTTTATGCCTTTTTATTGTCAAGTAATTGTCCATTGTATGGATAATAGTACCTTTTATTTATTCATACATTAATTGAGGGACATTTGGATTGGCCCCAGTTTTAGGCTGTTAAAAAGCTGCTGTGAACATTGATGTACAAATTTTTGTGTGGACATGCTTTTTATTTTCTTAAGATTTTATTTATTCATGAGAGGCACAGAGAGAGAGGCAGAGACATAGGCAGAGGGAGAAGCGGGCTCCCTGCAAGGAGCCCGATGTGGGACTCAATCCTGGATCCCAGGATCACACTGAGCTGAAGGCAGACGCTCAATTGCTTAGCCCCCAGGCGTCCCCTAAAGTTGTTTTGGAATTCTAATTGGACCCAAGGCAGTTGCATGATTATTGTGCATGCCTTGCTTTCCGTCATGGTTTTACAGATGACAAGAGGGTAGGATCATAGAAAGAATGGTGTGTAGCTCTTGCTCTGCTTAGACAAAGGCCAGGCGAAACCTGTGCTCAATCTGCCCTCCAGTGGCTGTTCCCTGTCTGCCCTGGGGTACTTTTTGACCTGGAAGAGGAAGAGCTAAGATAAGGGGAAGGGAAGCTGGAAACTGGGAAGCACAGTTGATTAGAAGCCTGGAGCACAGGGTAACAACCTCTGAGGACTGGTGCACTGCAGCAGGTGGCAGAGGTCTGACCTTTAGGTAGCTTTTTGCATGGGAATAAATATATTCGGTCAACTGGTGACCTAGTTCTGCCTTTAGCTCTTGAATTATAGGCCAGATATTCATTTTTCACACTACATGGAAAATCTGGTTATAAGGATAGATTTTTTTTTTCATTTTAGTTTTCAAGGACTCCTTATTTCTGGCCTAAAATAGTAGATTATACCTTATGCTTTTACAAGGTTGTATAAAACAGTGAAAACAGAATCTGGATTTGTTTCTCTGTGATTTTACTGAGATGACTTTACTCATCATTCTCTGTCAGAATATCTAGAAATAGTCTTCCATTTTCATTTTTTACTCCATAACTACTGTAGTATGCAGACGGGAAATTTCGCAGATTGATGTTTCCTCTTCTCAGCTTTCTTTTTTTTTCTTTTCTTTTCTTTTCTTTGCTTTTCTTTTCTTTGCTTTTCTTTTCTTTTCTTTGCTTTTCTTTTTTTCCTTTCTTCTTTCAAGATTTATTTATTTTAGAGAGAGAGAGCACACGTGCATGAGTGAGGGAAGGAGCAGAGGGTGAGGGAGAGAGACAAGCAGACTCCCTACTGAGCTCAGAGTCCAAAGCAGGGCCAGTCCCATGACCCTGATATGCCTGGAGCCAAAACTAAGAGTCTGAGGCTTTATGGACTGAGCCACCCAGGCGCCCCTCTTCTCAGCTTTCTAAACCCCAACTTCCTTGGCCTAGATTTTTGTTGTTTGTGGGGCCATGATAATGTTTTTTACTCTTTTACTTTATGCCCAAGGGTGTAACTTTACTGTACAGGGCTAGATATTAATGATCTGTAAAATCCATGGTCCAGGATATTCAGGCATCTTAAACTCCCTGTCTTCATTTATGTGGTTTAGTTTTTCCATAAGCCATAGCACTAGGGCCTTGCCATATAGGGAAACAGAAAAGGAGCAGACCTTATGGCAGAAACATTGATGTTTGGAAGAGAGGTTTTGGAAATGAAAAGGGTGTTTTAAATAGTAGTCATCTTGATGTATTTAGTGCACTGTCAGAAGAAAGCTCCCTTGAGGCTTTATCGAGAACTACCAAAGCTGGGGCCCAGTGAAGTGACAGTTCCTGGCCTCAGTGAATAGAAGATTAGATATTGCTTGACTTAGTTGACAGACATTTTTTTGTCTCCAAATAAAATAAGCACCTTTCCTTGCCTATTCTAGGAACCAGATAAAACTTCTAAAGAGCTGGTTTGATGGAAATCATGATTATGATTCCAGAATTCACAGATATGTTTGTATGTTTCTAAAAAATTAAGTAAATGGATACAAGTCCTGTTGCTAACAAAACTAGTGTTGCATCCAGAAAGTTAATTTAGAAATAATTGAATACCTAATGTGCACTGTATTCACACCAGAATCTGTAGGAGACTCAGATGAATCAGACCTTGGTCCTGCTTCTGTGGAGCTTGTCCTTCAGTAAGGAGGTGATGCATGTATGTGATGTAATGTAAATACAGGAGGTCAAGGGCTGTCAGGTTTAGAGGGGGGGAAAGCAATAACTTCTGTCGAGGGAGAGGGAATTAGACAAGGTGGCATGGAGAAAGAAGTATTTGATCTGATGGCACCTGAGCTTTTTTGAAGGTTTTTCTAGTACAGGAATGACATGATTGGAGTTTTGCTTTAGGAAAGCTGTTTCTAAGATGTGATCAAAGACAGAGATTTGGAGACTGGGTGAAAAGCCAGGGAAGCCCAGCTTTCTAAGTGGTGGAAACAGAGGGTGTGATAGATGTGAGACTTGTAGAGGTAGAACCACGTGGATTTGACAGTTGTCAGAGCAAGGCATAAGCTTTAAAGAGGGATTTTTAGGCATAGGTAATGAGGAGGATGGAAATACTATTAAAGATTTGGGAACACAAGAAGAGGTACTGATTTGAAAAGAGGATAATAAATACAACTTTTCATTGAGAAATCTGGGTGATTTTTGTCTTTACGGTGATGGAAGTACTTAAGTAGACCTGGGAAAAAGTCAGGGTTGAAGGTAGAAATACTGAGAATGAGTATTTGAGTATTTGAAGTATTATAGTTGAAGCCTTGAGATTGAATGAAATTTCCAGAGGATTTAGTATCATATGTGTCTTTACCAAGAATGTCACATAGCAAAACCCCCAAATCCCCCAGTTTTAGGATAGGAGTGCTCCGGAAGAGGGTGTTGTTGAAAGAACTCAGGCTGTTCCTTAGAGTTTTTATTTCTCTTTGGGACTCTTTCAGTTAGATTCTCATTTTGGTGGGATCGTAAAGCATACTGGTGATTTTTTTTTTGAAGATTTTATGTATCTATTCATGAGAGACACAGAAAGAGAGAGGCAGAGGGAGAAGCAGGCCCCACACAGGGAGCCCAATGCGGGACTTGATCTAGGCATTCCGGGATCATGCCCTGAGCTGAAGGCAGATGCCCAACTGCTGAGCCACCGAGGCATCCCAGCATACTGGTTTTGAGCATGAGAGCAGGAAAATAGGGTTTGCTTCCTTGGTCTGCCACCTCTTCCACCACATGTCCTTGTTAGAGTCCTACAACCTCTTTGTGCTTCAGTTTCCTCCCCTATAAAATGGGGATGTAATACCTTTTATAGGGTTGCTTATGAATTATTTAATAATTGAGTGTGATGCTTGAAACCTTGTAAGTGCTCCGTAAACAGTGGCTAACGTTAATGCTAGATTCTTGCTGGCTTCACTGCTTCTGATCTTAAAGGATGCACTACTTCTCTTTTTGTTTTTATCTATTTATTTTTCCTGTTTCTCTTTTTAAATCTGAATTTGTACAAAATACTTTTTTGTTTTCACTCAGCATAACTGAGACCAGCTGAATTTTTGCAAAGAATTTTAGTGCTAATAGAGAATAAAAGGGAATAATTGTTGTAGATTCAAAACCAACATAGAAACAGTCACGCTTCTATTGCCAAAGGCCTATACAACTTGTTATTTGTTCCTGGATTTCCTGCCTCTCTCCCTGATGACCCCCAGCACTCCAGCACTCCACATGGTGGCCACTGCTTTCTATATTAGGGAGCGATCTGCCTTTTACCTCTACCGAATACTCTCCAGATTCATGCTAACAAAGCTGTTTTACTGACCCGGGACCTTTTCTTTTCATTCAACTAGGATTTTGTTTGGCATCTTACTCCAAGCCTGACTTTTCTGGACTGTGGTGATTGACATAAATGATTGTAAGTGATATATATATTTGTCCGCTGTAATATAAATAATAGGTCTAAGTCTCCTTATTTGTGGGGAATATATTTGGAATCATTTCTCAGATAAATCTTCCTTTTCCCATATGGAAAATTGGCCTTAATCAAGTAGAGTTGTACAGTGCAACAGTGCATTGATCATCAGTAAATGTATAATATGAATTAAGAATTATCATCCATGTGTTAGCAGAAAGATTGTTTTTCACATTTGAATTTTATAGTTGTGAGTGTACTGAATTTGGTAATGTTCTCAGTTCCCTATGGCTCTTTTCCAGTGGAGCCTGAAGGATATATATAATTATACACAAGCTGCAATCAAATTAGCAGAGTAACTTAGTTATTGGGATAGAATTGGAACCCAAATATAAATTTATTTTTAAAGTTTTATTTATTTATTCATGAGAGAAACAGAGAGAGAGGCAGACACACAGGCAGAGGGAGAAGCAGGCTTCCTGCAGGGAGCCCAGAGTGGGATGGGATCCCAGGACCCCGGGTCATGACCCAAGCCAAAGGCAGACACTCAACCACTGAACCACCCAGGTGCCCCCAAATCTCAAGTTTGATTAAAAAAAATACTAAACTACGTTCTCTGAAGGAAAGATAAAGAATTTTGTAGTCTTTATTCTGGTTTTACTTTCCTTACCTCAGGAAGAATCTAATCTGAAGAGTTTTTTTTTTTTTTAAAGGCAGATGGTGAGGCGGGGACCAATGAGGGAGGTGGGGAGAGAGAGAGAATCTTGAGTGGACTCTATGCCCAGCCCAGCTTGGAGCCTGACATGGGACTTGAGCTCACCACCCTGAGATCATGACCTGAGCTGAAATCAAGAGTTGGACGTTTAACTGACTGCGCCATCTAGGCTTTCCCAATTGAAAAGTTTTAACTCCTATAAAATGCAAAAGTCTTTCACTTTTCCTTTCAGAAACACCACCTATACCCTTAAAATATCAATTCTTAATTTTTCTGAAGATTATTTCAGTGATTTCATGCTTCTATTTTTTTTTTTTGACAATCTATATTAAATATCTTCTTAGGTAGTGCTTTGATGTGTGAGAGAATAATCCCATTTTGTGTCTTTATATGAGTATTAAATATTTACCATCTTTATGATGGGGGGAGTGTCTTTGGTAAATAGAAAATGGTGGCATTTTGGTTGGACTCCTTTAGAATGAAAGCAAAAGCTGAAGTCCAGCTATTTAGTGTCAGTATCAGCACTTTCTGTCAGTTCTCTCAATCCAATTCCAGAGTTTGATCACCTGCAGGGAGTTGAGAATGGGAAAATAGAGACCAGCTTATCCTGTTCCTCATCTTCCCATTGTCTTATATTTGTTCCTCTGTTGTTTATGGGGAATTCTTTTTTATATTAAAGATTTATTTATTTATTCATTCAGAGAGCGAGAGAGAGGCAGAGGGAGAAGCAGGCCCCATGCAGGAAGCCCGATGCGGGACTCCATCCCGGGTCCCCAGGATCACACCCCAGGCCGCAGGCAGCACTAAACCACTGTGCCACCAGGGCTGCCCGTTTACGGGGAATTCTATAAACTCCTGGTCCCTTTTGGTGGAGCATCATATTTAATAATAGGTTAGTAATACAGAAGAGAAGTTAAATTTGATAGTCCATGTAGTTCATTCACTTAGTGATAGGTAGAGGGTGAGGATTTACAGTGGTATTTCTTCAGTGTTAATTTTAGAAGAAATTATTTAGTGTGAAGAAGTACTGGAGCAGTAACTTGCTAACCTAGGGAAAAATTATACAGGACAGTGGTTATTAGAAATACACTTTCTGGGGTGCCTGGATGGCTTAGTCAGTTGAGCGTTTGCCTTTGGCTCGGGTCATGATCTTGGAGTCTTGGATTCGAGCCCCACATTAGGCTCCCTTAGGAGCTGGGAGCCTGTTGCTCCCTCTCTCTGCTGCTCCTCCTGCTCATGCTCTCTCTCTCTCTCAAAAAAATAAATAAAGTCTTAAAATAAAATACATTTTGTTTAACAGGAATAGGAAAATGTTTACATTTGACATTTGCCAGTTGTCAACACTGTGTTTGTGTGTATATGTGTGTGTGTTTTATGTAGAATGAAAAGTACCTTCATTATCTTTCACCATTGCAAGAGTGAAGAAAACTAAGTGGCTTCTAATGAGGGAATTATTTTTAAATATTCAAGCCCACTGAAATTTAAGAGATTATTTTCAGTGTACATTTTTCTCTTAATGTTAAACTGATTCTGATCTTCAGAGAGAACTTTGAAAAAGATACACTAGTACAGCATAGCAGACTAATATTTTAGAAAGAATATTACCAGTAATAAAAAGGACAGAATTATGATACTTTGATGCATTAATTTTAATAACTTTTTTTCACAGCTCTTGAGTCAAGATGAGAAAAGTTAAACAGAAATATGGTTCTCATTTTGATTGTACTGAATTTATTATATTAAGTGTTATCCTTTCTTCAGATGTAGAATCTGGGTTTATGTCCTTTTTGTTTGAAAGAGTGGGTGAGGCTAATTTTTCTGTAGCAGTGGAATTAAATCTTTTTTCACCGATTACCATTTAAAGCAATGCCATAGAAAATGCAGGAATTTGATTATAGCAGTCTGGGCGGTAGTTATTCCAGTTCCAAGTGGTCTTCTGCGTTTTTAAAGAACAAATTGTTAGAGATTATCTAATGCCGCTATGAAATACTTACAAAAGTTATATTTTTTCCTTGTCCTGTAGTTGCTATAAAATTGATGATTTGGTTCTTTCATTAATATTCTCCTTTACAGTAATACTTTGTTCCAGTTGTCTGGCACAGATTTGGGGTCTTGCATTTTATGAACACATGTCATAAATCCAGCCTAAGATAGATGAACTTATTTTTGCTGATGTGCCTTCCCAGAAAATCTTTTTTGCTCCTCTGCAGATTGTCAGTTAAGCTGCCTGCTTTTTATGTTTTTTTTTTTTTATTCTTCATACCAATTCCATGTGCCACTTGGGCTACCATTTAGTCTTTACCTTATGCTGCCTTTAAGTGCTCCCCAGAGACAGATTGTCCATGGGGCTAATGAAGCTTAAACTAAAGGGACCCTCACTTGCATGAGCCCTTTGGGATTTTATATACAAAATTTTGTAGTCTTATAGAATTTCCTAAAATTGTGTAAACATTAAACCCCACAAAACCTACCTTTTCTAAAATAGAAGACTGTTAGAGGAGATGAAAAAGTAAATGCAGATTTTAGCTTTGTGTTCTAGGTGAAAAGGATATAAATAGAATATTTGGGTTTGTGTGTGATGTCAGATTTAATTTATCATGATAACCATCAGTATTGCACCAGATGTTTTGACTGTATTTAGCTTCATATTAAATTAAGCATAGCCAGTGGTCTCTGAAGTCCATCTGTACTGCTGCCAAAGGTAGTAGCACAGAAGACAGTGCCTTTCCTGTTATCACTGCTAGCTGCTTTCTTTCTTGCCATGATATTTAGGCTTTTGGATTACTCAGAGAAAAGGTGAGCCTTCATATTTGAACTTTGTATTCTCCAAATTACTGTGCTGGGTGTAGAGGCTTGCATGTTTCTTTTCATCACAAAAGGTGGTCATTTTTAACTTTTTGCTTGTCTACAGACCAGTGGGAACGAATTAAATAAGATTAGTTAGGAGTTTATTGAGGCCTGAAGTGTAGTGAGAGGGAAACCATTACACACAATTGCCAGCTAAACATAGGTACACCTGAGAAGATTTTTCTACATCTGCTACTACTAGTCATGGAAAAAACAGTTAACTTACTGGCTTTGTCATATAAATGCATGTGAAGATCTGAAGATCCTTGGTTTTCTTTATACTCAAAAGACAAGTATTGAAATCACTGAAAAAAACCTTTATATTAATTTAGATGAATACGCTTTGATTTTTACCCGATTCCTATTTCATCAGTGTAGTCAGAGAATGCATGGATTCCTCCCCCCCCCATAAGTGAGGGTAAAACATACATCTTCAGTGTTCTTACATGAGGATCATTAAGATGGCAGACCTTGCAGATCAAACAATTTCCTCCCATACTTGCTCTCATTTTCCCTAGAAAAGCATTTAGACATCTCTGAAATTAGACCTATAAAGCGTGTGGTAACGCCAGAACAAAATATCTTAGAAATTTTATCATAATGTTTTTTTTAAAGTCCTAAATGTCCTCTATTTAACATGGAATTCTTTTGTATTAACCTCCTTTCATATGCTAGCTTTCACCAGACTGCAGAATTGCCTGATCTGACTTTCTAATGTAACTGTAATGAATCTTCTGGGAAGCCAAACGATTGAACACACATACTCTGCAACTCTATTGTAAAATATTCAGTCAGTCCTGTTGATGTTGCTGATTAAAAAAGAAAGAAAAAAAAGAATTGGGGGGGGGGGTGGGAGAGAAAAATGAAAAACTCCCTAACATATATTAAGGCTTAAAAGCAAATACATTCTCTTAGGGATTTCAGCCTTTACTAGACATCATGATGTGCAATAATGCCTCGCTTACGTATATTCAGGAACACCTTAATAAAAACATCACATAAATGGAGGCAGAATCAGCTTTGTAAAGCCAGAATTAGAGCATATGATTAAATTCAGTTTTCGACATATTCCTCTGAAAAAGCATATGGAAAAAAACCGGCCCATTTGCACAAGCAGACAAATTGCTCAGGGCATTATGCTTGAGTACCCAGCAGTTAAGTATTTGCTGGGCAATAAATGCAGCACCTATATGCACCAGAGCCCAAATGTCTTTCAAATGTGTGTCCCTTGTAAGATACTTGGGGTCTTATTTAACAGCCAGAGAAGTGAGGGGAAGGCTTTTCCATGATATGTTGTTGTAATTGATTTATCCCAGGTATTTCTAATTGTAGCAATATGTGTTTAGCTTGTCCATGTGAAAGGAATTGAATCAGAGTTTAATAATTAAGGATTTATTAGTTAAAACTGAATGTTATAATGAGCCAGATGCTACTGCATTGAAACAGCCATTTTCATTAGCATTTTTAAATCAAAGACAATTGAATTTAAATTTGGAGCGACTTGCTTTTGATGAGTTAATGTTTTAAAATCTTCTAAAATCCATCAAATATTAGGTAAATTTCCTTTAATTTCAATGAAAGACAACTATATACTGAAATATCAAGATAGGTAAGTGAATTAAAGCCTCTGACTTTTAAAAATCTTGTCCTTATTTTTATTATAAAATAATCTTGAAATTCTTGTGAAAAATCATTGCAAAAACGTGCAGATTTGAAGAATGAATTTTACTTTTGACTGGAAAAGATATAAATCATTCATATGGAAGAGGCAGTGGTGAATGGGAATGGAGATATGTTTTTTTTTTTTCCTCTTATCACAGAGAAGCATTTTTAATAATAGCTTGAGTGGTTTGATAAAGCATCCAAAGGAAACTCCCAGGAGAAGAAGATTATACTGGAGAGAGAGATCTTTCTCTGAATCATTTACACTAACCTCTTGCTGAAGCACAGCTTGCATTTTTAATGAAGGATGATTGCATTTCATAAACAGACCTTTAAAAATTAAATAATATTGATCCTTGTTTAGGTCTATTAAAATAGCATGCTATACATCTCTTTCTAATAGCTCAGGACAGATTATTAATATTTTTAACAGTATATACACAGTTTAATATTTTTTAAAAAAGATTTTATTTGAGAGAGAGAGAACAGGAAGTGGGGGGAGGGACAGAAGGAGAGGAAGAGAGAGAAGTAGACTCCCCACTGAGCAGAGGAGCCCAGTGTGGGGCTTAATGAGGGGCTTGTTGTGTGGGTTGATCCCAGGACCCTGGGATCATGGCCTGAGCCAAAGGCAGGTCCTTAACTGACTGACTGAGCCACCCAGGGGCCCCTCTTTTGACTCTTTATAGTGACTTTTTATATTTGTTATCCATACATGTATTCCATATTTTATATAAGGCATTGTATAATATGTTTTTATAATTCATATAAGTGGTGTCATTCTATAAGTATCTTTTTGCAAATTGCCTTTTTCCTTCAGCATCACATTCTTTAGTATTGTTTTTTTTAGTATCACTGCATATCAGTTGCTCGTTATTCTTTCTTTAATGCTCTTCTTTTCTTTGTAGGTCTGAGTTATAACCAATATCGTTTTCCTCTCTATGAACAACTTACTTTAACACTTCTTGGAAAGTATGCCTACTGGCAACAAAAATTCCCTTAATTTTTGTTTGAGAAGTTCTCAATTTGTTTGAGAAATTCTTTATTTCTACTTGACTTTCAAAAGGATAAGGTCAGGGAACCCTGGGTGGCGCAGCGGTTTGGCGCCTGCCTTTGGCCCAGGGCACGATCCTGGGGACCCGGGATCGAATCCCACGTCGGGCTCCCGGTGCATGGAGCCTGCTTCTCCCTCTGCCTGTGTCTCTGCCTCTCTCTCTCTCTCTGTGACTATCATAAATAAATAAAAATTAAAAAAAAACAAAAAGGATAAGGTCATTGGGTACAGAGTTCTAAGATAGTGGAGATTTTTCTTTTGACACTTTCTGTATAGCACGTCATCCTTTTTTTTTTTTTTTTGGTGTTGTATGATGTTTATTTTTTTTTTTAAAAGAGTTTATTTATTTGAGAGAGAAAGAGCGCATGCAGGAGGGGTAGAGGGAGAGGAAGAAGCAGACTCCCCGCTCAGTGGGGAACCTGATTCAGGACTCCATCCCAGGATCCCAGAATCATGACCTGAGCTGAAGACAGACACTTAACCTACTGAGCCACCCAGGCACCCCTCAGAGTTAAACATTTTATTTCTTTTTAAAAAGATTTTATTTATTCATGAGAGACACAGAGAGAGGGCCAGAGACATAGGCAGAGGGAGAAGTAGGCTCCCTGCGGGGAACCTGATGTAGAATTCTATCCCAGGACCCTGGGATCATGACCTCAGCCAAAGGTAGATGCTCAACCATTGAGCCATCCAGGCGTCCCACAGTTTAATACTTTGTAATCAGAAGTTTCTTTAAATAGGACTTTGATTAAAATGCTTTTGGAAAATGTTTATCTTTGTTAAGTATTACTTTGAAAACAATCTTTATGTTATGAATGATTTTAAAGTTTGGCACTTTATCTTTTTTATTATTTTTTATTTCTAAGTAATCTCTATTCCCAGTGTGGGGCTCCAACACAAAACACTGAGATCAAGAGTCACATGCTCAACTGACTGAGCCAGCCAGGTGCCCTTAAAGTTTGGAACTTTAAATTGTTATCATCATAGATTCTCTGGTTTCATGTATATTCCTTTATTTCTCTCAGTCACATTAGTTTCCTACAAGGGGAATGGGCTTATTTGAAACATTGAATGTAGCATAGGAAAAGAGATTGGGTAGCTTTCAAGAAACCTTGGTTCACTTACACTGTTCTGACGAGGGCATCAAATTACCTGTCAGTAGTCAGTGTTTTTACTTTTGAAAATCTGTCCCTCTGTGAAAATGGAATATCTATAAAGTTACTGTGAAGTTTTCTGAATTACCACTTTACAGTTGTGTATCATTTTGAAGACTCCTCTCTGAACAAGGATCATAGGGGTTGCTGGAAGTTTAGTGCTTCCCATGTTAATATAACTGGAAGACGGTACTTAGTGTTGCTTTCCTTCTTCTTTTCTAAAAATGAAAATATTCCTAAGTTAAAGATTTAGTATAAGAATATAAACCTGCAAAGCAAGTGCTTTTTTCAGGTAGAAGGACTAGAAATACAAAGCAAAGTCACAGTTCAGTGACTATGACAATCTTTTGGGCGACAGCCAATTTTCTTTTTATTCCCATTTGAACAGTGGCACACTTACAGTGAGTAGGAGCACAGGCTTAGGAGGCAGTCTGCTCAAATTCAGTTCCCCTTCCACGTATGCTGGCCTCGTGACCTGTGGGCAGGTTATCCTGGTCTCTGTATCGGTTTTCTGTAAAACGGGGTTAATAATAGTAGCCTTTCAAGGGCTGTTGTGAAAATTACATAGGTCACTCCTAGAAGCTATATAAGTTTTAGCTGTTCTTGTATTATTTGCTTTGGTTTTACTTGTTTTGCAATGGTTAAGGAAAAGTTATTTGGGGGGATGTTCTTATAATACAATCAAATGAGGGAATTCATTATAATTTCTTGGACTTAAGTTTTTTTTCTACCTTTGCTTTTTATTTTACTTCCTTGTGTTTTGTATATCACTAGATGAGGATGCTGATAATGTAGGTACTTGAATTTTTTATTTATTAATGGTGAGTAAAGCAAAGCTATAGGATTTTATTAAGCAAGGATAGAGAGAAAGCTCTCAGGAGTGAGATGGGTTCCAACATGGTTGCCTACCTGAAATTCTTTTTTTTGTAATGAAATGGATCCTAAACTAAAGATTTAATATAAGAATATAAAACTGCAAAGGAAGGTCTTCTCTGAGGTAGTCTGTGGAGTTAACTCCGATATTCTGTATAGTTTACTAGTTGCTGTAGGAATAAGCACAGTCCTTGGAAATCTTGACAATAAAACCATGTGTATTTTACACATTCTTTCACCTGATATTGTAGAGGGGATCAGTAGAGCAAAACTAGCCAGGTTGGCATAAGTTTAACTTTGGCATTGTTTAGGAACCCTGGCAGAAACATGGACTTTGCTATTTATTTGAAGATAAAATGACTCCACTATTTTTTAATTAAATATTAAATTACATGTGGTCAGGCTGGTTGCTTCTGAAATACTGGGGTGCTAATTTGTGAAGATCTGACAGGGGCAGCACATTGAGACCCATTCTGCTCAGTGAAGGCTCCCCTGCTGATGTGTGGCTTCCCTAGATAGTCTAGGGTAGGAGAATTATTTATTCTTACTGTTTTGCCTCTTTATAATGACTGAAGGAGAAGATATTATAGAAAATCAAAGAATCTATTTCTTGTGGAATTCATAGTATTTTATTTAAGATTTTTAAAAATTTATTCATGAGAGACACAGAGAGGCAGAGACATAGGCAGAGGGAGAAGCAGGTTCCCTGCAGGGAGCCTGGTGTGGAACTTGATCCCAGGACCCTGGGATCACAACCTGAGCTGAAGGCAGATGGTCAACCACTGAACCACCCAGGCATCCCCATAGTATTTTATTAATGTTCTTTCAGTCCCCCCACCCCCCCAAGCCAAATCATGTCTGGTAACCTTTTGTGTATAGTATTACAGAGAATAGTTTCTTTTCCTTGGGAATAGTACTGACCTCAGGCAGAATTAGGAAATGAGTAAAATTTGCTTTGGGGATCCTCCTCCTCCTCCTCCTCCTCCTCCTCCTCCTCCGCCTCCTCCTCCGCCTCCTCCTCCGCCTCCTCCTCTTCTTCTTCTTCTTCTTCTTTTTAAAGATTTTATTTATTCATTCATGAGAGACAGAGAGAGAGAAGTAGAGACACGGGCAGAGGGAGAAGCAGGCTCCACGCAGGGAGCCCTACGTGGGACTCGATCCCGGGTCTCCAGGATCACGACCTGGGCTGAAGGCGGCCCTAAACCACTGAGTCACCCAGGCTGTCCCATCCCTCTTCTTTTTATGTGACCTTCTTACTTCCTCCACAAGCCCAGATACCCTCCTCTCAGAAACCAGCACTTGTCTTATATCTGCCCTATCATTCCAGTGTTCCATGCAACTGTTTTCCCTATTTCACCTTCTGGAGAATAGACTTTGATGTTAGGTATTCCTACTATCAGCCATATGAGTGAACGATTACACATTAAAATGTTTTACCCATAAGTTTCCCAGAATTATTTGTATAAAAATAAGGTGTAAATAAATAATAGGTAGATGTTATGCTTATTAGGTGCCAGACACTGTTTCAGATTTCTTGACAGTGGGGTTAAGGACATTTATCATTGTAATAATGCTATAAAGGAGATACTGTTATTTCTCCATTTTATAGAGGAAACCAAAGAAGAGAGAGTAATTTAAATAAGGTTATGCAGGTAGTAAGTGGTAGAGCAGGGATTCAGACCCTGGCAGTCAGGATCCACAGCCTGAATCATAGGCTGAATCACTGTGCTGTACTACCTCTCTCTCAGTGTGTATGGATTTCCAGTTGGGAGAGTTCCAGGTAGTCTAGGTGAAATGCCTCTGTGTGTTTGTGTGTGTGTGTGCGCACGTGCATGCGCATGCATAAGGGTAGGAAGAGAGGTA
Source organism: Vulpes lagopus (assembly GCF_018345385.1). Classification (NCBI taxonomy): domain Eukaryota; kingdom Metazoa; phylum Chordata; class Mammalia; order Carnivora; family Canidae; genus Vulpes; species Vulpes lagopus. The sequence goes on along the minus strand of NC_054833.1, from coordinate 88,716,419 downwards.
CAGAGATTTTTGCCTTCTCTACCCCCTCTTCAAATTCAGGGTGGCCAGTGTTGCCTGAAAATCATCTTTTTAATAGTTTGCCTGCTTGTCACAATTCCTTTCTTTCCTGTTCTCCCAAAAGTCGGATTAAGAGTATTGATGCAACTCTTGATCTTGGAGTTCTAGGTTTGAGCCTCATGTTGGCTATAGAGGTTATTTAAAAATAAGAACATCTAGGGGCACCTGGGTAGCCTCGTTTGTTAAGTGTCCAGCTCTTAGTTCTAGCTCAGGTCATGATCTCATGGGTCATGGGATGGAGCCCCATGGGCAGGCTCCATGCTCAGTGGGGAGTCTGCTTGAGATTCTCTGCCCCCCCCCCAATGCATGCACTCTCTCTCTCAAAAAAATTTTTTTTTAGATTTATTTGAGAGAGAGATAGATAGCATGAGTAGGGGGAGGAGGGGTAGACAGAGAGGGAGGAGCAGACGCCCCACTGAGCAGGGAGCCTGATGTGGGACTCAGTCCCAGGACCCTGGGATCATGATCTGAGCCAAAGGCAGACACTTAACCAACTTAGCCACCCAGGTGCCCATCAAAGAAATCTTTAAAAAAAAAAAAATCTTCTAAAAAAACTCTGTAATTTTGAGCAAGATAGTTAACCCATTCAAAGCAGTCTCCTTATCTCTAAAATGGGCACAACATTAAGAATACCTACTCTGAGGGAAAGAGCAAAGAAGGAACTGATACAAAGTACTTGGTGTAATTCCTGGCATGTCCTAGGTGTGTTTTTGTTTGTTTTTTTGGTAGTGATAAGGTGGGCAGAGGTGGGGGTGGTGGGTGTTTGTAAACAAGGACTACTTGAATAAGTATCTTTCAGAGTTAATGAGAAATCATCATGATGGGCAAGAGAAGAGCACCTGTTTCAGGAAGTGTCCTAAGGTGTTTCAAGGATTTTGGAGCATCTTGTATTGAAGACAAGATTAATAATTGCTTTTGGAATGGTATGTTCAGTATTATAGTAGTTTAAAGCTATGAAAGACAAACTGTGACTGAAAATCTTATTAACCTGGGAACTTTCCATAGCTGAAAAATAGTAGAGATTTTCAGAGAGAATAGGAAAAAAAGGCAGATGAATTTTGCACATAGAAATATATATATTTTTGGGCAGTCCTGGTGGCTCAGCGGTTTGGTGCCACCTTTGGCCCGGGGTGTCATTCTGGAGACCCGGGATCGAGTTCCAGGTCGGGCTCCTTGTGTGGAGCCTGCTTCTCTCTCTGCCTGTGTCTCTGCCTCTCTCTGTCTCTCTCATGAATAAATAAATAAAATCTTAAAAAAAAAAGAAATATATATTTTTACGTCACATCAAGAGAAGGGGATTCAGAATGTGGAAGAAAAATGATTTTTATATGGTGATAGCACTAGTTTTTCCATTATCCAGTTAAATAATAAAGTTTGCTTTTGCCATGAACCTTAAGATAGCATACATTTCTCCATATTACAGATGAATGAGAAAACACCTTTTTAGGAAAAGCAATTTTGTAAAATATGTCTTGATTCTTACTCCTGGATACTTAAGAATTATTTTCTCTAAATAGTTTAAAAGGAGATCTTTAAACTCTTAGGTTAATATCAGAGCTAATATCTGTGACTTTTTTTTCGTTTAAAAATAAAGGTGGCATTTAAAAAGAAATCTCCCAGGGTGCCCGGCTGGCTCAGTCAGTAGATTGTGAGACTCATAATTTTGGAATTGTGGGTTCGAGCCCCATTTGGGTTAGAGATCACTTTAAAAAATAATAAAAAGAAACCTCTCAAGTTAAATGAGACCTTAACGTCCTAATTGTTCATAATTCTAAAGCATGTAATAAGATTCCTCTTTGACAATTAAAATCTTTTTTAAAAAATATTTTGTTTATTTATTTATGAGAGACAGAGAGAGAGAGAGAGAGAGAGGCAGAGACACAGGAAGAGGGAGAAGCAGGCTCCATGCAGGAAGCCCAATGTGGGACTTGATCCCGGGACTCCTGTGCTGAAGGCAGGTGCTCAATGGCTGAGCCACCTAGGCGTCCCTAAAATCTTTATTATTCTTCCTGTTTAACGTAATCCTTAATTCTAAAAACATGGGGAATTACGAACCTTGGCAGATGCTATAGAAAAGGTGCGTGGGGGGATCCCTGGGTGGTGCAGCAGTTTGGCGCCTGCCTTTGGCCCAGGGCACGATCCTGGGGACCTGGGATCGAATCCCACATCGGGCTCCCGGTGCATGGAGCCTGCTTCTCCCTCTGCCTGTGTCTCTGCCTCTCTCTCTCTCTCTCTCTGTGGCTATCATAAATAAAAAAAAAAAAAAAAAAAAAAAAGGTGCGTGGAAAAGGTATTTCTTCTGCATCCAATTTTCAGGTCCTACCCCCATTTCAAAAGTTTATAGTTTTTTCCTTCTGTTACTGTTCTTTCTTCTCTTTTTTTTTTTTTATTATTTTTATTTTTTAAATTAAAGTAAGCTCCATGCCCATTGTGGGGCTTGAACTCACCACTCTTAGATCAAGAGTCCCATGCACTACCAACTGAGCAGCCTATCTTTCAGCGTAAATTAAGATATTTTTTTTTACATATACATGTCTTTATCAGGAACCAAAGGGTTTTAATGTAGCATTTGTTTTATTATGCACGTATGCACGTATTAGGGAATAGAAATGTGTATATGCATATATTAATCAGAAGCATTTAAATTACTTTTTGAAAAATACTGATTAAATTATTAGTCACTTTTTCAGAAGAATCACACAGTGGGAAAACCTTGTTGGTAATTGGCATGATATTTCCTCAGTAGTTTTTCTTTCTGTCTACTATGGACAGCTTTTGACAGTTACAGAAGATGTCTGTTAGAATCCAGTCCTCCTGGGAAAATCCCTGGGGTGACTGACTTTGATGGATCCTGGCCATGAATTACACCCACCTGAGTGTTAGAACGAGCTGTGGCACGAAGCCTAGAGAGTTCTGTACCCATCATGTAGTCTCAGTTTGAAGCATTTTTTACTCTTTTTCTTGGCAGTTTATTCAAAGGAATATTTGCTACATTTACTATTTATTTGGTAGCTGCATGGCTTCAGTTGTCAGAAAAACAGCATCCTGAGATTCTGTGTCTAACAACAGTATTTGTTTGTAGCAACTTCAGGCATTTGATATAAAGAAATGATGTGATTCCTGCAATAGGTAAAATGTATCTTTGTTCCAACTCTGTTTTAAAAAGTGCTATTTATATGTTATAAAAAAATCTGTGATATATAATATGGGCTAGTCAGTGGCAAGAATATGAGTATGTCTGGTGGCTAAAATTAAAAAGTTTTATGGCAGGGGCTGCCTGGGTGGACGGTTGAGTGTCCCAATTCTTGCTTTTGGCTCAGGGCATGATCTCAGGGCTGTGGGTTTGAGCCCAGTGCTGGCTCTGCTCTCTCCGAATCTGCTTGTTCCTCTCCCTCCCCCTCTGCTCCTCCCCATACTTGTGCTTGCTCTCTTTCTCTCTCTCTCTGTAAAATAAAATCTTTAAAAAAACGTTTTGTGACCAAAAAAGGGGGAAAAGAACCTAGAATTACACAAACTAGAGGCAGAACCCACTAAGGCACCATGTCTCCTTGTAGATGACTAATGCATCCCAGCTAATGAGTGTTTTCTTATTTTGATGCCTGATAGAATAAAAGATTTTTTTTAACCCTTGACTTTTTTGAGGAGGGAATCTTATTTTGAGAGTAGGTATTTTGAAGGCATGAAATGATGTAACATTTTATTTTATTTTACTTTAAGATTTTTATTTATTTATTTGAGCAAGCAAAGATGGAAGGGGCTGAGGGGGAAGCCGACTCTCCACTGAGCTCAGCTGGATCCCAGGCTTGATCCCAGGACCTTGAGATCATGACCTGAGCCGAAGTCAGACTCTTAACCCACTAAGCCACTCGGGCACCCCTGATGTAACATTTTAGAGTTTAATTGGAAATATACATATATATTTCCAATATATATATAATATATATATATATATTTAAAGATTTATTTACCTATTCATGAGAGAGAGAGAGAGGCAGAGAAGCAGGCTTCCTGCAGAGAGCCCAATGCGGGACTTGACTCCCACCCCAGACCCTGGGACCATGATCTGAGCCAAAGGCAGGCACCCAACTGCTGAGCCACCCAGGGGTTCCTTAATTGGAATAATTAGTTCTAAAAAGGACTGGAGTTGGTTTATGTGAAAACTTAAAAAAAGTTAATTTATCAGTGTTATTTGGGAGAAAATTGCACACTGTACCTTTCCTGACAAGAAATCTTAGACATTGGTAGACTAATCTTTACCAATCAACTGCCATAGCAGAGTTACAGAATACCGGATATTAAGGCTAACCTTGGAGTAGGACAGCTGACGGTGATGGTGCACATAGAAGGGAAGCCACTTGCTGGTAAAGATGGAATAGAGATCTGAATCCAGGCAGTTTGATTCCAGAGTCCAGCCCTTAACTGTGATGTGAATAGACCAGAAGCCACTTAAAGAGCCTGGACACTGCTCAGTAAAAGAATGCCTATTGGTCCTTAAAAGATATCGAGCAGGTTTTGTATTGAGGCAGTGCTGCTTGTATCCATATAGCACTGTACTACCCTGCTCCCTGCCCTCCTCTTCTCTTACTCTGCTGCTGCAGCATTCACTCATTCAGCACATTTTTACTGACTGCCAGGCACAGAACTAAGAATAATAGTCACCCAATTGCTTTCTAGATGTCCTTACATTTGGCTCTCTAAAATCCATTCTTAACACAGTGGGAGTGATTTATTTTGTGAAGCATAGATCACGTCATTCTCTTACTTAAAACCCTTTAGGAGTTCCTCATCCCTGTGAGGGTAAAGTCTATAGATTTCTTTCAGTGGTCATATACCACCATAGTCTGGCTCTTCCAACTCTCTGATGTAACCTCTGACCACTCTACCCTGCTTTGTTGGTTTCAGTCACATTGTTGTTTGAGGAACTGACAAGCTGACTCTCATTCAAGGTATATTATATTTATTGAAACCCTCAGCCTGGAATGCTCTTCCTTCAGATTTTGCTTTGCTTATTACTCTGTTTTATAATTTATCTATTTATTTTTAAAAAAAATTGATTTAGTTATTTGAGAGAGAGTGCCAGCATAGGCAGAGCTCGTTGTGTGGATTGATTTTGGGACTCTGGATTTGCGCCCTAAGCCAAAGGCAGATGCTTAACCACTGACCACCCAGGCATCCCAATATATCTTAATAGAGGTACAAACAGGAAACTTTGATAGGAACCAAAAGCAAATACTGATTTTGAGGACCCGACGAATCTTCATCGCAATGGCATTTAAACTGGGCCTTTTCAAAAGTAAGAAGGATATTGTAAGATAGAAAAGAAGGGAATGTACTTGTGGTGGTAGAGAAGTGTGCTGCCAAGACTCAGCAGGTGGACCATGGAGAAGGAAGGGCTGAGGCCAAAAGTTTAATCTTAAAATTAGAGTGCAAGGACTTCATTCAGTGGACAGTGGAATCCAGTAGTTTTTAAGCAGGAGAGTAAGCTCATCAGACTTCTCTTTGTGGTGATTTAACCAGGTGACCAGGAAGGCTGAACCAGGCCAACAGTGGTATGGTAGAGAAGACAGATTGGAAAACATTTGGGAGATGGAAATGAAAATACTTAATGATACCTGGACATGCCAAATATCAGTAAATGAGGAAGTGTAACCATGAAAGTAATTAAAATAGCCTGGGGTAAAGTGGCCAGCATGAGTAGCACACACCTCCTTACTGACCTACTTGACTAGAGGTGGGATAAGCTGCATCAACAGCGCTATTGATGTCAAAGAAAAATCAAATTGTTCTATATGTGGTATCTGTTTATTTGGGTCTAGGTGATTTTGAAGTTTTCATTTTATTTTATTTTAAAAATATTTATGTATTTATTTTAGAGAGAAAGGGAGAGAGCACTGTGAGCACAGGGTAGGGGTGGGGGTAGGGGCGGGGGGCGGAGGGAGAAAATCTCTAGCAGACCACCCACTGAGCATAGGGCCCAGTGCAGCCCCATCTCACCACTGTGAGATCATGACTTGAGCCAAAACCAAGAGCCGATTGTTCAACTGACTATGCCACCAATGTCCCCATGAAGTTTTCTATTTTAGACCATGGGCATTTTTCTCCATGATTCTGCAATTCCTGTTAATTTTTTCCAAACTAGATTCTTTTTTTTTTTTTTTTTTAAAGATTTTATGTATTTATTCATGACAGACACATGCAGAGAGGCAGAGACACAGGCAGAGGGAGAAGTAGGCTCTCTGTGGGGAGCCTGATGCAGAACTCAATCCCGGAACCCTGGGATCATGACCTGAGCTGAAGGCAGACACTCAACCACTGAGCTACCCAGATGCTGCCCCCCAACTAGATTCTAAGAGTCTTTAAGTATGGGGGTGATGTTTTCTTTCGTGTTTTACCATGAAACTCTGTATAGAACTGTGCACTTGGCAGACTGAGTATTTGTTAACCAGCATCTCTACTTTTACATTTTCTTGTTTTATTTTACCTTGTTTTATTTTACTGCCTTATTAAAATCTAAATGTGATCCCTTCCTGACCAAATAGATACTATACTGTGAGCTATTTGATCAGTTCCTTATTCCTATTCTGTTCTAATGGCTATATGGCACACCTGATTGTATAATGTTTTCTATCAAGTTACTTGGTTGAGAGCTTACCCATCAGTTATGTTGCTCTGCATAAGACTTTTTGTTTTTGTTTTAATTTTAAAGATTTTATTTATTCATGAGAGACACACACAGAGAGAGAGAGAGAGAGAGAGAGGCAGAGACATAGGCAGAGGGAGAAGCAGGCTCCATGCAGGGAGCCTGATGTGGGAATCAATCCCTGGTCCCCAGGATCAGGCCCTGGATCGAAGGAGGCGCTAAATCGAAGGAGGCGCTAAACCGCTGAGCCACCTGGGGTTGCCCTGCACAGGACTTTTTGAAAAGCATTTTAGGATGCAACTACCATGAATTACTATCGTGTTTGTGAAGATTTGTAGTACCAGATGAATTATACTTGAAGAAAATTCTGTTACAAAGGTAAAATACTGAATTCCCTCTGTAGTTAGTCTGGACCTCATAATGTTATGAGAAGTATGATATAAAATTTGTCTCTTGCCATGTATGAAACTTAAGTGTTTTCTACAGCAGAGTTTTCTGCAGTGCTGAAACAGGACATAGAATTCTTAGCTTTTTGTTAAAATGTACTCGAGTAGTTACTCAGGGGCAGCCTTAGTGATCTTTGGGTGTAACTTGAATAGCAGTTTAATTTCATAAAGTCCTTTAGGCCTTGAGTTAAAGAGAATTATCTCTCAAATATGTGTCCACTCCCACTTGGAGAGCTTTTCATTTCACAGCCTCCATATTAAGATCAATTTCTGGGACTCTAATTTTCATTCACTTCATCCGTATCCATTGAGTACTTACTGTGTTTCTCACATAGTCTAAGATGTGAGGAGGTAGCAGTGAATAAAACAAACCAATATTTCTTAATTCATGGAGAAACATTCCAGTGGGAGAAAACAGACAATAAACAAAGGAGTGCAGACATGTAGATGGTGATAAGTCCTGTGGGGGAAAATAAAGCAGGAAAGGGGGAAAAAGAGTGTCAGGATTGAGGGAGTGGTAATGGTGGGTTTGTTAAGAGTGGTTGGGGAAGATGCATTAGAACAAAGAAGTGAGTCATGCAGATGTCTGAGGAGAGACTACTCTCTAGTGGAGGGAATAGCTAGCTCTGAGGCCTTTTTTGAGTTTCATTTTATTGATTGGCTTTCCTTAATGAGGCTATGGAGGTATATACAAAGAAAGTTTACAGAGAATGAAATATATACATCAGTTGGAATAAAAACAGTTGAAATAATCACATAAACATGTTAGGTGCTTGAATTCTCATCTTGATGTTGGACTTGTTAAGTTAAAATATGTGTAGAGTGGGGCACCTGGCAGGCTCAGTTGGTGGAGCATGTGACTCTTGATCTCAGGGTTGTAAGTTTGATCCCCTCATTTGGATGTAGAGATTACTTAAAAATAAATTCTTAAAAACCATATGTGTAGAGTGTGTGAACATATGTGCCCCTGGCTGTTTGTGTATGAAAATTTTAGTAAGGCAGCCGTGGTAATTATATCGTAGAATATTGTTACAAGGGAAGTTGTAATTGTTATTAGAGTTCAGCAGTCAGCCTGTGTTTATTATACTTTTGCTGTTAGATTAGTAGCGTGCCAAGTATTGGGGAAGATAGCAAAAGTACAAGCTACTGTGCTCTGGTGTGATTGGCCAGACTGTTGTCTAAATAGACACTATAAAATAAAGCAGCATGGTTGAATGGGACCAGTACTGAACTAGCATTCCTACATATCTTTCAATAGTGGCAGAATAACTTTACATACCAATTTAGCTTTATAGCTTTTAATCCTTACATTTCTGAGGACATCCTGGGAGAGTCCTTTTTGTTTTTAAAGATTTTATTTATTCATGAGAGACACAGAAAGAGAGGCACAGACAGAGGCAGAGGGAGAAGCAGGCTCCCCACAGGGAGTCCAGTGTGGGACAAGATCCTGAAACTCCAGGATCACGCCCTGAGCCAGAGGCAAACACTCAAACACAGAGCCACCCGATGTCCTGAGAGAGATTCCTTTTTGGAGTAGGTGTCAGATAAGAGCTAGTTTTGATTTCACATGGGTTCAGAGTGCTTGAGAGGACTGTTTTCATTGCATAATGATTCTAGAACTATGGTTGAGTAAACAAGTCTACTGAAAACAAATATGATGTATTGATTTTCTACTGTGGAACCATGGTGTGCTATGGAATGTCATGTTGTAATATTTGATTTTCATTATTGGGTGTAAATAAACTGAATCCTTTGGTATACGTACTATATAAGAAGAATGGCCCTGTTCACCTTGAAAACCAACAGTGTTTTTCCTGGTCTTACACCATATGATCATACTAATTTATGTTACCAGCTGGTTGAATTAGATTTTTTTCTTTTTCCCCTATGAGGAGTAGACTTTTTATTTTACTTTATCTTAGTTGTTAAGCATGGAACAAAGCCATTTTCTCCTCATCTTTTGAGTGATGTACGGGTAATCTTTTTATTGCATGTACACTGATCAACATGTCAGGAATAATGTCATTACGAAAATACGTTCCTTTCAAGCTGTTACTCACTTTATAAAGTCTTTTTCCTTCTTCATTTAACATTCATTATCTGAAAACTGATATTTTTTTGAGTGCCACTTTGTTCTAGACATCTCTTTGGGTTTCAATGATGAGGAAGACATTTTTCTTCATAGGGGTAAAAGTATGGAAGATGAAGTAGATTGTTAATTACAGTAATGTGTGGTATGTGTTCTAAAAGAGGGAGAAGGGATCCCTGGGTGGCGCAGCGGTTTGGCGCCTGCCTTTGGCCCAGGGCGCGATCCTGGGGACCCGGGATCGAATCCCACGTCGGGCTCCCGGTGCATGGAGCCTGCTTCTCCCTCTGCCTGTGTCTCTGCCTCTCTCTCTCTCCCTCTGTGACTATCATAAATAAATAATAATAATAAAAAAAAAAAATTTAAAAGAGGGAGAAGAGGGTTCTATTTAGAAGAGGGTATAATTAGCAGGGGCACTTGACTTGGAACAAGAGACATCTGAGTTGAAACCTATAGTATGATGAAGAATCAGCTGACACACAGGTATGGCAATAAGAAGCAAAATGAAAGCCCATTCTGGAGTAGGAAGAAACCTCTATTCAGTGCCCCAGAGGCAAAACAAAATTAAAAAAAGCAAACATAAGGGACGCCTGGGTGGCTCAGTGGTTGAGCATCTGCCCTCGGCTCAGGACCTGATCTCGTCGTCCTGGGATCGAGTCCCACATCAGGCTTTCTGCATGGAGTATGCTTCTCCCTCTGCCTGTCTCTGCCTCTCTCTGTGTCTCTCATGAATAAATAAATAAAATCTTAATTAAAAAAAATAAAATAAAAAAATTTTTAAAAATTAAAAAAAAAATTAAAAGCCAGCCAGGCATTCATGGGGTATAGATTCTGAGGAGGAAAGTTGCAAGGAACTTTGAAAGTCATTTCTATTTTTGAATCCCATCTTATTGACACTTGAGAAATGCCTGAGAGATTTGAAATAGTAGATTGATAGAATTGGATTTGCCATTTACAAAGATCACAGTGGTTGCAGTTGAAGGGGAAAAGGAGGGCACATCTGTGGTAGGAGGCCTATGACTCTGATGGCAATACTTGCAAGAGTTGTTTTAAGCCAGGACTGGGGCATTAGCAGTAGGAATGGAGAGAAGTGGATGGATTCAAAAAATACTTGGAAGATAGGACCTATAGGACTGGAGAAGGAAGAATCAAGGATGATTCTAGGTTTCTTCCTTGTGCCAGAGTGATAATGATGATGGTGCTAATGCCAGTTGTTGATTTATTGCCTCTTACTTCCAGCTTTACTTTTTACTTCCTTTTACTTGATAAAGAATATGGACCCTTTAAATACTTCCCCTTGGCCAGTGGCAGGAGAAAGGAAAGGGTTTTACTTGCTGGTTCCTGTGTGCTTGCCTGGCAGAGTCTGGCAGCCCTCTCCCACCCACCCCTACCTTGGGCAGTTTTGTAGGAGGGTGCTTCCAGTGAGATACTTCCCTGCAGAACTACTTTCTTTGTTATTCCAGAGGGCTGATTTCTAGAAGTTCTGTCAGATGTGAGCCATCTCCAATAAGGTCTGGATCTCAGTCCTAGGATGGGGAGAACTCTTCTTTGGGTGCTCTGTCTCAGCCCTAAGGGTAGTGGTAATATATTTTGCCATGTGTTATTATATTTGCTGTTATATTTTATGTCATCTCCTCTTTTTTATATCTTAGGGTTCTTTTTACTTCTTTCTAGCCAATTCCTTATTACTCCAGTTCTTGTTGTAGTTAATTATTTTAAAAACTTTTCTCATTCAAATTGCTGTTTGGTTTTTCTTTACTATTAGACTCAGGCTGGTATAGTGCTCTGATATGATCAGGAGGAGGAACTTATTTGGGGAGACGGATAGACTGTGAATTTGAGATATGCTAAATTTTGCATAAGTGACACTGATGCAGAGATAGCCAAAAGCATGTAATACATATGGGTTTGGAATGAGCTCTGGACTGAAGACATACTGTTGATTGCCCAGGGAGAATGTTAAGGAAAGAATTAACAGTAGGGCCCAGGCTAGAGTTGTCAGATCACTGCCCTGAGGTCTGGTCAGCTGAAGAGGAGCCTACTAAAGAGTACAAGGAAATTGGCTACAATAGCAGGAGAACTAGGCATTTCTGAAGAAAGAGGTTATCAGTGATATATGCTACTTAAAGGTCAGGTAATAGAAGGAGTGGAAATTGGTCACAAGTAGCAAAAATAAGAGCTTAAAAATATTTATTTGGGAAACACCACTAGAAATTCCCCTTAGTTAAGTTTACCAGGTATCTGGGTCCCCACTACTAGTAGCATGGGTTCTGGAACCTGGCTGCTTAGATGAGAATGCAGGTTCCACCATTGACTAGCTGTGTGTCTTGGACATTTGATGAAGCTCTATGTGCCCTGCTTCTTCATCTGTGTGTAGAGTGCACAGGGTCAGAGTGATGTGGTGTTCATCATATTTTATTCCTATGGTTGCAATGGATTGCAATGGGTAAAATGGATTAGCGTATACAAACCACTGAGCACAATGTCTGGTACAGAAACCCTACCTGCACTGTGACCTGGTGTTGGAATGCTGGGCATTGTGGTAGGTGATAGGGGCAGAAAGATGATCTGGGCTACAATTTCTGCCCTGAGGGTGTGGGGGATGGGAAAAGGCTCAGTGAGACAGTACAGGTACATGGTAGAGGCCTCAATAAAGTTTATGCCTGAGCGGTGCTGATGAAGAGTCTCAAGGCTGGGTTGCATCTTAGAGGGGTACAGGGAAGAGGATTGGAGTGTGCTGGGCAGTGTAGTCCCGCAGTGGAGTCATGGCTGACCCCTGGAATTGGGATGGGGTGATGGCAGAGGTGTATATCATCTGAACACACCCTCAGAACAGTTGTTTATTTTACACCCCTGTGTCCCATAGTGTACTTCACAACAATCTAAAGCTACATAAAACTTACTTAGTGCCAATATTCCCATAGGCTTTCACGGACTGTGAGCTTTGAGTGTTTTAAGTTAGTCCTAGAAGGAAAGTGAAGGACTGCAGTTAGTGCTGCTTCATTGGATTTTACCCTCACCATTGAATAATTTTGCCCAGTTCCTGGACATTGATAAAGTTCAGAATTGCTGGGCAGCCCCTGTGGCGCAGCGGTTTAGCGCGGCCTGCAGCCTGGGGTGTGATCCTGGAGGCCCCGGATCGAGACCCACGTTAGGCTCCTTGCGTGGAGCCTGCTTTTCCCTCTGCCTGTGTCTCTGCCTCTCTCTCTCTCTCTCTGTGTCTCTATGAATAAATAAATAACAATCTTAAAAAAAGAAAAAAGTTCAGAACTTCTGATTGTTGGTGCCTCCCGGCGGGATCAAGGAGGATCAGGAGGCACCAACACTTAGAGTTTACATGAGTTCTCCTCAACTTGCAATTCTTTTTGGAAAGTTCAACAACTGAGGAGATGGAGAATTCCTCAAAACCGTGGTTGTTCTTTTAAGAACTTACGATTTTAGAGATTTAGGAAATAAAAGTGTGATTCACTTTTGATTCCTTGGAGAAAAAAAAGCAATAATTCAGCTTTAAAACTGGGTGATTTCTTCTCTGATTGAAATGTTCTTTCTTTTTTCTCTACCTAGCAAACTACTGCCCCTCCTCAAATAGACAACTCAAGTATCCATTTTCTGTGGAGCCCTTCCCTGATATTTAGGAGTTATGAGTCTTCCGACCCACCAAAGCACCGTACTGAGATGACTCTGTTGTAGTGCTAGTAGGCTTTCACTGGGGACCCTTCAGTCAGAGAACAAGAACAAAACAAGCATTCATTTGAGTTTGTTATCTTAAGATCCTGGTTGAGGATGTGCCTTGGCTGGAATGGTATACTCTGATCCGTAAATTCTTGTAAGGGTTTTGCTTCTGAATCTTTAGAGGGAGGATGAATATATTCTCTACAGAAAGATTATAAGATTTTTTCCCCCCAGAAAGAAGAGTTAAACCATTCTTTATTGGGTAGAACTTCTGGGAATTCTACAGGAGGAAACTAAGAAGGAAGATGTCAAACTTTGACCCTCTGAACTTTTTTGTTTTTGTTTTCCCTTTGCTTCTCTTAGATGTAACAGACACCTATAGGGAACTCTTTGTTTTTGGTGAAGACCAAGTGTTTATGTAAAACAGTGTAGAGAAACCAAAAGAATAAGACTCTTGGGGTGATTTTACTTTGCTTGACTATGGCTTATGTAAAATGGCAAGGGAATTGAAGTCTGATTCTTCTGATAATTGCCTCTTTTGTTTGTTTGGGTTATAAATCAAGGGCGAGAACCATTGCTGGATTATTACATTTTTGGAACTTTTGGGTTGTTTTGAAGGTTGATAAAATATTTCATGTTGGTGATTTATTGAAAAATGAAAGAAAAACATGATGGGCATTTTAAGAATAGGCATGATAGGCATTTTAAGAATAAATTTGGCAGTTTAAATAGAGAAGAATTGAAAGAATTGTATGGTGAACACCTCCTACCTCCCACTCAGATTCCACAGTTACATTTTACTATATTTGTCATGATATATAATTACTATATTTACTAGTTAATGGTTGATACTTGCACAATGTGGGGAGGTTAGAGGTACAGACCTCCCTAAAGTCAAATCCATGTGTAACTTAAAAATTTTTTTAAAAAAATTTATTTTAGGGAGAGTATGGGGTGGAGAGAGGCAGAGAATGAGGCAGAGAGAGAACCCCACACAGACTCCACACTGGATGCAGAGCCTGACTTGGGCTTGATCTCACGATCCTGAGATATCACAAGCTGCACTGAAACCAAGAGTTGGACGCTTACTTAACTGTGTCATCCAGATGCCTCATGTGTGTAACTTTTGACTCCCCCCAAACTTAACTAATAGCCTGTTGTTAACCAGAAGACTTACTGATAACGTACAGTGATTAACACTTACTTCATATGTATTATATAATGTATTCTCTTTTTCTTTTTCTTTTTTTTAGATTTTTATTTATTTATTCATTAGACACACACACACACACACACACACACACACACAGAGGGAGAAGCAGGCTCCATGCAGGTAGCCTGATGTGGGACTTGATCCCAGGACGCCAGGATCACGCCCTGGGCCAAAGGCAGGCACTAAACTGCTGAGCCACCCAGGGATCCTTGTATTCTCTTTTTCAAATTATTGAAGTATAGTTAATATTAGTTTCAGGTCTGCAATATAGTGATTTGGCAATTGTATATACATTGTGAAGTGTTCACTACCTTAAGTATAGTCACAAGGAGGAGAAGACAGATTTATAGTACCGTACTGTATCCATTGAAAAAACTCCAAAAAATAAGTGGACCTGCACAGTTCAAACCCATGTTGTTCAAGGGTCTTCGCTACTGGGACACCTGGGTGGCTCAGCGGTGGAGCGTCTGCCTTTGGCTTAGGGAGTGATCCTTGGTCCAGGGATCAAGTCCTGCGTTGGGCTCCCTGCCTTCTACCTCTGCCCCTCTCTCTCTGTGTCTCTCATGAATAAATAAAGAAAATCTTACCAAAAAAAAGGGGTCAGCACGACTCTATAATCATGTATTCTCTATCTGTCCTTTTATTTGTGTTTAAGGATTATCATTACAGCATTTTATACTCTAGCAAAAGGCTATAAACAGTATAGAATAGGTAGATGGATATGGTATGCCCAGGGAATAGAATTCTATGCAGCAGTTGCAAAGAGTGAGGCTCTTTATATATATTGGCCTAAAGCAATGTCCAAGATAAATGAAGTAAACAAAAAAAGTTGCATAAGGGTATGTGAAGTATACTTCTATTTATTTGTATAAGAAAAAAAAGGATATTTATGCATATATGCTGTATATGCATAGAATATCTCTAGAAAGCTTAAATAAGAAGCTGATAAAAAGTGTTTATCTTACAGTCTCCTACAGTTATATATATATATATATATACACACACACACACACACACACATATATATATATAACATACATATAATATACAGGTGAATATATAATATATATAGTGGTGAATAAAGTTACTTACCCAAGATTAGTCACACAAGGTCCATTTTTGTGTGTACTTGTGTATCCATTATGCCGTCTGATGAGACTAGTAGCTAGGAATAGGGCAGATCTAGAAGAGTGTATGGATTCACTTCCATAAACTTTGGGAAGCTATTAAAAATTTTTAAGCAAAGAGTGAATCTCTCAGATTTGTGCCTTGGGACATCCAGTAATGGCTTGGGGGAGATGATGAAAGTCTTGCTCCTCTTTTTCTTCCTTCTATCCATTTCCTTTATGTTCCTAAGAATTTGTACAATTATAATTGTAATACTTTTAGAAGAGTGGAAGAACTCTTTAAACTCATGTTTTGGCTTAAGTTCCTGTATTAATAATTATCATTTGTTGTATATCAGATTACTCCAAAGCAGTAGCTTAACACAATTTTTTATAACCTAGTCTGGAAGACATTGTCTTTCTTCCAATATTGTATTGATTACTAAGATTAGTCTTGTTCAGTTGTGGGATGACACCATAGGAGGGTTTGAGTACCAAAAGGCAGAGATCCACTGGGGGCCATTTGGAGAGTGGCTATCATTGCTCCTGTAAAAACATTACTGAATAGAATAATAAAATTTAGAACTGGAAGGAGGCCTCGCTTAGTGTTTTCAAAGTGTGGCCCTTGACTATCAGCATCACTTGAGAACTTTTTAAAATGTAATATATGACACGGTGTATAAAGATTTAGAGATGCCTAGCAATAAAAAAAAAAAAATGATGTTAGGGGCACCTGGCTGGCTTAGTCAGTGGAGTATGCAACTCTTGATCTCAGGGTTGTGAGTTTGAGTCCCATGTGGGTGTAGGGTTACTTAAAAAGAAACCCTAACAGACTTAGTGTTTTGGTACAGTTTTAGATTTATAGAAAACTTGAGCTGATAGTACATAGAGTTCCTTTATATTCAACACCGGCACACAGGGTTTCACTTATTATTAATGTCTTGCATTAATGTGGTCTGTTATAATTAATGAACCAGCATTGATACTTTATTATTAAAGTCCATACTTTAAGATTCATTCTTAGTGTTTTAAAGTTCAGTGGGTTTTGACAAATGCCTAATGTCATGTATCCATCATTACATTAGCATGCAGTGTGGTTTCACTGCCCTAAAACTTCCCTGTGCTTTACCTGTTCATCTATCCATCTTTCTCCCCTGAACACCTGGCAACCTGTTGTCTTTTTACACTGTAGTTTTGTCTTTTCCAGAATGTACTGTAGTTGGAATCTTATTGTATTTATCCTCTTCAGAATGGCTTTCACTTAGCAATGTGCACTTAACATTTCTTTGTGTGTGTTGATAACTCCTCTCTTTTTATTGCTCAGTAACATTCCAGTGTATGTATGTATCACAGTTTGCTTATCGATTTACCAGTTGAAGGACATCTTGATTGCTTCCTGTTTTTGGTAATTGTGAGTAAAGCTGCTGTAAATATTTGTGTGCAGGTTTTTGTATATGTTTTCAAGTCAGTTGGGTAAATATCTAGGTGTGCAATTGTGGGATTGTGTGGTAAAACAATGTATGTTTGGCTTTGTAATAAACAGCCATACTGTATTTAATGTTTGATGTAGGTGCCAGGTGCTTCAGCTTCCTGTAGTTTTCTTGTTATTTTCTTCCTAAATTGTCTTTGGGTTTCCCTAAGAATTCCTCCTTAAATAGGATCTGTCTTGCAGCTCTCAGATATTACACTGTTATTTATACAGGAGCCCTGTTGATTTGGTGATAAGGCATTGGGGAGGAGGAACATTTTATCATATTAAAACTTGTCTTTTAGTGGGCATAAGTCCCTGGGCTGTGATCTTTAGAAATTTTTTAGCCTCCTTCCCCTGCCCCCACCCCCACCCGTGTTCTGTGAGTCAGGAAGGTAAGAGGGGGCTGGAGTTGACTAATTGTGCTTTCTTTAGGTCATTTAGGCTCTGGCAAAGCAGTTGCCGTTAGAAGACAGGCCTTCCTTATGGAGGATGCTCTGAACTATTTAAAAATGGTTACTCTCCACTCCCCTTGCCCAAAACACTAGGAATTTTTCTCTGATCTGGTGGAGCTCCTGAAGGTAGAACTTCCATCCAGGTCTCACAAAGTCTGGACCTCCAGGAGTTTTTAACTCTCAAATGAGTCTAAGTCTTTGGAAATTTGTCAAAATTACCACTTAAGTGTTCTTACCAATTCAGCTGTGATTCTCAGTATTTTCTTTTCTCTCTAGATTTTGGGAGTGGTGGTTTACAACCCTTGATCAAATTCTCTGATTGATTTCAGGATTCTTTTTTTTTCTTGTTCTGCAGATGAGAGTGAAAACTTCTAAACTCTGTGGGTCAGAACTAAAACTGGAAGTCTGATGCTGCATAATCTTTGTTTAAACAAATCTGTCGGTGATTCTGATAAGTGATAATGGTTGAGACCCACTGATTTAGCCCAGTCCCCTTATTTTACAGATGAGAACACTGAAATTTAACAAGGGCAAATGATCTAAGATTATACAGAGTTTAAACCTAGATTAGAATCTGGTTCTCTTGACCAGATCATCTTCATACTGTTTTTTTTTTTTTTAATTTACATACAGTTACTTTCATGGTGATTAATTATATTTCATCTTATAGATTGTGGAAAATAATCTTTATTTTGATACTTCACTGATTTAAATCCTTGGTATTTATTTCAGATTCATTCTGGGATCTGGTTATAATGATACTTTTATTGTCATAGTTATCTCATAGGTCACTTGAAATGTTCTGTGATAGGAGTATCAACCCACTTCAGAAGTGGGTTTATTGTAGCATAAATGTAGCATATTGTAGCATGACTGTGAGTAAATTTTTATTTTCCCCATTTATTCCTTACAGATATATTTTAAAGTACCTTTAGAATTCTTCATTTAGTCTTTTGGAAAGCCTAGTGTGTATGAACCATTACATGGGATGAATTGGCTGCATCTGTCACTTCCTTCTTCACATGTGTTCCCATAATGTCAGTTCCTTAAGTTTTAGTACAGACTGGAGAGCAGCTGTAATGCCCTTTTGTTTTTTTTCTTCAAGCCAGCATCCCTCCTGTGCTTGTGTGTATGGCATGCTTCTAAATCTCTGGAGAAGTCGGCAATCTTTGTTCTAGAGCAGGGATTGGCAGACTTTTTCTGCAAAGGGCCAGAGAGTAAATATTTTAGCCTTTGCAAGCCATTTTGGTCTCTGTAGCAACCATTCAACTCTGTTCTCTTAGTAAGCAAGCAGCCAGCCATTAGTACTATGTAAACAAATGGATGAGGTTGTGTCCCATTAAAACTTTATTTTTTATTTTTTATTTTTTTAAATTTTTTTTTTTTTTTAAATTTATTTATGATAGTCACAGAGAGAGAGAGAGAGGCAGAGACACAGGCGGAGGGAGAAGCAGGCTCCATGCACCGGGAGCCTGATGTGGGATTCGATCCCGGGTCTCCAGGATCGCGCCCTGGGCCAAAGGCAGGCGCCAAACCGCTGCGCCACCCAGGGATCCCCCATTAAAACTTTATTTATAAAAACAAGCTGCATGCACTTGACGCAGGGACCCAAGTTTGACAGCCCCTGTCTTAGGGTCTATAGAAATACTATTTTCACTTTTATATTTCAAAAGATGGTCCTGTTTTAATTTACTAGATTGGAACCCCAAGATCTCTTTTATTAGATTGCTTTCAAAAGTAATAATAGATACTTTGTTGTGGAACATTGTATCTTAGTTTTGGTTTCTTTTTTGAGACCTGGTTTTTTGCTGTTAAAGAGATACGGATTTTTTTCCCCCCTCTAACCAAGATTTGAGCAGGGTTGAGACTTTATTTAGTCTCGTGTGAATCTAGATTAAAACAAACAAAAGACAGTCACTATAATAGCTGAGGCAAGCTATACCATCCGTGGTGAATGGTAAAAGATGTCTTTTAATAAATCTTAAAGAATAATAATCTCAAATTATGGTGTGTTATAGGTGCCTATGGAGTTATTAGATTAGAGAGATGGTTTTAATTTACTTCGAGTCCTTAGCAGATTGCTTACTGAATGCTTAGGAAAAATGGGTATTGGTGTTTGTGCTTTGCAGCTAACACAGGTCTTGGTTGCTGTGGCTTCTCATTAGCTCTTTAAGATCCCTTTAGGACTCTGGTTGCCTGGCAGGAGAAAAGGCAGGAACTGCTAGGAGCTCAGAGGACAGATGCAAGTTGAGAAGTAACCCTGAGGAGCACTGGTTATATGGGACCAATATTTGTATGTTTGGTCACATGTATGAACTTGGGGTTTTGCTAGAGAGAAGTCCTGGCTACCTTGGTCAATCAGTATGTGCTACAAATTATCTTTATTTCAGTGATCTCTGCAACTTGAGTCATTTAAAACTAAAAACAAAACAAAACAGAGATAACAAAAAGCAAATTATAAAATTCCGTTTTGGATAGTTTCCTGTCTGTTGGGAAAGTACTAATGACTTTTAATAATGGTAGGTGATTGAAATATTATAGGTCCTAGTAATGATTACTGCCAGCCCATTTTTAAACAGGTCCGTCTACAATATTGGAACACTGAAGGCTTGCTTAATTAGAAGGGTCTTAGGACTAAAATTTAATTATTTCAGACTAAAGAGAATATCAAAAGGAGACTCTAGAGGGCAGTGTAACCTAGCATGTTCTTGTGTCTGGTATTTAAGTTTTGCTTTGGAGAACTCTTTAGAACTATTCTGAACTCTTCCCCATTGCCCTGTCAATTTGGTAGAATGTGAGATTTGGAAAGAAGTACTGTGATTTGGCTTTGAAAGGTTGCTTAGATAATATATCATAAATATTGGCCTTAGGGAATAGTCATGCTTGGTTTGAAACATATTAGCTTAGAAACCTGGAATTGTCTTATTGATCCAACTAAATTGAATTGAGTTTGTTTTTTAGGCATTTGTGGAACATTTAAGCAATAGGAATGGTGTATCTTGTGTTTTTAAATATTTTGGGGTAGGAAGTAAATGTACCCTCTATTAGAGAATTCAGACAATCAGGAAGAGCCTTGATTCCCAATACATTTTTATACAGCCCTTCAAAGTGGAAAAGTTGAAACCAGATGCTTGGTTGGTGAATAGCTGTATCAGTGTTGAACTTTTCAAAAACTTAAATGTTTACATTTAGCAAAACCCAAAACATATTATGCCAATAATTTTTTATAATTTTATTTTTTAAAGATTTTATTTATTCACGAAAGACACACACACAGAGAGAGAGAGAGAGAGAGAGAGAGAGGCAGAGACACAGGCAGAGGGAGAAGCAGGCTCCATGCAGGGAGCCCGACGTGGGACTCGATCCCGGGTCTCCAGGATCACGCCCTGGGCTGAAGGTGGAGCTAAACTGCTGAGCCACCCGGGCTGCCCATTTCCCTCTAATTTTTAAACTTCTGTATATTTTCACAGAAATCTAATCTGTATGTTTTTGACTCATTTACACATAAGGCATCAAATGTGGCTTAGAAAGAACTGTTATGTATTTTGTAGTCCAGGGAGTTTTGGGTCCTTTGAAATTTTTTTCTTCCTGTAAAAAGTGGGGATTATCACAAAGGCCAAACTAATGAATCTCCTAGAATTTTATTTTTAATTTTTTAAAATAATTTTATTTATTTATTTGAGTGAGAGAGCACAGAGGGAGAGTAAGGAGAGTAAGATTAACAGACTCCTCACTGAGCAGAGAGCCTGATGCCGGGCAGGATCCCAGGACCCTGAGATCATGGCCTGAGCCAAAGGCAGTTACTTTACCAACTGAGCCCTCTCCTAGAATTTTAGATTTGAGATTTTAAACTATTTCTTTTTCTTTTTAAGGAAAAAAAGTATAAAAGCAATTTTTTTTAAAAGAATATTTATTCATTTGAGAGAGAGAATGAGCGAGAGCATGAGCAGGAGAGAGGGTCAGAGGGAGAAGGAGAAGCAGGCTATTCACTGAGCAGAGAGCCTGGTACAGGGTTCAGTCCCAGGACCCTGAGATCATGACCTGAGCTGAAGAGAGATGCCTAACAAACAGACTGAGCTACCCAGGTGTCCTGAGATTTGATTTGTTTTGATTTTATTTTATTTTATTTTATTTATTTATTTTATATTTTATTTATTTATTTATTTTATTTTATTTTTATTTTTTTATTTTTTTTTTATCCTGAGATTTTAAACTATTAATTAGAAATTAGGGAGCAATTTTTGTGACTGAATTTTCTGGTGTTGTTATAGTGTGGAAATTGGTATGCCCAGTGGTTAAGTGTGACAGTTGGACATTTGGAATTTTGAGCTTTTTAAAAAATTTGGACTTATTGTAGTGATCTTAAACAAAGTGTACTTTTTTAAAAAACTAGTTGTGTAGTATTTTATTGTTTAAAAAGTATATTTTTGAAAAAAAGATTTTGATTTCCTTTTTCTGATCTAGGGTAATTTCATGGTGGAAGTGAATGTGTTTGAAAACACCTTGAAAGTTTTGGATGAAAGGCCTTATGATAAGTGCAAATAGTGCAGATTTAGGAAACATGGGGATTCTGTTTCCACTCTGTGTTCACACTGGTTTGTAGAACCAGACAAAGCATCTTCTTCTTGTTTTGTCTAGTTATGTGTCTCCCCATAACTTTCCACCCCAGGTTGGAAAAAAGTTATTTTGACCTGTTTCTTCTTTGGAAAGAAACAGGTCAATTACTTTTAATGATAAACGGTGTTCCCCACATTTTTTGGTAGTGTTCAAACTGAAGCACACTTGGGAACTAGCCATGAATATTGTGTATAAGCTTTGATTATTGGTATTGGGTTTTAGCTTCAGCTCCAGTAACACCTGTGTACGTATCTTGTTTTCTATCCTAATCACAGAGAGTAATATAAAATGCCTACTCATGTGTATAAATATGACATGCATCTGAGCTTTCACTTGAAATTGTGTTTAAAAATTTATATTAACTGATATGGTATGTAGATAAAACAGTTTTTGTTTTAAGAAAAAAATAAGTTAATTACAGAGAGGTTTCTTTGGGAGGGGGTAGAAAGAAGTTTTGAGGTTAAACATTCATTTACACTATATCTAGAAATAGAAAGTAAAAAAAACCAAACATTTTTAAGTATGCTATAGTCCCAACATGGGGTTTTGAACTCATGACACCGAGATGAGTTATGGGCTCTACCAACTGAGCTAGCCAGGTGCCCCTTGAAAGTAAATTTAAAAAGAAAATGATTTTATTTATTTATTCATGAGAAGGATCCTTGGGTGGCACAGCGGTTTAGCGCCTGCCTTTGGCCCAGGGCGCGATCCTGGAGACCCGGGATCGAATCCCACATCGGGCTCCTGGTGCGTGGAGCCTGCTTCTCCCTCTGCCTGTGTCTCTGCCTCTCTCTCTCTCTCTCTTTCTCTCTCTCTGTGACTATCATAAATAAATAAATAAATAAATTAAAAATTATTTATTCATGAGAGACACAGAGAGGCAGAGGCATAAGTAGTGGGAGAAGCAGACTCCCCGCAGTGAGCCTGATGTAGGACTCTGTCCCAGGACCCTGGGATCACGACCTGAGCCTAAGGCAGATGCTTAACAACTGAGCCACTTAGGTGCCCCTACAAAGTAAAATTTTAAAGCACTATAGTAAGCAGAATGCAACTAAATCTCTGATTTTACATAGGATTTTAGACACCTCAGCTTAGTACTCAATTTTGATTAATTAATGAATTCTTAATTCTCTTGTTTGTTTTAGTTCTAGCAAATGACAGAACATTACTTTGGTATACATAGTACTACTCGGGTTTTTTAAAAAATATTTTATTTATTTATTCATGACACACACACACACACACACACACACACACACACACACACACACACACACACACACACACAGAGGTGAGACACAGGCAGAGGGAGAAGCAGGCTCCACGCAGGGAGCCCGGTGTGGGACTCGATCCAGGGACTCCAGGATTACGCCCTGGGCTGAAGGCAGGCGCTAAACCGCCGAGCCACACAGGAATCCCAGTTTTTTTTTTTTTTTTAAATGGACATTGCCAAAGTCTCTTGGTATTTTGAAATATGTAAGAGAAAGTTTCCTTAAGATTTATGTTCCATTTAAGTTTATTTCTTTCAATTTATGTTTTGTAGCAATACATGCCACTCAGTTTCTCACACTTTTGAAAACTTCCCTGTGAACACAATTCCATTTCTTTCCTTTGGAGCAAATTTTAGTTACTATTTTCCCCTAATTTATCCCAGTTTACCCAAATCTAGTGTTTTGTTTCCCCCAGTTTACCCAGTTCCCCATTTTACCTGTTTGTCCAGTTTGTTGATTTTGTTTTTGTTTTTGTTCTCCTTGATGGCAGTAGCTTTTTTTTTGCTCTAGTGAAAAATGTTCTCAAGCCTGATTATAAAATGCCTTAAATTGTCTGTCTAAATGTCTTGGATATTACTTAAGAGAGTCACATGTTACGGCTATTAGCAACTTCACATATGGGATAGCTCATGAAATGGAGGTGTTGTCTGTCAGTGTTAGCAGGAATTTACTTTTCATGTCTAGATTTACCCATCAGAGCATCTTTCCTTTCAGTGATCATACTCCTGTGGTTCTGTTGCTGTCCATTGCTCCCTAATGACATGTTATGCAAGTCTTTGACAATATCTGGAATAGAGTTAGGCAAGCTATTTCTTAAGAGGGTCAGATAATAAATATTTTGGGTTTTGTGGGCACTAGTCTCTGTTACGACTCCTCAACCTTGCCTTTGTAGCATAAGTGTGGCCAAAGACCGTATATAAATGAATGGGTGTGACTTTCCAATAAAACTTATTTATGGACACTGAAATTTGAATTTCATATCATTCTCATGTGTTATGAAATATTCTTCTTCTTTTTTATTTGTTTTCCCCTAAAACCATTTACAAATACTATAGAAGCCTTCTTAAACTTACAGGCCATGCAAAAGTAGTGGGCTGTATCTTTACCCTTGGCCCATAGTTTGCCAACCCCTGAGCTAATAACCCAAAGAAGGAGGTACAGGGAAGTGGTTATTTATTGACAACTTTAGTTCATTCACATATCTAGAGTTGCTTTTGGTACTATAATAAATAAAATAAATGTGTTTCTTAATATGATGGAAGATATAAATGCCATTTTTAATGTTAAGTCTAAAGTTGGGTCTGGTCATATAGAAGATTAAAGTTGGTTTTCTGGGGTGCCTGGGTGGCTCAGTCAGTTAAGTGTCTGACTCTTGATTTTGGCTCAGGTCATGATCTCAGGGATCAAACCCCCAATCAGGCTCCATACTCAGTGCAGAATCTGCTGAAGACTCCTCCTCTCTCTCCTTCTCTCTTTGCCCCTCCCCTCCCATTTTCTTTCTCTTCCTGCCGCTTCTGCTTGTTCACTATCTCAAATAAATAGAATCTTAAAAAAAAAAAAAAAAAGATAATACTGGTTTTCTTGGGCTCTTGGCTGGCTCAGTGGAGCATGCGACTCTTGATCTCAGGTTTGTGAGTTCAAGCCTCACATTGGGTATAGAGATTACTTAAAAATAAAATTGTAAAAAAAAAAAAAATTTGGTTTTCTTCATCACATCTTAAATGTGGAAAATTGCCAAGCATTATGAAACAAAATCTTTGGTTTACACATTGTCAAAAGGCTAGAATTCACAGGAGCTGTATAGATTTGTTTAATATAAAGGCCTCATTTAAGGGAAAGAACTGGCTTCAAGGCTGTTTTAGCTTGTGACTTCTATTTTGGTGTATTCTGTCCCTACCTGATGATTTGTGCAACCTAATGATGGTAATTCAGAGCTGGAAAGTAGGTTGTCTCTAATTTTGATCTTTTTCTTTTTTTTAGAAGATTTTATTTAAGATGTAAAAAAAAAGATTTTATTTATTTATCTCTCATTCTCTTTTGAGAGACAGAAAACGAGAGAGCAAAAGAGAGCGAGCATGAGCATGAGCCAGGGGGGGAATCAGAAGCAGAGAGAGAAGCAGACTCCCTGCTGAATGGGGAGCCAAATGCAGGGCTTGATCCCAGGACCCTGAGATCATGACCTAAGACAATCAAGAGTCGAACACTTAACCGACTGAGCCATCCAGGCACCCTAGCATTAGTTTCTTATCTGAAATATTGAAAGAGCCAATATGTTCTTAATCCCTATTGCAGTAGGGATTACTTTTCTTCTGCTTAAACTAAAAAAATACAGTCCACTTGTTAGCTTTTTTGGGCACTAAATAGTGCTGGGACACCATATATTTTATAGCATATCTTTTTTCTACTTAATATTGTGAGTAGTTGGGCAGCCCCGGTGGCTCAATGGTTTAGTGCCACCTTCAGTCCAGGGTGTGATCTTGGAGACCCGGGATAGAGTCCCACGTTAGGCTTCCTGCGTGGGGCCTGCTTCTCCCTCTGCCTGTTCTCTTCCTCTCTCTCATAAATAAATAAATAAAATCTTAAAAATCAAAACAAAACATTGTGAGTAGTTGGTTAATCTGAAGAACTGTTACTTCTGTTGATTCTTACTATGCTAAAAATCAATGTATACAACACAATCTGAATTACTAGGACTCAAAATCATTAGGCCATGAAGATGGTTTAATTAACAGTGAACCCTTTAAAGACCTTGTCAGGGCAGACCCGGTGGCTCAGCGGTTTAGCGCCGCCTTCAGCCCAGGGTGTGATCCTGGAGACCCAGGGTGTGATCCCATGTCGGGCTCCCAGCATGGAGCCTGCTTCTCTCTCTCTCTCTCTCTCTCTAGTAAATAAATAAAAAATCTTAAAAAAAAAAAAAGACTTTGTCAGAGAGTATTCTAAAACAAATGAAAGGAAAAAAATGTTTAGCACTTAAAAATATTTTTTTTGTTTCCAATTTTATATATATATATTTTAAAGCTCCCTCAAATAACTTCTGGGGTTGCTTCTATGTTGTAACTAGAGGAAAAAAAACCCTATATTTGTATATTTTATACTTAATCTTATTCAGTCTAATTATAGACAGTTCTCAGCTTACAATGGCTCAACTTAATGATTTTTCCACTTTATGATGTTGTGAAAATATTATACATTGAGTTGAACTATCCCTGGACTAGTGGTATGGTATGCTCTCCTGATGCTGCTGGGTGGCCACAGCTCCTGGTCAGCAACATGACCACAGGGGTATAAACACTGATCCCCTGACAGCCATTCTGCACCCATACACTCATTGTTTTTCACTTTCAGTACAGTTTTCAGTAAACTATATGAGATTTTCAACACTTGGTTATAAAATAAGCATTGTATTAGATTATTTTGCCCAATAGGGTTTGTAACGTAAGTGTTCTGAGCACGTTTATGGTAGGTGAGCCATGATAATAAATGAATTTTGATTTCCGATAATTTCAATGCATAATGGGTTTTTTGGGACACAACCCCATCGTGAGTCAAGGAAGATCTGTACTCATGTTTTTCTTAGTAAAAGCTCTTTCAGACACTGTGAGAGATATATCCTGGCTGAGTTGTTAGATTTTTTCCCCCTCTCTGTTGTCATTGTGCAATTTTATTCTTCTCTGCCTTCTCACCCCTACTTCCCCAGCCCCTTATTTTGGTAATAATTGGCTGCTTTGATGTTTGTGAGGCATTCAGGACATGATAGCTGTGTTCTGGCAAAGCATCATTCCTGCTTAGTACCCCTTTCCTCTAAAGCAAGTTCTAATTGGATTGTACAGTGCATTATTTGTGATAGGTAAAGGTTTAAAAGGAGAAGCCTGTATTGACTAGTAAATTGAAATTTCTTGTCAGATTGCTTTTTATTTTTGAGGTATAGAGCCTGAGTTTGAATCCTGGACTTGAAACTTAATAACTGCGGTTTTGATGAACAGATGTTATATGATAGCTTTGTTGCTTGGTTTGTTCATTTACAAAATGGAGTACCCATCCTGTAGGAATCAGTATCGTGTATGTAAAGTACTTAAAATAGTATGAAGCACTCAGTAAATATTTGTATCGTCATCATCATTCAGCTTGGATGAAAAACTGCTAATACGGATTTTAGGCAGGCAAAGGACATTATCCAGGTTGAATTTTAAAAATATTGCTTTCATAGTCAAGGGAAAGATGAATGCAGGCCCAGGTGAGCAAATGTAGAGGTGGAAAAAACAGTGTTTGGGGTTGAATTGTGTCTTCCCCAAATTCACACGTTGAAGTCCTAACTCTGTATGTCAGAATGTGATCTGTCACCCTTTGAAATAGCCAGCAACTGACATATTCAGCAACCTGAATTTGTTCAGGAGTAGTAGAGGAATTGCAACTTGGGACAAGCAAATTATGGCAAAACCATAGACAAGTTTGAAGAGACAAAGAATGGGTTAGCTTTTTTTAGGTTTTAGGAGGAAATAGGTGTTGTTTTGAACAAAAGTTCATTGGAGAAGAATAAGAGTTGGGATTATGATGATTTTTCATTGGCTACAAGTGGTGGTTAGTGCATTGTTGCTAGGATAGGGAGAGATCTTCTTTCCTCCTGGTTATGTAGGCTGCGGTGAGTGGTATGTGCCTGAGAGCTCCCTCTTCATTTTAAGTGAGGGTTTTTTAAAAATAAGATTTTATTTATTTATTTGATGGGGGGTAGGGGAGAGCACGCGCACTAGCAGGGGAACAGCAGAGGAAGAAGGAGAAGCAGACTCCTTGCTCAGCAGGGAGCCTGATGCAGCGCTCTATCCCAGGACACTGGGATCATAACCTGATCCCAGGCTTAACTGATTGAGCCACCCAGGTGCCCCAAGGGTTTGTTTGTTTGTTTTTTTTTTAAACTCATTCTCACAGACCTTATTTGGAAATAGTCATTGCATTGGATTTTGTGAAGATGAGGTCATTAGGGTAGGCCCTAATCCAGTGTGACAGTGGCCATATTAAAAGGGGGAAATTTAGTCACACAGACACACATAGAAGGAAAACAATGTGAAGAGGCATAGGGAGATGATGTACATCAACAAGCCAGGGAGGAGAGGACTAGGATATATCTTTTCTTTATAGCCCTTGGAATCAACACTGTGGATACCTTGATCTCAGACTTCTAGCTTGAACTCTGAGACAATAAATTTCTATTGTAAACTTCTCCATTTGTGGTACTTTGTTAGGGAAGTCCCAGGAAAGTAACACAACCAGCTAGGGAGATCATGAAATTCTGAACTGAGGTAGTAGTAGTGGTCCTGAAGAGGAGATGTGAGATGTTTAAAATGAAGACCTGGTAATTCTTAGTAACCAATTGGCTATGAGGAGGTGGGAGGAGTAAGATTGTTTTGCATGAGTGGATGATGATGCCGTTAACTGACACTGAAAATATACAAAGAGGAAAAGGTGTGTGGAACATGTTGAATTGGAAGTGCATGTTAGACATTCAGGGAGGGGCCCAACATAGGTAGTTGGGTATATGTACCTGCTCCAGAGGGAGATTGTGTCTACAGATTTGATAATTATCATTTATGTAAGCAGGAGTTAAAAACATTGGAAGGGGAAATTACTTAGAGTTAGTGTATGGTGTGTGATGAGAAGTCCATTTAAAGGTTCCCCGAGGAATACTCAGATTTAACAGTGGTGGGCAGAAAAGGGGCATTGTGGAACAGAGACCTTCAGCAGGGCAATGCTGATGACCAATGAGACTGGAAGACATAAATCCCTAGCATTTCCAGTCCTCGTTCAGATGGTTTTGCCAATGCCCAGCGGCCCCTAGATAGGAGCTGATATTTTTAGTGCTTATGAAGTGTCAAGATTTTATATGTATTAGCTTATTTGACCCTCGTTACAACTCTAACTTAGGTACTATTATTACTTACAGGTGTGGAAATGGAGGGCTGGACAAATTAAGTAACTTGTCTCAGCTTCCACAGTGAGTTAGGTAGTAGGTCAGAATTTGAATCCAGGTGGGCTGACTCCTCAGCCTGAGTCCTCTATTGCTGCCCTGGGATGCCTCTTAAATCCAATTTAGGCTTGAAGGTTTTCGGGTAGATGTGACATAGGAACAAAGGAAATTGAGGGATAAGGAAAGAGGAGTAGAATGAAAATGGAATTCTTCCTTCCATGCCAGGAGTGATAGTTTGGGACAAAAGGAACAGATCAGTGGCCTAGAATTTTTTTTTTTTTTAAGATTTTATTTATTGGGCAGCCCCAGTGGCGCAGCGGTTTAGCGCCGCCTGCAGCCCAGGGCATGATCTGGAGACCCTGGATCGAGTCCCACGTCAGGCTCTCTGCATGGAGCCTGCTTGTGTCTCTGCCGCTCTCTCTCTCTCTTTCTCTCTCTCTCTCTCTCTCTCTCGCTGCATCTCTATGAATAAATAAATAAAATCTTAAAAAATATTTTATTTATTTATCCATGAGAGATATAGAGAGAAGCAGAGACACAGGCAGAGGGAGAAGCAGGCTCCATGGAGGGAGCCCGACATGGGACTCGATCCCTGGACTTCAGGATCATGCCCTGGGCCAAAGGCAGACGTTCAACCACTGAGCCACCCAGGCGTCCTGGCCTAGAGTTCTTATTGAAAACTGACAGGGTGACAGGAGAGTTGAGTAGGCAGAGAGCCACCGTCAAAGGGGATGCAGAGGAAGGGCTTCTTTTGCTGAGGATAACCTGTGCTGAGAACTTAGAATCATTTTATCATTTGCCTATGCCAAACCCCGCAACCTCCAAAAACAAACAAATGAAATAACATACTGAAATCTTGATAGAAATAGTTTTAATTAATTTAAGGAGTAAGGCTTACTTTTCTTTAAGATTTTATTTATTCATGACACACACAAAACACACACAAAACACACACACACACACACGCACGCACGCACACAGATGCAGAGACACAGGCAGAGGGAGAAGCAGGCTCCATACAGGGAACCTGATGTGGGACTCGATCCCGGGTCTCCAGGATCACACCCAGGGCTGAAGGTGGCGCTAAACCACTGAGACACCGGGGCTGCCCAAGGCTTACTTTTCTTGTAGGAGCATTGTATTTTTCGATTTGGTCAAACCTCAATAAAGTTTGATGTATATAATATATATAATTTATTATTTTTACAAGACAAACACAACAATACGGTCTTATTTATATTCATCTTTATGTTTTCTCTTACTTTTAAAAAATTTTTTTATTTATTTAAGAGAGGGAGAGAGCGCAAGCATGAGCAGGAGAGAAGGGCAGAGGGAGAGAGAGAATGAGAACCAGGCTCCCTACAGGGTTCCTGATGCAGGGCTTGATCCCAAGACCCTGGAATCACGACCTGAACCTAAGGCAGCTGCTTAACTGACTGGGCCACCCGGGCACCCCTCTCTTAAAATTTATTCTTAGTATCATTTTAATATTCTTAATATTGTGAATCCTCTCCTATTTCTAATGGACTGTTAGTACTTGGAAAAGCAATTGATACTTCATAATAACATTACTAAAATCTTACTATATTTTAAAGATTATTTATTTTAGAGAGAGAGAGAGAGCACACTAGAGCATGTGAGTGCATATGGGAAGGGAGAGGGACAGGCAGATTTTGTGCTAAAATCGGAGCCCAACATGACCTTGAGATCATGACCCGAGCTGAAATCAGAGTTGGCTGCTCAACTAGAGGAACCACCCAGGTGCCCCAAACTCTTATTAGTTCTAATACTTTCCCAGTTTACTCCCTTAAATTGTTCCCAGTTAAGCAATCATATTGTTTACAAATAATTATTTTTCTTTATAAAACATTTCTTATTTATCTTGTCTTAATTAACTGGAACTTCTGAAAATATTGTTAAATAAAAGTAGCAATAGTGTATAATTTTCGCCTTATTTAAGATTCTCCTAATATTTCACATTCATAATGAGGTTGAATATTGGCTTAACATGTAGTTTTTAAATCATACTTAGTATTTTTTTCCCAAAGGTTTATTTACTTTTTAAAAAGATTTTATTTATTTATTCATGAGAGATACACGGAGGAGGGGGGTGGGTGGGCAGAGACACAGGCAGAGGGAGAAGCAGGCTCCTTGCAGGGAGCCTGATGTGGGACTTGATCCCGGGTCTCCAGGATCACACCCTGGGCCAAAGGCAGGCACTAAACCGCTGAGCCACCCGGGCTGCCCCCCATACTTAGTATTTTTTTAATGGAGATTTTTTACCAGTTGCCTTTTGGCAAGCCCTTCTTTAACAGAAATGTCTTCTCTTCTGCCATGGTGTGGAGCTCTTGGCTGAGATAAGGAGGATAGTTTTTGAAGATTGCCTGAGGGCAAAGGTTCTCAGCTTATTCTCTGACTGCTGCCTTCTTGTTATTTAATTCCATAGCAAGGCAAGCTCATGCTAACATCTTATCATGATCTAGATGTTACTGGAGTTTCCGAGGAAGGACGGGATGGGATGACTCTTTGGAAGTGAAGTTGACTAAATCCATCCAAATCAGATACTTCAGTATCTTCACATCTGAGGCTAGCCAAATTCCTGGACTAGCGACTACTGCTTGATCAAGATCAATCAAGACTTTCCAGTACTAGCTGTCTTCTGGACCCACAGATTGGTTGGGCTAGAGGTTAGGTTTTAACTTCTGCCTGATGGCATTCTAGTCATTACCTAGAAGGCTTGAAGAATGAGGGGAGGACTCTACTCCCCTGGGGCTATGCTCAGCTGTCTGGCTTCTTAATCAAAACAACAATTGGCTCAAGCTGTCCCTTTCCCCAGGCTTTTATTTCATTCTGCTGTGGGCAAAGGGGTTGCGGAGGGACAAGCCAGGTGGTTCAGTACATGTGCTCTGGCTATGCCTGTGTATAGTTTGTGTTCATGAAGACTTGCTTGTTGGTTGTTTTTCATAAGGAGGGAAAAAAAGAGTAAATTTTATTTTATTTTATTATTTTTTAAGAGTAAATTTTATAGCAAGTCTCCTATTTGCTAAACTTATCTATTAGAGTACTCCCTACAATTGTAGGAGGTTTTATGTTTTATTTTAAATAGCTCAATTGTAATAAAAACTGTGCACCAAATAATGGGCAAATGTATGCAAACACTGGCCATTTGCATTTTTTGGCAGTACTCTGTCCTTGAAGGTAGGAGATATAAAATACTCTTTTGGAGAGGATTTTTTGATTTCCATACTGAATCCAGTTGTGGAATTGTTCCTTTCAGTCACTCTCAAGAAGAGTGGATATATTAGCAGTTCTTTTTCTCAGTCACAGTAGAGAGGTAGGATGACGAATTTGTCCTGTGAAGGTTCTGTATGTTGATGGGAAACCTCTCAGTTCTGGGAAACTGGGACAGTCGGTCACCTTAAGTTGGAGAGTTGGGAACAATGTGAATTTCTGAATTTATCATATAGTTTCTTGTCTCTGGGCCTTTGTACCTGCTGTTCCTTCTCCCTAAACTATACCGTTTGGCTAGTTGCTTCTCATTCTTTCAAGTATCAATTAATTATTCCTTGGGTTTTTAACTAGGTTAAGGTGCTTGGCTCTAGGGGCTGTACTTGCCCCAGCATAAATCCGATCACTTTGCACTCTGATTGCTTATTTAACGAGGAAGGTGGCACTGTATGGTGCAGTGGTGTGCACCCATGGTGGCACATTTAGAATCACCTGAGGAACTTTATAAATTTAAAAAACATTCCACTGCTTTTGGCAGCCAAGATTGGGACTGACTGGTATTAGGAAGGATAGAAAGGAAGTGAACCAGAGAGCCAGAGAGACACATACAAGTTGAAATTCTGGCTCCACTATCATTTTATTCAACAACTGTTTGCAGAGTACTGGGTGCCAGTCCAAGTGCTGGGAGAGTAGGATAGGTGGTGTGTTTCTCAGGGTGTCTGTACTTTCCACTACAGCATGGTTGCCTCAACATCAATCAATCACTCTCTACAACCTCATCATTTCTGCTTGTTCTGTACGTACCACTGACATGGCATTAAACATTTTAGAATAAAATATTTTAAAAGTCCTAACTCTTTGTACTTAAACACATTTGTTTTATTCATTCATTCATTTATTTTAAAGATTTATTTCAGAGAGAGTGTGAGAGAATTAGCATGCACGGGAGGGGCAGAGGGAGAGGGAGAGACAGTCTCAAGCAGACTCCATGTAGAGCCCAACATGGGGCTCAGTCTCACGACTGAGATCATGACCTGAGTCAAAACCAAGAGCCAGCTGCTCAACTGACTGAGCCACCCAGGCATCCCAATACATTTGTTTTAAAATAAAACTTTATTTCACTACTAAAAATTAAAAAGCCTGTGTTAACTTGTCATAAGTAGAAGGTAACTGTAAAAAATAAATGCAATAGAAACAAAGCAGATTTTAAAAATTATATTTATAAGGGAAGCCTGTCTGGCTCAGTTAGCAGAGCTTTTGACTCTTGATCTCAGAGTTGTGAGTTTGAACCCCATGTTGGGTGCAGAAATTACTTAAAAGTCAAATCTTAAGAAAAATTTATATTTACAGGGGTGCCTGGTTGGCTCAGTCCGTAGAGCATGCAGCTCTTAATCTTGGAGTTGTGAGTTTAAGCCTCGTATTGGGCCTAGAATTTACTTTTAAAAAATTACATTTACAAAAAATGTACTTATAAAAATAAATTACTCAACGTGAGAAACAGCTGTTTATGAGCATTGTAGCAGATGACTATCCAGCTCCATGTGTGTCTGTTAAGACAGGGATGGTTTTACATCAATAAAATGAGTTAGTTTTGCTGAGAGATTGATTTCATATGTTTAAACAGTCAGAATGGACAACATATTTGGCAGAATATAATTAAAATTTTAATAGAGGCTAGCACTTCTTCCAGTAGAGAAAAGCAAGTATGGGACCAAGTCACCAAATCCATTTGGCTCAGGTCAGGAACCTCTGTCCTACCAGAATGTGTTTTAAGAAACTTCTGAGTGGGGAAAAACTAAAATCAAACCCCCTCTGGTTCAGCCCTCCCATATCCAAGGATCTTCTCTAATACCTGCAGAGAAAGTTCCAGGCTGCATTGAGGGGCTTAGGAGTGCCTGCTGTACTGTTCCTAGCTGTTAGGAGAATGCAGTGATAACCATCCAAACTGTGACAGCATAGGGCAGTGAGCTTCAAAGAAGGGTGTTTCTGGGGTGTCTGGGTGGCTTAGTTGGCTAAGTGTCCAACTCTTGGTTTTGGCTCAAGTTATGATCTCCGGGTCCTGGGATTGAGCCCTGTGTTGTGCTGCATCCTGAGTGTGGATGCTGCTTGAGATTCTTTCTCTTCCTCTGTGCCTTTCCCTGCTCACACTCAAATAATCAATCAATCTTTTTTTTTTTTTTTTTTAAAGAAGAGTGTTTTGGGGTGCCTGGGTGGCTCAGTCAGTTGAACATTTGCCTTTGGCTCAGGTCATGATCCTGGAATCCGGGAATCAGAGCCCCGAATTGGGCTCCCTGCTCAGTGGGGAGTCTCCTTCTCCCTCTGCCCCTCACCCCACTCTAATGGCTCTCTCTCAGTTTTAAAATAAATGAAATCCTAAAAAACAAAAAGAAGAAGGGTATTTCTTCTCCAAAGAACAAGTTGTGCAAGTTGCTCCATTGGGGTGCAAGAGAAACACTAAAACTCCTGTTTGAAATTTTAAGTAGCTCCTGGATATTTTTCATGTGCAAATATGTATTTTGATATATGTGCTTTTTGTTTGTTCTTGGAGTTATACAGTTATAAGAATACCCCCTATAATGGCCTGTGAGGCCCTCTCTGACCAGATTACTAGTGCCTTCCACTCCTCCCATTCCAGCTCCTCTGGCATTTTTCCACTGTTCCTGAAAGATAGCTAAATCACTAGCATTTTCTCTGGTGCATCCCTTTGCCTGGAATACCCTTTTCTAGAAATCCACTTTATAGTCTTGGCTTACTTCCTCCCTTCTTTAAGGGGTTTGCTAAAATGTCATTTTTCTGTGAATCCTTACCTTGATCACCCATTTAAAAACTGCCCCTAGTGCTCTACCCCTGGCATACTCTTAAGCCTCCTTATCTTGATCCACTTTTTGTTTTTCCTTAGCACTTACTGCCTTTGGATATACTTCTGTCTGTTGGTTATTACTAGTTTCCATCTACAGAATGTAAGATCCATGAGGCCACTTTGTTCACAGATGTGTTCCAAATGTTTATTAGAACAGTGTTTAGTACATTTTGATTGAGTGAATATAGCATCTGACACATAGTAGGCTTCTTTTTAATGAGTAAATAAATTATTTAGGAAACTGGAAATACAAAAATGAATAAAACATGCTTTGTGGCCTGAAGTAGTTCCATGTAACAGTGAGACTGACATATAAGAAAATAGTTTTAAATCTGTGAGAATTATAGCAGTAGAATTATGTGGGAGGGTAGAGAGGTGGCATTAAGAGTGCCCTGAACTCTCTGGGGGTGGAGGCACTTCAAAATCAATGCATCTGAAAGGGATGAATAAATGAAAACACTTAAATGTGTAGAAACCTGAATAAACTTGGAACTCATTTATCTAGCACGTATGTAGGATAGACTTTGAAATGAGGAAGATTTATAAAACCAAGATTAATTACTATTTTACTTTTCCTTGCTTTTAAAGAATTAGAGTAATAATACTTTGCCCTTGGAAAAAGATCTTTTGGAAATTTTCAAATGTATTTTTTCTCTGGGCAAGCTATTAACCAGAAAGTTAAGTGCTTTTCCATGCACAGGCCCCAGTCCCCAGTTCCTTTCTTCCTGTTCCACCCCACCCCTACTTTTCCATGCCTCAGCAAGACTGGATTATCTTCAACCAAACTTTTCAATCCATGGGTATTTACTTGTTAAAAACTCATTATGTACCTAGTACTATAAATAGAAAAAAGAGTAACATCTTTATATTAAGATATGTAGGGGTGGAGATTGCTTCCTGGAAATACAATGATCTGATTAAAAAAAAAAAAAAGACTATTATTGTCTGGTCAATTAAATGTGTTTCCTGCAAAAAAAAAAATACTAAGCATTTAAGTAGGTTATTTTAAATAGGTTTTTTTTTTTTTTTTTAAAGATTTTATTTATTTATGAGAGACACAGAGAGGCAGAGACATAGAGGGAGAAGCAGGCTCCTCACAGGGAGCCTGATTCCGGGTCTGCGAGATCATGCCCTGAGCCAAGGACAGACACCCAACTGCCGGGCCACCTGTTGTCCCTATTTCAAGTGTTTTGAAAATTTTTTTTAATCCATTAACTATAGATAGGCCTACTTTTACTGGTCTAGAGAAAATAGAAATGAGGAAACTTATTTAATATAGTTTGTGACTCTCTATAGAAACCCTTTCCTTGATAGACATGTCTTTCCTCTCATTTGAATTAAACAGCATATTTACCTTCTATATTTATGTCCTATAAATTGGTGTTTTAAAAATAAGTTTATTAGTTTTGCTTTGATAAATATATAGTGGGATGCCTATTGGAAATACATCTATCCTCCCTACTTTCCCATTCCTTTTGTCTCTAATACACCTTGGGCCCCTTTGGATCTCTAATAATACTTTAAGGATATAAATTGAGAAGAAAAGGAATCTTTTAGTGATGGATTACTTCATCAGAACCTATGATGAGAATGCTTGGCCACAAAGCATATGTGGCCACTGTGTGTCTCCACTGCACTCTTTTTCATGGAGATGAGTAGTGCAGGGGAAGGAGGAGGCTAGGGAAGTGTCTGGCTGCTGAGATAGCCCCTGCCTCTTGTGATAGGTGCTCTGCTTGCCTGACCGAGCTAAGCATCTTTTCAGGTACCATCCTCCTCTGTTCATGTAAATAATGCAGTGGCGGTGGTAACAAGAATGAAAAACAAGAATGAAAAAGCGGAGTGTTGACACCCCGCCCAGCGATGTACTGCGTAAACAGATAGTGAAATGTTAACCTGACTGATCGGGTGGCTTAGGCCTAGGGTGACTGTTTTAACCAGTTTCTTACAGTGAGTGCAAGATGGAGTCCACCACACTCACAGTGCTAATAATCCTTGGCATTTGTTGTAGGTTCAACCCTCCTGTAGGGATTTACTTCAAGTCATTTCATCTCATCCCTGCGATAACCTTATGTATTAGGTACTATTATTATTAATCACATTTTACAGAGGAGCATATGGAGGCTTTCCAAGGTTACTCTGTTAATAAATCTGGAACAGGGCAAACTGGCATCTGACTTCAGAGCTGGTGCTTTTTATTTTTATTTTTATTTTTATTTATTTATTTTTATTTTTTAAAGATTATTTATTTATTTATTCATGAGACACACACACACACACACACAGAGAGAGAGAGAGAGAGAGAGAGGCAGAGACACAGGCAGAGGGAGAAGCAGGCTCCTTGCAGGGAGTCGATGTGGGACTCAATCCTGGAACCCCAGGATCATGGCTCGCCCTGAGCTGAAGGCAGATGCTCAACCACTGAGCCACCCAGGCTTCCCCAGACCTGGTGCTTTTATGTATTAGGTAAATTGCCCAAAGACTGAGAAGCTAGGGGGCTGGGGAGCTAGGGATGAGCTGGTACTGCTTGCTCTTGGAGCATCAGATGAAGAGTGCCTCACTCACCACTTAAAATGACCTGGAAAAATACATAGGCCTAAACTTCACCATTGGTGAAATGAAACAGTTTTATTTCCAGAACTGGGGGGGGACGGGACGACGGACTAGCTGACTAGTGCTTTGTTAGAGGTCAGAGATCATTGGTTTGCACCATTGTTTTTTTTCTCATGAATTGTAAGACATTCCTGTCTTTGCCTTTTTGGTTTGCTTGATTTTTCTGAATTTTGACACTCTGAAGAGTGGAGTCAGGCATACTGCCTCAGCTAGTGGAGACTGAGTGGGGGAGAGATTATACTCTCCTCTGACCTTATTTCTTAAGAAAATTTATAAATTTCTAGAAATATAGCTTTAGAACTTTATATGAATCTAGCTTTAGAATTTATACTTTTAGGAATTCTTTGAAAGGTCCAATGTTCCCTCAAGTCAATTGACTGTTCTTTCTTTGTCACACCTGCTCTTTTTCTTACTCTCACACTCTGTAAGCAAAGAAATGGAGGCTATAATAAAGATGCCATTGGTCAAACAGATGTTTCTAACTTGAAATTAACTTATGGTGTGGTGTGTTAACCACTCTTAACAACTGTGTTTACTATTGAAGCTGGGAATACAGACTTGGATTATAGTTTATAGCCAGCGTTTCTTATACTGCTCTCCTGTAAATAGATTATTTTTAGTTTAAATTTTTGCTGCAAGCCTTTTCCCACCACTTAATTGACTCTTCAGTCACCACTTGCAGTGCTGCACATGTCAGCATTCCCACGGACGATAAACACACAATATAGTTGGCACAATGGCAGGTTCTTTGGGAATTACTGGACTCTTTCTGTCGCTTTTAATGCTGGAAGTGGGATCCATTCTGGTTTCCTTCCAGTTCTTTAATGGAGATTGGGGGAGTGTATGTCTATCTTCTTACGAAGTTTACCCCAATAGTTCTTGGTGGTCACCGTGAAATTATCCATCTGAAACCTAACAGACTGTAAATGAAATAGGCATCCTAGTATTTGTTTTGCTGTTGCCTAATGATACCCTGTTTGAGTCATTGAATACTTTCAAAGCATAACCTTTAAAAGTGTGTTCCCACATCTTAATTTGCCACTTGGCACATTTAGTTCTAACAGACCAGAAGCAAATTTTGTTTCATGAGAAATTGCTTGCCAAACTTTAATTTAGGTCTTCTTAGAGGATTATTAATGAACCTGTGAAGTGGATGCAAGCACTCTGTTGACAAAACAATGGCATTAAAATTCAGCAGCGTGTATTCTCAAAGACAAGGCATGGCTTTGGGGAGACACTGAAAACCACCATTGTTAGCCTAACGATAATCATGTGATTCTGCCTCTAACTGGTATTTGGAATGTCCTCAATTCTCCTTTATTTGGTCCATCTTACTCTCTTTTTTAAAAAGCATTTCGCTGATTATGGAATATAACTTTGGATAAACAAATGAGTAAAATACTGAACATTGTTTAAATAATCCTGTTCAGTTCTTTGAAGGTGGATAATGTTATCTGTACTTTTGCTTTTATAGCATTTTTAAAAAGCTGTTACTTTAGTTAGTGGTAACATTTCTCATTAATGAATACTAAAGTTATTGTGTTTGAATTGGGCTGTTATATCATTTATTTTTAAAATTTCTTGTGATTGGATTTTTTCCCCCTCTTTTTCCTTTTTAAAATTGGGATTATTATTATGGAGTGGCTAGATTTCAAGAGTCTTGCCAGCAGGTGGCAAAATAGAGTTCAATTTTCTCTGAAGAAAAGGATTTCTTTCAGCTCTGGTGCCTGAAATGATTGACTGTTCCTTTGGTTAGGTTTTTTCTTTCTTTCTTTCTTTTTTTTTTTAATTTGAAGTTCTGAAATTTACACCTCTCAGTTCACCAGATGATCAAAGCACACCATAAATTGCTAATGGTATGTGTGAGTTTTTCAAAAGAAGTAGTTAAGCAATATTGTTATCTTTTTTATTTTAAGATTTTATTTTTTTATTCATGAGAGACACAGAAAGAGGGGCAGAGACACAGGCAGAGGGAGAATCAGGTTCCATGCAGGGAGCCTGATGTGAGACTCGATCCCGGGACTCCAGGATCACGCCCTGGGCCAAAGGCAGGTGCTAAACTGCTGAGCCACCTAGAGATCCCCAGTTTTCTATTTTAGACATTATTTGCTGACTTTGCCTAGTGGGAGATGAGGATTTAGCTTTTTTATATCGCCTCCTTTTTCCTCCATCTTCCCAGTGTAGTTATATTAAAGTTTGTGTTAAATCAATATTAAATCTTTCTATTCCTATGCCAGTATATATACTGTTATAGTTGAAGCACATATGGTGGTACTATGATTTAATTCCCTTTCTTGTACAACTTCTTCCGTTTCTTTCCTGGAGTTAATAATTTCTTTCTCTGTCTCATGTTTATTTCTTCATTTAGTTTTGTATGTTCCTATCTCTGAATCAGCCTTTCATTTCCAACAGAACTATATAAAACGCCTTTCAGTGTAATAGAAAATGTTAAGGATGCTATAAGGCATTTTTGGTGGTATCCTTCTTGGAACTTTTTGTCTTGATTTATTTATTTTTTTAAAAAGACTTTATTTATTTATTTATAGAGACACACACACACAGAGAGAGAGAGAGAGAGAGAGAGAGAGAGAGGCAGAGACACAGGCAGAGGGGGAAGTAGGCTCCATGCAAGGAGCCTGACGTGGGACTCATTCCCGGGTCTCCAGGATCACGCCCTGGACTGAAGGTGGGGCTAAACCATTGAGCTATCCAGGCTGCCCTTGTCTTGATTTAATGTCTTCATTTGTCACTTTGCTATTAGAAGGGATCTTCCTTTTCATCACTCTTGAGCATCTCCTTGGAGATAATTTTTCATGGACTTTTGTTTGATTCCCTCCGTTTGTGGAGTGATTTCCTGAAAGACCGTGCATGGAAAGTAAATGTTTTAAGGTTGTGAATGTCTGAAATGTCTCTGTTTTATACTCATACCTGATTAATAGTTTGGCTAAGTATAGAATTTTTGGTAGGATACTTGTGTTCCTTAAAATTTTGTAGACATTTTTTTATTGTCTTCCAATATCCAGGAAGGGAGCCTGACCATTATGTAGTGTACATAGACTGAACACCAGTAGGACCCTTTTAGGGCTAGTTGTTGTTAGAGTGATGCCTTTTAAAAGATAAGATGGACACCTAGGGAATATCATTTTACTCCCATATATTAAATGAAAGTAGTTCAAACCCCTGTAGGAATACTGTGGAGGTAAACATTCAAAAAAAAATTTTTTTTTTAACATTCAAAAATTTTAAGGTAACTATGAACATCAAATAGAAAACCACCTTGTTTTCTTTCTTCACACACACTGGGGTATATGGCAGATTTTTGTGGTAATAACCCTTTTGTGTTCATATTTTAAAACAAATTATCTTGATATTATGATTTTCCAAGGAGTGCCCTTTAGAATCCAATGGATTTTATTTTTTTATTTTTTATTTTTTTTTAAAAGACACATTTATTCAGTGTCACGATCAGATTATTACATTTAGCAATCAACAGCATGGGTACAAAAAAAATCTACATTAAAACCCTATGTTGGAATGCTTTACACTTTCCACAGAACAGAAACTAAAGTAACCTATTATACAATTAGTCACAAATATAGTCCTCAAGTTTTTTGCCCATACACATGAGTATTGTCTAAAACATGTCTTCTTTGTAGCAGCTAGGCCCTGCCACCACTGTGCTTGGCTGAGTTCACAAATCTGTTGTAACCTGTAACTTCCCTGTTACTTCTCTGACTGTCCTCTCCTGCTAAGCTTTGTTTTCTGGCAGTAATTAAAACCTTCTGCCACTGCCATAGCTGCTGCTGCTGGAACTGCCATAGCCACCTTGGTTTCGTGGTTTGGCAAAGTATTGGCCTCCACCACCATAGGGGCCAGAGCTTCTGCCTCCAAAATTTCTTCCTTTCATGGGTCCAGAATTTGAAGATTGATTGTTGTAATTGCCAAAATTGTTATAGCTTCCACCACCTCCAAAGTTGCTTCCATCATTACCAAATCCATTATAGCCATCCCCACTGCCACTGTATCCACCACCACCTCAACTGCCACCAAAGCCACCTCGACCACTGAAGTTCCCTCCACCACCAAAGTTGTCATTCCCACCAAAACCACCTCCACGACCACCACCAAAGTTTCCAGAACCACTTTAGCCTCTTTGGCTGGACGAAGCACTAGCCATCTCTCGCTTCGATAGGGCTTTCCTTACTTCACAGTTGTGGCCATTCACAGTATGGTATTTTTGAATGACAATCTTGTCTACAATGGTCGTCAAAGCTCACACAAGTAAAACCTCTCTTTTTGCCACTGCCTCGGTCAGTCATGATCTCAATTACTTCAATTTTCCCATGGGATTCAAAATTCCATGATGTTCTTCAGTGTCTTCTTTAATGCCACCAACAAAAATCTTTTTCACAGTTAAGTGGGCACCAGGTCTTTGAGAATCTTCTTGGGAGACAGCCCTCTTTGGTTCCACGACTCTTCTGTCCGCCTTGTGTGGCCGAGCATTCGTGGCTGCATCCACCTTCTCCGCAGTAGCGTAGGTGACGAACCCAAAGCCTCTAGAGCTCTTCGTGTTGGGGTCTCTCATTACTACACAGTCCATAAGCGTCCCCCGTTGCTCAAAATGACTCCTCAGACTCTCATTGGTTGTTTTGAAGCTCAAACCTCCGATGAAGAGCTTCCGCAGCTGCTCAGGCTCTTTGGGAGACTCTGACTTAGACATGACGGTGGTGGGAGGGGAGACTTTAATGATGCTTACTCGGCGGCGTCCAGGGGCAGAAAGGAGTAATCTAACGAACATATCTCCCAATGGATTTTAAATTGATAAGATACATATTATAATATTTGGATTCTTTGCCTTAA
This sequence comes from Vulpes lagopus, assembly GCF_018345385.1. Classification (NCBI taxonomy): domain Eukaryota; kingdom Metazoa; phylum Chordata; class Mammalia; order Carnivora; family Canidae; genus Vulpes; species Vulpes lagopus. Next base: position 88,673,871 of record NC_054833.1, on the reverse strand, counting down.
AATTTTCGTAATATAACATTTAATTTCATGTAAATTGGAGTCCACAAATGACAAAACATTTCTTTCTGTTTGTTTAAAAAGGCTAAATAAAGAATAGAATCATGAAACTAGATTTTTAAAAATAACTTTCATGTTGGCTATGTTATGAATTTCTTTTACACCCTAGTAGAATTAAAAAAAATTATGTACCCTCCCCCCCTTTTTTTGAGAGAGAGAGAGAGCGCGTGTGCGTGTGCGAAGGGGAGGGGCAGAGGAAGAAGAAGAGAGAGAATCTCAAGCAGATTCATCCCTGAATGCGGAGCGCATCTCTGGGCTTGATCCCAGGACCCTAAGATCATGACCTGAGCTGAAATCAAGAGTCACATGCTTAACCCACTGAGCCACCCAGACGCCCAAAGTATGTCCTTTTTTAAAAGCAGAAATCAGTCATTTTGTTGAGAATAAACAAACTTTAAAAAATTAATCTACATTGGTTTGGTTTCTTAGCAAAATTTGCATTCAAGGAGTATTGTCATTATATTTGATTTCTATTTAATTTAGTGTAATGAGAATGAATGGGGTGATCAATAGAAAACATGTATAAAATGGCAAGTATCAATCTTAATCCAGCTGTTGATTGTTGCTCTACGGCTGTTTTAGCACTCGTTACTATGGTTCTTCTTTTAGCCTTTATAAATTATCACAGGAGATAAACTGTTCTTCTACTATGCTCACTAAATTAGCTCCTCTTTTAATGTTGAAGGATAGCTCAGAAGATTTATAGTTCAGATTTCATAAGTCTTATTTTAGGATAATGCGGCTTTCTAGTTGTTTAGGCACCTTTTTGGCCTTTTCCCCAGGGACATTAATCCTTGGCTGGGAAGAATAAACTCTAGGCCTCCATAATACTTGACTGCAAACTGCAACCATAAAGCCTTAGACTCTTAAAACAAACATTTTTCAACCTTATAGCACAGACTTCCTGTTTTTAAAGCTTTTCTGACCTTCCTGAGAAAAGACCAATACAGCTATGGTTACATCCTGTGGTTATTGTCATTAAAACACACACACACACACACACACACACACACACACACACAACTATTGAATTTTTCTAAAGCCCTTGAGTATAAAAGTGATTAATGCACCAAAAAATGTAAATAGCACTGGACTCAGTCTGATCTTTGCTAGGCTTTCAATAAAAGATAATAGAACCAGGTCAGCTTTTAATGCGTCTCTGTTTGCTCAAGGTCTGCTACAATTGGAATGTCAGGAAAATCTCACATTAAAAGGATCTGCCCTATTCTGGAGAGATTGTAAAAGAAGCATTTGGCAGTCATTTCCTTTCACTTGTGAGAAAGAACATGCTTTACATTGTAACTGTTTAAACATACCAGAGTCTGATAGGGCTCTCATATTTTTCATTGTATAGTTAGCTTGCTCTGCAGATTGGAGGGGATGATCTGTGTTTAGGTTTTATTGTTAAGAATTAATCAAATGATGTAATTGTTAAAAGTTAGCCCATGTTTTCCTTTGTACTGAGTTGTGTTTCCTGTAGTCCAAATATTTGCTTTTTCAAGTCAGTTAAAATTAAACTTGAATAGACGTTGTGAATTTGTCTTCACAATAATCTCACTCACCTCTAACCTCTCCTTCCTTCCTTCAAAAAAAAAGAGAAGAAAAGAAAAAAAGAGAAACCACCCTGTGTTGTTTAGGTCAAACATTCTTGAGACTGTGGCTTTTGATTTTGTCTTAGCCAATGTGTTGCATGTTTGAATGGATATTTTGAACTAAATAGAGTCTTCTGACATTTTCTAGAGAGAAGTGATTGGTTTTTAAGCAGAAAAGTACTGGGTTGTTAACACTACCTGTGATAAGGAACCTGGGAAATGGTACTTATTTAATGTTTTGAAACCTTTAAATTCATATTTTTCTGAAAATAGATGTTTGTAATTTTTATTTTAAAGGAGTTTATTTAGAGGCACATTACCAGAGAGAACATGCGTCAGTTTTTTGTTTTGTTTTGTTTTAAAGAAGGGCAAAGCAGTGTTTGGATTTGTAATCATTATTTTAGTTGCACAAAAATCTGGTATTTTGAATTCAAGGTGTAATGATTCCAGTTGGAGTTATTTGTTTTCTTATGATTACTTCCAGTAAACTTGCTTGTATATGGTTTTATCATATGTTGTCAGCTCAGACAGTATGGAAAGGGCCCCATTCTAAACTCCCTGTCAAGGTCATAAGTCCTTGAGCTAATTTCTTCCACAAAACTCTTTTAAAAAAAATTTTGTAATACTTTTTCAAATGAGAAATCTCTCTTTTTTAACTGTATTTTTGCCCTTTCAAGTATTGTTTTATTGGAACATTATGATTTATTTCATCTATACAATCCGAGATCATTAGTGTGTTTTAAAAATAGAGATGAAAATGTCTTTAAGTTTTTTAAACACATGCTATCTTAGAGGTCTCTCTGTCTTTCTTTCAAGTTGCTTTAAGATCTATTTCACATCCTGCATCCATTAGAGGGCTACATGCTTCAATGGACTTACTATGTTGGAAGAGTTTGCTGTGAGTCTCCACTGGAGTTAGTACTTCTGCTCTCTGTTCTTATAAAAATGGGACTTGGTGCTGCAAGCTGTGTCCCCTCTGCCCCCCAAGAAATGTTTTAATAATGTCGATAATTTTTCTGTTTCATGAAGTAATAACCCTTTAAATGTTTATTAGCAGTCGGTCATTGAAATACTTGTTTGAGGCTCTATAAGGAAGTGTAAAACAAAACAAAAGTCGTATTAACATCCGACCTTAATGTTGTCCCTATATAATTTTGGAGAGTGTGCTCTTTATGGTTTAACACTATGGTGTAATTATAGTTACAGGTTAGTCTCCTTGGTTTTTAGAATCTGATGTTTTAGAATGTTTTAGAATCTGATGTTATTTCTAGTTATTTTTCTTTTTTTAAAGAAAATTTTGAAAACTCCAGAGGTTTTAATACGTGGTGCCGTTTTGTGAGTTGGAAAACAGAAAGAGGAGACAGTCTGCTTAAAAATAGAACTATATTCTGCTCAGTAATACAAACCTATCTGTCTACACTCTGCAAACACAGCTAACAACTACTAACACAACCCTTTAGTCCATCACTGTTTGCTTGATTGACTTTGGTTGTTTTTGACCTTTTGATAACTGGGGGAAAAGGCGAGCTTAATTACTGGATCTGGATGATTTTACTAGATAATGCAATAGGAAAGCATGTGTTGATTGTCTCAACTTGATAGACTCTTGGCAGACCTTACTAAGTTATTGTTAGATGCATGTTACCTTTAAACTTTCATGTAAAAAAATACTGGTCTCTGAGCTCCTTTGGTGGTCTTGGGGGGAGTAGTCCAAGGCCACCATCTTTAGAAGATGTGGCCAAGAGTCTTCCTTACTGTGACAGAAACAGAGTGGCACAGAGAGTAAATGCAGTGCAGTTGTTGGAGGTTAAGGGTCAGAAATAGCTTGGGCCTTGTTCAGCTAGTGCTAAGGTTATACTTTACATTTCCCTTGTGTACTGTTTCTGGTCATAGCTTTAATGTTAGTTTAGCTAGACTTTGTATTTAATTATAACTGTTAGGGTAAAGTCAGATGTCAGCTCACTAGGCTGCATGCTGAGGCCTGTAGAATATGGAGTGCTTTGCTTCTAACCACATCTGTTGTCTTCTCTCATTATCTGTTAATGGTACTCAACTTGACAGGGTTGTTTTGATAAATGTAGGGGTTTCTAAAACCTGGAGCTGGAATTTCAGTGGAATGGAACTCATGACAAAAGGAAACAGAGACAGGCCAGGGTAAGATCCTGTGGGAAGCAAGAACGGCCATGTGGAATGCTAAAACTAACAGGATTAATTTGGAGGTCAGGGTCTGGTATATCTAATATTTTTAATTCATCTCACACATTCTTTTTTTTTTTCCTCACACATTCTTTTACTTTTTCATATGCTCAAACGTAAAACTTGTTGCGAAATTGTTATTGCAAAAACTAGCATTTCTCATCTATAGATCTCCTAACTTACAAGCTGAGATTAATAGGATTTATTTTTTAGTTTTTATTTTATTGCAGTTTCATACCTTTATTTGACAATCAGCGATTAGTTCTCATCCACATTAACAGTTTGTAGATTTTTGAAAGTGGTGACAGGTACGTAGGTAACCAGTGTATAGAGCTTGTTCGGTGAATCTTCATCCTCGTTACATTTTCTGGACAACCGCACACGGATGCGGTATGGAACATTCCTTATTCCTTTGGCCCAGACAACTTTGTTGAGCTTGGTGTCAATGTGCACATCTGGAGTTCCCATCTCCTTCATGGCAAATTTCCAGATCTCTTTGAGTGCCTGAGGGGCACACTTCTTGAAACCCACTCCATGGATACATTTGTGAATGTTGATTGTGTATTCTCTGGTCACTACCTTGTTGAGGGCAGAACGGCCCTTCTTCTCACCACCCTTCTTTGCAGGAGCCGTTCTACTGGGCCCTAGTTAGAAAGAGGTTTAATAGGATTTAAAATGAATTCTTGTTTGAGGAATTGGGGAGGGTGGTTTTGGAATGGTCTGTCACCACTGACTGGTGTGTCCTCAGGTCAAAAGAAAGCCTCCATGAAGGCTTTTATGTCAGGGAAATAGAGGTCTCTTAGAGAAAAAAATGGAAGAAAAGTTCAGTGTGAAAGAGAGCTGAGGATTATCCTCTTCCCTTGTGGAATTTGGTGGTACTTTTGCATTCCAAGAGAAGTGTTGAAGACAGACTAAAGTACCATGTGCTTTCAGATTTTTATATTATGTTTATATTGTTACCTGTGTACAAGATTTAGTAGTCTGTCCACTTTATCCACTGCTGTTTGCCTCTCTCTTAAATGCCAGGTAAGTAGGAAGAATTTGGTTTGAATAAATTAATGATGGCTTCTGTACTTCGTTAACTCTTTAAAAAAAAAAAAAAAAAAAGAAAAGTGAACCTTGCAAATAGGAACTGGTTAGGGTCTCTGTGTTTTTAATGAATTACCCTGGGCACAATTATTTATATCTCTATAAAGCAGGGATAAAAATCTCCTTTTACTAGACTTTTAAAGGTTAATAAAATAAATACTATTAATACCTATAGGTGCTGCTTATTTGACAGATGCTCTTTTGTGCCAAGAACTGTGCAGAGAATATGCAAAATGAGTAAAACAAGGTTGTTCCTCTGTTCACTTATTTATTCCACAAATCTGTATGTATGACACCCGGTATTTGATAATGAGCAAATATATAGAACTTTCTCTAATGGAACTCACTGTCTAGAGGGGTCTATGGACATTAACCAGATAATCACATCAATGAATTACAAACTGAGGTAAGTGCTCTTAAGGAAAATAACACAGATCTCTGGGAACTTATGACAAAGGAACTTAGCCTAGAGTGGGGCCTCAAGGGAAGTTACTCTGACAAAGTGATATTTGACTTGAGATGAAGGAGTAGTATAGGCTTTAAACTATGTGTGTGTGTGTGTGTGTGTGTGTGTGTGTGTGTGTGTGTGTTGGGACTAACAGGGAGAATGTCCTGCTCTAATGGGAAGAAGCAGTGTGCTGCTGGCCTGTGGTAGAAATCCTGATACCTTGGGAAATTTGAAAGACTGGTATAACTGGAAGGTGGAGGACTAGGAGAGGATGCAAGACAAGAGTATTAAGTATCATAAAGTGCTGTCAAAGCATTTAGAATCCCTGACAGACTAGATACAGCATGAATTCAGAATAGAGCAGTTTAGTTGTTCTTAACAGCCCTTTACAACTCAGTGTAAACCAGCATTTTAAAAAGGGTCTACAAAAACAAAACAAAAAACAAAAAACCCACCCAAAATAACCAGAACCCTTGTCATACTCTGCCATGTATCTAGATATAGATGGTTAGAAAATTTGAAGTGTGTCCATGTACAAGAGTGACTTTTGTAGCTAGGCTTTAGGGTGGATTTCATCTCTGACATATATGGAGTGATCTCAGTGCCACTTGGTTACGTAGCAGATTTCGAAGCCGCAGATCCTCTCAGGATGATCTCAGTGAGGAATGGTGTTCAGTGGAGCTTATAGCAGAGCTACGCTTGCGCTATAGACCACCTCTGATTTGTATTGATCAGGCTACCTTTCAGGATGGCAAAGGCATTATGCTTCATCAGGTCTTGCTCTCACTACGTGTGTTAGTGATTTTAGATAGATATTTCTGTCTCCTGTAGAATAACTTGATTTTTCTTTGAGAGAAATCAGCAGAATGATGTTTAAATAGCAAATGGACATATCACTTTGGTTATCTGTGCCAGCAAGGCAGGAGGACCCCTGTACTCTATGCTCTCCACTCTGACCCCCTTTGAGAGTCTTTGGGCTTTATCATTTTATCTAAATCTCTGACTATTGGTAAGGGGGTATCTAATAATTCAGCAACTTTATTGGACTTTGGAAGGTCCAATAACATTTATAAAGCTATTTCAGAGTTCCATGAAACTTGCCAGGAAGGCAAAAGGTGTACTATTGAAGATAGCAAAAGAGATCATTTAAATTTTGAGCTTGTAACTTCAGATTTGGGTTGACATTGAGTGAGTTTAATACTTTGAATTCATATGCTGTAGGGAATGTGTTTTTAAAAATTTGCTATGGATTGTCTTAATTGGAACAAAATGATCTTGAGGGTTACGGGCATACCTAATATAAATGCAGTTTAATGTTACTAAATTTTAGGGGAAGAAACTAACTTGAGATTAATAGTGGGTAATCTATTTAGATGCACATAAAAAGTAGAGTTAATGAGGGGTGTGGGGTAGTATATATGTTTATTTAAGGCCACATGGCAAAAAATAGACATTTATTTTGCTTCCTTATTAGATGGATTTCAATCAAGCCTAATTTAAGATAAACCTTGTCTAGCAGAGGGACCTTTATTTTTCTGTGGAAAAAGGATCAGAGAGATAATAGGACTTTTAAACAAATGATTTACAGAGAATTCCTAAAAACTGTAAGGAAAATTGGGGTCAGAAATGTTGACCTCAAACAATGCTTCTTTCTATTTGCGTCTTTGAAACAAATGTTCTGCATGCCTATGATTATTGGTTATTTCATCTGCATTTTGTTAGACGTCAGAGGTGGTTGGCATTAATATTCCTCGCGGAAGCAGAGGCAGCTCTAGGTTGTGTGAACTGCTGATCAGAGGGATGCGCTGCCTCTTTAATATCTTGCTTGCAGATGCATTTTCTAGCTGACCACGCTATTAAGAGCTGCCATCAATCACGCAGCCTCCTAGTTCCGGCTGTCGGGAGGGGAGGGAGACATGGGGAGAGAAGAGGCTAGCCTAGCTCGGAAGGAGATAAAATTGCAGTGGCGTGTGTGTATGTGTGTGCGCGCGCCCCCGCCCGCCGTGGTGGAGGCAGGCAAGGGTGCGCGCAGAGCAGTCCGAGCTCCAGCCCGGGTTTTTCCGGTCGCCGCCGCCGCCGCCACCGCTGTCGTGGGGTGGCTGCTCTTTCTCTCCCGGCGTCTGGGTCACAGGCATGTGGCAGTGTTGGCCCGGCTGCCCGGGCTGAAGGAGCGCGAGCCGGAGCAGCGGCTGCATCCCCCAGCCACGGGCGGGGCCCCACGCCGCCACCTCCCGAAGCCACCGAGCTGGGGGACATGAGCCCGAGCTGCGCTGCCCTGTGGCCGCCAGGGCCTCCTTTTGTTTAGCAAGTGCATTTCACGCCCCAGCCCCTGCCCGCCCCGCCCCTGCCTGCGGGCCTGAGTTTGGGGGCCCTGCGCCGGAGGAGGACGAGGCCTGCGGGCTCAGCTCCTGCCGCGACCCGCCGCAGGCAAGTGGCCAGAGCCTTATGCTGCAAGGGGGATGCGGGTCGCGGGTCAGGAAGTTGGGCAAGTGTGGGCACAGGGGCTCTCGGAGGTGGGTGTACTGAGAGTGTTGTAGCTGACCCTGCAAATATGAACCACTTTGGTATTAAGAATGGTAATGGCTTTCCAGGAATCAGGAATCAGTTTTTGTAGTGTCTCATTGCATTTTTGTTGGGTTTAGTGGGTTTTTTTAAATCACTCAAACTCTAGAAATCCCAACTAAATAAACCAATTATAAAACACCCTTCAGGGCAGAGAAAACACTATTTTTAAAAGATTTGTGTGTGTGTATTTGTGTGTATGTGTATGTTTGTTTTTGTCTTTTCTGAAAGGAATATGTTATTAAAGATGAGCAAAGTAATCTAGTCACTGATTAGAAACTTCATTGCTTACTGTGGAGTAAATTTAATTTTAAAGATACAATGAATTTGATGGACTTGATTATGGCTACATAAGTGACAAATATAATTTGTTTCTGGGACCAAAAAACTGTTGTTTTGCCAGACTAGCTAAAATGAAGAGATAGTTTTGAAAAAGATGGCTTTAACTTTAAATTGTTAAAATTGTTTTGGTTTGAGGTGCCGGCTTCCCCTCTCCTTCCCCTTGTTTACTCGGCTCTCCTTGAGGCTCTGGGGAGACCTGCTTGACCACTTTCCTGTTTGCTGAGACTTGTTTAATGGGTTACTTTGTTTTACTCTCAGCTTTTAGGCTTTCCTTGGGCACATGTTCTGCTGCTCTCCTTGGGGCATTGTTTGGCTGGAGGCTGCCTCTTAGCCATATGGAAATTTAAAAAGTGTCATGTGAAAGAACCTAGGGGTCAACAAGGATTAATTTTTCCCTTTGAAAATTGTGTCTGTGTGGTTTAAGATTGAGACACTGAGTGAAAGTTGAGAACAAGAGTTGATAAAGTCCTTAAAATTCTGTGCCAAAATTAATGTATTGAGCTTTTTTCCCTTCTTTTCTTCCTCCTTCTCTCCTCCTCCTCATTTTCCTCCTTTTTGGCTAGGAACTCCACATGTAAAGTAGACATGATTTGAAACCTTACAGATGGGAACAATATCCCCTGTAAGCCCGTTGATCTGTGGGCAATTATTTCCAGATGCACAACCAACTCTACATTTTTATGCATGTGTTCGATTTGAGCTCTAAGAGGTACTTGCCTTTCTGAATATTTACATTGCTTAGTAAAATAACACAAGGCAGACATTTTAGAGGCTTAACAGCAACTTCACAATACTGTGGGAGCAGCAGTTAGAAGCTTGTATTTGTTTTTTCCAACTCTGTAATTTAGTAGTGTTTAAACCATTTTATAAAGATCTCTGAGACCAGTGAAAGGTGGTTTTCAGTCCAGAGCACTTGAGTGCTCATTGTACTCTGGCAGGCCCTGGTGCTTGGCAGGCGGCGCTTGAAATGTTATTTGATCTGGTTGCGTGATAGAATTGACTAAGGTTACACTTTTCCTTCCCCTGGCTGTTGAGAGTGATGCATCAATGTACTGTTCAGTGACTTATTTAAAGACTTACCCTACATTCATTCACTGTAAGAAGGGTTTTCGAAAAAGGCCATTTAAATTTTTGTCTTGTTTTTGTGGTTTTGCATTTATGAATTGAGGCGAGAGCTGACGTAATGTAGCTGTACCACTTCCTTTGTGTGTGTATGGTTTTTTATAGCCAGTGTTCCTATAGGATATGTTTCAGTCCGCATGGTTGTGATTATTTCTGAAATGCTTGAATGTATATATATTCCAAATTCAGGTATCATCAGCTATGTGCCAATTTATTGTTTACATTGCCTGTGGGGGAGGCAAAGAGTGGGATGGTGAACCCTGTCACCCTTTCAGTAGGGTTCAGTGAATTGCTTGTGTGTTATGCAGACTAGCTTTTCATTTTAATTAGTGCAACTGTGTACAGCTGTTAGGTCAGACTGCATTGGCTGCCCTTGCAGGGTGGTTTTATCTTACACTGAGGTTTTATGGACTTGTCTGGCTGTGCTTCTTAATCCCTCTCCCATAGCCACTATGCTTGCCTTTAAGCAAATGATAGAACAAGACAAGCTTTTGTTTACTCATGAAATAGTTGTTAGAGATTTATTTTTGGTTTTGAGGAAATTGGTAAACCATGTAATTTATTGGTAGGTATTACATTGACTATGCTTTTCCAAGGTCAGAGGGTTTTGCTTGCTATTGTGTAGTCTGGGTAGCCAGTGGAACCATCCATTTTATAATGACCTAGGAAGCCAGTATTTAAAAAACAAAACAAAACAAACAAACCTGCTTTTTATTTGCTATTCTAGGCTTAGTTTGTAAAACAGAAGTGAATGTTAAGCTCCATGAGAGAACATGGCTAAACTGTTTCTCCCAGTCTCTTATCTCTTGTTACATTGTAACCAAAGGGACTGAGCCAGCCATTGACTAACAACAGTTTGGCCAAGGACTGGGTGATTGATGGAAGGTTTTAGAAATGTCTGTTCAGGGACATGTGTGGGCACCTTTAAATGTTAAAAAAGTCTTTTGGCTCCAACTTACTAGTAAGTATTCAGATCGAGTGGCTTTGAGTGTTTGAATATAGGACTGTGACAAAAGCCAGGTTTTTTCGGGTCATAAAATAGATTGTGATGTGAATGACACATTTTTCTTGGTAGTCTGATCTCCTTACTGTCTGCCTCTGTATTTGGACACTCACTACCACAGGCTTCTACAATTGTCCTCTACATTTCTTATAAAGGAGTAAAAGCCACAAAATGGACTGAAATCTGTTTATACATAGAACCTTTTTCAAAGCTCCAGTTACTGATAGAAGAACAAGGAGATATGCTATTAGGATTGCTGCGGTGGGGTAGGTGGAGTAGGGAGGTTGACGTAGGTTTAAGTATTTTTTTTTTTTTTTTAACTCTTGGGAGAAGTGAGTCCTTCTCAAAATAACCTGGAATGAGGAAAGAAAGTGCGGCATTTTCTAGAAAATATGTTAATTTCAATTGTAGTCTATCTAGAAAATGTTTTCTCTAATTAAATCAAAACATTTAGATTGGCAACAGCAACTGCTGAATCTAAGGAAAAATAGAAGTAAGTATCCTAGGTCTAAACAGATTATTTTAAAAGTCCACAAGTTTTTTTTTTTTCCCGAGACCATATTTTTGGAATCCAAATATTAATGGTGATTAGGGTCATGGAATTGTCGTGCCAAATCTGTTTAGTCCTTGACATAGTTGATATATATTTGTAATGAATAAAACAAAATAATAATGTTGACATTTAATTAGAAAAAGCATAATCGTACTTAGTGTTTAATGCTGTATATGGAGCTCTGCTGGTATAATTAATCAATTTATTAAGTACAGCTTCTTGGTTGATAGCTGGGCTTGCCTGAGTTCTGTTCCTAGCTTTACTGAGTATTTCTTGTGAGACCTTTAATACGTTATTTAGCGTCTTTGTGACCATGAGGAAAATGATCAGTCTACTTCAGCGGGTATGCAAAATTCTTAGAATGTGCCTGGCACATAATAACAACTAATATTTAATATAGTGAGCACTAATTCTGCTCTAGGTACTGTTTTAATTGCTAAAGAAAAAAAAAAGATGAAGCCCTGTCCTTAGAGCACTTACATTCCAATGGAAGAAGACAAAACAAATTAAAGGAGGCCTGATGATCTGTGCAAAGATGGGACTTTTGGGCATGCCAGTGGTTTTTAGAAGCTTAATATGAGAAATTTAACATCACTTTCTAAAGCCACCATTCTTTCTTTTCTTCCCTGATAAAATGTGTCTCACACAACTAGGTGATGTATTAGCTCACAGATGAAATAGAGAAGGCAGAACAGATGTTTTCTAGGAAAGAAAAAAAAGGAAAATGGAAAAGCAAAGAAGTTAAAGATCGTAATTTGTCAGTTTAAGTGTCAAACAGAAGAAGGGGAATGTTGACTCATGCCCATCAATAAAAGGAAATATAATGTAGCCATTAAGAATCATCATGATATAAAAAGCCCTAATGTAAAGTCCAGTAGAACAAAACCATAGAAGCTGAACTGCTTATGCATTTTAATTCCAAACTATATGCACACCCACATGTACTCACAGAATCTAAGGAGAAAGGTTAGACAAATAGTCCAAACGTTAATAGTGCTAATCTTTAGATGATGGGATTATGCATAACTCCATTTCCTTAGTATTGTTCTGTCTTTGCATGCATTATTTAATCCTTGTAGGTTTAAATACCCCTCTGTTGTACACAAGGAAGCTGAAGTTTAGAGCGGTCAAGGCCTCACAGCTACTGAATAGTCCAAGCCAAACTCTGACCTCCTATTCTTAATTTGACCAACTCTCATCCTACAAGAGGTGACCTTTGTTAAAAGGGCTTCCTCTGGTCTTTTCCCCCACAGTTGTGGCCCACATGGTTTTGAGATGTGTTTATACTAACTAACCAGACGATACTCATGGATTCTCATGTAGAAGGAGCTAGTGCTGAGGCAGTGCATGTACTTGTAGTTATTAGAACAAAAAAGCCAATATGCTGGCAAGAGGAGGAAATGGAAGAACAGTTTGCGAGAAGGAGGTCTGAAAGGTACAGCAGTATGAAGGAGGGACAGAGGGCCGAAAGTGCAAAGCAGGAGGTTGCAAGACCAGCACATATTGGAGGTCCTGGACTGGAGAATGTGAACTGAGAGCACTACTGAAAAAATACTTTTTTCCTCCGGAGTGAGTGGAACCCCTGAGAGTTGGGTGCTAGCAGAACAGCCCAGGAGGGTGAAGGAAGGCCAGTGCTGAGTAGAAGCTAGTTTGTGGTTTGCTGAGAAAATGTTGAGTTTGGCAGTGAGATAATGAAGTGCCAGAAGGTGGCTGGAAGGAGCTGCAGGTTAATAGCAGTAACTGGTCAGTACTTTAAGAGGTTAATGCTAATGGCATTCTGTAGGTAGAATTTTATAATGATTAATATGACCATTGTATTCAGGTTTGGGGATAAAATGGGGTAATGGCTGTGAATCACTTTAGAAAGTAGAAGACATTTTAATTTCAGAGGATTAGTTAGAAGTTACCTGTAAAGAGTTTTTAAGAATACCATAGGTTAAGCATTGGAAATCATTTATAAAATTAAAGTATGTATGCCAGCAAAGATTTGAAATAATTACTTTGTTCTAAAGATGAACAATTAGGTCTCTTTCTCCTGTCTTATTTTCCATAAAGTGAATGAGCTTTTGTAGTTGTGGTTTTAAAAAAGGGTCAGTTTATATGTGACTGTTGAGCTTCAAAGGAACAAAATAGATTGAATGTACTGTGCATTTGAAAGATTGCTTAAGTCAAAAGCCTCCAGATGGTGTGTACTGCTGTGTTCACAGCTGTATTTACTGCAAGCTCACCAGATTATCTACTAATAATTTAAAAATAGCTGGTTGGAAACAGTGGTATATTCAAGTCTCTGCTGGTTTTGAACCTCAACAGCAGTAGTGACTAGTGACTTCACTTGTATGCCTTTAGAGAATGCCAGTTGAAATTACTTACTTCCTTTTGCCTTGCTTTCAGGATTTCTTATTTGGGCCAGCTTACGTGTTTTACAAACAACCAGAGTACTTACATACAGAAGCAGATAAATAAACAGCTTTTTTTAATGTGGTCTTTTAGGAGCACGATGGAGAATGGCTCTTGATTATCTTAAAAAAAAATTTTTTTTAAAAAAATGTTTTTGTTGTTTTACTATCCTTTTATCTTTTAAAATTTTTTAAAAGTGTTAAATATATTGCATTGATACCTTATACTGATATAACATTATATAGAGAACTTTCTGTATTTTTTGGTATTACCAACAAACACAGCAATAAAACCCCTTCAAAACTCAGATCTACTCCCCAATACAAAGGTTTTTTTTCTTTTACAGAGATTTAATAAATGTTTTTTTGAAGCACATAAATTACTAAATCTTAGTTTTTTGGAGGGGCCATATGTACTATTATTTATTTGCTTAGTAATGCATAAATTAAATATAAAACAGGAGAATAGTTTGAATTTAGGAATTTTAAATATGTGAGGGCTAGTAAAGACACGTACATTTATTAATTAAAACTTGAGCTTCTTGAACAATTTTCTAGTTTTACATATTTCATTATTTTGTCTTTTGTGTGTGGATATTTTAATAATTAGGAAAGTTGGGCTGAAGAATTTTCACTTGTGTATATATTCTTTGGTTTATTTTTTGTATTTTTTTTACTGGAGTTCGATTTGCCAAAATATAGCATAACACCCAGTGCTCATCCCATCAAGTGCCCCCCTCAGTGCCCAGTCATCCCATCCCATCCCCCCCCCCCCTTGTTTTGTTTTCCTCCCACCCTCTGCTTTTATCTTCTTCCCAAGTCTTTGATCATCTACTAGGTAGTTTCCCCTCCCCTCCCCTCTCCTCCCCTCCCTCCCCTTCTTCCTTTCCTTTCCTTTCCTCTTCTTCTTTTTTTTTTTTTTTTAAGATTTTATTTATTCATGAGAGACACACAGAGAGAGAGAGAGAGAGAGAGAGAGAGAGAGGCAGAGAGATAGGCAGAGGGAGAAACAGGCTCCATGCCAGGAGCTTGACAATGGACTGGATCATGCTCTGGGCTGAAGACAAGTGCTAAACCGCTGAGCCACCCAGGGATCCCCCTAGTCTCTTCTTTCATAGGCTGTGCTTGTTCCACAGAGCATAATTCTCATGTTGATTAGATAAGGGGGAATATTCAGTAGTGGAATGTTCACCTTTTTTTTTTTTTTAAAGATTTAATTATTTATATGAGAGAGAGAGATAAAAAAAAAAAAAAGAGGAAAAGGGAGAATCCTCAATTACCCTAGACTCCCTACTGAGTGTGCCAGGCTCTATTTCAGGACCCTGAGATCATGACCTGAGTGGAAATCAAGAACCGGCTGCTTAAATGACTGAACCATCCAAGCACCTCATCTTTTTTTTTTTTTTTTAAACTTGTTAAATGATTTTTTTCCCCCCAGAGCACAGTTTGTGAATGTTTGGGCTACATATCCACAATAGACAGTTATGGAACTCCTGAATTGCATCCCTGTCCTGAGTGTGGTTGATTGATCTGGGGGTTCACAAGGCTCTTGTTCACCATAGCAAACTGTCTTTATGAGGATTTAGAGGAGAAACTTTTCTCAGCTTTTAGTATAAGAGGGCACTGACCCCCCGGAGCAATGTGGTTTGTTTTTAACTTATGGATTTAGAATCTTGTGACTGATTGTTTCCTTTAAGCTATTTGCTTTAAAATTTTGGACACATCTAAGGAAGGTATAAAATGAACCTGAACACCTTATACATGGTTTCATCATTTTCATCTCTGCACAACCCCCTGCGATTTTCCTTTGTCTCAAGGAAAAGAGAAGCAATGTAGGAGGTGTAGTTAGAACACAGGCTCCTTCACCTATACCTCTGAGATTTGCTGTGTGACCTGAGAACACGCACCTCTTTCACCCCTGTGTGCGGAGTCCTCTTCTAGAAATCATTCCTACTTTGTGTGGCTACTGTAAGGGTAAAGTGAAAGCGCTTAGAGCAGTATGTTGTACAGGGGAATGCTGAATAAATCTTAGCTTTCTTGTTATCTTACTTCCCTCATCTGTTGTAAACTTTATTTTCTAATGTATGAATCTCAGTAAGCTGCCTTAAGTAAGCCCTTTTAAAAGTAAGCTAGCCTTTAAATCTTCCCTGCTCCCTGTTCATATTTTATACAAAAGGTTAATTTCTGGTTGATGACAGTCATTTAAAAAAATTATATAGGAAAGTGCTATGGACTGAATTGTGTTCTCCCAAAGTTCATACATTGAAGCTCTAACCCCCCAGTGTTTCAGTATTTGGAGGTAAGGCCTTTGGAAGGTAATTAGGTTCAGGTGAAGTCACGAGGATGGCACCTCATGATAAGAAGAGTGTCCTTACAAGGAGAAAAAGAGACCAGAGCTCTCACTGAACTCTCACCATCATGAGGGCACAGCGAGAATACAGGGAATGGAATACGATGGAACTTTGATTTTGGACTTCCTGGCCCCCAGAACTGTTGGAAATAAATTTCTGCTACCCAGTTTGTGTATTCTGTTACAGCAGCCTGAGCAGACTACTACAGAGTAAATTTCGTCTGTGCAGAGTAAAAGGTGATCAATAGCTTATCACAGCGACTGAGCTTTTCTGGAGTGAAGTGGGGATTATGCTTCTGTTTGCAGAAGGCTTTACACCTACAGAACAGCCTTCCTTGACCTCTGGTTTGGTGCTTACAGTATCTTATGAAGGAAGCAGAGCAGATGCTGGCTTCTCAGGTTACGAAATGGGAGAGCAAGTCTGGAGAAGTTAATTGAGTTACCTGCATTCACAGTTTCCATTTTGGAGGTGGCTAACCCTCTTAGTAGCTATTTTTTCTTACTTCTCTATCCATTGTTCCTTCCATGACCACTTTAATTTTGGCAGTCCAATCTTCTAATCTCTTGACTTAGAAAGAACATAACCTTTATTTTTAGTCTTTGTTAGGAACATTATTTTCAAAGTAGAGAGAGATAACTCCTGCTTTTTACATTTTGACACGGGAACTGAAACATCTGTGGTGAAATTGTTGAATTTATCTTTCCTGTCCCAGGGAGACAAATAGAATTAATGAATTCTTCGGCCTACTGGTTAGGTTTGAAGTATAAAATTTCTGTGAAGTATCATAACTCTAAGAAATGTGATAGTACTTGAAATAATACTTAATGACATTTGCCTTTTATTTTCGTCCAGGTATTGGTTTGCATTTAGTCTTGCTGATGAGTGTCTAGAATGTAGGTGTTATTTGGAGCTATCTAGTCAAAAGGTTGCTTGTGTTCATTTAGTTAAGGTGGTTCATTTAGTTAATGTCTTGATCAAAGGGATGAAATAGCAGTGTTAGAAGCTATAAACTCTCAGTAGTTAAAAAGAAAAAACAAAACAAAACCCACTCATAGCCCCAACTCAAACTCTGCCCTTCATTCTGAAAGAATTCTGGATTCCTACAAAGTTAATATTTATGACCTGTCAGAACATACAGTATTTGCTCCATTTCCCATTAAATTTTAACAGAGAAACTAAGAAAGAAAATCAATTTTTTATTTCCTGATGATAAAAATGATTCCCTTGAGATTCAAACCTTGGAATACAGTTTAAAAAACCTTATAGAGATAAAATTCCCATAACAGACAATTGAAAAAGTGTACAAATCAGTGGTTTTTAATGTATTTAGGGTTGTGCAACCATCACCACAATATAAGTAAGAATAGATTTTTATGTGGCAGTTTCCTGGTGATTAATTGAATATTCTTAGATAATCTTTTATATATAAATTTATACTTATATGAGTAAGAATATAACTTAATTCTATGCTTTACTTGAAGGTATTCAAACCCAGCTTTTGTTTAGTGGTGTGACAGGGAAGTTAGCTTCAGCCCAGGGCTATTAAATCCTTTGGTGACTGATGACTCCTTTAAGGTATGATAAAGCAGTTATGAATATGATGTGAAAATGGAATGTAGTTTCTCTCAGCATATTATTTGGAGAAACTGCAACTTTCCCAGAGCATTGTTTTACATTTGGTGCACTCCAAATGTTAGACATGTGCCATTTTAAGCAGTTTGTATTAAAGAATTTTTCATTTGTTAATAGAAAGGCAGCCAGTCCTTATGTCTCAGATTAGGGGAATATCTTGGTGTTGATCCCCAGATGGTTCCTAAAATTCAAGTGGGCCCTTATAGGCTGCTGGGCAGTCATACTTTATTTTCTTAGTTTATTCACCCAGGTTCCTAGATGACTCTTTTGTACTTTCTCCTTTTATATACTTCCTCTTGTCTTCATGCTGGGCTTCCTGTTTCAGTGAGAAAAATCAGTGCAGTCAGAAGAAAACTTTTGCAGATGCCCACTGCACATTGACCTACCTTGCAGCAGACTCTGCCTTCCTGGCTGTGTGTAGACAGAGCAGCTGTTCTTAAACTCTCTAAGGGCCAGGCTAGTCCAGCCCATCCCGCCACTTCTGCCACTCCAGAGGCCACCTCTGCCCTCACATGTCATTCATGTTTCAGGCTGTACTGGATCATTCCTAACAGCATAGACATGTGTTGCTTTTCTCTTACCTTAAAACAAAAAACTCCAATCCCCCTTTCTTGGGCCCCATTTACCCTGCCAGCTCTTGCTTATTTCTTTGCTCCTCTTTGCAGCAAAACATCTCAACAAGAATTTTCTGTGCTTAATGTCTCCGGTTCTTTTCTCCTCTCTCAGGTCCATAATCCATCGTGCCAGAGACTGTTCTGGTGAAGATTACGAAGTCTTCTGCACTGCCTGTTTTCCTTTGTCTGGAATGTATTTTCCCAGATTTCTGTGTGGCCTCACCCTTAAGTTTCTGGGAGGCCTATACTAACCCTTGGTCTCTGCTTGCAGTTCCCCTTCCCTCTGTTTTTTTTCCCTAGAGTGTCGTAACATAATATTAATGTATTTATTTTCATTGCGTATTATCTTGTTCCTCCCCCTAGAATGTAAAGTCCTGAAGGTCAGATTTTCAACTGTGTAGTTCACTGATATATCTCCAACATGTAGAACGGTGACTGGCACTATTATAATAGTTGTCTGATAAGTAATTTATTGAATCTCTACACACCCTGCCCTAGAACTTGGGCTTTAAAAGTGATCTAAATAAACATAACTAAAAATTTTATCCCTAGTCCAGACCCACTCAGCTGCCTACTTCACATTTCCACTTGGATATCTTCTAAGCATCTAAAACTTAACATGCCTCCCCCCCCCCCCCCCAAAAAATAAAAATAAAACTTAACATGTCCCAATTGAACTTTCTGATGTTTTCTACTATTTATTTATTTATTTACAGTTGGCTTTAAATGATAAACACATAGTTGTGGGATTTTTACTTTTGTACTTTTTCATCTAGTAGGATTTTACTTGTCAAAATTTTAATTTGGTGTAAAAATTATACCACCTGGAGTACTTGAGATAGATTGGAGCAATCTTAGATCATTTAGTTTCATCTGGTACCTTGAAAGCAGTTTTCAATGTCCAGGTTTTGGACATTGAATTCCATCTGGTACCTTGAAAGCAGTTTTCAATGTCCAGGTTTTGGACATTGAATTCTAAACAGTATTCTACCAATGAAAAGTCAATGTCCATTATTTAACTGACTTTAATAACTTTTAAATTTTGGATTCCCTACAACCATTAGTAATTTGTTATTTGGTACTTGAAAATACGATTTTAGCTTTCAAAGTTAGGAAGTATCAATATTTGCTATGGAAACTTTGATCTACAAATATTTTAATTGCCATGTACTTAGTATAATAGAAAATACTGTCTACAAAGCGTTTTTAAGTTTAGTGGGTAGACTACTGAATTAGGAAACGTGTACTTAAAAAGTTCTTCTTGGGGAGGATCAAATCTGCCCTCTTAAAATCCAAACTTAAAATGTTGGGTTTTAGTGACACATGGAGTTAGTGGCATCTCCTCCCTGAAGGCTGATCAGATCACACAGCATCATAAATATTGAGATAGCTTTCTTCAAATTGGGTTTAAGTTGGCAATTACATTTACTAACTACCAGTAAATTATTAGATTTCTTGCCCATGAAAACTCTTTAAAGAATCTTATCTTTGCAGATTAATGTATCTTAGTTTAACAGGACAGTGCTTGGACACTGTAGACTTATGAGGTAGAAAAATTACTAGTGATTTATTTTACACACACACACACACACACACACACACACCCCAGAATTTAGTATAATATTTCCCTAGACGATAAAAGAGATCAAAGGAACTTAACAATAATGTTTTCTCTTTTTTTGAAACCAGTACACCAGCAAAACAATCTTGTTTAATTTAATTTAGTGCTAGTGCTAGTATAAAGGAAATGAGATTGTGATCACACTCTGCCAAGACAACCCAGTTGGTCAGTGAAAAAGTTTGTTGGTTTTGGTAGATGGGGAAAGATGGAAGAATTTTTCTGAAGTTTTGACTTTTTAACTAGTTGTGTTTCCTTTATGCATCAAGTACATTACAGTTCATTAATGTAGGATCTATTTTTAGTAGTCCTTTGTAAAATGTTGAGAATATGGTAGATCTGTGATGAACTGTGAAGAGAGAGATACAGCCCTTAGTGTGCAAGTCTGATAATATGATCTTTCCTTTTAGTAACATTAAAATATTCTAAAGTTCATCCTCTGCATGCTCTCTTGAGGTAGAACCATAATTCCCATTAAACAGAGGAGAAAATAGCTGAGAGGTCAAGTTGTTCCACTCATTGCCTCTCAATACCTAATTTAATTTCTATGAATAATACTTTCTTCTACCTCACAGCCTCCAGACTTGTTGGAATGGATGAAAAAGAAAGGGCAACAGTGGGCCACTGGGAGACAGATTTCTGTAGAACAAATGTAATTGATTATGTAGAGGTAGAGGGGGAGGGAGAGAAAACTCATACTTTGAGTGTCGCTAATTTCAGTAGATGCCTTGACCTTAGAGAAGATCCTCAGTAGGTTGTTTCTGGTCATATTTATAAATATTAATTTATTCTTTGTGTAAAGGGTATATTAAATGTAAGATAATTTCACTGGACTTTTTTCAATAATGTGTCTTTAGAAATGAAAACATTAAATCTCATTTCAGTTTTTCAGTTTCTCAGGAGAACCTCAGTTTGGTCTAATGTGGGTTGAGTTTTAAAATAAGGCGCCAGGGAGAGTTCAGTGTCTGCTTTAAAAAAATTAGATTTCAGCATCTAATACTAGAACACAAGGAAGCAAAAGCTTGGACACTGCTAGAATTAATTTTACTTGTTTAATATTCTCTTGGCAGATAAATCATTTCCAGGTTCTTGGTGGACGAATTTAACTGAGAACAGATTATAAATTACTACATTAATTCATATTGAATTGTGCCAAATATGAGCATGTAGGAAAAGAAACTTTTTTTTCTTTTTTTACTATTAGTAAGGGACCTAGCTTGATTATACAGGTTTTACCCTTTTTCCTATTCTTATGTTTTCCAAGATTAAAATAATATCTTACATACTGACATGTGATGTTCAGGTACTCTTAGAATTAACTAACTTCAATGTCCTTTAATTTCTGTAACACTCATTTGAAAAAAATGATGGAAAATTTGTTCTGGTTTTCAGAGCAATAGAAACAATAGGTAAACATTTACTTAGAAGCTAGTAAGCAAATTTGTAGTTCTTTATCAGTTGGAACCCAAAGAGGTATAGTTAAAAGAAAAGGACTTTACTTGAAAACTGCTTAAACTGAAGGTATCTGTGAATCATCTATTGGAACTCAGAAAGTTAGCTCTAAATATCTGTACTAATGAAGGAATTTCTAATCCACTTTTGGTAGCTAGTTTCTGAAGGTGACCAACTTGTCTTCTGTGTTCACTGCTGTTGCAGGAATCAAGATGGTGGTAACTTATGGATCTTGTCATCATGGGGAGGTGGCATTGGAGGGCATAAGATTGTGGTTGATCTTGATTGTCTTCTTTAGGAGCCACAATGATTATTTAGCTTGATTATTGTTTAACTGACCATTCCTGTTTGTTTTCTAAATGTTTAGTTGAAATATGTTGTTTTTGTTTTTGCTGTGAATTTGACACCTAGTGCTAATATACCTATTTGACATGATTTCATAAGCTTGTGTGTTTTAGTATTCTATCATGTGAAAAAAAGGACGGACTTTTTGTCTATGCCCAGGATCCCCCCACCCCCACCCCGCTCCGTGCCCTTGGATTTTTTTTTTTTGGATTTTTTTTTTAATGAGAAATGATTCTTTATTTGATGACACTGGGTTTTCTAGCAAACATGTCTATACTTAAAAGATGATGAAGTTTTAATAGGCCTACTGTATTACTTGGTAGATTGATTCATTGAAAACGTATTTGATTATTGAAGTATGCTTTAAAATGAAGGCTTTTGGCATTCTTTGAACCATGAAAAACTTAAGTCACCTTTAGCACGTTTGACTCTAAAGGAAATTTTATTTAGTATCTTTTATTTATTACTAAGATCATTTAAAGCCAACTGTAAAAACAAACACCTTGCATTTTAAATGTATTAAATAGTATTGTTAATCTAGGTTTGAAAGAGTGCTTATGAAATAAACTTGTTTGATTTTAATTCTTTTAAATTAAGATTAGGTTTAATAGCCCCATAGAGTTGTGATTTTTCTTTAAGAGGGGTGGATGCACTTTTTTATTTTGTGCAGTAAATGAATATTTTTTGTTTTATACCTTTATTGGTTTTCTTTTGCAAGCAGCACCAGTAACTCTGGGGGATGGTTTTCCCCTAGGCCATCTATAGCAGACAGACTGTCAACTATCTGTGTGTCACCACAGGTTTGTGGAAAGGTCTCTTTTCTCTCTCCAGGAGAGTCTCTCTTTTTTCTCTTTAGGAGAGTTCAGCAATTTAATTTCTCTAGTTCTTAGGTAGAATCATTAGCTCTAAATAGTGCCCTTTGGTGTCACTCAAGCAGAGAATGTGGGGAAAAGTGAAGAACAAGCCTGGAGGGAGAAATGGCATAAGAAAGAAAAACAAAGGGGCAGAGAGGTACATATGTGTGGTATTGAGTTGTGGAATGCCTGAAAAGTGGAGTAGTGAGGGGATGCCACTTGCTTCAGTGGGCCCCTGTCATCTTTCTGTTTGGATGTGCAAGGTTTGGTGTTCCCAATCCTGCAGATATTTGGCACCTAAAATATTAATAATTTGTAACATTTGTTACATTGGTTTACAAAGTTATTCAGTTGAAGTTTGATGAATCATTCTAATAGAGCTTTAGAGTCCCATTCATCTTTTTTGGGGGGAGGGGGGATAGAGGGGTGGGAGACAGGGAAGGAGGAGGAGGGGCAGAGGGGGAGAGAGAGAATCTTTTTTTTTTTTTTTTTTTAAATTTTTATTTATTTACGATAGTCACACAGAGAAAGAGGGGCAGAGACACAGGCAGAGGGAGAAGCAGGCTCCATGCACCAGGAGCCCGACGTGGGATTCGATCCCGGGTCTCCAGGATCGCGCCCTGGGCCAAAGGCAGGCGCCAAACCACTGCGCCACCCAGGGATCCCGGAGAGAGAGAATCTTAAGTAGGCTCCATGCCCAGCACAGAGCCTTATGTGGGGCTCAATCTCAGAACCCTGAGATCATGACCTGAGCCTAAATTAAGAGTCCCATGCTTAACTGAGCCACCCAGGTGCCCACCTTCCCTTCTTTAAGGTGAAGAAAATGAGGCACAGAGTTGGTAAATATTAGAGCCTAATTTCTGGTTGGTGTCTTTGGGCTTCTCCAGTGCTCATTCTGCCAAACCATAGCATTGAGTAGTTTTATCTCCCACTTTTGAACCTGTGATCTTTCTTTCTTTTTAATTTTATTTATTTATTTGAGAAAGTCTTGATGTACCCCATACTCAGCATGGAGTCTGATGTAGGGTTCATTCTCATGACCCTGAGATCAGGACCTGAGTCGAAATCAAGAGTCAGTATGCTTAGCTGACTGTGCCACCCAGGCACTCTGAATCTGTGATCTTTCTGAGACTCAGTTTCTTTGAATTAAAGCATGTGAAAGAATCACTTGTCATTTCTAATAAAGGCTTGGTTAAAGAAACCTGATTGAGGCTGGAGTACCTCTGAGATGCACATCATTACTTGCCTCCATAGTTTTTATTTTAGCTTCTGTTACTAGAGCCAGTATATTTCATAAGTAATCATTATATGCTTCACATTCCTGGGTGTAGAGACATTAGTCACTATAGTGTTATCTTTGTTTTGTAGATAATATTAGCTTTTATCATCTGTACATGGGAAGTCTTATTGTCAATACATAGTAAAACATTGTGACCTCAAAGAAATCAGGAAATATATTCATTAAAAAAGATATGGTCACAGTTATTTTGAAAATGTCTGTGGTGGGTCATACTCAAATAGGGTAGATTATCAAGGTCAGTACAACAGAAATGCACAGAGAGGAAAGTTTGATTTCAACAACAAAAAACTCCCAAGAAACTACATAAAATGTTCAAACTACCTCAGAAGAGAAACTAGTTGTGTAGTTTAGGAAGCATGCAAGGTTATGTCGAAATGTGCAGAATTTATTGTATCATATTCTATAAATGTTACAAAGGAAGTAAGATGTAATTTACTTGCAATTAGTAGTCATGAAATTATGAAGAGTATAGAGCCTGACTTTCCTTATAGTACAGGCTGTGTATAACAAAGGAACAAGTCTCCATTTCACACATGAATAGACAGATTTAATCTCATGATATGACAGAGCTACAGCACAAAGGACAGCCTGGGGATGAGGAAGGCAAAAGTCTTTGTCACTTAGCCAAAATAGGCGAGGATTCAGAGTAAATGAGACTTGTGATCAAAATAAGCCTCAAGTCTCATTAGGGCTTTGCATGATTATGCTGAATAAGAGCAGAGTGTACAAAAATACTTCTGGTATGGAGTTTATTGTACTTAAGGGCTTAACTTCTCAAAGCTAGTGAGTTACCGTATTTGTCCACATCTCTCAAAATGAATATTAGGATATAAAATAATCAGTTTGTTTCTCCTCCTACTCCTGACTTCCTTCCTTAAGGCTACCCTTAAAATTCTAAGTATGGACTGTGTTTCTTTATTTTTACTGAGATCTGTGAAGATTGGTGCTGTTGATGTGAGCATCTATTTCAGGAAACTTCTTTCTGTTCTGATCTGTAGTAGAGATAAATGCCATTTTGTCTTCTTGATTTAATAAAAGGCTTGTGATGCAGAACTTGAAGTGCTACCCAATCTCAGATTTTGTTTAATAGTATATTTTAAACTACAGCCAAATTTAGGCATTAATGATTTTAGATTTCCCCTCACATTTCATATTTACAGGGGAAGTAGAAAAATATATAATGATTAAGCTAAGCAAATATTTATACTTTGGTACAGTGCTAGATGTTCTAAAGTCAAATATTTGCTATAGAAATTAAAGCTGAGCTAAACTAAAGAACCAGCTTTCTTACCTTTTTAAGATGGTGAGATGTGGCTTCCAAAACCTCATTTTCAAAGCACCTGACAAAAATATTTTTAAAAGACTCCTTAGTTACTGTAAAGAATTTAGTATGTGAACAGTGAGCTTTTATATGTGGTTCATATCTAGTTTGGTTCGGAAGTACTTGGACCATTGTAGGAGTGTAGTTTATTGTTGGTTACACATCTCTTCTTGCTACATCCTTTCTCACCCACCATTTATTTTTCTTTCTAGTTGTTTCTGTTAGCTTTTTTGTAAGTTAGAAAAGACACATGGTTTTAAAAATTAAAAGCTCAGTAGACTTGTTAATAAGGACCTTCCTTCCCCATTCTTAGCACTTTTATCTCTTGGTGTTTATGGTTATTTTATGATGAATTTTCAAATTTCCATTCTCTCCTTTATTTTACCTGCTTTTGTACTTTCTTTCTCTCACCCTCCCTCCATTTAGCAGGTTGGGCTTTTGGAAATTTTGACCTGTACTTAAAATTTGTAGAATACATAAGGTAATTTCTTCCTTTCCTTTCTTTTCTCTTTCTTTTTTTTCTCTTTCTCTTTCTTTTTCTTTTTCATTTATTCATGAGAAACACACACAGAGAGGCAGAGACATAGATAGAGGGAGAGGCAGGCTCCTCTCAGGGAGCCTGATGTGGGACTCGATCCTGGGACTCCAGGATAATGCCCTGAGCTAAGGCAGATGCTCAGCTGCTGAGCCACCCAGGTGTCCCAAGGTAATGTTTTCTTGACATGTATTCCTGCAGAATTGACCCATATTAGTGGGAAGCAGTTTTCTCTTATTCTTTTATTTATCTCTATCCTTTTTTCTGGGTTATAGTATTTGCAATACTTAATCTGAACTAGATGTGAACAATGAAATGGTGTTCTCTCACTTCTAAGTTAATCAAATATTTCATACTGTAGTGGGGAACTAAGGTGGTATACTGCTTGCCTGCCTTATTTTTCTGTTTTCTTTCTTTTTTCTTTTCTTTTCTCTTTTCTTTTCTTCTTTTCTTCTTTCTTTCTTCCCTTCCCTTCCCTTCCCTTCCCTTCCCTTCCCTTCCCTTCCCTTCCCTTCCCTTCCCTTCCTCTTCCCTTCCTCCTTCCCTTCCCCCTTCCCTTCCCCCTTCCCTTCCCCCTTCCCTTCCCCCTTCCCTCCCCCCTTCCCTTCCCCCTTCCCTTCCCCTTTCTTCTTTAATCCTGGCTGAGCGCTTTTCTTTTCTCCCAAGGACCCATTTAAACATAGATGTTGTATTTCACAGTCTCTCTTTGCTTTTTACCTCGAAGTCTTCAATTCTGATTCTCAAGATGCCTTAAGAACTAAGATTTTTTTTACAGACTGTTCCATCAGCCTCCTCACTTACCCACTTTACCCCCAATCTATGTGACTTTATGTCCTTGTTTTTGAATTGCTCCTTCCTGTTGTCAAAGTCCTTCTGGAAACATTTTCTGTGGAATACTTTGCTTTCAAGTCAGAATTTCCTGGGGGAGAATTTGCTTTATAGACCACCACCCTACTTTTGCTTGCTTTCTCAGATTCAGAAGCTGCTTTTTCAGTGGAAAGGACTAGTTGGTCACATTTTGGCCTCTTTTCAAGGAAGATGGCTGATCTTATTCTCAGAGATCATGAGTGCTTGGGACTTGCAGGGTGAAATACAAATACAAAGGTTTTGTTTTGTTTTCTTCTTCTTCTTCTTCATTCTTGTAATGAAATAACCAAGAAGTTGGAATGATTACTGAACAAGTTCATCTGGCCTTCCCCAGTTCCCCCAAGTCTCTGTGAGAAGTGTGTTGGTGTCATGTGACTGCCACTCTTCCAAAACATTGAATCTCTTGCCATGTACCTATGTTATAACATTCTCTTCCCAGCGTATCACTCAGAAAAACCCTCTCCCCTGGGTTATTGTTTTAAAGCTGGTACCATAGTGTTGAATTATGGAAAGATGTTTGTGGTTCAAATTTTAGAGAGGACTTATGTTAAAATATCCCTGCCCAGAGTCATGAGTTCTTCCCTCTTCTGCTTCTCTTCCTGTGTATAAGCAGCCTGTGGTAATCAACACAAGTGGCAGATAAAACTAGCAAAGTGCTCAGGGAATGCTTTGAGATATTTCAGTCATTATTGAGAAATAAGTGATTGAAAACATATGCTCTTAAAAGCCCTAATTTTATAGAAAAACAGGTCTGCCTGTCATGTTGTGTTATAAATGCAGAGGTAACTTACCAACTTTGCAGAAATTGGGATTTTGTTTTTATTATGAAGAAAAATGTGCAGCCTCCCACATGCCCACATAGCAATTGCAGAGGATTGGAAAAATCCTCCAAGAGCAGATAGACTTATGATTTTATCCAGACTGTCATTACGTATAGCCTATGTGCCGGAGACTGTAGGCCCTGATTATAGAGTGATGGCATAATATGTTGAGTGAGTCCAAGGAGATCAGTGTGGAAAGGGAATTTACAAAGGAGTGCTGACACTGTAGGATAATGGAACCTGTGAGTCTGAAACTTGGCAGATGTGACTCTGTTGGATAAAAGGTATAGTGCAGAAAAATGCTTTCTTGCTTTTGTAAATTGCAAGTTTTGTAAATTGCTGAAAGAATAGAGGAATAAAGCCTTATATTGCTATGGGACTTTCTTACTCTGTCTTTTCTAAGAAGGATTGTGATCTCTTGTCTTCGTGAGAGGAATAAAGCCGCTGGGTTCATGTTTGTGCATATTCTTATACTTGGAGCTCTTAGAGTTAATTAAAAGGGAGTAGGTTATTAATGAATTGGGATTCTTAATATTTTTATTTATATACATTTAATCTGAATCAGATCTAATAGCACTTACTGTGATGTTGGAAATGTTCTGTATCTGCTCTGTCCAACATAGTAGCTATTAGCCATTTATGACTGATGAGTACTTGAAATGTGGCTGTGTAGACTGAGGAACTGAATTTTTAATTTTACTTATTTTTGATTAGTTTTAATAGTCATAGGTGGCTCCTGGCCACCATACTGGACAGCACAGTCCTGTATTAAATCCCATAAGTTAAAAAAAAAAATCCCATAAGTGATTCACATGGCTGTGTAATAAATAACATCTGAGGGCATTCTCTCATGTACAGACATGTTATAATTTTGTTGACTTGTGCTTTTATTTATTTTCTTTTAGAGAAAATTGGAATGAAAAAGGGAATATAAAGGCACTATATTAGGGACGCCTGGGTGGCTCAGCAGTCGGGCGTCTGCCTTTGGCTCAGGGCGTGATCCCAGAGTACTGGGATCGAGTCCCACATCAGGCTCCCTGCATGGAGCCTGCTTTTTCCTCTGCCTGTATCTCTGCCTTCTCTCTCTCTCTCTCTCTCTCTCGATCCCCATGTCTCTCATAAATAAATAAAATAAAATAAAATAAAAAGGCACTATTAGTATGTGACATGGAGAGTTGCAATTTAAGTTATAAAACAAAAAACCCAGAGGTAGCCTATTTTCATGTATTTAAGAAAAACATTGATGAGAACCTTATTATTCTGCCTTCATAATCTGTGCTCTTTGATTATAAGAGGAAAGCATATTAATAGATAATGAAAAATGTAGCCTGATTAATAAATGGATTTTGTTCATTCATCAAATATTTGATGGCTTTCAAAGTTAAACATGGTCTAATTTCTGCTCTTAGGAATCCGAGCAGAAACAGAAGACCATACTTAGACAGCTGGAGTAGGTTGGTGTGGAGAAAGCCCTTTATTTTATTTTTTTTCTAAAAATTTATTTATTAATGAGAGATACAGAGAGAGAGAGAGAGAGAGAGAGAGAGAGAGGCAGAGACACAGGCAGAGGGAGAAGCAGGCTCCATGCAGGGAGCCTGATGTGGGATTCGATCCCAGGTCCCCAGAATCAGGCCCTGGGCTGAAGGTGGCGCTAAACCGCTGAGCCACCGGGGCTGCCCTGAAAGCCCTTTATAAAGGCTTGGGGAGCAGTCTTTGGGGAGGAGTACAAGCTTCTCTGAGAACTGACAATTCTTCCTATTTGGCAGTACAAACTGAAATAATACTAGGATTAGCTCGAAGTATTCTAACATGCTGTCTCTTTCTGCAAAACCCCCCTCTTTTTTTTTTTTTTTTTTAGATTTTTTTTTTTTTTATTCCTGAGAGAGACAGAAAGAGGCAGATATAGAGGGAGAAGCAGACTCCCCACAGGGAGCCTGATGTGGGAGTCAATCCCCAGACCAGGATCATGCCCTGAGCTAAAGGCAGACGCTCAAGCCCTGAGCCACCCCTGCGTCCCTGTCTTCTGCAAAACCTTCATTGAGTTCCTCTGTGCTGTGGGATTCTAGGGATGTGTAGAACATAATCTGTTAGTATCACCAGTGTTAACTGACATACATTCAGAACATCTTGTATCCGCTAGGCATTGTGCAGACTAGTACTTTACCTGGGTTATTTTTCTTATTCTTCACAACTCTGTGGCATGTGTTATATTATTATCTTTATTTTATAGATGATGAAACCAGAGTTTAGACAGATCAGTTGACTTGCTTGTGGTTTAAAGCTATCAAGGATCAAGGACCAGGGCGTGTTTCTTCTGTTTGTAGACCCTTACAGGGAAAGATGAGAGGAGACAATATATGAAATACATGAGTTACTAAATAAATAATGAGATATTTTGCATTAGTAATATATGTTAAAATGTTAAGCTGTAAGATACAGACTGTGATTGCAAAAGGAATTAATTAAAGATGGACAAGAATGGTTTGGAGACCTTAAGGATTACTTCTCAGAGCCCTTGGATTGGACTGGAATGATACACAGTTATTCAACCAATGTTTACTGAGCTAGCAGTCGAGACAGTATGAACAAAGTGAAAGAGAGTAAGTCCCAAGTGTGGAGGATACATATAGAGGGCTTTTATTGGACAGTTGTGGGAAAACAAAATTAAATAGTGGGGACTGGAGAGATGGTTTCTTGAAGGAGGAAATTAGACCCAACAATCTCTCCTCAGAAGTTCTGTTTTTAAAGTGGAGGTATAGTTGACATATAAGGTCACATTTGTTAGTTACAGGACACATATAACACATGAATTATATATTATAGGATATAATACTGTGATTTGATATTTGATATGTATTGCAAAATGTTCACTATAATAAGTGTAGTTAACATTTATCACCACACAGTTATACCTTTTTTGTGTGTTGAGAGCTTTTTTAAAAAAAGATTGTTTATTCATTTTTAGACAGTGGGGGAGGGGTAGAGGGAGAATCTCAAGTAGACTGTATGCTGAGTGCAGAGCCATACATGGGTCTTGATCCCATGACCCTGAGATCATGATCTGAGCTGAAACCAATAGATGCTTATACCCAGGTGCCCTGTGTTGAGAACTTTTAAGATTTACTCTCAGCAACTTGCAAATATATGGATACAGTATATTGGTTATAGTCACTATGCTGTATATTATATCCCGTGGGTTATTTATCTTTTTTTCCTTTTTTTTTCGTGAGTTATTTATCTTATAACTGAAAGGTTGTACTTGTGACACACTTTTTTTTTTTTTTTTTTTTTTTGTGACACACTTTTAACATGTTCCTCAAAAGTTCTTGAATGAGGGTCTTCAAAACTGAGACAAAAGGTAGGTGTCATTTGTGTTTATGGAGAGAGAGTATAATAAAGGAGGAGCTGGGAATAGAGAAAAAGATTGATAGTTTTCCTCCAAATTCATATTGTTCACAACTGTGGCTGGTAATACCTACCTGCTTGCTGTTATTTCCAGCCTGTGGTGTGGTGCTGATGACTTTGATTGATAGATCATCTGTGGTGACAAGGGAGGTTTTGTCCTTTTGCCTGACTTGGAGCCTGGGTTGTGGCGAGAGCACATTAAGGCCAGAGATACTCCCGTTGCCTTGGTATCCTATGGTGGTTTTAGATGTTTTTTTTTTTATTTTTTTTTATTTATTTTTTTTTTTTTAAATTTTTATTTATTTATGATAGTCACAGAGAGAGAGAGAGAGGCAGAGACACAGGCAGAGGGAGAAGCAGGCTCCATGCACCGGGAGCCTGATGTGGGATTCGATCCCGGGTCTCCAGGATCGCGCCCTGGGCCAAAGGCAGGCGCCAAACCGCTGCGCCACCCAGGGATCCCGGTGGTTTTAGATGTTAAGGGCCTCTTTTTTCTTGAGATCCATATTCTCCTTATGTTTGTTAACATTTTGATTTAATATCCCACTTGAGGGAGTTGATGTTTCTGACTGGCAGATCTTTTCTTCTAGCCTTCCCCCTCTTCCTTCTGTCCTTTTAATCCTTCTGTTTTTCCTTAATACCTAACTAAAGTCCTTCAGCTTCCCTTCTAAGAGTGTTTTGTGAAGTGAATCATTTTTTTTTTAAAGATTATTTATTTGTTTATTTATTCATGAGAGAGACAGAGAGAGAGAGAGGCAGAGACACAGACAGAGGGAGAAGCAGGCGACATGCAGGGAGCCTGATGCGGGACTTGATCCCCGGGCTCTAGGATCATGTCCTGGGCTGAAGGCAGGAGCTAAACTGCTGAGCCACCCAGGGATCTCCCCCCCACCTTTTTTTTTTTTTTTTAAATGAATCATTCTTTACATGGTTCTCCTCTAACATGAGGAGAAAATGACTAGTTGACTAGTTAGGAGTACTTTTCTATAATCTTAGCAGTGGTTAAGGCATGAGTTGATGTGGCAAGTAATTGGGGCATCAGATTCCAAATGAGACCTTTCAAGGATGAGCTAAATGCAGTTAAGTTGGAGAATTTAAATTACTTTTGTCAACAACTCACATACTGTTCTGAGGAAGAGCAGGAGTTGGCATTGATCATTTTTTGGAGATGAAGTACACTGGGCAATTTACTCTGGGTGTTTGATTCTGTTGATAACTAATTTGTTGAGCATTTTTCTTACCTACAGGCTTCTTCAACCCTTTAATACGACAATATATGGTATAAACTTTATGAGTACTAGCAATGTGTCACACACTTTATTTATTTTAATTTAATTTTTAAAATATTTTACTTATGAGAGAGTGAGGGAGAGTGCATACAGAAGCAGGGGAGGGACAGAGAGAGAAGTAGACTCCCTTCTGAGCAAGCAGGGAGCCCAACACAGGGCTGGATCCCAGGACCCGGAATCATGACCCCAGCCAAAGGCAGATGCCCAGCTTACTTAGCCATTCAGGTACCCCAACTAACTTTAAACAGAAGTCTTCATTGTGTAGTTGTTGGTTTCGGGCTGTCTCTAAGGGTGTCCAGATTTTGTTTTTCTTTAGGAATTTGGTTTGGAAAATGCCTGTGGTGTCTGTGTTTAAGCCCTATGCTCTTCATTTAATGTCTTTCTGGGCCATCTCATTTAGTTCATATTAAAATCTTTGGATTCTTTGTATTTTAGTATTTTCTCTATGTCGAAAACTTTCTATGTGTTGAAGACACCTTCCTTGCCTTGGTCTTTTTTCTGAGCATTTGATGGAGCTGAGACTGTATTTCCAGTTGTCCAGTAGATAACTCAGTCTGAATGCCTATGTAAAAGGCAGCTGAAACTTGACAGTTTTCAAAATTAAAATCTCTTCTCCATTCAGTTTTGCGCATCATCTGCTTCTCTCCATGGGCTGAGAACTAGAGGTAGAAGCCCTGACAGCATTTTCAGTTTGTCTTTGAGTCAGTCTGGTTGATTACTAAGCCTAAAATTTATCAGAAAGGTTAATAGTACCCTGCTGTTTTTTGATCCTGGCAGAGTAGGATTCGCTTAGTTTGGACGTGGTAATGAGGCTCTGGGGATGTATAAAAATTTCTTCTCAACTATTGGGGACTTCTGTGGGTTTTGCTTTGGTGAGAAGAGCTGCCTTTTACTATTAATGCCTTTTCTACACAGTTCTAAGATTCTGTAATAGTCTAAAAATGCTTCTTACTTTGTTCATATCATGTCATTTGTTTAAAAAAATATCAAAAGTGACAGACCTGTAGGGAATAGGCAACACACATCACATCCAGCTGGTTAAAAACAAACAAAACTGTAAATTACCAGTTGCTGAAAATGGCACACATGTCTCTAGGTGGTTAGTCATATTGTTAGTTAATTTGCAAGTTGCAAGATGAAGCAGGGAGGAGAGTAAAGAAAAGGATCCTGTGCATTTCCCTCAGGTCTCATAGATTTGATCAAATTGACTTTAATCAGAAGTGGCAGTTTTTCTATTGGAAGGATTTGAGAAGAAATTTTTCTGTTCTGAAGTGAAAGGATTTCTTTGGAGAATGTTGCTGTAACTCTGCTCCATTTACAGTTTAGCCTTCCAGGTTGAGTTTGTCAGTTGCTTTTGAGATTTATGTTCTCTCGTGTTGAATATTGCTTGCTTGCGCTTTCCAGGTGTTCTTAAAGGTCACTAGAGACTAGAGCTCTTCACTATACATTTATGTTGGGCAATAAAACTGAACTTCTGGTATTTTTGTGGTTGTGGAGTATGGAATGAGTATTTTGCTTGTAGGTTTAATTTTTCTTTGACAACAAAATTGAGGAAATTTGTCAAGTGAACTTGACTTTGAACAGTTGGGATACAGACCTTATTTAATCTGGCAATTGCTCTGTCTTTTTTTTTTTTTTTTTTTTTTTAAGAGTATATGGGATGAAAGCATAGAAAAAAATACCTGTGTGGTATTGCTTTAGCCTGCCAAAATATGACCAATAGAAGTCTTGTTAGCAGATGTACTTGCTTCTGGAAGAAATGCTTTCTCTGCCTCCTCCAGTCCTACTCAGTTTTAACACAATTATTGTTCCAAGGTGTGATCCTTTCACTTGGTTTTTCGTATTTAAAAAAAAAAAAAACTTAGCTGGAAAAGTTCTTATAGAAATAGCTTTTCTGGGCAGCCCGGGTGGCTCAGTGGTTTAGCGCCGCCTTTCGCCCAGGGCCTGATCCTGGAGACCCGGGATCGAGTTCCAGGTCGGGCTCCCTGCATGGAGCCTGCGTCTCCCTCTGCCTGTGTCTCTGCCTCTCTCTCTCTCTCTCTTTCTCTGTGTCTCTCATGAATAAATAAATAAAATATTTAAAAAAATATCTTTTCTTATTTTTCCCTCTCTGTAGTGCTTTCCCTTCTGATGATAATGTTCAGGTCTATAAATCAAAAAGGTTCTCTTTTAGTCTAGTGGTAGTTACAGGGCTGCTTTAATAATTTATTAATGTCATGATGGGAATGAGGCCTATGAAAAAACCTGGAGTTTTGCACATAATATTTAATAAAGTTTGCATTAAAATAAAGGATTTATTTATTTGAGAGACAGAGTGAGAGCCAGAGCTGGGGGCAGAGGGAGAAGCAGACTCCACACTGAGCAGGGAACCTGATGTGAGGCTCGATCCCAGGACCCTGAGATCATGACCTGAGCTGAAGGCAGATGCTTAACCGACTGAGCCATCCTGGCACCTCTAAAATTTGCATTTTAAATTATAATGCTGTAGATTTAATGTGTGTATGTTTTAACATAGACTTTTGACAGCCTTAAGCTTTCTCACTCCATTCTTTAAGGAATATATTGTTTTTTTTCATTTTGGACTTATTGTTTGGAGCCCTTTGTTGCAAATTAATGGGTTTCTCAATAATCACCTTTTTAAGATCTTGGCAGACACTTGCTTTAAAGAGGTACCATACTTCCATTGGAAATCCCTAATGTAGACTTGATGGCATTCTCTTTGCATTCTCAGGTGGACCTGATCCAAGAAGTAAATGATTTTTTTATTAGAGAATATGTTATAAGCTGAGCAGGACTGCGGTATATTATGGGTGATATGGGGCTATTATATCATCCTTTAAAGTTTGTTGTAATAAATAAATTAAACTCCTGTATAATAATAGGGACTGTTCTTGAATGTGTATCTGTTCCTATCAAGAGGAGGATGAAAATGAAAAACTGCCTTCCGTATGAGTTTATTTTACATACTGCTGTTGACACATATTCAAGGTGTTTTTTGTTCATTTGTTTTGTTTTGTAGACAGAATTAGTATTTGATCCTGAGATAATGGTATTTAAGATTTTTTTCTAGATACCTAATAGAAGGGAACTGGTATATTCTTAAGCTATTTTTATTTTGCAAAAGGACTCTTTAAAAACTGTGATGATACAATGGTGCTAATGTATTGGGGCCCGAAGCCAAGTACGGTATATCTGAATAACCAGAGGGATTACTGCTGACGCTTAAAGTAGGAACTTCAGGTGACACTCTGTGGGTCTGTGCTGTACCATGCCTCCTTCCATAGTTTCCTTTTTTCCATTTGTAGTTTCTTCATTTTCAAGTTCCAGAGTGGAAAGTGACCATGTGGCTCTTGAGCCCATGATTTGACTGTTGTGCTTTTTAGCTTCTTGCTGTATGTCATATATATCTTTTTTTTTTTTTTTGTATGTCATATATATCTTAAATGCCCTTGGTGTTTTGGGTACCCTTTGTCAGAGGGAGATTTTAGTGCTGAGAAAAAATTAGCAGTGTAGCCTTCATTGCTGATGAATGATGGCAGAGAGATAATTATTTGTGAGAATGCATTTTTAGAAATGTAAACTCTCTTACTGGGTAGTGACCCTTCCCCTTCTTTTATGGTTATTCTTATTCTGAATGTTAATGTAATCAGTCTTCTGGTGCCAACAAGTATAGGGAACCTAAAACAGTCAATTGTGGAATGTGCTTCCACTGTTCAGATTACCTGAGTTCAGGCTTCCCACTGTTCACATACATAGAAAATGATATTTGTATAGCATACTGTAAACTGGATATATTTTGGGAGTGCATATATGGGACTGTGTGAAAAATTCATTATGTATTCTCTAATATAAGACAGGATATAACAGTGAGGGAAGATAGTAAACATTGAATTTGCCTAAAATATCCAACAAAGTATTTTCCAAATTTCTAATGGAAAATTTGAGCTTCTTCTGTGAACTATACATTTTTATTTCAGATTCTAGGCATAAAATAATTACATTCAATTTCTGATAAAGACTTTTTGATGAACATATTTTCAAATTTTTGAAGGTTGCCATTCATGAAAGAATTTATTTATAGAGGAGGTAGCAAATGATGAAGAATATTGCATCTTCTCTAGTTGTTGGAAACACCTTTCTTGTCATTAGCCAAAATTTAGTAATTTGATCTTTTAAAATTATGTTTCCAGAGTATGATTTTTTAAATTTGGCACTCTTTCCTTGATCATTGTAGTCATAATTTTCTTGATAATGCACATGGATTTTCAATTTAGTTAAACCTTTCATATTAAGTATATGATATGATAATAATACAGCTTACCCTCTGCTTCTTTGGGTTACCAATTCTTTAGGATTCAAATTATGACACTGACTAAACATCACTAATGAGCCTATTAAACCTCATTTTTCTGGAATTGAACTTATGTTTTGAATTTATATACTTCATCACTGCATGTTTTCTTTCTCTTTTCATATGGACCTTACAATATTTAACTTAGGGCCTCAGAAATGTAATTTTTAAAAATCCAACAATTCTCTTACATTAATTTGCAAGGTGAGAACTTTTCAAACTGCATACCCCACCTGCAAGTCTTCATTTGGACAGCAGGTGTTTTTCCCTTTGAAGCAGGGTGGGGGAGTGTTGCCATCTGATGTCTTCCTAAAGTGGAGACCAACTAAGACCATAGCAGCCTAGATTTTATTAAATGCAGCATTTGGTAACATCATTATTAATATGGAATTTGTCTCTAGGCAGCTGTTATATATGTAGTGGGTTTCTCTGTGAGTAAACCAGTGTATGTTTTCATTGTAGGATTTTCAGAACATGTTCCTGGTATAGTTTTTCCACCATCCTGTCAATGCAGCTTCACTGGTCATTCACAGATTTATTTGGCTTGTCTGTGATGTCTTCTTGCTACCTTGAATATTTCATCCCCATACTTTGACCATCTGGTCTTATGGTGGTTGGTACTACTTGTATGGTGAGGACTCCTAGATTTACTTGCCCAGAGCTTACTGACCTCTCAACTCTGTTTAGCTGCCTACTAGGCATCTCAAATTTAATATATTCCAAACAGAATTACCAGTTTACTGTCTCCTCCCCATATCAGTAAATGACAGCTCTACTTGTCCAGTTGCTCAGGTCCAGATATGGGTCTCTTCTTTGTCTCATACTACAACCATTCTGACAACAGATTGTGATGGTTTTGCTTGAACCACCATCTACGTTCTGACCTCTGCTAGCACCCACAGGACCACTGAACTATTGCCTGAATCCATAGTTTCCTATACCTCTATAGCAGCCAGAGGGAGTCTGTTAAAATGTAACTCAGATGTTACTTCTCTGTGCAAAACCCTACAGTGGCTTTTCTCTTATTTTAGTAAATGCCCCCAGCTTCCTCGTCATCTCTGGCTTCCTTCTTGCCTTCACTGCTTTAGCCACCATGGCCTTTTGCTATTGTTTGGATATGCCAGGCCTGCTTCTGCCTCTGGCCCTTGTCCCTACTTTTTCTCTGCTGGGAATGCTTTTCCACCAGATAACCACACAGTTTAGCTTACTCACTTACTTTCTTTAGGTCAAATGACCCCTTATGAG
Organism: Vulpes lagopus; assembly: GCF_018345385.1. Lineage (NCBI taxonomy): Eukaryota > Metazoa > Chordata > Mammalia > Carnivora > Canidae > Vulpes > Vulpes lagopus. The sequence goes on along the minus strand of NC_054833.1, from coordinate 88,636,511 downwards.
TGATTACCTTAAATAAATAAACAACCTTTTATCCCCTTTGCCCAGCTTTGCTTTTCTCCATAGCACTTCTCACGGGTTAATATACTATGTATTTTCTTGTTTGTTTGTCATCTGTTCCCTCTTTCTAAACTCTTGGCTCTCTCTGAGGTTAGAGATTTTGTATATTCTGGTCACACATGTCTATTTGCTTAATTCGTGGAAGAAGTAACCGAGACTCTGCTCTGGACTTTGTGTTTATTTGATGATCAGTGTTACAGCTACCACATCTAAGTATTGAGGTCCAGGCCCTGGGACTCCAGTATTCCCTGCTCTCTCACTAGTTGCCTGCATCTGCAGTGGAGTGGTTTCGGTGGCTCTTCTGCTTTTCTCTGACTGACCTCAGGCTAACAAAGATGGCAGGGTAATACATTTGGTCAACCTAGAAAGAATCACAGCCAGTTAGAATAGCTTACATGTAGAAGATGGCCAGTTGAGTTTGGGCCTAGACTAATGCTTTTAGTGAGGGCTATTTTCCTTTCCATCCAAGACTTGGATTCTAAGTATCTGTAGAAGGACTGCTCCAGTGAGTTTTAGGATTCTATTTTTCCCTTGATATAATTTGTGTCCTTGGATTAGAAGTGTATTATGAATGCATTTGGTTTTTCATATCTGTGTGAAGTGTAATTGTATTAACTATAAAACTCACCCTGTCATTCATTACCTTTCATCAAATGCTGAGAGCTTTTCTGCCAGGTTGTGAATTACTCTGCAGACTTAAAGCAACCCTGTCCAACTTTACCTACTTGTGAATATGTTGGGCCGAGGCGGTAAACCCACCACGTATTCCTATGTATTAAAGATTATTGTGTGGGACGCCTGGGTGGCTCAGTGGTTGGGCGTCTGCCCTCAGTTCAGAGTGTGATCCTGGAGTCCTGGGATTGAGTCCCACATCAGGCTCCCTGCATGGAACCTGCTTCTCCCTCTGCCTGTGTCTCTGCCTCTCTCTCTGTGTCTCTCATGAATGAATAAATAAAGTCTTTAAAAAAAAAAAGAGATTACTTTCTGGCATTACGTGAAATAAAACTTGTTCTATATGTTTAATTAACTATGCTTTTACAGCTTTAAGACGTGGTTTTACTCAATCATGGAGGTAAAAGCTCATGTTTATTTTAGCCAGATGCATCTTTTTTCTTAGCTGTAGTAAAGCTTGAACTTTTTCTTATTAGTTTGCAACATTGCTGTTTGTGTGTTTTAATAGCTTTATTGAAATATAATTTGCATATAATGTACCCATTTAAATTCTGTTTAATGGCTTTTAATATATTCACAGATAAGTGTAACCACCACCATGGTCAATTCTAGAATATTTTTATCACTCCTAAAAGAAACCCCAAAACCATAGAAGTCCCACGACCCTGCACCTCCTCTCCCAAGCCTCCCAATCACTAATTTGCATTTTCTATCTCTGTGGATTTGCCTTTACTGGGTATTTCATATAAATGGGATCATATGATATGTGGTCTTTTGTGCCTGGCTTTTTTTCATGTATCATAATGTTTTCCAGTTTTTATCCATGTTGTAACATATATCAATATTTTACTTCTTTTTATTGCTGAATAATGTTCTGTTGTGTGGATGTGCAGTATTTTAGTTATCCATCTGCTTAGTTTTCTATTTATAGCCATGCTTTGGGAAAGTAAGTTTAGGAATTCTATCCCCTTTCATATCAGGGGCTTGGATTCATAGGCATTTGGTTTTCCTTGTACTTGACATTAGGGACATCAGGTTTTCTCTTTAAGTGTATGATAACAGAATCATCCTCTTGGCCCTATGATCAGGCAAGTCACTGATGAGTAATATTACTGTTAACAACCTTCAGGGCTCACCAGGAAACATCAAGATTTTCAGGATATGTTACTTCTGTTTTCCTAATTCAGCTTCAGACACCTGTGTAATTACAAAATTACACCTTTGTGATTTTGGTCTATTTGCTCAGGTTCTCTGTGCTTGTTTTTGCATTGCGAAAATGTACGTAGCAATAGTACCTACTGAATAGAGTTAGGTTGATCATATGACCTAGTTTACATATCGTTTTTCTTGAATACTTATTAATCTAGTGAAGATTAAATGGATTAATGTGTAAAATGCTTAGTGCATGTTAAGTGCTCAGTGAATGTTAGCTTCTTTATTATTTTAGGGGCTTCCCTGAGCTATCCCTCCACCCCCCACCCAAGTTTATTTCCTACTGGTTTTTCCCTGTAGTTCCCATCAAGGCTGGCATTTTAACTCAACAGTCTTCTTACTGAACTTCTTTGCATCTGGAATGTTTTCTCTTTTGCTCCTCCTTCCCCTTTTCATGATGTATGATCCAGATCAAACACTACCTCACTTGTTTGCTCGTGAAATATTTTCTTTCCCAAATAAAAGTCTTATCCTAGTGCTCTTCTGACTTCTCTAGCTCATGTGTGAAAGAGAGGGCAGAAAGAAGTAATTTATTGCTTGTCCTTATGTACCAGGCAGAGTTAGAATCTGAGAATACAACAGAGGGCAAAAGCAGTCAGGGGTCAGCTTCTCATGGAACTTCTAGCTTATAGACAGCTGTTAATCAAATCACACAAATAAATGTGAAATTACAGTTGTGGAAAGTGTTGCAAAGGGATTTAAACTGGTCATTTTGGACCAGAAAGGACATCTCAAGGAGGTTGCTGTTGAGCTGTGACCTGAAGGAAGAGTAGGAGATGCCAAGAAAGGAGAGGAGCATCACAGACCAAAGGAAGAATATTAGCAGAGTACTTATTTTGGGTAGGAAGAAGTGTGGTGTATTCAGGAAACCAAGGGAAGGAATCCCAGTAGGGTGTGAGATGAGTCAGATAAAGAAGTGAAGGGGCTTGGAGCGCCTGTCTGGCTCATGCAACTCTTGGTCTTGGAATTTTGAGGTCAAGCCTCATACTGGGGTTAGATATAATTTAAGAAAAAAAGAAAAAAAACCCAAAATGGCTTTGTAGATTATGTTATGATTTGGGTTTTTAGCTAATAGAAGTGGGAAGTCATTGAGTGACCATTTTTAGGCTGTGGATTGACATAATCACATCAGCCTTTTGAAAGGTGCACCCTGGCTCAAGTGTAGAAGGAGAATTATAAGGGTTCATTGGAGTGGATTTGAAGAGAAGTCAGTTGAAGTGGTCCAGAAAAGCCATCCTAGGAGCTTTAACTGAGGTTGTGGTGTTGGAGGTGGCCCAAAGTAGAGGAGCTTGAGAGAAATGTAGGGTAACAGAGACAGGATTTGTTGATGCTGGGATGAAAGGTAGGCACTAATGTTGCTGCTTAGATGTCTAGCTTGCATAACAAGGATGGGCAGGTGCCACCACAACAAGGTGGCACTATTCACTGAGAGAGACCATTTAGGAGAGGGGCTCATTTGGGCCAGAGTGTACCTTTAGTTTGGATACATTGAGGATACCTTTGAGACCTTTAGGAGGAGACTGCAGGTGCAGTTTTCACTCTGCCGAGGTTTGGTAGACATGTACATTTGTGGATCACCTGTGTGTGTGTGTGTTACCTGTGGCCTGATGGACATGTGTGGGATTGATGAGGATGGAAGCTGAGGATGAGGAAGGGATCCCACACAGTGTCCTGTAGAACTCCTGCTCTAACTGTCTGGGTACTGGGGGTAGAGGATCAGGTAGATAGGCCCAAGAGAGGACTGTGCTAGGTAACCCAAAGGCAAGCAGCCTTTCCAGGAGGGTGTGTGGTCAGCTCTGGGAAACTGACTGGCAAATGATAATGAGGTCGACACCCTTCAGGGGATTTGACACAGATAGGAAATTGCTTTAGTGGGAGTTGTTTCAGTGAACATGCTATGATAGACTTGGTCCTTGTCAGTGGAGAATTGACAGAGGTTAACAATGGATAACGGTAGCCTTTTTATAGGCAGGATGGGGAATGGTGGGAGCCTTCCTGGAGTTGGGTCACAGAAATACCTGAGGCCCTGAAGGTGAGCAGAGGTTAGGCAGACCAAGGGGAGGGGATGAGTGTCCTAAACACATGGGTTCCTGAGATGCAAGGACGTGTTTTGGAATGGTTGGAGTACACAGGAGAGGTGGAGATAGGGCTGGAGAAGCAAAGGGGGCAGTTAGGATTTGAAGGTCTCTGCAGTCTTTGGGAAGGAATGGTGGACAGTAAATTGTACTTTAAAGGCTGAGTTGTGAGGGGTGTGAATTACATCTCTATAAAGCTGTTTAAAAAAAGTGATGCAGTGTCAGACATGCTGGCTGGCTGCATTGCAGGATGAATCAGAAGGAAGGCAAGAACAAAATTTTAGTCACAGAGACCAGTCAGAAGGCAGTTGTATTAATCTGTGTGAAAGATGATGATGACTTACTAAATTAGTGGGAGCAGTGGATAAATTATAGAGATATTCAGGATGTGATTGGTAGACCCTAAGGGCTGAGCAAAATGCCTGGTGTGTGGTTGGGCATTTGACAAACATAAATATTTCTTGATCTGATTGAATGAGGAAGAATTAATTTTACTTCACTAGCTGCGTTTGGTGAGTCAAATGTCCTACAGAATCTGGTTTGAGTAACTGAGATGATTAGAATTCAGGGAGTGAGAACTCAGGAGGAAGTGGCAATTTTTCATGGACAAGTGAGTTTTACATGATTCCAGAGAGGATCTTTTTGAATTTTTGTCATTTGTAGTCAGTTTTACATGATTTAGTTCTAAATTGTACAATAGAATATCCACCCCCACCCCCCTCCCCGCACCTGTGCGCATGTGCGCCACAAGAGATACTAAGTTCTTGAGGGTAGAGATGATGTTTGGTGTAATATACTATGGGGTATTTTCTATTAGTGAGTTTACATCTGTAAACCACTTCACAATCTGTAAGTGCATATGCGTATGGTATGGTTAATTAACTTAATTCTTGTAGCAGCTCTGTGAAGTAGTTAGTGATTGCCCCTATTCTACAGCAGAGAAACGGATTCAGAAACAGAGGTAGAGTGATTTGTCCAAGGCAATTCAATTCAGCACATGGCATTGCCAAGAACTTGGGGCTTGGCTTCTTAGCTCAGTTCTGTCATGGGCCGGCTTCAGTAGTATCAGGAAATGGTTTTCTTAGAGTAAGATTTGGGCCCTGAGCAGGACAGAAATTTTAGCAGTTTATATCTGAATTGGTTTTGATAAGTAGTGTTGAGGGGTTTGTGGGCATTTGTTGGCTTCACTTTGAAGAGGCAGACAATGTGCAGAGGGTGAAGGAGCCTGAAGTTATAAAGAGAAGTTCTGGATCATTGACTCTTGATGGCCTTTGACTCTGATTAGATGAGAACATGACTAGGCTAGTTGACAAGATTTTACCAGTTAAGATAAAATGAAGTGCAATCTGATAAATGTGGAAACTAGTGAGAGGAATATCTGGTTTTTTGTTTTGTTTTGTTTTGTTTTGTTTTATGAGTCCTTGAGGTGTTGCTTTTGGAAATGTATGTAAGTTGTAGGTTTGTTTTGAATATCCTTTCCACTCAAGCATGAGTAATAAAGGTTTTTGTGGGTTTAAAAAATTTTATCAGAAAAACTATGTACATTCACTTCCTTGGTGATCTCAATCTCATGGCTTTAAAAATTAAATTAAAAAGTAAATTTTTATCTCTAGCCTAGACCTCTGCCTCCTGAAAATCTTTATTTGGTTTTTATAGGATTCTCAAACTTAGCATGTTAGTACCTGAGCTCCTAATCTTTCTTCCAAAACTCACACAATGCCCATTTCATCATCTAGTGGCTCGTGCCAGAACACTTGGAGTTGCTCCTGACACCTCACACCTCACCTCCCAGTTTGTCAGCACATTCTCTTTGATGCTTACTTTAAAAATACATAGAAAATAAGATGACGACTCTTCTCTGCTTCTGCCTTACTGATCCGCCCTAGCTACCTTCCCGTCTTACCTGGGATGTTGCAGTAAGCCTCCTCCCTCACTGGTCTTCATGCTGCAACCCCTGCATCTCTTTAAGTCTTTTCTCAATGGCCAGAGTGATCTTAAACAGAAGTCAGACCATGTCTTTCTCTGTTACTCAGATCCCTGCAGTGGCTGAAGTGTCATTCACGTCACTTCGTGGCCCTTGAGTAAAGATGCCGGAGACCTGACACTAGCCTGTAAGGTAGGATCTAGCCCCCCTTCACCTCTAGGAATTCATCTCCCACCATTTCACTCTTCCTTATGCCACTGTAGCTCCTTTGGCCTCCCGTGTCTTGAGTGTGCTGAACTCACTTATGCCTCTGGACATTTGCACTTGCTCTCTCTCTGCTGGGATGATCTCCCTTCATGTGCCCTCATGGCTTTTTCTCTGACACTCTTGCTTGGACAAAGCCTGAGGTCTTCCTTCACCATCATTTAAAATCTCAATCCTCTCTGCTCTGTGTCCCCCCATTGGATTCCCCATTTAAGATCTCTTCATGTACTATATTCATATCATTCTTTTGATTATGGTCTTTTTCCACTGCCTGGAACATTAGCTCCACGAGGGCAGGGAAGTTTGTGTGTGTTTCTCTGCTGCTTTCCTCACACCTACAGCAGTAACTAGTACACAGTAGGCATTTAATAGACATTTGTTCAGTGAATAGATGAAGATTGTTTTGAATATGAGTGTGTTCTAGATTAGATTTTCTTTTGTTATTAAAGTATCTTATAGGGGTGCCTAGGTGGTTCAGTCTGTTAAGCGTCCAACTCTTGATTTTGGCTCAGGTTGTGATCCACTGGCCCATAGGATTGGGCTCTGTATGGGGCTCTGAGCTTAGTGTGGAGTTTTCTTGAGATTCTCTCTCCCTGTCCCCCTGTCCTACTCTGCTTGCACTTGTGTGCACACATGCACGTGTTCGCGCTTGCTCGTTCTCAATAGAGAATTGAGATAAATAAATAAATAAATAAAATTTAAATAAATAAATAAATAAATAAAAATTTAAAATCATAAAAAAAATACCTTATACTGTTTTTTTGTTTAACTGGGTTGAGCAGTGGATCGACAGAAATACTTTCAATATCTTTGTCTTTGTTACTGGACAAATATTTTTTTTTGAAGGGGGAAGGGCAAAGTGAGTGTGTTTCCTAAATCTGTGTGTGTGCAAATTATCAGCCTGGATGCGTGCAGGAAAAGTTAGCACTTATGGAGAACTGGTGATCCTGGGGGCACAGATTATGATCTGAGCAGTAGGTTGTAAGCAGATTGGATGGGATTTACCTTTGGCAGAATCATTGGCTGTATAACTTCATGCACATGATTTCTCCTCAGTTTCCCTTTTGTAGTTTATAAAGCGGGGTTGGTGACTTCTGTCTGGTTTACTTCACTGAGCTCTTGAGAGAAAGAATTGAATGAGATCATGGCAGGAACCTGCTCTGTAAACCCCTTGTTGTTAACAAAAATGTATCGTTAGATCATTTCTAGCAAATTGAAGTGACAACTACCTTTCTCAGTGCCATCTGGTTTCTCTCTGGGTCCCTTTTCTCAAATGTCACATTATTATATGTTGGTCATTGTATAATGTGGTTTAGAAAAATTCTGATTAGTATGGTAAATGTAGAGGAAAAAAAATACATCCTTGTTGCACTATATTTTAGAGCCAAATGTAAATGGTAATTGGTTGACTTTTGCTTTGGATTATCACAGTTCTTAGTTACCTGAAAGTTGGATACACACACGGGATTTTATTTTGTAGATACCTTTTCTGCTGTTTCTTTGAATTTTTCTTTCCTGCTTACTCTTGGCAGAAATAACTCAAATTTCTTTGCAAATAGAAGCTAGTATATGATTTTACAGGGAGTAGTGTTGAATGTACAATTTGGAAACTTAACATTTCCTTTTGAGTGCTGAAATAATCTTATGTAATTTTCTGGTCATCTTGTTAACCCTGAAGAGTGATATTTTTCTTAAATTCATCAATTGTCTGCCCTGAGCTCTGAGAGGTTTTCAGTCTAAACTTCTTGTTCTTAATAGATTCCCAGTAGATGTTGGTGTGTTTTTGGTGTCAAAGAGGAATGTTTTAACAACGGTGTTAGGTGATAGTTTTCTTTCTTGCATGATTGGCTTGTTCATGCTTAAACTTAAGCTCAGTGGAGAAAGTGATATGTCTCTCTTTTTTTTGTGTGATATGTCTCTTTGTGTATTTTCAGTCGCTAACACTAGTGGCCTACAGGGACTTGGAAGTATATTACTGTCTGTTTAGCAGATGATTCATCTAGGCAGAACTTTTGCAGGCACTAGGATAATTTCTCATTTTCTTGAAATATGTTTAGAAAATTGAAATCCTATCTAGAAGCATATTTCCTATGTAGAAGGAATTAATCTAGATCTGTGCTACATGCTTTCCCCCTTCTGACTTTGCTTTATATTATCAGCATTACTGACATCCTTCATAGGTCTGTCTCCCATAGGTGGTTGTGAATATTTTGTATTTTCTTGAATGCCTAAGGATATTTGAGGTACTTATAGAGAGGTCTTTTCTGGGTGTCTGATTTGACCTAAGAGCTTTAGAGAGAGTATATGATAGTTTTTATAGTTTTGGCATGACCAAAAGAGAATTTTCTCTGTGTTTAAGGTATGTAATTGCAAGCTGATTTGTTTGTTGTTGTCTAAGTAAAGAGGACCAATCTTTTGTTTGTTTGCATATGTCATTTTCTCTTTGACTCTGGTAACATAAGAAACAGATGGTTTTCATATTGATCACTGATCAGTATGCTTTTTGGGGGCTTTTTTTGGGACATTAGAACATTGAGGACAAGGATGCTGAAGTTTTTCTCTCATTGTATCTTCAGTTCCAAACACCTTGCACATAGGTAGTGTTTAGTACAGGTAGTTGAACAAATGAAAGAAGATGTTGGGGAAGATGATACAGGACTGCAAAAAAGAAATAACTGGCAATTATGACTATTCCAGAACTTACTTGTAAAGAAAACAGTCCATGTCTGTCTTTCGTCATACTCCCCTTGCCCTGTAACATTTTCATAAGAATTGTGTTGGGTTGGAATTCAGGATTTTCTCTTCTCTTGTAAAAGTTTTAAAAGCTTCAGTCTTTCCTTGTTGGGCTTAGTTCTAGAGAGGAGTTTACTAGGGAAGTTATTAATAGTGGAAATTTGGGAGAATGTAAAAACCACCTAATATTCCCTAAATATGGAAGGTTGTTTTTGGAAACTGTTATGTTTTGTCAAGGCAGAAATAATTTGGAGATCGCATTTTTCCTGGAAAATAACTAGATTAGTAGACTTAGAAGATGGGCTAAATTGTAATTGAAGGCAAAAGAATCTTGCTTTGAGGCCATCACTTTTAGAGTCAAAGCTTGTGTTTATTCCTGAGAGGAACTCTAGAAATTTGGAGACGTGGCTGGAGTCTTCAGAAGATATTACCTTGTGAGAGACATCTTGAGACATTTTCCCAGGCTATCCAAGTTTTTTTTTTCCCCCAGGTGGAAATAGTTTAAGTATATAGATTCTTACTCCTTTAAATTAATATTGAGGGTTATGAAGCTCCTTTTGTATAATTGTGCTCATTATATGTTGTATATTAGGGTACACTTTCTCCTTCAAAAGAAGAAAACAATTGATGTTATGGTTTACTATTATGCATTGAGATGTTTTCATAATATTGGTATGGTAGTAAATCCCAAACCATGTACTAGCTGAGGCTAAAAACTATATTCTTAAGCTCTGTGTCACTTGTCCTAACTTTTTTCCTCTGGTTCAGCAGAAGTTTGGGGGCTAAAACATGAGTAAGTAAGAGATTTCATTTAACAAAACATTATTTTAGGAAGGCAAATGAGAAAATGTCAAAGTAAAATAAGTTTGTCTCTCTTTTCTTGCTTAGCGTTTTTGAAACGTTGGGGTAGTTGGAGTGGTTGGATTTTCCCTGGAATTGAGTGAGAAATTCAGAAGACTGAAGCCCAGGCTTACTGTCTACCTTTCACGGAGGCCTAGCCGTGAGAGGACAGAAGAAGGCACGTGGCGAATCATGACAGCTGACAAAGACAAAGACAAAGACAAAGAGAAGGACCGGGACCGAGATCGGGACCGAGAGAGAGATAAACGAGATAAAGCAAGAGAGGGTGAGAATTCAAGACCACGCAGGAGCTGCACCTTGGAAGGAGGAGCCAAAAATTATGCTGAGAGTGACCACAGTGAAGATGAGGATAATGACAACAATAGTGCCACCACAGAGGAGTCCACGAAGAAGAACAAAAAGAAACCACCGAAAAAAAAATCTCGTTATGAAAGGACAGATACTGGGGAGATAACCTCTTACATAACTGAGGATGATGTTGTCTACAGACCAGGAGGTAAGGAGCGCAGTGTTTGTGGTAGAGAAGTGGCATCAGCATTGATATGCCTTTCTCCACATTAGGGAGGGAGGGGGCCCGGAAAAGGAGATAGTAGTTTTGGGTAGAAAAAAAATCAGGGTAGGAAACACACTGACCCACTTTGGGGCAATTGGATTCGTTGGCTTCTTGCTTGTATCTGCCTCAACTTTGTCTTCTATTCTAGTTTGTGCATTTGTCAGTTCTTTCCTTATGTCCTGTGCTATTTCTCCTCTCCCTTCACCATCTTCACCATCTACTCAGTTGATTTCATCTTTTGATTTCCTCCTTGCTCTTTATCTTCAACATTAGGCAGTGGTGACCCTGCGGAATAGAATACATGATGGGTCAAGTAAACCTTAGTTAAGATTCTTATAAACAGGATGTTTCACATTAGCTTTAGGAGTGGCCAGAAGTTAAAGAAGTATTTTTAAAGGCCTTTAGACCAAACTTTATTTCTCCTGATCACCTCCTTTTCCAAGAAATTGAGCTTCAGAATCTCTAACCAGTGGTAATAGATGAAGACAACTAATTTGCTTTGTTTTCCAGAAAATGTACTGTAGCTTATGTACTCAATGTGTTGAGGTTTATAGCATTGTTCAGAGAGACAGACCCAGCCTTCAGGTGAGATATAGGGAAACGGGTGATTGAGAACCTACTAAGCACCTGCAAAACTTTCTCCTTTAAAAAAGAAAAAGATTCATATATTTATTTGAGGCATAGGAGAGAGCGGGAGAGAAAGTGCATACATGAGCATGAGTCGGGGGGAGCAGAGAGAGAGACTCCCAAGCCTACTCTCTGCTGAGCCCACCTTGGGGCTGGATCCCAGGGCCCATAAGATTATGACGCCAGCTGAAATCACAAGTCAGAGGCTCAACCAACTGAGCCACCCAGGTGCCCCACAAAACTTTGCTTTTCTCATGTCATGTGTTGTGTATGTTAAGGTATTTCTCTTACAGAGGCAGTAAAACTAGCTAAAATCATTTTGTTTGAATGACTTACTATGCTGAGAAGTGACATGAATTTCATGAGATGTAATTAAGAGATTAAGAGCCTCCCAGTTTGCTGTTCTTCTAGGAAAGGGAGGTTAAAGAAATTATGTTATGTGACTAACCTGGTACAGTTGTTTTACTGAGGAGTACTGTAACTTTTCTGAACTTTGTGTAAAGTATCAGATTTTTTTCCCCTGTTTTGGAATTTGTTTTGAATTTCAAAAGATAGTTAATATTAGAACTTATACAGATAACTTGTAGTCACAGCTACAATTTATTGATTGATGATTAACTGAGAAGATATTTATGTGACAAAAGTATCAGCATTCGGTTTTAGGGAAACTAGAGTTCGGCGGTGGAGATCTAGTAATATGTGGGTTGCGATATTGTTGGTGTCTGTGATTGAAAAGACTTAGATATTGGACAGTAAGAATTTCTGAGTCACTGAAGAATATCTCATTACAGTTACCAAATGTTATATGCTATAGACCTATTCAATTCTGAATCGTGAGAATGTATTAACTCCTTTAGATATAGATTATAGTATCATAACTTAAAAATAAAGAAAGATCTCATTTGTTATCCTTTTCTCATAATACGTAACAATTCAGTGTGCTAATGTGATTGTCTGGATTATTGTCAAAAGGCTGACTGCCTTTCTGCAGTACTGAATGCTTACCTTTCTCAAGGGAATGTTACTCCTGTGTCAGTGATGATACTTTCCTCAAATATTTGTAGTCAAACATAGTGTGGGAAGTGCTGCACATACTGTCGGTGTCATAAGAGATTCATAGTTAATGACCCTGAGAAGTTCTGCACTTCAGGCAACTTCTGTAACATTACAAAAAGATACTAAATCTGCTGTTTTTTCCCACTTATGGGATTGTTGTGCCCTGTTTCTTCTGATTAACTCCCCAAGAGAAACTAGTTTTGAAGAAACGGGTTTGGGAGTTGTTGCATATTCATCTTGTACCTTCTACTGGATAGTAGAAATCCTTCCTGCTTGAAGTGTGGAAGAGTTTGTGAAGGGACATCACTCCGGGCTTACTTTCAAACAGTGAGTTCTTAAAGTCTTTTGGAGTTGAGCTGAGTAATTTATGAAGGCAGACATTGTTTGGTAAGTCTGAGGACCTTTGTGAAATATGAAAAAGATATGTTCTCTCCTGAAACTTAAATATATTATAAAGAATCTGTGAAAACCAAAAGTGCTATGAACGTTTTCTGTGACACTCAGAGCATAACTACTTTGTATGAGGTGTCCCCTTTACTCGGATGGGTAAGTGTTGTGGCCTAGGGTTTGCACATTGCCAGGTTAAGTGGATGTATGGCTCTTTGGTAAGGAGACTGACCTTGACCTCTCAGTGTCCTTCAGATTATTCTCAGAAGAATGAGATTTTATTGAGAAAATGGATATTATTTAGAATTTGTCACTAGCTAAAGTTAATCTCATGCATGGTCACAAATAGCTCTGTTTTGCCCCGGTTCTTCATCTCTGGAGTTATTTTTATTTTGTCTTCAGGAGCTCAGCCTGAGGAACTTGAAGTTACTTATTGCCCCTGTTACCTCCTGCCTTAGGCCATTTGCAGTTGGCTTTGCCTCAGGCTAGTGAACACCTCCCCTGTGTGTACACACACACATACACACACACACACACACACACACACACACTGACTTAATTCCTGTCCTTTTCTCAGTGCCCCCATTTCAGTGTTACTGCCTTTTCTCTCCAAAGTTATACAGGTTTCTTAATAAACACCATCATAGCATTATGTTTCTTTTCTTCTAGAACTTCTAACTAATAAATTTTCATTTATTTCTGTTATTTAGGATTAATACCTGTCTCCTCCACAAAGGCAGAAAGTCTGCTTTTTGTTTATCATTGAATTTCTGGCACCTGTGACAGTAGAGTACAAATAGTGTGTATTTTTAAATATTTGTTGAATAAATTTCTGAAAACTTTTCAGACATTTATTGATTGATTAATGTTAAAGTTAGAATAATGCTTATGGAAGTCTATGTTGAATCATTTATTTGCCAATGAATGATTTAAAAGACTTGTTATAAAAATCAAAACAAAAAACCTTGTGGGGCTCTATTATATATTGTCCCTATGTGTAATCTAACTTCTTTGTTGTCTGTCAACTGTTACTCTACTTTTGAGATGACTGTCATGGTAACAAATTGATGTATTACACAACTGTGTTGTAGCCAGCTTTCCCTTATGGGCTTCTTTAGCATAGGATATTGATTTCTAAAGTTTCTGTGGGTGGCATATTAATGTCTTCCCCCTCTTTTTTTCCCCCTTTCCCCCCAGCTTTACTGAGGTATAACTGACGTCTAATGTTGTTGAAGACGTACAATGTAGTGATTTTAAATATGTGCGTATTGCAAAATGATTACCACAGTAAGGCTAGTTAACACACCCATCACCACACATCAGTACTATTGCGCGAGTGTGTGTATGTGTGTGTGATGAGAACTTTTAAAATCTACTCCCTTAACAACTTTCAAACATACAGTACAGTATGGTTAACTGCAGTCACCATGCTGCACATAATATCCCCAGAACTTTTTCATCTTATAAATGGAAGTGTGTACCCTTTGATCCCCTCCACCCCATTCCTGCCATTTCCCCCACCTGCCCACTCCCTCCCCATGGCAACCACTAATCTGTTCTCTGTTTCAATAAATTTGCTGTTTTTAGATTCCACATATAAGTGTCTTTTTTGTCTGTTTCACTTAGCATGATGCCTTCAAGGTTTATCCATGTTGTCAAGATCCCCCACTCCCCCACTCCTTTTTTTATGGCTGGATAATTTGTATGTATATACGTGTTTTCAGTATCCATTCATCCATTTGTGGCCACTTAGGTTGTGAATAATGCTACAGTGAACATACGGGTATAGATATCTCTTCTGGGTAGTCATTTCATTTCCTTTAGCTACATACCCAGAAGTGGAATAGCTGGACCAAAAAGTGGTTCTGATTTTAGTTTTTTGAAGAATCTCCAAACCATTGTCCGTAATGAGGAGCTGTACCCATTTACATTCTTGCCAACAGTGTATTTATTTTTATTTGATAACTATGATTTTTAAAAATTCCTGATCAGGTAAAGCAGTCAGAAAATTAAATTCAAATTATTGAGAGATACTTTTTCATTTTGGCATATCAATTTGCTTGCTACTTTGATATGGAAACATGTTACTTAAAAAATGCCTGTTAAGTTTGTTGTGCATTTCTTATATTTTGTCATATCCACTGCTATTTCTGTTTGACTTTCCCATTTACCCTAGGTATATTCCTAGAATAACAGAAATCTTTATCACATACATGGGAGGGGAGGAAATCAAGATTCAGGATTTTCAAATTTGTTACATCTGTGTTCCTTCTGCCTTTATGGAAAAAATGTGTTATTTTTCATGAAGATAAATTTTATATATAGAAAACGACTTTTAAGTTTGTGGTTTGTGAAATCTTAGGTGAAATAAAACATTTCCCCCTCTTATTTGCAAATTTCTCTCCTTTATTAGGAATTGGGAACTTGAACTGAAAAAAGACCTAGAAGCTAGAACTGGTTATATATTGAACGTTGAAGTGTTAATTTCCTTTGATGCAAATGGAATTTAAGCTGGAAAAAATCTAAACAAAATAAAACCTAGGAATCTGGTTTGAATGAGAATGGAATGTACATATTTTTGAACAACTACCGAAATTTAGACTATTAATTGAGCATAATATTGAGCAGACACACAAAAAATATAATATTGTGTGTTTCCAGGCCAGTCTTTGGTGTTTCGAAGTCAAGTGGTAGTTAGGCCGGCAGGCACTGGTGTCTGGAATGAGGCACGAAGACCTTCAAGCGCCTGGTCATGTTCCCTTTCATGGTGACACTGCCAGTTACACCGGTTTGTTCCCATTGTGGGAGTTTATCTTACTTTGTACTTATCTGTGTTACGTATTATACCTCAATGAAAAGTTTACCTAAAAAGTTAAAACATGCAACTATTTTCCTAATGGATAATTTCCCTTTGATTCAAGTTCCTAGTTAAAAAGGGAAGAGAGTTGTTCCCAGTGTTTTAACAAATGGCATGTCTGAACATTTAGCTACTGATTGTTCACTGAGGGGCTGCTCTCTGACCTGGTAAGAGCCTACCTTGGTTTCAAAGTCTTCATTCTCTGAATAATTGAAAGCTTATCTACAGCAATCATTAAGACAAACATTAGAAATAAAAGCAAAAATAAAATTCTGCCATTTGGTGTTTTAGTACTTAAATTTTTGGAGAAAATACAACTGCATTTGATCTGTAACTTTTTATCTACTCTCGTACTTGTAGAATTTTAGGTAGACATGGCATGCAAATGAAGATGTTTCTTGTGGCGTTCTTATTTTGGGTTGAGGCACAAATTTTGCTGATGATTGCATGAATATTTTTTGTGTAATAAGAAACATAAGACCTGGATAAAGGAACCTTTACGCCCAGCTTGAATGAAAGTGGTTTGACGTGTTAAAAGTTTGTTTGCACTCAATAAACCTAATATTAACCTACTTAATGCCTTTCAGTGGATCCCTTGTTGTCAGTAGTATTAAGTCCAAAATCTTCATTGGCATGCCAGACTCAGTTGTGATTGCATGTCTGCCTAATCATCTTTAGACCTTTTATTTGGGAGGAGGAAGTTCAGTGAGGCAGTGTGTGCCTTTCCTAGGGCTTCCATAACAAAGTACCACAGACTGAGTAGCTTAAACAACAGAAATATATTGTTTTGTAATTTTGGAGGCTAGAACCTCAAGATCAAGGAGTCAACAGGGTCATGCTCCTCCTGAAGGAGAGGAAAGGATCTGTTTCTTCAAGCCTTTCTGAGCTTCTGGTAGTTCCTTGACCTTTGCTAGCACACCAGCAGTCTTCATATGGCACTCCATGTCTGCCTGTCCCTGACCCTGTCCCGGTGTCTACCCACATTTCTCCTTTGTATCAGGATACCAATCATGGTGGATTAGAGTCCTCACCCTGCTGCATACATATGGCATTAGGATCCACCTCATTGTAACTCATTATATCTTCTTCATTGACCCTTTTTTCTTATAAGGTCACATTCTGAGGTATTGGGGGTTAGGACTTCACATCTGAATTTTGGGGGATAGAATTCAGTCCATAACAGGTGGGAAGAGTTTTTGTTGCTACCTAGACTCAAGTTTGAGTGAGTACATCCAGCTCTCTTAGTTTGGTGTCCTTAGAGCAGTTGTGAAAATGTATTTGTTGTTTTTAATCACATTCTAGTGTGCTTTTAGTTGTAGCACTAAAGTTTTAACTAAGTGCTACTTAGTGTAGCACTTAGTTTTCTTTTTCCTGTTTCTATTGAAATTTTATTTCATCTTTTTCTGAGCCTCAAGAAGCAACTGCCTTTTAGTGCATATTAGGAAATTAGCAAATTCTGCATATGTAAAAGAATTTTTTAGCACATTAAAAGTTATTACTCTATCTCTGACTGTAGAGGAACAAGAGAAACTTTCTTCCTATGTTGCTATAACAAAGAAATGGAGAATGATGGAAATTTTGAGACTAATCGATTCTATCTTTTTTTCATAAGGAAAGGGTCATTAAATATAGTGAAACATGTACTCTAGATACTTGCTGCTCCAAGTGTTGGCCATAGATTACCACCCCACAAGAGTTGATTTAGAAACGCAGACTTTCAGGTTCCACACCAGATCTGCTGAATCAGAGTTTTTGTTTTCATAAGATTCCCAGGTGTTTTATTATATTTTTTAAAAAGATTTTATTTATTTATTCATGAGAGACACAGAGAGGGGTGGGGGCGGGCAGAGATACAGGCAGAGGGAGAAGCAGGCCGGTGCAGGGAGCCTGATGCGGGACTCAATCCCAGGGACTCCAGGATCATCATGCCCTGGGCCAAAGGCAGACACTCAACCACTAAGCCACCCAGGTGTCCCTCCTTGTCTTTTTCAAGTTAATGTACCTTCAAGTTAATGTATAAATAGAAAATGAGTGCATTGCCTTAAGGGCTGAGAGACCAGTGTTCCGGCACACCTGTCACTTTTTTATGGCAGGATAGAGTTTAGGCAGATCCAGAAACAAACAAACAAAAGGCGGGGAGAGGGAGGAAGATAAGCTTTCATGGCTTGAGATTTTGATGTGAAATAAAGCACATGTGGTTCAGGAGGAACGGAGCAGTTGACTAGTCATTTAGGAATGATTTGGATCTTGTAAAGTGCTTGATTGCAGAGGGACTATGAAGTTGGGTGAAAGCAGACACGTGAGGGAGTGAGGAAGCTGTAACCATGGATAATTAACTACCACATTTAAGGCATCTGCTGTTTCCAGCACTAGGCTTACTTTACTTTATGTGTGTTGTTGCTGGTCCTTTAAAAAGTCTCTGTACAGCCTAGTCATTGTTTCCCTGTTACACAGATAAGGAGAGGAATGCACAGAGACCAGTGTCATACAGCTAGTTTGTAAGGTGGCATGGGCCTGTGACAAAATCGTTCAAGCCCAGAATAGATGGACGTTTGCATAAAATACTGAAGATAATGCCAAAAACACACCTTTGGAAAGAAAGGCCCATTTCTTGGAAAATGCAAATGATATAATTACTTTGCTTTATTTCTTTGTTTTTTTTCCTGCTCGTAAAATTAGTTAACATATTGCCTGCTTTTGGAAATTATTTCTCACTTATACACACACACACACACACACACACACACACACACAGAATGATTGTTAAAAAGATAAATGTATAACAATTATGGGAAGTAAGCTGAGCCAGGGTGGTAAATTGTTCCAGAATATTTAGGCTAATGCTGATTTCTGGATTGGAACCCTTAACTCAGCAACTGAAAGAGAAATACATAGTTTTTGTGATTTAATAAAAGTGAGCTTATTAGATTTGTTAAAGTTTCTTGAATGCAAAGCTGGAGAACGTCGGTCACGTCACACACAAAAATAATTTGTTGGTAGGGTGACCCACAAATTGGGTGGAAACCTCCCTGGAATGAGGGCAGTTCTTATTTTGGGTCACTGACCATTCTTCTTGGTGCTACCACTGGGGTGGTGCCCTTAAGCATTTTTCTGTCCTTGCTGTCACTCAGTTGACGCACATTCACAGTAGAGTAAGTTCAGTTGGTAAAGCATGTCTTAGATTTAAAAAAAAAAAAAAAGGCAGAAACCTTGATTTATTGCTCTCCCCTAACCCTGTACATGGTGGGGCTCAACGTAATTCTCTACAGTGAAATCAGGGAGCTTTCTATAGGGGAAGCAGATGAGAGCCAGCCAGAAAAATGAACCCTATTCACTGTGCCACTTCATCAGTAGACTCTTACACTAGCACAGATTCAGGGAGAACTTGTCATAGCATATGGCTGTTTGTAGTTGGTTTTGCTGTGGGTGTGATAGGTAAATAGAGGAATGATGTCAATGGAATATTACAATTTGTGCTGGCTCATGTGCAATTATTTCCAGGCAAGAGGAGTATGAATAGAGGGGCATAGATTATAACATAATTATATATATATATATAATATATATAGTAGGATTATATTTTAGCAGAAAAGGAAAAGATGGGTGAGAATTTAAAGCTTTAATTTGACTGTTGTCCTTGTATGAGCCCTTTCATCTCTAATAAAGTGAAATAATGAGCACCCACCTGCAGCCTAGGGATCTCTCCCTAGAGAGGTGCACTCTGCCTCACCCACTTTAACTCTGGCAGGTGGCCTTGCCTGTTTTGCTCACCTTCACAGGAGCCCCATGTTAGTTAATCCGTATCGTTGTTTTGGCGCCTTCAAGCCAGTGCCTGTTGTTTTTTGTTTTTTGTTTTTGTTTTTTGTTTTAGAGTGAGAGAGACAGGGAGGAGAGAAAGAATCTTAAGCAGACTCCATGCTCAGTGCAGAGCCCAATGCAAGGCTTGATCTCACAACCCTGAGATCATGACCTGAGCTAAAACCAAGAGTCAGCTCTTCACTGACTGAGACACCTGGCATGCCCCTCCCCTCCCCCCGCCTTTATGTATTTTTAGTATTCCCTATAGCAGCCTTGAGCCACTCTGGGGTGCCTCCTTGGGCTATCTTCTTTCTTGATATATAATTACTGATTAAAGGGAATGTAGTAATCTGATTTTTGAGCTGCATAATTTTTGAAGAATCTGCCCCTTTCCCTGTATTTTATATAAGCCCTTTAATCTTTAGGAACATTTTCTGCAGAACTAGAAGTTTTCCCAGCAACATAACAGAGTATTACAGAAGTTATCTACGTGAGAAACCCTGAATCAGAATGTATTGTAAAACTGTGTACTCCAAAAGAAACAAGAATGTTTCATGTGTGGCCATTTAAAAAGTCACTCTTAAAAAAAAAATAAAAAAAAAATAAAAAGTCACTCTTGATAATGGCAAGAACATATTAAATGGTAATTCTTTGAAACCATTTTTATGAGGAGTGAATCATCAAATTCAGGAATGTAGCTTTCTGAATCTACTCCTCTCTGTTTTCTGGGTCCCACATTCTAGGCACTTCATTGTTGGTTCCCCCAAATACTTACTAACATAGGCAGGAATAGTGACTGCAGATTTGAGTGTTCACCCTATGTTTCTTGGGCAGCCTCTCTGGAATGGCATTGTCTTAGCTGTGCCTCCTTTAGGATGTGGGTATTGAACACATGTATAGAACAGCTGATCTGAGGACTTTTTGGGAAGAGACTTTTAAGGCTGATATTTATGTGTAGAAAAAACTACACACACACACATACATACACACAAATACATATACAAAAAAGTTGACTTTAGTATTCAATTTGTTAAAGTTAAATTCAATTTGTTAAAGTTAAAAATTAAATGATACTGCTTTACTTTAAAAATTCAATTTACTTACCTCAACCCTTTGTAAATTAAACGAATTTTAATCACTTTTGAGGCCTTTTGGAATTATAATTGGTCTTATTGATAAAGTGGTTAATATCTTCAGCATTTAGACTTACTTATTAAATAATTTAATATTTGATTTCTATTCTTAAGGAATCTATTTATTCTCAAGTATTTAACTATTCTTATAAGTGAAGTAAATTAGACCTATAAATGAAGTGAACCTAAAGAGTTGCCTTAGATATTTCAGTGCTGGGCATAAACTGATTTAGGTTTCAATCCTGACTGTGTGTTTGAATCCATTTCACACAGAAACAGTCCAGCGCAGTCCAGCTAGTTCTGCCCCTGACGATGGGTGGAGGTGACAAGAACAACCTCTGTGCTTTTGTTTCTTCTTCATGTGGCTTAGGGTACCCACCTCAAGGGCTGTACTAGCGATTAAGTGAGTGTACATGCAGACTTGTTGGGCTTCTTTAGAAGGCTAGCCTTATAATAAAGTCCTAGGTAAGTGTTACTTTTCAAAATTGGTTTGTTGTTGTAAGTCAAGTTCTTTTAACTATAAAAAGAACAAAAATATCTCACATATCCTGTTTTCTTTATTAACCCAGAACATGTTCATTAAGATTGATTTTCTTAAATCTTTCTTAATTCGAAATCTTCACAGGGATATAGGGTGCATATCAATTTAAGGAGGTAATTCCTACCCTGATTAATTTGGATTACTTAATTTTTAATCACAAGCTTTTCAACCTTTCAACTTTTTCAGATATGTACACCTACTAAAGGAAGATAGAAATAGTCACTAAGTTTCTAGACTTTGCTCTCAAACATCTCTGCCAATGTTAATGTGGCTCCTATTGAATATAGGCTCTGGCTGTTGAGAACCTCATTCTGGTGGGTCACTCATGGGGCATTCCTGGTTATGTGTATCTGTATGTTTGAACCTGAATTGGACTTCCCTCTAGCTATGATTTGAGTTTGCCATAGTTGATAGCTTTAGATGGTATTGGTTACTAAGTTAAGTTATTACTTTTTGAGACGACCCTTTCTAGAGTATATTATGCTGAACATAGAAAGGTGCTCTTTTTTGGGGGTCACAGTAGAGCCTGCATTTATCTATCTAATTTAAAACATGAAGTTTAAAAAAAAAGTGGGATGCAAGGTTATCAAGAGCCCCTTCATACTCAACATGTTGATAAAAAGACTTAGAAGCCCATTATTATTTTTTTTTAATTGATGTTATGTAGCTTGGCTTGTTAATAGCCTCTTCTCAGATAACAGAGAGCAAGCTTACCTGTTCCATTTTGAGATAACGTGGTTATCCTCTCTGTCAAGTTCCAAATATGGGTTTCACACAGGATGGTACAAGAACAACAATAAAGGAAGAATGAACAGTAAAGAAGACCAAACTGGATGAGAAGAATAAATCATCTAAATTAGATGGCAAACGGATTTCATCTCTTTTCCCAAGTGATTGAGGCTGAATGTAGTAAATTTAGAAGGAGTGCTCTATCAATAGACTGTTTTTCTTGGGTGTAGGTATGGGAGGGAACATTTGCCATACCTGATCTAGATTCACAAGTGATCTAACTTGTTAGCCCAGATGAAGTACATGACAAGGGACCTGGGTTTGTGATATTAGAGGCACTCTACTCTTTTTGTGAAGGTATTGGGTAAAAGGTTTATTTTGTATGTTTCAGGCTAGTACACTCCATACTAAACTATAGAAAAACCCTCAGCATTTTATAAACAATGTTCCTGAGCAAATGTGTCATTTTCAAATGAAAGCCCTTTTACATTGTAATCTTCTGTGATAGAAAGTTTACATTATCCTTTGAGCTACTTTACTTACTTTACTTACTTACAGAGCATTTGTAGGGCAGTGGTCAGTAAACTTTTACTTTTTTTTTTTTTTTAAGATTTTATTTATTCATGAGAGAGACAGAGAGAGGCAGAGACGTAGGCAGCAGGAGAAGCAGGCTGTCTGCGGGGAGCCCAAGGTGGGACTTGATCCTGGGACTCTGGGATCTCACCCTGAGCCGATGGCAGACACTCAAACCTGAGCCACCCAGGCATCCTAGTAAATTTGCTGTAAAGGACCAGAAAGTAAATATTTTCAGCTTTGCTGTAGGTGACTGAGTCTTTGTTGTAACAACTCAGTTCTGAACTTGTGTCATGAGAGTGGTGATATATAAAAGAATGGGCATGGCTGTGATCCAATAAAACTTTATCTGTGGATACTGAAGTTTGAATTTTACATTATTTTCACATATCAAGAAGTATTCCTATCCTCCCCCCATTAAAATATGTAAAAAAATGTTCCTTGCTTTGTGGGTCTTACAAAAACAGGCATTGGGTCAGATTTGACCACTTGTAGTCTGTGGTGCCAGTCTTGTGCTTTGTGAGTTGCCTGCCTCAACCTCCAATTCTTCCTGTTATAATAATCCTTAAAATTCTTTCACTACTTAGTATTTTCTACTACCTTTAAAAATGTAATTTGCTTTATCTTTTCAGTTAAATTAAAAATAATTTTCACCTGTTTGTATTGTTGAAACTTGTTGATATTAAGTTGTAGTTTTTCCTGCTTTCCATCAAACACTACAAGACATAGAAAGATGCCTTATGAATAAAGTTCTTGTGGCGATCTCGACCCTGTCCTCCCCCATTAATTCAGTATAAATTATTCTCAATAAACATTCTACTCAGCTGGGAGATGGGATGCCTGGCTGGCTCAATTGATAGAGCATGCATCTCTTGACCTTGAGGTCATAAGTTCAAGCCCTACATTGAATGCAGACGATTACTTAAAAAAAATCTTAAAAAAATAAAGCTTGCCAATGGAGAAGATATCCCTGTGAAGTAGTTGCTTATCCCAAATGATGCCACTTTGAAGCCCTGTGTGTTTATTTCTGTTCTTTTTGAGTGTATGTACATCTCCTCTACATAGAAACTGAATGAGGAAAGAATAAATTAATTAACATGTCACCATTATAAACTGGCACAAGTCTTTAATATTTTCAGAGATGTTATCACCTCACAGTTTTGCGATATGTTTTGGGTGTCTTATTTGTTGGATGGTGATAAAAGCAAGCTAGCAGCCTTCCAGAGATCTTCTCTGTTCAGCACAGAACCTGGAGGAATTGGATTAACACCACAGTATAGGGAAGATACAGCAGAGGTTCTTTTGTTTGGTTCTCCAAGCTGGATACTAAAATCAACCCAATGGACCATGACAAATAGGGTCCCAATCATAGCGGAAAAGATTTATATTTACCTAGAGTCTAATTGGACTGAGATTTTCTGCAGTTATGTTAAAATCCTTGGCCCTTTAACTTGGTGAGTGAGCATTTGAACTCCTAAGCTCTGGAGGGTTAGCTTTTGCTGGCTCAATTAATTGTTAAATGTTCCCTTTATTATAAGTATACATCGATGCCTTGCTTTGTAGTGGCTGAGAAAATTGCTGAAGGAGTTGTTTAATCTGTTATACTCTATCAATTTTGTAAAAAGCTCTTTTTAAAAGGAAACAATTTTGATTTGAAGTGGCATGGTGGTATTTGAGTTGGAGAGTATCCTTGAAATTGAAATGCAGGAATTTGGCTCCGTTCTTGACAGAGATTGGCTTGTAGTTGATGCTGACCCATGTGTTTGTCATCTTTCCAGATGCTGCCTTCTATTTATTCTGACAGCTTCACCAGCTGAGAAAACCAGACTTTCCAAGATTAAAACATTGTCTGTGAATTTATTTTATTTATTTTAATTTTTTTCATTGTGAATTTAAAGATGGAACAGGATATTATGGTTGTGGAATTAAAAAAATGTATGTATATAAGAATGATTTCCTTTTGTAAAACATTTAAAAACTATAGAATAGATACTTGTGTAAATGAATTTTGCTTTGAAGATATTTGAATACTGCAAACACTACCAGAAGTAAAAATAGCTTTTCTACTCCTATGAAGGAGTATGTTTGTGTTAGCACAAATTTTGTTAATAGATTTTTAAGTACCATGAGATAGATGGGAGCAGTTAAGTAAGTTACTTGGTCCTTTTACGTTAATGCTTAAAATGCCTGGGAATGGATAGACTTCTAAAAGTCACTTTACCAAGTGTATTACTTTTCATACATGATGACCCTTTATCATCATGTATGCATTAAATATATCCATTACCTTTAAATCTTTTTCATTATTTCATGATTAAATATGTGTTTAAACGAATTAGGCAGCATACTGTGTGTTACATATGAAAGAGATTCTGCATTTGTTCACTCATTTGACCCCTGAATTTATTTTCTCACTTATATTCCTAAATTTTCTTATTTGGTTGCCTTTATAAGGAATGCCTCTTCAGTGATGTCCACTGTGATAATTAGTAAATGTGTAAACTGAAATATAAAAGGCAAAGATAGAGTTGTTATATATTCCTTCTGAAGGCTGTAGGCATTGTTCTGGCTTTCTTTGTGTGCGGGGCAGATATTGATGCTTGAGAGATGGCATGTTAGTGGCTCACTTTAAACTGATCAATAGAGATATAGTAAAAAGAAATGGGGTGGTTGATTATAGCTTTCAGTTCTTTTAAAAAGGGAAATAGAGTGAGTTTATAATATAGATTTTTAATATTATTTCAGTATGTTACTTTTCATTATTCTCAGCTTTTACATTAACATTTTAATTTGTGCTCCATTAGTAAAGCTGTACGTAACTGTAGGCTCTAAGGCAGGCTGTTATTATTTTTAGGTGGCATTTGGTTTTCATGCTTGTCCTGTCATTCTCTTATTCTGGTATTGTGAAACATAGGTACCTTGCATACAATTACCAGATTGAGGAAATGTTAACAATACTTTGTGTTATTAGACCTTTTTTTTCCTTTAGTAGACTGAAGAGAAATGTCAAAAACACACCTCACCTGTTACGCTGTGTTTTTATATTGTTGGGAACAATAAAAACCTAAAAAGTAGTGTTTTAATTACAATTCCATAGTGCAAAAATACACCTAAATTTTGAGGTTATATTTGAGAATTAACTGTAGCAGCACTCAGACTGGGGGCGAGATTGTGCTTATTTACAGGGGATTTTATGCTTCACATTTCAGGCTAGACAATGGACACCTGATTTCCAGTTTGTGCTCTTTCTACTGGCTAGAAGGCATTTTGAGGGAGAAAAATCCTGGGCTGTCTTTCAGGCTCATGAACTAGAATGCTTTTGAAGTTTGCAACTATCCAAAAGGTAGATAGATATTTGGCATCATGGAGTTGCAGTGCTTTTGGCATTCCCGTCTTGATTGGTGGAGGCTACTTGTTTGTAGAAACCAGCAGTTTTGTCATCTGTTTTACTTCTGTTACCTCCCCAGCTGCTAGGATGCTCACTACTGTGGCATCTGGTAGAGCTACACGTGGATCTCAAACTCCCTTTTCAGTGTTGTTTCTGTACACCAGAGGTGGTCCCGTTCTGTCTTCTCGCCTCTGAATTCACCTGTTACCTTTTGCCTTTGCCCTGTGAATGCATTTATAAAATTCTTATCTTCCCCCTCTATTTCTCTTGCACTTATTCTTTTTTGATGAGCAAATAATACATTTTCAGGGAAGAAAATTGAAATGTTCAGATAAGCGACAATTAAAAATCTCAAAACCATGAGTCTAATGTTAATATTTTGTTGTATGATCACTTTCCTTAGTAAACACATGTGAGGTTATGATACTTTTGAGGTTAACATGTCCTGAGTTTATTGCCATGCCAGTAATTACAAATCTGAGTCATTATTGTTGCTTACTGTACCAATAATACTGGCATTATAAACCTAGAAGAGTCCATGGTCAACCCAGGGGACTGTGAATATAATTCAGGAGACTGTGAACTTGAGTGGGTAAAAATTGTATTGTTATTTTCACTACTTCGTTACATTTCAAATGACATTTAGCATTCAGTCATGCTTTAGTTATGAAGATAGGCAGTAAACTGTAGTGATATTGATAGTACCTGTGACACCAGTATGAACCCACAGATATTCCCATATCACATAAAACAGAGAAAAACATCTGAAAATAATGTTTATGTTCATCACTACTTTGAAATTATGGAGGTTATTAAGGGAATAACCTTTAGTAAATTTTATTATTTAACGAGTCACTAAAGAAGTACATATATTACAAATGTTTTTTCTCATACTGTGGTAAGTATTATAGTACATGTTTTTGTGTGTGTGTGTGTGTGTGTGTGTGTGAATTTACAAAAAAAAAAAATGCTTTTGAAAAGCTAATGTATAGGTCACTAAAGGTGTCTGTGGCCTGAAAAACATCAGGTATACCTGTGTTAATGGATAGATACCATCGTGTGACTAGTTGTATATTGTTGAGTTTTAGGTTCTTTCCAAATATATTTCTTTATCTGGTGATAATGGTGAACATTGATTTATTCATTTCTGCTGACTCTCCTTAGGACTAGAATTAACTGAGTTTTACCTTTTAGGGTATGTCCGGACATCCAAAGATTTTTTGTGTACTGCCATTGTAATTCTTTCCAATTAACCCTGATGTACCATGGGATTTTGGCCTCTACAAATGACTGAATTTGTGGTTTTGAAACTGGAGAAGTGTTTGCTAGGTAGAGCAGGAGACTCTGTGTCACCTTTGGATAGTAAATCTTCACTTCAGAGAATGGATCAGACACATTTGTGTGCTCTGTTTTTTATCCACTGTTATGATGTGGAAAGGAGGATATAAAGTTGTGACATTAGAGAGAATGTCTTCTTTCTAGTATGAAGTAAAATATGGATTATATTCTGAGAATTTAGTGCAGTATGAATTCTGGTCAGCTTTCACTTTTTTTTATCACTTCATAAATGATAAAACCTTCCAGAAAATTTGGTTATCAATGGTCCCTGTATTTTTGTTAGAGGAATAGCCACATATTGTCTCTCAAGTCCTCAAATCAAACCCACATGGAAGTGGAGAAGAAAGGGAGAGCCTCTGGTGCCAGTGGACACCATCAAACTGCCCTCTACACAACGTGCCAGACAATTTGCAGGAGAAGTTGCTGTCCCTTATTCTTACTTGTGCAGCCTTGGGATGGAATCACAGTAGAAACTTGACTTAGCTGTGAAGTCTCTTTAGGGAGGCAGCTGTGGATTTGTTCTGCCTTATTTTATCTGCCTCTAGGAATTGATTCTTAATCCTACTGGAGGGTAGTGTGTGCTCTCTATTCAAGCTGTTTTAGTCATTCTGAATCAAGAGCACTGTGTAGTATGCTTTTATAGGCTTGTTAGGGGTTATTTGTTCCTTTCTAGCTTTTCCTATTAAAAACAAAAATGAATGTTTTCCCCACCTCATTGTTCTGGAATGTCACTTTGTTCATGAATGTAGTTTAAAGATTTTGCCCCATTTAAAAAATTGTTTATTTCAAAAGACTTTATTTAGTTATTCATGAGAGACCAAGAGAGGTAGAGACATAGGCAGAGGGAGAAGCAGGCTCCCTGCGGGGAACCTGATGTGGGACTCCATCCCAGGAGTCCAGGATCATGACCTGAGCGAAAGGCAGACACTCAACCACTGAGCCATCTCGGTGCCCCCTTTTAAAAATAATTTAAAGATGTTTGTGTATAATGGCCAGAAATCCTAAATTGTGAATAGTAAATTCTTGGTCTGGTTCTTTAGCTACAGTCACAGGTTTTGTTACTCTGGCATGTGTGGCTTCCATTCCCATTGTTATTTTTTATCTATTTCATGCTCCACCTCCAGCCAGTACATTTGCTGTTAGGCTTTACTGGAAGGATAAAGAGAATAGGGCCTCCTCTGTTCAGAAATCAGTTTGCAGAAGTTGAAATACTGTAGTTCTGTTTATATCCCCTGACCAGAGTTTAGTCATATATAAAACCAACTATGAGGGAAGTTGAGAAATGGGGTCTTTATTCTAAGGGGCCATAGGCCCTGCTAGACATACGATGTTCAGTTATTAAGGAAGAAGGGGAGAATGAATGTTATGCTCAGCTGGCAGTCTCTGCACAGAGACTAAAACACAAGTACAACTAAAATTATTGCAGACATTTGTTATTTGTTTCCATATCTGGCTCTGATATTAGAATGGTGAACTTGTCAAGAGAAGGACAATATTTTTATTCATCTGAGTGTCTCTGACACTAGCTGGTATGTAGCTGGTGCCCAGTAAGTCTGTGTGTGAATGTTTTAGGACTTTATGATTCTGTTTCTTGTAGAATATATTTATCTTCATTTTTATTTAGCTTTAATGTAATCTTGACAGGATTTGCCTGTTACTACTTCAGTTAAAATGGAGAAGTCTAATTTTTTCCTCTAAGTTCTGATTCATTTCATCTCAGCAGATGTTCAAAACATGATTTTTACAAGGTACAAATTACAAAAAGCAAAAGTCTCATTAAGTGTTATATTGGCCCAGAGCAGCTGCACTCATTTTTTGAAGTGTGTTGTGTATAGTTTCGGGTAGAAAGCATCCAGAGCATCTTATGGCTCAAACAATAAACTAAATCTCTCATTTCATTTTGGGAATCAAGAGGCATTTAGATATTTTAAATACTGCTTCCCTTGCGTAGATCTTTGCTAATTTTGATAATAAAAGTGACAGGTGGTGGATGGCAGATTACCAGACAAGATCTCACCTACTCCCCCCTACCCCCCCCAATAGAATACTTTCTGGCCTGAGAATGATGTAGATGTTCTATAGCAAAATCAGCACATGTAGAATCCTAAGGAGATAGATCATTGGAAATCATTAGATAGGTGGAATTTTGTCCCCCAAATGACATTTTATAATTCACAGTGGGCTGAAGATCTGTAATGAAAATTTGAGATCTTTTTTTTTTTTAAGATGATATTTTAGAGCAGTTTTAGGTTTATAACAAATTTTTTTTTAAAGATTTATTTTATTTTATTTTTTAATATTTTTTTATGATAGTCACAGAGAGAGAGAGAGGCAGAGACACAGGCAGAGGGAGAAGCAGGCTCCATGCACCGGGAGCCCGACGTGGGATTCGATCCCGGGTCTCCAGGATCGCGCCCTGGGCCAAAGGCAGGCGCTAAACCACTGCGCCACCCAGGGATCCCGAAAATTTGAGATCTTAATATTTATTCAGTCACGTGAAATTGACTAGAAGTTTTAAATTATTCTTAAAATATCTTTAGTCTTTGACTTTGATTTTAAAATAAGCACCTGACCAAACAACAGTAACAACAACAACAAAAACCCAAATTAAAACAGTAATGATTTAGGGTGAGAGGGAAGAGGTACGGATACAATAAGAGAGTCAGGAAATAGGTTTTATTTGCCCTTAGAAGTTTATATAAATCATGTAAACTATACAAATTGTATAAAGCAGATAATTAAGTTTAAGGCCTGGAACAGTCTTTGAATAAGCTAGTAGAATTTAATGGGGTATATTAGATAGTCAGCAATAGTATTAGTGGCACATTGATGAACTGGTAACATAAGAACGCGATCCTGTGTATCTATAACTTTGTGCAAGACATTTTGTGGAGATGAGGTTAGGGCAAGATACAAAAGTAGACAGGATTCTAGTCCTTGATCCTTCATTTTATGGGAGCCATAGGCCCTGCTAGACATACGATGTTCAGTTATTAAGGAAGAAGGGGAGAATGAATGTTATGCTCAGCTGGCAGTCTCTGCACAGAGACTAAAACACAAGTACAAACTAAAATTATTGCAGACATTTGTTATTTGTTTCCATATCTGGCTCTGATATTAGAATGGTGAACTTGTCAAGAGAAGGACAATATTTTTATTCATCTGAGTGTCTCTGACACTAGCTGGTATGTAGCTGGTGCCCAGTAAGTCTGTGTGTGAATGTTTTAGGACTTTATGATTCTGTTTCTTGTAGAATATATTTATCTTCATTTTTATTTAGCTTTAATGTAATCTTGACAGGATTTGCCTGTTACTACTTCAGTTAAAATGGAGAAGTCTAATTTTTTCCTCTAAGTTCTGATTCATTTCATCTCAGCAGATGTTCAAAACATGATTTTTACAAGGTACAAATTACAAAAAGCAAAAGTCTCATTAAGTGTTATATTGGCCCAGAGCAGCTGCACTCATTTTTTGAAGTGTGTTGTGTATAGTTTCGGGTAGAAAGCATCCAGAGCATCTTATGGCTCAAACAATAAACTAAATCTCTCATTTCATTTGGGAATCAAGAGGCATTTAGATATTTTAAATACTGCTTCCCTTGCGTAGATCTTTGCTAATTTTGATAATAAAAGTGACAGGTGGTGGATGGCAGATTACCAGACAAGATCTCACCTACTCCCCCCTACCCCCCCAATAGAATACTTTCTGGCCTGAGAATGATGTAGATGTTCTATAGCAAAATCAGCACATGTAGAATCCTAAGGAGATAGATCATTGGAAATCATTAGATAGGTGGAATTTTGTCCCCCAATGACATTTTATAATTCACAGTGGGCTGAAGATCTGTAATGAAAATTTGAGATCTTTTTTTTTTTTTAAGATGATATTTTAGAAGCAGTTTTAGGTTTATAACAAATTTTTTTTTAAAGATTTATTTTATTTTATTTTTTATATTTTTTTCTTAAGCACTAGAAAGATAGGTACAGTGGGGTAGCAAGGGTGAGAGTGGGCTGGAAATTCCCCTCCCCCATGTCTCTAATACCCTAACATGTTTTGCTTCCATAAGGCAGATGGCCACCAATGATTTTTAAAAAAATCTTCCCCTGCACGCTAGATTCTGTGTGTTCTCTCTCTCTCTCTCTCTCTCTTTTAAAGATTTTATTTATTTATTCATGAGAGATACGGAGAGAGAGAGAGAGGCAGAGATACAGGCAGAGAGAGAAGCAGGCTCCCTGCGCAGAGCCTGATGTGGGACTAGATCCCAGGACTCCGGGATCACAACCTGAGCTGAAGGCAGGTTCTGCTCAACCACTGAGCCACCCAGGTACCCAACAAGGAGGGCTTTTTAAGGAACATTTGCAGAAGGAAATGGTGGTGAGAGTGCTTTAGACACTCTACTTGAGTAAGAGTGCCAACCCAGGGCCAGTACCTTAGCGTATCCATGTAACTGCTAAAATTGCTGCTGCTGGCAGTCTAGAATTTTCAAATCTATGTAGCATATGATTGATTTAGAAGGGGGTGGGGTCTGACTGCAGCAGTTATTCTAAAACGCCAGGATCACTTTTTCCAGGTTCGAAAGAAGACTGTTTTGGATCAGTCTTTAAGCTTTTGATATCCTAGAAGATTTTTCTGACTTCTAGAGGACTAAAAGGAAAAGGTGGGAAATTGAAACAGTCTCTTTCAGTTTGTTATGATCTGTTCCCCCCAGACTCCCAGCTGGTTTTTCTCATCATTTAATTTCCTGATAGCAGTGAGGATAAAGATAGATGAGTATTTGCTGGAAATATAAAGTGTTCTGTCTTTAGATAAAAACCTATGCTAGCTTGGTAGTTGGAAATCTGTAGACATTGGAATATGCAGGATTTAATTTTTATGAAGTTTAAAAAGGAAGGGACTAAGCGTCTGTTACCTGAGATTTTTTTTTCCCCATGGACTTTAGAATCTTTAAGATGTTGCAGGTCAGTTTTGGTGACAGTTTTCAGGCTCAGAATACAGGATAAAAGTAAGCACTAGAGGATTCACTTAACGAGGTGCTGTTTTCCCGATTTTTATTTCTTTTTCCCTTTTTAGTTCTCCAATGTTCCTAGCCGATGTGGGTATCCCTTCCCCACAAAAGAATCTGGTAGAAAACTAAAAGTAGATCGTCCTGCAATTGAATTATTTCTTAAAGAAGTATTTATTAGCAAACAACATTCTTTATGTTCACATTGATAGTACACAGCAGCGTTCTCAATAGGATCTCATATAACTGCTTTTCTGTTTTTACATTTTTGTTCAGGTCAGTTGCTCCTTGTATACTTTTTGAATGTTTACTCTGGAATGTAGTGTATTGTAATAGAGGCGAGGAACTGTGATAAATTTGACTGTTGTACAGATGGGGAAACTGTTGTACAGGTGAGAGGCTCCCCCGTTGTTAAGCCATGCACTGTGGATTGGGATTTCAGTGTTGTTTTTCACATGCCTCATGTGGCTACATACCTTTTTGCATGTTGGACATTTGGAAATACCCATATTAACTGGTGAGACACTTGTGGACTTTTGATTCTGTAACATTAGACCAGTTGGCTGTTAACTCACTGAATGGTTCCATGTCCAGGGTGGAGGAATCCTGTGTAAGAGAAATGGAACACGAAGGACAGAGCAGTTCTGAGAGTCAATCTTCTTGTCCACCACTGTGGCACGCTGTGTGTTTCTGGGAAATGCATTTGTGAGAAAGTCTGTTCATGCATGCTTTTTCTTTTTTCTTTTTTTAAACAAGTAGAAGGTGTTATTTTTCTTCTTAAAAGGTTTTATTTTATTCATGAGAGACACACAGAGAGAAGCAGAGACGTAGGCAGAGGGAGACATGAGCTCCATAGGGAGCCTGCTGGGGGACTTGATCCTGGGACTCCGGGATGGTGACCTGAGCCAAAGCAGATGTTCAACCACTGAGCCACCCAGGTGTTCAAGTAGAAGGTTTTCCATTGCAAATTATGATAGCGTGGCACTGCCATGCCTTGCAAAGGGATGAGAAGATATTTCAAAGATTAAGGGGCAGAAATGCACTAACAGGAGGGAAATTCTTTAAATTACAGAGCTCAGCACAGACTGAGCATTGCTGCACATTGTGACCATGGCTGTAATGCTGAGCTCACAGCACTACTTGCTCAATTAGTTGATGAAGTAAGTGTCCACTGTGCTCCGGGCGGAGGCTGTCAGGAAGGATGCTGACAGGTTCTTTGTGTTTTAGGCTGACAAACTGCCTGATGCTTGAGGCTGGGGTTTTTACCCTTGAGAGGACCATGCTCTTGCTCTATTTACATAAACCTGCTGATTTGCTGAGGATTGAAAAGCAGAGAAGGGCTTTCTTTGCCTTGAGAATCGGCCTTCATGTTTTGGCTTACTTCTTTCCCTAGCTTAGCAAATGCTCTGTTGTTTGCAGATGGTACAATAGATTCTTGGACACAAAGCTATGTTTAGGTTGTGAGAAACAGCCAGAAACGCCCCTGTTCAGTATCATTGCACGGATCACGGATACAGTATTTGAGGTCACTTAATCGTGTCATCATTCCCTGGCAGAGGCTTGGTGTTAGAGAGCAAGTCTCAATCTACACGCATGGTTTTATTTCCAGACATCCCTAGTAAAGAAAAAAATAAATTACCATGTATTGTTTGGAATAATTGATATCTATAGTAATAGCCTCACTCATTTCTCTGGCATATTTCAGGCTTGCTGATTTTAAGATTAAAAAAAAATATATATTTGCCCTGTAGCAGCCGTTTGCTCAATCTGGTAAATAGGCATTTCCATATGGGTAATTTTGAAAATGTGCAGTATGCACTTACTTAATGGATTGCATCAGTTTTGCTCAGTTTTTTTTTTTTTTTTCAGAACTGGTAGCAGTGTAATAAAAAGACTGGCTTTCTTTTCATTCTTTTCTTTCTTAGAAAAAAGGTGTCTTTATTACTTATGTTGGCTATAGGAGATTTTCAGGTTGAGGATCATTGATCCAACTGACTGAAACCAATTTTATAACAGGCTTCAGACAATCTATGCACTTATAAATTGCATGAAAATTCTTGCCAAATCATTTTGGCTTTAAAAGATTACTGGGCATATATTCCTACTGAGATTTTAACATTGGTCTTTACTCATGTGTGTTCATCTTTCCATTGCCAAATTAAACCACTTTATTTTTGTGCTCACTTAAACATCTATATGAAGTTATTTTCTTAAATAGCTGTTTAATTAATGAGACAAGAGGGAAATATTTTCTATGAGTTTTTGGCCTTATTTAATTAACCTTGTTTTGAAAATCATTAAGAATAATGATAAGTAGATTTTTTTCCTGTGAGACTTGAATTACAAATTGTTCCTTAGGATGTAGTCTCTTTCAGTTGGATCACCCTAATTTTTTTGAGAAAAGATGTTATTTTAAAGATTTTATTTTTATTTATTTATTCATGAGAGACACACAGAGAGAGGCAGAGGCATAGGCAGAAGGAGAAACAGGCTCCATGCAGGGAGTCCGATGTGAGATTCCATCCTTGGACTCTGGGATCATGTCCTGAGCTGAAGGCACATGCTCTCAACCGCTGAGCTACCCACGCATCCCAAATAAAATACTTAAAAAAACAATTAAAAATTTTGTCATTTAATTATGAAATGAGCTTATCTTTTTCATGTATAAGTTTCCAGATACTGATAGAGATTATTTGATACAGTGACCTTTTTTACAGATTATTAGTTATGTAATAGTCTCACATATCAATTAGTCATGTAATTAGTCTCATATCAATTTGGATCAATTTGGTTTGGCATTGTAGCTTTTTAAACAAAAAGAGGTGACTTTTTATCTATTTTTTAAATTGATTTTATTTATTTGAATGAGAGAGAGCATGCACACATAAACAGTGGGAAGCAGCAGAGGGAGAGGTAGAAGCAGACTCCCTGCTGAGTAGGGAACCCCATGTGGGACTCAATCCCAGGACCCTGAGATCATGACCTGAGCTGAAGGCAGATGCTTAATTCACTGAGCCACCCAGTGCCCCTGACTTTTTCTTTCTTTAAAGATTTATTTATTTATTTATGATAGAGCGAGCGAGCGAGCGAGTGAGAGAGAGAGAGGCAGAGAGGCAGAGACACAGGAGGAGGGAGAAGCAGGCTCCATGCCGGGAGCCCAACATGGGACTCCATCCCGGGACTCCAGGATTGCGCCCTGGGCCAAAGGCAGGCACTAAACCCTGAGCAACCCAGGGATCCCCTGACTTTTTATTTCTTAACAAGACATTAATAAGTAAATGTGCTAATGCCACCTATTAGGTTTAAGGATCTTTTTCACACTGCCTTATTCCTCATGGC
Organism: Vulpes lagopus; assembly: GCF_018345385.1. Classification (NCBI taxonomy): domain Eukaryota; kingdom Metazoa; phylum Chordata; class Mammalia; order Carnivora; family Canidae; genus Vulpes; species Vulpes lagopus. The sequence goes on along the minus strand of NC_054833.1, from coordinate 88,601,392 downwards.
AACTTTCCTCAGGCCAACAGATTTGAGTCTGTCTTCAAGACTGCCAGGAAGCGTTTAGGCCCAGGGTACCAGGAGTTGCTCTCCACATCCCAGTATAGTCCTTTCTTCCCTTGTCTAAGAGAGTTACATCCATTGTATATTTGCAGATGAATGTAACTTTGTAATGAGAAATGAGAGTATAGATTTTCCTTTTCTGGAAAGCTTTTTTGTATACAAGTTAATCGCTACTTTAAGTCTCTGAGTTAGAAGGTTCATAGTTATGATGATTTTGTGGATTATGAAAGTATGTGTAAAGCTTTTTTTATTTTTATTATTTATTTTTTTTAAATAAGCATTTTTTAAAAAAAATTATTTATTGAGAGAGAGAGAGAGAGAGAGAGAGAGACTGAGAGGCAGAGACACAGGCAGAGGGAGAAGCGGGCTCCATGCAGGGAGCCAGACCCGGGACTCCATCCTGGGTCTCCAGGATCAGACCCCGGGCTGCAGGCAGCGCTAAACCGCTGTGCCACCGGGGGTGCCCGTAAAGCTTTTTTTTAAAAAAAGATTTTATTTATTCATGAGAGACACACACAGAGACAGAGACACAGGCAGAGGGAGAAGCAGGCTCCACGCAGGGAGCCCGATATGGGACTTGATCCTGGTATCCCGGGATCATGCCCTGAGCCAAAGGCAGATGCTCAATTGCTGAGCCAGCCAGGTGTCCCACGTAAAGCTTTTTTTAAGAAAGGGGATGTTGCCATTTCTTTACAGAGGAGCCATGAGAATTTACTGCCCTTGAAGCTAACTTATTATAAAGTAGGTGCCAGTGGAATTAAGGAGTAAAGAGGGCTTGGCATGGACAATGTAGTGGAATTTTGGATACTGTAGCCCAGTGGAGATTGAGATGTATGCAGGACCAGACCATTGTATGCACCACATTTTAGTCCCATGAACTTTAAGGAAGTGGAAGTCCTAAGTTAGGAAGTGACTCATTCGTGTTGAAGTCAGTATAGCTCGGTATGACAGTGTTATGAGATTTAGAAGATAAGGTTTTCTATAGGAGGTGATAGGGAAGAAGAGGGCCTATCAACTGTGATTTGTATGCAGGTTGAGTGAGACAGGTAAATAATTGATACCTAGAGATTTGAGATACTTGTACTGGGTACGTCAGGGATTGGGACACAGAAATTAAGTTTGTTTAATTTGCAAATTTGTGTTCCAAAATTGTGCAAGTTGGAACTGGAGTTTTTTTATCTAGGGAATATTTTTACTTGAATACCAAATTAGGGATACGAAGACAAATATCTACCAAACTAGGGAGAGTTCTCTTGTTCCTTAAGATGATTGGCATGTTAATGGATGTTGTCTGAATGTTAAGTAGAGTTATATAGCATCCTGGACCCTGGAATAAAGTAGAAAGTCCAGTCAGCAGTTTATTCTTGAGCTGCTATTGTACATGGATTCAGAGATTGAATCTTTGTTGTTGAGTCTATATCTGAGTAGAGAATTCAGTTGGGACATTCTGGATGCCTAGATAATTGGCATTCATATTTCTTCTTTTTCTGGAATGATTTTGGGCTACAGAAATCCCGACGTTTTTCAGAAAGTTTCTTGGAAAGAGGTGTTCTTGGTGAGGGCTTTCTTCATCATCTATCTCTTAGTGCGTCAGCTAGTGCCTGTGGTGGTACTGGAGTGTCCACTGGATGGATGGCTCCAGATTTCTGTCCTTTTCTTTTTCTTGGCTCTGCATATGTAACATAAGGCAGTAGAGGAATCTGCTTGTATTTTTAAGCATCTGAGTTATCCTGAGATACACTCATTATGAAGGGTCATGAGGAGGGATAAAACAAATGGCATTTTGAATGTGGGTATTATGTTCATTATCCCTTGAAAATTTGATTGACTGCAGATGCCTTTAGTTCTCAGTAAATAATACATAGAGGATCTTATCCTAAGCTTTATAATCATCTTGGGTTGCCCTGTGGGGAGTGTTAAAGTCCATTTATAGCCAGCCACTGCTTCCCTTAAAATCATTGCTTCTTTTTAAAAAAAAAAAAAAAAAAAAGGTATCTTAACCTGCCATTTTAAAGAGCAGCCCTTTAGACTACAGCTATTGAGAGCATCAGAAATAATTATCCAACCATTGCCATGTCAAATATAATTTAAGAAAGTGCTCTTATTCCCTTGAGCAAAGTGTAGTTTGGTTTATTGCATCCCACCTCTGATTGGATGCCTTGGTTTTATTTATAATTAGAAAATAAAACATGTTTAGGTTGAAGTTTAATAGTAAGTTATCCACAACAGATTAGATTTCTTTCTGTTTCTTGGCTTAGGTGGAAAGGTGATTATAATAGCATGTTCAAGCTAGTCTTCTTTTACATCTTTCATTTATTTCCTCACAAATTAGTGAAAATAAAGAAGCACTTGGCAAAGTCATTTCTCTTTGTGAAGACATGGGAGCTTCTCTCTGAATAAGACATTCAAGATTTTGTCTTGTGTAGCTGCAATCAAATAATTCCCTTAATTGAAATTTCCTCATCAACATATAGTTAATCCCATGGGATTTCTCTCTCGTCTTCAGGCACCCTGGAAGCAATAATTGAGGCTTTATCAGGTTCTTTAAATTATCAGAAAAGTGGTCAGTAAGAACCCAAGGGCTGTCTCTCTAGCATAAAATTAATTGTACTTTTATAATACATCTTTGAAAATTTTTTTTCTATTAAAGATATGTGCTTTGTCATTTGTTTATTTATGCAATGGCTTTATAGGCCCTGTCTTTGTTCCCTTAATGGTAAATACCATTGTTTTAAAATTTCTTTTTCTTTTAAAGACTGTGTGTATATCGAGAGTCGGAGGCCAAACACGCCGTATTTCATCTGTAGCATTCAAGACTTCAAACTGGTAAGCATTTTTTAATGTGCTTTTGATTTTCCTCTGTGCCTTCTCTCTTTCCAGTTCCATTGGCTGTCTCTCTTGATTATTTCTTCATGATTCTGGACTTGATAACCAGGTCACCTCTGAATACTGACTGCCTGGCAGCCATAGCATGTGTAAGGCAGTTACCAGTTCTATCTTTTTGGTTTTGTAACACTTGCAGTTTTAAAGCTTGTACTGTGAACAGTGTTCCCAAAGTTTTCATTTTTTGAGTAGCTGTTTTGACAATAATTTTAAAGATTTTCTTGAGTTTCTGAAGTAGTTTGTTTCTTCTCAGCCATTTTGAAGACCCTGAAGTAAATTTGGGAATTGGTGGTGAGTTGGAAAAAAAGAATATAAATGTAGCAGAGACTAGTTTTTGGTGGCAGCTATTCATTTCTTTAGAGGTTTTAGTGAGTATGGAGTGTATCTGGGGGTCATCTGGTGGTGGAGGTTGGGGGAAGGACTCTGGCATGGGGATGGCATGTCTATAGTACTTTCTCATTACAAACCTTCCCCAAGTTTAGAGGTGCTGATATGGCCCATTAGCCAGTCTCTAGGTTTTAGACTAATGGTTCCCATACTGGGGGCTTTGGATCCCTGGATATCTATAGAGAATTTTACAAAGGACTGAAAATAAACATTCTCAGTTGAAAATATGCCTCACATGTGTTTGTACAACTACTTTTCAAATATATTAATATGCTGGCGTGATTTTTAAAAATCACTTTATTTAATAACAATACAGAGTTAAGAATCAGTGTATTATGTATTTTCCTCAAACAACTGATACATGAAATACTAGCAGAGTATTATCATTGGGGGATCTTTTGAAACATTAAAAAGGGATCCTTGTACTTGAAGGTTGTGAACCACTATCTACCTTCTTAGGTATAGAGAAATCCTAATTCTGTAGCTCTGTAGAGGTATGTTTCAGTATCTGTGAATGCTGTTATTTCCAAAACTTTTTGTAACTTGACAGTATTTATATTCTCACACTTTGTATGTGATACTTCAGTCTAAAGAAAGGTAATGAGGTAATGTAGTGTGGAGAGATCTTTAACACTGTGTCTCCTTTGTTTCTTAATATTTTTGATGACCCCAAATACCCAATTAGTAAATTCCAACTTAGCTGGTTAAAAAATTGCATGTCATTTATTTTTTATTAAAGTTTTGTTGCATAAGTAACACAGGCTTACTGTTTTGTTTTTTTTAAAAAAAGTCAAATGTGCCCTTTACTTATAAGATTTATTTCTTCTTGGTAGGCTTCTTTTAACTTCCCTGCTTGTTTTATAAGGAGGCCTTGCAGTTCAATTTTGTAAATCAAATGCTTTCTTTCAGATTTTATGTCAATATGAAGTTTTACCATTTTTCGAGGTCTTTGCTATTTATTCTGTATTTCCTTCCAAAGATTTTTTTTGTGCAGATGCTGTATTGACATCTGAAAATCTGGGCAGTGGTCTCATTTCCTGATGATTTTTCTTTTGCTTGTGGCCATTGCTACTGCTCTGTCCCTGCTCATCCTCTTTGTGTGTGATTTTTTTTAAACCAAATGTAATACCAGTACACCATGGAAAAGATATAGTTGTGAAACAAAATTACAGTTTTTTTTAACTTATTAGATTCAGACCCCATTTTTTTTTTTTTTTTTTTTACAATTTTAGCACATTAACAGGTGCCTTCATGTTTGAACAGCGTCTCTTATGAAATGCTGATTACAATCTGATAGTTGCTGTTTGGGGCAGAGGTTCCTGCTGAGTTACAGTAATTGCTCAGAGTATTAACAGCAATAAAAGCTTGAAGCTTCTGTTGTTAGTATGGGTCTGGTACAACACATTAAAGCTGTCTGCAAAAACAGTATGGGAAATGGGCACAGTATGTAAGTTGCACACTGCTATGCCTCATGTTTTTCTTTGAGTTCTATGTTCAGCACATACTCATAGTTGTTGTGCAAGAATAACTGAGATGATAAAATACTTATTCCTAGAAGGAACGTCGTTATTGTGTGGATATCCACTTTCTTCTTCCCTTGGTTTGCAATTCTATTATGAAAAGATAATGTAATAGATGAGAATAATCATAGCTCTTTTTTCCTTCAGCTTATCCAGGCTATAAGGGGAAAAGATGAAAAGAAGGAAATATGCTTTGTTTCTCTGCAAGATTTTAAAAAGAAGAAATTGGAGTTGGTTTTGCCCACAGAAAATACCATGCATGGCAAGTGGAGCACTGGAAAACAAAAACCTAATAGCTTTGAAATGTTGATTAATTATGTATTTTATCTTTTTAAGCTTTTTTTGGTTTGGGGTTGTAACTGAAGGATGTATTCTTTTGTTTACACCATGAATTAGAATGAACTCTTTTACCATGATTACTTTTTGAACATATGGTATATTTGGGACTGTTAAAAGAACTTGGCAAATGCCCTTATGGTACATATTAGGTAAGATTACAGTGTTAGACACAGTGGAAGTTAAGGAACTAAGAAGTGGTCATAAGGAAATATCTGTGACCAGTAACCAAAACTAGCATAATGCCAATTTGTTGAACTTAGGACTCTGGGTAACATTTCAGGGACTAGTTCTGTGAGAGATAAGCAAGGTCTTAGGATTGTATGTGGGGACCTGGGTTGTCTTCTAGGCTCTGCTACTATATCCCATAGAGCCGGGAGTCTGTGATATGGAACATAGTTGTCTCTATGTGCAGGATTACATTAAACCCGGCAAACTGTTAAACAGTGTCCCCTTTCAGTCTCAAATGTGTTCTGTGGTCATCTTGCCTATGGGGATGGGATCCATGGTTTCTGCTTTGTTAACATTTAACCATCAAAATGCATAAGGTTACTATCACCCTATATTGGTAGATCTATTTAGAGCCCCCACTTTCACAGGGATAGGTGGAAGCTATTGACAGTGCAAAGTAATTGAGTTCTTAGCAGAACTGAGGCTACTTTTGAAAGTAGCATTTTCAAGGGAAGCAAATTATGTGTTCTGTTAGGAAGCTTTCATCCTCTTGGGGAGTGTTAATTTGGTTGGGCTTATTTATAGACTAGGAGACCAAACTGGATTTGTTTGACTATAATGACAGAAGTTTCTGTGAAACAAGTAGTAAAAGCAGCGGCTTGAGACAGTAGAGGTAAGGTGGAATTATGGTTAGTGTATGCTTAGAAGTAGGAGTAGGCTGGGATCGTCAGTTAAATAAGGCAGCTTTGCACTTTAGGTTTCTTGAACTAATATATAATAAGGCAGCTGGCAAAATCTTTAGTTCTTTGAAAGAATAGTAATGTGGAATGGCAATCTATGATCTTTGTGGCCTTGCTTGAAAAGATTGAGAGACTGAAGCAGTTAGCTGAGAGGCAAAGCCAGAAGGATGAATCAAGAGTCGCCTCAATGCAGTGAGGGTTGGCAGGTGTAAACAGGTCACAAGCAAGCTGACATGATAGGACAGGAAGGCAGGGAGAACAGAGGATCCAAGCAACTGTGCAGAGAGCAGTAGAAGGCCAATGGGAACGAGTGTGCCTTCCCCCTGAGCTCTTGGGAGGCCTTAGCTAGTAAAGGCTTCTTGTCTCAGGCCAGCTTGAGTGGGTCTCCATTAATTAACTGAAAGAGCCTGGGATAACATCTTCAACTCTTCCTTTGGCTGCACTCCCTTAGCTTTCCTAGGTCATGTGTGACCTAGTTTGCTTTCAGAGTTTGTTCCTGAGTGAGTCGGTAGCACCAAGGAGCATGATAATACTGAGTGCAGTGAGGAATGTTTTTTCAGTTGTGATTGGTGCCTTTGTTGGGCATTTAGCAGAAGCCTACTCTGTGTGCTTCTGTGGGTGCAGTGCCTTGAAGGAGACTGTAGTCTTTGAGAGAAAGTTCTTACCTCAGTGACCTTAGAATTGGACAGGCAGCTGTGGCAGCCCTGGATGCCAGTCCTCTCTGGAGAGCACTCTGAGTGGAATTAATGTGAAGGAATCTGTTTGCCTTTGGTCCCCAAAGAAAGATTTCCTTCTTGCTTTTACTAAAAAACAATAAAATTCCATTTTTATAGAAATCCAGGTCTTTAGCATAATAGAGTTAACTTGCTATCTAGAAATAATTGTACGTTCTGAAAATGCTTCATAAGATTGTTTAGTAATTTTCTTGCAATAGAACACCGAGGAGTACCTGGTCTGCCTCTGATAGACCATATTTAATTCTTCACTCACAGATAAGTAATTGAAGCCATTCCTTTTAATATTCTATGTAGGCATTCTGTGTGGATTCCTGATGAGTTCCTATCATTCATACAATAGAAAAAAAGTAGAGTTTTGGTTTCCTAGAGTTATATACTTATTGATTCTTTAACTGTTGTATGAAATGAATTTCCAGGTAGCATATGTAATTATTACAAATATTATTTTGAGCAAATACCATTGATTCACCTTGACTCCTATTTGGTTTATTACAAGTGGAAAAGTTGTCCTTGACATTAAACCTGGTTTAGAGATTCCCTGAAGTCGGGGATATGTCATTAGGGATATTGTGGTATTTTTAATCTACTGTTTAGGGCTCATTGAGTTGTTATGACTCTGCATGGATGAGTGTGCTTTTGTATCATTTATGTCCCTGATGGCATCCATTCTAAGTGTCCATTGTCAATGTGGGGTAGCTGAGGCTACATAGCACTAGTTACCTTGGAGAAGACTCATCTCCAAAACTGCAATGAATGTGGGGGCCATGTCATTCAAGCTTTAACACCGTCTTCTTTGTTTTGTTGCCATATGTGAGCAGTCGGGGGAGGAACATTTGGAATTTCTGATTTCTGGTCTGTATCTATAATCCTTCACTAAAACTTGATTGCCACAGTACAATAGAGGGGCTGCAGAGAAATTAGCTTCAGCACAGCTTCCACGCATCATTGATGTTGCCCTCTCTACACCACATCAAGTTTCTTAGAAGTAGATTAAAAGCAAGAAGCTGCTTTTCTGTCTTTAAAATGAAAACTTACTGAGGATAAGTAATTTTATCTTTTCATTTTTGTTAGAGACCTAAACCTAGATACTGATGGAGGATACAGGATACTTATTTAACATGCACTCTGTGCACATATCTATGTATACACACAATGAGTTTGTCATTTATGCATCATATGTCACAATTATTTAATTCCACCTTAGCTGCTGTGACCACTTAGCACAGAATGTATGGTGTATAGATAATCAGAAGTGGGCATTCATTTTAATGTTAGTTAAATCTTGTATTAAAAACTTTTCCGGGGGTAGGACGGGAGGTCTACATTAGTGTGAGTGTGGCTAATTCAGAATTTGAGGTGTTAACTTGGGGGACTGAGAGAGGAGGGATGGTAGAGTGCATATATTGGGAGTTTGACTTTGACATCAGCTGGTCTGTTCTTCAGTTGCTGTCTTTAATGACCTTGGGCAAGACACTTAACCCTCTTAACCTTGTTTTATACCTATGAGGTTGGGGTATAAATAAGGTGGTTTTTAGATGAAAAGATCAAGCCTACAGAGTGGGTATATAGTGCTTGGGCCATGGAATGACATGGTTGTGATATCGATGTTTCATTGGTGTTCTGGTAGACACCATGCCTGTGTTATTCATTGATGTATACTGTGTGCTTAGCTCATTGCCTGGCCCATATAAGATCCACAATAAATGTTTATTGAATATTGAATAAAATAACATTTTACTGGAAAAATTCATTGCATAAGGTTTAAGAAAAAACTTTAGTAGTAATTTGATATGATGCATTAACTACAAATTAACCTGTTTATTAAACAAACCAAAAGGACTTGTTTCTTTACCTTTAGTTTACAATGTGTAGTATTTTGGTTAGCTTGCAGTGTGTAGTATTTTATATTTAAATAATTATTCTTTAAATATATTAAAACTTCATTTCTTATTTCCTTCAGGAAATTTACATGAGTGTAGCCAAAGTCCCAAAGTCATAACATTTAATTTTAAGGCATTAAAACCTATTTTGAATTTTCAATAGTACTGACTTTTAGCAAAGATAAATGAGGGCTTGGTCTACAGGTAAACATTCCTGAGAAGGCCACGCTGCTAGGAAGAATGCCTTATGATGTGATGGTTCATTTTTGTGTGAAAAGTGGCTTTTTTCTCATCTTCTTAGAGTTCCTCAAGTTAGGCCTGCCGAAGTGAGCATTACCTTCCATACTTCCTTTTTCTCATAGTTCATTCCTTACGAAAAGGTCAGTACCATGCTTTTACAGCCTTGCGACTTGGGAGTGTTGGATACTGAAGTGAAGCCCATGAAGTTTATTATCAACTCTTTGTAGTCTGTAATCAGGTGTTACTTAGAGACATGCTGGAATGTACAGCTGAAATCATTCTTCCAACAGAATTGTTCCTTTCTGCTAGTTTAGTTGTTCTCACCTGCTAACAGTGTGTCACTGTTATACCACTCTTCTGATTTCTAAGAAAAGGTGCACATTCTTGATTTGGTGCTAGAGTATTCTTTTGGCAGCCACATCTTTTTTTCTCCCTTCGTTTTAAGTAAAGGCCATGGTTGCTTAGTTGCTATCTATAAGCATGATAATAAACTATAATGGGGTATTGGACTTACTCCATGCTATTTGTTTGGAGTAAGTCATCAATAATAAATGTATGTGCAGAAACGAAATGTCCTTTTCACATGTAAATTTGAAGTTTATAATTTTATTTAATCCTTTACAAAGCAAGAGGGGGTGAAAGCCCCAAGTTTAATGGACAAGGTGGTGTTTAGATACTCCTCCTGCCAGTTATGGGGCAATCATGTTGAAAGTTATTGTGAATCACCATTGCCTTTTTGCATGATACGAATGTCAACTTATAAATGGAGGGGATGGTATTCATGTAAGTGAAAAATCACAGTGAGGCTTTGGGAATAAATAATCTAAGAGCATCTTATTGGCCCCATTTACTCAGCTTCTCAGCAGGCTGTTTTCACTCATGACTGACAGTCATTATAGGCCACGTGGGATTTAAAGTTTTAATGGTTCACAATTACTGTGAAGTTGGGTAATTCATTTCCTCCTGGTTTATTTGGATTTTAGAACTAAGAAAGCACTGAAAGAGTTTTGCTTAATTATACTGTTGTATAAAATACGTGTCAAAAATGTTATTTATCAAGCCTATTCTATGAGAAATGTTTTCAGTGTGGAAAACTAGGCATTCTCATCTTTCTAAAAAAGAAACCTAAGAAAGTTTGAGACAATTTGGTATTTGCAGAGAGCTGCTATGCAAGAATATTGGTAAAATCTTACTATTCAAACTTGATTCCCTAGAATGGGCATTTGTAATTTGTACGTATATGTGGATGTTTGTGTTTAAGAACTGACTCAGAATAGTCCAAGTAAAACTCATTAGAAGAATTGAAAGAAAATCAGAAACAGATACTTCTGATTCATAAATAAGAACAGTGATATGCTTTGAAATGTATTTTTTAATATGTAAAATACCTTAAAAATTACTTGAACTGCATATTTAAAATAATGCCAACATGCTTTGAAATGCTTTATTTGGTGTCTTCTTCATTTAAGACTCTTGATTTGAATGAATAAGGATTTGAGTGATCTGTTTGATGAATTCCTAGTGCAAAATATTAACCAGCAATTCCTTTTTATTGGGTGATTATGGTAAAAAAATATCAAGTATCTTGTACATTCTAGTGCACAATTGACTCTTTGATTTGGAATCTGCAGTGCTGGTACGGGAAGGCGGGGTGTGTGGTGGTGAAGGTTATGCTGCTGACAACACTTAGTGTCATTGTGTGTTGTCCCCGAGGCAGTGGGAGTCAGAGACCTGGCCACACAGGAAGTGTCCTGTGTAGCACCGAGTGTATACTCTATAGGGTGATCTGTACGGAGTATAGTCTTACTTTCTTGTGATTCATGTTTTTGTTTATTTTAAAAGAGACATAGAAAAATAAGTAGTTAATGGAGGATATTAAAATCTTGGATCACAGGAAGTTGGTAGTGATTCAAAAGGAACTAAATGTAACAAGGCTCCCTAAAAATGGTTTAATATTAAAAAGTTTGCTTATCTGTCATTTTTAAAGAACTTTATGAATGGAGAGTCTTAAGTATCTGGATTTTATGGAGTTTTTATTAGCTTATTTAAAACCACGTGAAATTGGATTGGTTAGTTTTTTGGAAGTGTTATGTACTCTCTAGAATATTTGAAAGGGAACACACTCAAACTGTTATTTGAAGTTTTTTTTTTTTTTTAAATGCTTACAAGGGATGGTACTGGCCTTCAAAAGTTGCTCTCTGATCTGCTGCTGCTTTTAAATGTTTTCAAAGTTCAAAAGAAAAGTAATAAAGACATGTGATACATACCAGAGAACTCAGTTTGCCTCTAAAAGAAATACTTTCTCTTTTAAGCTTTATGTTTTGTACCTGTTCAGGTGGGCATTATGAGAAAATGCTCATTTGAATGGTGTCTTTCTTTCCCTCTGGTATTAAGCCTTTGTCTTTTACCTTGCCTTTAGCTTTACAAAATTAAACTGGGACTTTGAGAAAATGATAGGGTCTTTCTTTGACCCCCCCAATGCCTTGAATATTTTCTTATTAAAGTATCTGTCTTATGCCTCTAGCATCTCACATTGGAAACTGTTCTGAAAGTTCAGCTTGTCCACTTGTGGTTCATTTTACAGTTGTGTTTATCTGATACCATTGCTTTTTTGTTTTCATTCTAAGCAAAGCATGCCACTGTCACTGTGCTTTGGCACTGTGTCGCATCTTAACTTGGTTATTTTGGGGGCACACACCATACTGCTTTACAACAGGACCCAGTTTATAGTGTGGAGCCAGAAGGGTTGTAGGTTTGTTCCTGCTGAAATAAAGAATCAGCTCTGATTGAAACAGAGAGGCTAACTTCAGCAGTAGAACAAATTATCTGAGAGGCCATCTGCTAAAGGATGGTGCACATACCTGCTTGTGTGCTGCGTGCCCCTAGTAACCAGGGCCGGAGGGGACGTTGGGCATGCTAACTGAAAGCTCTTTTCTTTTTTAGGTCCACAACTCCCAGGCCTGCTGCAGATCTCCAACTCCTGCTTTGTGTGACCCCCCAGCATGCTCTCTGCCGGTGGCATCACAGCCACCACAACATCTTTCTGAAGCCGGGAGAGGGCCTGTAGGGGTAAGGAGAATCCCGTTTTTAAAAGCTATCAATATTTTATATCCCATAGGGTATAAAATAGGAATATTACCTCCCTCCCCAGAGCCCCTTTAAAAATGTGCTGTATTGTATGTGTTTTTAAAGGAGTAACAAGTACATGCACAGAGGAAGCAAAATACGGGACTTACCTTACCCCTCTAGGACAGTTCCAGAAGTCAGTGGGGTTTGGTGGTATAGGGTATTTGGGTGCCAGCAGAGAGCATGCTGGGCCGCTGCAAGGAGCAGGAGCTGGCAATCAGCGGCGAGTATGGATGTTGGCAACTGAAATGGGGAAAAAAAGGGGGTAAGTTTGAGTCCAAGTGTGGAATGTGCACCTCCCCAGCATCATTGGGACTCATGGCCCATGAATCTAAACATTTTGGATGCTGTCCTCTCAGGTGACGTTTTGTGTAGAATATTGCTCAGGAGTAGCTAGGCTTTTCTGCAATGCCAGATGTAGAATTAAACCCTTCTAAAGGGTTGAGTAAGGATGTAGATCTAGTGCTCTCAGCTGTGCCCTGGTAATGTCTCTGTTACCTGGTGGTAATGATGTATGTGAGGTGAAGCAAGATGAAGTGTCTGTGGTGTTTTACTCATAGAACACAGTGCCTGGTGTTAGTGATCCGTGTGGGTTATTTGTGTCATGTATCTCACCTTTTATGAAAGTTGTATATATACCTTTCTTTTTTCCCCCTTCATAAGGATTTAATGATAACATTTTCAGAAAGACAGGTGTTTATTGTTCTGATTGACTGCTGTTAATCACTAAAGAAGTTGAAGACCTTTCTCTTGTATGTAATCTGACCGTGGGGTTCAAATGTATACTCAATTAGAAAATAACACCAGAGAATAGTCATCATGTATGCATGTGCATATTACAAGATACTGGCAATATATAATGAATTGTTCATTTGCAGTGTAGAAAAACAGTATCTTGAAAATAGAAAAAGAGAGTGCTGCAAATCGGCTCTATCACTTGGGAAAGTTTTGTGAAGGTAGGCAGATTTTGAGGAGGTGGATTTGGTTTTGGTACGTCAATGACATGTGGACAGGCAGGCTGGATGAGCCTTCCAAGTGTACATGTCTGCCTGTCCCTGTAAGCCATGTAGGCAGTGAGCCCGGTGAAGCTGGGAGTTGAGACACGACCGCAGGACATCAACGGAGAGTACAGGTTAGTGGGTCATGGGAGCAGTGTTGTAAAGGTGAGATGAAGGAAGATTTTATGTGATGGCGGAAGAGAGAATCCTTCATAGGCTTTTTTATTCCAGGCAAGCTGATTTGCAAATGCCTGCTTATTAAGAAGATTGATTGGGTAGCAGTGTGGAGTCAGGGCTGACTGCGGAAGCTGCAGTTAGGTGGCTGTCACCCATGCATAAACTGAGGAGGGCCAGGACAATGGAGATATAGGATATTAATAATCATAACAAAACTAGGAATAATCGTCATAACACTTTAATGTTAAAATAGTTGCTGGTGTGATTTATCAAGAATTAGACCAGAAAAAAGGTTCACATTGTGAAATCCTTGGAATTCTTGATATAATAATTGTTCACAATGGAAGATAAAACCCAATGTGGTAGATAAAAGTCTAATTTTAATCCCTAAGAGATATACTGACCTCATTAAGGGACAGATTAGCAAAGTCCCACCTTTACTACCTCCTTCGAAAACTTCAGCCTTTACTAGTGCCATCTTATTTCTGTATGTCTCTGAAAATGATTTTATCTTTTAGGCTGGTATTTTCTCATTTTATTCTCCTTTTAGTGTGAATGCCATTGTTAGACTATTTCATTTACCACAATATTCACTAATCAGGATTTGTTGAATGGGTTTAAAATTTTGCCTATAATAACATTGCCTTTAGTAAACTTTTTGTGTTAGCATTAGTGATGATCAGTATTTATTTATTTTAGCAGTAAAAGTATTGCATTCACTGGGCATTTAAATAAGTTCATGATTGGTGGCATACTCAGATACCATTATATATAGGTTTGTGAAGATTCTGTAGTAAGATAATGAATCTTCTCTGAGTCAAGACGATGCTGCATAAAGCAAACTGTATTGATTGTTCTTTAACAACGCTTCATGCTGCCAAAGTCGTTTGAACTGGATCTGAATTGGATCCAGTTGGCACAGCTATCCCCCATGTGTGGAGCTCTCATAAATTCTGCAGGCACACAGATCTAATACAGTGCAATGAGAGAGCTGCTGGGAGAAAAAAATTGATTACAGGGTTGCAGACAATATTATTAACAGTTTTTGCCATGATACACCAGATGTCTTCCCTAATAGACTATTTTTGTTAATTTAGTTTTTATAGGGTAGTGCTGACTGCATCATAATGTAACTTTCTTCGTATATTCAGGTATATGTGATCTGTGTTTCTACACTACTGATGACATCAACTCATTTGTTAAAATTTTATAAAATTAAGTTTCACTGTTCATATTTAAAATATTTGTGCTGGAAAGGCAGCCTTTGTACTTACTACGGAAAATCTAATAGCTTGGATTTTTTTTTTTTTTTTTTTTTAAAGCAAAAAGTACTGTGTTTACTGGCGGTTCAGGACTAGTGAGGGAAGTGAGAAGGGGAAGAAAACATTGCCCAGATTCTCCCTAGACCAGGCAGAGATGATCCTCTCTGCCTCCAGCGGCTCCCATAATGGGTGGGTCCAATGGCAGTACTGAGACTCAATCCAAAGCTGAAAGGTACTGATATTTAAAGGAAACTTAAAATGCACGTTCATTTTTGTTGTCATGGATGCAGTTCTGCAGGCTGGAATTCTTGTTGGGGCACCTAACCCCTTCCTCACTAGGACATCAAGGATTAGAATAATTTGTTATTTAGTCTTTTTATTTTGTAGTCCATCTTTTTGCATGTTTTAAGAACTCTGCTGAGTGACTAACACAGATAGATAAGACAGGACGTAATAGTGGGTTGAACTATTTTATTTATGTCATTTTTTTTTTTTGAAAAAAAATTTTGTTTTTGGTGCATTAGAGAACATGTTTTTCTTATGATGCATTCCTTTGTAACAAGAGACACATTAACTAACCTTCTTAACACTTAGTTTTCTCACTAATAAAATGGCACAGCACTATGCTCTACCTCAAGGGTTGTTGCAAAGCATAATAATTCATTGAATTGCTTAGCATGGTAAGCATATAATAAACATTTATTAAGGATTATCTGTTGCCACATAGTTTTTCATTATACAAATTCAGGTTTTAAATAATTTATTAGTGTTGTAGACATTCTTGATCTGGGATCCATAGGCCCCTACGACTACTTGAGTTTAAGAGTCTATGAACTTCTGAAATTGATTGCAGAGTCTTATATTTATGTGAATTTTTCTGGAGAGAATTTATTCTTTTCAATCATGGATGCTAATCAGTAGATTCCTAAAATATTTTTTAAAATTTTAAATTAGGGCAGCCTGGGTGGCTCAGTGGTTTAGCACCGTCTTCAGCCCAGGGCCTGATCCTGGAGACCTGGGATTAAGTTCCACGTTGGGCTCCCTGCATGGAGCCTGCTTCTCCCTCTGCCCCCCCCCCCTTCTCTCTGTGTGTGTCTGTCATGAATAAATAAATAAAATCTTTAAAAAAATATTTTTTAAATTAAAATTAGGAACTGTGGCTTTATACAGTCTTTGCAGTGGGTTATTTAAAATCTCAGATCAGCTAGCTGTATGTTAAGGAAGTAAACTAACATTGAGCATTTCCTTTGTGCCCAGGCATTGTGCTCCTCTTTACACATAGTTTACTTTGTGATATTTATTTCATTTTGCAGATGAGAAAATTTGAGGTTTACAATTGTATAAAATCTTGCCTTGAGTGAATAGTCAGGACTGAGTTTACTGAGGAGCTCACCCTGGCCTTGTGTAGTCTCTGCTATTTTCATGGCTGGCTTCTGTACATCCTGGATGGTCCCTGTACACCTTTGTCTCCACTTTACTTGAAGAGTTCCCTGAGCTGGCATGCTGCTCACTTGCTTTGGTAGAGCAGACGGCTTCTGCCGTTGAGAGTGTCCCAGGCTGGCCCTCACCTTGACTGAATGGACACTGGTGGTCACAGTGGTGTGAGAACCCTTCTTAGTATCATTTATTTTATTTTCCTTTTAGCTCTTGTGGTAGTCCTATTTTTAGTATCATTTCATTAAAAAAATGCGTAATAACAAGCACTGCTCTTTGAGTTCCCTTTTCATTTATCTTAATGGTATATACATACATTTGAAAAATAATTCCTGTAGTTTGTTTTGTTAATCTGTGTGTGTTTGTTTCAGGTAAAACTTCGTGCATGTAAGAAATGGAATTTACATTTCTCTTGGAGTAAATCCACTCCACTGATCTACACAAGCTTGCTCCACTAACAGAGCAGGAAGCTAGGGCCCAGTGGCTTTCGCCAGATATCTGCTTCATGGGGGGCTGCTTAGGCCAGAATCTGGGTTGCCTGTATCTGGTCAGTGAGTGCTGTTTCCACTGCTCCTTACTACCTCCTCGACCCATAAGGAATGTCTTGCATCCAGCCTCTGTGATATGTCATTTACTTTTTTAAAAGATAAGAATGCTTTGCTTAATAATCATAGCAGTGTTAAAATTAGTATCTCTTGTGTAAGTAAGGCATTTATTGTTTTTAAGTGTCATTTCTAAAACTTCTTTTTCATACTTGGGTCTTCAGTATTAATAATTAAAAGTGAACATTTACTATAAAATGCTGTTTTCAATGCTGATTCTGTTTCTTACCTAGTTTGTATAAAGCACTCTAATCCGATTGCTTGTGTAGATAAGCAGGAGTTTCTCAGGATATCCTGCTTTTTCAGCATTTCCTGTGGCTTCCTCAGTTGACATTAAGAATGCTAAAAATACTATTGTCTTTTATATTTGATTGTAATTAAAGGTGTTAAAACAACAAGGTTTAAAAAAATAGCTGATACAAATGCCTAGGATTAATTCAACTACCTGAAATGAGAGGCGATTAATAGCTATTGAATTTTAATGAAGCAAGTCTAAAAATTTCTTAAAATACTCAACCGACCAGTATTAGAATAGTACTCTGTCCTCCTTCCAGAGAAATTTCTTCACTTGAAACAGTTGTTTTCATATCCTGCTCTTCCATAAAGCAAATTTCAGCTGATTTGTTCTTAAGGGCTGTCTTGCTGTCATGTTCATCTGCTCCTTTTTTATTTTTATTTTTTGACAAAAGGGACATTGAGCCACATTTACAGAACATAGATTTGAATAACCTTATGGTTTTATAAAACTGCCTACTATTTTAAGTAGTCTTTTTGTTACCAAAGGTCTATATGAAGGGTGAAGATTACTTGTAGGTTTCAAATTTTTTTTTTTTTTTAAATTTTTATTTATTTATGATAGGCACACAGTGAGAGAGAGAGAAGCAGAGACATAGGCAGAGGGAGAAGCAGGCTCCATGCACCGGGAGCCCGACGTGGGATTCAATCCCGGGTCTCCAGGATCGCGCCCCGGGCCAAAGGCAGGCGCCAAACCGCTGCGCCACCCAGGGATCCCTACTTGTAGGTTTCATGAGCTGCTTTTCTTTCAGGGATACTACTGCATCACCCTTTATTACTTACATGCACTGTTGGTCTTTTAACCTTGCCTTCTTGGGGCTGTTTTATATTGTTTGAAAAATATCTAAGCAAATATGTGCAGTTCTCAGGTTCTATAAGTTCTCCAGAATTAATTTATATTAGTATATTTATATTTATATTAGTATATAAATTGCAAAAGAAATTTCAGCACATGGAAGCAGAACTTGCAGTTTTGTTTAGCTCAACTTTTTTTAGTGTTACCCTCATTTTAGGATGTCTTATAGTACTTTGGTGACAGCAGCTTGTACAAATACCATGGCCTTCAACAGGGTACCAGATTTTTGTTAGGAACTAGAGTAAAGTTTAAGTAATAACCTAAGGTTAATCAGTCATTTGCAGGGTCTATAGAAAATATTATACTAAATTATTATGACTCATGCCTGGGAGTGAGCATTTTCTGTTTTTGTCTTTAATTTCATGTTGTGTGATTAGATTGAATATGGGGTACTTGTCATTTCTTGCTTTTTTGTTTTTTTGTTTTTTTTTAAATAGACTTTAGTCTTAGAGCAGCTTTAGTTTCACCAGAAAATTGAGCAGAAAGTGCAAAGATTTCCCAAATACCTCGTGCCTCTCCATGCCTTTTCTGGCTTGAAGTTCTTACTTCGTTTTCATGCTGAATAATATTTCATTGTTTGGATGTACTATAGTTTATCCATTTATCTGTTGAAGGATGTCTTGATTCTTCCATTTTTTAGCAATTATGAACAAAGCTGCTCTAACTTCTCTGTGCAGGTTTTTGTGTGGATATAAATTTTCAACTCCTTTGGGTAAGTACCAAGGAGCGCTTCTCCTGGATTGTATGGTAAGAGTATGTTTAGTTTTTAAAAAAAAAACAACCAAACTGGGTTCCAGAGTAGCTGTATCCTGTTACATTCCCACCAATGATTGAGAGTTTCTGTTGCTCCACATTCTTGCCAACATTTGGTATTGTCAGTGTTCTAAATTGTGGCCATTCTGATAAGTCTGTAGGGGTATCTAACTGATGTTTTAATTTGGATTTCTCTGATGACAGACATAAGATACAGAGTTTTTTTGTTTTTGTTTTTTTACATGCTTATTTGCTGTCTGTCTTCTTGGTGAGGTGTCTGTTAAGGTCTCTGGTTCAGTTTTTTTTCTTTTTTAAAGGTTTTATTTATTCATGAGAGACACAGAAAGAGAGGTAGAGACACAGGCAGAGGGAGGAGAAGCAGGCTCCTTGCAAAGAGCCCTGTGTGGGACTGAATCCCAGGAATCTGGGATTAGGCCCTGAACCAAAGGCGGACGCTCAACTGCTGAGCCACCCAGGTGTCCCTCTGGTTCAGTTTTTTAATCAGGTTCTTTATTTTCTTATTGTTGAGTGTTAAAGGTTCTTTGCGTATTTTGGACACCAGTCCTTTGTCATGTGTCTTTTGTAAGTTTTTTTCCCAATCGGAGGCTTATCTTTTTCTTTTCTTGACAGTGTCTTTTGCAGAACAGTTTTTAATTTTAATAGAGCCTAGTTTATCAACTCTTTCTGCTGTGGATTATGTGCTTTGTGTTGAACTTAGTCTTGCCAAACTCAAAGTCATTTAGTTTTTTTCTTACATTATCTTTTACGAGTTTTATAGTTTAAATTTTATGTTTTAGGTCTGTGGTCTATTTCGAGTTGATTTTTGTGCAGGGTGTTAAAGACTGTGTCTAGGTTTCTTTTTGGGAGTGTCCATTTGTTTAG
Source organism: Vulpes lagopus (assembly GCF_018345385.1). Lineage (NCBI taxonomy): Eukaryota > Metazoa > Chordata > Mammalia > Carnivora > Canidae > Vulpes > Vulpes lagopus. Next base: position 88,582,060 of record NC_054833.1, on the reverse strand, counting down.
CACCAGTAGTTGAGACATTGTCTTTACTCCATTGTATTGCCTTTTTTGCTCCTTGGTCAGAGGTCAGTTGACTGGATTTATGTGGGTCTGTTCCAGGGCTTTCTATTCTTATTGTTATGAATCCAAGAGTAAAATGCACACATCTTGACTGGTTACTTCTAAATAGTGAAGTGTGTATTTTATAAAGGACATTTATTTATATAGCTACCATAGAACTACCAAAAATGGGAAATTTAACAGTATAACAATCCTAATCTAATCAGTAGACATCCATGTTTTGCTGTGTGTCCCATTAGTTTTGCTGTGTGTCCCAATAGTGCTTTCCATGGCCATTTGTTTTTGGGGCCTAGTATCCAGACCAGCATCACACTGGTACCTAGTTACCGTGTCTCTTAACTCTCCTCTAGTCTGAAACAGTATCTTAGCCTTTTTTGTCTTTTCATGACATTGACGTGTTTTTAAAAAGTTCAGTCCAGTTTTTTTTTTTTTTTAAGATTTTTTATTTATTTATTCATGAGAGACACAGAGAGAGAGGCAGAGACATAGGCAGAGGGAGAAGCAGGCTTCATGCAGGGAGCCCGATGTGGGATCGATCCCAGGTCTCCAGGATCACACCCTGGGCTGAAGGCATTGCTAAACCACTGAGCCACCAGGGCTGCCTACAGTCCAGTTTTTTTTTGTTATTGTTTGCTGTTTCTTGCTTATTAGATTTAGGTTATACATTTTAGGCCAGACTATTATAATAGTGGTATTGTATCCTGAGGTCTTTACATTAGAGAGAATATGGTATCAGTTTATCGCATTATTAGCTATGTTAACTTTGATCATTTGGATAAGTTACTAACTTTTCCTTTGTAATTAATGAATAATTTGTAGGGAGAAACTTTGAGACCGAGTAAATATTATGTTCTTTATCAAATTTTCACCCCCTAATATTAACACTCTGTGATTATATTTGCCTGAGTCACTGTGGCGATTGTGGAATGTCACATAAAAAAAAAAAAAAAAAAAAAAAAACCTCAAGCTAAATTGCTCTGCCTTTGGAAAGTAGATCACAATTCAGCTACCATTAATTCAAGTGTGGGATTTTTGAGTAAAGTCAAAGAAGGGTACAGGGATGGGGGGGAAGGAAGAGCCTGTTTGAACCCTAAGGGTTTTTTATTTTTTACATTTTTAGCAACAAGGACTGTATAAGTTTTCGGATTTTTTTTTTTTTTTTTTATAGAAAGAGGGAAACCCTGTGATAGAGTTTGTTTCCTCTTTAAGCTCCAGGGGCGAGAAAAGTTGCTTAGAAGGAAAGAATCATGGACATGGTTAAAAAGTACATTTTTACTGTTGAAATTGTGGTCTTGGTTTGATTCATGTTGGCAACATTTACTAGTGATCAAGTTACTTAATCTCTCTGCCCCTCAGTTTCCTCACTTGTAAAACCAGAATATTATTTCAATAGTTCTGTAGCCAGGCCCAGGAGTCCATAGTATTTACAAGTACTCCCAAGGAGATTCTGATGGGCAGCCAGCAAATGGAATTCTGTCTTCCACCTCAGTGACTGTTGTAAATGCAGATTTGATCATGTCCTTTGCAGAATATGGACTAGTTCTAGGACTTCTTATGTTTCTCAAACCTGAGCATCTTATGCTCTTTAAAAGTTGTTTCTCTGGTTCTCCCTTATCACTTTAATTTCTTGCCTTCCCCAACACACAAATTAGGTATAATCTGCATGTCTATATCACTAATACAGCTTTAAGAGACAATTTATAAATTCAAATCACACTAAAATAACCAATCAAATTCTAACTACCAACATCAATTTGATGGAATGGGTGATTGTGTTTTGCTGAAATAAAAGAGCCACTTGTTACTAATTGCTTATGGCCCAGATTATTGGGGGCTAGAGGGTGGTGTATGGCATGTTTAGTTACACTAGCGGAATCCTCAAGATGATTCAGCTCTTCTTTTGCTTTCATTTTTGTTATAGTAATTGAGAAACCTCCGTAAGTATTAAATGTAGCTTGCCATGATGTATCTTTGTCCTTATGTGGCTTTAATGTGTGGCACATTGGGTTTATCTTATTTACTTGCTTAGTTTGTGATTCCTATAGTAGTACTACTTAGTTATTTGTATGTAAACTTATTCAGAATTAAATCATGGAGCTCTAAACTCTGTTAATTGAAATTATAAAATAGACAATCTAAGAAATGAATATATTGAAAACACTGATATACACCTAAATGAAAAGAAAAATGAACCTTCTCCTTCTCCCACTTCCCCACCTGAGAGAGACAACTGGCCAGTGTCCCTGACATCGTGCTTTGGCTATTTTATATATACAGTTGACCCTTGAGGAATGTGGGGTTTAGGGGCACTGACACCCCCCTTTGCAGTAGAAAATTTGTATAACTCATGGCTCCCCCAAAACTTTTGACAGCCTAAAGGAAGTCTTACTAATAACATGAATAGTCACTTACCGTATATTTTTGTGTTATATGTATTATAAACTATATTCTTAAAGTAAGCTAGAAAAAAAGATACTAAGAAAATCATAAGGAAGGGAAAATACGTTTGCTGCATTACCATACCATAACAGATCTGTATATAAGCAGGCCTGCTCATTTTAAACCTGTGTTGTTCAAGGGTCTACTGAAGTCTGTCTTTTTGGTAAGAATTAATGAAGGGGCTGTGATTCTTTATCTTCTTGTTTACAATGCCTGGAATACTTCCTGACTCTGAAAAGTCACTCCTTAATTATTGAATTAGTAGTTGTTTTCATTTAGAGGACAGGGGGAAAAATTATATATAAATATATAAATATATATATATAATAAATAAGGTAAAGGAGGATTTTTTAAAGGAATATGTTAAATATGACAAATGAGACCAACAATACAAAGTATAGCATCCAATACAGTCAAGAGGAAGATCTGCCAGTACCAGCCAGAAGAACCTAGTGTGCATGTATATTAGGTTTCTTTGGAGGAAAGTGACTGGTGTTTTTCCACCCTCTTTTCTATCTCCCATAGAAACAAGAGAGGTGTGGGACCTGGAGAGTATTCCTGGCTATGGTTTCAGTGATTAGGTATTAGTATATGAGTCAGAAAAAATTTTTTATTTTAAATATTTGATTCTGTACCTGTTGGAATTCTCTTGGGCTTGTGGAGCTCATACAACAAATGCCTTGCACACATGTGCATATCAGTTTTTCAGCTAAGGTAACTTCAAGCTGGTTTATTATGTTTTTGTCTTCATTTATTTGCTGTCTTGGTCTCTAATGCTAGTGTTTTTGCCCCTTGAATTTTTCTTACAGGGAACTCTTAAAACAGGAAAGTGGGGGTTGTATTGTTGGTTGTGAGGCTGCTGCCCTTGGTTGCAGCCTCTTGACAAGTGACAGTTCTCCTTGAGGCTGAATCGAATGGAGAATGCTGCTGCACTGCCCCAGGGCCTTGTATCAATTTATAGTTTGGATGGAAAGATAGAAGGAACTAAAAAGGCAGCTGTACAATGCCATTAGTGTCCTGCAGTAGGTGTGTGTGGTGACCTTGAACCAGAAACCCTTGGGATTAATTAGTAAGGTACCTTGATCCAAAGGATTGTGGAGGGATGCTTTGGAATTGTATCCAAAGGCAAATTAGTGGCAGAGATGGCTGACCCCAAGTCCTATTCCAGCACATTTGGTGGAGGGTGGGGCTGCTTGTCCCCAACAACAGAAAGGAAATTGAATGATGTTAGTGGAGTTTTAGGGTAGTGGAACTGGAGTGCAGAACATTCTGTCAGAGGTTAGGGCTATTTGATTTGTACTTGAATCAGAGACCATTGGCTTCATTTCAGTCTAAGAAGTTTGTTTTGAATGTGTTTCTAGCATATAAAATTTGGGAATACTCTTAAATTTAATATTACGGCTAAATTTGCTATTTGGTTAATTTTTTTTTTTTTTTAATGTTCGGGGACTTTCTGACCTTCCGTGTTCAGATGAGGAAATGATGCATAATACCTATATAGCTTCCCCTGATTTTTTCTTTTTAGTAGCGCCTTCTTGTGTATATTAAAAATGTCCACAGATGTCCAGAGATTGGCACACTCACCATAATGATTGAATGACAATCTGCAATCTGCTCTTAAGATATTGAGCAGCTTTATTAAAAAAACAAGATGGGAATGCACAAAGATATCTGATGCATTGTTAAACTTATTTAAAAGAAATGCAGCTGGCAAATGATAATTGACAGATATGTTTAATCTGTAGAACTTGAAATGCTGCTGTGGTTACTGTTGGTTAAGTAGGGAAGACACGTCCAGGAGACCAGGGCTTCTTTAGAAATGGATGAAGAACGACAAAGAATCCGAGATGACAGTTGAAGGATTGCGTGGCAGGAGAGGCACTGTGATTAAATCCCCTGATGTTGTCATTGAGCTGGAAAGCTCAAGATAACTCGCTCTCCTCTGCTGAAAACAAGAATCGATACATACTCCTTGATGGGCTAAATTATTAAAAAGAGCCCTTCTTATAGTGTTTCATTATCTGGGATTTGCCTCAGCTGGTGATTTGTCGGCAGCATAGGGAGATTTGCTAGGCATTTTGTATTAAAATTATTCAGTCGGCCAGTGGAGCCCTTTTGATAATTCCTTCCATTTAACAATGCTCTTGAATAGATGTGTGATTTACTTTTGCTCAAGTGGCCTTGTATCTTTTGGCGTTATTAAACAGTGTTGGGCATATACACATACTTTTTTAATCTTGTTTTCTTATTTGTTTGTTTTCTCTTTTGTAGCTGTGGGTGGGTGGTTAACAGATTATTTTAGCAGTACCCTTAGCAAACATCAATTGCATTTGGCATATTACATCCACCTGATACATTGATTAATTAGTACATGCTGAGTTTCATATTTTTCCCTTAGGAAGAAAATTCTGTAAGAAGTTGACTTCATTTGTATTAATTGTGTGTGTGTGTGTGTGTGTGTGTATAACTCTTAATGGTGTTAATTTGTTAGGTAGTTGATGTGATTTCAGCCAACCAATTGAAAAACAAAGTAACCTCATCTCATGGGAGTCAAGGAGAGAGAAAAGAAAACAGCACTGTGTTTTTTTCAGTGCTGGTAGTGTAACTAGTCCCAGTATAACATAAAGGCTAGGGGAGGAAGAGCCTTTGGGTCAGTCCTTTGCTGTTATCCACTGGCCTGAGATGCATTGCCATGTGGACGCATAACTGGACTTGTCCACTGGACCAAAACAGTTGGAATATTCTGGGTGAAGGTTTTTTTTTTTTTTTTTTTAAGATTTTATTTATTTGGGAGAGGGTGAGAGCCAAAGAGATCACAGAGGGAGAAGCAGACTCGCTGCTGAGCAAAGAGCCTGATGTGGGGCTTGATCCCAGGACCCTAAGATCATGACCTGAGTGGAAAGCAGACATTTAACCAGCTGAACCACCCAGGCGCCCCTTGGGGTGAAGTTTGAAGACTTCTGCCTTTCTTCTTCTACAGTCTAAGAAAAGAGGAGACTCTGCTTCAGTGTTTCAAAATTGGTGGTGTGACACATTTATGGTAGAGTACTGTTTATAAACATCATTCATTCATTCGTTTGGGGAGGGGGCAGAGGGAAAAAGAGAGAATCTTAAGTAGGCTTCACATCCAGCATGGAGCCTGACACTGGGATCGAGATAATAACCTGAGCCAAAATCAAGAGTCAGTTGCTTTGCTGACTGAACTACCCAGACACCCCTATAAAGGATTTTTTTTTTTTTTTCGGTTCAGCCTCAGGAAGAGCATGGTCAGCTGGACAAAGCCATGTTAAGAGAACATTGGTCCCTGTAACAGAACCATGAGGTGAGGCTAATGAATAATGTAGAATCACATTTCTGCTTCTCTGGAAGACTGATCAAATTTAAAAATCCTTTTATCTAGTGTGGAGCAGGATCGAGAGGGAAGGGCAAGTAATGAAGTAAGGGTAGAAAAAGAGGGAGGTCTTTGTGAATTCTTTTTGATGACTGGTTTCAGTAACAGTATTAGAAGTGGCTTATGTGCATGGAGTCCAGCCACAGTGGGTGCCCAGCTGCCATGCAGAGACTCTGGTGTGGGAGAGCTCACCTGGGAGAAGTGGAGCCCAGGCCGGCTGGGTTCTAGTGTGAGAGAGTCTTTGGGGAGAGAGATGCTATTCGTGAACATTGCAGCCCACACCAGGTCTGTTGGTTCTGTATGTACTGCGTAGGGAGACAAGGAATGCCCTGGGAGCCCCACCTGTCTTTCTATACATAGTGACGATCTCTTCTCAGCTGCTTTTTGCAGTGTCTTATGTATTGTTTCCTATTTCCCTGACCAGATTCACAGCTCCCCGTTCCTTTCTGAGTCATTTTGGTTGAGTGAGTAAGTAAAGGACTTGGGTGTGGTGGTCGGTCCAGGAGCTAAAGACGGGTGGCACTCCAGCATGAAATCCGGCTGATTTCATAATCCCAGTGGAGGAGTCTTTAAAATGCACACTCGTGTGATGTCACAGTAATCTGGAGAACATTGGGATCCCTGGGTGGCGCAGCAGTTTGGCACCTGCCTTTGGCCCAGGGTGCGATCCTGGAGACCCAGGATCGAATCCCACATCGGGCTCCCGGTGCATGGAGCCTGCTTCTCCCTCTGCCTATGTCTCTGCCTCTCTCTCTCTCTCTCTCTCTCTCTCTCTCTCTGTGACTATCATAAAAAAATTTAAAAAATAAAATAAAATAAAAACCTTTAAAAAAATCTGGAGAACATAGTCTCAGTGTGCAGCAGTTGGAATTCTGAGTATATTGCTTTATCTGAAAGAAAGAGATTTATTACCCTTTTATATTATGGGGAGAAGGGCAGAGGACTGAGACTTAGTGTTTGGTCTCACTTTCTCGATGAAATGATATCTTCCTGCAATTGCTGGAGGAAATAAAATTACCTAACAGTGACTGCTGAGAACCAGGCATTTTGTTGAGCAGAGGAATGAGTTCTTTTAGAAGATGGACTAGAAAATTGTCAAAAGGACTAATCATTAAAAAAAGAAATCCAGTGAGATATTTACTTACAAAATTATAGTGAAACTGCCCTGCTTCACAGATTTGATTATTGTCCAGATCAAATGAGGTCATCCATAAGTGCACTTCAGTCTCTCACTCTGCCCTGAATCTAACTCTGACAGACTGTGTGCTACAGGCAGTAGTAGCCTTGCCTTGCCTCTCTCCACGCCCTCGGGACAGGGACTTCACAGGCTCAGTTCCTTTGTACCTATATCTTGTAGTCACGGAGTTCTTATTACCCAGTTTTCTAGTCTTGTGTATTTTTTCTTCCCATTGTTTTTTTTTTTGTTTGGGTTATCATTTTTGAGATCAAGTTTAAGCAAGAAGCAACATGAATTTCTTTGAAAATTCAAATGCTTGGGTGCCTGGGTGGCTTAGTAGTTAAGCATCTGCCTTTGGCTCAGTTGTGATCTTGGGGTCCTGGGATTGAGTCCCACATCGGGCTCCCTACAGGGAGCCTGCTTCTCCCTCTGCCTATATCTCTGCCTCTCTCTCTCTGTGTGTCTCATGAATAAATAAGTAAAATCTTTAAAAAAAATTCAGGGCAGCCTGGGTGGCTCAGCGGTTTAGCGCCGCCTTCAGCCCAGGGTATGGTCCTGAAGACCTGGGATGGAGTCCCACGTCGGGCTCCCTGCATGGAATGGAGACTGCCTCTCCATCTCCCTCTGCCTGTGTCTGTGCCTCTGTGTCTCTCATTAATAAATAAGTAAAATCTTAAAAAAAAAAATTCAAACGTTTGTTTAAAAATTAGCATTGGTGCAAATGAAATGGTTAAGCACTTGCTATTTTAACTCTCAGAGGAAGTGGTGAGAGGTGAGATCCAGTGAAAGTTCCCTTTTAACTGGAGCATGCCCTGGGCATCTGTCATGTTTAATAATGCTTTTGACCTTTAGGAGTATTGAACTTGGAATTTCTCTCAGTTCGTTTTGCGGGGCATTGTCACACACTCTATGTCAGCATTGTTTCCAAAGATATGTTACACTGGATCATAGATCTCTGAGGTTAATTCATTAGAGAAACCTGTTTTATCACTCAAATTGAGTTTTCCCTCTAAGGGAGATAAAATATCAGTGTGGTTCACTAGATTTCATAGGCTGCTTTCTGTTTGGCATACTGGTTGGAGACATTCTATCTTTGGGTCTGCTTTTTTCCTAGGCAAATCTTACATCTCACGAACTAAAACTGCATATACATACATACACAAGGGTGCCTATGCAACTTAGGCTCATTCTTGCCAATTTCCAGAGAAATGCCATCTATCTTATTTTTTTGCTGCTGCTCAGGTAGCTGATTAGTAACATTATTGCTTATTGACAGATGCTTTTTGCACTCAGGAGTGGTAATAAGCTTTTACTGTAAAAGGCCAGATAGTAAATGTTTTCAGCTTTGTCTTCCCTGTGGTATCTCCTTACCTTAGTCATAGATAATATGTGACAGCATGGCTGTTTTCCAGTAAAACTTTACTTACAGAAATATATGGTGGGATATATATCGCCTGTGGGCCTGTGGTTTGCTGACTAGTATAAACTGTGGAGGATTATTCCCATGAAAGAGTCACTCCAGAGCTCTCTTTCCTTCTTCACTTGGCCTCATGCCTCTGAGAGGGTTGTGTGTTGGCAGTTAGTGAGGAATTGCTTTTTCCTTTCCTGTATGACTTTGAGCTGGTGAGTATTTTTCATGCTTATACTTAAAGCTATGCCTACTGTTTCTCTATAATAACCAGTCCACCTCCCCCTTATGGTTTTTGTATAGTGCGCTAATAGGTAGGTATTCCTTGTGAGAATTTATTCTCACTAATGGTTCTTGAGGATTTTTACAATATGTTTGGATTTACATATAGGAAGAATTGATAGTGCTTTTTTTTTAGTTCATTTTTTCCTTTGGCAGTTAGCTTATATCTATAGAAGAAATTTGAAAGATTAAATGTGTATAATAAAAAACATTAAAGTTTGTGTCTTAATTTTCTGTGTGGGTCTTTTTTTTTTTCTTTTTAATGTTGCAACAAAATATTCAGGACAGCAGAATAGTCTTTTAAAAAAATCTGTTTTTAATGAAAAGTATGACTTTTCTGTTTAATTTAGTATTTAACAGATAAGTATATTTAGTGTTTGTTGCTGATGAAATAAAACATTTGATATCCACATAGGCAAAGAAAACATGCTCAATTAAAAATTAGCCCATAGTCACAGATGACATGGCTGATCTTAACCATCAGCTTTTTAATAATAGACTTTTGCTCACAGTGGCATTGTGGGGAATGAGTGGAGATGGCTCCGTGCCAGCCTTTCTTCACCATTGAAAGAACAGCACAGAGCTCATCTAATTGACAGTGGTTCTTAGAAGTCTTTATATTAAATGAAGTATTATTATAACCAAGGCAATATTATCCCAACAATTTTTTAAAAAGATTTTTATTATTTATTTATTTATTCATTCATGAGAGACACAGAGAGACAGGCAGAGACACAGGCAGAGGGAGAAGCAGGCTCCATGCAGGAAGCCCGATGCGGAACTCCAGGACCATGCCCTAGGCTGAAAGCAGGCACTAAACTGCTGAGCCACTTAGGCGTCCTTATCCAAACAATTTTTAAGAAACGTTATTACTTATTGACAGATTCTGTTCATATCCAGATAGAGTATTAATGTTTCAGATTTTGAGAGTAGGATTTGAGGGTTATAACCTAAACTAATGTGTTACATATGTATTATTTGCTTTTAGTTTAGTTGGGACATTTCTGGCTAAATTATTATAAAATTGTTTGGGATTTCTGCCTCTTTGTGTTCTTTCCACAAATGCTTTGTTACTACTGTAAAATGTAGAATCTCACTGCAGTCTTTAAATCCGACTCTGTCTTCACAAGTTGACCAAACAAAAGAGTTATTGGGGAATTGCATTTTCCTTTCCTGTATTATTTTGAGCTGGTATGCCCTTATATCCAGTGGCATACGCACATCAGGTAATTCATTGTGGGTACATACTCCTGATCATTTATATTCTATTTTACTAAATTATGATTAAGTAATTTCATTTCACTGAGAGGTAGATTGCCCTTGTGGAAAAGTAGCCAGCTGGCTTTTGTTTTCAGTTCTTACTATCAAGACTTCTAGCTTTACTTTAGGTGAGTTATTTAATTTTTTATGACATTAGTTTCCATCTATCTGTCTTATCAAGGTAATACTTATCCTGCTTACTTATAAGATTATTCTCATGAGAATAAAGAGAGGTAATAATAGTGCTTTGAATATTTTACAGTGATCTACAAATGTAGGAGTATCAGTTATTGGGTTTGGCTATATATAACAAAAACCTAAATCACAGTGGTAACAAGTCTATATTCTCATGTAAAGCAAGGTGTTTTCTGGGGTATGCCATCCCAGGTTGGTAGGAAGACCGTGATTCCCAGGCATCTAGTTTCCTACCGTTGGCTGCATTGTCCTTATTGCATGATTTCCATTCTCAGGATTTCCTTGTGGCCACAGATGGCCCTTGCAGCCACAGCTGTCAGATACACACTCTAGGCCAGTGTTATTCAGATCATGGCCCAGGACATGAACTATTTGTTACTAGTCTATTATGAGATATATACAGAAATGGAAAGTAGCGATTTAGAGATTTTTATAGCTGTCTGACATTGATGCAGCATCGTATTTGTGTTTTATAAGAGTACTACTCTGCAAGTGGTTCTCCATTACAGCCATACAGCTGAGGGAGGAGGGCACATAGGCAAAAGCCAAGATCTCCATTCCAGAGTGTCTCTAGTAGCCCCATGTAACAACTTCAGTTTACACAGATTTTCCAGGGAGGCTGCAGTTGTTTTGGCTGTGTTCCAGTAATGAAAGGGTTCTGTTACTAAGGAAAATGAGAGAATGGCTGTAGAGTAGGCAGCCAGCAGTCTCTGCGCCAGTTGGACAGGTCTGAAGCCTCAGAGCCATTCAGCAAAGAATCAAATTCACAAAGGCTGTCCGTTTTTGTTTTTTTTTTTTTAAGATTTTATTTATTTATTCATGAGAGAGAGCCAGTGAGCGAGAGAGGCGTGGAGGGGCAGAGACACACAGGCAGAGGGAGAAGCAGGCTCCATGCAGGGAGCCTGATGCGGGACTTGATCCCAGGACTCCAGGATCACACCCTGGGCTGAAGGCAGGCACTAAACCGCTGAGCCACCCAGGGAATCCCCTGTCCAGTTCTTTAGTAGTAATGACCCCAGGGGCAGCAGCTATTTAGGGGGACTAGGAGAACCACTGTATATCTCAGATGGAAAAACATACTGAGAATGTCAAGAGCAGAGTAAAATATAAGAGACTATATATAGTTACCTTTCATAGAAAGGAACATTTTAAATATATTTTACATTTATTTGTATTTTCATAACTTGAAAATAAATTTGTGAATTTAGTTACAGTTCCTTATCTTAAACCAAGGTGGATTGGCTTCATGCAAATATGCTTAAGTGTGCTTCTCCTAGGATAAGGTATGGAAACAGGGGCACCTGGCTGGCTCATTCATTAGAGCATGCCACTCTTGATCTCAGGGTTCTGAGTTCATGTTCCATGTTGGGTGTAGAGCTTACTTAAAAAGAGGTATGGAAGTAGAGCTCTTTGAAATATGACTTTTAAAAGGTACTTTTTTGTTGGTTTGGAATTGGCATCCTATTTGGATCCTCTTTGGTATATTGTGTGTAAGCACATGTAGGGTATAAGTTGTAGGGAGGTTTTTTTTCTTTTTTAAGGTTTTATTTATTGAGAGAGAGACAGAACGTGAAGGGGGGGGGGAGGAGGCAGGGGGAAAGGAAGAAGCAGACTCCCCACTGAGCAGGGAGTCAAATGTGGGGCTCCATCCCAGGACCCCAAGGTCATGCCTGAGCCAACCAGGTACCCCTGTTGGGAGGTTTTTAAGAGATACGTCTAACAAGAATGAAGTAGCTTGTGATTTAGTTGAATTTTATTTGCTTTCAAATCTTAATTTCATTGTTTGCCAGTATTAGGAAGTAAAGTAAAATGTCTTCACCATGAATGTAATATTTCACGTTGGCGTTGCCATTCCCCACCCCATCAAAGTCTTTGTTAAGCCAGCGTATATTAAACCTTTTTATTATGTAGTGTTTGATATGAGGCATCTATAGAGGAAGGGATTATGAACAATGGCTGCATCTTTTTTTTTTTTTTAAGATTTTGTTTATTTATTCATGAGAGACATAGAGGCAGAGACACAGGCAGAGGGAGAAGCAGGCTCCACACAGGGAGCCCAACGTGACTCGATCCCAGGTCTCCAGGATCAGGCCCTGGGCTGAAGGCAGCGCTAAACCGCCGAGCCACCCGGGCTACCCATGATGGCTGCATCTTTAAGAGAAAATCCAAGTTCTTACCTTCAACATATGCAAATATTTGTGGGAGGTACAGGACATAGTAGATGTCTTTAAGGTAGCTCCAAAGCAATGTATTTGCTATAGTGTCTGTACATTAGAGAGGAGGCACAAAATAATTGTACCTGTCCATTTGTAAGGTGAGGAGGAGGCATCCTAATGAACTGAACTAGTGGGTTTGGAGTTGGCTTTTACAGATAAGGGGCAGTGGAAGGGAGAGATTGGTAACTTGAAGAAACTTTTATCACCAGCTGCTGGTTGGTTCCGAGTGGTGTTTGTTCTCTGTAGTTTTCATCATGTGGATGACTTTTAGTCATAGTGATGAGATTTGGAATGTGGGAAGATCAAGGGCAGTGTCTATTAATTAGCTTCTGTAGGCAGTTTTGCAGTGAAAATCATTGATTGTGCTTGGCTTTTCATCTAAAGGCATTCATTGGCATTCTTTTTCCCTCTTAATCAGTGAAGATAATGCTGATGGTCATTTGCTGTTCATAGTCACTGAGAAAAACCTACTTTGGTCACAAATGTTTGGCGACTGCTGATTGAGTCAGGACTGTTCTTGCTCTTAGACCATCTTTTTCTTGACCCTTCCATTTGAAGAATATATGTACCTTTCCTTCTTGTTTTATCCCAGGAAAACCTCTTCACCACCCGCTTATTCGTAGAGAAAAACTTGCCTTATCTGCCAGCACAGGTAGCTTGATCTTTACTTTCTGGTTGCCCTGTGGAAGTTGGTACAAGATGTAGTGCATCTGATGACAACGCCACGCCACAGGACTCTCTTGCAGCCTTTTCTTCTGAGTCTCAGTTGGAAGAGGTCTGCTGGCTTTCCGCTTTATAGTGAGCAAACATTTGGGAAGCTCATGCTCAGTTCTTAACATCTGAAATAGTTGAATAACTTTCAACTGCTCCAGATACTGACAGAACGATACAGTTGAGTCAGGATAGTTTGGAGACTAATTGGTTGGCAGCTTTTTCTACTCCGCAGTACTTCAACTGTTTCTAGAGAAAGAAACTGCTAGAGGATTTTGGGTGAGCCCTGGCATGTGGCCAGTGGCAGAGAAGCAGCAGCTGTGAATCTGCATTGCTGAGAAGGCTTTGGGAGTGGCCAGTAAAGTAAAAGTGGAAGAAATGCAATCTAAAGACTAGATTTTCCAGACTAGCAGATTAATGGTGTGTTTACCCTGTTGCCTGGAAGCAGTGACTTAATATTTCTTTTCTAAGTCAAACTAATTAAGATTAGAAAATTTCAGGTTTCACTTTGGAAAGCTTAAAAGCATGTTTGTGTTCTTTTCTCCAGCAGCATCAGAATCAAAATACCAAATAGATTACCTTGGCCTTTGAGTCAATATGATCTGTAGGCTGCAAAGTGGGTCACATTTCCTCCTCAGTTTTCTGCATGGCTTCAGGAAATTTATTTCAAGAGTTAATTTACCTCCCTAAATGGATTTTACATTTCTTGAGGGGACAAGCTGTATTTTGAATATTTTTGATATTCTCTATGGTCCCTAGTACTGTTTTGTGTGGATTGTAGGCTATTTGTTTCTGGATTTGGTGGATTTGCTCTCTATCTCCAAAGGAGGGGCTCCTCATCCTGCAGGTCTCAACTCTGGTGTCACCTCCTCAGGAAGGCTTTTCTGACTACCCTATGCATGGTCTCATCCTGTTTTGTCCTTAGTCCTTTTTTAAAGATAATTGCCCAATCTTTTTTTTTTTTTTAAAGTTTTATTTATTTTTATTTATTTATTTATTATTTATGATAGTTACAGAGAGAGAGAGAGAGAGAGAGAGAGAGGCAGAGACACAGGCAGAGGGAGAAGCAGGCTCCATGCACCGGGAGCCTGACGTGGGATTCGATCCCGGGTCTCCAGGATCGCGCCCTGGGCCAAAGGCAGGCGCTAAACCGCTGCGCCACCCAGGGATCCCTAATTGCCCAATCTTAATGTCTTTATGGTTCTTTTTTTTTTTTTTAAATCTTTTTCTTAAATTTTTATTTATTTATGATAGTCACAGAGAGAGAGAGAGAGAGAGAGAGAGAGAGAGAGAGGCAGAGACACAGGCAGAGGAAGAAGCAGGCTCCATGCACCGGGAGCCTGATGTGGGATTCGATCCCAGGTCTCCAGGATCGCACCCTGGGCCAAAGGCAGGTGCCAAACCGCTGCACCACCCAGGGATCCCTTTTATGGTTCTTATGACACTGATCATCATCTGAAATCCTTTGGTGGTTTGTCTTGTTTACTTGTTTTCCTTTCCCCAAGGCTAGGACTTCTGGCAAGGGTAACCCAGAGCAATGGTGTTTGGAGCTGGGCTCAAAGGGTTAGAAGGATTTGACTGATAACCAGCTAATCTCCGGTTACCAGAGCTTTAAACCGAAGCTTTTTTAAGACAAAGGATAGAGGCAGAATATTTTTGTTGAATATTGGAGCCTAGTTTGGCTTGATGATAGCAGTGGTTGGTGATAGAGCTGAAAAGATATGCCTAGCTCTGGAAGCCGTGCTGATAAACTAGATGTCATTTGTTAGATGATGGAGAATCATGGATGGTTTTTTAGGAAATGAGTACATGACCAGAACTGTGCTTTGAGAAATTTAAATTAGAAGGAACTCACTGGAAAGCTGCTAAATAGTTCAGATGAACCGAAGTGAATGGTCTGATCTTGGATGCTGTTCGTGAGAGTTGGAGGGGAAGGGAAGACCTTGCTTAAGTTATTAAGCAGCATTTATCTGTTGTGCAGTGAAAACAAATGTCCTTGCTACCAGTCAGTTTATATTGCAGGCAGGGAATACTTAGAATTCAGTATCAATCAATTCATAATTTGATTTATGTATTATATCCACTGAGGACTTGTAGTGGCTTTTTGTAAGGGTAGGTAGAAATGATTCTGTTTTTTGCAGATTTTGAATGGAGACTCAGAGAAGTTCAGTGATTTTTCCTAACATCATATATTGACAGCCAGATTTTGAACCTAGGTCTCCATAATTTTAAATCCTGTGCTTTTTTCCTATAAAGCAGTCTGTAGAGGACAGATGAGAAAGACGCTGGGGTCAGGATGTCCAGGGATTCTCTGATCATTGACTGGCTGTTAGGTATGTGAGAGAAGATGAGAAATTCTGTGATAAAGGGTTTGAGACCCAGAACCTGGGATGGGATTTGCTCCATCAGAAGCTGTGGCAATTGTTTTGAGAAAATAATTTAGTGCTAGTTCTCTCATAAGTTTTGCTCTACTTGTTTATATTTCAAAATTGTTCTTAAATTTTAGTTTCCTGGCCTGTATTCTTACTCTAAGGATGTCACTGTGCTCAAATAGGCTGCAGAGATTGTCATTATATGCAAAATATCTCTTTGTTCCTTTTTAAGAATCCTGTGACCATTCCAGATGCTTATCTATTTTCTTACAGACATTTTCTAATTTAGTTCTTTTAGTTTGGTTCTGTTTTTGTCTTTTAAGTAGCAACCACGTAATTATGAGATGTATAAATTTGTGAAACATTGGTAAAATACATCTTTTATCTGCTGTGTGTGATGGATCTGTGGCATCTGGTCTCCAGCTGAAGTCTGTCTGAGGCCTGAAGTTCACCTACCTTTCTTTATTAGAGACTTGTCCTTTAGGTGTACTCTGTTTCTCCTGAGTTTCTTTCTCTGGTTGCTAGAGCTTTGCTTGGTACCTTTTCTTACACAGAATGCAGGTGAGGTGTGTTTTTAATGTTTTCTTAAAAAAAAAATCCTTACTGTAAAACACACATACAAACAACTATACAAAGCATATGTGTAGCTTAATTAATTATTTTAATGTAGGAAATCCCTCTCAGGTCAAGAAATAGGACTTTGCCAGCCATCTTCCAAGTTCCTTTGCAATCACAGTCCCCTCCTTTCCTTCAATATTAACCATGGCTTTGATTTTAAAGTAGTTACTTATGTTCTTTTATAGTTTTATCTCCCATGTGTGGATCTCTGGGCACTGAAGTTTTAGTTTTGCCTGCGATAATCTCTTTTAAATATGTTATAATCTATAGATTCTCCCTCATTATCCCTTTATTTTCTTAACATTTCATCTATTGATGAATCCAAGCCATTTGACCTGGAGATTCTCCCACAGTCTGGATGTTATTGGTTATACAGTACAGTTAAAGAGGTGCGCCTTCCTCTATATTTCCTGCACATTAGTAGCTAGATCCAGAGGTTTGGTCAGACTTAGTCTGATCTATTTGGGCAGGTTTACAGATGGTGTAATACACTGTTATCAGTTATATGTTACATCTGTTTTTTTGTTCATTTTTGATAGTATTACCTATATCTGGTAATTCCTTGGGAGCTGCAAAATTGTGAGGTTCTAATTCTCTCATTTTGTTTTCATTTATTAGCTTGAATAATTTTATATGGCAGGGCTTCCTGTCATCTACTTGGTTACCCATTTGTGCAATTTATATAGGAAAAGACAGGATAAAGACTTAATGTTCTTCATTATTTCCCCAACTTTCAAATAATACATTAGGTACCCTTAAACCTTTTTTGATGGGTTTCAAATAATTGCAGTTCTGAATCCTTTTTGAAGCCTGAATTGCTCCGTGGTTGGCTAGTGGGAGCTCTTCCAGTTAGCTTTTGAGTGCTTTTCATATGATCCTAGTGGATCATATTTTTATCTCTATGTCTAGGTGCTCCAGCTTCATCTTGTTAATTTCCCACAGCAGACCTGGAATCAGCATTTCTTCTAGAATCCTTAGTTTCTTTTAATGAGAAATGATATTTCAAGAGCACAGTCTGGGCCATTTAGATCTTTTTGTTACCATTACCAAGATGGTCATTAGTTCTCAGTCTTTTGATTTATATATTATGTGAACATTTCTAAAATTTCAGTGATCAGAGCTGGGAAATATCCATTATACCTTATACTGATACAGTTTTTTTTAGAGATTTATTTATTCATTTGAGCATACACACATGCGACAAAGAGAGAGAGAAGGGGAGAGAGTAGGGGGAGGGGCAAAGGGAGAGTCTCAGATGGACTGCCCTCTAAGCATGGAGCCCATGACCCATGAGATCACGACCTGAGCTGAAACCATAAGTCAGACACCAAACCTACTGAGCCACCCAGGCACCCCAAGGGGTGTGTGTGTGTGTGTGTGTGTGTGTGTGTGTGTATTATGGGAGAGAGAGTTAGTGAGCGCACACACATGCACGTGCGGGGCAAAGGGTAGAGGGAGAAGGAGAAAGAAACCCAAGCAGGCTCCCTGCTGAGCACAGAGCCAGATGCTGGGCTCCATTCCAGGACCCTGAGATCACAACATGAGCCAAAACCAATAGATGGTTAACCAACTGCACCACCCAGGTGCACCTCATACTGATATTTTTCATTTCAAATTCAGAATTACAGAGCTTTTATTTAACTGAATCTTTATTCCATCTGTACCTGATTTCTTTTGTACAGAAATGCCTGGTTCTCAGGGACACAGGAGTGACAGAATTAAAATATCCCACAGTTATTTTATTTATCTCACCCTACCCATACAGTAGCCTCAGAGTAACAATATTAATATTGCCACCACCAATTACGGTTACTGAAGACTTTATTTATTTAAAAATTTTTATTAATTCATGAGAAAAAAAGGCAGAGACATAGGCAGAGGGAGAAGCAGGCTCCCTGTGGGGAGACTGATTCAGGACTCAACCCCAGGATCCCAGGATCCCAGGATCCCTGGATCATGATCTGAGCCACAGGCAGATGCTCCACCACCGAGCCACCCAGGTGTCCAACTGAAAAGAGTTTAAAAAAATGTTTTGTTTGTACTCTCCCTGTTATGAAATTTGAATATGCCATTTCATTTTTATTTCTAAGCTAGAATAATTTTATATATTCTCTCCCACATTTTAAATGATAGCACTTTGTCTGCATTTTCCAAGTTTCTATATATTTAATCTTTACATTAGTTCTTAAATAGATGTCTCTCTAGTCATTTTAGTTGTCTGAGTTTGTTTTCTAGTAGTTTCCTTAGAAAAGAACTTGTAGGAATGCTGTTTTCTTGATTTCTTCAGTGTTTAGAATAGGTTGTGCTCTTACAGTTGCAGATCAGATTTGCTGGTTCATGTTTTGTTTTTTTAAACTGAGGTGTAGTTGACACAAGACATTATATTAGTTTTGGGTATGGACGTAATGATTCAGTATTTGTATGTAGTAGGAAATGATCACCACATGAAGTCTAGTTATGATCCATCACTATATAGTTACAGAAGTTCTATTCTTGTAGTGAGAACTTTAAAGATCCACTCTCTTAGTAACTTTCAAATCTGCAACACGGTGTTTTCTCATCCCAAATTCCTTAAATATAAGACATATTTTCTTCATGCGTAAAGCTTTGCTGTCAAATTTTATTGATAATCTAATTGTCTTTCTCATAATTCCTGTATTCTTTTTGCCTAGATGCTTGAAGACTTCCTTTTCATTTAAAGTCCACTAATTTCAGGAGTGCGTGGCTGGCTCATTTGGTAAAACATGTGACTCTTAATCTCAGGATTGTGAGTTGGAGCCCCACGTTGGGTGTAGGGATTACTTAAAAATAAAAATCTTAAAATCAAGTAATTTCAGTGTACAGTATGCATGTTGGTCTTCTGGACCACTATGCTTAAGTATACTGTGTGCTCTTAAAGTATACAGTTTCAAATCTTTTTATTTCAGGGAAATTTTTTTGGATTATAGTGTTTAGTATTTCTTCTTAAATTTAAATTTGGTTTTCTTTTTCAGGAGCTCCTCTGTCTGTATGCTATTTGTTCCTTGCCTGTCTTTAGTATTTGTCACTTTCTCCTGGATCCTTTTTATGTTTTTTCTTTCTTTTTTTAACTTTTAAAAGTTTTCTTTTCACTTTTTTCTTCTCCTCAAAAGACATTGTTAGCTGTATTTATTCACTCTTGTATTCCTTTTGGTTTAGTCTTCATTTCTTAAATAATTTGTCTGACATTTCATTTCTGAGTTTTCCTGAGTCTGATTGATATTGTTCCCTAATGTCTTGTATCTTTATTTAATGGTATCTTTTAGCTTGTTTTGTAATGGCTCATTACAGTTTTAGCTGTATGTTGTGTGTATGTGTGTGCGCATGACAGGTGCCTGTCAAGCAGGTGCCTGAAAGCATTTTTTCACGTGCTTTCATTGACTGTAGGGATGTTATTCAGCTCCTCCTTTTTTTTCCTGTTAGTAACATTGTATGAAATTTATCCTCAAGTACTTTTCTATTACTTATTTTTATGCAAATTTAATTTTTCATGAACTTTCAAAAGGAAGTGTGGTTCACTGGAGTTTCTCTTAACTTCACAGAACCTCCTCTTCTCTTCTGTTCAATTTGTAATTGTTCCAATCCTTGTAGCTTCTCCTCTCACTGCTCCTTGTCCTGGCAGGGCACTGTGGTGAACTTATGTGAGCTCCCCATAGTATGTTTTAGAGCTTCAAGTTTTCCCTATTGGTGTATCCCTTACAGAAGACACTAAAACATATTACTGTTTCAGCCAAGGGAGCAACCATATTGGTGAGTGGGGTTGGAGATTTAAGGAAATGTTTTGTTCTGTATGAATATTATTTCTGACATATACATTCATGTGATTTAATTTGTCAGCAAGCAGTTATAGCTGAAATTTTATGTTTGTAAACATGAACACTAGCCATTACATGTGTCAGTAGTTTGGTGTATATGCACACATATTAAATAAGTATATGTTTATGAAGTATAATTGCATAATTCAAATGGGAAAAATCTCATAATGTGTAACCATTAGGTCAGTATTACTATTTTATGTAAATATAAAGTATACTAATAAGAGGAAATGATACAGCATTAGTGAGATTAAAGGGAGATTAAAATGCCATTGGTCTCATGGGCTAAAATATACTTTTTAGTTCTTAAATGCAAATTTAAATGAATCCACATGTATACTATCAAGCTATTTTCAAAGGGAGGAGGAAAGTCTTTTCAACAAATAGGCTGAAACAACTGGATATTCATATGGCAAAAATAAAAGACAACACACAACCCACCTTATGCCATACCCAAGAATTTTTTTTTAAGATTTATTTATTTTATTGGAGAGAGCAAGAGATACAGAGAGAATGAGCAGGAAGGAGAGGGAGAAGCAGGCTCCCCACTGAGCAGGGAGCCTGACACAGGGCTCGATCCCAGGACCGTGGGATCATGACCTGAGCCAAAGGCAGATGCTTAACTGGCTGAGCCACTCAGGTACCCCCATACCCAAGAATTCATTTGAGTTGGACCATTGCCCTAAACAAAACGTAAAAATTATAAACCTTCAAGAAGAAAACAGGAGAGTATCTTTACAGTCTTGATGTAGACAAAGATTTGTTACAGAGAAGATAGAAAGTACAACCATAAAAGAAAAAAATGGAATTAATCAAAAGACATTGTTGAGAATGTTCATAGGGATGCTCCAGGCTGTGACAAACTCTTTACAACATGTATCTGAGAAAGGAATTGAATTCAGAATACATTTGAAAGTAAAAAAATACAATAAGACAACTCCGTTTTTTCTAAAACAGATGAAAATTTGAACAAGACACTTTGTAAAAGAAGATGCACAAATGGTGGAGTAAGCCTGTGAAAAAGCGCTCAGTATCATTAGTTACAGGAAGATGCAGATTAAGCTCTAGTAAACACCACCACATAGACACTAGGATAGCTAAATGGAAAAGACCTGTAACCCTGATTGTTGGCAAGGAAGTGACATATTTCGCTAGTGGGAATGAAAATGGTACAACCACAAGAATAGTTTGACAGTTTCTTACAAATTTAAATATATATCCATATATATATATATATGGATATTTTATATATATATATCCTGCTCCCCATGATAGAAATCAGAATAGTGGTTCCCTCTACAGATAGGGGAGGGATTGAGTGTAAAAATGCTCTAGAGAACTTTCTACATTGGTAGCAATGTTTTTTGGGGTTTGAGTTATAAAGGAGTGTGTGTGTGTGTGTGTGTGTGTATGTGTGTATAGTTATTAAACTTATAAAGGAGAGTGTGTATATATATTGTTATTAAAGTTATATATTGTTATAAAGGAGTGTGTGTATATAAATATAACTATAGATATATAATATAACTATATATTATATATCTATAGTTATTAAAACCAATTGAATGGTGTACCAAAAGTACCCGTATTTCACTGGTGTAAGTTATATGTCAATTTTTAAAATCCAGTGCAGATTTAAAAATATACAGTTAAGTAAGTGTAAATCTTGTAATGCTGTTTTATAACACTAGTTTTGGGGTTTAATCCAAATTTTATTTGCATTTGCAGTACATTAAACTAGAACTTATATCAAAGGTTTCACATTTGGTTTTACTCACTGGTGTCTAGCTGGTTTTACTGTAGTGCATGAGATGAATTCCAAAGTAAATGGACCAGTTAATGTGGTAAATATAATTAAAGGCTGTTTGGTTATGCTGTGAACTGTTTGAATCACCTCGGTTATTATGTGTCAGTTTTTTTTTCTAGATGTTTAGGATATCTAATTCTAGTGTGTAGTAATTTGCCTACCATTACTTCCCATAAGGGGCTATTTATATAGGGCCCTGTGATAGATGTGATGATGAACTTTAAAGAGATCTTGCCAAGTTACTTGACACTGTCTATAATGTTAATTTTTGAAGTGTCCTTCCATTTTACTATTTATATTTGGTTAGCTTTTAGCCTCTTTTATCTTGTTGTATTATAGTCAGCCTCTAAAAGATGCTGGCTCCTACAGATACAACTCAGTTTGAATTCCTCCATGCTTTTTTTTTTTCATATCAATGTCACCAGATTTTTAAAAGACAATTTCTGCTGTGTATGAAGCTTCTGTTTTGGTGGGATTTGACTATAGCATGATAATTCTTATGAACCCTTATTAAATTTGATTCTTTGCACTTTTTAAGTGTGTTTCCTGATTTTTCCCTAATTGTGGCTATTTTATTTTATTTTATTTTATTTTATTTTATTTTATTTTATTTTATTTTATTTTATTTATTTATTAAGATATTATTTACTTATTCATGAGAGACAGACAGAGAGAGAGAGGCAGAGACACAGGCAGAGGGAGAAGCAGGCTCCATGCAGGGAGCCCCATGTGGCACTTGATCCCGGGTCCCCAGGATCGCACCCTGGGCTGAAGGTGGCGCTAAACTGCTGAGCCACCCGGGCTGCCCTGTGGCTATTTTATATCTGCATAATATAAAGGTATATCAAGATGTAGATTGCATACTGGAGTATTATGGTTGAATCTACTAAAAGTATATTAAAATTCCATTTACGACACTTAGGGGAAAGGGGGGACTAAGAGGACAGTTCTGGTATTTTCTCTTTGTAATGAATAATTGGTTATTATTTTCTGTGCCTCTATTTTGTAATGTAGGCACACTCATGAATTTTTGTACAATAGATGAATCTGGATTTGTATGGTATCATAGACTGAGAGATTCACACATAATGCACACAAATGCAAAATCTTAAAATATTTTTGTTTAGAAATGGATTTATTTTAAGTTACTTTTTATTTAAAACTAGCTTTGCGGGAGTCAGCACATGTTTCATGGACTGCTTAGGGTATCATGTGCTTGGAGAGTAGGGCCTCATGTTGATAGAGCACTAGACGACCTTTTTCCTCCCTATTCACATGTTAAAACAAATGGGTGGATGAGTGAGGAGCCAGCTTTATTTGGTACAAAGTAGCATCTTACTATTCATGAGTTTAGGATGCAGTGAAGATTTTCAAATTCTGTGTTGTCTTTTTCGTCTAGGGCAATTTAATGAATGTTTTGTTGTTTGGGGTAATTAAATCATATTTTTGTGATTTTTATTGTCATCATTTAGTCACTCATTCATTCCAATTAGTTGAAGGTTTGCTATGAGCAAGGCATTATTTTAGCTCCAGGGAATAGCAAGGAACAAAACTAAATGACATTGCTGCCCTTGTGGATCTTAGGTTCTTTTGGGGTGCTTGGTGG
This sequence comes from Vulpes lagopus, assembly GCF_018345385.1. Classification (NCBI taxonomy): domain Eukaryota; kingdom Metazoa; phylum Chordata; class Mammalia; order Carnivora; family Canidae; genus Vulpes; species Vulpes lagopus. The sequence continues at coordinate 88,558,688 of NC_054833.1, read as the reverse complement.
GGGTACAAACAGTACATAGCAAATGTAACAGTATACTGGCAGCCTCTGGGCATTCAGACATTTTATGCAATAGTTTGCATGGTATGCACTTTTTTCTTTTTCTTTTTTTCTTTGGAGAGAGATTGTCTCAGCAAAGGTTAAGAACCATTGTTCTAGAGCCTGATTTGATGTGTAGTTACCACTTATTGATTTCTCTATAAATGCAAAGAGGCAGTAGCCTAAGTTCTCTGGGCAGTTGATTCTCCTATCTTTTCTGTATGCTCTGATTAAATTTTCTAGGGCATTGTTTCATTTTATGTCCTAGTAATTATTTATTGCCAATTAGAACTCTGACAGTTTCTCTATCTGACATAACATTGGTGGAGCTAGAAAATGATTTCCTGCAATTCCCTCCGTAATGATGTTCTTCCCCAAATGACAGAATATGCTAATATTGTTAATAGGTAAGTAGTGGCTGTATTATGTGTTAATTGCCAGGAGTCAGCTACTAATGTTTTCTTTTGACAGTAAAAGCTTTTCTGAACTCAGAAGATTAGGGAAGTTATTTTGATCCTACTTTTTAAGATCATCATTGGTGATAGGTGCTTGAATGTGTAATTGCACAAATCTGGAGTTTAGCTTGCTCTAATCCTACTGACTATACGTGAATAACAGGAACACAGGGGAGCATAGCTTTGTGCTTGGTGGCCAGTTTAGCTTTAGGGCTCAGGCAAAAAGACTTCAGGAAAGGTTTCTTTGTTCTTAAAAACTGGGAAATTAATAGATCTTCAGGCCAGGAGGGCTCCCTAATTTCTGTGGGACACTGGCCAAAAACAAGGACTCTATTGATATTAATATAACTTAGCTTCTTTGTTAGTAGCCTTGACAAAAGCTCCTTTTTATGTGTATTTATTTTTCATATAAAGGATCTTTTACTATTTTGTATTTTAACACAAGGGGCAGATGTCTCCAGCTCTGAGCTGGGCTTTGCAACATGTCCTGCCTTTTGAATGTTTCTTTCAACTTGGGTAGCTCTCTTTGTTAAAAGGCCAAATCCCTTAGTGAGATGTTCTGGGAAAGAGGACCCCTTGATATTTGAAAGGTGAAAAATCCATTTAAGCCATGTGATGGCTTCCGACAGCCCCACTGCTGGGTTCTGCTTGTTTTAATGTAAGTGATAGATGCTCTCACTGGTTGTGTTCAGTAATTGGATATGAACTATATAATATAAATGACATTTCATGGCAAATGTGAGGGCGCTGTGGATGGCACCCGATTTCAGTGTTGCTGTGTTTTGGTTTAAAGGTACCAATGGAATTCTAATGGAATTTAATTATCAGAGCATATATTCAAAGATTAGTTCAAAGCATTTATAATACCCTTAGTTGTTAGGTAACTGTTAGGTAACTGTTTGGTTATTGTGCATGACAGTGAGTGTGTGTGATTTATAATGCCAGTGTGTGCAGTGTAGCAATAGAAATGCTAATAAGGCTGTGTGTAAGGAGGACGGACATCAATACTTTGTCAGCAGCTTGCTGCCAAGTAGTCTTCTTAGAAAGACATGATCTGTAATCAAAAAAGAGTTTGTGGAAATATCAAACATAGACAAAAAATATTATGATAAAAAATAGTGCTCATTGCTATCTTTCAGGTGGGGTTTCAGTTACATCTTATTAATAACATCCATCTTCCATGTTTAAGTGTGTATACAGCCACCATGGTCAATTACAGGATGAATAGGAGTTGGTAATTCTGTTTCATTTCAGGGCTGGTTTTATAGCCAGCATTGAGTGGAGTATCTTATATTCAATTGTAGACTCAAGATTTTATATTTAAAGACCCTGCGTCTTTTTATTTTTATTTATTTATTTATTTTTAGTTTTTAAAGATTTTATTTATTTATTCATGAAACACACACAGAGAGAGAGAGAGAGAGAGAGAGAGAAAGAAAGAGAGAGGCAGAGACACAGGCAGAAGGAGAAGCAGGCTCCATGGAGGGAGCCTGATGTGAGATTCGATCCCAGGTCTCCAGGATCACGCCCTGCGCCTCAGAGCGCAGAGCCACCTGGGCTGCCCTTTTTTTTCTTTTTTAAAATTTTATTTAACTCTGTCTTTTTAAATTCAGCAACATTGTGACCATTTTTGAGGTGAGATGCTCTGTGTAAGGATGGTATGGTATGCATGGAGGGCAAGGGAGTATGTGAGTTTCTTCTATAAGCAGTTGAGAACATGTATGACTGCTTTATATTTATTTGCCTTAACATTCTTAGAATCCTTCGGTGTAAAACATTGGGTGCCTGACTGTTGGCATGAACAGCTGTAATTAACTAGGCTTGTTCCTGTTTGTTTTGTTCTCTAGCAGTCTGGGTGATATGTATTCCAACTCAGTTAGACATTGTCATCTAAGGACGGCTAGCATCCTGGAAAGGAGAGCCACAGAAACACTCCAGGGTGGACAGAGGGGGTGGGAGGTGGAGAAAGAAAGAGAGGCCTGTGACATAAGATAATCGGTGACTTAAAAAAAAATTGTTTGCCTAGGTAATATGTTTCTATGATTCAGAAATCAGGAAGTATTAAAGGGTATACTGAAAAGTCTGCCTCCAGTCCTTGGGCTTTTATTTGCCTAAGTTCTTTTTCTTCACACCTCATCCTGTGCAGATAGTCATTGTTATTATGTTCCATATGTATGCTTCCTAGGGGTCTCTATGATGTACAATCAAATATAACAGCTATCAAATTATGCACACTATTCTGTAGCTTGCTCTTAAGAATATACATTGATGATCTTTCCAATCAGTGTGTAGAAAATGTTCTCCCCTCCCTGCTCCCTTAAAAATATATATTCTCTGTGTGGTACTCCCTTGTGTTAGTCCCCTTAATGAGGATTAACGGACATTGTTTATGCTAAATAAACTTGTTTGTTCATGTTATTTTGTGTATATGCAAATATATGTTTAGAAGAAATTGCAGTCAGTACTATTGCTGGGGAAACAGGTGAAGATATTTATAATTTTGTTACGTATTTCCCAATTGCCCTCCATAAGGACTGTATATATTAATATTTTTGTAAGAAGTACATGAGAATCTGTTTCCCCACGGTCTGGCTAACAACTTAGATATTTGCCAATTTGGGCAATATATTCTTGATGTAACTTTAATTTGTATTTTTCTTATTATGGTTTTTTTCATATTTCAGTCTTTGTACTATTATTTTGGAATTTATTTTGACGTTAAAGTATAAGGTACGGATGTAACTTAATTTTTTCTTTTTCCAGATGACATCCCACTAATCTCAACAGAATTATTAAAAAGCTTATCTTTCTCTACTATTCTGAAATACCATCTTTATCATAAACTCAATTCCTGAAAATAATTCTTAACTGACTGACATTGGCATGCATTATTCTGTACAGTTGCTTGTCCTTTCATTCTTACACATCACACCCAACTTTAAGTTTATTGATTGGTCAGAATGGTTTTCAGAGACTACTGCCTGTGATGATGTACCGTTAAATTGGAACTAAAACTTATTTCCCTAATCTTTTATCCAACCAAACCCAATCTTACAGAGAAGTTGCAAGTGCAATGTAAAAAAACTTTTTTTAGTCATTTGAGAATGTCATCAAGTTATGCTCCACGAACCCCTGATACTTGAGTGTGCATTTCTTACAAAGAAGATATTTTCTTTCTTTCTTTCTTTCTTTCTTTCTTTCTTTCTTTCTTTCTTTCTTTCTTTCTTTCTTTCTTTCTCTCTCTCTCTTTCTTTCTTTCTTTCTTTCTTTCTTTCTTTCTCTTTTTTTAAAGATTTATTTATTTATTCATGAGAGACACAGAGAGAAAGAGGCAGAGACATAGGCAGAGGGAGAAGCAGGCTCTTTGCACGAGCCTGATGCAGGACTCGATCCCGGATCCCAGGATCATGACCTGAGCTGAAGGCAGTCGCCCAACCGCTGAGCCACCCAGGTGTCCCAAGAAGATATTTTCTTATATAACCCACAATTTAACAATCAGCCATCAAAACTGGCCTCCCATACATTGTTACTCAAACCCCATGCTTGTTTAGGTAGTTGTTCATTTTGTGTTAGGTCTAGTTGCCATATTTCTGTAGTTCTTTGCAATTTGAAGTGGTTCCTCAGTGTTTCATTGACTTTCATGACCTTGACATTTTTTAAGATTTACAGGCCTGTTATTTCGTATAATATTCCTCCATTTGCATTTGTATGGTGTTCCCTCATTATTAGATTCAGATTTAGGGATCTTCTCATTGCATCTCATTGCAGGCATTATTCCATTTCTGTTTGTTCTATTCTTGGTGTTCACTTTGATCACTTGATTATAGTTGGGTCTACCAGGCCTCTCTGCTGTAAAGTGAATTTTTTTATCCTTTGTAATTAGTGAGTATTTTGTGAAAAGGTACTTTGTGACTGTGAAAATATCCTGTTCCTCAGTAATTGTTTAGTTTATTCATTTATATATATCAGCATGGACATATAGTTTCCTATTTTTATTCAGTGGATTATAATCCATTATTATCATTATATATTTTGATTTTTAAATTTTTTTCAGATTTAGCCAGTGGGAACTTTTTCTGGATAGTTTTTGTGTGTCTTTCATATGTCCTAGTTATTTTTTGAGCACTTTCTTACTTTCTTGCATAATTAATTGTTCCAGACTTCTCCTTAGAGGCAACCATCGTTACCAATTTCTTGTATCTTTCCCAAATGTGTTAGATCTTAAAGCAGGTCTTTAACATATTTCAGAGGATTGAAATCATAGAAAACATTTTCTGTGACCACAGTGGAATTAAGCTAGGAATCAAAACCAAAATGAGTACCTAGATAATCCACAAATGTGTGCCATATAGTAATGCATTTCTAAGGCTCAAATAAGAAATCGTGATGGAAATTAGAAAATATTTTGCTTTAACAATTATTGAATTTAGGACATATCACAATTGTAGGTTATAGGTAAAGCTGTACTCAGAGGTAAATTTTTAGCTTTAAATATAGATAGGAAAGTAAAAAAGGTTGAATAAAAGCAATGGTCTAAGTATCTATATTAAGAAATTTTAAAAGAATTTAAGATTAAACCCAAGGGGGAAAAAAAAAGATTAAACCCAAGGAAAAGAAGGGAATAATGAAGATTAGCATGCAAATTACTGAATTAATAAGGAGAGCAAAGATAATCACCCGATATCAAAAGTTGCTCTTTTGAAATGACTGATAAAACTTAAGTTCCTGTAAAGATGATAAAGAAAATAAAGATAGCAAATTACCAATATGAATAATAAAATTGGAACAATACTATAGGTCCCATAGGCATTAATAAGATATCAGAAGGACATTATGAACAATGTTATACTAATAAGTTTGGACAGTTAGCTGTGGTGTCAAACATTCAGAGTAATTTAGATAATTTGAATTGAAAAGTTTCAGGGGCACTTGCCTGGCTTAGTCAGCAGAGCATGCAACTTTTAATCTTGGTATCCTGAGTTTGAGTTCACATTCGGGGTATTGATTACTTAAACAAAAAAAAATGTTTCATGTACCTTAGACAAACTTGCACAGACATGAATAGGAGTTTATGATTTATCATCAGGAAAATTTATGAGCAAATTCTGGTGTTGTACTTGGAAGGTAGTATGTATTATTTAAAATGAATGAACTAGGGCATTGGTGACTCATGCAAGCATAATGCTGAATAAACAGATTGCAGAAGAAATCAGTATGATGTCTTTTATGTAAAGTATAAAAACTGCAAAACCATATCTTACATATTTTTAGTTATATAAATGTGTGAAGTAGAAGCATAAAAGAGTGAACAGGAATAAACAACAGTAAATTCAAGGTAGTTGTAACCTCTGGGGAAGTAAAAGAACCTTGTTTAGGTGGAGTGTGCAGGCAGCTTCTTCAGGTTTGGTACTGTCTTATTCCTTAAAATGTTTAGTACATAGTAAATTATTTTTATCCCTTTCTGCCTGTGAAGTGTTACATAATAAATTCTTCAAAAGAAAGAAGATAGAAGAACCTTTGGGAATTTTTAAAAAGATTTTATTAATTTATTCATGAGAGACACAGAGAGAGAGGGAGAAGCAGGCTCCATGCAGGGAGCCCGATGTGGGACTCAATCCCTGGACTCCAGGATCACGCCCTGGGCCAAAGGCAGGCGCTAAACCGCTGAGCCACCCAGGGATCCCCAGCCTTTTGGAGTTTTTAATGAACAAAGTTCAACCTTAGCTGAGAGACAGACATATACACATTTGGGTTTTTGTTTTGTTCCTGTGGATGGAGAGATTGATGTATAGATTTGTCAAGGTTATATGAAACAGTCAAGTCATAGTACACGTTTTCCTACCATCCTTAGGTGCCTTTGGGAAGACTGCTAGTTTCAGGGGGAAAAATAATAACCCCATAGACTATATATAGTATTAAAAAATTACTTGCCTAGGGGTATATGGTTACTAAGTGGCAGATTTCATTGCCCCTGGCTTTGTTTGAAACACTTAACCATTCTTTTTTTTTTTAGCCTTGTTTTTAGTGGTGGAAGGGTTGCATTGGCAAAGGGTCTTGTTCCTTCATTGTAACCCAAGCTCTGTCAAGTCTGGACTTTATCTGGTCATCTCATGTGAATATTCAGTGTCTGTCTCTTGAACAATGTCTGTTACCTCATAGAAGCTCATTAAATATTGGTTACATGATTTGAGGAAAGCATACTGTAAAACTAATTTGAAATTATTTTCATTCTTGTAACTGTGATCACTATAACTGTTATCTATGTTCTGGAAATTTTAGGAGATAAATAAAGTCTCAGCCAAAACTTTTATCTAGCAAATTATTTTATTTTAAAGAGCGTGGGATTGTTGTCTGTGGTATTCAGCAATAACTAGGGGAACAGCTAACTCAGTGTTGTTTTTCTTACATTTACTTCTCTGTGAGTTAAAATAGAGGAAGGAATTTAGATTAGGATGTTTTCTTTTCTAGCTTTCACGGGCACAAAGCTTTTTCAGATTCATCACTTATAAAAGAAGGTAGTCTTTTTGTGGTAGTGGAAACATTCCCTATCTTGATTGTGGTGGTTGTTAAAACATTTGTCAAACTAATTGAAATTGTAAATATGTTAATTTTATTGTATATAAATTATGCCTAAGTTAGGCTGACTTAGAAAAAAAGATGAACCAGAACATTGAAACAAAAGCCAAAAGTTAAAACTCGTTTCTCAAAAAGGATAGAGGATGAAGGGTTTTAAAGAAAAATGTCTTAGTTCAAAAGATACTAACATTTATATACGTTGTATTAGGGCTTGAACGTGATGGGGAATCTTTTTTACTGAAATTAACCTATTTTAAAATGAACCTGTGGCTCTCTGGTCATGTGTTCTTTGATATCTCTCTCTCTCTCTCTCTCTCTGCATTATTTCCCCAGCTCAGCTCACACTTGACTGCACACTGATCGATTATCTGGGGATTAACTAAGCCTTCTCATTTCCTGCTTTCCAGTTCTCCTCTCCAGCAGGCCAGTGTGCCTTTGTTGTCTGGCATGTGGCCTGAGATAAGCTATCATGGCATGTTTGTATTAGAAAAATGGTTGTAGATGGAACAGTTATAAATAGACTAACAGGTATTAAAGGTTACAGTCTTTGTTTAGGTTTGAGTCAAAAGGAGAAAAGAATAATAAAGATATTTAATACAAGACAGACTAGTTCACATAAAATGAAATGGCAAAACATAAATTCTCAGGGTTCCTACTGATTTTTCCTTTTTTAACCAGACTATTTGAATTTATTTTCAAGTTGAAAATATTTCCCAGCTGTAATTGTTTTCCTATTATACAGGCTGACTTTATTTACATCAATAATGATTTCTAAGCCTAGATCAATGCTCCTTGAGAATACAAATACTATTTCTAAACATCTTTGTGTTGCTAAAAGGTGTTTTACTGCATTGCCAGCTCTCTAGTTTTGCACTTTAATTCAGAAAATGATGGTACAAAAAAGTTATTACCCAGAAAGAGAGGGCTATTAATGACTCATAAAATAAGCGTGTTCATCGTTATAAAAACTAAAAACTGTTGCTTTAATATAGTATTGTAAACTAAAAGTCCTTTATTTTTCTTTTTTTAATTGTTAATGTTGTTTCATGTTGCTAGTTTTCTGGAGTAGGAAGCAGCACCACTTTTGAAATGGTCACAGAGTTGCCTGGAATTTCAGATTGTTAACATATAGTTATCCAGACCATTCGTTTTATGCATGCATGCTTTCAACTCTCATAGGTTCACCACTGTTCTAAAGTATACCTTTTTTTAAAGTGTAGATCTATGTATTCTTGTTTGAATCAAGCTTTAAATATTTCTTTATTATTATAATGAGCTCAATTTTTTTCAAAAAATGTTATTTGTTTATTAGAGAGACAGAGAGAGAGAGAGAGAGAGAGAAAGCACCAGCTGGGGGTTGAGAGGGCTAGAATCAGGGAGAGGGAGAAGCAGGCTTCCTGCTGAGCAGGGAACCAGATTTGGTGGGGGGCAAATCCCAGGACCCTGGGATCAGGACCTGAGCCTAAGGCAGATGCTTAACCAGCTGAGCCACGCAGGTGCCCCTGAGCTTAAATTTTAGAAGGAAAAATACTTTAAATTGAAATGACTTTTTATCTAGATTTTCTTCCCTTTAACAAGAGTTTAACTTTTTGCCCACTATCAGAATGTTGGATTGTATAAATAAAAATACAATCTTGTATCTTTTTTTTTTTTAATATTTTATGTATGGGGGTACCTGGGTGGCTCAGCGGTTTAGCGCCTACCTTTGGCCCTTTGGGTTGGTTGGGTTGGTTTAGCGCCTGCCTTTGGGTTGTGATCCCCGGGTCCTGGGATCGAATTTCACATCGGGCTCCCCATGGGGAGCCTGCTTCTCCCTCTGCTTATGTCTGTGTCTCTCTGTCTCTCATGAATAAATAAATAAAATCTTTAAAAAAATTATGTATTTGAGAGCACAAGTGGGCTAGCAAGGGGGTGGGGTGGGGACGGAGGGAGAGGGAGAAGCATACTACCCCCTGAGCAGTGAGCTGGACATGGGGCTCATGGGCCTCCATCCCAGGACCCTGAGATCACAACCTGAGCCAAAGACAGACACTTAACAGACGGAGTCACCCAGGTACCCTCAGTCTTCTATTCTTTAGTAGTATCTTACTTCTAAATGAATGTGTGCTTTCAGATCTCCATTCATGGTTTCATTTGGCCAGCATGCTTGCTTACTTCCATTGTGTAGACTATCAGAGTTCTACAGCTTGTTTGCTTCATCCCATAGAGCCAGCTATTCTCAAGTTTGGCCCATGGGTGTGCAGGGTCACACTGTTTTCACAATTATGCTAGGATAGCATTTGCCTTTTTCATTCTCCTTTCATGAGTGTACAGTAAGTTTTCCAATGGCTAAATGGTCTGTAATATCTCAATAGATTGAATGCAAGTATCTGATATGAGAATCTGTTATCTTAAGTCATACATAAGAGATATATTAAAATATGTATTACATGTTTCCTAAATTTTGTTTTAAAATTTTTAGTAACTTGTTATAATTATGTTAACATATAGTTAGGTTATTATTAAATGGATTAGTAAAAAATACCTTGAAATTTTTTAATTTTAATTTTCCAATATTGTAAAGTATTGATAAGATATAGCCCACAAAACCAAAAGTTCTTTGAATGCTTAATTTTTTTTAAAGATTTTATTTATTTATTCATGAGAAAGAGAGAGAGAGAGAGAGAGAGAGAGAGAGGCAGAGACACAAGCAGAGGGAGAAACAGGCTCCATGCAGGGAGTCTGATGTGGGACCTGATCCCGGGACTCCAGGATCATGCCCTGGGCCAAAGGCAGGCGCTAAACTGCTGAGCCACCCAGGGATACCCGAATGCCTAAATAATTTTGAAGAGAGTAAGGAATTCCGAGTCTAACAGGTGGTTTGAGAACCACTTCTGTAAAGCATGTATTGACTCAGTGAAATCTTTTCAAGATATTTCAGCTTATGTTTCTAATAGCAAAATCTGTGCGATATAGCTCTTTAATCATGTTAGTAGCTTTTATTTAAAAGTTAAAGTGATCATTTCAGTTTCATTTGTGAAACTAGAATCCTAGAGAATTTTAGAAGCCTATAGCCTAGGTTTTATCCCCTTTCTTTAACTTCCTTTTCAGTACTACGCCATCTGATTCTGCTATTGGTTTGTGATAGAGCTCTCTAACTTTTCTGGCTAGGTCATGTAAAAGTGAGTAAAATCCCCAGAGTGAGTAAAATTGCTGCTGCTGTCACCACCATCAACAGAGAACAAGCAAAGTATTGCAAAGATGTCAAACTTTATGGTATTTGAGCTGGACTTTTTAAAAAAGAAATTCACTGGACTATTTAATTCCATTTAGTATGGATTAAAGGCAGTTTGGCCATTTCTTATGGTGCTGCCTATGAGCAGCTGTTTTTTTCCTCCATCATGGGGCAACTATTTGGAGTCAAATAGAAAATTTGTGGTTTTAAATGTATCTGATAAAACCATAGCTGCTGGAAAGCTTTAATACTGGCTTGTAAAAGGGAATTTATTTTGAGTTTGGGCAGCAGATCTTGGGGATTCAAGTATAGAGTCCTAATATATCTGTGAAATTTCACCTTCCTGACTTGATCCATCTACTCAAACTTGAGACCTTTTAAATCCTGAATCTGACATTCAGTATTTTTGTCAAGATAACATACAGGATATATGTGGTAAATTACAAGAATGCCTTGTAGTTTGATGTTACCTGTCTCAGTGTACGAAGTTTCCATTTAAGTGTAGGCTTATTCATGTGTATGTGACATGAACTTGTTATTTAGTCTAAGAGGACAAAGACAATCTTCCACAGTGCCAGTGGACACTACCTGGAAACCCCGCCTCCTATCTTACAAGGGAGGCCAAGAAGTAGGAATTTTCCCAGGCCGGCACCTGTGCTCAGTTTCGGTCTCTCCACTGTTGTCTGTTGAGCCACCTAATAAAGGAATAAAAGGAATCTGTTGTCTAAAACTTATATTGTGCCTACACAGTGTAGTCCTAGATAGAAAATGCCTCAATAAGCTTGGGTTCCATAGTTAGCAGGTGGGAGATGATTTCATTTTCATCTACATTTTTGGTTCTGCCAAAATATTGACTTTTGTCTAGATTAAACTGTAAAAATAATTAAAGGCAGAATTTTTTTAAAAAGATTTTATTTATTCATGAAAGACAGAGAGGCAGAGACATAGGCAGAGGGAGAAGCAGGCTTCCTGTGGGGACCCCGATGTGGCACTCAATCCCAGGACGTGGGATCATGACCTTAGTGAAAGGCAGATGCTCAACTACTGAGCCACCCAGGTGCCCTACAGGCAGAAATTTAATAAATAAGACATCATTGGGAATCCTGGGTGGCTCAGCGGTTTCGTGCTGCCTTCAGCCCAGGGCCTGATCCTGGAGACCTGGGATTGAGTCCCACGTCGGGCTCCCTACATGGAGCCTGCTTCTCCCTCTGCCTCTCTCTGTGTCTCTCATGAATAAATAAATAAAATCTTAAAAAAAAAAAAAGACATCATCAAGAAACAGTGACTTTAGAAATGATTTCTGATCATTAGAGCCTAGATTTCACCACATTTTTAGTTGTATCATCTTTCTGGGGATTTGTATGTAACCAGTTTTTTGCACAGCTCAGTTGTGACACTGTAAAAAGTCCTCTGCGCTCCCGGAGTTCCACCTTCTTGCTACACCTGATTCATCTGGTACAAGGGGATTTAAATCCTTTTACAGGATCCAGCTGCTGATGAGCTCATTCTTTTGGATTGAGGTGCCACAGTTTTGGAAAACGAGCTTGCAATCTTGATTCTGTTGACTATAGCCAGGTAGCACCTTGGTCAAATGGATATGCTTTGTTTCTGTTTCTTTCCTATGTTTATCTTTAAAGAGAGTATTCATTATGCTAGTTCTGAGTAGACCCCTATGTAGTTCCAGATTATGTCCATTTGGAAATGCCAGTAAATGATAGTCACTTGTACTAGAGTTCTCTAGAGAAACAAAACCAATTGGAGAGATATCTAGAGAGTTTATATACCATAGGAATTATCTCACAAGGTTATGGAGACAGAGGAGTCCCATAATTTGCTGTCTGCAAGATAGAGAACTAAGAAAGCAGGTGGTATATAGTTCAGTCCATGTCTAAGGGCCTGATAACCAGGGGAGCCAGTATCGTAACTCCCAGTTGAGGCTAAAGGTCTGAGAACCTGGAGTCACTGGTATCAGAACCAGGAGCTCTGATACCTGGAAAAGATGGATGACCAAGCTCAGGAATGTGTCTTTTGTTTGCTATTTTGTCCTGTTCAGCCCCAAGCAAATTGGGTGATGCCTGCCCACATTAAAGTCAGTTCTGTTTACTTAGTCTACTGAATCAAATTCTAATCTCTTCCAGAAACACCTTCCTGGACACACTCAGAAATGTATTACCAGTTAGCTATCTGGGCTTCCCTCTCAGTACAGTCAAGTTGACACATAAAATTATATAACCATTATTCCACTGAACAGGACAATGAAACTCAGGTGGTATGGCCACCAGAAGGGAGATGTGCTCAGTCTCCATTGGGCAGTGGGTTTAGAGCATGACCCCTGCAGGTCCACACCCTTCAGGCCCACTTGCACGCTTAAGAACGTTGGAAGAAGGACATTTTAAGACAAAACAAGAGTGGGTACTTTGTTTACTCAATGGCAATAAGATACTTTCCCTTACTCTACCCTCTCAAATAAAAAAACAAAATGCTTCTTAGTACATTTGGAAGATTTATATATGATTGCCTGATAGGAGGAGATACTCAAAGCCCTTTCTTCTACTTTGAGAACAAGATTCTGGAGTCAGAATCATGGTAGAGCAGAGCAGAACTCTGAGATGGATAGACCTTGGTGGCCAAGCCTTCCTTGATAGCGCTTGTTATGTTTTTCTGTAACTCTTTCATGGTATTTTGAGCTGTGATGTCTATAAAGCCTTTTATATATAAATATAGAAACTGTTACATTCCTCAGGAATGTCTCATGTTAGGAATAGTGTCTCATATTAGGAATAGAGCAGTGGCTTGAAATACTATATTTCCTACCCAATTTCATATTGATTGATCTCAGTCCTGATGTTTATCTGCAAAGGTCAGTGTAATCCTCTGATATAGAAAGCTTATCTATACATTGGATTCTTTTGTGCATATACCTGGATGTATCTTTAGCCTTAGAGAATAATAGTAGGCCTTGACCACATTGTCTGTCCCTTTCCCCCTCCTTCATAGTCAGCAATGATTGGAGCCAGTAAGACTGTCCCCAAGATCTTTAGAGGGCAGTCTTCCCACCCGGCATCTTTTGTGGGTGGAGGTGGTGGACCCAGCAGGATTGAAATGGCACTTTAAACTGGCTCTGTGGAACACCAAAAGAGAGGCCGCTATGTCTCTGGTGGACCATTTTCCCCTCCTCTGCAGGCTTAGTGTCCTAACACCAATTCCGAGTTTGTGTGGATCTATCTGAATTCTACAGTAAACCTTTTATTTATTTTATTTTATTTATTTATTTTATTTTATTTTATTTTATTTTATTTTATTTTATTTATTTATATTTTATTTTATTATTATTATTATTATTATTATTATTATTATTATTATTATTATTATTATTTTATGAGAGGCAGAGAGACACAGGCAGAGGGAGAAGCAGGCTCCATGCCAGAAGCCCGACATGGGACTCCATCCCCGGGGCTCCAGGATCACGCCCGTGGGCTGAAGGCGGCGCTAAACCACTGAGCCACCCGGGCTGCCCACAGTAAACCTTTAATATGCATGTAACTCTTAACCTTATTATCACCATGTTGTGGAAATGTATGAAAAGTTTCTTCAAAAGATATTTTCTTAAGTCATATAGTAGTATAAAAATATTAGTTCCTACTTCCCAAATTTCTGGAAAAACTTGATTGGCTCTTTTGGCTTTAGAAAACAAGAATTTTGGTCTGATTTCACCGGACTCTGAATTTAGATCTTCCATTATTTAAAATTCAAGCTCTCAAGAACTAAACAGTTAAAAATTTGAAGGAAATTCCTCAGTCATTATCTGTAGCAGATTATTTTGACTTTGCAAACTTTTTTATTTGATGGTGCTACTCTTTATATCTTGCTTAGTTGTCTTTGGCCTGACCCCTCTGTCCTATTTAATAATGGTGGAGGGATAGCAGGGCTTGTTTGGAGGGCTTTGGGAACCCTGATGGTATTTTCTAGGAGCTGGTAGGTAATTGATGGGACAAAGAGGGTCTTTCCTGTATAATGCTGGTGAACTTAAAATTACTGTTTTTCCCATCCTGGGTTAGAGGGCTCCTCCACATTGTATGAGAGAATCTGCAGTTGGTTTATTGGTCGTTTATGAACTCAAGCCCCGCGCCCATCATTTATTTTTTCATGTTAATATTTTTTTTTCCTAGATGATATCAAGACTGGTCCTAGGAAAGATTCAAATTGGCTGTTTAATCAATGGAAGTGCTATATTAATAATCATGAAAGATCTCTAGGAAGGGCAATTTACTCCCTGGCCTGGATCTTATGTTTATTTGGGATGGTCGAGCTCTAGTCCCTTCAACAGGCAGCCTCCTGTTTGCCTTCCCTTTCCCCTCATCTGCCTTTCCCCTGTCCCATCATGAATGTTTAATTTCAGTTCTGACTTTTTTAGTTCATTAATTTTCAGTCCATTGCCTGACACTCATAGTTCTGTAAATCCTCCTGTTTGTTCCCAAACACCCAATATTAGACTGTTTGTCTTTAAACCCAGGTAGGGATGGGTTTTGTCCTCAATTAAACTATTTCTTTAAATTTACACATATCCCTCCTTTCAGAGAGATCCAGGTGGTGGAAGAATCCCTAAACCCAGAATCAGCTGCTCTCCCTGTTTGCACAGTCACCCTGGGAAACCTTACTCTGTGCACTTGGAGGTGCTCCTGTGTGGTGGTTCTTTCTTAGTGCTGGTGCTTTCCGGTACTTGCAGAGTCCGATCTTTCTCTCTCTGAAGGTAAAATGGTGGGGAATTATTTACTACTCAGGCGGTTCTTCTCTGTATCCAGAGATATACCCCAGAGTGTCTTCACATGGGAAACTTTCACCACTTCCCTCTTCATTCAGCATTCTATTTAAAATGTGTCATTTATAACCACTTTGGCCTTTATGGAATTGTACAGTTATATCACTAGTCGGTAATGAGGCCTGTTTGTTAAAAATACTTGATATGTTTCTCAAATTGTTGCAGAAGTGGATCCTACCCCCACCCTCTACTTAGCTATATGATTTGTTTTTGTATTGCTCTTACTGGTTTAATTTTGAAACTACAGAAAAGCAAAATATGTAAGTAAAGCTCTTATAGCTTGATTCCTGTCTGCATCCGTAAAACAGTGATAGTAATATCTAGTAGTTATTGAGAGCCAGTTCATTCCACTCATATTCATTTATTTAATCCTCACAACTGAATGTGGTAGAGAATATTATTTCCCCTCTATGTACGTATGAGAGAAGTGAGACTTGGAGAAGTCATTTGCCCAAATCAGTTGCAAAACTGATTCATACTTAGGTGGTTTGGGCTAAATCAAATGATCAAAAGTTCACTTTTGCTTTCAATTTTCTGTGATTCTGAACAGAAATCCTTGTCCAATGGGTAGTGGGAAGAACATGAAGCTATCCTGTGGTTAATGTTGAGCAGCACAGGTGTGTCTTAGGTGGCATTGGGAGCATTTATGGAGAAGGGCTATGCTGTGTTTCCTTTTGCTGTTCCTCAGTGCACAGCAGCTTCCAGGGAAGGTGTTTTGATTTGTAAAACCTCTTTAGAGTGGTAATGTGAGCTGATAATAATATGTTGACTCCACTTTATCTACTGGATTTGTCTGGGGAAGAACTCTAGATGTAAGCATACAAAATGGAATGTGACCCTAGAAATCATGTTTTCCTCTTTGTCAGATGGCCAGGTGACTCCTCAAAGGTTATCCCCAGCTAACTAGTGATTGCAGACAGGACTAGGAGGCTAGATTATTTTAGTCTGGTACCCTCTGAAACAGCACATTGCCTCCTTTTATAGATGTTTAATCTTTAATTTCCAGGCCTATTTAGGAAGATTATATTTGTTACAGCTCTTATGCTTGTTTAAAACTTTTGTTTACTTTGAACCTACCTACCTTTTGTTCTTTTGTAACCGGAATTAAGTCTGGAGGCTTTTTTTCAATGCAATGCTGCCACTCCCTGGTGATTAAGTAGTACTGCATTAGGAAATCTGATAGGCTTTCAACTGCCTTTGTAACTGCTTCTTGTCTTAGGAATCATAAATCTAGGTACGAATAAACCAGTGCAGTAATTTTCTGTGTGTGTGTGTGTGTGTGTGTGTGTGTGAGAGAGAGAGAGAGAGAGAGAGAGAGAGAGATCATTAAGTGTGCTAGAGTCAGAAGTTAACACAGATATTAAACCTCTAAAGGTCATCAGAATTGTTGGCTTGGTTCTGAAAAATAGACATTGTATAGTTGCCAATTATGCTACTTTTAAAGGCTTATTTCTGTTGCCTCTCAGGTTTTCCGACATCTTAGATGTGTTTAAAAAATATATAGAAGTATAGATTTCACAGCATTGTTGCTAAGTCTGCTAGTAGATCTGAATTCCTTTGGGCTCCATTAAATACTTACAAGTAGTTCATTACTGTGAGAACTGAGACATCCGTTAGTAGTTAAGGAACTGGAGATCTCTGTCATCTCTTGAAAGAAGCCATATTCTCATAAAGAAATAACTCCTATGACTCTCAACAAAGTTCCTGAAATTTTTCTGTGAAGCACTGTTTATGGTCACCTACTAACAGAAGACAGTACTCTTTAGAGTATTATTGACTCAGTTCCAGATGCTTTTCCAGCCTTCGTTCTTTCAGTCAGTCAATATAGGTTTCAATATTCCCATTTTACAGAAAAGAGGAGATGGAATATCTTATTAACATGCCCGTAACAGGTAGTCATGTAGCTAGGAAGTGGTGAAGATTGGGTTTAAACCCAACTTCTGACAGATGTTACCATGTTCTTACCTACATTCCATGTTCCCTTCTGATTGTGCTTAAACTAAGTTTTATTCTCATTAGCTCTCTTTATAAAGGAAACTCTTGGATTATTGATTTTCATCTGGGTGGTAATTTTGCCCCTTTGGAACATTTGGCAATGTGTGGAGACATGTTTTAGGTGGACAGTAGGAATGTCTAGTGCTTCCTCTCTCCTTTCTCTCTCTTTGTGGCTTCCTCAGGTCTTTCCCATTTTCCCCCCGCTCCAGGTCAGTTGTTACCTTCTTCACAATTCTCTCTGCAGGGAGTAATTAATTGCTCTTGTGTATAAACTCTTGCATGTAACATTTATACTTTTTATGTTAACACTGATTTATCCTCATTTTCTCATCTTTAGTATAAAAGTGTAGAATATAAAAATGCAAAACAGATAAAAACTAAAAAGTACCCAGTATGTAGGTTTATTCTTTGTGTACAGTCTGTTTTATGCAAACCAGTAATGATGCCCTGTTTTTGTAGGCTTGTCTGACACAGTTAATTATAAAGTACAGACCCTGGTGTTGATATTCACATTGGAATAGCACTTCTTCACATTTGAGTTTATCAAGACTTTTGGTGATTCTTTTATTTCTAGTCATTTAAATGGCTTAAGTATTTCAGTGAAGGTTTTTTTGTTGGTTTTTTTGGGGGAGGCTTTCTGGTATTTAAGTGAAGACCATATACATACCTCTTATTTAAGCAGAAAGCATCTTACTTCATAAAGAAGTCTCCTTTGACATATTTTAGGACTTGATCATCTCCATAAACATAAAGCGGGTCTTGAATTTTAGCTCTCATTTATTTCTGACTCACCTGCTGACTTGTGATGAGAAGGTAGATGCAGCTAAGAGGAATGAATGATATTGCATTAACCTTGGGGAGGTCTCTTAAGGCCCTCACTTGGGTTAGAAATTATATTATGAGGCCATGGAAACCCTAGTACACTGCCATATTCAGCTATCTCACAGCCAGGTGCACAGACACAATCTCCTTCAGGCTGTGGCCCCATAGCCTTCAACTAGAAAGGCAGTATTTCCTCCTTTATTCTTGAATGAGCTCTAGGAGCAAAGTTAGCTTCTGGGGATAACATGACTAAGTGTTCCACTAACATTTAGGGGCCCGTGATCATAATAGAACTTTAGTATTCATAAATATTTATGAACACATTGTTCCATTCTCTGGAAATTCAAAGATGAATAAAGTAGAATCTGCTCCATGGACTGCTAGTACCTTTACAGCTACACACAGTTTGTATGTTAGTTTACCATGTAGCAATTACTGCAAGTCAGGTGGCAGTACCACGGAGGGGGATGTAGTTCAGTCTGGGAGATTGGCACATCTCAGAGAGATGACTTTGTGCCAGGCCTTGCAGGGTAAGTTTTTTCTAACAATGTCCTCAATGGCCTTGATACTGCGCTGACAAAATTTATAACTCTTTAGCAGAATGATTAAGAATTAAAATAGAAGGATGTGCTCATGTAGTTTTGTGTAGTTAATGCTAAATAAAGAATATAGTAGTGAATGAATTGCTTAAACTGAGGAGATTTATAGGCTCAAGCTTGGTCTCTTTTGGTTTCCTGGAATAAAGCATTTTGAGTGATAGGGTTAGAGGGTGCTCTGGCTGGGATTAAAAACACCTTTGACCTCATCATTGACTTAATGTATTTTTGTGGTCCTGATAGTAATTGTGAGTCTCCCTCTCTGCCTCTCCACCTGTTTACAGGGGCTTTTGATCATGGGTATGGTATACACCAGTGGCACCCGAAATCCTGTTCCTAATGCTGTTAGATTTTCCTTTTCAGAGTAAGAGGGACCATCTACTCATGAACGTGAAATGGTACTACCGTCAGTCTGAAGTTCCAGATTCTGTGTACCAGCATTTGGTTCAGGATCGGCATAATGAAAATGGTAAATATGTCCTGGTTTGATTTTTACATTTTCTTGTTAGCTTTGGACAAGGCTGTTTCTGAAAACATTCATTAAATGGAGATGACCACTATGAAAAATTGTCTCTAAAAAAGCTTTTCATAACCAAGGAAATTATAGGAATGTTTATTTACTTTTGCTGAGTTCTTTCATTATTTTTGCCTTAAAATACCCCAAACAACCAGAGAGATGTGCTAATAACATCTTCCCCTTAAACTTGGAATAGAGATAGGTCTTCTTTGAAAATAACGGTAATTTCATTTTTTAAATTACTTTTTCTCCCCGAATGATGAGCTAATAATACTTAAAACACTAGGGTTACATTTTATTTATTTATTTTTTCCTTTTCAATAATCTGTATGATTGCATTTCTGCATTCAGGGCTGTGAACTTCAGTTTTGAAAGCATAGCTTTCTTGAGGGACTTGGGATTCAATTTGCATCTTGACTTTCACAATAATCAGGAAGGTAATTCAGAGCATCTTTTATTTTTTTTCTTGCTCTGCAATTGTAGTTTCTACCTAATTTTATCAACACGTGAGATATGCACATAAAATGTGTATTGCATTTGTTTAGTTGTATAATCGTGCATTTTTATTGATTTTTTTTTTTTTTTTTTTTGAGCAGCGCTGGGCCTCATGCTAGCTGATTCACATTTGTTACCCATTAATCATATGAGTTAGAGTTTGTCACTGCCCACTTTCAGGTGAGGAAATTGAGGCGGTAGAGATGCTCAAGGAGTTGCCAGGTGACATGTCTACTAAGTGGTCCCAGCCTGGCCAGAATTCAGCTTGGTCAGCCCTGATGTCTGTAGTCTGCCCACTCATCTCCACTGTTTTTGGTGATGGGTTTTGAGTCAACAAAGCAGTAATCAAAACAGTTTTAAAGAATGATGTTCTTTTGTAATCACTAGCTTTTTCCTTCTTTGAAACTATAAAAATTTCTGTTAAAATAGTTAAATTATGGTTCCTAATTAAAAATAGTAACTTGGTTATATATTTTCAACAGAAACAGTGTGATTTCACTCCATCCTGGAATATTTAGCAATAAGAAATTAAAATGGACAGGATCACTATTTCATTTTACAAGTGTGTTAAAATGTGATTGTTTTCTTTCTTCTTTCTTCTTTTTTTTATTGCTTAAAGCATTTTAGCAAAATGTGAGGACTTTAGTAAAGGGCATAAAACACACTCAATGGGATACTTTGTTCCTATTGTTATTCCTCCTGACCAGACCTGGTTATTTATTGTACTTTCTTTAGTGGCAGGTGAACGTGAAAGAAAGGTTTTGCAAACTTTTCCTAATTGTTTTTGGGAGGCTCAATTTTAATATACTCTTAATTAATTATTTTGACAGACTCTGGAAGAGAACTTGTCATTACAGACCCAGTTATCAAGAACCGAGAGCTCTTCATTTCTGATTACGTTGACACATACCATGCTGCTGCCCTTAGGTAAGTACCGGAGACGTGGTCTTTCCTGCGAAGGAGCAGTCACCGAGCATGGGAGGTAGTGAGTCTGAGCTATCCTGATTTCTTTTGATAATCCTGTTGTTAATCAGACTACTCTTATGGTCTCAGTAAGCTAACACTCCAGGGTTAATTAACTTTGTAGATTATTGGGATTTCAGATGTTACTTGTATTTTCATTAATCTGTGTGTGGGGAAAAAACTTAAAAAATTTTTTTATTTCCCCTTGGAAGTTTTGCATCTCAGTTCCCTTATTAGTATGCTGGTATTGAAAACTAGGATCCTGGCACTGGTTGGTAAAGTATTTAGGATGAAGTGTTACGATGATCTCCAGATTATTTTCTAAAGAATCCGTTACTTCTACTAGAAAAGACAGAGAAATTGGTGAAACATACATAGCAGCATGTACGTGAGAGCCTAGGCAGGTGTATAGGAAGTTTTATTGACCGATTCTTTCATTTTTTTGTATGTATGAAAAATTTCCTACCAAAAAGCTTGGAGTTAGAATATATTGAAGATTTTATTCTGAGTAAGGAGTTAATATTGCAGGTAGCCTTAGGTAATTATGTGAAAAAGTGACCATGAGACCAAGCTTTGCGCTTTATGGTTTTATTTATTTATTCATGAGAAACACAGAAAGAAGCAGGCTCCCTGCGGGGAACTTGATGTGGAACTTGATCCCAGGACCCTGGGATCATGACCTGAGTGAAAGGCAGACAGACACTCAACCACTGAGCCGAGCCACCCAGGTGCCCTGACTTTGGGCTTCTTAAGTGGTAGAGGAAGTAAGACAAGTAATAATCTTTTAACTCTTTCCCAACTAGAAAGAGTAAAGGGAGAAAGACTACTTTCTTTTTCTAAAGAATACAGTTGGAAAAAAAATAAGTCATAGGGATTTGCTTGCTTTTAGCTTAGCTATAATGAGATAAAATAATTTCTCTTTTATATTGCTCAGATAGTATTCGGTAAAACCATCTGGAGTCTCTTGTGCAAAGCTACATAACTAAAGCCAGTTATTTCAAGGCAAATTAGTAGCAACCTTTAGGGCAGGTTTGGGCCAGATCATCTTTCATATGGTCTCCCATGTGTAGCTACTCTGCTCAGCCATTATAGTGCAAAAGTCCTAGACAATATGTAAATAAATGAGGTGGTATATGCCAATAAAACTTTATTTATGGACACTAAAATTTGAATTTCATTTAATTTCCACAGGAGATATTGCTCTTCTTTTGATTTCTTTTTTAGCCATTTAAAAATGTAAAAACTACTGTTAGTTCTCCACTGTATAAAAACAGGCAGTAGACCAGATGTGGCTCAGGGGTCATAGTTTGCCAATCCCTGCTGTATAGGAAGGAATATATGTGGTAGATTGGCTTCTTACAGGACTTTAGATAAATTTCAAGAATTCTTCTGATGTTTTATAAGGTCTTCCAAAATTCCCACAAGTTCTTTATGTCTTTGTGGCAATAACTTTCTAGTCTTAAACTTGAGATGCTGAGCAAAGCAAGTTAATGGAAGGTTGGATGGATGTATTGAGCCATTAAACTGTTAAGACCAAGTGTCTTTATCCTGGCATTCTTTCTTTTCTTGCTGTATATGTTCTTTCCCTCCTGTTTCTTTCTTTCTTTTTTTTTTTTTTAAGATTTTATTTATTTATTCATGGGAGATACAGAGAGAGAGAGAGAGAGAGAGAGAGAGGCAGAGACATAGGCAGAGGGAGAAGCAGGCTCCCTGTAAGGAGCCAGATGTGGGACTTGATCCCAGGACACTGGCATCACACGCTGAGCCGAAGGCAGATGCTCAACCACTGAGCCACCCAGGCGTCCTTTTCCCTCCTGTTTCTATGTGTCATTGGTTAAGGTACATGATTTTAAGCAGTGTGTAGTAGAGTTGAAGTTAAAATAAATAAATATGTGAGACATAACTCTGGTTATTTAATATGTTTTGGTATATTTGCTTAAAGTGAATATATTTAAATATTAGTGGCTCTTCAGATTCTGTGGAGTCATTTTATACTACTTTATTTACTCTTTTTATTTTTTGAAAAAAATAAAAAAAAACATTTTAAATTTTATTTACCTATTTGAGACAGAGACAGAGGGAGCCTGAGCAGGGAGAGGGGCAAAGGGAGAGGAACAAGTAGACTCCCTGCTGAGCAGGGAGCAGCCCTTTACAGCTCTCTGTCCCAGAACCCTGAGATCATGATGTGAGCTGAAGTCAGACACTTGACCAACTGAGCCACCCAGGAGCCTCTATTTTAAGCTTTTTAGAGGAACCAGTTGTCTCACATAATTCCAGCTGGATCCAGTGAATGTACTTAACTAGGTTTATAATCACACACTTTCTGGAGATGTATAACTGTGTTGTCACTGCCTCTTCCTAGGCACAGAAGGTCTGGAATGCTGATGGTAATTCCATGTCTGCTTTTCACTGTGGATGTGATTAGAACCCTTACTGATTAGGTTTTTTTCTTCTTATGGTATTATCTTTGAAGTGGCCATGAGGTGGTTTCATTATAGCTGTCATCTTAAATTTGATTTTGTTAGCTCTTTGTGCATCCTGACAATTTGATTCTTTTTTTTAAAGATATCAGATAATAGTAGTCACATAATATTTTAATGATCTGTCCTAGTACGTGCTCAGTAAATGCTTGTACATGTATTGACATTTGTCTGCATCTGAGCTAATCTGTATGGCTCTTACCATTACTTAGTAATCTTGCGTGGTTCTCAGTGGCAGAGTGCTCACTATAAGATCATCTCCTATAAAAGCAGCATTGAATGGTGGTTCCTCCTCCCCATCTCTATTTGTTCCTTTTCTCTTAGCAAATTTGGATGATTTGATTATTTTGTTTTTAAGATTTTATGTATAATATTTACTTGAGATAGAGAGAACGTAAGAGCTGGAGGGAGGGGCAGAGGGACAAGCAAACTACCTGCTTAGCACAGAGCCCAACATGATGGCAGGGCTCCATCCCAGCACCCTGAGATAATGACTTGAGCTAAACTCAGAAGCTTAATTGGCTGAGCCACCCAGGTACCCGTGGATTACTTTAATTTTAAAATATGGCAGGAGGTGGTAGTGGAATTAAATTTTAACTTAAAAAAATATGTTATTTATATATTTGAGAAAGAGAATGTGAGCCAGGGGGAGGGGCAGAGAAGAGGGAGAGCTTGATTTGGGCTCACATCACAACCTTGAGACCATCACCCTGAGACCACAGCCTGAGCTGAAGCCAGGACCCCCAACCGACTGAGCCAACCAGGTGCCCCAACTTTTAACTTTTTTCTCCAATTTTTCCTTCACCATCTATCCACAGAAAGAATTTTTTTTCCTCTATAGATATAAAGCAGTTCTGCCAAAAATAAAATGATTTTTGAAAGCGACAAAATAGTCTATAGACACATGAAAAAGGATCAAATGAACATAGTGGAAAAAAAACGGGGAAGAGAAGAGAAAGACTGATTACGTTAGTGCTTAGCACCCTTCTTGTCAAAGATCAAAGTGCTTAGTTGTGTGACTTCATGGGACTCAGTGACTATGAGGGGGGCTCCTGCCATTGCATTCCTTTAGGAGGATAATGATGCACAGCTTTCTCTTCTAAGCTGGTGCTAGGATTGTAGTAAGGGAGGACAGAGCACACATTCCATGAATCATATGGAAGACAGATTTCCTCTTCAGCTTATTCTGTGTTGATATTCTAGTATTTCTCTCCCCAAACTAAATTCACTCCCAGGGGAGATTGTGGGACCATGAGTTCCAGAAACCTTCAGATTCAGCACTGCTGCTTGGCTGCTGTTTTTAAATTCTTGCGTTGGCTGTCCCTCATCCCTACCTTTCAAGCTAAGGTTCTATTGCTGTTTGTTTTCTTTTCTTTATTACATTTATCAGTAGCCATATAGTAAAGTTAGTATCTTGAGAGAAGTATTTTTGAGTTCTCCTTACTCCCTGGTATGTAAGTGTTTTTGGGTCATGCTGATAAAATAGGAAAAATATGTCAGAGTGAAATAAGAAGACTTCTGGTGGTGTTGTTGTTGTTGTTTTTTAAATTTATTTTTTAAAGACTTTATTTATTTATTCATGAAAGACAGAGAAACAGAGACAGGTAGAGATGTAGGCAGAGGGAGAAGCAGGCTCCCTGCAAGGGTGCCGCAGGACTCAATCCCAGGACCCTAGGATCAGAACCTGAGCCAAAGGCAGATGCTCAACCACTGAGCCAACCAGGCATCCTGTTTTTGTTGTTGTTGTTGTTGTTTAAAGATTTATTTATTTGAGAGAGAGAGAACAAGCACACAAGTGGTAGGAGGGGCAGAGAGAGGGAGAGGGTCTCTTGCAGACTCCCCACCCAGTGTGGAGCCCAATGCAGGGCTCCCCATCTCATGACCCTGAGATCAGAACCTCAGCTGAAACCTAGAGGCAGGCAGTTAACTGACAGCCATCCCAGGCACCCTGAAATGAGAAGACTTCAGTTTGAATCCTGGCTCTGTTTTGTGATCAGGGTCAAATTCATTAACTTTTGTGTTACTTTTGAGTTATTCATTTGACAGATTTACTCAAGGCCATGTGATTAAATGACAGAACCCCAAACCAAACACACATCTTTTGGTTCTACATCCAGTAAGATAAGAGGTGTGAAAAAGTCTCTCAGAGTGCCTCACAGTAGCATGAGTAGTGTTTATAGTCACTGAATCTGAATTGGGACTTAGAAAATAAAAGAAAGAGGGGATCCCTGGGTGGCTCAGCGGTTTGGTGCCTTCCTTTGGCCCAGGGCGTGATCCTGGAGCCTGCTTCTCCCTCCTCCTGTGTCTCTGCCTCTCTCTCTCTCTCTCTCTCTCTCTCTGTGTCTATCATAAATAAGTAAGTAAGTAAGTGTGTCTATCATAAATAAGTAAGTAAATAAATAAATAAATAAATCTTTAAAAAAAAGAAAATCAAAGGAAGAAAAGAAAAAAGTAAAATTAAATGTAGTTCTGTACCAAGTTATTGACAGCACAATTACTCAGCATCCATTTATCTTTCTGTTGCCTCTTGACTGAGTTGATTGGGTACTTTGATTACTTCAGGTATGGGAGGAAGAGTTTAGCTTGAGGAGCCATCCCTAGATGCTCTGCGAAAGAGGAGATAAACCTGCTCTGAGAACAAACAAATAAATTTTATTACACTTAATAAAAATTATCGCTTGCAATTTGTTTCCTCTGTTACTTTTTTTCACTCTAAGGATCATGTTTTATTGATGATCAAAGAAAGGATCCACAGAGATTGCTTTGTGACTGGATGTGTGACCTGGCAGAATTTTTGTGTTTTACTGTGCACCTGTAACCATGAATTCCCAAGTATCATAAATATCTCCATGATTTAAGGGCTGGTTCCCAACTTTCTGATGATCTGTTTCTTCAGGGAATCACTTAGGAAAAAAATATCCTCAGGTCAGGTAACAAGCTATCATCTTAACTACGGATTTGTCTTATGGAGATATATTTTAGTCTGAATTTTCTGGCAGCCTTCTGAGCCAAGAAACCCTAAACTGGCTCTGCAGAGCTTCTAAAACCCTCCTTTTCATTCTGAATTAATCAATCTCTTTACTTTGTTATGGGCATATAGGATCGTATGTGTAGTAGTTGGTACAGACTAATTATGTCTTTGTACAATTCCCCAACCATTCTTAGCACTGATACTGCCCTTTTAGCTCCTGAGAGCTCCCTGAGGAGTCTCATGATGCCTCAGAGCTTTTAGCTTTGTAGTTCCAAGATTATTTCCTGACTTTAATCACCTGTTGTTTTTATATGTGAAATAACCTCTACCTTCAGCATTTTTATTGTTGTCTGTACGTGCTTTGTACTTCATTAAACACCATAACCTGACAGTCATTTTATTTATTGGCTCATTCATCATTTAACACACCATTGAGCTGCTAGTTGGGGAAGAGCTCAGAGGTGCTGGGAGCACCCACCTGAATAATACACTCTTTCTGCTCTTGAGTACTTCTCAGTCTTGTAAAAATTCTTTTATCGGAGCTACTTGTGACACACAGAAAAGTTGTAAGTACTGTGTTTCCCCCAGTCTTCCTCATTGTTAGCACAGAATGACAGAACTGTAGTGCAGTTATCAGAACTAGGAAATTAGCATTAATTTGATACAGTTGAACTGAAGACCATTCTGAAGATCACTAATGTCTTAATCATTCAAAACTGCTATAACAAAATAACATCAGCTGGGTGGCTTATAAATAACAGAAATTTATTTCTCATCGTTCTGGAAGCTGGATGTCTGAGATCAGAGTACCAGTGTGTTTGAGTTCTGGTGAGATTGCTCTTCTAGTTTGCAGACTGCCGACTTGTATCCTTGCATAGCTTAGAATAGAGAGGGAACGCAAGCTTCCAGGCCAGCACCACAAGATTCATTTTTTTATCATGCCTCTTTATGCAACTTCTTCTTCAGCAGTAAAAAATTCCATTCCTGTTGTTGAAATATAATATTTTTATCTTCTTCAAGAATACACATAGTTTCAGAATTTGTAACCCATGTCCCTGTGAGAAATAGATTTACTGCATAATTTTTGTCTTTAGTCTTGAGATGTGTCAGCAAGACAGCGTTTTCCAATGTTGCTTCGATCAGTTCTGTTCTTCCGCACCTCCTTATGGTGTGGCTGTGTTATCCATTTGTAATAGAGTTAGGTTCATCTGCTGGACCTTGTGTTCCACTTCTAGCTCCTCTTGGTTGATGTAGACTGTTGTTAAGTTTTAGACTTGTGAGGGTGCAGACTGTGGCTATGCTTCTGAGGGTCAGGGCTGTGGATGGACACCAAGTTGTCGACTCTCTTATCATGACCCATCCCCCACCTCCTTCCTACCCACCTGCTTCTTAATTTATCCTTCCTTCATGTTTTCATTTCAAATGAGCAAATGCAGGTCTATGTTTTCATCGCTTCTTTCTTATGTGAAGGGTAGCATCCTACAGATAACTCTTTAGTGTTTGCATTTTTTACTTAATGGTATGTTTTGGTAATTGTTCCATATAGCTCATTCAGATCTTCCTCGTTCTCTTTTACAGCTGCATAAAGTCTATTGTGTGGCTGGACCATAGTTCATTCATCTGCTCTCTTTTGAATGGGCATTGAGGTTTTTTCCAGGATGTTTCAGTTATAAGTGGTGCTGTATTGAACGTCCTCATGCAGAGGTAGTTCCTTCTTGTTGGCTGTGAATCAGGGTAGATTCATTGGAGAGAGATGGCTGGGTTGAAAGGCTCATGTACATGTGATTCTCCTCCAGAAAGCATATCCAGTTTCTATTGCTCTGTTTCCCCAGTAGAAATGTGTGGTTTCATTTTTTAAAATTGTGCCAGTCTGCTAGGTGAGAAATAGTACATTTTACTTTAGTAAAAGTATTCTTTTACTTTATTTTGCTAATAGTAAGTTTGAGCATTTTTTTCATTATGTTTGAAGGATATTTTTGTCTTTTTGTGTGTGTGTGAATTACCTGTTCGTGTCATTTCCTTTGGAATTTGTCTTTTTGTCTATAAAAGTTCTTTGCATGGGACGCCTGGGTGGCTCAGTGGTTGAGCATCTGCCTTTGGCTCAGGTCGTGATCCCAGGGTCCTGGGATCGAGTCCCACATTGGGCTTCCTGCGGGGAGCCTGTTTCTCCTTCTGCCTATGTCTCTGCCTCTCTCTGTGTCTCTCATGAATAAATAAATAAAAAAATTTTTTTAAAGTTCTTTACATTTTCTCTTGTATATGTTGCAAATATTTGCTCCCATTTGTCAGTTTTCTTTTATGGTTTTAAAAAAGTTTTGCAAAACTTACTTCTATGTAGTCAAATTTGTCAATCTTTTCATTTATTCCCTCAGGCCTTTGAGTTCTAGTTAGAAAACCTCTCTCTATAAACCCGATTTACAGAAGAGTTCCACCCAGTTGTCTTAGCACCATTTATTAAAAAGCCTATCTTGTGCTTCTTTTAGCAGACATAGACCAAAAAGCCTGTCTTCACTTCAATGGCCCACAATGCCACCTTTGTCATAGATTATGTTCCATGTGTTCTGGACTTGTTATTCTGTCCAACATGCTTTTGTAATTATAGAGGCATTATAGTATTTTTTTTACTGTAATACTGATAGTTTCCCCTTTCTGAGTTATTGGTTTTTCCTATAAATCTTCATAGTAAAATATTTCATTCTATTAAATAGCTAGTTGATAGCATTGAATTTATAGATCAGACTATGAAGAAATGCCATGTTGAGTTTTCCTATCTGAGAACAGGGAATATTTTTCCATTTGTTCATGTTTACTTTGTGTTGTTTAGAACTATTTAAGAATTTTCCTCATAGAGGTGTTCCCATTCTTGTTACATTTATTTCTATGCATTTAATCTTATGTATATTGAACCTCATACCCTACTAATAAAGAACACACTTTTTTTATGTACCATGGCGTATTCTCAAATTGATCATATGTTAGATCACAGAGAAAACATATCTGATTAAAAGGAAATAAAACTGTAGTTTACAAACGAAAACATAGAAAGACCCTTTCACCAGGAAATTTAAAACTTCCTATTTCGTAACTATAGAGAACACACTGATGGTCACCAAAGGGGAGAGGAATAAAGGGAGGGGGGAAGGAGGTGATGGGGATTTAGAGTACACTCATCATGTTGAGCACCGAATAACGTATGAAACTGTGGACTCACTATATTGTGTACCTGAAACTAATATAACACTGCATGTTAACTATGCTAAATTGAAATTAAAAACTTGAAAAAAAATAAAGTTTCCTATTAAACAACTCCTGAGTAGAAGGGGAAATAAAACCTGAAATTTAAAAAAAAATTTTAAAGATTTTATTGATTTGAGAGAGAGAGTACATGAAAGAGAGAGAGGTGACCAGGGAGCCTAATGTAGGGCTCTATATCCCAGGGCCCTGGGATAATGAGCTGAAAGCAGATGCTTAACCAACCGAGCTACCCAGGCACCCCATGACATTAAAGAATTTTTTTGAAAACAAAAGTAAAGATACTATGTACTAGAATCTGTGGCATGCATTTAAAGCACTGATCAAAGGAAAGCTAGTTACACTAAGCGCATAAATTCAAATGAAATTAAAGGATTGAGTTCCCACCTTAAATAATAAAAAGAATACCAAATCTAAAGGATGGACTGCTAGTGAGCTCAGCATATGTAGAAGAGATGCTTAAAACATTCCATTTGACAGTGGGGAGGCAGAGGCATGGAAGTGGAAGTGATGTCAATTGTCACACAAACAGTACCTATTTAGGAAACTGGAGTGATGTTCTCAAGACACTGTAAATGAATCAAGGTGAATCGTAAAAAGTGTCCAGATAACCTTTAGGAAGGGAAGAGAAGTAGAATGAAAAACAAACAAAAAAAAATTATTTGCCTGTCATTCATCAAATGGCTCACAGTTGACAAGATGCTGACTCTGTCTCAAGATCTTTCTTTCCCTTTGTGCTCAGGCAAGGGTGATGACCAAAGCCATAGGCACGTCTGCTGCTGTAAGCATTCTGTGCATGCCTGTGTGCCTCTTTGCAAGTTTCTTTGGGGTTTGCATGTGCCTGGGAATATACAGAGACTTTCCCAGTTACAGACAGCTCTGATGGAATGAATTCCTGGGCCATATTTCCATTTATATTCTCTTCCTGCTCCTTCATCTGCTTCAGGTTGCCTCCTCCCACTGGCCAGTGTAGCGCCCAGGGTGGAACTGTGGGCCCCCACACCAAGGGATACTCAAACAAGTCCAGCATTAGGCCTTCTTTTTCTGATAAATGAGAGGCCCCTAAAATAGGGGGCTTCCCGATCTTTAGTCATGTTTCTGTTAACAGTGAAGTATCCCATTAGAAATGGGGTGTATAGGACCTTGGAGGTTCTGAAACCACATATTTCACCAAGGTGATAATGATGGCAGTTTTCTCTTAACAGTCTCTCCTCCTCCATTCCACAAACACTGTCAAATAATGTACTGCTTTTGAGACAGTAGATGAAAAGAGTGCTTTGGAGAACAAAAATAATGAATGCTTAAAATGATACCTATACACTTTTTAAATGTAAGCTCTAGTCTTTAAATTCTAAGCTCTACTCTTCAGCAAGAGGTGCTGTGAAAAATACTTTGAAATGGATACCAACCATAGTGGGCTTGCCTACTCCATCTTCAGCTCTGCTTAGTACTCAGGGCTCTGTACAGATGGTTCATTAGTTGCCAAGAACAGCAACATTATTATTATTTTTTAAAGATTTTGTTTGTTTATTTGAGAGAGAGAGGGAGGGAGCAAGGGAGAGAGCACGAGAACAGGGTTGTAGAGGGGAGGGATAAGGAGATGCTACACTGAGCATGGAGCCTTGACATGGGACTCACTCTAAAGACATGAGCCAAAACCGGGTGTCAGATGCTTAAGTGACTGAGCCACCAAGGTGCTCCAAGAACAGCAGCATTAACTAGCCATTGTTACATGCTAGGACTCTTGCTGTTTTATTTTCTCCTAATACTTAAAAGTATTTATACAATAAAACACATTTTAAGTTTATATTTTCATGAATTTTGATAAATTTGTTTGATCCTGAACAAGGCATAGAATATTCCCATCATCCCAGAAAGTTCTCTTAAGCTACCCACCCTCTTCATAAATCTATCTACCTAGAAGCAACCATTTTTCTGATTTCTTTTACCATAAATTATTTTGCCTGTCCTAGAAATTCATTCATTATAAATGGGAGTCATACTTCTTGTGTGCCTGGCTATTTTTACTCGGTATGTATGTATGTATGTATTTATTTTTAAAAAGATTTTTATTTATTTATTCATGGGAGACACACAGAGGCAGAGACACAGGCAGAGAGAGAAGCAGGCTCCCTGCAGGGAGCCCAATGTGGGACTCGATCCTAGATCCAGGATCATGACCTGAGTGAAAGGCTGATGCTCAACTGCTGAGCTACCCAGGCATCCCAACTCAGCATTTAACATTTGAGACTTCCCCCGCATGATGTGCTATGTATCAGTACTTCTTTCCTTGTTACTGTTGTGAAGTGTTTAAGTATTTCATTTTACAAATATGTAATAATTTTTGACCCATTTCCTTACTGATGGATATTTGGATTGTTTCTATGCCAGTATGAATAAAAGCTATTATGAACGACAGCAAAAAAGCACACAGAAGGAAAATAGGAACAGACGTTAATGAGAAGAAACATTAAATCTAATTAATCAGATCCTTTAAAAAATTTAATATCTCATTAAAAATGATATTATGACCAATTGGGATTTATTCCAGGATTGCAAGAAGTAGGCTCCCTGTTAGAGACTATGCTGATATTGTACACCATATCCTTACATCTAAGGGGGGGAACCCCATATCTCAAAATCTATGATATTTGTTTTTTTTATTTAATTTTTATTTTTTTTTTTAATTTATTCATGAGATAGAGAGAGAGAGAGAGAGAAACAGGCTTCATGCAGGGAGCCTGAGTGGGACTCGATCCTGGGTCTCCAGGATCATGCCCTGGGCTGAAGGTGGCGCTAAACCACTGAGCCACCCAGGCTGCCCGATTTTCTGTAAAGCTAGTATCATATTTAACAGTAATACCTGAGAGACATTTCTACTGAGGTCAGGAACAAGGCAAGGGTACCCATTACTTTCCATATTCTGTAAGAGGGCCTATGCAATTTGAGTCTTTTTTTTTTTTTTTTTTTTAAGATTTTATTTATTCATGAGAGACACAGGCAGAGGGTGAAGCAGGCTCCATGCAGGGAGCCTGATGTGGGACTTGATCCCGGGATTCCAGGATCACACCCGGGGCCAAAGGCAGGCACTAAACTGCTGAGCCACCCAGGGATCCCGCAATTTGAGTCTTGAGAAAGTGTAAAAAAGAAGTAAAATCATGTTTATTTGCAAGTAACAGCATACCTGGAAAAACTCAGAAAACCAATGATTAAACTGTATCAAATAATAAAGAATTCAGTCTAGTAGCAGGATATAGAGCTAACATACAAAAATCAGTAGCTTTCACATAATCAAAAAGAAAGTAAATTGATGACATACTCGTAGATGACGTCATTGATTAGTTTCATGGACATTTATGAGACGTTATACTTCTGTTCCTGCTGCTTCTGGCTTTCCCTAAACCAGTTGTGTTGCTCTCCCCATGGGACATTTAGCGATGTCTTTAGATATTTTTGATTGTCACTGTGAGTGTGATGGGGGTATAGCCCCTGACAACAAATTATTCAGTCTAAAATGTCAGTAGTTTTGAGCCTGAGAAACCTTTTCCTAAATAAAACATCTGATTTCCAGTGCTTGTGTTTAGAATTGTGGGTTCGTAGGGATTCTATACCTTGAACGAATACATTGATTAAGTACTCAAGTTAAAGTGTATACTTGAGGGGCACCTGGGTGGCTCAGTTAGTTAAGCATCTGCCTTCAGCTCAGGTCATGATACCAGGGTCCTTGGATTGAGTCCCACATTGGGCTCCTTGCTCAGCGAGGGTCCTGCTTCTCCCTCTCCCTTTGCCTGCTGCTCCCCCTGCTTGTGTTTTCTCTCTGTCAAATAAATAAAATCTTAAAAAATAATTTAAAGGGTATACTTGAATGTGAGTAATGATGAAGACTAGTAAGAGAGATCACTTTCCTTTAGTTACAATGATAGAAATAATTTCTTTTGTGTAGCACCAAGTAGTATATAAAATTTCATAGATTTCTTATTTGATCTTCTTAATATAAGATGGGTCTAACAGGTGTTCTTATCTCTGTTCAGCTAATAAAGGAACTTACCTATTTTTTCTAGGTTTCAGGGACTACATCATGTCATATTGATGGGTAGTTTCATGTGTACATTGTTTGTTCATGTGTAAAAGTGATCTTGCCTTTCTTTTCTTTCCAGAAGCTCATTTTAGTTCCAGCTATGTACTAAAGATAGGTCCTGGTCCTGCAAAGTTGATGCCTAGTCCATATTTCCCTTTAGTTATATCCTGTTACTTACAAATCAGTGCTTCCAGTGGAACTTTCTGTGGTGATGGAAATGTTCCATAAATCCATGTTCAGTATGTTAGCCACCAGCCACAAGTGGCTATTTAAATTTACATTAATTAAGATTAAATAAAATTTAAAATCCAGTTCTCTTCAGTTGGACCAGACACATTTCAAGTGCTCAGGAGCTCTGCATTATGTTATCAGTAGTTCCCAATAAATCAACCTCAATAAATCAGAAACATTTTTGTTTAATTTTTAAAATGGAGGTTGTTTGAGCTCCCTCTTAGCTTCTGCGCATTGCTGTGGCTTTGGTCATAGTTCTTAAGCTCCGTGGAAGAGGAGGACATTGCTTTTTAATTTCTTGGTAGGAGGCAAATGAATATCACCCCAGGTTGCTATCCTTCAGCTAGTTTTTTTTCTCAAACACCTTGGTCCTTAGCTGGTGTATATGTTGTTAATGCACCAACTCATGGAGTCCTCATGAGAATGAAATGCCTGTTGAAGTGATAGAAATTCATTCCCCTGGAAGCATCCCGCATGTGCTGTTGATGTGCTGTTGATTCTCCAATTCCATCTGCTGTGCTCCTAACCCTTGGCTTCTGCTTGGTGTTAGAGTTCCCTTCTGCGACCACTAAGGGAGTTGCTTAAAACCTCCCTGCCTCATTGGGAACTGTGGAAATTCTCCCAACTTTGTGTGTGCGTGTGTGTGTGTGTGTGTGTGTGTGTGTGTGTTTTAAGGACTTTGGTAGGATTATAGAGTTTTCAGCTATAATGTGTTTTAAATTTTGTTGGTAGATGAACCTGAAAGTCTTTTTATTTCAATATTTCTGTGAGAAAGTGTTTTCCAACTTACAGTCATTTAACATTACCTGAAAATTTGGAAGTGTGTGTTTATATATTAGAGCCAGTCTATGTATTTAAAAAGCTAAAGTCTCTTGGTTTTAATTTCCAAGTCAGTTTATTTCTTGCACATTGAAAGAGAAGTAAAATATTTGACGGTTATACATTTTGCCTGCAATAAAGTGAGAGGAAGAAAAGGCCCATTTTGTTTTGATGATTTACAAACTAGGCTTTAGGCGGATTTATTTTTGTAAAGTAATTTAACTGTGGTTTAAATTAAAATTTTCCTGTCATTTCTAGTTTAATATCCTTTCATCACAGTCCTGCCCTCAATTTACCTCTGTGGTTTAATTAATTCTATTCCATGACTAAAATGCTGAGGTAAATGGAGTCAAGTTGTGAAGTTGTAGGTGAAAGCAGTCCTGAAACAGAAAAATACGTTGTTGGACATTTTCTTCTTTCTTTTGGGAACTCCCAGTTTTTTGAACTGGTAGTTATGGGATCTTTAGCCATATTCTACATGTTTTTAGAGTAACGTGGATTTAGTTATGTCTTCCCCTACCTGCATCCCTCCAATAGTGTCTTGGTTTGCAAAGCAGTCGACGGTGATACTAATATATTTTTTATGCTTGTTTATTTTCAGAGGGAAGTGTAACATCTCCCATTTTTCTGACATATTTGCTGCTAGAGAGTTTAAAGCTCGGGTGGATTCATTTTTCTACATATTAGGCTACAACCCTGAGACAAGGTAAGTGAGTCAGTTGGGCCCACTCAGTGCGAACTTTTGCTTTTCTCGCATGCATGCGTAAGATTTTAAAAAGACAACTCCAAAACCCAAAGTAAGCCTCTTTGAAAGGAGTTCTAATTAATGTTTTTGGCAACTAAAGCAGCTTATTGTTTGCTCTTGATTTTTATTAAGAAAAGGAAAATGAGAAAATTTGGGTTTTGAGAGGGCAAGGCAAAGATGGACATTTAATTGATCTGTGTTTTGAACTTAATGAATGGGCAGTTTATTACTGCCCTACTGCACATTGTGTCAAGCATTCCATGATACCATATTGAAAACATTAGGACTTTTTAAAAAAAAGATTTTATTTGAGAGAGATAATGAGCGTGAGAGTGCACACAAGAATGAACAGGGAGAGGGACAGAGGGAGAAGCAGACTCTCGGATGAGCAGAGAGCCCTACTCAGGGCTTGATCCCAGGACCCCAGGTCATGACCTGAGCCAAAGGCACTTAACCAACTGAACCACCCAGGTGCCCCTGAAAACACTAGGACATTATGGAAAGTTTGTTGGTTAGTCATTTGTTTTATTCATTTGTAAAACCCCAGAAACACTCATAGAAATATTTTCATTAAGATTACTGGTATGAGATGGATACATTCAGTTCTCAGCCATCTC
Organism: Vulpes lagopus; assembly: GCF_018345385.1. NCBI lineage: Eukaryota > Metazoa > Chordata > Mammalia > Carnivora > Canidae > Vulpes > Vulpes lagopus. The sequence continues at coordinate 88,523,007 of NC_054833.1, read as the reverse complement.
TGTAAGATGTATGTAACAGGTAGAATTACTTTTTATTTTTTATTTATTTTTTTTTAAAATTTTATTTATTTATTTATTTATTTATGATAGTCACAGAGAGAGAGAGAGAGAGGCAGAGACACAGGCAGAGGGAGAAGCAGGCTCCATGCACCGGGAGCCCGATGTGGGATTCGATCCCGGGTCTCCAGGATCGCGCCCCGGGCCAAAGGCAAGCGCCAAACCACTGCGCCACCCAGGGATCCCTTTTTTAAAAAATTTTATTTATTTATTTATTTATTTATGATAGTCACAGAGAGAGAGAGAGAGAGGCAGAGACACAGGCAGAGGGAGAAGCAGGCTCCATGCACCGGGAGCCCGATGTTAGAATTACTTTTTAAATGAGGAACAATAGAATCAAAATAATTTAGCTGAAAAAATTCTTTGTAGTAGATTGTAGTTTAACTCAGCACATGGAAAAAGTTCTTTAAGAGTTATGTGCATTCATTTTTATTCTGTATCCATTGTGCAACTACAATGGATTAAGGATTTAGAAAGAAAAAGAATGGTAGCTAATGATCAGGTAGTCTGTGTTCGGGACATCTGAGACATACTCTGCAGATATAAGGACTTAGAAATAAAAGCTGCTTGGCCAAAGGAAGGTAGTGGAAGAGCTGCTTTCAATGTAATTGCAAGATGGGTATTGTCTTAGAGAAAACCTTCTCTTAGTAGATGCTGAGAAATTATATGTAAAAATTAGAAGGTTACTTTTAGTGAGTCACTCCAGGGTTAATAAAAGGCAACATATTCTTTGTTACGATTGTAAGAGACTACCTAAAGGTCTATTGGTGCATACATATTAGTGTCTCTGTATATATTGTAGACAGCAGCTATAGGGGTAATGGTGTAATGAATGGTCACCTTTTTATTACTTACCTTTATTTCCTTTAGAAAACAGTAAATTTGAGCTTTTATTTTCTTTTTCTAAAGTATGCCCTGTTCCAGCGACAAAGAAGTTGATTGGTGGTCATATTTCAAGAGCGTCCTATATTTCAGAATTTATTTTACGTATGGATTTATTGACTGCCTGGTCATATCTTGGATTTCTGTCTAGATACAAAGGAGTCCATAATTTCAGTGATGCCACGTTGATTTAACTGTTTGATCAGGAGTTGTCATATTGCACAACTTAGATGGTATCCACGAATTGACTAAATAGCTTTTGTGTTTTAAATGTTTAGCTCTTGGTTTCATAAGAAGCAACCAAATAAATTTTGTTTACTAGTTTTGGTTAAGTGTCTTTTTGCTGAATGCTTATTGAAGGTGGTATTATATAACTTAACTGTAAGTAGAGACTCACACAAGTTCTCGTCTCATTTTTCATTGGATGCTGCTGCTAGTCAACTGATTCTTCCCATCAGTTATATGTTAAAGTGTGGCTTAGGTATGCAGCAGAAGGACATTTGTCTCTCATCTGATAAAACAGCCCTGAGACATGCCCATGGCAGTGCATTTATAAGGTTTGCATCCTGAGTCACTTCTTTTTTTTTTTTTTTAAGAGTTATTTATTTATGATAGACAGAGACAGAGAGAGAGAGAGGCAGAGACACAGGAGGAGGGAGAAGCAGGCTCCATGCTGGGAGCCTGATGTGGGACTCGATCCCAGGACTCCAGGATCGCACCCTGGGCCAAAGGCAGGCGCTAAACCGCTGAGCCACCCAGGGATCCCCTCCTGAGTCACTTCTTTTACTGCTTTGACTTCCTGGTGGCTATTTGTTCATTTCTATGCTTGTGTTCTCCTTGTCATCTTGTACTATGATATGTTGTAGGTTTATGAGGATGAAGTGAAATGGTAAAAAAGACTTTGAATGTCTGCTTATAAGTAAAGCTTGTGGCAAATCTCACACTTCTCACAAAGTGAGTGTAAAAATTTGCTCTCTCCCAGTGTTTTCACCTTGAATACTTTATAACTCTGAAGTTTGGGTTTGGGTATGCAGTTCCCAAAGCTGCTCAGATTGTCACGAGTGTATGTAATTTACTAGGATTGTAGAAAAATTCTTCTTTCCCCACCTGGCTTACCCATGGTCTAATCCTTGGAATACTCAGGCTTCACACTCTTGCAGAATTTACCTCTGTCTGTGTCTTTGTTTCAAGTCTGTGAGGGATGGGGTTGTGCTAGGAGCTGCTGCTATATTTCTCTGCCATTTGAATGAGCAGGACTGGCATGTAGTCATGTAATTGTGTGGTCGTGTAGCTGTGTAATCGTGTAGTCATGTAATCATGGCCACAGGGTGCTCTGTGCTCTTGGTGCCCCAAGTCATTTGGACAGAAACATCACCTGCTGTGTGTCTGGGAGAGAGAGCATATATGGATGAGACCACTGCAAATGTCAGAACAGTCACTTTGGTGACTACTCCCTTGCCCTTAAATAACTCAGGAACAAGTGAGCAGTTGAAACTGAAACTTGAAATGGGATTGTTTCTTTCTCATAGCACATTTTCTGACAGTAAAAGTTGATTTATGTAAGTTTCCATAATTTATTTAGCATAGTCACCTGCACTGAAAGTTTGGAATGTGTTTTCGCGTTTATTGAATAAGGTTGTTTTTTTGTTTTTTTTTTTTTAAAGCCCCAGTGTTTGGCTTCTTACAAATTGTTTCCCTTAACCTCATTATTATATTTCTGAATGTTTCATCTTGTCAGAGACCTGACCTTTCCAGACTTCTTGGTTTTGATGGGGTTACGTTAATGAACATGTCTAGGACAGTAGGAAACAGACTTTTCTATATTCTTTGGTACTTTGCCTTTAAAGTTCAAGGAGGGCGGATTACTTGGTAATTGACATGGAATCTTTATCATTCTAAAATACTGTATTTAATTCTGAAATCCTAAACTTAATTCTGAAACCTGAAAGCTCTGAAAAAATTTTAAAAATAAATGAGCTGAAGCTCACTGGATGGTCACACTTGGCCTGAACTGAGATGTGACTATTTATATTCTTGAGTTAGTTCACTTTGAGTGAGTTTGCACAACTTTTACTGCAGAAGTACTAGTGTGATAGAGTAGGGGGTCATTGCTCAGACACTGCTGAGGTGTCACATAGTATATGGTATATGGCTATAGTACCTCTCTAAATCCAAAAACTTCTGAATTCTGAAAATCCTCTGACCCTTAAGATCTTTGATAAGGGATGGCAATAACCATATTCTTGCTAGCCATGACATTTAAGGAATAAAAGTTAAGTAAAAAATTGGGTGGCAGATATTTCCAGTTTCAAATAGGATGTAAGCAGCAAGGGTCTGACTAATGAGAGAGGCCTGAATTTGGAATCCTTAAGTAATCAGGCTTTGCTTCTGGAGTTTGACATTTCTACACTCAGGGAATGTGCACCTTGGCTACCTGAGCAAGATTCACCCCAAGCTTAATTCTACAGTCAGCATACTTTGCAATAATAATGCCATTATGTTCTCATTCTTTCTGAAGGTTCTAATCCAAACTCTGGTTAGAAAATAAAGCCAGTAAATTTCAGATCACAAGTCTTAATACATAAAGCCAGTTAGATCTTAAAGAATTTGTACAACCACCAGTATTTTTGGCTAAACTAAATTAGGTTGGTCTTGGCTTACAAAAAGAGGTGATTATAATCTGTAATCTTAGGGACATGGCTGCATTCATCTGCTTACTGTCCTTAGTTGCTTCTTTATTTATGTAGTATCTCATAGCCATTTAATCTGATCTGTTGATAAGACTGACTCCCCTCTTAGACCCAGGCAGCCTGGGTTCTGGTTCTGGGCTGTCACTTCATCTTTGTGTCTAGGGCTAAAGCTGGTACTTCTGGACTCTGTTTCTACCTCAATAAAGTGGGAGTGCCAAAGCTATCCTGTAGGTTGCTTGTGTAAACTGTGAAGTTTTTTTTTTTTTTTTTTTGTTATTGTTGCTTCTTGGGAATTGCCAAAAGAATTATAAATTTTCTTTTGAAAAAAAAAAAGTTGAAAAATATCAAAGGTTTTTTGGTTTTGTTTTGTTTTGTTTTAACCCCATAAAATGTTAAGTCCAAAAGCAAAACATAAACTACTTCCTAAGATGTCTTGATTCTACCAAGTAGACCATTAACCATCTGGTTGATTGTGCTGACTTACAGAAGTCTGAACACTGGGGATTTTTGACTCTGCTTGGAATATTGATTATAAAATTCTTTTCAAAAATATATAGTAATTGCTAAGAATGAAAGATAAATTTCTTGCCTCTAATGAAACTGATAGAACATTTATAATGAATATGTGATATTAATGTGAAACAATACATTTCTATTGTTAGAATATTTCAATGAAAAATTTGAGAGAAAATTGAAAAAATTTTTTCTTAATAAATAGATCTGAGCTTTTTATAGTTAATGAACTCCCCCTATATAGTACATAGGTTTTATTGAATTTTTGGATGTCCTCTTCCCCATCCCCTCATCCTCATACCCCATCCTCTCATCCTTTAAATTATTGGCCAGTACCTTTTTTTTACTGTACTTTCTGGCCCTTTTGGGTATACTTTTCATTCCTTGGAAAAGTTCTCCTACCTTCTTGCTTTAGGCCAGTCAGGATGGGAGAAAGGGCAAGAGTAATGATGGAGTCTCAGCAAGAATGAAAGATTCAGTAATGGCCATTGGAAAGGAGATACCTTTATCCTTAAATTCTGAAGCATAAATTTTCCCAGGAACCAGCCATTTGTTTCCCCTCGCTAGGTAAGAGTTCTTCAGGTCACTAAAATTGCATGTAGGGATAATGAAGAGAAGATATAAAACATAGCATCTTTAATTGATGGTCACTGATCTGTTGCTTCCTCCCTTCCCCCAACCACATACTATCTTTTAAAAGTGTTGGTCTCTTCCGAGACTTGCTCTGTAGCATCTGATTGTATTTTTTGTTCTTTGCTTTGTGAAAATGAGTCTTCTCTTAATATGCAGATGGAAAACAAGTTGAGAGTTCAGATCTCATCCAGGAGAGAATGTCTGTGATCTTCTCTCCTTTTCTTTTTCCAAGGAGTTCTTAAAGCCTTATTGAAACTTAAGGATTATTGCCATTATATTTAGCAGCAATCATAAACTGAGGCACTTGCAGGGATTTATAAATAATTATAAATAATCTCTCCCCAACTGACAGTGGCCATGTTAATAATAATAGCTATAGTTAGTGCGCACTATGGTGCCCAGCACTACTCTGAGTTTTACTTGCATAATTCATTCACTTTGTTTTGAAGCAGAATAGTTGCAAGTATCATAGAAGATCTTTTCTAACTGAACTATTTAGAAGTGTGTTGTCTCCATGAGGCCGTACCACACCTTAATACTTGGTGTGTTCCTTATGAGCAAGGGCATTTTCTTACATGACCACAATACAGTCCTCCAGCTCAAGAAATTAATGTTCAGATAATGCCATCGAATTCACAGACCCCACTCAGATTTTATCAGTTTTCCAATAAAGACTTTTGTAGTAGAATGAGCCAGTTTGATGGATTTAGTTGTCTTAACAACTATTTGGTCAGTCTGGAATGGTTTCTCAGTCTTTCACTTCATGACCTTGGTACTTTTGAAGGTTGTAGGGAAAATCTCCAAAACTTTGGAGACTGTCCCTTAGTTTACATTTATGATGTTTCCTTACTAGATTTAGATCATGTTTCTTTGACAGGGATAGTACAGAAGTCATGTGTTCTTTTTTTCTGCATCCTATCATAATTTTAGTTTGTCTCATGGCTGGTAATGTTCACTTCGATCAGTTGAATAAGGTGCTATCTGCTAGACTTTGCAATTGTAGCATTTCTCTTTTTACTTTTATAATTAATGACCATTTTATGGAAAGTTGCTTTGAGACTATGTATCAATGGCCTCTTCCTCATGAAACTTTCATTTTATTCATTTATTTACGCTAGGTGGATTAATGGCTTCCTATTTTATTTAGTTGTTTATATAATCTCTTACTATCATTTTGATTCTTAGGTCAAATTGCCTTAGATTTTGGAGAATGATACTTAGGTGTGGTTATTACTTTGTCACTGCTGGCAGGCCTCTGAGTAAACAGCTCTGGTGTGTCAGGTGGGGGAGGGAAGGGAAGTGAGAGGGAGAGGGAGGGTATACAGACTTCTACATCTATATTTCTGTATCAGTATGTGTGTATCCATGCATTCATACCAAATTCTCCACATCTAATCTAATACCATAGGGTTCCTGCTAGTTTTTTCTTATTTGTAATTCTCATCTTTGAGAGTGAGAAGCCTTATTTCACCATCCTTAATATCTTTACTTCTGATTTCCTATCATTGACTCAGCTCTCTTCCACACATGGATGGGTTTTGACATCTTGAACTGTATCTTTACTAGATTTAACATTTGGTATTTCTTAAGAAAGTATGACCTTAAAGAATCAAATTTTAACATCTTCTTTTCAGGGTCCATGGGAGAACAACTCCTTGCAAGAAGTGAATGCTTGCTCTATGCTTGATTGTTTAATTACTGTAAGAGCTCAGTGAGGTTGATGTTACCTTTATTTTACAAATGAGAAAATTGGCATTATATTAAATAACTACCTAAGGCATACAGTTACTAAACAGGAAACCCCTAGCCTACTGGACTCAAAGCCTGTGCTCTTAACATTGATGATTTTATCATAGATTAACTCATATATAACCTCACTTTCTTCTGGTTGTGTTGGAAAATAACTTGAAGCTTTTCTAATAAAGAGAAAAATATGTGCTCACTAGAGAATAACTTGACAAATACAAAAGTTAAAGAAGCAAACTGAAAAAATACATAATTGTATCAGCCATGTTTGTATTTTTCCCCTTCGGTTTACATCTGTGTGCACGTGTATGTATTAAAATTATAATTAAAATATTGCTTACACATAATATATATATATAATCAGGCATTCCTTTACTCATTTTCTTTTATTATGAACATACTACCATGTCATTAAATGTTTTACACAAACATTTGTAATGAGCACCTTATCTACCTTCACGTGGATGCCTCATAATTTCTCTCTTCCCATTTTGTTGAACTTTATGGTTTTCTAATATTTAGTTATTCTAAATAAAATTGTGACCATCTTTTTTCAACATAAATCTTTATACTTCAGCTGAAAAGTAACAATCTAGATCTTTATTTCAGTTAATTTGGATTTTAGACATTTCAAAATCTTCTGTTTGTTGTCTTCTCTATTCATCACAGCTCTTGGTGTTTGTATAGCTTTTGAGGACAAGAAGCTGGAGCTAGGTATACAGGTTTTTTTGTTTGGATTGTCTCTGCCATCACGGTCGAACTCACGATGTTTATGTCAGATGGCATATTTGGAAACAGTTGAGAGTTCGTGTGTATTTGGAAACACAGCCCTGCTGAGGATATAAGAACTCTAATAAGATAGGACAAAAATTAGATTTGATAATTTCAAAAATCTTTTGTCAGTAAACATCTACCAATTCTGAGTAAAATAGAACTTTTATTTTTTAAATTTTTAAAAAGATTTTATTTCTTTAAGAGAGAGCACGAGTGGTGGAGAGGCAGAGGGAAAGGGAGAAGCAGACTCCCTGCTGAGCAGAGAGCCTGATGTGGGGCTCTAATCCCAGGACCCTGAGATTGTGACCTGAGCTGAAGGCAGATGCTTCACTGACTGAGCCACCCAGGTGCCCCTAGACAGAACTTTTAAATGCAGAGCTGAGCCTGTTAGGAATTAAGAGAAACTGTCAAGTAAAGCAGTAAGCTGATTCTTCATCAGCCCATGATGAGAGGAGGTTGGGTTAGTTACTCTTTCTTTAACCAAAGGTCTTGTCTTTAACACCCACCAGGTATAGGAGATGGGGTCTTGATCTCAGGGGGTAAGGGGGTTGGAACTGAGAGCCCTCCACCAAGTTGGGCCATCAAAGTTCTGTTCTTCAGTGAAAGGGTGAGCTAGGTTGTATATCCAGAACTAGAGGGAAATGATAGAGAAACTTGTTTGGGACTGGGACTCGAAGCACAGAAAAGAAGAGGAATAGAGGGAGAATTTCCCTTATAGTTCATAACTTTGAGCCTTGCCCCCACTTGGGACATGGATTTACATTCTTGAAAAATATGAGAACTCCAGGATGAGAAGATAATGTAAAAAGTAATCTTGGGCCATGAGCCTCCAAGAGGCTCAGTGAGAGAGCTTCATTGGGAGAAGCATATGTAAAATTTTTTTAGAGGGACATGCTCTCATTCAAGAACTTGTAGGATATCTACAAATAATGTATCTTTGAATGCCAAATGCACTGTTAAAAGTTACACGTGTTGGAAGAAACCATGTGACATCAACTTGAGTCAGATAAAACAAATGGTAAGATGTGTACCTGAGAACTTCAACACTAGAACTATCAGAGAAAGACTATATAACAGACTAAAACAAAATAGAACCTTTATTTCCCTCTCATGTAAGCTGAGTTTGAGAAAAAGCAATCCTAGATGGCTGTGGGGCTCTACAACCATCAGGGACCTATCTTTAACTTCAGCTTTTATCTTATACTCAAGGTGTCGATCAAATGGTAGCCATGACATCCAGATCTCAGGCTGGAAGAAGGAAGAAGTGGGTAAAAAATGCATGCCTTCTTCAAGGGCATTTTCATAATTTGTATAGGACATTTCCTTTTCTTCTCATTAGACCAAAGATTTAAAAAAATTAGAATGGGGCTTTTTTAAGAAGCTGGTAAAATCTTTATACCAAAACCAGATTAAAAAGTGAAATTTAGGGGCAGCCCTGGTGGCTCAGTGGTTTAGCACCCCCTCAGTCCAAGACGTGATCCTGGAAACCCAGGATCGAGTCCAGCATCAGGCTTCCTGCATGGAGCCTGTTTCTCCCTCTGCCTGTGTCTCTGTCTCTCTGTCTCTCTGTCTCTCTCTGTGTCTCTCATGAATAAATAATTAAATCTTTAAAAAAAAAAGTGAAATTTATAGGTCAGTCCTAGAAACATGCATGTAAGATGTTTAAATAAAATATTAGAAAATAGAATCTGGCAAAGCACGAAAAATCTGCCTTATCCAAGTTGGGTTTATAGAACCCAAGACTACTTTAAAAATTTATCTGTTAAGGGATCCCTGGGTGGCGCAGCGGTTTAGCGCCTGCTTTTGGCCCAGAGCGCAATCCTGGAGACCCAGGATCAAGTCCCACGTCAGGCTCCCGGTGCATGGAGCCTGCTTCTCCCTCTGCCTGTGTCTCTGCCCCTCTCTCTCTCTCTCTCTCTCTGTGACTATCATAAATAAATTAATTAATTAAAAAAATTATCTGTTAATATGGCTTACCACTTTAACATGATGAAGAAATATATACTCATCTTGATCTTGAGAAAACACATGTTGAAAGTCAACAACTAGTCCATGTTGGGGGAGGGGACGCTTAGCAAAGTAAGGGTAGACCCAAACTTCCTTGTTGTTACTGATTAATTAAACAAAAATCAGAGTCAGAGTGTTGGGAAATATCCCTCTAAAATCAGAAACAATAGGAGTCTTATGTCCATTATGACATGAAAATGTGTCAGAACCTTGGCTAATATGGTTTAATAGTTTTTGCCATAGAGACTCTGAGAAAGCATGTGAACACATAGTTAGAACTGATATGATATACCAGCATGTTTGCCGGATATCAGAGCAGTATATATAACGCTCAGTTCCGTTTCTTTTTTTTTTTTTTAATTTTTATTTATTTATGATAGTCACAGAGAGAGAGAGAGAGGCAGAGACATAGGCAGAGGGAGAAGCAGGCTCCATGCACCGGGAGCCCGACGTGGGATTCAATCCTGGGTCTCCAGGATTGCGCCCTGGGCCAAAGGCAGGCCATAAACCACTGCGCCACCCAGGGTTCCCTCAGTTCCGTTTCTACACAGGAGGGACAATTAGAGAATAAAATGTAAACATACTGTTTTTAAATGCTTCCCTTCTCTTGATGTGAAGTTAGTACTAATTAAAAGTCAAGGGGCACCTGGGTGGCTCAGTGGTTGAGCATCTGCCTTCTGCTCAGGGCGTGATCCCAGGGTCCTGGGATCAAGTCCCACATCGAGCTCCTCACAGGGAGCCTGCTTCTCCCTCTGCCTATGTCCCAGCCTCTCTCTGTGTTTCTCATGAATGAATAAATAAAATCTTAAAAGTCAGATAGAATTTTTTTTCCATTAAGTGTTTTTCTCTAGAGTTGCCTGAATGTTTTCGTTGCTGCTTTTGCTTTACAATTTGTTGTTAGTAAATAAAATATTTTAAATATTTTTCTATTTCTGGTAAGTAGAACTCTTAAAACCTAGGAAACTTCTATATTAGGAAGTAAGGAAACTTGCTTTACATCTGATACACGTAAATTTTCTGCTCATGAAAAACTAAGTATTACGGTAGCCAAATTGTTTTTTCAGTCTGTTTTTATGTAGTAAGCCTTTTTAATTTTAGAAAGAATCCGTTAATATAGTATATTTTTTTCACCCTCTCAGCTCCCTTTTAATCTATTCAAAATTGTTAATCCTTCACCTGTTGTTTGCCAAGGGATTAATTGTAGGAGAGAGGAAGGTCTGAGAGCCAGAGACAATGTAGAAGTAGTTGGGATCACAGGACTTCTGGGAAGACCTAGCAGTAGACCACAAAAGGAAGCACCTGGGCAGCCTGTGGGCATATCCCTGCAAGCAGCCAGGTGGCAAGGAAATGCAGCAGGAATGAGGTCTAGACATAGTCACAGGCAGTAAGCAGACATCTAGTGGTCAAGACAACCGTGGAAGAAACAAGGTCCAGGTGTTAGGGGCTTGGAAGTACTGAGTAGAATTACAGGGTGGTCCTCAGTGTAAGGTAGGGCTTGCTTGTGGAAAAGGAGCCCATTTCTAGAATTGGAATTTATGTTAAAATAATACATTGACTTACTTAATTACCAAACCACTAGGTTTCAGGGCTCCTTAATTTTCTGTGAGGCAGAGAACTCACCTCATATCCTGAGGTTGGATTGCACTCAGAGCTGGTGTTAAGGTGATTCAGTCTGAGGATTAGAGCACTGTGGAAACAGCCCTGCACGTCACTCCTTGCCAGTCATGTGTCCAGTTTCCAGATTCCACGAGGACCGATAATTGAAGACTAACTAGTAAAACTAGATGTCTTTAATATGTATGTATATATTTAAATTTTTAATATTTTATATATATATATATAACTCAAGAGTTATGATGTTATTACATATAACTCCCACATATATATATTTCACCCAGTTCACCAGCTAACATTTTGCAATTTTTGCTTTACTAATTTATTCTTTTATTTTATGTATTACATATCTTTTTAATTTTATTACAGATGTGCTTTATTATTTCTGTTTTTGCTGGATTATTCTCTATTAACTATCTTTGCTTCACTGTTGTGTTTTCCCTCCCTGAACTATTTTGGAATGAATGGCAGCATCAAACATCTTTCTCCCTAAATATTTCAGTGTGTTTTTCTCAAGAACAAAGACATTCTCTTACATAATCATTATATGGTTAGCAAAATCAGAAAAGGTGACATTGATATAATACCGTTTAATCTAATATAGTCCATATTTAAATTTTGCGAGTTTTTCTAATACTGACCTTCATGTACTTTTTGCCCGTGATCATGCATCGGCATTTAGTTGTTTGATCTCTTTAATATCCATTGCTTCTCTTTGTTTTCATAAGATGTTTTCTAGCCTTTTTTTTGTTTTCTCATGGCATCAACATTTTTGAAGAGTTAGAAGCCAGTTTTGTCGAATATCCTTCAGTTCAGGTTTGTTTGATGTTTCCTCATGATTAGATTTAGGTTTTGTTAAGTTCTGCCAGGGAATGAATATCTAAATGTTATTTTGCCCTTCTCAGTGCTTCAGATGTATTTTTTTGTTGTTGTTTTGGTACAAAATAAGAGATTTGAGTGGTTCCAGTAAAGATGATTTTGGTACTGTCCCTGCCCTAAAGAGCTTATCATCTGTTAAGAGAGGTGAGGCACCCCAGAAAAAGCTGACATGAGGAGAACGAAGTTCTCTGAGCTTTCCTAATAAGGAGGTCTCTCCATAGAGGAGCTGGTTGGGATTGTGGGCAAGTGAGGGACTTCTCCACATACAAGAGAAGAGTAACTGGAGAGTGAGGCGAGTCCTGGGTTGAGACAGGGCTGGAGGTCTGCTGGGTGGGAGGTAGCAGGTGGTGTGAGAGGACAGCTATGAGCTGAGGGTCAGGAAAGATGACCAAGAAGGCGCTGAAGGGGGTAGCTACTTTGAGTACCAAGTGTTTGGAGAAGAGGTCATAGGGTTTTGATGACTTGCCTTTGAGTGTCACTCAAGGTATTTGGTGGGACCAAAGTTATAATTTACACTTCTTGAATTGCTATCGTAATAATCATTTTTATGCTATGTTTCATGGAACAGCTCCTGTGGTTTTTCAGAATAATGATGAATTTGTTAAATTATTATTTTAGTTGATTTCTCCAAGTGAGCATTTTCCATGTGATTTGGTAGTTTTGAAAAATGCACTATGAAAGAAATATTTTGATAGTCGTATTCGTACTCTTTGGCTTCTAGGCAATTCACTTTTGTATTAGAGAGTCTTTTTCTTCAGACTGTTTCTGGTCTCACACATCTGGGGACATTTTATCTTAGATACCAACATGGAAAGTGTTCTTCCAACCAGTAGATACTTCAGGTGCTGGGTCAAAAGCAAAACTTATTTTAGGTGTATTTGGCATTTCTTGTGTTTAAATGACATTTTCAGTATGATTAGAGTTTTTAAATTATAGCCTCAGAATTTAGTTTATTTGATAGCAAAAACAGGAATACTAAGGAAATGGAAGAGATCTTGCATTTATTTTAGGAATCTTGAGGACACGGAGTACTCTGTTAAGCGGGTCTTAATTTCTTCACACTGTTACATTTGCGGGAAACACAGCACTGCTCTTTCCTACTCTGTCTTGTCCTTTATATATTTTTTGGAGTTTCATAGTCTTGTTTTTCTTTTTTAATTGTAACTAAGTAATCACACATAGAATCTTTTAGTTTGCAAATAGAAACGAAGCTTCTATACACATCCAGAACAGGATATCTTATGTAGCTGCCAGCCCACTTTGCCTTTTTGTTGGAGGTGGAGGTTGTGGGGAGACCGCATAAAGTGTGTTTTTAAAGATTTTAACAGAAAGTGTCTTGGCTGGTGCTGTGGGCAATATACTTAACAGAACTCAATATGACTAGCATGGCATGTGGCCTTGCTGATGTGGCTTTAGAAATCTTTTCTGATTAAATTTTAAATGGATTTAGCTTCATGGGCAGTACTATAAAGAATTGCCTAGAACTTTGAATCAGGAGATCTCAAATGAGATTTTTTAGATGCTTGAGTATTTGTGGCAGGGTGTTCTTTGACATTCTGATTTGAACTTTCCTACCCTTCTTAGTGTTAGAAATACATTCTTCAAGTTAGACATGCCTGACTGGATTATTATGTCTTTTGGAAAATGTTTTTATTATTTAGGCAATTTTAGAGCTTCTTATTTAAGAAAGATTAGCTCCTTGCATAAAACACAGTATTCTTTAAGATCCCCTGCTTGGTATACCGTCTGTACTACATTTGTAGTGTGACAATACCCAGAACTCCACAGTTTTGCCAGGATTGTTTGTGTGGCCTTTTCCCAAATGTTTACAAAGTTTTCAAAATGAAATCTGTGGGGTTGTTCCGCCTTAAGTAGCTACTGCTATGTTTATAGATGTGCTGTAGTTTCTGTTCATTAGTCCTATGTATGGTCATTCGTACCTGTATCTTTTGATATTATTCCTTCTTGAAGATCTTTAAAACAACAATTAAACAAAAAAAGAAAAGACAAACAAAACTTGCTGTTGTCTCGTCTGAGTTCTTTGAAGCCTCTAGATGGCTGGTGTGGCTTGCCGAGTTCCCTGGTGTTGGCTGTCTCAGATCCCCTTTCTAAGGCCCCACTTCCCTGCACACTAGCTTGGTATGCAGGGAGAAGCTGCAGTCTGTTGGCTGGGCTTTATTTACGGAAACAGCAGGGTTGAGATTGATTGCGTTGAGAGACAGTGTATGGATGAGGGAGGGTCACAGCACATGCTCAGTCCTGTCAGTGTGAGGGGGAAGTTTCTGCGTTCTGCGTGAAGGCTTAGGTCATAGCACAAGCTCAGTGAAAGCTCTATGAGGTCTCTCAGACTGCATGTGCCTCCATTTTGAGTTGTTAGAGTAGAAAAGGGCAGAGTTTTAACAGTAAGTAGAGGTTCAGGGACACAGCTTAGACTCACCAGAGCCTCTGTTAGTCATGGATGATCCATTCAGCCCCTGCAGGTAGGCTATCTTCCTCTGGCCTCCCCAAAACAGTGATGGTTTTTGCTGCTCTTTCTCACTTGTGAAGATGTTTATGAATCATTTCATCATTCATAGTGCATGTTCCTGAGAGCCTTTAATTCAACCCTGGCTGGCCATGTAGGTGGTGTTGCGAAGCGTGAAATCAGAGCTAAGAATGGGGTCTGCCTGGAGATGCATTAAGCAAATGGAGAACGTTGTGGGTTCTGCTGTCCCTGTCCCTTTCCCGTTTCCCTTACCCTTTTCTCACCGGGTACAGCTTTAACCTGAGTCCTGCATGGATGCCTGGTGTGAGCTTGTTTGCCTTCAAGCACCTGCAGAAGAAACCTGCCGGCTGCTCTGTTGCCGTGTGGCTGGTAGGGAGTGCCTGGGCCCAAGAGCAGCTCTGTTTGGATGTTTTAGGAAGGGTGGTAGGTGGGCAGCTATTGGTTGCTTTGAAGGTGGGTGGAACTTGTTTTGATTGAGAGCCTGTTTGCCAGAGCAAATTATATTTCTTGTGATCTGTTTCTGAAGTCTGAAAACAAGATAGTATGTACATTTTGACATATGCAGGAAGCAGTTGTGGATCATGGTTGCAACATTATCACCTTAAAATGGAGGTTTTTTAAGAAATAAAAGGTTATGTCACATCATTTTCTGTGGCTTCAAAAGAAAACTCCATTCTTTCCAGTTTGTAGACAATGTCTTGACAATTAAGAAAAAATAGTCTGCAGTGACATTTGTGATAGAAGTTAGAGTTCCAGGTATTTTGTTTATTTATTTTGTTTGTTTTAGCAGAAGGTGGCATTTGTGGTATATGTGTATTTTGTTGTGTGACTTGTATGTTCTATAGGAAAGAAGTAAAAAGAGCAGTTGATACTTAAGAATGTTGGCACTGACCAGGTCAGATTCTGTGCCCTCTGCTTGATGGGCCCAGCACTAGTCTTTTCTGTGAGGGGGAGTTGTGCTTTTTATGTGTCCTTTTTTGCAGCCTGGGCTCAGACAGATGGATCTCACTATGGTTAACATAGGGAACTCTTTGTAATATTCCAGGTTAGGACAAATTGAATTTTTAACCAAGTAAACGGTAAGTGAAGTTGGTGAATTACATTAGTTGTTTCTCTTTGTTTCCTCTCCCCTTTTTTCTTCTGATGAAAGGCGAAAAAAATTTTGAAGTCACATTTAAGTTTTATGCATTTGTGAGGTTGAAAGGAGGAAGTACACGATGTGGAAGAATGCAGCTGAAAAAATTCTCATAGGATAGTGAGGAAGTTCATGAGACATTGATGATACATACAGGGAGAGATTCTGAGTGTAAGCTCTTCATAGTGTAATATGAATATGGAGCTGTGTGTGCTCACCTCTTGTTGGAGGAGGACCCTGATTTTGGCAGAAAGTTGTAAGGAAGGCTAATGGTGAATTCTAGCCACTGACAATATTACTGAAGTATCATCTGGCTTCCAGAAGGTTTAGTCTCAGGATTATGATTAAGGAGATGAATTATACGGGGATAATTTTAGGACTAATCATTTATTGCTATTTTTAATCTTGTTTTCCATTGATCTTTCCATTGATTGGTCTATCTGACCAATTAGGATTGCATTTATTTGAACATTACATTTGGGAGTTTTGGGCAGTTTTTCCCTTTACCATGTAGTGTTGCTTCTGGAACTTGTTTTAATTCACTCCATGTAGAATGTTCTTCTTTCTGCTTTTCTCCTGTAAGTCTTAAATTATCCTCTCTCCAGACAAGAGGATCTGGGCCCAGGGGCACTTAACACCCCAGACTTGTTTCAGAAAATCCTTATTTGAGTCAGGACATTACTCGTCCGGAAAATAGTTATGGAACTCCCTTTCTTTTCTCAGGCCTTTACTTCTTCAACTTTTGTATATTTAGCAAACAAAGTGTGACTGGGAAGCTGTACTGGTGAATCAGCTCTGGGCAGCTTCCTCCCACTGGTCTGGCTGGCCAGCCTGGCCTAATAGAGATGTGCATTTGTGAGCCTGACTGCAGCCACCTGTTTAGACGGTGAGGACTTACAGTTACCACTGCTGGCTGTTTAGGGCCGAATTTCAGTGTTGGAATCAGGTAAAGTAAGTCACAAGAGTAGTTCCTTATGTAGTTTGCATTTGTTCTATACTTTCCTATCTTAGGTAAATATTTTTGGGATGTTACTTTTTGGCCCACCATCTCCTGCTTTGGGTCTTCTATACTTGTCTCATGGTAGTTTAGTGAAGAAACAGCACATGAGAGGTTATTCTCTTGGTTGGTAAAGTTGTCCAGGGTCTGTGCAGCTTGGGCATTGGAAAGATGCTTGTTAGCTTCATTTTGGCTTATGGCTCCCCTCCTGCTATACCTCAGAGTATCAGGAAATGTTAGTGAAAATGGACAGCTTATGTTTTCAGGAGAACATAAAAGTTCACCAAAATATTATCCTGTTATTAGCTTTTCTTGTCATTGTGTTAGAATCTTGAATCTGAATCCAAAGTTGAGGCTTACATTTAAAGTGTTCCTTTTATGTAAAACATAAATTTTGCAGAGCCTGTGAATCTGCTAATAACATAGCTCCATTTTTTACCACTTCCTAAGTTCTTGTCTGGTGTGTTAGCTATGAATTGAAAGACTCTGGTTCACCTAAGACCTGATGTTTGCCATGTCTGTGATTGTCCAATTCATTGTTTCTGATCCTTTCTCTTTCTGAATTCATTTTTCATTTTCCACTTTACTTTTTGGTCATTACTGAACTGAGCTGTCTTTCCACCAGAGAGGCATTTATTCTAAAGCTATAAAAAAAATGTCATCCAGAATGAGAGAGAAAATAGAAAAAAACAGGCTAAAGGAAGATTTGAAATAATGAAATTCATGAATTTGTGTGCATTCATGAGTCTCCTCCCAAAGTGGTGATCATCTGTATTGAGCAGTTTGTGATAGGGGAGGATACAGGTTCCTGAACATATCTTTAAAGCAGATTTGAAAGAAAACTAGTCTATTCTTATATTGTTCATTCTATGATATTTTGGATCTAAACTACAACAGCTCATTTTAATTCATTGGAACAATTAGACATTCTTTCTTTTTTTTTTTTTAATTTTTAATTATTTATGATAGTCACACAGAGAGAGCGAGAGAGGCAGAGACACAGGCAGAGGGAGAAACAGGCTCTATGCACCGGGAGCCCGACGTGGGATTTGATCCTGGGTCTCCAGAATCACGCCCTGGGCCAAAGGCAGGCGCTAAACCGCTGCGCCACCCAGGGATCCCTAGACATTATTTCTATCAAAGTTCTTTGAATTATACATTTATTTGTCACTATTTGATTGTCTTCTGGTGTATGGGCTGCATCTGTACTTGTAGCCATAGTCTATTTTAGAGTGCCTCCCAAAGGGGCCTTCAGCATAAATATGTTGAATAAATGGGTCGCATTTATTGTAAGAGAAGAGACTAGATTTGGAGCTAGATGGTATGGTTCAAATGCCACCTAATTAGTAACATTGGATGAATTTCTTCACTCCTCTGAATCTCAGTTTTCTCATGGGTCATATCTATATATGACCATATCTCCGATAAAATAAATATAATTTTTGACATTGTTATAAAATGGGGTAAAAACAGTTTGAAACTGCTTGACACTTAGCTTCTCAGTGTATTATTGTCAATAATTCAAAAACCAAGTCTACAGTCTCACGTAGGTATGGTTATCTTAACAGATTCTATAGTTTTTGGTCAATCTATTAAAGACAGTGTCGGGAGTTGTGTTAGGAATTATGGCAATTTAATTAGTGGCCAGTATGTTTAACCACCATTTACTGATTTCCTTTCTTCTCTTGCCCTTTGAGTGTTCTATGTTTTTCTTTATACTTGCTGAAAAAAAATTTTTTTAGGAAGCTTTACTTCCAAAAATAAAAAAAATTTAAAAAGAAGCTTTACTTCCATATCATATAAAACATTTGCTATGTTCAGCATTAAACATTCTTTCCTTCTTTCTGTGATGTTGTGTGTGTGTATGTGTGTGTGTGTGTGTGAATGCGAATGCTATGAAGGCTGCATCCTTCCTCTCTGCCCCCTCCTCCCCATACTCAAACCACCACAGTGAAGAAGCATAAGGTGATGGTCATATTTTTCATAGTGTTTCCTCAAGACTCCCCACTGGGAACAAAGAGACATTCACAGATGCATTGAAGACATACTTAAATTACAGTTCAATGTCCCTCTTTTTCTGGGGGTGCTATGTTTCTTTTTTATAAAGTTTGATTTCAGTGTGCAGAAAGCCAACAACACTTTTGGTTAGGAGATAGGCTTAATCTTCAAATATTGCTGCTTTTATAAATTATTTCAACCACAGTGGGATTAAAATAATAAGTCTGTTTTTTGAAGCATCATTTTTGTGTGTATAGCTTTACGTTGGCCTGTGATTACCACTTTGAAATGAGATCCTTTCTCATGTGTTAAAATTTTTTTTTTTTTTACCATTTTTTCCCCTGATGTTACATACTTTGTATAGAGGCCACGTTTACTGCATCTTATTGTCAGCATGGAAATTCATCTTATTCCTCAGCCAATGCCTAAATTCTTAGTTCTGGACTCTGACTTATATTGGGCGGGGGGCGGGGGGGGACTACTCTGTGGAAGTAGAGCTACTTCTTGTGGCCTGGACTCCTCTGTAGTCAACTCCCGGTGACCCCTTGAAAGAGCACCTTTATCTCCTCAGGCCTTGGTTCCTTCTGTTAGGCTTAGAAGATTAGATCACATGGCTTCTAAGAAACTTTCCATCAGAAAAAATGTAGAATATTATGATTTTGATGAGTTTCTGTCTTGACCTTAGCATTTGTGTATGAACTTGGAACATTAACTTTTTGAGCTGTTGATGGGTTCTCTCTCTTTCTTAATAAATCAATATCCAATAAATAAATAAATAAATAAATAAATAAATAAATAAATAAATAAATAAATATTCATTCAAAGCACTTCTTCCTGAGCAGGAGGACTAGCCTTCTATCACAGTGACTTGATTTAATTTTGCACCAAAGTGCTTAGTTGCTATCTATAGCTACACAATAGTTGAATTAACATAGTATAGTCATTTATTCATTTGGAGTATATTTAGTGAGTGCCAGTGGGCCCTGGGATATAATGGAGAGGTAAAAACAGAGTTGGTCCCTTACCTGCATGGTGCTTTCAGTCTAAAGGCAAGGCCTTGAAGAAATAATTGCACAAGATAAATACAAAATCATGCAAAATAAGTAAAAAACCATGCCTGTAATAGGGTTGAGAAGAGGTAGGTGGTGCTTTGAGAACTTCTGGTAAAGGAATTAGCTCCTGTTGTAGTCTGTTGCAAATGCTTAGAGCTAATAATAGCAGTGAGCACTGTGCAGCAGGACAGTGCTGCTTCTCTCTGTAGATCATCTTTTATTTTTATAGCAACTTTGCTAACTAGTCATTATGAACTTCATTTCATAGATGAGGAAACAGGCTCAGAGAGATTGAATTGTGTCCTCAAGGTCACATTTAAGCTAATAAAATTTTGGTACTGAAACTTTAGCCAGGGTTCATTTGACTCTGAAGTCTGTGTTCTTCCCTTGCACCTGAGCATCTAGGCTGCGGTGTATGTAACATCTCCTCCCTCCCGTAGCAGGCTGCCAGAATCTTGGGACATCTGATGGGGTATACAAAGCTCAGTGATTTTACTCAAGTTTAGGGAATTTTTTTTTCTCCTAGAACTAATGGGAGTATGTTATGGAATAGAATACAACATTTACCTGGGTTTTTAAGATACTGTGTCAGATTTTAAAGACATTTCAGACTTGTTAAAGACTCCTTTGGAGGGGGGCACCTGGGTGGCTCAATTAGTTGAGTGTCCGACTCTTGATTTCAGCCAGGTCATGAGCCTTGGGATTGTGACATCAAGCCTCACGTCAGTCTGCTTGGGATTCTCTCTCTGTCCCTAAAATAAGTAAATCTCGAAAAAAAAAATCAAGACTCTTTTGGAAATAATGTGTTTATGCTGGAGAGATTTGAGAAACCCAGCATGCTATTCTAGATTTCCTTACTATCATCCTTGTTTTCACTCCTGCCCACAACCATTCTTAAGAAAGTGATTCTGATAAATTGCCTTTCAATTTTCCTAAAATTTGCTATATTTGTTCTGGACCTACAGTCCATTTCTGTGATCATTTTCTGACTGAGTGTAGAATTTCTAGAGTCTTTGTGTTGATTTCATGTCAGTCTTCCTGCTTAACTGAACACTGTGTGGAAAAAGTAAGAATTATATCTTCTTTGAGCCTTGTGATATGAAGGATTGGGTAAAGGAAGATTGCATAGTGATTTCATTGATGGGTGACACCAGCCACAGAGAAGGGGTCCAACTAGAGAGTTCTGCAGTCCAGCCTTTTGGGAATGGGAATGCTGTGATGCTCCGGGCTTATATTTGGGACCAGGTCTGGGTTTATAATGGGAACTCATGCCAGCTCTCTGTATTCTACAGCTCATGTCTTCTCCCCTGGACCCCATGCTCTTGTTCCTTTTTAGACCCAAATCCTTGTCATAAGCAATTACTACACTCCTGTAGAGCTATTTGAGTGTCTTGAGTGTATGTTCCTTCACAGATACTTGCCTCTCCCAGCCTGCATCTGGCCAGCCGCTATCTCATCTCCTTTGCGTGGATGCTTCTCCCTTTTTGATATTCAGTTACAGGCTTCCTGCCCTTTCTGTCCATTCCCTGTTTACTTCTTAGACTAAAACGTTTCCATGGTAACAGGTTACTTTTCAAAGGGAACATCTTGTCATTTTATTTAATCCACTGCAGCTGAAGAGGACTGAAATATTAAGTTGTAGTTGCCATGGATACTGCTTTGTTACACGGATTTCTTTTGTATCGGATTTCATATACAATGAATTTCTCTCTCTCTCTGTCTCTCTCTCTCTCCCTCTCTCTCTCTCTCTCCTCCTCCTCCTCCTCCTCCTCCTCTCTCTCCCTCTCTCTCCCTCCCCCCTCCTCCTCCCTCCCATTCTTTCTCTGCTTAAGGAATAAACACGATGACTTGCCATTATTTTTGTAATTTGGCTTCTGGGACTATATTTTCATAGTCCAAAGCAAAGATTTGTAGAATAATGGAGACTGAACCTCAGCTGTTTTGAAAAACATATATTATTTACATTAACCTTACAGAGAAATTTGTCCTTGCTAGTGAGGATGATTTTTCTTTTCTTTTCTTTCTTTTCTTTTTTCTTTCTGTAATATGATTCATAGGGGTGTCTCAAAAAGGATGACCTCAGACCAGAATACTTAGTAAACACAAGGAAAAAAAGAATTTATGTGACTTGAGTTAATTCCTTGAATCTCCTTTCTGAACTGTGACATTCTTTTCTCTGTGACTTTTCAGCTATCTATAGTACATCTTAGGGGAATCTGTTGGCCATTTGATAAGCTTTTCTCACATCTAGCTTGCTTCTCTCCAGTCTGTAAGACATAATTCAGCCAAGCACTTCTTTTGACTTTTTAAAAACTTTTAATTTTTTAGATTCACGGAAAGTTGCAAGATACTGCAGACTGCTCCTGTGTACCCTTCACTCACTTCCCCCATTGTGTATGACTCTAGCATAACATCAGAACCCAGACATGAAATTAGTAAAATGTGTCTGTAGTCAGTGTAGCTTTATGTAACACTGCCATTGTCATGTCTGTCCTGTTACCATACAAACCTCTTACTTCACCTCTCCTCCTCACCTTACCCCCATTCCTAACACCTGGCAACCACTAATCTGTTCTCTGTGTCTATAATTTTATTATTTTGACAATGTTATATAAATTGGTTTAACTTTGATGGTTTTTTCATTAATTTTTTTTTTTAAGACAGAGAAAACACACACTTGTGAGGTGCAAGGGGTGGGGGGGAAGAGGGAGAAGTAGAGAGAGAATCTTAAGCAGGCTCCAGGCTCAACACTCAGCACTGAGCCGGACTTGGGGCTTAATCTCACAACCCTGAGATCATGACCTGAGCCAAATGAAATCAAGAGTTGGACACTTAACTGACTGAGCCACACAGTCGTCCCTATCGGTTTTCTCTTTTAACATGATTTTCAAACTAAAACTCTTCCTGATGATTCTGTCTTGCTTTGGTGTTTGAAATGAAGATAAAGACATTGTTTCTTATACTGGTTCTATCTGTAATTGTGTAATTTTGGTTCAGTAATTTAATCTTTATTCCATGTAGGAGCTCTGGCTTCTGAGTCAACTAAACAAGTTTGAATCTTGGTTTTCCCTTTCCACTTGTTAGCTTTGTAATCTTGGGCAGTTTCATAACTCTTTCTTATCTTCAGTTTCCTTCTATGGATAGGTAATAGTAGCACCTTCCGTATAGGGTCATCCTAAGATTAGATAAGAAAATATATAGAATTTGCTTAGCTTAAAATGCCTGGTACATAGTAAATGTTCACCATATATATTTCTTCATTAATATTACAATTAGTACTGTCACTGTTATCTATAAAGAGCAGATATTGCTTCATAGGGTTGTCACAGGAACAATGAAATAATGCATACCTGGAGCAAAAAGCACTTAATAAGTGATAACTAATATTATTATTTTGCTGGTGTTTGTCATGTCACTCAGATATCCTGAATTTAAGATAACATGGGTGAAAACCCTGAGGCAAGTATAAGGGTGTACATAGATTTGTCCTGCATTATCCTGGGACATGACTTCCATCTTTGGTTTCATATTTTGTATGTAGTATCCTTTATCTGACCTCACTGAGATTTACACCATTGATGGCCTGGATTTTCTTTCCTTAATTGATGGCCGTCCTGTTTTTGCCCAGACGTACTATGTTAATTAAGCAACACTTACATCAAGTAAAAACCTCTTTAGTAACTGTGTTGTTTTACACATAAGATTAGAATAAGATCTATATTTTGGTGACTGTCATTATAATGTTTTCATTAATATCAAAATATGAATTAAATGAGTTCATACATAGAAATGAGACTGTAGAGCACCCAGAACCGTAGGAAGTACTCACATGCTAACCATCTTTGTTACTTATTGAAGGATAAACCTGTCATCTAATATTTTCCACCTAATTCATGCATGACATTAAAAATATCATGTCTGGGTAGAAGGACCCTTTGAAAGGCCAAGAAAGACTAACAGATTTTTAATGTAAAAGAGTTCAGAAAGATCATAGATAAGGTTTTAGATTCACATTGTGTAAAAACCTTTAAGAAATGATCATTTTGTTGAGTTTTGGGGTAGTATCAAAAATAATATTCATAACTGCCAAAAAGACTATTAAAATATTCTTCCCTTTCCCTATTATTATCTTTGTGAGGCTAGGTTTTCTTCCTATATTCTAACTAAAGTAACATATTGCAGGGCACCTGGGTAACTCAGTTAAGTGTCCGACTCTTGATTTTTGACTCAGGTCATGATCTCAGGGTCATGGGATTAAGCCGAGTCAGGCCCTGTGTTCAGCAAGGAGCCCGTTTGAGATTCTCTCTCAAACAGTTTCCAATTTAGGCCCTTAAGATCCTTAATACACTTATTTGTCTCACTTGTATAATTATTATTAGTTATTTACCTCTTTTATACAGACCTGTAGGATATAGTCATATCCAATAAGATATTTGGTGTTTATTTTATTACTGTGGCACATTTTTAGCTAAATATAATAATATTGGCTTATGAAAGTACTAAAAGAAAAAACAAAAAATAAGCCACAGAAGAAATAAAAAAGGGAAAAGATTAAAATAAAAACAAACCAGGAATGTTTATCCTAGAATTATCAAGGACTTAGTGTGTGTGTAGCAGTGATGGGGGAAATGCTTTCATAGGCATTCACTTGTGAACCTTGGCATAGACCTTCTAGAAGAACTTGGAAGTTGAACTGGGTACAAGTTACTGGATGGGCTGTGGCCAAAACTCTCTCAGATGACACATTTTGGCTAGACCTGCTTGTAGGCAGGTGAGCATTTGGAAAGTATTTAGAAATATAGGGGAGAGCTTTTGGCAACTAGTTTTGCTCTTAGCTACTTATGAAACAGAAAGGGGCGAGTTCGAAGAGAAATGGTAACACTGACTGCATGCTTGTCTTAAAGCACTCATGATTAAAATCACCTCCTGGCCTGTTTGATTCTTCTCAGACCTCCTAAAACAGTGTGACATTCCTACATGAACCTACTAGAACAGTCTATCTTCTGGCTTGTTTTTCAACATGCCATTCCCCTACTGAGGAAACAAAGGTGCCTTGTATGTTAAAGACAATATTTATGCAAGCTTTTCTCCCACCATGTCCCGCCTCTGCAGGTTTTTATTCCCCCTTGGGAAGACCTCTGTTCTGCCTTGCTGATGTGGTCCCCTTCAGAGGTTTCTTTGAATATTAACCACTGCAGGCACTGTTGTCTCCCTGTGAAGTCTGCTTAACTTTGATCACTTCCTTCGGCATTTTTGTATTCTGTTTATCCTGAGATGTTTTATGCTTAACCAGTGTAGTGATTGGACCTGTCCTGGTATTTTAGGGATAGATGCTACCTCCCTGGGTCATTGGAATAGAAGCTCCTTAGGAAGTGGGCCACACACCCTTACTTTCTGTTAGTCTTTTCACTTCCTTTGTTGTGTCTACTCCCCACTTTCCCCAAATAAGACTCTTTGTGAGCGAAATTGTTGGGTCGAAAGAAGAAAGCATTAGACCTGAAGGAAATAATCATTTTTCAGAATTAATTTTAACAACTTTACACATCATGGTGGGATTATCAACTCTGTGGGAGGGCAAACACAAGACCGTGCAGCCTGTTTGGGCCTTTGCTACTGTGTTCTGCTCCGCAGCACCTGTCACCACCTGCAGCTCTCATCCCTGGCACTCCTGGAAATGCAAAGGTGGTTGTACAACACCACAGACATGTCTCTGGGCATGGAAATGGTGTCCTGAGATCGCCCACAGTTAGTCATGACTCAGAGCTGAGAGTAATTGGGGGTTGGGAATAGAGCTGAGGGTAATTGGGAGCCAGGAAAGTCATTCAGGGCAGTGACTTTCTTTATGCATCAGCGTATACCCAATGAGTACCCTGTGCAGGACCTGGGACAGAACAGACTGTCAATGAGCGTTTTGTGAAGGAGTGAAAAAGGAAGGCAGTCTATACTTTGGGGAATTGTGGGGTAAAATGGGAAGGAGATCAGGAAAGGCTTTACAGATACAGTGGCTTCTAAAAGGAACCTGGATAGCTAGGATTTGAAGCAAAGAGAGGGTAAGCTTTGCAGGTACAGTAGGAATGACATAGAAATGAGACAAAGTCTTCCACCTCCTAGACCTCCTGGGTTCATTCTCACACATCTTTTTCATCTCTGCCTTTTTTGCTTTGTTAAGAAGGCCTTTTCTGGGGCATGCCTGGGTAACTCAGTCGATTAAGCATCTGACTCTTGATTTCAGCTCAGGTCATGGTCTTGGGGTCGTGAGATGGAGCCCGTCATTGGGTTCTGAACTTGGTGTGGACTCTGCTTGTGATCCTTCTCCTTCTCCCTTTGTCCCTCCCCCTCCCCCTAAAAAACGTAAAAGGCCTTTTCTGACTATCCTGTATAAAGAACCGTGAAAATATTTCATTGTTCACCATTTCCTTAATTCTTTGGCACTTTTATATCTGACCTACTACTTGTTTCTTTGTTTTATTTATTTATTTTTTGTTTGTTTTTTTTTTTTGTTTGTTTTTTGTTTTTTTGTTTCTTTGTTTTATACCCAGATAAGAATTTAAGTTCTGGTAAGGCAGGGACATTGTATTTCTGATTGCTTTATCCCCAACACCTTGGACAGTTGTGAGCGTATAGTAGGTACTTAATAAATATTTATTGAATCAATGAATGACCTAGTGTGTGTGCACTAGGAACTATAGTTCTCTTGTGTATCTTTTAATAAGGTTTATAGTCAGACACATGAAATGTTTTGAAAAGAAGAAACCTCTACTGGGATTGTGCTGTAAGAATGTATATCTCTGAGGTGTGAAGGAACTGTGGTATGGGTACTCATGACAGGAAGCTGCAGGCAGGAGATTTTAGAAGAAAGAGATTTTAGAGATGTGTATGGGGTTTTGGAGTAGGGTACATGTATAGGACAACAGTAGAAATAGTGGGAAAAATTCTTCCTGTGTTATCCCTCATTTATTTCAAGTGAATTATATGCCTTGAAAAAAAATGTGTGAATGTTTATGCCAGAACTATATGGTGCTAACCTAATCTGCTCTTTTCATGACAGGAGGCTGAACAGCACCCAGGGGGAAATTCGTGTTGGTCCTAGCCATCAGGTAAAGCAAATTTTAGTCGCTTCTCTAATAGGGTTTGATTTCTTATTCTGCTAGCCCTTTAGTCTGTGGAGCAGCAACTGAGAATCGTTATGCTTTAGGGAATTTAATATGAATGCACATTTTTTTTCCTGATCACTGCATACTTTTTAAAAATTGTGGTAAGATACACATAATGTAAAATTTACCATTCTAACATTTTTTTCTAAACATTTTTAAAGTGTACAGTGGCTCTAAGTACATTTGTATTGTTGTGCAACCACAACATCACCCCACCCACCCCCAGAACTTTTTTTACCTTCCCAGACTGAAGCTCTGTCCCCAGTAAACACTAACTCCTCAAGCCTGTGGCCACCACTGAGACGTTGTCTCCATGAATCTGACTCACCTAGGTTTTTCCTATCAGTGGATTTGCACAGTATTTGTACTACTGTCTGACCTGTTTTACTTACATGGAACCTTCAGGGTGCAGCCATGTTGTATCACATACCAGAATTTAATTTTTTTTAAAGATTTTTAAAATTTATTCATGAGAGACACAGAGAGAGAGAGGCAGAGACATAGGCAGAGGGAGAAGCAGGCTCCCCGTGGGGAGCCTGCAGTAGGACTTAATCCCAGGACTTTGGGATTACAACCTAAGCCAAAGGCAGACACTCAACCACTGAGCCACCCAGGTGCCCCACATACCAGAATTTAATTTCTTTTAAAGGCTACCACATTTTGTTTATACATTCATTCATTCATTCATTCGTGTACGTTTGGTCCTATATATTTGCATTGTAACTTTTTAAAAACTTCAGAAGAGCTTCAGGATCCTTTGGCTCTGTGTCAGACAGCAGCTTATTATGTCATGACCTGTGTCCTTTCGTTCGATTCAGTTTACTAGGACCCCTAATGTCCTGTTTGGTGTTCCACCCCCGACCCCCACCCCCATATCTATATATCAGGACACTTTGACAGGCAGGACCAGAAAACTCTGGCTGCCCATAGTTGTTGATGGTCTCATGTAGTATCACATCCTGGTCAGACAGGACCAGCCAGGGCTGTGTTCAGCTTCTGTATAATTCTCTTGCTGCCCAGCTATCTCCCAGGGCTGCCTTCTTTCTTAGGCAGTAGCTGAATTCTACTGATTCTAAGATGTGCTACTTTCCTTCACATTTTATTAGTTCTGATATCAGACTTCATTGTACATTCTAGAGTGTGAGCATAATTTAATTGGCAGCATTTTTCCTTTCTAAATGCACTAAAATAATAGTGGATCTTCCAGTGAATGAGATATAGCAGATGTTGAGAAGAAGAAAGGATCACCCTTCTTTTCCCCTTAAGAGCAAGGAGCATTCTCCTGTATCTCATTGCCACAGATTGAATCATTGTCCATTTTTAAGCTGTAAGAAAAGTGAGTTTAGCATGATTGTCATGGGCTGTCATTTCAGTTGGAATGGAGGCTGAGAGTGAGCTATGTGGCCATCACATAGTACGGATGCGAGAGATAGGCAACCGTAAGGATATAGAAGTTTTAGTAGTCTTTAGTTGTTCATTTTTCTGTCTGGATTTTGAGCATTTCTTGTTCGCCATTTATATTTTTAACAACCCATTTGAACTTTGTAATGAGAAGGAAATTAAGAAGTGAAGGAATATTAAAATCAAAACACAGAAACCATCAGAGGCATCTATTTTCTAGAAGGCACATTTCATCACAGAACTAGGATTATAACTGAGACAGGCAAAAAGAAGTTGCAAGAGGACACTCCTCTTAATGCCTGCCTTGCTCAAGTATACCCTTGCCTTCATGTGGCCTGGTAGGTGGATCTGACTACCACCGACTATTTTCTGTGCCTGCAAGCTTAGGAGTTACAGCTTAACCAGGGAATCCAGTACTCACCTGGCACTGCTCTGCCATCTTGCACTGTAGTTTTCCACCCATTTCTTTCTTCCGTTTTGAGTCTCTAGTATCCTGAGTTGAGATCTTAGTACTAAAGTTTTACTTTACATTTTTTTTTTGCCTTGCCATAATAAAAAAAAGGGGTTCTTAGGTAAAAGATGCTTAAAATCTTGGAAAGGAACAGATTTACTATGCTTAGATTATTGTATACTTTCACTTATTTTATATCAGGTTTTAAATATATTTATTAGGCTTTATTTTAAAAAAGAAATGTTTTGGAGCACTAAACATAACAGGACTTTAAATGCATTGGCAATATTTTCCTTATTAAAATTTTAACTATTTTTTTTAAGATTTTATTTTATCTATTCATGAGAGACACAGAGAGAGAGAGAGAGAGAGGCAGAGACACAGGCAGAGGGAGAAGCAGGCTCCATGCAGGGAGGCCAAATTGGGACTCGATCCCAGGATCAGACCCTGGGCTGAAGGTGGCACTAAATCACTGAGCCACCCAGGCTGCCCAAATTTTAACTTTTTAAAATTAGGTACAACATTAACATATCTAAAAGTCAAGAAATAGTAAAGTAAATCCCCTTATCTGTATTACTCTGCTTTCACACATACCAAGTATGGTCAAACTTCTGTATTTTCCTTCACACCTCTCCAACCATTATTTTGAAATGAATCACAAATCTACCATTTTACTTGTAAATATCCCAAAGATAAGAGCTCTTTCAAAAAACAAAATCACAATATGTAACACCTAATAAAAATTAGCATTTTCTTGAGTACCCCCTCGGTCCAGATTTCCCCATACATCTCTCTTTTTTTTTTTAATAGTTCAAATTGGAATCTAAATAAGAGCCATACATTGCATTTGGTTGATAAGTCTCTTAAATCTCTCTTCATTTGTATATTGTTCTTAATTTTCCCCTTCTCTCAGTGTATGTATTGAAGAAGGTGAGTGTTTTGTCCAGTAAGGTGTCCCATTGTCTGAATTTGGCTGATTGCATCTTTATTTGTCTTTAGACTTGTTCCCTGGTCCTTGGCGTATCTTGAAAATTAGTAGTTAAATCTAGAAGTTTAATATCTTCCTAGGTTAGTCCTCTGCCCCTGGCCTAGGTATGCTGTGTATATATGTCTTTGTATAAATGGATGTATGTATATATGTCCTTGTAGTGCTGATTTACAGCCATGGCTTACTGGATCCACCCTTTAAAACGGTGATACTCTAATTCTGTCATTCCTTCATTTATTAGGTGAGTAAATGAAGCTTTCCCTTTACACCAGCTATTTGGTTACCAGAATCACATAGGAAAGGCAAGATGATAAATGCCCAATTCCTTCCTTCTGTTCACCAGTTTTCAAAATTACTAGCTTGGTTTCCCAACATCTCCCAACAGTTACCAGTGGACTTTAAACTATTTGTTATCTGCTAACCAGTTGTCCTTATTCTTACTGATGATTAAATTATCCATCTTGGGCTAGTAGGATGCCTCTTTCCTTCTGTCTTCTGTGCCCTTTTGACTGGTTGGACCCCAGGGGTTTTAGATGGGTTCTCTTAACTGGTATCACATGATTTTAATGTCTCATCTTATATATTCCCTGCCCTCGATCTAGAATTAAACTTTTCTCATAGGAGCCCTTTTTGTTTTATTGGGAAGTGACATTTCTTGACTGGGTGCTGGGGTGTTCATTGTTACTGGGTTGGTTACTATTCCTAGGCCTTTTCAGAGAACAGATCAAGAAATATGCCTCCCCCTTTTTTTGAAGATAAAATATATTTTAGATTCTTTCTAATACTTCTAATTCCAATTCAAATTTGTATCTGGGTTTTATGTTTAATCCTATCTTTATTTCCTTTATATCTGTGTGTTTTCCCCATGTCTCAAATCCCATTTTCAAAGATTCCAATATAATTATTCAGTTAGTCACATAGCTCCAAAGTCAAACATAGGAAGAAGGGTGCTCAGAAAGTCTGCTACCTCTGTTCCCTCCGCATGTTTTTTCTCTTAATGATGGATAATTGTTGTTTTTGTTTTTTAAACTTAAGGTTTTGATTTATTTCTTTTTATTCCCAACCCTCTGTTCTTAGATAAGTGGTAGCATGATATATACACTTTTATCAGCTTTCTTTTATCTTTTAGCAACGTATCCTGCCGTTCCCCCCATAGCATTTATGTAGCGTGCCTCCTTGTTTCCTTCTGCCACTTCTCAGAACTCCATTGCGGGAATGGAACAGTTTATTCTTCCAGTTCCTATTGTTGGACATTTAGGTTGCTTTCAATCATGTGCTATTATAAGTAATGCTGCAGTGAATCTTGCATATACAGATTTTTATATTTCTGCCAACATGTCTTTGGAATATATTCCCAGAAAGGGAAAGGCTGCCATAAAGGGCACGTGCACATGGAAAGGGTAGGACATAACCAAATGCCCCTCTGTAGAGATCGTACTATTTTTGCATTTGTGCTAGCAGCTCATGCAAGTACTAATACCACAGCCTTTGTATATGGTCACACTTTGGGATTTATATCATTTTGATAGATGGGAAATGGTGTCATTGGAGAGCTACTGTGCCAGGTACCATACTTGGTGCTGGGGAAGCAGAACTTGCTAAAGATGTAAGAAAAAATGCCTTTTGGGGCAGCCCTGTTGGCACAGCAGTTTAGTGCTGCCTGCAGCCTGGTGTGTGATCCTGGAGACCTGGGATTGAGTCCCATGAAGGCTCCCTGCATGGAGCCTGCTTCTCCCTCTGCCTGTGTCTCTGCCTCTCTCTCTCTGTGTTTCTCATGAATAAATAAATAAGATCTTTTTAAAAAATAAAAAATAAAATAAATTTTTTAAATGCCTTTTGATGTGAATATCTGTTGTGTTTTAAATTTTATTCCAGTGTGCTCTCCATGTCTTAAGCAGAACTCATTGAGGCACC
Organism: Vulpes lagopus; assembly: GCF_018345385.1. Lineage (NCBI taxonomy): Eukaryota > Metazoa > Chordata > Mammalia > Carnivora > Canidae > Vulpes > Vulpes lagopus. Next base: position 88,491,637 of record NC_054833.1, on the reverse strand, counting down.
CAATTAAATGTTATAAAAACCAGTAGTAAATTAAAGAGGAGTGTCCTTGTTTGGAGAAGGTCAATGCTTGATAAACATTTAGAGGTCTCAGAAACTTCCTGTGAGGCAGACTGGTAGCCCTGAAGCCACATGGTCTGTTAATGTTGCGTTTTGCCACAAAATTGTTTTAAACATTTAAGTGCTAGCTCTCATAAAATATCAAAATTTCTGGACTTTGGAAATAAATCAGGGGATATACAAGTATTGGTTCTCATTCCTGCTTGGTTGCTTTCCCTGGGCAGGGCAGCCCTCTCTCCATTATACCCTGGTTCTCTTCACTCCTTAGCACCTCATATTTGTGTGCCCAGGACAGGAGCCTCTGCCACAGGTGGCTGTGAGCACTTGAAATGTGGCCAGTCCAAACTAGGAGGTAATGTTTTGTTTCATATGGATAATAGAATGTTTAAAATCAAATATGTAGCTCTCATTTTATTTCTGTTGGATAGTGCTGCCTTATCCTCTTCCTTGTTTCATTCAATCTTTTTGCGGTTTCTCTGGACATTGGAGCTTTTTAACTATAGCTCTTAATTTAAAATATTCGACTGATGTGTCTGTGTTTGTCATCTGAGACAATAGGAAATGTGTATTTTGTAGATGGTTGACTTTATAAGTCTCTGATGGTTGTGCTGGTCATTAGTACCTGCTGACTCTTGCTCTGCCCTAACCCAGAGGTGACTTAGACTGTTGGTTGTTAAGCACTGTTGTTCAAATATTTTTTTAAAAATTTTATTGAGGTATACTTGATGTACAGTGAACTATTCATATCTTATGTAGACTGTTGAATCTACTGTAATAGTTCATATCAAGGTGCGACATTTCTCTTGTCTCCAGAAGCTCCTTCCTGTCCCTTTATAAGCAGTCCGCTTCTCCTGAAGCCACTGCTGGTCTGATTGCTGTCATCATTTAGTTCAACTGTGATTTTATTTATTTTATAATTTTTAAAAGATTATATTTATCTCTTTGACAAAGAGTAGAAGCAGGGGGAAGGTGAGAGGAAGAAGCAGACTCCCCACTGAGCAAGGAACCCTGATTTGGGGCTCCATCCCAGTACCTGAGATCATGACCCGAGCTGAAGGCAGATGCTTAACTGACTGAGCCACCCAGGCATCTCTCCACTGTGTTTTTAATTTAACTCCAATTCTGTGTCTCTTTTTATGTTTACCATGATAATACTGTAGTTATTGACTCTCTTGAGAGTAACTTAATAGGATAGCTCATTTGGTTTTTTAGCAGATACTCTTAGGTGAGATTTCATTATTTATATATGTCTCTTTGTAAACTTGTTAAATTGGAAATGTACATTTTCCCTTATAAAGGCACTTGGTTATGTCCTAAGGGGTTTTGGGTTTTTTTTTTTTCTAATTTCTTTTATTCACGTGCATCCATTTCTGTTTCACTTTTTGGATCATGCTGGCACTGGTTTATTTTGATACTGTTTGCTGCTCCTTAAGTAGAGATTAAGCAGTCCATTGTGAAATCTTCTATGGTGAAATGATCCTGAAACATGCTATAGGCTGGTTTCAGTGACTCACGCTTTTTTTGTTATTTCTGTACTGCCTGAAGAAAGAGGCTCAGTAACTACTGCATCTGTTCCCAGGGCCTGCCTGTTGAGGCAGCTCTTTAAATGCTCCTTGATTGTGACTTTTTCATTCCTGTCTTACAGGCCAAACTTCCTGAATTGCAACCGTTCCCTTCTCCAGATGGTGACACTGTGACCCAACATGAGGAACTGGTCTGGATGCCTGGAGTTAATGACTGTGACCTCCTTATGTACTTAAGAGCAGCAAGGTAATAGGAATTATCCCCATTCTACCCTCTGAATTAGGCCATCTGAATTGATTAGGAGGCAATAAACTTTCTCCTTTCCCCTGAAATTTTATTTATACATTGAACATTCTCTGACTTTACATTTTGTTATACCCCTCTGTAATCAGAACTCTGATTTTTAATGCCAGAGAAAAAGTTTACCATGGTAAAGTCACTTTGTTTTTTCCAATGCTTGCCCCACATCAGATTGTAGAACTCTTCAGAACGGAATCATCTTAAGCCATACATGAAATTATCAAAACTTCGAAATACAGATAGAGTAATTGGGTCATTTAGCCCATTTTAAAATCGCACTCCAGATTTCTCTACTTTAGGCTGTTTATTGATGCCTGACCTTGGTGTTTTTGTGGCTTACCTACTACATGAGGACTTGCTAGCCTACAAATGCCTAAAATATAAAAGATAAGTTTAAATCTGCCCCTGCATATTACAGTCTGGGCAGAGAGCCTGCCTTAGCCTGCAGTGGTCTCTGGGACTAACTGAAGTATCAGCAGTGTGCACTAGGGCAGGCCTGGTAACTGGATTTTAATCCTGTGGTAGGCTGTGCTGTGTGTGGAGGCACATACCTGAGATGAAGCTGCCTCAGTGTAGTATGTATGGGGCCACTAAGAATTTTTCTCTTCTGCCTTACCGCTTTTAACTCACCTAAGGTTAGTTGATGTATAGCATGAAAAGAATTAAGCAAAGTTTCAAATAATTTAATTTTTTTTCAAAAGATTTTTCTTTCGAAAAGATTATGATCTTTCTTTCAAAAGATTGTACTCTAGCCAGCTGTTGTGGCAAATAGTTTTAGCGTATTCATGCCCTCAAAACTAATCTGAGTACTGGTAAAGCATGGGAAGAAATAACACAGCTGGACCAGAGTAAATGAAACATTTTCCTTTGTGAGTGAGTGAAGGGTGAACTGTAGAGGATCTTAACTTTTTTTTTTTTTTTTTTTTTTAATTTGAGAGAGCAAGTGAGTGCTGGAGAGAGGGGCAGAGGGAGAGAGAATTTTAAGCAGGCTCCATGTCCAACTCTCAAGGCCCTGAGATCATGACCTGAGCTAAAATGAAGAGTTAGACACTTAACTGACTGAGCTACCTAGGCACCCCTAAAAAAAATTTTGTTTTTAATTTTTATTTATTTGAGAGGGGGTGGGTGTGAGCACACGAGTTAGGGGAGGGGCAGAGGGAGAGAGAGAGACTCTCAAGCAGACTCCATGCTTGCTGTGGAACCTGGGTTCATTCTCACGACTCTGAGATCGTGACCTGAGCCAAAACCAAGAGTTGGCTGCTTAACCTGCTAAGCCACCCAGTCTCCCCTAAAAAATTTTTTTTTTAAACAAAAGCAAAAATAGGACTGAACACTCTAACTTGTCACACATGTAGTAATGGAATTTGGGCTGAAAATGTACTCTGAAAACTGAGGGTTAAAATTTCTTTGCTGATATTTTTCCTTCCTGTCCTCCAAGGAGCATGGCAGCATTCGCAGGGATGTGTGATGGAGGTTCCACAGAAGATGGCTGTGTTGCAGCATCTCGGGATGACACTACCCTCAATGCGCTGAATACAGTGAGTCTTTTGAAGTTGCCCTGGGTGGGAACAAAATTCATTTTCCTTGTGCTGGCTGTAGGGAGTATTTGATGAGTGTGGAATGTAAAGGAGCCTGGAATCTTAATGAGTACTGTGGTGTAGTGCTGGGATTGAAAGATGGGCTGCGGTCTTGGCTATGGGCCCCATGACCTCGATCCAGTGATATGGTGCCTCCAGGTTCATTTCCTATCTGTGTCTGTACCCCAGGATTCTGTTGAGCCTCAAATGAGAGCCTGAAGCTAGTGGTTGATCTGCACCAAGATCCCGCAAAGCTGACCACTGTTATCAGATGATCTTATTTAATCCTCACAACGTGCCTCTGAAGTAGATTTTATTATTATCACCATTGTAGATGTGATGAAATTAGTTTGGAGTGAGTAAGTCACAGGCCAAGGTCATACACTCAAGATGTGAATCTAGAGGCCATACCTTTTGCCTTCTTTTCTGAGACTGAATTCGAAAATATGTGGAGGGAATAGAGAAGAAGCCAGACTTCCTGGAACAAATTTGTTTTTTATAGATGTGGCTTTGGAGTCATATAAATATTTCACATGATTATATAACAAAATTGAATTTTAAAATAATAATCCTAAAAAAATCTAGAGTAAAATGTAACAAGTGAGCCTAATGTGTACTGAGTTGTACTGAGTTGGTTGTATGACATCTGGCAGGCTTACTCATCTTTTCTCATCCTGTAACACACACACACACACACACACACACACACACGCACACAGCTCAGAAGAACAGAACTCGAATTGCTATTGCTATAAATAATATGATCACTGAAGCCAGTTTACTTTTTTTGGACTTTTTTTTTTTTACATTGGAATACATCATATAAGGCTCTGTAGGAAAATTAATGTATTTTAAAGTCTCTTTTTTTTTAATTTTTATTTTTTATTTTTTATTTTTATTTTTATTTTTTTTATAAAGTCTCTTGAAATAATTCTTCTCTGTGTGTGAAGTCTCCTCCAACTACAATGACCTCTCAAGAAAAATGAAAAACAAAAAGGGTGCTTAAATAACATTTAGTTAGTCATCAGGAGTTGCTCAGCCTCATGCTCAGTAATCCTATGTAAATATATATAACTTTATTAGTATATCAGAAATGCATAAAAGTCCATTATTACTTCATCAAATTTGATGACTTCACATTAGTAACCACACAGACTAATTCAGTCTCTAAATAAGAATCTAAGGCTCGAAAAGGCCACATGATTGTTGTGAATGCTAGCAATCCAAAAAGTTCATAATGGAAGACAGAAAATAACCCAGATTCCCAACTTAGGGACTCTTCTACTTTCCAGCTTGCTTTCAGGGAAGCACGTGGATATGGCTGATGTGTATTCCTGGTCTAGTTGTGTTTCTTGAGGATTACATGACATGATAGTAGTCTTCTCACACATTAGAGGTGGAGAGATCTTGCTGGGATTGGGCCGTGTGCTAAAGAACTGAATGATTTTTTTTTATATCCCCATACATGTATTTCTTTTACTTTCTCACTTCTTCCATACTTAGAGTTTTTGTTTTTATAAAGTCTTTATTTTGAGTATACATGATAGAGCTAGAAGGGACCTGTGAGAGTATTTTATTGATGAGGAATTAGAGACGCAGATGTGTGAATCTGTATACAGTGGGAATGTTAGGAGTGGTGTGAATGTTGCTAAATTCAAAATACCCTAAAAAGTCTATGTTTATTCAGAGTAACTTGGATATGAGCTTGTTCTCTGTGGATTTTTTGCATAAAAACTTTATGAAAAAAATTCCCCTTTCATGTCCATGCTGATCAGTTGAATTTTTGAATAACGAAGATGTTGCCATATTAATTAAATGTCTATTTTTGTCACTTTACTGAATTGATCTAATTTGTTCTCTTTCTTATTTTAACCCCTCTAAGGATTCTGTAGAACATACTTTTATATAGAAATGATTTGGGCTATTTTTGCCCATGGTCTTTTGTAGCAAGTTCTTCTGAAATTTTCTTAAGCATTGCCAGAGGGCTTTTGGTTTTATGAGTTTTTATTTCTGTTGCCTTCCCATCATTTGAAATTTTCCTGTCTAGGCATGTCCAAGATGGCTCAAATGTCTTGGGTTATGCAATCTAAGTGCATTTAGCCACGAAAGGACTGAGTTGTGTGTACATTTTGTGATGAATGGAAAGGTCTAGTGAGTGTTACAGTAGTCTACTTCATTGTTTTACTGGCTCAGTTTTAATTGTAGGTACTTCCTTTAATGAAAAGTGAGGTGAATTGAAAATATTATGAGAAGTTAATGTTTATTTCAACTTCCTTGGAGTAATGGTGGTTTCAGGCTGCATTACGTAATAAATTTAGGGATGCCTGGGTGGCTCAGCGGTTGAATGACCGCCTTTGGTTCAGGGCGTGATCCTGGGATCCGGGATTGAGTCCTGTATCGGGCTCCCTGCATGGAGCCTGCTTCTCTCTCTGCCTGTGTCTCTGCACCCCCCCCCCTCATGAATAAATAAATAAAATCTTTAAAAAAAATAAATAACCAAAGGGGTTATTCAGGAAGTCAGAAAGTCGGGACACGTGGGTGGCTCAGTGATTGAGCATTTGCCTTTGGCTCAGGGCGTGACCCCAGAGTCAGTCCCAAGATTGAGTCCCACGTAGGGCTCCCTGCATGGAGCCTGCTTCTCCCTCAGCTTATGTCTCTGCTTCTCTCTCTCTGTGTCTCTCATGGATAAATGAATAAAAATCTTAAAAAAAAAAGTAATAAAATTAAAAGATAAATACATTGTCATGTGAGAAGCATTTATTTTTTTCTTAGAGTCAAAACAAAGTTAGGCATTTCTCAACTTAGAATATACCTGTGTCTATTTCCTGTTTGTCAGGACAGTACAGAAATTTAAAGTGTATGAAACTATATAATACAGCCACATTATAATGTTAAACATCTGAGTAGGACTCTTTAAATTTAGATGCATTTAAATAAATATTTCGATCTTTAAAACTGCCATCTCTAATAGAACTTTAAAAATTTTTTTTATTTGTTTATTCATGAGAGACACATAGAGAGAGGCAGAGACATGGGAAGAGGGAAGAGAAGCAGACTCCATGCAGAGAGCCCGATGGGGGACTTGATCCTGGGATTTCAGGATCACTCCCTGAGCCAAAGGCAGACGCTCAACCGCTAAGCCACCCAGGCATCTCTCTAATAGAACTTTTTAATTACATGGACCTATTTTTTTGTTGTTGTTTTTTAATTTAAAAAAATTTTTTTTAAGATTTTATTTATTCATAGAGACACAGAGAGAGAGGCAGAGACACAGGCAGAGGGAGAAGCAGGCTCCATGCAGGGAGCCCAACATCGGACTCGATCCCCGGTCTCCAGGATCAGGCCCTGGGCCAAAGTTAGGTGCCAAACCACTAAGCCACTCAGGCTGCCCCTACCTTTCTCTGTCTATTACCCCTTTTACCTTTTTGGGGTGACCCTCTCTTTGTCTTGAACTCTTTGTTGTTTGATATTAAGAGGACTACTCTAGCTTTCTCTGCTTATTCACATGATACATCTTCTTCTAGCTTCTTACTTTGAATCTTGCTTTTTCTTTGTATTTAAAGAATATCCAATCTTTAGTTGTTTCTGGCTTTTTATTTAGTCTGGCAAGCTTTACCTTTTGTTTAGAGTGTTTAGTCCATTTTAATCTAATATAGATGGTCTTCAGATTATATAAAACTTGAGCCACATGTATACATTCTTAATGGTATAGCTCTCATTGGAGAATCACAGTAGTAGTGAATGTATCTTATTTTCCTGGTGCCATGACTTACTACTTTTGGTCCAGTGGTGAAGTTGCAGAATAGTTAGCCACACAGGTATATCATTTATGTTAAAAATGTATTTATCTTTTTATTTCATAAGTAAAAAACAAAAAACTAAAAAATGTGTATTGATGTAGAGGAAGATGATGTGATAAATATGTTGGTCTTTCTTGTTGGAAGAGGATGGTGTTTTTAGTGACGGGAGCAAACTCCTTAATGTATGTTGGCAAAGATGTTGTATTTTACTATTTTAAATTATGAGCAGTTATTAATGTAAAATTGTTCTATTTGTAATTTTATAGTATGTTAAATAACATGGTATAGTATGACAAAGCAATGGTGTTCCTTCTAGAAGATCTTAGAAATGTTTCTGTGTGTGTACTCTTCAGGTTTGTGTTTCTTCATGTGCAGTTTCTGTGAGGTTCATCTGCGTTCTTTTAGTGTATATATAATTTGCAAACATAATGCTATATAACATAGAGATGGCCTGTATTATTCTAATGGGATTCAGCCATTCTTAGTGCTTGCATTTATTTGCCCTTTTACAAAATCATCTTTGTATTTATGCTTAGAAACTGTAACAGAGGGTGCCTGGTTGGCTCAGTTGGTTGAGTCTGCGTTCGGCTCAGGTTGTGATCCCAGAGTCCTGGGATAGAGCCTGCTGCTCCCTGTGCCTGTGCTCTGTTTCTCTTTATCAAATAAGTTAGTAAAATCTTAGGAAAAGGAAAAGGAAGGGAGGAAGGAAAGGAAAAGGAAAAGGAAGAGGGAGGGAAGAAGAAAGAGAAGAAAGAAACTGTAACAGAGTCCTATAGTTTGAGACTATGGTTTTCTAGAAAATACCATGCTGACTTGTTTTTACTAAGTTTATATTGGATTTCATTTTGTTGGGCTCAGGTATCCTTCCCATTTCCTAATAAAATTCAAATTCTTTTGGCTTCTCTTTCTCAGAACTTATTTGCATTTTTATGTTTACTTTCTCTCAGTAACACTAAACATATATATGCACACTATATATAAGTAAAATTTATAATGAGACCACAAAGATTTCACTTCTGCCTGGACAGTTTTATTCCTTGAAATATGGATGCCTTTTAGATGTTTGGATTAAGCTTTTTACATATTCAAGAGAGTATATATTTGTTTGCTTATTTATTTATGCATACCCACATTTCCTTCAACAAAGGATGCAAGCCCTCCAATAGCTTAATGGTTTTTTTTAAAATCTCTGTTCTATAAGTATCACTATTTGCTAACCATTGGGTATTAATTCATCTTTGTTTTCTGAACCGTAGCTCGATGCCTAGTAGAGAGTTTTCATCTTTCTCTTATTCTAAAAAATTAAGTCTATAGAATTTCTCTTGGAGGTTTTCTGTTTGTTCATTATAAATGGACAACTTCAGTAAAGCATCTGGCCCTGGGTTAGCTTTGCAGTACTTAGGACTTAAATGAATGTTGAGTGTTTCCCAGCTCCTAAATAAGGCATTACTGGAAAGCCCTTTTATTACAACTTGTCTAAAGCTTAGGATCAGGATTCTTGTGATGTTCATGCTATGTTCACATCCCTACTTAAATTCTTTTTTTGTTGGGGGAGACACCTGGGTGGCTCAGCAGTTGAGCATCTGTCTGTCTTGGGCTCAGGGCATGATCCCAGGGTCCTGGGATCAAGTCCCACATCAGGCTCCTTGCAGGAAGCCTGCTTCTTGCTCTACCTGTGTCTCTGCCTCTCTCTGTGTCTCTCATGAATAAATAAAAATAAAATCTTTTAAAATGTTTTATTTATTCATGAGAAAGAGAGAGAGAGAGTTCATGTATGCATGGGGAGAGGGGCAGAGGGAGAAGGAGAAACAGATTCCCCACTGAGCAGAGAGACCAACAGAGGCTTGATCCCAGAATCCTGAGATCATGACCTGAGCCAAAGGCAGAAGCTTAACTGACTGAGCCACCCCCCTTACTTAAATTATTTTTACCATTCTCCATTCAGATAAGTCAGTATTAAATAGTTGTAGAATGATGGGGTTTTTTTTCCTCTAAGCTTTTGATTTGTTGTTGAAAAGAGAAATGGGAAAAGTTTATATGCTGTATGATTTCTTATTATGGAAATCCAATAAATTTCAGAGCAGCCCCCTATGTAAATCAGCCTTGGCAAGCACATCTGCTAGTATTTTATTTATATCAAGATATTGGAGTCTACTGCATATCACATTGTTAATAATAGCATAAATGAAGATACAATGGAGGTTTTCTGGTGTAACCAAGACCTTTTCAACTATCAGCATAATAATATATAAAGGTGAGGGGTTTTTAATTGTACTTTGACTGATTGGAAACATTTTGGACTTTTGTTTTGAAAATCATTTCTTTAAGTGTTTAGAAATTTATCCATGTGGCTCCCTTTGGGCTGAGAACTTCATAAATTCACTTTTATACCAAAAGTTCCAGGCAGGTGTACCTGGGTGGCTCAGTTGGTTGAGCGGTCCAACTCTTGGTTTTGGCTCAGGTCATGGTCTCTGGGTCCTGAGATGGAGCCCTGTTTGGGCTTCACACTCAGTGAGGAGTCTGCTTGAGATTCCATCCCTTTCCCTCTCCCTCCCCATCTGCCCCTTGCCCCACTCACCCATTCTCTGTTTTTGTTTGTTTGTTTGTTTGTTTGTTTTTTGAGAGAATCTGAAAAACCAAAACAAAAAAACCCAAAAGTTCCAGGCAACAACACTTTCACAGTTTATGTAATTTATTCCTTCTGTCTCATTTGGATGAAGATGACATTTTTACTTTAATGCTTTGATATTTTGTTCCTTGTAGGTGATCTGTAGCTTTAGTCAAAGTTGAATATTATGCCCTGCTCTGTTCTTTTACTAAATACAACAGAGCATTCTCAAAGTCCCTCAGGGCTGGATGGGGACATGAAAGGCCACTTAAGTTAACCTCTGGTAATGGCACATTTATGACTTAACTGCAGCAGTGATTTTATTTTTGATAGGCTTTTTAAAAGGTTTTATTTATTTGTTTCAGAAGAGAGTACGAGCAAGGGAGCAGGGGCAAGAGGGAGAAGCAGATTCCCGTCTGAGCAGGGAGCCTGACATGGGGTTCAGTCCCAGGACCCTGGGATCAATCATGACCTGAGACACCCGGATGCCTCTTTTTGATAGTTGTAACAGAAAAGTATTGCTCTAATTTTTTTCATTTGTTGTGCTTCTGTTGCCAGTCTTCATGATTGTGGCCTGGCTTGACTTCTCCAACATGAATCACTCTCATGTTTTTCTTTAGCCATTTCTTTTCTTTTTTCTTTTCTCTTTTTTTTTTCTTCTTCTTTTTATTTTTTAAGATTTTATTTATTTATTCATGAGAGACACAGAGAAAGAGAGAGGCAGAGACACAGGCAGAGGGAGAAGCAGGCTTCATGCAGGGAGCCTGACATGGGACTCGATCCAGGGTCTCCAGGATCACACCCTGGGCTGAAGGCGGCGCTAAACCGCTAAGCCACCTGGGCTGTCCCTTTATTCTTCTTTTTTACTAGAATAGCTTTACTGAGATATAATTCACACAATATGTATTTCACCCATTTAGAGTGTACCCATTTAATGACTTTTATTATATTCCCACATTTGTGCACCTGTCACCACAGTTAGTTGTATCATGTTTTTGTTATTCCAGAAAGAAACCTGTACCCATTAGCAATCACTCTTCAGTTTCCCCTTCCCTCCCCTTGGCAGTTACTATTCTGCCTGCCATCTCTATGGATTCGCCTGTTCTGGACATTTTGTATACATGGGATCATATGGTATATGGCCTTTTATTACTGGCTTCTTTCACTGAGGGTAACATTTTTGAGTTTTGTCTATGGTGTAATAATGTTAGCTATATTATATATATATATAACCATTTTATTTCTTCTTCTGGTCAGCTTTGTCTTAGTTTTTAAAAATGTGGTACTGACACTGAAGCACCATCCCCCAGATCCGATCAGTATAAGGTGGCCAAGAAATAACACTTCTGTTTTCCTAAAAGCTCATCTTCCCAATGTAGTCTAAGCTTTTATGAATGTGTGCTTGCCACATTTTTTTGTCTTGTATTTGTCTTGTATCATTTCATTTCTCTCTGAAATTATACTTCTTTAGAAATGGCCTTTGCTAAGCCATTTCTATCCCACTCTCAGCATTTTGACTGAATTTTGAACCAATCACAGGACCTTAAGCTTATAACTATTTTCATTTTATTGAATATCAACTATTAGTTAGCTGCCTACTATTAGTAACAATAGTAATATTAGTAACAAATGCTAGGCGAAGATGTAGAGGCATTTTCATGAATGAATTTATTTAATCTTCATAATAGGGATGCCTGGGTGGCTCAGCAGTTGAGTGTCTACCTTTGGCTCAGGGCATGATCCCGGAGTCCTGGGATCAAGTCCCGCATTGGGCTTCCTCCATGGAGCCTGATTCTCCCTCTGCCTGTGTCTCTGCCTGTGTCTCTCATGAATAAATAAATAAAATCTTTAAAAAACAAACAATCTTCATAATAATTTTTTAAAGATTTATTTATTTATTTATTTATTTATTTATTTATTTATTTATTTATTTATTTTAGAGAGAGTTAGAGTGAGCAGAGGGGAGGGGCTGGGGAGGGGAAGAAAGAATCTTTGGCAGACTTCCGGCTGAGTGTAAAGCCCGGTATGGGGCTGGATTTCAGGACCCTGAGATCATGACTTGAACTGAAATCAGGAACCAGCTGAGTAATCAACTAAACCATCCAGGCACCCCTTAATCTTTATAACAATTCTATAAGTATGATTATCATTACAGATTAATAAGCACACTGTCATATATATTTATATACATAATAATTTAAACTTGAAAATAGAACAGAGTTGAGGCCAGTGCCTTATTGCAGACTTCTTGAAATGTCCAGAATCTGCAGTTTTGAGGCTTTGCTCTTAAGCCCATTAGAAATCCTTCATGTTTGAGGTTCCTGGGTGGCTCATTCTGTTGAGTGTCCAACTCTTGGTTTCGGCTCCAGTCTTGATTTCAGAGTCGTGAGTTCAAGCCCCTCTACGGGGTCTAGATTGAGCATGAAGCCTACTTTAAAAATTAAATAAATAAAATATAAAGAAGTCCTTCATGCTCTAGCCTCTTGGCACATCTCCATTCTTTCCCCTAGGCACCCAGCAGGAGCTGGGGACTTGACTTGGCTTTTACTTGTATTTGGCAAATTTAGAAAGTTCATTTATAAATTTAAGAAACTTCTCTTTCAAATTACTTTTTTTCCCCATAGTAAAGTGTTTTGAGAATTACGTGATGTTTGAAAAATGTCCACTTAACATCAATCAGAATTTTACCCATCTGTGAACCTATAGTAAGCATTAATATTGACACAGTAAGTATTTAGCAAATCAGGATAAAAGCTCTGAGCTTTTTTACAGTTAAGAAGAAGCTTTAATAAAATCATTCATTCATTTACTTATTCAATAATAAACATTATTCACTTCCTATTCTTTGGAAAGTATGGGAATGCATTTGTTGAAAGTGTTGATAATCTAAGTAAGCATTTAATCGTAGAATAAAATACGCCCGAGTTTTTAAAAGGCTCATATGTTACCATTAGTTCTAAAATATACTATAGAACACTAAAATTTATATTTGATAGTATGTATATTTCTTATCCTAGTTTAAAAATATACTTTGGAATACTTTTTTATAGCTCTCCTAGATAATTTTTTTACCCCTCAGATTTTGAAATTTGGTGTTTCCTGTGGCTGGTGTAACAAATTACCACAAACTTTCTGGCTTAAAACAATAAAAGTGCATTCTCTCCCAGTGCTGCCAGCCAGAAGTATGAAATTAGGGTGTCAGCCACACCATGTTCTCTCTGGCTCCTCAGAAGAATCATTCCTCTTCCAGCTTCCTGTGGCTGCTGGCATTCCTTGGTTTGTGGCCACATCTTTCTCTGCTTGTCTTCACACTGCCTTCCTGAACTCTCTGGGTCCATATTATCTCCTCATCTCAGATCATTAATTTCATCCTATCTGCAAAGACCTTTTTTCCAATTAAGGTCTCATCTGTTCCAGAGATTTTATGTGGGTATCTTCTGACGGTTATTTTTCAGCATACCACAGTTGGATTTTACTATTATATTATAATTTGTCACTAAAATAATTGCCCTGTTCTGGTTTCTAGTCTAGCCCTACAGCCCTGCCCTGAGCTCAGCCCTGCCAGACTCTGACAAATTTTGCTGCCCTGGCCATCTTTTTTAACCAGGAGGTGGACAGTCCCCCGTGGTTGATCACTTGCTGGGCTTCTAAGGTGATTGCACAGGACCTCCTGCCCTTGCCGGGCCTGCTGCTCTACCTGTTTGTTGGCCTGCCTTCTCCCTGTCCATAGTAGGTGTTGAGCTGGTGTGCAGCTGTGTACTCCAGCTCACCTCAGGACTTTGGAGTGTCAGTTACCCAAGCATTTTTAGGATGGTTGGCTCCTCATTTTTCTCCTTTTTTTTTTCCAGAAATGAGTTGTACATTTTCATGGGTTCTTAAATCAAGTTTGTCTTTACTTGCTACCTCTTAGTCATTATTATATGGCCATCACACAGAATCATGTGCAGCTGTTAGAATTTGTGACTTCCGGTTTGCATAATACCTTGCAAGTTTGGGGATCTTCCATTGTCAGGCTAGGCTGTCTGCCATGACTGCTGCTTTGAAATCATATAATCTTATCTGTTCTTCTAAGACCATATGTTTGATTGGGGAAAGCATAATTTCAGAAGCTAAGTTTCTAAGGCCCAGAGTAAGGGCCTTTTAAATTCTCCAGGGCTATTGCTTGAGAGCAGTACTATCATTGCCTGGAGTCTTTTTGTTTCTTTCTTTGTCACTAGCTATGTTCATCATTGAGGTTTCCAGATAAAAGAGCAGTCACTCAGAAGTGTTCTCCCTACTCTGGAGTCACACATGTTTCAGTGTATGCCTCTTTGACTTTACTTGTTCCATTACCTTATCATTGTGATCAAAAAGAATAAGTGTACTGTTTTTTTAAACAACCTTAAAATTACTTGTCAAAAAGCACTGAGGTTAAGATTTATGAGCTTCATGGATTGGGATTCATTTATGCACCTAAGCTCAACTTAGTGGGACTTAAAACAGTTTCTGTAAATGTTTTTTGCTTAATATTTTGCAGCTGCTTGAGAGTTTGTTTTTGGTTGTGTTTTCTAAGTAATCTGTACACCCAACATGGGGTTTGAACTCACAACCCTGAGATCAAGAAGAGTCACATGGTCTTCTGACTGAGCCAGCCAGACACCCCTGGTCTTGAGGTTTTTGTTTTTATTTATTTTCTCAAATTAAATTTCTGAAGGAATCTGGATAAAATTGACTCAGAGCTGGCCTTTCACATATACTTTCTGGGTCAATTTAGCTTTTATGAATGGGTTCACTAGTGCCTACATTTCCATGAGATAGATAGAACTTTATTTTTTTCCTGTCACCCTCTAGGTTAGAGCCTCACATACTGTTTTTCTGTATTCAAGGCTGTGAGGATGCTAAGGAGTAAATGAAAAAGTGTTTTAATTTCCACTTGTGGCCCTGAACTATTTCCACTTGTGATCACACATAGATCTTCCCAAACTGACAAATAATTATCGTTCACAAAAGCAGCATAAACAATCTAGATTTATGCATCTGCCAGTAGTTTTTCTCTCTGTGGCCAGAATTCTACTAATTCTGTATCTTTAAGCTGTATCTTATCCTTCGGGGATTGGTTTGCTGAGTCTTAAGGAGTCAGCCTTCCCTCAGGATCACATGGCTCATAGCTTAGATCCACAGCAGCCTTGCTTTCTTTATGTACTTTGCCTAGACTCACGCAAAAAGCAGAAGGAAAGATTTGGTTTCTAGGAAGTGAGGTATATATATGTTTGCTGTATAGATGATTATCTGTAATTTTATTTAAAAACCTGTGGCACAGAGATGCCTGGGTGGCTCAGTTGTTTAAGTGTCTGACTCTTGATTTCAGCTCAACTCATGGTCTCAGGGTCATAGATCGAGCCTCAGGTTGGGCTCCATGCTCTGCGAGGAGTCTGCTTGAGGTTCTTTCCCTCTCCTTTTGCCCCTCCCCCTACCCACTCTTGTATGCTTTCTCTCTCTGTCTCTCAAATAAATAAATAAATAAATAAGTCTTTAAACACCTGTGGCATAAACTATTCCTGTTTTCACAGAAACCTGAAAACTAAGATATTAACCAGTGGATATCAGTATAGCCTCTGCATCAGCTAGCTATTCAGGATTTGGTCTGGGCAGTTTGGCCTAGTTCATTGGCTATATTGTTTATTCTACTATTTTTCTAACTGAATGTGTTAATATTACCATTTATTTATTCAAAAAATAGCATCCTCTGGTATTTAATTTTAAAAGAAATCTCTGTACAAAAAAAAAATTTTAACTTTGAAGTTCCAAAAATGACCTACTTCGGCCACTCTGCTACAGGTGAGGAAGCCAAGGGGCTGCGTCACTGTGTGAAGGAGGGACACCCCGAACCCCTTTGCCCCTGCTGCTACTTTCCTGGTTCCCAGGCTCAGATTTTCTCCTAGTTCCCAACAAGTCACCTGGTTCTTGATTTCCCTTCTCAGTCCCACATTACATCCTGTCTTGTAAGCACCGCAGAATAAACTTTGTTCCTGTGGCGTTCTGAAGCTTGTTGGCTTTCCTCAGCACTGGTGCTGTTTCCCCGCAATGGTTGTGCAGTCTGTCCCTTTTTTAGCCCGCCATCCCAGATGGAACATTTCCTATGCTCCAGGAATCCTGCTCAGGGACTACCATGCATCTTTTCATCCTAAACTATTCTCCAAATAGGTTCTGTATTTTCCTTTTCTGCAGTTGAGAAAACTGTGGTTAAGAGAGATACCTTGCCTGTTACCACACAGCAAGAGCTGTGGCAGAGTTGGGGGTTTGAATGAATGCCAGAGCTCAGAACCCTTTCTTTGGGCTTCATCTCTGCAGAACTCCCACACGTTCATTGTTGGTTCCAGGACCTCTGGAGATTCTTTTTTCCAGGTGTTTATGAAGATGGTGTTGGATTAGAGCCTCAGGATAGCTGAGTGGTCAGAAATGGTGAAGATGTTCAGAGTTTTTTGTTTTTTAAGATTTTGTTTATTTATTCATGAGAGACACACACACAGAAAGAGAGA
Source organism: Vulpes lagopus (assembly GCF_018345385.1). Lineage (NCBI taxonomy): Eukaryota > Metazoa > Chordata > Mammalia > Carnivora > Canidae > Vulpes > Vulpes lagopus. The sequence goes on along the minus strand of NC_054833.1, from coordinate 88,475,253 downwards.
GGCAGAGACACAGGCAGAGGGAGAAGCAGGCCCCATACAGGGAGCCCAACATGGGACTCGATCCCGGGTCTCCAGGATCAGGCCCTGGGCTGAAGGTGGAACTAAACCGCCCAGCCACCCCGGCTGCCCAGGTTTGTTTTGTATTTTGTAAATAGTTCCCTGATCTCAGTAGATGCCAGCATTTGATGCCTACTTTCTGATCAGCTTACTGGTTGAGGCTCCTGTTCTGTGGGTTTTGAATACCTTCAAAAACACCCTGGCCAGGAGATGGAGACCTTCTAATTTCTAGACACATTATTATGTGGGAAGTAATTATGAGTGAGAAATACGGGAGTATATATCAGCCACGGGAAATTCAGTTGTGAGATGTTACCTAGACATATTACTGCCTATTTTTACTGGTTCCTAGAACGTTTTTAATTTGATTGTTGCTCTTCAAGACAAGGTTATCAATCATAGTGCACTGATTATTGATTTTGAAAACCTGCTCCGTGAAGTCATCTTGTTTTTTTCTAGATAGAGTCAGTGTTCACTGGCAGTCTTTGTGTTTTTATGATAGCATTTATTTCATTATTTTCTTTATGTGTGTGTGTATGTTTCCTCTTCTCTGAGCTGCTGATTCCCCCTCCTGTCTACCCACCCCGCCCTCAAGGGAAGAAAAGATAGCGAGCTTCCTGTGCTACTGCTGCTGGAGGATTTAGTGAACCCATGGTCACCACCAGGCCCCCAGGTCCTAAGTTGGTGCACAACAAACGCTGGGGAAGGGACTCTTAGAGCTCCTGGATGTGGCCTTATGTTCTTTTGCAGCGGTGGAAGTGGCCTTGAGCAACATATCAAGCCTCTCAGTTTTGCTTCCTCATTTTTAGTAGCCTTACCACAAATAGTGGTGTGAGGAATGATGAAGTCAGGAAGATCTAATACAGCACCTCACATACACGATGCTCAGCAAACTTTGGCCGCCCCTCTGTTCTCTGTGACTTCAGGGACTGGCATAGTTCCTGGGACATCGTAGTTATGCAGGGAGAATTGCAGGGAGAGTTGGTTTAGCAACTGTGTGTTTTCCTTCTGAAAATTAACCAGATCTGCTCCTCAGCCCTACTTTAAGCAGCTACATTCTGTCTTTTTGTTGTTATCTTAATTTTTTTATTTTTTAAAAGATTTTATTCATTATCCCTGCTGAGAGAGAGAGAGAGAGAGAGAAGAGAGAAAAAAGAAGGAGAAAGAGAGGGGAGACACACAAGCAGGGGGAAGGGAGCAGAGGGAGAGGAAGAAGAAGACTTCCTGCTGAGCAGGAAGCCTGATATGGGGCTTGATCCAAGGACCCTGAGATCATGACCTAAGCCAAAGGAGACACTTCACCAAACTGAGCCACCCAGGTGCCCATTTGCTGTTATCTTTAAAATGTGTTCCCATAAGAACATTTATACAAATTTAGCTTTCTTAGTGCTTAAAAGCATCATTTGGAATGATAGTGGCCAAACAAAAATAAATACTGTGCCTTAGTTTCAATTCTAGTTTTTTTTTTTTAATTTTTTTTATTTATTTATGATAGTCACATAGAGAGAGAGAGAGAGAGGCAGAGACACAGGCAGAGACACAGGCAGAGGGAGAAGCAGGCTCCATGCACCGGGAGCCTGACGTGGGATTCGATCCCAGGTCTCCAGGATCGCGCCCTGGGCCAAAGGCAGGCGCCAAACCGCTGCACCACCCAGGGATCCCTCAATTCTAGTTTTTTAATGCATATATGTACTATATTTGAGCTTGACTAGTTCATTGGTGGTGGAACGAAACATATTGATATCTATAAATTATGGATTATAAGAAATTTTTTAAAGTTTTGTCTTAGATTTCTTCAAGATCTTTCTCATTTATGTTAATAGTTGAAATAATTAAAACTTCATAAAGAACTTTAACATCTTTTCCAAATCCCACTTTTTTCCTCTTTCTAAGCTATTTTGGCAGTTTCTTGCAAATAAACATATTTCATATAGCAAAAGACTTTTATTTTTATTTTTTTATTTTTTATTTTTTTTAGCAAAAGACTTTTAAATCTAATATTGTTCTTAATGGACTGCAATTATTTAGTATTTAGCATGAATGCACTCTAACTCAGATAGGCTTTTTTTACAGTTATTATGATGGCTGTAATTGCAAAAGGATGCTTTGAGGTAGGAGAAACTGCCAGATGCAATGCCATTTGATCTAAAAAGGTCACAGTAAAAGGGACATTTAAATTAAGTTATAAATTACAATTGAAGAACAATATTTTGATGTGTGAGACCAGAGATGTCAGAGCAGGGAGATATAATTCATGGGTTCATTATAGAACAGAGGTGCCTGACAGCTGAGCCATGCCAAAAGGAAAATTTATTTGCAACATCACGCAGACGGAAAACGGCAGCTGAGATGAGAAGCCAGGGCAGAAACTTGAAGCCTTGTGGTTATACACAGAGTTTGTGCTAATAAGACTGCCTGAGATCCTGAGATGCTTAATGATTGCTGTAATATAAATGAGGTGTTTGGACATGTGCACATTTTCTGTCTTATTTAAATTAAGACCTTGTCCTTGCTATATAAAATAACATACTTTATAACTAGGCAGTAAGGTTTATTCTCTCACCTCTGTCCTATATACAGATTTGCTGAAATTTCAAAACTGTTTAAGGCAGGAGAGCTAAAGCTTGAAACTGGATCTCCATCTATGGCAGCTTTGAGGAAGGATATAATTTAATGTTTATAGCAATCCATGAGAAGTTCAATCATGAGTTAATTAAACTGTAGGCAGTCATTAAGTATTATTTATTCTTTCAAGAAGCTTGCCAGTAAAGCACTTATATATATTAAATTATAGAAAGTAATAAGCAGAGAATGATTTGTCAGGCAAAGTGCGAGTAGCACATTTAACTTGGGCAATTATGCAGAAATGTGTTTTTCTTCTTCGGGCATGATCCTTTCTTCCTGCTAATCAGGGAGAGGTCAGAAGCTTAACGAGACCATAGAGGGTGTATCCTCACCAGCACTGTATAGTAGATGATCTGTGGAACTTCTAGTTGTTGAGTAGTCTTTGCTAAGAGATGTGTGTGTAAAATTTGATTCCCTGTGATGATGCCAGTATAGTTTGTAGCTTTTTGACATTTCACATATCTTGTCACATTGTATCTGATTTCATCCCTTCCATTGTCTTTTGACACAGCTGAGGGATAGTGGTTTTAGGCCCATTTGATAGATGAAAACCTCAGCTCAGCCAGTTTGTGACAAACCTGATAACAAAATCCGTCTCCTGTCTCAAATCCTGTGCTGTGTTCACTTAGGTATTAACAAGAAGGCATTGACTGTGGGATGGTTTATATAGAAGGGGCTGCTGGGCACATATGCATTGTGTAACTGGCTAAATGCATCCAATTACATGTGGTATCATAGTCTTTGGCTCAGTGGATTCAGTGTAGCGGTTTCATTTGTACCAAACCAGGAGATTGTGTTACCCAAGCTGTTCTTGTTTTTAGCACCAAATTGCACCACCAAGTCCACTCTGCTGGTTCACTTATGCCACAGTGTTTGATGCTGAGATGTCCCACTGGATCTTATGGGCACTGGATGGTGTGGTAGGGGGTGCTAGACACACCTAATAAGGGAAGAGTTCTGCTTGCTACCTCACAGTGAACAAACCAAAAGTGAAGGAAAAAACATAGCCTAAAGATTATATGGCACAAGCCCAGGGCACCAAAGACCAAACTGGTGCAAAACAGCAAAACAGCAAAACAGAGATGGTTCCTTGACAGTGACTTGAAAGGCTGGGGGACTGATGAAGTATTATCATTTTGTTATCAAATTTCCTGGATATTGACCTGTGGTTTAGGGGAAGACAGATTTTGCTTGTGTAGAAGTGTAGACTTCCAGTTCAGTGTGGAAGCAGCAGATTTAGAAGTATATGCCTCCATGGTCATTGGGTTATATGCACACACACCCCTGGGATGATGAATTTGAAAACAGTGGTTTCTGCTGAATGACATCCTGCTTTAGTGGCTGGCATGGTGATGGGAATGGTGTGAGAACTAAATGCTTCTCCCATCAATAGCTTGTAAACATTGGAAGCTGGTTGAGTAATGATGTTGTATCTTCGTTCCTGCAATTTGTGATGATCTTTCCCAGTCAACTCCAAAATAGTACAGTTTACTGTACTCTACATTAAAATCACATTTAATCCCAGATTTTACCAACCCTGCTTGGTTGCAAAATGAACAAAAGGGTTTACTTTTCTTACTTTAATTGCTTTTCCAAGACTACAAAGTGAAGCTGTAAGTCATTTTGAGGGTTCCCCACCCCCCATCTTCATTGTAATTTCTTTGGACAGGCTTCTCTGGGGAAATGGTAGAAAATTTTATTCACATTAAAGGACCTTTTTACCTCAGCGATAATGAGGTAAAGCTTGCACTGAATTTCTTGACTGTACAGATGTGTCTCTATGGTTGTGATTGGTTGTTTAAAATTTGAAACCCACATAATGTTTTCCACAAAATGAAATTATTTTGTTAGAACTTGATGCTATATTAGAGAGGAATGTTTTTTTTTTTTTTTTAAATTTTTTTTAAATTTTTATTTATTTATGATAGTCACACAGAGAGAGAGAGAGAGAGGCAGAGACACAGGCAGAGGGAGAAGCAGGCTCCATGCACCGGGAGCCTGACGTGGGATTCGATCCTGGGTCTCCAGGATCGTGCCCTGGGCCAAAGGCAGGTGCCAAACCGCTGCGCCACCCAAGGATCCCAGGCCTGTGTTCTTATGAGTAATTTCCTACCAGCCGTATAAGATTTAAAATTTTAAATTTTTTTTCAGTGTACTGTACCAGAGTTTTAGTCAAATTTCAAAAATTATTGAAATGAGTATGTGAAACATAAGTGATATTGTTTATAGCTTAATAGTTTTTTACCCCCTCTCTGTGGAAAGGCTACTATCTAATCTAGAAAATTGATGAAAATTGAGTAGAGACTGCTTCCTTTTTTTTTTTCCCTCTCTTTCCTTTTAAAAATAAATTGCTAATACTCATTTAGCATATGATGTGCCAGGTGCAGTTCTTAGCAATTTACATGTGTTTTCTAACGTTATCCTCATAATATCCTAAGAAGTAGACGTTGTTATACTCATTTTTAAAGATGACAATATTAAGTCCCAGAGAGGACAAGTAACTTGCCTGAGCTCCTACACCTAGTACGTAATAGAGCTAGAATTGGAATCCAGGTAGTTTAGCTCCAGAATCCGTGGATTTTCATCATGTTCTTCATAATTACTCCCATATACTATAATTACCGCTTAAGAAATGTTAATTCTCCATAAGCTTTTTATTAAGAATTTATGATTTGATCAACTTGAATTGATTTCAAATTATCACTATAATATGTGCTTTAAAAAAATTAAATAGGTATTCAGTTTTTCCTTTTATTCAGTTACAGTCCATGACATTAAGCTCATATTATAGATTCTTGTTATATTATAGAACTTGACCTATATCTGCTTGGTTTAGATATTGGGGCAAAGTTTGAAAATCTAACTTTATTTTCATCTTTCTATACTGCTGAAAGAAGTTTAGATTGGACAGCTTTCAAATATTTTAGCATTTATTTAGTATGATATTTATTATATTTTTTTAAAGTCTAATGATGAATGTTATGAAAACATGTAAGTCAGTATCTAGCATTCATAACAGTGCATATACTCTCTCCACACACACACACACACACACACACACACACACACAGAAATACAGAATCAAAACAGAATCCAGGAGTGCCTGGGTGGTTCAGTTGGTTAAACATCTGCCTTCAGTTTAGGTCATGATCTCAGTCAGGGTCCTGGGATTGAGCCCCACATTGGGCTCCCTGCTCAGCGGAGAGTCTGCTTCTCCCTCTCCCTCTGCCTGCCACTCCCCCTGCTTGTGCTTTCTGTCAAAAAAAAAAAAAAAAAAAAAACTTTAAAAATAAAAACCAGAATCCAACATTGATTGTTGCCATAGGTGTTTTGTTTTAAGATAGATTTACTGTTTTAGTTAACATACAGACACATATAGCCGGGACTTCCTTGGACCTGGATTTAAAATAAATTGGGGTCTTCCAGACTTTGAGAATATTCAGGAAATTTTAATTTAAAAAAATATTTTATTTATTTATTTGATAGAGAAAGTACACAAGTAGGGGGAAGAGGAGAGGGAGAAGCAGACTCCCCCCATGCCCACCCTTGCTGAGCAGAGATCCCAGGGTCCTGAGATCATGACCTGAGCTAAAGGCAAATGTTTACCTGACTGGGCCACCCAGGCACCCGGAAATTTTCATTTTTAATACTGTTTCTCTGAGCAGTGAAAATGGATATTTGTAATATCCCTTCCAATAGCAATGAATAGTTAGAAGAGAGACTTGAGACTTAATATTTCAAATATTATTTTAATTTATTCAACAGATATTTACTGCAGGCTTACTATATGCCAAGCCCTGGATCTGTAGCAGTTATTAGGAAGGCAATCTGTACATCCTTCTTATGAGTCTTCTACTAAAGAGGGGAGAAACAGCACTGTCTCCTTTTGTGGATCTGTAGCTCTTTACTTACACCTCCATGGTAGCAATTAACTATTGTCTCCTTGATCTTGTTATCTCATATGTATTGTGTCCCCATAATACATCCCCAGGAGTTTGAGAGTTTCATGAAAATAAAAACCGTGGGCTACCAAGGTTTGGAACTTACTTGTTTTAAGATTTTATTTATTTATTTGTGAGAGACACAGATGGAGAAGCAGGTTCCTCGCAGAGAGCCTGATGTGGGACTCAGATCCCAGGACCCCGGAACCATGCCCTGAGCCGAAGGCAGATGCTCAACTGCTGAGCCACCCAGGACCTTATTTGTATTGAGTTGCAGCTGATGGTGGTAAATTGTTCAAATAAAGGATTGAAGCATAGTGAGAAGATTGGAAGGTCCACTCCATGAGAGCAGGGATGCCTTTGCCTGTTTCAGTCACTGCTGTATGCCCAGGGTCTAGTACATTCCCTAGAAAGCAATAGGCACTTAGTCAATATATGGCTGAATGAATTCAAATCAACTTGTGATTTAGATTTGGGTGAAGTTTACGTAGGGACAATAGTTAAAGGCATTTATTAATTTAATCAGTAGTTCTTTTGGATCTACATATGCTACGGACTATTAGGCACTGGAAATAAGGTCTTAACCGAAACGGATTCTTGTGGCAGAGAACAAGATCTGTAAAGGAAAGCCAGATTTCCGGTGAGAATTTTCAATGGACAGCCACAGTTGGGGAAGGTCAATTAAACAAGAGGATCTTTCTATCTACTACTTGATTCCATCATCTGCAAGTTGAAACTCTGGAACTAAAAGCAGATTGGGGTCACATGAACCAAGAAAGGAATGTCTTTGCAAGATAGAGAAGGCGAGTGGTGTCAGGCACTGCCTGGGGTTGGAAAGGATATGAAGTGGAGTAAGTTTATTACTTTTGATGAGAGAGAAGTCTGGTCCTAGAAGGAATGTGTAGCTAAACCAGCATCTTCATTCACAGGCTGAACAGTTAGTATACTGTTATACAGTTTCATTAAAAAGCTTTTATAGTTCAGGTACCTGAATTTTTTTTAGTGAAGTTACTACAGTTGAAAGACTTCAGAAATGCTAAAGGGAAATAACATAATTCTGTGAACCGCTTTATATGGGACAACAGTGGGTGGGAATCACACTTGGCTGGAGTCCTGGTTTTACCACCTGCTGGGTTAGTGTGGTGAGCACCTTTGTTTGACCTTTCTTCTTGTTTGTTTGTTTGTTTGTTTGTTTGACCTTTCTATGCCTCAGTTTCCTCATCCATAAAATGGGTTGACTATAGTTCCTAACACATAAGCTTAAATGAGAGAATACCTTCCTCATAGGATTAAGAAAGATAATGTGTACACAGAATGTGCTCACTCACCGCTGTGCCTGGCCAGATGTTCACTAAGTGTTTGTTACTGTTGTTCTGAATCCTCTTCCTGTTCTTGCCAAAATTAAGCTCTGCCTTCCCTGCTTCCCTTTCCCAGAACAGCTGGTACTGGGATCAGAGGGCGATTGGATAAGAACGAATTCTCTTGCAGATGAATGTGCCCATTCCATGATTCTTCTGCTGGAACAAATGCAGGACTTCTCTTTTATTGATTGGCTGCCAGACCTGTTATTTGGCACACTTAACTAACTAAAATTGTTGTTGTTGTTTTAGCTACATGAAAGTGGCTATGATGCTGGCAAAGCCCTGCAGCGCCTGGTAAAGAAGCCTGTGCCCAAACTGATTGAAAAGTGCTGGACGGAGGATGAAGTGGTAAGTGTGGATGGGAGCAGCCTTGTGGCCAGGGTCATCAGGGTGTTTGCTTCTTAAATGTGTGCCCTCTATGCTTCTCTGGGGACTGGCCGTGGCATCTGTTAGTCAAAGGAAGGAGCCTTCAAGCCTCATAATTGTACAGGGAGGCTTGATCTTGGTAAGCTTAGTGGGAAGGATTTTCTCAGGTTTCATGGAAAGAGAGATGAGATTGGTAGTATTGCTTGGCTGGTTTTAGCAAGCCAGCTTTTGAATACCTCCTTATTTTAAGACACAAGCATTTGTAAACCAGGTGATAACCTAGAGTGGAGCCAGTGACTTGCAGGAAGCATAGACCTGATTATATAAATACAGTGAATCTTTCATATTCATTATGTCATTATGGTCTATCAAAGAAGGTGGGGAGATAAAATATGTGCCCACAAGTACAGATTTGAATACTCATGGATTTCTGTCCCAGCAGACCGAGTTCTCATTAAGCTACATTCCCATCTTGTGACTTCTGAAAGGTATTGCCATAAAAGACTTACAAATTACTTGTGCTTTTGCAAATACAGTCTTGTGTTTGAGTGTTACTACTTGACATTTGCCCTTTACATTGAAAGAAATTAAGATGAAGGCTGGCGCTGATAGACACATTGATTATAAGTTCGTCGCTGATATTTTAAAATATGTTAAGAAAGAGTGTTTAGAAACTTTATGTGCTTTCCTGATCTTGCTCTTTCGTTTTTTCAGCTGGTAGTATTTGTTACATACTTACTGTGTGCCAGGTGCTTTGTTAGGAGCACTATCAAGAACAAAAGGTCCCTCTTCCTGAGGCTTATGTTTTAAGAGGAGAGACCATCCAAATCAGTAAATGTCAAGTGGTGGTACATATATGAGCCGAGGAGAGTAGAGTAGGTAACGAAGGTGGGGGATAGACTGGGTGAGGTGTTATCTTTCTTAAGGGGCTGAGGAAAAGCCTAATTAAGATCCATTTGAGCAGAGACCATAGTGCAGAGGCACGCCTTTTGGAACAGGGGCCCTAAGTTGAGAGGAAGAGAAATCTGGCCCCTGGTATGGTCAAGAAGTAGACAGGAACGTGACTGGAGTGGGAGGGAGACCGCAGAGGGTAGGTCACGTGTGGCCTGTGAACCCATGGCGCCTTGCTCTTTGCTCTGTGCCAGCAGATTCTGAGCAGAGGGTTAACTTGATCTGCTGGTGGGGCACACTTTGGCCCCTGAGTCAAATGTGGGCCTCCAGGGCAATTTCGGGCATCCAGGCCAGAGACCAGTGATTGAAGACCATGGCAGCAGTGTGGGAGAAAAGTGGTGAGGTCCTGGGTGTGTACTGCCAGAGCAAGAGGCCAGTGGGTTTGCTGGAGTAAAGGCTGTGTGTGGGTGGCAGGTGGGAGGGGCAAAGTGTGGAGCAGGAGGCCGCAGGGAGGGACTGAAGTGGCCCCTGAGGGTTTACTTAGGGGAGAGCCTTTTCAGGAATCCATTGACACCTGTGGCTGATCAGGTGTGTGACATTGGTGCTCCTGTCTTGAAATTAAATATTTAAAAACTTTATATGATCAGTAAAGGGTCAGAAACCTCTTAAACATGTGTTATTGTTCAGATAGTCACAGAGTAAAAATGTGAGATTTGTTTGTTTTGTCAAGTCAGATGTTGTTTCTCACTGTGGACCCATTTTTGTTAGAAGGAAAGGAGAATTTTGATTGATTAAAAATTCAAGATTCCTCAAACAGCCTTGGTGGAAGAAAGATGAGTAGGGGGAAAGGATGGAAAGAGTGTGTGAAAGGCTGTTTATCCGGGGGCCTCCCAGCCAGGGCCCTTGCTCACCTGCACCCCGGGCTCCTCAGCAACCAGGGAACTCCCATGCTTTCTCCTGCAGCCTGGCCTTCCCCCTGGGATTTAAGGACTCCCACTTAAAAGACAGCTGCCTTCCTTTCCCTGCAGCACTTGCTTCTCTTGGGCACAGTGTGGACTGTGTCCCTGCTTCTACTGCCGTCGCCTGGGTCCTGGTAGCAGACCGCAGGACGGAAAGGGGAGGCTCACATGTTGGAAAGGCCTGGCTTTCTTTTGAAAAATGAAACACGACTCCAAAATGCTGCACATTCTGAGTACATGGTCATGATCCTTAGCTGAATAAATCCTTGTCGTTTGGACTCATTTTTGTCATCTTTGCTTCTTGTTTTAAGGAGGTTTTGAGAAAAGTGCTGTCAATCATCCAGTCCTTGCAGAACCCAGGGATCAAACGGTTCCCTTATTTATAGGAAGTTCAGCTTCACTTTCTAAAACCTCAAAGGTGAATGAGAAAGAGGGATTGAATCATTGATAGGCTGAAAGGAGCTTCTCATGAACTTACCCAAGTCAATTCTTTGACTAGCTTTATGTGGCAAGAAGGCACAGAAACTTGAGGGCCTCTTGTTTTGGCTGTGAGAACATAACCTGCTGTGTGTATGCGGCCCCTTCTGTTAAATTCCCCACATTTTCTCACCCTGGGAATCATAGGAGTAAGCAAAGCAAGTGACTAAAATAAGTACATGGGCCTACACCCCTCCCCCCCAGTTTTCTGTGTCTTTGGACATTTTAGTTATTTTTAAGCATCATTGCCTCCAGTATATCAGTTTAATCAAACTGCAGCACTGTCAATGAAGTTATTTTCCATTACGTTTATATGAACTGAGTACTCCACGTGTGTGCAAGGGTTGGTAGAATGAGCACCTGCCATTGTGAACCCCCCACCATGCTACAAGCTGGCAGCCTGTGTGTGCTGTGATCCCAGCAGGTGCACTGCTCCCTGACCAGATGAGTCTCTCCTGATATTGCCAAACCATACCCTCACCAACCCTCAAGGTTCAGAACAGTTCCTGGGCCCAGCCTGTCGTGATCATACCCTCTTCTGAGCTGCTTCTCCTGCTTGCCATATTTGTTGGTAGCTTGCCCCTCACTTTCTTCTTCCACCATCACCATCTCTGTTCCTCACAGTCTTTATTTTCAAGTGATTGCCCTCCTAGTTGGTAAACTTCTTAAGAGTGAGTACTTACTGATGGTGAGAATAGTGTCTGCTAGAGAATGATGTCTTTGTCTTAGAGAGGCTTGAAGAATATTGACAACTCTTTATTCAAGATTACTGTTTTTAACGATTCTTTACCATAATTAAGATTGTCCTCAATCTAGCATTTTAAAACTTGTAATAGTTAATAATTATGCATTAGAGAAAAACTTTTACATGCACCCAAAGCTAACCTTAGAAGTTTTACTTTTGGAAAAACATTTCCATATTATTAATGATAACACCATCCAACTTCTTCATCCTAGGTCTTTCAGATAATCACTAATTCTTGAAATTTTAGGCCTCAAAATTACACAGTGGGAGGCCTTTCATTTTATATTTTCTTTTCGTGCTTCCTTTGACAACTTGTGTATATATAGATATGGTATTTCTTACTGAAATTTCTTTGGGGCTGAGACACTTTAAATCTTGTGGAACAGATGCCAGATTTGGGGCAATTTCTGTCAAATTCCAGGCCAGAGAATGACAGTTGCACTCTGCTTTAGTGGAATGACTGAGAAACACATTGGTAGCTAGCTCAAGGCAGTCTCTGAGGCTAAATAAACTGGGTCAGATCAGAGAGGCAGTTTGGAAGAAATGCTAGGTCAGTTGGATGGAGCCAAAGTAAATGGCTGGCTGCTACATTTGGGAGTTGTATGGACAGTTAACCAGTTTCACTTACATTATGCTAAAAATTTTGTTCCATTTCAGGAAGCCATTTAAATCAGTAGAACTTACGAAGAGAACCAGAGAAAAATACTGATCAGAACTTAAAAAAAAAGAAAAAAAGAAACTCTAGATTATTAGGTTTTTAATTAAACATGATGAACACATTTAAATATAACACAAAGGCCCCAGGCTGAACTGCACCTAATCGAAACAGATTAAGTCACCCTTCCATGCTCGGGTAGTTATTAATTCTGCTTATTTATGCATGCGAGCTGAAGGTAGCATTTGCTGCTGCTGTGCTGTTGCTTATTGCACTGGGATTCCATTGCTGCTTGATGCTGTGCTCTTAATTAGCATTCAGCTGTTGATTATGGAAATACTGGGGATGCTAATTGAATTCTTTTTAAAATTCTGGGCCTGCATTTTCCTTGTGGAGTTTGGCCTGACTTGCAAGGTTGTAAGATTGGGTACTCCACTGAGCTATGCACTTTACCCTTTGCTTCCCATCCACTTGGCTTTGTTTGTTTTGGAAATTATTTTCATGTTGAAGTAGCTTTCAGCAAAATTCCAGGTGTTCCATAAAGGTAAAGGTTTTGTTGCTTATGAAATTCCCACAGAGCATTCCATTTCATGGTAACTGTAGCTTTTATCTGGAAATATTCTTCCCTTTAAATATTTCATACCAATTTTGATGTAATACTTTGAGTGAACAACCTAGATACAAATAATCTCTAAAATTTTTATTCATAGCTAGTTAATCTGTGGTATGGTGGTAAACTTTAATTGGCCATGTATTTGGATTTACAAATTCATAAATTTTAAAACATCTAAACTGTCCTTCAATTTAAAGCTCAGCATTATCATAAATATAAATGAAAATCCTTCTTTAAAATTGACATGACATGGCAAACTAATTTTCTGAATATTTGTAAACCAATGAACCCATTTGGCTGGTCAAGGAATTACTTTCACAGAACACACCAGCTGTCTGCATGGTGTCTCTCCCAACAGCATCTTCACATGCCTTTGTGTCAGGCCCTTTTTTGGAATGTCTGCTGGAGAAAACATTGTTTTTATTGTTCACTCTTTTTAAGCCAGGCATCTGGATGTGGCAGAAGACAGAGCTGCTTAGTGGGGCAAAAATACAATGAATTTTATTTACTGTTTGTGTAGCAGCTGTAGAAAGTGGAATCACAGCAAAACCAAAGTTAAGGTCCTGTAGCAGCAGGAGGTTGTGGAGGCGAAAGCACAGATGGGGACAGTGACAAGGGGGAAGAGAGCCAGCCACCCTGCCCTCAGCCTGCAGTGACAATCCTTTGAGTTTAAGATGTCCCTTAATCTTGGTGTTTAGATTGGATATTTTCAATATAGGGGAAGCTTTAGTTGTATGATACTGATTTTTAGGAATGGTCAGATTTCCAGAGTTATTGAGCATATTATATAGTCATTCAAAAAATGTGGGTAATAGGAAGATCCTCTTGGTCATCTAATATGAACCCATTCATTTTTTTTTCTTCTTTTATAAATTTTATGTGAATTTTCTCTGTTAGAACATCATTGTGAAAACATTAAAGGGTGGTTGAAACCTCACTACCATCTCACGTTCCTGGTTTCATGCTCTCTTCGTGTCTTTGTTCATACCTACACTGGTTTATGTATTTGTAAACTTATGTAAATTGAATCATTATATTGAAATTCTCACTTTTGTAAGAGATCTTAATCTGAGAATGTTTATAGTTCACCTGGAACCCGAAATAGAGATACACTGTATTTAGTGCAACACATAATAGGTATTTAATAAATTTTAAATAGAATTGAAGTAGCTTTTTCTCTCAACTGATTACCCTTCCTCTCATTTTAATATAATTGGTACCATCCCTCATGAACAACCTAATTCTGAGATATGAGAGTAGGAAAGATAAGAGACGTATAAATGTTAGCATGTTATTTATACGTACGTAATACACATATTACTCGTTCATGTGTTCTTATGGTCCATAGCAAAAATCACTCCTTAGTGTGAAGCGAAATGTAGGAGTGCCTGGCTGGCTCAGTTGGAAGAGCAAGCCACTTTTGATCTCAGGGTTGTAAATTCGAGCCCCACATTGGGTGTACAGATTACTTAAAAAATAAAATCTTGAGGAATAAATAAATAAAAGAGAAAAATTTAGATACAAATAAATTTGTATAATGCTTCAAATATTAATGAAATTGGATTATTTTTCCCATGATCGACGCCCATCAGCCTTTGAATCAAACCCTTTTTTAAACAAATCGATAGTGTGAAGAGTGGAGTTTATTGTCAAGTCCATTCAACAATGAGACAGTGAATTAAAAATCAATTATATGTGCAGGAGAGTTGGTGTCAGACAATCAATTTTGTCAGTTTGCAGAAGGTTCTACTGTTTAACAACCTGTAAAGAGAAATATATTTTAAAATCCTTTAGTAGGGACACCTGAGTGACTCAGTGGTTGAGCATCTGCCTTTGCTCAGGGCATGATCCTGGAGTCTCGGGATCGAGTCCCGCATCAATAGAAGTTGCCTCTGGGTTAAATCTACAAATTCAGCAGTCACCTTGCCTTTTACATACAGGGCTTTATTGCTTTCTAGGCTTCCTCTGTAAACTGTGGTCAAAGAAGGTGGTATGCCTGTTTTTCTGAACAAGGTCATTCTTTTTTCATATTTTCTTTAACCCATATGTTTCTCAAGTTCCTTACCCCCCCCCCCCAGCCCCCATATTAGGTATTTTTGTTTAAATCTAGCAGTAAATTGTGCTGTTCTTTGGGTTCCATGTTTATGCTTGTGTCCATGTTCAGGCCTTGGGGCGATGCAGAGCAGTGCAGAGACCTGGGAAGTAACCCCACACTGAATAGAGGCATTCCCTGAGTTATTCCTTGCTGCTTAGGATAATCTTTTAAAATCAAAGAGCAATTTTTATGGGACATTTTTCATTTTTGCTTGAAGTGTGAGAGCACTGGGGAGAATCTTCAGCTTGAAAGATTAATAAACACTACAGCAGTGGGTTATTGAAACCATGTTTTCCATCTCATTTTCAAGGGCGTGTAAAACAAATGGAGATAGCATACACTTTCAGCTGCCCTCCATCATCTTTCTCTATGCGTTTAAAAAATGAGAACAAGACACAAGGGAACTTGAGAGATTGCATTTGTTCTCCCATAGACTAAGTGGATATTTTATAAATGAAGAGAATAGAAAACCCTTTCCTATTGCAGTTTCTTAGCAACAGAGCTGGAGTCCATTTTAATGTGTATGCATGGAACATTCTGTGTATGATGACTTTGGAACCGTACATTTTCACAGGTGAAACGTTCTGTATCAGCGGGTAACTAGAGTTCAGTTGTCAGGGGAAGGAAACAGGAAGTTAAAAAACAAACAAACAGTACAATGAGAGGAAGTAACTCATTTTAAACTGTCTGCTCTTCCTTAGCATACTTGTGTCTTAACACCCAAAGTCTCTTAAGGAGAAGTAAGAATGGCTTCAGTAGCCCCCCAGCTACCCTCCTCACTGGAGTGCCAGCACAGTTTGGATATGTCCTGGTAGTGTTTTGTGATTCTTCATCCCCCACCACTCTGCATGCTGTTAAGTGACACTTTTGACTGATGTTTCAGAACTTGCTTTCAGACATTTTTCCAAAGTACTAAATATGGGGGACTTCCAGTTCATTTTCCACATATATAAAGCAAAGTGCTGAGGTGTTAGGAAGCAGAGTATGTTTGGTGGTCATAAGGGAAAAAGTCTGTGCATTTGACCTCACCAGCTTAGAGTTCAGGCCCATATCTGTCTGTCCGGCTCTGTATTTCTTGCATTTGGTGTTGGGGCTTGCAGATGACAAGCCTACTTGCTCATTCTCCATTACTGTCCACCCTGTGTGAACATGAACATAGGATGACCCTTCATGTTGTTTACCAGGTTACTTATTCAGTTTCTAATTTTAGATAATTGGCATTGAGGCATTCCACAGATGTTCATAGAGCACCAGCACAGCATTCTGCCTGCCAGGCACCTCTTATGTACTGGTGGTCTAGCATCGCACAAAAAAGGCAGGGATCCCGGTGCTCCCGGAACCGACGTTCTCATGGAGAAGACAGATCAAAACAAGTAACACACACAGTGCATTAGCCATGTGCTGGAGAGTGGGGGGGGGGGGGGGGTCCTGCATGCTGGGTTATGATGGCAAGTTGGGTCTGGGAGCTTCCACATCAGACTAGGAAGTCTCAAGGTCAGGGACAATAGTTTAATTCTTCTTAAAGCTCCAGAACATAGCCTGGGGCCAGGAGTGTGGTAGATAATCTGAAAAGACTGTTTTGACTGAGTGGATAGAAGAGAAACCTTAATAAATGTTGGTTCCTCACCCAGGTCCTCACATCACATCAGTGGAGTTGGCTGGCCCCTTTGGCTGAGCTCATGTGCTGCTGCCTCAGGGGGCTCTCCCTCCACCTGCACGGGCCAGTGCTCATTCTAACTCCTGAAAAATTGACTGGACACCGCCCTATTCTTTTCTTCTCAGTAGCTTCCCTTGGAAGCAGCAGCCAACCCCTTCTACGTGTCATTGGTTTTATTTTCTAGACTCCAATAGAGAAAAGCTCACTTTTTGCCAGCATCACTTCATACTTGTTGATGTGTGTGGTTACCGTGTTCTGCTGTGGGAGAGTGAGCAATGAAGAGGAGAAGGAAGAAGCCTTAGTTGATAGCCTGGTGTTAGTCTAACCAGCTTTCCCTCATGACCCATCACAGGTTTGAAAGCAGAACCACCTATTTGTAAATCTTTCTTAAGGCTGTCTGGTTGTTTGGGGCCATCTTTTTTGTGGCTGTGGTGTGTGGTTAATAGACCTTTCTTCTCAGGTTGCCTCCAAACCTCTAGTGTGCTTCCCTTATTTGGTCACTTTTGGGATATTTTCTTCCCTTTTAAAGAGCTAGATCCCATGTAGTTTATCCAAGCAATAGGAAACAGAAGAACTATCAAAAAAATATACCAAAGAACTAAGGAAGGGGCAAAGCAAAGTTGCAAGTAAAACAAGAACCAAACAGGAGCACCTGGGTGGCTGAGTTGGTTAAGCATCAAACTCTTGATTTCAGCTCAGGTCATGATCTCAGAGTTGTGGGATTGAGCCCCAGGTAAGGCTCTATGCTCAGGGCAGAGTCGGCTTGTCCCTCTCCCTCTACTCCCCCTCCCCCTCACACATGCACTCAGGTGCTCTCTCTCTTGCAAATAAATAAAGTCTTTCTTTTTTAAAAAAAAGAACCAAATAGAGAATGGAGCAAAATGGCTGATAGTACACCATTTGGCCTTAAGAGCCAAAAAGGCTAACAACACTGTATTAAAGTTTATGTTTTGAGCCTTTTTTTTTTTTTTTTTTTTTTTAAGATTTGAGAGAGAGAGGGAGGGCAAGAGCAGTGAGGAGTGGAAGAGGGAGAAGCAGACTCCCCTTTGAGCAGGGAGCCTGATGTGGGACTCAATCCCAGGTCCCTGGGATCATGACCTAAGGCAGCCACTTAACCGACTGAGCCACCCAGATTCCCCTGTTTGGTTTTTTTAAGTGTATACTCTGTCAGTCTGGATCCCTTTATTAAATGTTCAGAAATTATGACCCAGAGAATACTAGGAAGATCTGTGTCTTGGAAATGTGTCTGGGACATGCTGAATATTTTCTGCTTTGTTGCCACTGTCCAGTGTCCTGCCTGGCTCTGCTGTCCGTGGGCATGAAGAATGCTACTGAAATGCAGCACACTTAAGCTCCAGGGGAATGAAAGAGGATAAATCACACCCCTCTCTGTTCTCTCTGGAAGACTTGCTGGGGTAGGGCAGGGTACAGAGAGAATGACCACCCAAGACTTGCAAGGCCGGGACAATGGTCCTTATGCTGGCAGCTACCTTTGGGACCTCAAGGAAGTCGGGTCCCCACCTTAGGTCTTAATTATCTTGTGTAGGAAATGACAAGGAAGGAGAAGACATGGGAAAGGACCAATTTTGCGATAGCCAGTGGGTGTGTTTGACAGGAAACCTGAATCTGATTCCAGTCCCTGCCTGCTGGCCACCCTTGCCTTTCACTGCCCTGGTATAAAACTGGGCTGATGTCTTCTCTATAGCAAAGGAAATCATCTCTGTTTAAGAAACTTGAAAGTATGTATGCCCACACACTTATGTGTCCTACTGCTAACTAAGAGTTCTTAGTTTCCCCTTGCAGCTGATTTGTCAGTTTTGATTATTTATTTTTCTTATCTTTTTCTAATTGTTTTATTTTTCCCATCAGCTGTAATAAGATAAGATTTCTGGACTGCAGAGATGCGTGTTAACAAGTGTACCAGTCTATCCCAGAGCCAGAGGGAAGGACAGTCCATCACCAATGGTTCTGTTCTGTGTTACTTCAGTCCCTTTTCTCCTTTTGAGAACCTGAATCTTGTCTGGGAGCCGCTATTCCTGAAGTCTGTGCAGGCGTTAACCCATTTGCTAATAAGCCACTTTCTAAACAGACTACAATCAGCCTAAATTAGTCATTTTCTTTTTCCATCCAGGACCTCTAATTAATTAGGATAACATAACTAGCTAAGCAGGCTTGGTTATCCATTTTTGAAAGAGGATTTTTAGAGAATGAATTTTAACAAGGTGTTATTAAGCATAGATTTGGGGAGCCAGTTAACCTGGGTCCAAAACCCATCTAACAATAATCTAAAAATAAAATAGCTTTGCTTCAGAAGGCCCTGGGCTCTTGGTCTGTAATTCCTATTCCTGTGTTCCCAGCAGAACACCACTTGGGACTTCTTATTTCATCAGACAGAGCTGTTCCAGATTCCCAAAGCAGCTTAAAGTTGAGATGGACTCTGAATATTTGGGATCCTCTCTCAGTCCAGTCCATGAAAATGAAATTCTCAATCCAGTCCATGAAAATGAGATTCTTTTCTGATTATCCTTTTAGACAGCCCAACTTTGTCATCTTTCAAAGTTTTTGACCCCAGAACAGCCTGACCCTGGTAGTGTGTCTCCCTCCTTAGAACTCTCTGACTTTATAATCTGCTCACATTCTCCCCTGTGAGCCAGTACTGTCTCTAAAACTCGTGTCAAACATCCCAAGGATCGACTTAAATTATCTGGCTTTTAAAAGGCAAACTTTCAGGTGGATCATTCAGTTGCTCACACATTTAGAGGTGTCAGTAAGCATTGTACCATATTATTCTCCACTAGTTTGAAATAATTTCAGGCACTGCAGAATTCCATTGCTAGGAAGATATTCACTTTGTAAGGAAGGCACTCTCCTTCAAAGGAGTACCTTGACAAAAAGAGTAATGGATTTTTATAGTTCAAAACCAAGCATTATTATCTTTTTCTGGATAACCAACTTTAGATTTTCCTTAAAAAATATTATTGGAAAAAAATATTATTGGTTGGGGAATCCCCTCCCCCCTTCTATTGAACTTAACTCCACTGCCTTTCCATACCTGTTCTTTGCAAGGTTCTGCTGGATCTTATGGAACCCCCTTATCCACTGCTCACTGTCATAATTCATCCTCTAGAGCCTTCTCTTCCTGCTATTGTTAGTTTAGCTTCATGTTTTAGAAACAAGATTAGAAAATAGTATTAGTTCCTCATCCAAAAAGAAGGGAGCTTATTACTGACTTGAAAATTACATTTGTTCTTTGACCACTAAGATCTCTGCAGGAATCCTCACTGGCCTTGATAATTGCCTGGCAGAGTGACATCCTTGACTGATTTTGGCAGTGGGTGTACATGAGCACTTGAGTTAGATGTCGTCACCACAGGCAACCTAGAGAGGGGATGGCAGCCACACAATTGGAAACGAAAATCTGAGTGCTTCTCCTGCTCCTGACATTGTTCTGGGGGTCCATGGGGAATGCAGGGCTGCACATGTCGCTTTCTGCTCATGGACAGGGAGATCAGGAAGGGCTCTGAGGAAGAGTTGTTACCTTGAAGGATGGGTAGGATTTTGCCAGGCACAGTGGATCAAGGTTAATGAAAGAACAAAGGCATAAAACAATGTGTGTGGTTGGTTAATAGCCAACTGGCCAGTTTGAATGAAGTTATAGGTAGAGGACTGCCTAAGATAGTTGATTGATTCAAAGGCACCCACTCTTTATGGGAAGAGAAGTTTATGTTTAATAGAAAATAAGGAATAATCACACATTTTCTAATGTGGGGAATGATACAACTGGAGCCATCATTGAAGATTAATCTGGCAGTAATGTGGACAGTAAAGTGAATAGAGAAGGATATCAGTGGTTCTGAAATCCGACTACATGTTAGGATCACCTGGTAAACTTTAAAATGTCCCAGTGTTCAGACTGTACTCCAGACCCACTGGATCAGAATCTTGGGGGTGGGACCCAGGCATCCATGTTCCAGGCTAAGGACTCTGGTCCTAGTGAGAGTTATTGAAAGCTCTGAGTTTATAGCAGCAATTCTCAACTTTGGTTGCATACTGGAATCATATATGGAAGCTTTAGCATGCACACACACATACAAAACAGAGACTTGGGATACACTCCAAGATTTTTTTTTTTTTTTTTTTTGAGTGTGAGAGCATGAGGGAGTCAGGGACGAGGAGGAGAGGGAATCCTAATCAGATTCCATGGCCAGCATGGAGCCCTATGCGGGGCTCAATCCCAGGACCCTGAGATCATGACCTGAGCCAAAATTAAAGAGTCTGGCACCCAACTGACTGAACTACCTGGCTGCCCCATCCCAAGATTCTGACTTGATTCATCTAGGATATGACCAGGGCATTGAGTTCTAATATACAGTTGAAGTTGAGAAGAACGGGGGTAGAGGAAGGGTGACGTGAGAGGAGCAACTAAAATTGAATGAAGTGGTAAATGAGATCTCTGATAATTCAAGTCACTTCAACTTATGGAGCAATCATAAGACCTTTATTCTGTGCCAGGTGCTGTTCTGAGCACTCAGCCTGAACTGACTCATTTACTCATGTATCACAGAATGATTTATAGACCTACTTTCGAGTCTGACCCCCTGGCTTCAGAGCCCATCTCCTACCTTGCTGTACCACATGGTGTCTCTGGGGAAACCTAGCTGATTGGAGGTGGTAAGTGAGAAAAGAGTGGAGAAATAGAACTCAGATTTTGTTTTGGTGCAAGGGCAGAGGCTGGTGGTATTACTAACAAAATCTGGCATCAGGAGAAGTACTTGCTTTAGGAGAGAATGGGAGAGTTTCTGTTAATTTGCAGTGATTGAAGAAGATGCAGGTGGATCCAGCCATTAGAAATGAAGTTTTAATAATAGGAAAGATTTCTGGTCTACAGAGAAAACTCACATTTGAGGAAACCAGGCTTGAAGTGGTTAATTAGCTTGCTCAGGATCTCAGCTAGTAAGGGGAAGAGCCAAGATCTGATGAGTTGCCAGGGACAGCAGTGCAGAGTGAGAAGAGACTCTCAGAGGAATTCTTATGTTGAGAGGCATAGGAATGGACAGAGTGACAAAGTCAGAAAAGACTGGAGAAAGGGTTGGACTCTATATTATTTAATTTGTAAAACATTATATTTAACTCAATAGGATATGAGGAGTAACTGTATTTTTTTTAGTATGGGCAATAATAGGACTGGGGCTATCTTTGGCATAACTCCATTGAAAGATTGGGGAAGGAAGTTGATACAAGGTCAGGACACTGAGACATGTCTAGTAGTATTGATTACACTGTTTAAATAATTGATAGTGAGTCCCAGGCTGCATACCAAACTTGGGGAACCAAGTAGAGGTGGTAGAAGAGCCAAGGGGCTGTGGGGCACAATCCAGAGAAGAGGTTTTGTGGGATTAATGGTGGTGGTATGGTAGTAAATAAGAAAATTTCTAGTTTTATATCTTGGGTATTTTCAGGGATGCCCAACCATAAGGGATGGCTACCAGTGGGTGGCTATGTTGGAATAATGGGCACTAAGGTTTGTGGATGCAAACCATATTAGAAGGGCTCTGGGCAAGGTTTTTCATGTTCCTGAGAGTACCATCAAAAGATAGGAAAGGGGGATCCCTAGGTGGCTCAGCAGTTTAATGCCTGCCTTCAGCTCAGGGTGTGATCTTGGAGACCCGGGATCAAGTTCCATGTCAGGCTCCTTGCATGGAGCCTGCTTCTGCCTCTGCCTGTGTCTCTGCCCCTCTCTCTCTCTCTCTCTCTCTCTCTCTCTCTCTCTCTCTCTCTGTGTCTCTTATGAATAAATAAATAAATCTTAAAAAAAAAAAAAAAGGAAAGAGAAAGGGACTTTTAACTAGGTGTAGGATCACTGAATAGGGGTGAAGGGGGACTGGCATGGCTGGCTGATACTGTGATAAGGAAAAGCTGCTGGAGGTGGTAGATGATGTGGTCTGACAGGATTGTCACCACTGGAATCAAAGAATGCACATGGAACTAAACCCCTCTGGCTCTTATTGAAGGAATTGGGAAGTTCTGTTGGATGGATCATGATATGAGGACGCTGAGGGATTGGGGAGGACTTTGGGCATGAGGGCATCTGGAGAACAGAGACCAGGGAAGGAGTGGGAGAGAAGTCAATAGGTCTCTAGAGGACATAGTATGCAGGCCCAGTGTGGGGTTGCTAAGGTGAGATGTCCCTAGCAGAAGTAGGCATTGGGATATGATAACGGGGAAGGGGTAGGAGAGAAATCTGTGGTTATTGATGATTATTTTAGGTCCTGTGGCTGAGACCCCTCTGTGCTGCTCTGCTACATGATGTGCTTCTTGAGGGCCAATCTATCTCTTAGAGTGTCAACTCCTCGGCATGGCTCACTAAATGCTTAGTTGAATTGGATTAACATGTAGAAGTTGAAGATGGAGGCAAGTGGTGAGGAGACAGGATTTTGTTAATAGAACAATATTTAGAATTTAAAATTTCAGATGGGAACTTTGGGTCCAGAATATATTTTGCTGTTTGTTTCCTCCATCACTCCACGAGTGTTAGGCATTTAACTGTGTACCAGATACTGTCCAAGGCTTGGAGATAAAAATAACATTGGACATACGGTTTTCATGGAACTTACATTCTAATAGGGAGCACAGACAATTTAATGTAAATAAGGTAATCCAGATGGATGCTATGAAGAGTTCAAGTCAGTCACACTCTAGGAGACTCTGAGTAGGGTATTGGCTGTGTAGTCGTGGAGCCACCTTCTTCTGGGTAGCAGTAGCTTCTCATTCCATATGACTGTTCTGAGTAAGTCTGGACAAATGAGATCTCTGATAATTCAAGTCACTTAATCAAAAGTAGTATGTAAATCATTTTTCCTTAGCCCTCATCTGGTGATTTTCTGCATCATGTCTCAATTGCCTATAAACTGTTCCTTGTTAGGAGCAGATAAATGGCTACAGGACTTGGGAACTTTTGAGAGCTTAGAACGAACTGAATTTGCTTGAAAGGACAGGTGGGAACTTTGCTGTAGAAATAAAATCATGTAGCTAATTAGAAGTCTGTTCATTTCTCATACATTTTCAAGTATGGGATAATAGAATATTTCTAAATGCCAAAAAGATTCTATAAACCTTCTTCATTATTTTTAGATTGGGGGACAGATTAGAAGAGAAGGATCTGGTTCTTGTAAAACTTTTGCTGATGATCTTAAAAGCAGCTTTGAGTGCATATTGTCTGTAGTGAAGAGAGCCGGAAGAAGCTGTGGTAAACCCAAAAGGAGGCTCTTTCTAACCTGTAGAGTCCCCTGTAGATGTCACTATGATTTTGTTTTCTTCAATATCTTTTACCAAAAAGACTTGAAAGCCTCAAAAAAAAGACATGAAGGAACTTGATGGGTAGATGATTCATTTCCTCATTGTAAAGAATGTTTCTTTCATCCTTTATTAGGCCACAAGAATTCTTCCACTGTTAGCCATCCTACACTGTGTTGAGAAGGTCCCACCACAAAAAAAAAAAAAAAAGGTCCCACCAATTCTGGTGGCTTGTAGTCAGAGCAGTCTGGATCTTCTGCCTGCCTTGGAGAAAGTCATGAGGGTTCCTCTCAGGTCATCCAGGGGATCGAAACTTCAGGTTTCTTCTAAATGTTTGCTACCATTGTACCTGTTACTTTTCAGTTTGTGATTTG
Organism: Vulpes lagopus; assembly: GCF_018345385.1. Classification (NCBI taxonomy): domain Eukaryota; kingdom Metazoa; phylum Chordata; class Mammalia; order Carnivora; family Canidae; genus Vulpes; species Vulpes lagopus. The sequence goes on along the minus strand of NC_054833.1, from coordinate 88,451,144 downwards.
CTCAAAAACAAGAATCTCTAGTTTCTTCTCCTTTTTTTTTCTACCCTGTCTCTTCACTTATATTTTTCTCAGATAACTCCTTGTAAGTCTGGAGACAACCACCTACTTGTGATGTAAAGTTTGGTTGTAGCAAACAAAAGTGTTGGTAAACCTGTTTCTGGTTGAATCTGTGCTTTAGACCAGCTGCTATACCTTGGGCAAGTCTTTGATCCTCTCTCTAAGAAATGAGAGTATTAATTAGATAATTTAGTCTTTGCTGGCCCCCCAAAGGCTCAGGTACTGGTAATAGGAATTGTCTTTGAAGAAATGCTTATTAAATGCCTGACTTACATGTGCAAGGGTCTCTGATAGATGCACCCAGATAGGACCACCTGACCTCAAGGAGAGACACCCTATTGGCAGTGATGGACTTGGATGCCTAGAACCTAGCGCTGGGTAGGATGTGGGAAGTTCCATGTTTGAGTGTGCAGAAAGGTAGAAGCACAGAGAAGTATGACAAAACATAGATGTGAGATAGTAAATAAACTTGTTTGGGGTCATACCAGTGGTAAGTGAATCAAAGCTTCCAGCCCAAGAATAGCTGCCAAGTGACATTGCACAGGGTCCCCAGATACAATATTGTGTGATGAACTACTGAGGTGTGGGGAGTGTGGGACATGGTCAGGGAGCAGCCTGGCTGTAAATGGAGGCAGTCATGGTAGGTTCTTAGGGATCTGTATGCAGCACAAGTGCTGCCCCTGCCTTCTTATGTTCATTGTGCACATTTCACATAGCACTGTCTTCCCAGGAGCTGAAATGAAACGTTAAACTCCATTTTAACACATTTTCTAATCCATACACTTGAGGGTGGTAGGTGCTGAGGCTAGAGTGGTAAAATGGAGATCCTAGATATTTCAATACACACACCAAGGAGTTTGAGCTCTCCCTCCATCTGTCTTGGGCAGGGAAGTGCCATGATCAGTTCTTTAGAATTCAGATAAAGAGTGGTCTTCACCTTGGTGGAATAGCAGTTACACAGTGCAGGGTCTATAATGGTATGATCTTAGTCCTGGAAAATGTTTGTAGTGACCCTGGTTTGGTTCAGTTAGGTAAAACCAGAGTTTAATAAATCTAGCTGAGAGGTGGAAGCATGCTTGGCGTTCTCCAGAATTCCTCCATCTTCCTTGTAGGAATAAAGTTAAAAAAAATTAAATAACTTTCCCATGAAGCCCCTAAAGAATTTTGTTTTAAAAACCATATGCTTCCTTCCAAGATTAAATTGGCATATACCTTTTCCTGATAAGGATGTAATTTCTAACATATAAATAGTGACATTGAATATGAGACTGTTGCATCACTTTTAAATCTATGTAGGGCATTTTGAATACCATCTCGATTTTTTGCCCATTATTATTCTAAAAATATGTGAATGGGCTCCTCCTTAACAGTGAAATTTTACATTCTTTTATTCCCCTTCTTTAACTTCTGTAACTAGTAATTTTTCTTCAATCTACTTCCCTGTAGACTTTATTATTAATATAAAGCATTTCCTGGGGTGCCTGGGTAGCTCAGTTGGTTAAGTGTCCGACTCTTGGTTTCAGTCCAGATTGTGATCTCAGGGTCCTGGTATTGAGCATCTCATTGGGTTCATTGTCAAAGTCTGCTACAGTTTCTCTCTCTCAAATTAAAATAAATAAATCTCTAAAAGGAAAAGAAAGCATTTCCTGCTTGGGAGTCCATGTCGTATCACCCCTTTGCTGTACCCTGCAACAAAAAGTATGTGTGTCAAAAGACATGTACATATTGTTATTTCCATTAACAATAAAGCTCTAAGTGTTAAAAGAGAAATTCTCTCCAGTTATGTTATAATAATTATTAGTGTACAGTTGATCAAAACAAGATATTATAAATGTTGATAAAATTTAACTTTTTGTTTAATATTTATTGGAAATAAGATGGATTCAGTGTTTTATTTTATTTTTTTATTTTTATTTTTATTTTTTTGGGGATTCAGTGTTTTAGACACATTAATTCTTGGATAAACATTACTTATTGTTAGAATGAGGCCATGTTCTGCATCAATTTTTGTTCTTATTTTTCATGTATTTGTAGATATTAGCACTCAGAAACCTTTGTTTGCATGAATAAGCAGATGGGAATAATAGTTTTGACACCGTGTCACTCAGTAATTTGAATTCCTTCCATAAGAGTGCCAAAAATATAATTGATCATCAGACTTGGTTTGTAATAATCTATCAGATGATACCTCCATCAGATCCTCCTTCAATTTTGTTGAAGGCAAAGAACTGGAAAGTACCTGACTTGCATAAGACTTTCTTATCCTGACCTTAGAGTTAGTCACTGTGTCAACAGCAAATCAGGGTTTTGAATCCATCCTTTGTTTGGTGCCCTGGAGTTTCTGCACCAGGGGCAGTGCTGCTGCATAGCATTCCAGGTGGGAGAATGCTGTGCTATGTGGGGAGGTGAAAGAAGGGCACCTTCCTCACAGGAATTACTCTCAGGGAGGTGAATGTTATCAGGTGAATTTAGGAAAGAAAACCTATGAAAGTGGAAGGTTTGGAAATGAATTCCCTTAGAACCATGTGGGTCTGTTTCATGTCTGCACACCCTAGTTTATAGACTCTGAACCTACAAATCTTGCCTACCAGGCCCAGTCCTAGGCACTGGGAAAGCCCAGGGAAAGTCAGGCCCCATAGGATCTGGACTGAGTGTGGGGAGAGGGCTGGCCAGCCTGGGAGCTTGGCAGACATCTTCTAGGGTACAAGTGGGCCAGCCGTGGGCCACAACCCAGGATGTATGGTGCTATAGCAATAGAGTGATGAATAAATCACTGTCCTTGCCCTCTGGGAGTTTATAATCTTGGCTTATATCAAAAAACAAAACAGAACAGCACCCTCCAAACCAACAAAAAAAACAAAGCCTTCTGTGACCTTGTTATTTAACATGCTAATAAAGGATGTATATTTACATTTTTTAATGTTTTGATAAGTAGATTTCAGTATGCCTGGTTTTATTTGTTATCCCATATATTTTATTTTAGGCATTTAAAATCTTTTTTTAGAAGAGGTTAGGCTTTTCCAGACTGCCAGAAGCGCCCATGGCACAAAAAAAGTGAGGAACCCTCTTCTGAGTACTGGTCTCTTCTAAATACCACAGACAGTCCAAATACCAAGGAGTCCCAGATGACAGTCAATGAAGTGGTTTCATGGAAGGATGCTGCATAGAGCGGATGCTTGGTATAGTACTGTGTTGTGCAACATTACAAGCTTGGGGCATAGACGGTAGGGATAGGAATTTAAAATGTTGCAGTAGGTGCACCTGGCTGGCTCAGTTGGTGGAGCGTGTGACTTTTGATCTCAAGGTTGAGTTCAAGCCTAGCGTTACTTAAAACACAGTATGTTAGATTGTCAGACCTCAGATGTATCATCAGGCATTATCTCAAGGATATTAGTATCTGCTGTAACCAGTTTACAGTCAGACATTAGGGAATCACCCAAACACACACACACACCAGAGTGAGTGGAAGGAGAAAACTTTGGTTATCTCCAGAATGCGTTTCACACAATTGAGAATGTTCTTGGTTTTGTTATTAAGAAATGTAGACCTGTGGCTTTCGAGCTAATCTTTGCTTTGCTTCTTTAGGGTCTCCTCCAAGATCATTACTTTCTTCCTGGTGCTTTCTTAGGCAGTTGATTTGCTCCATGCACAGGTCCCTGCACTTGAAGCTGTAGAGCAGCATTTAGATCAGTTTTCTCACATGCTGCTGACTTTATCTCATTTACAATATCACATTTCTGTTGCCATATACTGTGTGATCTGGGCCTCCCCACAGCTTTTTAACAATTAGTAATTGAGCAGGAAGTGTGTTTTTATTACAGTGGCCTTTTGATTGTGATTTTACAATCATGTAGTGTTTAGCAGAGAGCAGAGGTGGGGAAGTGGCTCTCTGAAACACATTTTTGACAGAGAGAAGTCTGTTGTTTCAGCCACTTGGCTATCTGTCAGCGGTTCTCAGGTTCTCAGACTTCCCCCGTGTGTTGGTTGCCTGGCAACCCGGGGCTGGAGCAATCAAACCGTGGCCAGTGCTTTTCCAAGCCCAGATCGGGAGATGATTTATTGGTGGAACTGTGAGCATGGTAAACCCACGCCTCAGAAATGGGCCTTTTTTTTTTTCTTTTTTAAACCAGGAGTTTATACAAACCACATCAAGAAAAAAGAAAATCAGTTGGAGGGTTTTGTTGCAGATTTTTTAAAGAATAAAAATTAGGGCCTATAATGTGCTTGTTGTTATGTATCTCTCTGTACATGTGTAGATTAATATTTTTACTTAGTTGGATCATTACTCTTAAATTTTTTTTTTTTTTTTTTTTTTTTTACTGGAACACTCAACATCTTAAAAGTTAGTGCCATTTATTTATTTATTAAATTAGGATCCTTGAGATGCAGTCTCTCCCTGAGAAACTCAGCCCAGGCCATCTTAGTGGCTTGCTTGAGGTGTCATCTATGAAGCCTTGATAGAATCATACATAGAACTATAGCCTTACTTTCCTGATGCCTATTTCTGTTCGAGATTTGATGCAGTAATCATAAAGTACTGATTGCTTTTCCATTTCTCAAAATTAGCTGAAAAATCCAAAGATCTTGTCTTACTATATGCTGTGTTAATAGGTACTTAAATAGGCCTTCCTCTTTGTATGTGTCTGCATCCATGTGTGACGGGAGAGCTGTCATTTTAGGACAAGTTAATTCTGAACTTCCAGATTCTTCTCACTTTCTGCTTCCGCCTACACTGCCTTTTTTTGTGCCCCTCCCTCATTTATAATTATAACCTTTTAACTGTGAAAATTATCCCATATTGATTTATTTTTGCTGTAAAAGTAAATTTTAAAGTTCTTTTTGAGGTTTCTCCTTTCTAGAGCCTCAAATACTCTTAATATTGCAGGTGGAGATGAAGAAGAATTCATTTTGGGACGTATTCTGTATAGGGTAGAAGGGTCTCAGCCTGACTTAGCTGGCTGAGCATTTCTCAAGCATTTCTTTTTATAAAATTTTAAGGAACCTGAGCATTTCTTTTTGTAAAATTTTCAGGACGCACTTTGGGACTCAAACTGCACTCTGCATTCAGCCCAGTGCATCCAACTGTGTATGTAAATGTGCTATTAGTGTGTTTGTATTCCTTATAAATATACAGATCTAATCTGTTTGTGTAATTTACACACAGCTGTTTCATGCTCCCTTAATACCAATATTTTCGTGCAAGAGTGAGGTATCATGGGAGCACTATTGTTGCAAACAAAAGCCACCAGAGCAGCCTTGTGGTGGGGCCCATTACCAGGCCCTAATGTGGGATCCTCCCTTGAGGGACTCTCTGTGGTTGCCATCCTGCTTGGCGATGGCAGGAGACCAAAAGGGATGCCTGTTAATAGAAAACAATAACCACTGGCTAGACAGAGATCTGCCTTATGACCAAGGTTTGCCTTTTGTAATTGAAATACACTCCTCTTCCCTCCCCTGACTCCCCTACATTTTCTAAAGGAATAATTGATCTCCCTCCCCTTTTGGAGATTTTTTAAAGTAAACAAGTTCAATGGGGAGCCCTGGCCCTTGTCATGTTGTCATGATGGGAAAACAGTCCAGGAGCCCCTTCTGTGACAAGAATTGAAGTGAGCCCCTGCTGGTCAGGGCCTTGGTTTCCCCTGTTTTGGAAGACGAGCAGATCATAACAGCTTCTGGATTTGGTTGAGTTCTTCAGGAAGACAGATTTCACTTAATTTGAAATAACAAGCCTTTATTAATGGTGTTTCATTTAGGATTGCATATATATTATTGTCCATAATTCTGACAGTATATGTATTTCTACCTCCCAAATAGAAAACTTTCAGTGTTTTGAGTGTTTTAATGTTTTACAAAAAAGAAGTAAGGATCATTCTAGACCTATGCCGATATAGTACCCAATAGCCACATGGGGCTATTGAGCACCTGAAATGTGCTAGTCCAAGTTGAGATGTGCTGTAAGTGTAAAATATACACTGGATTTTGCACACTGAGTAAGATAAAGAGAATGTAAAACATTTCATTAATATTTTTGTATTGATTATGTGTTGGAAATGATAATATTTTGGATATATCAAGTTAAAATGTATTACTAAAATTAATTTTACCTGTTTCTTTCTAAAATATGACTACTAGAAAATTAAAGTTACCTATTTGGCTCACAATTTGACTCACATTCAGTTTCTATTGGGCATCCACAGATCTAGACTCTTTTAGTTATAATTTTTGCAAAATGCTTTCTCACTAAACATTTCTACTTCTTTTTTTCCTTTGTAACTTTTAGACAAGCCACATTTCTTTTTTGAGTTTCCTCTTCCTTCCTCCTGTGCTGAGCTCTACTTTTTTTTAATGACTTATTTATGAGCCACTTTACAGAGACATTTATGTGGAAATTTTATGGTGATATTGCAGGGAGAGAAGGAGCTTCTGATGCCCATTTGGGTTCTGTTATTAGTGTTGGGTTATTTTTAATTTGGGCATAGCTGGGCAGCCATAATTGGCAAGAGGTATTTAGCTGGCGGTGTTTCTACATCTGTTAATGCTGCTGCCTAACTAGCCAGTTCTCCTTTGACTTGAAAGTGCATTGAAGCATTCTAATATTCACCCAGTAGCAGTGCTTTGTTAGGCCTGAAATAATGAAAGGACTTCCACATACTCAGTGTAGTGATCTAGACTCAGAGGAGCATATGGACAAAGCTATATAGTCTGGCTCAGTGGTCTTTGCTAGTGGGCCCAGTTGCTATGTAAACCATCCAACATGAGGTAATTTTCTCATGGGACATGTGGTCTTTGAATGAAGGAATACTGATTCCACTTTGACATTTGACATTTGAGATCACCTGGGAAGGATTTAACCAACACAGGTGTGTTGATAATAATTGGCTTCACTCTGGGTGCTGAACTGGCATCACAGGATGGGATGGTGTGGTTTCTGTAGTGGGACCTGCACATTTGAACATACAGGAAAGTTGGTGTCAAATCATTTTGTAGGTAGTAATTAGAGAGTTGGAAACAGTGAACACTGATCAAGAAGCATTGAGTCAAGCTGGAGAGCAAATGGCTGGTAAGTCAAATAGTATTGTGGGGAGACCAAACCAGCTCACCTGCAGATAACATTCATTTATTAATTCAATCAGTGGTTGTGGATCATCTGCTATTTGTGTCAGGTACTGTTCTAGTTGCCAGGGACATAGTAATGAACAAATTTTCTCACGTATTCAGTATCTTACATATCATGTCATGTCATATCACATGATAATAAGTGCTATGTGTTAAATCAGAGTAAGATTATACAGCATGATAAGGCATGCAGATTGTCTTAGGAAGTCTGATGGAAAATTGTTTACTGGTTCACTTAATTAATAGTTGACTAACATGGAGGTTAAAGTTTTTTGTGGTTTTGTAGTGAATCTTGTAGTGATTTCCTATTCCTGCATAACAAATTACCCCAACAATAAAAATCACCTCAACTTAAGACAGCAGTAATCATTTATTATCTGTCACAGTTTCTGTGGGATCAAAGTTTAGGAATGGCTCATCTGTGTGGTTCTGGCTTGGGGGCTTTCATGAGATTGCAGTTAGATGGTAGATGGGATTGGAGTCATCTTGAAGTTTGCTTGACTGACAAGTGTGGGCAAGAAAGCTTCCTTCCAATTCTGACATTCTCTTCTGCTATTCTTACAGATGTGACAGGGAGTGAGGGCTGACTTGACAGCTGCCCAGCTTTTGTAGATGTTTCTGGGGCATGTGAGCAGGAGTCAGCTGGGGAAGTAGGGGTCTCCTGGACTTCTCTTGCTGGCTTCAAATGACTTTGGGCCTGGCACTTCAGTCCCCTTAGTGTTCTGTTTCTGTAGCTAATCTTGTGGGGACAGGGACATATAAAACAGGGATTGGAACCACGAGCTGTCCATGATCATGATACTGGTGAATGAAGTACCTTCCTTCAGGGCAGGATCATGTTAGACCTACCTTCCCCCATTCTCATTCTTGTACTCTTTGGCTCTTTGGAAGATTAAAAAGGAAAGGAAAGGAACAAGAAAGAGAATGCCTCTGCAACAGCTAAGCAGCTGCCATATTTGATCCTAGAGAGGACTTCTCTGAGACATGAACATGCTCGGATGTGGGTTTTTGATGTAAGTACTGTCAAATCAATATGGCACAAGGCAGGGAAACAGATCTTTTTGTTGTTAAAACTAGTATTTATTTATGAGAGAGCAAGCATGCGCACATATATGGGGAGGGGCAGAGGAAGAGAATCTTCAAGCAGACTCTCCACTGAGCACAGAACTGGATCTCACAACCCTAAGATCATGACCTGAGCTGAAACCAAGAGTCTGGTGCTTAACCAAATGAGCCACCCAGGCGCCGCTAAAACTACAATTTATTTAATATAAAGATATCTTTGACTAATCTTCTGAATGTCCAAGTAAGACAGTTGAGAAGACATGTCCTGCATTAACAGAGTCTTATTTGGAGAGTATAGCCATCCTCTTATTTCTATATAGGAGACAGGCTACCTACCTCACTGTGGCCCTCAGAGGAAGAGAACTAGAGGCACTGACTATAGAGACTTTACAAGTGGCAGAAGGCCCAAAGGCTCCTCTTACACAGGAATGCTCGGAAGCCTTGAGAGAGAGTTGGTGACCTTCACAAGCAATAAAGTTACCGAGTGGCAGAGCTATGTACTCTAAGCTAAGTTGTTTTGTGAGAAAATGTTTAACACGGCATATGCATATAATCTCAGACAAGTGCTTTTGCCTTAAAAAGCAAGTATGTATATGTAACATTTCTTTTAGAGGTTTGTTTTAAGTTACAATACTCTTTAATTCCTCTGGCATAAGTAGGTACAATAGAATGTTTTCTGCATCTAGATTCTAAGCAATTAATCCAATTTTGAAACTTTATTTACTCCTCCACTCTTCCTGCTTAGTATGGATTCGGGCAGGATACTTAATTTACCTGACCCTCGGCTGCGTCATCTCTAGAGTGGCCCCAGTGACACCTGTTGAGGAGAATGTGGTCTGGGGCACATCAGTGTCCACATTGAGATTGTGATGTCCTGAGTCTTTGGAAGATGTTACTCTGAATAGAAAGTGTAGGTGCAAGCCTGAAATGGGAAAAAATGTCAGATGTAGAGAGAGATTTGAGAATCATCATGAAAATGTGATTATTGTTTTACATTGGCTATTTTTAAACTATACAGCTGACCTTGAACAACACAGGTTTGAAATTCACTTACACATGGGCTTTTTCAATAAATAGAGTACTATAAATGTATTTTTTTTTCTTATCATTTTTTTTCTTTCTTTCCTTATGATTTTCTTTTCTTTCCTTTTTTTTTAAAAAAAAGATTTTTTTTTTTAAGATTTTATTTATGTGAGAGAGAGAGCAAGCACAGCTGGGGGAAGGGCAGAGGGAGAAGGAAAAGCAGACTCCTCACTGAGCAGGGACCTCCCCTCCCCAGATCATGATGTGAGCCAAAGGTAGACACTTAACCAACTGAGCCACCCAGGTGCCCCCTTATGATTTCCTTAATAACATTTGCTTTCCTCTTTATTGTAAGAATACAGTAAATAGTATGTGTAACATACAAAATATGTGTTAATTGACTGTTATTGGTAAGGTTTCTGGTCAACAGTAGACTATTAGTACTTAATTTTGGGGGGAGTCAGGAGTTATACGTGGATTTTCAACTGCTGGGGAGCGTCCAACTGCCCTAACCCCCACATTGTTCAAGGGTCAACTGTAACAAGTTTTTTTTTTTCTTAAGATCTTATTTATTTATTCATGTGCAACACAGAGACAGAGAGGGGCAGAGACACAGGCAGAGGGAGAAGCAGGCTCCATGCAGGGAGCCCGACATGGGACTCGATCCCAGGTCTCCAGGATCACGCCCTGGGCTGCAGGCAGTGCTAAATGGCTGCGCCACCAGGGCTGCCCAGCTGTTTAGTTTAATGAAATTATAAGCTATCCTTGAATAATGCTAGTAAGTTCAAAGTGTACTTCCAAAGTAGAATCAGAAATCAGGAGCACATCCTAGAGCCCTTAGAAATGCCCACCCTGGCTTGCTGGCATGTCTCCTCCCAGACAAATTGATTGTGATGTTATTTACTGCAAAAGTAGTGCCTTACTTTAGGTCACTATTTCATCAATATGTTAATAAATATTTAAAACCAAAAACCAAATGATGCTTGGCAAAGCATTATTAGTAGTATGTCTGCAGCAGGAAATGTGTTTTAGATACGAGGTGGTAGAAATCTATAATATACAGGATCATATGGACGAAGTGTAGTAGGTTCTCATCTTGCGGTTGGTCAGCAAGAGCCATTGATGAACTGGTAGGTATCATGTAATACACGTTTGGAAAGGCTTTCGTTTCTTTTGCTTGCCATCAGCGTTCTCTTCTTTCATCCTACCCTGCCATTTACACAGGACCACCTTTAGGACACCTCTTTGATTCTCTTTTGCTGCTTTATACCTACAGAAGGGCCATGGACAGACTCCTCTTATTTCTTCCCTGGCATAGGGACTTAGATGTTTGGATCTCTGGTGAGGGAAACTGTAGTTTGCTTACTTGCAGATCTGCCTGCTCTTTGGTCCCCTGAGAATCAGTAAGTTATTAACATAAAATTTTGTGCAGAAAACAGGGTAGAGCAGAAGGAGCCATTTTCACAGTGGGAATCATTTTAATACCTACAGTGTTTTCCAAACAGTTATGTAAGAGGACTGAGTAGAAATGGCTTCTCCGAAATCCTGGTGAGTCTCTGACTGTGATACACTAGTTAAAATTCACCAGAGGGAGTTAATTTTGAAAGCTCTCAGCCAGGGGTTAATGCAGAGTTATCTTTTAGCCATTCTTGTAGCATAGCCCGCTCTTCCTGCTTCTTTGTTGCAGACACAGGTCAGAGCCAGCACTTGAGATGAGCCATGTTGGGAGTTTCACATGTAGATGAGAGAGATGAGCACACCTTGTCCTTTGGAAGATTTACTCCAGTCCAGTACACTGCTGTGCGCTATCCAATTTGATATGCAGAGTCATGGTTTTGAGATAGGTAGGACAAGTATTATAAGGCCAATTTAAAAGGTGAACAAATTGAGGCAAAAATAAGTTACAACAATATAGCCTATACTTGTCCATTTATAGATTAAGAGGGGAAACATTTAAATGTTTACATACAAATACAGGCCAGAGATAGTTGTCACATCCCTGACCAGCACCCTGTGCTTGACTCCATTCTTAGATCTCACCCCATCCCTGAGGTTCTCCAGTTGTTCACATGTGTCGCCCCTGACACTCCCACCCTGGTTCAAGGATTTGCTGACATGTAGTTAGTTTTCCCATCTGTGAAATGGAGATGCTAGAAGCCCCTGCCTCATAAGGCCACTGTGGCACTTAGATAGGTCCACACAGCAGGAGCACTTGAGACAGTGCCTGGCATGTGGTAGGAGCACTCAGTGGAGCCGTTTTTATTTTCATGTAGGGTGGTATTTCCCTACTGTTCTCCTGTCATGGACACATGACAATGAAGCTGCTTGCCCTGGCCCCTGCCACTCCAAGGATGGCAAGGGTCAACATCTGGGAAGGCCAGTGCACAGGGCTCAGGAGGCTTGGATGTAGGACAGGTGCGGCAAGGGCATGAGGAACTTTCGAACATACTACTTCATTGTAAGAGAATGTTATTGCATATGGGCCCAATTATGCTTATTCTTATTAATTATATCCTGTTAATCAAATTTTCCTGTATGGAACAAAGGAGAAGACTAGATCCTAGGACTTTGGAGTTTAGGTCTCCTACTCTTCCATTTACTAAGAATAGAAGTGTAAAGTTTTGCCTTGCAGATTCTATTAAAACCCAAGTTTAACAGTGAGTGCTATGTTCAGGTAACTCACTTTTTAAAAGCCAGGACTTAAATGGTCTCTACTAGGAACTAGGTGACTTCTGATGGTGATATAAAGTTTCAGCATAGTAACAGAAAACTATAGCAATTTGTCTATAAATTGGAGTATAATTATGTAACGGAATAGAGGTGCCAATTATCACTACAATGAAGGTCATATAAATTAATCAAATTAACATGTTGTATACCTTAAATGTATACAGTGTTGCATGTTAAAATGTTTCTTTTTTTTTTTTTCTTTAAGATTGTATTTATTTGAGAGAGAGAGAGAACACCAAGATCAGGGAGGAGGGGCAGAGGGAGAAGGAGAAGCAGATGCTCCACTGAGCAAGGAGCCCAATGTGGGGCTCAGTCCCAGGACCCTGAGATCATGACCTGAACTGAAGGCAGATACTTAACCAATTGAGCTACCTACGGGCCCCTCAAAATATATTTCAATACATAAATAAACCTGGAACACTATTATAAGCTAAGTTGTAAAACAAAGCAGAGGACAGTCTCCTTGCCATAAATAAATTTATATTTATATTTGGATCTCATCTGGCTTTGGAGTTCAAAAATAGAAAAGGACTTGTTTTGTGCTCCTGGTGAACACACAGGTTGATTGGAAACAAACAGCTCCAGAGAAACAAGTGCCAATACCCCAAGACCCTGAGCTCATACATTTGAGCGTAGCCGGATGGCAAGCCTCTGGGGAGTATCAAAAGCAGGGCTGCTAAGCACCAGGAGCCGTGACTGAGCCAAAGTTACTGCCTCTTAAATGAACAGTCTTCTTTCTCCTTCACCCCCAGCATCCTAGCATTCTAATATCTGTGCACTGCCAGGGACAGAAAAGCTAATGGGCATAGAAATAATTCATGAAGACTTGAATTTCAGCACTGGACATGCTGAATTTCAGTTCAACTACTAGAAGGCTATTAAGAAACAGACTGTGTCTATGAATTTTCATTTAGGAGTGTATAGTATCTGTTTTTAAGTCAGTAGTGTTAATTATTAAATTAAAGCTTGAAAACCTTCAGGGTCCTCATTTGAAGAGAGATGAATTAATAGAGGGAAGGAGTCTAAGGCCTCAGAAACCCACTTAACATACTGACCTATTCTCATCATTGACTGCTCTGAGTGGGTTGGCTTTGTTTCGATTTTAAAGGCTACTCTACATTTCTGGTAAACCACAAGGTAAAGGCTGGTCTCTGAGAAGCAGATGTTTTGCCAGTTTTGAGGCCTTGTGGCTTTCCATAGAGAAGTAACAGTACAGGCCACATGAAGCTTTTACTTCCTTTTTTTTTTTTTTTTTTTTTAAGTGGGGCCAATGGTACTTTTGCACTTGATAACACAGTCATTGATGCACATTGACAGTGGTGGTCTGTGTTTACTACCAATGTTGAACTTAAATTTCTGGAAGTAGTTCGTTTGAAATGTGTATTAGACATTCAAGCAGGTGTTCCTGCTAGACCTGGACCATAGATTTAGCTTTTAAAAATAGTAGGGAGAATCTTGGGTGATATTGAAAGCCAGAGGAGCAGTGATCACATTGGGAGGGGGTTTGGAAAGCAGAAAGCCTAGAACAAAGCTGTGGAAAGAGCCCTAACATTTAAAACTTGAGTGAAAAATCAAGCCAGGTGATAGGAAGAAAACCAGGAGAGTTTGGTGCCATGGAGCCAAGGTCAACTCTATTGTTAGGTTTCAGGACAGATCCTTTGACTTTTACCAGTCTCTTTCCACCTTGACCACTCAAGCCCAGGCCTTGTCATCTCATGGTTTGTTTCACTTCTGCATCCAAAACTGAGGAGCTCTGACTGCCTAATGCTATCGGGAGACAAAGTGATAGAAGATACAGTTCTTGTCTTTTCAGGGCTCACAGATTCTATGTGTAAGTGAGGCCTTATACAAATAAACAAATGCCATGTGATTGGGGCAGAATGGTCAGAGAAGTTTTGCCAAAGGGGGTGGGGGTTGAGCTTAGGTTTGAGGTAAACTGAGAGTATCTTGGGTTGTCTGTGGAAATAGTAGAAAAGATGCCCCAGTGTCTAGCGTTCAACAGAAGGTGCAGTGGGCCAGTTGCCATTTCTAGATATCTGGTTGGAAAGATAGGCAGAGACAAGATCCTAGAGGGTCTTTGAATTAAGAGATAACGGGTGTAAATATCATTCTAAAGAGGTCAAGGAGCTATTCCTAGGTCGGGGCTGGGAGCAAGACAGTATGGGACTCACAATGACATGTGTGGTTTGAAGAATTCATTAGTAGAAGCTTATACATGACCAGATGTGGGGGATGAGCTATTAGCCTAACTTGTAGGAGAGAGAGATCAGGGCTTGGCCTGGGACTAGCACTGGAATGGGTAAGACAGGAGGGCTTTGAAAGACCTTTCTTAGGAAGAATGCTGAGGACTTGGTGACATGATGTTGAGGCCAGCAGGAAAGCGCAGTCGCAGGTAATGAATGGTACCATGACCAAAAGCGGCAACCTCTGTAGACTCTTATCTCCATGTCCACTGCAGGACATGGGAGTTTGGATCCTGCTTTGCATTCTGCCCTTGCCCTGAAGAGTTAGGTGACCTTGATCTGGTTCCTTAACCATCTGTGTCTCAGCTTCCTTGTCTGGAAAATGTAGATAGTAATAGTACTTCCTCCAAGGTTGTGCAGGTTTTAAATTAATATACGTGAGGCTCCTAGCATATAGCAGGCATATTTAATAACTACTAGTTAAATGCATAATATTTGGTGATTACATCATTACAAGTAGGAGAACCAGGACTTGAATTCAAGTTTGCCCAAATCTATCACATTACCCTGATGTTTCAGATTTGGTCTCTCAGCTGCTGCCTTCATTGTGCCAGTCTCTCCTGGTGAGCCTGTTGTGTGTCCTTTGGCACAAGCTTATATTCGGATTGCATAGTGCTGGCATTCCACGATCTGACTCATGCCAGATCACCCACCTCAACTTTGTATAGCCTCTCTCCTATAACCCACTTCCATCTCCACCTCTGTGTTTCATGGAAGGCCTTCCCACCCCCCTCCACCTCTGCAAATGCTGTTGGTTCTTTGTGGTCTGACCCATCTTGCTGCCTTGGTGAAGGTATCCTGGACTACTATGCCCCTGCTGCATTGATGAGTTACACTTTACTACTTTATTCTTAGCTGAATGAAGTCTCAGATTGTTCTATAATGACTTCACACACATTTATCTTACCTGCTAAAAATGAATCATAGTTTTAATAAAGGGTCCATGGCTGCCCCCTTAAGAAAAAAAATCCCTCCCAGTGCTAGATGCTCAGTAAATACTTAAAGAGTGGGTTAAGAAGCATTCATTCTTATGGCTGAGGTGGAGTTCTGGCCATTCTCTTCTCACACCTCGGTTTGTTACCTCACCAGCCTCCTTACCTAATCTCTGCGTTACAGCCAGTTTGTCCCTTATCCATGACACAGGCCAACCACACTGCCACTGGAGCAGCCCTTACCCAGTCTTTCCATGGACCACTCATGCTTTAACTTCTCTTGTGGCTTACAGTTACTACCATGACTCTTCAGCCTGGGTTAAAGACTTCTGCAACCTGATCCTCTCCTGCCTCTTCAGTCTTATCTGCTGGCACTCCATTCTGTATACCCTGTCCTTGCAGTTCCCAGAATGTTCTGTATGCCCTTCCTGGCTGACTCCTGTGTTGGAAACCCTGCTGGAGCCCACCTGGCAGGCTTGTTCTTCCTTGTCACTTCCTCCAAGACATCAGCAGAGTAAATTGCTTCCTTCTCCTAGTCCGACTCATAGCCCTTTGTCCCTCTACTGCTTTTCAGAGGGCCAGGAAATTGATCCCTTCACCTGCCTGCCTGCCTGCCTGCCAGACTGGAGGGCCTTGAGGGCAGGGAAGTCTCATTGCCTGCCAGCATCCCCAGAGGGTACACTCTGCACAGAGCTCAGGATGCATGTTGATCATTCAAGTCAGAAAGGTCACTCTTCACAGTAGAGGAGAGCTTTTTTGTGCCTTGACAGATTTTTCCTTTGAACTATTCGAATTATATTGGAAACTGACAATGATGAGTCATATCTTAGAAAGGGGGTGAGATCTGAAAATGCAGAGCCTCCAGGAATGGAGTAGGAGGTTGCAGATCGGTCTTGCAGGCCAAGTCTGGCTCTTCACTGAATTTGCCCGACTGGTCTCAAACACCGGGAGTGGGAGGGACTCTTCTCCCGGTGGGCAGGTGATTTATTGGCTGGGAAGCTTCCGCGGTGATTTAGTTGTGAAACGGCGCCCTGCGAGGTGCAGGCTAATGCCTGGGCCGGGCGGAGCTGCCGCCCACAATCCCGGCCGGAAGGGACCGCGAGGGTCTTAGGGGCCAGCCCCCCATTTCGCAGTCCAGGGGCGGTCGGCCTGCGGCTGTCGCGCTGCTGACTCTGCCGGCCCAGAAGGAGGACTGGAGCCGGAGCGGCCTGAGCAGGGTCCCGAGTGGCGGCCCGGCCCCGGCCGCACGGGTGCCCTCTGCTCACGCTTGCCGTGGTAGGGAGGAAGTTTCTGCGCTTTGCTGCCTGGATTTACTCCTGCTGTGCAGAGGGAGGACACCGAGATAAACAGCGCCGGGGTCCCGGAGGCGCTGGCCGCGGGGCCGCGGAGCCGCGGGCGGGGCGCTGGGGGCCGGGGGCCGGGGGCCGGGGGCCGGGGGCCGGGCGCCGCGCGGGGACGGAGCGCGGGGCCGACGGGCGGCGAGGCGATCCAGGCCGCCTTTTGCAGCCGCCCGCGGCCGCGCCGGGCTCTGCGCGCCGCGCTCCAGCCTCCTCCCCCGGCAGCGGTGGCGGCCCCAGCCCCGCGCCCCCCGCGCCCCGCGCCGCGCGGCCCCGCCGCAGTCACACGCCGAGCCGCCCCGGCCGCCTCCGCCCTGCGCTTTGTGGAGCCGGAGCCCTGGCCGCAGCCCTGGCCGCAGCCCTGGCCGGAGCCCTGGCCGAGTGACAGGCGCGGCCTCTCGCCGCCGGACCGAGGACGGCCGGCGCGCGTACCTGTGGCTGCGGAAGTGTGGCGGGGGTCGGCCGCGCGGGACCAGGCCCGGGGCTCGAGGTGGGGGCCCCGAGGTGGGGCCGGGCCGGGGCCGGGAGCTGGGAGCTGGGAGCTGGGAGCTGCCCCCCACGGGGCCGGGGCGGGGTTGCGGGGGCGGGGGAATGGGACGAAGTGAAAGTCTCCAGACTGCCGGGGGCTGGCTGTGGTGCAGAGCGTGGGGAAGGAGGAGGGGGCGCGAAGGATGATTCGGTGCCTCCGAAGGCTCTTCGTGAAGGCGATGGCGGGGCAGGCCGGCGGCGGGGCCGGCTCCCGTGGGCTTCCGCGGTATCGGCGCCTCCTTGACCACGTCCTCAGATTGACCAAAGGGCCTCTTAACCCCTCCTGAGTGACCTTTTGGAGAAAAGTCTCCAGGTTTGATTATCCCCCCTCTGCTCAACACTCTGGGAAGCTTCGTTCTCAGGTGGAAAGCAGTTGTGCTGTGTTATTGACAGCAGGAGCATATTTGTTTCTACCTTCGTGGGCTGATGTGGAGACCGTGGCACAGAGGGCACACGTTGCTTCTTAGCCTCAGACCCAGGATATCCTCCTCCCAAACCTGTGTGCTGTGTGCCATCAGGGTTCCGACAAAGGCTCTCTGGGGCCTGCCCTGGCCGGAGGGGCCCAGTGGTGCTGCTGAAATGGTCTCCCAGCCTCGTCAGTATTCCCTAGCTCAGACTTTTTTGCGGTGGTTATTCTGCTGATTGCAGATATCTTTGCTTTGCTGACATCCTGTTTTGTTTTTGGTTTTTACATCCCATTTGTTGTTTCTTTTTATCACAGAAACGCTTCGTTAAGGGGCTCAGGCAGTACGGCAAGAACTTCTTCAGAATTAGAAAGGAACTGCTTCCCAATAAGGAAACCGTGAGTACAATTGGACTTTATGTAACTTGATTTTTTTTTTTTTTTCCCCTCTTTGCCCCTGCTCCTTCTCCGCATTTGATCTTATGAAATGGTTTCCTTTAACCCTGTGCTGTGCTCAATCTCTGGCTGGTCCTTAGGATCTTCTTCATTTTACTTCCTTTACTTTTAGTTTTAGCTCCTGATTTTAGATAGTGAAGTGACAGATTGTGCTTACCCCCACCAAGATGATGGACTTCCCTTTTAAAAACAGAAAGGTCTTTGACAACAGAAAGTTTGTTGTCTGGGGTGTTGAACCATTAACATCTAATTGTAAATACAGTGGCTGAAATAGGAAATGTCATTTACCACCAATTGGATTTGGTTATTGACAGAAATCATCAACCAAACAATAGAATGAAGAGATCTGTGGCTTGCTATACTTTGAATTCTATGGAGACTTTTTCTTTAATGTTGCTTATATTTTGAAGAGTAGTTTTAACTCTGATTTCCCAGCCTTAAAAGTTTGGACTTTCCAAGCACCTGGCTGAGTCAGTCGGTAAGAGCATGCGACTCTTGATCTCAAGGTTGTGAATTCGAGCCCCACACCGGGTTTAGAGATTAAGTAAATAACGTTAAATAAAAATTTATACTTTTCATTGGACAGATACACAGAGATTCTTAATAATTGCTTAAATGAGCCTTTTGCAAATTCCTTTGGTATTTCACAAAGCCAAGAGTCCCATCTCTTGCTAAACTTGGGGTAGGAGAGTTTGCTAAGGAAAGTTCAGAGTGAGGTTATAGGAAGAGAATGCTAGCAGGAGATTCAGTCTCTTTTAACTGAATTCCCTCCAGGTGGAATTGGAGGGGGCTGGGGAATTCTTTTTTTGGCTAAGCCAGGGAATGGGGAGGCTGGGAGTGGAGTGGGACCAGGCAAGTCCCAGTGTCTGTGGCCTCCACAGAGCCAAGTTACCGGAAGTGCTTCTCAGGCCTTGGGGATGGAGGGTGAATATTTAGACCTTGAGCTGCTTTCATTCCACCCCCGCCCTCCCTGAGTGGAAGGAGGAAAAGACAGATGGAGAATATCCATTATGGAAAGGGCTGGGTTGTTTTGGTTTGATTTGGTTTTTAGTTTTCTAATTGAGTGTTGTTGATTGATTTCCTCTTATTCAGTTTGGTTTCTTTTATTCTGAGTTTTATTCTTTTTTTCTTTAGTAAACTGTTTCTAGACACTTTTTCTGTAGGGTACCTTGTGTGAACAGCAGTAACTCATAGTAGGGAAGAAAGGTTCTGAGATTTCAAGTACTGGCTTATATAAATCGTTTTGCATCAACCACTCATACTTACATTGAACTTTTAATATTTATTATACATCTAAATATGTGAGAGGGGTCATTTTGAGAATGGTTTAAAAAGAGAGGGAATTGTTTATAGACATTAAACCGAAATATATGTTGTAACTGATCTATGTAACCAAATTTTTTTTTTTTCCCTTTTTGGTCTTCCCAGAACAGTTTAGAAAGAGGTATTTAATGTGACACAGTGAAGGAAATACCTTTAAGTTTTCTGTGAATTTCAAATATTTGAAGCTTGCTATGTACTTTTCTGAAACTAAAATGTTTTACCCAAGTGTAGGAATTTTGGCTTGGCCAAATTAGAGTGAAAATGAGATCCATGAATAGGTGTGGTCTGATGTGATAGGCCAGATTATAATCTCTCAGCTCCAGTTTTATCTCTCCCTGTGCTCTGCTAGAAGTTGCAAACCATGAAGAATTTGATACAAGATATGATTTGACAATTATTTTATCTTTCTGTTTTAAAAAATAAATTTATAATAGTAAGATTAAACATCAAATCTGAAAACTGCCGTCCAGCATTTGGGAAACACCAGACAATTTTATCTGCCGTTTTATCTCTTTAGAGATATCACAGTAGCTGTGATTGTGGATCTGAATAACTTTTAGCCTAGGTAAGGATCTTCCACTCCTTTTTATTTATTTATTTTTTGTCTTGCTCTTGGCTGTCCCTTATACTTACTGATGATGTCAACTCGATAAGTAGTCTTTCCTCACCCACAGAGAAGTTGCTGGTATACACACACCAGCATTTCCAGCTGTTTCCCCAGTCTTTTCTAGGCACCTCTGTCCTGAGACGCTTCCTCCCCATTACTCCCTGCCATCCCTGTTTTCCAGCTATGTTGCTTCTCTCCTCACTTTCCCTTTTGGCACCCAGCAGCCTTCCTGTTTCCAGCCTCTTCATCAGGGCACGATCGTTGGTGCTAATAGGAGAGTTTTTGCAGCACTGGAGGGTTTATTATGGCTGCCGTTGGCTAAACATTCCTAGTGTTCTCTTGTCTTTTGCCTAGAACTGGAGGAGTTTGGTGGTAAGAGTAAACCTGTAAGTATTCTAATCATCTGAGAGAAAGGCACTCATTTTATATTTTCCTTAGTTATCGACATAGCCAGGCTAATCATTCACAACTCCTAGGGTGGGGAGGGCAAAGGTTATTTTTCATTTTTGCTGCAGAAAATGAGAAAACTTGCAGGTACTAGTGTCCTTGGTTCAGAGCTTCCTTGGTAGAAATCTTCATGTGGTCAAATCCCTCTAATCTAGATACTCTCCACATTCTCTTCTATTTACTAAAATTATTAACTCATTTCTTTGCTATTCTCAACTGACTTGTAACTTCAGAAGGGTGTCAGCATCCAAAAGAACATGCCCAACTGGGCATGGCGTGGAGGTCACCAGACCTGTGTTCTATTCCTGGCCTTACTGGTAACTATAGTACTTGACGACCTCTTCTAACTGTGCAGTATGCTTTGAGCTGTTCATTGGGAAGTTCAGGGTCATATTCTGATAAGGACTGGAGAATTATCTATTCTAAAATGGTGTTTCTTTGGTGTTCCTAGATGCTACAGTCTTAATAAGATGTTTGCAGACCTTTGGTTATTGCTCTGCCTGAGAGCAAAGTGGCTCTCGTCTCCTCTGTCACTTGCCTGCTATGGGACCTTCAGCAAATTATTAGCCTCCCTGTCCTTAACTGCCTGTGTCTGTGAAATAGGGCAATCCTTCTACCCTCTAGAATTGTTTTGAGAATTTAAATGAGAATGGTATCTGCCAAGCGTGTATAAAAACACTTGGAAATGACGGTTTGTCCCATGTACCCCAAATACTTTCAGCTAGGCAAGGGTCCTAGCTACCTGAAGTAACTAAGTGCTGTGGAAGGTACAGAATTATTTTCTGCTTGTAAATATACCAGATCTGTGTAAAAAGAAATGACTGGTTTCTTATCACCTGTCTTGAGAAGAACTCTTTTCATTGAAAAACTGGGAGGTGTTGAGGGGCGGTGCCCAGTTTAAAGGATGTCTTTCCTCTGTTTTTAAAGCTTTGTTGAGGAGACTTCCATCCTTGCTGGATTATTCTGTGTAGTTTTGGAGACAGGTTTCTGGTGGGCATGGACATAAACAGCTTTCCATAGTTCTTTTGGCTTCTGTGTTTATTACACAGCAGCTAAATCTGGCTTTTCTCCGAGAACAATAGCTGTGATTGTGAAAAATCAACTATTATATCAAAGTTTAGTTGAGTGGGTATTTCAGATTAACCTCATTGGTACCCAAGAGAATAACTGCAAGTCAAATACTTTAGTGTCATGGTTGTGCAAATATCCTGTAGTTACTACTTTTCTCCCATTCTTCCTTTCTTCAATACGTTTATAAGATGTGTAATTAGTAGTAAGATATGGTAAAAGATCTTTGCTGAGCATCTCAAATTCCTCTTCTCTCTCAAGACACTGTTTGGCCTAATCCACATCAGAGTCTTGGGCTTTAGTATGTTTGTGTAAATCAGAGCAAGTGTCCCAGTGGCTGAGCTTCTGAGGTGATAGGCAGTCAGGCCTTTGGGGTACTAAGCACTGCTACATAATCTTAGGATCGATGAATTACATGACCTTCGATGTTAAGATAATGCTTGAGAAAATAGGAGACCTAATAGAATTGAACCTTAAATCACCAAGAAGGGAACCCATGTTGCAAAAAATACAAAATTCATGGGCATTCCAAAAATAATTTTTTGTTCAATTTTTTTCCCCCATACATTGCAATTTTCTTCAAAATCATGAGAGGACTACTCTGATGACAGTGACACCTATCTTCTTTCACACTGAGCACATGTCTGTGTTATTTGAATCAAAGACTTTCCATGTCTGACACCTAGATGATCGTCCCTTGAATCCTGGCTGGCCTTTGTGTATAGCTCTGTCTACTGTTATTCAAGACGAATCGGATTGTAGACCGGGAGTGCTTACTCAGTGACCTATCTCAGAGACATCTAACATTAGAGAGAAGACCATGTGATCTGCTTCAGCTTGGTAGAGAGGAGAGGTACCTTCAGCATGTTATTAGCCTGTAGGAGGAGAGGATGAAAAGGGTGTGTCTTTCTCATCTCTATATTGTACACCTAGCCCAGTAGGGATTAATCTTAGGTTGTTTGTAATCCCAGTTGCTGGTGGCATGAATATTTTCTATACTAAAAAACACTTTCCATTTTCAGAGCTAAACATTCTATAGCTTGAGAATCAAGGAGCCATCCGTGCCCTGGATTGCAGCAAGAAAGGTGAACCATATGCATCCTTTCCATGTTTGGCCATATGTACTAAGGGCCCTGGCATAGGCTCAGGCCCCACAAAGCGAACACAGGGTGCTAAGGGAGGGTGGGCTCCTGGAAGACTAATTGGAGGGTGTGGTGTTAGAACTCTGAAGGAAGGATATGTTTTTGGTCAGGCCATGGCTGGGAGGGTAGAAGAAAAGCAGCTTTCCAGCTGTAGGAAATATCATGAGCAAAGGCATGGAGACAGGAAATTGCAAACCGTCCCCAGCACGTACAGCAGCCTGGGTGGAGAGGAGGTCACCAGGGGTGCTGCTGTCAGACTTCTTAGGCCAAAATTACGGCCTGGGGGTAGATGTGGAGGACACTTTCTTCAGAGAAGACATTTGGGGACCCATTGAAAGCTTCTAGGAAGAGAAAGGAGAGGTCTTGCCTGAGCTGTGGGAGCATTCTTGAGCAGCAGGAACAAGATGCGCAGACCAGAAAGGAGGTAACAATTTGGTCTCATAGTAAGACCAAAATTGGAGTTGAGAGTGATTAGTGGAACTGGAAGAGTCTTTTATCTTGATTTTCTCCAGTGAAAATGTGTCCCCCTCTTTTTTTTTTTTTCACTAGGATGAAGGGGCAGCTGGTTTTGATGTTTTAGGTTTTGTCTTTTTTTTTTTAAACATTGGATGATAGTATGAAAAGTACTAGAGATTTAAGATTTTAATTTGAGAAGTAACATGAAAATCAACCACCTCTCTCAGCCACATTTCTGGAAATGAATTCTGTTAAATATGTACATAACTATTGAATATTAATTGTTCATTTCTTCAAGCAAAGTATCCTTTGCATAAAGCACATTTCCCCAGCAAAGAATAACTACTACTGAGAAAGGTTTTAAGACTGAGTAATCAAACTCTGTTAATATTAAGAGGTTAAGAATGACTCGAGCATTTGGCATGAGCCTTCAGCATGGAGTTTTATTTAATTTCAGATTAAAACCTTAGATAAACAATTTTTTAGCCTCATTAATGCCTAATCTAATGTTACATAACAAAGTGTGGACTTCCTGAATAGGTTGATACTATTGAGGACACAGTTGTGTTATAGCCACACAACCAGAGACCTCTGCTGCAAGTGCTGGGCATCCTTGCCGCTCACAGGGTGCTCTTCTGGACAGCATTCTCACATCACCTTACTGTGGCACCGCTCCTGTTGAACCAGAATCTGCATTTTAATCAGCTCTCCAGGTGATTTGAATGCATAGTTTAAAAAGCAGTGCTGTTGACAATAGTGCGGATATGCAGAATCCTAAACCCATATCTTACATTCATTCATTCATTTTTTTTTCTAAAGATTTTATTTATTTATTCATGAGAGACACAGAGAGAGGCAGAGACATAGGCAGAGATAGAGAAGCAGGCTCCATGCAGGGAGCCTGACATGAGACCTGATCCAGGGACTCCAGGATCATGCCCTGAGCCGAAGGCAGGCACTCAACCGCTGAGCCACCCAGGCCCCCTCTCACATTCATTCTTAAAATAATGTTGCTTTTATTCTGTTAACGTTATAAATTGCTTCACTGTTAGGGCTTAATTTTGTTTTTTGAATTACTACAAAGTATCCCACATACACAGAACAGTATCTGGGCTTATTTTCATTATCAATAATAGAATTTCTTAATATAGCTTCCCTTTTCCTATCTTTCATTTTTTCCTAGAAACACAATTGTAACATCTGTCACATTTTATATAAAAACTGTTGTCCTCCTCTTTCCTTGCCACATGCAGTTAATTGTATGTGAGTCAGGCTAGCCTAGATCTTAAGTATTTAAGAGAAACTTTTCTGTTTGAAAGGATGATATTCTTTTATTTATATGAAATTTACATACTTAATACTGTGGTGTTTTCAGGTCTTACTTTCTTTCCCTGACACCCCCTTATATACGATAACGAAGTCTACATATTTTGAGAGGTTGGCAAGATTGGATCCAAGGAGAGACCCAGACTGGTGCCATGCCTCTTTTCTTAATAACTTGTCCTCAGGTAGGGGCAGATAAAGTTGAAATTTTCCATTCAAACCTGAAGTGATTGCCTGAGGGGCATCTGGGTGGCTCAGTTGGTTGAGTGTCTTGCTTTTGGTTCAGGTCATGATCTCCGGGTCATAGGATAGAGCCCCATGTTGGGCTCTCTGCTCAGCAGGGAGCCTGTTTCTCCCTCTGTCTGCTTGTGCGCTTTCTCTGTGTCAAATGAATAAATAAAACCCTTAAAAAAATAGTGATTACCCGATAGAAAGCCACTACATTTTAGCAGTGAGTACTGTGATCCTATGGTTATTGCCATGCAGGGGGTTTGTTCGCATTAAAATGAAGCAGAAGCTTGAATCTTTTCATCTGGTAGTGTAAGCTATGTGGATATTTGGCTGGGCAGTGGTCCAGTTTTGACTAAGGTAATCTAAATGAGATTGGCTTAGATTCTCTTGTGTAAGTAAAGCAGTTAAAAAATTTGTAAGAAATATTTGGTGCTGATGTTGGTGGGAATAAGGAGGTCTTTAAAAATTGGGTGACTGTTTAAACCAAGGGGCTTCGAATATTTGCTGTTCTCTGTAAATTGTCTTAGGCCTACCCTTGGCCTTATTCTGCATATCAGAACTGAAGGGAAAGGCATGAAAGTATTCCAGTTGTGGGGCAGCCTGGGTGGCTCAGAGGTTTAGGGCCGCCTTCAGCCCAGGATGTGATCCTGGGGACCGGGATCGAATCCCGCATCAGGCTGCCTGCAATGGAGCCTGCTTCTCCCTCTGCCGGTGTCTCTGCCTCCCTATCTCTCTCTCTCTCTCTGTCTCTCATGAATAAATAAATAAAAATCTTTAAAAACAAAAAAGTATTTCAGTTGTGTATGATGTATTGCTTGTAGATACTGCTTCCAAATGAAACTACCTTGGACTTTAAAGTTACTGAACACACCGCTGCTTACAAGAATCAGTTCTTTATTTGCTGTTGGTATTTGCTAACCTGTATTTTTCCTATGATTTGACTGGGTCTTGGTTACCTGGTGACTTTTTAGATGGAGACATTTATGACTTTGAAGCCTAAGTAGATTCCCCCATTTTACTAGCCAGTTAAACAAGTAAAAGGTTTGAAATTATCTTTAAGAAGGCTTATAAGCTGTGATTACTGTGGTTATATTCAATGTGTTTATTTACTTGGAGCTCATATCTTATATCATAGATTTTTTTTTTAGCCTTCATAAGATCGGTGAACCCGTCCTAACTTTGAAAATCCAGTTTGCTCTTGTTTCAAAAATAAGTTTTAAAATATATCTGAAGTCCTAATCCTTGTGTTTTTGGTTTATTTTAATCTTTTTTTTTAAGATTTTGTTTATTTATTCATGAGAGACATAGAGGCAGAGACTCAGGCAGAGGGAAAAGCAGGCTCCATGCAGGGAGCCCCACGTGGGACTGGATCCTGTGTCTCCAGGATCACACCCCAGGCTGTAGGCGGTGCTAAACCGCTGAGCCACTGGGGCTGCCCCAGTTCATTTTAATCTTATTTGAAGTTATGTCTTTGAGTAGTACTAAGGAATGGAGTAAAAATTACATGTATTGTTTGGAAAAGTAAAGGCCTTCAGTTCTGTCTTACTCATGGCTGCCTCCCAGGCAGTCCTCCCCCCCCTACCCCCACCTCCCCATCATAAGCTTTCTTTTTACTCTGTTGGATGTAATTTGGAAAACATTAATTGTATTATAGAAGTGGGAAAAGCAAGCAGAAGAAAACTGTCTTGGGACACTAGAATTCCATTAAGCTGAGTTTTTTTTTTCGAGATGTTTACATTTTAAATTCAGTTTCAATATTAATAACCTCCATTATTTTTTTATTTTTACAATTCTTTGTTCTGTTCACGTCTTTTTTTTTTTTTTTAAAGATTTATTTACTTATTTATTCATGATAGACATAGAAAGAGAGGTCGAAACACAGGAGGAGGGAGAAGCAGGCTCCATGCCAGGAGCCGGACGTGGGACTCGATCCCGGGACTCCAGGATCGCGCCCTGGACCAAAGGCAGGCGCTAAACTGCTGAGCCACCCAGGGATCCCCTGTTCACATGTCTTAAGTTCTTCTGAAACCTCTAAATTATGGTGTCATAATTTCTAGGATTTGGCCTTGGAGGTGTCTAAACCATTGCCATGGTTCTCCGTTGGCAAAATTGAGACTGTTTTGGGAACTGTTTGGGGGAACCTTTGGTACCCAAGGTGTGTATTCTCCTTGAGGTATCTGTGGTGGGTGTGAGGGTGCTTACCCTTGTGGAATCCACTGGTAAAGAGGCCAGTGGGACTTGTGTTCTCCTCTGGAAGGTGCTGAGTGACAGTCACTGAGACTGTCCAGAGCCCAGTTACAGGGCTTGGACTGCACAGTCATGAGAGCCACACAAGCTCTCCTCTCTGTGCACTGGTGGCAATTACACAAATTGCCCAACTTCTCTCTCAGAAAAATTGTATTTTCTGCCCTTGAAAAATTATTCTTTATTTTGTTTTAGTCCTAGGCTATGGACACTGCTTCCTTTTTTCTTCCATGCATTTCTGTTCTGCACAAGTATATGCATCTGTGTATTTATACAGAATATAAGGCTTTCTGGGCAGCCCTTCTCATTGTAATACCTCTTTATATCTCCTGTAGTGCCCAACAGACTCTTCCTTGATATTTGTTTAAAATGAGGTGTACAGCCCTGTATATGTGTGGGAATATATTCATATGTGTGAATAATGGGATGGAAATACACTGTAACCATAGATAGATATATAGTTATTGGTCCTAAAAGATTAAAATATCTCAGTATTTGTAAGGAAAGATTTTCCTCATTTTTTGTTCTTCATGTGTTTTTCATGATCTGCTTTCAGATCTGCTATTTTAAAGACCAGCTAAAACTTGCACATCCTAGGCCTTAGACTATGTAGGAGATAGAAAATCCTTATTAACTTTCCTGTCTCGAGACAGTGTAAGACTAGGACTGGGGGTAGGGGGGTCACTGTGCCTTGTTTGGACTTTTCCTGTTCGTGCTTATCGTGGGCAGTAAATCAACCTTGCTGTTTGCACAGCAATTCTGTTTTCTAGATTATTTATAAGATTGAAACCCATTGTTTATTTTTCTCAGCAGGTTTATTGAGCAAGTCAAGAATAAAAGATTGTATTTAAGCAGTAGAGCAAGCCATTAGCCAATTGCAGCCTGGCTTCAAAACTATTGTGTGTTTGTGTCTGTGTGTTTGTATGTCTGTTCTGTGTGTGTGCTGTATGTATTGTGTGTACTGGAGGTGAGAGCCAAGTGACCGAGGTTCAGGGTTGCCAGGTCTCTGCAGCTTTTCAAGGTTCCTGTGACTGTTTAAGGATTTTTTTTCCCCTTTTAGTCAGTTAGTGAGTCACCATCATATGCCATTTTATTATCTTGAAAACAGTCAGGAATTCTTCTCCTGTGTCTTTGCTGTATGAATGAAATCCCACTGATAATGTTCTGAACAATATCAAGTTGAAAGTTTCTCCTTTGATGCTTTGGTGATGTATTTTCAGCTGCAGCCATTGTCTCTTTGTCCCCATGTGTAGGAGTTGGGATTTTCTGTGAGTTTGGCAAGTAATGGTGACTTTTCAGTATTTGATTATTTTAGAGGGCCGGAACAGCATAGGTCCAAAGCCCTTGGGACTCGATGATTATTGATTTAGGCACACACCTACTACGATCAGAACTTCGTTCTCCTTCCCACAGATGCTCTCTTTTGGAAATGTGCTAATGAAGTACATGGAAGCAGGTCAGAGGTTTGTGGCCTTCAGTTGTCAAGGGAAGTGTTTAACTTTTGGAAGGAGAATCTGGAATGTGTTGAACAACAGGAGGAGTAATTAAATCTAAAGGAAACAGGCCCAGTGAATCTGTATACATGGCCAGCTTCAGTAAAGTAAAGCAGGCAGCAAATGAAGTGGGCAAACCCTATAGACATTCTGGAGAAGGTGGGATAGAAAGCAAAGCAAGATTTTTAAAAAGGAAGTTTTAAATTTGCTTTGTCCTGTGGATTGAATTTGCTTATCAAAACTTGAAGCTCTTGGGGCGCCTGGGTGGCTCAGTTGGTTGAATGTCTGGCTCTTGATTTTGGCTCAGGTCATGATCTCAAGGTCCTGAGATCAAGCCCTGTGTCAGGCTCCACTCTCAACACAGAGTCTGCTTGTCTGTCTCCCTCTGTTCTCCCCCCGCCTCGTATGCACACTCTCGCACATGTGCGAGCGAGCTCGCTCTCGCTCTAAAATAATTAAATAAAATCTTAAAGAAAAACTCGAATCTCTTAATTCTTTTGACCATGTCAGCCTGTCAGGTGACTCAGGTAAAAAGACTATGTGCTTCTCTGTCTACCACATTATATAATGCTTCTTACATAGTTACTTTGTATTTATATTAAAATGTGCAAGTTCACACCTTGGAATATGCATCCATTTGTCCAGTATGTATGTCTCAGATTGAAGCTAAAGCATACTGTTTTCTTTTGTCCTATATTCTGTTCTCATTACTGATTGCCCAAATGCTAAATTGCCTTACCAGGCATGTCTATAAATACTTCCATTTCGCAAAAAAATTTTCCTAGAAATCAGTAGCAGGATGTTTAGATAGTGTGAATAGAAGAATGTATGGTTTATTCCTAATACCAATCAATCAGCAAGCACTTCCAGAGTTTATTGAGTCTAACGAGCAGATGAGATGTGGCTCCACTAGCTGAGGATCTCTCCGACTATTCAGTTACCACAGTGCAAGTGTCAGGACCCTGACGGTAAAACTGTGGGGCACTGACCCTATGTGGTAATAGGAATCAGAGCACCTGAAGATAAGGGCTGAAGGAACATTCTGGAAGATGTGCACTTAGATCTGGAAGTTATGTAAAGAATAGGTATTTTAAAGAAATACTTTGCCAAAGAAAGTCCTTGAAGTATCCTTGAGGAATTCCCTAATACCTGAATCCTTCTGTCGCATGCCTTCAGAGTGGCTGCCCTGCTATTCCTGAGAACCTGGTAACATTGAACCCATTAAATGGGACCGATGTGGTTTGGGACAGTTCCATTACTTTAGATGTCCTCCTTTTATTAAGCTGGGATCTGAATCCCTTCATCATCCATGTTTTGTCCAAATTGAGTCCTTTGATGACATAGAGAAATATTTGTGCCATGCCTCTCCTTCATAGAGACTCTTCAGATGGGTCAGGGTAGTCAGCACTCCTGCCTGGACTTCTGCATTCCACACCATGCATTCTAGGTGAGCTTCTCTGGACCATTGTGATTTGGCCCTACCAGCAGTGTCAGAGAGCCAGGGTAGCACCTGTCTCTCACCCTGGCTTTCTCCTTCAAAAAGCAGGCAGGCACATGTATTAACTCAGTGCACGCTTCTGGTATAAGAGAAAGTCCCATTTTAGGTTTTGTTTATTTTGTTAAGTTTAGTACATCTTAAGGGGGTTAGCATTTTTAACCCAGTTCATTTCCCACAGTGAACAAGTATTTAATAAAAGACATTACCTGATATAGCAGTGTATACTCAGACTAATTATCAGAGCATTTCACACTTGAAGTATATTTGAGCAAAGATTTCCAGTGCCAAACCACAGCATAATCAAACGTGAAACAATGGGCTCTTTCCTAGTGGGAAGGACCATTAGCTTTAATCTCTACCCCAGACCCTCTCCAGGAGTCTTGTCCATGCTTATTATAATCTTGGCACCAAAGCAGTCTTTCAGCCATTCCTACATGTTTTAGTAAACTGTGGCCGAAGATGAAGATAGTCATTTAGCAGACCTGTGCCTTCATCTGTTGGCTGCTTTTTTTGTTTCAACCAGCTGTTGAAAGCAAAGCCTGAGTAACAGAGTTCTCCTCCCTTCCCACTCGGAAACAAAAAAATGGGGAAATGGGCTATTCATGGACTAAACTGGGAGCCCTGGATTTTAAGGGAAATCATGGCTCTAGTGCTTGCTGTCAGTTTTCCAAATTGGATTTTTCTGCCTTTCACTGAGCTTTTCCTCTCTATAGAGCCCTCCCCACTCCTTTCAGGTTGGTGGGGAGAGTACCCCAACACCGCAGTTGATAATACACATACCCTGCCAGAAGTAAGGCGCTTCCCTTGCATCCCTGTGGCCTCACCTGGTTGTTTCAGAGTAGGTAGTCCAGCTTTTCATTCTGCTTACCATTACTGGAGAACACACAGGCAAGGTCAGAAGGTCTAGAACTGAGCCTCACAACCACTGTCTTGCATAAGCACATATCCTTAGGTATCAGGCTGACCATTTCCTGTTCTCAGATGCTATACTCCCTCTGCTGGTCTTGAGACTACTGGTGCTTCCTTCAGACCACATGGCTCTGCATTCATGAGGATACGGTCCGGTTCCCCCAGCCTTCCTCTGTGTGTGCTGCAAAGAAAAACAAAAGAACTCTTTCTGGCTGTGAGAAAATTGAGTTCTCTGGCAGAGATGGCAAGGAGTACATATGGTGTAGAGGTCCCTTCTAGTGCCATTCCCCCACCTCACATCCTGCCCCTAAAATATTCCAAGACATTTTAACTTGTTGGGGGTGCTCCCAAATCCAGCATTTCTCTGTTTGATCATTGTTCCTTACACTTGATTTCTTTCACTGCCAGCCCCTGCGCTCGGCCCAACCCTTGCCTCCCCCAGTGCTCCCGGCCAGGGTCATTTTTTATAGCACACATAACCTTTAAACCAAAAAGAAAGTACATTGCTTATAACAAAATGAATCTCTTTTCTGCTTTTATTTTGAAAAGTCCTTCTTGTTGTTTAATGTGGAGGATATTCGTGCTGAAAG
Source organism: Vulpes lagopus (assembly GCF_018345385.1). Lineage (NCBI taxonomy): Eukaryota > Metazoa > Chordata > Mammalia > Carnivora > Canidae > Vulpes > Vulpes lagopus. The sequence goes on along the minus strand of NC_054833.1, from coordinate 88,419,923 downwards.
CCTGTTCCAAGTAGGCATTTGTGCATCCCAGAGGAACTTTTGATTTATTTCCTTAACTCTGCCCTCCTTTCTCTGTGGTTCAGAAACCTTTAATGGTCTGTGAAGCTCCGAGACTTCAGTGCAAAACAGTAGTCGTTTTAAGAACCCCTCCTACTATATAAAAGGCCTGCCAGTTTCCACATGCTGGGTTTTTGACTCCCTGACAGGCTGACCTCTCACAAATTTTGGTTGTACAGCAGGGCATCCAGGGTTGGGGCCTTGATAATGGTTTTGTGAAATATTTTTTCCCTTCTCCCTCTCTTTGAAAAGTTGTAATGAGAATTCTGGGCTCTTGGCCAGCCCGTGGGATGCGATACAGTAGAAATGTTTCTGGTGCCCTTTGTTACTGTTCAGCTTTGATTAGGTTTATTTCCCGTAAGCTTAATTTTGCTCCCCCCTCTCCCCTCTTTTATGGCTCAGGAGGTTAACTGAGCCAAGGTTATGTATTTGATTACGCAAGCTGCTGCAAGCTTATGGAATCACTGCGCCAGGTCTTTGTGATAGATGAGGGGAAGCCACTTTCCGCACATCCTTGCATTTCTTCTCACCGAGGCTGCCTTCTGGTCATGCCTGCTTTCATGGAAGGGTATAACCAGCCCTGCCCGCTGTGTAGCTTGCCCCTGCATCTTCTACTCAGGGCATTCTAGGAAACCATTGTACAATGTGTCTTGAGATTTTGTGAAGTTAGAAATCATGGTAGACCTCTCTCTCTCTCTCTCTCTCTCTCTCTCTCTCTCTCTCAGGTTTCTGCCAGCTGGTGGGAGGAGGTGGAGGTGCCTCCAGAGCAGCAGTCAACAAACAGTGACACTCCTTTGATCTTTCTTGTGGTTCTCCATTTCAAAAGAAAGAAGTGGTTGCAGCTTTAAAAAGTTTTCTAATACTGCTTTGACTTTGTATTTATAGCTCTTTTCATCCTTGTAGTTGAGAACACTTTACAGACATTTCATCATTTCTCCTGATATCCTGTGAGGATGCCAGGGTTCTTGTACAAGTTCAGGGAAGGAAACTGAGGCGCAGTGACACTGAAGGGGCCCTCTGCACCAGCACCATCTAGGTCAGAAGTGAGGGTGAGCCAAAAGCAGAGCCTCTGTGGTGTGAGTGTGTGGAATTGGGGCCATGCTTGCTTCTTATAGGAGGAAAGTAAGATTTTATTATCATAGAAATTCTTTATTCACAGTAGGACTCCTTGGCCAACTTACAGTGATGAAGTATAAGTACACAACTCTTTTGTGTCCAGGAGTTGTTGAGACAAGGACTCTGGTAAGCTACTGGGATGGGGTGCACTGAGCTTCTAAGTTCAGTTTTGAATTTGAGTGTGGACGGTAGACCTAACATTGAATTCAGATCTAGAAGCTGAGATTCAAGCTTGTGCCACGGAGAAACCACACCATCGCAGAATGGACTCCCCCCCTCCCCAATCCCCACTGAGAGGTTGTGATGGGAGTTGTATCCCTGAGAACAGGAGTGAGGGTGTCGAGGGTCCCTCAGACTCTCTCTTCCTGGTGGTTCTGTGCCTTCTTGAGAATCATTCTGGCTCTTAGTACGGGCTTGAAGACTCTTGCTAACTGAATAGCTAATGGAATGGCCATCCTTTAGGCCGCACAGAGAGAAGGGGTAGCTGTCCCTGGTGCCTTGTTGGAGCAGAATAATTTGTGCTAAAGTAATACTTTGAACACTCCTTCCTCGGTTTTTGTCCCCATTTTCTCTGTGCCCTTGCTGCCAGCTTCTGGCCACGCCTCATCAGCTGTAAACGAGTCGAGCCCCTCATCATTCTGACTGCACTCTCATGCAAGCCTTCTTGTGAAGAAGGTTGGTAAGTTTTTTCTCTCCCTGTTTAGAAACACAGATGTCTTACATCTCCACAAAAGAATTTTGGAAATAAACCTATTTTACAGAAAGATCCACACAAGTTTGACATTGTTTCCTCAAAGCACCTTATTCACAGTCCTTAGCAAATACACCACTCTTCTAAGTCAAATACCCCTCCACCTTTTTCTTCCTCCAGCCCCAAGTGTCCTCAGATGCCTGCACAGCTGAGCAGGAAATAAGGTTCCTTTTTTCCCTAAACTAGTCGTACAAACAAGGCCAAAGAGGAAATTGCTCATTCTTTGGTATTATTAAGTTTATTTTTAGTTTCCTAGTACTTGATTTATTTTGGAGGAAGCAGAGGAATAAAATGCAGTGTCTTACTAAGGGAAATCAGACTAGACACCATATCTGAAGCATTATTACTAAGTTAATTAACTTTTCATGAGGAGTGCTTTTTGACTGGCCCTTAAAGTGTGGGGTTTTTTCTTTTTAATTTTATTTATATGTATTTATTCAGTCAGCCAGTCACTCCACAGACATTTGAGTTCCTGTGTAGAAGACCTTTTAGATAGATACTGAGGATGTACCAGAGACCCCTTTAATGGGTTTTCCAGTTTACAGAGCAGTTTCTCACGTTTTTATCTTCTTTCTTCTTCATGACAATCTCCTGAAGCAGTTAGGTGACTGTGGCTAAGCACTGGGATGCAGACCTATGACTTGTTATCACTCTTATTTGCTCATCCCCCCATAAGCACTGGGTGCAACTAAACCTTTCTCTTCCTGGCATGAGATCTCATGACTGATAAGTTTGTCAGCTCTGCAGTAGCCTCTTCTTCCTTCTTACATAAAATTGCTGGCAAAAAGAAATGTGGATGAGTTCTTGTTCTGCGTTCCCTGTCCTTGGACAAGTTACTCAATTGCTCTGTTTTAGTCTTCTCATCTATAAAACGGGGATCATATGACCTACATCCTAGGACATTTGTGAGGATTGAGTACACGCGTACCTTGTGTTATCGTGCTTCGCAGATACTGTTTTTTACAAATTGAAGGTTCAAGACTTCAGTGCAGGAAGGAAACTGCAGATGTGGTGGAAACAGCTAGAGCACTAGAATTAGAAGTGGAGCCTGAAGATGGGACCAAATCACTGCAACCTCAGGATAAAACTTTTAGCTTCTTATGGACGAGCAAAGGACAGTGTTCTCTTAAGATGGAATGTACTCCTGATGAAGATGCTGTGAAGACTGTTGAAATGACAACAAAGGATTGAGAATAGGAGACAGATTCAGCTGATAGAGAACAGCAGCGTTTGAGAGGATTAACTCCAATTATGAAAGCAGTTCTACTGTGGCTACAAGGCCCTCAAAAAGCGTTACATGCTACAGAGAAATTGTTCGTGAAAGAAAGAGTCAGTCAACGTGGCAAACTTCATTGTTGTCTTGTTGTAAGAAATCTCCATGGCCACCCCAACCTTCAGCACCCACCACTCTGAGCAGCCTGCAGCCATTGCATTGAGGCAAGACCTCCACACCAGCAAAAAGGTTACAACTGGTTGACAGCTCAGATGATGATTAACACTTTTTAGGAGTGAAGTATTTTTAATTAAGGTATATATACTTTGTTGTCTTAGACATAATGCTATTGCACACTTAATAGAACAGTATAGTCTCAGTGTAATAACTTCATATGCCCTGGGAAACCAAAAAATTCATTTGACTTGCTTTATTGTAATACTCACTTTATTGTGGTGTTCTGTAGCTGAACCCATGATATCTGAGGTATGCCTGTACTTGAGGGTCCAAATGGTCTTACCTGTATGTAGTTGTGAAAGCTAAAGTATTTTGAGGACTTGAAAAGCAAAAGAATCTTATTCAAAATTTTACAATTTGAAATTATTTACGTATATGCATATTTTATACATATATACTTACATACACTATATATATACACACACACATACATACATACATACATACATACGTATTATGGCTTACTTTGGGGTGGGGAGAGCTTACTTACAATCCAAATTTCTGCTTGCACTTCTCAAACAATACCAAGGAAACTTCATATAACAGTATTATGAACCCAAAGATGAATTGTATGAATTTATGCCAGATTTGGCTCTGTCCTGTCTACAAAGTTAGAGTACTGGAATTAGAAGTTGAAATTTGGAATTCCAGAATGTTAAGAAATTCAGTTGATTTGGTCTTCCCAATGTATCAGTCCCATCCCTCCACCTTGCTGTCTTCAAGCTCTCAGGGTTTCTTAGTACAGAAACCAGGGGCTTTCCTTGGCCTGTGCTGCAGAATCAGCAAGTAAACGTGTGGAAGACCAGCGTTGAGCTCCTGTTAGCTAAAGCTTCTTATAGCACTTCAAATTATAAACAAGGGATTTAAAAATTATATTCTTAAACTTTAATATATTTTCTTGAGATATCTTAAGCTCTAGTTTATTATATAGTTGTCATTTTTATCAGGATACTAGTAAATCCATAAGTAATTTGATGTCCCCAGACTTTTCATTGATTGTCTCTAGTTTACTTTAGTTGCCCAATTCTGGATGCATCAGAATTGAGGGTTATTGTTTTCTGTGACCTATGCTGTTCAAGTGATGTTAATAACAGAAATAATCTTATTTGTGCTCAGGTTCCTTTGTTAAGAGGGAACCCAGTATGTCAGTAATACAGAACATTCTGTATCATTATCAAAGCATGTTGATCTTTTAGGGCCAGAAATCAAACCCATTTTATAAGTACAACTAGAAGAGACATGAGGAAGGGGAAGTGTTCACCCAGAGCAATATAGCAGGTTTTTAGATTGTGTCACCAAGAGAAAGAAAGTCCACTAAGCTGGTGCTTGCTGTTTTCGTACTATGGTTCCCATTAGAAGAGCCCCAGAGTTGCAGATGCTGTGGCTCAGGCCTCACCAAGTAGGACACTGCATCTTCCTTGACATTTATTTCATTTAGTTGGAGGTGGATATAAGAACTGTTATATTTGAGCCCTCCCAGAAGAACTTAAGACTGAAAACCTCAGAAATGTCTGGAAAGATAAGATATAAAGTAATGCAAAGCATAGGATAATATGTGGCAAAGCAGTATTGTCTTGAATAAGTTGAATGCCTGGTCACTAATTGTATGGAAGTCACTAATTGTGAGCCCGTCCCAATTTCTTCTTATCATAAGTAAACTGACCACATTCTTTCTCATACTTCATGATAAGCTTCATTATCTTCTGTAGTGCACATCTTCATTGGATAGTATAAACTGTATTCTTGACCATGCTTTACATAGTTGAGAATTCTTACATTATTTCTGTGAAAGAAAGGCCATTGAAAACAATCACTGAGATGACACATCGCGTCTGCTGCAGCTGTGTCTTTCTGCTCAGGTCACTTGCTTTGATCAAAGTGCTGCTTCACGAGTAGCTGAAACTTTCATCACAGATATCCCTCCAGGGTTTGTAATTTTCCAGACCAGATCGCCTAATTGATGGAAGTGTTTTCACCACAGTCTTTCAGCAGATGTTTACTCAGTGTGCACCAGCTTCACGAATGCTGGCCAACCCCATTAGGGTCTCTGAATCCTTTGTAGATGGACTCCACCACTAGTGTGAATCATGAGTACTTTGTCACCATAATTAAAGCCACTAAAAGGAAGGATGGAGGTGATGTGGACTGTGTTCAAAGCAGGTGTTCAGTGTTGACAGGGAAGAGCAAATGTTTTATCTTTGCTGAATTTTTAGGAAGCTAGAAATGAAAAATGAGACCCAGGGGAGAAGAGAAAGGGGGGGTGCTTTCTAAGCTTATTACATATATTCAGTATCCAGGTTAGGTAAAAATATCAGACTTAAAAGATAAAAGGATTTGGTTAGAGTAGACTTTTTTTATTTTTTGGTTGGATGATATTTTGCTGATTGCTATTTTTTTTACAATGTCCTTTGTAAGATTTTTTTTTTTATCTCAAAAGAATGAGGCATTATGTTTAACTTGTAATCTCAAGAACATGTAAGTGGTTTTTTAGGTTACTTCTTAAAAGATGAGTCAAGTTGGTGTTAGATTTGCTTATGCTCATTCACTTTGCAAATATTTATTTACAGTCTGCATAATGCTAAACATTGTGTTAAATGCTAGAAGTGTATCATTCCACAAGAAATAGATTCCCTCGTTCATGGAAATTTTAAATCTGTGAAGAAGACCAATTAAGTGAATAATCTCTTAAATGTATAGTTATAAATTCTGATAAGTACTATAAAAGGAAAAGTACTGGATAGTAACAGAGGGACCTAACTTCAATAAAGGAATGTCTGAAGATGTTTCATTTAAATTATGACCCCAGAGATTGAAGAGGAAGGATGGAATCAGAAGAGCACCGATCCCAGGGGACCAGCCTGTATAGAGGCCCTGGAATAGGATGACCTTGGAACTCAGGTGGGACTAAAAGAAAATAAGCGTATGGAGGTGTATTGAGCAAAAGGAGACTAGTGAAGGGTGAAGTAGAGGTAATGGGAAAGAGTCAGATTGTGGTGACATTGCAAACGCCGGCAGTACGCTGGTAGCATGTCCTGAGGGCCTCTCCTGTGTCAGGCGCTGTTCTAGGTGCTTTACATGCATTGATCCGTTGGCGTCATAGATAGAAGGCTGTGTACCTTGCCCGAGTTTATAAAGTAGTGCAGCCAAGATTTGACCACAGAGTCATACCCTTGGGGGACCTGGGTGGCTCAATCAAATGTCTGCCTTCAGCTTAGGTCATGATCCCAGTGTCCTGGGATCCAGCCCCGCATCAGGCTCTATGCTCAGCAGAGAGCCTGCTTCTCCCTCTCTCAGTGCCCCTCCCCTCTGCTCATGCTCTCTCTCTCTCAAATAAGTAAATAAATAAAATCTTGAAAAAAAAGAATCCATACTCTAAAACACCTCATTATGTTTTTATATGATAAAACAAGCCATTAAAGAATTTTCAAGCAGGATAAGTTATATCAGATTTGTTTTGTTTTATACACACACACACACACACACACACATACACACACACATACACACACACACACACGATGCAGTGTAGAAAATGGGTTGAAGTAGGTCAGGAGTGGAAGTTGAGAAATCAGGCAGCAACCTTGGCTTTTGTGTGCTTGTTTGTCCCACCTCTGGCTTCACCACAGTAAGAGTATCCACTGAGCCAAATAACGGGAAAAATCTTTAAGTGGGATGGCAGGGCTTTCTGAAATAGCTGTGAGTGAAGAGCAAGACAGTGACATGGCACACCCAGCAGATGTTTGAGGGTGAGAATTTTACCTTCTTTCTCATGTACATACTTCGTTTTCCAGGTTTTACACAAACATACACATGGGTTGACTTGGCATATTCTTTGTATCACTTGAGCTGCCTTCTCCTGCACATTAATTTGGAACCTGTTCACATCTATAGAATAGTCACTTTGGCCTTATCTGGAAGCACAACTCTGCTTATTTTAAGTTCATTTGGATAATTTTGAGAACTACCCTGGGGGGTGCACTTCTTGTCACCCCTTTCAGAAATACATGGTTTCTAAGGGATTGTCATTTTATAAGCACCACGCTTCCCTTAAGATATCACCATATTCAGGAAAACAGTGGTCCTAACACTGAGCGGGCAAGAGAAGGAAGGGTTTCAGACCCGAGGCCTGTGTTTGGATTCCAAGAGCTCGAACACAGGTAGATGCAGGATACCAAAATGTGAGCGGCCCTGCAGTGGCTATGCTAGGGGGGCTCAGGCAGCTAGAGATCGGGAAGAGTGAGGGCAGGTGGAAGAGGAATTATTTGGGGTGTAAAAACAGTTAAGCAGGGACAGAGTAAAACCCTTGCCCTGTGGGCTTCTGAACAGGAAGTACTTGCTTGTTACTATCTTGGTAAAGATGAGAAACCTTTTTTCAATGGCCCAATTGGAATATTTGACAATCTTCTCTGGCTTGTTGTTTCAGTAAATAATTGAGGAATTATAAAAGAATCTTTATAAAATACGTGTTTCATATAAAAATAACAATGAATTTCTGTACTACCACAAGTTTAAGATTGCATGCATTGTTCCCTTCCCGAGCCAATTCCCTGTCCTCTCCACTTAGAGATAACCACTATCCTGAATACTCTGCTATAAACCCTTTCCTTTCCTTCTTGGTTTTGCCTCAAATATTTGTATTCTTCCACAGTATATTGTTTACTTTTACGTTTTTGAATTTCATGGAAGTGGAGTCAAAGAGAAGAATAAGTTTCTGTACCTTGTTCTTTTCACCCATCTTTATCCTGAGATTTAACTAAGTTGGGTAGTTAGTTCCACACTCACAGCATTATGGGAACAGAATACATTTTACTTCTCATTTCTGCTGTTGATGGACATTTCAGTTTTTTGTTTGTTTTTTTGTTTCACTAGTGCAAACAATTCTGTAAATGTTCCTGTACATGTCTCCTGGTGCATGTATAAGGGCAATTCCTTAGGCTATAGGCACATACATCTTTTAATTTACTAAATGAAGGCAGTTATTTCCAGATGTATATAAAGGTTCCAATAATATCACATCCTTGCCAACACCTGATAGAGTCACACATTAAAATGTTTTCCAGCATTGTGAGTTTGAAGTATCTCACAGTAGTTTTGATTTGTATTTCCTTGATTACTATGGATATTGGACATCTTGCAATGCATTTATTGGCCATATGTTTCCTCTTTCGTGAAGGATTTATGTAAATCTTTTGCTCATTTTTCAATTGAATTGTCTTTTCTTTTTGATTTGTAAAAATTCCAGATGCTCCTTATTTTAAATATTGCAAATATCTACTTCTGATTCGTGGCTTACCTTTTGTGTTTTTTATGGTGGAATTAGCATTTTCTTAATTTTGATGTAGTTAAATTTATTAGTCTTTATGGTTTGAATTTGTATTGTTTAAGGAACCTTCATGGTTGTAAAGGCAATCCCTTCTCTTTGTCTTTTAAGAGTTTTATAATTTTGCTTTTCTTATTTAAGTCTTTAGTCTCTTGGAATTAGTTTACTGTGTGTGGTATGAGGTAGAGGACCATTTGTGTGTGTGTGTGTGTGTGTGTGTGTGTGTGTGTGTGTAACCAGGTGTCCCAATACCATCTTTTGAGAAATCTACCCTTTCTTTCACTAATTTGTATTGCCAGATATGTCAAAAATGGTATTTCCAGAAATTCATGAATCTATGTTCAGGCTCTGTTTTTGTTCCACTGGTCTGTTTATCTGCCCGTGTGTCAGCACTTTACTGTCTAGCATTAGAATAATAGTTGATGTTCGGTGCAGCACTTTGCCACTCATTTTTTCTTTTTCAAGAATATTTTGGTTATTGGCCCCTTGCTCTTTAAAATTTTTAGAAGCAATCTATCTTGTGCTACAGACTAACCAGTGGGATTTTAAGTGAAGTTGCATTAAATTGCACCTCTAGATCCAGTCCATTGAATTTTGGTCTTTCCTTATTCCTTCCGTTCCTACTTGGACAGCCTCTCCGAGTCACGTTATGAAATATTTCTCCACACTATTTCCTGCATCCCAAGTTGCAGTCTTCCCTTGAGAGAATACAGAATAGATTTCAAAACCTTTGTCTTCTATGTTCTGTTTTTGAGGTAAGCTTTGTTTGAAAATCCAACCGTAAGAATTTGGGGCCGCTATTCAATTTGCTGCCTCCAGAAAGGAAACTCTGGCTCTTTGGGATTCGGCCTTGGCTGTGTTTCAGAGCCTAATTTTGTAGAGTGGGAAGCCTCGCTTGTGTGTCTTTAATGTCTTTATGGGACAGTGCTGCACGAGCTAATAGGAACTCACAAATGCTCTTATTATTAGTAAAGCCCAAATGCGGGAAGTATTTCTTGGCTTGGAATGAGAGAGGTTCCTGAGAAGTTTTCTTGGCTCTCTTTTCTCCTTAAGATTTATACAAACGCAACAGTAAATTTTTTTTTTTTTTGTCTTTCTGACTCAAGGATAATTTTTAAGGAGAGATTAGTTAACCACAGTATCACAACTTCTCTTAAATATACTAGTACTTTGACCAAGTGAGGCAGAAGTACACCTTAAATTCGTGAAATTTATTTTCCTTTGCTTGGAAACTGGTTCTCCTTTGCCTTTCTTTGACTCCTCCTGGTTGTTGGGGGGGGGGGGGGCGGCGGGCAGGGAGAGGGAGGGATGACAGAGAGGTCTTCCCTTCAAGGAGATAAAAGCTCACCAAGTAGCTGATCAGGCCTTCTTAGGCCTGGAGTTTGCTTGTATTGTGTTGTTTTTGACACCGAGAACTACAAGTATGAGATTATCTGATATTCTTAAAGGTCTTTTTGGCACCCAGGGTATTCTGTATTTCCTTTGTGAATTAACATAAAGCAGTATTTAGAACTCTGCTATAGCCTACCCCAGTACTATTCAATCTTTAGGAATTAGAACAGGTTTTCTTTGGATCATTTGCGACTTATCAGGGGCTATGTTTTAATCAAGACTTCCTGACTAGACCTGACCCTCTGTCTAGGCAAAGGGCAAAGGAGGCAGGAGGCAGCCAGAGACTCTCGGAGGGGCGAAGAGGCATCATTAAAGACATTAATAGTCAACTCAGTCATTATGCTGTGGCAGGTATTGGTATTATTCATTGAACTATTAATTTATATATATAATCCATTTTGATTTGATTTTAGACAATGAGCATATTAAATTTTAAAATGCAGTTAGAACAATTCAGTGGCTGCGTTCTCCCCCTCTGCTTCTTGTAAAGAGCAGCGTAGGTCCACTTGACCTAGTTTTGCTAGAATTCCAGGAACGGAAGGTGAGAGGACCCAATATCCCAGTGGCTGGTAGAAATAGCCCTGCAGATCTGCTCTTGGGCAGGCAGGCCCTGGAGGAGAATTGGGCAAAAGGGACTGACTTGTCAGAGACTGCTTTGGGTTCACTTTTAGATTGTTTGAGAAAGTGATCTTGGCCATTTCATCCATTGAGAAATAGATCCATGAATCACGTGTTGATGGCCAGGACAGTTCACCTGTTTCACAGAAGCACTAATTACTTTGATTTTCAGTTCTACCCACAGGAATGAGACATAAGTAGGACTTCTTAGGATTTAAGTCATGGGACTAAAAAAATGTAGCTTGAGTTCTTTATCAGCAGTCTGGAATTACTTTCTGGAACAATTGAGTGAAAGCGTACAGAACCATGCTGTTTCCTGTGGCTAGAAGGAGCATAGGAAACCCCTTCAGGGCATCTGGTTGTGGCATCGGAGCCTTTGATCCAGAACATATGTGACAAGAATTTTTAAGTGCTACTCATCAGACCAATTTTCCTCTTATCTGGGGTTAGTATACCACCTCTTATCTCTGCTCTTGCCTTAAGCAGCTAACACTTGCCTCTTTATTTGCTGCCATATGTGAGTTACTGTTGAAATGATTGCTTGAGTTCCCAGGGGAGGATCCCTACTCTTCTTATTAACACTATGTTAGGATGTCGGTGCATCCAGAGCAGCACATTAATTTTCTGGACACATCAGTACAATCCCTGTAGGGAAAGCGTTACAAAATCGACAGTGTGACCTGAGGGGAAAAGTGGGACTGCAGGGAAAGACACATGTAACTCAGGGGTAGACTGAACTTTACAAATGCCCAGGCTCACGCCATCCTCTGACAACACAGAACAGAGGGGCAGGAGGACAACCACACAGTGGACTAGATTGTAGAACCCAGGCCCCAGGATGTTTGGGGGTGATTCAGTGAGTTGTACATTTTTTCCATCCTTAGCTCAGCATCAGAAATGCAGATTCTGTATATCTTAAACTCTTGAAGAGTCATCTGCATTTTCTTTCTGCTTAAAGAGTTTGTGATCTAAGCCAGTAATTTTCAGTCTGGGGTTCGTGTTGCTCTACTATGTTCCACATTATCATAAGAATATTTTTAAAGTTCAGTAATAGAGCTCATCGTAATTAGGTATCATTGTTAACATAAGTGTATGTTCTTTGATGCTTTTTAAGAGTAGACTTATGGTGTCATGAAATTAAATAATGGGATGTTGCAAGTCCCCCTAGCAGGACCTTTCCAATCTGTCCATCAGAGCTAATTCTGTTTTGAAGTGTAGGAATAGCTGGTAAACCCCAAGGTAGCCTGCTAAAGATTAGCAGGTACATTAACTTGGTTTTGTTCTCATTCCTGCTGAAAGGCTTAATGATACTATCTGTTCTGATTCTCTTGCTGATTACCTGAGAGTGGAAGCTGAGCTTGGGCAGACAGGACTTTTTAAGTTTACTCAGGGGTTCCTGGGTGGCGCAGCGGTTTGGCGCCTGCCTTTGGCCTAGGGCGCGATCCTGGAGACCCGGGATCGAATCCCACGTCGGGCTCTCGGTGCATGGAGCCTGCTTCTCCCTCTGCCTGTGTCTCTGCCTCTCTCTCTCTCTCTCTGTATGACTATCATAAATAAATAAATACATAAATAAATAAATAAATACATACATAAATAAATAAATAAATAAATAAATTTAAGTTTACTCAGTGAGGCCTTTAGGTAGGTATATATTGTCCCTGTGTTTCTGTTTGGGGATCTTCTGGAGAATGCTGATCACTGAACTGTGCTATCTTCCTCCTGTGAACTTGGCCCCAAACACCATTATTATTCACAATGTCTAGCATTCCCTTATTCTGTGTGTGAAGTGCCTGTAGTTTTCAGGAGACATGATAGAAGAATTCAGTCAGTTACAGAGACTATTCTTTGAGAGATTTCCTTTTTAAATTCAGTTAATTAAAATGATTCTTGGAGCTCCTGAGTGGCTTAGTCAGTTAAGTGTCTGCCTTCACCTTGGGTCATGATCCCAGCTAGGGTCCTGAGATTGAGCCCCACATCAAGCTCCCTGCTCAGCAGGGAGTCTGCTTCTCCCTCCCGATGCTCTGCTTATGTGCACTCGCTCGCTTGCTTGCTCCTTCCCTCTCTCAAATAAATAAATTTAAAAAAAATAAAATAAAATGGTTGAAGTTAGTTTTGAGTTTCTAGTCCTTTTCCCAAATGGAAACAATAAAAATAATATTGTCATTCATCAAGCATAATTGCCAGGCCCCTGTTGTTAAGCACTTTCATCCTACCCACAACCCTATAAACCATCTCTCATTCACCCAAGGAGAAAATAGAATCTTAGAGAGCTTAGCTGACTTTCTTATAGACACATAGCTAGTAGGTGGAGGACTGGAAAGAATTCAGTACAGAAATAGGGATGCAGGTGGGAAAAGCCTTATGTGTTGTCCTATCAGACTCCAGAAGTAGATTCTGGCTCATTATAGGTGTTTTGGTTTATGCTGAACATAGGTTAATAGATACAGATGAGAAACAGTTATTTGTAGCAGAAGATGTTTGTAGCTGACCTGGGATGTGTAGGTCTCCTTTGGCCACCCTGCTTATGGCATTGCTAAGGCTTAACTGCGTGTTTGTCACTCCCAGGGATGGATGTAGCCAACCCAGAGATACAGCCAGTTCATCCCTGAGGCCATTGTAAGCATTTGAACTGTTCAGATCCTTCTTCTTTTTAAATATAATTGTATTCTCTTCGCCCAGTTTGGCTTAATTCTGCATTTTGAATCAGAGTTTTAAAATATTTAAGGCATTTGCTATTTCTAGGAATACTGAGTTTGTTTGCTTTCTCCTGCTTGGGAGATTTTTTTTGTGGCTTGGGATGCAGTTATTTTCCAGTCGGGCAAAAGAGGTAGCATTGCAGCCAGCCACCACCACTGTGGGCTTTTGGTTTGTTCCAGTGTCATACATCAAGTAATCATAAACGTCAACATTTATGGATTTTTTTTTTTTTTTTACAGTATGCCAGCCTCTGTAGTGGGTGTATCAGCTCTTCTTAATATCACAATTCTGTGAGTGGATGCTGTTATTTTTCTCTGTTTTTAAGATGAAGAAGCAGAAGCCAAGAGGGGTTAGGTAAACTGTCCAAGTGGCATAACCAGTGGCTGCCTTTCTCATTGTGAGTTTCTGTTGTTCAAGTGAGGAATTCCAGATGAGAAAGGCTAGACAGCCAATAACTGTTCATTGTTTCCCCTCCTCTTTTCTTCCTCAAGAGCCTGTTCTCTCCCACCCTCCGCCACGTGCACATACACACAGGTACCTTTGGACCAAAATTAACCAAAAGGCCTTTAAAACCAAGGCCTAAAATGGAAAGTGATTTTTTTTTTTTTTAAATCCACATGGAGGGAGCTTTGTGTGTCACCCTGTTCTACTGACATTGTGATAGCTGTGGGCATAGAAGTGGACCTAGGATCATTGCAGCCAAGCTGGTGTAAGCATAGGCACTTTCATGGGCCATGATTTGCCACCACTGGTGCTTTAGGCCATAGCCCAGCAGGCTGTTCTTTTTTGGTTTTGTTTTCTTTCTTTTTTTTTTTTTTTTTAAATATTTATTTATTCATGAGAGTCACAGAGAGAGACAGAGACAGATTCACAGGCAGAAGGAGAAGCAGGCTCCATGCAGGGAGCCCGATGTGGGACTCGACCGGGGTCTCCAGGATCAGGCCCTGGGCTGAAGGTGGCGCTAAACCGCTGAGCCACCTGGGCTGCCCCGTTTTGTTTTCTTAAGACTGTATCAGGACTTCTAATTTGACACTGTAATCCCAGGGCCTCTTGGTATATGCCTGTAGGAAGCCTGTGTGTGCCTGAGCACCCTAAAGGAGTGTGGTACTCATTTTCAGCCTGTGATCTATCTTCTAGCCAAATACAGGCTTGTGAGGGGGTTCCTGAGAACACATAACTGGAGGATCCAATGCCCTCTGGCCCCTTATACCCTTCCTTTGTTCTTTTCTGCAGAAGGTAACTTGACAGTAAGCTGAGGGGAACATCCCCAAGCCCTGTCTTCCCACCAGTACAGCTGCATGCTCCTCCCCATGGCTCAGCCCTCACTCCTGAAGGAGCTGATGCTCCCAGAGGCTGGGCACAGTGGAAATCATAATAAAGAGATTGTGATGCTATTTTGGCTTCCTGCTTCCTGTTATTCAGGCACCTGCTGAGTTTCTTGTTTCCCTATCATTAGCCAAAAAAAAAAAAAAAAAAAAAAAATTTCCATTTTTGTATGGCATATGCACTGTTTAATATTCATTAAATGCAGTACAATTGATGAAGATTATCAAATAAGAAACACATGGCATTCTAAAGTTTTAAATCATTTTAGGGTGGCTAACCAGATTGTACAAACTACATGAGCAAGACAACAAATGAAAACCAAAAAACCAAAACAAAATTAAAGAAAGAAAGAAAGAAAGAAAGAAAGAAAGAAAGAAAGAAAGAAAGAAGAAAGAAAAAGAAAGAAAGAGAAAGAAGAAGAAAGAAACTAACTTCTCAGTGCATCACAGTCATCAGGACAAAATATATGGCACTTTTATGATACAAATACTACAAGTATTAATTTAAGCCAGGAATGACTCAGACATTGAAGCCACATTAGGGCATGAATCAGCCAATCAAAATGTTAAAATTAAACAGATCTTTTTTCTTTGTAAAAGTACTGAAAATGTAGTATGTGCAGATAACTTACTAAAACTTTTCTCATTTCATCTGCCTCCCCCTGTAGAATCTTGTGTTATTCTGGAATTGTTCTACCTCTTTTAACAGTCTGATTTTTAAGACCTGTCATAAACTGTTATGCTATTGAAACAGAATTTGGGGCCTGTTTTCACTAGCTCTGAGAGGAAGATTTAATTATAACCATCTCCTTCAGTGCACTTAAGATAGGCCCAAAACATTCTCACATCATGAAACAAGGAAACAGCCAGCCTTTAAAAAATGGAAGTTACCATTTTAGTATCCATCAGAATGTTCATTTGGGCCAGGGTATAGGTATCAGCTGATACCTTTGTTAATTCAAGTTAAGGCTGAGCCCCTGGGCCAGTGTCAGGCCAAAGCTTATGTGGCTCCTCACATGAGGGATTCTGAGTATGCATCGGTGTGCACATAAAGCAGCACCACCCATGGGATGCTTGTTCTCATTTCACACTTGAATATCCCTTGGGACAGGAAAATCATTTTCATTTTTGAGTTAGCCTAAAAATGGGTTGAAGAACTCTTTTGGGGTTGTGTTTTGTTTTACTTTAATACACAAAGTCCTATAATACACAAAGTCCTGTAACTTAATAATCCTGAGTTTAAGTCCTCATAACTAGTTTCCCATCTTGCTCATGTTTATCTCAAGTTTGAAAACCTTCAATGAAAGATCACCAAATTTCTTATTTCTAAAATTGAGAATATATAGTTTTTATGAACATTGGTCTTTTTTGTTTTGCATGTTCCTCGTTAAAGTGTAATACTGATATGTATATGTCTGTGATATAGCTCAGTACAAATCACTGAGCATTTATTGAGCACCTCTTTCAAGCCAACCACTATGCTAATTATTGCTGGGGATACAGACTGTAGGGTGAGTGCATCCCTGTTCACATGCAGTTAGAGTCCAATTGGGAAAAGGAGAAGTAGGGGATCGAGGAGTAGACGTAAATTACTATTTTCCCAGATTCAGTGACATAGGAGCCATGAAAGGGTCACAGCTAAGCAAGAGAGAACATGGTATTTATGGAGAGAGGCTCATAAGAAATTTGTTCTCTGGGGTCAGCAAAGATAGTATATATGAGATGGCATATAGACTAGGTGCCCTAAAAGGTGGCTAGGAGGAGTGCAGTAGATGTGTAGTAGTGCTGGTGGCGTGAGCTAGCAGCAACCAGAGGAGAGATGTTCCAAGAGCCTGCACCAAGCCAGAAGGTAGTACACATGGGAAAGCCCCCAGTTCCTTTTCGAAAGGTAAATGCAGTAGGAGGTGGAGGCTACCAAGGCCCTGGCAGATGGCAGAGCAGCTTTTGTAGGAGCAGGCCTCTGAAGGATATCTCTTTGGGAATCCTGCTCTGTGCCCTGACGTGGGCTCCTCTGTCGGCACAGTAGGGCTCTTTGGGCGCGGGCCCAAGTCTGAAGCATCGCCTCACAGAGGAATCTCTACCCTTATATTTTCCTTCACTGCAAAGGGTTTTGACTTCTTTTGGAAAGTGAAGCAGAACTGGATAAAGGCCAGTTTCTGAGGCTTCCTGCAACTGGAAACTCAAGCTTTTTAAAGCTGTTGAATTAATGAAAAGTTTGTTGACTTTTTAGAGTTGTTTCTGGGATTTGAGTACTAAGAATACAGAGCTCATCTGTCAGTGTCCCTCCCTTTGTGCAACTTTTTGTTAGAGTTGGCTGATGTTCAAGTGTGACCTTTTAAGGACACATGGAGCACGCAGGGAAAGACCATACCCTGTCTGCTGCTGGCAACCAGCTTTGTAGGCTCTTCTCAAAGCCTGGAGGAGTTGTTTGGTGGGCATTGCCACCTCTGCACCTCCTTCCTACAATCTGTGAAGCCCTGTCCTTAGGCTTGTGTATTTGTCTACTAGGGCTATACTACCAGTGGACCCCAAGCTGTGGGGCTTAAAGAATAGAAATTTATTCTTTCACAGTTCTGGGAGCTAAAAGCTGAGGATGGAGTGTCAGCAGGGTTGGTTTCTTCTCTGTGTCTTCATACCATCTCCTCTATGTGCCCATGTGTTCTAAATTTCCTCTTCTTGTAAGGACACCAGTCAGATGGGATTAGGACTACCCTCATGACCTCATTTAATTTTTCACCTTGTCACATTCTGAGGTGCTGGGGGCATTAGGACTTGAGCCTATGATTTGAGGGGAGGGGAGAGACACACAACTCAGCCCCTAACAGCTTCTGTGAAGGCAACTGTTGCCCCCTCGCCCTCCTTCCTGGAGTTCTTTCCTACTAAAAGCCACTACGAAATAACTACTAGCCATATGTGGAAGACATGAGCACAGATTGGGTTTGCAAGCCTGTCTGGATTTTTCTAAAATCTTTGCCTTAGGTTAAATCCAAAATTTGGGCAAAAGAGAGGACATGTTTCAGGTCTGCATCTAAGAAGGGTGTGGAATTGTAATTGTGTCTGTGTGCTTTGAAGGGTGATCTTTGCTTCTGCTCTTTTTATTAAACAGATGTGATTCAATGACAAAATTAAATATCCTTTCCCTCCTTTCTTTATAATGAGGAAGCCAGTCTTTTATTTTAAAATTCAACTTGCAGAAATGGATTGTACTTGATAATTTGCTGTGTGTCCATAAAAACCATAAAATAGAAGAAGCAATGTTGCTGGAGTAGCTGTTCTCATTTCCTGGCAGTCATTACATGCTCCCAATACAAAAACATTTTTCTCCTAACTGTCCGTTCTGAGCTCAAAAATGGATTTCCCTCCAGCCGCTGTCATTCAATTATCACCTCGGGAAATGCACAGATATAACTGATGATCCCTTTAAAACGTCCTGCAGCATGCCACCCTCTCTCATCCTTCATCTTTTGTCCTGTTCCCGTCATTAAATGTTACATTGCCAATGTATATTTTATAGGGTGACCCTGACGATGTCACTTTGATACTGTGCAGGGATAATAATATTGCACATATAATGAAAGGCTGATAAATAGAAAAATGTTTACGAGATGGAGAATAGCACTTTTAACAGTTTTATGGTTTTCTGTTTTCCTCTCTTCTCTTCTCCCCCTTTGCTGGTAGAATTGTGGTTTTGTTACAGGAACAAGAAAACATTAAGAAGGGTGATGTGGTAATAGAACCGAAGGCGGTGAAATCCCACTTGCCCTGTTGCTGAACTCCAATAAAATGAATTCGGGAAATAACGAAGTATTCAGCTTATAGGAAAGAAAACTGATTTCAGCGAATGAATTCTTAGTTGTTTGGGGGCCCTACAGAGAACACAAGATTCCCAGTGTTGGCATAATTGTACTTCAAATGTCGTCTTCAGCAGCTCAGTAAAATCAGAGACTAAGGCCCCTGAGTGGGTCCCACATTAAGCGAAGACCAGGCTGGCAGCTGCTTCAGGACTGCCCAGGCTTCTGTGCCATAGACTAGTGCCACCCCCATGTGAGGGCAGGGCCCTTTGTTCCAGGCTGAGCTCTAGAAGGATTTGTGATGGCTGTGACCTCTGTCTTCAAACACGTCATTTCCATATCTCTCATTTATTTTTTATTGTTATTTTTGGTTAAATGGAAGAATCTTCTATGTGTTGCTCGATTGATAGGTTTTTTAGTGGAGTTGCTGGAAGAGGTGGCAATAAGAGGAGGTACAGGAGATCCACCCTGTGGCCCTCGAGTCATCCTCACAGTTTTGAGCACACTTCGAGAAGCCACCATTTTAAAGAGGTGCTTCCTGCTGGAGGTAATTTGGAAAAATGCTTTGTAGCATGTTCAGAAGTCATTTCTTCATTTCCTGAGGGCCTCCACCGGATCAGACTCTCAACCTTCTCAGGTCAAGAGTCTTGCGTGGCACATCTCTTCAACATATGTAGCCTGGAGCCAAAAGTGGCCCAGGGGGATTCCCCCAAAGCATAAGCCATTGGATGGCTTGAGGCATGGCGAGCAGGTTGTGAGGGGGTGCTCATAGCTGTGAGCTCCCAGGGTCTGTCCAATATAGTCTTTGGAGTTTGTTCTTGGTGCAGGAAGCAGAACACATTTGTCTAGGCTTGTGTGTAATTCTGATTGTGCACTTGTGCCTCCCAAGTGTGTTTCTGAACCTGGTACCCTTGCTTTGGCCACGTTTGGGTGTGGCATGGGGGGGCTGGCTCCACCCTGAGGGGAGAGGACTGGCCACCCATTGTTATCAGGGATGCACAGTGCCCTTTTTTGCTCTTCTGTCTAAACTATTCAAGGTCCATGGAAGAGGTTTAAGATACTTTGTGAATGAAAGATAACCCAAATTTGAGCCTCTGGCTTAAAAAAAATGCACATATTTCCCCTCAATTCATAGCAGAATGGTTAAGAGCAGAGGATTTGGTACCAAACCCCTGGGGCTGCTGCTTGAAGCTGTGTGAGCTGAATACATGACTTCATCTTCCTGTTCTTTGATTTCTCATTTGTAAAGCCAAGGATAATGAAGATATTTATTTACTAGGGTAGCTATGAAGATTAAATGTATTAAGGTATGGAAGACAATTGTTTATAGTGCTTAGCTCTCATCATTGTAGCTTTCACAACCCAGTGAAGGGTGATGGTTGATTCATAAGTCTGCTCAACGAGGAAGTGGCGGCATTGGATTCCTCAGCCCCCCTCTCTCTCTTGTCAGCCCACCATGGATTACGTCTCCACTGGCCCCTGGAAAATGAAACAAAAATAAGAACAGTGTAATCATTTTTCGTAACATTTGATGTCAAATTAAGGAACCCTTCTTACCTAGATATTGTGTGTTTTTTCTTTTTTTAGAGATAAAATGTCATTTATGAAATAATGGTGAGATCAGAAAGCAGTTATTTTTTTTAAAGATTTCATTTATTTATTTGTGAGAGAGAGCAAGAGCATACAAGCCAAGGGGAGGGGCAGAGAGAGAGGGAGAAGCACACTACCACTTGAGTAGCCAGGAGCCCAAAGTGGGACTCCATCTCAAGACCCCAAGATCACAACCTGAGCCGAAGGCAGAGGCTTAACAGACTGAGCCACTCAGGTGCCCCCAGGAAGCAGTTATTTTTGATGACTGTACTTTAAAAAATAAAAAATCAGTAATCTGGTTATCTATTTCTCAGAAGTTAATTTTTTGGAATTAATTTTAGGTGAATTCTAATGCTCAGGAAATACTCATTCCATCAAATGTTTACTGAATACTCATATTTACGACATTGTCCTAAACCTTTAGGGTACTTGCAAAAGAAGTAGACACAGGCTTGGGGACATTGGACAGGTTCATTCATGGTTATGGTCCAAAAGAGAGCCTGGGTATACCAGGAAAGAGGCAAGTGTAGGAAAGTATAGGTGTGCAGACACCTTGATGACCTTGGAGGTTGGGTTGAAGGGTAAGTAAGGCTTCTAGGAGAAGTTGGCAGCATCTGTGATGACCTGAGCCACAGGTCTAAGGTCTAAGGACGTAGATCCAGTGAGGAGACAGTGGTGAGGGGTTTGTGGGGCTGCGGGGCTGCAGCCTGCAAGCAGAAGGGAAGCACTGAGGGGCAACAAACTGGCCATCGTGTTTGGCATAAGCCAAGGGCTGTGACAGTTAGGGAATGAAGTAGAAGGGTCTTGTGCAGACAGAGGGAGAGGCCTGAGAGAGGCAGCAAATTAACTGGGTCTTTGTTCTGTTGGCCTTGAGGAGCCTTATTGATTTGGAGAGGGGAGCGACAAGGTCAGAGCTGGGCTTTGGGAAGGCTGAGCATGTCTTTGTGGGAAAGGACAGGGCAGCCTACGACCTCAAGTCTGGATGTTTGAGTGGTGGTGTGGGATCAGAGGTAGAATCCATAAGTGGCTGAGGTCAACAACTAAAACAACATATAGTTTAGGAAATCTCATTACAATTTTGGCACAAAAAAAAAAAAAACCCTCTGTTTTAGTTTTTCCACAGTGTACGAATAGCGGTAATCATTATTTAAAAAAAAAAAAAATTCTTTAACCTGCTCAACTAGGATTTTAAAAAAAAAAGATTTATTCATTTATTTGAGAGAGAATGTGAGCAGGTGTGGGGGTGCAGAGAGGGAGAGAGACTCACCAAGTGCAGAGCCCAATGTGGGGCTCAATATTATGACCTGGAGATCATGACCTGAGCCAAAACTACCCAGGTGGCCCCTCAACTAGGATGTTTTAAAAAGATGTTGGGGGAGTGCCAGGTTCTGGGACCTCTCTAGGAGTGTCATAGTGTGGCCTTTTCTTTACAACCTATTAAACCCAGGAGACCTTTATGCATTTCCAGAATCATCTTCTTCCTCCCTTTCCCTTCCCTTCCTCCTTTCTGCAGAAGAGGACCTGGAGGTGGGAAGGAGAGGTTGTGTTGCCCAGAAACAGGCTGCCTCCTCTGTCAGACGTGTTAAATAGGTGCCCTTGTAGCCCCTCACATGCAGAAGGTATGATTCGGCCATGTGCCTTCAAGCAGATCATCATTCTGTCAGATGCACTCTGAGACCACAGAGTTGGTATTTAACAATTAGCAGCAGAGCAGTCTGACAGTGTCAGGGCTCCTTTAGGGATTAGGGGATTCGGTTGGTTAACAAAAGAAGGAGCCCAGGAGAGCACTGCTTTAATTACCAGAGTCGATGCTGGAAGACAACCAGTTGCCTGATGGAAAAAGATCTGTAAAGGTGGCTGCTCCTAAACATAGCTGATGGTTCAGCCCAGTGCCCAGCTTCTCACCTCAGATGTTTGCAACAGTTGTCAGCTCCAGCCCTTGGATCCTCAGGGAGTGAAAGGAAAGAATGACTTGCATGGAGTCTGTGCCAGGAAATTTTACTGACTTGCCTCACTACCCTTGAGTTGGTAGTTTTTGCCAAGAAATGCAGCTATAATTCCCGGGCAGAGGTGGTCATGGATGCCAGAGGGGCCAAACTCAGCTACAAGGTCACAGCCCTTTGGTTAGAGTGCTTCCCAGGGGATGTGGCCCATGCAGGCTTTCCCGGACCTGCTCCCAGAGCCAGAGCCACATTCCCCTGGGGCCTTGACCACTGTTGGGGCCCTGGGTTGGGGAATGAAGTCTAAGGAGCAGCTTTGTGCCATGTTTCCTTCTCCTTCCTACCCCTCCTGGGTTTGGGACCTGTTTTGTAACTATTCATTGCTTGCTGGAACTTCTCTCTGGAAAAACACACCTTTAAAAAAAGAAAAGAGAGGAAGGAAGGGAGGGAGGAAAGGGAAGGCAGGGACGAGAGGAGCTTTAGATTTCTCCATTCCATTCAACAAGTGGCACTCACTCCTCTGTACCTGGGCCCCCAAAGAAGGGGCCGTATGGTAACTGAAGTGTATCCTTCAGACAGAGCTTTTGTGGGGAAACAACACCCTGATTCTAACCAATTGTACCTGGGTGTGCAGAAAAAGGCATTGGGTGGAAGACAGTATACTCTCTCTTCTTGTTCATAGTAAAATATTTAGCATCAGAACAGTTAATAATGGGGCTTAAAGAATTAGAGTAATTTCTCCTAAATGCTTACTTCCTAACCCCTGCAGTGCTGTATGTCAGCTGTGTGCAAAGGTGTGCATATATCAGCTCTGCTACATGGAGGGTCCTGTCCCATCACATCAGCTGACAGTGGCAGGTGGGCTTGAGGGGCCTGCAAGGTAGTTTCAGAGAGCAGCTCTGTTTCTAATGCCATTATCCATGTGCAGCTTCCAGGCCTCCCCTCCACCCCCTCCAACCTCCCCTACTGCCCCTTTTACAGTAAGTAGTGCTTGGCTCCAGAGGATGCCTGTTGAAGCTTTGGTGCAGAAGAAGTAGTGAGTAGCAGTTCCCCCTCCCCAGTGGAGGAAGTATTCGTGGGTGGCTTTTACTGGAAATTTCTGGAACTGTTTCCTAGGTCCTCCCTGCCCCTCCATGCAGGGACCAAGGACTGGTTTCTCATGGCCTTCCTTGACATAACTGTAAGGCTAGCAGTTGTTCCCCCTTTTTTTCTGCGGGTCACAGAACCACTGTGAGAATGGAAGATAACGTAGCACAACTCTGTACACTGAATTGAATGAAAGGAGTGTGTGAAAAGAGGGTTATTTCCAGAAGACTGAGGCCTTCCTTGGCCTAATAGTAGATGGCAGCCTGCAGGTGCCCTGTGGTCTACATCTGGGGTCTCTGGACCTCCTTTCTGCCACGTACCACCCCCGCATCACCACCCTCACCCTGGGATGTCACGACTTTGCATAGTTGTGGCAGTAACGGTATGTTATAATCACAGAAATTGGGAGGACTCAGTCCTAGGTGTACCCTTATGTTTCTACCTTGGGACAAAAATAATTGCCTACCTTTTCCTGCCTCCACAGTGGCCTCCCAGAGAGCTGCTTCTTGCCGGGCTGAGGTATCAGAGAACCCAGGGAGTGGGGAACTTGCTACTGTGCTCAGGGCAGGAGAGCAGGACAGTGAGATAGCCATGCCCACCAAGTGAACCGTTGAGGCCTGCAGTGTATACAGTGCCTTCTTGTCTCATCAGTGCCTTCCTTCCCAGGGACCCTTAGAAGACATGTAGCTTATTTTTCTTTAAAAATAGTATATAATTGTGTGTGTGTGTGTGTGTGTGTGTGTATGTGTAAATACTTTTTAATCAGGCAGGACAGGTTACAGATTCCCCTCCTTTAGCACTGCAGGAGGAAGTGCTGGAGGAGGAATTTCCTGGAGGAAATTAAATAGCACTCATGTTTGTGGGGATTGTTTTAGCTCTCCAAGTGGCTGCAGGTAAATTAACCTTCTAGTAAGACAGGAAGGAGACCTGGTCAGGTTGTCTCCTGGGCCGGGCTGTGAACTCCCACCTCTAGGCTCCGACCCTGCTTCGGCTCTTACACACACACACACACACACACACACACACACACACACACACACACACACACACACACACAGTGGGATGCTTACCCTGGGCCCTGGAACATGTCGCCAGTCTGTTGTTCTCCCAAGGTGAAGCAGAACTGGGCCCAGACATACCAGCAGAACTTACCTGAAATGAGTTTATACCTGAAAGCTACCAGTAGTAGTAAACAGTCCCAGGCATCCCCTCCCCTAGTTGCTTCAGTTCAGATGGTCTGGGGCAGTGGGCATGGATGGAGGTTACCCCGACGTTTTGCGTTGAATGAGCTTGATGGACTCATAGTCTAACCTGAGGAGGCACAGAAGTACAATGGTGACAGTGGAGGAGGAGCCAGTCCTTCTGCTAATTTTGAGTGGCAAGTCCAGGAAGCTTCTGTATTACAGGAGTGGCTGTGATTGAGCTGTCTGCTGGTGCCTGGACCCTTTTGTTAACCTGACTCTCTCTCTCAGTCTCTCCTCTCAGCCCCCACCTACCCAGATAGAGCACAGCCCTGAACACCATGTAACTCTCTCCTGCTTCTGTGCCAGGCACTCGCCAACTCGTGTTTTCATTTTGTTTGAAAATCAGAGAAACCTAATGGGGCCTGGTTCTGTACCCCTGAGTCGTTTGCCTGCAGAGAAGACCTGCTGTGCAGAGATCCTGCCTCAGGGAGGAAAGCTGGTGCTCAAATCCAGGAGCATATCCCTTATTGCTAGTGGCTTTCTGCATATGACCCGTTGGGAAAATCCAGTGCACCCCCAACCCCTTACACCAAAGAAAAGGCAAATAATTGGGGGAGAGAGAGAATCTGCTAAATATAGACTACTGGCTCTAAGCACCTCTCTCAGCAAGCACTGCAGCCCATAGTGCTATCGATTGGAGAGGACTTCACCCCCTCTCCTTTCCTTTTTTTGCCCAGGCAGTAACCCAGTTTAGTCACTTGCTCGTGCTGTGTGCAATTACAGCACAGAGATGTGAGGTACGCTGACTGGGAGGCCTTGTTGTGAGGTGGGTGAGAGCACCGGGAACAAAACGATCGGCTCCGACCATTCATGTCCACAGCGATGCCTCTGTGTGTGCTTGCAAGCAGAAGCAGGAGCTAATTTGCAAGGCTGCCTTTGTGGAGCTGCCTTTTGATCAATGATTGCCTGTGTTAATGTTTCAGCAAGCTATTGATTTCTGCAACAGCTTTTGTTCCCTGAATTTATGTGCAGCGGGTCTCTGCAGCACACACTATGCATGTTTGATTAAAGTTCAATTGACTTTATTCCTGGTGAGGCCGCTGGCTGCCTCATTGCCTATTTGTAGAACCAAAGCTTTTCCCGACATGTTCTTTTGTTTGCGCTCAAGACCTAGCCACCCATGCAGTCACCAGTATGCTGTTTCTAATCCTCCTAGATTCGCACCATTCCAGTGTTTAATCCCTCCATAGACAGTGGTTGAGAGGCAGCTAATAAAACCTGGCCTGGATTTTTTTTTTAAGTCAACCTCATTGATGTGTAATTGGCATGTGTACCATTTATACCGTAAAGGTACACCCTCTGTAAGTGCAGCGAGGGCACAGCTCCATAAGTTTGACAACTGTACCTCCATGCAAACAACAACGCAGTCGATTCGTAAGATATTCCCTTCACCCCAAAGGTTTCCTCATGTTCTTTCATAGGTAGTTCTCTACTTCCTTGTCTTCAAGACTAGACAATCACTCATTTACTTTTTGTGATTATAGACTTGCCTTATCTAGAATAGAATCATACCGTCTGTACTCTTTTTATCTGGCTACTCACGTTCAATGTGATGTTTTGAGATTCATCCATGTTGTCAAGTCGATCAGTAGCTTGTGCCTTTTTATTGCCACGTAGTATCTAGTAAATGGGTACGCAGTAATACTTATTCATTCTCCTGTTGAAGGGAGTTTGGATTGTTTCCAGCTTTTGGCTATGAAGAGTAAAGTTTCTTTGAGCATCTGTAAAAGTCTTTGCAGGAGCATATGTTCTTATTTCTTTTGAGTAAACACCTAGGAGTGGGATCAATTGTCGGGTCATACAGTAAATGTTTGTTTAGCTTTGTAAGAACTGCCAAAGTTTTACAGAGTTAGTTGAACCATTTTATATTCCCACTGGCAGTGTACAAGAGTTCTAGTCCCTACCCTATCTTCCTGAAATCTGAAATATATATTTTGATTTTCTGATCTAATTTATAGACTTCTAGTGGAGACTCCTTCTGGCTTGGTTGTTTGATTCTTGGTACTCAGACAATAGAATTTGTTCTGGACTCCTTTTCCTTGTTTAAAAGCTACTATTTCTTTGTCTCCTTTTTTTTTTTTCTTTTAGGATTTTATTTGTTTATTTGAGAGAGCACATACACACAGGAGTTGGGGGGGGCAGGGACAGAGGGAGAGGGAGAAACAGACTCCCCACTTAGAAGGGAGCCCAACATTGGACTCGATCCCAGGACCCTGGGAGCATGACCTGAGCCGAAGGCAGATATTTAACCAACTGAGCCACCCAGGCTACCCTAAAAGCTATTATTTCTTAAGTGTTGACAAAAAGTCACTGTTTATTTCGATATTAAGTTTCTATGTCATGTCCTGATCTTCTCACATTCTTGAGGAATACGCAGTTCAGGAGTGGAAGTTAAGGTTGGGAACCTGGGCTTTTTTTACTGAGCCTTTTTCTGTCTGGTGTCTGATACTGGGCCAGTACCATAGCCTCATTGAACTCTGGCTTCTCCTGTTTTAATCTATGAGTTATGCCATCTTTTAAAACCATTTGAAACTCAAGCATTCATATTTGGGAAATAGAAATACATTTGACCTTAACACAGGTTAAAACAGCTCAGGTTCACTTACAATATAGCAGATTTTTTTCCCCCAGGGTAGTCCAGGACTGTATATATATATTTTTTCCTCTTTATGATTTTATTAGTAACATTTTCTTTAGTTTATTGTAAGAGTACCATAAGTAATACATATAACATGCACAATGTGTGTTAATCAACTATTTATGTCATTGATAAGGTTTCTGGTTGACAGTAGACGATTAAGTTTTAGGGGAGTCAGAAGTTGTACCTGGATGTTTAACTGCAAGTGGTGGAGGGTGTCAGTGCCCCTCATCCCCAGTCCCTTGTAACTGCATAAGGCAATACTGTGCCACAGACCAATGCAGCATAGAGATGTCAGGGTGGCCTCTCTCTCTCTCTTCCTTTTCTTTTCTTTTCTTTTTTCTTTTCTTTTCTCTTTTCTTCTTTTCTTTCGATTTTATTTATTTATTCATGAGAGACACAGAGAGAGAAGCAGAGACACAGGCTGAGGGAAAAGCAGGCTCCCCACAGGGAGCCCGATGTTGGACTTGGTCCCCGGGACCGGGATCACGCCCTGAGCCAAAGGCAGACGCCCAACCGCTGAACCACCTAGGCATCCCATGGGATGGCTGCTTTCTAACAGCCATCCGATCAGGTGGAGGTTTGAACAGAGACACTGGTAGCACCTTCCCATCTCATTTTCTCTCCCATTTTTTATTCCTTCTGTCTCCTGTAGCTTCGTGTTTCCTCTTAGATCCCAGGCCTCTTCATCTGTTGGCCCCTAAAATGACTTTAGCTAGAGGAGGCAGTGGAAGGGTACCGCTTTGGGGCTTCACATTTTTCCTTCTAGCTTTGGGATTGGGCCATGATTTACTGCACTGGTTGTTCTTTTGAACTGATAGAGCATGTCACTGACAAAGTATTGAAGGGTGACAGTGAACTTGCCTTGGCTTCTGTTCCATATTTTCTCATAGGAAAACCAGAGTCAGATCAGTTTTATATCAGCACAGGTCTCTTAATCCCCTAGTGGATTTATGAGTTTGTTCCCTCTAGCCAGCCAACACCAAAAGATCAGTACAGAAAAGTAACTTTCCAAGTCAGGAAAATAGGAAGTAAAGAGGCTGGAGCCAGGAGGTTTTTGGATCATGACCTAGGGGCTTAGGATGCTCCGGTCACCACAAGTGCAGGCTATAGGTCAATTGTAGCCTACATCTGTAGAATAACATGTGATAGACAAACAGCTCAGAAATCCAAGGGCATTTCCTACATTTTCCCTTACCATTCAGTTACTATCTCATGGAACTGAAAAGGGTGGGGTGAACTTGCAGACTTGCATGTGCTCGTTCTTGGTGCCTGGCTTCTGGCCTCCTTGGCCTGGAGTCATGCTTCATCTGTTAAATATTGGCAGTCACTAGCATTTTGTTAAGTGGCACTTGGAAAGACTGAAACATAGTCACAGTTCCAAGAGATACATGCTATAGGCTCATGGAAGCTGGTCAGAAGCTCCTCTTGAATCATAGGTACCTTTAAGGATCTGACGACAGCTATGGTCCCCCTTCTTAGAAAACGTACAGGCATAGAATCCAACTCTGAATAGTGAGCACTCAACACACAAGTACATCTGCTTTGCAGAAGCTACTTCCCCACCGAACATCTGTCCACTTCTCTCCAAACTCACTTCTCCTTGTTCTGGGGGCACTGCTTTCTGACGTGTGTTTTGGTGGAACCCCTCTGACTGGCCACTCGAGCTTCCCAGCACTGGCCAGATCTGAGGTCACTGAAAAACAAAATCTTTGTTTCTCTCTTGGCTCCTCCATTCATGAGGCTGTGTGGTGCTCTGGCCAAGTGGCTCCCACCTTGGGGTGCGAGTTGCCCACAGGGTGGCTTCCCAGGATACGGTACTCAGCCATGTTAACTGATTGTCCACAAGGTTGATTCAGTTCGAGAAGATCAATGTGAAGTAGGTGCTTTCTCTGCACTCTCCCCCCTCCCTTTTTTTTTAATTCCAGGTAAAGAAACTTTATCTTGGGATGTTTCTTAAGAAATTTGTCTTAGGTCAACCAGGATTAGCTGAACATGTCATTCACCTCTTGGCATGTATGCCATGCCTACTGAGCTCCAGGGCCAGAGTGGGAGGGTAGCAAAAGTGCCTCTTTCTTATTTTTAAAGGTTTATTTTTTTTGTTTGAGAGAGAGTGTGTGTGTGTGAGCACACGTGTGCACGTAGGAATAATGCATAGGGAGAGACTCTCAAGCAGACTCCCTGCTGAGCTCAGAGCCCATCACAGAGCTGGGTCCCACAACCCTGAGCCAGAATCAAGAGTCAGATGCTCAACTGACTGAGCCACCTAGGCACCCCAGAATTGCCCCTTTTTAAAAGTTTCCCTGGGGCTCATAACCCCCCTTGCTGTTTTGTTTTGTTTTGTTTTTTGAGGATTTCTTGCTTTCCTTTCTGCTGGGCCATGAAAAGAATAGCTCCTTCTCCTGTGAAGGCTGGCCTTGTAACTGTGGCACTTCCCCTTTGCATCAGGACCTCTGTGTTTGTCCCCCAGGATCTTCGTCTATCAAGCCCCAGTCTTCACCTTCATGATGCTGTACCAACTTGTCCCAATGTGGGCACTCAGAGATTGGGGTAGAGGCTGTGGAGCAGTTTTCCTGGGTTTGGGGGTCTCTGTTTTTCCTAACCCCAGTTCCCCACCGTCTAAGTTGTTTCATTTACTTGTTTCTGAAGTAGTCTGTCTAATCACACCTGTATGATTTCAGTGAATGCTGTGAAGAAAACATCTGTGCACACACACAGATTTTCCTTCTTTTTGATTGTTCATTGGTGTACTTCCATGGTAGCACATGGTGGGTGCTCAGCAGATACTTGTGGAATGAACGAATGTTCTTGATATCTAGAAATTCTACTCTGCTGGACTGAAGAGACAAGCCCCTTCATCCAGTTAGTGGGCGGCTCACGGGTATGTCTCGAGCAAGCCCTCTTCCTCTCATGACTGCCCTTTGTGCTCATCTCTAGCACTGCTGTTAGGAACCAGCTTCTGCTCCTGGCAGAAGAGAGCTGGCGTGCTGGGGGGACAAGGAGAAGCAAGCCCCTCTGAGCGTTTCCGTCACCATCAGCCCTTCTCTCCTGCAGGGGGAGCTGATCACCTTCTATTACTACTGGAAGAAAACCCCCGAAGCAGCCAGCTCCAGGGCCCATCGTAGGCACCGCAGGCAGGCCGTGTTCAGGAGGATCAAGACTCGCACTGCATCCACACCCGTCAGCACACCCTCCAGACCCCCCTCCAGTGAATTCCGTAAGTGAGGGACTTCTCCCGTGTAGCCAAACACTCATTGTCCAAGCTCTGAGCCTGCCCTCACAGGCATCCTTATCACTGTGCTGGTTGGGGATGTTGTGTGTGTTAATCCATCTGTGCAAAGCCTGCACCCAAAGGTAGCTTGACTTGGGGGATTTGGTAGGAGAGTTTTACATGCTAATTATTCATGCATTTAAATTTTTAAAATAAACTCAGCATCATTTTAACTTTCATGAAAATGTAAGTCTTGGCCCTGCCCTGGGGTATTATCAGTAACTTCAGAGGAAGTTCACTTAGTGGATGATATACTGTTTGAGTTCTCATTGCATTGGTTTTGTGTTAGCAGTAAGATCAGATTAACATTTTCTTCTTTTTCCTCCTGCTTTGCCAAGATCCTCTTCTTGATCCCAGCATGATGTGCAGTCTAATATGATACCTTCTTAACCCTTAAAAGCTGGCATACAGCAGTGGGCCTTGTGGTTCTGTCCTAGCTCAGTGCACTCAGCCTGAGGGTTGCTTATGTTGCACGTGCAAACAAGAAATAATCCATTAGTGCTAGAGTGGAGCATGGGTAGGACTTGGTGGAGAGGGAGCTCCTCAGGATTTCTGGATCTGTCAGGGAATTCATAGGGATGTACTTCACCTGTTCACATTCCCAGCTGTGAATTCCCACACATTCCCCCTGTGTTCACATTCCCATCAGTGCTTGCCACTCCAGGATATAGGTGTGATGTCAGTCCCCCAAAATATGGTAGGGCAGCCCCTTGGGTACCATCCCTCACACGAGTCCTTCATTCTGATCCCTGGCCCTGAGGAATTCAGAGTGGTCCTTTGTGAGCACTGCTCCACTTCAGCCTTCCAGGCCACTCTTACTGGTGGCTCAGAGCATGGGGCAGGTCACAGGTGGCCCTAGTCTTGCCCAAGCATGATGGTGTCTCCCCCACCCCTGTTGTGTTCCCGCCATGCCCAGTGGACCTGAGTTCAGCCAGCGAGGATGACTTTGACAGTGAGGACAGCGAGCAGGAACTGAAGGGGTACGCCTGCCGCCACTGCTTTACCACCAGTAAGTAGGGATGGGGGGAGGAGGGAGCAGTGGGGACACTCACTGGGACAGGACAGGCTCAGGCACTTTCAGGTTCTGAACATTTCCTGAATCCAATTGAAGACCTGCCAGGGTGTCATTGGTTGCATGAAATCTGTATATTTTATCACTCCCCCAATTACAGTCAGTGTGGTGGAGTGGGGACACCTGTGTTTCTGGGAAACCTGTTGCCAACTCCTCCTGGATACTGTTAGATTGGGGAGGGAGTAGGTGGTCCTGAAATCCTCTCCCACCCTGGGAGAGAGCAGGCAGCAGCAGAGTGAGTAATGGGTGTCTGTCCAAGGCCACAGAAGGGCCAGGCTCCCCACCTGCACTCCTCTTCTCTCACACAGCCTCCAAAGACTGGCACCACGGGGGCAGGGAGAACATCCTACTCTGCACAGACTGCCGCATCCACTTCAAGAAATACGGCGAGCTCCCCCCCATTGAGAAGCCTGTGGACCCTCCCCCATTCATGTTCAAACCTGTCAAAGAGGAAGACGATGGGCTCAGTGGGAAGCATAGCATGAGGACGCGGCGCAGTCGTGGCTCGGTGAGTCCCCAGGACAGGCGACCGAGGCCACTGCAGGTTTCTAGGAGGCTAAGGCTTGTGCCTTCCAGGAGGCTGGGAAGTGATTCATTTTAGGTAGAGAACCAGCCCCCTTAAAGGAATGATTGGTCCAAAGATACTTAGTTTTGTCTGTGCATCTGGGAAGAGCCTTTGCTTTCGCCCTCCCTCGTGTTGTCCCGGGGAGTCAGTGGGATGCATGTTTTGAGTTTGCTTTTATAGAGAGCTCTTCAGTACCAGTGTCTGGTTCAGTGAAGGCTCTCCAAGTCCCCCAACCTTCCTCTGGCCCCTAGGCCCACCACCTGTACTGTGGCATCTCTCTGCTGCTTAAAACTTGCAGGTGTTTTTGGAAACTTGTGGTAAATTTTTCTCCTCACTGTATAGCCCTTTTCATAAAGAGGTTTTGTTTTCCAGGTTGCAAATGTGGCAGCAGGGACCTTTAGGAGCAAGGGTTTTCCCAGGCTGGGAGCTAGGGATGCCACCAACGTCCTTCCTTGTAGCTGGCCTCCCCAGTGGCCCTTTCAGGCATGTGGATGGTACTGTACGCCTTTCTGTGATTTTGTCAAGGC
Source organism: Vulpes lagopus (assembly GCF_018345385.1). NCBI lineage: Eukaryota > Metazoa > Chordata > Mammalia > Carnivora > Canidae > Vulpes > Vulpes lagopus. The sequence goes on along the minus strand of NC_054833.1, from coordinate 88,387,473 downwards.
TGTCGGTGCCCTGGCCACCCAGCAGGTGGACCAGTGTGAATCATTGTCCCCCCCATCTCTTCTAAGCCCCATGGCTTTGCAGAAACATGCTTAAGTGCTTGGTGGTTTTAGGAGCTGAGCTATATTATTTGACAGCTTCTCGCTTTGGGTCACTTCTCATCCTGTCAGATGAAATCAGCAGGGGTTTGGTTTAGGTTTGGGTGAGGAAGTGGGTGGTTTAAACAGAAAGGGTGAGGTGATTTGAAGCAGAGTGTATGATTGTCATTCCAGAGAACTTCGCAGGTAGGTGGTCCTGGCCGATTTCTGCCGCTCAGAAAGTCTCGCTCATTTCTACCACACAACATCCAAGACAGTCCCTAGAAATGAGTGCTTTCAGTTTAAGAATTGCTGTCTTTTCCATGTGAACCCACCCATTCACCCCCTCCTCCCCTAGCTCCATGTTGACTCCCACACAGCAAGGAAGAGCCAGAGGTGCCTGATGCTGGCCAGGGCGGGGGATTTGCCATAATGCTGGCGGTGGGGTTTGCTCCTAAGGCTCCTGCGTGTGTGTGGGGTCTAGTCTCACCAGCATCCGGTTTGGGTGGGCAGATGTCTACATTGCGCAGTGGTCGAAAGAAGCAGCCAGCCAGCCCTGATGGTCGTACCTCGCCCATCAATGAAGACATCCGCTCTAGTGGCCGGAACTCGCCCAGTGCTGCCAGCACCTCCAGCAATGACAGTAAAGCAGAGACAGTGAAGAAGTCGGCCAAGGTAAAATAAAATTAAAAAAAAAAAAAAAAGGGATCCCTGGGTGGCGCAGCGGTTTGGCGCCTGCCTTTGGCCCAGGGCGCAATCCTGGAGACTCGGGATCGAATCCCACGTCAGGCTCCCGCTGCATGGAGCCTGCTTCTCCCTCTGCCTATGTCTCTACCTCTCTCTCTCTCTCTCTCACTGTGTGCCTATCATAAATAAATAAAATTAAATTAAAAAAAAAAAGAAGTCGGCCAAGGTGAGGTGCCCATCCCCCAAAGTAGTGAGGCCTGCTTTGCCCTGCCCTCTTAAAACCCCAGGTTTGTGGACTTGATGTTCACCTCCCTCACACACAGGGCTGCACATTATTCCTGTGAGCTTCCCTGGGTATTAGTGTTGCCCTGGACTAGGCCTGCAGAGTGTGGCCTGGAGAGAGGGGATCCAGTGCAGCTTCCAGCACTGACCTTTGGGGGCCATCTCTGCCTTGAGTTTCCCAAGGGCTCGGGGGCAAAGGTTAGGGTGTGATTGGGAAGGCTCCTTCCCCACAAAGCCACGTTATTTCCACCTCCAGATACTTGTTTTTTCCTGGCATCAGCTGGTCCCTTCCAGAGCTTTCTTGCTTCTGGAGATGCAGCTCAGAATTCAGGAGTAAGGTGTTAGCAAACCATCATCATTTACCCCCTGAGGCTAATGGAACACCCTCCCTTGGCCTGATGCCCCTTGTGGGCTTTTCCACTGCAGAAGGTGAAGGAGGAAGCCTCATCCCCCCTTAAGAGCACCAAACGCCAGAGGGAGAAGGTGGCCTCTGATACAGAGGAGGCTGACAGGACCAGCTCCAAGAAGACAAAAACCCAGGTGAGATGCGCAGCTGAGCCACTGTGACTGGAGCTGGCAGCTAATGCTCCTTGAGAGGCCCTGAGCCCAGATTCTCTCTGGGGCCCAGCAGTCTGGAGGGACTTGGAGTGGCTAGAGTCAGAGGAGGGTCAAAGGAGTACCTGCAGTCCCTGGGGCCAGGCTCATGCCTCATTTGCACAGACCTTTGTCGTGTGTCAGGTGCTAGCCGCGCAGGGCAGCCAGAGCCCCTGCTCTGCTAGAGCTTTATCCCTCCCATCTCTGGCCCTAGGAGATCAGCCGGCCCAACTCCCCATCGGAAGGCGAGGGAGAGAGTTCGGACAGCCGCAGTGTCAACGATGAGGGCAGCAGCGACCCCAAAGACATTGACCAGGACAATCGCAGCACGTCCCCCAGCATCCCCAGCCCCCAGGACAACGAGAGTGACTCGGACTCTTCGGCCCAGCAGCAGATGCTGCAGGCTCAGCCCCCAGCCTTGCAGGCTTCCAGTGTGGTCCCTCCGGCTCCCTCCACCGCCCCACCAGGAACCTCTCAGCTCCCCACGCCAGGGCCCACACCCTCTGCCACTGCAGGCCCCCCACAGGGCTCCCCCTCAGCCTCCCAGCCCCCAAGCCAGCCACAGGCTCCAGCGGCTCCTGGTCCCCACGCTCATATCCAGCAGGCACCCACCTTGCACCCCCAGAGGCTGCCCTCACCACATCCCCCACTCCAACCTCTGACCGTGCCAGCTGGGCAGACCTCCGCCCCACCTCACAGCCAGCCCCCGCTGCATAGCCAGGGCCCAAGTGGCCCTCATAGCCTCCAGGCCGGGCCCCTGCTACAGCACCCAGGCCCCCCTCAGCCCTTTAGTCTCCCTCCCCAGGCCTCTCAGGCATCAACTCTCCCTCATGCCTCCCTGCAGCCCACAGCCTCACAGTCAGCACTGCAGCCCCAGCAGCCCCCAAGGGAGCAGCCGCTGCCACCAGCCCCCTTGGCCATGCCTCACATCAAGCCCCCACCCACCACGCCCATCCCCCAGCTGCCAGCCCCGCAAGCCCACAAGCACCCACCTCATCTCTCGGGGCCCTCACCCTTCTCCATGAACGCCAACCTCCCACCCCCTCCAGCACTGAAACCCCTGAGCTCCCTGTCCACACACCATCCCCCTTCTGCCCATCCCCCTCCCCTACAGCTCATGCCTCAGAGCCAGCCCCTGCCCTCCTCCCCTGCACAGCCCCCAGTGCTGACCCAGAGCCAGAGCCTGCCCCCTGCTGCTACTGCTCACCCCCCAGCAGGCCTCCACCAGGTGCCCCCCCAGCCCTCATTTGCTCAGCACCCCTTTGTCCCTGGGGGGACACCCATCACCCCTCCAACCTGCTCTTCCACCTCCACGCCACCTGCGGGACCTGGCCCTTCAGCCCAGCCTCCGTGCTCTGCTGCTGTTTCTTCGGGAGGCAGCATACCCGGGGGGACAGCCTGCCCGCTCCCCACTGTCCAGATCAAGGAAGAGGCTCTGGATGATGCAGAGGAGCCCGAGAGCCCACCTCCACCACCTAGGAGCCCGTCCCCTGAGCCTACCGTGGTGGATACCCCCAGCCATGCCAGCCAGTCAGCCAGGTACTGGCTTCCCAGGAATGTGGACATGGCCAGGGCAGGGACAGGCTGGGCATCAGGGGCAGGCTGCAGTCCTGGCAGGGCCCCAGTGAGAGATGTGGCCTTCCTTAGGTTCTACAAACACCTGGACCGTGGTTACAACTCATGTGCGCGGACGGACCTGTATTTCATGCCTCTGGCGGGATCCAAACTGGCCAAGAAGAGGGAGGAGGCCATCGAAAAGGCCAAACGGGAGGCTGAGCAGAAAGCACGAGAGGAACGGGAACGTGAGAAGGAGAAGGAGAAAGAGCGCGAGCGGGAACGAGAGCGGGAGCGGGAGGCAGAGAGAGCAGCTGTGAGTTGGGGGTCAGCCAGGCCACGGGGGGGGGGGGGGGGTCCCTCTATAGCTCTGTACTGTGGCTTACTCTCTCAGATACACACTCACACGCTTGTGGGTGTTCTTTTTGTCTCTCAGATACACGGCCCTATCTAGGGCACAGGGGAAGTCATAGGCACAAAGCAGATTGTCCTAGCAGGGTCTGGACCAGTCCTTGCAGCTCAAGCCTGTCCCAGGCCATGGTTGGGGCCTGCTCTTGGTGTCGAGGTGGAGGGATCAACTGGTCCTCCTGCTGGTCAGTGCAGGATGGCAGCAGGGCCAGGCTCAGACCCCTGGACAGCTAGGAATATGCCCCTCACATCTTCCTTTCCTTCAGCAGAAGGCGTCCAGCTCAGCCCATGAGGGCCGCCTCAGCGACCCCCAGCTCAGTGGTCCTGGCCACATGCGGCCATCCTTCGAGCCGCCACCAACCACCATTGCTGCGGTGCCTCCATACATCGGGCCCGACACACCTGCCCTTCGGACTCTGAGCGAGTACGCTCGGCCCCACGTCATGTCACCCACTAATCGCAACCACCCCTTCTACATGCCCCTCAACCCCACTGATCCCCTGCTGGCCTACCACATGCCTGGCCTCTACAACGTGGACCCCACCATCCGTGAGCGGGAGCTCCGGGAGCGGGAGATCCGGGAGCGGGAGATCCGGGAGCGGGAGCTACGGGAGAGGATGAAGCCAGGCTTCGAGGTGAAGCCCCCAGAGCTGGACCCCCTGCACCCAGCCACCAACCCCATGGAGCACTTCGCCCGGCACAGCGCCCTCACCATCCCCCCCACTGCGGGCCCCCACCCTTTTGCTTCTTTCCACCCGGGCCTGAACCCCCTGGAGAGGGAGAGACTGGCCCTGGCGGGCCCCCAGCTGCGGCCTGAGATGAGCTACCCTGATAGACTGGCAGCCGAGCGGATCCACGCTGAGCGCATGGCCTCGCTGACCAGCGACCCTCTGGCCCGCCTGCAGATGTTCAACGTGACCCCGCACCATCACCAGCACTCACACATCCACTCGCACCTCCACCTCCACCAGCAGGACCCCCTCCACCAAGGTGGGTGCCCGCCCTCCAGGCTGGGCTATGAGGGGGCACTGTGGGTTGAGCTCTGGTTATGATGAGGTGCAGGCCAGAGACAGAGCCACTATCCAATAGCAGAGACGGTTCTTTCCTAAAGGAATCCCTCATCCTTGATCTGAGAATAGTCTACATCTGTCTGGAAATCCTCTTACTTCTTTACTCACCCGCTGCCTCTGTCTTTGCCCAGCCCCCCAGTCCTCCAGAGCTGCCAGTCCCCAGAATGCTGAGTCACCCTGGGGCCCTCTGCTTGCAGTTTGCTGGATGAAGCTTGTGTTCCTGGCCCTGTGCCTCCAGTGCTGGGGATGGTGGGAAGCAGCCTGTGCTCACTGAATTGGGTTAAAGGCGGAAGGTGGGGCCTGAGGGGCAAGGAACCCAATGGAGGCTAGTGGGACACCCAGGAGGCTCTAGAGCATCTCCCAGTGATAGAAACCAACAGTCCTCCCATTCCCATTGGGGAACAGGACCACCCTGGCCTGTCCACTCCAAGAATGGGAGCTCCCGCAGCCCTGCTGACTGGCCAACCAGGCTGAAGGCAGACACAGACACAGTTTCTCCTCTGTCTGTAGCTCTGTAGCCCTGCTAGAAGGGGTGGGAGGAGCTGTACCTGCACCCTGGGACCCAGGCCTGCCGTGGAGCCCCATGGCACAGCCCACGCTGCATGCAGGACTTCTGAGGGCAAACCTCTCTCCATGCAGGGAAGGAGGGGGACAGAGCAGGGCCCAGAAGTGGAGAAGGCAGCATCTGGCTCCCTACCTGTGCCAGGATGTGGGGAGCCTGGACTCTATACAGGCAGTTGGTTCTGGGGAAGCCAAGGAGCTGTCACTTTCACCCATGGTCTTGACACCTGGAGCTTTGATGCCACCCAGCATGGGCTGTCTAAGCCCCAGTATAACCAGTGGATGTGTCTTCATGCTTAATGTCTTAATGCTGTATGGGGACAGGGAGTTATTCGTTCATACAACATTCATCCATTTGATAAATAGTTACGGAGCATCTGTGATGTGTCAGGCACAGCAGTAGATGATGACAACAGCCCTGTCCACCTTCCCAATCTGGAGGCAGGAAGTCGGTGTGTCTTGGAGAGAGCAAAGCAGTCAGTGTTCTGGAGGACAGCTAGCAAGGGAAAGGGAACAGGGGAGCTGGGCACAAGGTTGCAGTTAGAAAGCCATGAGAAAGCCTCATCAAGAAGGTAACTTTGGAGCAGGCTTGAAGGCGGGAAGAGACATGTGCAGGGAGGGAGGGTGGCTGGGGCACAGGGGCTGAGAGGAGAGAGCAGGGTTTGGTAAGCCTTGTCCCTGCCAGTGGCACCCTGCCAACAGCATGCAGCATCTGGCATCCCCCAATCTGCTGAACCCCTCCTGTGGGTTCTGTGGGTGAAGGGCCAGGGAAGCAGCTCTGGGGAGCGTTGCCAATCCAGCCAGCAACTGGGTTGAGGAACACTGTCTATGGCAGGACTGGAGTGGCCCCAGGGTCCTTCTGGAGCTGACAGGTACAGGGCAGGTCTAAGGTCTAGGGATTTGGCCAGGCAGGTTCTAATGATCAAGCATCATCAACAAAACAGCATAGGGAAGATGCTGCCTGTAGGGGTACTCAAGAACAAGAGGAGGAAATAGTATGTACCTTTATCTCTCTGTTACTTTCTGGAACTTTACTATAGGTTGGAGTGGGGGCAGCCACTTGGGGTCAGGATTTTTGGTGGCCCTGGTGGCCAGGAGCTGGCTGTGGTGAGGAAGTCACTGGTAGTTAACGGCCAACAAGGGCAGACGCAGAGAGCCCCAGAGCTCTGCACCACTTGCATCTGGACTTCTGCCCCTCTCTTAGGTTCAGCAGGCCCAGTGCACCCGCTGGTCGACCCCCTGACCGCTGGCCCTCACCTGGCTCGCTTTCCCTATCCCCCTGGCACCCTCCCCAACCCTCTGCTTGGACAGCCCCCCCATGAGCACGAGATGCTTCGTCATCCAGTTTTTGGTAAGCATGCACCTGGGGACGGAGGGTTCCAGTGTGAGAGTTGGGTTTGGTATCTGATGTCTGTTCATTCATTCATTCATCCATGTGTTCAGCAAATACCTCCTGTGTGCCAGGAGTCCACTGGGGAGCAAGGCAGGCAAACCCCTGCCCTCAGAGAGCTGGGGCTGGATGGGTCTGAATGCCTAATAAGAGCAGGATCAAGACAATGCGATGTAAAGGAGTGACAGAGGCAGTGAATTTACACTGAGGGTTCAGGGTGGGCCTCCATGAAGAAGAGCCTGAGGATGAGGGAATGCATATTCTATCTTCCCCTGACCTCCACCCCAGGCTCAGGAGATCCACGGGGCAGTACCTTGGGCCTTCTTTCTCTCCTGGGGGGCTCTGCTCCATGGGTCCCTACAGAGTAAGTAGTCTCTTGCTCCTCCCCTCAGGAGGTTATCTCCTGACCTGACCTCTTGCTGGCCTCGTCCTGGCCACTCCCTGGCCTTTCTGTATCGAAGGCTGTTTTGTGTTTGGCAGGTACTCCCTACCCCCGAGACCTGCCCGGGGCCATCCCACCCCCCATGTCTGCAGCCCACCAGCTGCAGGCCATGCATGCCCAGTCGGCAGAGCTGCAGAGACTGGCCATGGAACAGCAATGGCTGCATGGACACCCCCACATGCATGGTGGCCACCTACCAAGTCAGGAAGATTATTACAGGTGAGGTGGGGAGAGTCCAGAAGGGAGTGGGCTCGCTGTCTGACCCCACCTGTGGGCCACTAACCCTGCCTAATGGTCTCCCCTCCTAGCCATGCCCACAGTGCTCCTCCCATATCAGCAAGTGCCAGACTCCTCCCTATGGCTCTGCAGGCCCTGACCTCTTGGCACTGGAGGATTCTCCCACAGAGCCATATTGGTGGGAGGGAGAGGAAGGGAGGGTCACCTGCATGGGAGGCCACTCTGGTCATCTGCACCCTTGAGCTGCATGCCTGGTCCCACCTGCCCAGGTCTGGTGCTGAATACTTTCTCCTTTTGTTTTCTTTCTAGTCGACTGAAGAAAGAAGGTGACAAGCAGTTATAAGTTATTTATTTGTTAGTGCTGGCTGTGGAAACCCCAGTTCTTGGGGGGAGAAACAGGACTTTTTACATACGATATGAGCTACAAAAGAAAAAGAATATCTTCTAAAGATTTCTTTATATATTTAAAAACCCCACAACTAAAAATGTTATCAGCATAATAGTGTTTGTTTGTAGAGAGGATTCCTTGAGACTGGTTTGGGTCTCCCTGCATGACAGTCCCCCAGAAACTTAGTCCTGGACTGGACTGAACATTCAGAAAACTTTCCCTGCAATCTTGGGGTTTGGCTTTAGTTTTCTTTTCCTTCCTTGATTTCTTGGTAGGTGCTAGAATCCAGTTCACACCCTTCACTGTGCGTGCAGACACACTCAGTTATGTGTGTTCCAGAACCCACGAGGTTTGCAGATAGGTGGCATATGAGTTTGGAATCCAAGAGCTATAATTTTTAAAAAAAAAAAAAAAAAACAAAAACTTTTATTTTAATACATTGTAGGAGATCTTCATAATTTGAGAAAGTTCTGCAGCATGGCTTTTTACGTCTGTAAATAAATAATTTTAGAATGGCATTTTTTTTCTTCCACAAACTATTCTGATCTATTTTTTCCAGCCATGTCACTAATTGTGAATTCCTACCAGCTATTGACAGAATACAGAGTTGATTTTTTAATAAAAAGTTATATATAATTATCCCTTTAATTAAAGGGAACAGATGGGCGTTACTAATTGCAAACGGGCAGAGGCTTGGGACACGGTGTGGTCGCAGCAGTGAGCATCCAGGGGTCTGCAGGGACAATGTTACAGACCATTTCTTTGATTTGCTGCCTTGATTTTCACTTCTGTCTCTTCCTAGCTTGTGCTTTGCCAGAGGTCCAGATATCTGTTAGATGAAACCTTTTTTATTTTGTACCAGGAGTGCAAGAGTTAAATGTCCACTTTGTTCTGTTTCTGCATGATAGAAAGCACATGTTTCTGTGTGTCTGATTGTAGATTTCCTTACAGATTTCTATGCACACACATTTGGTTGTTCTGGATGAACTGCCTTTTTAAGTACTCTTATGATTTCATGAACATTCTAGAAAATTCAAGAAAACATGATTCCCTACAAAAAAATTCACAGCACACACACTTGCCAAAGGAATCTGTTTAAAAAAAAAACAAAAACAAAAAAACCTGCCCTTTTGTGTGTGTTATCGTCGGGATCTTCCTGTGGGAAGGCCAGGCCAGCCTGGCCACATAGCTGGAAGCCACTTTAGAGCGAGGGAGGCCCAGGAGTTGGCATGGTTGTGGGTGGTGGCCTGTGCATCTCCCCCAGGAACAGGTCCGTGCATGGTGACCCACATCAGACAGGGATACCATTTAAGTCCCACTGTTCCTTCTGGGTGTAGGAATGAGAGTTGCAGCTGCCGACGTGGGATGAGAAGGCAAGCTTCCTTCCACCTGGGAGCTGCCACTCTAGGGCTCTGGCCATTCTGCAGAAGACCCACCTCTCCTTTCTAAGCCAAGGGCATGGTGTGCTTTCTCCAGGGTGGAGGGATGGGGGGACCTGGGGATGTGTGCACCTGGAGATCAGTCCTTCTGTCAGGGTGTGATCTTTCCTGCTCCTCCCCCCTCAGACTCTTGAGGGCCACCCCTGCTGTTGTAAGTCCCATCTGAGAGCTGCTACAACATGAGGCAGAGTGCCCAAGGGTCAGTGGGTGCGGCAGTGTGGCCAGGACCAGAGGCCCGCACATTGAGCCAGAAGCCAGCAGGCATTAGCTCAGATTCAGGTTCTGGACTCACACTTGCATCAGGGGTATTTCCATTTCTATTAAAACTATGTTTGGTTTCAGATGGGACAGACAGGATTGTTTTGTCTGCTGGGAATCCTCTGGATATGTTTGTCGTTTTTCTCTTTAATTTTCTCCCGTTCCATTTCTGCCTTAACTCTAGCTTCTTAGAGAGAGGCAAACTCAAAGGAACCGTGTGTCCAGACTCGGGCCAGGCCTCAAGGGCAGGAGGCACTTGTCTCCCCTGGAGGCAGGCGGCCCTCCTGCCCGAGGCCCCTCCTCTGCATCTTTGTTTTCCTTTGGGTGGAACACAGTGTCTGCCATTCAGTTAGACCTTCTTGATCGCCTCTCTCTGTATCCATTTTTCCAAAGAAGAGACATAGTGAAGTACTTGGAAGTCTCTACTTGAAGACTGTCTGAAGGTGTTTGCTCGTTAACGTTTTGGTTTTCCCCCATATCCCAAGGTGAAGCACTGAGATTCTTCCATTTAAGAACCTAAGACCTGAAACCCTCACTGGTCAGCTACGGTGTGTTTAGGAGGCCCCAGACCTTCACAGTGTCTTTGAAGCCCGACCCCTTGGTTTCCTTTTGGATTTTCCTTCCTTTTGTTTGAAGTTTGGTTTTGCTTTTCTGTGTTTTGTACGTATCTTGTTGAATGTTGTCAAGATTGAGCTTCACATTTCACTGCAGCAGCAGAGCAGAGTGTACATTCTGATTTGCTACGTTTATATATATCTTGAAGCTAAATGTATATATGAGTAGTTTGCCATGAGATAACACAGTGTAAACAGAGTAGACACCCAGAAATCGTGACTTCTGTGTTCTCTCCATTTGAGTATTTTGTAATTTTTTTGAAATATTTGTGGACATAAATAAAACCAAGCTACACTACAGCAGCTGGGTGTGGACCAGTGGACTGTGTTTCATTCCTGGGAGTGGGTGGGGATCTTGGCAGTTACCTCTACTTGGGTCTCCCGGGGTTGGGGAAAGAGCAGAGGGGAGAGTTCAGTTCTCAGCTGTTTCTGGCACACCACTTGCCTAACTTCCAAAGCAACTTCCAGAATGATTCTTCTTTGCCATGTCTGGTAAGAAGGATTTCTCTAGTGAATGCTCTCAGGGATGCTCCCAACCTGCTGGCTTGAGATAATCAGGACCTGTGGTGAGCTTACCCAAGCAGCAGAATGGGCCTGGGGGATGATAACACTGGGACCAGGGACACCCTCTCCTCACTCAAGGTTCCTTTCTTCCCCTGCCACTCACCCACACTTCAAATCTGTAGACCCCCTCCAAGGTGAAGGAGCATATACATCCTTCCCCGCTTAGAAGAGAGGTCTTTAGTTGCCCCCCACCCCCTGCAGTGGGCTCCTACATTTGTTCCTCTCTGCCACCTCCCTGAAGCCTGCCAGTGTGCTAGCCAGCCCTCAGAGTCGCCCTCCAGTGTTGGGGATGCATTCTAGCTCCCGAGGGCCAAGCGGTGCAGCAGATGGCCTGTGGGATATGGGTGTGGCCGTGAGGGGGCAGCAGTCAGCGGGTTCAGACTGTGCTCTCAGAGACTGTCCACGGCATTTTCGTAAAATTCCAAGACCATCCCATTCCATCCGGAATAGGGGTTTCTAGATGCCCTGGGAGATTGGGCAAAAGCAACCCTATTGGAAAACAGACCAGGCCAACTCTGCCTGCTGGGGACCTGCTCGTGTCAACACTACCTGATTGAGGATGAGAAGGCTTCGCCACCAGAGTCCCAAGTGGCATATACATAGATGCCCTAGAGACAGTTCCCGTGTCCTCTGACATGGGTCCAGCGACTGGGGGTAGCTGGGGGAGACGAACCTGAGGAGTCTGTAGAGTAGGCATGGGGGGCGGGGTACAAGTAGTTGACCTTCTGGGTCTTGGATGAAAAGGCAGGACGGAAGAGGCAGGGGGAGGGAGGGAAAGGAGGAGCCATCAGAACCCAGGTGCCTTCTTGGCTGGTCTCTTAGACTGTGCTCTTTATGAAGATAGTGTTTTGTGGGCACAAATGTCTGAACTACAAATTCCAAGTAGGTTGAATGATAAGACATCAGTGTCTGAAAAGATACATAGATCTTTGCTGCAGAAGGGACCCCCCAGAGCCATCCAGGCTGTGATGGTTTCTCAGGTGTGGACAACTGTGGCTGCTGTCCCCACAGTGCCATCACCCTTCAGTGGAGCGCCTGCAGCAGCAGACAGTGGCTGGATTCATGAGGAGAGGAGGGTGAAGCATCTGCTGTCCAGCCACGGTGCCGTAGCCAGGCCCTCCTTGCCTCTTGCCCCTAGAGTCCTTGTGAATGGATCCCTGGCTTGGCCAGCAGCCCCTCTGGTTCTGCTGCAACATGAGCTAAGAAAACATCCCTCACAGGCCTGGTGCATGAATTGGTGTGTTGATACATATGTCTGGTAAGTCCAGGGGGTCAGGGCAGCTCCCTCAGGCCCCACGGGTGTAAATCGAGGCCCCTTACCCACAGGGTGAGGATGCACGACAGAGCGATCAGCAGTGACCTCCCATGTGGACACAGAAGACACTCAAATACCAAGAATGCTGAGCCAGTTTCGGACGCTGGGGCTAATGAATGACTATGACGGCTGGAGTGCGGCTGGAGTACTTCATTGCGGAAGTGCACGGAACATTTGGGGAGACGCCCCCTTGCCAGTCCCTGGCAGCCACAAGGTGGCACCTTGAGCACTTTGGCCTGGCACCAAAACGGACTTCAGCTATCACCCTCTCCCGGCCAAGCCAGTCGGCTCCTGGACTCAAAAGCTGTGGAATCCGAATAGGACCAGTTACTCCAGACACCTGGGGTCAAGCTACAGGCCCCAATACCAGCAGAAGTATCAGTCCTGCACTTGTCCCCTGAGCTGTGGAGACAGCAAGAGGCAGAGGGACCCTCAGCCCTCCTCCTCCCTCCCAGGGAGAATCGGCCAGATGCCCGCGGGGGAGGCAGCCCACAGGGCTGGCTGTCCAGTTGGACCCCTCAGGCTGCAGCATAAAGCGAGCTCTGGGGTCCTGGAGCTCCCGGTGGAAGGCAGAGCCTGGCAGGCGCCGGGCTGTCGGAGCTACGGTGTCTATCATGGTGAAGCCCATGGCCCAGGAGCAGCACGGGCTTTCCCACCGGCCTTGCCCACCCTCACCGGGTTCTCTGTCCTGTGTTCTTGGCCCCTGGAAGACTCAGTATCTGGGGTGTCCTTTCCCTGGATCCTCACAGGGTTCCCAGCTGCCATGGGGGGGCCTGCAGCCCACATTTCGGGCTCTGATTCTCTGACCCAAGGCAGCTCCTCTGGTAGCTGTCTCTGCCAGGAACAGCTTCCAAGTCTTGTGTAATTGTTTTCTTCTGGAAAATTAAGGACCCAGGCTGCAGAGGCTGTACCCTTGACCCCCCCACACCCCGACCCAGCTCTGCACCTGCGTGGGCGTCCTGACTGCCTACCTTGAGTGCCAGGTTCCAGTGTGCGGAAGGCACTTGCTTTGCAAATACTTGCTAACTGACTGAACAGGCCCCCGCAGAGGAAGGATCCTCCGGATGTGCTGTTGAGCCGTCGGCACAGGGGACCAGCTAGAAGGGCCTCTGGCTCCATCCAGGGAGCTGGTCACTACTGGGGCACCTGAAGTGATCCCCCCTTTCTCCCTCAACTTTCAATCCCGCCTCCCCTGACCACTTGTGTCTGCCCTAGGATCTCAACAGCCCCTCTGGCTCCATCCCTAGTCTGCCCTCTTCTTCAATATTTGGGCAGGGAGAGGAGATCTGCATCACAGTGGTGGCCTCTGTTGAAACCCCTAGGGCGTGGACACCCAATGTAGTGAATTAGATTAAAAACAGAACATTAAGGCACTTCTCAGAAGACCCTTCCAGCCTGGGGAGGGCAGAGTGTTTAAGAGCTGGCGTCTTCTGTGTCCATCAGTTGTCACTCCCAGGTCCCCTCTGCTCCCCTTATTTGCATGAGCTCTGTTGCAAGTCATGGCACAGAATAGATTTGGAACTTGGTCCTCGCTACCACTCTTGTCCTGACCACCAGGTGGCAGTGTCTGCAAAGTCTTGGCATCACTCTTCTCCACGTGCAGGGACCCAAGTCCCCACCCAAGCGACGAAGGGAGAGGCATGTGGGACTGATGCTATGTATTTTGTAAAAGAACAGATGTTTCCTGGGCACAAGCAGCCAGAGATGAGAGGTGGAGTGTTTGGAGCAAAGGGCCACTGGAACAGGTCACAGCAGGAGTGTGGGTGAGAGATGGCAGGAAAGGGGGGACCTGGGGGCTGCAGGGGCACTGGCAGGGCCCAGCATGGATATTATGGCAGGGAAAGGCTGTTGGGAGGACAGGAGGTGCCCCTCTTTTGTTTTCAGCTGCATCCCCCCATGCTGGGCCATATATTATAGGTGCTCAGTAAACATTCGCTGAGTAGCAATCACCCATGAGCCCCTCAGCAGTGATGATGTCCAGCATGCTGGCCCCAGAAGCCCCCCGGAGAGTCTCCTGAGCTGCCGCTGCCTTAAGGGTCCTGTGCCCCAAGTGTGCCCCCATCTCAGGATATCTGTTCCTCTCCTCCCCCGAGTTCCAGGAAGAGGGTCCTCGGGTGATCTCCAACCTGCTCACAGCTATGACAGGGTACAGCACACACCTACAGACCCTGCAAACATGACTTGAACGTAATATGAAGCCAAGCATGTCACCACACAGTGGGCCCTAGCAGTTGCCAGTTCTGGCACATTCCAGGGAAGCCACCTCCATTCCTTCAATACCTGTGGTCCAGAACACCACCTTGCCCACTCTCTGTATCCCAGACCAGGGTCCAGTGTTAGTCTAACAGTCTGGGAAGAAGGAATCAGACGGCGAAGGCTGTGGTTTCATGATTGGCCCCCTTGGCGCCATGTTCAGTGTCTGCTCTAGATGCTGTGGGCTGCGGGCAGAGGCAGTGGTGTATACATTCCCAGACAGCGTCAAGGGACGAGAGTTGGTTTTCCAGGTTTACTGAGCGGAAAGTATGGAGTGGCATCTGTGAGGAGTGTCTGGTTTTAGTGGCTTGGGGAGTGTCCGCCTCCTCACGGGCCCACGAAGCAAAGGCTTCCTTTACCTTTCTTCATTGTGGCCAGGTGGAGACAGGTTGCAGGGAAGGACACCTGCCGCTCAGCATTTGCCCAGAAACATTAAGCGGGGTGAGGTCTGGAGTCAGATTCCCTGGTTCAAGGGTGCGACCCTGTGTGACCTAGGCCAGGCACTTAGTATGCTTGTGTCGGGATCCAGGTCTGCCTGCCATAGTGGCTCCTCCTCCTAGTCGGGAGGATGAAGCCAGAAGACTACACAGGCATGTAGCTCACTGCAGGGCCTGTCCTAGGACTTGGGGACCTGCAAGCAGTGGTCACCATCCTCATCATCATCACAGCTCCATTGTTAAGAGACTGATTCTCTGAGATCTGGAAGTCAAGCGGGCATGGCTCTCAGCAAGTCCCAGGCCTCACGGTTTCGGATCCTGTGGTTGCTCCCACTGCCATCTGCTGAGAACAGACCTGAATGAAGGTCAAGAGCAGCGTTTGGGTGCAGGCCCGAGGGCGGCCAGGGCTCTGCTCAGCCACTGACTCTGTGCAGATTCCCACATGTAAGAGCAATCTTTGTTTACTTATTAGAAAGTTCTAGGAAGAAGGCCCAAGGTTTGGCAAGCCAGGAGTGAGAGGGGAGCTTCCCTGCTCCTTTTATCTGCTCAAAGATTTGACCATTTTGGGCTAAAGCATCCCAGACCAGGTGACAGCCATCTGACGCCACATTTTCTAAAACATCTAAAGCTCTTGTGAACGATATAAATGCAAGGAGGAGTAGTCTGCAGTCCCAGGAAAAGCATGGGACTAACAGGAGGCCCAAAGGAATTGTGTGACTTTGAAAAGTTACCTAAATTCTCTCTACTTCACCTACACGTGGAGCAGGGAAGATGAGACCTGCCTCACTTAGCTTGTAACCACCAAGGGTAAAACGGCATGACACGAAGGCACAGAAAGAGGACTCACTGGTTCCAACCAGGGCGAGCTGCACAGAGGATGTGGCATTTGGACGGATCTAAGTCGCTGGGCAGTGAAGAGGTAGAAAGACTTCATCTGCGGGAAGAGCATGAGCACAGGCACGAAGGGCATCTTCCAGGGTAGAAGGGGCTCTGTGGCTGTGGTCCTGGAGGCTGGAGCTGTGCAGAAGGCCATGGGCTCGGGAAGACAGGCAGGGCCTGGGATGGGCATGAGGAGTTTAGACCCAGTTCCTCAGGCTCTGAGAAGCCCCCAGAAAGTGTTAAGGGGAAGGGATGTGCTCAGGCATGTGCATAGCTCCCCCGGCTGCAGAGTGGAGGCTGGACAGGGAGGGTCGACTGGAGGCAAGTGGGCAGAGATCCTTGGCCAGATGTGAGGGCAGAGAGGAGGTGCCTGGGCTCCAGGGACCTCGCAGGAGCCACCTTAGCTCCAGGAGGACAGCAGGCAATGGCACTGGGGGAGACCATGGCCCACGTGGGGAGGTAGGTAAGGTGCTCTGCAGAGGGTTGGAGGCTTTACACCCACTGTCCCTGACCTGTCAAAAAAATGATGGGACATGTCAATTGCCCATAAACCCCAGATTCTCCTCAGAGGCTGGCCATGGCCCTAGGACCCCCATTGCTTTTGGGGGAGGGGTTGTGATCATTTTCTCCTATATATCCCCAAAATATAGGGACCATGCAGTGAAGGTGCCAGGGGCTGGGCCCAGTTCCAGTGCCACGGGCAGGCACAACAGTGACAGGCCATGACCCACCCCTCACGGTCCACACAGCCAGCACTCAACAGTTTGGGGACAGGAGCCCACCCGGCGGCACGGGGAAGGGGCCTCAAGTGATGGAAGATGGTGAGAAACCACCCGGCGAAGGACCTTGACACTCACAGGAAGTCAGAGATTCATCCAGTTCCATCCACCGGAAGGTGGTGGGTGCAGGCAGTGGGTCAAGTCAGAGGGTAGGTATGCGTTCACCCGGGCATCTCCATCTGGAGGTTCTCACCTTAGGGCATACTATGGCCCAAGCATTTTGGAGCCTACGATCCCTCGAACACACCAAGCACACTCCCACTTCAGTTCTCCAATATCTTCCCCTCTCCACCAGGGCATTGCCCAAACGGCATCTCTCCAAAAAGGATGCCCCCTTTTCCCTAGCAGAGCCCACTCCCCAGGCCCGTCACCCCATCCTCCTGCCCTGCTTGTGACCTTCATAGCACTTACCGCCATCTTCAGGCACAGACCTCAGTGTACTGTCTGCCTCTTCCTACATCAGCTCCACGAGGGCAGAGACTTGCTCACAGTTGGACCCCAGCACCTACCACTGCCTGCACACCCAGGGCACTCGATGGGTATCTGTAGGGTGGGTGGGTGGGTGGGTGGATGGATGGATGGATACATGGATGAGTGGGTGGGTGGGTGGGAGAATGGATGAGTGAATGAATACAAGGCCTTCTGACCCAAACACATCATATACTCTAACTCCATTCTGGGATGCAACACACAGTTAGATCAGGTTCTCTGCACCTCAGTGCGATTGACGTCAGGGGCTGGAACAGTCTACATTGTGGGGACTGTCCTGTGCACTGTACAAGGTTTAAGGCATCTGTGGACAGCAGGCACCCACCCAGGTTGTGACGATCCCAGACATTGCCAAGTGTCTTCTCCGGTTCAGTGGGGGGAGGGGGTTGCAAAATCGCCGCCAATTGAGAACGATTGAGTCACACGTCTACTGTCAATGAGTGATTCTCACAGCCCCCTCCCCAAGGCCCCATAGAGAGCAGCCCGCTCCCCAGGTGACCTCTCCACCCTCGGGAGAGCCCCAACCAGAAACCATAGGCTTCGCTGCTGCTGTTTATTGTTTTATCACATATGTACATTCCACAGGAGACCTGTCCTGCGTCCACCAAGGCCCTGGGTTTCCCACTGGCTGGACGGCTCCAGACCCCCAGGCACAGGCTCGAGGCCAAAGCTGAGGTTCCGGGGTGTCAGACGTTCAGCAGGAGGGGCCGGTGCTCCTCCTCGGTGGCATCGCTGGGAGGGATTTCATAAACGACAAATAAGGAGGAGTACAAGCAGCCCAGGAAGGACACCAGGCTGGAGAAATACATGACCCCATTGGCGCTGCCCACGGCCGAGGTCAGAGGCCCCAGCACCAGGGAGACCAGAATCTGGGCCAGGAAGTACTGGCAGCTCAGCAGGGAGATGTCCACGCCCATGCCCCGCCTGGTGCCGTCCGCATTGGACCCTGCAAACTGATCCAGAAGGAGAAACACATCAGCGGGACACCTGGGCAGCAAGGTGCCCACCAAGCCCCACATTTCCTGCAGGCCTGGGGACCCACGAGGCCCGCGTGCAGCGGGCTCACATTCTCCGGCACTGACATGTGCAGGGAGTTCAGCCAAGAGTTTAATAATATTTGTGTTCAGAGAGATGATGGCCCTGAAAAGAATCCATGACTAACAGGAGCGGAAGGGCCGTGTTCCCACAGGCCTCGGCGGCACAAAGGCTCTCTCTGGCTTAGGGAGCCTGGACTTCTCTGCCTTCTCCCCTGAAAGACAGGCAACCTGCCAGGCTGGCTGGCACTCTGCGTCCCGGCTCGTCCCCTTTCCTGACCTCTGACAGCTACGATGCCCACACACACTCTGAAATATCCTCACAGTCTCTTGGCCCATTTTCCCGAGGGGTGGACACATCACCCTCCCTCCCTGCCACGCACGCACCCCACCGGGGCTGCAGGAGCAATGGTGGCAGGAGGCGGGGTGGGTCCCCTCACTCTGTTCCCCAGCACAGGACCCCCTCACCCACCGAAGCTATGGCTGGCGCCACCCCCACAAAGTACAGTGTGTTCTCCACCTGGGGGCCAGCAGACACCGGTGCGGCCCCCACCCCGGGGACGGCTCTGTGGATGCACACCTCATGTGTCCCAGGGAGACTGGCCTCCCCTTCCATCCCTGCGTCTGCACACAGTCAGCAAGGCCGCTGTGATGGGGTGGTCACAGGTCAGCCCTGAGCCTGCAGCTGAACAGAGACTCACAGGAGTGTGAGTGTCTAGAAGACTCTATGAGCAAGAGGCCCAAGGCTTCCAGGGGCCTGACCACATTCAGTTAGGGTGGCCCTTCCTACCAAGAACTGGCCCATCTGTTCTTCCCAGTCGAGGGGTTTCTGGGGCTGCAGGGGACTGACAGGGGGACAGCACCAGCCAGCAGGGGTAGCACTGCTCATGTCCCCTCCCCTTCTTGGTCCCTGGGGTGCAGCAGTCATAGTTCTGTCCCCCGTCCCCTCCAGGGGGAAGTGCGGTCCTCGTGACCCCTGCCTGACGTGGGGCCAGGAGTCCAGCTGCTGGCAGAGAAGGGTCTGGAGGGACTGCTACAGCTACCACCCAGGGACCCAGGGGCTCCAGGCCACTTTGACATCTCACAAAAAAATGCTGTGCTCCAAGCTGGCCCCTGCTGAAGTCATCAGACACTCCAAACCCCCTAAAACAACTCAGGATGCCTCTGGGGCCAGGCCTGGGGGAGGCGACAGGAGCCCCAAATTAAAAGGGGGTGCAAGAAACCCAGGTGTCAAGGTGATCTTTTAATACAGTACTTTAAATCTCCAAGTTACTGCAAAAAATCTTTGACAGGAGCACTACTGGCCACAAGAAGGAACAAAGGCCTGACACGCTGCGACATGGATGCTCCTTGGGAACAGGTCGCCCATGACAGAAGCCAGACACGGAGGCCACATGTGGCATGATTTTGTCTCCATGACGTGTCTCCATGACAGACAAGTGCAGAGGAGGGGGGTGGTGGGGCCTGGGCTGGAAGGACGGGGAGGGCGATGGCTCATGGGTACGGGGTTTCTCTTGGGAGTGACGAAAGTGTCTCAGAGTACACTGCACACCTGAAATGGGTGAACCGTACGATGTTGTACCGTGACTCCTATCTCAGCAAAGCTGTCAGAGGAGGATCCATGCTGAGCAAAATGTCAAAATTTTGTATAAGGACAGGATGGATTTTCCTGATTTTTCCTTTTGCCTCCATCTGCACTGTGGTGTGGCACGGAGATGTGATTTAACCTTGTCTTGAAGTTCTGATATTTTGTTCAGCACGGAGTTTTGGCACTAATTCTCTTTTTTAGAAATACTGTGCTAACCTATTCTTGACCTTGATCACTGAGTTTTTTTGTGTCCCAGGTGAGTGGCTCGTTCACCTTGCCCGAGGCTAACAAGTGGCCCTGAAGCCTGACAGCAGGGGACACGAAGGGGTGAGCCTCCCCTTGCTCCCTCCTCGCCGCCCAACTTCCCCAACAAATGGGGCACCAACGGAGGTAGCAACCCACTCGGGTTTCTGCTCCGCGGACCCCAGCTTGGACATTCTTAGCGTGTGATCGGGCCCCTCATTCCCGTCGTGGAGCTGCTCCCAGGGCCATTTCTCAGGTAGGGTTCCTCCAGGCAGCTGGGGGGGTGGAGGCCAGGTCCTGGCCGGCCTTTTCAGGACCCGAGGCAGAGAAACGGAAGCACTTACCTTTTTGTTCTGGTAGTAATCGCACAGAAGTGAGTAGGGCAGGGTGCACAAGGTGGAAAATAAAATCCCGTAGGTGATGCAGAGTGACAGGACCACGTAGAGGTTCCGGGACAGGGTGGCGAGCCCAGTCCCCAGGCCAAAGGCCAGGTAGGCGATAAAGTACAGTGTGCGGATGCTGAGGTATTCTTCTAGCTTCTCAAGAATAGCTGCGGGCCGGAAAAGGTGAGCGTCACGCTCTGCCCGGTGGCCCCAGGCACTCTGTTTCCCTGGGCCACCTCCCCAGGACTGGGCCTACGTCTGGCAGGTGGCTCGCCCCACACTAGAAAGCCTGCAGAGAGGGAGCAGGGGGCATCAGTTCCAGGGGTGCCCAGGCCAGCATGGTCCAGGGGACGGCAGGCCCCAGGGGGTGCAGGTGAAGGGATCTTGGTCCAAAACACCAAACAGGCTTGGGGGGCAGGACACAGGGCAGGAGGCAAAATCCAGCAGGCCGGAGCACTGCCTGGACACCGCCCGGAGCTAAAGATGGTTTTTATATTCTTAGATGGTTTTGAAAAATCAAAAGAAGACAAGTATTTTGTGTCACATGAAGATTATATGAAATTCCAATTTCTATTGAACGTAAAGGAGGTTTTACTGGGACTTGACCGCACACACTTGTTAGACAGAAACATCTTGTCCGTGGTGGCCTCTGAGCCACTGGGGCAGGGTCCAGGGGTTCCCCAGAGGCCATGTGGCCTGCGAGGCCGAAAGCGCCCCTTCTCTGGCCCTTGACGGAACATGCGGGCTGACCCTGAGATGACAGTTGCTGGTGGCACCATCACCCAGGTCCCCACTGGGATGGTCGCTGGCACCCTGCAGGGATCCAGCTCGGCCTCCTGTGTCCCCTGTGCTCCCCCCTACAGACCTCGAGGTCAGCTCAGCCTCTGGCCTGGGCTCTCCCCACATGCCCTCCCATCTGCCCCCCCACCCCGTTCTCACCTGCTCCTTCCCTCCTTCTGGACCACTTGCCACACGAACCAATGTGGGAAGGGTGGAGGGGGTGGGCAGACAGCCCACCGGCCTGGGGGTGACCTCGGTGTTTGTCCCTAGGGCTCCCCTTTGCCCTCAGTTATGGGCCTGGCCTTTCTGCCTGCCGGCTTACTCAGGTCTGGATAGACACCGGTCCCCATCGCCCAGCACAGGGCAGTGCCACCCCGCTGGCCCCAACAGGTGGTCCCATGACAGTGTTCCCCAAATTGGGATGCTCTGCCTGCGATCGTGAAGTCACAAACCTCCCTCAACTCAAAGTATTCCAAGGACCCCACTAAAGCTGTCATTCCCACAAGGGGCCCCCCACCCCCACCTGTTCCCTGGGGCGCGGGTACCTGAGTAGAAGGCAGCGCTGAAGGCATAGATGCACATCCCCCAGCAGCCCATGGTGACGCCGCTGTTGTATTTCCGATATTCTTCTGACGTGTGCGGGGCTTTGGGGTCTCCCTGAAATACCACCTCACCCATGAAGTCCGTGTAGAAGAGCAGCATCCCCTCAAATGAGAGCCACCCTGGGAGGGGAAAGGGCTGGTGACCACCGGCAAAGACGCTGCTACCACCTCTTCTTTCGCCAATAGGTGGTTTTACCAAATACAGAGTAATACACGGTTTTTATGGCTTCAAAACCTAACGAAGAAATTACCTACAGCCTCACACCCAGAGATCACTTTACCTCTGTTAAACCATTGCAGGGCCCCTACCAGTCTTTTTTAAAGCAAATGTGTATCCTCATAAACACAGGCTCTGTTGCCTGAGATCGTGTTCTGCTCTTTCTCTGAACACTATGGCCCGGAGGGAGCGAAGCCCTCACTCCTTCTAACCGCCTCATCCTGCTCCCACTCGCCTCTCTGCAAGGGGACAAGAAAATGCCAGTGGAGCCGCAGCCGCTGGCATGACAGGGTGGCACTTAGCCGAGAGCGGCAGGCTAGGAAGTGCAAATGGTGCCAGAGGCCCACAGGCTTCTCGGACGAAGGAACCGCGGGGCTCCTGCGTCAGTTCCATCATCGGTAGAGGAAGGGAGGACGGCACTTGTGGGACCTCTTGAACCCCAATCGTTACCATGCACGACTTCCTAAGCCAGCGAGTATTCTCAAACAGCCCGTGTTAACGGCAGCACGAGGCTGCACAAAGTGGGCACAACATTAATACATTGAACCCCTTCTCCCGCTGTTGGGCCTGCACCCCCCCCCCGCACCCCTGCTTCCCAGCGTCTGGCTGTTATCCATCCTGCTGTGACTAATACCTGGCACATAGATTCTTGATAACATTTCTGTTTATGGCCTTGCATGGAATATCGAGTAGGGTCACTGGGATAAAGGTTATGGACATTTTTAAGATTCTTGCCTGTTGCCAGATGGCCTTCCAGAAAGACATCCTGATTTATATCCCACAATATTGGAGAGCCCGAGAGTATCTCAAATTCCTAATCATCCTCAGAGGTTCAACAACCTGACGGCAGGGAGATCCCGAAGGGAGTGAAATGGCAATCGGAATGTCAGGCCTGGGGCTCGAGGCCAGAGCCGGGCACGGGCAGGCACGTGCGAGTGTCTGTATGTGCGGCCGCCTCGGCTCTAACACACTAGTGAGGCCCAGACGGGCTCAAGGTACAGGCCCCACCGGTGGCGTCCGTCACTGAGGTGCGAGCTATCCGAAGAGCTCTTGGTAAGCAGAATTCGGGCTCTGCGGAGACCAGGTGTCGGCCGGGGGGAAGGGGTGTGCCTCCGGCCCGAGCACCTGGCGTCATTCGGGCGGCCCCGGGCACCTACCGGTCTGGCCCCCTGCAGAGAAGCCCCCCGGGGCACCCGACACCACGTCCTCCCCTCGATGGGACCTACGGAGTCTACCCGCATGGGCGATGTCGCCCCCACCCCAGGACGGGACGGGCTCCGGGGCTTCCCGGGAGGCCGGCTGGGGAGGGAGCCCGGGGTCGGGGAGCCGTGTCCCCGGCATGTCCCCATGGCAAAGCGTGAGCCGGGGGTGGGGGTGGGGACACGCAGAGCACGGCGAGGTTTGCGGAGAGCTCACCCAGGAAGTGGTTGACGCAGAGATTGCGGAGTGCCTTGGGCATGTGGCAGATGGTGAAGCACAGGTGCCTCATGGACAGAGGCTGCCCCGCCGGCTCGCCGGAGCCCGCCAGCTCACTCTCGTACTTCACGCCGTTCAGTAAAATATTGGCCACCTGAAAAGGAAGCCGCACAGATCCTGCCGGGCTCGCGCTCCTGCTGGTGCCAGCTGAACGCCCAGCGCCGAGCGGCACCCTGGGCCACGGGGCACCCGAGGACGCGCCCACCCTTTGGTGGCATGAGAGATGGGTGCCGCCGAGCGCCAGTGACTACCTGCTCGAACATGAAAGACACTGGAAACACGGGAAGTAAGGGCCAGTCCGAACCTGGATGTCCCAAGAGCCCCGCCCGCTCGGAGTAAGGCGCAGAGGGCTGCGCGGGGGCGGCTGGGGGATCTGCTCAGAATTCTCCCAGGGGGCCCGACCCCCACAGAGGCCGCGGCGGCCCTGAGCAGGTGCAGGCAGCAGACACACTTACCTCAGCCCTGGGCGCGGGGCTGCTTGCTTTGGGGCCCGGGAGTCCCCCCCACCACACCCGCTCACTGATTTGCTTTGCTCACTGCCCCAGGCCAAGGGGGCGCCGCTCCGGGGTCGCTCGCCTGGGTCGCTGGTGCAGACCCCAGCCAGGTGACCTACGGTTCTGCAAGCGGCGGGGGCGGGGGGCGGCGCTGCCCTGGCTCCACAGGGGCACTGGGGCTGCTGTCACCAGCGGGGCCACGCAGGGCAGCTAAGAGCCCACGGCACGGGGTCCCCAGGCAGCCACGACCCAGGAGCTCGTCCCGTGGCTGCCGGCGGAGGAGGAGGAGGCTAAAAGGCCACCGCTGTGCCCGCCCGAGGCCGGCCACGTTGCCCGTGGCCCGTGACTGACTCTCCTCAAGGAGCTGCCTCCTACATGGTGCCCCCCTGGGGAAGGAACCGGAAGAGAGGATTCCGACGACAGCCCCGACCACAACTACAGAACTGGATCCCGAAGCCAGGTGGGATGTAGTGAAGCGGCACTGGATGACGCAGGGCTGCCAAGAGGCCTGGTCGAGAGCCCTCCTGTCATCAGTGACGGAGGGTGAGGTTCGAGGCCTGAGAGGAACCTCTGTTCCGGCCATAAGCGGACCCCCCAGCCTTCCAGCGATTTTCGCTTCTTCAGGCCTTTTCCAGTCCTGAGCTCCAGAGGTGTTCTCGAGCTTTCCCCACAAGGATGCCACGTGCCTCCGCAGGAGGACGGTTCCTCCCTGGGGCTGTGGAGGTGGCATGACGACCAGCCAGCCGCCAGCGCCCCACAGGAGAGCAAACCAGACACAGGTGCTGGAGGGTGACCCGGGGACAGAAAATGCAGCTGCCCCCCGGGAGGCAGCCCTTCCCGGAGCACAGACCCCGGCCGAGGAGCAGGCCCTCCCAGGCTCCACGGGAGACATGGCCCCACGCCGCCCGCCAGTCGGGTCGGGTCAGGTCAGCAGGCCGCGCTTCCGAGCTCCCCGGCCTCCAGGCTGCCTGCCTCGGCCCCGCAGGTCGAACTCCCTTTCAAGAAACTCCGAATTCCTCCTGGAATCCTCTCTCACCCTGTGACTCCCCTGAGGGCAGGCGGGCCCAGGACGATTACGTCCACTTCAAGCGTCAGGGTAGCCTTTCTTTTGTTTGAGGTGACCTCCTGACTCTGATGCTGCTTAAAAGCCCACCTGTCAGTTGGTGGCCTTTCAGCCCATCTGACCTACACTAAATACGACACCAACAGCCTTCTGGAAGGTTCTTCACCTGCACTGACTGTGCCACGCACTACCTTGTAGAATCCAGAGCTTTGACAGCCTCCAGGAGCCCAGGAGGACCCAGGATCGTCTGCCAGACGTTCTGTTCGGAGCCCACCCCTGGGGGAGACTTAGACCTGCTGGCACCAGACACCACAGCCCAAGCGCATGGACACTGGGGACGACACTAAGGATGCTCCTGACAGAGTCACCCCGGGAACCTCCTGGCCTGACCTGCCTTTGGGCAGACATGACCACGTTTCAAACGAGTGTCCCTCTGACGCGGTGGGCCCAGTCTCACCACCCCTCACGCCCAGGCCTTGTTGGCTTAGTTCCACCGACCTTCCAACGCCTCCAGCGGGGGAGGAGCTCGGGGTGGGGGGTCTTTCCAGAGCCACAATCCCCCTCCCTCTAACTGCTGAGGGGGGACAACACGCAGTGCCCTCCGTCCCATGCCCCTACCCCCACCCTCGCTTTTACCTGCTGACTGAAGGTCACGTTCCTCCGGCGGCTGGTGTCGGGGCCCCCCCCTCCGGCTGCGTCCGGGAGGGCCAAGGTCTGGGGTCTCTTCAGGATCCCGGCCGAGCGGGGCTTGGGGGTGTCCAGGGAGCCCACCCTCAGCACGTCCCCGTCGGGGCCCCCAACCAGGGCTGCCTCCCGCCTGTCCCCGAGGTCCTGGCGGTAGAAGCCGTCGGGGGCCCGGGGGAAGCTGACGCTCAGGGCCTGCCGCGGGGCGCCGTCGGGGGCGCCCGTGAAGCAGTCAATGAGCACGCTGTCTATGTTGGACGTGGCAAAGGATGAGGCGAACTCGTTGATCCCCGTCAGGGAGCCGTCGCGGCTGGTGAAGCTGCCGTACTTGGGCGTGAGGGGGCTGAGCGGGGAGATGGGGCTGGACAGGCCGGCGTACAGGCCGGGGGCCGGGGGACAGGGCAGGGGCTCGCCCGCGCCTTCCTCGCACAGCGCGGGCGGGGACGGTGGCAGCGGGAGGCTGGGGCTCTTCATGGTGGCCTTCTTCTCACCAGGGGGCCGCAGGGGTCTCTCAGGGATGCTGAGCAGGGTCAGGACGGTGGTGACGCTCAGGGTGACCGCGGTGAAGATGTAGATCACCCTCAGCTGCCCGCCCAGGGCTCTCCCGAAGCTAGTTTTGTCCCAGTGGATGCCCCCAACCACGTAGCCGAATCCTCCTCCGAGGCCTGAGGACAGAAGCAGGATTAAGTCCCCCTGGCTGACCCCCTGCAGGTGGTGCGGGGGCAGGAGACCCTCGGTGGGGGGCCCTCGAGAGTCGTGGTTCTGAGTCTCACTCAAGTGGCCAAATCCCTGCGAGGATCCAGATACAGCATCGGTCCCTCCTAAACCCCAGCACAAGGGAGAGTGAGAATGGGATTCCCAGGGGGACCCCCTCGGGGTGCCCCCTCTCCCGCTCGAGGGCCACCTACTGGGCCTGCCTGGCTCCAGAGCAAGGGGCACAGTGACCGCCTGTCCACCTCTGTCCCACTTACACGTGGCCTTGCTGGAACACTGACGGTCTCTACACTGGGTCACATTCCCCTTGGGGGAGGCAAATATGGAAGATCTGGTCTCTGACACAGTTGGGCGGAGGGGATTTACGTGGCCACCCCGGTCTTACTCTCCTGATGCCGGCATCCTACTGGTGACCAAGGATGGCCACCCCGGTGACTAACCCTCCAGGTCGGCAAGCCATCAGGGAGCAACAGGGCTGCAGGGATCTGGGCCCTTCCTCTGCTCCTGCTTGCTGCCTCCCACGGCCTCGGCCTCGGGGAGCAGGTGCACGGCACACTGATGCATGCGGCACCGCGTAAAGACGCGGGTGGTGCCTCCTCGCACCCCACCAGCAGCACCCCATCTACTGAGCTCAGGAAGTGTGGTCTCCCCGCCGCCGCCGGCTCCCAAGTTCCCACGTCCCCAGCACCTCCAGCCCCCTTCCCTGCTACACCAGGGATCTGGTGTGTTGTTTTATTTTGAGTTCAGCAACGTTCTGAGCCCGTCTCCTGGTTGGGAGCCGAGTTCTCTCCATTTAACTCTGCTCCTGGAGAGGAACCTGTCTTCAACCGGCTGCTGCGATCTGGTCACCTTCTGCTCCGGGGAGAACCAGCCACTTTTAAGCTGTGACTTCTACGGAAAAATTCATCCTTCTCCAGGTCCCTAAAGATGGCATGTGGCCCTGAATCTACTTCTTAATGGTTTCCTCCTATGGCCCTTTCATCTGTCCCCAGCTGTCCTTATGGGCCTTTGAATTTCATGCTGCCCCCGACTCTTCTTATTCTTACCTTCCCGTGTTCATGGTCCCAGTTAGCTTCTTCCCACCTCTTTTGAAGACATAATTGCTATTTTGTGGCCCTTAAATAACATCAGCTGTGAGATGACCTTTATTAATCACTTTTTAAAAAACAATGACTGGGGCAGCCCAGGTGGCTCAGCAGTTTAGCGCCACTTTCGGCCGGGGTTGTGATCCTGGAGACCCAGAGTCGAGTCCCATGTCGGGCTCCCTGCATGGAGCCTGCTTCTCCCTCTGTCTCTCTCGCTCTGTGTCTCTCATGAATAAATCAATGGGGTCTTAGAAAAAGAAAAAACAAGGATTACTTGTTTAAAAAATAATAATAAAAAACAATGACTGAAGCAAATGTATTCTCACAGGAAAGAAATCGTGTGAACAACTCAGCCGCGATAAAACAAACGGCCTGATTCAAACAAGGCAAAGAACTTACATATCTATTTAGTGTCTATTTTTCCAAAGAAGACATACCGAGGGCCAAGAAGCACACAGAGAGCATCCCTAGCCTGCGGGGAAATGCAAATCCAAACCACGAGGAGATCCCACCTCAACTCATGAGGATGGGTTGTAGCAAAAACCGTAACAAGCGTTGGCAAGATGTAGAGAAATAGGAGCCCGGTGCACTGCTGGTGGGGTGTAAGACGGGGCAGCTGCCACGGAATGCAGTAGGGAGGCTCCTCAGAAAATATAGAATAGAATTACCATATGATCCAGTAATTTCACTTCTGGGTTTCTAGCCAAAAGAACTGAAAGCAGGGTCTTGAAGAGACATCTGCACACCCCTATTCGTAGCAGCACGAGTCACAACAGCTGAAACGTGGGAGCCACTGGCGTCCACCAGCAGGTGAAAGGATAACAAAATAGGATCTGGACACACAGTAGAGTGTTATTCAGCCTTATATATGAAGGACATGCTGACACCTGCTGCGGCGGGGATGACGATCACCCCAAGTGAAATCAGCCAGTCACAAAAAGAGAAGTACTGTGTGATGCCATCCATGTAAGGTGCTCAAAGTTGCCAAAGTTACAGAGACAGAGAGAGTATATGATGGGATCCTGGGGGCTGGAGGTGGGGAATGGGGAGTCAGGGTTCAGAGCGGACAGAGTTTCAGTTTTACAGGATGAGAAAGGTGTGGGAGTGGATGGTGGTGATGGCTGCACCCCAGTGTGAATGTGCTGGATGCCACCGAACTGTACACTTAAAATTGGTTAAGATATATAATATCTTAATATCTTAATAAGATATGTATCTTAATAAGATACATAATATTTTATATTATGTGTATTTTAGCACAATAAAAAAAGAAAAGAGGGGCTCCCGGGTGGCTCCGTTGGTTAAGCAGCAACTCTTGATTTCGGCTCACGTTATGATCTCAGAGTCCTGAGATCAAGCCCCATGTCAGGCTCTGTGCTGGGCATGGAGTCTGCTGGAGAGTCTCCCTCCCTCTGCCCTTCTTCCCCCACCCCCGGGCACCTGTGTGTGTTCTCTCTCTCTCTCTCTCTCCAAAATAAAGAAATCTTTAAAGAAAAGACACAATACAGAAGACTATAAGGTTAAAAGCAGAACCCTTCTTGCTACCCTCCACACCCCAGCACTGGCCCGGCTGAGACCCCTGCAGAAGTTCCCCGGACCCTGATGTACGCATGTGTGTAAGTAGAGGCAGGTAGTGGCATTTGCTAGAAGAACCAACTGGGACTGGACAGACCGAGCAGTTTGCCCAATGTCACACAATGAACAGGAGGCAAAGCCCAGAATGGATTCAGGCTTCCAGGTTCTGGAACCGGCCTCCAGCCGCGTGCGGGCCTCCTGCCTCCACACCCAGGTCCTCCAAGACCCGGTCTTGTTACATCTTCCCCTTGACCTTTAGAAATACTCTCCAATGCTATTTTAAAAGGGATTGCTTTATTGCATTTTATTTTGAACAAGGTACGTGTTTTATGTAAGAACGCTGGAAGTACTGAATTTTATAGGAAACTTTGACGGGCAGACATCACACTGAACTCTCGGAGTGTCCTGCAGTCAGTTCTCCTGAAGGTTTCTGTGCTGCGCAGTCACTGAGGTTAATCCTCGCCCTTCTAATTGCACAGGCCCTGGGGCTCCCTGGTCACTCCGCCTCCTATCTGACCTCCACGGGCACCCTTCTCCCGTTTGCCTCAAGCACACACCGTTGCACGCGGCACGCATGTGTTTGCGACTCCTCATCACGTGCAGAATCTGTATTTGCCAATTTACCTGCTCACTAAAATGTACCTGTGACTCTAGTCAATCCACACTCCATACACAATCACTCTCAGATACGTGCAGAGCAGCGAAAACCGAGTTGCCCGACACACAAGGTCCCAGAGGAGGCCAAACAAGGTGATGCTCTGCTTTCCTATTTCAACCATCAAGACTGGGAATAAGCAACCTTTTTTGTAGTCTATATGGTGCCACGTTTCTGCAGATTTTTTGCCCCCCCCCCTTTTTGGTGACATCACTGTTTAAAACAGCCCCCACGTGTAATACTGATGTACTGCTCTCTCTCTCTTTAGATTTTATTTATTTATTTGAGACAGAGAGAGAGAGCACAAGCAGGGGGAAGGGCAGAGGGAGAGGGAGAAGCAGACTCTCCACTGAGCAGGGCGCCTGACACGGGGCTTGATCCCAAGACCCTGACTGAGATCATCACCTGAGCCAGAGGCCGACGCTTAGCCAACTGAGCCCCCTCAGGTGCCCCTGCACAGCTGTCTCTTGTTCGTAAGTCCAAGAAGGCTGTGATGTGTCTTACGAAGCAAATACGTGTGTCTGGCAAGCCTTGTTCAGGCATGCGTTATGGTGCTGTTGCCATGCGCTCCTTGTTAGTGAGTCTATGGTGTACGTCCAAAAGGTGTCTTTAAACTGAAACACATAAGACAAGTTTAGGTACGGACCGGTTGCTTGGGACGGAATATGTGACCAGAGGTTCACAGGAAGCTGACCCTGTAGTTTCCCTAGGGGCAGTGACTCAGGACCGGCTAATTCAGGGCTCATGGTGACTACAGAACCTAACTCCTCGAACAATGAGAATAAAGAGCGCATATAACCACATGCACGGATACTTACACATCACACATGTGGCTACACGTATAGTTCGTACACGTACATGCGTAGAGATCAGCACTCCATAGTGTTGCTGAACAATATTGTTTGAAATACATATGTTCAAGCACGCCACGTTCTTCCATATATTGGAGTTGTATCGACTTGTTTTTTGCACCAGGGCGTGCGGGAGTGCACACGCGGCCCGGAGACCTACCTGCCAGCAGGGCGTGGATGTTGAGGCCGCGGTCCTGGTCGGCGGGGCTGCACACATCCATCATGTAGGCATGGCTGGGGTTGTCCGCGGAGTCAGCGCTGAAGTCCATCAGCACCACCCCGCACACGGTCAGGAGGAGGCCCCACTTGTGGTCGTCGGCCGAGTCGGCCAGCGCCGTGCCCAGGTCCCGGCCGTTGAGCAGGAGCGAGAGGCCCAGCAATGCCCCTGCGGACAGAGAAGCAGAGTCACGCCGCCAGGAAACGCAGAGCAGCTCTGCCCCTGCACCCGCCGCTTCAGTGGGGAGTCTCTAGGGCCCAAGGATGCCTTTTTCACCAAACACCGAGCAGAGCCCTTTGGAAAAGTCACCTGCAGACTCACCATGAGTTTTTTTCCCCACTTGGATCAGGGTTTTTATTTTGTCAAGCAGGGCGGGAATGACATAAACTTTATTAACTTGTTCTTAAAAAAATCAGTGATAACTTGCTGCAGTTAACTCAGGCCAGGTTTTGGACACTCCCTGCCACCTCGCCTGTGAAATTATCTGCATCACTGCCTGGGTCAACACTGTCAGATTTTGCTAAGAGGAAGCAGCTGGGGCCTTTCTTTCTTTCTTTTTTTTTTTTTTTCCACTTTATTTCAATTCCAAAACAACAGACCTATAGCCAGGACAAGAATGAAAGGGCGTCTCCTTCCAAACCTTGAGGTACACCGGTCACTCCAAGCACCCAACAGTGGCTGCAGTAGGAATCCTGAAAGAGAGCAGTTCAGAGGTCATCGCTGGGGTCCCCTGGGCATACCTGGCTGGACAGAGACAGCCTGGTCCCAGCCCTCAAACACCTGCACCGGAAGATCCCAGGGCGTCAAACGAATAGATAATGAAACTTGGAGCACACAACCCTAAGCTAGAAAAACAAAAGACAGACTCTTGGAACAGCTCAGATCTTCTACCTAGGCCCCTACAAGGTACTAAGCAGCCGTGAGCTCCCTTGGCAATCCAAGAAATTCCAGGGCCGCCCAGACTCAAACCACATCAAGCTAAATTCATTGCTTGGATTCTCCAGTGACAGCTCTGTGAGGATGGTGGTGATCCTTGGGGTCTGTGAAATTCCTGGTCTACGGCCTGTTTAGAGGGAGTCACTTAAAACACGGGGTGTGGTGACCCTTCCTGTGTTTTCCCACAACCCCAAACTAATGAGTGGAACTTAACTCTTGCTCCTCCCTTGACCCTCTAGCTGCTTCAACTCGGGCTTCTGGAAGCTTCCATAGGTTTCCGGAGGCCATCCACCAGCGGGGCTGAGCTGGGGCTCACCAAGGATGGGGCTGATGAACCACACCAGACTGTAGAGCTGGTCAGGCAAGCCCATCTGCAGGAGCACGGGGGTCACGTACGCTGTCTCCATGGCATAGCTGAACTCGATGCCAAAGAGAATGCAGCCGTTGAAGAGCAGCTCCCGGAAGGACCTCTGGGGGTGCAGGTCCCCAAAGTCCACCAGCTCGATGGGACACGGGGTGTTGGGGGGCGGGGGCGGGGAAGGACGAATGCACTTCCTCCTCTTGGGGTGCCGTTTGAAGTTGTTGGCTCGATGGCTGATGTGCCGGGTAACGGACCCCGAGTAGCCTGAGACCTGAGACCTCCAGAAGTCCTGAGGAGCCAAACTGGGGAACAGGGCCTCTCCTGGAGGGGTGCTGCTCGCCGGGGGGATCATCGTAGGGGGGGCCGGTGGATGTTCCTGTGGGGAAAGCCCGTCCGGGGGCGGCAGTTACTCACTGGAGCCTCCACGGTGAGAATCAGCTTTTCCAGGTGGCTCCCTCCACCCCCTCCCGACTGGTGGCACCTGCTCCTCCTTTTCATATGAGGAGGGGTGAGTTCTTAGAGGCGACTGCTGTGCCCCCAGAGAGGAGGCCTACTGCTGGCGGAAGATGTCGCCAGGGCCCGTGTCCAACGTGGCTCAGGAGACCACAGCTGGGGCCCTGTCCCTGCTCAGAGGGAGGAGCCCGGTCCTGCAGGTCCCTGCACTAAAACTCAAGGGGACCTTCCCCTAAAGAGGCTCCATGAGGAGGGCCAAGCAAGGAGCCTCCTAGGAACTGAGGGCGGCCAGGAACCCCATGGTTCTGAGGGGGTGCCAGCCTATTTTAGGGCCCACAGCTCATTTCAGGACAAACTCTGCCCTGGCCTGCAGGTCCCAGGGGAGCAGAGTGGTGGGGAGCCCAGGCTTGCGGCAGGACCCACCTACAGGTACCCTGAGCGCCTGTGCACAGCTGTGGGACAACCCTTCTTTCATGGGATGGAAAGTCACAGCGGTCACCTTGCCTAAAACTTGTGTCTCCTCTTCCTGGGAGGCTGGGGCCCTGGTCTAAAAGCAGATGCGTGCATTTAGTTCCAAGCCTTTCCTTACAGCACCAACGGATGAATGACATTTTTTAGTCATCAGGAGAACTGAGATTTATTGTGTTTGAAAATGCTCTCTTTTAAAGAGATAAACCAAACACCTTGAATCCCACATGCCATAGATGACTCCCTGAATAGGGATACTGTACACACACACACACACACTTACACTCACACACACACACACACACAAGTGAGGGAGACAAAAAGAACCACGGAGGGTGAGAAATAGATATCTTCCATCCTCAAATCATTTTTTAGAGCAATTTTCATAATGCCCGGGCCCTGGGTGGGGAATTAGTCTCCCTCAGGCCCCCAGACCCCCTGGGGTTTGCAATTGGCCACACAGAGTCCTGCCCCAGGTGCAACTGGTTCTCGCTGCTTTGGAATTAATCGAGATTGTAACTGTTAAAAGAACAGATTCTAGTATGTTGACCTGTGCATTTTAACCAATGTCAATTTTATTAAGCATAGAGAGAGGAAGGCCACCAAGATCAGAGGTAAAGAGGCAGATAAAATCATCAGAGGGGAGCCTTCTAGGATTCAGTCTGGCCTCTGACAGCTCACCTCATTCGCCTCACAAAACAGTAATTGCCTACATTTCCTTTTAAGTCCTGCGTGAGAAGTAGGCCCCAAACCCAAGACAACATGCCCAACATTGATGGGCTTCCTGATAAGGACATTTGTTATTTACCAAGATCAATAATACAGGATTTTTTTTTTCAAAATTACTTTTAAGCTTTAAAAATGAGGCCCTTATCCCTGATATTAACTTACTGCCTTCCATCACGCTATCACAAGTCCATAACTTCTTTATGAAGCACTCAGGAAATGCTTCATCACTCCAGATTTGTATCCTAAATTCCCCCCCCCCACCCTACACAAGGATTGTCTTCCTTCTGTTTGCAAGACACCAGTGGTGGAAGTGATTTTCTTTAGAGACACTCTAGCAGGATTCAGAGCACTGTGTTAACCCACCAACCCATCCATCTATCCATCCATTCTCCCTTCCACCTACTTATCCACCCATCCAACCACACCCATAACACATATCCACCCACTCATCTTCTAATCTACTTGTCTACCCATCCACCTTTCCAAACATCCATGCATCCAGCCGTCCACCTGTCCACCTATCCTCCCATTTGGCTGAGCACTAAGTACCAAGTCTCTGAGGTCATAAAGATAAAGGAAAGACAAAGTTCCTGCCCCCAAGTTGGGTGGGAAGTAGAGGGAAGGTGTCCTACACAGGGGGAACTACCTGTGTAAAGGAGCTGTATGTGCAACAGTTGGGCACCAGGTCAGCGAGGTGAGAGAGGAAGCCATCAGGAAGGAATTAGCTGACCAAGAAGGGCCTGTGGCCCTGCTGAGAGATGCCAGGGAAGGACATACCCAGAGACCCAGTCTGCTCTTATTTCTGTAACTTATCTTGTGACTTTAGAAAACTATCATGCTATCTCTAAAACAGGAACAGAGATACCCAAGAATTGTGTAGGCAAATAACACTTCATTAAAATCATAACCACTGGGTTGACTTAGTTGGTTAAGCTTCTGAATCTTGATTTCAGCCCAGATCATGATCTCAGGGTCATGAGATTGGGCCCCACCTTGGGCTCCATGCTCAGGAGTCTGCTTGAGTTTCTCTCTCCCTCTCCTTCTGCCCCTCCCCTGCTCCCTTTCTCTTTAAAATAAATAAACAAATAAATAAATCTTGAAAAAAAGAGCCCCTCGTTGGGGGAGGTCTATGTTCAGTAGGGAATCTGCTTAAGATTCTCTCTCTCCCTCTCCCTCTGCACCCCACCATGCTCTCTCTCTAAAGTAAATACATTTTTAAGAATTCATTTATGAAGATTAAGTGAAACTTATTTTTTTTTAAAAAGCTAAACTTCTTGATTCTCTCCCTCCTGTGTTAGCTCAGCCCATAGTAAATATTCCAGAAAAATCTGTCCTTTGGCCAGTCTTGTCTTTAAAAACCCAGGTGAGGGCACCTGGGTGGCTCAGTTGGTTAAGCATCTGCCTTTAGCTCGGATCATGCTCCCAGGATCCTGGGATTGAGCCCCACATCGGGCTCCCTGCTCAGAGGGGAGTCTGCTTCTCCTGGTCCCTCTGCCACTCCCCCTGCTTGTGCTCTCTCTTTCTCAAATAAATAAAATCTTAAAAAAACAAGAACAAAACCCCCAAACCCAAGTGGCTGTTAGCATTCCCTGGATCTTCACTCATTCATTAAAACTACAAAAATAAAGTGCCCGTTGGAACACCGCATAAGACCATCTCCTTAAAGGGCGGACCTTTAGCACAGGTGCGTGAGAGAGCTTGACCTGACCTCACCTGTCCGGTCACAGCTCCACCCCCACTCCCTGCTCCTTGCCCTCTTCCAGCCCAGCAGCCCAGGGCGCCACCTTTTCCTATCCCATTCTACCCCCATAACGTGAACCTAAGTGCACGGGCGCTAGAAACCTTGCCTTTCATTTTGTAATGAAGAACCATGGCCCACTTTGGATGAATTTCAGATTTAAACAGCACATGGTGGAAGCATATTTTTGAAAAGGGGAATCTTTTCGACCTTACTTAAAATGAATTATGTGGATAGCTCATATCTCTGCCTACGAGGTGATCGCTTCACTTTGTCACCTGCCCACCACCCCCTGGCTTTAGAACACAGCCTGCGGCCTGTCCTAGCAAAAATGAGACCAGACCGCTGCCTTACCTCTAGCAGCTAAACCAGAAATGAAACCTGGACTTGAAAAAGTCTTCCCTGAGGGTTCATTTTCAAATCGGGGGATCAGTGTTACTATTTTCATTTCAAGAACACATTTATTAAAAGCTATCCATGAAAGGTTATTCTAAGAAGAATGCTTAAAAGTCATTTTTGAATGTCATAAAAAATATGAAAGTGAAATTTAAAGTGAAAATGAAGAGTGAAAACATGAAAGTGAAATTTAGAATAATGAAATAGAATTTTAATACACAAACACAAATATTTACCAGACCATCTGGCCATCCTGATCACACTCTATGAGCATTAATTCAGTCCAAAAAATATATATAATATAAATTATATTATATTATATTATGTTATATTATATTATTATATATCCCTGGCCCCACAAAGGTTCTGTGCTGTGCCCACTGTGTTTCTTGAATACAGAGGCTGTTCCAAGTAACGAATCCCTCCAACTCTAGTATGGGAAGATTAAACTGCAAATTATCAATAAAAATAAACAATGCCCATGCAATTTGAATGCTGAAAATGGCCCTTTTATGAGCAGAATCATTTCCTCATTTGTCTCTCCTCCTCTTTACATGACACGGGCTTTACACCTGGCGGCCGGGGAGGCCACAGGGCTCCCCTACTCTTGCTGCCACCAACGCTCAGAGCCACTACTTCGAGGAAACTGTCCCAAGCCGGGGAGGCCCGTGAGGGCCCGAGGGGCGAGCTTGATGCGCTGGTCACCGACTGTGGCCGGGTCCTCACTTCTGCTGTCCGGAATCCTGTCCCTCTCTGACAACCGGGTGACCCCGAAAGCCCTAATCAGGCACACAGTGTACTTGGGTTTCGCGAGCCCCTGACTCTGCTTCCCGAAGAAGCTGGAGACACAAATGGCATAGCACAGCAGGTGACCCCAGAAACCACCTGCGAAGTTCCCTGCTGGCTGATGAGGTCAGAATGCACCGACGCTACCAGCCTCCTGCTGCAGGAGCCCTGCCGGAGCCCTGGCCATGAAGTCACCCTAAACTTCATCCTGGGACGCCCACGGGGTCCTACGAGGAGCCCCCGCCGCCAGGAGGGTCGGCCTCGGGCGGGAGGCGAACCGGAAGCTGATGACACCTGCCCAGGTGACCGGGACCAGGCCTCGGGCACATTCCAGCCCCGCCGCTCCCGGCCTCCGGGCCCTGGGCCAAGGGTCCCGCACTCCGGGGGCGCCACCGGGGCTCCACGTACGGGTCAGAATTAGACACCATCAGGGAAGAACAAAGGTCTCCGGGCCAGCCTCGGTCCGGATCCCGGACTCGGATTCCCGGGGGCCTAGCCGCGGCGCCCCAGCGCGGAGAACGGCGGTACCTGTGGTTCGAGACAGCAGGCATCCCTTTCCGAGGCCGGGCTCCCGCCTGGCCCGCGCGCAGCCCGGGTCCCCGCCCGGCAGCCCCCGGCCCGCCGCTGCGGCTGCAGCATCACCCCGCGGGGCGGGGCCGTGACGTCACGCTGCATCCCGCGCAGCCCGCGGCGGTCCCGCAGCGCGGCCTTAAAGCGGCACCGCCCCGCCGCCCCGCGGCCGCCAGGGCCCCTCCCCGGCCGGGCCCCAGGCGCACCCCCCACCCCACCAAGATTACCGTGCTGGTTTCCGAACGCGCTGGCTAGGGATGACTGCGAGGGCACCACGTATTCGAGGCTTTTCCTTGGCCTAAGGGTTCTCACCTTCCCCTCTGATTCCAAGAGATGCGCTAGGTTCTGGCAATCGCTGCAAGCACCGGGTGCCCCAGGCGCTGAGCCCACGGTCCGGATAAGTTGGCCCTGCCTAGAAGCTTCTACTGCCTCCGCGTATTCCCTAACCTGTACCCGGGCCTACTCTGTGCCCGTCACTGTGTTAGGGACCGCGTGTACAGCCACGGGCAAACCAGACAGAAGTTCCTGCCGCGGAGGCACAGCACTGCAGAGAGGGAGAGACACACTGAACAAGACAAATAACATGGATTAGTGATGTGCCTGAAGATAGTAACTCCCCAGAGAAGGAGCTAGGGCTGCAGTGTTAAATAGGGTTGTTCAAGAGTCCTTACTGAGAAGGCGACATTTGAAGAAAGACTGGGAGGCCAGGGGGCTAGTCGTGCTGATATCTGGGGGAAAGTCATACCAGGCAGAGGAAAGAGCAAGTGCAAAGGGCCTGGGGTAGGGATGCCTGAGTGGCTCAGCGGTTGAGGATCTGCCTCAGGCTCAGGGCGTGATCCTAGAGTCCCAGGATCGAGTCCAGCATTAGGTTCCCTGCATGGAGGCTGCGTCTCCCTCTGCCTCTCTCTCTGTGTCTCTCATGAATAAATAAAGTCTTTAAAAAAACAAAACAAAGGGCCTGGGGTGGAAGTGAGGTGGGCTGAATCAAATAATGATGGAGCAAATAGCCTGTAGTGAAAGTATGGAAAGTATTTCAAGGGGAAGCATGTGGCCCTATGAAAGTTTATAGTAGGGAGAATTTGGCCACCTTGGTCAGGTGTCCGTTGAGGACAAGGGACATTTGGGAAGCACACTAAAGCTGAGTAAGGAGGGCAGTGTGTTCCAGGCACAGGCGTCAACTTGGGCTGAGCTCTTGTGACAGGAGAGGGCATGGTGGGCGCAGGACTGAGGAACCAGTGGGGTTGGGATGCAGAGGCCAGGGTGAGTGGGGGCCGGGGAGGCTGGAGAGGCAGACTGGGCCCAGCCTGCAGGCCTCGTGGGCTGCTGTCATATTTTAAGAACAAGGAGAAGCTTAGAAGTGTTTGGTGCAGGGAACTGGATGGCATAAACCGTATTCATATTTTGCAAAGATCATGGAGCTCAGAGTGGAAAATGGGTTGGAGGGGACCAGGAGACCAGTGGGTGCCCCAGGTAGGAGCTTATAGAATGGTCTAGGTGGGAGAAGATGGGAGTGATGGTGGAGGGACCGAGATGCAGATTGGTTAGGCATCTAGGAGGTAAAAACAAGAGGACTTGATAGATGGAGGGTAGGAGGTGTGGGAAGGGGGGAGGGAGGTGCCAAGAAGTTTTCAGCTCAACACCCGGATGAAGGAATGTTGACTCACTGGGAAAACAGCAGGCTGGCCTATGGGGTGAGAGTTGCAGGTTGGTTTTGAGACAGAAGGAGGCATCCAGGCCACTAGAGGTAGGGGTCTGGAGCTCAGAGATGATCCTTGGAGCATCAGCTGCCCACGGGGGCAAATTGCAGCCAAGCTGTGGATGGTGCCATGGGCAGGAGAGATGGAGGGGAGAGAGTCCCCCTGAGGCCTGGAGGAGTCTCAGCAGTCTCCAGCCAGGCAGAGGAGAATGAACCATCAGATATCTGGTTCTATCTTATTTTTTCCTCTAAGTAGGAGACACAGTTTGGGAAAATACCAATGTGTTTTTCTATTTTGCTTTTATACCCAAATGACGTGCTCCTTAGCAGAAAGCTCACAGCCCTCACTGAAAACCCTCAACATCTCAGGGGCTTCGCACCATAGAAGCTTAGCTGGGACTCCTGGGAGGTCCAAAGGGGTGCTCCTGCCGGGTGGAGTGGGGGCCTCCACGCAGTCACTCAGGGACCCAGGCTCCTTCTACGTCGGCTCTGCCTGAGACAGGCTTGCAGAGGCCCACATTCTGCTCGCTCACAGGCCACCGTCTGGGTACTCGGGACGTGACACACCCGGCAAGCAAGGGAGGCCAGGATGGGTGGTCCCTGCAGGGAGGAGGAGGAAGTGGGTGTGGATAGCAGCTGGGCAGCTGCTTCTCTAGCTCCCATCAGTCTGGGGGTGGGGGAGGGGAGGGAGGGACCCTAAGAGAACAAAAGCTAATGGCTCATTTCTGGCGTTCAAAATTGGATTTTACAGCAAGAGAAAAGGCTTGAAATCTAGGCATTGTGGAGAAAGAAAGGACTTTAAAAAGATTCCTTTGACCATCTTTAACCTTCCAAAGTTAGAACCTTCCAAGATTAGAACCCTCCAGGGCCTGATGGCAGGGTGGCATGTCTTCTTGCCTGTGGATGAGATGTCCCGTCTTGTCAGAGGTGGAGACAGGAGGCCTGCGGGGAAGGAGAGGGAGGGATCTTTGGAGGGGGCATAAGAGAAGCCCACCCGCCTGGGCCCTGCACAGAGCCAGGAGGCTTGGGTCCAGGGGCCCCCTGCGGGTCAAGGCTGGGCCCCACCCCGTCCTGGAGGATTTTGTTCTGGGCCAAGCTGGCCCACGCACGGCAGCCTGGCTGCGGCGCAGTCACTCTGCTCAGAGCTGAAAGTGGCAACATCCCCACGGAGGGGGCGACCCTTCACGTCGGTGCGGAAGGTCGGCCCGCCCAGCAGTGGGTGGGGACCAGTGGAGAGACCCAGGGGATCCCCTGGCCCAGGCAGGGCACCCATGGACCTCACAGCTGAACGGGGAAATCCGGGGACTGTCTGGGGTGGGGACACCATCCTAGGAGGTCACGGAGCCCCGCCCCTTCCCAAACAGCATCCTGGTCCGGGTGAGGACAACGCCAAGGGCTGTCATATCAAGTGACCGGGTCAGGCCCAAAGGGACTGTTCACAGGAGCCCACTGGACTCGATGTTACCCCAGGTCCCACCGGCTTGGTGCCTCCCTGGCCCCCCTGCTCACGGCGCACAGTCGGTGACGGCTTTTGAGAGGGCTCAGGTCAGGAAGAGAGAACCGAGGGGACCCCAGCCCCTCTGCAGCCCCGAGGCGGTTGGGCCCGCGGAGCGAGCCTGCGGCGCGGCCGGTAGAGGAGGCTCCCGAGCCGGCCTCGGGGCAGCGACGGCCCGCGGCGCACCTGCCATCCCCGGGCGTCCACCAGGTGGTGGAAGAGCCTCACCTTTGCGGGCCTGGGCGCGAGCCCGCCGCGGCCGTCCTGCGTTCCTGTGCGTCCTGCGCTCCTCCGCACCGGGTGGACGGGTGGACAGAAGAGGCCATGCATGGGTCTTTTCCAGCATTTTCTGACCTTGCAAGGATTCGTGGTTCCGAGACTGAACTGTTCTTTTTACTTTGTGATGCATTTGTCTTGCAGAGCACACAGCTACGTGTTTTGTTTTGTTTTTTTAAATGAATATCATTGTTTTTAATAACATCTTGTGCGGGGCCCTGCGCTAAGGATTTTGTGCATTTTGAACCTCATCTGCTTATCCTAATTTTTTAAAAAAATATTTTACTTATTTATGAGAGACACGGAAAGAGAGAGGCAGAGACACAGGCAGAGGGAGAAGCAGGCTCCATGCAGGGAGCCCGACGGGGAACTCGATCCCGGGGCTCCAGGATCACACCCTGGGCGGAAGGCGGTGCTAAACCACCGAGCCACCCAGGTGTCCCGATTTAGCAAACTTTTATAAAGTAAACTTTATCATGAAATCTAACAGAAAAGTGCATGTGACAAAGCTCAGGGATTCATACTTGCCTGCACACAAGCACATGAACACCTACACCGCCTGCGTGCATGCACACTCCTATGTATGCACGCTGATAAGTATGCTGATAAGACACATGTAGGCGCGAACACACGTGCGTGTGCACACACAGTTCCTGTTGCCATAGCTCCTCCTGCCGGGAGGGCAACAGCCACCCTGAGACTGCATTTGAACTCCGAAGGTCTGTCTCCATCAAGAAAAAGTCACAAAATGACCATCCTCTAATTACAAGGCAAAGCAAATGCTAGGAATAACCCCATTCCTTTTTGTCCAGTCCGGAAGCATCTGGTAAAGGGCCACACGCAGACCTTCGAATGCATTTACTTGATCTACATACAATGGAGGCAGTTGGAAGTTGTGTTGTTGAACCTGTGTCCACACGGTATGTTATGGGTTAAAACAGTTATGGGCTGCCTTGGGAACTTGATCATTACTGTTTCTGCAGGAAAATGATACGCCCTCCTTATAGAGCCTGCGGAACCCAACCCAGTTCGGGACCGTCCGAACTGCGGGACAAAGGGGTGTTAGAACTCTAGGGTTGCAATTAGAGTCTGAGCTGAGCCAGAGCAGGACCCCAGGGTCTGGATACCAGGCCATGCTAGAGTCAAAGGGTGTTGGACTCAGGCTCCAGAACCAAGACCCAGGCAGTGGCACCCAGGGTGGCTGTGAGTCTCATCTGGACACAGGGTTGCCAGAGAAAATGCAGGATGCCCAGTTAAATGTGAAATTCAGGTAAATAGTAATTTTTACACAGAAATGTGTTCCAGGCAATATTTGGCACCCTGAACTTCAATGTGCTCCATCCACAGCCCTGGTGGGACAGCTCTGGGCACCTGGCAGAGGAAGCCACCTCTGGGAGCCCCGGGTCTGGGCCGATGAAGCTGCCAGGCGGTCAGGACCCCAAGGCTCTGGTTGCTTTCTGGTGCCTGTGGACGCCTTCCTCTGCCAAGCTCAACTCTGTTTGCTGTGGTTCCCCTGAGAGAAGAGCGAGCCCAGCATTCACAGAGGAGCCTCAGCCGGCCGCTGGGTGGTTGTTGAGAAAAGAAACTTCTGGAGAGTACATCTCTGGGATCTTTAAAGTTCCAGTGGCTTTTGTGCTTTATCTCTTTATTTGCTTGTCCAATTTATTAAAAATTTGAATCTACTGAATAGAAATTTCTTTTTTTTTTTTTAAGATTTTATTTATTTATTCATGAGAGACATACAGAAAGAGAGAGAGAGGCAGGGACACAGGTAGAGGGAGAAGCAGGCTCCATGCAGGGAGCCCAAAGTGGGACTTGATCCCGGGACTCTAGGATCACGCCCTGGGCTGAAGGTGGCGCTAAACCGCTGAGCCAGCCGGGCTGCCCTGAATGGAAATTTCTAACATGTAACCACTGTATATACAATTAATACATTTAAAACATAAAAATTTCAAATTATTTTAATCTTTTATTTTAAGAATGTCCATTGATTAGTAAACTTTTTTTTTTTAAAGAGTGTATTTAGGGATCCCTGGGTGGTGCAGCGGTTTGGCACCTGCCTTTGGCCCAGGGTGCGATCCTCGAGACCCGGGATCAAATCCCACATCGGGCTCCCGGTGCATGGAGCCTGCTTCTCCCTCTGCCTGTGTCTCTGCCTCTCTCTCTCTGTATGACTATCATAAGTAAATAAAATTTAAAAAAAAAAGAAAATTAAGAAAAAAAGAGTGTATTTATTTATTCATGAGAGACGCAGAGAGAGAGGCAGAGACACAGGCAGAGGGGGAAGCAGACTCCATGCAGGGAGCCTGATGCGGGCCTCGATCTTGGGACTCCAGGATCACGCCCTGGGCTGAAGGCAGGCGCTCAACCACTGAGCCACCCAGGTGTCCCAAATTAGTAAATTTTTATAAAGTAAACTTTATCATGAAATCTAACAGAAAAGCGCATGTGACAAAGTTAACAGCTCAGGGATTTATCACTCACGAGTCACCACAGGCAGGTCTGGAGCAGACTCTCCAGTTCCCTAGAAATCCCCTTCGTGCCTTCTGTCACTACCCCTTCTCTCAACCCCTGCCAAGACGTAATCACCATTTTGACCTTTATGTCCATTGCTTTCTGGTTTTTTCTGTCGCTGTAACATCCACACGTGAGTCCGTTTTGTTGCCTGCAAAAGCTGCTAGTTTACTGGGAAGGTGGTCCCAGGAAGCAGGAATGACATGGGGGGAGGAGAAGAGCTAATAACGCAGATGTAAATGACCCAAGTAGGTCACCCACGTGGGCTACGGGGGCTCAGTCCTGTCGGGCCTCTGAGAAGCCCGATGATGTCCTACAGGAGGATGGCAGCTGGGACATTTATCTAGCAGCTCCCTGTCCCCTCTGTCTGAGGGATCTCTGGTTGGAGGCATTAACCGCTCTGCGTTGTGGTCGCAGGGTTCGGAGGAAGAGCAAGTCCTCAGGGTGCTAGGGAAATCCCAGCAGCTGGAGCTGGGAGCTGCCTGCCGAGCTACCGGTGAACCCAGGTGAGCCAAGGAGATGCACAGCAGGGCTGCTTGGCGTGTCCAGATGCTGCCAGATGCGGAGATGGCCCCAGACTTATATCAACGCACTGCTTCCTCATCCGGAAGTCTTACTACCAAGAGAAAAAAAAGGCAACCAAACTAAGCAGTGCATTTCGTGACGCTGACGCGAGCTCCTTGGTGCAGGCGGACAGGAGGCAGCCTGCAGGCCGGGCCCCCCGTAGCTCCGGGCCGCGGTGTGCATCCCTGGAAGCTACAGTTTCGCTTCGCTTTGGGTTTTGGAATCAGAAGCGTGTGCTCTTTTGTGTCTGGCTTTTTCTGTTCATTCTGATTCTGAAGGGGTGTCTGTTGTTGCGGCCCTTAGCTCATTTTCAGAGCTGCATGTGTTGTAGGAACCCTCAGGCACTTATCCATCCTTCTGTTGACACTTGGGCTGGTGCTAGCTGAGGGTTATTATGACCATGTGCTTACGGACGGCGTAATACGTGTCCTTGGTGGAC
Organism: Vulpes lagopus; assembly: GCF_018345385.1. NCBI lineage: Eukaryota > Metazoa > Chordata > Mammalia > Carnivora > Canidae > Vulpes > Vulpes lagopus. The sequence goes on along the minus strand of NC_054833.1, from coordinate 88,343,676 downwards.
AAATATACACATTTCTGTTGAGTATGTATCCAGAAGTGGCATTTTGGGGGAAATATATGATTGCCTTTAGTAGATAATTTTAAACGGTTTTGCAAAAGGTTTATAGACTTACCCTCCGAACAGCAGCGTGTTTTAACACATCTAGAGACTATTGCTCACAAGTCTGGTACTATTTGTCTTTTACTTTTGCCATCTGGTGTCTGTCTTTTACTTTTGCCATACACGGGTGTGTAGTGGTGGTTATAATTTACACTTCTCTATGACTAATGAGGTTGGGCATCTCTCTGTGTGTCCATTGGTCATCTCAGGATTTCCTAAGGTACCTGGTCAAGATTTTTTCCTCGGATTTCTATGAGGTCAGCTGTCTTTCTTATTGAAATTCACTCAGATTGTCCATGTTTTGACGATTCCTCTTTCCCAACGTGAGCGTCAGAAGTTATACGTTTCCCTATGAGCACAACTTTAGATACATTCCACACATTGTGACACGTTGGGGTTTTTTCGTTATTTATGTTAGACATTTTGGCAAGACATCCAAGTGACAAAATATGGCTCAGAGTCAGACACAAGGGCTGGGGACTCCTCCATGCTTGGGGATGGATTTTGAGCGAGGGAACAGATCTACTTCTGGTTCCAGTCTGGTGTTGCCGGTGGGGCTGGAGGAGGGCAGGCTGATGGGGTCCCCTGATGCACTAAGTGCCAGCTAACTACTGGCTGGCTGCCAAGGAGCCTTCTGCTGTATCCCCCTGTTCTCTAAACTCTGTTCTACTGCCTGCTTCATCCCTCCACTCAGATACACATCCAAATCGGCTCCTCAAACTCGCCAAGTCCGAAACCCAAGCCCTTGACTTCCTCCCCCAGATCTGCTTCTTGCTTATGAACTACCACGGAAAACTTAGACCGCATTTAGGGGCCCACTGAGATTTGGGGTGGAAGTATCACTTGCTTCTGCAGGAGCGCCCTAAGGCAGGAGATGATCCATTCTCCACAGCAGAGATGGGCTGCCCCTTCTATATCCCTCTGGCCATTTCCCACATCATGAAGCCTGAACTCTGCCTAATTTTCCAGGCCCTCCATCATCTGCTTCCCTCATCTCTCTTCTGGACCTGCACTCCCTTCACCCGGCCCCCACTTGGGTGCGAATATCCTCTGCTCTTTCCCAGCTCCGGGCCCATTCCTGGAGAGCGAGTGTTCAAATCCTCCCAATCCTTGAAGTGTTCCCTCATTACCCTGGTTTCCCCTCATCTGCCTCCTCGGGGTTGCCTGCCTACCCCACCTGATCTCCCGCCTCATAACACAATGGCTCCCACTGCTCAACACTGTTTGGGCTCTTGTTATCTTTTGTCCCTGAGCAAATCAGTTGGCCCCGTGAGCTTAGCACACCCTCATTCTTGGTCAATTCTGCTGGCTTGTTAAATGACAGGGACTGATTTCTGACATCAAAGAACGAGTTATTTTAGCTTCACAGAACCTCCTCTCCTCCCCTCTGCAGGGGGACATTGTCCCTGCACTTGATTTCTTTGCACACGCAGTGGCTGCCCAAGGCCAGGAGACCTTCCCATCTTTGGCCTAAATGTCTTCTTGGCCACAGGGTAGCCTGCAATAAGCCCCAGGGAACAGAGACAGACTTCTGTCTCCTTTTCTTCTGTGCTCTTGGGCAGTGGTTCTCACACTTTGGTGTGACTACAACCTACCTGTCGTGCTTTTAGAAATGCTTGTTAGGATTCCTGCAGAGTCTGACTCGGCAGGCCTGGGATGGTGAGTTTGACAGACGTCCCACTGCTTCTGGACAGATGACACCATGGCCACACATGAGACACCAGGCTCCTGCAAGTTTTGGAAGGGCTTAACGACTCTGGTTCTTGGAACTTCTTTTCACACACAGCCTCTTCTGTCCTAGCTTTGAATGTACTTGCTGTGCTATATTTCCTTGTAGGTGTCCCTCAGTGATCATCAAAAACTTGAACTGGTTTGGAACAACTGCCTCTGGGCTCCTGGGTACCCCCTACAGAGGCAAGTTTGGACCTCCGACCCAGGTCTACCTGGGCTCCTGAACACCATTTATGCAAGCTTTCAGTGACTGATGCAGCTACTGGGTGCCAACCAGGTTGGGGTCTTGGCTGTCTAGACGTAATGACTTCAACAACTATGGGGCTGAAAAGGAGTTAATACATGACTCCGATTCCAGTAGTTAGCAATTGGCATGGTTCTCCCCGAGAGGAAGCATCTGGTTTAGATCATGGTTCGAACGGAGCATGCAGTTATCAAATGTAGCACAAGAGAAAGGAATGCTTAAATGTTGATCCTAATGTTATTTCTAGAAGCTTAAGGGAAGAAAGAGGTGCATGTTTATATAGTTTGTATATGCAAAGAAAAGGTCTGGAACGATACCCTCTGAACCACCCTAGTGTCTACCTTTGGCAGTGGCATCTGGATGGGACAGGTGACATTGGCCTTCTATACTAATACAGCCACCTTGGCACTCTTCATGGGGTGGTTGTTGTTCTACAATGAACACCTGCTACTTTATAATAAAATAAGTTAAAAAGCAGAAAACCCAGCACAGTCTCTTTAAGTACACATCCAACAGAAGTCCTTGGTGTTCTGTGTAATGAAAGTAGTGAAGCGCAGCGTCAACTGCTCTCTCTTGCGTTACTGCATTCACCTATGACTGGGATGTTTCCAAAGGGGCTATGACTTAGAACCAAACCATGAATCTCCTCATGACAGAGGAAGGATCTTGGAAGTCGTTACAAGCTTGTTCCTGTTGTCCAGGAAGGGACTCCTGCCATAATTTATAGGGTAGTAGAAATGAAAGATTTCTGGGTGACCCTGGACTCCTATTGCTATTTTTGCACAATATGAAGTGCATCGTTTCCTGACTTCTAATTTTCCCAAAAACCTCACTTAGGTGCTTTTGAACTTGGATGGAACAGAAGGTCGAGCTCTCGCTGGCTCGATCCCTGAGCGTTATCTCCACCATTTGAACACCGAGGGCTTTGTCTTCATTTCCACTTGACTAGCAAGGTCACGGGGGCCCCCACCCCCAAATCTCCACTCTGCCCTCCCACCGTGATGTTCCTTCTGTCCAGGAGGCATTTGGTATTAATTCACCCTCTTTGTCTTCGCCTCAGAGAACCTGCCTCCCTGCACATTCATTGCCTCCCTCCCTGGGCTTCACTGAGGCCGACAGTTGACTTGCCAACAGACAGACACCTCATTATTTACCATGTTTGAATCGGGACTATTTTTCTGTTTCTTGGAAACCTCCCTCAAGAGCTCCATAATCTTTTCTCTGATGAAAACAGTCGCTCCTGCTGAGCGAAATTCCACTTACAGCCCCAACACAGCCTACGTTGTTCTCTTTCTTAAAGAGATTTTTTTTACTCCATTTAACTTGTTTTTCAACTCAGCTCAATGGATCAGACTTACCCATTCAGGAGGAACCTGCTCAACAGCCGTTGTCTCTTTCAAATAAAATTAGATTCTTTACTCAAGGGCCTACATTATAGAAGCAGCCAACTTAATAACTTTGAGGTTGCCGCCGGCCAACCATAGGGTGTTGACGAATCCTGCTCAGCTTGAGGGTTGCCCACCCTGGCCAAGGCTGTATATGCTTCATGCAAGTCGCCCCAAGGACGCTGCCCCCATTGCTTCCTGGGAGAAGAACCACTAGATATGATGGGTGCCATGTTGCTGGCTCCTTCACAGACTGGGAGAGGCCAGGGGCTGGGGAGGCCTCTGAAGGTGGTGAGAACTTTTGTCAACCCTGTTGAGGACTCTGAGCAGGAGCTCAGACAGGATTCTTCATCATGCAAACCACTGGACATGTCATTTCCTGATAATTCTAGAGGTGTAAATCATCTTTAGATGCTCTGTTCACTTCTTGTGAAAACTCTTTCACTCTTGGAAGGTAGATAGACTTCAAGGTGTTTGGTGAAAAACTGAGAGTGTAAAGTCATCAACCATATTTCTCAAGAGGTTTAATGTGTCATAGTTAACATTTTTAATTGCTTCCAGGTCAATTCTTGACCCTGTTCCAATCATGATCAAGGGCTTTGGGGTTTGGGACGCCTGGATGGCTCAGTGGTTGAGCATCTGCCTTTGGCTCAGGGTATGATCCCAGGTTCATGGGATCGAGTTCCACATCCAGCTTCCTACAGCTTCTCTCCCTTGCCTGTGTCTCTGCCTCTGTGTCTCTCGTGAATAAATAAGTAAATAAATAAATAATCTTAAAAAAAAAAAAAAGGGTGGCAGTGTGAGAGTTTCTTCTCCCCCACTGCCAATATACTTTCTTAGGCCTTGGTAGGACCCTCTTTTCCCGGCCATGGAGTAGGACACAGGCGGGAGCCCATCTTCCCCATGCAGCTCAGCTTACCTACATGAGGGCTTCAGTGAGTCCTGAATCCCAGCAGAGTGTGTCCCCGTATCCCTGTCTGGCTACCTGGGCGAGCTCCTTGAACTTCAGGAGCAGATCTTGTGCACCTGTGTCCCCGAGACTCAGAACAGGTACTTGACATGCTGTGAATGAATGAGCCAGCCTGAAGTGATGTGGTTCCTTCATTTTTTGTCCAGGTGTCCTCACCCCAAGGAACCAGTTCTAAGTGAGGGCAGGGCTTCCCCTCCATCCTTGCTCTACTCTGGCCATCTTTTATGGCATCCTCTCTCCACTTTCATAGTTTTGTTACCTAGATTGGTCCAAATCCACCCTACCTACTTCATTAGCTGTCCTCACACTTCCTATAAATTTTGTGATGTTTGAATACTGAATTTTTCTGGAAAAGGACAATGTTGGAGAACATTTGCTTTGGAAGTACAGTGATGTGAAGAAGGTACGGCAACCAAATGATGATAGGATTCAAGTCCACCTGCCCCCCGCCCCCAGAAGTTCTCTCGCTGAAGTTCATGCCTGGCCATCTGAGAGTGCTGTGACTCCTTGGAGGAAGGACAGGTGAGAAGCCTCTGTGACGAGATTTTACCTGAAAATGTGGTCAGAATTCCATTGTGGTGCCAAGTGAACAGAGCTCCAGCTCTGTCGCTTTTTATAAATAAACCCGTAAACACCCCTCATCTTCAAAAGGGTCATGTTGCCAGCCTGACACAGACTTTCCGACTCACTTCTAAGCCCCATTGCTGCCAATTTTCCAGTTTGAAAAGAGGGAAGCTCCATAAAAGGCTTCCTTTCCATTTGCCCTGTGGAGGAGGATGGAACACATGGTGAGTCGGAAGCTATGAACAAAATAAGTTTATAAAAATTCCAAATAAAGCAGCACCTCAGCTGCAATTAGACTTAACATGGCAAGGTTGCCAGCCCTGCGTGGGTTGATGTCACAGGGAAAGGCTCAGCTGGGACGATGGCAGGACAAACTTGGAGACACACAACTCAGGAGAGGACACTCTTGGGCATGAAATGGCAGATCCACCGAACAAACGATTACAGTAAGAGAGCTCAGCACATCGTCTGTCCCACTCTCCTGCTGTCCAGAAACTCAAGAACTATGACAAGAAAGAAGATGCAAAATAATTTCTATTTAAGGACACCTGAGGGGCTCAGCAGTTGAGCATCTGCATTCGGCAGGTCATGATCCCAGGGTCCTGGGATCGAGTCCCACACTGGGCTCCCTGCATGAAGCCTGCTTCTCTCCCTGCCTATGTCTCTGCCTGCCTCTCTGTGTCTCTCATGAATAAATAAATAGATCTTTAAAGTAACAATAATAATTTCTATTTAGATTCCATCTTGTATATTGTTAGTGAAGGAGGTCAGGACACGCTACCCCAAAATGTGCTGCTTTCATACAGTGATATTTTGAGCTGAAGGCACTTGCAAAACAGCACATGCTGGGAGAGGCTTCTTCTGGAGCCCCACCTCCAGCCTGAAGGCAGGTCCTCCTCGGCTGTCATGTCCCCTCAGGAGTCCATCAACTGAGGAGGAGGGACTTGTGTCCCAGGAGAGGAGACCAGAAATCCATGCCACACACAGACTTTGTCACAAACGATCACACCTCCCATCTGTTCTCCCAAGGGCCCCTTCATCCTTCCTGAAAATCATTTATTTTCCTGAGAGGAAAATCCTCTCAGGGCCTCCTGAGAGGCCCACCTTCCCTTCTCCTTCCCCTACTAAGACGTTACATACACTTTCAAATCTTATCTTCTATTTGGGTAGTCCCTTTTTCACCCCTGGGATGCCTTGTGTGCATAATACTAAAAATTAATACATTTGTATACGTTTCCTCCTATTGATCTACCTGTTGTTTGTTTATTTCATGGACCCAGATATGGAGACTAGGAAGGTAGAGGGAGTGTCCTTCCTCCCCCACATGACATCCATGTGGGATTTTTACACATACACACACACACTTAAAAGATAACCAATTTTATAAAAGAAAGTTAGAGGCTGGTCTCACATATAAATGAATATACAAAAACCCTAAATAAAATCAATGGATACAATAATGTATTGGAAATATCCAAGGAATGTAAGGATTTTTTTTTCAAAATTTTCAATTGAGATGCAATTCACAGACCATAAAACTCACCTATATAACATGTGGAATTCAGTGGTTTTAGTATATTTGCAAGGTTGTGCAACTATTACCACTGACTAGTTCTAAAATATTTTCATTGCTCCAAAAGAAATCCTATACCCATCATCAGTCCCTCTCCATTCTTCCTTCCCCTCTTCCCCTAGAAACTACAATGTACTCTTTGTCTCTATGGATTTGTCTAGTCTGAACATTTTGTATCAAGGTAATTGTACAAGACTTGGCTGGCTTCTTTCACTTATTGTAATGTTTCCAGAAACCACCCACTTTGTAGCTGGTATCAGCACTTCATCCCTTCTTATGGCTGAATGATATTCCAAATCATATTTATCCATTCATTAGTTTATGGACATTTAAGTTGCTTCTACTCTGTGGCTAGTATGAATAATGCTGCTATGAACATTTGTCTAATAGTTTTTGTGGGAACGTATGTTTTCAATTCTTTTGGATATAAACCCAAGAGTGGAATTGATGGGCCTATGGTAATTCTATACTTAACTTTTGAGGAGTTGCCAGACTGCTTTCCAAAGAGGCTGCATCATTTATTTTACATCCCCACTAATAATGTGTGAGGGTTCCAATGTCTCCACATTCTCAATACTTGGGTGTTTTTTTTTTCTGTTTTAAAAATTATAGTCATCCTAATAGATGTGAAGTTAGTATCTCATTGTTTTTCTTTGTATTGATTTGCATAATGACTAATTTCCCTAATGATTAAGCATTTTTCACATCCTTATTGACCATTCTTGTTTGGAGAGGTGTCTGTTCAAGTCCTTTGCTCATTTTTAAATTGGGTTGTCTTTTTTATTGTTGAGTTGTAATATATTCCAGGGGTTAGAGACTTTCTTATCAGATATACATTTTGTAAATTCTCCCCCATTTTTTGTAGGTTGTATTTTCACTTTCTTTATAGTTTTTTTTTTTTTAATTTTTTTTTTATTTATTTATGATAGTCACAGAGAGAGAGAGAGGCAGAGACACAGGCGGAGGGAGAAGCAGGCTCCATGCACCGGGAGCCTGATGTGGGATTCGATCCCGGGTCTCCAGGATCGCGCCCTGGGCCAAAGGCAGGCGCCAAACCACTGCGCCACCCAGGGATCCCTTTCTTTATAGTTTTTTGATGCATAGAAGTTTTTTATTTTTACCATGTCCAAATTATCTATTTTCCTTGGTTGTTTGTCCTTTTGGTTATCCTAAGAAACTGTTGCTTAATCCAAGGTGATGAAGATCTATACCTATGTTTCCCTCTAAGAATTTCATAGTTTTAGCCCTAACAGTTAGATCTTTGATTCATTTTGAGCTAATTTTGTATATGGTGTGAGATAGGGGCTCAAATTTATTTTTTTTTTTTGCACATAAATATCCAGTTGTTTCAGCACTTATACAATTTGTTGAAGAAATTAGACTTTCCCCATTGAATAGTCTTGACACCTTTGTCAAAAATTAATTGACCACAGATGTATGGTTTTATTTCTAGCCTCTCTGTGCTATTCCATTGGTCTACATGTCTATTCTATCCCAGTATCACACCCTCTTGATTACTTCAGCTTTGTAATAGGTTTTGGAGTAGAGAAGTATAAATTCTCTATCTTTGTTCTTTTGTTTCAAGATTATTTTGGCTATCCTTATCCTAGGTCTGTCTCTTGTTTAAAAAAAAAAGAATAATAAAGGCATTTGGGACTTTGATAGGGATTGTGCTGAACCCAGAGAAAATGTGCTTCAAAAATGAAGGCAAGATAAAGACATTTAAGACAATAAAAACTGAGATGATTTCCCATCAGCAGGTTCATATGAAGGGAAATATGAAAGAGGATTATTTTAGCAGAAGGAAAATTATCTGAGAAGGAAGCATGGAGAAATAGAAAGGAAGGAAGGAAGAGCTCCAGAAGACTAAAAATGTGGGTAAATCTAAATGAATATTGGTATATAAAATAATGTTATTTTATATACTGATATGTAAATAATGGTTTGTCATTGGAGGTCAAAACATATGGAAGAATAAATAGAATTAAAATATGTGGCAACAAGAGCACAAAAGTTGAGAAATAGGGTAAATACAAAGTGTTGCACTATCTGAGAAGTGGTGAAATTATGACTTACATTAGACTTTAATAAAGACCGCAAGATGTAATCTTTAAGGTAACCAACAAAAGAACAGTACAAAAATGTATAGCAAGTTACTTGGGGTGGAAATAAAAAATAGATGAACCAAAAAAAGAAAACAAAAGGGAGAAAAAAGAACACAGATGGGACAAATAGTAAAATGGTAGATTTAAGCCCACCTATACCAGTCATATGTCAAATGTAAAAACACAAAATGCACCAATTAAGAGATTATCATTAATTTAAAAATTATCGGACTGGATTAAAAGAAACCTTCAACAATATACTGCTTATAAGAGATACACCTTATATATAATGATATAGATAAATTGAAAGTAAAATGGATAGGAAAAGACACAGCACAAAAAGCTTAACTGTAGAAAGTCTAACTGTGGAAAGCTGATGTAGCTATTTTAACAAAAGTGCCCTCTGAACTACATGGTTTTGAACTGCTTGGGTCCATTCATGTGTGGATTTTTTTCGATAAATACAGTCTAGTAGAATAAATGTATTTCTCTTTCTTGTGATTCTCTTAACATTTCTTTTCTCTAGATGACTTTATTGTGAGAATACAGTATATAATACATAAATAAAATATGTGTTGACCAAGTTATTGGTAAGGCTTCAGGTCAGTAGTAGGCTATTAGTAGTTAAGTTTTTGGAAGGAGTCAGGAGTAATATATGGATTTTCTACTGCACAGGGCAGGGTGACAGAATCAGTACCCCTAACCCTCAAGTTGTTAAGAGTCAACTGTAGTAGGCAGGGTAGACTTTACATCAAGGAGAATTGTTACAGTTACTGAGGAACATTTCATAATGAAAAAAAGAGTCATTCCATTAAGAAGACTTAAAAATGCTAAATTCTAATGCATGTAATACAGCAATCCCAAAATATATTGAACAAAAATTGACAAATTTATGGGAAATAAACAAATCCACCTTTACAGTGGAAGATTTTAACACACCTCTCTTCATAATGAATAGACAAAGAAGATAAAATAATCATTAAGGAGACAGAAGACTTTATTTAACCTAATTAACAAATCTGGCCTGATATTTACAGAACTGTCTCCAACCGCAGAACATGCATCCCTTTCAAGCGCATCTGGGGCACTGACAAATATTGACCAAATGCTGCACCTGAGTGAAAGTTGTTACACATTTAAAAGGATTCAACTGTAGGCATAATATTCTCTGAAAATAGTAGAATTAAACTAGAAATCAACAGCAAAAAGTCAATAGAAAATTCCCCCGAATCTGGAAATTAAATGATTTATTTCTAAATAACTAGAATCAGAGAAGAAAGCTTACTACAAACAACTTGGAACATATTTTGAACTGAATGAAAATGATTATACCATACCCTAAAACCATGTTGAAGGGAAGACTTAGAGTCTTCAGTGAGTGTGTGCCACAGAGAAGAAAAGACTGACAATCAAGACCTAAATATTCAACTAAAAAAGTTAGAGAAAGAATGGAAATTAACACCTCCTAAACAAAAGGCATAAACAATAAATGTAAGGCCAAACATTAGTGAAAATAGAAAACGTAGGAGAAAACAAGAATCAGCAAACCTCAAGCTGATTTCTTGAAAAGATTCATCTGGGAGGAATTATCAAGAAAAAAAGAGAGAATATCCAAGTAACCAGTATCTGGAAGAAATAAAATCCATGGCATAGTTCCTACAGATGTTAAAAAGATAAAAATATATAACGTTATGCCAATGAACCTGAAAATTAAGAAAAAAATTCCCAGGAAAAAAACCATACCCTAAATGTAGGTAGCCCACAGCTATCAAAGAAAGTGAATTCATCATTTTAAATCTTCCCACAGAAAAACTTCAGGCCCAGATGACTTCATCAGTAAATTCTTTTGAACATTTAAGGAAGATAAAACACTGACAGAAAAAAAAATCCCAATTCATTTTGTCAGTATCAACTCAGTGCTAAAGCCTGGTGTTAAAAGAAAGAAACATCTCTCTTGTCATTATTGTTTATAAAGCCTAAACAGCAGTCCTAAACTAGAACCAATTTAGATATAAAGGTTAGATATAAAAGTTAATATATCATGACCAAATTGGGTTTGTTTCAGAAATGCAGGGTTAGTTTGCTATTCAAACTAACTAGTTGCTATTCACCACCTTCTAAGAATAGGAAAAGTCATAGGATCATCTCAATATATGGTGAAAATCATTTGATAAAATTTAATGGCCATTCAGATTTTTAAAATTTATTCTTTTGAGACACACACACACACACACACAGAGCATGAGCAGGGGAGAGAGGCAAAGGGAGAAGGAGAAGCAGATTCCCTACTGAGCAGGGAGCCTGATTTAGGGCTCAATCCCAGGACCCTGAGATCACGACCTGAGCCGAAGGCAGATGTCTAACCATCTGAGCCACCCAGGTGCCCCTAATATCCTAGTAAGTGAATTTAAAAATAAGGTAGCATTTACAAGTTTCAAAGAACATCAAAGGCACAGGAGAAAATCTAATAAAAGAAGTTAATGATCTGTATATAGAAAACTACAAAACATTATTGAGATTAAAGAAAGAAGACCTAACTAGAAGCATTATCAGCAATAGCCAAACTATGGAGAGAGCCCAGATGTCCATCAACAGGTGAATGGATAAAGAAGATGGGTACACACACACACACACACAACACAATGGAATATTATTCAGCCATCATAAAGAATGGAATCTTGCCATTTGCAACGACTTGGATAAAGCTAGAGTGTATTATCCTAAGTGAAGTAAGTCAATCAGAGAAAGACAAATACCATATACTCTTACTCATATGTGGAATTTAAGAAACAAAATAGGTGAACAAAGGGAAGGGAAAAAAGAGAGAGGGGAGAAAATCATAAGAGACTCTAAACAATAGAGAACAAATGGAGGGTTGATGAGGGGAGGTGGGAGGGGAAGGGGCTAGATGGACGATGGGCATTAAGGCGGGCACTTGTAATGATGAGCACTTGTTATGATGTTATAAATAAGTGATGAACCACTAAATTCTACTCCTGAAGTTAATATTACATTATATGTTAACTAAAATTTAAATTAAAACTTTGAAAATAAATGAAGAAAAGAAAAGAAAAAACACCTAAGTAAATATTCATGGGTGAAATACACAATTTTGTAAAGATGTCCATTCTGCCCAGATTGGTCTGCAGATTCAATGTCATCCCAGTGCAAATCTCAGCAGGACTTTGTGTGTGTGTGTGTGTGTGTGTGTGTGTGTGTGTGTGTGTGAATTGAAAAACAGATTCAAAAATGTATATAAAGGGACGGGTGGCTCAGTGGTTTGAGCGTCTGCCTTCGGTTCAGGGCATGATCCCGGAGTTGTGGATCAAGTTCCACATCAGGCTTCCTGCATGGAGCCTGCTTCTCCTTCTGCCTGTGTCTCTGCCTCTCTCTGCGTGTCTCTCATGAATAAATAAATACAATCTTTTTTTAAAAAAGTACATAAAAATGCAAAGATTAAGAATATCCAAAATAATCCCAGGACAAAAATGTTGAAGGACTCACTCTATCAGATATCAAGGTACTTGAGTGTGTCCAGTCTTTTGCTCTTACACAGAGTACTGTACAAAATTGGTTTTGCATGCATCATTTAGGGGTCTTGGCAGTGTATCTTTGAAGGGATACGGTGTGCTTTGGTGTCTTCTCCTATGACTAAAAGCCACTTGCATTTTTAGTTTACACACTGTGTTCCTAACTCTAGTCATTCTTCTATGTGGGTATTGCCCATTTTATTTCTAGAAGTTTTTTTAATTTTAGGCATTAAAACGAACTATATGAAATTGCTATTTTGTTAGATCAAATGGTTAAATATCAGTAATTTCAGGCTTCACCTGATGTATTAATCCATTTGTCTGCAATAAAAACTGTAAATTTTCCTGCACTTTGTTGTTTGTGATTTTGCTTGGCTTATGATGCTTTTGGCCATGCAAATTTTATCACTTTTATGTGAATACATTAATCAGTCCTTTTCCTTATTGCTTCTGGGATTTGAGTCAGAGTTAGAAAGTTTCTTGGTTATAACTCTTAGTTTATAAAGAAACTTCCCTATATTTTCTTCATTTTACATCTAAATCTATGATCCATTTGGAATATGTTCTGGTATGTAGTATTGAAAGATAGATTTTTTCAAATACCTTCCAGTATGCCAATAACATATATCACATTTTTCCACTGATTTGAGATGTCACCTCGATCTATACCAAATTTCTGTGGTCTATTCATTTGGGTCTATTTCTGGTTTTTCTATCTGTTTTATTTGTCTCTATATATGTTCATACTCATACCACATTGTTTTTATTGTAGGGGCTTTATAAATGTGCTTTAATACCTGGATATGCTAGTCAAACTCCCAACAGTGCATTCCTTTTTTTTTTTTTAAAGATTTATTTATTTGAGAGAGAGAGAGTGCTCACACAGAGAGATGGATAAAGGGAGGGAGAGAATCTCAAGCAGACTCCCTACTGAGGCGGGAGCCCAATGTGGGGCTCGATCCCATGACCATGAGATCACTACCTGAGCTGAAATCACAAGTTGGTCACTTAAGCGACTGAGCCACCCAGGTGCCCCAAACACTGCATTTCTTTTCCTGGCTTTTCTTTACTTGTTTATTCCTCTTCATGACATTATCATCAACAACTCCAGAAACCAACATGATATTCTTATTGGGGTTGTGCCATAAATCAGCTTAGGGAGCATTGGGCTTTCTATTTCCTCTCCAGTCAGTTTTGGCAAGTTATATCTTTTTCCAGAAATTTGCCAATTAATCGGTATTTATCTTCATTGGCACAAAGTTTTTATAATATTGTCTTTCTATATTTTACATTTCTGTTGATTTGCAGTTTTGTCCTTTTTTCATCCTTTGTGTTGTTTACTTTTTTCCTTATCTTTTTTTTTGAGCAATTTTTTCCGGTGGGTTGTCAATTTTCTTTGAATTTTCAAAAGGTAAATGTTCTGTGTGTTTGTCTCTTATTTTTCAGTGTGTGTTTCACTCATTCCTTTTCACCTATTTTTATGTTTACTGTTATAAGTGTTCAAGGCTATAACTTTGCTCCAGGTTTTAGGTTTCTGTCACAGACATTTTGATATGCTGTGTTTTCCTCATTGTTCTTTTTAAGACGTCCTGCAATTTCATTTTATGCTTCTTCATTGACTTATCAGAAGTGTTTATGTTTCCAGGGGAAAGGTCCTTTCATTTATTTGTCATTAATTTCTACCTTTATGGCATTAAGGTCATTTCACAAATGAGGCCCAGAGAAGTCAAGTGACTTGCCCAAGGTCACACAGTTAGTAAGAGGTGGGGCTGGAATGAAAACTCAAAGTCCATTTCCCTCCCACTGCCCTTCCCTGCCTCTATGGCTCACAGGTAGATATGCTATTTAATCATTACCAGCACAATTCCAGCAGGTGTCATTATGAGACAGTGAAGTTTAGTTGACAAACCTGTAATGGAATATTAAAATTTAATTTCTCTTGGTAGGAAATTATGATGTTGTCAGTAGTAAAAATTAAGTTGGGGGGATTTTTCTTGATATACACTCAAGTTACTCTTGATCTGGGTTTCCTCAAAAGCAAAACCTGAGAAACGTTTACTTGGGAGTATAAACCCAGGAAGCAGAAGTAAGGGTAGGAGAAGCAGACATAAAAGAGAGGAAAGCCAATTCGAGGATGTGTCACCGAGTTGGCCAAGGGATCTCCGTTTGGTGGGACTCTGAGGAGCCTCATGAAATCAGTCTTAGAATTTTTCTCATGGGGAAAGAAGGGGGAGGAATGTACCCACCAGCTCCTGTCCACCATTGATCAGGGGTAGACCACAGCTCTGTCTCCCTACACCTCTGGGCTGGATGGGGGTCAGAGCTGATAGCCCCCCATATCACCTGCTACCAAGGATACCCATGTGGGCTTGAGATAGGACTGCTCCCCAGCTAACAAAGCTGATAGAAATCAGCTCAGAACCAATCGGGTAGAGTAGGAAGGAGGGTGGAGAGGATTTGAAGTGGAAGCCAGAAGTAGATGCTTAAAAAAATTTTTTTTGATGCAAATCTTCAAAATTGTTGGTCTAGTGGAAAGTATGAGTCCCTATTTTGAAGGGAATGGCCATTATTATCAAAATGGATACGGGAAGCTTACAATTTCATCATGACCATGGAACATGCCATATTTAACTAAATTTGCTTTGTTTTTGTCTCTGTGTGTGTGTCAGAGGTGAGAAGTTCAGACCACCAGTAAAGACTTGTTATAAATGAGAGAAGGATAAAATGAAAGGATTAGAATCTGTCTTGACAGTGAACTAATCTTGAAACATAGGAGCTAAGTTATCACTGTTTCTATAAACATGCTCCTTTTCCCCCTAAACCAGCTTCTCCTGTTAACCACATGTAGAGACCCGCATAAACAGAGGACTTGGTAGCGTTTACACACATTTAAAATAGAATCTCTTGGTCTATACATTTAACCTAAGGCTAATTATTCTTTCAAATCCGAAGTTAATGTTTAAAAATCTACACATATCTCTGTGGTATTTATGACTCACTCGTACTGTTAATGCAGGCAGGGAAATAAATAATGTCCAGCAAATAGCTTAATCCACACTCCACTGACACACAATTTCCGTTCTCCACTCAGAGACTTGATGCAATCAGCCTGATTCTCCCCAAGAAATAAATGCCTGCGGGTCATTTCATCCATAGTAAGATGGAGAGAGTCACCTTTCCCCTGACACAGATCCCCGCAGGCCCTGTGGCCCTGGTTGAGATGCTGCTACCATATAAATGGAGGGTGCTGTACTCATCGGCACATGGTCCACTGAGACGAAGGGGGGCTGGGAGCTGGTGGGGTGTCCACCTACAGGCACCCAGAGCACCTGCTGTGCTAGAACTCAGAGGGAATCATTCTCCCTCTCGGTTTAAATCTTGTCTGTGTCCTTCCAAGTTTCACAAGATAACCTTTCTGCCATTCTGAACTTTTGGAAGAGCTCCCATGCTCCCCAACACGGGCTTGAATTCACAATCACACGTGGACTCCAGCATACATTTAATTTTTTTTTTTATTATTATTTATTTATGATAGTCATACGGAGAGAGAGAGAGAGGCAGAGACACAGGCAGAGGGAGAAGCAGGCTCCATGCGCCGGGAGCCCGATGTGGGATTCGATCCCGGGTCTCCAGGATCGCGCCCTGGGCCAAAGGCAGGCGCCAAACCGCTGCGCCACCCAGGGATCCCTCCAGCATACATTTAAAAGCAGGTGGAAGTTTTTCCTTCACCCTGACTAGTGTCCATATGGAAAGTCACAGAAGGGATCCCTGGGTGGCGCAGCGGTTTGGCGCCTGCCTTTGGCCCAGGGCGCGATCCTGGAGACCCGGGATCGAATCCCACGTCGGGCTCCCCGTGCATGGAGCCTGCTTCTCCCTCTGCCTGTGTCTCTGCCTCTCTCTCTCTCTCTCTGTGACTATCATAAATAAAAAAAAAAAATTAAAAAAAAAAAAAGGAAAGTCACAGAAGCCCCACCTGGGAACATCACTTACAGGAAAAATGTCATCACTGTTATTATTAATATTACTGTAATAATCGCTTCTCAAGAACTCGGTTTCTCATGGAAACCAATGAGTAAATGAGATGCTCACAGGGGAAAACAAAAACCTCAGGGCTGCATTTGACAAGTAGCTGCTGGGATTGGTTAAATCAGGGAAAAGCCTATGGAAAACCTTGTCCAACCCCCATCCACTGGAGGAGGATGAACCTCCTTAGCTTCATCTGGAGATGGCCAAAACAGCACAACCAACCTCAAAACACCCCTGGAAGCAACCATCCTAGAACTGGAAGGGTAACAGTGCCTCGTTAAGTCTCTGGGTGACACTCACTCATTGACTCATGTGTGTCATAGTTCATATGAATAAGACTTTCCTGGATTAACTCAGATATAACTCAATTGCCCAGCGAGGAGGAGCAATTTTCATTTACAGAAAACTATTACGGCCCATAAAACTCTCTACCGGTGACGCGCACCCATTACTGGTGACCCAGGACTGGCAGTCGCATGCTTCCTGTGTGCCCCATGGGGGCGGCCAGCCTTCCCTCCTCCACCGCATGGAGCCTGCAAGCTGACGTTGCTCAGCTGTCAACAACTTTCTGATCCTAACGAAGACCATCTCTTTTCGTCACACCAGCGAATGATGCCTGTTGTTCAGAAGTTGGGTGCATTTGTTTGAAAGGTCTGAGTAACAACAGATACGAGTTTGACTTTATGGAAGTGTTGATTCTCGCCAGTTCTGTTCCCCGGACCCAATATTGCAAAAATAGAGCGGGTTTTTCTGTGCTGTGTTCTGGAAGACCCGTTGAAATGATTACGTGATCATTCCAATAAAGGCGTCCTCACTTCTTTCCCCATATGAACTTGGACTGGAGAAACCCAATTATCTGCTTCCTGAAAACCTGTATCTGATTTACTTAGCACCCTTGACTGGAGAAATCTCCCTGCCACCAAGATTGGGGTGCCACTCACCAACTTCACCTGCACTCTTGATCCTGCCAAATGATCCCACCACGCTTGCCGGCCAGCCTTCCCAGCAAGGACTATTTCTGTGTCCCCTCTCTCAGACACCCAGCAGCCCTCCTTCCCACTCAATTTGTAGCAGGAGACTTGGTTTCCTATTTTACACAGAAAATGGCAGCCAACAGATGCTCTCTGCTGCCACCACGAAGCCTGCAAACCGCTTTGTATTTTCTTCTATCTTTTCCTCTGTTCCATCATCCTATCCAAGGTCAGATTCTGTGTCTGCGTACTGACCTATGGCTCTTCTTTTTTGAGCTCTCCCTCTCTTATCATCAATGGTTTTTAACCCTCAACATCTCTCTCTATGGCCCCTGTGGACCCCGGACCCCAGTGCCTCACCAGCCAGGTCCCCATATCTTTCCTTCATAGCCTGACTGCTTGGCACAGTTGTCTGTGGCAATGCTTGCTATTGGCTCCTCATTGTTCATTTCCCTTTTTTCTTTTGAAAATAACCACCACCCCCCAGGGTTGATTGGCCACAGCCTGGTGACACTGTGGCCAGTCTCTCTCACCAGCAGGTATGGTCACTCCACTGACTTCCAGCCTGTGGGTCTGAATGGAGGGTATAGCTGCTTCTAGGACATGTCTCACAAAGAAGCTGTTTGGCCTTGGCCTCCTCTTTTCTCTCCTTGAAGACTGGAGGGTGAATGTGAGGGTATGACCTGGCTTTGTTAGATAGACATAAAAAACACCCTGGGGACAGCAGAGTGACTTCTAGGAGCAGCTCAGTCAAAGGATGACGTCAGGGAACAGAATCACCCAGCTAAGGTGTGCTGGGCTTCGTGTGAGAGAGAATTAGACCTCCTGTCTTGTTGGGGTCACTGTGATCCATGTGACAGCAGCTCAACTTGTATCTTAACTAAGATGTTGTCTACCCTCACTTCCATGGACCCCTCAGCCCACAGCAGTCAAGCTGTGCCCACCTGTCACCACAGTCCACACTGAAGCCATCCGTAGATGTAGTGGGCACATATCAGTTTCTGGCCTTCCAGCCGGTCCTGACCCCACCGCCCAGAGTCTCCTGCTGGCCGTCACCTCTCCCTGTGGCTCCACTTTGGACCCTCCATGCCTTCCCCCAGCCTCGGGCTGCCCCTTGCTGCTGCGTGTTCCTCTCTCCCCCTTCTCCTCTCTCCTTTTCTCGCCACACACCCTCCCAGGGAAGTTCTATCTGCTGCCATGCCTTCAACTGCAGAGACAAGGCTTTGGCCAATTTACATGACAATGGAATTTATTAAAAGGCTATGGAGTAAAAAAAAAAAAAAAAAAGGCTATGGAGTAGTTCATAGGGTCAAAGTGAGAGGTGAAGAATCAGACTCAGAACAAGAACAGAGATCTAGGAACAGGAACAAAGTGATAATTTCATCACGCTGTTCCCTCTGGGATAACACAGCTCTCACCATTTGAAACTTGGGTATGATTCTGCTAAGGATTCCAATTTCAGGGAGAAAGCCTTTGGCCCATCTAACTTATGTCATGCACCCTCCTCTTTGCAGAGGAAGGAGGAATATTTTAACTGAGTTTTTTCAAGACCATATCCTATAAGGGAGGACTAGTGTCCTAACCAATATTGGCGTGCTGCGTCAGAAGGGGAGCACCGGGGTGGCTCAGTCTGTTAAGTGTCCGACTCTTGATTTCAGCTCAGGTCATGATCTCAGTGTCTTTTTTTAAAATTTTATTTATTTATTCATGAGAGACACAGAGAGGGTGGCAGAGACATAGGCAGAGGGAGAAGCAGGCTCCCTGCAGGGAGCCTGATGCAGGACTTGATCCCAGGACCCTTGATCCTCACAACCTGAGCTGAAGGCAGATGCTCAACCACTGAGCCACTCAGGCATCCAGTGACCTCAGGGTCTTGAGATCAAGCCCCGCATCAGGCTGTGCGCTGGGCAGGGAGCCTGCTTTAGATTTTCTATCTCCCTCTCACCCTTCATTCGAACTCTCTCTCTCTCTCAAAAAAAAAAAAAAATGAATGCCAGCCCAGCAGCAATGATAGTCATTCCAGTCCACTCCCTGACTGCCCAAGGCCCACACATCCTGCTTTATACACAATAATTCCAGAAGTGTCTGAAATAGAATACAGCTACTATCTATGCAAATGAAAATCAGCCAACTCCCAGTTACTCATACACAAATGTATCCAGCTTCAAACTCAGGATCTGGAGGAAAAAGCCTGCTCTTTCTCTGGTTCTATCACGATCTCATGAGTATATAATGCAAACTGTGGATTAAAGAATAAATTTAGCCCCTAAAACATATACTACATGTAACCCTGAAGTAAAGAGAAAAAGAGGCCAATTAGAAACCAGAATGCGCGTGCGCGCGCACACACACACATGCACACAGACGCTCCTGTTCTTCCTTCAGCCGACACCTTTTGCTGGTTCCCCATTCCGAGCTGGTTGGGGTGACTCAGACCTTCTCTGTGGCAGATCTGATTCTGTGGTCATGTCGTCTTTCTAGATGGACCAAGTTATTTTTTTCCATTAGGCCCTTTGGGTACATTATTCCAATGTTAATCTCATCCAGAAACACCCCCACAGACACACCCAGAATGATATTTGACCAAATACCTGGGCACACCATGGCCCATTCAAGTAATTTTACATTCATGTAAAATTAACCATCATTGCAGCATCCTCGAAAGCCAGTGCTTGCAGGGGCTGGTGCACATGATAAGACCAGCAACTCCTGACGGTGGGAGGGTGGGCCATGAACTCTGAGGGCCATAGCCACCACACTGCAGCCTGGCCCTGCTGAAACTCCTTCTCTTACTCTCCAAGCTGATGGCTTTTTGAGTCATCCAGTAAATCGGCAAGAACAGGTCATCCACACGTGCCACAGGTGGCCTCCCAAACCCAAGCATGGGCCTCTTTACATATGTATCCTGATGGCAGGGGACCCAAAGTGCAGCAGCTGCCCCTTCACTTTGGAAGGGAAGTCCTGGCATGCCCCAGACCACCAGACCTCAAGAAATTTCCCAGAGTAGGGACCCCTGCATCTTAACAGGGCTTAACCTGCCACCTGCGGGCATCCATAGTTCTCAACAACTTACCTGTGACACCTGCTACCTCCTACAGTCTAAGCTGAGAAAGTTAGGGTTATGGCTGTTTGCCTTCCACCCCCCCCCCCAAAAAAAAAAAACCATCAGTGAGTTCAAGATAAATGGTACTTTGTAACACAGGATACGAGGACTATAATACAAGGCACACTTACCATAAGAGAAAAACTAGAAGTGCCCAGTGAGCAAGAAGAAAAATCAGCTTTGTTAGATTATAGCCCCAGATTGAAAATATGTATGCCTCGTGTTTATGGGGCTTTTGAGAAGCCTTTTGTTCTGTCTCATTGACTTGAGTTAATGAGGGTAATGAACTTGGAAGCCGAAAAGAATTACTGCCTGGGCAGCTCTTCCAGGTTCCCGACGTTTCTTTTCATGCGGTCTATTTCCTGGTGGCAATAACATTTGTTTACGTTGAAAATGCGAGAAGACACTTTTATGGCAGCACGTCTCCGTGGTGCCTCGATGCTCGCCCTCGAAGCTCTGTACGTCCCCTCTCTGCGAGGAGCCCGGGCACACGGTGAAAGCAGCTGACTCCAACAGAAGCAGCATTCAGTCGCTGAAAGGGGAAATGGGACAGATTTATTCCCGTCCCACTTGTCCTCCAGAATGCACAGGGTAATAATAGTCCCAGAAGAGAAGTTTCTATTGCACTGAATATTTTGTCTGGGTTTTGGGGTCAGCGGTTTGGGAACATTAGTTCCTGTGATGCAATTCTAGCAATTGGGACACCTGCATTTTTAACACTTCTAGTGCTTCATCTACAACTATTTCCTCCTCCTTCAAATAAGCCGAGCTGTTATGAATGATCATATGTTAAACATTTTCCAATCTCCACTATTCAGATCCTGTGGGGAGAAAAATATTTTCAAGGGACTATGGGAAACAAAATTTCAAATGCAGACTCTGGATCGATACCACTGTATCAACACCATAGGACTACTGGTTGTCCCCCACCCCCCATCCCCAGAGAAACACGGATACCATCAGGAGCACTTTCTTTTCTTTCTTTCTTTCTTTCTTTCTTTCTTTCTTTCTTTCTTTCTTTCTTTCTTTTCTTTTTCTTTTTTTTTTTTTTAACATCAGGAGCACTTTCAATCCACATCTGCCCTGGGGACAGGTAGCAACTGTCTTGTTTGATTCCCGGGAAGAGTTTTAAAATGTTAATTTTTGTGATGCGTATGTTTTTAAGGATCGAAGTAAAAACAACCTAAAATCTGTTAAATTTTCTGCTTACATCTTTTTAAAGAGGGTTGTGCTAGAAGGATCCAAGCTCCTTTAGAAGTCCGAAGAGCTCTGGTTTCTAAAATAGTTGACATTTGAGACAATAGATAAAGCTTCTGGGGAACGCATCAGAGTACCCAATGGATGTAAATCTTCAGCAGTACTCGCAGCAGATAATATTTGTTAGAAGGGAGGCTGGGAACTTTAAGAAAGAATAAAGTGGAAAAATCCTTCCCTTCTGACTAGGAAAACCAGCACGGAGACCTTCCCCATTTTGTGTGGTGACTATAATTCTTCCCATTTTTGTCTTCTTTCTCATGTGGGAAAAAAGAGTTAGGATAGAAAGGAAAATTGATGTCTTTCCTCTGATTAGTTGGGGGCAGTTTGAGAAGAATATCCTCACTAAAGAAGAAAAGTTACTGGCAGATTAAAGAAGTGGATGAAGCCAGCTCGTAGCAACGGGACCCCCAAAAAGCATCCTCGGAGGAAGGCACAAAACAGAAATGATCTGGCCAAGACTCAGTGAGATCAACTGATGGAAATCAAGTGTGAACGTAGGAAAAGCACAGTGTACATTTGTTTTCAAATCTGTTGGAACGGTTGGAAAATGTTTTATTACAAAAAATCTCAAATGCATAGAAAAATAAGAGTGTCTTGATCCCCATGTGCCCATCATGCAGCTTCAACAATCCTCGACAGACGTCCTGCCCTTACCTCATGCCAATCCCAGGTACAATGTCATCAGTAAATTTTTCAGTGTATCTCTAAAGGATAAAGACCTTTAAAAAAATTCCTGCATTATCACACCAAGGAATTAATCCCTATATGATCAGTGCTCACATTTTACCATTGGTTCATTTGAAGCAGGATTTTCAAATAAGATCCATGCACTGTGATTAGTCTCTTAAAAATGGACAAGCTTTTTGGGGAGTAGATTGGGGTCGCTTGTATAAAACACTGTATGTGGGCACCATTGCACACTATTGTGGGGATTGGTTGTCTGCATGGAATCTTGGATGAATGGGTCAGAGGTGGCATGGCTCTTGGGCTCCGAGGCTCAGGGAAAGTGGCTTTAACTGAGTTGCTTAGGCTCCCAGCTCTCTCCTACTCAAAATGGAATAGTTGTAAATATTGGCTAGTGGTGGCCACTTTTTAGGCAAGGGCAGAGATAATGCCCTTCCTTCCAGGAATGGGGATCAGATACACCATCGTGAGCCAAGTGTCCCTGTGCCTTGTCACCTTTCAGGGAGTAGCAAGCATGGCACCTGCCTATCTTGTTCCCTGGTGGCACTGTTTCCCAGGGATGACGAACTGCCTGGCTGGAGCAAGGGCATCATGCATGGCAGCGGAGCAGCATGACCACTGTAGTCTCAAAGGCCGCAAATGCCTTGTCCCTGCCTAGCTGACCAGCCCAGGTGTCCTTGACAGGCATAAGATTTAGAACCTCATCCTGGAGTGATGGCCCCAGCAGCACTCAGTGATCTTAGAATCCTGAGTTGGGCAGGAGAAGAGACAATCTCCTTCATGCCCATAGTTTCCATGCTTTTGGCCAGGTGGCCAGGCCTGGTGGCGTGGCCTCCAACTCCACCCACGCTTGGGACTTCTGCTCCTGCTGCAGCACCAGCTTCACCTCACGCTTGGTATTTTCTCAGAAAAGTAGCTGAGTACATTTTTAAACAAAGATTTTATTTATTTATTTGAGGGGTGGGAGAAGAGCAGAGAGGGAGGGAGAAGAACAAGCAGACTCCATGCTGAGTGCAGAGCCTGACTCAGGGCTCCATTCCAGGACCTGAGCCAAAACCAAGAGCTGGACACCTAACCGACTGAGCCACCCAGGAGCCCCTGAATATATTTTTTTAAAGTTCTATTGCATTATGGTTTGGACTCATAATTCCAGGTCCAGAGTACTTGGTCAAAGCTTGTGGCACTGTGTGTGGGTGAGGAGTGGAGGTATCAGGCCAGAGGGAGATTCCCTGGATTACCATCCTGCCTCCTGTGACCCTGGAGAAGTCACTTAACCTCCTGCGGCTTGGTGTCCTCAGACCTCAAGGGATCCGGGGAGGACTACACAAGTTAGCACATGTGAGCGGCCTGGTACCAAGTGGACAGAAGTGCTAGGTGCTGTGACAGGCTCACCACTTGCCCAGGTGTGGCCTGGCCTCCCACCCCTGCCTGCTGCTGGAAGTGCACCTGCTTACTTTCTGGACACTTACTAAGCTCATTGCCTTTCCTCTAAACCTGATCGTCCTCCCCTGTGTCCGTCTCAGCCTCTGGCTGTTCTCATTGTCAACACTCCAAAATCTCGCTTCCCTTCATTCTCTTCCTTCTCTTGACTTTGTCCATTACAGCAGCCTCCCAGCCTTGCCCCTGGGTCCAGTCCTTCCTGCAGCAGGTGCTTTCTCCATGCTGCCCCCGCCCCTCCTCTGGGGCCATTCTCTCCATCAGTGCCCTGGCCCCTTCGATACCAGTCTATAACTGCTCTCACCCTCCCAGTCTGAGAGTATCTTATTCAGTTTGTTTTTCTCCCTTAAAATTATGAAGCCTGGGCTGCCTGCTGTGCTGTGAGCACTAACATCCTGGCCTCTGATCCAGAAGACCCACATCCATGAGATGTGGCAGGCTAACAAGTGAGGGAAAAATCTCAGGCTCTCTTCTGGTCTAGTAAGTGAGGGGACCCATTCATTCGTTCACGTATAGTTATTGTGCTCCTACCACATACCAGGCACTATTTTAAGTACTTGCATAGAATAAAATGCTCAAATATCCCTGACCTCATGCTTATACCTTGTGGTAAAGGAAGACAAACAATAAACTACCTAAAGAATAAAATACGGAGAGAGATAACAGGTCTAATATTATGTAGCATAATATAATGTATAATGTGATAAGTTACATGGAAAGACAGATCAGGGAGGGTCTGTGCGGTGCGAGGGTAAGGAAGGAGGTTTTATCGTTTTAAATGGATACGAAACAGATCTAGTCCAGGTTTTTTAGTTTTATTGGCTAAAGGTGGGAATTTAGACAACAGGTCTAAGAGCACCACTGACGGGCATAAGGGGAATGATGACATCTGATTTGCTGTTTAAAAATCACCTTGCCTGCAAAGCAAGGAATGGGTCATAGTGGGGGAAGCAAGGAAGTGAAGGCTGTCAGGAGACCACTGCACCTGCCCAGAAGAGAGACCAGATGGAGATGGAGATGGGGAGAAGCACCATATTCTGAAGAACAGTGAATATATTTTGAAGTGAATATATTTTGGCAGCCCTGGATGGCAGGGCTTTTGGATGGACTGGTTGTATGTGAGAGAGAAGAATCCAAGACAATACTTGGATTTTAGATGTGACCCACTGGGTCAATGGTAGTACATTGAGACCTACCATGTTGTTTGTGGTTTATAGATTTCATATAAACTGAATGCCTCTCTACTTATAAGTGAGAGCTATATTTCACTATAATCTGCCTGGATGTGGAGACTTTCTTTATCCCTGGCATTTCTCTGCATTGTATCCAGTTCTTACACACAAGGATGTGTGTATCTGTCTGTGTGGATGCTGGAGGCAGATCCAAAAATTTGATAATGTCATAGTAACAGAAATATATAATGGGAATATATTAAAAATAAATATACAAATAATAGAAATATGTAAATCACCATATAAAACATATATAGTATAGCGCGTATTATATATAACATTTTATGAAATGTGTCAAAATTTAAATACGCCTTTTATATCTTGATATAAATATATATTTATAATATATATATTTTAAAGATTTTATTTATTTATTCATGAGAAACAGAGAGAGAGAGAGAGGCAGAGACACAGGCAGAGGGAGAAGCAGGCCCCATTCAGGGAGCCAACATGGGACTCGAGCCTGGGACTCCAGGATCACGCCCCGGACCGAAGGCAGGTGCTAAACTGCTGAGCCACCCAGCCTCAAAATATATTTTTATATTGGTTACAAAGTGATAAGTTATAACATAGATCACTCATCAAATCAATCTAGTCATGTTAAAATCATTTGTTGATGTTTGGAAATTGTAGGGACAATTTTTGTTTGTTTGTTAGGCATGGCTATCACCAGCCATATGACACTGCCAGCAGGTCCAAGCTGTCACTGGACATGAGGAATGACAGTGTCAGAAAAAACTAAGAAATTGGAAATGGTCAAGAAGAGAATATCGGTGTCTCCAGTCCTTAGGGCTTATATGCACCTTTGTTTTTGAGCTAGTTCACAGTTCAGTATGTTGTGGAAACTGATAGTAATGTAATTGATCTTTGTGCACAGAAATGCGAATTAATATTGTCCTGTGGAGATAATATAGGATATTGACCTGCTTTGCATCAATTTGCACATTTATTCATTTTGGCACTTTTCGTTTTCTACATAGTGTGCTCTCCAAATTCTACTTGGAGTGGATTGTAACATCTTACTGGTTTCTTCATCAGTTAATCAGTTAAATAAAATCTTTGACATGTGTTCATCTAATATTTGTATGAGTTAAGCCGATTTTACCATTTAAAAAATAATTGTTGGCAGCACCAAATTTTTCAAAA
This sequence comes from Vulpes lagopus, assembly GCF_018345385.1. Classification (NCBI taxonomy): domain Eukaryota; kingdom Metazoa; phylum Chordata; class Mammalia; order Carnivora; family Canidae; genus Vulpes; species Vulpes lagopus. The sequence goes on along the minus strand of NC_054833.1, from coordinate 88,317,619 downwards.
GATTTCTATTAATGGAATAGTTGTTAGGTTATCTCTAGTCTCCATGACTGGAAATCTTCTCAACATCAACCAAGATGCTGAATCCTCTCTCAACTTCTACTGGACTAACAGCAATCACATTACAATTGTTTCTAGCTGCTTTTATACTGCCTGAGATTGTTTAAAAAATCAACATCTTTATTATCAAATAAGTGGTAAATATTTTCTTGAAATGTCATTTTAATAAACTGGCTTAATTTATTAATTTTTTCTTCATCCTTCATCCACAAACTCTGTAAACCTCACTGGCCAAGTTTCAGGATTTAGTAAGTTGGAATAACTCAGAAGTTTTCAAATTTTTTCATACTTTGTTCTTAAATTACCTACATTCACATACAATTTTGAAAACAGGCTAATACTTCTAATCTTGAAATTGATAGTTTTCCCTATTTGATATTCATCATTTTCTTGTCCTTGCATCTTTTTCTTCTTTTTCATAGATTTATCTACAAGTAAGTTCAAGCATTTTATCATTCACTGCATTCATGTTGGCTTTTTTTTTTTTTTAAGATTTTATTTACTTATTTGAGAGAGAGAGAGCACAGGTGGTGGTGGCACAGAAGCAGAGGGAGAAGCATCTGCTCAGGGAGCTTACTGTAGGGCTCAATCCCAGGACCCTGGGATCATGACCTGAGCCAAAGGCAGATGCCTAACTGACTGAGCCACCCAGGCACCCCTCATGTTGACTTTAATAGCTGAAACATTTCTTTCTTAGGAGGAAAGAAAAACATTGAGCTCTGTTTAAGACATTATTTATTAAAGTCACATATCTAAACAATTTTTCGTTTTCAAGACTGTTTACTTCCATTTCATCATTTATTAAAATAACATATCTAAACGACTTTTTATTTTCCAGACTAACTTCCACTTCACAATTTACTAAGATTAACATTCAAGGCTTGCTGCATTCTCCAGCTGGCTCTTGCAGCTCCAGTAGATCCAGATATTCCTCCTGCTTTCATGCTTTCTATTTCTACCTTTTTAGACTCATTTGATTTTCTTTGATAGTCACGCAATACATGGCAGAAAATATTTAAAGTGATGTACTTGCTGTGAATCTTTCATTATAACGACCCCCAAATAATTTTTTAAAATGTCTATTAAACAAGAGTTTCTTCATATGTTTTAAAAAATACATTGTAAAATACATCCAATCAACCCATTCAGATGCCACTGAATATCGTCAAAAGAGTAATGGAAGAGGTGTTTTTAAAATGTGTGTACTTATAGTGTCCTAAAAATGACTTCTCCCGGTTGTTAAACTTAAAATGAGCTATTTCAGATGTCAAATTAAAAATATGAGGAGGGGGGCATAGTTTCACAAAATCTCTTTAAGGAGAACATGAACAAACACGTGGAAGCCCACAGCTGAATACCACTCTACATAAAGATATTTTATAATTTACTTGACCTGTTGATGGATGTCCATGTTCTTTGAAGGACTTTGCTGTCATCAACAATGCTGCAACAAACATCTGTGTGATCACTCACATGCCCCTGGGCAGAAGTTTCTCCAGGTTTACACTGTAAGTGGGATGTCAGGGTGAAATTCTTAACTTTACTTGGTATTTTTGTCTGCTCCCAAAAGGGATTTATAATCCCTCCACAGTGTCTCAGGGCTCTTGATTCTCCACTTCCTTGGAGACACTTGGCCCCATCAGACTTCTTCATCTTTGCACATCTGGTAGGTCTGGAGTGATACTTCATCACTGATCTTCCTCTGATTACCAGGCGCTGTGTCAGGCAGTTAGAAAGGGACATGGCCTTGTCCTCGAGGTCACTGCTGAGTGAAGGGAGGCAAGTCCAGGATAACTTACAGGGATGGCAACCCACGTTGGGCTCATTGTACTTTCCCATCTCCAGTACTGAGTCCTCCCCAGAGGAGGTTTTTGTGGCAGAAATTATCAAGAAGCCACCTTCCTTGTGTTCTAGAAAAACCTGAACCCACTGGGGAGATAGAGCTGGCTGTCCCTGGTTGGAAAGAGCCCCTGAGACTGGTCAGAGAACGGAGAGTAAGTCCATTCCTCCTGGAGGCAGTTGGGCACCAGGGCTCCAGTCTGGGTTGAGGGGCTAGTGTCCAGGAATGGCCAGGAGCAGAGTGGGTGGGGGCAAGGATATCTGGAGTTATGGTACCCTCAGATGACTGCCTCCAATGTTTCACTCTGACTGGAGCACTGGGCCAGGATGAGGGAACATCAGGAACCTCAGGAATGAGTGATATTAACTTTCCTGCTTCCCTAGCAGGATGGGGGTTAGGAGTCAAATTTGATTGAAGAGGAAGAGGGAAATGGATGTTTCCATGCACCCGCATGTGCAAGTAAGTAATCAGGTGGTCTCCATGCATTGTAAATTTTTTTTTTAATTTTTTATTTATTTATGATAGTCACAGAGAGAGAGAGAGAGAGGCAGAGACATAGGCAGAGGGAGAAGCAGGCTCCATGCACCGGGAGCCTGATGTGGGATTCGATCCCGGGTCTCCAGGATCGCGCCCTGGGCCAAAGGCAAGCGCCAAACCACTGCGCCACCCAGGGATCCCTCCATGCATTGTAAAATGTGTGTCTCTACAGAGCTACAGGGTGCACGGGCACCATGGGGGCACTGGACTCAGTCCCAAGGTCAGGGGAGATTGGAGGGCAGAGTGTCCCTGAATGGGGAGGCGGAATTAGACCAGAGTGCCAAGTTAAGGAAATTGGGCTTCTCTTTAGAGTAATAAAGGAAAGGATATCAAAGAGTTGTTTTCTTTCTTTTAAAGAACATGACATGAAAAAAAAAAAGGAATATGACATGAGTAAATTTGCACTCATGAAATATTATCCTGCCTGCAATGCAGACAATAGATCAGAAAGTAGGGGACTGGAGTGAGCCAGGGAGAGCTGACAATGATGCAGGTGACAAAAGATGGTTGCGGGGATAATGGCAGATGATCAGGAACAGCCCCCTGAGGCCTGATGCTGTTTGGGGCGGGGAAACCAGGCAAGAGCCCAGGGAAGAGCAGGTGTGGGTGGGTGGGTGGGAAGATGAGAGTTCTGTTGGGGCACATTCCATTCAGGAGCCTTGGACTGCAAGGACTTACCTAACAGGACACAAGGGGCCCTGGTCTGAAGCTCAGGAGCAGGACCGGGCAATGACAATTTAAGTTAAGGGTCACCAGCCTGTGTGATAATAAGTAAAGCTCTGGGAGGTGATGACATCAACCAGGGAGAGTGAGAAGGAAGGGGGTCTGGGTGTTTACATAGTTTTGAGATATAATCAAGTTCCATTTTGCACTGGCTGCCTCTACCTTTTTTTTTTTTTGCCTCTACCTTTTTATTGCCATCCCCAACACTGTAGAGTCTTTTCCCCAGCCTTATCCTACAGAGCATTTCATATAAAAATGGCTACTACAGTAGCTAGTGCCTCTTTCTGTTACCATGAACATTATCATAACTCTTAGAAAAACGGAGTCTCGAGCTATGAGAGCCACATGCACTGCTGTTTTGAATTTCCGGCTACATGCTGTTTTAATCATGAGACTCTTAGCTCATGGGTAGCTTATAAAGTTCCTAATTAAGTGGGAATGGGAAAATACATTTATTATTTATTTAGAAGCAAACAGCCTTTGATAATGAAGCTAAGCACCTTGAGGACATGCACGGACATGATGTTTGCAAACCTGGACTCAGAGGGAATGGCTATAAAGCAATTCGATGGACTGTTTTTATAAACACACCAGAACTTACATATTCAAAGGTGTTTTCCTCTTCAAAGTAGGAGATTTAGTCAAATGATTACACCCTTTGAAAGGACATGATTGAAATTCCTTTGCAGGACAAGACTCTCTCCTGAATATCTGCCTCGGGGGCTCCTGCATCTCTTTGGAGGAGGATGAGGGGGCCTGAATTACAGAATCTGCCAAGTCCTTTGGAGCCAAGTTTGATGAATAAGACAAAAGACTGAGCCAAATAATAACAGATCAGCAAACTCTCCGTATCCCCTCCCCCCTCGAACCTGCTCCTCCCCAATTCTCGCCCACTCACGAAGAACATCACCAGCCTGAACACCAACTTATTTAAAGCCTTTATTTATAATTTGAACATATTTGCACCAGATTTGCCCCCAGTCCACTCAGTTTTTCTATCATACTTTCCAGAACTTTCCATCGCCACTCTCTCACTGCACCATCTTAGAACAGGGGCACCAGCTTCCAGATTCTGGGCTCCCCTCCCACCACCCCATCCTCTTCCTACACACAGCCTTCTTACCAGGCTCGTCCTGCTATCTGCTTGGCACCCTCTACCATCTCCTAGTGCCATCATTAACAACCAGACACGTTCCCTGGCGGCCCTAGCAGCAGACGGGGCTGGGCCTTGCAAGCTTTCTTACAGTTCCTTGAACTCGCCACGGTTATGCCTCCTTAGAGCCACTGCCAATGCTGTTCCATCAGCCCTGGGACCCTCTTCTCCCATTTTTTCTGTGCCTGGCTCCTACACATTGATGCTAGTGTCCTGGGGCTGCCTTAAGGAATGACCACAAACTGAGTGGCTCAAAACAACAGAAATGTCTCACAATTCTAGCAACCAGAAGTCCAAAACCAAGGTGTTGTCAGAGCTGCGTTCCCTCTGAAACCAGCAGGGCTGGATCCTTGCTTGCCTGTTCTAGCTTTCTGTGTTGCCAGCAATCCTTGGCATTCCTGGGCTTGCAGATGCCTTGCTCCAGTCTCTGCCTCTGTCTTCAAAGGGGTTTTCCTCTGCATTTGTTGTCTTTTCTTCTGAGATGCCAGTCACAGTGGATTAAGGGCCCACCCTAGTCCAGTATCACCTCATCTTAACCAACTCCATCTGCAATGACCTCATTTCCAAAGGTCACACTCACAGGTACTGGGGGTTAGGACTTTGACATATCTTTGGGGGTGGGGAGGCTTAGGTCTCAAATAGACCCTCCTCTAAGATGACTGAGCCAACCAGGGTGGACTGTTAGTCTTCAGCTCAGCCCTTGGCTGGTGTCCTTGACACTGCTTCCCTCATCTTAGATGAACTTGTAGAGTCTGTTGACTTGTTTCGGTGTCTATGTCTCACTCGGGTGCTGAATCCATGTATTCACTGTTCCTCCAGAGCCTGGGGAAGTATGGACACAGAGTAGATGTTCCAAAAACTGTTATTAACTGAACTTCAAACTGAATTGAGCCTAGAAGTAGCAGTGGCCTGACATTGGATGACATAAAGTCCCAAGACCGGAACCTATATCCATCTCCTGTTCCCTTCAATGATTTTAAAGCTATTCTGTCATGTAATTCACACCCAGCAACCCAGCAAGACAGGCTAGGCAAGTTTAAATATCCCTATTTTACAGAAGAGAGCACAAAAACCAAGCTTCTAATGAAAGGAAATGCCATGGTTAAGACAGGACTGCAGGTCATTAGAGCTGGAGGGAATCTCATCAGACATGAGGCTTGATCTCATTTTACAAATGAGGAAAGGGGGCTGGAGAAGTGAAGTGATTGACTTATGGCCTCTTAGCGACTCACTAGGGAGAGCCATAATTAGATTCCGAGTCCTTCGGTTTCTGATCAAATTCCAAGAGAGCAATTCCAAACATGTTGGAGAATGGCAGGACCACTACAGTAAATACATGGGTGACCTCCCCATGATGTACAAGGCCACACTCGTTTGGGTTCTATGGCACCAGGCTACCTGGGTGGGAATCCTGACTCCACCCCTTTGGGGTCTGGTAAACCTGAGGGACCTCATAAATTGATTCAGGCATCCATGATTAATGTGATGTCCATTCCTGGTTGAACTTACTTTTTAAAAGAGAATGCCTGGAAATCTTTAGCCCCCAGGCACAAATCTCTGCTGCTGGTGCCTCACATAACACCAGACACAAAGTCAGCACTCAATAAATAATGGAACTCAGACGAGGTTCATCTTGAATGTGGGAAAGGTTCTGGAGCAGGAGGGATCGTCTCAAAATTCCTCAGTTCATTCTACAGATGTGGGCATGACCCATTCCCCATATGCGTAAGGATTCTGTAGCCCTGAAAACTTGTTTTGGGGTTGACAGGTACAAGCTAATGAATTGGGGAAATCTGGCAAAATTATAAGGATAGGGTAATAAGTTCCATTATATCAGTTTTCAGGGAGGTCAAGTGGATCATTCCAATGAAGACACTGGCTAACAGGTTAGCTGTGGTTGCTGTGGCCAAAAACTCATAAAACACATATGTTCCCACGTTTGTATACAATCTAGGATAGCATATGCATTCTTAATTATTGTATGTTAAGAAAATATCTTGGAAAAACACTAAAATAATCAGGAGAATGAGAGGCTGATACTGGGGTTAGAATAAAGAGGTTAGGACCTTTTTTCTTTTTCCTAGAAAAAGGATGCCTCTAGGGAAAAATAGAGAATAATTTCTTGATGGATTTTCTGTTTATTAGACAAATTTTTCAAATGTCTACGTGGTCCAGACTTGTCTGGGTGCTGGAATTCACTGACACACAGACAGACCAAGCCCTGTCCTTGTGGAATCACTGGATATCAATATGAATTTGTTTTTTCCAAAGGTAGAAATACTATCTTATGACACCTGGAAGGGATATATTTAGAACAAACAGAAGAACCGTGCACAAGGCCCAGGACTAGAGCAGTGCCCGATGGATAACTGGTGATTTTATCTACTGAAAGAAGGTCTGATATTCTATGACATTAAAACTCCAAAAAAACTCCAGAAAAAGTAGGCAAAGGACAGCAGGCCATTCAGAAGGAAGAAATAGAAATGACCAAATTAAATGCAAATTAGAATATCTGCAAATTAAAGCCTAACAGTGCATGTAGCCACGAATTCCCACAAAACACTGGAAATGGGCACCCAGGTGGCTCAGCGGTTGAGCATCTGCCTCTGGCTCAGGTCATGATCCTTGTGTCCTGGGATCAAGTCCCGCAATCAGGCTCTCCGCAGGGAGCCTGCTTCTCCCTTTGCCTATGTCTCTGTCTCTCTCTCTCATGAATAAATAACTAAAATCTAGGGCAGCCTTGGTGACGCAGCGGTTTAGCGCTGCCTGCAGCCCAGGGCGTGATCCTGGAGACCCTGGATCAAGTCCCATGTCAGGCTCTTTGCATGGAGCCTGCTTCTCTCTCTGCCTGTGTCTCTGCCTCTCTCTCTCTCTCTCTCTCCCTCTCTGTCTCTATGAACAAATAAATAAAGTCTTTAAAAAAAACCATTTGAAGTCAAGCATTATTTAAAAAAAAAATAACTAAAATCTTACAAAAAAAAAAAACAGCAAAAATCTAACAGTGCAGAGTTGCTAGGAAACTTTAACAGTTAGTAGCTGCTCGGACAGACAAGGCTAAGAGATTCTGATAAATCCACGCAGGGGATGTAATGATTGATTAGTAAGAACCAGACATTGGGGTCTAAGAAAACCAACACCTGAAAAACACTATGTTGTGAGAGGCTCCTTGCACATCAGCTCATTTCATTTACCCTGAGACTTCTGTTCCACAGGCTCACAAACCCATTCCCCAGACCACCATGGGGAGGTGGAAAAATGCTGAGTTGAATTTTTGGCGCATGGCCCAGCAGGGCTTTCTTATGTAACAATCGCCCGAGCTGGGGAGTATGAGAACTTTTGAAATAAAAGCTAAGAGTGGCCAAAACAAATATGTGGCCAGATTCAAGCCAACTTGGCCAATGTTTCTCTAACATTCCTGCTTCATAAACATAGAAAACAGTAATAAAAAGAAGGCTGTGTTTTTGCCACAAATCATGTTTGTGATCGCTGTGCGCCCGTGTCTGTTGCATGGCCTTCACTCTCGAGATCTTGGGCTTTCCAGAATCCACGGGGAGCTTTCGAAACACTAACCAAAACAAAACAGGAGTCGGGGCCGGAGAAAGGCATGTTCGCTGCTCTTCCTGTGGGTGTCACAGAAGTTTTCTCTTTCATAACCGTTGTTGGATCTCTCAAGCAAACACCTAGAACTCTCCCCAGGTATTTGTGGACCAGGTGATGTGCTTGATTAGCAGGCTGCGCCTTTATTCCCAGAAGAAAGGGAATGGGACAGAACACTCTGTCAAATAAACAATTGCCCAAGGTCTTGGGCAAGAGAAATTGGGACAGGAAGCAGACAGTGGACTCTTTGCCCCAGGTAACTGCCTGATAAGGTAAACACCCCGTGTACAATGAGTCCCTGTGATAAATATTTATGTGCTGAGCCCCGTGTTTGAAAGCACTAAACCATTTCTCGGCCTGAACATTGACCTGTGGAGGCAAAACACCGGCTAATTTTACAGGTGATGTAATTAATTTCTGTGGCTCACAGCCGTACCGGGAACCAGCGAGATTGTTGTTTTTGTAATTGTCTAAGGATTCAGCAGGTGCTCGGCCTCCAGGGAGCAGTGGCAACTCACGGTCCGAGGTTCTTTGCAGTCACATCTGGGACTCAAGGATTTGCGGAAGATGGTGGCGTGGGAGTTGATCGTGAAACAAACTCGGTTTCTCTGGCTGTTAGAAGAAGTGGTGAGCTCGACCCTGTGTCCAGGCATGGCCTTGTATTATTGCTTAGAGCACACCAAGGACTTTATTTTTTTAACGTAAGGCTGTAGCGTGGCCCCAAAATCTATGATCTGGATATATCTCAGGTCAACATTAATAAACGTACAGGCGAGCCACTCTTTCACGGTGAGCTGAAATAACCCCATACCCCCAAAAGGTAAAAGGCCAATGACAAGTGAGGAAGGGTGTTTGCCACAAAACAGCACCATCTTTCTAGGTAGTGTAAGCTGGAAACCAGGGTCCCTCCTCATGACTTTCCTCTCTCTCACCCAGTGCTCTGTGACCGAACTCAAGGTCTTTTCCCATGGCACGGCTCTTCTGGGCTGTTTCTCATTAAATAGCGCACTCTCCAGTTCTACTCATGGGACCTGGGACTACCTCTTGGGTCCCCCCTGCCCGGACCTGACCCACCCTTTGCCAGGTCTTGTGGATTATCCTTCTAGAATGCCTTGGAGCCATCCACTTACCTCACTGAGTGTTCACTGCCTCCAGTCCTTCTTAGGATGCCCTCATCCCACATGGACCACAGAAATGACCTCCTGTGACCTCTGGGGTCTACTCAGCAGCCCTGGCTTCATCATCCCCAGAGAAGCCAGAGGGACCTTTCCCAACCACAAACCTGATGGAGCCACTTCCTGACTGAAAACCATTTTCAACTTCCCTCTGCCCTGAGGATGACGATGAAGAGCCTATTCCACTTTCAGGGGCGTACACCGCTCCCCTGCTGCCACCCTCAAGGTGGCTACTCAGAGTTCTTGCCACGCTAGCTCCCAACACAGAGCCCGGTCATCTCTCCACCGTTTCCCCTCTTTGTTCACTTCCAAAAACTCATCAGCATCTGAGATTAGCTTATTTACTAGCCTGCACATCATAGGTGCTCGGTGACTACCTGTGGAATAAATGGACAGGTGAAAGAGCCAATCAAGGAAACTTCCCTATGATGGGTGGTGAATTCATCCAAGAAAATGGCAAAGCTTAAAGAACCGTGAGCTAAGCACCTAGGCCTTGGGTAGCTGTCTTATTCATAGCTGTGGACAAAGAGTCTAGAAACACAACATAAATAATTGCTTGCTGCCTGTCTGACTGCCTCGCCTTAATCTGGAACTCTAGTCTCTGTGTCCATCTCCACTTCCCTTCAATGTCATCCTTCACATTCCAGCTGGAAACGCCTCCCCTCCTGTCTCTGGACACACCCAGCTCCTCAGGGCCTCAGGGCTTGCCAGGGCTAAGGTCTCTCCAGCCCCTGCCCCGCCCACCGCAGGTGCCTATTTCCTGCTCACTCCACCTTCAAAGCACAGCTCCAGCATCACTTCCTGAGAAGAACCTTCCTGAGCCCTGGACTAGATCAGATCCCCTCCCCTTTACGTGGCTATCCCATTTCATAATTACATATTCGGATAATTCTGTCACGACTGCCTCCCTGCCTGCCCCTTGAAGGCAGGGATTGTGGGGTTTTCCTCACCACACCATGTAGGCCAACATCCAGCACAGCTGCTTGTCTAAAGAGGTGCCCAATGACTGGTGATTTTTTTATGTAGCAAAAGAAGTGTTGATAGTCTTATATCCTTCATATATGTGATCCCTAAACTCTAAGTGAACAAGTGGGCAAAAAGTTTAGCAGGTAACTCAGAAAGGAGAGATATGGGGTGCCTGGATGGTTCAGTTCAGCGTCTGACTCTTGATTTTGGCTCAGGTCATGATCTCAGGGTCATGAGATCGAACTCTTCACCAGGCTCTACACTGGGCATGGAGCCTGCTTAAAATTCTTTCTCTCCCATTCCCTCAGCTCTTCTCCCTCTTCTAAAAAAGAGAGAGAGAGATACAGTTAATCAGCCTTATTAGCAATAAAAGAAACACAAGTTAAAACAACAAAATATCACTTCAATACCATAATTTACAAACTCCTTAAAAAGTAATTGTCATATCTACAGGCTCAGTGCAATCACTATCAAAATTCTAACAATTCTTTTTGCAGAAATAGAAGATCCATCCTAAAATTCATGTGGAATTGCAAGGGACTCCAAATAGCCAGAACGGTGTTGGAAAAGAATAAAGTAAGAGGTCTCACACTTCCTGATCTTAAAACTTCCTGCAAAGCTACAATAATCAAAACAGGTTGGTACTGCCACAAAGACAAGACTTCTAGACCGGTGGAATAATCTAGACCAGAATAAAATAGATGTCCCAGAAGTAAATCCTCATATAACTGGCCAAATGATGTTCAACAAGGGTGCCAAGACCATTCCATGGGGGAAAGGACAGTCTTTTCAACAAATGGAGGGGCTCTTGGGTGGCTCAGTTGGTTAAGTGTCCAACTCTTGATTTTGGCTCAGGTCACGATCTCAGGTAATGAGATTGAGCCCTATGTCAGGCTCCACACTTAGTGGAGCCTCCTTACGATTCTTTCTCTCCCTCTTCCCTCTGCCCCTCTCCTACTTGTGTTCTCTCTCTCTCTCAAAAAATAAAACAAATAAAAAACTGTGCTGGAAAAACTGGACATTAACATGCGAAAGAACAAAGTTGGACTCTTACCTAACATGATATGAAGAGCTAACTCAAAATGGATCAGAGATCTAAACATAAGAGCTAAAACTATAAACCTCTTGGAAGAAAAATAGGAAATAAAGCTTCACTACACTGGGTTTTGCAATAATTTTTTGGATATGAAGTTAAAAGCACAGGTATTAGAAGAAAAATAGAAAAAAATGGACTTCTCTAAAATGGAGAACTTTGGTGCATCAAAGTTGCACTATCAATAGAGTAAAAAGGCAACCCACAGAATGGGAGAAAAGATTTGTTAATTGTACATCTGATAAGGGATTAATATCCAGGATATATACAGAACTCCTAAGACTCAAGAACAAAAAAGCAAACTACCCAACTCAGAAACAGGTAACGGACTTGAACAGGCATTTCTGCCAAGAAGATATACCAGCCGCCAGGAAGCGCATTTGGGGGTGGGGCCTTTGGGAGGTGATTCTGTTTAGATGAGGTCATGAGGGTGGGGCCCTGAGTTGGGATCAGTGCCCTGTAAGAGGAGACTCCAGACCACTTGCTCTCCCTCTCTCTGTCCCCATCACTGAGGGCACAAGCGGAAGATGGCCCCTACCAGCCAGCAAAGCATTCTCACTAGAAATCGACCATGTGGACATCTTGATTTTTGGACTTTTAACTTCCAGAATTGCGGGCAAATGCATTCCTGTTGTTTATCACCCAGTCTCTGGTACCTTGTTAAGGTAGCCTGAGCTAAGACGATGGAATATTATTCTGTCTTACAATGGAAAGAAATTCTGACACGCACTACGACAAAGATGAACCTTGAGGGCATTCTCCTCAGTGAAACGAGCCAGTCACAGAAGGACATATACTGACTGGATGATTCTGCCTACATGGGATACTTTGAGGAGTCAAACTCCTGGAGACAGGTGAAGTAGAAGGGTAGTGGGTGGGGGCTGGCAGAAGGAGGCAGGGAGGGAGGACAGGGAGTCAGTGTTTGGTGGGGACAGAGTTTTGGTTTTGCAAGGTAACCATAGCAGTGGGGAGGGACGGTGGTGATGGGTACACCACAGTGTGAATGTGCTTGATCCCACTCAGCTGCTCACTTACAGATGATAAATTTTATTGTGTCTAACTCGCCACTATTTTTAAAAAAATTTTTTAATTATTTTTTCCCACAATTAAAAAAAATAATATTCTTTTTAAAGATAAAAGTAGCTCACACTGCCTAATACTTACTATAATGCTGACTGTTCAGGTGCTTTATTTGTCTCAGTGACTGCTTCTCAGAACAGTCATGTAAGATGAATAATATTCTTCCCATTTGCCCCATTGGGAAACTGAGGCAGCAGCCCAGGGTTGGCAACTGGCAACTCTATGGCCAGATCCAGCCTGCAGACTGCATTCGTAGGTAGAGTTTTACTGGAGCACAGCCATGCCCATTCATGACGTATCATCTTGGCTGCTTTCACTCTACACCTGCAATCTAGAGTAGTAGCAGCAGAGACCATGCAGCCCCCGAAGCTCAGAATATTTGCCCCCAGTTCAGGACAGCTTCACTGTTTTCAGGGCCCAACGCAAAGGGAAAATTTGGGGCCCCTTGTTTATAAACTGTTATGACTTTTCAAAGCAGAGGCAGCAGAGCATTAAGCTAAACGTGCGCCCTTCTAAGCCTACGGCCCTCAGTGACTGCCCAGGATGAATGCCCATGAAGGCGGTCCTCATCAGCCCCTTTACAGAAAAAGCTGACCAACCCCTGTGCTAGAAAATCTGGTAACCCATCCCAAGGTCACACAGGGTGAAGTACAGAACCAGGCTTTAGAGCTAAGCAGGGGTCTGTGCTCCTGACCTCTCTGCTTCTGCTGGGGGCTCACGCCAGAGCCCCCATGCCCTCAGGGAGACTCTGAGTTTGAGCACAAAGTGCTACAGTCTTTCTGGAGTATAATTTGAAAAAGATTATCAAAAGCTGTAAACATGCTCATGACCCAGTCTTAGAAGAATATCTATCTAATATGTGCAAATGTTCATGGTATAGTTAAGTGAAGAAGGAAGCCCTCAAGCAAAACAGCATATGCAATATGGTCATAAATCCCCCCCAAAACATGTATTTAGATGGATACACAGACAAACATGGAAAAAAAGACCAGAATGATGCATCAAAATGTGTAGTGGTTTTCTGTGAGAGGTGGCACTGTGGTTTATTTTTATGCTTCTCTTGATATTTTTTTGTTTCACCCATTTTTATAAAAGTATGCATTATTTTTAACAGTGGAGCAAATAAATTTAGAAGCCTTCTGTAATTGTATTTTTAATTGCCTGGATGGTCTTCTAGAAGGGACAGGAACAACAATCTCAGAATCCACAGGTGTCCCTTCAACAATGGGTCTTCTTGAGTGGTGTGTGGACCACATGGGCACCAGCCAAGGACACTCTTCAGGCCTCTGGTAAAGAACTGATCACCGCCCTAAGGATGCACGAGACATTCCCAGGTGCCTGGCCTTCCTCTTTGATACCAGAACTGGCCTTTTACTTCTGAATGATATGAACCAAGTTATTTAAACTTTAAGAAAGGATCTGCACCAACCAAATCATAAAAGAAAGCACCCACCTGCAGAGAAGGCAGGCAGGCATGATGGTGGTACCTCAGCAATGACCTCTGCTGTACCTCCAGCCCAGGCGGGGCCCTGTCTGGGGTCTCCTACTTGCAAGGACCCCACTTTGGTCCTCCAGCGACTGAACCCTTCCCCATAGAGCAAGGATCTCAGTCTTCACTTCTAGGTCATACTTTGGTTTTCTGGGACCTGAGAATCCCCTGCCCCAATGGCCCCAAGCAAACTTGTAGGGCCTGCCCTTTGGATGGTGGAGTAGGCCCCTCAAGGTGAGCGGTGTGAGGTAGGGACAACAGGATGTGAGAGGGGAGGCTGGAGTAGAGCTTGGATGTGCAGGTTGGGTGTTGTGAGCAGAGCCGAAAGCGGGGTACACAGACGCGTGGGCCAGGGGCCAGGGGCTCCACGTACATTTCCTGGCCCCACAGAAGTCTAGGGTGGGTCTACATGCTTTATTTTATTTATCATAGTTAATTGATGTATAATGTTTTAATATTTAGACATGAGGAACATAAGCCCTACAAGCCCTCTGCAACCTGATGGTTGGGGAAGGCCGGGGTGGGGTGGGGTGAAGAGGAGGACTTCAGATGGCCTCATCTCCAGGGCAGTACTTTCCTCCAGTAGCAGGCCATTATACCAATTCAGTGCATTGCAACCTGCATTTTCAAAAACAAAATAGAGCAAAATGGAAAATGCTGGAATGCAGCACTCACATAAGAGAATTTCAGTAAAATATTTGTTTTTTTGATGTGGTCTGGTCTTGATGTCAAGCACATGCCCTACTATGGGTCTTGGCCAGGAGGGCTTGACAGAGCAGGGAGGGCACACAGACAGGTGATAGGTGGAGAGAGACGCAGTCGATGCACTGTCAGCAGAGCCCAGAGACCACCTGGACGAGGTGGCTCTAACTAGTTCCCACAATGAGACCTGAATCCATGCCCTGCTCTCCACCTCCACCATGACCATAAGTGACTCACCTGGAGACCTGAGAAGCCTCCTCCCCATCTCCTGGTCACCTCCCCTCTGGCCCTCTCCCCTCCACCACCCATTCTGCTCATCTGTCCCTCCTTCTCTTATAACCCCCTGTGGCCTCCTGTCCGATATCTAGTCCTGCTGTCACCTGGCTCTGTTCCAAACAAGCCTCGCTCGCTGGCCTCCGCCCCTTGCCCTGGCTTCTCTTCCCAGTGCAAGCACAGCCTCTTCATTTCTCATGGCTGCTCCCGTGTCTTCCAGGTCTCAGATCAGACGTCCTCTTCTCAGAGGAGCCTTCCCAAACCCCTTAGTCCCAGTCCCAGCGGTCCTAGTAGGTATCCTGCGGACTCACCTGCTCACCCATCTCCCTACTTTACCACAAGAGGGCAGCTGCAGGAGACAAGCTGTCATTACAGGCCCAAGCCTGGCACAGAGCAGGTGCTCAGTAAATGCTCGTTGGATGAATAAATGAGGTATCAGAGTGATCTTCTAACTAGGGGAGTTCATTCTTTTAAATGCATAAAGTCATCAATCCTCCCTGATACATTAACTCCCCAGGGGCCTGAGGCCAATGACCTTAGGCAAGTCATCTGACTTTCCTGAGCTTTGGTTTCCTCTTCCGTGAGATAAAGAGTTGGCCTTGAGGGCTCCTGAGGCTCTTTCCCAATTCTGAAATCCTACAGCTAAGACAGAGTATCACTACTCCCTGCCCACCCCCCTCTGCCCATTTCCTGCTCTTCCCACTGGGGAAGGAAGAGAGAAGGATCTATTTACCGTGTCTAGGGAAAGAGATGAAGCTTCCAACCCTACCAAGAAAGGATGTTTTTTTCTCATTTTAAAGTGTTCTGCCTTTGTATTTATGTTTTAATACTGTGGCTTTCTAATGTTTCAGAACATAAAATACATCCTTGATCTACTCCGAGGGTCCTAACGGGACTTTCCTAAGCGGGACCGTGCAGATGACCGAAGGGAACAAACAGCTTGAGGCTGGCGCTGAAGTCACCTTAAAGTCCTGCTCACCTGGAATGCTGAAGAGTGAACGTACAAAGATTCCTTTTAGTGTCTTCAGTCTAGACTCCGAATGTCTGAAAATCTGCGCATAATCATTAACTTTTATTAGGGACGTATCGGGCTTTACTGCAGAAATAATGTAATTATTTGCTAGCTCCCCATCAGCTCTCACTCGTACAGGCAGGAGGACCCATGCGGAGTGCTGCTAGATTTCGGACAGAGATTTTCCTTGAGCACTTTCCAGTTATTACACCCTGGGAAAGGCCATAAAATTGATATCCGGCATCAAATCACTTTTACAGCTGGAAACAACCAAAGCTACTGTATTTTCATTCTAGGACTATAGCTTGTTCATGAAACATCTCAGCATCCCACTTGCTACTCATATTTTCATTCGTTCTCTCTCTCTCTCTCTCTCTCTCTCTTTTTTTTTTTTTTTTTTTGGTGGCAATGACAGCCACCAGAGTCAGGATTTTATTTTCTCTACCTTCAGTTGTAGAGGAATGCTCTCATGCACTTTGACTAATAGGACCTTCCCCTTCCTAGCTCCCTTTATCAGATTGCCTGCCACACCACGATCCTTTTCCTGTCCACAACATCCAAATCCATGAGATGTGTCTCAGGAGAGGCAGAAGTTAGTCACCAACACCCACTTTTACTAATAGGCTGTCCCCAACTCTCTTAAAGAGCTAACTGAGCCAGGGAATCTGTATTAACAAGAACGCCAGGGAGGGGCTCACTGCCACTGCAGAGTGAATAGTCACAGGATGAACACAGGGTCACTGAAAATTTTGCTTTTTGGGAAATGGAAACTTTCGTTTTTTCAGAGTTTTAGCGAGATACAACTCACAAGCTATATAGTTTACGCACTTGAAGTTCACAACTCTACGGCTTTGAGTGTATTCACAGACTTGTGCAATCATTTTCACAATCAATTTTAGAACATTTTTGTCACCCCAATGAGAAACCTGCACCAATTAGCCACCATCCCCTCCAGGTCTCCCCTTCCTGCCAGCCTCTTGCAACCAAGAATCTGCCTTTTGTTTGTCTCCATGGATTTGCTTATTCTGCACATTTTGTATAAATGGAATCCTACAATATGTGGCCCTTTGTGTCTAGCTAATTTCATTTTGCATACTGTTTTCAGGTGCATCCCCACTGTGGCAGGTGGCAGTGTTTCATTGCTTTTATTGCCACATAATAGTCCATTGTATGGACACACCACTTTATCCATTTATGGATTGACAAGTTATGGAATTTTATGGCTGGAAGGGACATGGCAGGTCCTCCAATGCAACCCTCAATTTTACAAAGGAGGTAGGAGGCACAGAGATGGGCAGGTGACTGGTCCAAAATGATACAGGCAGACTGGGAAACTTGACACTAGAGCTTTGGTTTTGTAAATCATGAAATATCTCATGCATACTGAAAAGCATAGGAAAAACATGTAGTGAATTTTCGGTTCACAGCTTTCACCTATTTCCCTTTTGGGTCCCCTTTTATTTAATTCCTTGTAGGGGTTCTTAATAAATCCTAAATGTGAATCATTTGTTGTTTAAAAACTCTACCTATATCTTTTCCCAGTCTCTGTCTTGTATTGTCCTTTTGTTTCTGGTGTTGTTGATGTTTGGTGGACAGAAGTTTCTAATTTTAATGAATTGTCTGCCTTATTATCTATGATTTGTACTTTCTGAGTCTTGGTTAAGAAATCTTTTGTTAGTATTCTCCTAACTTTCCCTTAATTTTTTCAAATTTTGCTTTTCATGCTTAATTCCCCTGGAATATACTTTTGTGTCTGGTGTGAAGTAAATTAATTTTTTTCTAGAAATGCAACCTGATCTTCAGCACCAATTACCACTCCAGTCTTTTACCACTTATCTGTTGTGGGGAGGAAAAACATATTTTTCCTTCTACCTTTCTAGGTTCTTGGTGGGGGCTCTCTGTGCCAAAGATAGGTTAACAAAAAGCATACAAATTTACTTAACATAAGTTCTTCTGGGCACCTGGGTGGCCTTTGGCTTGGGTCACAGTCCCAGGGGCCTGGGATGGAACCCTGCATTGGGCTCCCAGCTCAGTGGGGAGTCTGCTTCTCCCTCTCCCTCTGCTTCTCCCCCTGTTTGTGTTCTCTGAATAAATAAAATCTTAAAAAAAAAAATTCTCCATGACCCAGGAGCTTTCACAAGGAAATGGAGACCTGAAGAATAGTTAAATGTGAGTGTTTTTATACTGGGTTTAATGAAGAGTAAAAAGTCATGGGAAAATGTGATAGAACAATGGTGTAGGAGTCAAGAGGAGTAGACTGCGGGAAATTTAGCAAGATCTATTCATTCAGATTTCTCTTGGCATTCTCTTTGGAGATAATGATGCTCCTTTTCTCTGGGTGTAGAGAGGGCACCTGTCCTCTGAGGGTCTATGATCTACTTCAAGGGATGGAGATCATTTCTCAAATTCCTTCCATTTAGATTATTCAGTATACCAAGGTGCCATATTTGGAGGGAGCATGTGTTAAATCCTATCACAACAGTGCCACATCTATCACATAAAGAATATCTGTATATCTATAGGTTTAGTTTTGGGCTCTGTTCCTTTAGTCTGTTGGTCTATTTTTGTCCCAATACCACATGTCTCAATTCGTAAGTTTATAATAAGTCCTAATATTTAGAAGGGCAAGGCCCACAACCTCTCACCTTGCCCTCTTTCTTCAAAATAGTCTTAAATCTTTGTCTTGTTTGCTTTTGCATCTAAACTCCAACATAAGCTTGTCAATTTCCTCAAAATTCCTTTTGGGGCTTTGACTGGTATTGCATTGAATTGATATATTTATATGGATTTTACTTACATCTTTATGAGATATTGAGTATCTCTATCCATGAATATGGTATATAGCTCTCCTCCTTTTTAATGTGTTTCTTTTTTTTTTTTTTAAGATTTTATTTATTTATTCATGAGAGACACACAGAGAGGTAGAGACACAGGGAGAAGGAGAAGCAGGCTCCATGCAGGGGTCCCGATGCGGGACTCAATCCCAGGACTCCAAGATCACACCCTGAGCCTGAGCCAAAGGCAGACACTCAACTACTGAGTCACTCAGGCATCCCTAATGTGTTTCAATACATACATTTTAAACAATTTTGTAAATTGTGTAATTTATGTTGTAAATTTTATAATTGTAGTTCTACAATTTTCTTTATAGAAATCACAAACATTTTGTTATACTTATTCCTTGGTTATAAAATTTTTCTTGCTCTTATAAATTGTAGTTTAAAATTGTACTGTTGCCAGTATATAAGAATACACTTGAGTTTTAAATATCAGCCTAAAATTCAGCAGCCAAGATAAACTCTTAGTTTAAAAAAAATGTATTAGTTCAAATATTTTCATGAATTTTTATGCAGATGATCACATTATTTGTGACTTATGACAGTTTTGTTTTCTCCTTTCTACCTTACACCTTTTATTAACTTTTCTGTTTTTAATGCACAGGTTAGAATCTAAATCCTTTGTGTGGTTGGATGGAAGCACACACAATGGGCATTGCTGTCTCATGCCTGACATTAAAGGAAGGTTTCTCATTTAATCTCTAAGTGTGATATTTGCTGTAGGTTTTTGGGCAATGTCCTCCAATGAGTTACAGAAGATCCCTTCTATTTCTAATGAGTTATGGATCTTTCTTTACTCTGGTTTTAAAAACAGTATTTATTAATTAATATTTATAGGAATAAGATATGCTCACAGAAAGAGAAATCAAATAGGAGGAAAGTAGGAATGCACCTTCTTAGCCCCAGGCTTTCTTTTCAGACAAAACCACTGTTGATCATATTATGAACATGTATGGTTTCACTCATACATGGAATATGAGAAATAGTGAAAGGGATTATAAGGGAAAGGAGGGGAAGCAGAGTGAGAAAAATTAGGGAGACAAACCATGAGAGACTTCTAACTCTGGGAAACAAACAAACAAAGGGTAATGGAAGGGGAGATAGGCCGGGGGATGGGGTAACTGGGTGATGGGCACTGAGAAGGGCACTTGATGGGATGAGCACTGGGTGTTATACTCTATGTTGGCAAATTGAATTTAAGTAAAAAAAAATATAAAAAAATAATCCAAGGGTTATTTGGATACTAACATTTTGATCAGAAAACATATTTATATTCATGAATAAAAAATGAAATAGTAGGCAAAAACTTCCTTAACATTACTGATGCTTTTTTTTAAAAAAAGATTTTATTTATTTATTTGACAGAGAGAAAGCGTATGATCATGGGGGAGGAGTAAGGGGAGAGGGAGAAGCAGGCTCCCCACTGAGCAGGGAGCCTGATGTGAGGTTCAATCCTAGTACTCTGGGATCATGACCTGAGCCAAAGATGGACACTTAACTGAGCCACCCAGGTGTCCCTATTGATTAATTCTTACTGAAAAATTGCTTTCCATCATGAGACTTTTATAACTATCTTAAGTTCACATTAATTTTCTATACGGACACTAAACATGCTTGTCACATGTCACCATCTATTGTAAACTAAATTAGAATTATTTTATTTAATTTTCACATAAAATTATAGTCCTTTTTCCAAAATATTACAAAATTAAAATAACAAAAAAGCCCACCATTAACATTCTGTCTTTCCTTCTAAAGATTTTCAATATGCATATTAGCACATATTTGTATACCCCTGTTCTTACACACAGATATCCCACTGTACTCCTGTTCTGTAATTGGATTTTTTTCAAACAAAGCATTTTAGACATTACTTTATGTCAACACATATGGACCTACTTCATTCTTTTTAATGGTGCACCATATTCCACTGTACTCCATACACTCCATTCCACTGTACTCCATATTCCACTGTACTCCAATATGTACACCATATTCCACTGCCCATGGTTGTTTAATCAATTTCCTACTCATGTACCTTTAGGCTATTTCCTTGTTTGTTTATTAGTCTGTTTGCTGACTGTTACACATAATGCCTTAATGAACAAACCTCTGTGCATCTGTGCAGGTACATCAACAGGATCAGCAGGAAAAGTTCCTAGTTGTGAATCTCATTGTCTAGCCCCCAAGCTCCTTTCCCTGAATCACCCTGCTCTTCACTAAAGGAGATTCAGGAAGACTGTACTTGCCTCAGTCAAGACCCTCCCCAACACATGGATCTTTACATCTCCTCTCCCTGACAAGAAGTCAGGCCAGGGACCCAGAGGGCAGACAGCTTGCCTCCTGGTGCTGTTCCTGTGGACTCCTCCATTCCTCTTGGCCTGTCTCAGCCACTGCAGACTTTGGACCTTGTTGTTTATCTAGACTCACAGTGTCTCCTGCTCCTTCCTCGTCCTTGTCCTGCCTACTTGGGTGCCTGGTACCTGTGGGCTCCTCCCCATTTTCAAGGACACCCTGGGTCTTAGACTTGGCTCCATGGTCTCTGCTTACTCTTCTTGACGCTGACTCCTGCTCCGCGTGTCCCGCCTCCGTGACGTTCATTTTGTCCTTCTTGTAAAAAGTGACTTCCCAGCCCCACCCCTTGGCTGATCTTGGTCCTGTGCCTTTGAAGGGGATCAGAATATGCCACCCTAAACTATACTACTTTGGCAGAACGATTATTTTGGAGTGAAGGTAACAGAAAAAGCTACCACAGGAAGCAGGAAGGGCTCTCTGCTCTCCAGCTATCTGCCTGAACACAGGGCATAAATTCCCCTTGTGAAGATGTCCTAGGCTTCTCTTGTACCAGGACTGGGGGAGCAACCCTAACGGCAGAGGTGGAGATGGTACTAAGGCAACTCTGCATAAGCAAACCTTACTAAATAACTCTCTGCCATTGGTTCCCCCATACAGTTACCTCCCACAATTTACTGCTTCCTAGAAGAAGCCCCCTCATCTTTCTCTTGGCTCTTTCCCACAATATAATGCCTTTTGTTAAAATGGTACATAAGCCCCCAAGTCTAACCACTTCTTTGGGTTTTCACTTTTCTGTGAAACCCTTGTGTACATAAAATTAAAAACAAAATCTGTATGCTTTTTCTCCTATTAAGCTGTCCTTTGTCAGTTTAATTTGCACACTCCACTCATGAACCGAAGAAGGCTGAGGAAGCTTTTCTTCCCCTACAGGGTCCATGCTCCATTCTCAACCACAACCCTGTGCTAAACCAAGGGCACAGAGAGGGCTTACTTGATTGAGCACACCCTCACGTACTCTCTACCTTCTAGCCAGGTGATCTTTTAAAATGAATATTTTTATGGCATCTCAACTTAGAGAAAACCCAACCACCACTCCACCTGCCTCTCCCTCCCCATGGCAACTCCTGCAACTATGGGGGGCTACAAGCTGCCCCTTCCTCAGTTCTGGTCCTTTCTCAATTCATGGCTTTGGATGTGCTGCTCTGTCTGCTGGACACATTCTGCACCATCTCTGCAAGGCTCAGCTTCCTCCCTGTTAAAGGTAGATAGCACTTCCTCTGCCAGTTCTTCATGTTTCCCCCACCAGACTGCAACTGATTTTCCTTGGAGGAATTACCTGCCCCCCACCCCCAATATGGTGTCAAACAACATGCCCCACCTTCCCAAAGGTTGTGGCAAAATCCAGCCAATCAGACTCTCCCCTCTGGAATTTGACCCCTGACAGTCTGGCATTTGAATTTTCAACAACAACAAAACAGTTGGAGCAGATTTATTTCATAGGTGGTGCCCTGAAGGGAATGCCCCTTAGCAGTTGTTCTTTGGACAACCTGTCCCCTTTGCTGCCCGCCCCACTCTCCTCTCACTCCTGCCCATCCCCTTCCCTTCCCTTCTTTTTTTTTTTTTAATATTTTATTTATTTATTCATGAGAGACACAGAGAGAGAGAGAGAGAGAGAGAGAGGGGGGCAGAGACACAGGCAGAGGGAGAAGCAGGCTCCCTGCAGGGAGCCCGATGTGGGACTTGATCCTTGGTCCCCAGGATCACGCCCTGGGCCTAAGGCAGGCACCAAATTGCTGAGCCACCCAGGGATCTCCCCCTCCACCCCCCCCCCACCCCCCACCCCATCCCTTCTTTACACCCTCTCCTTCTCCTACCCTTCTAGGCGTTTTCCCTTCCTTCCCCCAGCCTCCCTCGCTCATCAATCTTGCTGGATGAATTTCTGTTCTTTGCACTCAGAGAACCTGCCGACACTCTCCACCACCTCCCTCCTCTCCTCTGGATCGCCCCAGCTCCTCCTCATTTATCCAGCACCTTCTATAAATATTTGATGAAGGAATTAACAAAGGCTAATAATGAACATGTGGCACTTTTCAAGGGGGGAAAGGCTTACTGAAAGAATGGGAGTGAGACCTTTCAAGAAAAGCACAAACAGCATAACTATTAATTGCATCATAAACTTTTGGCTTCGTTTATGCTGCCTCCTTGGGCATAGACACGTGGCTTCTAGGAACTGTCTGGGAGGGCTGAATGAAGCTCTGTACCCTAAATTCCTCTGCACTGAAACACCACATCGAACCACCCTCACCTCCGTGGGTGATAATCTGTGGTGAAAATATGGGATTATTTGTCTTCTGATGAAAGGGAATTTTTACTTGATGAGGAAGTGGAACTCAACTTTCTAACAATTTTCTAAATGCTGGAGACCATCTGTTTCACCTCTTGACCTCATGTGTTGTTAAACTGAGTCTTTTCTCTTTCCAACAATGATGTTTTGCTGCACTCCAGTGATCAGCAGGGAGATGTGGAGGGTGAGCCCTGACTTGCACTTGCCAGGCAGGAGGGATATAGGCACATCCCAGGAAACCTAAGGTGTCCATCCTCAGACTCCGGGAGGGCCACTGAGTCCCAGGGCCCAGCATGCAGTAGGAGCTCCATAAATATGTACCTGGTGACTGGATCTAGTTTCTGGTGTTTTTGTTAGAAGGCTAAGGTTGCAACAAAGCAAATTCTTCTTGTTTCAGACATAAACCAGAATGACGGGATTCAGAGTTGGAAGATTATCTCCTCCAAGTGTCCATCTGAAGATGAATTCCCTCTAGATCCTTTTAGCTATTTACAGCTCTGGATTTGGGCCATTTTTCCTTATGTTAAGCCAATGACCATATTGCAAGTGAAGACAAAGTGAGTCTACACTCTAACATGTGGTCACTCCTCAAATATTTGGAAGCATTCTTTTCTTTTCTCTGGGACCACCCCCCAAATCCTTCACCTAAAAAAATCTTAACCCCAACTGACTCATTGTTTCAACTACCACTCCAGCTCCTTTACTGAAGACCCCTCGGTCTTCAAAACTGGGATCTCCAGGGCTGAGTCCTGGCCATTCTTCCCAGATCATTTTAAAGGTTCTTCTGTCTCACGCATGCCCATGACTTTAAACAACTTCAGTCAGCTAATGTTTTCCAGATTCATACCTGTGGCCCTGACACCTGGTCCCCACGCCAGACCCACATCTTCAGTCAGCTCTTTGGCCCCTCCCTTGGATGTCCCACCACCTTACACTCCACGTGCTCCCACCCGGACCCTCTCTCAGTGAGCAGCACCCCCTTTGCCAGCTGCTCAATGCAAACCTGGGACATCTGCTGCTTTCTTCCTTTTCCCTCCTCTCTTCAATTCCATTTAATCACCAAGGCTTACTGCTTGTATCTCCACAGCTTCTTAAATCCCTCCCACTCTCTACCTCCCCTGCCATCACTCTAGTGAAAGAATTTCTCATTTGAGTGGTTATAGGAACCTCCTCTCACTCTGGGCAAAAAAACTTGAAAAACTCTTTGATGACTTCCCATGGGACCTAGAATAAGATAAAAATATGAGCCACCATCCCTGACTCTTCACCTTCATTCTCTAAGTCTACTCTGTGATCACAACTGCCTATGCTCCTATTTTGACTCCCTGGGAAAACCAAAAACTTTCTACCACAGGGCCTTTGCATAAGCTATCTGGGTTCCCTCTTCTCAGCAATGTTGTTTCCTGCTTCCTGAGCTCTCTGGTGCTTTCTCATAACACCTAGAATAATTTGTCATCTAACACGAAATTTGTTTTGAATATTTACTCATATATTTTTGTTGTATGCCTGTCCCCACAATTAGATTCTAAATTCCATGTAGGCAGGAATCTGGTCAGTTATCTTTCTCCCATGTCATTCCCAATACCTAGGAAAGCTCTTGGCACACATTAGGTGCTTGATAAATATTTGCAGAGTAAACATGCTGATGATTCAAGCATACATTTCCTGCCTGTCTTTCCCCTGCTGGCCCATGGGCCTAAGCAGTTCTAACTACTCAAAACCCACCTCATTATGTCTCTCCTCAATCTGTTTCTCCCTGTGTAAGCTAGGTTTCAGTGAACAGTCCCATGGTCCCGGGGGACACCATCACCACCATATCCAGAGTCAAGCCAAGCCTTGTTGCCTCCCTAATAACTTGTATTTTTGTACCAAATTTTCTGCCCTTACCACTCTGAAGGTTTTGTTCAACCTTCAGACCTCATACCCAGTTGCCTTTGTAGCTTCTGAGGTTGGGACGCCCTCCTTCCGCACCCTGCCAGCCAAGCACCATTCCTAACTTCCCCATAAAAACATCACTCCATTCTTTGTTCCTGGTTGGGGAGACATCTCTCTGCCCCACTCACCTTCTCACCAAGAGAGTCAGTTCCCCTGACTAGTGTGTTTGGGAGACCGGACTGAGCCCCTTTCCATGCCAGCCATGCCCTGCTCCTTGGTGCCTACAGCTTCCTAACTTAGGGAAGAATTGTCAGGTCCACTTGGCTAGGAAACCAGCAAGGCCAGGTCATGTTCTGGGATATTCTCTTTGTTCAGGGACAAAAATGATGCTTTAGTCTCCACCTGCTTACTCCTTGTCCCAAGTGCACCATGCCGGTGCCTAACCCCTGGAACAGTGAACATTAAATGGAGGATAAAAGGTATGGCACTTAGAAAAGCGTCTGGCACAGAAGTTCTTAGAAATATTAGAAAAAAAATATTAGAAAAGATAAACTTGATGGGGAAGGGCCTTATTACCAGCCCCAGTAAACCTCAACAGACCCACCAAGCCCTGGCTCCAGGGACTCACACATCAAGCCAGGGGAGGTGTTCATCCAAAGTAAAGCTGTGCACTCGTGTGGGAGGGAAAGAACAGCACTTCATGAGCCAGCCCCAGACCACACCACAGTCCCTCAAACCAGAGTGGTGCTGCCGAGAACCGGGTGCCCAGTCTCTGCGGGGGCTGCTTTCATTTCCTGCCGCCTGCAACCCACTTATTCTGCACTGAGGGCCAATGCGGGCTGGGGCAGTGACTCAAAGCCTTGTCATCTTCTGATGAGCTTCCTCTTTCTCCCCCTCCTCTTTCCCCTTCTTCTCCTTCCTCTTCTTCCCCTGCCTCCCCCTCCTTCTCTTCCTCTACCTTCTCCTCCTTGTCCTCTTTCTCCCCCACCTCCCAACAAGATCCCAGACCTGCAGGGTCTACCTCTGAATGATTCCTAAATTGTCACCTCCTCCCACTGCTCCTGCTCATTTACTTCTCTGGACGATTTATTCCTAATTCCCAGCTGTATGGCTCCCAACCATCCCTCCCCCACTCTGCAGCCAGAGGCCTCCTTGCTCTTGTCATCCCCAACTTGGAAACCCCTTGACAGCTCCCACTGCTCACAGAATAAAGTCCAGACATGTCCCTCATCAGCTTCTTTTTTCAGCTCCTGGTCTTCTTAGCCCCATCAAGCACCCCCGGGGGCACACACACGGGAGCCTTCTTTCCCTTCCCCCACAGGCTGCAACGTCTTGACTTATACTGTCCTATTTACTTTTCACCAGGACAGATTCTCAGTTTAAAATAGTAGGACTGACTGGCTAATTTAGACAGAAAGACAGTTTTGAAATGGTATTGCATAGGGCAGTAACCAGTAGGAAGGCTCAGAACCAGATAAAAGAGCCAGGATGCTGCACACATTGTGCAGGCTCATTTTCTGGGTCCCATGGTCACATGAGGTGTAACCAGAGCTGGGGAAGAGTATGCGGGACCTCTCTATGATCACTATAATTGTGGATCTGCACTCACGTCGACATTAAAAGTTTGAATGGAAGAAAGACAAACCAGGCAGGCATAGGGCAGGGATGCTGGCTACAGGGGACAGGCCCATGCCCTGCAAGCCTCTTACTATGCGGGAACGATGTTGTTGCCTGTAGGATCCCTGCAGATTCAATCTCTCCACAGCTCTGGCTTCCACATGTGCCGTTCGAGAGCATCCGATCAGGTCTCAGATCCATGCTCCAGC
Source organism: Vulpes lagopus (assembly GCF_018345385.1). NCBI lineage: Eukaryota > Metazoa > Chordata > Mammalia > Carnivora > Canidae > Vulpes > Vulpes lagopus. Next base: position 88,290,745 of record NC_054833.1, on the reverse strand, counting down.
TTCAAGCGAGGAGAGAGTCTCGTCCCCTGACACTTCTGTCCAGGCAAGTGAAGTCTGTTCCCACTAGGGCTCCCAGTAAGGCTGCTGAAATTACTGATAGGAAGCCAAAGAACAGGGCACAGTCCTCCTCAGGGACAGACAGTCTACGGGTCCCCTAGCCTGGAGAGTTTGCCTATCTTTATCACAGCAGCACCACCTGGGTCACCATTCACTCAGCAAATATTAACAAGCACCTACCTGGGCCAGCCACGCAGGGGGTGCTGCAGATTGCAAAGCAAGCAGGAGTCCTGTGCTCAGAGGCCTGGCCTCTCGTCCCGCAGGTTTCCTCCCTAAAGGATATGGGAAGGAGGAATCCCTGGCTTCCCCTGGCTCCAGGCAGCGCTGTGCCTTTGTCTGCTGTGGGCCCCAGGTGTCCTGCCCTAATCATTTTCCATTTCCCTTTCCATGGTGCTGTGCATTCCTGAGATTATTCTCAGAGGTCCCTATCTTGTATTTGCCTGTGGGTAGTTAACCTTCGTTTTCTTTTTATTTTTATTTATTTATTTTTTTAAATTTTTATTTATTTATGATAGTCACAGAGAGAGAGAGAGAGAGGCAGAGACACAGGCAGAGGGAGAAGCAGGCTCCATGCACCGGAAGCCCGACGTGGGATTCGATCCCGGGTCTCCAGGACCGCGCCCTGGGCCAAAGGCAGGCGCCAAACCGCTGCGCCACCCAGGGATCCCCTTTTTCTTTTTAGCTACCTGTTCTTTAAACATCTCAGTTTCCCTCAGAACCATGTCCACCGTTATGTCCATTTCCCCCTCTTTGGAAAGAAAGTCGTTTGTAATGACACGGTTGGAAGTACTCTGAACTGACCTCCCCTTTTGAGATGCAATTCTTAGAATCACAAGACTTTTCAACCAGAGATTTGAGATCTTCCACTCTGATAATCAAAATATGCGCTAACTCTGTGTTATCTTTCTAGGATAGTGCGAACCCTAAAATCACATAGTTGGCTACTTCCAGATTTCTATTATGTTGATTTGGCTAACAGTCCCCCTATATGGCGGTCGTTCCTGGGAGTAGATCTTCTAAGGCATGAAATTGTTAATAAATCAAGAATTTGTCAGAAGCTTCACCATCTAGTTTACACATAGTAGCAAAAATGGCCTTCTTAAAACATGAAGTAGATCACACCATCCCCCTGTTGAATACCCTCAAAGCCTCTGCTCTTATCACCAAGTTCATCCCATACCACTCCTACTGTGTTCTTTCCACTCTTTGAGTAGCTCTAATTGTCCTCTGCCCCAGGACCTTTGCACCTGCTATGTCCTCTCTCCTTTGCTTAGCTAGCTTCTTCTCTTCCTTTAGGTCTCAGGGTGGATTTCACAACCTGCAGGAGGTTTCCTCTGATTACCCTCCCCCACTTAGGCCCCTCTCAGTTAGATCAACTTACAGTTTACAGTATTTCTTAGGCTGTTACCTTGTTTGGTTTCGGTTCTGGCTTTTGCTTGCTTACTGCCATTGGAAGGCCAGGGACTATGACATCTATCTCCTTTACCACTGTGTCCTCAGCACCTATCCCAGTGCCTGGCCAATAACCGATGCTCCGTAAACTTGGGTGAAGGGGAGGGGTGTAGGTGAAAGAATCTGATTTTTGTTAAGAGGCTTCCAGTGGATGTCTCACTTTTACACTGCTCTCTGCCCATTTGTGGAGCTCCCTCAGAGACGGGATGGAATTTCTCCTGGGTCCAGGTGGCCTACTGTATGCTGTGATGACACCAACTTCTGTCCTCTCATCTTTTTTTTTTGTCCTCTCATTTTTACCTTTCCTTTTCTAAATGCATCCAGCCTTACAATCCAGTAGGAAGGAGGAAGCAGGGACGTCATCTCACATCCCTCAGACTTGCAGCCAGGTGTCTCCGTTTTGGAGGGAGCACTGCCTACTTCATTCTCTGAGATCCTGCTTCCGGGCCACAAGTACACTTCTGCCCGTCCTAACTGTTCCCTCAGTGAATCACTGGGTACTTCCTGGCCTCCTATTCTTTTTCCATCACCCCACTCTCCTCCACAGCAACCCAGATCACTGAGTCTTGGGGGCTTTTCCTCCCTCCTCTGCAACATCCAGCTTACAGTGTGTTCAGTATGCAGCCAGTCCTTGGGCAAACACATTCTGTCTCCAGCCCGTGCATTCCGCTTCCAGCTAAGAGCCTCTGTATCCTGGTGTCTTAAGACATGCAAGATCCAGGGAGTCAAAATTCAAATAGCCGATCATTCATCGCTCTTATTTTCTCTTTCAACTACTTCACATCAGAAGGAAGAGGCTGGGAAGCCTTTCCACTGTCTCCTTTGGGGCTGGGCCAGGGACCCCAGTCTCCTGAGGGTGCTGCTAGGTGGCCAATGCAGCAGCTGGGTAGGGGGCTGGGGTCTTCCAGGGAAGACCACACATCTCCCATGGCCATGTCAGGTCCAGCGGGCCCTGCCACTCCCCTTCGCTGGGAGTACCCCACCCCGGTGACTCATCCCTCTCTCCCAGACAATTTCCCGGCTTCTCCGGAAGACATGGTTTCTCCCTGGGCCTCTATGGGGCTTTCCCACCCCAGCCCGATTTGACTCGGGTTTTGACTCCTTGAACTATCCTATTGTTCTGTGAGCCCATGTGACCCGGCCCTGCTCTCTGCAAAAGGCCCAGGTGCCACATTGCACCTGCTCATACCTTCCCCGAGGCCCAGCCAGCAGCTAGGCTTTCTTCTCTGTTCCATGTCCCAGACTCCTGCTTTCTTTGCTTTTGTCCTGGATTTAGAGGGATCGACTGCTTGCTTCCTCCTTCCTACTGGATTGTAAGGCTGGATGCATTTAGAAACGGAAGCCTGAGGTCAGGACCACCTCTGCCCCATTCAGCCCCCAAACCCCAGCACCAAGCATGGTTCCTACACAGTGTAGGTGCTCCGATCTTTATCAAGTGAATGAAGACACTACCTTAGGGAACTCTTTGTCCTACTGGGGAAGCCAACAACTTGTCCTGAACGGCTTCGTCTTCTCTCTGGGCTTGATAATCAGTTTGCATTTGCTGCTGCTCTTATCCAGAAGGATGCACACGGCTTGTTTCCCTTCCCTGGGACTGTTATCTTGGCGTCTGGGATGGGAACAGAATCCCCAGAGGGGTTCTGATCATCCACAGCTGTGAGGTGATGCATGCGAAGTATGTTCTTGCTGCTTGGCATGGCGAATACAGGCAGGTACCATGACTACAACAGTCAGGAGGAAGAGGAAGAGGAGGAGGATGACCAAGGTGAGGGTGATGACCAAGGTGATGATGCGGACCCTCCCTGGCTTACTGCTGAGCTGAACTGTGTCTATTTCCCAGGCTCTGGTTCATCCCCACCTCATCCTGAGGAAGTGTGAAGCCACTTCCTTCTCATACTTTCATATCTTCTCCTACCTAGGATCCGGAATAAAGGCTTGGCTTCTATCAGCAAATGATGACCAATCAGCATAGCCAGTGAGAGTAGCCAGGCAGTGAATCACCTGACACATGGGAAGAAAACCTTCCAAGGAAGAAAAGCATTCACATTTCTTTTGTATTAGATTGTAAAGCTCTGGGGATCCCTGGGTGGCGCAGCAGTTTGGCGCCTGCCTTTGGCCCAGGGCGCGATCCTGGAGACCCGGGATCGAATCCCACATCAGGCTCCCAGTGCATGGAGCCTGCTTCTCCCTCTGCCTGTGTCTCTGCCTCTCTCTCTCTCTCTGTATGACTATCATAAAAAAAAAAAAATAGATTGTAAAGCTCTGTAGTCAGGAGCTCTTAGGTCTTTGTCTCCACATTCCAGAAATGGATATTCTTAGGGTTCTGGGGAAGGATACAGATACGTCTAGAAAGAATTTACAAATGGTTCCACGCAACAATAATAAATTGGATGTTTCTTTCCCCAAATTATTTATCATATAATAAAATCTTATGGATGGGATTAAACTATAGAACTACCCATCTTAATGAATCTAATTAGAAAATATTGTAGGAGGGCAGCCCCGGTGGCTCAGCGGTTTGGCGCCGCCTGCAACCTGTGGTGTGATCCTGGGGCCCCGGGATTGAGTCCCACATCGGGCTCCCTGCATGGAGCCTGCTTCTCCCTCTGCCTGTGTCTCTGCCTCTTTCTCTCTGTGTCTATGAATAAATAAATAAAATCTTAAAAAAAAAAAAAGAAAATATTGTAGGGGAGGAAATAACCGTCCTCTTCCCTCTTAGGTTCTATGCCTTGGGTCTGTGAACTAGGGTGACAGAAGCCAGATTAGCAGGAAATAGGCATACAAATTTTATTCAACATAATACTTTAATTTTCATGGGGGCAGATGCCTTCATAGAAAAGAAATGAAGACTTGAAGAAACAGTTAAACTTGGGGAGCTTACAGACCATTTAACAAAGAGGGATAAAATGTGGAGAAGCAACAAGACAAAGGAGCAGGTGTGTGGGCTTCTAGGGATGGTGAATGTGGGAGATAAACATACAGGGGAAACTAATGAAAACAAGGGTTATTTAGTAAGAATTTCTTTGTGGAGACTCATGCCAGCACCGTCCCCATCTCTGGTGATGTATGTTGTTCTTCCCTTCCTGGTATGGGGGAGTGGGGAACATCTTCAAAGGGAAATACAGACTGTACTTTCAGGCAGATAGCAGGAGGGCAGCAGAATGCATTTCCTGTGTCTGCTTTTTCTCCTTTGCCTTCAGCTCAAAATAATCCTCAGGCAAGTAACGTATTTGGGGGTGGCATATTTTATTCTCCTTTAATATTTTAAAAGAAATTTAGAGGCACCTGTGTGGCTCAGAGGTTGAATGTCTGCCTTCAGCTCAGGGCGTGATCCCCGGGTCCCGGGATCGAGTCCTACATCAGGCGTCCTGCATGGAGCCTGCTTCTCCCTCTATGTTTCTCTCTCTCTGTGTCTCTCATAAATAAATAAATAAAATCTTAAAAAAAGAAATTTAATTATATTATCCTCAAAACTATATAGAAAGCCAAAGGAGAGGAAAATAGAATCTTGCCCCCTGGAAAACATGAGATTTATTCAGGAAACAGAGAAAGATCATTTAAATCAACACCAAGTTACTAACATACAAAGAAGGGCTACTAAAATAAGGGCAGGTATGCTTTCCTCTCACAAATTAAATGTTTTCCTTTTTTTAAAATTTTTATTTATTTATGATAGTCACACACACAGAGAGAGAGAAGCAGAGACATAGGCAGAGGGAGAAGCAGGCTCCATGCACCGGGAGCCCGACGTGGGACTCGATCCCGGGGCCTCCAGGATCGTGCCCTGGGCCAAAGGCAGGCGCTAAACCGCTGCGCCACCCAGGGATCCCCAAATGTTTTCCTTTTGATCTTTCTTGTGCAGCAAGATTTTTTTAAATAATGTATATGTAAATGATTATATACTTCAAACTAGCGACGTTGAAATAGATTATGGTGGATGTGACTCATTATTTAGAAGAGGGTAAATCATGCAAGAGGAAGAGTATCTTGTTTGTAGGTTTCCTAAAAAGCTTAGTCTTAGTATACCTGTGAAGGGAAGGGGACGGGGTTCCCTGACCTTCCAGGAGCCTGCACCACATCACAACTGGGCTCAGCCACCAGGGGAGGATGCCCGAGCTTCTGCCAACTTGAGCACTAATGTCCAGGCCTGCCTTCCCCTCTTGAATTATGCATAACGCTGAAGCTAAGGGAGTTATTGCTTTGGGCAGAGACGAACTCCAGATCTAGGCACCTTCTGAAGACATTCATTCATTTCAGTGGAGGCGAAGACTGACACTCATTCATGTCCATGACTGGGATGACTGATGCTACTTAGAATCTTTCCTCCAGAAAGCCTAATGTTCTACAAAATTACATTTTAAACATACTCTTTGGGATTCCTGGGTAGCTCAGCAGTTGAGTGTCTGCCTTCAGCTCAGGGAGTGATCCCGGCGTCCAGGATCAAGTTCCACATCAAGCTCCTTGTGGGGAGCCTGCTTCCCCCTCTGCCTATGTCTCTGCTTCTCTCTCTCTCTCTGTGTCTATCATGAATGAATAAATAAAATCTTTAAAAATAAAATAAACATACTCTTTCCATGTCTCAAAGTATAAAGGTAAGAAAACGGAATTAATTTCATTATATATATCAACAAAATCATGGGAGACCACACAGTTAAGTATGAGAGCTATATTTACTGTAACATTAAAAGCAGTTTTTTGCTCAGCGGAGCTTTATAATTTTCAGAACTATTTGCTAACTAGCTCTTTAAATGAACAAAGCATCAAGGAACGAAATCAAGAGAAGAAAGCATTGTTTTAAGTAGCCCAAAGTTCAACTCAGGTTTTAGAACACGTGTTGCCTACCTTGTTGAGGATGGGTCAATGTCTTACATCTTGACCAACTGCCCATAAGGAGGAAGATTTAGTAAGTACTTAGTTGAATGTAGTAGCTATTCTCCTGTAGGGTAGAAATTAGGAAGAGTAATCACCCAAAGCAAGCAATCTGCGAGTCCCTGTGGTCTCCCAGGCAGGCGGCATGAGAGGTGCCCAGCCTGAAGGTGGTCCTGGTGGGAGCTCTCTTGGCTTCTACAGGAGGCCAGTGTAGGCAGTACGTGTTTTCTGCCTCAGTGCTCTCTTTGAAGGGCTCTTGCCCTTTGCACACCCATCCATCTAAGGAAAAACAAAACACACAGAGGGTGCCCCAAGGCTGCTCACCCGGAAATGGGGGTCCCTCCCATCACCAGGAGCTGCAGAATCTCTGCCTGGGACCACAGGTCTGCAAAACCTCCATTCCCACCCACAGACCCATTTTCTGGAGAGTAAAAGCAAAATCAAACAAAAGAGCATTATACTCTGATCTTTTCTTTTTGAACTCTACTGCTGGGGTTTTATAGTTTAGAGCTGAATAAGGGTGACTTCAGCCAAATCAGGCTTGTTTCAGAATAAATGTAAAATAAATTCAAATGGCCCTGACTCACGAGAGATAATGGACTGTCTAGCTGCTCTGGGCAAATGTAAAAGAATCAATATGGGGTTTATTCAGCTCTGAGTTGTGCCTCAAAGTCCAGAGCCCCCCAAATTACCTTGAAAGGCTCCATCAGGCCTGAGCAGGCCAGTTATATGGTGGAGGTGTCTGAGGGCTCAAGTCCAAATCTAGAGTTTTTGCCTGAACTGTCTTTCAGGACTCCAAGCTCACGCCCTCCCTGGGCAACCCCTGGGAAATTTCTGTAAGTCACGGTGATTAATACATGGATGGGGCCGACAAGCGGCGGCTTTGAAACCCATTCTTATGTCACATCTCGTCTTTTTCTTGTCTCTAAGATGGCTTTTTCCTGGGCAGACAGCAAGGCCAGTCCAATGTCAGGGTGGAGAAGGAGCAGTTCCTTGCGGGGCGCCCTCCCGCCCTCCCACCGTTCCCTGCTACTGGGGGTAACTGGGAGCCACTTCGTAAGCTTCTCTATTCGATCTGTCAAGTGGGGATCCATGCTGCCGCCCTGAGCCCCCAAGAAACAGGACAAGCTTAAGAGGAGGAGTATGAGCTTTAGGATGAATCAGCTCAGTCTTTCCTCAGTCTGATACCGCCCCAAGCTCAGAGGCACATCGCCCACGGGGGCGAGGCTGGGCTGCTCCTGCACCTGGAGCGGCGGCCCGGGGTGGGGGTGGGGGCTGTTAGGGGCCAGAGTGACCCCAGCGGCCGCGCGGGGCCTCTCCGCCCCTGCTCGGGGTCTCCAGCACCCCCCAGGCCCGCACTGGTCAGTCCTCTTCTGGCCCCCAGGCCTCCCAGGTCACGAACAGTCCTGGAAGGGCGGGGGTCGGGGGCAGGAGGGCCGGGGTCGGGGGCAGGGGGGCCGGGGTCGGGGGCAGGGGGGCCGGGGTCGGGGGCAGGGGGGCCGGGGTCGGGGGCAGGAGGTTCGGGGGCAGGGGGGCGGGGGTCGGGGGCAGGGGGGCGGGGGTCGGGGGCAGGGGGGCCGGGGTCGGGGGCAGGAGGGTCGGGGGCAGGGGGGCCGGGGTCGGGGGCAGGGGGGCCGGGCTCACTGCCGCTCCGCCGCCGCCCAGACTGGCACTTAAGGAAGCTCAAGTTCAGGAGTTGAGTAAAAATAAACACGGGCTATAAATAAGCCGGTAAATTTCTTCAAGGCACAAGCGCGACAAGGAGAAGGTGCCACCGCACAAGTGCTCACTTGAAAAATTCTCGACGTGTAAAAATAACTTTGATAACCGCGCGAAGACGCCTGGCTCAGGGGGAAGGAATGGGCCGGGCGCCCCCGACCGCTTCCCGGACCCAGGCGGCCGGTGGGCCCCGAGGCGGCGAGCGGGCAGGGGGGAGGGGCGGAGAGGGAGGGGGGCTGAGGGGGAGGGGAGGAGTGAGAGGGAGGGGCTGGAGCCGGCTGGGGGGTGCAGGGCGGGGGGCGCGGAGAGGGAGCGGGCTGGGGCCGGCTGGGGGGGTGCAGGGTGGGGGGCGCGGAGAGGGAGGGGCCTGGGGCCGGCTGGGGGGGTGCAGGGTGGGGGGCGCGGAGAGGGAGGGGGCTGGGGCCGGCTTAGGGGCAGGGGGCCGGCTGGGAGGGTGGGGGGGGGCGGAGAGGGAGGAGGCTGGGGCCAGCTGGGAGTTGCGGGGGGCGGGGGGGGGGGGGGAGGGGGCGGTGAGGGAGGGGGCTGGGGCCGGCTGGGGGTTGGGGGGGGAACGGAGAGGGAGGAGGCTGGAGCCGGCTGGGAGGGTGCAGGGTGGGGGGCGCGGGGCGGGGGTGAGGGCGGAGAGGGAGGGGGCTGGGGCCGTCTGGGAGTTGCGGGGGGGGGGGGGGGGGGAGGGGGCGGTGAGGGAGGGGGCTGGGGCCGGCTGGGAGTTGCGGGGGGGGGGGGGAGGGGGGGCTGGGGCCGGCTGGGGGGGCGCGGGACGAGGGAGGGGGCTGGGGCCAGCTGGGGGTTGCGGGGGGGGGGGGGGGGGTGAGGGAGGGGGCTGGGGCCGGCTGGGGGTTGCGGGGGGGGGGGGGGGGGGCGGGGAGGGAGGGTGCTGGGGCCAGCTGGGAGTTGCGGGGGGCGGGGGGGGGGGGGGAGGGGGCGGTGAGGGAGGGGGCTGGGGCCGGCTGGGGGTTGGGGGGGGAACGGAGAGGGAGGAGGCTGGAGCCGGCTGGGAGGGTGCAGGGTGGGGGGCGCGGGGCGGGGGTGAGGGCGGAGAGGGAGGGGGCTGGGGCCGTCTGGGAGTTGCGGGGGGGGGGGGGGGGGGGAGGGGGCGGTGAGGGAGGGGGCTGGGGCCGGCTGGGAGTTGCGGGGGGGGGGGGGAGGGGGGGCTGGGGCCGGCTGGGGGGGCGCGGGACGAGGGAGGGGGCTGGGGCCAGCTGGGGGTTGCGGGGGGGGGGGGTGAGGGAGGGGGCTGGGGCCGGCTGGGGGTTGCGGGGGGGGGGGGGGGCGGGGAGGGAGGGTGCTGGGGCCAGCTGGGAGTTGCGGGGGGGGGGCGGGGAGGGAGGGGGGGGGCGGGGAGGGAGGGGGCTGGGGCCGGCTGGAGGTTGCGGGGGGGGGGGGGGGGCGGGGAGGGAGGGTGCTGGGGCCAGCTGGGGGTTGCGGGGGGGGCGGGGAGGGAGGGGGCTGGGGCCGGTTGGGGGGGGCAGAGGGGGGGCGAAGAGGGAGGGGGCTGGGGGCGAAGAGGGAGGGGGCTGGGGCCGGCTGGGGAGGCGCGGGATGAGGGAGGGGGCCGGCTGGGGGGGCGCGGGGCGGGCGGGGGCGCGGAGAGGGAGGGGGCTGGGGCCGGCTGGGGGGGGCAGAGGGGGGACGAAGAGGGAGGGGGGACGAAGAGGGAGGGGGCTGGGGCCGGCTCGGGGAACGCGGGGCGGGTCCAGGAGGCGGGGGGGAAGGGGGAAGCGGGGGGGGGGCCGGAGGGGGTCGCGGCGGCGGGTCGCGGCGGCGGCGGGGGGCGGGGCCGGCGGGGGCGGGGCGGGGCGGGGGCGGGGCCGCCCGACTGACTCACCGCAGGGCTGCGCCTTAAAAGGGCCAGCGCTTCCGGGGGCGGGAGGGGGAAGGGCATGGACAGGGGCAAAGTGGCCCCAACCTCCGCCTTCTCCGCGGTCCGTCTGAAGCGTGGCCCCCCTTCCACCCCAAGGCGGACCCCGGCCTGATCCACAGTTCACCCTGGTTGGGCTCCTCCCCCTTGCCTCCCTCTCCTCCTCCCCCCGCCCTCTCCCTCCTCCTGCCACCTTCCCCCTTCCTCTCCTCCCCCTCCCCTTGTCTGTCCCCCTCCATTCCCTCCCAGCCCTAGACGGTTGTTTTAGCCGGAATATATGCTCGACACCTACTCCTCCCCATCCCCATCTTTAAAGAAGCCCGAGCCCTCAGATGCTCAGCGAGCTCCTTCCCTCGTCCTTAACCGCCTCCAAAGCTCGTCCGCCCGCGCGAACCCACCGACGGCTCCGGCCGGCGTCCTGCACTCCCCCCGAAGTGTTCTCTTTAAAACTGGGAGCTCTTTATCATTTTAAACTTAAAGAAGTTTAACGAATATTACAGAGAACCCCCCCAACCCTTCGGCCAGATTCTCCACTGTGAACATTTTCTTCATCATTCTTTCTCTCTCCATATATTTTTTCTAAACCATTTGCAAGTAAATTGCAGACATCGTGTCTCCTTATACTTATACTTATACTCCTAAATACTTGGCTGTGTTTTTACCAAGGACAAGGACGTTAATGCAAAGTTAGCAAAAGAAAGACTCTTTTAGGGCTGCTCAGTGACCTCCATATCCGAGCTGCCCAGTCCAATGCCCTGGCAGCATTTGTTGGGCTTGACTTTTTTTTAAAAGATATTATTTATTTATTCATCAGAGGCAGAAAGAGAGAGGCAGAGACACAGGCAGAGGGAGAAGCAGGCCCCATGCAGGGAGCCCAACGTGGGACTCAATCCCAGGTTTCCAGGGTCAGGCCCTGGGCTGAAGGCAGACACTTAATCGCTGAGCCACCCAGGCGTTGGGCTTGACTTTTCTGCTCCTTGGTCTCTCACTCCTCTTCCTCCCCTCTGCCTCTTGTCTCTCACTCCTCTTCCTCCCCTTCCATGGGCTCCTCTCCTGGTTTCCCTCAGAGGTGGGTCTCTCTGTCTCATTTTGCAGACTGTCCTGGAGGGGACCATGGACTCCCAGGAGGGCAGCTGTCACCCATACTCAAAAGCACTGAATCTGCAGCCCCCCCCCCCCCCATCTTCTGCTTGAACATCCACAGCTTTCCTGGAACTGATGTCTGAATCCCTCACCGTCCTCCCCCTCACTTGTACACTGGACTCCTCAGAGAACTGGAGTCACTGCTCCTGCTCCACACCCCCACCCCCACGCTCCCTCCCCGGGGCTCTCCAGGCAGAACCTTACCTGGTGAGGTAAAGACAAAGCTGCTTTACTGTGATCAGTTGTTGGTCACCTGGCCTCCTCCTCCTGCCTTTCTTTGTCCCCCTCCTCCCTTCCTGCGAACTCCACTTTCCGGAGCCCCTTGCCCACCCATAGTCTTTGCCTGGTCTTGGACGCTGTCTTTAATCAGGTCCTTGCCTTGACTGAAATCACCACCCCCACCCCTCTTCCACCGGGTTCCACAGGGGAATTCTTGGGGTCCCTGAAAAGGTATTCAAATGTCAAGGGAATGGTGAGAATTTTCTGACAAAAGGCTTATAACTTTCATTAATTTTTTAAAAGACTTTGTGCCTCCCCCCAACCCCCAAATAAAACTGCTTGCAGAAGTTCAAATTCCTTATGGGATCTGAGACCATTTACTCTGGGCTCAATCCAGCTTTCCCAGCTCAGTTCCCAGTGCTTCCCAGACTTGCTGGGAAGAATGACCCGAGGCACTGGGTAATAATTCACATCCATTCCTTGGCCCGTCCCCTATGGATTCTGATCCAGAAAGCCTGGTGGTGTTGGGTGGGGGTGGAGGGAGCCCCAGGAATCTGTGTTTAGCAAGGAGGACCTTCTACTGGGGAAACACTGGGCCACAGTCCACCAAGGGCCTTCCTGTGTCCGTACTTTTGGATACAGTGTGGTTTTCTGTGAAATCTGTACCCACTCCACCCCTGCACTGAGAAATTCCTATTTATCCTTCAAAATCCGACACAAATGTCAGCACCTCGGCAGAATTCCCTGATCATTCTTGAGCTGGTGAGGTAAAGACAAAGCTGCTGTGACAAAGAGGCCCCAATAAACCAGTTTAATGGAGAACCATTTCTCTCAGCCTTTTCCATGGCAGTCAGGTGGAGAGGCTGGCAGGGAGGCTGTGCTCACCTGTCTCACTCATCGTGTTTCTGTCATGTTCCAGGGTATTTGACTCATCCCTGGTTGCAGTGAGGTCCCTATCAAGCCTGTTAGCCTAGAGAAGGGGACCGGAAGGGTGAGGGACCATGCCCAGCGTTTGAAAGCCCTACCAGTAAGTGGCACATCTGACTGGAGCTCACATTGGCCAGAGTTTGGTCAAATAGCCCCACCACCTGCAGGGAGGCTGGGAAATGTAGTTTTTATTAGAGGGGGCCTGTTGCTGGCTGTTTGCTCTGTGAGAGACCTGAGCCACACATTTATTAGGCACTTACTGTGTGCCAGACACTTGGATGGCCATTGTCTTACATCACATTTTTTTTTTAAGATTTATTTATTTATTCACGAGAGACACAAAGAGAGAGCCAGAGACATAGGCAGAGGGAGAAGCAGGCTTCTCAAAGGGAGCCCGATGTGGGACTCGATCCCAGATCCCAGGATCATGCCCTGAGCTGAAGGCAGACGCTCAACCGCTGAGCCACCTAGGGGTCTCCTACATCACCTTTTTTAATTTTCACAAGTACTTAACCAACATTAGGATGCCTAGGAAAGGGCTTAGGTGGAATCTAGATTCCCTGAGGCATGTTCTACTGAAGTCCTCCCACTTGGGGTGTTGACTTAGATTCTTTTTTTAACAAAAAGATTTACTTATTTATGAGAGAAATGCTGGGGGTAGGGGCAGAGAGAGAAAGGGAGAGAAGCAGACTGTAAGGAACCCAACGTGGAGCTCAATCTTATGACCCTAAGATCATGACCTGAGCGGAAACCAAGAGTCAGATGCTTAACCGACTGAGCCACCCAGGGGCCCCAACTTATTTTCTTTGTATGTCTGCCCCTTTCCCCCACCACCCTGAATATATGTTTAATAAATGTTATGCTAAGTGGACAACCAGGGTGAGATTTTTAAATTAGCTCGGGGAAAATGACATAATGTCACCTCGTTGGCTATTTTTGGCTATCTCCGTGTGTCTACTGGGTGAGAATTAGTTCTTAGGCCCTATAAGAGGTCAGGCAGGGTCTGGACACCTACCTCAGGGATATTATGTGGGATTAGATGAACCCTGGGACCCTTGCAATCCTAACATGTTGTATTTTTCTGCCTCTCAAACACAATAACTGAAAGTGTATTTGATCTTCCACTCGGCAAACCTGTGTTAAGTGCTTCCCCATCTAGGTAGTGAGCACTTAGCCATGTACTAAGGAGGCCCCTGCAACACACATCCTGGGAGGAAAAGATGGGTAGTAAACACGTTACCAAGAAAATAACAACGATGCAGACAGAGATAAGAGCTAGGAAGAACATGAACTAGAATAAGATGAGAATTGCATGCCTGAGAACTAAGGAAGGCCTCTCTGAGCAGGTGACAATCCAGCAGAGACCTTTATAAGGGAAGGGACAGCCAGGAAGAGCTTTCCTCGAAGAGACACCAAGCCTAGGGCTGGAGTGTCTAAGGTTCCCTCAAGGCAGCCAAGGAGGCAGAGCCACTGGGGAGAGACAGGAAGACAAGTAAGGGCAGGCGGCATGGGGCTGCACAGCCAGAGGTTGGAACTTGTTCTAATGGGCCTACAGGTCTTACTCCACTATGAGCAGGGCAGTGATGGGATTCTACAGAGACTGTTGGACAACTTTCCAGCTGGAAGTGGAACACACAATGGGGAGATTTTTGGACTGTCCTCTAGCGAGCTCATGGAGGCTTCTAGTGGGGTGACAGCAGTGGAGACAAGAGGTGGGGTGTCTTCTGTAGGCGGCCCACAGGCCTTTCTAAGAGTGCTTTTCTCTAGGTAGCTACTGTTCCCTCATCTCTTATGTATTAATACTTAGTTATCATAGTCCCTGGAATAAAGGAATCACAACACAGGACCTCTGTGGTGATCAGTGGTATCTCCTACCTCCCAGGTGCTCTAAGGCTGCATTTCATCTTTGACTTTGCAGATAATACTCATGGTTGGGCTCATCACACTGGCCATAATCACTCTTTGGGTAGTAATCACAGGAGATAATCATGGACATGGGTCCTGCTTCCATCAAGCTCAATCCCATTGGAGAGACAGACAATGAACAAATAAATACACAAAAAAATCTAAAATGACACCTGTGAGGAGAAGTGCACAATGCCAGGAGGACATATAAGTGGGACTTTTTACCCATCAAGAGCAGTCAAGGAAGGCTCTGAGGAAAGACTACAGGAACTGACACTGGAAGGAAAGAGTGGGGTAGGGGTGGAGAGCAAGTGGAAAGAGTCAATAGCATGTGCAGAGGCTCTGGGGCATGAAGGTCAGAGTTCCTTCCAAGAACCTTTACTGAGCAGATAACAAGATAGGTAAAAGACTGGGACAAGAGTGAGTGGGTTTGTAGCGGAAGATGGAGGCATTCCTTTACCATTTCTGGGTCATCCTTGAGGATGAGAAAGCAGGTTCGAGCCTTGGAAAGCAGAGAGGATTTGATAAAGGCATTCATGAAGCAACATTCCTAGATTCTTCCTGATTTGAGGGAAAGCTCTATTGCTAAAAATGCATACTTAATCTAGATATGGTAAGTTTTATTTGAAGCCAATTGTTTATGTGAATGACTCAAGTTCTTTTGAAATTCCCCTACTAGCCCCAAACTAAGAGAACATATAAAACCAGTCTAGCATTTATAAGCACCATGGCACAGATATCCTTGGTAAGATTTCTGAATAATCTCATAAAAGGAGAGGAGGAATGTCCCAGACACTTATTCAGCTATGGTTTTATCCTTGTGAAAATTTCAGGGCAATCCAAAATCAGCCCAAACTATTCAAAGTCAGTTCAAAGGAGAGCTTCGGTATCTCTAGATCCAGACACCTTGCCTACTAAATTTTTCTTTATTGAAAAAAAGAAAGTGGCCCATTAGGCTAGGGAGGATGAATAACCCACTACAATACAGAGCACTCTCTGCATTATTTTTTTTTTTTCTTTTCCTATTAACTTGGAGCACCTGAAAGCAGTAAATCCAACCTTCCATCCACCCCTGCCCTGCTTTTAAAAAGAGTTCCCTGGGGAGAAATTGCCACATTGCAAAACTTGAGAATGTCTGCCAGTTAGAAAAAAGTTTCTATAACCTGAAGCAATATGTGTGTAAAAGCAAAATCAAAACACAAACAAAAAAGCTGGAGGGAGGGAAGTGCTTAAATACAAATTGCTTTAAAATTAAAATAATTTTTCCTCAAAAAAAGATAACTGGGACCTGATTTAGAAGAGAAGAAAAAATACAAACCAAGTCAGGGCACAAATATGAAGATTTTTTTTTTCTAAAAACACTTCTGATGGAGAAGAGTGGGGGCAGGCAGGTGGGAGGTGCATTTATGCTCAATTTTGGATGTGTGGCAGTGTTGATACCAAACAGTATCCCATAGCCTTCAAACCTGGGAATTTCTCCCAAGGAAATACTTTGAATGAATAAAGTGAGTTATATGTACATGGATGCTCATTATTTCATTATCTACAATTTTTAAAAAGAAGTTAGAGTTTATTCTGGGGAGAATGGGGTCAGGGTGTTATGTGTGAGTCAAATGATCCAAGTCCATGCAGATGTGGAGGATGGGTTAGGAGTAGGAGGATGGTAGGCAGGGTGGTGGTGAGTTGGTCTAGATAAGAGATCAAGAGGCCTGACTAAGGCTGTAGCCTTGAGGTTAGAGAGATTAGTCAAAGAGATACTTAAAGAATTATCTAAATGTGCATAGGGAAATGGAGGGAAAGATTCTGTAATGATACTCAGTTTGAGTGGATGGTAGTGTAACCGAGGAGGATGGGGAAAACAGGTGAATGAGTCTGGTGTCTGCCTGTCTGACTGAGGGCTGGAGTGAAGGGGTGGAGAGAGTAGGCAGTTCTGGGGTATGCTAAGTTTGAGCTATCCATTGGATAGCCCGGTAAAGATGTCCAAGAGGAGGCGATGGAAAATGTGGGGCTGAGAGAGGAAGGTGGC
Organism: Vulpes lagopus; assembly: GCF_018345385.1. Classification (NCBI taxonomy): domain Eukaryota; kingdom Metazoa; phylum Chordata; class Mammalia; order Carnivora; family Canidae; genus Vulpes; species Vulpes lagopus. The sequence goes on along the minus strand of NC_054833.1, from coordinate 88,274,546 downwards.
TAGAGATAAAGAGCAATAAATAAACGTTTCCCATAAGAAATGTAAGATCATCAGTGGCTTCCTCTTTTTTTTTTTTTTTTTTTTTTTTTTTTTTATCTTGGTCTTCATCTTGTTCCGTCTTTCAGAGTAGTGGATGCTGTTGACTCTTCTGGACAGTCTCTCCTCCACGACTCCCTGAACACATTCTTCACCTTTCCTTACTTCCGGGCTTGTTTTTTTCCCTTTCATTTTAAAAGTTATTTAAAGTAAATATTTCTCCCCAAGTAATCTATTTTTCCTGTAGAAGAAACCTGGGAAATACAGATCATTAGGGACACCTAGGTAGGCCAGTGGTTGACTGTCTGCCTTGGATCGGTTTGTGATCCCAAGGTGCTGGGATCAAGTCCTGCATTGGGCTCCCTACAGGGAGGCTGCTTCTCCCTCTGCCTATGTCTCTACCTCTTTCTCTCTCTGTATCTCATAAATTTAAAAAAAAAAAATTTAAATCTTAAAAAAATACAGATCTTTAAAAAGAAAAAGTCACCAACCAATTTGGTGTATATCCTTCCAACTCTTAGCCTTCAAGTGCCTCCTGCTAATTGGTTGGGTTTCCTCCCCCATCACAGTACACATTCTTCCAATGGTCATTTATCACAATTAAAACTGAATAATTATTTGCATCATTACTTCTCTTAAAAACTAAGTTTGATGAATGTATTCATATAAACACATTTTTTTACCAAAATGAGACCGATTAGTAGGTAATATTTTATGGTGTGTTTTCCTCGTGCATTAATGCATCCTGAGCACTCTTCACGTACTCATGTCAATTTGCAGGAGCCGTTTTGATGCTACCTAGTATTGAATTTAACTGGATGGCTGAGCCCAAATTTATCTCAGTCCGTTACTGGACATTTGAGGTATTTCCAATTTTTCTCTAATCTACTGCTTTCGACATCTTAATAGATAAATCTCCCCCTGCTTCTTTGATTATTTCCTAAAAATAGAATTGCTGGGTCCAAAAATATGCTACATTTTCAACTTTTGATGGAGGTCTACAAATTGTCTTCCAAAAAGTCTACCAATTTACACTTTTACTTTTTTGCTTTATTAAAACTTTTTTCCTATCACAAAAATAGTACATGTTAACTGTAGACAGAATACAGATAAGCAAATCCCAGGATGCTGCTTTATAACCCCTTTTAGGTGAATTCGTCCTGTATTTGTCTAATAGATGCCCTCGGGAGGTAGACTCTGGCTGGAGGTACAAGGTCACCGCTACTGGCTGTGTGACCTTAGGTGAGTTACTAAGCCCCAGGCTTCTGTTACTCACCTGTAACATGGCAGCATGGACAGGTTGTCATAAGGATGCATGATAAGCATGTGCTTGGCATGTTGTAAATTCTCAAGCTAGTTTCCTATAATTCTGTTTGCACCTTGCTTTTCTATCCTGGTTATACAGACAAGCATCTTCCCTTTGTACCAAGTGGATACTTCTAGCTCCAATCTTTGACATAAGTGCCCTAACTCCAAATACAGTCAACACCATCTGTGGCATTTTGCTAGCATCATTTTCATTTGGTTCCAGCCAAACTAGTTACGAGTTCCTCCTTCCCCTGCCTGCCCCTGACTTACCCACTGCCATCTGTCCTCCGAGGCACCCAGGCAGAAACCACCAGAACATCGCCTTCCCCTCCCACAGTTCGCTGGGTTTCAACTCTGTCATTCCACTATGCTGCGTAGGACTGGAGTCAGACAGATCTTGGTTGAACCCTGGCACTGCTGCCCACATACTGTGTGACCACAAGCAGCTGCTTTCCTTCTGTGGGACCTAAGCTTCTTCATCTGTAAGATGGGCTGATAGCAGACCTGCCACTTAGGTGAAGTAAGAGGTAGGTGCTTAGCATCTCAAAAGGGGGAGTTGTGGTTAGCATCGTTATCCTTATCATCACCCTCTAGTGCTCCCTGGCCTTCATTATGGGGCAGGCCCAACCCCAGCCCACTCACAGCACTGATGGGGCCTCCAGACCCACCCCCACCTTCAGCCTTTCTTAGGCCGAATTCCAGCGTGCCGCCAGGATGACCTCTCCGTGGCTTGACTGGAGCGTCTGACTCTGCTCAAGACTCTCCATGGTTCACAATCACCAGCAAACTAAAGCCTGAATTGTCCTAGCACGGTTTCCACTGTCCGGGGTCTGTTTCTAGCCTGGGCACTCCTCTGCTTGCACCCCGCCCTGCCTGGCTTCCAGCTCCCCATCTCTGCATCAACCTTGTGTCTGTCTTCTCACATTCTGTGATGGCCCCACCGCTGGGACAACACTGTTCCCCACCATCCCCAGCCTGCCTCCTGGAATTGGTCTTCTCTGACCAGCTCCTAGAACATTCTACTCCCCTCCTCCTCACCGCACACGTGACGTGCCCTTCCCTGTGTGACGTGGAGGATGACACTGGGCCCTTCTTGACAACAGAGGCCCTCTTGATTCACCTCTGCATCCACCACCCCTGCCCCTGGCTCCCTCCCCAAACCCTCAATATTTGTTTGTTAACAGCACTGTTAATAAATAACATTCTTCTGGGATTTAGACGAACAAAAGTTTACCCACCGGCCAAAGGTTTTACAGAGATCATCTACCTGCCCTGTGACTTAGATGAAAAGGACAAAGAAAGGCCAAGACGGCAGCACCCCTCAGCAGAGCTCATGTGTCCATAGACCCCCCCACACACGCGAGCTGGGACGCACGTGTGCAGCGACTGTGCCAGTGCGGGTTGTGCAGCACGTGGGGTGAGCCTGAGAGGTCCGTCCTGTGTGCCCTTCTGAGCCACACGAGCGAGGGCAAGAGAGCAGTCGTGCAAGGCTTGCCCGCTGTCCCGCTGGGGCAGGGCGAGAGCGCCCTACAGAGGGAGGGGTGCGGCTCCGCACTCCCCCTCTCTGTCCCAGAGGCATGTTAAGTTTCAAGGAAATCTGTTTCGTCCTGTTGAGGAAGATGATGCAACCCGGCTAGAAAGGAAGTGGGGAGTTGCCTTACTACTACAAGCTAAGGAATGTCACGTCGCTCTGGTGTTCTTCACATTCCCAGAAATATGTCTTAGTTGAAAAGGAGGTGGATGACTCAGTGTTGGCCCCGCTTTCGACAGATTAACTGCGGAGCCCCAGCGGTGCTAACGAGGCCAGGCCCGCAGAAAGTGCAGTGGGTGTGGGTTGCCAGGACCACCGCGGTCCCCGCATCTGGGGGCTGCTGTGGCCCAGGGCGTGTGGGGCCCAACCAAGTAAACACAGGACAGTTTTTCTCCAAGCTGGGGTAAGGGGCCCTCGGTCCATGTTGCCTTCATGTGACTCTAAGCTATCTCAACGTGCCTGACCAGGCGCCCTGAATTCAGTCATGGTGCTGATTATTTGCTTTGCAGAATTGGGTGTGTGTGTGTGTGGTGGGGGGGGGGTCTGTCCTTAGAACAGGTTCCTGTAATATGATTCCTCTCCTTTTCAGAGAATTTGGTGCTTTATTCTAACTTGGCTATTCCTTCCTGGTCTCCATATCCCCTCCCTCCCCCATCCTCCAAATTAAACCTTTTTCTTGTAGAAAGACCTGGAAAATTATTTCAAGGGCAAGAATTTGGCAACTATCCCTGAAAACAAAGCACATGCTTTGCAGGGGTTTTATAATGTTCCAGAGAGCAGCCACCTGTTCCTTCCCACCCACCTCCGGGAGCCTGGCCATGGGGCCAGTGAACCGTGAGACAGGACCAGTGGCCAGCTTGCACTGCAGAAGCTCTGGGTTTCTCAGGGGCCTCCTCTGACCCGCAGTCCACATGCACCCCATCTGCATCCTGCCAGCCTGTTTGTTGGTAGTCACTGTTCCAAGGCCAATAGCCAAAAGCAATGCTGAGCTGTGGATGCCTCCCAGGCTCGGTTTACAAACTTAAATTTCCAAACACACATTTGCCCACCTGGAAGAGAGAAAACTCAGATTACCCAAGGTTTCCAATAAGAACGGCACATCCACCAAAGGCAAGGAAGTGCAACACCAGCTCTGAAGAATCCTTGAGATTCCACCAAACAACAACTGGTGATGAGAAGTCAGGAAAGAGGTGACGGTTATAGCCCTTTACATTGTACAGCCAGGGAATACGTCTCCTAAACTCACTATCATGGAAACTTCCTGCTCCAAGACTCAATACTTTTTGTCCACATGGCAACTAAACTGATAAAGGGCCAGTCCTTCTGTATCACCCACCTTGGTGGTGGGCCTGGATGTGAATGTGGGGCAGTGGCCTGAAGGCCACAGGCCAAAGGCTTGGAGCTAGACAGACCAGGAATGACTTCCAGCTCCCTGTTTTCTGGCTGTGAGAGTCAGAGTCCATTTCTTAGCCTCTCTGGTTTTACTCACTGTATCTGAAGACTTAGAAATAAATAGCACCTGTCTCATTTGGTAGTGAACAGGACACAATAACTTCCTAATTTTTCAAAGTGCCTGAAACAGTGCCTGGCACACACATCACGATGCTTGGCAAATAAATAGATGCCAAGATTCCCTCCTTGGGGAGGGGAGGTGGTGTTTTTAGATGTGGGGTTCTCCATCTTAGGTCTTCATGGCCTGAGTCTTGCCTCGTAGAGTCTCAGGGCGAAATCCCACAGCCCTACCAGAACTAAGTGTAAAACACCGATGGATCCCAGCAAAGAGCAGGGAAATCAGAGTCCAGGTGAGACTCAGAAGGCACAGAAAGGAAAGTCTGCCGTCAAAGATGCTGTCCTGAGGGGCAAAGCTTGTATGGACCGAATGAAAGATTGGAATGGTGGGGAAGGGACAGTTTGCAGCCTGCAAACTGTCCCTTCCCCACTTCTCAGAAGAGTGCACCTTCTAAGGGGAAATCAGCTTTTAGAGACTGTATTAGTCACCTCTTCCAGACACCTGCTGAGACAGAGTCCACCCCAAATCTGTCATTGCCTGGGCCATGATGGGCAAGAGCTGAAGATCCCGTAGGAAATGCTGTAGCCAAAGGCTATAGGAAGAAAGGTGGACCCTACCTGAACTGAGCCTGTCACCCCTGGGGCCATCACACCTGGTCCTGCTTCCTGGTGGTGCGGCAGTAAGATATACAGGATCCTGTGCTCAGAGGGGACCCGTGCACGGGGTTTAATGATCTGCAATCACGGTCTTGAACTTAAAATTTTATCGCTGACCTTGTGGTTGGTAAGTGAAGTTCCATGGGATGATGGAGTATGTGCTAGGGGCTTGGAGCCTCACAGAAGGTCACAACTGCCCCTTCCCTGTCCCCTGGTGTCCTTGGGGACCCAGATCCCCTTCTCAGCCCCTATTGAGAAACCACTGACACCCTTTGCCCCCAGTGGGGTCTGGCCCAGGTGACTTGGAGCATCCCCATCAACACATACACACACACAGTCTGAGGACAGGGCTCCCAAGCATGGGTGCTGTGTTCCCAGTGAGGTCTGCATGGATCTCCCCACTTTCCATCTGAGGGGAGTATACTCATTAAATAGCAAATTTTTAAAAATGTTGGGAGAGAGACCACAGAAAAAAAAGCAAAGCTTTTTTTCTCCTTTTTGAATATGGAATTTTGCATCTTTGTTTTGCACTGCCTCCCCCTGCTATGATATTAGCAGCCCTGCTTCTGGCCATAATTCCCTCCCATGTGGACATCTCATGTCAGCTGGAGATGCTGGCCAGGTGGACAAGGTCAGGTTCCTGCATTTCAGAGTTTTGTGTGTTACAAAGCAGAGGGTAAGCTCTCCTGTCATCTAGAAGCCATGTGGAGTGGTGAGTGGGGCCACTTGACCCACTCTGTGGGGTCTTTGTAATTCTGGGGGCTTTGTAGTCTGGGGGGCTTGTCACCTGCCCAAGCCTGACTTCCTTGCCTGTGAAGATATTAGGCAATATGATTTTCAAAATCTTTTCTGTCTCTAAAAATACCTTATGATTCTGGGTACATGGTAAGACCCATTTCCCGTGAAATGGCTCATTTTCTGTGAAAATCCAGTGCAGTAGATAATACAGGATCCTCCAGTATCCTGGCAACAAAGGTTTGCTTTTTCTTTTTTTATAATTATTGGCCGTGGATAAACAACAGAAGGGGACCTATATTTGAAATGCCATTCCATGATCCAGATTTATTGTATAAAATAAAATATTTTTAAAAGAAATAAATAGATAAATAAAGTCTTATTATTGGGAAGTGGATTGAAAATAGGAACCTTAATTTATCATTGTATCCTACATTAGCTACTGCACCATGTCGATGCCAGAGCCCACCACGGGCTGCTGATTGACAGCTGCTCAAGGTGTGTAAACACTGGAGCCTACATAGTTATTGTTCTCCAGAAGACCACAGAAATACGTCTAGAAAGGGTATAAGGAAGTGCAAGATTGGTAGCTGAAGTGTCCCCTTCCAGATTAGCAGGTAAACCCTCAGTCTTCCAGGAAAGAGAGTACTTGCCCTTCTCCATGTCCACCACCATGACACCTTTGGCACGCTGCGCTTCTACTGCGTCCGGGGAAAACCTTTTCTGGGCTGCAAATGAACAAGTCAGCCCGTCCAAAGTGATGTGGGAAATGTGAGCCACATCTGAGGTCTGGGACCTCTTCCTCTACCCAAATCTGCGGCAGACAATTTTCCACCCATAAGAAGGAGACTCATATTTGAAATTCCTGGTTACTTTTTCTTCTCCGTAAAGTGGGTCATAGATTCTAAGAAACACTGTTACCACCTTATTGAACACATACCCATAAATTCTAAAATCCGGGATTGAAAGTTAGTACACGCACTGGAGCCCTCAATGTTTGCCCGTGAGAGTTCCATATTATGACAAACACTCCCTACACTGGAGACTGTTTTTGTTTGTACGGTGAGAAAGGGGTTTGGATGACATGGAGGATCTCACCATTCCTATCTGCATCTTCTGATGTGATGAATTACCCTTTGTTGTGAGAATGTTATAGTTCTTTGTTTTTTGCCAGAGACCAGTGTTCTAAAACACCTCATGGGGCCCCGGCAGGCAAGATTGTCTTTTGGGATAGAACATAGTTGGGATTTCAGAAATCCTGTGACTTCAGAGTGTCAGGCTGGCCCAGGAAAAGGGCCAGACAGCTGTGGGAAAAGAATCTAAGGGGGGAAGATAATCATCAGGAAAATTAACAAAAGGCTTCAGATTGTGTCATAACAACAGATGCTGAAAATGGTTAAAATCACACATGCTGTTATTCCTTCTGGTTCAAACGCTCCCCTAAAACAGTGGAATTAGTAACAAAGGACTCTCCTCCTCTCCTCTGATTGAAGCTGGGCAGCAAGTTCAAGATGTCTTGAAAGAAAGCGAGAAGAAAAGCTTCCCTTTCAGCTCTCAGGAACCTGCAATCTCATAGCAGGTGTGGTAATCGGGGGCAAACATTTGATGGAAAGCGAGAAGCAACTCCCTTCGCTTCAAAGATGGGATTGGTTGAGACCATGAGGGTTGCTGAGCTAGGATGGAGCCAGTTCCAGGTCCCAAACTTTTCCCCCATTCACACATTCTGGAAAGATGACCAGACCTTCTTGTACAGGAGTTTTCCCAAATGCAAAATCAGAAAAAAAAAAAAATCTTTTTTTTTTTAAAGATTTTATTTATTTTTTCATGAGACACATACACACACACACACACACACATACCCAGAGAGAGAGAGAGAGAGAAAGGCAGAGACACAGGCAGAGGGAGAACAGGCTCCACGCAGGGAGGCTGACATGGGACCCGATCCAGGGTCTCCAGGATCACACCCCCGGCCGAAGGCGGCGCTAAACCGCTGAGCCACTGGGGCTGCCCAGAAAAAAATATCTTAACCCATTTTGTAGAATGATTGCAGGGAAAGCACGCTGTCAGTAGTAATATTTGAGAAGGACTTTACTCGTAGCTAATCGTTGCATAAATGCTACGATTGCCAGGCCCCGGGCGAAGCCTGCCTGGTGAAAGCTGCAGCCTCCAGCTCACCTGCAGCCAGTTCACCTGCGTGGAATCTCTTGCCAGACAATAGTCAATGTCCCATTCGGGGGCCTTAGTAACATAAAGCATATGGAACCCAGAATATGCATTCACGCATCCCTTGGCCCATCTGAGAAATTCTTTTTATTTTATTACGTACACAGTCTCCTCCTTCCTTTGATCATGAATCAGAACCTTTTAGAGCTAGAAGGAGTTTTAGGGATATTCTAGCAGTTTCTCATTTTACCAAGCACAGGTCCTGGAACTGAGCAGTACCAAAGTTTTCTGACTCAGAGCATTGTTAGAGGAATCACCTAGCTCAACGCAATTGCAGCCTAAGGGCATCAGCCGTGCTCACGATTCCCACCGCAGGGCGAACATAAGCACATTCTTCCTTGGACTTTGCTGCACTGTGTTTTTTTATAGAAACACCCTTGCCGGCGGGATGCCAGAAGGCCACTCTCAGGATGGGACCCTCGGTCTGTGGATGGAAAAGGTCGGTCAGCCACGATCTGTGATTTTGCGAGTTAGCACATTGTGATCTTCCCCACAGTCTTATGAAACAGGCATCCACAGAAAAATGCAGGTCAGAAGTAGAAGCAACTTCTCCCAATGGTGGGAGGTCAGGCTTGAAGCCCAGATTCCAAAGGCTTGCCCTCTTGCCACTTCCCCTAAAGCATTATCAGAGAAGCTGTCCTGGACAGGTGACCAAGGCAAGCACTCGGCCTTAGGGAGAAGTCTGGGCTGGACTCCTGAAACTGGAGGGTGGGTTGGAAGGAACAGGCAAGGAGCCAGTTTACAGACCCTGTCCCCAAGGGGGCAGAACTACGTGGATGCTAAGGCTGGGGGTGTGGGCCCTGACGTGGCATGTTTCCCTTGCCCTCTGCCCTGAGCAAACCCAGCCCCGGGCTACCTGTTGACTGATGGGGCCTTGCCTCTGCAACGTAGCAGCCCTCCTGACCTCCACTGGGGTGTTTTATGCTGAGTCAACTGCCTTGCAAACTCCTTTCAGCACACAGCAGCTGGTCACCGAGCTGGAGCATGGAGCCCCTTCCTGGACACCCCCTGAGGTATAAGCAGGGGAGTCAGGCAGCTGACTCCTGCAGCCTGCCTCTCTCACTTCCCAGCCGCATCGGCTTGGGCAGGTCACTAAGCCTCTGTGTGTCTCAGTTTCTTCATCTGTGAAATGGAGAACATAACAGGTGATAGATAACTGGACCCATCTCATGGTGCCGTTTGAACAGGAAATGAGTCAAGTCCACCTGGAAGTGCTAGAAATGGAGCTGACGCATAGTAGGTGCTCAGAGCAGATGCCTCTCATTGGTTTCTGTGCACACGGATCAGGGCACCGGGCAGCGCTCCCCTGAAGGGACCTCACCAGGACCTCGTCCAGGCTGAGGACACACTGTCTTCTGAGTCAGGCCATTCCATTTTTGGACCGCTCTGACTAAGAACATTCTTCCTTATGTTCAGCCAAGTCCACCTCCCTGCAACTCCCACTCACTGGTCCCAGCTCTGCCAGAAGGCAAATGTCAAAAAAATATTCTTGAAAGAGAGGACATAGAAGGTAAATAATAATGAAAGAATTGGGTTGAGGGATTACAGTCTCTCCCCCAGCCATTCCCACAGCCAAGCACAGCCTGGGGGGCATCAGACCTTTGAGTGACATTTGAAAATCCACAGAAGTTCTAAGTTCTTCTGTGCTTCCTTTAGAAATGCATGAAACAACTTCTTTCTCCCTGTTTTCCAGACCTGAGTGTGCTGTCAGATTGCCATGAGACCAAGTGAAAAGTCACTCCAAGTGTGCAAAGGTGACAGTCACAAGGGCTAGAGTGCTGTGACCCGACCTCACTTAATACGTGCCGTCCGCCCCGTAATCACTGTCCATCCAGGGGTGTGGCCCAGGAGGCGGTGACATGTGGCAGGCCTCCTGTTTGCGGAGCCCTTCTGGCGTCAGGTGTAAAATCACGGCCGGTGTGTCCATTTCCCGCCTTCCGCGGCGTGTACTCCAATGAAGGATAAATGCACACATCTTTATCTATGTAGATTGGCAGCTTAGCTCCCCAGTGACTCTTGTTAAAAATGATTCGAAATAGAGTCTTTCAGTGCTGCAAGAGGAGAAGGTTCTGGAGACCTGTTGCACAACACTGTGAAGTAGATTGAAGGCTACTGAGCCACATACTTAAAAATGACTCGGAGGGTGAGTCCAGTGCTATGTGCTTCCTACCATGATAGAAATGTATAAATCATTAAACGTGTTAGAAAAAAAATGACTCGAGCATTTCAAGAATAAATCAGTGAAAACTCAGGATACATGTTGGGACCCCTCTCGGCTGCACTAGGGCAGGGCAGGAGTGACTTTGGTCCACAGCTCTTGGTGGTGGGACTGTTATATTGTGTTTCTAAACCAAAAGGCCCTGTAGGGCCAGGCAGGTGGCAGGATCGGTCAGTAGTCGGGCATTTTGTGCCTCCAAGGGCTCATCCAAGGATCCAGAACAAAACAGAGGGGCCCCATCTTTCGTCCCTGGCCTCTGGGGCCGCCTCTCCCCATCATCTATGGCTGAGCAGTGCTATAGCCTCTCAGGTTTTGTGGACCCCGGCTTGTGAGAGCTCTCCAAGGACTTGACCCCAGAGACCCTCCATGCTCTTCTCAAGGTCGAAGGGCCCGCTCTCCGCTCCCAGTGTGCCTGTCCCAAAACCCCACAGGTCCCCCTGCACACAAGCTCTCTGTCACATTGCCCTGTCACCACCCATGAGACAATCCATTTTATCTCCCTCCTGGAGCCCCAAACAAAAAAGCTTCTTAGCCTAATACCCCATCCCTCTCCTGGGGATACTGTAAGAAGTTCAGGCCTCTTAAAGGGGTTTTGGGGGGTAAGTGGTCTGCACCTCCCTGGTGCTTTCACCAGGGTAGAATCAACACAGGCTAACAGATATCCAGGATGTGGGTCTATCCTCAGTCCTCACCAGGTCACATTAAGGCCCTCAGTGCTTAGAAGGCCACGTGACTCCATCTCTGGGTCTCCAGTGACAACTCAGAGCGTGCCTTCTGGGCAGGACGGTTCCAGGGATTCTGGTGGTGTCCCCGGGAATCAGGCTCCGGGCAGGGACCGGGCCTGGTGTCTGGCAGGTAGGGGCCCATCAGCCTGGATTTCTTAAGGCTCAGAAAGAAAACCCTGTGTTTGACTCAGACAACGGTTTGCGTTTCCCGTGTTTTAAATATTAACTGGGACCACTGCCATCTCCTCCCCCCAGCTGGATCCTTCGTCCCTTGAAATCGGGCAAATGCAACTAGTGGAGTCCTCCTGGCCTCCTGGCTTCCTGCCGTGGCTCTGTGGCTCCGTGGCTCCGGGGCTCACTCCCTGTAGGGCTAAGCTCCCGCGGCCTCTGGGACACAGAAGCGTCTGGCTCACCTCCTCCTGCCTTCTTCCTCTTTCATCACGGCACACAGTGGGGGGCCAAGGTCCTGGCCTTGGACCTCTGTCCTCCCACCCTCCTGGGTCACAACCGCTGGTTTACTGAGGGCATGAACTCTCTCCTGAATCAACAAAGGGGCACTGACTCAGCGTGCAAGCGGCTGTCTGGGCACCGGACCCTCCCTCTGCCCGCATCCCTGGCTCCGCCACCTCGGCGCAAACTAGGGGTCCCCTCCTCACTCACCCAGCCCCTCAGGGGTCCAGTCACAGGAGCCCCCAGGGGACACAGGGCCGGCCGCCCTACCAGGTCACCCTTTTACCCACCTGCCACTTTCTTCCTTGCAAATGCCCAGCTCCAGCTCCTAAAATCAGAGCCTTTTGTTCGCCTCCACCACCTCTGTCCATCTGCTGCTGGAAAACACCGACTGGCAAAGGGAAATTGAACCCGTAGGGGGCTCTCCCCTGAGGAGGCCGCACACCCCTAACTGGGGGGCTGCAGGAACAAGGGGCTTGGCAATGTGCTCAGTCAACTCCGCACAGTCTCTTGGGAGCCTTCCCTTTCTCCTGGGCACTTCCACAACCTTGGATACTACCCAGTGTTGTTTCCCCAGCTGAGACTCAGTCTCCAGCAAGTGTTTTACTGAGCACCTGCTATGCGCCAGGCGCTGGGGTAGGCAGCCCCAAAGGGTGATGGTGAATGGGAGGGGACGGCCGTCACTGGGTGCTCACTGTGTGCCAGGCACTGTCCTGTGCACATCACATAATCGGACTCCATTAATCCTCACAATGGGCCCATCTAGTCCTCAGAAAACGCCCTTGAAATGGGTGCTCTCATCATCCGGTGTCACAGATGAATGGATGACAGAGCTGCCCGAGGTCATGCAGCCAGTGGGTGGAGAGGTCTGCAGGGATCACAGGAGTCCTCTGCCCATGTCCCTGGAGAGTACCTCCCACAGAGGGAGAGGCAGTAAGGGAGAGGGTGGACAAAGAGGTGGCCCCCAGCCCAGGGCAGGAGGGCGGTCGGAGGGGACCAGGACACAAGGAGTCCCGGGGGATGGAGGTGTACGTGGAAGAGCCGTGAGCCAGAGAACCTAGGGGCTAAGCGCTCTCTACTGTTCTGAATCAGGTCCCGGATGCGAGAGGCCATAAGGGACGGTATTGGGACAGTTGGTACAATTTGAATATGGACTGTGGATTGGATGATAGCTTTGTCAAGGCAAAGTTTCCTGGTTTTGATCATTGTGTTGTGGTTGTGCACAAGAATGTTTTTGTTAGGGAATACATACTGTGGTGTGCGGGACACAATGCCTGCTTCTTAGTCTCAAATGGTTCAGAGAAAATATGTACTTATATGTGTGTATATGTCTATATGTGTGCCTGTAGGTGTGCATTTGGGTGTGTGTGTGGCTATATGTGTGTGTGCATTTGGATGTTGTGTGTCTATGTGTGTGTGTGTGTGTTTAGGTACGGGGAGTGTGTTTGGGTGTGCACGTGTGTGTGTGTGTGTGTGTGTGTGTGTGTATCTAGAGAGCTGGAAAGAGAGAGAGAGACAACGATACAGCAAACAGGCAAAGTGTGAATGAATGAATCTGGGTAAAGGGTATAGGGGAGTTCCTTGCACTAGTCTTGCAACTTTTCAGCAAATTTGAATTATTCTAGAACACAAAGTTACCAAGAATATATGACTTAAACAGTAGTACAGGAAGTTATAAAAACCAAATAATCCCTATCAGATACGTTAAAGGGATTGCCTACTGGAGGAGGGGGTACAGGTGGAAAAGGATAAAAATGGAGGCACGAAATGGAAGAAAGGAATAAAAAGAAGGGCAGAGAGAGAGAGAGGGAAGGACAGAGGAAAGGAAGAAAGAGGAATAGGATGGAGAAAGGGATTGAGGGAAGGAAGGAAGGAAGGAAGGTGAAAGAAAGGAAGGAAGGTAGGTAGGTAGGAAGGAAGGAGGGTGGAAGGAAGGAAGGAAGGAAGGAAGGTAGGAAGGAAGGAAGGAAGGAAGGAGAAAGTCTGGGTCCTTGTAGCTCATTCCTTGAGTGCACTCATCCTCCTGACACCGCCTTTCCATATCTGGAGGATGGCTCCCAAATCCTCATCCCCAGCTGGTCAAGTGTGCCAATCCTGCATGCAGAGTTGCTTGGTACAGGACACCTCCTGGGCACCCTACTGTTAACTATGATTCACAACCCAAATTGCCTTTCCCCCTTTGTCCCTTTGACCTTGCTTTGCCCCTGTTTTGCCCCAGGGCCAGCGCCACCCCCATGGCTCCAGCTCCCTCTCCTTCTTCCCTTCATCCAGGTTGCAGCCACATCTTATTCTTTCTTCCTCTGATCTGCTCCTCTCCATCTTCCTTTCTGTCCCAGTGCCCGGAACCTCGCCCAGGCTTGCTGCTATGGCCTCGCTCCTGGGTGCACGTCCCCCACTCTGTGCATCTGCAGTTCAGGGACATTTGCGACCAGCCCAACTTCCCTGGCACACTGCTGTTCTCCTGGAGGTCAAGAAGGAGCCTCGATGTCCATCGAAAGATAAATGGATAAAGAAGATGTGGTTTATGTACACAATGGAATATTCCTCAGCCATTAGAAACGACAAATACCCACCATTTGCTTCAACGTGGATGGAACTGGAGGGTATTATGCTGAATGAAGTAAGTCAATCGGAGAAGGACAAACAGTGTATGTTCTCATTCATTTGGGGAATATAAATAATAGTGAAAGGGAATATAAGGGAAGGGAGAAGAAATGTGTGGGAAATATCAGAAAGGGAGACAGAACATGAAGACTCCTAACTCTGGGAGGCGAACTGGGGGTGGTGGAAGGGGAGGAGGGCAGGGGGTGGGGGTGAATGGGTGACGGGCACTGGGGGAGACACTTGATGGGATGAGCACTGGGTGTTATTCTGTATGTTGGCAAATTGAACACCAATAAAAAAATAAATTTACTATATATATATATAAAAAAAGAATACACTCCAAAGAAGTCCATTCCTCTCCTGTCTCTGATTCTTTCACAAATATTTGTTTCAACTTCCAACTTTATCAGAAGTCCTTGGAAGCAGGTACTGCTCCGACCTGGGACACCAATTGTCCCTTCTGCAGTGCCTGGCAGTGGGAATATAATAGACACTTGATCCATAAACGGGTTCTTCCTTATTTCTGAGTAATTCAGTTATACCAATGCTCATCTTATGTATTTGGGATGACAATGAAAGAGAATAAAGAACAGGATCAGGACCCTAGAGCAGTTTGGGTATCCCCATGTCAGGGACAATAGTGTCCCCATGTCAGGGACAATAGCCCTTGGGATCACTCACAAGGCTCTGCCAAAAAACTGCCCTGGGAGAACTAAAGGCTCTTCTGGGGCAGCTCTGTATTTTCAAGTTCCCAATAAAACTCAAATATGGCTTTTAAAATATACATTTATTTCTGTAAATGTTCCAAAGCTTAACTCAGTTTAAAGCACACTCCAGCATCAGGTGCTACCTCTTAGATTTTTCATTTCCCAGCCCAAGACATATATTTTTTTGTATCACCACAAACAGCAATCAATTCTATTTCTAGTTGCTTCCAAAACAACTCTAATGGGCCAGTCACTGCCCAAACAAGGAAAGGGCTGGGTGGGTAAGCCCACTTCTGTCATCATCGGAAACCAAGTCATCCAGCTAAACGTCTCACCAACCCCAGACCCATATATTTAATTCCTTGTTTCTTGATATTTCATAATTTCAGCTCATAAAAGAGACCATGATGTAATGCCTAATAAATGCCAAAGTAGCCTTTTCGAGAAGTGACACCAAACATGGGCAGGATGCCTAAGCCAAGTTTGCTCGGGCAAGGGTTCAGGTATCTGTTGTCATGTAGGTTTTCATCTGAGAGGCTGGTTCATAAACAGGGTTGGTAGAGGTTTTGATCTATCTAAACTTCAAAGCACTGTGGTTTGAGCCCACACAGGATGTATTCGAGAGAATCTCTATGTCACTGGGGGGGACAGGTACCAAAACATGTATATCCTCCCAGAGCCAATAATATCAAGGACCACTTCCTGTGAGTGGTGTTTTTTTTTTTTTTCACTATAATGTAAACTTCCTGTTACGATTTTAACCAGTTGCCTCTTGTCCAGTTCTCAGGGGAAACCGTCATCAGTTGGTCATGAGCCTGTGAACAATGCTTTAGCCTTTCTATATGAACATAGCATGACCGGTCTTCTTTCTGTGGACCATCTGCAGAAAGTTGTTTGTGCAGGTGTGATGCATTTTTCTCCCTAATTTCTCAATTCTCTGTTTACTTTTGAAGTTAGAACATATACTTGCTATTCATGGACCCAGAGGAAAGAACAATGTCTTGGCCATGGAAGGGAGTTCAAACTATGAGTTTGGCTCATCAGATTCTATGCTCCAAACAGCTGCCTTAGTGCTGGCTCCCTTCAAATACAATAATCACAAGAAGACATCTCAGAGATGCTCAGGTCCAGCCTTCCCCCGTGTGGGCTTCCATGGAAGGTCCAGTTATCCACAGACATCCATCTTTAAGGACACAGGTGGAAAAAAAAAAAAAAGAAAGAAAGAAAGAAAGGACACAGGTGAGAAGCATGTCCAGAATTACCCACATACTGACTGACTCTTCACTCCTCCTGCTTTTCTGCTGAAGTAACCCAACAAACATATCTGGGATGGTTCTAGAACCCTCTAAATCCACTCCTCTTTGCCCCATGCAGCCTCAGGGATCCCTGGCATTGAGGCTGAGCAGAATGCTGGTGGCTAGCAGAGGAAGTCCACTGCAGGGAGTCAGACAGTGACTCAGCAGAGGGCGCATCCACTGTGGCTTTGGGAAGCAGGGTCAGGTCCCTGCTTCATGAAGGGCGTTAGGCTTCACGGAGAGATTGCTTTCATCCTCACACACCCTCTCTCATCATCCCTCTGGACTCCCAAAGAAAAATTAAAATGCAGCTTTAAAATATATGCCCTCCTTCCCCATTTTTGACTGGCTCTAAATAAATGACCAATGATCCAATAAAGCGGCTTTCAAGATTCTATTCAAAGGAGGACCTAGTATGTACTGGATTCTATTCTAGGGCTAAGGACAATGTACTCCTCTTATGAGTCCAGTCTAGGAGGGAGGGGGCTGATCAAATATTGCAAGGACTGTTCTTCTACTAAGCAACCATGTATATAGTTTATCTGAGATTCACATTTACTGGGGTGTCCTGCATTTCCATTTATTAAATTTGGCAGCCCTGATTGGGAAAGGTAGACATGATTACGGGGAGAAAGCGGCTTTCAGGGCTCATAGGGAGGGCCCCCAGCCCAAGGCTAATTGGGATTGAATAAAGGGAATGCAATCTCCCTTACAATGGGTAATTTTTTTTTTGTAAATTTTGTTTAACTTTCTCCTCACAACCCCTATATACATATATATTAAAGATTTTATTTATTCAAGAGAGACAGAGAGAGAGAGCAGAGACATAGGCAGAGGGAGGAGAAGCAGGCTCCCTGCAAAGAGCTGGATGTAGGACTCAATCCCGGGATCCCAGGATCATGCCCTGAGCCGAAGGCAGACGCTCAACCGCAGAGCCACTCAGGCATCCCTTCTTTAAATATTTTATTTATTTATTTATTTATTTGAGAGCAAGCACGTGAGCATGAGTGAGGTGAGGGGCAGAGGGAGAAGCAGGCTCCATGCAAGGAGCCTGATGCGGAACTTGATCCTGGAACCCCAGGATCACGCCCTGAGCCCAAGGCAGACACTCAACCACTGAGCCACCCAAGCTTCCCACAACTCTGAATATATTATGTGCAAATGAACTGACATTGCAAGGCTGGTCAGGTTCCCTTTGCCCCTAGGCCCACTCTCCATCCTTCCTCATCCTGCTAATCCTTTGCCCTCTGGCTTCTGTTGGGTTTGGCCAGTGGGAGGCACCTGTAGGAGACAAAGGTTAGCAGAAGGCTACAGCTCCTCCTGGATGGCCTCTTCATATAGCTACTGTGTCTATTGTGTCTCTCAGGGGCCCTTGGTCGTTTCAGAGCCAAAGGCGGCCTCAGCCAGCAGCCCACCCCCACTCCCATCCCACCCTGCCTTAGTGCCCAGCCCTGGTGTATGTCCCATGCTTTGCTAAATACATTCCGTTATTTCCCAGTTTAATTGAGCTATCAATTTCCTGCACAGAACTGGACAAAAATAGCTCTCATTGCTTGCCCAAGTTAACCTATAAATACAACACAAGGAATTGAAAGTCCCATTAGAGTTTCTCATTTTATTTTGTTTTTTATTTATTTATTTATTTTTTTAAATTTTTATTTATTTATGATAGTCACAGAGAGAGAGAGAGAGAGGCAGAGACACAGGCAGAGGGAGAAGCAGGCTCCATGCACCGGGAGCCTGACGTGGGATTCGATCCCGGGTCTCCAGGATCGCGCCCTGGGCCAAAGGCAGGCGCCAAACTGCTGCGCCACCCAGGGATCCCTATTTTGTTTTTTAAATGAAAACATTTTCTTTTGTGTTTTAAAATTTTTATTTTGTTTTTTAAAAATTGACTATATTATAATATTTGTTTGGAACAACTGTATGAAGAATAGCCAATAGTTTTTTATTTTTATTTTATGGAAAAGTAGTATTAAGAAGGAAATTTGCCCCAAAAGTATGACTGGTCTTCTTTCTGAGTAGCTAGTTTTAAGCTACCAGTAACTAGAATAACAAGTAACAAAGAAGAAAAGGCTCAGAAACAGACCCACATAAACGTGGGAATTGAGTGTATGATGAAGTATAACATGTTAAATTATCTTAGAAAGATTATTTAATTAATAGTTTTGAGACAACTGATTCATGATTTGGAAAAAGAGGAAAAGAAAAAAGCTAGACCCCTACCCCATATCTTATATAAAAATAAATGGTAAATGATTAAAGAGTTAATGTTTAAAAAATATTGTAATATTTGATGAAAGCATAAGTAAATATTGTTATAATGCCAGGATGAAGAAGAGTTTTCTATACCAGAGCAAGAAACCATAATTTTAAAAATCCTGAGATTCAAGTATCTAAGTATTTACACTTCTGAATGCAAAAATGCCATAATCAAAGTTAAAAGACTGATGACAAGCATGTTTTCTGCAAAGATTTTTTTTTAAAAATCACAGGTTTAATTATAAAGAGGTCTTCTAAATCAATTAAAAAAAAAAAGACAAATTCTCTAATAGAAAATATCTGTCTTTGTCACAAAGACTGTAACTAGCCAGTATTCTAAAAATGGCTGATAGGTTACAAAGGGGTGTTTCATCACATTAGTAATCAAAGATATTCAAATTAAAATGGGATGTTTTTAAACAATTACATTTTAAAAATTTGAATATGGGAGCCATTATGGAAAAGAATATAGGGGGAGGTGGAAAACACACTGGAAAGATCTTTGTGGAAAGATATTTGGCCATATTTATCAAAGATCTTAGAAAGGTCCACTTTTTAAGTTGCAGGAGAAATCAAGGGACAAGTGTACAGAGATACACACAAGGATGGGACACCTGGGTGGCTCAGTGGTTGAGAGTCTGCTTTGGCTCAGGGCATGATCCCCGGGTCCTGTGATTGAGTCCTGCATCGGGCTCGCCTTAGGGAGCCTGCTTCTCCCTCTGCCTATCTCTTGGAGTCTCTCTGTTTCTCTCATAAATAAATAAAACCTTAAAAAAAAAAAAGATACACACAAAGATGAGGTTGGCCACTGCAGGCTGCGTATGGTAGGCAAAACCTGAAAGCAGGCACAGTGTCCAACAATAGCTTCTGGCAACATAATTATTGAACTATTTGCCAATGGAATGTCACGCAAGCATTTACAGTTATTATATTGGTTGACATGGAGGGATCTAACATTAAATGTTACATGAAAAAGTAATAGGCAGAACCATGCCTATTAAATGATCTCAGCTCTTTTCTTCCTCCCCTTCCTCCTTCTCAAAAAAATCTACTTATTTGTCACTTTGCACTCACTAGGATGGCTATAATCAAGAATAGAAAGTGTTGGTGAAGATGTGCAGGAACCTGAATTCTCATACCTTGCTGGTGGGAATATAAATTGGTGCAGCTGCTCCAGAAAAGAGTCAGCTATTAAACACAGAGTAACCATATGACCCAATTCCACTCCCTGGTGCATAGCCAAGAGAAATAAAAATGTATGTCCCTACAAAAAGGTATACCCAAATTTCATAGAAGCATTATTCATAAGAGACAAAAGGGGAACAAGACAAAGGGTCCATACACAATTGATGAATGGATAAGTAAAATGTGGTCCATCCCAACAACAGGAAATTATTTACCATAGAAAAGAATGACATGCTGATACGTGCTACAACATGCATGAATTTTGAAAACATACTGAGTGAAATAAGCCAGACAAAAGAGTACATATTGTCTAATTCCACTGATATGGAATGTCCAAAACAGGCAAATCCAGAGACAGAAGTCTGATTAGTAGTTGCCTAGGGTTTGGGTGGGAATGGTTTGGAGGGAAAAGTGGAATGACAGCTAAAGGGGTTTTGGGAGAGGTGATAAAAAGGTTCTAAAATTGATCATGGTGATTTTGCACAACTCTGTGAATTTACCAAAAACTATTGAGTTTTATGTTTTAAATGGGTGAATTAAATGACATTTGAATAATATCTCAAAAAAGCTATTGCAAATATGTTTACTGAGGAATAGGAAAAAATTTTGGAAAGTATTTTTAATCAAAATGTTGGTAGCAGTTGCCTCTAAGTGTGCAACATGCACCAGAGCCCCACGTGAGCTGTACTTCTTTCCATGAAAATATCTGAAACAACTTCTATAATTTTGTTTTTGGATTTATTAGGCTATAAATAACCCATTTATGATTGGCTGTGACTCACAGCAATCACCATGCAAATTTGGGAGTTTGAATGGGGGGGAAATATATAGCCTACAGGTAGCATTCCAATGTGATAAATTTTTTATTTTTTGAGATTTTATTTTTAAGTAATCTCTACACCCAATGTGGCGTTCAAATTCACAACCCTGGGATCAAGAGTTGCCTGCTCTACCTAGCCAGCCAGGGGCTCCTCCAATAGGAGGAGTGATGAGTGTCTGACAAACTATACATTATAGACTAATGTTGCATTTCATAGATATTTCAACATTCATTTTTTTCCCTGTTTTTCCTCCACTTGTATTTAGTAGCCAATACAATTTTTCATGTCCCCTATATTTCTATGTGTCTGAGATGGGCTCAGAGACCTGAGCCAAGGCCCGTGGGGCTAACATCTAGGGCAGGAGTCCTCCTCATTTTCTCATCAAGGATTATGTCCACCTGCCTATTTGCTCCCAGTACCCAACATAGTGCCTGACAAATAGTCTGAACTCACTAAATATCTTTGGATTGATTGATTTATGGAGGCATCAGATCTTCAAACCTTCTTTAAGAAGGTATAATACTATATAAAATACTGTATAATTTTAATTTTACTTAAAAGTCTTTCCTCCACACTGTGGCTGGCTTAGTGGTTGAGTGTCTGCCTTTGGCTCAGGGTGTGATCCTGGAGTCCTGGGACCAAGTCCTCCACTGGGCTCCCTGCAGGGAGCCTGCTTCTCCCTCTGCCTGTGTCTCTGCCTCTCTCTCTGCATCTCTTATGAATAAATAAATAAAATCTTTAAAAAAAAAGGTTTCCTTCCTTTTCAGACCTCCATAGATAATGGGGGTTATACGTTTGCATTCTTCCATTAAAAACCCTTCATATTCTTGATTAAGTAATCACGATGCCTCTTAGTCAACTGTTTTATTAATGAGACAATTCTGGCTTATTTATTCACTAAAAAAAATTATGATCAGTCTACACCCTGTCCAGTGTCTGTATGTCCTTGTCAACACTTACTGGGATAATATTTCATAATGTTTGACAGATGTAATACATAGGTAATATGATTACCCTCTAAATCATACTTGTTCATAATGCCAACTGTTACTCAGCTTGTGGTCACCCCTGGTTCCATGTTCTTTATCTTTCTACCTTGGACCTAGTTGTTCCTTATTCCTTTTTTGGATAATTGCATTTTCTTCTATAACTTCTGTCGTGTAGTTCTCTACTAAATTTTATGATTTTTAAGATAAGGTTAAATTTCATTCCGGTTTTACAGAAATTTTTGCTCCAAGAGGCTCAGTGAATACAGTTGGGCCAAGTTTTAGAAGTCTAGTTATTAAAACCTGTAATTGACCTAACATGGGTAATTCTCATAAAATAAACTTCCAGGATATAACACAGAACATCTGAAATTTTATTTTAAATATTCAAGAGTTAGAACATTTAAAATTTGATAGTCATATTTTAAAGGCTTAGCATTACATGTGGAAAAAGTTTCTCAGTGCTGCCAACTATATCTCTCTTGTAGGCACATTTAGAATGTGTCCACCTTCAGTTGTTGGTACAATAGCAAACAATGTTTCTCTTTTCTCTAACACCTTCTTCATTTATTCACACTGTTTATGTTCTTGGCTATGTCTGGAGAGAAGATAATTTATCTTTAATATATTATACATGAGTTCAGAGACTTTTTCTCCATGTGAAACTCTGATATTCTACTTGCAAGTCACCGTACAAGACGTGGAGACTTCCCAAATGGGGCTTCTCTTGAAAGGCTCATCACCTAGACAGATTTTACTATAAATTAAATATAGCCCTGAAACATTTGGCTTAATATTATGAATGCAAGTCACTGAGCAAGTTCATAATGAAAATTACAAAACAATCTAATCCTCTCTCATTCTGCCTTATATAATTATTGCCACAATGCTTTTCTTAAAGTTATCTAGCTAACACACTTTCCCTATTCACATTGTCAACCTATTTCTCTATTTGTTTATTTTTTTGGTGTACTTGATCATTATTTTTGCACATAAAATGAACATCTCTCACATCAATTACTACAGCATCTTTTTCTTGCAATAATAATTATGCATTGATTCTTCAGCTGACAGAATTTTCAGATAAAGAGCATGTAGAAGATATTTTCTCTAAACATCTAAAATGGGACACCTGGGTGGCTCAGCGGTTTAGTGACTGTCTTCAGCCCAGAGCGTGATCCCGGGGTCCTGGGATCGAGTCCCACATCGGGCTCCCTGCATGGAGCCTGCTTCTCCCTCTGCCACATGTGTCTCTGCCTCTCTCTGTGTGTCTGTCATGAATAAATAAATAAAATCTTAAAAAAAAAAGAACATCTAAAATACTCACCCATATTTTGAAAGGGAATGCATCAATATTAACACAACATTCTAATTATATTCCTGTTTATATTTCCTGACATAAGCTGATGAACCATGGTGGCAGCCTTTGCAATCACACACACCAGGTCACAGATGCTAGAAACGGTATGGATGGAGGCAGGCATTTGGCTCCCTTGCTGAAGCCAAAAGACAGATTTGGGGCAAATACTAGAGCCGATGCTTAAGTCTGGTGCAATCTTACATCATCAAAGAGCATGGACTTTGGAGCCAGATGGCCTGGATTTGAATCCTGGTTCTGCCACTAGCTGGCTGTGTGAACTCAAAGGAGTTACTCTCTGTGCCTGTATCTCCTCATTTGTAAAATGGGGATATTAGAGTATCTATCTCATTGGCCTGTGGTGCTTAAAAATGTGCCCGTCATATAGGAAGTATAAGTGTGTAAGTGTCTGCTGCTGTTGCTCTTATTATTAACTGGCATCAATGGAGCTTAACTCATGGTATATTGCTTTTAATGAACTCTATTCTCAAAGTGGAAGAAAAGAGAGAAATCAGACAATAAGAAACAAGTGTCTGGAACACTGAGATCTCCTGTGTGGTTTAGAAAATTTTGTAAGAATATAAAGAACAAGAGCACCTGGGTGGCTCAGTCAGTTAAGCATCTGCCTTTGGCTCAGTTCATGATCTCAGGGTCCTGGGACGGAGCCCTGCATCGGGCTCCCTGCTTAGCCAGGAGTCTGCTTCTCCCTTTGCCTCTGCCTGCTGGTCCCTCTGTTTGTGCTCTCTCTCTCTCTCTCTGTGTCAAATAAATAAATAAAATATTTTTTCAAAAAGAATATAAAGAACAGAGTTAATCATAATTCACTATCATTCTTTATCCTATATAAGGGACTTTAATTATTTGAACAAATGTTTAATGACTTTAATTGTGGAAATTATAAAACAAACACAAAGATAGATCAGCTTAAAGGACCATCTGTGCCCACCCCCATCTTCCACGATGAGCAACACTCCACCTGTTTAACTGGGAGCATTCAAGCCGAATCCCCAAATCCCTAGTGTCACTGGTTGTGTGACAGACAAGGGTGGCATGGAGTCAGCTGTTCCACAAAATCATACTCTCAACTTTTAATTTACCAGAGAGCTGGAAGGAGGTAGGAGGAATTTAGCCCCTAGGGCAAATGTTTATACTAAAGAATCCTTTTTTCATTTTTAATTCAAATTATATTCCAATTCTTTTTTTTTTTTTTAATATTCCAATTCTTGATAATAGAAGAGGCACAAATCACTTCAGTTGCTTTTGATTTGAGCTGTGCTCACAGTGTCAAACACTTTTGCTGCCAGCGGATCAAATAAAAGCTTAAAACCTTTTAATGTCAATGGACCAAATACAGATTCTTAATAGTGGCCTCATCTTGCTGCATCAGTGCATTTATCTACCGAGACACCCACACCCCTCAGGCCTAGAGAGCTGTACCTAGTAGCGCCCTGCAGACTTTGTCATATCATGGCCTACAAAGAAAATGCAGTGTATTAGGCACACTGCGGTAAACAGGTGGGGAATGCTTGTAGCCAGGGGCCTGGGATTAATAGGTCTGCCACTCACGTGAAGCCTTTGTGCTTTGCACGATGGTTGGGAAGTTCTGGGCTGCAGTAAGTGCTATATATACACTGACTTATTTAATCCTTACAGCTACCCTACAAAGAAGGCACTATCATCCTCTGTTCACAGTTACAACAAACTGAAACACAGGGAGGGGAAGTTGCTTACCCAAAATCACACAGCCAGGAAGTGGCAGGAATTGCTGGTACCAGATTCTGTGCACTATCGGCCTCACTAGTAAATCTTTCCTGATTACCCCATGTTTCCAACTAGGCCACACCATGACATGCATGAAAACCCAAATTTATGGCCTTGTTTTTGATGTGTCCTCACATGTCATCCATCTCATCTGTCCTTTCAGATTCTCTATACTAGGTTCCAAACCACTGAAGAGCCTGAACACAGAATGATACTCAAATACCTTCTGGCCAAATACCTCAATCACATGAAAACTATTTAACCCTTAACACCTATAGACATTCCAAATATTTGATAACAATAAAAATGAGCCAAAAGTAGCAAGACAAGATCTGTGAGAGATGATTGGTAACCTATTTTATCAGCACTGGATGGGTCAAAAGCCCAGAAAAGAGAACACTTCTAAGTTCCTCCTGTATACAAGATGGAGACTGAACACTTGAGTGTTCTTGTGATTTTCTGCTCTTATGCTTTTTTCTGGCATCATTTCAGATCTGTGTTTTCATCTCTGTGAATTCCTGAGAATGTAATCGTACTACCTAAGTCATTCTATCTGCCCTAAAACAAATATGCAAACAAAAACCTTCAGAAAGCTCAGTGATTATCTGGAATTGATGCCAGTGTAGACTGACATCGTGACCAGCACAGAAGGGGCTGCTGAAATGAAGCAATCATTGTTTTGCAAAGTTTTTATCATCCAGAACAGCACAAATCTTTCTTTTCATTGAGATGAATCACCTAGCTCAGGAAACAAAGTGATTTTAATAATAATCACGATGACACATGTTATTTGTAATTACAAAACATTCTTGACATCATCAAGGCCATGGGCCTGGAAGAGGGAGGAGGAGAAAAAAGAGCAGGAACATTCCCTCAGCACCTACTATGTGCCAGGCAATTCCATTTCCATGATAAAAATCTTAGAGAGGCAGGTGTGATCATTCTTGATTTCCAGATGAAGAAACAGACTCAGAGAGATTAAGGAATATATCCCAAATCACACAACTAGAAAGTGGCAGAGCAAAGATTAGGAGCCAGTTCGGCCCAGCACTAAAGCTCATGTGTTCCTATAAGCATTCTGCTGCCTCTTAAAATATCCTGAAAAAAGCTTTGAGAAATTTTGCGGACTCACTAATTTCCCAAAGATTTGATTTTAACCCTACACCTAATCAGAAAATAACATTTTCTCAAGATGCAAAACTTAGTAGTACCACTATTGAGGAAGAGTCAAAGATAATCAACATGCCTGAGGTGTCAGATCACTGGCTTTGATTACTGGCAAAGTTGTGTCATCTTGGGACTTGTATTCTCCAATGCTGCTTGGTGAAGAGTGTGGAAACCTGTATCACGATGGTCATAATCCTTCCAGATATAAATGGATTAAATCTATCTGTTAAAGGGCAGACATTATTATACTGGGAGAAATCCTGTTTGGGATACACCTAAAGCAAAAAGACAAGGAAAGTTATGAGAATAAAGGATGGGAGAAGATATGCCAGGAAAGTATTAACCAAAAGAGAACTGACATGACTATGTCAATATCACAAAAAATAGGCTCCAGGACAGAAAATGTTACTATATAACGATATAATTTTTAATTCACCAGGAAGACAAGAATTCCAAGTGTATATGCACCTAATAAAAAAGTTTTGCACCATATAAGTAAAAACTTAACATATAGGGAGAAAGGGACAAATCTACCAACAGTTCTCTCTCAGGTATTGCTAAGTGAGCAGCAAAAAAAAAAAACAAAAAAAAAAACTCAGTAAATATATTTGGACAACTGTGACCTAATGGTCATACATAAAATCCTGAATGTAACCATCAGAGAATATCCATTTTTCTTAAACACACATGAAATGGTTACAAAAATTAGCCATGTACTAGTCATAAAGCACATCTCAATAAATGTCAAAAAAGTAAATATCACATCCATCACATTCTTTAAACACAGTATAATTAAATTGAAGTCAATAACAAAAAGATAAGAAGTTATCATATATTGGAATTTTAAAAATAGAATTCTAAATAATTCATAACTCCAAAAAGAAATTATCATAAAAATTTAGAAGTATTTAGAATTATATTGAAAAACACATACTTGTGTGTTACAGTGAAAGGGGCATTCAGAGGAATGTGTAGTCCTAAATAGAAGGGAAAGGATAATGAAGAAAAGAGTAGGCATCAATGAAGTGTGGGGGAGGGGTGCCATACACTGGAAAGAATTGACAAAGTCAAATACTGGTCCTTTAGAAAGATTGATAAAATAGACTAATTTCTGATGATACTGCTCAAGAAAAATAAAAAGGTGCAAATATTTAAACATAAATCCAGCAGAAGGTATTTAACTACAGATACAGCAGGAACTAAAAAGTGGAATCAATAA
The DNA here is from genome assembly GCF_018345385.1 of Vulpes lagopus. Lineage (NCBI taxonomy): Eukaryota > Metazoa > Chordata > Mammalia > Carnivora > Canidae > Vulpes > Vulpes lagopus. The sequence continues at coordinate 88,247,790 of NC_054833.1, read as the reverse complement.
ACAGTTTTATACTGATATACTTGACAATTAGATAAAATAGACACATTTCTGGAAAAATGCAACTTTATCAATGCTGACTCAAGAAGAAATAGAAAGTTTGAATAGTCCTAAAATTACTTTAAAAATTAAAACAGCATGAAAAGTCCTGCCAAAGCAAAACATCAGGCTCACATAGTTTCACAGGTAAGTTGCCCCAAATCTTCACAGAACCAATCATTCCGGAAGCTTCCCCAGCCTGGGGTCATGATGGGCAGCAAGATGGCGTCCGCCAGCCGGGTCGTTCAGGTAGTCAAGCCACATACACCATTAATAAGGTTCCCTGACAGAAGAGACAATCCTAAACCTAATGTATCAGAAGTTTTGAGATCAGCAGGACTACCATCTCATTCTTCTTCAATTTCACAGCATTCTAAGGGAAGTAAATCACCCGATTTGCTGATGCATCATGGTCCACCAGATACTGCAGAAATCATAAAAACATTACCTCAGAAATACAGAAGGAAACTTGTGTCTCAAGAAGAAATTGAATTTATCCAACGTGGAGGTCCGGAATAATCACTGACAGTGTGGCTGCTGTTTGTCATCAGACAGAAGAATAGTCTTTACAATAAAGAACTTCCAAAATGGCACATGAGAAATTATACAGTAAACAACTTGAATAAATACTCTGTTAAAAAAAAAGAAAAAATATATAGAAAATTTAGATGGACACTTGAATCTCCTAATATATGTTATCTTGGTCAGTTTCTTCACAAGCTTACCTAATTGCTTATATACTTATTAAAGTATACATTTAAAAAAAAAAAAAAAAAGAACCAATCATTCCAATCTAACAAAAATTCTTCTTGTGTTCAGGAAAAAAGACATCACTGTCCAACTCACCCTATAGGTTCAGTGTAATCTTAATTTACAAAATCAGGCAAGATCAGTAAGAGAAATGGAAATTATAACTCAATCTCATTCATAAATATTGGTGCAGAATCCTTTTAAAAATTTGCAAAAAAGATCCACGTGTGTTTTTAAAAATATCATGTTAAATTATTCCAAGAGCAAGGTTGGGTTGACTTCAGGAGACCTACGAGCATCACTGCCTAGTGAAGAACTCACTTTTCCCAAAGAGAGATCTGGCCTTTGTTCTAGCTCCTGGGAAGTATCCCCCAAACTCTTGAAATTTCCTGAGGGAGAAGAGTGTCTTTGTTATCCCTGGGCCACACTTGAGAGTCTACCTTAATGAGATGACTCAGGGTGGGGACTGTTCATGCCAGAAAGACCAACTATGTGATTAGAGAGTTGGGGCTCTGGGCCGCTTGAAATCAGCCTGACTTGGGCAAGCAGTGGTGCTGCTAGAAACGGAAATCAAAACCACGTGGGCAATAATTCAATCAATCATACCTATATAAGGAAGCCTTGATCAAATTCTGGACACCAAAGCTTGGATGAGCTTCCTGGGTTGGCAACACTCTGCTTATTACCACACTTTGATGCTGGGAGGGTAATGCCTCCCTGAGGACACAAAGGCTTTGTGTTTGAAACTGAGTTCCAGATTCTGCCTCATGTCTGTTCCCTTGGGGGTTCTATTTTGTATCCTTTTGCTAAAAGAAAACTGTAAGAATAAGTATAGCATTTTCCCGGGTGTGTGAGTCATCCTAGTAAACCCAGCAGTCCACATACATAACTGTGTAGACAGCTGGTCTAGGAGAGGATAGCCCTGAGGACTCCTGAACTTGCAACCTGCGTCAGAATTTTGGGGGCAGACTTGACAGTCTGGAGGATTATGCCCTTCGGCTTGAGTTTGGACAACTCTGGCCTGACATCCATCACAGTAACAGACTGAATGAGAAAAAAATTTGAAAATCTCAATGCACGCAATGTTCTTCCTCATTTTGTTTAAAAAAGAAACTTTTAGTAAACCAGGATTACAATGGAACTTCCTTAACCTGACAGAGACTAAACAAACAAACAGTATAAATACAAAACTGTTTGCAGTATTTCCTTTAAGATCCGGAGCAAGACAAGGGTGCCACTATCACTACTTTCCCCCCCAAACTGCTGGGAAACTATACAACGCAATAACCAGAAAAATAAATTCAAGGGTTAAAAAGGAATAAAAAGACAGTTACTATTTTCTGGTGATATAATTTTCTTTCTATAAAACCCAAAAGAATATATAGATATATTTTCTAAAATAGTAAGTTTAGCAAGGTAGCTGCCTATAAAAGCTATATTGAGAAATCAGTTGCATATCATAACAGATTTAGTCTGGACACAAAATGCTAAGCAGGGAAAAAGGTCCCATAAGATTATAATCAACACGTTGCCATTTCTATAGAGCTCAAAACCTAGCAAAACTAAATAATAAACAAGCATACATACATTTGAAATAAGACCCTCTCTCTCTCTATATATATATATATTTAAAAACAATGGTGCACACAAGAAAGAATACCAACCACAGTTGTTTGGTAGCCATAAATAGGAAACATCCTACATACCCATCAACAAATAAATAAGGCAATAATGGGAAACAGAGTGTAGCATGTTCATACAATAAAATATTATTCTATAATAAAAAGAAAGAACTCCACATACACTCAATAACATGGATGAACTTCAAAAACATTACGGTGAACAACACTTTTTAAAAACTAGACACAAAGAGTAGACATTGCTCGATTCAGTGTACATGAATTCTAAAACAAGCAAAACTAATTTACGGGGGAGAGGAAAGAGCAGTGGCCACCTCTGGCAGGGGAGAGGCAATTGGATGGCAAGGTATATAAAGGACTTTCTGGGGTAGGAAATACATGTTTTGAATAGGATACTGGCTCTGTGGGTGCAAACATTTCTCAGAATTCCTCAATCTATACACTGAAAGCCTGCACGTTGTTTTGTATATAAATTACATCTCCATTTTTAAAAAAAAGAACATATAGAGGCACCTGGGTAGCTCAGTTGGTTAAGCATCTTGGTTTTAGCTCAGATCATCATCTCATGGTTGAGAGATCGAGCCCAAGTTGGGCTCTGCTGTCAGCGTGGAGTCTGTTTGTCTTTCTCCCTCTGCTCCTCCCCTATTCTCTTTCTCGAATAAATAAATAGATAAATAAAATCTTTTAAAAAATTTTTAAAAGAATATATGGAAAAAAATTATGTAACCAAAATACAACAAAAAAAGCAAAGTCTTGAGAAACACAAAATTTAAGATTGTAGTTACTTGGGTTTTGGGGGGGAGAGTAGGTAAATTGGGAAAAGGAAGGATCACAACTCATTGGTGATATTCTAGCTGCTGATTTGGGTGCTGGGTCCAAGGATTCATTATATCTTATTTAACATATATGTCACATTCAATATTTTCAAAGTTTCAAATAATCTATCTTTAAAGATACTGAAAGCAAATGACCACTTTGAGATGAGAAGAATAAAAAAGATCCATGAAGGAAGTACACCTGAAGGAGAAAGAAAATTTTTATAGGCAAGGTTGGCAACATAAATTCTAGATAGGATACTGATTTTAAAACTGGCAAACGCTATACTTCCTTCAGCAGCACATGTCCTAGAATTGGCAAACTCCCAGATGTAAGGCAGAGCAAGTTCTTTTCGAATGACTGAAGCACTTGATTATAGCCTATTTTACATTGTTCTTGCTTCTAGAATGGAGATCATGTGTCACCAACAAGGTGAACTTCGTTGAACATATGGACCAGGTAATATACTATTTTTTAGCATCTCTCAAGGAGCCAAACATTCATATAATATTTGATCAATAAATGTGTTGGGCATCTAACCTTGGTCTACAATTGGTTAAACAGAACACTAAAAATTATTATTTTTTTAAAGATTTTATTTATCTAGTCATGATAGACATGGGGGGCGGGGTGGGCAGAGACACAGGAGGAGGGAAAAGCAGGCTTCATGCCGGGAGCCTGACACGGGACTCGATCCCGGGACTCCAGGATCGCGCCCTGGGCCAAAGGCAGGTGCTAAACCACTGAGCCACCCAGGGATCCCCAGAACACTAAAAATTAGATAAATTTTCTTCTCTGGTTATTAAACTTATATGCTAAGCTTATAAGGTAACTTTTTCACTGATGTTTGTGTGTACGTGTGCGTGCATGTATGTGATGACATTTACACAGTATTGGCTCAGAGAATACTGTCATTTTTTTTAAAGATTTTATTTATTTATTCATGAGAGACACACAGAGAGAGGCAGAGACACAGGCAGAGGGAGAAGCAGGCTCCATGCAGGGAGCCCGATGTGGGACTCGATCCAGACTCTAGGATCATGCCCTGAGCCGAAGGCAGACATTTCAGGCAGACATTTCAGACCTGAGCCACCCAGGTGTCCCGAATACTGTCATTTCTGATAAGCAGGAAGAATTACTGAATGTTGTTGTGAGTCGCTACAAAATATTTAAGAACAGTAGAAGTCCTGAAATCTAATGTGAGTAGGACCTGCAGTTGGTTGGAGGATTGAGAATTTGGGTCACATTTTCCATCATGAAAAGTGAAATATACAACCCCTAAACATTTTATTAGGACTTAAACCGAGCAGTCTCTTTGCACACCAGTCTGCTGACAGGATCTGAGCTGGGTTTTGCACAGGTCCCTAACGCTGGTCATCTGCAGGGGTCCACGGTGGCCATACATCTCCAGCAGCACTCAGCATGCCTGGAAACTCCACCAGGCTGCCGCATGTTTGCTTTCCTCCCCGAGTGGGGCCTCTGGGGCAGCAGCTCGGATCACCTGGGACCGTGTTAGGAACACAAATCTTCAGGCCCTGCCCCAGACCTGCTGAATCAGAAACTCTGGGGGTGGGGCCCTGATACGTATTTTAACACAATCTCCTCATGATGCTGACGCATGCTAATGTTTGAGAACCACTGTGCTTCGTCCCGAACTCTCTGTCCCTTTCAGTTCCTCAGGCTGCACTGAAAAAAAAAGAAAACAAAAAATTCAGAAGTAAACAAGCTTGCCACCGTCAGAATCACTCTTTGCTCCTGCCCTGAGAAGGCGCACCCAGTTCAGATGCACAACGCACCTGGGAATCATCCTCAATTCCTTTCCCTCCTTGATATCAAGTCCTGTCCCAAGGCGTGTCCCAGGTGACCCACTGCTGTCCATCTCCTTGACCACACCCCAGTCGGAGCCACCAGCCTCTCATGACCGGATTCTGCAATAGACTCCTCCCTGGTCTCGCTCCCTCCACCTCTGACAGCTACGGTCCATTCTCCACCAGGACCCAGATGCGCTCTTAAGCACAAGTCAGATTCCACTGCTCCCCGGCTCAAAGCCCTTAGGATGGCTGTCCCATGAACCATGAACCTGGAGCGGAAGTCAGACCCTCTATCCAGGCTTAAAACCCTCCCTGACCATTGCTCACACTGTTCCCGGAAAATGTTGTTCCCCATACTGGGCTACATTGACCTTCCTTTGGGAAATATACCAAGGCTTGTTTCCACCTCAGGGTCTTTGCACCTGCTGTTCCCACCTGCCTAAAAGGTTCTCCTCAACTCTGTGAAGCAGGATTCTTCTTGTCATTCACATCACAGTCGAAATAACACAGATCCTGCTGCCTATCTGCCTAATCTAAAGTACCCGACACAGCCTAGCTATTGGGTTTTCCTGTCTGCTTCCCCACAGGGCAGAGACCATTAGGGTCCTTTTTATCATCCCCACATCTAGAGCAGAGCATGCAATGCGTGCTCAATACCCATTCGCAAATGATGAACACGTGTCGACCGGAGCATTGGGGAAAGCTGTTGCAGAGTGCCCGTCGCTGTGCATGTGGCCCTCCGTGCCCTCTTTTCCAGCTGCTCACAAAACCCTCCACATAGGGGATGCGCATGTGTCCAGAGAGGCTTCAAAGTCAGACTTGTGCTTCTGTTGGATGCATCACAATGCAAGTTACATTTTATTTAGAATTTCTGTAGTCTAGTAAGCTACCACTCTCCATAGACATTGAAGTATAAAAAGGTCCTCCAGATTCTTATGCTTTGTGCTTAGGATTAATTAGAATTCTCTCGGAGCGCCTGGGTAGCTCGGGGGTTGAGCATCCACCTTTGTCTCAGGTCATGATCCTGGGGTCCTGGGATCGAGCCCCACATCGGCCTCCCTGCTCATCAGGAAGCCTGCTTTTCCCTCTCCCTTTGCCTGCCCCTCCCCCTCCTTGTTCAATGTGTGTGTGTCAAATAAAATCTTAAAAAAATTTCTCTCATCTCCATACTTAGAAGCCCATGATTATATAAATTTCTTTTTTATTTTTTATTTAAAGATTTATTTATTTACTTATTTATTTATTCATGAGAGACCAGAGAGAGAGAGGCAGAGACACAGGCAGAGGGAGAAGCAGGCTCCATGCAGGGAGCCTGACGTGGGACTTGATCCCAGGCCTCCAGGATCACACCCTGGGTAGAAGGCTGCAAGAAACCGCTGATCCACCTGGGCTACCCATAAATTTCTTTTTTCTTTTTTTTTTAAATCCTATCTCCTTCTTCACAGATTCCTGCACTATTCCCAACTCCCTTCAACCTCCCCACCGTCTCTCCCCAGGGGCTTTCTTGCCCTGCTGCAAATCCTCCCTCCTCTGCCCCCTTGACCTGTGGTGGGCCGCCACGCTGCGCTGTCTCTGCACCACTGCTGGACCTTTGAAAACATGCATCTCCCGAAATCGATTCCCTGCTTTGAATGTCCCTGGATGTCACACAGTGCCTTGCCAGGTAGCTTTAACAACCCCCATGGCGCTGCCACCCCTTCACCTCCAGGGGAGTCTTCACTATACCTACTCTTGCCCTGGGTCCCCCTTTACCCCTTGCCTGCACCTTTCCTTTCTGTTCTGCTCTGATCTGCAGCTGGGCATCCCCTCTGCTGTAAGGCCAGGGTGGCCCGGCTCAGAGCAGCCCTGGCAGTGACGGAGGAGCCCTGCAGTCTCTGCGTCACAGGCACACTCAGTGGCCAGCCGCCTTTACCTCCCCTCTCCATGGCTTCCTCCCAAAAGAACAAGCACCGTGACAATGCTACAGGTGGAGCCCTGAGGCTGATTGCAGTAAGGTATCCCCCACCTGGGGGTGGTAGAGCAGGGCTTTGGACAAAGTCTTCTGAGCCCCGAGTGCACAGCCCTGGCCCTCGCCTTGTGCTGCCAAGAGCAGAGCAGGGCTCCGGGTGACCACTAGGTCAGTGGAGCTCTTGCTCTTGCCTAGGCTCCCCCAAAGCTCTGGTATGGGCCTTGTTAGGACCAAGGTGACACTGGTGTGCACTCAGGATCCACGGTGTGTAGGTCTGGTCCTCACAGCCTCTAAGCTCTCAGCAGCTGCACTTCTTCCCCATGAGGACAAGGGGAGGGACAAGCTCTGTCCTGGAGCTGCCCAGTCCGCCGCGGGCCACAGAACCTGAGATCGGATGACACGGTTGGCCACCAATTGGTCACACTTCACCCAGGGGCAGATATGTGACCTGCATTTAAGGGCAGCCCCTCTGCATTGCTGATGAGGTTGCATTTGAACAGGATGAAACTTTGGCCTTTGCCACTTTTTATTTTTTTATGTTTTTAATTAAATTGCCTGGGTCACTGACACCTGCAGAGACTATGAAACGCAGCCTTGCGTTTTGTTAATGATACACCATCTGTTTGTTCACACTGTGCGGTCACATGATCTTTGCTCTGCAGAACATCCTGTCTCACTGGCCTAAACCAGTTTGTGGGTGAAATGCTTGGGATGGGTGCCAGAAAGTCTTCTCTTCTCCCTTTTTCTTTCTTTCTTTCTTTCTTTCTTTTTCTTTCTTTCTTTCTTTCTTTCTTTCTTTCTTTCTTTCTTTCTTTCTTTCTTTCTTTCTTTCTTTCTTCCTTCCTTCCTTCCTTCCTGTCTTTTCCTTCCTTCCTTCTCTCCCTCCTCTCTTTCCTCCCCTCCTTCTTCCTCCCTCCCTCTCCATTTCCCTCCCTCTCCTCTCTATCACCCATTTTAAGATTGGCTATTGACCTCTAACTGAATTTATGTTACTGTTCATGCCACCCAACTGCCCCGTTTCTGCTGCAGTATTTTGGCCTGACTTCTGACAGGTGCCCCTGGAGACCGGAGGAGGTGCAGACAGCTCAGACAACTGGGGGAGAGCCCACAGCAGACGCTGGAGGGCAGTGCTGCCCACCCAGGCTCAGAGGTTGCAGAGAAATCCACTTACACCCCTGGGGCAGCAGAAGCTGAGAGAGGCTGGAGAACCCCTCTGACCTCACCCAGAGCATCACTGACTCATCTTCACCCATAACATTCAGGACAATTGGCTCATCTCACATGATAATTAGATTAGTTCCCTGAAGAGTGTTGTAGCTGGGGAGTTTTAAGAGCTTTAAATTTTATGCATTTCAATGAAGACTGGTCCTCACAAAGAAAAAGTAGAGAAAGCACAGATTTTGACGCTCCGGTGGGAAGTTCCATTGCTCTTGGACCCCGACGGGGCGGGGGCGGGGAGGGGTGTGGAGAGAGAGAGCCCAGGCTGCTCTGTGCATATCTCCCCACGCCCAGGTGCAGGTGCGGGGTGGGGAGGGGGAGCACAGCCATGGATGAGACCCGGGTGTTGACCTCGAGGCACCTGGTATTCGTGTCACGGTTGCATGGCCATGAAATATATTTATGAAACAATTCAGAACTTAGACATTCCAAAAAGTTTGAATGTCTGCCCTCAGACACACAGCTCTGTAGCCTGAGAAACTATGCTTCAGTCGCTGTGACACTATGTGATATGGTGACAAGCTCCAAGAGTGCTCTTCGGAAGGGACCAGGTGCCCAGAGCACCAGGAGGCTGTGGGTAGGATACTGGCAGATGGCCCAGCCCACTGGCATTTAAAAGCCTGGGATGCTCATAGGCGTGGAATCCCAAGGATGCACCTGCCAACAACGACCCCTTGGTCTCCTGGCTTCTTCCTTAGGATGATAAGACCCCTGGGACTGCCCTCTTCCTTGTCTTATATCAGATTCACTTTCTGGTTGTAGTTGGCGAGGAGGGGTGCCATGCATTGGCTGTCTGATTTCCCCACTTCCTCAGGGGCCCTGATGACAAGGCTTAAGGTGTTTGCACATGTGGTTGTGTTCATCTGTGTGTGTCTGTGTGTATGTGTGTGTGTGTGTGTGTGTGTTGACGCCAACAGACAGATCGTTTTGTGGAGGACATGGCCCATGTAGATGATTCATCCTTAGGTGTTTCACACTTTGGGCTTAGGAAATACTTCTCCAATCAGCAGAGAACCAATAACCCAGAACCTCTCTTATCAGCTTCTGATAGGAGTCTGCAGCCCATAAAACCCAGCTCGCACACTCCCTGCTGAGAAACATGTACACCTGCACTACTTGGCCCAGAAGGTTATTACTCAGTCACTTCGTGAGTCAAGTGCAGGCATTGTTCCTCCTGTCCCCTTGTCGCTGAAGAAGAGCAACCCTGCTCCAAGAGTGGACACTGGGGACCCTGCTGGACATGGGTTTCTTAGCTACCACTGTTGGCCCTCAGAAGGACCACAGCACAGCAGGTTTTCCTGGAGAGGCAGTGATTGATGCTAATCATGGGGGTTTCCTGAGATCTAGTCAATACATCCACACTAACTCAGTTTTGGGATATCGACCCCTATTGGCACTAAAATAATTTGTGCTGTTATTCCTAGATGATGAGGCTAACAAAAGAGAGAACAGTGGTTTGTGGCCTGCACCAGGAAAGGAACATGACATACTTTTCAAACTTGCTTTAAGAATTCCAGCCCCCCCCCACCAAAAAAAATTCCAGCCCAGCTTCACCAATGAGCGCTTGGTTTTATGCATAAAACAGGTCACATGCCGCTGTCACCCAGGGGTGGCTCTTTGGGCAAGAGCATGATTCACTTTGAGAGGCCGCTGACCGCTGGCCATGCTGGGCTTGTGCCGTTTTCCTTTTCCCTCCTCTGCACAGTGCGACTGCATAATCTTGTAATCCAAAGAAAGCAGACCTTTTTTCTTACTGCCAGCTCCACTACAAAATAAAATAAGATGTCCAATGAATGACCAATGTGTGTTCACTGAGGAGCTACAGACAAGAAAATCCTCAATATGGAATCTCCTCCTCAGGAGGTAAATTGAGGAATGGTTATTTTTGAAGCAGCTCCAGCCTTGGAAGAAAATTAGAGCAGAAATGTGGTCTTTGCAAGTATCGACCTCAGTTGAAATTTGTGAGGGGGCAGCACAACTCTGACTTGGTCTTTTCCAGAATCCTCACTCCCCAGCTTCCTGCCCACCCCTACCCTACCCATCCTTCAGGGCCTGGGTCAACCCTGCCTCCTACAGCAACCACCCCAGGTCCTCCCATGGATGAACTCCCATGGGACGTGGGGTGTATCATTTAGGACCATCTAGGTCAGGTCATGGCCCTGTATAACCTCAAATCCTACACAGTCTGCAAGGTTCTGGTCTTTAGAGTCACACGGGCAGACAGGGGCCCCATCAGGCATACATTCCTGTGGTCATTGAAGCATGGGGAAGGAAATGGGGGACAAAGAACACTGGCCTTTCGAGTATCCACCCAAAGTGCTGTGTATCACTTCTGCTCATATTTCATTGAGTCAAATGGCCACTCCAGCCACAGAGGGAGTAGGAAGCGCCATTGTACCAGGATCTCAGAAAGGAAGAGCCACAAGGATCTGGAAAAGAACTCTAGTGACTTCCACGGGGCCCAGATCACCACATGTGGTGCTACAGCTATGCCAACGCCATTGCCCGGGGAGCCCCAGACTGGAAAGGGAGGCCCACTTGGTCAGCCCAGGCCATTCCATCCACATGGTCAGGCTGCAATGCATTGCACTTGGTTCCATGCGAGAACAAAGGCTTCTCAATGTGGTCGTGCCCCTGCTGCCTGCCCGGGACTGGTACCTGTGGCTGCTCCACAGACGCAGCAGGGCGACCGGGGCCTCTGTGCTCCCCGAGGTATCAGGATAGAAGTTGTGCTGCTCCAATTATACCATTGGCTTCCTGAGGTCAAGAGCTTGTCTTCTCCTCCTGAGCCTTCATTAATTCAATAGCGTGCGCTCAGCCCTAGACTCAGAAAAGAAAGAGGAAAAAACAAACCAACCGCAATCTCTGTCGTCCAGGGTCTCAGACCAACTCTCCTGTAAAACACAGGAATGACGGGCCGCATGCTGTAACCCCACACAGCAGACATTTCCCCGGAGCACCTGCAGAGCCCGGGGGAGGATGAGGTGACCAGGAGAGGCTTCTGTCTTCTCTCGAGAGACCAGTAGGCAAAAGCACAGAGAGCTGAAAGTGCTTTATCTCCACATTCCAAGGGCGTAGGGATGGCCAGCCAAACCCCAAGGGTGGGTAGTGATGTTCTAGGCTTTGTGAGCCACATACTCTCTCTGACACATTTTCTTTATGTGTGTATATGTGTGTGTGTTTTATAACCCTTTAAAAATATAAAAACTATTCTTAGCTCGCAAGTAATACAAAAACACAAACAGGCTAGGGCACACCCAATAAGATGGCTAGAATCGAAAAAGGCAGTTAATAACAAGTACCAGGGAGGATGTAAAGGGCCTGGACCCTCACACTTCGCTAGTGGGGGTGTACAATGGGGCAGCTGCTGCAGAAAGTGGTCTGGTGGGTCCTTAAAAGGCTAAGCACAATTACCACGTGACCCAGTGATTCCATCCAAAGGTATAGACCCAAGAGAACCAAAAACCTATGTCCACACCACACTTGTGCATGAATGTTCACAGCAGCATTATTCATAATCACCAAAAAAGTGGAAACAGCCAAATGTCCATTGACTAGTGAATGGACGGGCAAGATGTGTTATATCTATATAATGGAATTTTATCCAGCAATAAAAATGAATAAAGGACTGCCACACATTACAACGTGGATGAAGTTTGAAAACATGCAAAATTAAGGAAGTCCGACACAGGAAACCACTTACTGCAGAATTCCGTTGATAGGAAATGTCCAGAACAGGCAAATCCACTGAGATGGAAAGTAGATGAATGGTTGCCTTGGGTTAGAGGGGTTGGGGGTGAAATGGGAGTGACTGCTAGTGGGTACAGAGTTTCTTTCCGGGGTGATGAAAATGTTCTCCAATTAGATAGTTGGGTTAGTTCACAGCTTTGTGTGAATACATTAAAATACACTGAATTTTATATATTGAGTGTAAATTTTATGTACGTGAATTACACCTTGATTAAAAAAAATTTTTTTTAACAACCCAAGGACCTTGGTCTGCCAAAGCCTGGGTCAGTGAATGGAAGAAAGCGGAAGGAAGCAGAAGGAAGAAAAGTACACGAGAGTTTTAGTCTTGAGGGTCATGTTAAAGGGCTGGGCTTGGTCCTCCAGGCGATGGGGAAGAGCCATCCAGGGGCTCAGTGTGGAAGGAATATGAATGGAGGTGCTTAGGAAAGGGTGGAGGCAGGAACACCACCCGGGTGGCTGTCCTAACATGGTGAGAAGGAAGATGGGTGACTGGACTTTTGTTCTAGCCCGGGACTAGAGGACTTTTGTCCTCCCTCTAGGGGGAGGAATGGGGGAGGTCCCAGAGGAAGTGTCAGCAGGCTTGAAGATGGAGTAGTTGGTCCACAAGAGTGAAGGAGAGAGAAGACAAAGGTGCCTGTCATTTCTAGATTAGGGGTCGGATGCAGATGCCTGAGTCCCAGGACATAGGAGAGTGAGGAGGCTGAGGAGTGGGCAGACAGGTCCTGAGAGCCCGCTCCTGAGTGACTCTGAGGCTCCCGCAGGATGGCCAGGTGGAGCACGTTGATGCCAAGAGATGGAGGGAGAGAGGGTGGGGTAAATACACAGACTCGACATCAGGCAGTGTGCAGGTAAGGGGCATCACGAGAATGCCTAGGGACTGGAACAGGGTTTCTGCTAATGGGGCTAAGGATGGGAATCTTGGGAACATCCACATCTGAGGGATAAGGAGAGGGAAAGAAGGGATCCAGGTGGGAAGAACTGGGGGTGGTCAGGGAGCCAGAGGAGGGGGGTGACAGGTGACAGAGGAGGGTGTCGGATATTATAGGATGGTTGGATAGAGGCTAGGGGCACCACCAAATTTTAGAAGAGGCATTTTTGTGGTGTGGTGAGAAGAAAGCCACCAGCGGTGGGCTGCAGAAGGAACCCAAGCTGTGCAGAAGGAAGCTGCAAACGGGGAGGAGAAAGCAGGTGTACCCCAAAGTGGAGCGTGCTGGAAGGAGGAGTCTTATTGTAGGAGAAGACATTCCATCCTGCGTGAAGCTGAGGAGGAAACACAGGTAAAGGTGCTCAATAGAAGCAAACTCTATCCTTCCAAAGAGGAGAGGACTCAAAGATGAAAGGTGTGGAACCTTCCTGAGTCTGGTGGGGGAGGCATGGGGTCTGGCCATTCAGAAACACTCACTCTTTCTCCTGCCTGCATGAGGGTGAGGGTCACCTCAGATGGGAGTCTGGATGCTTCTATCTTGGAGTCAAGTTAGAAGAGTAAGAATGTGGGGTGTCTGGGTAGAGCAGTTGGTTGGGTGTCTGACTCTTGCTTTCATCTCAGGTCATGATCTCAGGGTTGTGAGATCGAGCCCCATGTCAAGTCTGCCCTGGGCATGGAGCCTGCTCGGGATTCTCTCTACCTTTGCCCCTTTCCCCTACCCCTTCCCCCTGCCCTGAGCGCATGCTCTCTCTCTCTCTAAGAAAAAAAGAGAGGGGATCCCAGTGATTCCACCCCAAGGTACAGACCCCAGAGAACCAAAAACCTATGTCCACGCCACATAGGTTTAGCACCTTCCTTCGGCCCAGGGCGTGGTCCTGGAATCCCGGGATCGAGTCCTGCATTGGGCTCCCTGCATGGAGCCTGCTTTTCCCTCTGCCTGTGTCTCTGCCTCTCTCTGTGTCTCTCATGAGTAAATGAATAAAATCTTAAAAGAGAGAGAGAGAGAGAACGAATGTATGATTATACACATATTGTATATGTGTGTCAAGTATAAATTTTAACAGAATCACAAATTTGAATTACAAAAAAAAAAAAATCATTGTGATGGTTAGTTCTTGTCAACTTGGCTAGGCTGTCCCATCCTAGTGTTTAACTCAACACTAATCAAGGTGTTGCTATCAAAGTATTTTGTAGAAGTATTTTTGTGGCCAACATCTACAAATTGGTTAGCTTTAAGTAATGGAGACTACCCATGATAATGGAGGTGGGACTCATCTAATCAGCTGGAAGCCTTAAGAACAAAAACTGAGGTTTCCCGGAGAAGAAATTCTGGTTCAAGACAGCAGCATCGGTGATTGCCAGGGGTCAGGGGTGTGGAGAGTGGGAGTCAGTGTTCAACGTGGATAGAGCTTCCGCATGGGGTGATGAGAAAGCTCTGGAGGTGGGTGGTGGTGATGGTTGCACAAGAGTGCAGATGTACTTAACGCCCCTGAAGTGTATGATTAGAATGGCTAAAATGGGAAATTTTATGGTATGTTTATTTTATCACAATTTTTTTAAAGCCTGCAACATCAACTCCTACCTATTTCCACCCCACTTAACCCCACCCCATGGATTTCAGACTTGCTGGCGCTCACTGAGCCAGTATCTTGCGATGTGCATCTTAATGTCACTGTCCTGTTCTATTGGTTCATTTCTCAGGAGAACACTGGCCCGTAGTCACATTGTCTGCCTCTTGACAGATGAACTCACCCTTTAGCCATTTGGTAACTGAGAATCTAACATTACAATCCAAAGTAAGTTAGGTTCTTAGTTTAAACTCTGTTTATTTGGCATAACTGGCTCCTCTGGTCACTTTGGGATGCTCCTCACCCTCACCCCATTCATCGGTCCTTATCCTGGATAGGACCTGTTTTCAGGGGAGCGTGTCTGAGTGTCACAGACAGAGATATGCACATCGGGTCCATGACTCTCTGTCCTTTCTGACCTCTCCTGACAATGACCTGTTTCACCAAGTTTGGGGCATCACCCTTCATTCGTGGCCCTTGTGACAATGTCCAAGAGTCTGTCAAGGTCTCCAGTTGTCAAATATAGTACTCTTTTTCTCTTGGTGACCAAGTCTGAAGCTTCTTCCAGTCAGACCTCCTGTCCTCAAAGTCATTTCTGTGTTCTTCTTGGGGTGTTGGAATCTCTTGTCTGCTTCTCCCCGGCCGCACTGGATGTGCAGGTCTCTGTAAGGCTGTCTGGGAGCCCATCTGCACAGATAACTTCCATGCAGGAAGCTGTCCATTGCTGGGCATTGCTGTCCATTGCTCCAGGAGCTTCTCTGCAAAACCTCCAGTGTCCAGGTGCAGGAGGATGCAGAGTTAGGGAAGAACATTTTTAGGGTCAAAAATACCAGACTCCATGTGTGTGGCACAAGTAATGATACAAAACATTGTGAGAAAAGCTTCATATTCCAAAAAAGCCCAGACCCTCCCTCTGGTCCTATTTCCTTTTGAGAAACAATGTGTGTAAAGAGCAAGAATTAACCATCAGAGATCTGGGTTGTACCATCCCCTACATGATTTGGGGTAAATTCCTTAATTGTCTTGTGTCTTGATTTCCACCTCAACAAAACAAAAAGGCTGGGATGGGCTGCTGGTTATTCCAGGCAGGTCTCATCTCGTGTGGCCTGGTGAGAACTCAAAGATCCTAGGATGTGACCAGTGTATGCAAATTACAAATTAATAAACCAGAATAAATGTAATGATACTGCCAGGTGAACTGTTTTTATTCACACCTCCTTTGACAGCAGATGTGTGAGGTGTTTTTCTTACACCAACACCAACTGGGTGTCCAAGAATTTAATTCGAGTCTGACACTACCCAGAGTTAGAGCAGACCCCACAGGTGAAGGGGTTCTGTCCTCATCTCAGATGCCAATCACAGATCCTGGACCACCAGTCCTTCTTGATCAACTGGCTATAAATCAGGGATTCTCACAGCCCTCTCCTCAGGTTTGATAATTTGCTAGAATATCTCCCAGAACTGAAGAAAGAGCTTTACTCACTGTAATTACTGGTTAGTTATATAAAGTATACATCTCAGGAACAGCAAAATGGAAGAGACGCATAGGGCAAAGTATGTTGAAAGGAGCGTGAAGCCTCTGTATCCTCTCATGCCACCCTCCCAGCACCTGGATAGGTTCACCAACCCAGAAGCTCTCCCAACCCCTTGGTTTGGGGGTTTTTTATGGAGGTTTCATTATGTAGGCAAGACTAAGTCTTCAGCCAATGATGATTAGCTCAATCTCCAGCACCTCTCCCTTTCCTGTAAGTCCCAATACTTCTGTTTTTTAAGATATTTATTTATTTCAGAGAGAGAGAGAGGGAGAGAGAGAGAGAGAACACAAGCAAGTGGGAGGGACAGAGGGAGAAGTAGAGTCCCTGCTGAGCAGAACCCTGGGATCATGACCTGGGCCGAAAGCAGACGCTGAACTGACTGAGCCACCCAGCTGCCCCAAGTCTCAACCCTTTAACCATGCCTAGGTCTTCTTGGTGACCAGCCTCAATTCTGAAGCTGCCTGGGGACCCCCAACCCCCAGCTCCCAGCCAACTTATTAGCACCATTCCAGAGATTCCAAGGGTTGTAGGAGCTGTGTGCCAGGAATAGACCAAGACCAGTATCTATTTCCCACTGTGCCATACCAAGTACACTGGATACCTGTGTCAACTGGTCAGGACCTCCATGGCCAATGGTGAAACCTAACCCAGTCATCAGGCCAGATATGAGAACAGTATAACTCTCATGGAAGAGCATCTTTGGAATGGAAGAAGGGAGCAAACCCCCTTTCACTAGAGATGAGATGAACCCAACTTCCTGATAAGATTCCTCACTTTTTAGGGGCACACAGGTGGCTCAGTGGTTGAGCGTCTGCCTTTGGCTCAGGGCGTGATCCCAGGGTCCCGGGATCGAGTCCCATATCGGGCTCCCTGTAGGGAGCCTGCTTTTCCCTCTGCCTGTGTCTCTGCCTCTCTCCTCTATCTCTCATGAATAAATAAATAAAATCTTTTTTTTAAAAAAGGAAAATAAATAAAAAGGATTCCTCACTTTTTAAACTCCCAGAGCTTTTTTACAATGTAGTAGATTGTGTTTTAAAAAAAATAATAAATCCACATCAATGTTAGTAGTCAGAGACGTGGGTTTAAGGGGTCAGGGCCAGAGGAGGGCCAACCAGGGGGAAGATGGGGAGACGGCTTCTCTGGGGCCTCAGGATGAGGCGCGTGGAGAGGTTCTTCAGCTCCTGGAGAACCAGACTGCATTGCTTTGTGGTGCTTCAGAGACCTCCCCCTCCTCCTCCACCAAACCACATTCCCAGAGAGGTGGAGACTGAAACCAATTTTTCCTGTTGGGACCGGGCAAACCTGCGCCTTTGCCTTCCTTCAGCTTCTGGTTCTTCAAGGGCTTCCAGGAACCACAAAAGCCTGGCTGGGTGAACAGACCAGATGCAGAGCAGAGCACAAAAGAAGCAACTCATGAGTTAATTACTTGTAAATCTCATTGCAAAAAACCACATTGCTTTAACATTTTTTTAAAACCACCTGAATATAGTAAATCCTACTGGGGGATGCCTGGGTGGGCTCTTTAAAATAATTGGAATGAGAGTAAGTAAGTCCATACATAATACATAAAATTGTATTGAAGACCCTTTGATCCTTGTCAGTGCCTAGGATGCAAATTTCTCTTACCCTTGTTGTCCTAGGATAAGGGTCAGAGGACACAGTTTCCCTCTTCCTAATAACCAAGGATTGTGCCATTTTATTACTTTTTCCCTTTTTTTTTAAAACATTTTTAAAAATTTTTTATTTATTTATGATAGTCACACACACACACACACACACACACACACACACACACACACACAGAGATGCAGAGACATAGGCAGAGGGAGAAGCAGGCTCCATGCACCGGGAGCCTGATGTGGGATTCGATCCCGGGTCTCCAGGATCGCTCCCTGGGCCAAAGGCAGGCGCCAAACCGCTGCGCCACCCAGGGATCCCCTACTTTTTCCCTTTTAACCCTGTTTTCCTTTTTTACTTACCATTATTTCAAAAATATTTCTATTTTCTTTCTTTTTTTTTTTAAAGATTTATTTATTTATTCATTCAGAGAGAGCGAGAGAGAGACAGAGACACAGGCAGAGGGAGAAGCAGGCCCCATGCAGGAAGCCCGGTGCGGAACTCGATCCCGGGTCTCCAGGATCACACCCCAGGCTACAGGCAGCACTAAACTGCTGTGCCACCAGGGCTGCCCAAAAATATTTCTATTTTCCCCTAGATCTATAAATTAAAAAAAAATTCAGACCCTGCAGATCACCTACATCTTCACTTTTAAGAAGACATATCTTTTTCCAGGACAAAGAAATGTTTTCTTTCATCTAAAGAAATGGGAGATCTCAAAGTATAATCATGCACATCCTTTTCTTTAATAAAAATACGATTTTTCTCACTTCTGACAATGGAATTTACTTTATTCCTAGAGTGAATTTAGTTTTCGCAGAATGACATTTGTATCTATGTGAGGCGTGCTTCGCCCCAGGCTCTCTGTCCTGAGCGAGAGCAATCCTGCAGGAGTTACCCTTGACTGCTGAGTCCACACAGGTGGCACCGTAGCTGCTGCAGGGCCACCAGTCACCCATCATCCGGGGTAGCTCAGCCCACCAGCCGCTGGAGGATGCTCATGAACACGTTCTTTGTCCTTGAGTGGTGAAGAAAGTCCAGACATTCATTGACCCTTGGGCTGCCATCAGCATGAGTCCATGGATAAAACAGTAAAAGAAGTCACCAGTGGAGAATTAGCACTCTTTTTTATTTTATTTTATTTTATTTTATTTTATTTTATTTTATTTTATTTTATTTTTAGGACTTTATTTATTTATTTGAGAGAGAGTAAGCACAAGCTGGGCAGAGTGGGCAAGGGCAGAAGGAGAGGGAGAAGCGGACTCCCCACTGAACAGGGACCACCCCACCCCACCGATGCAGGGCTTTATCCCAGGACCCTGAGATCATGACCTGAGCCGAAGGCAGACACTTAAGCAACTGAGCCACCCAGTAACTCCGAATTAACACTACTGATGAGGCTTGATTTATTAGTCTCAGGGATGCTTAGGGAGCTTCATCTTTACCACCCTATAGTAACAAACAACATTTCAGATCAGTATTACAGCAAAAGGGCCCCCAGTGGCGGCTGTCTTCAACCAGGCAAAGTAGACACAACTGCCGGAGTGTCAGCACAGGCCACAGTGTGCAAATACCCAGGACACAAGGACCAGGATTCTGCTGACAAAGCCATGGCCAGTCCCCGAAGCACTTTCATGACCCCCAGCCAGCAGTGACACCAGTAGAAAGTGACAAGATTCTGCTTTTAGGCTGACTTACGGAATGCTGTGGTTGCTGGCTTGCCTGGGAGGTGGGGAGTGTGAGATAATCAGGAGAGCAGTTTCCTATTCCTCTGGAGCCTATAACCCCTCCCCAGGCGGTGCCCCCGTAGCTCTGCTTGCATCGTGTGAATGGGGCTTCCTAAGCGGCCGCCGGAAACCCTGCAAGCCCGATGGCACACGTCCTCCCGGAGGCGGGCAGGTCGCTTAAGGAGGATGGCGAGGTCGTGCAGGTGGCAGCGGGGCAGCCCACTCCAAGGCAGCTGCGTAGTCTCCTTCCGGGTGTCCCTCCTGCCTCACCCGATGGCAAACGTCCCTGAAGTTGGCCTGACCCAAGGCAGTGCTTTTATGTCAGCGGAGGGGTCAAGCACATCATTTAACTAATATGAACCTGAGCCCTAGAACCAGCTCTGGTGTTAATTAGCCACGTGCCCACAAATCAACTGGATACATTTGTCTGAGCCCCTTCAATTGTAAATGAGGGGGGACTCCTTGGTCTTCAAAATCCTTTCAGTTCTAACATCTATAATATTGTGATTTCCTTTGCTAATACAAGGAAATCGAGCAAGCAGATTATATCCTAAAACCCTAAAATCCATCACAATAAAAATACTGTGCATTGATTTTTACAACAGTCATTTTAAAAAAAAATTGAGCAGATAAGGAAATAAATAAGCAACTAAGACACGTCTGGCCCAGCATTGGCTCACCTTGGAAGCTGAGGGACAAATCAGTATTCATAAGATATGATCATAATAAGCACTCCTCCAGAAAAGGGATGTCTCTAACCTCCGCTCTACCCCACAGATGAATCTTTATTAACTACAAGGTCACATCAGGCCCTCCCAGATTGTTTAAATCAGAGGGTTACTAAGAAATGGCAATGTATAGAGAGAGCATCTAGTGGAAGTCCAGACAAGGTCATCACCCAGTATGTTGTTGGTCCCTTTGGAATGAAAACTGTGGGGCAAGTTCATCTCTGGGCTGGCTTGCGTCTCTTGACAAACGGATCTACTTCCTTTTGCAGACAATATGCCCTGTGGAATCCATCCCTCCTTGCACCTGCCTGCTGGAGAACGTCCGAGTCAGGGTCTGGGTTTAGCTGAGTGCTTCTCCCCAGTGGAATACAATTCCACTGTATACAAATTGGAATACAATTGTATTCCAATACCTGTCCCTTCATTCAGTTTTAATGGTCTTGGGTTGTACTGAAGTACTGATTGCTTTTAAAGATTTTTATTTATTTATTCATGGGAGACACACAGAGAGAGGCAAAGACATAGGCAGAGGGAGAAGCAGGCTCCCTGCGGGGAACCTGATGCAGGGCTCAATCCCAGGGCCCCGGGATCACGATCTGAGCTGAAAGCAGATGCTCAACCACTGAGCCCTCCAGGTGCACCAGTACTGATGGCTTTTAATAAGTTATTTCATTCAAGGAGTTTCAGGTTTACAGAAAAATGGAACCGGAAGTACAGAGAGTTCCCATATATCCCCTTCTTCTCCTTGTATACAGTGTCTTCTGTTATTAACATCTTGCACTAGCTTGGTACACTTCTTAGGGTTATGAGCCAGCATTGACACATTATTCTTAACTAAAGCCAGCTGTTTACATTAGGTTCACTGTGTGTGGTGTGTTTCAAGGGTTTTGACAAACACATAAAGCCATGTATCCACCATGGCAGTATCATACAGAATAGTTTCCATGCCCTAAAAATCTCTTGTGCTCCAACTGTCCATTCCTCCCTCTGCCATAACTGCAGGCAACCGTGATCTTTCTGCTGCCTCCAGAGAACGCCACATCGCTGGAATCATACAGTATGTTTGTATCCTCTTCCAGATTGGCTCCTTTCACTCAGCAGTATGTGTCTGAGCGTCCTCCGTGTCTTTTTGTGACTTGATAGCTCATTTCTTTTTATCACTGAATACTATTCCATGGTACGGCTGTGCCACAGTCTGTTTTGTCTATTCTCCTACCAAAAGACATCTTGAGTGCTTCCAATTTTTGGTAATTATGAATAAAGCTATGATTTCTACAGATTTTCATTGCTATTATTTTACTCTGAGCTGCCTCAAATCCTTTTTGGAAGCAGATGGGAGAATAAATTAGTATCGCAACATGCTTAAAAAGTAGTTCACAGGGGCCTGGGGGGCTCACCTGGTTAAGCGAGTCTGACTCCTGGTCTCAGCTTCAGGTCATGATTTCAGGGTCATGAGGTCAAGCCTGAGGTTGGGTTCCATGCTCAGTGGGGGAATCTGTTTGAGATTCTCTCTCTCCTTCTCCCTCTGCTCCTCACCCCATCCTGCTCCCCTTGCCCTCTTTCTCTCTAAAATAAATGCAATCTTTTTTTTTTAAATGCGATCTTTTTAAAAAGGCAGTTCAGATTATATGCTTGTATGTGTTCACATTCACATTTATGTATATATTAAAATTATATATTTGAAACCCTGCCAATTGTTTTTTTTTAAAGATTTTATTTATTCATGAGAGACACAGAAAGAGAGGCAGAGACGTAGGCAAAGGGAGAAGCAGGATCCCTGCGGGGAGCTCAATGAGGGGCTCAAACCCAGGACCCCGGGATCACGACTTGAACCGAAGACAGACACTCAACCACTGAACCACTCGGGTGCCCTGAAACCCTGCCAATTTGAATCAAATTTACCACCGATCTGTCTGAGAACTGATCATGTGTGATGACTGGGACATCCCTCGAGCTTTCTATGTCTGATGTGGACCAAGCATTGCTCTAACAGAGCAATGAAAGGCTTTGGGGGAACTTCAAGACATATGAAAATTTGCACCTCCAGTTTTCTTTTGCTACCTAGCTGGCATCTAACTGAAATTGTCATTCATCAGAAACAAGCAGATAAAATTGCACTTTCTACTATTTATGACACTACAGGATTCTTAGCATGCAACAAATTATTTTCATTATTAACACTATGTTCTGTCTATGCACTTAGAGTGTGCACAGCCTGGGTAATATGCCGGAGATATGAAGGGCAGAAGTTCTTCATGGGGCATAGATTAGGTTAAGCTCGCCTCTGCATGATCAGAGCCAAAGTTGGGAATTGAATACAAGCCCAAACTGTTTTTTTAACTTTTATTTTTATCAAGGTGAAACATGAGTGTCTGGTTCTTTGGGGGTGGGGGGAGCAATTTGTTTGCTTGTTTTATCAAGTAGTGTTAAAAGGTTTATGACAAAGCAGAAAACCATCTATTGACAAATAGACGACAAAACAATGACAAAACAAAAGCCATCTATTGCTCTACTCAATTTCTTTGGGTCCTTCAACTCTTAGCAGGTCCCTCTGATAGTTACTTCCATGTGTTTAAGTACAGTTCTACTACTCTGCCTCAATTAATTCATTTTAGAATCATGTATTGTGATAGTGGAGGATTTAGTGCTCTTGCATCTGAAACATAGGTACAGCATTACTTGTGGTTAGATTGATATTCAGTATTTACACTATTAGAACCATGTAAATATTCTTCACTGCTGAATCAAGCAATAAACTATGAGTGTATTTTCTTTCATTTACAACTTTTCTATGTATCCTAAAGTTGGTAGTAGTTGCCTCGTATTTGGCTTTACTTTTTCTCATTTGTACCTTTGCTGTCTTCCCGCACCTCTTAGTATCTTCTCATGCCACAGGACTAAAGCTATCTGATAATGAGTTGGTTCCATTTTTGTTTCCCAGAGACTCCTTGTTGGGTGCTGGGCTCCCTAATCCTAGTTAGTCTGTTCCCTTGGTGGCTGCATAAATTAGTCCTTGGACTTCCCATCACCACCACCCTGGAAATTCCCTGTGCTTCCTGAATCCCTCCTTTCTGGGATTTCCTGTCTTCCTTGTTCTTGGTTCTTCTTGGTTATTCCCCATCCCGATGGACCACATCTTCCAGAAGCTTCCTGAGAAAGTAAGCAGAGCTAGCTGAAAGGTGGGTGCTGGAGCCAGAGAGATGGGGATCAAAACACCAGCTTTTTTACTGCTGAGGCTGTTTGGAGAAGGCGGCTTTTTGTCTGCTGGCCAAGGAAGCATCCTCCCACTGCACCCTAGAATTAAGTGCACCCACTCAGCTGTGCTGGAAAATGGCAGCCTCCCCAACGGACAAGACTGGCAGGACACCTGCTTTCTGCACACCAGCAGATCCCAAAGAGAAGAGTGGGAAGGGAGCAAGCATAGTCCTTCTCAATGTCCCCGGTCACATGAGTTACAGCCATGAGTTACAGCCACATGAGTTACAGGGAAAGAGTCACGCATGGAGAGGTGTGGCCTGGCCTGGACATTGGCATTTTTCAAGGTCCTTAGGTAATTCAATGCTGGCCATGAATGTGGCCAAAGCAAGAGAAGTGAGAAGGCAATATCTAACATTTTTATAAAAGCCTCACTGTCTTCTGCCCTCACCTCACTCTGGCCCTGCCCCTCCACTTCCCAGGCTCTAGGATGCTTCCTTGCTTCTTCTGCTCCCCTTCCTCATCAGTGACAGTTCAGTTGTATGATTCTGTCCCAGTTTCATCTAGGACTGAGTTTGTGTTTTGGTCTCTTGTTTTTCTCATTTTGAGAGGGATTTCCAAGAGTTGGTGGAGGGGAAAAAAGGTGTCCACTGCCATCTCAAAAGCAAACTATTGAGCAAAACCAAACTAAATGCTTTTACCAAGCATTTTACTTAAAGTTTTGAGAAATGACCCAGAGAGATAACAAATAGGTCTAGCTCTATGAAAATATTTATTGTTTTGAAAAGGAATTAAAGATAAAGGGGCATAAGAATTCAGAGCCAAGTGTAGATGGCCTTCAGCCCATATGTAACCTGGGGACCCAGAGCTGCCTGTGTGGGTGTAGGAAAGGCACAGGTGGTGTGGGGGTGGGGGAGGCACCAACAGACCCTCTCCTTTTTAAATTGTATGGTAAAATTCTGTTTATTATAGCAATTTCCAAAGTTATCCCCTTTACACAGTACTGCACAGGATAACCATCCCCCTCTTCCCCATGTGAACAGGGAGTCCTGACTCTGGCACTCACTGCAGCAGTGTGATCTCTACTGAGGCCTCTAACCAGAGGCACCAATGTGATCACATATGAATGGGTGTTTGTGACCTGGAAGGCATTAATCAGAGGTGTTACCATTATCATAATCCGCCCAATATTTTTTCCTTCAAGCCAAACAGGTAATCTCAACTGTCTGGCAGTTTACCCACAGAGCATACCCTTCTGCATGGCCAAATAAAGAAGACAGAGAAGGAGAAGAAGGAGGAGGAGGAGGATGAGGACGAGGAGAAGGAGAAGTGGGGACGGGAGGGGAGGAAGAGGAGAAGAAGAATTCTCTACTTTCACATTCAAAAACAATTATCAATTAACAATTAGGGTAAGGAGAAAACAAAACATAAAGACAAACATGAAATATCCTATATTTTTAAACCAGTCTTACACATATTTTGGGAAGGAAGAGTTTAGGGAAGCACAGACTAGATTTCAATGAGAAAGGAACGGGGCAAACCACTTGGCAATAGTCTGCTGGGGCTGCCATAACAAAATACCACAGACTACCACAGAAATTTATTTTCTCAAAGTTCTGGAAGCTGAAGGTTCAAGATCAAGGTCTAGCATAGTCAGGTTCTGGTATTAGCTGTCTTCCCGGCTTGCAGATGGCAGCCTTCTGGCTGTGTTCACGTGATGGAAAGAGTGCTCTCTGGTGTCTCTACCTCTACTCATAAGGACATAGGTCCTGTCAGATCAGATCCCCACCCTGATGACCTCATTTCACCTTTGTCACCTCCTTAAAGGCACTATCTCCAAATACTGTCACATTTGGGGTTAGGGTTTCAACAAAGGAGATTGGGGGAGACAGGGGGACACAATTCAGGCCACAGCACACAACCTCCTCTCACACGTGAGTTCTGTGTCCCTGAACAAGCAGTGACGGAAGATAGTAATGTTCTGGGGTTGAGACAAAAGCTTAGTCTAGACCAGAAGTAGAAAAAAAAACAAACTGGAATTCACATAATTAAGACTGGATCAAAGCCAGGCTGTTCTCACAGGCTTGGAGAGCTTTCTAGACTCTGGGGCATCAATAAGAACTGTCTCCTAAAACCTCACTATCTTCTGTCTGCATATTAACGTTCTGGGATATAGTTTGAACCCTTGTAAACTTTCAACCGCTATCCTGCAGCCTAGTTGCCCTCACGCAATGATTCTGGAAGCATTTCCTTTTGACAACCGTAGGAGAGGGCTATGGAAAAGCTGCATTTCTGATTCCGAAACCACAAGAAGATTGAAGTGTCTGCATGTTGGCGGTGAGGTCAGAGGATCTGCCACCACGGAATTCAGAGTTCTTTGTGGTTTGACATAATAGCTACCTATTAAGTTCGCCTTCTGCCTGACTTGTGGGACTGCCATTTAGGAAGAGAAAGCTATCATCCATCATGTGTCTTTATAAAGAACTTCTTTAACCTTTTTCTTATGAAACTGTACTCACAATTATTTAGCTGAGCTCAGTTTCCAGAACAATATACAAGATGTGCAAGTAGAAGGGAAATTGCAATCCTCTAGGATCATGCCAAAAATATCTTCCAAACCCACAAGAATAAAAGGGTTTTGTCACCTTTTTTTTTTTGTTTAGAAGGAAATAAATCATAATGAAATATGCCCAAATTCAAGATTTCCTTCCAACCGAAATGTCCAGATTATGTCCCGGTGTTAGTTGGGTTATTCATTCAGTAGGCCTCGTCCAATATCCTTCTGTCTGCACCCCTTTGCAGTGATAATTAACACTCAAAGCCTATGCTGATTCCAAGGCACAGTAAAATCCTGAGTCATAATTCATGATTAAGTACTGCTCAGTGGAATACAGAGAAGTGTACTAAAACATTTAGCTGCCTCTGATAGTTTGCTAACTATAAGTCATATAAAAATGATGGCTTTATGTGCACTTTTAAAATTTCATCATTATGAAGTGTATTGTCATCTAGGCGGATAGAACTTATTTTCTTTAACAGTTAGCGTGATTGATAATTTTTAAACTTGGACAATGTGAAGGCCTCCATCTGTGTTCTTGCCCAGACCCCCCGAAGGTCAGGGCAGGCCTACCTGCTACAACATGACATTTCAGGCTCCTTTTATCTTTATGCTTCTCCCCTCCTCTGAGCATAAGACTTTTAGCTTCATGGTTTTTTTTTTTTTTTTTTTTTTTTTTTTTTATTCAAGGCCTCAAGATGGCTTCTCCAGCTCCAGCCTCATGTCCATATTCTAAACAGGAAGAGGAAGACAAAGAGAAGGAGGACAAGGCAGTGCTACATCATGAAAACAAAGAATTTCCAGAAACTCCTGGCAGATTTCCCACACAATTCAGAATCATGTCACCTGGCTACCCCTAGCTGCAGAGGCCTCGAGGAATGTGGGTATTTTATCTGGGCACTGGTGCTGCCCTGAACAAAATTGGGCTTCTAGTAATTAGGGAAGAAGGAAGAATGACTATCAAGTAGGCAAGTAACATATCTGCTGCACACACACAAGCAACAGGACCAGTGACTCCTAGGAAGGCTTGGTCTCAGGTTTAATGGGTCATGCAAGAGACAGAGTGGCTCATTAACCATGCCTGGGTGACTGTCTACACCAGAAGCTACTGGAAGGTCAAGGTTCTGTTCAATCTGTGTGTGGAACCTGGGATAGGGCTCAGACCACCAAGACAAAGGATAGGGCTCAGACCATCAATGAGATCTAGGCTAGGACTCTGACCACCAAGACCTGGGATAGGGCTCAGACCACCAACTAGATGTGGGATAGGGCTCAGACCAAGCAATGAGACTTGGGATAGGGCTCAGATATCTCCTGGGATATCTTCTCAGACCAAGGAGATAAGGGATACTGTTCAGACCACCAACAAGAACTAGGATAGGACTCAGACCACCAAGACCTGGGATAGGGCTCAGACCAACCAACAAGACTGGGATAAGGTTCAGACCAACCATCAGGCAGCTCTGTGTAAAGCAGTTACACAGAGGCAATGGCCCAAGACATACTGCTCCCAAAATTGTTCTAGAAGGTAATTCGGCAACTCATATCAAAAGTTTTGTGACATGGGAACTTCTCCTTTTGAAGAGGCTGCCCATTTGTTTCTGCTCCCCAGGGAGTCCCTGGAACTATTCTGAGACCTGGTGACTCAGCTTTTTCTCCATCCTTCCATCCCTCAAGACCACCTGACACATTCTTTTGTGCCTTCCTCAGTTGGAGCTGGTTTCAGTGGCAGCTTCGGATTTTCCATGCCAAGGGCCTGAGGGGCAGTATTCTGGTAGAGGGTGTTGGATTTGCACAGCAAGATGCTGGCATTTTCAGATCATGGATTATTTGGATTGTCCGGGGGTGAGTGTGGGTCAGGAAGCAAAGTCTTACTCCCACACCGTCTGTTACTGTTGCAACTGGCCAATTTCTACTGCAACCCCAAAACCCAACTTATGCAAAAATATATATTTCAACTTTATCATACTTAAGGAGAGAGCTATACAATTTGGCTTCAAATTAATCACATTCGGAAAAGTATGATTTGCTAACAAAATTTAAAGTGATATATTTTGTGATAAATGTAGGCTTGAGTGTGGATTAGAAGTTACATGTGTTTTAAAGCATCAAAAAAACCACTCCTGGTTCTATGAACTGCTTGGAATTTTTACATATTTTAAAATGAGTTTTAATAACTGAGGGTTTTTTAGTATACATAAGTCTCATATTTTGCTTCTAAATGACAATAAAGACAGAAAGTTCCAGGCAGCTTGTGGAAAGTGCGCCTCAGCAAAAGCAGAATGTGGGTGTGGGTAATCTTTATTCCTAAAGAATGACGAGCAACACTCGACGTCATTGTCATTACATGTTTAACTGCCCATGTAAGACAAATCTAATTTTGATCCAATGAGAATGACTAAGAAATCTGGGAAAATTCACATGGTGGCCAATTTGTAGAAATGTTATTCTGTTCTCTTTGTTAGCCCTCATTTTCATAATCGTGTTCCTTAAGTTTGCTTTTAATCTGAGGTGCATTATGGGTGTGGGTTTTAACATGTGGGTTTCACAGTGTCTGCTAGCTGCCCTAGGGGCCAGTTGAAGACCCAGATGGAGGGCCCAAGGGCTCAGCGCCATCAACTTCTCCACCTGGAGTTAAAAGAACTTTAATAATTGTTTTAATTTTTAAAAAAAGAATCAGCAACACTTTTCTGCCTTCAATGATATGAATCGTTTGGTCCACTTCCTTCCACCCCAAATCTGTTTACCAGTCCCTCAGATCCGCAAGTTGAGGGCTTTCCTTTATAGCCAACAGATTCTTCCCCAATCCAACTCTGGTCAGACGTCCTGAGCATAGAAAGCCATCCATCCCTTCCGACCAGAGAGAAGCATCCAGCCATGCAGGCCCTGGTCGGGATGAACTAAGCCTGTCATCCCTGGGGAGCTGGTAAGTCAGCAGCTGTAGAAACATACGGTTCTGTTTCAAAACCCAAATGACCACATTTCCCTGACCCCGGGTGTTCTCTGAAACATTCCCTATGAATGACTATAAATCCTGCTCTTGGAATGTGGTAAATTGGGATATTTAACACAAATACCCCAAGCTGATAACCTGCCTTCTGGCTCCATTATTCATGGAGCTAGATTTTAGAAAATGAATTCTTTTGTTTGAGGTCTTAGGTCTTTCTCCCCCCCCTCCTCCCCCGCCCCCCAACTGTAAGTTTGTGCCTAAGAGGAAGCTCTTCTTCCTTTATGTAAAGGGACTGTGGATCAGTGTCGGGTTTCAATTGTCTTCTGACCATTCTTCCTTGCCACAGATAGCACCTGGATTTCCTTTTATGGGCTAGCTTCTTCCCCTTTGGGGCAATCTGATGGAATGAAAATCCCAGCACGCTCCTCCCACTGAGACTGTGAAAGAGGACTGCGCTTCCAGCTCTCCAGAACCACGTTATTTCCACTTCCAAACCCAGTGCCTCAACCTCACGTCCTTTCTAAGAGTTCCTGAGATCTTTCCAATGCTGTCCCTTTTATTTAAACTAGACTCTGGGGATCCTGGTATCTATCATAGGAGCTCACCCGTATCTGCTCTGTACCAGCTTCCTGAGCAGGACTTTTTTCTATCTCAAATGTATATTCTTTGATCAAAATGCATGTGTTAGATGCAGACTGGAGTTTCTCAAACTTGGAATTCTGACCCATAGGGGCATTCTCCTAGATCCATGAGGTCCTTTTTTTTTTTTTTTAATGAGGTCCTTTTAAAAAAAAGTTTCTTATTTATTTGAGAGAGAGAGAGAGAGAGAGAATATAAGTGGGGAGGTGGGGGAGGAGACAGGGAGAGGGAGAAGCAGACTCCCCACCCAGCAGGAGCCCAACACGGAGCTCCATCCCAAGACCCCGGGATCATGACCTGAGCCAAAGGCAGATGCCTAACTGACTGAGCCACACAGATACCCCCACAAGGTCCTAACAAAAATATTTTACAGGTTTTCTTTCTGATGAAAAACTTAAAAGAGATTAATACAATCACCTTCTGGTGGGATGATGGTGCTCACAACACTCTGAATCAAACATTTCACAGAATTGCAGGAATAAGTGCAGGGACACTGACTTTCCAGAATGGCAGCGATCTGGAGGTGGTGATGGAACTTGAGGAGGCCCAGATTCCCAATATCTCTTCCCCCTCAGGAACTGCCTTTGCTGAAGCAGAGTTTGGTTCAAGAAACAGGAGAGCCCAGTGCTGGTAAATATTCTCTTGAATGAAAGCCATTGATTGCTGGAGCAAATTCTTCTTGAATTGTGGTAAGTGCAGAATATAAAAGTTCAAGGACATAGCAAGACTCGCAGACGCAGACGGTGATGACTCACCTCCCCACCCCACCCCCACCCCACCCTGTTGGGGAGACCAGGGGGGGATCCCAGTGCTAGTCCCTGGGGAGCTGCACTGAGCTATGTTCCATCTGTTTCCTATAAGCTTCTTCGTACTTTTATGAGCTTCCCTCTCTGAAATAAATAGAGAATTTAATCTTACGGTGAGGGGTATGTGTGGTCTTTTCCTACTAGACGTTTATCCAACTGACATACTACAGCTGGTGTCAAACAAGAGATTGGCACCACGGTGCTTACAAAGCTCAGCAAGCTGGGGGAAGAGGCAGCAAAGTAAATATTGCTGAGAGAGACAGACTAGCTCTTGGCGTGAGGCCAGAGAGGGGAAGATGTTTCATCAGTGGATTCATCTAGTTTTCCTGCCCCAAACATTCAGGCTCAGTGATTAAGAAAGCTGAGGTGAGGGTAGTATAGCCCAAGGGCTGTTTCCTGGCTTCTCCCAACCCCATCAGCCTAAGACTGGGGAGGACAGTTTAGCAGCTATGAGGGAGGTAAGAGCTAAGGAACCTCAGGCATTCTTTTCTTTATTTTTAAGATTTCACTTATTTGTGAGAGGGAGAGAAGCACGAGCTGGGGGAAGGGCAGAGGGAGAGGGAGCAGCAGACTCCCCGCTGAGCAGGGAGCCCAACGACGACGATGTGAGGCGGAGGCTCGGAGGCTCCATCCCAGGACCCCGAGATCATGACCGGAGTCAAAGGCCACCAACTGAGCCACCCAGGCACCCCAAACTCAGGCATTCTTGCCAAATAAAACAAAACAACACAAAACCCTGAATCTTACCAAACCTCTAGAGGTGATTTCCATTGCACCAGGAAGATAGAGGGGGCTATAGTTAGGATGTGGGGAATTTCTCCCAGATCAACAACCAGGTTTCTTTGTCAGGGAAATAAGTAAATGTCATAAAAAGTGAGAGAGATAGATAGAGATAGAGATAGAGAGAGAGAGAGAGAGAGAGACTATTATAAATTAAAGACACTTAAGAGAAGTAACAGTCAAATGTAACATGTGGATCTCTTGGGGGACCCCAATTTGAATAAACCAAGTGTACCCCTAAGTACTTCAGTATGTACCTATAACAGTCGAGGACTTTTCTGTTTTTTTCTAACGTGAGTGCAATGCCATTATCGGCCTAACACATTCACAAAAATCCTTTCATACGACTTGGGCCGCAGTGGCCTGCAGCCAAGCATCTGGGGATTAGCCCAAAGCTAGTCCTCGACTGTTATAGGTACATACTGAAGTACTTAGGGGTAAAACCATGTTCTGTGTAGGATTGGCTGGAAAATAGTGCCGGAAAACAAGAAGAAAGGTTGGGTTTTGCAGGATGCACGCACAAGGCAGAGCCTCGGGAATGACTGGGAAGGTGGGTGGGGGACACTGCGAGAGGGGCTGGCCGAGCTGCCCTTCGCATCTGCTGTGTTTGTGTGTGTTCGATGGGGAAAAGGGGAGGCAGGAGATGGTTGAGGAAATGAAAAGGTCCTCAAGACTCAAGTCCTCAAGAAACTCCAACCCCGTGGGATCCCTGGGTGGCGCAGCTGTTTAGCGCCTGCCTTTGGCCCAGGGCGCGATCCTGGAGACCCGGGATCGAATCCCACATCGGGCTCCCGGTGCATGAAGCCTGCTTCTCCCTCTGCCTGTGTCTCTGCCTCTCCCTCTCTCTCTGTGTGTGTGTGACTATCATAAAAAAATAAAAAAAAAAAGGGAAACTCCAACCCCAACTAGCACCCAGCAAATCTGCACAACAACTCAGGTGTGAGATAAGGGGAGGGGGAGGCGGAGGGGCCTAAAAATCCTTCAATGCTCTTTGAGCATGTGTGCTAAAAGTGGGGAGGGAAATCTGGAGGTGGCAGGAGGCAGATTAACACAGCTCACACCCAGGAGAAAGAGAACCAGTTAAGCCTCACTGCTGGTGCACCTGGGTGGTTCATTAGTTGAGCGTCTGCCTTCAGCTCAGGTCCTGATCTTAGAGTCCTCGGATGAGTCCCACACTGGGCTCCCTGCAGGGATCCTGCTTCTCCCTCTGTCTGTGTCTCTGCCTCTCTATGTGTGTCTCTCATGGATAAATAAATAAAATCTTAAAAAAAAAAAAAAAGCCTCACTGCTGTTTTCAATCCAGAGTGATACATTTGAACGCGTGTGAGCTGCAGTTCTTCCGAACAAGAGGAAAGAACCCGTGATCTTGGGATCCTGACATGTGTGCGGACTACTGAGTTTTTTAAAATGATGTTTGAAGGCTGGGGTTTCAGACCAAAGTATGTACTTTTTAAAGGGTACCTTCGAAATGGAAATTTTGAATTATTTAATTGGGACATAGAACCATTTTTCCAAGAAAAATGTAGAAGTCTTCATTCTGTCAGGCATTGTTTTGGTCAGGACAGAAGAGGCCAGTGCAGGACCGGCCAGGACCAGCCAGCACAGCAGTGGGGAAATGGCAAGGGGCCCGCACTTCTGCACAAGGATGTTCTCCAAGGCTAAGCTTCTTGGAAAGGGATTTCTTTTACGACTATTAGTCCCATCATCCCCCAGCTCTGCTTTTGGGTCAGTTTAGGATCTCTGTTGGTAGTCATACAGCTTCTTCAGGCTTCTGAGCCAAACTCCTTCTTTTAAAACAGTGAGGATTATTTAAAATGAGAACTGCTTTCTAATTGGGGATTATTTGTGAAGAGGAATGTTACATGGATGAGGTGAAACAGAAGAAAATATTTTGTATTGGAAAAATAAATTATCAATCTGCATAAACTGTATAAGGTTAGTAAATTCAGATGAAACATGAACCCCATGGAAACAAAGTCCAGAGGGGAAATACTGTATGATGTTTTTAAAGAGACAAAAGCTATGCTGAGTGCCCCATCTCAGGATAGGAGAGCAAGGAGGCAGACGGCAGGAGGGGTGCCCAAGGCAAGAGGGAAGGGGTTGCATGGAGGCTCACAGTCATAATGAGGAGGGACTCAGACAATAAAATGCCAACCCCTAGAGGACAGCCAGCTCCATCTCCAGGCAGACTAACCTCAGGCCCTCATATCTCCTCATCCCACAGTAAAGTACCAGTAAAATAGTAGGGCAGTCACATGGGGAGCAGAGGCACTGAGTCTTCTAAAAGGTTCTGTTGTGAGTGGTTTGCCCTATGAAGGGGATCAGAATACAGCACCCCCACATCTGCCTCATTGGCATAAGTATTATTTTTTTAAGATTTTATTTATTTATTCATTATTTATTCATTTATTCATGAGAGACACAGAGAGAGAGAGAGGCAGAGACACAGGCAGAAGGAGAAGTAGGCTCCCTATGGGGAGCCTGATGTAGGACTCCATCCCCCGACCCCAGGATGACGACCTGAGCCAAAGGCAGACACTCAACCACTGAGCCACCAGGTGCCCCCATAAGTGTTATTTTGAGTTGAGAGCAATTGAGCATCAGCAAGTGCAGGGAGATTTCTCTGCTCTCCAGTCAACTGCCTAAAAGCAGAGCATACATTTCCCTTTGTAAAGATGTCCCCTGCCCCCTCTCCAAACCCACTAAATTCCAGCCCTCCTCCACCCACCACCAGGAAGAGGAGAGAACTCTTATCACCAGAGACAGAGACTTATACCAAAACAAGTTTGCAGAAACAGACTTTACTAAAAGAACCCTGATCTTCCATTAGTCCCTCCAAGTGTTTTCTAGTTACCTCCTCATTAGTCACCATCTTTTGAAACCCAGTCTCGGGCAGCCCAGGTGGCTCAGTGGTTTAGCACCACCTTCCGCCCAGGGCCTGATCCTGGAGACCTGGGGTCTCGACCTGGGATCGAGTCCCATGTCGGGCTCCCTATGTGGAGCCTGCTTCTCCCTCTGCCTGTGTCTCTGCCTCTCTCTCTCTCTCTCAAATAAATAAATAAAATCTTAAAAAAAAAAAAAAAAGAAACCCAATCTCCCTTTCCTTTGTTAAAATGGTATATAAGCCCCCAAGTCAACCAATTTTTTAGAGTTTAATTTTTTCCGTGAACTCTCATATGCAGACATGTTAATAAAAATTATGTGCCTTTTCCCCTATTAAACCTTTTTTTTTGTTTTGTTTTGTTTTTGTTTAACTTCCAGGTCCTTAGGACTGAACCAAAGAGAGTAGATGAAAAGTTTCCTTCCCTGACAAATGTATGCAAGGACTAGCTAAACATACAAAATGGAGACCACTGGATTAATTTTCAGCCCCCATGAAAATAATTCATCTAAGGTAATTAAGGTCCTTGAGGCCACTCATTTCCTACTGACAGCAGGTAGAAATACTGACCCAAATCCTTTCAAAGTCCAAACAGAAAGTTTGATACCAGGTTGACCTGTTTAGATTTTTGACACAGCTAGCAATAATAGTACTGGTTTGAGCATTATTGTCACCATAATTTAAAAAAAAATAGCTGGAGACAAAGTAAAACATAGAATAAACCGCACAATTAGAGAAGTTTTGATATATATGTACACCCATGAAACCATCACCACAATCAAGATAGTGAATATACAGGGGGGCCTGGGTGGCTCAGTTGGTTAAGTCGTTAAGTTGATTTCAACTCAGGTCTTAATCTCAGGGTCATGAGTTCAAGCCCCAAGTTGGGCTCCACACTGGGTGTGGAACATACTTTAAAAAAAGCTAGTGAATGTACCTGTCACTGCCTAAAAGTTTTATCATGCTCTTTCGATACTATAGTATTTTTGGATATCAAAATAGCAGTATGTTTGTGGGTGTAAACCATTGTTTTAGACTTTTTTCAAGTTTCTGGCTTTTTCTTCAACTCCTTTTTCCTGTGTATCCTTCTCACCCCCCCTTCCCAAGTCTTAAACCCTCACCCCAAACCCTCCCAACTGTCATCACCACTTGTCTCCTGAACTTCCCATCAAACCTTCTTGCCCCCATCCCACAGGGGCCGTGGGTACTCTGAGTTCATGTGGCTCTGAGGGGGCCCTGAGGAGAGTTCTGGGTGGCAAGGGGGCAGCAATGCCAGGACAAGCCACATTCTGGGAGATGTAATGTCCTTATGGAGGCTGAGTTTCATCTAGTTCCACCATTACATGAATTTGTAAGGCTTTATTTTTTTTGGTAAGGCTTTAAATAGAATATTGATGTTATTAAAAATGATATTTTGGGATGCCTCAGTGGCTCAGTGGTTGAGCATGTGCCTTTGGCTCAGGGCATAATCCTGGGGTCCTGGGACTGAGTCCTGCATCAGGCTCCTTGCAGGGAGGCTGCTTCTCTCTCTGCCTGTCTCTGCCTCTCTCTGTGTCTCTCATTAATAAATAAATAAAATCTTAAAAAAAATAAAAATAAAAATGATATTTTGATATATCTTGAAAAAAACCCTCTAGTATCAGTCTTGCCAGTTTGACATATACCAGCAAAAGTGCATTTCATGGGACCATGCCACCATTTGACCCTGATTACAGTACCTTTGATCTCTGAGGTGTTCGTGCAGTTAGCTCAGAATAAAAAACTAAGGATGAGGCATTTTAATCCACACAAGGATCTGGATGTTTATAGTAGAACTTTCTGTGGTTGTCCTGGTCTTTTTTCTATTTCAAAAATCCCTAAAATGTGCCACTCCTCAAATGGATATATTTGGGAAGTAGGTAGTGTAATGTAAGATGAACATTTCAATTGGAATATGTTATGGCTCTAATTATTCTGAGGGGGGTTTTGTTTTTATTTGTTTATTAATTAATTCTAAAGGAACCAGATAGTCCTGGCCCACTCTCCTTTTTGAAATGCTACACTTAAATTCAGGGGGTACACTTAACACTTAAAGTCTCTAATAATTTTTAGTACTAACTTTAGCATTTTTATGACATTCTTAATTAGCTTTAAGAAAGTTAAATTGATATTATACTCAGGGAGTGAATGCCTGACAAAACTATCCAAATAAAAGATGGTGCTAATTCCCATTCTCAAAAATGGACAAAACCTTTGAAAAGATATGCTTATCTGTATTTTTTCATCTCAGAGATATGATCTCATAATTGCATGAAATTGCCTCTGAGATATCAGATGTCCTGTGCCTCTGTCCTTTGTGCTCCTCTGGAGGGACGTTAAAATTCTTCATGCTTTTCCGAGATGAAAGGCTCCTCAGTAAAGCTGACAAACTGGATGTTCCAGAACTGCACACTCTGGAGCGGATTCCAAGATGGCTGAGACCAGGCCAGATGGATCGTCAGATACAGAAAGAGGGGTAGAGGGAGAAGTGCAGAGGTGGCATCTGCATGACATAAACATAAGTTCTGAAATTATGGTGTATAATATAGTGCCCCAAAAGTGAGAAAAATGGAAGCTAAAAAAAAAAATGTAATTGGCCCTTCCTTCAAGGGACTCTCCACTTCCTTTCCTTCCCCTCCCCCTTCTCCCCTTCTGCTTTCCTTTTTTTCCTGTTCCTTTCCTCAGAAATTCTGCCCTAAAGTCCGGAAGGGTGGTAGAGCAAGGTTCATGTCTGTGAGGACTTGGAGCCCAGGTGGGGCAGGAAAGGCCTCTGTGCATGTGGCAGACCCGGCCAGGCCGGCAGAGCCAGGCAGGTATGAGGAGGGAGTCCACATGGGGAGGGGGTGGCAGAGATTGACTCCACACAAGGGCTTGATCAAAGACATGAGTATGCTTGGAATAATGGGAACCAGGCCTCTGAGTGTTGGAGAAAGGAGTTAAAACATTGAAAGGGAGAAAACCAGAATGAACCCTGTGGTTTGGGGTTGGAGCTTAAGGTATTGATACAAACTCAAGGATTTCAGTAAAAGTACAGAAACAAATGTGTGTGTGTGTACATTTCTAGCTCAGTCTGTGAGGAGGCCCTTGGAGCAGTAAGAGCTCAATAGCAGTGAGCACATCTGATGCCCAGATCTTGGTTTCTAATTACCATTTGCCAGGAAAAGCTCCCTTGGAGAAGTTGCTGGTGCCAGGGCTGGTACAGGGAATGTAGAAGTTGAACCATCTGCATCAGAAAAAAATAGGAATGCTCAGAGGGTGATTGGAACATGCCAAAAGGACACAGAAGTCAGCCTGCGGGGGTTGACCACACATAGGGGCTACCAAATATAGGACAATTTAGGCATCAAAGAAAAGATGGTGACAGATTATAACCCCATGGATAAAGTAGGAAATCATGAGTCTGTGCTTAATCAAGAGTCTGATGAGGAGTGGGGATGTTTTTCAGTACCTCCTTCAAAATACACATTAATTACAGAGAGCAAAAGAGTAGCTTCATGGCGAAGAAGTCCAGCAGGGACGCCTGGGTGACTCAGCGATTGACCATCTGTCTTCAGCACAGGTCATGATCTCAGGGTCCAGGGATGGAGTCCTGCTTCTCCCTCTGCCTCTCTCTGTGTGTCTCTCATAAATAAATAAATAAATAAATAAATAAATAAATAAATAAATAAATAAATAAATAAAATCTTTAGAAAAGAAAAAGAAGAACTCTAGCAGATGTCACCTAATCAGATGATTGGTAATGAGAGAGGTTAAAATCCTGCACCAATGCGAAGATGCAGGGAGAGTGCACCAGCACCTCCGAGCTGTTCCTGCTATATATAGATGTGCACTTAAATCTATTCACAAGGAAGCGTCAGACAAATAACAATGGAGGGACACTCTACAAAGCAACTCTCCTTGTCTCTTCAAAAGTGGCATAGTCACCAAGGTCAAGGAAAGGCAATGTTGGCTATGAACTGGGTCTTTTCTCCATAAGGGTCATTCTTGGGACAACTGGCAAAACTTGAGTGGGGTCTGAGGATTAGGGAGGATATGAATGAGTCACTGCCAATCTCCTGATGTTGACAGCTGTGTGTCAGTTCTGTAGGAGACTGTTCACACAGAATGTACACTGAAGTGTTGAGTTTGATGGGCCATCAGGTTGGCCCGGGGCTGGGGGGGGGGGGGTGGGAGAAAAAAGTTTTTTATACTGTAATCTCAGCTTTTCTGTAAGTTTGTGGTGCTTGGTAAAAATATAACAACATTAAATAAATAAGTCATCATATTCTTTTCTTTTTTTTAGACACACAAAGAGAATTATTCACCACCTCACAGAAGTCAGTCTTGGAGACAGAGGGAGACCTCCCCTGGTCTGGATGAATCATTCTCTCCATTTCCCCTTTCCTGACTCAAAGTCCAGGGAGAAACCCTCAGCAGTTTTTGCATGATCCTCGACTTTGCCCATCACAGCATTTATCATACTCTAATTGTAACTGCCCGTTTACCTATAAATTCCACAAGATTAGAGACATTGACTCGGTCACCACTGTATCCCATAAGACCAGCACAATTTATGGGTTGTCTAGGAAAAACGCATTCTTTTCTTCTCTCATTACTTCACTTTCGACCCTACATGTGGGGAGGGAGGTTGGTTTCCACACCAAGTAATTCTTCAACCCCCCTGCAGATACCAATGGGGTGTCCTACCATTTAACTCAATTCTGACCCCATCTACCCAGAGGGAGGGTCAGGTTCTGCGGGTAAAGGGCTCAGTCCCATAAGATTGCTCCCTCATCAGAGGCCAAGTGCATGTCCAGGTGGTTCCCCTGTGCTTCTGACAGACCAGCTATACAGCAGGCTTCCCACAACCTCCTCGGCAGGTTCAATCATACACCACAGCAGCCTACAGAACTCAGGAGAACCCTCACTTGCCAGTTTATTATATAATAAGGATAACAGATGAATAGCCAAATGAAGAGGTACATGGGGTGAGTGGGCAAAGGTCCCAAGCACAGAAGCTTGTATCTCACGGAGTCATCACCTTCCCCACGTGTGGATGTGTTCACCGATCCAGACACTCTCCAAACCCTGTGCTTTCGGGAATTTTAGGGAGGCTTCATCACATAGGCATGATCACCCATTAACTCCATTTCTCTCAAGAACGGAGGCAGGGCTGGGGGCAACGTTGAAAGTTCCACGCTTCTAATCATGGTTTGACCTTTTTGGTGACCACCCACAATCCAGGAGCCATCCTGGAGTGTTCTCAGAACAAAAGACACTCCAGTCACCCAGGAAATCACACCGGTTTTAGGAACTCTATGTCAGGAACTAGGGTCAAAGACCAAATATTAGAACCAAGGGCAGAGACACACATATATATTTCTTACTATTTCTTCACAGGTTTATGATATTTCCTGAATAAACGTTTGCTGAATAGGAGGGAATAGTTCACACTAACCCCCAAAGAAGTCTTTCCTGTCGCTTTAGAATATTTTTCGTTTGACAATTAAAAGGTAAAGACCAAGTGATCCAGCTGAATGATTAGCGGGTTCCTCAGCACTGATGGGGCCCTTTGCCTTCCATCACAGAACTATCATGAGGTTTTACTCTCAGCTCTTGAGTCTTTTCAGAGGAGACATGGCAAAGCCTGGCGTGAGTCACCGCCGTAGATCAACACGACCTTGTTCTCTGAAGGGCTCACCGTGGGGGAAAACCTAAAAAGGAAGAAAATCAGAACACCACCGAGGCTCCTGAGCAGAGAGAGACAAGGGCTCCAGCCCAGACACCTTGTTCCAGACTCTTAATAAATAAAGTTATCAGGGCTGCAAACCCTCTATCTCTGCCCAAACTGCAGAATCGTGACGGGCCTTCCAAATCATGCAGAATGAGTCCCTTTATTTATTTAGTTTTTTAAATTGTGTTTATTTATTCATGAGAGACACAGAGAGAGAGGCAGAGACACAGGCAGAGGGAGAAGCAGGCTCTCTGCGGGGAGCCTGAGGCAGGACTTGATCCCAGGACCCTGGGATCATGATCTGAACCAAAGGCAGATGCTCAACCCCTGAGCCACCCAGGTGCCTGAGAATGCATCCCTTTAAAGAAAACTTTGCCAAATAACCCAAGAACAGACATTTCTGCCTAAACCTTGAAAATGTCCACAAACCACCCACCCAGCAAATCTCCCTGCATTTTCTCCCTGCAAATCCGGGCAGCCTGGCCGGCCCACAGAGACAGGGCTGGCTTTTTCTTCTGCTCAGCCTCCTCACCAGAAAGAGCTTGTGTGAAGAGGGAAAGTAGCCTGTACTAGTTCCTCAATAGGGTCAATTGTTCAGAGCTGCCACGACCCATGAAGTGTTTACCTTTTGTTTCACAACCACACAGGAAGCAAGGGGCCCAGGATTTCTGATTCTCATATTCCCCTCTGATCAAGAATAAAGGAGGTGGGTTGTTTTTCTAGTTGCTCACAAAGGAAACGGTAACAGGTAGGAAATTAGCACTTGGCCAAAGACTCTGGGTCACGACTTTGGGTTTCAACCAAATTCTCCAGCTATTGCATGAAATACTTCCCAGGAATGACATTGAAATGAGCCTTGGTCAACCTTCTCCTGTTCTCCATGTGCCTTGGGGACGTTGAGCGAGTGGGGCTGAACATTTTAGTCATTTTCCTGTTTGGTCTATTGGATGCCACCAGGGGTCAAGATAAAAAGTTGGACAGAGCCTGGGGTCTGAGGGCTTCATGGTGCTCTGCCCTCCACAGCAGGTGCGTTCTTCAAGGTCCAACCACCCCCTGGCTTTGGCTTCTGGGAGGGTCAGTATTTGCTTCAAGATGCATTCACAGAATGGTCCAGCTGGAATGTGCATCAGAGACGGGAATGCTGGTATCGGCTCTACCCCTGCAAAGCAAGCGAAACCTCTCTGGGTTAACTTCTCCTTGCACGAAGGTTTGAGTCAGAGAGCAGAATACACTTTAGGGCATTTCCAACTTGGCAATTGCCTTGAAAAATAGCAAAATTGGGTAGCCTAGGTGG
This sequence comes from Vulpes lagopus, assembly GCF_018345385.1. Taxonomy (NCBI): domain Eukaryota; kingdom Metazoa; phylum Chordata; class Mammalia; order Carnivora; family Canidae; genus Vulpes; species Vulpes lagopus. Next base: position 88,206,888 of record NC_054833.1, on the reverse strand, counting down.
CTCAGCAGTTTAGCGCCGCCTTCAGCCCAGGGTGTCCAGGGTGTGATCCTGGAGACCCAGGATCGAGTCCCAGGTAGGGCTCTCGGCATGGAGCCTGCTTCTCCCTCTGCCTGTGTCTCTGCCTCCCTCCCTCCCTCTCTCTCTCTTTCTCTGTGTGTGTATCTCATAAATAAATAAATAAAATCTTAAAAAAAGAAAAATAGCAAAATTTATTTCAAAAAAATTAAAAATTCATAATTCAATCTCAAAAGGGATTGTCAGAACTAAAAATCTCTGATTTTCAATACTTTGATATATTTCTAGATTCAAATCCCAGTCTCTGCACTTGGAAGGTTTGGGTTCAAATCCTGTCTCTCCCACTTACTGGTTGTACAACCCTGGGGGGGAACCTCATCACCTCTCTGTGCCTCAGTTTCCATATGTATATAATGGGGGGGGGAGAGACAGGATGAATTTCATAAGTTTCTATGAGGATGAAAAATGTAAGTACCCATTAAGTAGTACCCGGGATATAGCAAATGCCCGGTAAATACTGACATTCATTATTATTTTATTGCTATGACATTTTGAGAATTTTCTATTTGAGAAAGAACATGAATATGCAAAACAGAACAAAACTACAATGAACACATCTCCACACAGAACAAAGGTTTGCACTTTCAAACTTCAAATAATGTCTTATGAACATTAAAGTCCGATCTGGTTTTTCAGACCACAACAGGGAATTCATTTTTGCTTTCCTGGTGATATGCATGCTGTGTTTTTAATTCTCTTCCCACTGAAAATGGTACAAACTGAATTGAAACTAGCCTAGGCAAGAAGAGGTACTGTGTGGGTGGACCCAGAGAAAGGCATTTGCAGGAAAGGAAGGATAGAGTTGGAACCAGGAGGCAGATGAGACCCATGTCTCCTGAGTGGTCCTAGCTCTCATTTCCTGAAGCAATGCAGCTGGCATCACTCAGACTGCCTGGGTTTGAAGCCGCTTAAATGCCATCCTTCTGCAGACATACCTTCCCACCCCCCCACCTGTGGGAGCCCTGGCTGCTAGCAGCACCCAGCATCTCACCCTAATGACTGAGAGAGCACGGAGGGAGATGGGCTTCCTCTATCTCAGATCCAGCTTGAAAACTCTTGAGGAAGAGCTCTGATCGGTGTACTTTGGGTGATACAGAACCTACACCAGATCCCAGAACTGGTCCCCAGGGGAGAGACAGGTGGGTAGAGGAGGGAGAGAGAGTGAGTAGAATGGTGGCAGAGAAGGAGGCAGACAAAACCACTGGATGTTCAGCACGACATCCCCTGGTTCCCAGAGGAAACCAGGCCCACTTTTCTAAGTGCTTTACACACCAGAGTGCCTACAGATTGAATGAACTTTCCAGTAGGAAATCACAGTCAGGATCGACAACGTGGATTAGGCCGTCCAAGGGACACAACCTTTCATGACCCTCCATCTGCTGGGCATTCACTGAGAGGCCCACAGGTCAAAACGTTTTGTTGATGCAGCAAAAGGCTGCCTCCCGCCCACCAGGCCCCGGACGGGCACCGGGCAGAGGGGACACCGACCCAGTCCTGCCCCCGTGGGGGTGAGCCTCGAGAGACAGGGAGCACCTAACCCGGGCCCAGGGGCATGACTTCATCACTAAACTGACAACTGATGAAAACAAGCCAGTGTTTCAGATCCACGTCAAACTGCCTGAGTTCCGAGGGCTTCATGTTGATATAATTTCCACCATCTAAATCTGTTATAAAGTCAAATGAAATATATTTTGGGGGGTCTCACTCTGCACTCTGACTTCCTCACACTTTCAGGCTCATTTCTGGTCTCTCAGGTCTGTCTGGAAGTTCTAAGAAAGATCTTTTTTATAGATTTTGCTCAACGCTGCAAAGGAAAACGGTTTGTTTTCATTCGTCATGTACTGACACAGGCCCACCTCCAGGTCTCTGGGGAACCATATGAGGCATTTTCCAGAGTTATTTCCAGAATAAACAATGCTTGAAAGGCTGGCCTTGCTTAACCACTGCCCACAGCTTTACTTCTCTGCTCCAGGCAGGAGGAGGAACTCCTTGACCTTCTGTAAATATTTCAACACAACCAATTCTCTAAGGAATTAGAATTTGTGTTTTTTTGTTAACTCTGAAACATCCACAGAAAAGGCACCTTTTTTATTGTGGTGTGCACATTATAGATGGTGAAGTTTCAACGCTCTATGTTTATGGCCATTCGCAAAGGAGTTTTACATTCCAGGACCCTCCCACAAAAAGGGCACAAAAGGAGACTCTAAATAATCAGAGTGAAGGGGTTGCTTTTACCCAGCCATATACGGAGGAAGAACTCAAACACACTCCATGTGATTGAGAAATATTTCTGGCCATAGGCATGGCCTGTGGCATTGGAAACACCCAAGACCCTGAAAATGGGATGGATTAATGACACACAGAGATGGCCAGGAGGCAGAATGTACTAGAAATATGTAAAATGTCCAATTTGTCACTGGCGCATGTACCTGGGGAAAAGCTGTGGCCTGTGCTCAAAAAGAGATTCCTAAATCTTCCATTGGTCTCCTCTGGGAACTAGAAGTGAGTTCTGCGTGTGGCAAAAGGTGGGAATTTCAACTCACTTTTGCCTCCATTCCTCCCCAGTTTAGGGAACATTTGATGAACCTCATGTTGTGCAGACCATGTGTCGATGGCGTCAGCCTCCTCATGTCAGTGAGGCTGCAAGTGTGGAGAGGACCTTGGTGAGCTGGAGAGGACACCCCAAAAGACAACCCTGCTCAACTCCAGACGATAGGTGGCAATGCATCATTTTGGCAGTCCCTTCTGATTTTTAAAGAGAAATCAGGAATCTCCAAGTTTTTTAATATTGCAAACTTATTAAAATCTAAAAGGCCATGAGCCAGAACTGAAAGAGCACAACTAAGGTGACTTCTTAGGTACTTCTCCTGAAATCTCAAATACCAAGCTTCTTCAAAGAATGCTTTGGTACCCAGCCTGTGTGACATCTGCATTAACCCTGTGGGGCAGGCCATGGAATAACCAGAGGCACCAGAAGGGCATCTGTGGTCTAATGTGAAATATTTGGTCTTTTCCCCAGTTCCTGTCAAGCGTAGCTCCTAAAACCCTTGGAATTTCCTGCGTGAGGGGAGTGTCTCATTATTCATAATGAGTCCCTTTTGATCACACCTTAGTTTATGCTAATGAAGTGAAGGCTGGGGCCCCTAGATGGCTTCTGATGGGCTGGTCCCCAGAAAGACCAAGAGATTAGAGGGTTGGAACCTTCAGTCCCACCCACCGGCCTCTGGGAAGAAGGAAGAGCTATGGGATTAAACTCCATAAAAACCCTTGAACAAGATTTGATGGGCTTCCAAATTGGTGAACACTTGCAGGTGCCAGAATAGTGTACCCAGATGGGGCACGGAAGCTCCCAGCCCGCCACTCCCGCAGACCTTACCCTATGCACTTCTTCGCTCCAGCTGTTCCTGACTTGTGGCCCTTATAAATAACTGGTAAACATAAGTGCTTCCCTAAATCCCATGAGCCATTTTAGCAAATGATGGAATCTTAGCAGGGAGCCTCGGGAACTCCAGATCTATAGCCAGTCCATGAGAAGTACTGGTGGCCCAGGACTTGCAACCGGCATCTGAGGTGGGAACAATTTTGTAGGACTGAGAACTTACCAGCCAGGTCTGCACTAACTTGAGGCACTCAGTGTCTGAATTGAATTGTTGGATACCCAGTAGGTGTTGGAGAATCAGAGAATTGGTGTTTGGTATTGGAAAACACTCCAGAGCACCCAAATCTCAAGGCTTGGACCTCTGGCTTTGCAAGTCAGTGGATCTGGCATCCAGTTTGAAGCTCCTAGGGTCCTTTTCTATTATAACAAAGCTTTCAGCAAGGTTTTGTGTGTGTGTGTGTGTGTGTGTGTGTGTTTTAAGTAATAGTCTATGCTCACCCTAAAAAGTCGTAGAGGCAGCTGGCATAGATGTCCAACCACAGCTTTAGTGTCCACCTAGATGTGGTCTTCCCCCAGTCTTGGATTCTTTTTTCTTTTTTTAAAGGTTTTATTTATTTATTTATTTATTTATTTGAGAGAGAGAGAGAAGAGGGCATAAGCAGGGGTGAGGGGCAGAGGGAGAAGGAGAAGACTCCTCACTGAGCAGGGAGCCCAATGTGAGACTCAATCCCAAAACCCTTGGATTCTGATCTGAGCTGAAGGCAGATGCTTAACTGACTGAGCCACCCAGGCATCCCAAGTCTTGGATTGTTCTTTTTTTTTTTTTTTTTTTAAGATTTTCTTTATTTATCCATGAGAAACACACACAGAGAGACAGAGATGCAGGAAGAGGGAGAAATAGGCTCCAGGCAGGAAGCCCAATGTGGGACTTAATCCCAGGTCTCTGGGATCATGCTCTGAGCCAAAGGTAGACGCTCAATTGCTGAGCCACCCAGGAGTCCCAGATTATTCTATCTTCTGTCTCTAGCAGGTAGAGTCTGGAATTGTAGGAAAATGGTTTGGTCAAGTGGATTTGTAGACAAGTAAGTAGCCTAGGGGAGAAGGATCTGATAACAAACAATCTCCAGGTAGGTCAGAATGAGGCTGACTGTAATTCCATCGTTAAAGGATGACATCACAAGACAACAAGCTCCAAACATTTGGGTTACATGAAAAACACGAAGACGCACAGCTGTCTCTGTTTCCTGTCTGCACTACCTGCATTCCTTCTCATTCCCAGCCTTGGCTCACCTGCTGGGGCCATGCTCTCTTCATAAGCCCTAGGATCCGTTATACATGCTGAGAAATTAAGACCATAACCCTGAATATCCTTATTGCCTAGCAGTGGTCTAAAATGTATACACTAGAGATGCCCAGGTGGTTCAGCGGTTCAGCGTCTGCCTTTGGCTCAGGACATGATCCCAGTTCGGGGATCGAGTCCCACATTGGGCTCCCTGTGAGGAGCCTGCTTCTCCCTCTGCCTGTGTCTCTGCCTCTCTTTCCGCGTCTCTTGAATAAATAAATACAATCTTTTAATTAATAAATAAATAAAATGTATACACTATTTACACTTTCTGTGGGGGGTTTTATTTTTAATTTTGTATTTACTTATTTTTAAATGAATAGAACTTATTTTTTAAAAACGAGTTTAGATTTACAAAAAAAATCAAGTGAAACGTCCAGAAAATTTCATAGACTCCCTTAGCTCTTCCAATTTACCTTCTTATTAACGTCTTTGTTAGTGTGTGTTGGTTACAGTTGATGAGTCAATGAAGACACATGGTTTTTAGCTAAAGCCCATTTACATTAGGGGTCACTTCTGGTGTTGTACATACTATGGGTACATAATGATTTCATTCTGGTATCACACAGAGTAATTTCAGTTCCCTCAAAATCCTCGTACTCATCCCTCCCACCCCCACAGCCCTGGTAACCACTGAACTTTATACTGTCTCCATAGTTTTGCCTTTTCTGGAATGTCATAAAATTAAAAATCATCTGGTACATGCACCCTTCAGATTGGCCTCTTTCACTTAGTAATATGCATTTAGGGTTCCTCCATGTCTTTTGCTGGTTTGATGGCTCATTTCCTTTTATCACTGAAGAAAATCCCATTGTACAGGTATACCCATCTGTTTGTTCATTTGCCCACCAAGGAACATTCTGGTTGCTTCCAAGTTCTGGCAACTATGATAGAGCTTCTGTAAACATCCATGTGCCGGATTTTGTGTGGACATAATTTTCAACTCATCTGGGTAAATGCCAAGGAGTGCAATTGCTGGATCATTGTGAAGAGTAAGTTTAGTTTGGGAAACCCTGCAAAACTGTCATGCCAAGTGGCTGTGTACCATTTTGCATTCTTTCTGTGCACTTTTAAGCCATAATGTCTCTTGGATTTTTGAAATCTACAAGTATCTTTTTTTCTGGGTTTGTTGTTGTAGTTGTTTGTATTCCAAGAGAGAGGACAGACTGCCTTGCTTCAAAATTTCAATCACTGCATAGAATTTCATGACATCCCTCCAAATTATTACCCTTATGAACCGCGCCATCTGAACTCATCTGCTGTTTCAGGAGTAGGGGCTGTGAAGGGATTTTCCTCCCAGATCCACAAACTCACTTCCATCAAGTTTCTCCCTTCTCCCTGCTGGACCCCTCCTCCTATGTGTCCACCTAGACATGCTCTTCCCCTGGTCTTTGATTAATTCATCCCTCTTCTGTCTTTCTTCAAACTCTTCCTCTCTATGAGATCATACTTGTCAGTGCTCCAACCTTCTCCACAGTCTCCTATCCTCCAACAAGAAGATGAGGAGCAAAGAACCCAACAAGATGTCCTGGGCCCCACAGCCTCCTTCATTACCTTCTCCCTCTGCCCCCTTTTGTAGACATGTCCTCAAGAGTGGTCTACATACCTCTTTTTAATATTTTAAAAATCTCTTCCCCCCTAGAGTCAAGGTGCCTCCTCCCCAAACCCAATCCAAGCTTGCCTTGGGTTGCCTTCCAACCCAAGCTTCCTTTCCAGACAGTACCATGAATGAGTTTTAAACATCCAATAACAGAATATCCTTTATTCAGATTATTTCAGTAAAAAGGAAAGAAGAAAGGAAAGAAGAAAAGAAAGGAATAAGAAAAATCGAGGGAAAAATTGTCCAATAGTTTAATGAGAATAATATAACTCTGATTCCCAAACTGAAGACTGGATGAGGACATTAAAAAAAACAAAAAGTAGGCAAATTTCACTTATAAACAGAGATGAAAAATTTGGCAGTGGAGATGGACATGTGAATTACAGAAGGAGATTCCCTAGCAGTCGGATAAGCTGAGAGAATATTTACATTTTATTTAATTTCAAATAATTTTAATAAGTTATGTAATAAAACACTGTGTTCCACAAAGGTACGGGTGGATTAATGTCAGGAAATCCACAAATGTAATTCACTATGTTGATGATTTAATAGAGAAAAATAATATTATTTTAATAGATACAGAGGAAACATTTGATAAAGGTCAACATTTATTTAGTAAGGCTGTGCACCAAGAATATAAAACAAATGTTACACTTAAAAAAGAAATTTTAAATACAAAAAAAGTCGATTATGAGAAAAATTGTGAAGAACACTTATAAAAGAATGATTGCAAAATATACAAAGGCACACATACACACCCATAATCTCACTATGGTTGGTTGGGGCACCTGGGTGCCTCAGTGCTTGAGCATCTGCCTTTGGCTCAGGTCATGATCCTGGGGTCCTGGGATCAAGTCCCACATCAGGCTCCCTGCAGGGTGCCTGCTTTTCCCCCTGCCTGTGTCTCTCATGAATAAATAAATAAAATCTTAAAAAACAAAAAAATAAGGAAGTCAGAGATTTCAAGCATGAGGGACATTCAGCCCACAATTGCTGGCCTGAATGTAAAGTGGACTGCCTGGCAAGGAATGTGGGCAGCTTCCAAGTGCAGAGGGCAGCCCCCCAGCTGACAGCAGGGAAACAGAACCTCAGTCCTCCAACCCCAGAGCTAAATATCTCCCACAAGAATGAGCTTAGAAGCAGATTTTCCTGCTGAAATTCCAAAGAAGAACTAAACCCAGTCCATATGTTGATTTCAGCCTTGTGATATTCTGAACAGAAAACTCAGCCACACCATGCCAGGCTTCTGACCTACAGGACTGTTAGCTAATTAAATAGGCATCAAATAAATTTTTTAAATCTTAAAAAAGTAATTAAACAAGTGTTGTTTTAAACTGCTACATTTATGCTAACTTGTTCCATAGCAATAGAAAACAATCCCCCCATCCAAAATTTTTTCCAGAGCATTTATGCCTGTCATAAATGTGCATATTTTCCTTCTACAAAATGAAATCTTATTGTATAAACTATTTTATAATCAGCAAATTAAAGATTCAGTTTGCCAGGTTCCACCAAAACCAAACAAAACATAAACAATTGGTTGAAATTTTCATCGGAATAACAGTGAATCAGTAAATCACTTAGAAGACAATTGACATGTTTAGGAAGTTATGGAAATAAGTCAGATAGAGAAAGACAAATACTGTAGGATATCACTTATACATGGAACCTTAAAAAGCCAAACTCATGGAAACAGAAAGTGGGGGGTTGCCAAGGGATGGGGGAGATGGGGAAATGTTGGTCAAAGACTATGAACTTGGGATCCCTGAGTGGCTCAGCGGGTTTAGCGCCTGCCTTAGCCCGGGGCATGATCCTGGAGTCCCAGGATTGAGTCCCATATCAGGTTCCCTGCATGGAGCCTGCGTCTCCCTCTGTCTGTGTCTCTGCCTCTCTCTCTCTCTCTCTCTCTCTCTCTCTCTGTATCTCTCGTGAATAAATAAATAAAATCTTAAAAAAAAAAAAAAAGACTATGAACTTTTGGTTAAAAAGTGAATAGGGTCTCAGGATCCAGGGATGGTGTTGTGATTATAGGTAACAATATTGCGGTAGACACACTGGTAAGTTGCTAAGAGGAGAAATCTTAAATTTTCTCACCACAAAGAATAGATGGTAATTGTGAGATGTGATGAAGATGTTAGCTAACACTGAGGTGGTAATTGTACTGCAATATTTAAGTGTAGCAAAGCAATAGGTCGTACACTTTAAAGTTCCACAATATCATGCATGTCACTTATATCTCAACAAAGTTGGGGTGCAAAAGAGCTCATGTCTTCAAAAACACTCCATAGTTTTCATTCTTTAATCAATTGAGAGGGCAAATTACAATAGATTTTCCTAGGATTGACTTTATCTTCCTTGAACCTTCCTTCATTTTGTTTGTTAATATTTTATTTAGGGGCAGCTCGGGTGGCTCAGTGGTTTAGCATTGCCCTCAACCCAAGGCCTGATCCTGGAGACTCGGGATTGAGTCCCACGTCAGGCTCCCTGCATGGAGCCTGCTTCTCCCTCTGCCTGTGTCTCTTCCTCTCTCTCTCTCTCTCTCTCTCTCTCTCTGTGTGTCTCTCCTGAATAAATAAATGAAATATTTTTTTTAAAGGATATTTACAGCTAAATTCATGAGTGAAACTTGCCAGGAATTCCCCCTCCTTGTATCATTCTTTTTTTTTTTTTTTTTTTTTTTTTTTTTTAAATTTTATTTATTTATGATAGGCACACAGTGAGAGAGAGAGAAGCAGAGACACAGGCAGAGGGAGAAGCAGGCTCCATGCACCGGAAGCCCGACGTGGGATTCGATCCCGGGTCTCCAGGATCGCGCCCTGGGCCAAAGGCAGGCGCTAAACCGCTGCGCCACCCAGGGATCCCCTCCTTGTATCATTCTTGCTGGCTTTGGTGTCGTGGTTATACAAATTGATTTGAGTTTCAATCAGTTAAGATATGTTCTCTTCATTCCTATTACTTGGGAGAGTTGGTGCAATGTTGGAATTACTTCTTCTTGAATGTTTGGTAAAACTTATCTGCAGATCAGTCAAGCCTGACATTTCCTCAAAAGAAGATTTTATCTTGTGTTTCAATTTCTTTAATGGTTTTAGAACCAGGTAGTTTTTCTATTTCTTCCTGAGTCACTGTTGATAAGTTACATCTTCCCAGGAACTGCCCTATTTGTAGTCCTAAAGATGTTTATAATATCCTTTGCCCTATCTGTATTTATGTGTCCTAATTCAGCCTTGGTTCTATTTGCTCTGATCAATTTTATTGGGGTGTGTGCTTGGCACAGGGCATGGACAGTGCTTGGAACAAATGATGAATGATTCTCCTATTACAGCATGTTGTGTACATTATGGTTAGCTATGTTATATGCAATATGGCTAATGTATATTATATCCTGTACCAGTTGTTAAGCTACACTGCCATTTGGGCAGAAGGTAGAAGGGAGATAGGATCGGCACATCTCCCTGGTGATGGTCAAAGCCAATAATCTTACCAGTAAAGGACCATATCAATGATACAGAGCCTGCAGACCAATTCTTGTCACCACACCAGCCAAGATCTAATTTCTGGTTAAAAGACTAGAAAAATTTTTCCTTTTACTACATACCAACTTTGACTGGATCTCAATGATGCAATTCCCTTTTTTACAATTACTGAATAAATGTATTACTAAATACTAAGTATTAGTAAGTAATACCAAGTACTACTAAATACTAAGAAGATAATCTAAATTTAAAAAGTCTACATATATTCTATGGATCGCAAATCTATTTTGATTTTGAATGCGGGGGAAAATCCCCCCAAAACACTTTCCTTTTCCCTGATTTGTCCTCACACAAAATAGGTTATCACGGCTGGACTAAATAATCCATTTATTAGTCAATTATGGTTTTCCAATCAAGAGGCCTCACATTTGAAACCAAAATTAAGAAGGTATCTTGCTTCAAGGAGAATCTTGCTTCAAAGAATAAGAAAAGGTACATTTTAAGTAGAAAAGCTATTTGGGGGGTTTGTCCTGAGAGCCAGGAAAACAAATAATTCACTAAATTTGTTCATTCATTCATTCATTCATCCATCCGTTCACCATGTATTCATTTGATGGTGTGGTAATATAATGTGTTTGTCTCCAACATCCCTACAAATGATCCCTAGCACTCTGTTTGACTTGATAACTATGATTTATAGATGTCCTTCCTGGGATATAATCAACGCCATGAGCTGCATCTTCCTCCTAAATATAGTTTAGCTTATGTTTCCTTAAGTGTATGTACGGCATACTTATCCACATGATGCTTATTTACTATTCGTCCAATCACTCACGTGGCCCATGCAACTGGTCTCCATTACTTTGAAATTTTAAGTAGCTGTGGCCACACGGTCTCTCTGTGCTGTTCCTTTATTTGGTAATCATAATAAGTGTGTAGCACCTTAGGGTCCCAAATAAACATGGAAATAATAACAGATTCCATCCTTGATAACTACTGACTTCACAAAACTAATGAGGCAGTTGCTTTTGTACCTCAATATATTCAATACAAACTGTAATTACTTGCTGCTATGAAATCTATCTGCCAATGACAATAGGAAACTGGATGATTCGGAACACATGTCCTAGCTGCATGTCAAGCTGTGAGTTCAGGCATTTCGAGGTATGTCTGTAAAGGCAGATCTACTGGCACAGGAAGTCAGTGTCCCTGGGGCCTCAGGCGATGTCCTGATCCTAGTCTCATTCCCTCTGACTTACTCTCTTCCCTGAGTGAAAGGACTTTCACTTCCCCTTTCTGATAGAAATTCTTACTTACCTAATAGGCCCCTTCCTCCCAGCCTGTGCACTTCATTATTCTGCTTTCAGTTTTAAAACCAGTGAGGTTTGGGGGGTGGTAAGAAAACATCCCCACTGCAAGATGGCATTGGTAGAGCTGTGATGGTGACAACCAAGAAGTAACAGGAGTGATAGTAGGTATCATGAAGAGTAATGTCAATGCAGAAACTGGGATATGTGGGGTGAGAGATGGGGCAAAGGGACAAAGAGGAAGGCTACTGTGTGCTCTAAAAAATCACTCTAATAGCACCTCAGAAATTATATTTAAATGGATGAACCTTGAGGACATTATACTAAGTGAAATGAACCAGTCACAAAAACGGAAATGCTGTATGATTCCATTTCCATCAGGTACCTAGAATAGTCAACTTCGTAGAGACAAAAAGTAGAATGGTGGTTTCCAGAGTCCATGGGGGAGGAGAGAATGGGAACATGTTAGTGGGTATTGAGTTTCAGTTTAGCAAGATAAAAGGAGTTCTGGAGATTTGAACTCATACAATACGTACTCTTGTATCTGGCATCTGTCACTCAGCGTGTTTTTAAAGTTTATCTGTGTGAATCACCAATTTGTTCCCTTGAGTTGCAAAATAATATTTCATTGCATAGGTGTATCACAGTTTATTTGCACATTCACCTGTGGATGGATATTTTGGTTGTTTCTAGCTCTTTGGTAATTATGAATAACAGTACCATGAACATTCGTGCACAAGTTTTTATGTAGACCTATGTTTTCATTTATCCCAGATAAATACCTTGTAGTGGAATTGAATCATATGTGTTACTTTATAAGAAACTGCCAAACTATTTTTCAAGATGGTTGTACCATTTTATATTACTATCAGTAATGTGTGAGAATTACAGTTGTTCCACATACTTACCAACATTTGGTATTGTCATCTTGAATTTTAGCCATTCTAGTGGACGTGTGTGGATTTAGTTTGTATTTTCCCTTGCCTAATGATGGACTTATTGTATCGCAAATACTGTCTCCTGGAGACATGGGACTCACCTTTTTTTTTTTTTTTCTTAATAGCATCTTGCCAAGAGCTAATGTTTTTAACTTTGAAGTCCATTTTTCAATTTTGTATCATTCATATTTTTTGTGTCTTTAGTTTATATTACAAAATATGGTTCATTTCAAGTTAATTTTGTTTAGAGTGTAAAGTAAATACAAGGTTCCTATTTTTCATGTGGATATCCAATTTTTACTGCAAATTTGTTGTAAAGACTCTCCTTTTCCCCAGCTGAATTATCCTGGCCTTTTGTCAAAAATCAATTGACTATATATAATGGGTCTATTTCTAGTACCCTCTAAATTATTTTATTGATCTATAAGTCTATCTTTCTACCATACTACAATGCCTTAATTACTGTAGCTGAATATTAAATCATGAAATATTGTGTTTTTACTTTCCTTCGGTTCAAAATATTTCCTAATTTAAAAAAAAATATTTCCTAATTTCCACTGTGATTTCTTCTTAGACTCATCGGTTATTTAGAAAGGTGTTGTTTATTTTCTTAATTATTTGAAGAGTTTTCAGAGGTTTTTCTGTCCTTCGTTGTTTAAGTCCTTAACTAGCCAAGTTCCGGGTGGCAAGGGATTGGTGAGGTGCTGTCCCTTGGCTGAAAGCTTCTCAAACACTTAAACCATTTAATTTACCTTGCCAGGATGCCTGGGTGGCTCAGCGGTTGAGTGTCTGCCTTCAGCTCAAGGTGTGATCCTGGGATGTGAGATTGAGTCCCACATCAGGCTCCTTGTGGGGAGCCTGCTTCTCCCTCTTCCAGTGTCTCTGCCTCTCTCTCTGTGTCTCTCATGAATAAATAAATAAATAAAATCTTTAATAATAATTTACTTAGCCAAGAGCTTTTTCCCATGGCCCCTGAAAAGGTAAATTTCAGACACACATTCTGAATTAATGAAATCTCAATGTTGACATTTAATATTTGATATTGTATACTTTAAGCAAAAAGTATTACTGATTTTAAACAAATATTAATTTTAAGTTAACACTTGGGTTCTTGTACTTTTTTTAACTTCTGGATTTTCACTCATATTTAGATCACTTAGTTTGAAACTAGAAAATAAGATGTCTAAATAGGCAGGACACAGAGGTTTTTTAGGGCAGTGAAAACTACCCTATATGCTACTATACTGATGGATACATGTCTTTATACATTCATTGAAACCCACAGAATATACAATGCCAAGAATGAACCTGAACATAAACTATGGACTTTGGGTGATTATGATGTGTCAGTGTGGGTTCATCGGTTGTGACCAAGGTATCACTCTGGTGCAGGCCATTGATAGTGAAGGAGTCTATGCCTGTTGCGGTGGGGGGCGGGGGGGCAGGGGCATATGGGAATTCTGTACTTCCTACTCAGTGTGGCCATGAACCTAAAACTGTTCTTGAATAAAAATAAAGCCTATTTTTTAAAGTAGTCATAAGATCTTGTGACATTCTGAATATTAGATTAATGTTTCATAATATTTTCACATTTGTTACTGCCACTAAATTAGGTTCTCGAATCCCATATGGTTTCAAGTGTGACTTTTTAAAAATCCCCCTTAAACTTTAGTAACTCGACCAGTTGACAGTAAAATTACTTAGATTAAGCTATATTATTTTAGAAATGAAGCATTTTGAGGACTCCATCAAGTCCCTGGGATGTGAGTCAGCTATTAAATTAATTATGATCTTAAGGAAAAAGCATCCCTTTTACTACTCACTCATTTGCCTTCCCTGCTGAGTGTATAAGATTAGCATTACATGTGTTGTACAGCTGCCTCTCCTAGGAGTCCAGTAGAGCTTGGTAAATAATATCAGAACTGAGTCATTTATGGTTGAATGACACAGAATGAAAAATAAATGACTTTCAGGCAGTTCCTGTTGCCTAATATGGGCTAAGAAGTAGATACTTTAACTAAAGTGCCCCACCTGTGACCCAAATGAACCTTTCCCTATAAGGATATTGATCTGATTTCCTGATCAAAAAAAGGAATCCAGAAACAGTAAATGATCCGTCTGGGCCTGAATGCAGGTGAATTTTCTCTACCCAGAAGCCTTGTCAATGTCAATGTATCACATTTATTTCTTCACTAGCTAAAGATGTTTTGTCTTGTTTTGAAGAGTTACAGTTAAAGCTGCTATTCCATCCTAGTGGAAAGTCATCCAGGTGGCTCAAGTTTATTGCACTGGGAAGAGGAAACAAGATAACTGAAAAGAGATTTCACGTTTAGAACTTGGAAAACCAGGACTGGTATTTCCATAGGGTTTTGTTTTGTTTTGTTTTGTTTCAATACAACTCTCCATTCTGCAGTGACTAAGAAGCCCAGAGCAGTGACATCTCGTACAATTTAGCCCCCGGCCTCTTACCTGGCAGTAAAGGTGAGATTGGTATATAACATCCTCTTTCTTTGAGAAGTAGGAAACAGGAGGCTAACATGACAGCTTTCAGATAACTGAATCAAACTTAAGAAAGCCATAAGAAAAAGAGGGCCCTTCTCTCTAAGGAAGTGACAGCAGATTCACAAACTGAATGATTCATCAATTGCTTTCAAGTTGCAAAACTGATTATGAATCACCGAAGAAAAACTTAAGATCTCACCAAATCTGAGTTTTCTTTTAAGAATCAACAAATGTACCCTCTGCTCTTCATGAACATATCCTTATTCACCGACCTGAAATAACCTCTCGGTGATGCTAAAATAGGTCAACTTGTACAACACATTCCTCAGAAATATTTGTTTAAAAACCTTGATCTGGCTCTGGATTTCTTTTGAATGAATCATAAGAGTCTGGATGATAAAAAGAATTATGTTTAGAAAAATGTATTAGAAACAGAAACATTGGATAAAAATATATAGAAATTTCTTTCGGTAGAAATCTATGTGTTTTTGAACCCTTCTTCAGAAGACTGTTCCCTTGAAAAAAGATTCTGGTTGAATAACAACCTGATAAAGGAGGAAGTGACCTTGACAATCATGCCTACCAGTTAAGAGGGGAAATGTTTGAAAGTGGAAATCTACAAGTGGTTCTTTATATAAAAACCATTAACAATAGGTGGAATTCTCTCGAGGTCAGAATGCATACTGTGACGTTTAAGAATCCACTTTATGCTGTTTCAGAACTGCAAACTAATGGATGGGCCAGGAATGCTCCCAAGAAATGATGAATAATGTCAACGCGAAGATTTTAATCATTAACTTCAGAGCAACATCAGACTCACGTCCAGGTTCAGGAGCAAGTACAGAAGGACGGTGGTCAGAAAGATGACATATTTGCTAACTGACTGGAAGCTTCGAGATAGTGAAGGTAGATAAAAATAATATTTGAGTGTTGGGAATTCTTCTCGTGTTTATATAAGGGCAGTTTTACTATCAGCATTTAGGAAATTGAAATATAAATAGACAATAAAAATTTATCTAGACCATGTAAACATTATGGGTTTTACAATTTGGCCTGAAAATCTCCTAAGATTTACTTGCTGGATTTCCATGTGATAACCTCGTTGAACATTAAACCCCAAAATGGAGAGGGGAGATAGATGACAAGGGATCCTCAAACCAAACAGCCCTCAGCTCTGAAGTCTGTTTCTCAAGAGGATTTTTAATTCCCTTCAGGGTGTAGGTAAACTTGTTTCCATGGGCCCAGATGGGTCTGTTTCTGGCATTTTTTCTCATGGGGCACCCTTGGTGGAGTAACAGAGAGGAGAATTTACAACCTGGGCACCCGGGCTTCAGTTCCCGTTCTGTCACTCACTAGAATGAGGTTGGGGAAGTTACTCAACCTGTCGGAGCCTCGGGGTCCTCATCTCTAAAATGGGCTGATAAAACTGCCTCATAATGTTGTGGTCACTGAATTAGAGAAGGTATGTGTGACAGCGTGATGTGGGCACCCCATGAATGTAGAGCCAGAGTAAATCTTAAAGCTAATGGGAGTCCTCTTTTATGTTTGTAGTATTTCCTAGTTAGAAGTGTCTTAAGAATCACAATTATCTGGCGGGGGCGGGAGGTGGGGTGTGCAGAGTACTTTCAGTGTCATTACCGCCAAGGATACAGGTTTCAAAGACTGTATTTGTGAAGGCTGCATCGCACACCAACAAAGGATTCTAAATTCTCCCCTGCAAATCCCTCTAATTGCCTGAGAAACTATTCTAGGCCAATAAATAAATTGATTACAGTAACGAACAGAAACTCTCTTTTGTGTTGGAGAAATCTTCTCACCATAGGCAATACTCAACAAGCACATGTTGAGATGAGTGTACACAGAAATTTGAAAAGATTCCAGTGTTTTCTTCTGCCCTTCAGTTCATTGCCCGTGGAAAGCGTCCCTGGTGCTGGACCACAGGACCAGCTGCCAGCCTCTCCTGATTTACAGCTTTTCCTGAGAACTGCTTTCCTCAGAGCTAAAAGAGGATGTTACGTTCATATTCGTTTTACTTCTCCCCTCTCACCAGGCATTTAAATCAACTCAGGTCAAGAAACCAAAATGTCCAGCACGCTTTTTGATCTTTAGTGGAAGTGTAACGTGTGAGACACGCTCACTGGCTACGGACACCTTGCCCTGCTCTCGCTTGCAGTGGATGGTGCGGAGAAGGTCATCACATCTAAGTGAGAAATACAGAACCGGCTGGTGCTTGGAGAATGGATGTGTCTTCCTACGAGGCCTTGGTGGCTCTCATGAGAGTACGGCATTCAAACTTTTGGGTTCCTTTAAAAAAAAAAAAGTCATTATTAAATCTCTGCCAAGATTTAAAAAGTGAAGTGGATGTAGTGACTTCATGTTTGAATGAAAGAGGCAGTTCATTGGGTGGAGTTAATGAGGGCAGAGGTGACTCATGGAGTCCTGAGTTGTGCATATAATTACAGCTCATTTAGAAATAAGCACGTATGTACATGACCTTTATTCTCCACCAAAGCTGCACAAACGTCCGCTTCCATGCTGACACAGACAACCAATGGAAAGAGATTCAAACAGCAGGAGCCCGACATCTGATCACGTTCCAGGAGATTAGATGGCGCTGAGCGGATGAGGCGTTGAGAAATACCACGCGTACATTAATCACACACCTCAAGAGGTCAAGGTGCCCAACTGACGGCGGCTGGTCTCCACCACTGTGCTGGCTTGGGTTGATAATAGTTCTCCAGACTGACACTGCATCTCTGAACTTCCCTATTCCTGTCACCAGCTTCCAGCTTCTCGCACGTTCAACCCTTTAGAGGAAACTGCCTCTTCCTTCCCTTCAATAATCCCTGATGTTTGGATTCTTCTTCATGGTTCGCAGTCCCCTGTCCTCGAGTCGTGTTAGTCTTTGCCCTTAAAATCTCATCCTTGGGGCACCTGGGTGGCTCAGGGGTTGAGGTCTGCTTTCAACTCAGGGTATGATCCTGGGGTCCTGGGATCGAGTCCCACGTCGGGCTCCCTGCATGGAGCCTGCTTCTCCCTCTGCCTGTGTCTCTGCCTCTCTCTGTGTGTCTCTTATGAATAAATAAATAAAATCTTAAAAAAAAATCTCATCCTCGCCCTTCTCTCCTGTTATTTCCTATTTACGTGGATCCTCTCCTCTCACCTCTAACTTCCTCCACCCTTCAGTTCATCCCATACAACACTGCCAGATTTGGGTCCCTAAAATGCCCTTTGCAGATGTCGCACCTAAGCTCAGAGATCACCCCTCCACTGCCTGCAAGCTTCTCAGCCTGACTTTCAGATATAAAATCTGGCCCAAATCTATTTCCCCAGGGTTTTCACCCGGAGCTCCCTTGCACCTGATGGCCACCCTTCTGTAACACCCTCAGCGGGTTTCAGCTGGGGCCCTTGGCCCCAGAACACCCTCTTCTTGCCTCCCCTGTGCCGGCGAAGCCCTCCCTGGCAGGCGTACCCCCTCTGAGAAGCCTTACCCAGCCATCACTTGGCTTTTTTATTTCTGCTACTTGAATGCATTGCTGCTCTCCCTCCCTCTCTCCTCCGCGCTCCACCACCCACCCCGAGGCATCAGCTCCTCCACAAAGCATTCCTGATCTCCAAGTCAGAAGGATTCTCCCCACTGCCACCTCCACAGCACCCTCATGACTGCTCATGACACATGTCACAAACTGCCTGATTTTCTAGTTATTTCCCTGTTAGATTATAAGCTCATTGGCAAAAGGCACCATGTCTTACTCATCCTTTTATGCCTTGTAGCACCCAATAGAGTATATTATCAAGAAACATCTGTTGAATGAATAAAGAAAGCATCTCAATAAAGGACCTTTTCAGAGCAACAGACATCTTGACCCTAATTGACAGAAGTCCTTTAGTCCCGTCTTTTAGGCAACATCATACTAATCATCTTGCGTCTTTAAGGAGGATCCACCGTGGTCACCTCATTCTTCAACAAAAGTTGTGCCAAATTATTTGTGATTTCACAGTTTTGCTTGATAAATTAATGTGTAATAAGGAAAATAAATACCATATTTCAATATTTCAAAATCGTAGGATTATCCACTACGATTCCATTAGAGGTCCATTATCCATTAGAGGTCAACCCTGCCAGCCTTTGTAACACATTGCTAAAAAATACAAATTATTCAAGTCAAACAACAACTGAGTATGAATAAGGTGGAAAGATGACACATGCACTGGGTGTCAGACCCCAGGTCCAGGAGGTGATTCACCTTAACACACACTCTCTCTGTCCTGCATCCTGCTAAGTGTCCATCCCTTTTTAGCAGCATTGCAAAATCCCGGACCGAATACATCAAAAGGTCCTGAAATTAAATGTCATTCTCCTCACCACTCATCTCTTTCCAGCTTCACACTAGTCACTCCCCATCGCCCACAGTTTTTCCTGTCCATGAGCCTTTTTGGTGCTAAAATGCCCTGTGTTCCCTCTAATAGTGACACTAATTGGTCACCACCACGGTTCTGTGTCATGCCTATTTCAAAGACACTCTGAGTACTTTATGACTGTCAGATTATTAACATGTTATTAATTGACAAAATAATTCCATGAAGTAATTAACAATTATGCTCCCCACTGAGGAAACTCAAGCTCAGGATGATTTACGTAACCAACCCCAGGATTACAAGGTCAAAATCAAGGCCCAAACTGGAAAGAAGGCCTTCTAATTTGGTGCTATACTTGGAAGGTCAGGCTTTCTTATCTTTTCCCCATGGTGTGCTCTAAAAGACACAAGAAACCAGTAGCAAGGCATTAAAAAAAAATGCTATCTTCTAAAAATAGCATGACACATTTAATCCCCAACTCCTCAGTTATCTGAACAAGTGCTCTGTGCTCTTATTTTTCCTTGTCTGGTGAGACCTGCCCTGTCTGTAAACATTGGAAATCGTCTTTCCCTTCTTCACAAGAGTTTCTGTTCTGCAGTCCCTGGTTCAACAAAGCCTCTCAACTGCTCTTTCTGCTTTGAGTGCTAAGACACAGTTCAGATCAGGTCGCTTCTCAGCTCAAAACCTGCCAATGGTTTCTCCCAGCTTTCAGAGTAAAAGCCAAAGTCCTTACTGTGAGGCCTTTCAGGATGTGGCCCCTGTTCACTCTCTATCCTCATCCCTAACTCCTCTCCCCCTCATTCACTACATTCCAGCTATGCGCTTGCATTCCTCAGGTACATTCCTGCCTCAGGGCCTTTGCACATGCTCTTCCCTTTGCCTAGAATGTTCTTCCCCAGATGACTCAGATACTATTGAAGGCTTTACACAAATATCACCTCCCCAGTGACGCCTTTCCTGGCTGTCTGATCTATCATTTCAACCACTCTTCTGCCTCAATCCCAGCATGTTCAAGATCTGCCTTTGCCCAGTTTTTTCCCCTAGTACTTGACATTATCCAACATATTTTACTCATTTATCTTGTTTGTTGTCACTACCCAGTACAACAGTGTAGTGAACATAGTTGGGCCAGAAACACACATCTTTGTGTGAGGGATACTATGTGCAATTGTGACTAATGCTGTCATAAACTGTGCTCACTTGATTGCTCTTTATACTACTTCTAAGCACTATTACAAAGTCACTTGTGGTTTGAATTACTTTAAAACTCGGAATACTATTAATTTCCGGTGAATAATTCCAAGAAACATGGTACTTGGGGAAGAATTAAGATGTTTTCAGAACAGCACAAAAGGCTGCCTGCTGTGGATCTAGTGGAAAAGACCATCCTGCTGAAGTCATTTTCCTGTTTAGTAAACCACAGCAGGCAGTTTGGTGGATATTTTGAGATTTACTGTACTCTGATTCATTCAAAATGAGATTCCACAGGATAATTTGTTTCTTTAAAGTGTTTTGAAAGAAAGTCATTTCCATTCCAGTTCATATTTTTATTTAAAAAAAAAAGCATTTATCATTTCTAAGTCTAGAAGTTACTGAATTTATACCAAAAACTTTCTTATAGGTTACTCCATAAGACTTTAAAATGAGAGCAAGAGAGAGACTTTATTTTTTTAATGATTTATTTATTTGTTGTGAGAGAGAGATTTCACGTGGACACATCTTTTTAACCACATTAGCATTCATCGAGTGCCTTCTGAGGTGTGTCCTAGAGCAAATCATCAAGCCACGCTTTTCTTCGTTTTGTGCGTGATAAGGGGCGAAGGGGCCTGTGGCCTCCTGTGGATGCTGACTGCAGGTGTCCCCTCCTTACCATGCCTTCTTGGGGTGTAGGGATAGAGGCCCATGCAGTGCTTGGTGGCCTGGTGCAGCACGATGCCCTGCTCCCACATGCATCTCAGGGGCTGCTGCTAGAGGTGAGAGCTGGCACCACATGTTCCAGAAATGCCTCCTGGTGCCATGCCCCATTTGGCACTAGAGCTTGAGGCCTGTGGGAGCTCTGATTTTCTTCTCACAGAGTCCCCACTCCTGCTGATCCCTCTCCATGACCCTGAGTGTGCACACAACAGCTGCAGAAACCACGGCACAGCTTCTCTCCAAGGACCACTGGTTTTGAAGATTGCCGCATTTCTCATACGATTTGGAGCAAACACATGGGATGGTGATTGGGATTCTTCACAGGAAATCCTCTCTCTGCCGGTGTCCCAGTGTTTCTTGAATGCTTCAAAACATCCATTAACAGGCCTCTGCCGTCCTCATGCCTGTATCCCCAAACATCTAAGGCAGTAACTCGCATATAATAAATGTTCAAGAAATAGTTACTGAATAAAGGCTTTAGTTGGATGAATTTTTCAATGTTAAATGTCTTACAAGACATGTATCTATCTACACAGAAAGCCTCTAATCATGTTTCAACACTGAGCTTTTTGAAAGAAAAGCACTATGCATATGTGCACAAGGCAATACGTTTAAAGCTGAATTATATAAAATAATTTAAAATATATGTAGCATGGCACTGTAACACTAAAAGAATCTGATGCATCAGGTGCCAAAAGGCTAACTCCATATAAACAGAACATCTTCACTGTTCATCCTGCGTACGCTGGTATGTTTACACAGTAACGTGCTAATGCAGTAAAAGGAATGAACTAGGGATACACACCACAACGTGGATGTATTTCAAAGACAGGCAGAGTGAAAGAAGCTTCACACATTGTATAATTCCATTTATACAAAGTCTAAGACAGGCCAAGCCAATTGATTTTAGGAAAAATTAGAATGCCAGCTGTCTCGAAGCCAGAGCAGGAAGTAACTGGGAAGGAGCACGATGTAACCTTATGAGGTTATGGGAACGCTCCACATTTTGTTAGAGGTTTGCTTTTATACAAGCATATACACTTGTCAAAACGTATCTGATGGTATACTCAAGATTCGTGAGTTTTATCATTCATGCATTTTACCTTAAAATGAATAAAAAGGGAGAAAAATGTATATAAGTTGAAGCCTAGTGAATGACAGGCATGCCAAAGTGCTTAGGGTAAAAATGTACCAACAGCCACCACTTACTATGAAATTCATCACAAATAAGCTGGATCCATGTAGGAGAGAAAGGGATACGTGGAGGTGTTCATGAATCTGCTAATGTGTCCAAAATAAATATAGGAAGGATAAATCAGACATAAATGAGATTGGTCACCTGCGAGGAGTAGATGGGAATGTGGCAGAAAGAATAGCAAAAAGGCAACACTTCTCTGGATGGACATTTCTTTATCACTCCAACTTCAGAATCATGGCAATATTGTCATTCCCCATACACACCAAAAGAGTATTAATATTTTGAATCAACCAAGATGTGGAGGTAACTGAAAATAAATTACAAGCAGTAACAAATGAACCTAACTGTATTACAAAAGAATAACACAACCACACTGAAGAGGGTAGGGAAGAGAAGAACTAAGCTAAGCAATTTTTGGCTACAAACTATAATGCTAAAGACAAAAAGATTGGTGTATAAACATTAGACTTGAGTTAGTAAAGAGGGAGGCTATGGATTAGCAATTCTGAAATCACTTTATGTGTGTATGAGGACTAGATAAATAAGTAAGTATACTGTGGGTAATGAGAAGCCATGTCTTCCACTGTGGAGATAGAAATTATTTGTTAAGAAAAAGAGAAGTCCAGAAGGAAGCCCTGGTATTGAATTGGACCCAGAGGCATGAGCATGAACTCATGATTTCATATATATGGGAATATATGTATGTAAATATATATGTGCACACATCTACTCACACAGATGGATAAACATGGAAATACAGATGTTACACATTAATAACACACATACACTTCCTATCTCCATCCACGGGGAGGGGAACAGTACTCCAGTAGCAGTAAGCACATTTAGGGCCTAGATCTAGATTTCTAAACACCATTCTCTCATAAAAGAACCCGCTGTTCCTTGGAGAAAGTAGGGAAAATGCAAAATAAGCCTACAACATCTTGTGTTGCCAGAAAGTAAGAAAGTGCTCCAAAAATGTCGGGGTAGGTCAAAAGGATGTAGGAGTTAATCTGAAGGGAGCTTTGAATGATCCAACAGACAATTGGAGCAACAAAATGAATTGTGATAATACTGGATTATAACCCAAAGAATGAAAGAAAGATCCTTGGCTCCATCTTAATATAAATAAACAATTCAATAGATAGATAAAGAGGGGATGCCTTTTATCAATGCAGACAATCAATGTAGAAAGAACCAGGGACATAGGAAATCACCATTAGAGAGCACGGGCACAACTCCTCAATGCCTGCTATAATTTGTAGGTCAAGTTTAAGGAGAAGCAGAAGATCTACATAACCTCAAAACATCTCCTCCAAAACACTTATTATTTATTTACCAAGTGAAAAATAATAAATTTATAGTGGAAAAGTTGGCACACAGCCCCGTAACCAAATGATAAGAGATACATCTGTAGCAATTACACAGAGTGCCATGATGCCCATTCCCCACCATGTGATGAACAGAGAAGGGCGTAATCTCATTTCTGTGGTCTACCTGCAAAACAATGCATAGTCTCAATTTAATCATGAGAAAACTTCATACAGACCCAAACTGAAGGAACTTCCACAAAAGAAGTGGTTAGTATACATCAAAAGAAATACATCATAAGAAAAATAAAGACAGAGGAGCTGTCCTAGATTGGAGGCTAAGGACACACAGCAACCGTATGCACGGTGGGATCCAGAATTGCATTCTGCACCAGAAAAAGGACCTTAGTGGGAAGATTGAGGAACTTCAAATAAGATCTGCAGATTCATTGATAGTGTTGTAGTTTTCTTCCCCCAAGTTTTTAAATTCGAGTTGGAAAAACAATTTTTAAAATAAAAAATGGGGCACCTGGGTGGCTCAGTCGGTTGGTTAAGCATCCAACTCTTGGTTTCAGCTCAGGTGATGATCTCAAGGTCGAGGGATTGAGCCCTGCTTCAGGCTTCAAACTCGCCACAAAGTCTGCTTGTCCCTCTCTCTCTGCTCCTTCTTCTCTCTCTCTCAAAAAAAAAAAAAAAAAAAAAAAACCTCGCTATTAGAAAGGTTAAAAAAAGCAGTGTTGTAGTAATGTTAATATTTTGTTAATTAATTTCAATGATGACTCGATCATTGTATTATGGTTTTGTAAGATGCTAATCTCAGGGGAAGCTGATGAAGGATATTTGGGAACTCTATGTATCATTCTTGCAACTTTTCTGTAAATCTAAAATTATTTCAAAATAAGAAGCTAAAAAAATGAGATGGGTTGATGGTTGGCTAGATGGTTATATAATATGCATATATGAAAATGATCATTGTAGACTCTGAGTAACCGGTACAAGGTTGTTCACTCTACAGTTCTTTCAACATTTCTGTATATTTGAAGCTTTTAATTTTTTTTTTATTTATGATAGGCACAGAGAGAGAGAGAGAGAGAGGCAGAGACACAGGCAGAGGGAGAAGCAGGCTCCATGCATCGGGAGCCCAACGTGGGACTTGATCCCGGGTCTCCAGGATCGCGCCCTGGGCCAAAGGCAGGCGCCAAACCACTGCGCCACCCAGGGATCCCCTATTTGAAGCTTTTAAAAATAAAATGTTGGAAACATTTTTTAATTAGGTTTTTAAAATTTTAATTCCGGTGTAAAATAGAGTTATATTAGTTTCGGATGTACGATACATCCGAACATTATGTATAGAACAGTTCTATACATTACCCTGTGCTCATCATGACAAGTGCAGTCTTTAATCCCCATCACCAATTTCCCCCATCCTCCCAGCCAGGAACATCCAATTTTTAGTAAATTCCACTTAACTTCAGTTCTCGTAGTAACTTATTTCTTCCTAAGGGAACATCAAGAGCTTTGTGACCAGTAATTTGACACCAGCAGAGTGGAATAAAAAGACTCTGATCAGGATGACATAGGACAGGAGAACCTCATACCAGACTTGGCAGTCAGAACAATGTTATCTAAACAATGAAGGGTCAAGTGAGCAATAGCAAGAGAAGAACACTCAAGACCTTAAAAGTAAAAATGAAATCATTAATGAGAAGACTGCCTGTGTGTTTAGATTCACGATGTCCTCTTATTCTCAAAGTCCTGAGTGGAGACAGGCCCTGTTGGGAAGCTCCTGCTCCGTCTCCCCAGCAGGCCCATCCCTGTGAGTGCGGCTCAACCTTATCAAGCCACTGATTAGGAGAGGGCAGAGGCGGTGGACCCAGCGAAGCCAGGGCTGGTGTAAGTTGGTACAGTTGCCTTATTTAATATTCTTTAATTGCTAAATAAACTGATCGAGTGAATCAGCCCCGCAGTAAAATGATGTAACGAGCAATAAATCTGCACTGGTAACCTTTGGTGTCGCGTATGAATGTACACACTGTAACCCACATATTTATCACCAAACGCGGGAAATGGTGGAGTTGTAAAGAAACACACACATGCTCCTTGGAGACTGAGATCAGGAGATGATGAGGGGAAAAACATGATCTTCATGCTTTACAGATTCACAGATCAGGAAATGTCCTATGAGATAATTCAGAAAGCTTCTGGTTCCCAGTATAGAACAGGAAACGCCAAAGGTTCGATTCAGCCCGAGCAGGATAGACATTTAGGGAAAATTTCAAAACCTAGTTCTCCTGGGACCTCAGAAAGGAATTGACTCAGGAGGGGGAGATTTTGTCGGCTGCTAAACTTTTCTGGTTCGACCAGCCAATTGTGAGTGCTCGGAGCCTCATAACACAGAAGCCAGTGTCAGAGTCGCAGTAGAACTGAAAAGCGCTTTCGCAGAGGCGAATGTTCTCGTTGGAACGGGCGGTATAAAACCTGGGTATGTCAGTGTAGACCTGAGAGACCACATGCATGGAGAAGGAAATGTAGTCCATAATCGTGACCCTTTGGGGGCACAAACTGAGTCCTAGGAAGTGAATAATCCCAATCATCATGTTTAAAAATAATAGTTAATATTCATTAAACACTACAATGTGCTACAATTAGCAATCATGCGTATTAATTCACTTCGGAACAATAATTTCTTCCGGAGTGCTAACTGAACCTCAAAAGGATGCAGAGCTGACCTATTGTTTACTGGCAATTCCAAGAGACAGAGTGATGACCACTGAGTACATCCAGCGCTTGAGCCTCCTCCCCAGGTGTGGGGTGGGTGGGGGATTGTACACACTGCAGGATTGCCAAGGGTTGAATCGAAAATTATTCCAGCTGCATTTACTTCAAGACTGCCAAGTGGGGGTGGGGGGAACCACTGCTGCGGCCGGTACTGCACTGTTCATTTCTAAGTCCACGTGGCACATTTGTACCACGCTTCTCCCTCTGATCCTCAAAGAAGCCATGTCTTAGAGTGAAAATCCATTTTGTGACAAAGCTGTGCTCAGGGTGCCTGGAAAAGACTACAAGTCAGCAAAAACACATAGATCCACTCAGAGATTCTGCAACAAGGATCTGATGTGTTGAGAAGAGTCCAACTTTACCACAACTGTATCGAAAGTCGGTGGGGGGAGATGCGCATGAACCCCTCAGTATTATTTTAAAAGTCAACGAAAAACTCTAATTCTTTTTCTGAGCTAAGGCATTAAATGAGCACATTTGTTTGGCGAGAACTGACACACGACTTCTCACTGCATCCTTTTGAGTGAACTGAAAATCAGCGTAGGTTTTTAAAGATCGATTGATTCCACTGCTGCTCCTATAGCTGGACTTTATTGTCAGTGAGAAATGCACATTAACGTGCCGTTTGAAATTCAGGCTTGTGCGGATGCCTGGTCCGAAACACCAAGATCCAGTTCTCCTGAGTAATAATTCGAGTGTCTGAGATTTGTGCTCTTGCTCATGGACCACACCCACCCACCCACCCCTCATCCCAGCTGTCGAGCAAACCACTTCATGGATTTGGGGGAAAGAAGATTTCTGGGACGCCTGGGTGGCTCAGCGGTTAAGCACCTGCCTTCGGCTCAGGTCATGATCCCGGGGTCCTGGTATCGAGTCCTGCATCGGGCTCCCTGCGTGGAGTCTGCTTCTCCCTCCACCTCTCTCTGTCTCTCTCTCTCTGTCTCTCTGGCTCTCCGTCTCTCTCTCTCCTGAATAAATAAATAAAATCTTTAAAAAAAAAAAAAAGATTTCTTAACGCAGCTCAAGATATCTGTTTGACGTTAGGACATGCGAAGACTCCCTGACTGTTTCCAATTATAAAACCAAAGTACTGACTCGGCGAGGTGCTAGGAGGGTCAGACCGTGTTCGTGTACAGACACAGATGGCAACTGTGTCCCTTCTGTGAACCATCTCAGAGCTTCTTGCTGTTCATCTCATCCTCCACAGCCTGGGGTTACCCTATTGTTTGGGGTCACAGGCTCACCCCAAAACACATGCAAGCCCCATTTTGTGGATTGAGTCTTCAATCCTCAATTCGCTCCCTTTCTACTGTAACCACACCTCCACATTCACCAGCCCCGTCTTCTCCATCTAGGGAACAGTGTTTCTGATTCTAGTTCCCGTGTCTCCCCTCCTGGTTTGTATTTCTTCAAGCTCTCTCTCTCAGTTGCTCTTTCCTTTTGCCAACAAGTGAGCTTCAGTGTTCCTTCCCTGAAGAAAAACTTTCCCTTTTGCAGGTCCTCCCTAAATCGCAGTGTTCTCTCTCCTGCCTTATGGTGCTGTATCAGCTCCTGCATGATTCCCGAATCCCTCCACTTCTCTTCACCCTCATTGCCAGAATGCTGGTCCAAACTCCCATTATTTCTCACCTGGATTCTTCTACTTTATTTTGAAACACAAAACTATGTTCGACCATCCACAAGTTAGCTGTTTCCTAAATGTTCTTAGATCCTTATTGTCATTTAAAAGAGCCAGTATGGGCTCATCACTGGGCTTCCTCTCTCTACACTTTGCTCTGGCTTTCTTCATTGCCTAGAATATTCTGCTCTCTGCCCCCACCCCCAACCATTTCACTCCTGTTCACCCTTCAGGTCTGAGCTCAAATATCGAGCCCGCAGCGGTACTTTGTTGAACCCACTGATCATGCTTCAGTGCTGGGCACCATGTTTTCTTCCATCAAAGCACTGACCCAAGGGGTAGCAGAAAAGGAGGTGGGCAGGGGGATGGGGAGACTGGGTGATAGGCACTGAGGGGGGCACTTGATGGGATGAGCACTGGTTGTTATGCTATATGTTGGCAAATCGAACTCCAATTAAACACACACACACACACACACACACAGCCCTGACCCAGTTTGTGACGATAGACTTACTGTGTGTCATTTGATTAGCATCTAGCTCTCCCATGAGACCCTAAGATCCATGAGAGCAAAGCTTACAGCACCTGGCTCAGGTTTATGTCTACAATGAATGGCACAAGTTCCAACCTTTCTCAGGAACTCAGTAAATATTCACTCTTGTCAAATGTTAACCTTTCAGAAAGAGAAAGCTAGACTTACTTCCCTTCCCCACTTCCCATTCTCCACTTATCACATGTGTCTTCCATTCACACTGCTCTCCCGAAAGTCACCGGTGACTTCCCAGTGGTCAACCGAATGCGTTCTTTTAATCCCATCTGACTTTAAGATACCGTTGGACCTTGCTGCCAATGCTCCCACGCGTTCCATTGCCTTCTGCATCCTCCTGACTTCCGGGATAGATTTCTGCCCTGCTAATCTCTTTGGCCTCTTTGGCTCCTCTCTGCTAACTCCTTAAATGCTGATTTCTCCTCAGAGTTCTGACCTTCTTGCTTTCATCTTCCCATTCTACAGCAGTGATTTCTTAACCTTTGATTACCTCTAAGAATCTGACCAAAGTTACAGATACGCTCCATCCCAGCATGCCAGGTGGAAGCTCACAGAAAATCCTGCTCACAATTTCCAGTGGTTATAGAGCCTTGAAATCCAATCACTGGAGCCACCATGGATCCCAGCGAAGGACCCCATTCCACCTGTTCTCCCCAGGTGCTGTCCCCCACTTCTAACTACCACTTTTGTTACTAAATCTCTTTCCAGTTCTGATTTCTCTCCAACTCAGAGCCCTGATTCCATATGGCAATTTTCAGCTCTTCCTTGATGGCCCACAAGTACTGCCAGCACAGAAACTCACTGATTTCTCCAAACCTGCTATTTATTTCTTCTTGCTTTCCGTCTCAAGCAGTTGCCCCAAGCTAGATATCTTTCTGGTTTTAAAGAATTCCTTTTTGTGGTGCTTGAGTGGCTCAGTGGTTGAGCATCTGCTTTCGGCTCAGGTCATGATCCCAGGGTCCTGAGATCAAGTCCTGCATCAGGTTCCCTGCAGGGAGACTGCTTCTCCTTCTGCCTGTGTCTCTGCCTCTCTCTCTCTCTCTCTCTCTGTGTGTGTGTGTGTGTGTGTCTCATGAATAAATAAATAAAATCTATTTTAAAAAAATAGAATTCCCTTACTTCATCTGTGGCATCTCTATAAAGTCATCCAGGGTCCCAGGAGAAACAGAAAAGCAGGAAAAGAAGAAAGAAACCCATTTTCTCCATCTAGTTTTCAAATAGGTTTTCAAAATGCCTTCAACCTCTTTCCTGAAAACAAGCCAATTCCAGAACAAACTAATTAACTAATAAAACATATGCATGTAAAGAAAGGAACTATGAAGTCGCCTGAACAGACCCTGCCCGCCCCTCAGCACCATCAAGAATATAATCAATGTGCTAAGGTACAAATGAAGAGTGCGTCCTTAGCAAGAAATAGGGAGGGAAAGAAATGCTCTCACTTTGGCGAACGTCACCCACAGCACCCCTGTCAGGCCCTGCTGTTATATCTAGCCACACCAACACCCCAGTTATGCTCCAGAACAACGCCTTGGCCGGCCTCCTCCCTGACCCCATATTTCATCAAACTAACACTCGGCTCTGCTGTAGCCCATTCCTTCAACCTGGCATGTGTCTCTGCTCTGTTTTGACTTTGCAAGTATTTCCTCGGGCCCAGAACAAATGACTCATATATGGGCAGCCTGTCACCGCCCAGCCTCCCCTCTCTATCTAAAGCCCGAGCTCGGCCTCTTCCACAAAGCCTTCTCCTATGCAGTTATGTCAGCAAATGCTTCCCTGGCATGCATTCTGTATAAAGTGCTGTGTACCATGCAGAGGCCAGAATGTACTAGAACAAGGAGGAGATACTCGGCAGGACAACCTCTGTGAAACAATGCTAACAGCAAGTAAAACACGAGGCTGGGAGACACAGGCATTGGGGTTCAGAATGACGCAAAAATATAATCTCCACTCTCTCTGAAATTGCATCTCCCTCGTGAATCTGTGAGTTGAACCTGTTAATCTGTAGCCACAACTGGTCTGGAAGCTCTCTGAGGGCAGGTGCCTACTCTCCCTGGCTCTAGTGAAGCCTCTAGAACTGGCCTCTGAGCAGAGGAGAGGCATGCCGGAGAGCAGAGGAAGTGCAGCCAGAGGTCATCCTGTTTAAGGAACACGTTCTTATAAAGGTGGCTCACCTCCTACGGATCGGATCGTAATAGTAGCGAATAATGACCATGACTGGGCCTCAAACTGAGCCCAACCTTGATTCTTCAAGAAAGTGGTCACTTATACACCAGAACACAGTGGAATTTTCAATGATGCCTGGTCTTCTTAGCAATCCTCAACTGAAGGTAGGCTTCAGGATGACCTCCAAGATCTTGTAGTAGCAATCGAGAAATACAACTTGGGGAAAACGAATAATAGCACCTAGATATCTGAACCCTGCCTTTACTGTCCTGCAAAGGTGAGAGCAATGGTCAATAGCACAACACATGGGGTCAGGCCAAGCAGCTGCCGAGCCGCGTCCGGGCCAGGGTCTGCGGCCAGCTGTTACAGTAGGTGGCTTGCTCCCGCCTGTGAGTCACACACAAGGGAAGCTGCAGTTCTTGACCAGTGCTGTAGGCGCTAAGATCCGGTATTTGCTTTTAGACCGTGGGAGCAAAGACTAACAAGGAAAATGCACCAGAACAGCTGGGAAACCAATTCCCCTCTGACTGCACAAAAATCGCTACTGCCAAGGCATGTTCTATCTTCGAGACAGGGGAGGTCTTCGAGGGATGTGTGCTTTTATATTTTTTGTCCCTCAAATTCATGTCTTTTGCCTTTCCCCCAGCCTCACGTATCACTTTACATACCAAGCTTAAAATGATACTGAGCTACAACCCTATTTTATAACACGAAGGATAGCAAAAACATGTCATGGTAAAAAAAACCACTAAAAAAGAAAAAAATATATTTTTAATGTATTTTATCCTTTCAAACACTGCATATTCGGCAACTTTGTGATTATAGATACACACCATGTTGGTGTTTGCTTGTATGGTGGCATGATTTTACCTCGTCCTACCAAGACAGTTTCCTAACTTCATACAGTCTTATTGTCTGGACAGTAGAAATGAAAATTCAGACTTCATCAAACACTACTGGCCTAAGAGAAAATTCTATGGCCTAAGAGAATGCAATTTTTTTTAAAGGATTTTTATGTATTTATTTAAGAGAGAAAGAGAGCAAAGCACACGTGGGAGGAGGGACAGAGGGAGAGGGAGAAGCAGGCTCCCCCTTGAGCTGGATCCCAGGACCTTGAGATCATGGCCTGAGCCGAAGGCAACCAATTAACCAACTGAACCACCCAGGCACCCCTAAGAGATTGCAAATAAATCACCCCTTCTCTTGGCTTTAAAAACATGTGAGCAGCTTCATCAGAAAACAATTCTCTTGAAAAACCACTTAGATTCCAACAAAAACCCATATAATCAGAGTATATCCACTGCTGGAAAAATCCATCCATCCATTTTAGGAACTATGGTTTATCATTCAATGCTTAGAATTAAAAGTAATTTTTTTTAATCAGGGACTCTTTTTTTTAAAGTTAACTCGGTGATAAATCCATTTTTCTGGATACAAATATCTGGCAACATAGCTTAGTTTTTTAAAAAGATTTTATTTATTTATTTGAGAGAGAGAGAGAGAGCAGAAGGAAGAGGGATAGAGAATCTGAAGCAGACTCCCCACAGAGCTCAGAGCCCAGAGACCATCTCGAGGCTTGATTCCATGATCTCGAGATCATGATCTGGCCCGAAACCAAGAGTCAGATGCTATTCGACTGAGCCACCCAGGTGCCCCACAACATATCTTACTATGTTAACATTAATTTTCATGGCATAGTTTCAATTAACACTTCCTCCTACCCAGCTCTTCCTGCTAGGTATGAGTTATCAGCAGCAGGAACTGGGACATCCTATGTAAAAAAGGCTATTCTTGGGGAGAGTATGTAAAACTATCTAGTTGAAGTAAAGGATACAAATTAGATGCATAGAAATAGTAATGCATATGCTTTTGATTATCTGTATCCAGTCAGATCTGACCGACTAGTAGCTTTTCCGCATCAGCCTGGCCCTTCAGCTTTCTGGGCCTGTAAGTATGCAGGAGCTTATGCAAAGAGTAGTTTAAAGTTGCAGACAGGAAAAGGCAAAATTAATAGGAGCTCACTTATCTGAGAATCACCTACACAGCAACCTCAACTGATTGGAACTCTGCTAGGAAAAACAGGAGAAAGAAAAAGAAAAGAAAAAGTATTTCAACAGTCAGAACAGAAGGGACAAAGCAGGTGCTCTGAGTATCATCTATGGGGAGGAGTGGTCACAAGGAAAACAAGCAGAAAGGCAGAATGAGCCAGTGCCATGGCAAAAACCCCAACACGCTCCAGAGCCCTCGCACATGCACATTGGTCGTGGTAATGGGACAGACAAGCCACCAGCACCCAGTAGGCCCTCAGCGTGCACACACTGAGGATGATGGACAGCTGATGATTCTGTGCTGACCCAAGACCTCCGTCAATAAGATAAATCATACTTAATGTAATTTTACTCACGTGTGGCCAGAAGTAGAGTGACATTTTACTTTTTTCCCCAACAAGCTTATTATAGAAATAAATTTCTTTTCTTTTCTTTTTTTTAATAATAGAAATAAATTTCTTTATATAATGAAGCAAGCATCAGCTTATGGAAACAGTTCTGCTGGTTCTAAGACAGGATATGGGTTGATGTCTACTCTAAGGGAAATGGAATTGTGGTGTACCCCCACAGGAAATGGCCAGGTGTCGAATTCTATACAAAAGGGCCATGTTAGTTTCCATTCTTTGGGGGCAACTTTTGATATTTCTTTGCTCCCATGTATAGATTAAAGAAAATTGCTCTCTTAGAGTCATTACTTTAGAACTCAAGAACATGCTGGGTAATTAATAGGCATCTCAAGTATATGGAAGCTGAGCTCCCCATCTGTCCCCCAAAACCTGCTCTACCAGCCACCTGTCCATCCCTTTACTGGCAGCTCCATCCTCCGGTCACCCAGGCCAGAGCCCTGGGCATCATTCTTGACTCCCTACTTTCCCTCACATCCCACATTGGGCCCATCAGCAAATCCTCTTGGCCCTTCCTTCAAAACAGATCTAGAATCTAACCATTTCTCACCACCCCCACTACTAGCTACTAGGTCAAGTCACCACAGTCCTTCCGCCTGGATTTTTGCAAAGCTTCTTAACTAGCATCCTGGCTTCCTGCCTTACCTCCCTCTGAGTCCATTACCTATACAGACGTCAGAGGGATCCTTTTAAACTGCAAGTCCTAAGTCGGATTTCCCCCCACCTCCTCTGCTCAGACCCCCTTTGCCTGCAGAGTAAAGTTCAAAGTCCTCGCCCCCGCCCCTCTCCCAGATCACCCTGCTCCAGCCTGTCGGCCTCCCTCCGGGCTGTTCCTTGAAAACACCTGCTCTGCAGGCTTTCCCTCTGCCTGAAATGTTCTTCCCCAAATGTCCCTCCAGCTCACTCCCTCACTTCCTGCAGGCTTTTGCTCAAATGCCAACTCCATAAAGCCTTCCCTACTACCTACACCCCCACCACCTCACCCGGTGTGCCCCATCCTCCTCTCCTGCTTTCTTATTCTCCGTCATCTAGCATACTACATATTTTACTTAATTTATTATCGATCTCTCCCTCCTCGGATGTAAACCCCACGAGGGCAAGAATCTATGGCTGTGTTGTTCAGTCCTGTGTCTCTTGCCAGGCACAGAGTAGGGCATCAACAACTGAATGAATGAGTACAATAATAGGAAAGTAAATGGGATATCTTTGACTAGGTGTCACTCTCCTTTCTATTAAAATGAACATAGAACAGCCACACTCCTATGTGCAGCACACAGCACTCAGCAGGCTCCGGGGGTGCAGAGGTGAATAGGAGAGGCACGCCCTTGCCTTCAGGGAGCTTCCAGACAAGTCTAGAGGGGGAGAAAGAACCGTGGAAGAGTCAGGAACAGAGATGTTCAGGAAGCCCATCACAAGGATGCTCAGTCTAGTTTAAGGGAAATCAGGAAAGGCCCACTTGCCAAGAAGTAACATTCAAACTGAGACCCAAAGGACAGTACAGTTGGCCAGGCAAAGAGAGAAGAGAATATTCTAGGCAGAGGGAAGAGCAGAACTAGGTCTGGGATTGAGAGAACTGAGCCTGGCTGGTTGAAGGAACTCCAAAAGAAGACAGTGGCAGAGAGAGAGGGAGACAAAGAGAAGAGAATACTGAGAAACAGCCTCAGACAGGCAGGGCAGCATCCTGAGGGGCTCTTGGTCATAGGGTTGTGTCAGACCCGCGTCCTTTTAACATTTTCTCTGTGCTGTGAAAAGTGAATGGGAGGAGGCAAGAAGGGGCTCAGGGAGGTACGTTAGGAGGCCAGAGCCGACGGGAGCTTGAACAAAGCTAGTGGTAGTGGGAAGTGTGTACTAGGAATGGAGTGTGGGTTCATATAAAACCCTCAGCCTAATTCAGGTACTCTGCTTCCCTCAGATCTCCATGACTCAAAATCACCTGACAGCCTGAACAAACAGAAAGGCTGGCGTTGTATTGGACAAAACCACTTCCATTATTACAATTTTACCAATCATTTTAGAAACCTTGCAAAGCAACTTAATATTATCATTTTTCAGGAATTATCAAAACAAAACATTGGAGAGCATTTGCCAGATTAAATGTGCCATTAGCAAAGAACAGAAACCATGTCTTAAGGATAGCGCTGAAGAAGATGCACTCAAAAGTGTTTTTATTCCATTTTACGAAGGAGGAAATTAAAGCGCAGAGAGGTTAAGTTACTCCCCCAAGCTGAGAAGTGATAGCACACTTAGAGAAGTCCCAGGGATGTACTGATCACATAGCTAAGCAGTGATAGCCTGGGGACTTACACCCAGCCTTTGGGACACCGAACCTGGCTTCAGTCCTCTGACTGTCCCATACAGTGTAAGCGTCCAGCAGAATCCTTTGATGTGTGACCCTGTCTGACTAAATGCTTCATTCAGGACTTTGCTCATGAGAAATACTTCCACCTGTCTACCTAGTGTCCCTATGTACACAACGCCAGGCTCTGTGGACACTGTCACAGATGAAACCAGGCCCTGACTTCATTGGGCTTATGGTCTTGTAAACGGACAATGATAACGCTACCTGCAAAATGCTACAGAACCAAAACCACAGAGTGTTAGGGGCATATGTCAGGGGCAAGGACCTGATTTTGGAGAGGATAGGGCCAGGCAAAACTTCTTTGAGGAATTGTCATTTAAATTACCCAAGGAATGGGGTGCTGGAAGAGCATGAGACTCTTGAGCTTGGGATCATGAGTTCAAGCCCCACATTAAAGTGTAGAGATTCCTTAAAGAAATAAATAGTAAATTACCCAAGGAAGACTCTTCCCAATGACCACCACAGTAACCTCACTCCAGAGCACTCCAGAGTGAATTCCCAACATAGATGCCCTTTTCTGCCTGTGTCCTGTTTTCCTTCCAAAATAATAATGGCAGAGTGTTTTCAGGACGAGCTTGAGCGTTCATGGAGTGGCTTTGTGCACAGAATCTCATGTGATATCCACAGCCACCTGGGGAAGCTGGCCATATGGGTGTTAGAATTCTCATGTCACACTCGAAGGAAGTGGGGACTCAGGAGATTCCATGAAATGGTGCAGTTTCACACAACTGATAAGAAGGGAGCTAAGCCTAGAGCCCAAGAGTTAAGGTCCAGTCATAGCTCTTCTGGCCATAAATTTCTCGTTTAGTTTACAATCTAACCTGCACTCTTTCTCTTCTTTCTGACCGGTTTCTTCTCCTATCAAAGGCTTCCATTCTTGCACCATGCATGGACAGGAGGACGCAGTATGTCCAGGAGGTGGCTGGGGAGGAGAAATTTCCAGAATCATGTGCAATGAATGAAAGAGCTCATGCTAGATTAATGAAGAACTTTCCAACACAACTTTTGATGATAATTTTGCAGGAAAGGGAGAGATAAAGGATGACAGGAATGAATGTGCAATTTACTCCCCTTTATCGGACCTGGAATGAAACGTACTCCTAAATTCCAGGAGTACGTGTTGATTTTATTTAACCAATTAGTCACCGGTTAGATGAAGCAACTTTTTGAAAAAATGGCGCAAGAGGGAATCCACGCACAGACACTGGTCATCAGAGAAATGGAAATAAATGCATCCTGAATGATGAAAAAGTCACCTAGAATCAAAGGGCAGCATCAAGGTCGCTTTTACTAAAGAGCTAATCTCACAATAAATGTGAAAGGAATCAAGGGCTCTGAACAAGGATTTGTAGAGTTAATCACCACCACGGGGGTCCTGTGGTGCCAGGCCCTGCAGGATCAGTTACCGTGGCTGGGGTGCAAACCTGAGGCAATCAGGGACACTGTCTCACATTCATGGGGTAAATGCTGTTCAAGGGGGTACTGCAGGATCACCTCACTGTGCAAGAAAGTTCTGGAATTCATTTTCTACAAGTCTGAGATAGCAGCCAGATCCAATGCACTTTTTCTCTTGAACAAAGGAACAGCCATTCCCAAGCCCAGTCCAACCTGAAATACCAGATTTCCTAATGAGAAGTCAGCCCAGAGGCCTGTCCCAGGAACCTCCTGCCATGCTTAACCCCTTCCTTCCCTCCTGCAGGTTCCTAGAATTTTACTTTCTTTTTTTTTGTTTTGTTTTTAGAATTTTACTTTCAAATATCATGAAGGTTACTTGATTTTAAATAATAATAATAAAATACAGTGAAAATCCTCATGTCTAACTACTTTTTAGCTATAAACTTGAATTAACATTCCTATATACATACATACATAATCATTCCAAAGAGTACCTAACAAGAAAACTGTGGGAGGTTAATAAACAGTACCACCAATTATCACAAAGTCAGGTATCAATCTTTCTAATTCATATAATTTTTTGGATAAAAAGAGAATGGAATTAACAGTTCTGATCATTTTTAAAACAATGTCACCAAGAGATCTTGAGTAGGTCACAAGCAATATATGCCAGATGTCTCTTAAATTATCTAATGTCTCTCTGTTACTAATTAAACTCTACACAGTCTCATTCCAGACTGAGTTTCTTTGATTCTAATTGTTAGTATTCCTGTTGTCCTTTTTAAAAGTCAGTCTTTGAATTCTGGAGTTTAAAGTCTTTGTGATTCCTCTCAATCATAATTAATACACGTAATGGCAATATTAGCAGGCTTTTTGATCTCTTGCATTTAATTTATGAAGATTTAAAAGAAACTTACTGGATATGAAAATTTTTGATTATTAAAAATCCTGTGATCAGGGTGCCTGGGTGGCTCAGTCAGTTAAACATCTCCCTTTGGCTCAGGTCATGATCTCAGGGTCTGGGGATTGAGCCCAGCATCAGGTTCCCTGCTCAGCAGGGCTCAACTTCTCCCTTTGCCTCTGCCCCTCCCCCTGCTTGTGTTTGTGTGCGCTCGCGCGCTCTCTCTCTCTCTCTCTCTCTCTCTCAAATAAGTAAATAAAATCTTTTTTAAAAAAATTCTGTGAGGGCAGCCCGGGTGGCTCAGTGGTTTAGCACCACCCTTGGCCCAAGGTGTGATCCTAGAGACCCAGGATCGAGTCCCACATTGGGCTCCCTGTGAGGAGCCTGCTTCTCCCTCTGCCTGTGTCTCTGCCTCTCTTTCTCTCTGTGTCTCTCATGAATAAATAAATAAAATCTTTTAAAAAATAAAATAAAATTAAAAAATTCTGTGAAGGATGCCTGGGTAGCTCAGTGATTGAGCCTCTGCCTTGGCTCAGGGCATAGACCTGGGGTCCTGGGATCAAATCCCGCATTGGACTCACTGTGGGGAGCCTGCTTCTCCCTCTGCCTATGTCTCTGCCTTTCTCTGTATATCTATAATGAAGAAATAAATAAAATCTTTGAAAAAATAAAAAAATAATCCTGTGATCATAAAAATAATGGACTCTGAAGCATAAATCTTTTGTTAGAAACAAATAATTCTGGACACCTGGATGGCCCAGTTGGTTAAGTGCCCAACTCTTGGTTTTGGCTCAGGTCATGTTCTCAGGGAACAACTGAGCTAGATTTCAGGACCCTTATGTGGGGCTCTGCACTCACTTCAGAGTCTGCTTGAGGTCCTCCCTCTCCCTCTTCCTCCCCTGCCCACTGCTTGAGTGCACATATACTCTTTCTCTCAAACAAATCTAAAAAAATTTTTTAAAAAAGGATAAATTAGAGCAAATGAGGGTGAAGATTTCCCCCTACACAAGCAAGACTTTCTTCATTTGTCTTTTCTTTCCTTTGGCTTATGAAGGTAGGATAGATGAAAAACAAGATAAATACTCAGTGATAGCAAAAGTGTGGAGGCAATGGACACTTCCAAGTACTGTTGGTAGGAGTATGAATGAATAAAACCTGTTTGGAAGGTAACCTAGCAATTCCTATCCAAAGACTCAATTATTTCCTTTGACTCAATCATTCTACTTTGATCAACTTGTACTAAGGAAATAATTAAAGATGCACAAGAGTTTGGGGGTAAAGGATGTAAGGATATAAAGCATCATTTATAATGGTGAAACGTGGAGTCATCCATGGCGAACTGAGGAACCACATGACCGTTCCCTGATTCACGCAGTCAAGGAACCAACACCAGATGTCTTTACTTCTTACTCACGGTTCTGCTGTGTGGTTAAGGTAACACCACATGAGGCGCTTAATCTACCCACTGGATTCTTCAGAAATCCAGTAAATGACCTGAGTAAATTACAGATAAGCTACCAATCAGCCAAGGCTCTGACTAAGATTACTAAAATCCAACAACTGCAGTAAACTTCTCTGCCCGGGAGTACAACGCTCCTTTATTTTAAAAGATTTTTAGTTTTCTAAGAAATCTACCAACAAAGAACAATCTGTTGCAATAGATTTTTAACATTATCTGATTATCTATTTTACAAATAAACACAACAACAATAAAAATAAAATGTT
This sequence comes from Vulpes lagopus, assembly GCF_018345385.1. Lineage (NCBI taxonomy): Eukaryota > Metazoa > Chordata > Mammalia > Carnivora > Canidae > Vulpes > Vulpes lagopus. Next base: position 88,167,556 of record NC_054833.1, on the reverse strand, counting down.
TTTACTGTATTTTCTCAAATAAAATCTATACAACTCACATAACGGCTTCTTTATGGAATGAGTGAAGCACTCAGGTTGTCACAGCCAATGTTCCAAGCACTTTGCACATGCTAATTCACTGAATCTCCACTACAGTCCCAGGAAGTAGGGGCTACCATTATCCCCATTTCACAGATGAGTAAACTGAAGTACAGAGAGCTTAAGTAATTTGACCACATAACCCACTAGGAAATGCAAAATTGGAATCCAAATTCAGGCGGTCAGCATTCAGAGCCCAAGGTCTCAAACAACCACACACACTGGTTTTAAAATACAATAATTAGATAAAAATGTAATAATTAAAATATATGGCACCTAGATTAATATTGGAAATACATTGGGATTTTTGTTAAATAGAAGCAGAGGAGAGAGGGGAGGGATGGTCAGGGAAGGCTTGTTGAGGAGGTGACGATGCCAAAACCTTCACTCAGCTTGGGGATGGGAGGCAGTCTAGTGAAGAACATTCTGGATCAAAGGACAGACCTAGGAGTCACTGGCTTGTCCCTGAGGCTAGAATACCAGGGATGATGACGGTGAGGTGGACATGAAACAAGAGCTCTGTGCTTCATCTTGTCTTTGTCTTTCTTTGTCTCTATGTTCTATGTCATATTTTTCTCCTTCCTCCTCTTCTTTCTTCTTTTTTCTCCTCCTCCTTCTTCTTCTCCCTGTGAGAAATGAAGGATTCTCAGTGGTACAGTGATATGATCAGGAACATATTTCTCTAAAAGCCACCACCATGGCAGCAGGGCAAAAGTCAGATCAGAGATCGGAAGATCCTGAGGTCAAGAAGACCAGTTCAAGAACAAGAGGTAGAGTAGCCGCAGGGCAGCTGAATTGGAGAGGAAGGCACAGATTAAGAGCGTCATTTAGCAGATGGAATTCAGGCTTTGATCACCAATTAGATGTGAGGAATTAAAGGAACAGTGATGTGACAGAGATAATTGGCTAAGGAAAAATTACTTAAGCCCATGCACTATATTTTAGAGAAACCATGCTCGGTAGATTACTTTTCAGCAGACCACTTGAGTTCTGGAAGGGGATTTTACTTTCTTCCTTCCTTATTAGATCTCCCATCTTTATATTAGCATCCTGAATCACCATCATTCTGTTTTCTCTTTGAATGACTGGATTATCTCAAAATAAACAAAACATAAACAGAGTCAGTTTCTCAGCCACCTTTCCATAATCAAATTTCCTTTGAATTTGTTAGGGACCCACGAACTCACAGTTAATGCAGGCATTTCCTCATATCCTTGTTTTTTTTAAACCATAAAAATAGTTTTAAAGTATAGACCTGATTCTGCTTTAGAAATTCAATACCATAAAAATCTCCACTTTACCTCGCTCAAACTTTACCCTGAAAATAGTCAGTTCCATTTCCTAACATACATCTAAAGGAATATAATTATAAATCTATGTCCTGAAGGATAATTAAATAACCAGGCGGAGTATCTCAGCCCACAGTAAATGTGCCCTTGTCTTGTCTAAACTGCAATTCAGTCTAACCAGGATAGCAAGTTGTTGAAACCATTTTCAGAGGCCGATTAAATTATGAGCTGAGAATTATACATTTAAATTAAATAATAAAAGCCTTTGAAAATGACTAAAAGCACTAGAAAACAATTCTCCCCAAAGAACCAGAAAGCTGCATCTGAAAAGCCCATACTGGACACAGTTGGGATGACACATCACAGAGGCATGAAACAGCTCTGCTGTCCCCAAAGACGGGACCCAGATCTCTGCTAAAGCTGCATGTCCCGACCTCCGTGGCTGGGATGCTAAATGACAGCCTAATTAGGCCCTAAAAAAGAAGGCTTTGTCTTTCTTCTCCCAGGAGGTGCAAAGGTAAAGCTGGAATTGTAATTTGCTGGATGGCCCAGACCAAGCGCAGCTTTTGCACCACCCTCTGAAGTATAAGCAAAGTATAGAAGGGAAAAGCTTTAATGGAAATATGAGACATTGCAACAATTACCCCCCAAAAAAGCTATTTTGGACAAATGACATTTAAAGTCCATTTGAAGTATTTTCTAAACCCAGTAACATTCCCTCTTAGCAATAAATGCTGTCACTAAGTAATAACAAGAATAAGAAAAGTGCATCGGCTTTGAGGTCAGATAGGACCACCACCGCTGAGTAGTTGTGTGACCTCGTGCAAGTTACTCAACCTCTCTGATACCTCATTTCCTTCATCTGCAAAATGGTGGTAAGTATATCTACTTTCACGAGATGGCATAAAGATTAAATGAAATAATATGTGTAAATAAATATAGCCTCTAGCACAGTGCCTGCTATGTGACAGTTTCCTATGAATGATTATTACAATAGTATGCCTGGAGCTTCTTCCTTAACTTTGTATTTCTAGGGACGTCTGGGTTGCTCAGCGGTTGAGCGCCTGCCTTCGGCCCAGGGTGTGATCCTGGAGTCCCAGGATCAAGTCCCACATTGGGCTCCCTGCATGGAGCCTGCTTCTCCCTCTGCCTATGTCTCTGTCTCTCTCTGTGTGTCTTTCATGAATAAATAAATAAATAAATAAAAACTTCAAAAAAATAACATTGTATTTCTAAAAAATAAGTTATGAGAGCTTGTTTTCCCCTTTTACACCAAGTAGAGGCAAAGTTGGCTCTTCTCTTCCTGCCTACCCAACCTGCCTCAGCTCATGATTTGAATCATGGAAAAAACACAACTAAACACTTGCTTTTTTTTTTTTTTTTTCCTGTGTGCAACCATTATCTTACTAAATGCTATGGTAGATTTGACAGAAAAGAAGGGACAAGCTGTGTCATCCTAGGTCTTAGGACACAAGCAAGGAGGTGAGACCGCCAAAGATGAAACTAGAATAGAGCTTAAAAAAAAAAAAAGATAAAAAAAAAGATAAAAAATAAAAATAAAAAATAAAATAAAATTTAAAAAAAAAAAAAAAAAAAGATTCAGTGCCAGATTATATGATACACACTGACTTGCCATGGTGAGTCACAAGTGGAATTCTCAAACTATCTGTGGTGAAGAACCATTTTTGTTTTCATTTCCAACCCATCATGAACCAACAAGTGGTCCTATTGCCCATCCCTGTAACATAGCTCATGCTACATCCAGCTCATCATGTGAGTCTGACAGCACCCAGAATGGACTGTGCCCTGTCAACAAGACTAACTCACGGACCACATCCTTGGATGTTGTGGTAATGCTAAATTGCCCAAAGTCTCTCAATTTCTCTACTCATCTTGTCGCAGACCAGTAATAGTTTTTGAAATAGTTTTGAACTAGTAATCTGTGGACTTTTTTCTGAGTCATCCTGAGCTGGACCTAACGGGGTAGGATTCCTATTTTTCCAGAGGCATCCCAGAAGGAGCAGTGGAGAACAGATAAAGCAAGCACCCAGAAGCTAGAATAAGCCCTGTATGTGCTTGGGATAAATATTTTTTATCACAGCTTGGAACAAATCAATAGATTTTGGGTCAGGTTCTAAAAAAGAATATCAAGAACTTCTGTATCTCATGATTCAAGGAAACAGTTCATGCAGGAGGGCTCCCAAAAACAATATAAAGGAGAGGACCTACATGAAGGTATTCCAAAACCATCGCCTAATTGGCTTATCAGCTATTGAGGAACAGACTCCAGAAGTGCACTCTTTGGTAAGAACAGTCAACATCTTTGTTTGCACACACATCTTAGGATTCCTCTTAGGCATCAAAGGTAAGGAGACAGGAATGAGTCCAAAGCTTGGGTCAAGCCCTGCCTGTCATGAGCTAATGAGCTCAGGCTCTCAAGCCACGCTCCTAGGCCTCAAATCCTGGCTCTTCCATTTACTAGCTATTTAATCTTGGCCAACTGGCTTGATAGCTCTCTGGTTCAGCTTCCTCAACTAAGTGGTGACAACAACCATGCCTCCCTCAAAAGGTTGTCATAAGACCTGAATGAGGTCATGGGTGTAAACCCCTTAGAACAGCATCTTGATGGGTCACCTGGGGGACTCAGTCAGTTAAGAATTCAACTCATGATTTCAGCTTGGGTCTTGATCTCAGGGTCATGGGATGGAGCCCCATGTCAGGCTCCATGCTCAGCAGGGAGTCTGCTTGAGACTCTCCCTCTCCCTCTGCCCCTCGCACTTGTGCTTGCTCACTCTCCTCTCTCTCCCTCTCTCAAATAAAAAAATCTTTAAAAAAAGAAGAACAGTGCCTCACACACTGCCAGCACCAGCTGCTGCTGTTAGACTTTTCTCCTCCAGCAGGTTCATCCTCAAGGCCAACTCTAGAGGTATTTAGGAAACTGTGGTCTGGTACCCTTTAACTCAGATGATGAAGCCCTGGTATTCAAAAGCCTGAGGTCTAAGCAGAGCACATGGGAAGTGCTCCTGCTTTGCCTTCACTTCTCAGATAGTGACTACTCATATCCTTCAAAGGCCAGTTCAAATGCCACACCCTCAAGCTGTATTTATTAGGAACTGCATATAGTAGAAACCCATCTCCTGTGGTTTAATCAAATAAGGGCTTATGGTGAGCACCTCACAAGAATTCAGGAGATAGACACCAGTGGGCAGCAGATCCCACATAGCATCTGTACCCCAGGCTGTTTTAGTTCTACCATCTTCATCCCATGACTTCAATCTTCATATCACTCCATGGAAGAAGCAGAAGGAAGCACTGAGGGTGAAGAGGTGGGACCCATACCAGGAAAGCCATACTCAGCTGGTGCCATCCACTTCACTCCCACTATGTGAGTAATCAATGTGATGTCAGGTGGCCATCTCTAATTGCAAGGAAAGTACAAAGATGAATACTTTGCTGATCCAAACAAAATCAGGTTTCTGTTCATAGCAAAAAGGAGAAGAACGTTTAATGGAGAGGCAACTAGCAAAGCTTTCCTTGACCCCTAAGACCAGCTTGGGTCCTGCTGTAAGATACTTTCATAGCATCATATACTCCCTCTTTGTGTGTCACTTACATGTAAATTGTAATTCAATAACTTCTGATGAAAATAATGTTTAGTATTTGCTTCATACCAGAACATAAGCTTGAGGAAGGCAAGAACCATGTCTCTTCTGCTCTGTTTGTCCCAGGATCCCCAGAATCTAGCCCAAACCCTCATAACCAGTAAGTACACAATAAATATATGTGGAATTGGTAAACAAATCCCTTCATAAAAGCTTATTGTTAGACTTACTAACTATACACAATTAACTTCACTTTTTTCTTGTTTAAACTCAGACTAGAAATATTTATATGCCTTATAAGGTTAATGTTATGAAGAATATGTGAAGAGAAAATCAAGAAACACTGGTAAAATATGTCGAGTAAAAACTTAATATGTGTGGCAAGAGAGAAAACAGAGCCTTAGAATTCATGAGGGATATGCTTTAAGGTCATGGGAATAGAAAAATGTCACACAGGAGAATGCCAGGAATATAATTGTATTATTTCATGATAAATATGGGAGGTGGGAACATATTTAGATATGGCTGCCTTTTCTTTTTCTTCTCCTCTTCCTCTCCTCCCAGGAAAAGAGAAACATGTTCTTATAAACTGAATTAAACAACTCAGCAGAACTCATTTAACAATGGAAGTTCATCTTCATTTATTCACTCAACCAACAAATCAAACACTTGCGGGGAACATGCACCATCTTAGATCCTCAGAGCACAATAGTTATCAAATGAACATGATCTGGACCCACACAGCACTTCTGTGCCAGTTGGGACAGTGGGGCAAGACAATAAAGGAATAAATAGATGTACTGCTGGTGATAAATGTTATGAGATGCTGTGGTAACAGAATAATGAGAGGGAGGTGATATTTAAGCCACCACCCAAGAATGAGAAGACAACTATTAGAATAGCCAGGGAAAGAACATGAGGTGATCAGAACATTATGGGAAAGGGGAGTGGGGCTTGACATGGTTCCTTTCTCTGATCCTTTCTCCTGTTGCTCTCTTTTACTCACGAGCCAACTCTGCTGTTACTTGAACATGCCATGCACACTCTTGCCTCAGGCCCTTTGCATATACTGCCAACTTATGCTCCACTTAAACATTCCCATATATCTCCTTATTCACTCTGATTCAGATCTCTGCCCAGTAAAGTGATAGGGAAATGGATGATGCTAGAACTGTATTCATTCTCACATTAATTCGGTGCATTTTGGTTGAACTCCTACTGTTCTAGGCCCTGGGGATATCTGGTTAGATGCACGGTGAATTTCTTGCTCTTGCAGGTCCTACACTGTACTTGGGGCAAGAGCCAAACATAAAATGTCAGACAATGATCCATGTAAGTGGACAAGAGATTTTATTTTAGAGAGGGTGATCAGAAGAGGCCTCTTTGAAGAAGTTTTGAGCAGAGAGCCAAACGCTCTAAGTAAGTCATGAGAAGACTAGAACAAAGATACAACAAATGCAAAAGTCCTAAGGCAGAAACTGTCTCAAAAATCCACAAGAAGAGATCTCAACAAAGGTGTTAAAAAATGATGTGGAAACTATATTAAAATTTTGTGTCCCCCTCAAAAGATATGTTGAAGTCCCAGCCCCCAATACTTTACAATGTGATCTTACTTGGGGAAAGGGTCTTGCAGGGTCCTACTGCGTACATTTACATGCTGAATCCAATATGACCAGTGTCCCTACAAGAAGGTAATTTGCAGAGATTGAAGAGACATGCAGCTTCACGTCCAGGAATGCCCAGGATGGGTGGCCATCACCACCAACATGAGGAGACAAGGAAGGATTCCCCCTAGGGTCTCAGGAGTGTGGCTCTGCTGACCCCTTAATTTTGGACTTCTGGCTCCAAAGCTGTGTGACAACAGATTTCTGTTGTTTGAAACTTTCTGGTTTGTGGTCCATTTGATGGTAGCTCTGGGAAACAAATAGATAACTTTTAGACATCCAAGTTCTGGAGATGAGGGGAGAGTTTGGGGCCAAGACATTCATTAGGAGATATAATTGTAATAAGATGAGCAAAGAGGCTAGACTTCAGTCGACAGCAAAATCCAATAGTCTGTCATTCACAGGAACTACATGACCATGAGCAGATGCCAGCTTTTGAAGGAACCAGATGGCTTACATTCTAACATGCCTGTACAAATATAAGAAGAGCCAAGTGGGGCCACAGTGTTGGATTCAATCAATGCCACAGCAATAATCATCAGCAGATAAAAATCACCATATGATGGTAGACCATTAAATGATAAAACCATAACACACAATTCATGATCCAATAAACATAATAAGTATATTTCACCTTAAATGGTGAAATGCTACCAATACACCTATATATTGGTAACTGGTGACCTCAACAATTACCAAAGTGACAGAATTAAGTATCAGAGAACAGACAAAGACGTAGCCCAGGATGATATAGCAAGTACAACAGAATTATCAGGTATAAGTGGAGAACAGTGAGGAAGAGAACTTATTTTTTTCCCTATGCTTCCTTTGCAAGTATACAGGTATCTCCAAAAAAAGAGTCACCAAATTTTAGAGCAGACATTGGCCACATTCTTAGATCCAAACCACAATAAGAACAAAAAAAATGAACAAAAGGAAAAGGTACCTTGAGGTAATCAAAACTTAATAAAGCATGGAACAACATGGAGGATGGGATAAAATTCAGAACATGTCAGACCATTTTCACGGTGATCAGGATAATACCTCAATTTGTAAGATGCTCTCTTAAGTTAAAAAATCATGTCCATTGGGGTTCTAGGGTGTGAGAAAAGTCTGAGTGGTAATGGCGTCATACGTCTGATTGACGGGGTCAGCTTGGTGGATAGGTCAGGCCCCACCCAGAGGGAGCAGGCTATGCTTTTTGTGGAGAAGCTGTACCTCCCCCCACCCTTACAGAAATTCTACTATGTTTTCTTTCTAACTTTCTGCTATGTTTTTCTAACATATGCCCATTTTTAAAGAAATCTAACAGATGCCCATTTTTAAAGAAATCTCATTGCATCTAAACTCCAGGTCCAAATTTTTATTCCAGCAGCCTGATCATCAAATTAAAAACTGTGTAGAATCCATTTTTAACAAACGATGATCCTCAGACTCAAGAGTGTAAGTGGGTGTCTGGCAGCAGCAGGGATTTCCTGCCTCTTCTGTTGGATGAAATCTCTAGTTATGACATTGTTATGTCACCAAGACACAGAGCTTGCCAAACCTCATCTTCAACATTTATGTGGGTTTTCCCGAATTCCCTTCAGCAATTTAAATCTGAGATGTTATTGCCAGCTACCAGGGAAATTAAATAGGGAATATTCAGGAAATATAAAGTGACTAACAGTTAGCATTGCACAATTCTTTCTCATGGGCATTTTCCATGGCTGGGAAACAAACTTGAGGGTACAGTGGAACACAGTAAAATGTTCACAGACATCCTGAGGTTCAGAGTCTTCAGACATATGGAGAAATTTCTGGTCCTGTTCCTGGAAGGACTGAATGTTTTCACAGTAAACCTCTCTGCCTGGGGCTTGTTCGATTGTATCTCAGTAGTCGTGATTAAATACAATCGGCATTGGGCATGAGCAAAAGTCAAGATTAAATTGATGGACACACAGTCAGCCCTCTCTCCTAAAGGTAATGAATTCCTCGTCACCTGAAATCAAGAACTGTCCTTAGAATCACATCCAGGCCTTCCTATCCAAATGTCACATTCCACAGTCATTTGAGATTGAATTATTACGCCTTCACCAAAAACAGGGAATCTAAAGAGTAAGTGCTAACTTGCTTCCTAAATAAAGAATGGAGACAACGCTGAGAGATAACCCTGGTGTGGACCTCACTCCACAGTGTGACCCAACTGGAGAGACATGGCCCAGGAAGGGCTTTTAATTCTTGGAGGAATAAAGGATGTGAACACTATCAGCTGAGAGTGTTCTCACATGTAGAAGATGGAACAAGGACAGAAAACCCTACGTGCCTGCTTGACGTGAACTAAAAAGATACATTCCAAAAACAGAAAATAGAGTTTTTTGGCCAGGATCCTTTCCATCTGGAATCTCCTCTGTTTTCCAGCATAAAAGGAACCAAAACCTTTAGTGAAAACTTGACTTCTAAAACAGGTGTGTTTTATCTTAGACTTTTTTGTAGAGATTGAGTTTGTTGTTCATGTCAGTGTTAGCGTGTGAATGCACCCAACATAGGGAAGGAGTGAGAGGTAAGTTTGTTTTCTCTCTCTCTCTTCCTGCCCTTAAATTTATGGAACAATAAAACTTTAAAAACATACTTGTTGGGCATGTGGGTGGCTCAGTGGTTGAGCTTCTGCCTTTGGCTCAGGTTGTGATCCCGGGGTCCTGGGATGGAGTCCCACATCAGGCTCCCTACAGGAAGCCTGCTTCTCCCTTTGCCTATGTCTCTGCCTATCTCTCTGTGTCTCTCATGAATAAGTAAATAAAATCTTTAAAAAAAAAAACTTGTTATTTTCACAAAACACGTTTATCTAAACTTCTGTGCCTTATATCCTAGAACAAGGAAACATTTACCTCTTTCCTAGATACCACTGTATCTGTACACTTCTAATTTCCTTGGAAGAAAAGACATCTATCTACAACCTATTTTTGTATTTTTAATCCAAAATGAGTAGTATGTGCTTTCTCTGTCCCCATTCATCCTGTAACTACCAAACACAGGGGGTGAGGGGTGGGGGTGGCAACTCAGAATCTATAAAATCCTGCTTCTGTGAAATGTTCTTTGTACCTACTGATCCTGTCTCACAAACTAATAAACTGTCTAACTCTATGCTGGTCTGCCCTCCAGAATACACATCAGAGCCAGATGGAAATTCCACTGACCAAATTAAAACAGACTAATTGGGCATCAAATTTCTCCTGAAAATGTTCCTTCCCAGCATCATAGATGAGGTACCGTGTGGGTGTCGGATGTACAGCTAAGAGGAAATTCATCCTTTCTGTACAAATAAATCATTCATATTCACTTTACTAAACTTTCTTATTGGCTCCTGGAAATGATCAAATGTAGGATGTGGGAAATTTAACTGCTCAAATATTTCAAAGGTTTATTCAGTGAAAGGACACAAGAATAGTGGAAACAAGACAACTAAATCGTTTTTAGATAAGACATGTTCCTTTGCAAAAACAATTCTAGAAAAATCCAAGGCTATATCTCGGATACAGACATACAGATGCTCTTAGCTTCATATGGATGCATGCAAAAATATCTGCCATTCAAATATGCTAAATGTTTAAAGAATTGATCTTAAGACTAATGTAACATTAACTCCTAGTTCAAACTATTCACCAAAAACACATTGTATAAAATTAACTTTCCAATTAGGGAATTCCCATCAACATAGCCAGCTCCATGAATTGCAATGAACTTTCCAGCTATTGTACAATTTTCATGATGATTCAAAAATAATAGAACATCCAAATTTTTTTCAGAATAGTTGACCCAACCTAAATGCCACTGATTATGTTTATAGAGGCCTTAAATAATTCTGTATTCCTCGATCAAGGTCAACATCAACAGTGACAAATCATGTTAATACCATATACCCTTGATATGATGTGGTAAAAATGGCATTTTACCTCTATACGGTCTTCCTCTTTTAAGCCAAAAACATCATGAGAAAAACATCAGATGAATTCCAATAGAGGGACATTTGACCAAATACCTGACCGGTCTTCCTCCAAACTGTCAAGGTCATCAAAAACAAGAAAAGCCTTAAATTGTCACAGCCAAGAGGAGCCTAAAGGAGACATGATGACTACTGTTATATGATGCTGTGGATGGACTCTTTAAACAGAAAAAGGATATCAGGAAAAGTGGACATCAGAAAAAGGACATCAGGAAAAAAATTAAGGAAATCCAAAAAAAAAAAAAAAAAAACCAATGGACTTTAGCTGATAATAACGTATCAATATGGGTTTATTAATTGTAAGTAATGTCAACCCATGGGAGACACTGGGTGCAGAGGACATGAGAACTATAGACTGCTTTCTCAATTTTTCTGTAGGTCTAGAACTGTCCTAAAAAATAAGAACTATTTAAAAAATTTTTATGGCTATCATTTAAAATGTCAGCTTCATGTCTGTAAGTTATCTGTAAATGGTTCAAATAAAAATTATATAGACAGAGAAAGAGAAGATTAAGACAAATGTAATAAAATGTTAATATCTGAGGACACTGGGCAAAGGCATATGAGAATTCTTTATACTACTCTTGAAACTTTTCTGAAAATCTGAAACTATACAAAATTTTTTTAAAAAATTTAGGGTAAAGAATTGCCATAAACCACCACAACAAAAAAAAGACATATTCTAAAAAGGGAAAATATTTGTAACATATGTGATAGACAATGAATTAATTAGCTCATATAGAAGTCATAAGAATAAGGCAATACCACAATAGAAAAGATAAATAAACAAGTCACAAAAGAAGTATAAGGGTCAATCAACATGTGTATGTATGTATGAATGTGTATACATATATATGTATGCATACATGCTCACACATATCTACTCAACTTCAGTATCAATAAGGGTGACATATATTTTCCTAAAATAAAATTTTACTTAATAAATTGACTCTCAAAAACAAATAAAGAAAAAACCTAAAACTAATCAAGAAAATCCAAAGTTGGAGAGTGTATCATTAAATGAGCACTGTACTGCTAGTGGGTGTCCCAACTGGCCCAATAATCTGGTTGTAATTTGGGAATCAAAAAGTTTTTAAAGATGTTCAATCCCTTTGATTCAGTATTTCCTTTACGTGATAGCATTTATCCCGAGGAAATAAGCAGAGGGGTAGAAAAATTATATACAAGGCAGTTCATTATAACATTATTTATAATATTATGTAAAAAGCTTAACCATTGGAACTGGTCAGGCATAAATCATGCTATATCCGTATGATGGATTACTAAGGAGCCATAAGAATATCATATTGTGAAAGAGTGCTTATTGACAGCAGGAAATGTTAATATATACACTGCTAACACTAGTTATCTTTGGGTGATGTCATTACTGTACTGGCAATAATCTCAGACCATGAAAAGAGATTCTGTATGGGTTGTAAGACATAAGTAAGGTAATTCTATTTCTGAGGGAACACAATGGCTGCAAAAAGTAAATAACAAGCCTAAGGATCCACCTTTGAAAAATGACATGGACTTTACAGTAGAATATTGAGTTTTCCCAACTTAAAGAGATGCTATGTGTTTATTCATTTTGCAAATATTTAAGTTCCCGCCATATTCAAAATATTATGCTAGGTGCTCTGCAAGGAAAGAAGAGAAGCCTACCAAGTTGGATATGGGACTCTCTCTGTCCTCCATGAACTTACAATGTAGCAGGGATGCTCAAAACAGTTTTGCAAATAACTGTAACATAAAACAGAATGCTGGAGGAGGGAAGGAAAGTGACCAATTGAGATGACAACGGAGAAGATGGTATCTGAGATTAAATGGAGCCATGTTTTAATTGGTTGTTATTGCTATAGGGAAGGCCAGGAATGAAACATGTAAGGATAGTGCAGGGAACAGTATGATAATGGAGGAGAAGTGATCAACGGAAGGTTTGTTTAGGAAAGTGTGAGTTTTCTAATTTGGCTGAAAATGTGAAGTAGAGTGAACTAAGAACTGGAAAGATAGGCTAAAGACAAAGACCAAAAAACCTTAAACGCCCATCTGAGAAGTCTGCACTTACTATGTTAGGCAAACTTGGTTATTAAAGGTCCCTGAGCAGTTTCAAATCTGAGAAAATGTGTACTGATAAGACAAATCTGACTTTCATTGCCAGGAAAAAGGTGGACTAGGTATCCAGAGAAGCCCTCCTGGTTGCAGAGCAACTCAACTGCAAGCACAATATTTGAAAATATCTTTGAAGTACATGACTGGACTGGCAAAATAGTAGATGAAATCCTCAGAGATCTGACATAAGAAAAAAGCATGACTCCAAATAGGTAAGAAAATGAGGAAGTTAGCATCTGCCAACTCCTAATGGCCAAGAGCAGGGGGTCAGCAAACTATAGACCATGGGCTACATCTAGCCAAGCACCTGCTTTTGTAAATAAAGTTTTACTGGAACACAGCCACACCCATTCATTTATGTATTGTCGATGGCTGATTTCATGCTATAATGACAGACATGAGTAGTTAGAACAGAGACTATATATTTTAGGCCTGCAAAGCCTAAATTATTTGTATAGAAAATGTTTGCTGATTCCTGTTTTAGTGGGTTGAGTTTGTGGGATTTGGGAGACAAAGCCAGGAATCTGCATAGAGTGGGATGCCATAGAAAAGACTACAAAAAGTTGGAACCCTAAAAGGTGACACTTTTAGTAGATGGATTAAGAAGATATTTGTTCTGAAGAGAGAGACAGAGAGGATACTTCTTGCCTATCTTGGCTGTGGTGGAAAGGAAAAAAAATTCCCCTTAAAATTTCTTATTATTAACCCATCCTCAGATCCTACATTATCTGTGTGTGTGTTGGGGGGAGGGGGTGTCCAAAAAACCCTCAGCCAAAAATTTAGTTTATTCAATTAATCCTGGTTCTGTAGGCCTCTTGGTGTCTAGCATCAACAAAAACCAATCTTTGAATTCTCACGAATAAAGTTCCAAAACATAGAAGCTTCAAATCAAAAAGCAGAAAATGCAGGAGTAAAAAGGTTAGTAAAACAAAAGCAGAAAAAAGCAAACATCAGGAGTAGACCCATAAAATCGTAGATATTAGAATTATTAGACTCCAATATAAAATGTTATGTTTACTATAAGAAATAAAAGAAGATATAACTAAAGGAAAAGATATTATCAAAAATGACCAGCACATTTAAGATTGAAACAAATAAAACACCGAAAATGATAAATATAATAATTGATATCATAAAGTCAATGAATGTTAAAGTAGCAGATACAGATAGAAAATAGTAAACTGGAAGGCAGATTTGAAAAAAAATACACAAAATTCAACACAGAAAGACAAAAATAGAAAGTACAAAAGAGTTAAGAGACACAAAGGACAAAGTAAGAAGGTCTCTTACTCATCTAGTCAAAGTTATAGAAGGAGAAAAAAGAACAAGGAATGTACAATAGAAGTAAGAGAAATAATACCTAACAATTTTCTAGAACTAATGAAATATAGCGATCCTCAAATATAAATGAAATAATTTCCATAGACTAATTATAACTGCAATGCACCAACAAAAAGAAAGGCTTTAGGGGCACCTGGGTGGTTCAGTCAGTTAAATGTCTGCCTTTGGCTCAGGTCATGATATCAGGATTCTGGGATTGAGCCCCACACTGGGCTTTCTGCTCAGCGGGGAGTCTGCTTCTCCCTCTCCCTTTCTCTCTGTCCCTTCCCACCACTTGTGCACTCTCTCTTTCTCTCAAATAAATAAATAAAATCTTTTTTAAAAAATCATAAGGAAGAGAAAATACATTTACAGTATAGTACTGTATTTATCAAAATAATTCATGTGCAAATGGACCTGTGCACTTATATTTCCAAACCTCTGTTGTTCAAGAGTAAACTATATTGACTATATAAATAGTAATAATAATAATGTCCAATCAGTGCTGTTAAAGAAAGACAGATTAGAACTATAGATGAGAAAATAAAAATTGGGAGGCAGTGATATGAGTTCACATGTTCTTAATGTGTTCTTTATATTTTTCAGGATAAAGATATTACCTTTAGACTACTGTTAAGTATGCATTTCATAATTTCTAGATAACTATTAAAAAGAGAACTAGAGAGTATAATTTCTAAATTGGGGGATGGGATGTGAAAAAAATATAACAACTACCCGAAAAACAAGAAAGAAGGAAAAAGAAACTCCCTAGCGCAAGATAAATAGAAGGTACAGAATTACATGATAAAAGTAAATAATGATTTTTAGTAAATATATCAATAATCACAATATATATAAGTGAACTAAACTATCCAGTTAGAAGACAACTTTGTTTTTAAAAAACTAGCTCTGTGCTTTTTACAAGACACACCTAAAACTTAAGGAAACCTAAAGATTAAAAAGAAATTTTGGGAAAAGATTCACCAGAGTACAAACTAGAAGTCACTAGTGTGACTTAGTAATACCAAACAAAACAAACTTTAAGGCAGAAGCTATTACTAGTAGAGGCTCATTATATATTAAGAGAATATTCAATTTACCAGACAAGTTTAACAATTCTAAACTTATATGCACCTAATAACATAGTCTCAGAATATCTAAGTAAAAATGTCAACAACATTACCAGAATAGAAAGAGGGAGAATAGACCAACAAAAGCCAGGGAGAACAAAAGGTAGCTACTATAATGAGCTACCTAGATCCCCTGAGGGCTGAAAGTCTTACCTCTGGGATTAGGCCCCATACTTCTATGATTGCTGCCAGAAAATAACCCTTAGCTGTCAACACTCTTTAGAGAATGTCTCAGCCGAACAAAACTGCTTTGCGCAAGATTACTCTTCCTCCCGAGGGCAGCCCACATCCAATGACTGGCCAATGGGGGTGGAAGGAATAAAGACCCAGCTCCCTTGCCCACGCTAGGACAACTCTGGAGGGCCAATCCAACTCCAAAGCTTTCCATATGATCAGCTAAGGCCTATCTTGGGCCTGCAACACAGCTCAACTTCTCCTTCTGCCCAAATCTACTCCTTCCTCCTCCCTTTAATAGATTCCAAAAGCACATTCTAATAAACTATCCTCCATCTCAAAGCTTGCTTCTCAAGGAGGCCAATCTGCAACAGATATCCAAGGGATAAGCACTAGAAGCATCCAAAATCATGGAATTAGAAGTCAGGAAAGAAGATAGGGCTACAATTAGACTTTGGTGTAATTCATATACAGGCGATAATAAAAGTTTAAGAATTGAATGAGATGGCTAAGCTACAAACAAAGATTGTTCCAGAGGATGCCTGCAGTTAAGCATCCTAGGAAGAGAAGACCAGAAGGCTGAGGAGGACCAAGGAGGAATGTCAAAAATGTGTGACAGTGTAGTGTCATCAAGGTCAAAGATTAGAAAACTTTAAGGTCTTTGTAAGTTGCAGTGTTAAATGTTTATCCTATGGACAAGAAAATTGTTGTTGTAGCTACTTCACGTATACCAAAAACATCCATTTCCCTTTTCTCTTAGTCCAATATCCAATTTGACTGGAGGAGATTACCACCTCCTCTGCTTTTAGGTGATGTGCTTCAAGTGTAGCTGATTCTACCCATGGTTCCAAGGGTGGGTTCATGCTCAGGCTTGGCCTATCAGAACACTAATTCCCTGCTTCACTGTTTGAACTAATGAGAATCAGGCCCAGGGTTTTTCTCCAAACTATTAAATACATTTTTGGGGGTTTTGTTGGTTTTTTGTTTTTAATTAAATGACCCAGAGTTTGCTGGCTGCCATCTTACCTCAGAGCTGCTGACAGCCATCATGCTCCCCAGGGAACTTCAAAAGAACAAGGAATGTACATTAGAAGTAAGTGAAGAATAGGACATGAAGTCACTGCAGAATAGGACAGAGCCAAAAGTTGGAGAAAGCCCTGATCTGGGTGACATTAACTGAGCACCTGAATAAAGCAATGCATGCAGCCACACACCCTTAGACTTATCCATGACAGAAGCACTGAATTCCCTTTTTTTTCTTTTTTAAATTATTTATTTATTTATTTATTTATTTATTTATTTATTTATTTATGATAGTCACAGAGAGAGAGAGAGAGAGAGAGGCAGAGACATAGGCAGAGGGAGAAGCAGGCTCCATGCACCGGGAGCCCGACGTGGGATTCCATCCGGGGTCTCCAGGATCGCGCCCTGGGCCAAAGGCAGGAGCTAAACCACTGTGCCACCCAGGGATCCCCCTTTTCTCTTTTTTTTAATGAATCTGAGTTGGATTTTTCTATCACTAGCACACTAAAAAATTCCTGAAATGTGAGGGTAGATATTCCACATATTCAATTTCATATTCCACTTTTTACACCAAGCTTGATAATGGAAGAATTTGTAGTGCTTGAAAGTAACTGTCTCAGCTTAAACCCACAGTTACCAGTTTTGTAATCTTGGGCATATTACTTCACTCAGTCATAAACTGGGTATAGTAACAGCATGGACTTCACAGGGTTGTGTGAAGGTTTAATTAACTCATATAGGTAAAGCCTGAGAACAGAGCCCACTTCCTAGTAAATGCTATAAAAGTGTTAGCTCTTATTAGTTATTATTATTCTTAATTATAAAATCTGCATGAGCATAATTTTAATAGCCGAGTAGATAGTCAATATTTTATGTGCCAATTGTCCAATTCACAGGCCAGTTTTTCACTATTATGAATGACACTGCATCAGACAACTTTGGGTGGAAAGCTTTGTTTATGATTATTTCTTTAGTGTAGAGCTAGTGAAAATACTAGTTCAAAGAATCTATTTGAGTCTCAAAGTTTTTTAAGAAGGCGGAATCTACAGTCTTGTTATAAAGACTCTTTTGCATTTTTATATGAGTTAGGTTTCCTGTGTGCTTGTTTATAATCCCTACTACCCAACATTCTCTGAACATTTCTCTAGCTCTCTGCCCAGTACCTAGCATGGACTGGCACATATTAAGAGTTCAATAAATTAAAAAAAGAGTTCAATAAATATTTATTGATGACTATGAATGAATAAAGGTAGAACCCCTGGAAGTGTTGGCATTCACTGAGTTCTCAAAATGCTACTGTACCTAGTCACTGGGTATATCCCCTTGTCCTTGCATGATAAATGATACGAGAAAACGATAAATCTGTTCGTGTTTAAAAGTTCTGCAGGGGTTTTATGTACAAATGAAATCTGTTTTTCTAAAGGACACATGTCGATGGATATTTATGAGTATGGTTTTACAATATGATGCTCACAGATTTGTGGCTACTTGTTACCTTCCCTTCAGAGATGCTGAGATTCTTCCCACCACCCCAGGTAGATCTGCCCAAGGATTGCTGGTGTCTGAAATTTCACTATGGCGGATCCTCTTCTTTGGCTTAAAACTTTATAGCCTCTTAAGTGGAAATAATGCAGATCAAGTAAGACATTTTATCTTATAAATCGGTTATGCTCCTGGTATTTAACAAAACAACTTACCAGACAAATTAAATCATGTATACTAATAAGCAATAGAGAATTTTGGAATCTTGCAAAGAAAGGTATTTAAAAATCCCTCAACAAGTATGATACCAGCCATCACAATGAGAATATAGCAATAATGATAAAAACAGGTATTTTTATTGAACCCTGCCTGGTGCCTGGTTGTGTTCTAAACACTTTCCCACATACAATCTCATTTCTCTGGCCGGGAACCCTGTGGGGTAGGAACCACTATTATCTAGTAAGTGTTTGAATCATTTAGCTGGTGAGAAAGGATGTAAGCCCAGAGCCTGGGCTCTTCTTCACTGCACCAGATTTCTTATTTTCCTTTTACCCAGAATAAAAGAAAATATGTGTCACTGACGGGTCAATCTGGTAAAATAACCGCAAGTAATTTCGGAACTAAATCCAAAGAAGTAAACATCTCAAAACTTTCTTTTTTTAATGTAATAGTTTTGCTCTCCATTTATGTTGAGCATGCTGAGTAATTCGCTTGTGTCTATATAGACATACCTCATCTTCGTTGGTGGCAATGAAGGAGTGAAATAGATTTCTGAAATCTCTTCATGAAGGGTTTATATTAATATTTTTAATTAATTTATCAATTTATTAATTTATTTATCTGGCAAGGGACTAGAGCGCACCCTACTGGCCAGCTAATAGGAAATACAGCATTTACTGGAGGAAAATGTAAAACGTTAAAATTTAAAGATAAAATCAGATTCACGTTTAAAAAAACCTGAAAAGCACTGTCTTGCAAACATCCACGTATTCAGTTAATGCACCTATTGGACACTAAAATGTTTCTAGTTATAAGTTCCAGAAATGGGCTAGAACTGGAAATACAATAATCACCAATAGTATCACAGGTTTCTTAAGGAAGAATCAGGTCAATGAAAAGTGGTTCAATTTAAAAACAAGCAACTATAGAAATAGGCTCCCTAAAACTCATACTAAGAAAAAAGTAGTTAAACCATGACCCTGACATTTAAACAATAGAATGATACATTAAAATCAGCCTGCTCAGTGTTCTCACAGGCTTATACTGCACATATGTTTTTTTCATGAATGAATCTCAGCTCTTATCAGGGTGGATGTTTTGCAGTAACCCACAAAGGTTATTGGATGTATAAATATATATCTGTACCCGGATGTCTCCAAATCATAAAGTGGCATATTAACAAATGACCTATAGGAAATGCAATTTTTCCATTATCGTGTATTTTTTTGCACACTTAGCTATAAATTAATAAAAAATAAAGGTGCATAGTCACATTTATATCATGAATAGACAAAAGTAAATGCTCTAGAACTAAGAGGGTTCAGAAAATGTCTCACTTTAAAATACTTCTTCATAAACAACATGGAAACACAAAACTATCTATAATCAAGAAGAATAAACACCAAAATGTATATCCTTGTCTGCAGGATTCAATAATATTCAGACATAAATTTGGGAGGGTTGTAAGGCCTCTGTCCAGCATGTTCCTGCTTACACATGTCTCGTGGTATTGCTAGACAGGAGGAAAAAGAACAATGTCTTTAGAAAAGCAGTGTCTGTGATTCTGTGGTTTCTGAGCCAGAACTGCTCCTTGCTCTCACTCCAAGGACAGCTTCTTCTTACACCAAAAATGGGCAAGTGCAAAGGGACAATTTGGGTCAATGTAATGTAAGTCTAACATTTTAGATGTTATCTTTAGGTTTTTATATTAAAAAACAATCGGCTAATATAAATTCCTTGGGAAGTGCTTCAAAATTAAATGGACTGTAAGAAATGTAAAAAAAAAAAAAAAAAAAAGTCTGACTTTAACCTTCTCTCTTACCAGAGACAATTTAAAACAAGTTAGGTTCAGTACAAAGGGAGTATTTTTATCCTAAACCTCTAGTCTAGTGTTCTGTTAAAAGTCCATGGATGCTCACTTGATAAACACAATATGCTATTATTTCAAGTCGCCTAGCATTTTCTTTTTAAATTCTTCTCAAAATATTCTACAATATTACTGACATGACTGTGTTGTTACAAAATATCACTAATAAAAGATCTGTGGGATGTAAGTCTACTCATGCAATTCAGCCACAGCTGAAAGAGCGATATTACATGTACATAATTGTAAACAAAATTCAGTAAGTTATCAGCTATAACTGTTTTTTTCTCCAAAAATGAATAAACCAAGATGTTGATTTTGCTGGTTTAAAATAGATCAGAAGTGGGGCACCTCAGTGGCTCAGTGGTTGAGCATCTGCCTTTGGCTCAGGTCATGATCCCAGAGTCCTGGGATCGAGTCCCACATCAGCCTCCCCATGTCTCTGCCTCTCTGCCTACATCTCTACCTCTTTGTCTCTAGTGAATAAATAAAATCTCTTTAAAAATAGATCAGAAGAAAAAATGTATTAATTGTATATTACTCATGTGATTTTATGAATTTTGATAATTTACCAAAACAGTACACCATGCAGCTCATAACCATATAGCAAGTATCCTGTTGATCTTCTTTCTCTAAAGAAGGGGTGTGTTTGATGGTTGCTCTGGTAATTATCACTGTTAATGAATAGGGGAATGTAACAGCATGCCAATAAGGCCAAAGCACAAATTACAACTGTATTGTAGTGGCTTGAAATAGCGTAACGAGGGTTCCTTTTGGATGGAACTTGAGCTCATCTAGGTCCCCATTCAGTAAATGCCGCACTGTGAGGTCTGAAAAGATGTTCTCTGGCAAGTTCTCAGGCAGGTCCTTTTGGTACACTGATAACAGCATATGGGTAAGTCTGAAACATAAATGAGACCAAATTGGGAGGAAATGATCTGAATAGATTTTCTGTGAATCAAAAAACCTAATTCAGTAAGAAAGCCAGCAAGTAGTTGTGACTAATTTCCATCATCCTAAAATAATATTAAACAAAGGGCAATAAGATCATAAGTTGATAGTCGGACTAACTGAATTGTTAGATAAGCAGCACAGGCATGAAAATGACCCAAAAGCCCCTGCAGGCCAGAAGGAGCCCATCCAAAAGGAGAATAGAGCTCTGCTAAACATTTATTTATCCTGCAGCTGAAAGGGGGCAAAGGGATCCTTCAGGGGTGTGCGTGTGTGTGCGTGTGTGTGTGTGTGTGTGTGTGTGTGTGAAGGCTTCCAATTCAAAATTAGGCCTTGGAATTAAATTTAAAAGAATGTAAGTAAACAATACAGGAGAAAAGGCAAATCATTTCATGGAGTGCGTGAGTTAATAATTAACCCGATAATGAGGTCAGAAATCTCATTCTATATGTTAAACCACCCCAATTAGGGAGTGCTAAATGTGTAACTCTCAGGCACAATTGCTGAACCCAAGAAGGGGCTCTGCGAGACTAAGGAGGTCAGCAGAAGGTCTGTGGCCTCCACTTAAAGAGACAGTACCATTCAGGGGACTGTTGTAGTTAAAACTGGAGGGTTTCTGTCTGTTTGCTTTTTTTCTTACTTTAGTTACTCTTGGTTTGTTATCATTTGTATTATTTATTTTATGGTTAAACTATAAGCCTAAGTTGCATCACCATCCTGAGGAGAAGCCTCCTCCCTTGGGCTTGCGGGAGTTTTGTCCTTGGGCATCACTGGCTGCCCAGGTGCCCAGAGATGCTGAGAGCAGCGTGAGTCTCCTAAGTAAAGGCAAGACTGGAGGGACACCTGGAGGGACACCTGGCTGGCTCGGCGGAGGCGGTTGAGCATCTGCCTTCGGCTCAGGTCGCGATCCTGGACACTCAGGATCAAGTTCCACATCAGGCTCCCTGCATGGAGCCTGCCTCTCTCTGTGTGTCTCTCTCATGAATAAATAAATAAAATCTTAAAAAAATAAAAAAAAGGGGTAAGATTGGAGCCGGAAAGAGGCCTGCCTGGGGTTGGGGGTGTTCCTTATGGAAGCCCAGGGGCTACCCTGGGCAGGGCAACCGCCACCAGAGCCTGGCCCTGATTTTCAAACACGTGGTAAGAGGAGAGGTGGCTGGCAGACCTGCGGTAAGCGGTCTCATGAAAGGCCTTCAGCAGGGTGGCCTCGCTGCCCCTCGAGGTCTCATCCTGTCCAAGGCAGTCCCCTCCGCCCGACACTGTGCAGCTTTGTCCACGTCCACACTGTCCATCAGTGCTCCACTCTGCCCCGCAGATGAGCGCTGTTCATGTCCATGCTGTCCCACACTGTCCATCGGTGCTCCACTCTGTCCCCCTCTGCCCCACACGTGCAGCTCTATGTCCCTCACTGCCTCACACTGTCCATCAATGCCACACTCTGTCCACTGTCCCCCTCTGCCCCACACTATGCAACTCTGTCCCTCCACGTCCATGCTGCCCCACACTGTCCATCAATGCCCCACTCTGTCCACGCTGTCCCCCTGTGCCCCACACCATGCAGCTCTGTCCCTCCATGTCCACGCTGCCTCACACTGTCCATCAATGCCCCTCAGTGTCCATCAATGTCCCATTCTGTCCACGCTGTCCCCCGGTGCCCCACACCATGCAACTCTGTCCCTCCATGTCCACGCTGCCCCACTGTCCATCAATGCCCCTCAGTGTCCATCAATGTCACACACTGTCCATGCTGTTCCCCTCTGCCCCACACTGTGCAGCTCTATGTCCACACTGCCCTGCACTGTCCATCAATGCCCCACTCCATCAATGCCCCTCACTGTCCATCAGTGCCCCTCGCTGTCCATCAATGCCCCACAGTCCACGCTGTCCCCCTGTGCCCCACACCATGCAACTCTGTCCCTCCATGTCCACGCTGCCCCTCACTGTCCATCAGTGCCCCTCACTGTCCATCAGTGCCCCTCGCTGTCCATCAGTGCCCCTTGCTGTCCATCAATGCCCCTCACTGTCCATCAGTGCCCCTCACTGTCCATCAGTGCCCCTCCCTGCCCACCAGTGCCCCTCACTGTCCATCAGTGCCCCTCCCTGTCCATCAGTGCCCCTCGCTGTCCATCAGTGCCCCTCGCTGTCCATCAGTGCCCCTCCCTGTCCATCAGTGCCCCTCGCTGTCCATCAGTGCCCCTCCCTGCCCACCAGTGCCCCACTCTGTCCATCAGTGCCCCTCACTGTCCATCAGTGCCCCTCCCTGCCCACCAGTGGCCCTCACTGTCCATCAGTGCCCCTCCCTGCCCATCAGTGCTCCTCCCTGTCCATCAATGCCCCACTCTGTCCATCAGTGCCCCTCACTGCCCATCAGTGCCCCTCCCTGCCCACCAGTGCCCCTCCCTGCCCACCAGTGCCCCACTGTGTCCACGCTGTCCCCTGCTGTCCCTCCCCCGCCCGGCCCGCCGGCCCCCGGGGGTGCGGGGCCTCCAGGACGCAGAGGCTCCCCTAGCCTCGGCCCCGGGGGTCCTCGGCCACCCTCGCGGGGGCTGCGGCCCGTGGACACAGCAACAGCCGCCGAACCCCGCCGGGGCCGGGAACCCACGGGAACCCCCGCGCGACGCTCCGCGCCCCCTTTGGCGGAACGCGGGCCGCAGTCGAGCTGCCCGCACACTTGGGAGGAAAGTTCAGCCCAGGATTGTGGGGGGTCGGCCGCTGCCGCTCGGACCGGGCAGGGCGGAGGCGCGGAGGCCGCCGAGGCCCGGAAAGGGCTCCCTGCGAGACAAAGGCGGCATCCTCGCTGGGCCGCGCGACGCCGGCGGACCCCACGCCAGCGCCTGGGTCGCGGCATCGCCCCTTTAAGCGGCGCGCGGCCCGGATTGGTCGAGCGGGGGAGGTGGGGCGCCGAGCGTCGACGTCTCGGCCCCGCCACTCGCTATATAAGGCGGCGTCGGCTGCCGCGCCGACGGCGGCCGAGTCGAGCGGGGAACGCGAGTGGGGAGCGCCGGCCAGCGAGCGGCGAGGCGCCTGCGCGGTGTCCGGCCCCTGAGCCCGCGGCGCTGAGCCAGCCGGGAGGACATGCGCGGGAGGGCGCCGTGGGGCAGCCGCGGCTCCGCGGGGGTAAGGGGCCTGCGGGCCGGGGGTAGTGTGGGGAGGGCGGCGCTGCGCCGGGCTGCGGGCGGCTCCCGACGCTGGGCGGGTCCCCGGGGCGACGCGGAGTCTCCCGGGACTGACGGACGGATGGCCGGGGGCCGGGCCGGGCCGGGGGCGGGGGCCGGGAGCGCGGCGCGGGGCCGGGGCTTCGGGCCGGGGGCCGGGGGGCAGGGGGCCGGGGTCCTGCGCCCGCGGGGCTGGCGGCGGCCTCGGCGGCGGCGCTCCACACGGGGGCTGCGCTGCCCCGGCGCGCTCGGTGCCCGCCAGCCATCCGAGGGCTGCGCGGGGGGCGGCCTCGCGGCGACCGCGGTCGTCCCGGGCGGAGGAGTCCCGGGCCCCGCCGCCTGGCTCCCGGCTCGGCAGCGCGGTCCTGGGCCCCGAGCGCCCGCAGCGCTGCCTCCGAGGGAGCCGAAGCGCGGAGCCGAGTTCGGAACGTCACTGCTCATTGGGTGTTTTCTCGTGTGTATTTCTATGTGTATGTCACAGCCTCGTACACATTAGATGACTTCTCCGTGATTGGTGCTGGATTGGTGCTTGCTGAGCCTTTATTAGGATTTCGTCATTGCTTGAAAGGAACCAGTCTCTTACCTGATATAAAAAAAATTATATATATGTGTGTGTATATATGAATAGATTGTTAGTCATAAACTTAAGTGCAGTCAGAATAGACTGTAGCTTTAAAAGAGATGTGTTGGTGACTTTAGGTACACCTGCAACACAGGTAGGGCCGGACTGGTTTCTAAGCAACTGTCAGAGGTGAAGAAAGGTGAGGTTAAAATGCCTCCCCCCCCCCCTTCTGAAGGACAGTATTCTGCACGGTTGTCAGCTTTTATAAATCTTGTAAGAATGCAAAGGGTATGTGTTTGTTGAGGCTACTGAAACACTCACCATGCCGAGTCCTGCTTTTTTTTTTTTTTTTTTTTGCATTTCTGTAATTATACAGTTTTCAGCAAAGTTTTACGTAAACAGATCAAAAATAGGAGGCCGGGTATCCATTCGAAGAAATGACCGAATTTTGCCAAGACGAAAGTTGGCTTCTTGCGAATTATGCTATGATGGGTTACCAGTATGTTATCAAGTCACATACTGCTCTCTTTTCCGGATATGAGCAGATCTGAAAAGAAATGCATAGAGCTTTTTAGCCTGAGCTTCAGACACTAATTGTCAGCTTCTTCACTTCACTCACAGGTTTATTTTCAGCTGGGTGTTTCAGTGGAGTCTGGCTAATCGGTGATAGAGGTCCTGGTCTAACCGTTTATAACCTGACATATATTCGATTGTAAACTCCTTAAGGGCAGGAACTCTTCCTTGTACAGCTTCTATCTTGTGCAGCCTTGCACATAGTTGATGGTTGATAAATAATTGCTTGAAAGCATATTGTACATCTTTAAAGCTCAGCAGGATTGGACCAGTCACTGATAAGGGTGCAAAGCAAATCTTTTTTTATGGCTGTTATGAAATGCCTGAATTATTCATATTTTCGACAGGTGAAATGACTGTTTCAGTGAATTGTTTCTCCTCCTTTCAGCTCACAATAGCTACTGGCCACTCTTTCTTGAGGTTTAATTATATTATAGACTTGAGTTTTTGTGTGAAAATGACTCTTCACTGCTGCTTCTCAGAAGTTGAACCAGATAATACTCCCTTTCAGCTAATACTAATGGTAGCTTTTAAAAGCAAGTTGCCTAAATTACAGGTACAATCTAACATGCTTGAAACTGACCTGAATGTCTGCATACCATCAGGTTGCTTTAGAAAGGTGAGCAGAGGAGGGAAAGGTGGTGCCAAGGGTAATTCCAGGAGTTTGAGTGTCATCAGCTCCCTCTGCCAGAGAAACAGCTCTCCTTTTAATCTAAATAAATTTGAATTGGTACCTTTTCATGAGGATTCCTTTTGCACCTTTCGGTGCTGGTGGTTGGCCATGCTTTATAAAAGCTAACAAATAACCTACTAGATAAACAAGATCCGGTTGTGGCATTCTGGCATTATGGGCATGGCATTGGTGTATGCTCTGTAAAGGTGGGTAAAACTGCTGAGTTTCAGGGTGCTGAATGTTAGTTACTAGCCTAATAGAGAAATTTGATTTAAGGTAGGGAAAAGTTAGTGTGGGATTCAGATTTCAAAAGGAGAAATGGATTCTGCAATTTGAAGTCATTGTTGATGCTTCAGCCCAGTTCCTCATACTGTAAAATGGGGCAGTATTACTAAAAGGTAAAATCTGCTAGAGCTCAGGGAATATATTTGTAAAATATGGGGTTTGGCTACATGAGCTTTAGTCCTGTCCCACTCCAGAGTGCCATGATTCAACAGTTCAAGGGAAGCAATAGGAAGGTAAGGATGAGAAGACATTGTCCAAAGCTCTTCTTGAAGACCCACAAGAATATGAAACCTGGCCAGGTACAGATTACTTCAAATAGTATTCCCTCTACGTGGAGTGCCCTTCCAACTCTTCTCATGGCTGCCTCTTTTTCATTCTTAAATTTTAATTTAAAAACTCACCTCAGGGAGGTCTGCCCAGTTGGCCCTCGTGACTCCAACCTCCCCTCCCTGTCCTCCCAGGGAAGTCATCACAATCTGAAATTGCTGGTTGTCTCCTCATTAGATTGAGGCTTTCTCAGGCAGCAGCCACATCTCTTTCACTAGCATAGTATCTACTCCAGAATAAGCACTTGAGAACCATTTGTGGAAATAACTCATCCTTGCCCTCTAAGAATTTGTGAGCAAAACCCTGTGCATGGAGCTCCAGGTCCTGTCTCTGTGATTGACACACACTTAGGTATTGAGCTTAGCCATCCCCTCATCAGTTTCCCCACTGATAAATAAGAACATTAGAAAGAGAAGTGAGGTTGGGGGTACCTGGGTGGCTCAGTCGATTAAGCGTCTGACTCCTGATTTCAACTCAGGTCATGATCTCAGGGCTGTGAAATGGAGCCCCACTCCCACCCCCACCCCCAGCCCAGTCATGCTCTGCACTCATTGAGGAGTCTGCTTGAGATTCTCTCCCCCTCCTTGCACATGCTCGCTCACACTGTCTCTCTAAAATAAAATCTTTAAAAGAAAAAGTGAGGTGGTTATCTAAAATGAAGAGACCGTGGAGAGGAAAGGAGTGAAAGTGTAGCAGGGGTGTGCTGCATTAGAGGACAGAAGAGCCTCACTGGCCTTTCTGCTAACAGGAAGATGTTTGGCCTCACTTCCTCATCTGCAAAACACAGAGTAATCCCTGCCACCTCTCACAGGGATGTTGTGGGGATCAGGTGAGATGATGTGTCAGAAAGTGCTTTGTAACTTGTCGAGTGCTTTCCAAATACAAGATATTCTGGTATTAAATCCCAGACTTTAAAATGGAGCCTGATTGTAGGGCCACTGCTGGGAACCATGCTGCGAGAGTGTATTGAAAGGAGACCCATGGGGTTTATGTAGGGACCCCTTCTTATGGGTAAAGACAGACCGGCACGGGGAGGCATCAGCTGGCATCAGCATATGCTCCGATTGAGAGCTTTGAAAGAATTGCTTGAAATGGTCACAGAGTATAAAATTGATACCTTAACCCACCCTTCCAGAGGATACATAGGCCAAATCTGAAGTTAATAAAATAACTTTCACAGGAGGATTTGAGGGAGTCGAAGTAAATCAGGAACTTTCATAGTCTAAGGGTTACCCAAGAAAAACTTACCAAGCAGCAAATCCCTAGAAAAGCCGTGTGAGCCACCCTTCACATAGGCCTTGTAGTGGGTCAGATCTTATTACCGGTTGAAGATCATGAGGGGTTTGGAGAGGCCAGGTGGTGTGGTGAGAGCCTGGCCTAAGTCTCTAGGCCCCACCATTCACCAGATGTGACCTGGAGCCATCTCATCCCTCATCTATAAACCAGGGTCATAATAGTAACTCACCCTTCAGGGTTGTTGAGAGGATTAAATAACTTCTATGTATAAATCACTTAGAACAATGCCTGTCAAATAAGTTTCCAAGAATTAGTTTATTATTTGTACTGGTTTTATGTCCATTGTAACAGTCTGGCGTTAGCCATTGGGTGACTCCAGTGCTCATTAAGTAAATTTAAAGTTTGTAAAATTGGGCTATTGTGCTCCTTGTCATTAAGATTAGAATAGAACCCACGTATTTTTTCCATTTGGAAATCTATTATGTGTATGTCTAAAAGGAATAATATTTTTCCATCCTGTGTGTGTGTTGCTACTCATCGTAGCATCTGTAGGAAGAGTACAAAGGACAAGAGACTACATCCCCGCTGACGCACATTTCTGCCACTGCATGAAGACCGTGTAGACACGAAGTGAATCAAAAGGCTATTGATGACGATGGCTGTAGAACGAATAGGTTTTTTGTTAGTTTGCCGTTTCTTAAAATACTCAGCTAGAAAATACTCTGAATTATTCGAGAAATTATGTCACTCGGCTTTGATTTTGACAGTCTGAAGATAAATTATTTTCCTTGTTGCCTCAGTTTTTACCACCTACAAGTGGGTTGTTATGTGCTCGCCCACTCAAGGGAGGATGGGAGCCACAGGGGACAAAATGTCCATCCTCACCCTGCAGAACTACGTCGCCACAGGTCCTGAAACCATCACGTTTACCTTGATTTCATGCAAGAGCATTTTACTTACATTTTATTTATTAAATTAAAGGTGTTAAATCCTCTGTGCTTTTAACACGAAGGCATTTATGCTTCCTGTGGTAGCAGGGGGCCACAGAGGACATTCCTGCCTGCCTCCCCCTCCACTCCCTTCCCCCAGATCAACGTCTGTTGCAGTGAAATCTGAGAAAAACCCTGAATTAGGGCCTTTGATTGTGAGAGTCCTTTGCTCAGTGAGTAAACTCAGGTCATGCAACACTGGAACTGTCATAGACACTGAATGTGTTAGATGACTGTTAAATCAGTAACTTTCTCATATTATTAATAAAAGTCAAAAGTCTGTAAAACAGCTGCACTAATGTTCAGTGTGTCCGATAGCTCAGCTGCTAGTGCTATAGACACTAATCACAATAAAAACGATGGGATTTTGTTCTGTTTTTAATTTTCTCAAAGGTGATTATTTTAAGCATTTTCAGACTGAAGATAAACATGCAGATGGTAGTTTATTTGGGGAGGATCTAAAATCATGGAATTAAAACAAAATTCTTTTTAAATAAAAAATAAAATCATGGAATTTGTCATGTTCTGTAATCAGTATCTTTTTACAAATCTTGGCTCCGAATAGGATTATCTTCTATCTCTCTCTGTAAGGAAATAGTCTTGTAGGTAGTTGTTAAATAAGGTTGAAAAGACCATTTATCACCCTGAATAAACAGAAATCAGGTTCTAAAACCAGATTGAAAGAAGGAAATTACATCACACTTTTAAATAAGGAAGCGCTGGGCAGAACTGGATGAGTTGTATGACAAAAATGTGCCCCTCCTCCTCCTGTGGATTGCTTTTGAGATTTATTAATGAGATCTGGTGGCAAGGTAAGCACATCTAGGTTACTGTCTTAAGGTAGCCTGGTTTAAAAAACAAAAAAGTTTCAAAGTGACTTGTCAAGCTAAAGGCATGTGATTTCACCTTAATAAAGCATATATGATATGCTTTTCAGTGTGGCCGTTTTTGGTTTGTTTTCCTTAAGGAAAGTGACCTTAAATTTAACAACAACAACAGTAGGTGCAGAAGGAATCATGTGGAAGAAAAGGTGAAATTCATTATTTTCAGAAACCTTCCCCCTGGTTGCTTTAAGTGAATGTACAGTAATAGAAACCAATTGAGAAATTTACACTGTTAACCACTTAAGTTTGGGTTTTTACCCAGCCTGCAAGCTGTCCATTTTAGATTTTGGAAATAAATTTAATGAAAATTCCTTGCCGCTGCTTACCTAAAGTGGCTACATTATTATTGGGGGGTGTCAGCCCATGTTAGGTTGATCCCTCAGTTCTTCACTGATTTACACTAGATGTAAACCTGTCATGTCATTACTTCTTTTAAAAATGAGATGAATATTTTCTCAATATCCATCTAATAAATATTCATCAGAAATGAATGATAGCAGGATCCACACAGGAGAGGGGAACAGAGTCCCATCCCAAAAGATTTGGAGGATGATCAAAGAATTGGGACACAAAGTAACTCAAGAACATAGAGACCCTGCTCTGGCCTTCAGAAGGGAGCCAGTTAGTGTACAAGGTGGTGGGACAGGTGGCTTCCAAGGAAAAGGTGAACAGAGATTGGGGAAAAGAGAAGCAAGATCTTGAAAAAGGTGGTTCAGGGCCTGCCTTGTTGCAGAGGCCTTAGGGCCAGCCTGCAAGAGCTTTTATTTAGAGGCTTTGGAGACTTTTGAGCAGTGGAAGATCCGAATTTGAGCTCCAATTCAGGAATATGGATCTGGTACTGGTGTGTTAGGCGGATTAGGTTATTTTCAGACCCAAGGCAGAGCGATGCCCATGAACAGAAGGAAGGTAGGTCTGAGAGGCAGTGTGGAAATAGGCTCTGGGACTGGATGATTGAACATACGTCTGTTGGGACTCAGGTTATGAAAAATGGTGCCTGTGGGAGAAGTGGGGTCCTCGCAGACCCTGAACTGGTTTGGAAAGGGGGAGGGGGTGTGAAGTAAGTGACAGGAGTTGGGTCTGTAGAGTTGCAGATGCCAGAAGCCCAGCCGAGTGGAAAGATAATCACCAGACAATAGGAAATGCAAAGTGGAAGCTTGAGCCCGGCCTGGAGTGGAGATGCAGGAGATTGAGAAGCTGTCTATGCAGGGTTGAAGCCACAGAAGTGGATCAAAACTCAAAAGGCTCAGGGTGGGGGAGGGGGCGTGCAAGGAGAGCAAATCAAAGTGCTGCAGCAAGAAACAGATCGTTTTACGAGATACTGTTTCTTTTTGAAAAAGTGATGTTAATAAGAAAAAGTAGTCCACATTTGGGATTGGTATTTAACTGCAGTTTTGACACTAAAAAGGGTAAAGATCAGTTCACAAATTTTAGGGACATTCTTTTGCCCAAGGTCATTCCGATCCTGTTCTACACCACGCTGCCTGGGTTCACATTCGCTCTCACATTTTGCATTTCCTAACAGAATGCCATCTTATGCTTAGAGGTCCTGATTTCCCCACATAGAAGTATTTTTGCAGTTGCTTTTCTAATGAATTGTCAGGTAGAACTGGCTTTACAGTTCCAGAAACAGAACTTGAAACACTGCAGCACTGGGATGCCCGGGTGGCTCAGTGGCTGAGCGTCTGCCTTCAGCTCAGGGCCTGATCCCAGGGTCTCAGGATTGAGTCCTACATCAGGCTCCCTGCATGGAGCCTGCTTCTCCCTCTGCCTGTGTCTCTGCCTCTCTCTCTCTGTGTCTCTCATGAATAAATAAATAAAATCTTAAAAAAAAAAAAAAAAAAAAAAAGAAAAGTAAGAGAAACCCTACAGCACTAGTGGAATTTCCCTGGACCATTGTGTTTCTTTTTAACTTGAGGTTGGCCGGGCTGATTTTTCCCGAGGAGGGTACGTACTGCAGATGTGGGGAGGGTTGAGAGAGGCGTGGAAGAATCGCAGGTCGCCTCCTGCCTCTCCTGGCATTCCTAGGACCATGCCGAAAACATTTGCTTCCAAACCTACGGGTAGGTCACCCTTCCTGAGTCTATGGTTGGAAGTTACTTCCCAAAAGAGAACATGCAGTTATGTCTCCCTCCTCGCTTCTCCCATGCAAGCTAGTAGGAAGTTCGGACAGTTTCATAACACGTCCCATTCACAATTCCCCATTGAAATGTAGAGGCAGGTCACCTTCTATGAATACACAAAGACACTATTGTGGTCAGAAGTGAGCTGGCTTAGTGAACACAATTCTTTTTATACTAAAAAAATTTTTTTCTTAAGAAAGCTAACAAGTAGGTGATGGAAACAATGAATAAAAAATAACTTTCTAGAACATATACATAATTTTAAGGGGCCACTGAAATGTGAGTTTAGAATTCCGAGGCCGTTCCAGCAGAGGCGATAGTTACACAATCATTCTGTTGAAAGCTAAGATTTAGATGGCATTAGGAGGCTGACACACAGTAATTACGAGGAGCACTTGCTGGCCTGCAGACAGGTGGGGGTTGGGCCTCCAGAATCCCCCGCAGCATTTTCCTGTAATCTGGATGAGCGATCTCCAAACGTGTGCTTTCAAACTACTTAAATACCATATTCTTCTTCCTATCTTGGCCTTTCGTTTTTACATCACCACAGATACTTTCCCTGTGCTCATGCCCGTGCTTGTAGGGTGCTCCGGGAAAGCGCCACATACCACCAGGCCAAGTGCCCGGAGGGGGCGCCAAGCAGTGTGTTCTAAAAATGGGTTGTTGGTTGTTTTTTGTTTTGTTTTGTTTTGTTTTGTTTAATTTTGCGTAGCTTTCCTTAATCCACGTAAAGTAAAAACACGTGTGTTCATTTCAAGCCTCTGAAGACCAAAAATTTAAAAGATCCCCCAATAACTTAGATTTCTCAAATGGTGGGGTTTTCTTTTCCCTGTTCTTAATCCTATGCCTTGGAGAGACTGCTCACAGGAAAAGAGCGCTTGACTGTTTGAAATCATATTTGAAACCTATTTAAGTCTCTGCCTAATGTATCAGAGCAGCTGGCTTTGGGATAATAAAAAGCTGAAGAACAGCCCCATGTTCGCTTTGTCACCGAAACATGACTGTCTCTCCATTTCTTTTTGCATGAAGCACAAGCACTTGCAGAGCATTTGTTAGATCTGTAGCTAAAAAAGAAAAGACCCCGTGCTCTATTCATCGTGTACATCAGTTGATGCTGGTGATGGTAATAATTAGATGGTAGAGTGTAGTACTTCATTCAGTGAGCATTCGCTTCTTGAGCACTTGCTGATGTGCCAGGTAGGGATGATTTATGATTAGAACCTAGCCTCTTTCCTGGACTCACAGTCTAGTGGGTGACAGATGTGTCCATAAAACAAATGACCTGTGTACCCCCTTCCCCACCCCCACTGCATGCTCGCCTCACTCATCTGTGTCACCGCCAGTCCCCAGCACACCACCCAGCTCTGGGTGGCTGCACACATGCTTGGTGAACACATGATAGAGCGTCACAGAGTGTCTTTGCATGTCCCAGAAGGGGTCAGTGTTACACAGAGAGTTAACAGATTGTGTTCTGGTGTCTAAAAGAAAAAAAAAAAAGCCTGCACTTTCTCTAAAGAAGCATGAATATATCTGAAGAGAACAGGGACGGATGCTAATGAACACTTCTAGAAAGAAGGCACGGGGTGAGCTACTGGTTGACTGCAGACACAGACCATCTGATGGGGAGAGGGGGGTCCTCACACTGGGGAACTACTAGATTAAGAAAAGGGCATTTACTTAGGCCCTGTAATCTTGCCTTGGAGCGAGGCAAGACAGGAATCACGAGGCACTTCATACAGGAGAATGTGAAGAATGTGCCTTTAAGTTTGTCTTTGAGAGGGAGGAGGAAGCTGTCCAGGCCTCTGCTGAAGCTGGTAACCTTGTAGAACTTGATTTTTACAGGATAATGGAAATTAGGATCTTCATATCTATTTCTTTATTCTCAAGTAGGTAGTAACTGGAGAATTTGTCCTCCCAGGGTCAACCCTGAAATAGAGAATCCAAACAAATGCTTGGCCATGGAGTAATCCGGTGCCACTGTAGACTCTCTTGTTCAGAGCATTGGGTTTTAGTGAATGTTGATTCTGCAGTATTGAATACAGTCATTTCTGAGATGGCCCTGTTGGCCTGGGAGACTGTGAGCTCACTATGCGCACACTCTGGAAGGTCGGGTCATAGTTGGTTAGAGAACTGTGTGCGCGCTTTGGCCAGCAAGCAGGATCTGTTGTGCAGCTGTCGGGCTGCAGTAGGAGGTCTGCCTCTGCTTGCTGTGGATCGTTTCTCACTTTGCTGAAAACATTTCAGAGCTTTGATTAGTATTTCCAAAAAAAAAAAAAATGTTCTCGATGTCTCCGTTTAAATACCATCATGAGAAGTAAGAATTGGTTCATGCAAAAATGTGAGGATGAAGTGAACATCTGTAACTAAATTTTTCTGTCCCACGTCCCCCACACCCCCACCAATTCTCTGATATTAGCTGTGCGTGGGTATTTCCGAATTGTTTATTCTCTTGTCTCTTCTGTCTCGCCCCCCCACCTAGGGAATGCAAGCTGCTGGTTAACTACAGATCCCCAGGCCTCAAGGGTGTGGAGACCTCCCAGAGTAAGGCACCATGTCCACGGCAGGAGTTGCTGCTCAGGAGATTAGAGTCCCATTAAAAACCGGATATCTGCATGATGGCCAAGCCATGAGGACCGTCAGGACCTGCTGGGGTGGCCGCAGTGAGTTTGAAAAGTAAGCACAGGATGGAATGGCCCTGAAACCTCTAAGCCGGTACTGTCAAAATGAGATCTGAGATCAGGGACATGACAGCTCCTTATTTATGACCCAAGATGTCTTTGCTTTCATTTCAGTCACTTTTTGAGCATCGACCCAATCACCATGGCTTACAGCCTCGACTCTACTGCTCAGGAGCGCCTAACATCTCTTGGTACGTGTCCTGGAAACTAAAGCAAGGCTAGTGCTTGAGCAGGAAGTCCACAGTCGGGATAGTACTGGCTGGTCCTCCAGCCTGATGTTCAAGTGAGGAAGCCACCTGAACTGTTTCCAGCAGCAGCCTGACCCCTGGTGGCAGCAGGTTCTGGAGAGAGCTGTGTGCTTGGCTTTCGAGCCACCCTGCCTTTACCCTGAGTCACCGATGCCCTGACCACACCTATTTGTGGAAGTGTGATCTTTCACAGTCAGTGAATTCTGATCCCTGCTCTGATCCACACTTAACTTCTAGAGACCTTGGACAAGATCTCTCCTCTCACGAGTTTCGGATGCGCGTCCCAGGGCGATCGAGTAGTGTCCACGTTGATAAACACTTAGGAGAGAGTGTGATGTGCAGTCTAGGACTTCTGACGTGAGCACTGTGTTCCTTAGATTTTGTCAGGAGCATTTAGCACATTGCCAGCAGGTCTGCACTCTTCCTAAGGTCATGATGGCACTAACAGTGCAGACCTAGTCTCGCTTTACTCACACCCTGCCTGCCTCGTGTCACCGCATCTCTTAAGTGGCTGGGCTACTGTGGTGTGGTCTTCACGTAAATTATATGCTGCTCATCATCTGCGAGTTTTGCACACGTCACAAAACCTGCCGAGGTGTGTGGGTGTGCACCATGCACATGTCCAAGGGAGATAGAAGAGATAGCTTGTTCTTTGAACCCAATCATGTGCAGGAACAATCTCCTGGCCCCTAATTAACACCTGTGGCTCTCCCATGGGTGTTCTCAGGGTGGCAGCCGTCAGGTGTGTGCTGCCTTCGCAGGGAGCCGTGGGCACACGTAGCTGGGCTAGGCCTCGAGCGGTTGGGGAGAGCACTGCGCATGCGGGCCTTTCCCTGACCTCTCTCGTTCCTTCTAGGGCACGCTGCGATGTCTGGTCCAAGGAACGGCCCTACTCAGAAGCCCAGCCTCGCCCCTCTTCTTATTCCCCCAGGCGAAGACTTGGGGCAGCGCGAAGAGGAGCGAGTCGTGTGTGGCTTTAAGAAACTCTCAGTGAACGGGGTCAGTGCTTCTCCTCCGCTCACACCCATAAAGAACCCCCCGTCCCCCTTCCCCTGCACTGCCCTCTGTGATCGGGGTTCCAGGCCCCTCCCGCCGCTGCCCATCTCCGAAGACCTCTCTCTGGATGAGACAGACTGCGAGGTCGAATTCCTCACCAGCTCGGACACGGACTTCCTCTTAGAAGACTGTACGCTGTCCGGCTTCAAATACGATGTTCCGGGCAGGCGAAGCTTCCGTGGGTGTGGACAGATCAACTACGCATATTTTGATACCCCAGCCGTCTCTGCAGCGGATCTCAGTCAGGCTCCTGACCAAAATGGAGGGGTGCAAAGTTCAAATCCTCCTCCACCTCAGACCCACCGAAGATTAAGAAGGTCCCATTCGGGACCAGCTGGATCCTTTAACAAGCCAGCTATAAGGGTGTCCAGCTACATACACAGAGCTTCTCCAAACTCCGATGAAGACAAACCTGAGGTTCCCCCCAGGGTTCCCATACCTCCTAGGCCAGTGAAGCCAGATTACAGAAGGTGGTCAGCGGAAGTTACTTCTAGCACCTACAGTGATGAAGATAGGCCTCCCAAAGTGCCACCAAGAGAACCTTTATCCCGGAGTAACTCCCGCACACCCAGCCCCAAAAGCCTCCCGTCTTACCTCAATGGGGTCATGCCCCCTACTCAGAGCTTCGCCCCTGACCCCAAGTACGTCAGCAGCAAAGCTCTGCAAAGACAGAACAGCGAAGGGTCTGCCAATAAGGTCCCTTGTATCCTGCCCATTATTGAAAATGGGAAGAAGGTTAGCTCAACACATTATTACCTACTACCTGAGAGACCCCCGTACCTGGACAAATATGAAAAGTTTTTTCGGGAAGCAGAGGAAACAAACGCAGGCCCCTCGACCCAACCCCTGTCTGCTGACTGCAGTGTCATCTCCACCACAGAGAAGCTGGACTCAAAGACAAAACTGGACCTTGGTGGCCACGTGAAGCGCAAACATTTGTCCTATGTGGTTTCTCCATAGGCTTTGGGGTGGTGGCTTGACAGGGGCTCTCTGGGAGCAGATGGTCCTTAAGCCACTTTCTGGTTTAGTTGAGATTCACAGGGAAAGGTTTTCAGATCCCAGAATGAAATAGTCGAACCCACCATCTGAAAGAGACAGGGTTAGAGCGGCCGGGATGCATGCTCAGGCTGGGAATCCCTGATTTTGCTGTTCCGACCCAGAGTGTAAAGATGTGCAGGCAGGGAGAGAAGGTTTTGTGAGCACGTTAGTGACCCATAGAAGCCTGTGGTGGAAGCACAGGCTATAGTTGCAGGTTAACCAATTAGTTGCTACCTTAGAGTCACATATATTCAGAATGATAAAACAAGCCAGAGGATGGCTCCTGACTGAGAATTGAGCAAATGGAAGAAAACACAGTATTCCTTAGATCAGAATCATTAAAAAAAAAAAAAAAGCAAAAAAAAAAACCCAAAAACATAAAACAAAAAAACAATTTTCGCCTAGTCCATTTGAAACGGCCCAGCTCTTGGGCCCGAGAAGCTCTGTCTCCTTTCTGTCTGCAAGCAGCCTGTGCCACCCAGGGCAGGGCGCGCGTCCGTCCCGTGGCTCTCCCTGCCCAGGTTCAAAATCGTCCCAAGGCCTGGCTCCCTACAGCTCCTCACTCTGCTCGTGGAGGGGAGGATGGCGGTGTGCCGGGCAGCCATGCTTTCACCTGTGCATGCATGTCTCGCATCTCGAGAAATGAGAAGATAACAATTCATTAATCATTTCTCCCCCAGCACTTCCTGCTCTGTTCTATCCACTAACGTGGCCTGTTTGTAGCGTGGGCCTCACAGCCACAGGGGGCCTGTTAGACTCATGTCGAAAGCAAACCGTTCATCAGTGTTTGGGATGTCAGTCACACAGTCGTGAAACAGTTTGCTGCATGACAGCATCACCAGGGAGCATGTGTTGTGTTTTTGTATTGGTTGTGTTTTTTTTTTTGTTTGTTTTTTGGGGGTTTTTTTGTTTGTTTTGTTTTTGTTTTTTTAGACTGTATTAAGAAACACGTACAGCACAAGCTGGCCTTGTGTTGCTGGTTCCTGTTCAGTATTTCCTGGGGATTGTTTGCTTCTTTAAGTAAAACACTTCTGACCAATAGTACAGTATGTCTTAATGGCACAGGTCACATCAGCATCTTTCTGCTTTTGAGACTCTCTCGGCTGGCTGCTTCACCTGGATTCAGGGAGACCCGTAGCCTGTGCTTGGGTTTCCACGTGCTACGATGTATCTTGTATAGATAAGCACAAAAGAGAAGGTGCTCACTAACAGAGGTACATTACTACAATGTTCTCTTAACAGTTAAACAAGCTGTTTACAGTTTCAACTGCTGAATACTATTTGAGCTATTTAAAGCTTATATTTTAGTATGAACTAAATGAAGGTTAAGACATGCTTTAGAAAAATGCACTGATTTCTGCATTATGTGTACAGTATTGGACAAAGGATGTTATTCATTTTTGTTGCATTATTTTGAATATTGTCTTTTCATTTTAATAAAGTTATAATACTATTTATGACACCGTTAACAATGTTTCTTGCCTAAACTCTTATAAAAGTTTATGTCTCAAGTACGTCGACAAGTATTGCCATCTTTAAGCACGAGGGAAGATTTTTTTTTTACAGCTTCCTAAATGCTTGAAATACACTGTCATCCCTAAAAGAAATGGGAACGATTGATACACACGCACAGTGAAAACGGGCTGTTTGTTTTTACCTTCAACAGTTCAGAGAGGGGACTGGAACTGATGCCAGGGTGTTGCTGTCAAGACAGTTACTACCTGGAGAGAGGAACATACGGAAGAAATGGGCTTTCGTACACACTTGATGTGGCCCACACGGAGTTTCAGGACTAGGTCCAGATTGTTGTGGGCCCTTTGGGTGGCTCTGCTTCTTGCCAGACATGAGGCCACCAGAGGAACCCTAGCCTGCCCTGGCTTCTCATGGAGAAGACAGCCATGCTTCTCGCAGCTTCTGGACGCAGGAGGAAGCTGGTGGCTGAATGTGAGGGCAACTCTCCAGCGCCGCCATGCCCTATGCCCAGCTGTCCCCTCTCCTGGGCCCTGTAGCCAAAACCCAGCTGCTCTCACCACTCCACGAGCTCCTAGACAATGGTGAAGTTCTCTGTGAGCTTTATGGAGACCTTGAATGTGCTTGGTATCTTCCAGAGTCAAGAGTGAGGGCTCAGAGGTCAATGAGTAGACCACCTCCACCTCTATGTGTTGGGCAGATTCTTTAACATCTCTGTCCTTGGGTAAAATTGGGGCGGGGGTGTCGTGATACCCACTATAGGGAATTATCTGTGGCCACTGCATATAAACCATGGCAGTTGGTGTGTGGTGAAGGCCTGGTATGTGCGTGGATTTTGTAGTCCTAGTTTACTCGCAGTTGCCCTGACAGGTATTATTTCTGACATTTTATAGGTGAGAAATGGGCTCAGGGAGTTGGTTCAACAGACACTTGTTGGGGAATGCCAGCCACATGCTAGATCCTGGGACATGGGCATAACCTCTGTCCTCTAGAATTTATTTATTTATTTAAAGATTTATTTCTTCATGAGAGAGGCAGAGACCTAGGCAGAGGGAGAAGCAGGCTCCCCACAAGGAGCCTGATGTGGGACTCGATCCTGGGTCCCTGTATCATGACCTGAGCTGAAGGCAGACAACCACTGAGCCACTTGGGTAGCCCTGCACTCTAGAATTCAAGCAGTCCCTCTTTATGGCTTGCGGAGAGCGCCAGCATGGGGTAAACAGTGCTGGTAGGTAGCAAGGGGGCTGTACTCTCTAAGGTGATATGATGTAAAGGGTCAGACTCTAAGCTGAAGGAAGTGGAATGAATAGGGAGGAAAAAGACTGAGGAAACAAGCTATGTGGGAGCCCCTGAGGCTGGAAAGAAGAGGCCGGTGTTTTCTATAAGCCAGACGTGGCAGCAGGAGGATGGACGCTGAGCAAGGTAGTGACCACTCAGAGATCCAGGCAGGGGAGTGATGGGATCAGATTTATCTTAAAAAGATGACAGTGGCTGTTGCAGGGGGAACAGCATGAAGAGAAGCTGAGGGGATCGATGATGCAGGGGGCACAGCAATGCCGGGATGTCAGGACCTGGA
Source organism: Vulpes lagopus (assembly GCF_018345385.1). Classification (NCBI taxonomy): domain Eukaryota; kingdom Metazoa; phylum Chordata; class Mammalia; order Carnivora; family Canidae; genus Vulpes; species Vulpes lagopus. The sequence continues at coordinate 88,127,796 of NC_054833.1, read as the reverse complement.
GAGACAAGGGGACACAGGGGAGGGGTCGGGACCAGAGATGGAGAAAACTGGCTTAGAGAGATCCTTTGAGGTAGAAGCAGCAGCTTGGATACCTCAGGGGTGGGATGAGCCCAGGAGCCTGTGGCTGTGATGCCCCCACCCCACCCCTGTGTGAGTTCCAGGGGAGCAGACAAGGTCCAGGAGAGGTGAATGGAGCACTCCCACTGACCTGTATCTGCATCTCACATCTTTTGCCTCTTTTCTTTCCCTCCTCTATTGCCTCTACTTGTATTGTGGTTAAGACCATCTTTTTTTTTTTTTTTTTTTAATAATTTCTTTATTTTATTTTAGAGAGTGTGGAGAGTGCTAGGGGAGGGACAGAGGGAGAGAGAGAATCTCAAGCGGATTCCCCACTAAGCACAGAGCCCAAGGTGTGTGGGGCTCGATCTTACCATCCTGAGATCATGACCTGAGCCGAAATCAAGAGCTGGACGCTTAATCCACTAAGTCACCCAGGTGCCCCAAGACCATCTTTAATTAGTTCATGTTTGCTTCCCTCTGAATCTTGATGTTTTTCCTTGATTTCACAAGAACACGCCTTTTCCCCTATCTTTTCATGGCTAAATGTGCCTCGCCGCAGTGCTAATCCTCTACAACTAGAAAGCTGTCAGAGCACCAGCTCAGTCCTCCGGCAGCACACAGAGCCAGTGGAGCTCTGGAGAGTTCTCTGGCACAGGCCAGCCCAGGCCTGCACTCTCAGCTGTTGCAGAGACCAGCAGCAGGGGGAATCAGCTATTGGCCACCACTGGATGCACTGTTACTAGGCAGGTCCTATATAGTGACAAAGCTCTGTCCTCAAGTCAGGAAATGTAGGCTCCAGTCAACCTCCTACATTCGATGCGAAGGATTCCCTTAGCTTCCCTGAGCCCCACTGTCCCCTCAACGTGAGACCAGGCCCCAGCAGGCCCAATACCACACAAACCACAGGGATTTATTATTAGGGACTGTGTCATGGCAGACAGCAGATGCTAAGGTCAGGAGGACCACTTGTCAGTCAACTCGAAATGCAGATAAAATTAAACGTGAAGTCTTCCCAGGCTGCAATAATTGATCATGTGTTGCCTATCTTGTTTAAAGGCCACATGCTTATTTATATGTTGCTTATTTCCCTCTACATCTCTAGGGATATCTCAACTAAGTAATGAAAAGAGACTGTCTCTTCGCTGCTAGGGGCCCTATTCCAAAAAAAAAAAAAAAAAAAAAAGAGGCCAACAGATTGTTCCAGAGAATTTCATAGTTGGAGAAAAGAGGTCTACATCCCTCTGTCTATTGCCTCGAGGATCAGAATATATATTAAGCTATTCTCTATGGTAGTTTTTTATTTCATCACCTAATTTGTGGCTTTTGAGGTACGTGGAAATTTTTTCTTAAAAATGAACTCTTGGCATGATTATTTCATACATAGTTTATTGACTTTTTATTTTATAGTAATTATGGACTCACAAGAAGTTTCTTTTTCTTTTTTTAAAGATTTTATTTATTTATTCATGAGAGACACAGAGAGAGAGAGGCAGAGACACAGGCAGAGGGAGAAGCAGGCTCCATGCAGGGAGCCCGACGTGGGATTCGATCCTGGGACCCTGGGATCATGATCTGAGCCAAAGGCAGACGCTCAATTGCTGAGCCACCCAGGCGTCCCTCACAAGAAGTTTCAAACTAGTACGGAAAGATGCCCTGGGCCCATTACCCAGATTCCCCCAAAGATAGCATCTTACAAAATTATAGTCCAGTGTCAAAACCAGGAAATGGACATTGTCACAATACTCGTATTCAGTAGTTGGTTTAGAAAGAGTTCCTATCAGAAGGGACTTGGGTCCCACTTTTAAAAAGTAACTTAGAAATCAATTCTGGCATTCTGTTAGGCATTATGTGAAAAGCTAATAAAGCCTTAAAAATACATTGCCGTGTAAATATTTATCCATTATGCTAATGGTAATTGAGGAGATAAAGCTGATGTGTGTTAACTTGGATCGGCCAAGATTTTCTGCAAGATTACTTTGCCTGAGCTCCAGTAAAGCTACGATTTCCAACCTTGAGGATTCGGGAATGGTTTCCCAGAGCCTTGAGGTGCCACGACTTTGAAACGTTGTAAGCAAAGCAGGAGAGGAACTGAATTTTGAAGGCGGTTCGAAAGCTTTGAGGTATCCTCGTCTGGAGGAAGTAAGTCGGGCTCAGACTATGGTGCAGAGACAAGTTTTCTCTGCAGACTAGACCATCTGACAAATGTTCCGGTCCTCTTCCCCCCACATGCGAATCCTACACCTGTTAAGAGACGTTTTGGGGTCTTGTTTAGGGAAAAGGGGAGAAGGGAGAGGGGAGGAGAACAGGGAAGAAGGCCCGAATGTGCCCGAACCTGATTAGCCTTGCCTTTTACTCCTCGTGGCGGAGTGAAGTGACCACATCTCGGCATGTCTAAGGCAACTGGAGGGTGTGAATTTTCGTGCTTGCTTTTCACTCGAATGTATCAAACTTCAAGAACATTCTGCCTAAGCCCCCGAGAATCTGTCCCTGGAGCGAGTCGAAGCAAGCTGGCCCCTGCTTTCATGTCACCTGTGCAGAAGTCAGAGTGGCAAACCTACGTGGCATGTCTGACTCTAGTGTCCGGGGAAAGCCTTCCCAACAGAGCTGCCCTGTAAGCTGTCCCTCGGGGTCACCTGCCACCCGGCAGCAAGGGGGTTTGAGGATGGGGAGAGAGCAGGAGCTGATCAGAAAGGACTCTTCGGGGCTCTACCTTCACCTGCTAGAAGGAGCTAGTGGCTATCAGGCTGTGGCGCTTACAGGTGCCTCTCGATGCTTCCAGAAAACTGCCCGGAACCCCCAGCTGGTAAACCTGCTTCAAGTTCACTAACACAGCGTCCGTGACCGTGCATAAATCTGTTTCTCCCCACTCCCCCTGGCCACGAAGTAAAAAGCACCCCCCCTGCCCCCCAAGAGGAGGCAATTTGTCCTAACCAGGGGACCAACCTTGGGGAGTGTTTGTGTGTCCCTTGACTTGACTTTGTGGCCTCCTGGTGAAAGGCAGCAACTTCATTCCTTGGAAATAACTCTGGATCCATGTCAAATAAACATCTTAATCACATGCTTCCTGCATATTTCTTCATTTTACAGTCATGAGGGCTTAGCCCGGTGCCTCCCCCCGGGACTGCCTGACTTTTGCACCCTCCCCTCTTGTGTAAGGCAGGAGGAGTCTGGCGTCTGGGCCTGGGCCGGGAGCCAGCGCTCCCGGGAAGCTGTGTTTGGTGCGTGTGTCTGGTCCGCAGGCGCCCCGGTGTCCTTGCCGAAGCTGGCGGCCTCGCACCCGCGTCCACGGACCGATGGGTCAAAGTTCGGGCTGAGCAGACGCTTGGACAGTTCCCGAGGCTCAGAGAGGCCCAGGCGCCGGCTCAGCAGCTCCGAGCTGCAGAGAGAACTCCCGCACCCACAGCGGCCCAGACACATGATAAGACTTGTCTGCGCATCATCCGGGCCCGGGAGCCTCTAATTACACGTCTGGGGCTTGCAGGAGCCCAGGTGGCCGGGCTCACATGATCCCAGAACTGTGAAGATAGCGCGGGCCGGGTTCTCACTGCCTGCGCAGCCAGGTGGGGGAGGCACCTCGGAGTCCCGTGCGTCATTTCAATACAAATTAGAATAACTGCATTCCAAAGACAACAAGAGTCCTTTTAACCGGGGCTGTTCCTTCTTCCAGAAGCATCGCCACAGTGTTTCCCCTCGACCTTTGCGGCTGTTCCGTCTGCCCCCTTCCTCCTGCTCCCCGACCCGGGGACAGCAGACAGCTGCCGGGCACTGCAGCAGAACTGGGGTGCAGAAGGGCACAGTGTCGTGTCCCCATGTCGCGTGCTTCCTCCACGCCACAGAGCTCTGGCCCCAGACTGCCTCGTGTGACGGCATTGGAGCCAGCGGAACATGCTCGCAGCTGTCCTTCACCGGATCAACAGCCCCTGGTTCTCAGACACCTGTCACCGCCCGGCACTGCGCTGGGTGCACCGAGTGTGCAAGCTGCTCACATCGGAATCGGCCTTAGAACCAGGAGGCCTGGCTGGAAAGGAAACACACCTGTCCGGAGCCAAACGAGAAAGTCCCTGGGGTCGGGGCCAGTGAGTGGCCCACTGAGGAAAGCCGCGCTGTGGGAGCGTAACCCAACAGTTGTCGATCCTGTCGGTAATCAGCTGTGTAGGAGGATTCCGAGGACCGCAGCCAGAGATCTGTTTTTGTTTTTTGTTTTGGAAGACTCGTTTTGTTTTTTTTTCTTCCAGGCTCCGTGGATGCTGAATCAGTCCGATTGTTCCTTTTGCAAGAATCCACAAATTTTAACAGTGATAAATAAACCACCATGTGTCATCTGGTCATTGATAAGGATCCCATAAAGAAACTGATGTACTGAACTGAAATGCTTATTTAAAATGTTTTTCTCCAAAATCTTCCCTACCAGCCTGTAGGCAACTTCTCTCCACTTTTTTTTTTCTTAAATCATACTCCTCAGGATTCTGTGTATGCATGCATTAATTACAAAAAGTTTTCTGGATACTGAGTTTTCTCTGAACAGCCTTGGTATAGGCAAAAAAAAAAAAAAAAAAAAAAAAAAAGGAGGTGTTACCACCCACCAGCATGCATTATAATTCTGTCCTTGCTTGATCCCCACCCAAATGCCCATTTCCATGTATACAAACTCATATTATTCTTTCTGAATCATACCTAAGTGCCACACCCTGAGTTGCACATAAAACTTGGCCATATTATTTATACACCAGTGTGTACTCACACAGCTGTGGCTGACTTAGAAGTCCACTTATATTTCTCTGGGATTATTTATCAGCTTACTTCTCCATTACTGATTCTACGTGGGAAATTCCCTGTAAGGTTTTCTTCTAAAATTTGGTAGCTTCATTTTAAGGACATATGTTCAACTCCTTTTCTGCTTACCAATCCTGACGTTGGTGGGTCTCTTTAAGTTTGAATCTCAACCAACACAAGCTGCACTAATTATTCAGAGTGGAGCAGCATCCTATTTTATAACTCACAGCCAGGAATGCACAGTAATAGAGTTATGGAGAGTCTGTCAATAGCCTAATATGTGGGGGCCTCTCCTGTTGCCCTCCTAAGCATCTCCTGAAACCTCCTGAAATAAAGGATCAATCTGTCTATTGGCATACCAGACCGTTTATCTATTGGTATAAGTAAAACCCAAAATTGTCTATTGACATATCAAACCATTTCAGGAATTCATGAAAGATACAGAGCAAGCAATTGTGATATGATGAAGAAATAGAATCAAAGGAAAAGAAAGGCTAAAATAGTCATAGGACATGACTTCTGTGACAGCCCCTCTGAAAATTCTGAGAAAACTCTGCCTTTACGGACATGGAACAGAAAGGAACCCTGGGGCAGGCGTCAGGGTGATTATCTGGGGGAACCCCTTCCAGAGTACCGCCCAACTTCTTCCCCTCTCCCTTTGTGTGAAGCTGTGTCAGTGAGTGTGTGCCTACAAGCTGGATCATTGGTGACAGAGACATAGCAAGGCCCCAGGTAGCAAGAGATATCTAGGCAGGATGGGAAGCCCTCCCACTGGAGAGTGCCCATCCCAACACTGTCTAGAGAAGCATGGCCTTCCCACTTCCAAGCCCATGCAATCAGAAGGTGGACCTACAGACAGGAGAGTAGGGATTTTCAAACACAAATATGAGGATAAAATAAAAAATCACCAAGCACTTGGGGAAAATTAATGTCAAGAGAAGCACAATTCAATAAACAGAGACCAGCATCCATGCAAACATTTCACAAAGCAAACCGATGTTAAAATAATCCTCAGCAATTAGACAGAATATTATATCCACAAAAACAGGCTATGGTGAAAAAGAGCCCAAGGACAGAAAATTGGAGGAAAATTTAAGAGGCATTTAGTATCTGAAAAGACAAGAATAGAGAGTAGCAGAAAAGAAATACTTAAAACATGTGTTTGTAATACATATAATTGTCAGATCACTAAATGATTTCAGGTTTCATACTGAAACCCAAAACTGATATAACATTATATGAAATATAATATGTATATGTAATTTATATTTTATAAATATAACATATTATGTCAACTATCCATCAATTTAAAAATTTTAAAATAATAATAAGAAAAAATTTCCCAGATCTGAAGACCCGGGTCTTCTTACAGAAAGGACTCTCAGATAACAAGTAATTTACTTGAAAATAAGACACACCCAGGGGCACCTGGGTGGCTCAGTAGGTTAAGTGGCTGCCTTTGGCTCAGTTCATGATCCCAGGGTCCTGGAATCAATCCCCATGTCAGGTTTCCTGCCCAGCGGGGAGCCTGCCTTCCCCTCTGCCTCACTCCCCCAAGCTTGTGCTCTCTCTTTCTCTCTCAAATAAATAAGTAAAATCTTTTTAGGAAGGAAGGAAGGTAGGAAGGAAGGAAGGAAAGAAGGAAGGAAGGAAAGAGGAAGGAAGGAAAGAGGAAGGAAGGAAGGAAGGAAGGAAGGAAGGAAGGAAGGAAGGAAGGAAGGAAGGAAAAAAAGAAAATAAGACACACCCAGATACATTTCCCAAACTGCAGAATATCAAGCTTGGGGCGCTGGGGAGGACTACCTTCCAAAGGGAAAAAACAAGCAGGAAGTTACCCACAAGGAACAAGAATTCTATGAGCCCCAGCAGCACAGGATGCTGGAAGAAAATGGAGCTGCATTATCAAGATTCTAAGAAACAGTGATTCTGAACCCACAGTCTTGTACTCAGCCAAGTTAGCATTCAAATGAAAGGTCAGAATGAAATACTCTGGGCATACAAACCTCAGAAAGTCTGTCATTCTCAGATGGGCTTTCTGAAAGCATTTCTCAAGGATTGCAACACAGCAAGATGAAAAGAATCTAAAGAGGAGGAAAATGTAACCAATGGGCAATGGCAAGTAGAAAAGCCATTATAACTTATAGTTGCCAAGTTTACATGATTTTTTATGCATGACTAAAGAATTACTACTAATGGAGAACTAAGATCCCAGGTTAATCCCAGGAGGAAGAGAATGAGGAGGAAAATGAAAACAGACTAAGGTTTTAGTCTTTGGAAGGAGAGGATACAATTGATTAATTCTGGTTATTATTGTTATTATTATTAAATGTACATTTACAAATTAGAGAATAAATTCCACTTTAGGTAATAGCAGAAAAATTTGCATCATATTAACCATCCTGCCTGTGACAATTATAAAGTCAAGGTAAAATATTTTAAAAAACAACTATGAAGGTAGTAGAGATCAACAGTGCCCTGGGATAAAAGGAAACAAACTAGTGCAGATCCATGTATAACCAGCTTTCTCCCAAGACAGTTTCTTAATTCTCTCAGCATTATCATCATCTCATCTCAGCTCATCATTTGAACAAGAAATAGAGTTCAAAGTGAAAGTGGCAGTTTTACTGGGCTGAAAAAACAGAAGTTAGAGTTCAGGGTTTCCTGCCAGAGTAGATGGAATTGAGGGAGGGCAGATCCTGGAAAGGAGGAAGCCCTCAAATCTGTGTACAAACATCCCCCCAAATCCTTGGTTGAATCCTGAACTATGCATTGCAGGTCACATCTCCAAGGGATCAAGTGGAAAGCAGCAACCAGAAGGCCAAAGGAACTGAGCAGGAATTTCAACAGCTGCCCACCTATGGAGATAGAGTTTAGATATCATGTCCAGTCAAGTTCAAGGTGCTTGATAAACCCATTGGGCTTTCTACTAAAACCCCAGAAAGAACACATCCCAGACTGAGGGCAAAACTGAAATAAACACCCTAAGAAAGCCTATAAGCAAACAACCACAGGATCAAAGTTATCTGATGGTAATTTGTTTGCCACCTAAAACAAAATGTATCACTTTTTCAAAGGAAAATAACAGAAACCATTGTATATCATCCACAATGTTCAGTATATGATAAAAATACACAAGGCATGAAAAGAAGCAGGAGAATGCATCTTATAATTAAGAGGAAAAATCAGTCAATAGAAGCAGATCCACAGATAACCTTATGCTGAATTAATAAAGATGTTAAAATAATTATCATAAATATAAAGATTTCAAGGAAAAGTGGATAGAATGGGTGAAGATATAGGGAATTTTTAGAAGTAACACAGAAAATATAACAAAGAACCAAATGGAAATCTTAGATCTGAAAAATGCTATATCAAAAAAATTTTTTTTACTGTTTTAGAGGATTAACAGCAGATTGGATAAAAAGAAAGAATCATAACATGAACATAAAGACATATGAATAAAAGTATTCAACCTACAACACACAAAAAGAAAAAATGATCAGAAAATTGTCTCTGTTAGGATACTAGAAATTGGATGTACAACTTCTAAATCATTCAATGAAAAAGAAATTGAAACTTTAAAAAATGATGAATCCAACAAATGGAAAGAAAAAGGGGGAAATTTAACATTAAAAAATCATAGTAGGGGCATTTGCCTGTCTCAGTCAGTAGAGCATGTGACTCTTGATCTCAGTGTTGTGAGTTCAAGCCCCATATTGGGTGTAGAGCTTACTTGAATATAAAATCTTTTTTTTTTTTTTTTTAATTTTTTTTAATTTTTTTTTTTTTTATTTATGATAGTCACAGAGAGAGAGAGAGGCAGAGACACAGGCAGAGGGAGAAGCAGGCTGCATGCACCAGTAGCCCAACGTGGGATTCGATCCCGGGTCTCCAGGATCGCGCCCTGGGCCAAAGGCAGGCGCCAAACCGCTGCGCCACCCAGGGATCCCTTGAATATAAAATCTTTAAAAAAAAATTATGGCAAAAAGTATGCAAAGTAAGTTTACAGGAATAAATCAGAACAATTGGCAATCACAAAAGAAGAATGAATTAAATCCCCATTTTAAAATACAAAGACTTTCAGATTTATTTAACAACAACAACAAAATCTATACATTATTTACAGAAGACACATAAAGAGAAAGTTATGTATTGGTTAGAACACACTACCCAGGGAAGGATCCATATGGTGTTGTTTTGCATTTCCATCGTAACTTAAAGGGAAATGTTAACAATGTCCAGAGTCCTTGATGTTCTCCAAATGAAGGAGGAGGATGTCCTCAAATTCCTTGCATCAGAAACCCACTTAGGTGGCACCAACATTGACTTCCAAATGGAACATATACAAAAGGAAAAATGATGGTATCTACATCATAAATCTGAAGAGAACTTGGGAGAAGCTTCTACCAGCAGCTTGTGCCATTGTTGTCACTGAAAACCAAGCTGATGTTAGTGTCTCATCATCCAGAAATACTGGCCAGCGAGCTGTGCTGAAATTTGCTGCTGCTATTGGAGCCATTCCTATTGCCAGTCGCTTCACTTCTGGAACTTCCACTAACTAGATTCAAGGCAGCCTTCCAAAAGCCAAGGCTTCTGGGGGTTACTGATGCCAGGGCTGACCACCAGCCTCTCATCTTATGTTAACCTGCCTACTATTGCTCTGTGTAACACAGTCTCCTCTGTACGATGTGGACATTGTCATCCCTCCCAACAACAAGGGAGTTTACTGAGTGGGTCTGATGTGGTGGATGCTGGCCCGGGAAGTCCTGCTTAGCCTGAAGTTGCAGACTGGTCTGAAGGCATGCAGGTGCCCTCTGTGCCAGCCTATTCAGCTGTTCCCTACTGAAAACTGGATCACTCAGCAGGCCACTAAAGACTGGTCTGCAGCTCCCACTGCTCAGGCCACTGAATGGATAGGAACAATCACTGAGTGGTCTTAAGCTGCTCTTCCACAAAGGCAAACAAAATGGAAATAAGGTTGATTGAAAATAAACAGTTTCTAAAAGTTGAAAATAAAAACTACTTTTGAGTATAAATAAAAGAAACACCACCTAACAATAGCTGACAAAGCAGGTTTATTATTCTTGTAACAAAGTCTGGGAGTATGTGGCTGCTGGTCTTTGTTCAGTAGTGTAGGGATGGTGTCTCAGCATTTCTCTTGACCTTCTCTTCATGGTCACAGAAGTGAAGGCTAGAAAAGAGCAATACTAGTCACGTTTCCTTTTTCAGGAAAAGCAAAAACCTTACCAGAATTCTCAACAGATTTCTGCTTGTGTTTCATTAATCAAACCACTTGTCACCTGACAAGAGAAGATAGTCATCCCTACACTTTATAGTGAAAGCATACAAGAGAGAACAGAATTAGAAAATAGTGCTCAGTGGCCAGTGAATAGTGTCCCCCATCGGTTCAAAATAGGGGGATGGAAAAGATACACTAGACACATGTTGACCCAAGGCTAACAAAACTGAGCTGTTACAGAAGCAATGAGAAGCTAAATGGTGGTTCTATACTGAATATGATCAGCTGACTCAGTACACACTACCGTTCCTACATTGTAGAGGCTAGAAAGTAAAAATTTCATTTCTGAGGGGCTCTTGCAGCTAGGCTGTAGCTGTGGATTAGGTTTGGCCAATTGCACAGACCTGTGTGAGATTTGGTAGATGGAACTGAGGCAGAGGCAGTTTTTCTGCTCACAGCTAAGGTCACAGAGGCAAGTGTGAAAGACAGTTGTGGCAGTGGCCAGCATTTTAGGGTTTTATCAGCAGCTTTCTGGGTAGATATGGTTGTTATGGTAACAGCTTCAGTAGCCTTAGTGGCTTCATAATCCTAGTTTTCTTATGCCTGAATCAAAACTATGGTGATATTGTCTTCAACTGAACAGTTCCAGAGAGGCCTCCTGATTATGACTCCTCTATTTTCCCAGGGATTTTATAAGCATCTAATTTCTTGTTTGAAACTCCTTTCTGCATAAAATACACTGAGTGGTTTCTATTTTTTGCACTGAACTCCAAAACTAATACCAAGTGTGTACACATGCAACACACACACACACACACACACACACACACACCCCACACCACCCATGTTGGGATAATAGGGCCCTCAGATGAGTTGCAGAAGCAAGTGCAAACCCTCTCTGGAAGAAGTTAACCTCAATCTAAACCTCAAAGAATTCCTATAGAATTAAACATGAAATAGAGGAAAATGAACACTTCCCAAGCAAAAATCACAAGACACATAAGGAAACAAAGTGGCATAAAATAAGAACTGCAGAAACCACAGACAGCAGACACAATTACAACTTCCAATTTTAGAATTATCAGATACAGAACATAGAATACATGTGTTTAGGATGTTTAAACAAATAAATATGTGCATAGAATAGATTTTAAAAAGAACAAAATAAAACATTTAAAAATAAACTTTATATGTAATGATTACAATTCATAATTCAGTGGATGCTCCAGTCACCAGATTGGACATAGATGAAGAATGAACTGGCTGATAGATTTGAAAAAAAAAATCACAGAGAATGCAGCACCAAAAGACAGAGGGAAAGAAAACATGAAAGAGAAGTTGAAACAAAATATAGGATGAAAGGAAGTAAGTTATATTGTCTGGAAAGAGAGACCATAGAGAATTAGAAAAAAAAAAAAAAGCAATATTTGAAGAGACAATGGATAAGAATTTGCCAGAATTGTTCAAATATACCAAGGCTCAAATTCAAATATCTAATAAATCCCAACAGATTAAAAGAAAGGAAAGAGAAAAAGAGAAAAGGAAGGAGGAAAGTAGATCCACAAATCATAGATTTGCAGTGAGACTGAAAGATACCAAAGAAAAGAAAACGTTTTGGAGGCAGCCAGAGCAGGGAGAAGAAACAAATCATCTACAACGGAATAACAAGTAGATGACTAACTCCTCAACTACAACAAAGTCAAAATGAAGATGCTAGTTAAGAGAAAACATTGTTGAGCCAGATTTAAAAAAATAATTCCTCTACATATTGTTTGCAAGACATCCTTCCAAAACATAAAGACACTAAAAAAAATTGAAAATACAGATAAAGATAAACTGGAAAACAGTAGCCAAGAAAAGACTGCAATAGTTATCAAACGCCAGACAAAATAGATAAGAAAGCAAAAACTGTCACCTATGATAAAGAGGACTACATAATGACAAAAAATTCCAATTCGCCAGGAAGAGGTAATGATTCTAAACTTGTAAGCATCCAATAACACATTCTCAAGACATATAAAGCAAACATTTGCAGATCTATGAAAAGAGACTGACGAATCTACTGTTATGGTGGGAAAGTTTAGCACAACTTTTCTTAGTTTGACAGATCAAGTGTGTAAGAAATAAGGATAGAGATTTGACCAGAACAATTAACAAGCTTGATTTAAAGAGATTTATTTTATTTTATTTTTAAATAATCTTTACACCCAATGTGGGGCTTGAACCCACAACCCAGAGATCAAGCATCACAGGCTCCACCAACTGAGCCAGCCAGGAACATCTAACAAACTTGATTCAATGAATATATAAATGTTGTACCTAGTTATTAAACATCACACATTCTTTTTTTTAACTAAATTTTTAAAAAGATTTATTTATTTGAAAGAGAGAGGGAGAGAGAGAATCCTCAAGCAAACTCCCCACTGAGTATGGAGCCTGATACAGGGTTCCATCCCAGGACCCCAAGATCATGACCGGAGCTGAAAACAAGAGTCCAACATTTAACGACTGAGCCATCGGATGACCCTTAACTGAACTTTTTTATTGAACAATAACATATATACAGAAAAGTATGCAAATCAAAAATATATGACTTAATGAATTCCCATGAAGTTGACACACTAGAGACTCAAGACTTGGATTAGATCAGGAAATAGAACTTCATGGTACCCTCAAACCCTTTATCCTGCCACTACTCCACCCCCAGTCATAGTACATGTTACAAGAAACCATCACCCTAACTTCAAATGTATAGATTATATTTGCCTATATTTACTTAATATAAATGAAACCATAGAGTAGTATTCTTTTGTGTACCTTTTGCTCAATACTATGTGAGATTTATGTGTGTGGAAATATCTTTTTCATTCTCATTCCATTGTATGAATGAACTACATTTATCCGTTCTTCTGTTGATGGACATTGAGATTGTTGCCTCTTTGCAGGTAGCATAAATGGTGCTGGGATGAACATTCTTTTGGTTTTTTTTTTTTAACCTTTATTATTATTTTTCTTTTAGTAATCTCTACACTCAATAAGGCATTTGAACTCGTGACCTTAAGGTCAAGAGTCATGTGCTGTACCAACTGAGCCAGCTGGTGGGTGTCCCGGGATGAACATTCTGGTAGATGTCTTCTGATGATCATGTGTATGTATTTCTTTTAGGTACGTTTAGCCTTTGCAGACATTACCCATAATGTTTCCAAATGGTTGTAGCAATTTATATTCCCACCAGCAGTATGTGAGCCTTCTAGTAGCTCCATACCTCATCAATGCTTGGTAGTATCCACTCTTCATTTAAGCCATTCTGGTGAATGTGAGAAGACCGATTCTTTTCAATCACACTTGAAATATTTACAAAAGTTGACCAACTGTTAGGTTCCACATATTTCACCACATAGACCAGGCTCTCTGACCACACTACAATTAAGTTAGAAATTAGTGGCAAAATACAGCTAAATTAAATTGGGATAAAATGCATACACTTGGAAGGAATCAGAACTGAACACTGACACAAACTGAAATCAATGTATAGAAACAGGGAGTCCCTGGGTGGCTCAGTGGTTTAGTGCCTACCCTGGCCCAGGGCGTTTTCCTGGAGCCCCTGGATCAAGTCCCGCATCAGGCTCCCTGCATGGAGCCTGCTTCTCCCTCTGACTGTGTCTCTGCCTCTCTCTCTGTGTCTCTCATGAATAAATAAATAAAATCTTTAAAAAAATGTATAGAAACAATGTTTAGTCTTGGATATGTAAGTTAGGAAAGAAGAAAATCTCAAAATAAATGAACTAAACATTCAATTTTAGAATTTAAAAATTCTGGAAAAGAGGGACACCTGGGTTGCTCAGTGGTTGAGCATCTGCCTTCGGCCCAGGGAGTGATCCCGTAGTCCCAGGATCAAGTCCCACATGGGCTCCCTGTGAGGAGCCTGCTTCTCCCTCTGCCTATGTCTCTGCCTCTCTCTGTGTCTCTCATGAGTAAATAAATAAAAATCTTTAATTAAAAAAAAAATTCTGGAAAAGAAAGAACAAGAGTAGAAGTTTCTGAAAAGCAGGAAAAACATAAAATAGAAAGTATTATTGAGGTGCCTGGGTGGCTCAGTCAGTTAGGTATCCAACTCTTGACTTCGGCTCAGGTCATGATCTCAAGGTCCTAAGATCGAAACCCCGAGTTGGCCTCTATCGGTGCTGGGCATGGAGCCTGTTTAAGATTCTCTCTCTCTCTCTCTCTCTCTCTCTCTCTCTCTCTCTCTCTGGCAGCCCCGGTGGCGCAGCGGTTTAGCGCCGCCTGCAGCCCCGGGGCGTGATCCTGGAGACCCTGGATGGAGTCCCACGTCGGGCTCTCAGCATGGAGCCTGCTTCTCCCTCTGCATGTGTCTCTGCCTCTCTCTCTCTCTGTGTCTCTATGAATAAATAAATAAAATCTTTAAAAAAAAAAAATTCTCTCTCTCTCCTTCTGCCCCTCCCTACCCCTCTATCCTATCTCTAAAAAACAAACCAAAAAAAAAGTATTATCAAAGTTAATATCAACATTTACGCCAATACATTTGAAAACTTAGATAAAGTAGTAGGTACTTTCCTAGAAAAAACACAACTTACTGAAACCATCTCAGGAAGAAATAAAAAACTTGAATAATTCTATTACCCAAAAAGAATTTTTTTAAAAAATATGGAACACTTCACGAATTTGTGTGTCACTTTGTGCAGGGGCCATGCTCATCTCTGTATCATTCCAATTTTAGTATGTGTGCTGCCAAAGCTCTTTGAAAAGAATTTGAATGGTGGTTTCTCAGAAAGTTAAACATAGAATTACCATATGACCCAGCAATTCAACTCCTAGGTATGCGCACAAAAGAAATGGAAATAGGTACTCAAAACAAATGATTGTACATGAATATTCATAGCAGTACTATTCACAACTGCCAGAACGGGGAAACAACCCAAATGACTATCCATGGATGAAGAGATGAACGAAATATGTCAGATCCATACAATAGAATATCATTCAGGCTTAAAAATGAAATTCTGACACATGCAACATTAACAAACTTGAAACATTCTGCTAAGTGAAAGAAGCCAGACTCAAAAGGTCACACACAACATAATCCCATTTATGTGAAACATCCAAAATAGGTAAATCCATAGAGACAGAATGTGGAGGAGAGATTACTAGGGGCTGGGGGCAGGGTTGGAATGACTGCTAATGGGGGACACAGTCTCCTTTGGGAGCACTGAAATGTTTTGGAATTGGATAGAGGTGATGGTTGCACAACATTGTGAATGTTCTAAATGCCACTGAATTGTATGCTTTAAAGTGGGTAATTTTGTCAGGCTCCCTGCTCAGCAGGAAGTCTGCTTCTCCCTCTGCTCCTCCCCACCCTCATGTTCTCTCTCTCTTTCAAATAAATAAATAAAATCTCTTAATAAAAAAAGTAAATAAAGTGGATAATTTTATATTATATGAATTTTAGCTCAATTAAAACAAAAATCTCACCACAAAGAAAACACCAGACCCAGATGGATTTAAAGGCAAATTGCACTGAATATTCAAATAAATGAACGTATATATTTATGAATGATTAAAATTACATCCTTATGTACATGTATATGTATGTACATGTATATATGCACATAATTTTAATCATTCAAAAATGTTTATCTAGAAAAAAAAGAGGGACCCTTCCTACTCAAGGTATGACCTTAGCATAACCTTGACACAAAAATCATACAAGAAAGGAGAATACCAGATCAACCTTCCACATGAGATGCAAAAGATCCTAGATTAAATACTTACCAAACAGAAGTTAGTAGTGTATAAAAAAAGATAA
The DNA here is from genome assembly GCF_018345385.1 of Vulpes lagopus. NCBI lineage: Eukaryota > Metazoa > Chordata > Mammalia > Carnivora > Canidae > Vulpes > Vulpes lagopus. The sequence goes on along the minus strand of NC_054833.1, from coordinate 88,111,900 downwards.
AACATGATAACCAAGTTGGCTATCTCAAGCATGAAAGAGTAGTTCATTAGAAAATGTACTAATATAATTCATCACATTAACAGATTACAGAAAAAAAACCATATGATCTTAACTGAGAAACTTAAGACAGTCATTTAATAAATTTCAACATCTATTTATGACAAAAACTTAGCAATCAAAGAATGGAAGTGTATTTCCTTAACCTAATAAATGATATTATGGTAGATGTGAGACAGGGAAACCAAAGGGATCTCATGAAAAACTGCTTTTTTTTTTTTTTTTTTGCTCCTTTTCCTGCATCTGTTCTTGCTAGGACCTGCCCCCACCTTATACACGCCTTAGAGCATAGATAATGTATGTCCTCCGAGTAGAGGTCAAGGATTTAACAATTTCTTTGCAGGCTTCCAGCACAATAGATAACATCCAAGGAGTGACCAGGCAGGGTCGTCATGGGCGTTTCCTAGACCACAGGCTCACCAAGTCCCCTGGCTCCAGGGCATAAGTGACTTGTAGAGTACACCTAAACACTCACCTTTGTTTTAACGAGTTCCTGGGCACCTGAGAAAACACATCGCCAGATTACAATCCTCAATAAAAACCCCCAAACCCGAGCAATGATGAGACTCATTCTCCTTTTCTTTCCATGTCTCCAGGATGCTCTGTCCATATCTGCACTTTCTCTGTCTTCAATAAACTCTGCTCTGATTTCCTCTCGGGTCCCATTTGATTTCCATTCTGCGTGAGGCCAGGGACCCTCTTGGCTGGTGTTTGTGGGACTCTCTCTGGGTCCTTGGACCCAGGCAGCCTACACTGGTTGGAATAATGCTGCCTGCAACCTGCCTCCCAAATATGTCCCATTCTTATCTCCAAAACCTATACATTACCATTCAGGACCTTGAAATGGGAGATTATTTTGGATTATCCATGTGGTCCAATCTGATCATACCAATCCTTTAATGGGGAATACCTTTTCTGGCTGCAGTGGGTCAGACCAGAGGGACATGTGACCATGGAAGGATCAGAGATGCAGCATTCCTGATTTTGAAGTTGGAGGGTCGGGTCACAGCCAAGGAATGTAGGTGCCTCCAGAAAAAGTCAAGGAAATGGCTACTTCTCTAGTGTCTCTAGAAGGAAGCATAACCCTGTCCACACCTTGATTTTTGCCCAGTGAGACCCCTGTCAGATACCTACCCTCCAGAACTGTAAGATAATATATTGGTGTTGTTAAACCACTAAAATTGTAGTATTTTGTAACAGTAACAATAAAGGTGGAATACAAGTATATGCCAAAAACGACAACTCTACAATAAATGTTATATTTAACTCCCTTTAAAAATCCAATGTTACATATGTTGCCCATTTTGATCACCTGAATTTAGCACTGCACTGAAGATCCTAACCAGGATAGAACAGCAAGAAAGAGAAAACATTTAGGATCGGAAAGAGAGAAATAAATTGTCATTCTTTGCTGATGATATGAATAGATATGTGAAAACTTTAAAATAATTTATGGCTACATTATTTTAAAATAGGAGAGTTTTTAAAGATTGGATACACAATCAATATATAAAAGTATATATCTGCATTTTTATATACCAGCAACAATGAGAAAACAATTTTTTAAAGGTCCTTACAATATCAGAAATAAAAAAGAAAGAAATGAAAGGTGAGAAGGAAGGAAGAACTAATAATAATTCTAAGAAAAGATGTGCAAGCCTTTGCTAGAGAAATCAACAAAACGTCATTGAAAAGACATTACATGTTAAAGAAGATCTAGATGAATGAATGACTATATTCTTGGATAAGACTCAATAACAGAAGGATGTCAACTTTCCACAAATTGTTCTACAAATTCAATGCAATCCCAGTAAGAATTCCATGAGTATTTTTTTGTAAGATTTGGCAAGCCTATTCTAATATTTCTCTAGAAGAGCTGAAGCTGTGAATAGCCAGGGTACGCCTGAAAGAAATGGAAGACTTGCCTCCACCAGGTAAAGAAATTTGGCTGTGGGGATGCCTGGGTGGCTCAGCGGTTGAGCTTCTGATTTGGGCTCAGGTCGTGATCCTGGAGTCTAGGGATAGAGTCCCACATTGGGCTCCCCACAGGGAGCCTGCTTCTCCCTCTGCCTGTGTCTCTGCTTCTCTGTGTCTCTCATGAATAAATAAATAAAATCTTTAAAAAATAATAAAAAGAAAGAAATTTGGCTGTGTGGTATTGATGCCAGCAAGGAACAATAGATTGTTGAAACAGGGTAGAGCCCAGAAACAAAGATAAGCACTTAAGGAAGTTTGATTTTGGACAGAACTGGAACTGCAGATTAGTGGGGAGTAAATAGATTCACCAACTGGTACGGGACAACTAATTAACCATGTGGGAAAATAATGAAATCAGATCCCTACCTCAACATACACAAAATTAATTCCAGGTGAATTGAAGACTTATATGTGAAATACAAACCTGTAAATAATTTAGAAAACAATAAAAGTGGAAGTCTGCATGATCATAAGATAGAAAAGAATTTAGCACAAATTATAAAGACAAAAAATTGATAGATTCTACTATATTAAAATTAAGAATTTCTGTTTATCACGGATACCATAATAAGGACAAGCCATAATCCAGAAGAAGATACTTGCAATATATATAAATAACAAGGTTTTTTGTTTTTTATTATTTATTTGAACAAAACTAAAAACACTTCATCAATTTCTCCCCATTTCTTCTCATATAAAGAATTCCTACAGGGGTGCCTGGGTGGCTCAGTGGGGTAAGTGTCTGGTTTTGGCTCAGGTCATGATCCCAGAGTCATGAGATTGAGCCCTGCATCTGGCTCCTTGCTCAGCAAGGAGCCTGCTTCTCCCTCTCCCTCTACCTGCTGCTCCCCCTGCTTGTGCTCTCTCTCTCTCTGTCAATAAATAAATAAAATCTTAAAAAAAAATTTTTTAGGGCAGCCCCTGTGACACAGCAGTTTAGTGCCACCTGCAGCCTGGGGTGTGATCCTGGAGACCTGGGATCGAGTCCCACGTCAGGCCCCCTGCATGGAGCCTGCTTCTCCCTCTGCCTGTGTCTCTGCCTCTCTCTTTCTCTGTGTGTCTCTATGAATAAATAAATAAAATCTTTAAAATAAAAATAAAAAAAAATTTTTAAAGAATTCTTACAAATCAGAAAGAAAAACCAAAAATCCAACAGAAAAATGAGCAAAAGACAGATATTACACAGAAGAAAAAAAAAACACATGGAAAGATACTTCATGAATAACCAGGAAAATGCAAATCAAAGTCTCAAGAAGATACCATTTCACATCCACCAAATTGGTACTAATTTGGAAGCTGGACCATAGCTGGTGCTGTCAGGAAATGAAACAGCAGTCAGTCATTCACCATGCATGGAGTATAAAGCACCATAACCACTTGGGAGATGGGTTAGCATTTCTTAGTGAGAGGATTCTTAACCTGGGGTACACAGATGGAACTTGGGGCTCTATGAACTTCAATGAGTATGTATTTTTGCTAATTTGTAACTGAAACTTGTATTTGCTTCTATTAGGAAGCAAACTAAAGTAGTATTAGTAGTAGCCTGTGACTTCCACCAAAAGAATATAGGTTATCACATTAAACTTGTTGCTGATATCTCAAAATATCATTTATGTTTATCATGATTTCAAAATTAGGGTAGGTATGGGGCACCTGGGTGGCTCAATTGGTTAAGTGTCTGACTCTTGATCTCAGCTCAGGTCTTGATCTCAGAGTTGTGAGTTCAAGCCCTGAGCTGGGTCCCCTGCTGGATGTGGAGCCTACTTAAAAAGAAAAAAGAAAAAAATTAGGGTAGGTGTGAGACTGATTACTAAATATTACCATTTAATTATAGGAGGACATGTATTTTATCACAAATTTGCTTTCTTAATATTTTGAAAACTATATTCCAATATAATTGGTTTTCTTTGTAATCGTATGTATTCTATTTTATATATTTTTAAATGTTTTTCTAGAAAAGTGTCCAATGGCTTTACTAGTGTGAGAAAAGGGCCCATGGAAAAAAAAAACAGCTAAGAACCCATCACTCCTACAATAAAATATGAGTGGTTCACAGCAAAGTGTCTGCCCTGGAGAACCTCCTGCACATGTACATCGGGGGACATGTGCACAGCATTGGAAGTGACCCAAAAGTTCAGTGTACAATGGACAAATTGTGGGATATTCATGCAGTGAATTCATGAAAGTAGTTACCTTTGGGTATCAGGTTGTGGGCTATGACTGGGAAGAACCATCCAGTAAAACATTGGTAAAGTTCCTTTTCTTAATTTGGGTGGTGAGGAAACAACCATTCATTTAAAACTGCATTTTTCTTTTTTATTACTTATTTATTTTTATTTTTTTAATTAATTTTTTTTTTTTTTTTTAGAGAGAGAGCATGCAAGTGGTGGTGGGGTTTGGAGGGGAGGTGAGGGAAAGGGAGAGAGAGAGAGAGAGAGAACCCCAAGCAGGATTCATGCTCGATGCAGAGCCCAATGTGGGGCTTGATCCCAAGACCCTGAGATCATGACCTGAGATGAAATCAAGAGTGGGACAACCAACTGACAAGCCACCCACGCACCCCATGTACAGTTGCATCTTCATCCAATCTTAGTATGTAAGCTATTTCACAATGAATATTTGTAAATAAAAAGATGGATATGGAACCAACCCACATGTCCATCAACAGATGAATGGATAAAGAGGAAGTGGTATGCATATACAATGGAATATTACTCAGCCATAAAAGAATGAAATATTGCCATTTGCAACAACATGGGTGGATCTATAATGCTAAGTGAAATAAGTCAGTCAGAGAAAGACAAATACCATATGATTTCACTGGTATGGAGAATTTAAGGAACAAAAAAACAAGGTCACCGGTTGGCTCAATCAATAGAGCCTACGACTCCTCATCTTGGGGTTGTGAGTTTAAGTCCTGTGTTGGGCATGGAACCTACTTAATTAAAAACAAACAAACAAAGAAATAAAGAGACAAGCCAAGAAACAGACTCTTAACCATGGAGACCAAGCTGATGGTCACCAGAGAGGAGGTGGGTGAGGGGAATATGTGAAGGGGATTCAAGACTACACTTGTCATTATGAGCACTAAGTGATATATAGAATGACTCACTATATTGTGCACCTGGAAGTAATGTAACACTGTATGTTAATATATGGATAATAATCAGAAAGGTGGATAATAATCAGCATTGTTGAGGACAGAGGGAAGCAGGCAAATTGGAGAACAACTTGGCCATAGCTATCAAATTGATGTAAAAAACTTTCTAAAAATATTCATACTTGCACAAAGATATACACACAAATTTGTCCCCTAAAATATTTTCTTAAATATTGAGTAACTGTTTAAAAAACTTAAAAAGCAAAACAAAAAAAAAACTTAAAAAGCATTTAATATCACCAACAAGAAAACTAAACAATCTGATTCAAAAATGAGCAAGACCACATAGACATTTCTCCAAAGCAGACATACAAACATTCAGTAAGCACATGAAAAGGTGCTCAACATCATTAATCATTAGGGAAATATAAATCAAAACCACAGCGAGCTATCACTCACACCCATTAGGATGACTACTCTCTTTTTCTTTCTTTTTTTTCAAAGAAAAGCTTAAGTGTTCGGGAGGATGTAGAGAAATTGGAACCTTTGTGCACTGTTGGTGGAAATGTAAAACTGGTATAGCCACTGTGGAAAACAATTTAGTGGTTCCTCAAAAAATTAAAAATGGAATTACCGTATGATCCAGCAATTCCACTTCTGGGTATATACCCAAAAGAATTGAAAGCAGCCTCTCAGAGAGGTGTTTGTACACCCATGTTCACAGCAGCATTACTCACAGTTGCTAAAATGTGAAAGCAGTCTGTCCATCAACAGACAGATGATGGATGAGTAAAATATAGTACATCCACACGATGGAATATTATTCAGCCTTGAAAAAGAAGGAAACTTTGACATGTGCTACAACCTGGGGAAACCTTGTGGATATTGAACTAAATGACATAAGGCAGTCACAGAAAGACAAATACTATATGATTCCACTCATAACAAGTACCAAGGAAAGTCAAATTCATAGAAACAGAAAATGGAACCATGGTTGCCAGAGAGGGAGGAATGGGGAGTCAGTGTTTAATGGTGATGGAATTTCAGTTTGGCAAGATGAAGAGTTCTGGAGATGGAAGTTTGCACAACAATGTGAATGTGCTAAATGTCATTCAATTGTCTATTTTTAAATGGCTTGTATGAGGGGCACATGGTTGGCTCAGTCAGTAGAACATGCAACTCTTAATCTTGGGGTTGTAAGTTCGAGCCCCATGTTGAGTATAGAGATTACTTAAATAAAATCTTCAAAAAAAAAAAAAAGAAAAGTTGCAGAACTTCCTTTGGCATTTAAAATAATTATTTTTAAAATGGCTGAGATGACAAATTTCGTGTTATGTATATTTTATCACAATTCTGAAAATAGGAGGAAAAAAATCCATCTGTAGGAGTGGTTACAATACATCTGTGCTGTTCGACGGTCACATAGATAAGGTCAATCTGATACGGTCAGATCTTGAAGACATTCTAAGTTTTTAAAAATGAGAGACACACAGAGAGAGGCAGAGACATAGGCAGAGGGAGAAGCAGGCTCCATGCTGGGAACCCAACGTGGGACTCGATCCTGGGTCTCCAGGATCACGCCCTGGGCTGCAGGCAGCACTAAACCGCTAAGCCACCCGGGCATCCAGAGTTTTAATTTTTAAAACTCTAATGTGCATATCTATGTGTGTGTGCAACCTAATACAACGTGTGTGGGTGTAAATGTGTATTATCACACGTTTGTAAGTTCATAGAAACCAGGCTGGAAGAGAGACCCGAGTGGGACTCTGGGGCAAGGCTGGGGTGAGGGAGGGCATGAGGGAGCACTTCCAGGTCCTGCTTCGCGCATTCATGTGTCATCTGAGTCTTTTCCAACGAGCAGGTATTGACGTATCCATGGTATAATTACATTTTTTAAAAAGCGTTTTAAGACTCAGGTGGCACTGAGCTAGATGGCTCATGGCATAATGACCTAGTATTATCCACGATCCAGAGGTAATTTGCTGGGCCCTAAGTGTGCTGAGTGGCTGTCATTCTTGGATAAGGGATGTGGAAGTATAACCAGGTATTAGAAAAGACGATGACCTCATTCCTACTCTCGAACCCGCACATTTTATTCTCTCACTGATTCGCAGCTTCAATGCGCAGGAAGGGATGGTCTCAGGCCCCAAGGCTGGTGGACCATCTTCTACCAGCCTCCCACCTGGCGAGTCACCCTTCCCAAGGCTGCGTTCCCGGGGCATCATTCGGCAACGCAGGGGGACAATTCTGCTTTTTGTGAAATAGACCCGCAGGTGGTGTTGGGGCCCGGGGCTCAGGACAGCCGGGGTCCAAGGCCTCCCTACAATAGCCGGCCTGGAAGGACAGACCCTCAGAACACAGGAAGTTAGAACAGACACCGGCTACATTCCATCTGGCTGTAAAAACAAAGCATGACTTTCTCTTGGGTAAACGTGGTGAAATGATTCTCCCTTTGAAAGAAGAAACCTCAGACAAGCATGCTTTTTATGGCATGCTCACCTTTATCTGGCTTTAAAAAAAAAAAAAAACACTCACACAGAGATGTGGACCCAGTGAGGCCCAGAGCCCTGAGCCTGGTTGCTCTAGCTCCCCAGATCCTCTCATCCCCACCCAGGGGGCTGTGCCTGTGCGTGGCTCCTGCATTACCTATAACATTGTTCTTGTCTTTGTTCTTTAAGACAATGAACTTTTCGTTTCGACTTTTTTTTTTTAAGATTTTATTTATTTATTCATGAAAGAGAGAGAGAGAGAGAGAGAGGCAGAGACACAGACAGAGGGAGAAGCAGGCCCCATGCAGGGAGCCCGATGGGGGACTCAATCTGGGGTCTCCAGGATCAGGCCCTGGGCTGAAGGCGGCGCTAAACCACTGGGCCACCCAGGCTGCCCACTTTTTTTTTTTTTTTTAAGGATTTTATTTGTATTTTTTAAAAAAGTCATCTCTACCCCCAACATGGGGCTCAAACTCATGACCCTAAGATTAAGAGTACTGCGCTCCACTGACTTAGGCTGCCAGGTGCCCCTCTCATGTTCTTTTTAAGCCTAGTAAAAATTTCCAAGAGCAGACCGAAACTCAAAAACAGATTGTGTTTTAAAAAGAGAAGACCCGAGGACGCAGAACTGAAAAAGCAAAATAAAGCAGCAGCCCATGAGGGCTGGCGGGGCAACCTCATCTGGCTCGTCGATCACTGCCGCCTGCCCAGGACTGGTTCGGGAACCTGGAGCAGCCCCTTCAGGCTGCAGGAAGCAGAGGGGGTGGTGATGATGAAGATGATAGCCATGGTGGAAATGGTGAGCACGTGAAGCCTTCCTCCAGGTCCCAGGGGAGCCCGGGGCCAGAACCGGGACAGTGCCAAGGGCCAGCTCCAGAAGGACCCCGCCCTAGGAGCAAACGCTAGGGTTTCTTGCGCCTTCCTGCACCTCACAGCTGGCCCCATGAAGGAGGCTGAGGACTTGGCAGGCAGGCGGGACTTCGTAGAGTCCCCTAAGAGCAAAGATAGGAATTTCCTAAAAAAACCCAGATTATTCTGCAGGAAGAAAAATTTTTTAAGATTTTATTTATTCATTTATGAGAGACACAGAGAGAGAGGCAGAGACATAGGCAGAGGGAGAAGCAGGCTGCATGCAGGGAGCCCGATGCGGGACTCAATCCCAGGACCCCGGGATACACCCTGAGCTGAAGGCAGACACTCAACCACTGAGCCACCCAGATGCCCTGCAGGAAAATTTAATGTTCACCTCATTCCTTGGGGAACAGACACTGTAGGATAGAAAAGATGTAACCAGATTCTAAAATGAGACAGTAAACATAACACTCTACATTTGAACGTTTCACAGTGTAAGAAATGTACTGCCCTTGTACTGTGGCCTTCGATCCTATAAAGCACAGGACAGACAGAGTCTCGACCTCTGAAAGGACGAGGTTTTTCTCCTTTCTTGGAGGGATGGCAACCTCAGTGGTGCGCTGTAGGGCTGCTGGTGCTGGAGATGCTGCTGAAGTGGGTAGCGTGGGAAATGTCTCCGTACTGCTAGACAACACTCTCTCTCCAACATAATCAGAGCCCAGTCAAGGGGCAGAATGAGGTGACACTCTTGCATAAAGTGTGAAAGAATTGAGTCACCCGGCTCAGTGACTGGTACACAGTAGACTCAGAAAGCTGTGGCTCCTTCCCTGTCCTGCTATTCAGCACCTGGGGACTCCATCAGAGCCTCTCACGTACCCTAAATCACACTGAGGGACAGTTACAGTCTTCCCCTTCAGAAGAGCCGTGTGGCTGTCACCTCCCATGGGCCCCAGGAACGTGTCCTGCCAGGATGTCTTCTCCTCTCTCAGGGAGACTGAGCTCCAGGCTGGAGCTGAAGTTCTGGAGCCGCTCTCCTCCATAACCATCAGGGCGACGCGGGGAGTCTGACGGAGTGCTCAAAGCTGCGGCCAGTGACCCTAAGGGAGAGCGCACCAAGTGGGGGCCAAAGTCCCACCACCTTTGACCTTTGGTGACCCCAAGCCTAGGCGGGGGTCATCCAGGCAGGCTGGACAGACCACACTCCTAAGCTCCAACACCAGGTATTTTCAAATGTCCCCAGGTTTTGTTGGTCCCCCCTCTCCCCAGCTTCCTAGGAGGAGGCAGGTGTGTTTAGCACAGAAAAGCAGTAGCTGGAGAGGGTGGAGGCTCTTATCAACGTGCCTCAAGCCAGTAATTCTCGACCCAGCCAGAAAGGGCCTAGGTTTAGATAAGGCGGCTGTGCTGCCCCTGCCCGAACATTGTCAGGGGAAAACCCTTCCCTACAACACCTGAGCCCTGATAAAGGATCCTCTTAGAAACGCTCCTTCATTGTCCCTTCTGCAACCACCTTTCCTGGCTGCCCTAAGGGTACAAAAATTCAAATCTTTACTTGATGGTTCCCTTCCTGTAGATCCTTTCTGTAGATCAGGCTAAAATTCCAGGGGGCTTATTTGGAGCTCCAGGCAGCTGGTCAAACCCAAGTAACTCAGGAGTTTACAAATGCTCACTGTTCTCAGGTCAGTAATTTGTGACTTTCTGGTTTCTCTTTCCTTAGTGAAAGTGTATTTTTTTTTTTTTTTAAGATTTTATTTATTCATGAGAGACACAGAGAGAGACAGAGGCAGAGACACAGGCAGAGGGAGAAGCAGGCTCCATGCAGGGAGCCCGACATGGGACTCGATCCCAGGTCCCCAAGATCCCCAAGATCAGGCCCTGGGCTGAAGGCGGCGCTAAACTGCTGAGCCACCCCGGCTGCCCTGAAAGTGTATTTTATAGACACCTCAAGTTCGTCCAACACTGCTCTAAATTCACCCCGCCCACCACCAACCACCTCCTCCTGCTCCAGACAGAGGCTCCACTTGACCGTGTTCAAGTAGGAGATGCGGCCACATGCCCCAGGTGCACGCCTCTTCCCCTGAGGGTGCACAGGCGCCCCACCACTGCCTTCCGCACCATGCCTCAAGCCTCCCACCCAGGGGCCCGCAGCAGCCCTTCTCAGCAGGGCCTCTGAGCCAAGTAGGACTGGGTTCCTCCTTGATGGCTCTGAGTCAGTTCCAAGCCTTGGCTCTGGCTGCCTCCCCAACTTCACCTCCTCGAGTTCCCCCCTCAACCAGCCCCCTTGCTGTCCCTCCACACCTCCTGTGCTCCTGCCTCAGGCCCTTTGCACTTCCGGCTTCTCCTTCCTGGAATGCTACCAAACCTGCCTCATTCACACCCAAGTCTCCAGAGCTTCCGAGGTCCCTTTCCAGAGAGGCCTCTTCTAACCAGCTGCAGAGAGTAACCCACCACTGCCTCCTTACCCTACTTTCTTCTCAGGACGGTCTCTCCTGTTCTCTCTCCCTTAGCAGTCTCCATAGCTTCAATAGTTTATCATATGATAAACAGTTACAGGTCTGCATTAAAAAAAAAATTATCTGCCTTGCCTCCCAGGCCAGGGGTCAGCAAAGCATGGCCTGAGGGCCAAATCACCACAGCTGTCTGCTTTTGTAAATTTTGTTGGAACACAACCAGGATTATTGCCCAACGTGTCTTGTCTGCTGCTTTGGGGCTACAAGGCCCATCGAGTCATTGTGAGAGACTGTATGGACCACAGGTTTAAAATAGTCACCAGCTGGCCTTTCCAGAAAGCTTGCTGTCATTTGTTCTTTGCCAGAGGCGGGAAGGGGTAGAAGAAAGAGGAAGGAAGAGAAGGTATCCCCGGAAGAGGCTGTTCAGGTAAGAGTTGTACTTACCAGCTCCGTGGTCCGCAGCCTGAACCTCCCCCCTCCAGCCCTTTGGAGCTAGTGGTGAGACAGAAAAGCCAAGGGAATTTGATGGCTTCTATGAACAACCCAAGAGCCGTTCTTGCTCAGCTTACAGCTGGCTCCCAGGTCAGGTACTGTTCTCAGCGTGTCTGGGCAGGCTCTCCTCAGTGACCCCAGGATGGAGTCCCACCAGCTGACGCGATTCCCCAGGGTCCTGTGGACAGGGACAGCGGGGGCTCTGGCTGGTGGGCCCAGGCCACACACGTCAGCCCCCGGAATCTGTTCCCTGAAAAAGGGAAAACAGACCTCGAAACGTTTTCACTTCTGAGGGCCCTTTCCGCAGCGGGAAAAGGAGGTGGTCGCAAAAATCCACTACGACTAACAACTTCACTGGTATTTTTAATAGCACATTAACAATATACAATTAACAAATGGGGGGAAAATCACAAACTTCTTAAATCTTTGCTTTTATGCTTTTCCTCCTTGCCATGTCAAACATGTTCACTGCTCTTTTATCTCAGTCGCTGTATCAACACTTACCAGCTGCAAGTGACGCTGACAGTGAATTTGGTTTCACACACAAAAAGGAGGAATTGAGGGATAAATGGAGTAACAACCAGTAGTTTGCTAAATGCCATTTACTCTGCCATCAAGGCTCAGGACCATGAGGACCTGGGCGCAGGTGGGGAAGCTTGGTGAGGCTGCCACTTCACAGCCAGACTGCGCGGGAACTGCCCATTTTGCTTAAAGTGAACACAGTGAGAAGGATGACAAACGGCACATTTCTCTACTTCATCATCGAAGATTTCTGCTTTAATCTTTAAGAACAAGCGGGGCCTTCACTTGGTCAGCCACCTCCTTGCCGCTCAGCGCCTCGACAATCGCAAGCGCAAACTCAAAGCTGGTTCCAGGCCCACGGCTCGTGAGGATCAGGCCGTCCTTCTCCACACGGTTCTCAGAGTAGCTGTAATGACCTTCAAAGTAAGAACAAAAAAGGGTTACATCCTAACAGGCTCATATAAATTTCAAAAAACCAAAAGCCACCCTGTCGCCAGCCACAGGAGAAGCTTCGGGAGGCACTCGGAGCTCTGGCAAGGAGGTGCCGAGACTGAAGCAGCCGCCTGCCGCAGGGAGGCGAGGACAAACAGCTGTTGAAATGAAATAGATAAGGATACCTAGGTTAAAAGCAGTTGCGAAAGGCCTTGTACGTGTGAGGGTGAGTAGGAGTGAAGGCCGATTATTCACGTTTCTATCATCAACAGATGCTCAGGGGTCCGCCCGAACACTGGCATGCCGGCAGGTAAGCAGCGCCTGCCACCTCAGAACGTGCTGTCTTGCCACCAGCAGTAAATGTTTTGAGCTGAAGGCCCTTGCAAAACGGCACTGGCTGGGAGAGGCTTCCTCTGGAGCCCCCTCTACCGCCTGAAGACAGGTCCTCCTCGGCTGTCGTGTCCCCTCAGGAGTCCATCAACTGGGGAGGAGGGACTCATGTCCTGGGAGAGGAGACCAGAAGTCCACGCCACACACAGGCTTTGTCACCAACAACCACACCTCCCATCTGTTCTCCCAAGGGCCCTTTCATCTTTCTTGAAAACCATTTATTCCCTCCTGAGAGGCCCACCTTCCCTTCCCCTTGTCAAGCAGGCTCCGTGTCACACATACTCCATGTAAGAGAGTGGACATGCCTGCCAAGCAGACTTCCTATTGTACAGACTCCGCGTCACACACTACCTATCATATAAACTGTTACACAGACTCCCTGTCACACCGATTCTCTACCATACTCTGTCACGCAGACTGTCACAGACCGCCTGTTACAGACTCCTGTCATACAGGCTGTCACAGAAATGCCTGCCAAGCAGACTTCCTACCATACAGACCCTGTGTTGTGACACAGGGTTGTGACTACCCGTCACAGAGACTCCCTGTCACACAGACTGCCTGTCATACATACTACCTGTCACAGAATCCCTGGTACAGACTGCCTGTATCACACACACTCTGCTGTCTCAAAAACGACCAATGTTCTAAAAATTACATAGGACACGCAGGCAGGGGAGGAGGCGGATGCACGGAGGGAGCAACCATTCATTTCTTGGGCACCCCCTTCCATGTTCCCCAACTGGCTTTTTGGAGGCAAATATAATAAAACAAGAATGTGCTTCTCCTATATTTGAATTCGGTGAATGATGTGACATATGGACAAATCACAGCCACAAAGCTGGGCTTCCTCAGCACCAGCTTCCCCAATGCCTTACCCTCTACAGAAGTCGTCAGCAAACCCACCCTGTGCATGGACTGACTAGGCCTGAACTCATGACCTGGCCCCCCTCCTTCCCCAACCTGTTCCCACTGGGCTCCCACCTGGCACTTCCTGGCCCCCCTGCTCCCACTGCCTGGAAAGCTCTCACCTCCTCCCACCACCCCTCAGAGGAAGCATATGTGATCCCTCCCTCAATTGGGTCCCTCAGGTACCTCCCAGCACTGACACGATATGAAAATAGTCCCCGTTTGCTGTCTGCTCTTTAAAAGGCTGGGCCTTGGGACACCTGGGTGGCTCAGCTGTTGAGCATCTGCCTTTGGCTCAGGGTGTGATCCTGGAGTCCGGGGATCGAGTCCGCATCAAGCTCCCTGTGAGGAGCCTGCTCCTCCCTCTGCCTGTGTCTCTGTCTTTGTGTCTCTAATGAATAAATAAATAATCTTTAAAAAAAATAAAAGTAAAAAAAAAAAAAAGAAAAAGCTGGGCCTCCATCAGCCTCCTGTGGCCTAGAACACTAACAGTACCACGGAGATGCCCCTAAGTATCAGGCGAACCTATGAACATTCCTGTCTTCTCCTCTCTGCATCTGCTGCCTTCATGCAGGATCTCCGTGTTCCAGCCCTCTGATCCAGCTGCCCTTCTTTCCACTCCCTGCTCAGCCCACAAAAAATGTCACCTTTCCAAAGTTTACATCAGAACATAGCCAGTTCTGTCCCCAGAAGAAACCTCTGCCAACTTTCTCCAGCACCTAAAGGTGACTCTGTAATCCACATCCTGCTGGGCAGGCCCCCTCTGGGTCTGGCCTGCACAGAGACTGGACTGGAAGGAACCAAAGAAGACAGTAGGAGCTACTGGTGACCTGGGTATGGACAGTGGTGACAGGGAAGAAATGAAGGTTTGAGAAAACTCTTAGAGACAAAATGCCCAGAGCTCAGCGCTGGACTGAACGTGGGAAGGTGGGAGAATGACTCTAGCTGTCTGTCCTAGGTGATGGAGGGGGTGGCGGCGCCACACAGACACCACTCTTCTGCTGTTCACGCCCTTTCCCAGTGATCACAAACACCTAGAGTAGTTGCTATCTTACTAACCTCACCAGAGATCAAGTCACCCACTGAAAAACCCAAATACAGCACTTCACAAACGTACACTAGTTACACTACTGTAGAGAAGAGGACCTCTAGTTTGAAGGGAAAAGGCTTGCAAAATCTAATGTCATTTACTGATGGTTAAACCGGGCCAAGACAATTTTAGATGCTAAACCAGAAAACCGGCTGGGTCCAGTCTCCCAGAGCTACGAGATGGACTGCCCAGACTGCGGCGGTGTGAGGCAATTTTTAAATGGCTCACCGGACAATCTCTTCGTGGGCAAAATATTACAAACACAGCTTAGACTAGTTAAAGACATTTCAAGGTTCCATGGTTCAAAATTTCAACCAGGAAGAGCAAAAAGGTCTACACTTACCAACTACCTCCACCTAGTGGCAAGGACAGACAAAGACAACGCACACACACCAGGCCCACCAGCCCCGTGCATACACACAGCTGATTCAGACTGGGGAACTCTGCATATCTACACCCCACAGTCACTGGCATAAAGCATTAGTTATTAATTTCTTGTTAACTTTAAGCAAGCACCCCAAAGCCGGGAAGTCTCTTCAAAGGAAACCCAACCGGGGACCCTAGACACAAGGGGTCAGCACCAAACAGCTGCTTTTACCGGCACACATGGCACCTACCAGGTCAGTGGTTCTGCAACAGCAGAGCACTTGCTATACAGACCTGAAGTCCCTGAGAGCCTGAAATATTTACCATCTAGCCCCTTAAGGAAGTCACTGACCTCTGAGCACAGCAGCTCTGGGTTCAACTCTGAGGGCTGATGTTTAGTAGGTGTCTGATCTCTTTGAGCCTCACTTTCCTCTTCTGTAAAATGGGGAGGATACCAACCTCCCAGGACTGCTATGGGAGTCCAGTCACATGGATACCAGAACCAAGTGGTAGTGTTATTACAACAGGGTACTCAGCCCAGAGCTGGGCATGGACCAGCTTCCCCCCTTCCCCTGTGCAGGCTCGTGCCAGGCAACATTCTGTGTGCATTACACACACAGTAACTCACAGGGCCTGTCAACAGTGCCATGTGGGGGGGGGCACTGGGATCCTTAGAGGACAGGTGAGAAACCGAGGCTGGGCGGGGGAAGGAGACCGCCCACAGCCAGGAGCCACACCCACAGGGCCTGGCCCAGGGGACGCAGCTCTTCACTGCTCAGCTACAGGATGGGGCCTTCAGATGCTTGCTAGAACAATGGACAGGTAGGAAATGAAAAGATTATCAAAGTCATTATTTCTTCATTTAAGAACTGAGAAACAGGAAGACCTTGTCCTTCAGACTGAATTGCTTATCTGAGCAAAAATGTCACGCTGATCTAAGTACATGATGAGGACAAGGAGGAGGACCAGAGGAGACACCCAGGAGGTGACGACAGCTCCACTTCTTGGAGCGCTCTGAAGGGGCAGATGTTTCAAACATTTTTTTTCCCCCTCACAGTAGGATTTACTGGCTGAACTCAATACCTCGTAACTTAAACATGTGTGGGAGCCTCACTGGGACAGAGGCGGGGCCAGAGTTCCAGCCTGACTCTGGGCAAGTCGCCTGGCCTCTCAGAGCCGGTATCCTCATTTGTGAAGTCAATACCTGCCTTGCTAGGCACCAGTGGAGATAATGCTTGTGAATGTACTTTATAAACCTTGAGAGTTAACAATCTAATCTTCCTCTATTCCTAATCAACCTCAGTGTTCTTGAGGCATTACAGGGAAATAGACACAACAGATCCACCTTCAGATAAAGGAGGAACGTGGCCTACTATTCGACCCTTCCCCCCAAATGTTGTAACTACTAAAAAGGAAGCCTGATTCCAATCTGACTCTCCAGAACCTATTAGCTCCAAGTAAATTCTATTTCTACATTAAAAAATACCCAGCAGCCAGGGCCTTTTAATTAAAAAAATAACTTTTCACACAGATGGTTTTACTGACAACTTAGTATCTTTCTAACAACTAAAATAAAGTTAGAGACTTTTAAGAAAATATTAATTTGGATCAAATTTAAGAATATTCACAATCTGGGGCACCTGGGTGGTTCAGTGGTTGTGTCTCTTTGGCTCAGGGTGTGCTCCTGGAGACCTGGGATTGAGTCCCACATCAGGCTTCCTGCATGGAGCCTGCTTCTCCCTCTGCCTATGACAGTGTCTATGTCTCTCACGAATAAATAAAATCTTTGGGAAAAAAAAAATTCAGAACGTGCAACAGCACGAACACTTAGATAAATGATGGACTCGGGGAGCTGACAACGCATAAGGGTAGGTTCATGGACTGTAACACAGGTACTGCTCTGGTATGGAAGAGGAAGGCAGGGAGACTGGGGGGGGGGGGCAGGGCATGTGTGGGAACTCAGCATTTTCTGCTTAATTCTGCTGTGAACCTAACACTGCTCTAAAAAGCAAGGTCTGTTACTTAGAAGGAAAAAGCACTACAGTGAAAATGTACAACCTCACGTGGCTGTAGAGAGAGTGTAAGAGATGCTACGGCCCTCTTTGTTGTTTTAGTTCAGAACCAGCCTCCAGCAGGACTGAAAGAGGGGAGAAAATGTATCTCTGGCACAGATGTTTCCAAAGCAGTGCTGATGTTACTGTTTTGTCTTTTTCTTTATTCGCTGAAATAAGGCTGGCTGATGTTTTACCTGGAGCCAGTCACAGTCTCCTTGCTGGCCAAATGCCAACTGAACCACTTTTGGCTTCTAACTGGAAATTTTAGATGTTCTTGCAATGACCCACACTAGTGTGAGTTTTCTTTCTCTGTGCAAGTTCCTGGGCCTCTGCCTCTGTTACAGACACTCCACGGACAGACGGCAGAGGAAAACACCACCTGTCTGACAAAAGACACTATTTGGTTGGTGTTCGGAATGTCACACTGAGAAGCGTTGGCTGTTATGAGGGAGGATCAGTCAGTACATAGTTGTACATTCAGATAGTTATACTGCTTTGCCATTGCTCTCTACTTAAAGAAATATTCAATAAATGACCCCCTCCCCCACTGCCAAAAAGATACAATCTTAAGTTTAAAAAGCAAGCTGGAGAACAATACATTTAGCAGATCTCATTTGAGTAAAAATATTAAACTGCAAAGGATAAAGAGTATGTGCAGAGAAAATCCTGGGGTTACACAGAGAACTTTCTAACAAAAGTTACCTCTGAAAAGCAGAAAAGGGGTGAGGAAGTAAGAAAAGGCATATGTATGTTTTTACTTCACCCCCTACCCATACCATCTGCACTCTACCTGGAATAAAAATTATAAAGATAAATTAATAAAAATTAGCTGTCTAGCTGGTATTTATGAAAGAAACAAGTTATCCAAGAGGGTGCCTGGCTGGTTCAGTCAGTTGAGCAACTGACTCTTGGCTTCAGCTCAGGTCACAATCTCATGGTCCTGGGATCTAGCCCCTCATTGGGCTCCATGCTCAGCAGGGAAGTCTGCTTGTTCCCCTCCTTTTGCCCCTCCCCACCACTCACACTCTCTAAAAGTAAATAAATCTAAGAAAAAAAAAAACAATAAATACAAAACCCTGTCACCCAAGGAAACAGACCTGCCACCCATGAAGAGAGTAATATTCACTTTACTTTGGACTGTGGGCAAAAGGGCATTTTCTGAAATTGCTGTCGAGGTTTAAAGTTTACCCTCAGGCTGCTGGCAAAGTGTTTAGTAAAAAAATCCTAGTTAACCTGGCATTTCATAATCATTCCCATTGAGGACAATCGGGTCTCTGGCTGGCCTTCACTTAGTCCCTGAACCCCCATCAGGGCACAAACAGAGACAAGCATGCACCACCTCTGCCCCACTGCCTGTTCCCTCTCTAGGTGGAACACTTGAGAAGAAAGCAAGGAACACCCCACACCTGAACTCCTAGAGTCCCCCTACACAAGGTTATCCTGGGTGGGAAACAATACTAAATAGCAGCTGAGAAGGTCTTTCTGTATATTGAAAATAGAAGCATATACTTACTTCCATTCATCATTTTGTCTTTAGCAAGTGGGTGTGTTGTAACTTTGCTTCCAAAACCTATTTCATGAGCCAAAAGAGCTGTAGGACCTAAAAAGATTAATAAAAAAGACTTCAGTGTGGATACAAAAAACCCAATGGTTTAAAAATTGCAGCAGCAGAAGTATTCCTCAAAACCAGGAGGCTTTTTACCTAAAATATACTTATGATTCTGAAATTAAACACTTTTTCATATGAGGTAAAGTATGTTTATAATAAACCATCTGCTCGGCACATCTGGCAAAAGCGTACAAACTCAAAACACAACAATACCCATTTAATCATAAATCCTACCAGCAGCATCCAGATAAACAGAGTGTGGCCCCGCTCAAGGAACTGCAGGCAAGGGTCCCAGGGGTCAGAGGGGAGGCCACCAAGGCCTTCCTCTTAGCAAATAATCTAGTCGCACATGAAAGGCAGCCAGTGCTCTCCCAACTTTGGATTTGACTGCTATCTCAGACTACGGTTTTCTACTTGAAAATGAAAGATTAGCAGTCATCCCTCCACTTACCTACCCAAACATCCCAGGCGGTAGGATTATCACAACGAACAGGACATTGTCCAGCTCTGTGAACTGTCTAGAAGTCTGAGACGTAAGGGTACTAGCATTTCTTTATTAAAAACCACTTAAGACCATGCACAAATATCAGTAATGGTCCCCAAATAAGGAGAGAACCAAAACTATTTTATAACATTGTTATGATGCCTTAAAACTTTAAAAAAGTGATTATTCTAACTTTTTTCTCTAAGCCTCATGTCACACCTAGAAAAATATGCTTCAGAACAGCAACGTGACCTTGAAAAAATGGGTTAGGGTGCCATGGCTAAGACCCGAGGACACAGCCTGTGTGCTTTAGCTTCAGCCAATGCACACACCTGCTCTCACTGACCTTTCATTTATCAACACAGTTCCAAGGAAAAAGGAGTTGTAGACTATACCTACCGGCTAGATCACAGCTGCTGTTCACAGGAAGATCAACAAATAATACTTAATTACATGAGCCTTCCGCCTGACATCAGGCCAAGTCCCGATTTATATCTCCTAAATCAAAAGCCTCAAATAGATTTGATGTTTCTCTCTCCATCTTAATTTTATCCCACATACCAGACAGCCATGGTAGCAACTTTTAAGTCTGTAAAAAACTGAATAATTATCACTCAATTTTTATTTGAATGGACTCATCAATTACCCTTCATTCTTCCTTTGTAAGATTTTAAAATATAAGAAATAATTCTCTACGTGATCTTGGATTTAAAAGTGAATCTTGAGAAGCAACCATTCAGTGAAGAGAGAGCAATCGTAGTGAGTTAGGAATTTTTAGGCCGTTGCCTTCAGCAAATAAAACTGCTGCCTACAAAAAAAAAAAAAACAAAAAAAAAACAACAACAAAAAAACTGCTGCCTACATTAACGTTAATAAATTTCTGTTTTGGTTGAATGTAGGACTTTAGTGACGCCTTACTCATCATGGTAAGCCCATAATTACTGCTTTCTGGGGCTTAAAAATCCTATTTGGAGAATTCGAGAAGAGATATTTACCTGCCATTACTTGAGACTCTGGCGGATGAAAATGTTGCTGAGTCTGCAGCAGGGACCCAGCTGAGTGAGAGCAGAGGGCACCGCAGACAGGAGCCTCTCTGGCCGCCACTACACTGAAGCCAACAGCGCCACCATGTGGTGATTTACGGAGAGAACACCACGCAGTCAGCCCAGGCCCTCCAGGTCCCAGGGCTCAGCCAGCCAGGCACCTGACAACTCCTGGGCCCCTCACACCTCCAGGCTCCTTTTCCTCCCTGACCCAGAGTGAGTATCATTTTATTTTCTGATCAAGACAGTCTCCCTTTCAGTCTCGGTTTCGGTCCCTTCACATCAGGGGCTAAGCAAACACTTTTTCAGCTCAGTACGCAGCTCCCAGCCCCTAACTGCAACACTTATGAATCACCTCGTTTTTCATCACATCTCCTATTTTTGCTGTACCCAGAGGACAGTACAGGATATTCAACAACACAAACAGAAGGCTAGCGTGCTGTTTATGGCTAACATCGATTTAAACGATTATAAGGTCTAAGCTCCTTAGCATGGCCTTCCAGCTGCTTGAGCATGAAACAGTGAGCCAGATGTAGCTAATAATTCTGCCCCCTTAGCAACACAGAAGGACCAACTGACATGTGGTTTTCACTTTCAGCAGAGCATGAGGGAACAAATCCAGCACAAACCCTTCCTTTCTTCCTTCCACTAGGGAAACTAAGGATGAGGCTGTGGCCAGGTGCTGGGGGCAATGAAACTAAGTCCTCACATACCTAACAGGACCTAAAACTTCCTACCCAGAGGGATGGAGCTGCATGGGCTGCAGTGACTGCAGGGTCCTTCAGCCAGAAAGCCCTGTGCCCTGAGGTCAAGAGGCCAGTGCTGGCTGGAACCCAAGGACCGGGCCTGCCAGTACGGTCACTCTAAGGTCCTCGAACATCTAGGTCTTAGGACCCTTGAGCTCTTATGTGGGTTACAGCTATCAGGAACTGCCGTGTTAGAAATCAAAACAGAGATTTTTACAATACTTGAGCATACATGCCACACCCAAATGATGGCAGCATCCCACTGCCAGGTCACTCCTGTGAGAATGAGGGCAAAGAATGTCTTAGTACCTGCTTTCACCTTATGATACTTTTGAAAGAACTCTGAGAATCTCCGCTGTAATTAATGCAAAGTCCCAAGGATCCCCGGCTTATAACTTCTTTAACAAGTCCACTGTACTGAACAAAACATCATGTCATTTGATCGAACCATCCATTTATTCATTTTATTTGTTGTTTTGACAAACATTTCATAAAGACCTAAGCACTGGCTAAAATTACACTCTGGAAAAAATGCAAGATT
This sequence comes from Vulpes lagopus, assembly GCF_018345385.1. Taxonomy (NCBI): domain Eukaryota; kingdom Metazoa; phylum Chordata; class Mammalia; order Carnivora; family Canidae; genus Vulpes; species Vulpes lagopus. The sequence continues at coordinate 88,090,300 of NC_054833.1, read as the reverse complement.
GCAGAATATCACAATGCTGGCGCATTTAAGACTGAATTTTACAACGCTATCAGAAATCAAATCATTACTAAGTTTAAAAGATGTGGGGACATCTCTGAAGCACCAACAACCTTCTTCTAAATTACGTGACAGATATCATGGTGCCTAAAATCTAACACTTTGCACTGAGGATCAGATGGAAAGCACCCGAGGCCTCTGAATCCGTAGGGCAAGAACAGGACAGAGCTGTTATGTTTATGTCTGACCGATTCTTGCTGACTGGCTGCTGGCAGATACACTTTCTGGCACAGCGATTTGCTGGAACAAGCTGTTTACTGAATTCCAGAGGGCATTATTTTCCTCAGAGGTCAACCAAACATGGAAAACATTAAGTTTCACGGAACATAGACCAAAAGCACACAGAGGCAGAAAACAGAACTGTACTCGTTTCTGAAATGACACCAACTTCATGCTACCCAAACAAAACATGCCAAGACGGATACCCTTCATGCTTTGAAGGGAAAGAGGTATTTGGAACAAAATCTTCTAATTCGAGACTACCCCATCACATTTTTTTTTGAAGAAAACCAACAGCACATTTTATCCAGGACAGTTCTGCCCATTACCTGCACAGATGGCGGCTATGAGGCCCTTTCTGTTTTCTTGTTCCTTCAGTATCTCCTTCACGGCAGCAGACTATTCAAAGAAACCCCAAACACATCAAGTTATCATGAAGCCACAAGCCAATCTCCAGCTGGAAAGCTTAGGAGGATCTGCTTTTAATTTAAACTGCAAGACCTTTAGTCTGTTTTCTGACAATATTTCTAACTCATTAATAGAAAAATTAGCAAATTCATACTCTTTCTACACCGTTAAACCTGATCAAGGCATTTATTGCAAGAGAAAGGCATACTTTTTTTTAAATTTTTTTTTAAATATTTTTAAAGACGAGATGAGAAAAGCAACTTCTCTGGGGCAAATTGACCCTTGCCATCTTGTGATCCTGGGAGAAAGGAGGAGAAGGGTGCGTGGTGTTTTCAGATGGCAGAGCAAGGAACAAGATCCGGCAGAGTGCCAGGTATCTGACTCAACCTGCTTTGTAAACATCTATTGGCTGTGCCCCTTCTTCCTTTCCCGCTATTCCTGCAGGCGGACCCCTCACAGAAGACTTCAATGAAGAAGCAGTGGCCTCTTCTGATGCCATTTTTCACCTCTGCTGGCAGTTTCAGTCCCCTGCAGCTCCCTGCCCCCAGCCCCAGGGTCTCTTAGCTTTCTACTCTTAAACCTTCATGAAACACAAAATTAGATTCACAGAATATGTTCATAAATAATAGTTCCACCAATTCCACTTACTTGTGTAGTAAATATCACTAGAGATGTTTTTAAGCTAGAACACCATTTTGTTTCACCTGCTCCTAGTTTATTCCCAGCCTCCTTCCCGAAATATTTTAGTAACAAAACCAACATAACACATGCAGATACTGAAATACTTCCTTTATATGGTCTTTACCTCACATAAATTCTGTGCACCCAGATTACCTCCCGGCAGAATCACTACATCATAAGGTCCCTGTAGTTAAGACAAAAAAAAAAAAAAAGAGTGAAAACATTTCATTTGAAAGGTGCACTACAGTGACAGTCCTAAATGTGGGTCAGAGCAAAGAACTGTTAACAGAAGAGTAGTTAAATAAATCAAAGTATATCCCTACAACACAATGTTGTAACTAGCAAAAAAATCAGAATATGGTAATGTGAAAGGATGTCCATGTTGCAGAATTACAGGTGTAGCATGATCTCACTCTTCTAAAAAGAAAAAAAGGGGCATGTGGCTGGCTCAATCAGGGGAGCATGTGACTCAATGTCAGGGGCTGTGAGTTCAGGCCCCACATTGAGTCTAGAGCTTACTTAAAAAAAAAAAAAAAAAAAAAAGTATGCAGTTGGCAGTTGTGTGTATATGCCCCTAACATACATGTGTATGGTCTATAGATACAGACAAAAGGCAGCCAGGTGCTAATGGGGTATGGTACAGGACAGGATGGTGGCGAGGGGACATAAGAAAGGGACATTTAACATTTGGACTTTCTGTAAGTCTACAGTGTATAGGAGTTACTTTTTCAACAAGAATGCACACACAATCTTAGAAAGAATTAAAAAAAAAAAACAAATTTTAAGTGAAAGGCACAGACAAGTTTTTACCTCTTTGAGAAGTAGGACTTAGGGGAGATGATGGCAGTATTTTATTGTCCTAAACACCCAACACCCCCAGCAACCTACTGAGGCCAAACTTGCTGAAATTATGAAATGGAAATTGGTTTAACAATATTTTAAGATGTGAAAAAAGATTTTTTAAAATTTAGTTATTTAGCAGATCACAAAGTGAAAATTTAGTACACAATTAGGGCAACACATACTGCTTAGAATTACTCTTAAAGACAATGAACATCCTCCTGTCGTTTTAAAACCAAGCAAAACTACAAACTACACAGAAAGTGTGAAGTGCATAATTTCTTTCACTCCTTTTAGAATCTGAATAAACATAAACAGACACAAAACGTAACCACTGTTCTAAAATACCCAGACACCACAAGATGAAAAAGAACAAAGAGGGAATATTTTCTTCTACTCAGCCACTTTTAACATGCTATTTAGAATGTTTCAATAATTTGTATGTAAATACCAATACTCCTATACTCCACAATCTGGCACTGAAATAACATGAATTTATTAGATAGGAATAAATTTTTCTCTTGTGCATTTGAGGACAGCGAGCATGGGAATCATGCTCTGGGCTCCTTCGCAGGGCACAAATGGATCTGCATCCATGAGCTGGCTCTGCTTGTTTTCCTGACACGACACTCCAAGAGCATACAAGTCACACCCACTATCACAATGGCCATTAAGCAGTGAACTACATGAAAGGGTGTGCAAAAGTGCCTACGCACGTTTGGGTGGGCTCGCTCCTGAAGAAGGGACCTCAGCTCTTGATGGAGTCCCAAGTGTTAGTTGCCATCAAAGGTAATGGTCAAGATAAAGAAAAAGTAGCATAATTTAACTAGAATTCTTACTCCTCCCTTCATCCCACCACTAATCAACTACAAGCTGTTCCACATAAAATAAATCACACAGCTATGTCTATATCACTGAAAATGGAAAGGTAAAAAGCAGCTTTCAAATAAAGAAACAGGAAATGTGGCAGTTGGTTCCTTGTATCAGGTAATGAAGTTATAACAGGAGGCAAAGGGGCCTTTGAGGCCAGATGAACACTGATGAAAGTGTCCCACCACCAAGCACAGGCAGCAGGAACTGCCAGCTTCCTTGAATACAGAGTCCTTGACTTCCCTGGGCTTATTATAGTGGGGAAGACATCCAAGGAAAGTAACTTCCTTAAAATAAGTCTGTGCTAACAGCCTGAGATATAATCAAAAGACATTTCAAGAACCTGATAGAGAAGCCATAGGAAGGAATAATCCCACGTATGGATAACAAACCTCTTTTTTTGCATCTTCCAGACTGGCATCAGGACAAATGATGACGTCTCGGCTACACTGTACTGGGTCTTTCCCAGCCAGACCCGCAACGGTGACTTTAATCTAAGAGAAAGACGTCATCACATTTAACATTGAAACATAAATTTAGAGTAACATTTTCACAGCTGCTGTTTTAAAATAACTTGGCAGGAAATACTGCAATGAAACCATGCTGACTTTAAGCTACTAAGTTAGCTAAATATATTTAATAACTAGGTCTGTCCCAGTTTGTCTGGGACAGTCCTGATTTACAGATACTATCCTGGTCCCCTGCCTGGTTAGTGTCCTTTCTCCCACAAGCTTTCTGGTTTGGGCCAACATCCTGCTAATAATCCATCTTGCAAAGTTACTGTTGCTATTTAAATCTCATGGTATTTCCTTCAAATAGAAAGACAAGTAAGAACAATGAAATACTACTTTAGCTTGCAAAAAGTTAATAAAACCAAGAGCTAGTCCTGGGAAAATGGGGATTGTCCTACACTGCTGGTGGGCCCACACGCTGGTACTCTGGGGAGTCACTGGACAAAATCTGGTAATGCTAACTATGGGCTGTCCTTTGGCCAAGCAATTCCATTTTCGGGCATAAAAACCAGGAAAACCTCCCACACATTTGCATAAGGAAACCTGTACAAGAATATTAGAGTATTGCAATGTCCTGAAATACCCTAACAAAAGAATGGAGAGACAGCAGCATATTCATACAACGTAACAATAAGCAGCAATTTTAAATTAAAAAACCGGATCTAGATGTGTCTTCATTTACGAGAACCAGAGAGATGAAGGGCTAACAGACTCTGGGGCCAGACTGCTGGGGTCTAAGTACTGGCTCTTCTCCTCACTAAGACAACAACATGGACACTTCATGTAGTGTCCCTGTGCCTTAGTTTCTTCAACTGTACAACGAGGACAGTCAATAACTCATAAGGTTGTTATAGGACTTAAGCAAGTTCAGGTGCTTAGATGAGCATCATCTAGCATCAGTAAATACTATTCAAGTGTTCACTAGGGATATATATATATGTATACACAGAGAGAGAAATAGATGTAACTAGAACTGTAAAATGTACTTGTAGTGTAACACTACTCTGAAGACATCCATGGGATGGATACACATTAATGAGAGAACAGAGTTATCCCTGGGGCTGAAGGGGAATAGTATCCAGGAAATTTACAAAGAGGGCTGTGCAATGCTTTATTTCTTTTTAAAGCATCTGTTGCTCAAGAAGAGGAATATTTACAAGAAATTTGGCAAAATGTTACAAAAAATTACGTATTTACAAGAAATATGGCAAAATGTTAACAAGTATTAAATGCGGACAATAGACAGGCATTTATTGTTATATAGTCTCTGCACTTTTGTGTTTGAAATATTTTATAAAGTACACTGAATATTATTAAAAATGCCTTCAAAACCCAAAAATGTTTGAAAAGGGGGAGGGCTGGAAAATGTTGGGAGGACTTACTCCAGCTCGTCTCATGACATCTACAGGGATGACTGTCTCCATCTCCTCTGCTCCTTTGGCTAGGATGACCAGGGCTCTTTTCGAAGCCATTTTTATGTTGTATTTTTAAAAGACTTAATTGGGAGAAGAAGAAGAAAAAAAAAAAGATTTTCAAAACACTTGCATGGCAACCCTAAGATAGTCAAAAACCTCAAGTTTAAAAAAAATCTCAAGTTCAGGAACATTTTTAAGCAAAGTAACTAAGTGCTTTGCTTTCCTTTTTCCCAAGGAAAAGATCCTGAGAGACAAAACAGTACATGAAAAAAAGCATTTTAAGGCTAACAGTGGTTTACACAGAATTTCAACTGCTGTTATTTTTGAGATGAAAACACAGCAGGGTTGCTAACACGTGTCAGTACCGTTTGGATTTTCTCTGACCATGTTTTTTGTTTTGTTTTGTTTTAACTCAATATACAAAACTTACTGCAACCAGTACTTTCTAAAACACACATACGTGGGTCTTGCATTTCACACGATGCGGGGAGATAAGCCTTATTCTCGGAAGCACTATTTTCAGAGAAACGTCCAAACTTAATTTCATGGGCAAAAAGCTACACACAGTCTGCGATTTTTGGAGGGGATTTTCTTTGAAGTTCCAATAACTGCACAAAACCCTCTGGAAAGTTAACAGTGTTAAATATTTCACCATATTTTTTTTTTTTTAATGATGTTGAAAGGTGGGAATTCCCCCAGTAAACTCAACGCAACCGGACCCTCTCTTTGCACTTGGCTCTTCGGTAAGCGGCAGCTGCCAAGCGGGGCCCCAATAGTTTGCAGCCTGCTCTTTCTGGGGAGTCCGCTGTGCGCGCAACACAGCCGCTAAGGAAACCACGTCAGCAAACAGAGCACGGACTAGTCACAAACTGGGGGGACGCCATGCACACAAGCCCGGAGGGCCCGAGGCCGCCGCGCGGCGTGACTGCGACCTGCGGTGCCCCCTTCCGAAGCCCGCTCCGGGCTGCCCGTGGCTCCCTCGCCGCCCGCAGCGCCCCCCGCAGCGACCCGAACCACGCCTCTGCCCACAGCCCCGGCACCTCGGCCCCGTCGGCAGCAGCTCCGCGCCGGAGACTACCGAACCCAAACCGGCCTAAACGGGGACGTACGTGAGTACGCACGCACGCACGCACGCACGCCCCCCGAGCGCGAGCCCTCGGCGCCGCACTGCGCAGACGCACGCCGCCCGGCTTCTGGTTCGGCCCCGCCCCCCCGGTACTGCGCAGACGCCCGTCGCGCAGACCCCTCCTCGTTCTCCCTTCGTCCCCAGGCCCTGCACTGCGCAGACGCACATCGCCCGGCTTCTCTTTCTGCTCGTTCCCCCTAACCACGCCCCCCTCGGTACTGCGCAGACGCACGCCGCCCAGGCCCCGCCTCCTCCCCAGCAGCGCACGCCGCAGGCTGGTGGCGCTCGCTCACGTGCGTCACATCCTCCCGGACGCACGTGGGTTAGAATCCTCCCTGGACAGCTGGGGATGTTTCCATTTGGTGCACCCGGCACCACGAGAATCCCGCGTGTTCGCGCAGCCTCACGAACGCTCCCCTCCCCCGTCGGCGCGGTCCGGCCCGCCGCTGGCGCCCACGGGCGTTAACCCGCCTGTGACCGCAGCCTGCCCGCGCGCGGTCCCCTCGGGAGCTGCGGCGCTTTGCTGTCAACAGACGTTTCCGTGGAGTTGCACCTTCACGCTTCTCTCGCACGCTCGGCGTCCCTATCCGGGAGCGCCTTCTCGTTTCCCCCCGACCTGTTAGGACTTAAAGGTTTTCCCCATCCTGGGTCCCCACGGTGGGCGCCCGGTCCTCGGGATCCTGCGCGGCTCCCAGCACGGGTTTGCGTGCGGTGATTGCCCGTGTGATGGTTTCTCAAAGTTGTTTTTTTCCCAAACATCCCAGCGCTGCTGCTGCTGCACCCACAGGCTTAGAGCACTGCTGAGCACCCGGACCTGATTGGTACTTGGTGACATTTAAGTCAGAATCCCACACTTTGTTCTTAAAAGTTTGCATTGAATGTTGATACTTTAACCCATTTCAAAAACCAAAGTCGGGCAGCCGGGGCGGCTCAGCGGTTTAGCGCCGCCTTCAGCCCAGGACGTGATCCTGGAGACCGGGGATCGAGTCCCACGTCGGGCTCCCTGCGTGGAGCCTGCTTCTCCCTCTGCCTGTGTCTCTGCCTCTCTGTGTGTGTGTCTTTCAGGAATAAATAAACCTTAAAAAAAAACCCAAAGTGCTGAAAGTTAACGTTGAACCGATGGACTCCTTCCTATCCTTGTCCCCTCTCTCTTCCACCATCCCCCCTCCCTGACTCCCTGCGGGTAACGTTATAGTCGTTTCCTGAGCATCTTTCCAGGATTTCCTCACGCAAGCACCAGCAAATACTTTGTTTTACATCTTTCGTATAGAAATGTAGCGCACTATGTGCATTGTTCCGTCCTTCTCTCTCTGCTGCCACCTTAAGTGAATGTTGGAGATCTTTCCTTATAAAAAGGAACTTCCTTTTTTTTTTCTCAGACAGATAATATGCCATTGTGACATGTCCCATAGTTTATTTTATCGGTGCCCTGCTGATAATACTTAGGTTATTTCCAGCCTTTTTTTTTTTTTTTTTTTTTTGAAGTAGGCTCCACACCCAGCATGGAGCCCAACCCTTAGTTTGAACTCTTGACTCTGAGCTGAAATCATGTCAGATGCTTAATGGACTGAGCCACCCAGGCCCCCCTGCGGTCACTTCTTTTTCTTTTGTGTGGACAGCACTGCATTGCATACCCTTATTCACACGCCCTACTTGTGTAGGTATAACTGGAGGGTAAATTCCCAGAAGTGGTAAATGCACTGGAGCAGCTCCATACCACTTGAGTCACTTACCACTCTCGCCAGTAATATGTGAGGTTGAACAGTATTTTAAAGTATGTCAATGTTTTTGAAGTTTCAGTTTAGATATTAAAGACGCCCTTATTTTCAAGAAATAACTTAAAAGCACTTTAATGTTATTTCATAAGATCCTTACAATGGTGTTGAGAGTGGCTTTAAGACTTGCAAACAAATTTTTACAAATTACAACACTGCATTGTGCAAAATTTTTAAGTGTCTTTAAATAATCATTTGGCATTTTAAGAAAACATTTTGGGAGTTCTGGAATATCTTCATCTCTGGTTATTTGTAAAGGAAGCAGGCAAAAGCCATCCCCTTTCAGTTTTGAAGTATGGTAGAAAATGGGCAAGTGGTCAGACGTGTGTTTTCAAAAACCAAGGAGGAATTTAGCTAGTTGAAGGAAAACCAAGAAAAGATGGGCTGTTGTGGTCCAGTGCCCTAGTAAACTCTTGTAAGGAGACAACCATGCTGGTATCCTGCTGCAGGATGAGCTAGCCAGCACAGAACAAAAATGGCAAAACAGAAGTTCTTAGCAGCAGAAGGGAAAGAGAGAGAATGAACCTGACTTAAGATTCCTGAAACATCTGCATCACCATCTATATCTGAAATGGACCTGGGTCATCATTGATTTTTATCAGATGAATAGCACACAGTGTTTACAACTCAAGTATTGCTTATGGTAGATTGGCTTATCTTTTAGAAATATTCTTTCTTTCCTCACCTGCATAAGTGGCGGATACTCCCTGCCCCTGGACTTTGGCCTTGTTTATTTTTTTTCTTAAGGTTTTTTTTTTTTTTAATGTATTTGAGAGAGAGAGAGAGAGAGAATATGAGCAGGGGGGAGGGCAGAGAGAATGGGAGAAGCAGACGCCCAGCTGATGAGGGAACCTGATGCGGGGCTCATCCCAGGACCTGGGGATCATGATCTGAGCTAAAAGCAGACGCTTAACCAACTGAGCCACCCAAGTGTCCCAGGTTTGGCCTAATAGAATGTTAGCAGGTGAGGTATGATCAAAGCCTTGAAAAGCATTGACCTGATGATCAGGCTTGCTCTCTTGTACTTTTGCATTGTCATAGGAAGAGCCCCTGGGGCTGCTGCTGCTTCCCATTCAACCTGGGTTTCAATGAACACTTGTGGAACAGAGCTGCCCCGGTCAACCTGGACCTGTGCCCGAGGCAGTCAGCACAGCCAAATGATAGACTGTTGTCCTCAGATTCTGTTACACTTTGATAGCTCAGTGATACAGCTCTTAAGAGGCTCATAATGAAGAAGTCTTCTGATTTAGTTATTCTTACTTTCCAGAGACAAATATTTTCAACTTTTTAAATTATTTCTTGTAAAAAATAAATAAATAAATAAATAAATAAATAAATAAATAAATAATTTCTTGTAATTATCTCAGTACACCATAGGCCTGAATTGCATGGGTCTGCTTATGTAGATTTTTTTTTTTCGAAGAACACAGTTCAGTATTCTAAATATATTTTCTCTTATGATTTTCTTAACATTTTCTATTCTCTGACTTTATTATCAGAATACAGTGTATAGAAAATATAACAGAAAAAAACATATGTTTATTCACTTTGTGTTAGTAAGGTTTCCGGTCACCAGTGGGCTATTAATAGTTAAGTTCAGGGGGAGTCAAAAGTTATATGTGAATTTCAGATCACACAGGGTGAGGGGTGTTTGGTGGCCCTAACCCTTACAACAATATGCTCATACTGTTATTTTTCCTTATTGGTTTTAGACATTATATATTAACTTCCTGGAAAACATACTTTTCATTTCACAGTTGCAGAAGTTGGAGTCTGGAGGGGTAAAATGACTGTAAAAGGTCCTGTAGAGTTTGGTCAAAATCAGGTGTTCTGAGACCAAAGTTCATACTCTACCCACCATAAACTCTATCAGTATTACTCAATAAGTCCACAACAATCATGACACTCTCCTAACTATCTAGTTCATACCTATTTCTTATCACACATTTGCAGAACAAGACAAAAAAATTAAACCATTCACCAAAAAATGTTGCTCTATTACTGGCAGTGAAGACACCTCATAATTCAGTCTCTGATTTCCAGGCACAAAAACCTCATCCTATTCACCACTTCTTTTATTCAGCACTTGACAAGTCTTTGTGCACTGTAGGAAGTGCCAACTAAAAGTCTGGCTATTTTCACTGAGCCTAACATCTCCTTTTCTTGGGGCACTTGCAATATCTAATTGAAAGATACTGTTCTGCTTTGCTGAAACTCACAATCCAACTGCTGTTGATAATGTGAGTGAAGGAGTTCAAGACATGCTACCTTTGGCATATCATTTGGAGTTAAAGGCATTTTTTAAACAACAGGCGCAAGAAAGGCACTCAGATTCCCAGTTTTTCATCCTGAACGCAGAAGATGAAACTCTCAGGTGGGAACTGCCCTCCCAGTGTCAAGAAGAAAGAAGCATCACCAGAGAGACACTTGAATCTGCACATGGAGAATGGAAGATTTTGCACATTGGAGACCTTGTTAAAATAACTCCTACCTTCCTTCGGTCTCCCTGGTTTACTATATCACCACTCTGTGTTCAACCCAATATGTAAACATTTAGCTTTTGCCACCTCTTTGGGTCCTCATTTTCTTACAAAGGCTCCTGGGTCCCGACAGACTTACATTAAACTGTATGCTTTTGTTCTGTTAACCTTTTCATGTCCATTTAATTCTCAGGCCCTGCCTGCCAGAGCCCCCACGGAGGTGGAGGTAAAAAAAATGTTTTGCCTGCCCTACATTAACAGCAGCCACCAGCGGCCATTCTGATCCTGGTTCCAAAAAACAACCCTTCCCCAAATTAGCCTGATCACGATAAATAGCAAAGAATCTGCAGCCAGATTACTGTATTATTCTTCCATGCATCACATTTTGCATCTCAGCTCACTACTCATTTTCTACGAATGTGAATGTATCTTGGATCTCGCCCATAGTATTTATCTAGCAGCTTGCCTTTGGTTTACTGTGTTTCCTTCTAACCCTGTGAACCCAGTAGGACCTTCCTGTCCGGTCGCTGCCAGAGCCCTGGCATCCGTCTGTTACAGTCCCTGGCACGTAGCAGGTGCTCAGCAAATACTTGCTAAGCATTATCTTAGTCTCACCCTAAAGATGATGTTCCCTCCTTTGACTGTGGCTATTGATTAATAGTTTACATGCGTAGAGCACTGCAGTTTACAGTGGGGCCCCAACCCACGTCTCATGCCTGTTTTAGTCTTTTCCAGGTTAAATTCATGGCGCCCGGCGGCGAACGGGAAATATTTTGCGCAGCGGCTCGGGTGACTTTATTTTCACCGTTTCCTCGGTGCACTAAAAAGGGCGAGGGACTACACCGCCGGTGTTGGGTTCAGGAAGGCATCTGCGGCCTTCACCATCCACGACCGGCTGCTCGGGGCAAACTCCCGGGAGGTCCGGCCGCTACGGCGAATTTCCCCCGCGAGCCCCCGAAAGGTTAGGTCGGCGAGACAGGAGAAGAGTGGGCGAGCCCTGACCTTTGAGGCAGCGCCGGCGCCAGGGGGAAATTCTGACGCCGAGGTGTGCGAGGGGCCCGCGGGCACGCCTCGCCTCTGCTGCAGCCGCGTGTGAAAGCCCCCCCAGCGGGGGCCCCGGCGCCACGCCCACCGCCCGCCCCGGCCACCCGCCCGCGCGCGACCCGCCGGGACGTCAGGCCCGCTTCCAGCCCCCTGGGCGGGCGGTCCCCGGCGGCGCTCGGGATTGGCCGAGCCGTGCCGCAGGGGGCGGGGCTGCGCGCGGGGGCGGGGCTGCGCGCGGGGGCGGGGCTGCGCTCGACTCTGGGGCGGGGCCGCGGTGGATCGGCGTCGCCTGTGGGCGGCCGGAGGGACCGGAGGACCTGCTGGCCGCCGTGGGGCCGCCGTGGGGCCGCCGTGGGGCCGCCGTGGGGCCGCCGGGGCAGCGCGGTGACCCTGCGAACTTCCGGCGGAGTTTGCGGCCGGCGTAGGCGAGGCCGGAAGCCGACCCTTCCCACCTCCGCCTCCCAGATTGATTCCCGTTGCGGCCGCCGGCTGCAGGCCGCTGGTCCGCGGCGGCGGCGGCGGCGGCGGCGGCGGCGGCTCCAGGACCAGCTGCGGGGCCCCGTCTCCCTGGCTTTGTGGAAGGCCCCGCTCGGCGCTGCCGCTCCCGCCATTTTCTGGCCAGCAGCGGGAGTAGGATCGGATGACGAGGTCCATCTGGGGTCATCAAAAGCGATAAAAGCACCTTTCGTATGTGAAACGGGGGCAGCCCGGCCTGCCCGGAGCTTGCGGAGAGCCCGGAGGCTTGGAGGCGCGGGGTCCCTTCCGGCGGCTTCCTGCCGGGCCCCTCGGTCTGCCGCCGTGTCTGCAGAGTCCACGACCTGGGTCGCTGTGTCGCGGAGATCAGCATCCCGGCCTGCGGCGCACCGGGGTCCAGCAGAGCGCTCTGGGTCCTTGCTCCCGCCCTTTGTGTCCTGTATCCCTTTCTTTTCTCCAGCCCACTTGCCGCACGTGCTGCTGAGCTGGGGCTGCGTCCACAGTGAAGTCCGCATACCGCGGCGACCTCCGGCGGCCTGCAGAGGGCTTCGGCAGTGCGCTCCTACGGAGGGGTCCCAGTCACTAGAAGCCGTGCTTAGGGCGTTCGGGCCCCAACACACTGTGCTTCCTTGTCTTCCACGTTCTTACCTCTTACTCTCCCTCACTCATTTTATTTTATTTTATATTTTGTTTGTTGAGCACAACCTGTGCTTTGCTTTTTCCACCTTCGGCATGAAGCAGTTCCCTCCAACTGGAGTGCCATCTGCTTCCCTACCCAGCCTTTCGAGGTATTCATTTTGCAAAACCCATTTTTACGGTGCAAAAGCGCTCCAGGAGACCGTCTATTCCCACAGCACTTTGTTCTCCTATCATAGAATCCGTATGGCTGTGTGGCCTTATCAAAGTTAACTTGTGTCAACTTCTTCCTTCCTTTCTAGGGTGTGAAGGCTGTTGGCATGGTGTTCTATCTAGAGATGCCGCACAAGGCAGCCAAACTCATTCAAGAAGCGTTGAGGGCCTGTCATGTGCACAGCCCTGCTCCGGGTGCCCCCAGATACAGCAGTGAAAAAAAATCAGTGTTCCCTCTGATGGAGCTCATGTCCGTGAGAGTGGGAGAAGACAAACAATAAGCAATACATGCGAATGACTCTATGTGCCAGGGGGTAATATGTACCATACAGGAAAGCAGAACGGTGAGAGGAGATGGAGAATAACAGGGAGAGGAGGAAACCCGAGTGAGATGACGGGACAAGTCATCTAGAAAATGAGAGGATGAGATTTTAGATGAACAAGCCACAAAGAAGGCCCCTGAAGCAGGCATGTATTTCCTCCATCTAAGTAACAGCAAGGAAGGCTGCCTTGAGGGGAGTAGAGTAGGAGGATGCAAAATGGGAGAAGTAATGGGTCAGATCATGTGCACATGTGCATCAGACATTCAATAAATGCTCCTGAATCAAATTTATTGAATTGATAAGGGACTGAGAATAATCTAATGATAGTAACAATCAAACTTGGAAATTGCTGGAGTGGGATAGACCTCAGGCATATATTAGATATTCGCAACTTACATGCGTGTATATTGGAACTCTTATTTCGTGGGACGGCATTTAACCGAAAAAAATTTCAGTGAAAACCGATGGTGTATGCAGTGGTCTTCCATTATAATGGAAATCTGGAAGAAAGGCAGATTTTGTAGAGGACAAAATGGATTAGTGTGTGATTGGAATCATTTGGTAGATATTAATCAGAATTTAAAAGTCCAGAAGGAAATGAAATCCTCCTCCTGATTTAGAGGGGAAAAAATAGTTGTACGTTAACCGACAAAAGTTGAGTTTGTGAAATAATTGGATAAATTTGTGTATTTGTTCATGATAAAAGCACTATTTCCCCAGGGCTAAGGAGAATGCTAGGGACAGGGGCCATAGGCAGAAGCTGATTTTCAGCAGAAAGTCATAAGCTTCAAGACAACATTGCTTGTTAGAGTGAGTTTTATCTTTGATCACAGTTGTCACTTGCAGTCCAAAGAACATTCCCCCCAAGTGACCTATGGCAACTCTCTCCAGTGGAATTTCAAAGTATACAACGCTTGTTTACTTAATAATTTTTGTTTACATGGCCTTAAATTTTTAAAAGTCCATCTAACTTCCTCCAAAAAGTGGCTACTATTGATTGCACTCTTCATCACATTTCTCAAAGTTGAGATTGACTGTCAGTTTATTGGCAATCATTCACATAGATGAGCTCAAATGTGGTTTCCGATTCAGCTCGCAAACCACTACTTCGGCAGTCTCAGGCTCCGCTGCTGAGTCAACAGATCTTTTTATTCATTCACAGGAATGAGTAGCTCCTGAGTTAGTCATCACTCTTGGCGTGATGTTAAGGTAACCTTGGAGTGAGGACAGTAGGAGTCCGGCCCTGGCTTCTTTCCCTAACTGCAGCTGTCCATTGTGCTGAGAAAATACACTGTCTTGATTCCAGCCTGGCTGGGCTTAAGCCCAGCTCTGCCCCCATGTTAGCTAGATGATCCTGAGCAAATAAACTTGATGTTCATGCTTCAGGGGCCCCTGTCTCTACAACAGGGATAACTTTGCAGGGTTATTCTGAGGTTTAAAGGAGTTAACAGAGAGGAAGCTAGAATAGTGACCCATAGTAGACGCTGATGCTGTCATTAACACTTGGCTTGGTCACTTGAATTCTCTCAGTTTCTGTTTAACACTAGAAGACTAAATGATACTTCTTGCCTTGTAGAATTGCTAAAATACTAAATATTTAGTGTGCTGAGTCCAACAACTTCTGCAATGCAGGAAGCAATCAGTAAGTATTAGCTGTTATTAAGTATTAGAAAACATTTGTCAATATCGCAATCTGTTTAAATTCATCAATGAAGAGCCCATAGGAGAGGAACATGGAAAGTGATAGACTGTAAAAAGTGTCCCATCTTGATGGGGATGATGAGGGATACAAATTGTATAGATAGAGCTTTTACCATAAAGTGCAGTGACAGGATCCACATAAGGATTCAAAAGAAGAAAGAATTGAAGATTAAGAGCAAATTCCAAGAGCTAAAACTAAGTAATCTGTCTCAACACAAGACATGAAAGGCAGCAAGGAGGCTAGAGTACAGGGGTTGTGATCCTGGGGTCTGCAGAAGCCCAAGGGGCACGGATAAAATTCAGGGGTCTGTGAACCTGGATGGGGAAAATGATATCTTTTATTTTCACTAAACTCTAGCAGACATCTAGTATCTCCTACAATCTTGAATTTAAAAACCTACAGTGCATAGAGAGACACAATACCTATGATATCACACCAGTAGAAATCAGTTCTTTTCATGTCACATTATAGTTATTGCAGACATCCCAAAATACCATTTACACTCATGATTGATTTGAAATTATAACAGGTATGTGTTAATGATGAAGTCCATATATTACACATTGCAAGATGGCCTTTTAAATTTTTGGTGCGTAGATTTCAAAACAATTCATTTCCTCTGGAATCCTTTGTGTTGTATTTTACAAACCTATGAATATTATTCTTTGAGGAGTAAATATAGCATCTGTAGGATGGAAGGGCATAGTGCACAGAAAGGTTAAGAGTCTTTGTCGAGAGCATGGGCTCCAGAGTCAGCCAGCCAGGGGTGAACCCTTCCTCTTCTTCTGACCAGCCAGGTGATACTGGACAGGCTACTGGGTTCTCTGTGCCCCTGTTTTCTCATCTGTAAAGTAAGGATAAAGGCTGTTAGAAGGTATCATTGGGGAAACTATGGAAACACATAGAATAGTGCCTTGCAGGGAGTAAACCCTCAGTAAATGTTAGCCATCAACAGAAAACCATCTTCAGTGAGACCCAAGGAAGGAAATGATACAGCTTACTCGGGGGTACACACACCAGAATGATTTCCCAAGGGAGAGAGAGAGAGAGAGAAAGAAAAGGTTAGGTCATGAAGAGATAGGCAGACTAAGAGACTGGAGTTAACAAATTCATCCATTCATTTACTCATTCATCCATTCAATAAAGGTTTCTTGAGTGCCTGCTACCTGCCTCTCAACACTTGCACTAACTCCTGTGGGGTCTGGAACAGGTGTAGAAGTGGAACTCACATACCATATGCCTAAATATTTAAAAGTGGCAAATCAAGCCAAAGATGTGTTAGATATGTTCTATTTTTCTACTTCAACAGAGATGTGTTCAAAATAGCAAAATAAAAATATTGTTTTTATATCACAAAGTTCAGAAAATATCAATGATAACCAAATTTGATTATTGCAGATATCTGAATGTACTTTGATGGTCTTGAAATATTTAAATGGGTGGTAAATACACATAATTCATAAAATATTATGTATTTACTCCATAAAATTTCTTTTTTATGCCTTTATTTCATTTTTTGTAATTGAAAATTCACATAATTTGTGTTTTGTTGACAGTACTGACAAAGGAGTACAAAAACATACAGATAATTATACTCAAAACATGCAGAATTTATATGCATGTAATGTAAAATGTAAATGTACATATGTATAATTTTTCAATTAAAATTATTTTTCATGTTTGCTTTTAAAAAGTTACTCTACTAAAAACTTTAAAATTTTCTATTAAGATAAAATTATAATTGGTAAATATCAAATATCTAAATTATCTCAGTATATCTGAGACTTTATTTTTGAAATGTAACTAAATTTCATTAACTTTCTTTTTTTTAGAGAAAATGTGGGAGTGGAGGGGGAATGGGTAGGGGCAGAGGGAGAGGGAGAGAAAATCTCAAGCAGGCTCCTAGCTCAGCACGGAGTCCAATGCAAGGCTCGTTCTCATGACCCTGAGATGGTGACCTGAAGCGAAATCCAGAGTTAGATGTTCAGCCAACTGAGCACCCAGGCACCCCTGTTTGTTTATTTATTTAAATAACCTCTACACCCAACGTGGGGCTCAAACTCACAACCCCAGATCAAGAGGCACATGCTCCACACTGAGCCAGCCAGGCACCCCCAACCTTGCAGTTCTTATGTTTCTTACTATGCATATGCATATTTTAAAGGAATATGAATTAATATTGCAAAGGGTTCCTCAGACTTAATGTATAACTGTTATGAATTCCATGCTAATTTGCAAGGACTTTCGGAACCACAAGCAAGAACGTAATTAGAATCAGGAAGATGGACACTTGGGTTTTTGGAAACTACACTTGCCATAATTGACTCAGGGAGGTTAAGAAATCTGTTCAAATAATAGATTATATGAGAATCTATTACATCCCAGGTATTTGAGAAGGATTTGGCTAATTAGTCTTTCCCAGCCACAGTACTCTGGGGCTCGCACTGTGCCTGCCTCTCCGAGGGAGTAGCACAGCACAGAGACACTGCCACCATGTGTTTCCAGGCCGCAGACAAGAGGCGTGGGGAAGCGGTTACCTTTGGTTAGCTTGGATAGTACATGCATCAGGTTAATGAAAGAATTTGCCTTAGCTTCCTGTGATGGTTTTATCAAACAAGAATGTGTCAAAAGAACAATATACAACTCCTTGAACACTTGAATCAGGCTATGCAGAGCCTTCAGTAGACTAATTGTCCGGTGGTTGATTTTGTGTAACATAGGCTGGTAAAACTAATCTTGAGAATCTCTCCTCTCAGTAAAGGCTTTTATGTCACTAGCCCAGCTTGAAAAAGCAAGCTAATTACTGTGCTGGGAAATGAAAGACGTCATTTTCAGAGGAGGTAGTATCTCTGCCCACAGACTATCCAAAACGTAGATTAGTAAGTATCATTTAGTTAAACGAAAATATAGTCCAGTTAAATGTCATGCTGCACTGTTAAGTAGAATATCACATGTAAATGAGGAGGCGACTTGGTTAGATCGGTGACTTTGATAATGTTAGGTGATCAGCAGTGTCATTTTTTATATGGTATGAAATTCCTGCATGGGGCCAACTCTGCTGAAGCCCGTGGAGGGGATCCCACAGTTATCACAGGTAAAGCAACTCTCCGAGAAATCTCAGAATTTGGGAATAAGTTCTGTGGACAGCCCATGCATTTTCCTTCTCTCTTGCTACTTGGTATAGTTGCTTTACTGATGACCTGCTTGGGAAGCTAGGGAAGGAAAATTTGAAACAATAAGTCTTGTAATCACAGTTGCTGTTTTTTTGAGGACTAAGTGCCAGGCATTGAGCTAAGTAGTTCATATTCATTGTTTCATTTAGTCCCCGCTAAATGAGGATAAAGCACAATATTACTGCATTTGTAAGACATGGGTGGAAAAATTGACTCAGGGAGGTTAAGAAATTTGTTCAAGATCAAATAGCAGAGCCTGGATTCAATCCAAGTCAGTTTTACAGCAGCAAAGCTTGGGCTCTCGTGCATGTGCTATACTCTGTTGCTCCCAGCATGTGTATTTGGGGGGCACGCAGGGAACATAATAAAATTAGGCTAAGGGTAGCAAATGAAAACCACAATGAAGTACCACCTACCAGGATGACTATAATAAAAAGATTTTTAAATTAAAAATAAAATGAAGGGCAGCCTGGGTGGCTCAGTGGTTTAGCGCTGCCTTAAGCCAAGGGCTTGATCCTGGAGACCTGGGATCGAGTCCCACATCGGGTTCCCTGCATGGAGCCTGCTTCTCCTTCTGCCTGTGTCTCTGCCTTTCTCTCTGTCTCTGTCTCTCTGTCTGTCTCTCATGAATAAATAAATAAAATCTTTAAAAAAATAATAAAATGGAAAAATAACAAGTGCTAGCATGGAAGTTGGAATCCTTATACATTGCTGGTGGGGATACAAGATGGTGCAGCTGCCATAGAAAATGGTCTGAACATTCCTCAAAGAGCAAAACAGATTACCATACAATGCAGCAATCTCACTCCAAGGTATACACTAAAGAGAACTGAAAACATGCTTACTCAAAAGTGTACACACAAATGTTCAGAGCAGCATTATTCATAGTAATCAAACACCAGAATAATTCAAATGTCCATCACCCAATGAATGGATAGACAACACGAGGACATCCATGTGAAATTATTCTAAGTGAAAGAAGCCACTACATGAATCTATGGATATGGAATATCCAGAAGTGACAAATTCATAGAGATAGAAGGCAGATTAGTGGTTCTCCGGGGCTGAGTGGGGGTGCTCTGGGGAGTGACTGCTCATGGGTATCTTTTGGGAGTGATGAAAATGTTCTGGAATTCTGTACTAATGATAGTTTCACGACATAGTGAATATACTAAAATTCACTGAAATATATACTTTAAAATAGTGAGATTTATGTTATGTGAGGTATATGTTAATTTCTTCAAAGGCGACTTCAGGCCCCAGAGGTCCTTGAATACTAGGCTATAAGATCTGGGTCTCCTTTAGAGACAACAGGGAGCTGCTGAAAGTTTCTTTCTTTCTTTCTTTTTTTTTTTTTAAGATTTTAAGATTTTTAAAAGATTTATTTACTTGTGAGAGACACACAGAGAGAGGCAGAGACATAGGCAGAGGGAGAAGCAGGCTCCATGCAGGGAGCCCGATGCAGGACTCGATCCTGGGATCATGACCTGAGCCAAAGGCAGAAGCTCAACCACTGAGCCACTCAGGGACCCCCCGCTGAAAGTTTCTAAGGAGGATGGTGGCACGACAGGAGTTGTGGAAATATGTAAAGTACTTGGCACATAGCAAGTGTTTAATAAACATTAGCTCCTTCCTCCCCTTTCTCCCTCCCCCAATTTGACACTAAGCCCCCATGTCTCCTAGAGGAAAATAGCTCTTTTTTGTTTGGATCCTAACAGAAAACCTTCTGTTTTAGTTGAAACCACTCTTGCTATAGTTCTCCTGGTTCACTTCCTGGGGGTTCCTAGCTTCTGGCTGCTGGACAGGTTCATTCTAGAGCATCTTCCTCCTCTTCCTCCCCCTTCCTCACCACATCTTCCTCCTCTCCTCCAGCACTTTCTCTTCTTCCTCTTTTTTTTTTAATTTTTAAAAAAGTTTTTATTTATTTATTTAAGTAATCTCTACACCCAACATGGGGCTTGAACTCAGAACTCTTGAGATCAAGAGTCACATGCTCTTCTGGCTAAGCCAGCCAGGCACTCTTTCTTCTTTTAAAAAAATTTTTTGAAAGAATGGTTTTCTAAAAAACTGTCATAGATTTTTAACTTCACCCAAAAATCATTCACCAGATAAGTTCTATACCTTCCTTATCTCCACTTTTCTTCATTTCTCCCTCCTTCTTTCCCCATCTCACCCATACAGCAAGGAACTCAGCAGAAAAGAATCAGGTTGCCCTGGGTTCTAATCCTGGCTCCCCATCCTGCTGATTATCTGGCTACACTCATAGGCTCAATGCTCTCATTTGCATAATGCTGTTCTAATAATAATGATTGTATCAACTCCTGGGGTTCTTTTGAGGATGGTATTCATTAAAGAGCTTATGTGATGCCTGTACATCCGCGCCCTCAGTGATGGCTGGAGCATCACTTACTATACAGGTAGGGTGTCAGGCATGGCGAAAGTCCTGATATTTATTTAGAAATGGATATCATCCCTTGAATCTCTATGTGTAGGATGCATTAAAGGCTTTGACATGGAGGACTACTTTAAGTGACAACACTCTTCCCAAAGTAATCTGAAAGATGTCCTAACAGTAGATAGCAGCTTCCAAGAAATGGTTTGAAGTGCCATTATCAAGGGGGGACGGGGGCTTTAGGGGATTTTAGGGTCAGCAAATATCAAATGAGTGAACTCACAGAGTTTGGCGGGGATTTCCCACGAGGCCCCGCCCCCGGCTGAGTCACCAAACCCCTGGGTTTGACCTGCAGCCCAGCTCAGCAGCAGAACCTCACTGCTCTTGAAGATCAAGGAGTGGAAAGTTCTTCACCAGCCCTGAGATCTTAAGGTTTGTTCCTTTGGGGCAGCTGGGGGGAATGCAGTTGGGGCGAGGATAGAAGCTTTATTCCCTTTCTCCATGTCTAGACTTTTTGCCTTCCAATTTCTAATAACTTTTATTCCATAGCCTATTAAATAAAGCTCAAGTACCTGGTCAAAAAACATTTCTTACTTCTTAGTTTTGTTACTTTATGAGCTTTAAATCTCAAAATGGGCAAATGTATGTCTGTTAAGAAAATGTGATAATGTGTTGAGTAGAGCGGTGCTTCAACATTTTAGCAATTGGGTGTTGAAATTTTCACATATTGTTCCGACAAACGAGAAAGAGTGGTAATGAGCTATTTCCCCACTGAGCTGAACTGTTGGATAAGGACGGACAGGTTGTCATTTTAAGAACTCTATCTCAGAGGCAGGAAACAGCTGGCATTGTTGAAATCTGGATGCTGATACTAAGTGTCTATGAAAGTCCCCAAAAATTCTTGTTATTGTTATTTCTGCATTTTGGCAAAACATGTTGGAAAGTGCACTCTTAGCCTTTGGCAAATCTGCACAAAACTATATGTGTAGTCATGCTTTACTATCATAGAAGTGTCTCTGCATTTGCCACCTTTCCCATAATATTCCATCATTAATTGTCTCTGAAAAACCCTGAGTTATGGTCTTGTAGAATTGCATGGGCAGTGGTTGAAATCTAGATAATCCTAAAAAGGAGAAACTATCTCATTCTTGGAAATTTTTACCTTTTGCAGAGTGGTATTTGTGAGACCAGCTACTTTGATTAAAACTCTTTTGGGATCTGCTTTGCACGTATCCTATTTATGCAAGATTTCACCATGGGCAGTGGCTATTACAACATAGTGGCTACCGTGTTGTTGGTCATGAATTTTGAGAGGACAAGATCCATGCAGGATTCCTGTAGTAAATGCCCAGCTGGTAAGAACCAAATTAACATGTGTGTTTCATCTGTTCTGTTGAACATATGGTTCATTATTCTAGTAGCCAGGGTTAATGAGTTCTGTTTCAATGATCTTTTTATTCATTCATTTTGAAATATTTCTCAGATGCTACATCTTAACTGTATGAATGTAGCCATGTTTTCTTTCTATCGGTTTATTTGTTGTAATATCTATACTTTGTAATTCTGTGACTATGCTAAGGGCAGTTTTGCAAATGTATAATTTTAAAAAGTCAATCAAAATAAAATGTAAAACGTGTCACCTAGAAACTGATCATTGTTTCATACTTTAGTTTTCGTGTGAACTTCATAATACCTGGGGTGATGACTGTGCATTGTCAACCACATACGCCTATTATCTACCTTCTTAGGTACTTTCTGTGGGAAAAACAAGAGTCAGATCTGCATTCCTTGTCCTCCAAATAGTTTCTCCAGCACCAGTGGACAAAAGGCCTGTGACATTTGCAGGCAGTGTGAAGGTATGCTTTAAAAGATGCATGTTGATCTGGACATATTGGGAAGACAGGTTTTTATTCCCTAGTGTATTGATCTTTGTGGAAAGTACTAAGTGTTAAATATGCTGTTTCCTCTGTCAAAAGGCAGGTCCAGTACAATAATTTGCTATAAAAGCAATAATTTGTAGATTGAGCTTTTGAATATCAGAGATATTTTGACAAGCGACAAGCTTTTAATTAGGAAAATGTGAAAATGTCTTCTGTAGAGATTTATTTATTTATTTTTAAAGATTTTATTGATTTATTCATGAGAGGCACACAGAGAGAGGCAAAGACACAGAGGGAGAAGCAGACTCCTCAAGGGGAGCCCGATGTGGTACTCGATCCCAGGACCCCGGGATTATGACCTGAGCCCAAGGCAGATGCCCAACCACTGAGCCACCCAGGCGTCCTTTCTATAGAAATTAAAAAATGAGCTTTATACTTTTAAGGTCATTAGGAACATTATAAGAGTGCGCATGGTTTTCATGGGGTTTTTTAAATTATGATTTTTATTGCAGAATATAAACTTGCTTCCTGAATTCAGAGGTCAAGTGTAATATAACTTGGGGAATTTTGTAGGTGTTTTCAGGACCAAGAAGGTGTGTTCCTCCATCAGCAATGCAGAGTGTGAGTGCATCTCAGGATTCCACTGCTTGGGGGCAGGATGTACTATGTGTGAACAGGATTGTAAACAAGGTCAAGAATTAACCAAACAGGGTAGGTTTGTTCTTCTTCAATCCAGGTCAAGTTTGTTTATCTAGACATATGCCATTAGTTTAAGTCTTGGTCCTTTGAATATAAAGTAAAATATAGATGGGTAGAACCTTAAAAATCACCACTGAGTCACATATATGATATTTACAAAATTATTTTTCAGTCAGTGGAAATAATTTGAAATCACATTTGTTATTCACCAGGGTCATGCATTTGCATACATTACATATATATACATATATATAGTGCGTGTGTATATATATATACACACACACACACACACACACACACACAATAGTCTATGTACAGTTAGAATAAAAATATTAGTTGTCTTGGGATTTTGTTTCATCACTGAACAGTCTGTAGATTGTATTAAGTTAATGACTATTATTAGGTAACTATGTTCATCTTAGGAAAACTTATGAAATCATGAAAATATTCCTTTTTTCCCTTGATAACCATTATAGATTCTCTTTATAAATACCATTTATTTGCTATATGACATTCCACTTGGGTGACTAAGTCCTTCCCTTTAAAATTTTTTTTTATTTAAATTCAATTAATTAACATATAATGTATTATTGGTTTCAGAGATAGAGTTCAGTGATTCATCAGTCTTATATAACACCCAGTGCTCATTACATCATCTGCCCTCCTTAATGTCCATCACCCAGTTACCTTGTCCCCACCTTCCCCTCCCCTCCAGCGACCCTCAGTTTATTTCCTTTGATTAAGAGTCTCTTATGGTTTGTCTCCCTCCCTGATTTCGTCTTCATTTTTTCCTCTCTTCCCCTATGATCCTCTGTTTTGTTTCTTAAATTCTACATGTGACTGAGGTCTGATATGAAGATTGGCACCCCAGCTTTCTTTCAATGTCCATTAGCATGATAAATGGTTTTCCACCCCCTCACTTTCAGTCTGGAGGTGTCTTTGGATCTAAAATGAGTCTCTTGCAGACAGCATATCTATGGGTCTTGCTTTTTTATCCAATCTGATACCCTGTGTCTTTCGATTGGAGCATTTAGACCATTTACATTCACAGTAGCTATTGAAAGATATGAATTAGTGCCATTGTATTACCTGTAAAGTTACTATAAAGTTACTGTTTCTGTATGTTGTCTCTGCTCCTTTCTGGTCTAAATATTCCCTTTTCAATTATTGCTTTAATTTTTATGCAGGTTGTAAAGACTGCCGCTTTGGGACATTTAATGATCAGAAACATGGCATCTGTCAACCCTGGACAAAGTATGTATAATTTCATTTTGCTTTCAAAATAAAGGATCTCAGTTAACCTTTTAAAACAAAGAATGTTATAATTGAAACTTAAAAAAATCTATCAAGTATCCTGGGGAACCTGGCTGGTGCAGTTTTTGGAACGATCCAGGGTTTTGATCTCAGGATCATGAGTTCAAGCCCCACGTGCACGTGCAGCCTACTTAAAAAGCCTATCGAGTATAGGCATAGAAGAGCATACAAATAGGCAGCATTACCTACAAATAGGTAATAATTATTTGATACACAAAGTAGGCATTTTCTACAGAAATAATGCCCAGAGCATTTAACTCAGATGGCTGGAACTTTGTTACTGTCTGCCCCAGCTGTTCTGTTCTGTTTCCTTCCAATCTCTTTGCTGCCTCTTACCTTTCCTTACTGATCAATCAGCCCATCGTCAAGAGTGCAATGCCACAGCACTGAGAATGATACAAGGGTAAAATTTGTTTCCTACCCTCAAAAACCTAACACCTACTTGGGCAAACAAGCCCATCACAGAAGTAAAATAGCCAACAGCATACATGGGAATTTGTCTGTTGACTTGTGTAATCAGGGCTACTCAAAGTGTGGTCTGTGGATGGGTGCTAGCCCATGGACAGTTTGTGGTGTTCATAGCAAAAACACTACACACACTAAAAGTGAGTGTTTAGAAACGTTTAAGTCAATTGACAGTGGTGTGCCTGTCAACTCTAATAAAAATGGAGGTCTTGTATTTTGTATGCCTTTGTTCTTTTTTTTTCATTTGATTTTCTTACTAGAAAATCATTTTTATTATTATTTTACATTAACATTCTTAGGTTTTACAAAAATATTGGTTGGTACACATTGGTAAATTTTTTAAAGGTCTTTCAACACAAATAGTTTAGAGAAGTCAATGAGTCTGCATGGAAAGCGGGATTAAATTGGTTTGGAAGAAGAGTGGGTTTGCATTAGATAAAGGGATGAAGGAAAAGATATAGGACAATGATGATGGTGATGGTGATGATGATGATGATGATGATGATGATGATGATGATAGCTACCACTTATTGGAATGTATGTGTCTGGGTTCATAAAATCCAGCCCCTGCAAGTGTGTCTCTGGGATCATTCATCTGCTCTTCACAACAGTGTTGGCAGTATGTATACCTTATTTTACAAATGAGAAAATAGGCTTAGAGAGATTTTCTTAACTTTCCCATGGTCATTCTGCACAGGGACAGACCCAGGGCTCAAACCCTAGTATGTCTGAGGCCAACATGTCATAGGGTTAAGAACTCTTAACCCCTTATATATGCCAGAGATGGTCAAATATGCTTAAGAAATTAAGGGTGAGAGACTAACCAGGCAAAACAGTCTGGGGACAGTTGTGGGACAAGGCTCCCCAGCTGGGAAGAAAGAAGAACCCAGTTAGGTCGGTAGAACAGGGTGAATTATGGAGAACTGTGAACACTGGAGGAAGCCAGCCAGTCAAGTGTATATTTTCCATAATATCTCTATGAACTCGGACCCACACATCTTTGTCACTAGGCTGCATTACTGGATGGAAAATGTCAATATTTTTTATTAGAATGATCTGTACCTAAATTAATTATTTGAATTCTTTTCCTTGGTTTTTCTAAGCTGTTCTTTGGATGGCAAGTCTGTACTTGTGAATGGGACGAAGGAAAGTGATGCAGTATGTGGACCAGCCTCAGCTGGCCTCTCTCCAGGTACAGCCTCTGCCACTACGCCAGCCCCTGCAAGAGATCCAGGTAGCTGGTTCACTGCTATTAAATCAGAGTGGATGTATTGTGGCTATTCTGAGTGGAATCTAATTTGCCTCAATACTGTGACATCTCACATCTCTGCCTAAAACAGGCACCTCCTGCATGCCTTCCTTCTTTTATCCTGGCATCAAGAAACCCATCAATATTTTCCAAATATTTGTCATGCAATCTGAGACATGCATTTGTAAGCAGAGTAAGGTGAGATTGACCCAGATAAATACTATACCTTTGATAATGTGAAATAAAGGGGATTATAGAGTCCCAGATTTTCTATATTCAAGAGAGGTCGAGCCACTTAACTTTTGTGGATGTCTAGAAAAAATTATTCTAAAAAGGTTTTCCTATATGCAGGCAAGTGTATTAAGTTAGCTGATTGGAGATGACCAAGGCACTGCTTCTCCTTGTGATTAGGGTTTATCAATGTAACTATAAATATAAATATACTTGCAAAACTGAATATCTGCATGCATTTCTCCTTTTGCTCTTTTTTAAAGGTCATACCTCCCAGATCATCATCTTCTTTCTCGCACTGATGTCAGTTGCCGTGCTGTTCCTGGTGTTCTTTCTCATCCTCCATTTCTCTGTCATTAAACATGGCAGAAAGAAACTCCTGTATTTATTCAAACAACGTAAGATCAATATAAACATATTCGATGCGAGCTCTTTTGAGGCAAGGCTTTTTACAGTACAAAGGAAAAGATTCTTTTTTTGGTTAGGATAGCACAGTGGTTATCAGGGAGGGGCAATTTTGCCCCAAAGGGGACATTTGGTAATGTCTGGAGACAGTTTTGGTGGTCACAACCTTGGAGGTGTGGAAGGTATCTAGAAAAGAGTCAGAGATGCTGCTAAAATTCTATAATGCACAGGAAAACAATTATCCTCCTAAGCTCTCACAAAACCTCTGATTTAAAGAATTATCCTTCCCACCTTCACCCCCACCTACAATGAAAATGCTTTGCAAGAATAATGATGAGTAATTAGTGAGCTGCAATGAAAATGTAATCCATTAAAAAAAATTTTAGGCTATTTAAAAAAACTTTCTATTTTGAAATAATTATAGGTTTACAGGAAGTTGTAAAGACAGCACAGAAAAGTCTCATGTGTCGTTCATGGGGTTACGTCTTCTGCACAGTATGAAGACCAGGCAGTTGACATTGGCATGTTGTGTGTGTATAGCTGTATGTCATTTGATCACATGTATAGATTGGCGTAACCTCCAGCACAACCAATACAGATGTATTCCCTCACCACCGGGATCGCACTCCTGCTGGTCCTTTGTGGTCACATCAACTCCCTCCCAGCAGCCACAAGTCTGTTTCCCACTTCTACACTTGTTACTTCGAGGATGTTATATAGCTAGAAGCATACAATGTGTAAGAGGATTATAAGCGTGTGACCTTTTCAGATTGGTTTTTTTCACTGTCAGCTTAGTGTCACTGAGATCCATCCAAGGCATGATGTGCTTCAATAATGGGGTTTTTGTTTGTTTGTTTTTTTAAATTTTATTTATTCATGAGAGATACAGAAAGAGAGGGAGAGGCAGAGACACAGGCAGAAGGAGAAGCAGGCTCCATGCAGGGAGCCTGATGTGGGATTCGAGCCCAGAACTCCAGGATCACACCCTGGGCTGAAGGCAGGTGCTAACCCGCTGAGCAGGGATCCCGGTTTGTTTTTTTAATTGCTGACCAGCATCCGTAGCATCATTGCACCTCACCGTTCACCAAATAAAGGACATTTTGGTTGTTTCTAGTTTTTAACTATGAAGCCTTTGTGATTTTATTTATTTATTTGAGAGAGAGAAAGAGAGAGCATGCATGCACATGAGTGGGGGGAGGGCAGAGGGTGAAGGAGAGAGAATCTCAGGCAGACTGTACATTGAGCCCAGAGCTGGATGCAAGGCTTGATCTCGCAGCCATGAGATAATGACCTGAGCTGAAACCAAGAGTCAGGTGCTTAACCAACTGACTCACTCAGGTGCCCACATTTTATATTTGAAGTGAATTTCTTATAGAGAACATATAATGGTCACTCTACTAATCTCCATCTTTAATTGGTGTATTTAAACCATGTATTATTTAATGTAATTACTTATATGTTAAGGCTTAAGATACTATTTTATTTTTTGCTTTCTGTTGGCTTTCTCTGGTTTTCATTTCTCTGCATTCCTAGGATTATTTGAACATTTTTTTATAAATCCACTTTGACTTGACTATACTTTTTTTTTAAATGTAGCTCTTTGTATAGCTCTTGTAATGGCTGCTTTAGTTATTACAGATAATTTATCCATCTACTAGTATCAACATTATAACACTTTGAATAAGGTATGAAATATTACTTCCCTTTGTGTCCTTTAACTGCCCCTAATTTATAATACACATACCTTCAATATTACCACTACATACTTTGAGAATCATATTAGACACTGTTATAATTTTTGCTTCACTGTCAAACATAATTTGGAAAACTCAAGGGAAGGAAAATTTATTGTATCTACCCATATATTTGTCCATTCCTTTTTTCTTTATTCCTTCTTGATGTTCCAAGATTCTTTCTTTTATCATTTCTCTTCTATATAGAGAATTTCCTTTAGCTATTGTTTTAGGATAGACCTCCTGGTGACAATTCTCTTAGCTTTTCATCTGAGAATATCTTGATTACCTCTTCATTCCTGAAAGATATTTTCACCAGGTATTGAATTTGGGCTTTCAGGAGTTGTCATCAACTCTTCTGGTTAGATGGGGCTGGAAGACATTCTCCACATCAGGTGGAGTTGTAATTTAACTCTTTGCCTGGGCATGGGCAAATCACGCTCTATAGCAGGCAAAACTCCTTGTTTGAGGATTTGAATCAGGCAGATTTCACCTCTTCAACTTCTCTGGTCAAGTTGAGCCTTCCACTTGGTTTTGTGGATAAACAAAGCTACTGGTTGGGATTGCTATTTGGACTCTGCAAGTATGTACTCAGTCTGCCAAGATCTGTGTGCTGGTTGCTGCAAACTCCTCTTGCTTCTCCACCACAGTCAGAATCCTGGTGGTGGGCCCTACAGATTCCTTTGCCATCTCTGTGGTGTGAGATCAGAATAGGAGCCCCTGTAAAGTGACTCCAATACTGGGAGAAAATGGTGGTTACCTTGAGGTTCTCTTTTCCCACTGGAGGAACGAGAGGCTTAGCGAGACCTATTGGTCTTGTGCTTGCTGGTCTGCGGCAGGGGCAATGTGGTCAACGTAACTGCTTCTCTTACCCTCCTAATACAATCTGTTGTGGTCTCTGTGCTGCAAAGGTAGGGAAGTTGCAGTTTCATCCCCATGTCTATCTGTGGAGTCTTGTTCTTAAATGGTTGTTAGCTGTTTTTCTTATGAAGGAGACCAAAGTCAGGAGCAAACTGTGTTGCCATCTTGTGATGTCACTCCCTTCGGTTATTTTTTTTTTTTTTATAGTAAGAAACATGTAATATCAAGGCAGGCCCTTTTGCTTTGTTGGGCTATTTAAAAAAATCTGTTTAAGATGAAAAGTTGCTCAGGGTTGGGTGGCTCAGTTGGTTGGGTGGCATCTGACTCTTGTTTTTGGCTCAGGTCATGATCTCAGGGTGCTGGGATCGGGCCTGCATTGGGCTCCACAATTGTCCCTCTCCTTCTGCTCCCTCGTCCCACTTGCATGGATGCTCTCTCTCTTTTTCAAATAAATAAATACAATCTTTAAAAAAAAGATGGAACGTTGCTCAGCAGTAACATAAATACTTCACACTAACATGTAAAAGAAAACAAGGAAGCTAATGCACAAATCAGTTCTTTAATTGCTGGTCAATGGTAGTAGTGGGAGTATCTTTAATATCTTGGTGCCAGAAGCATTTCATTTAAAAGAAACTGTCTGGTGTGTAATCTGAGTAACCCTCTAGACTAAAATATATACTATTTAATTGAAACTATGGTTATGTTTGGGATATGACTAATTTTGTACCTTGGTGATTCATGCTCAAGTTTTTAGCTATTGTAGAAAATAAAGAAAATCATTTTTCAGGACCAATACGAGTCATTGTTAAGAAGAAATTATAAATAATCCTGAGAAAAACCTCCTACTTGCTGTCATCTCTCTTACTGATGAACTTGTTCAAATTAGAGTTGAGCATCGTTGCTACTTAGAGATGTTCTGTGACTGTGATTTATGGAAACTGAATATTAAATGGTTAAAACAAACAATGAAAGATAAGTTGCTTTTAAATTACTTTTCAGCATTTATGAGACCAGTACAAACTGCCCAAGAGGAAGATGCCTGTAGTTGCCGATTTCCAGAAGAAGAAGAAGGAGAATGTGACCTGTAAAGCAGAAATCCAAAACTCCACTGGGACTGTCTTGAGAAGAATCAAGGGAGAAACTTGAATGATCCCACCATTATATCTTTCTAAATTGAAAAACATCATCCTAGATAAAACTCAGGATTATCCCCAAGTTTTCTTAAAATGCTTATAGGTTGGCCTTTAAAAACATACCCCTTTTACTGCATGAATGGGACAGAGCAGATGGGAAAGGGGTATTTTCCAGATAATGCTAAATAAGCTTCAGCAAATTTGCTTTTGAAATCCAAAGAGAATGATACTTAAAATTACATCATGTAGGCCAATGGTCCAGTTAAAATGATAATCAAAAATCAATTCTGTTTTTTTTTTGTGCGTATGCTAATTTAACATATAACAAAAAGCCATAAGATGCAGGAAATACTCTCAACCAAATTTTCCATTAGTTCAGATATTCAATACAATGAGCTCTATTGATGTGAGGGGTGGAGGAGTTATGACAGTGCCCAAATTTGAGGTCAAGGGAAAAATATCTCAGACCTTGAGGAAGAGTTTTGGAAAGCATTCCTGTGTCTTTGCACATTTTGTGGTCCCTCTATCTTTGTGTCTTCTACTTTTATGCTGCTCTTCTTAGAACCAGGGCTTATGTTTTGTTTTTCTGTTGTTGTTTAAAATTTTATTTATTTATTATTGAAGTATAATTAGCACAAAGTGTTGTGTTAATTTCAGGTGTATAGCATAGTGGCCCCACAATTCTGTACATTACCCAGTGCTCACCATGATAAGTGTTGTCCCCATCTGTCACCATACAATGTTACTACAGTACTATAGACTGTACTGCCAATATGATACTTTTCATCTCTGTGACTTATTTTATAATTAGAAGTTTGTGTCTCTTAGTCCTCTTCATCTCTTTTGCCCATTAAAAAATTGGCTTATGTGTTTTTAATTCTTAAGAACATTAAAAATAATCTCTGATAAATGGAACAGGTAGGAACGAACAATCCCATGAACCCATAGCCCAACCAGAGTACTAAAGCAGGAGTGCTTAAATTCCCATGGGCCAAATCTGAGGGGTCGTGTGCCTTTGTAGGGTTTATGAGCTAAAAATCATTTTTACATGTTTAAATAATTAAAAACAAATTAAAATAAGAGTAATATGTCACGATTTGAAAACGTATGCCAAATTCAAATTTCAGAGTCTGTAAATAAAGTTTTATTGGAACACACAGCCACAGTCAGGTGGTTTTGCATTATAACAGCAGAGTTGAGTAGAGACAAGAGACTGTATCTCTGTATCTCACGAAGCCTAAAATATTTCACATCTGAGTCTTTGTAGGGTCAGAGTCAAGGTCAGAGTGTCCATCTGTGTGTTCCTTCCCTCCCTCATCTTCTGCCTAATTCCCCACCTTGCCCCCAGGCACCCTCTTTCAGGACCATCAATTCAATCCATTCCTTTGCTTAAAAAAAAAAAAAAATCATTGCTGCTATATTTATGTACCCCAAAGCTATGTTAGTTTTGCTTGTTTTTGAGCTTTATAAAAAATGATACTGTGCTGCATGTGACTTGCTTTAATCGCTCAAAATCCTATTGATAAGACTTGTTCACGTTATTGTGTGTAACTAGAATGCATCCTTTTGATGATTGTATAATTTTGCAAATATACCATAATTTAAAAATCCACTCTGAACCAAAGGACATTTGAGTTGTTTCCAGGTTTTTTTTTTTTTTACAGTTATGGACAATGTTGATATGAAGGTTCTTTTGTGTGTGTTCTGTGTAAGAGTGTCTCTAAGGAAATTTCCTTAGAGTGAAATTTCTGGATCTTAGGGCATATGAATGTTCAACCTTTTGATCTAAGTTATGCAGAAATAACTAACAATCATCCTTACCCTCCCTACCTTCTTCACTCCCAAATCTTAATGGATCACAGCAAAACAGCAGAGATGCATTTCTTTTGGTCATCACAGGCCAATGGCAGGCTGGCCATGGCTTCGCCCCACATTGTTTCACTCAGATATAGGTGGAGGGAGAAGCTTCTACTTGGAACGTTGGTCATCTGATGGTAAAGAGGGTACTGGCCACTTTGCTCAGAGAGGGTTGGTTAGGTTCTAACCTTTAGAGCAAGTCATAGAGTGAAGCTGTGCATCAACAGAGCAGAGGGAAAAAAAGAAAAACAGAGCAGAAGGCATAATCTTCACACAGGGAGGATCAGAAAATATGTCTGATGTCTGTACCATAAGAAGTCGGCTCTGGTGCTGAACTGCTTTTCAGAGCAGTGGTTCTAAGTCATGCTCCTATCAGCCTCACTGAATCCCACCCTTGCTACCCTCTGGGATTGTCAGACCCTTAATTTTGCCCATTTAGTGGGTATAAGAGGGTATCTCACTGTGGTCTCACTTTGCATTTCCTGAATTACTAATGAGCATCTTGTTACATGTTCTTATATCATTTGTGTTTCTTTTTGTGAAATGCTTGCTCATGTTCTTGCTCATTAAAAAAAAAAAAAAAGATTTACTTATTTATTTGAAAGAAAGAAGGCATTCATGGAGGGGCAAAAGGGAGGGAAAGGAGAAAGAGAATCCTCAAGAAGACTCTCCACCGAGTATAGAGCCCATTCATCTCAAGACCACAAGATCATGACCTGAGCCAAAATCAAAAGCCAGACACTTAACCAAATGAGTTGCCCATGTGCTCCATTTTTTGCTCATTTTTAAAAACTTGGTTGTCTTTTCCTTATTGTTCATAGTTCTTCATATATTCTAGATAATAATCTTGGACACTTGTATGTATTATAAATATCTGCTTTGTTTGTAATTTCTTCCTCATTTACATTGTGGCTTTTCAGTCTTTCTAGTAATAAGCAAAAAAATAATCTTACCTTAATTTGATTAAGTTTAATGCTCATTTCTTTTTTTTTTTTTTAAAGATTTTATTTATTTATTCATGAGAGACACACAGAGAGAGGCAGAAACATAGGCAGAGACAGAAGGAGGGACTTGATCCCAGGATCCTGGGATCACTGAGCCAAAAACAGATGCTAAACCATTGAGCTATCCAGGTGCCCCTACAGCTCATTTCTTATACAGTTAACACTTTTTTGTTTGCTGATTAAATAAACCCCTCCCTACCCCAGTATCATATTATACTTCCTTACCTTTTTTTTCTGAAAGTTTTAAGAATCTATATAAGTCTAAGTTATCAAGAACTGGTTATTGTGTATGTTGTGAGGTCATGTTCAACTTTGAGTTCTGTGCGTGGATAATCACTAGACCCAGTACCATTTATTCCATGGTCCATCTTTTCCCCAAGGATCTGCACTACCACCTCTGCCCTTCACAGATTTTCCACATGTGTGAGCATCTGTTCCTGGGTTCTCTACTCTGTTCCGTTGGTAAAGGAGTCTGTCTCCACGCAAATACAACACTTTGTTACTGTAGCTTTATAAAAGCTCTTGATACCTAATAGGACAAGTATTTAATGTCCAACAAAGTTTTATAAAGTTTCTCCAGAAACTTTGTTTTTACATCTTTTATCAGACTTATTTCTAGGTACCTTGCTTTGTGTTTGCTTCTTATTTTAGAATTTATTTATTTATTTATTTATTTATTAATTAAAGCAGGCTCCATGTTCAACGTGGGGCTTGAACTCACAACCCTGAGATCAAGAGTTGCTCACTCTATTGACTGAGCCAACCAGGCCTCCCTATCTTTGCTTTTTAAGTGGTTTTGTTTGTTGTCAGAGTATAAAGATGTAGTTGATTTGCTTATAGTAGTTTATAGCCAGCTTCCTTTCTAAATTTATTATTTCTGATAGTGCATATGTAGATTCTTTGGGGTTTTCTGTACAGATAATCATGTTATTTGCAATAATAATGGTTTCTTCCTTTCCTAATCCTTTGTCTTTTATGTCTTTTCTGCTTGATTTAGTGCTGGATCTTGCAGTACAATGTACTGGTCTTTTCCATCTTATTTATGGGGGATATTTTCAGGACTTTTTTTGGTAAATATACTTGATCAAGTTAAGTTCCCTTCTGCTCTTGGCTTGTGAAGAGGGCTAGTTTTTATTTTTAAATCATGAATGTGTTTTGAATTTTACCAAATGATTTTTCTTGGAGAGAAAAGAATAATTTGCCGATGACTCAGCCAGTTGTCCTATCATCTTTGATTTGGATCTGAATTTCAGCCACATTCCAAGAAAATCACTACCTGAAAGAAATTTAATGTAATAATAGGTATTTCTGTTTTCCTCCCTTCTTTAAAAGATGCATTTAAAAAAAATGCTTTGGTGTATGATGTAATTATATATGCTCAAAAAATTTGTTGTTTTATTTTAAATAGATAAAGTACCTTCATTTGTCTTTGAATCTTGAGGATTACCAGTGCCATTTTAGGAACAAAGCTGGAGTACAAATTCTAGAGTGGCATCCCCTCTCAGCTTTGGACACAGGGTGTATAACTCTCTGTTGTCCATTATCCACATACACAAAGGGATTGGGCAGGCTCTCCCATCTTGGGTCCCCCTCTATAACTCAACTAAAGTTATCTGTCCCAGATTAGAAACACAGAAAACAAACAAATAGTTTATTGTGTTTATTACACAGCCTGTACGATACTTTTGTCATAGTATATTTTAGTATAATATGCAAAACTTAAAAGTGAAAACCACAGGAACTTAGGGTAGGAGTCATTTTCCCCCTAAATAACAGTTAACAAAGAAAGAAAATCAAGACAGAATATTATTATTCCCTTTGGGGGTTAATTTAGGAATCCAATAGTTAAATTTGATAGAAATGGGTGTACCTTTTTACAAAAATAAATGAGCATATTTAGCGATGTGCATATTGGAAACATTTTTCTAAATGCTTAGAAACAAGCTTAAGTTACTTCTGAAACACGTTTTTATTTTCTTTTCTGTTGGAAGGTATCATTCTGATGGAAACTTTTGATATGAGGGGCACATGGCTGCTAAAGTGGGTGTCTTTCTTCTGTGCAGAGCAGACCTTTCCATTTGTGGGTGAGAGGTACCCATGGACCTCAGCTTGGGTGCGTTATTTGTGGTCTGTGTGTGGTGGGGTGGGGAGACTGACTGGTCATTACTGATGTTTTTTGAAAAGCACTCTAGAATAAAACAGAAAGCTATCATTTTCACAGAAAAAAAAGAATAAGAAAAGCTTATTTAAAAAAACTTCCTTTTACTATTGCAACATCAAATTGTAAAGGCTAATGATGAAATAACATGCCATTCTTTGTAAACCAGGGAAGCAGGCTTTAGTGCCAGGGTATGTGACAGATTTAAGGTTTGGGATTTCTTGCTCCCAACAATATTACCAGTATTGATTCTGATGGCTGTGTTTCAAATTAATTATCATTGAAACCTTTCAAATAGATATTTTACAAATTTATTGAAGAGGCTGACTCTGACTCTGAAATACAGACCACCCCTTCACTAAACTGCATCTCTCCAGTGTTCTGCACCAGGTACCATGTGAAGGCGTAGAGATAAAGGACCCAGTGGCCACCTGAGGGCTTTGAGTCCAGGGGACTAACCAGTACAACCAAAGAAGAGACACCAAGACCTACTGTGTGCCAGGAATACCACTGTGATAGAAGTTGGAAGGAGTGCTGCCTGATTGGTGCTCCAGCCTGGTAGGGAGACAACTGTTGTGATGGGGTAAGGGGGTAGGGCTCTGTGTGGTGGGAAGCTCACTCAAGAAGGGGTGGAGGGAGGGCTTCCGGGTGAGGAGGAGCTATCTACTTCCACTGTGCATTTCCCAGAAGGAGCAAAAGGCTCAGGCAAATGGGAGGGAGGGCCAGGGATGGGGACTGAGGGCAGAAGAAGGCAGCTTCAAGGCCAGCAGGGACCAGATACCCAGATCTTACACACTGTTAGGAAGCTTGGATTTTAAACTGTGGACACTGACTTTGAAGCCAGGAAGGGATTTGATCAGATATGCACTTGGGAAAGATCTCCCTGATTACAGTAAGGAAATGGATCAAAGAGAGGCAAGACTAGACTCCAAGCCAGATGAGGAGGCTCCTGCAAGAGTTGGGGTGAGCCTGTTGGGATGAGGCACGAGGCCTGATTTCTGACCTAGGCAGCTGGGGGGAATGGTGCATAGGCAGAGCCAAGGTCCTGCAGGAGGCGCTGTTGGAGGAAGGAGCTGGTCCAGTGTCAGCACAGACCCTGGGGTTGCCCGGCAAAGGGCCATGTTGATGGTGGGAGAGAGGGACAGGGGAAAGTGGCTTTCAGAGGCCAGGGCAGGGTCTCCAGAATCCAGTAGACAAGAGAAGATTCAGGCTCACCAAAGGTCACCAAGAGGCCAGGAGGTGACAATAAAACATACCTTACATTTAGCAACATTGGAAGGCCTTTTGGGGGAATATTAACTGTGAAAGCCAAGCCCTGAGACTGAGAAAGGCATGGGGAGTGACAGTAAATGCATTCACACTTTTCAAGAGTCAGACAGTGAAAGAAAGGAGATGATGTGAGACCTGAGGGCTGCCTGTGGTCTTGGGGTAGAACATCACATAAAACATGGGATGCCCAGTTAAACCCGATCTTCACCTAAACTGCAATGACTTATGCTCAAGGCAACATTTGGGTCATGCTTTTACTAAAAATTATCTTAAATTCAAATTTATCTGGAGTTCTGTATTTCTATTTGCTGAATTTGGCAAACCTAGTAAAAGGGGAATACAGTTGGGGACTTAGGGGTACCTACACCTCTGCCCCCACAGTTAAAAATCTGCCTATAACTTTGGACTTCCCCAAAACTTAACTACTAACAGCCTACTGTTGTCCAGAAGACTTAAGGCTAACAAAACAGCCAATTAACACATGTATGTGTAATATGTATTATATGCTGTTTTCCTATAATAAAAACAGCCAGAGAAAATAAACTGTCAAGAAAATTACAAGGAATAGGCTTGCCTGGGTGGCTCAGCAGTTAAGTGCCTGCCTTCAGCCCAGGGCGTGATCCTGGAGTCCCTGGATCAAGTCCCACATCAGGCTCCCTGCATGGAGCCTGCTTCTCCCTCTGCCTGTATCTCTGCCTCTCTCTCTCTCTCTCTCTCTCTCTCTGTCTCTCATGAATAAATAAATAAAATCTTTAAAAAAAAAGAAAATTACAAGGAAATATACATTTATAGTACTGTACCAAAAAAAAATCCCTATATAAGTGGATCCATGGAGTTCTAACCCGTGATCTCTTTATCACTACATGTTACTAGTTTACTTACAATATATCTTGGTGTCAGTCTGCTTTTGTTGATTTTGATGAGCTTTCTTTGTGCCTCCTGGATCTGGATGTTTGTTTCCTTCCCCAGATTATGGAAATTTTGAGCTGTAATTTCCTCAGATAAATTCTCTGTCCCCTTTCCCCTCACTTCTTCTTCTGGGACTCCTATGACACGAATGTTATTACATTTGATGGAGTCACTGAGTTCCCTAAGTCCATTCTCATGACCCATAATTCTCTCTCTGTTGTTGAGCTTCCTTATTTTCCATTACTTTGTCTTCTGTGTCACAAGTTCATTCTTCTCCTTCTTCCAGCCTGCTGCTGTTCATTACATCAAGCCTGTTTCCAATCTTGTTTATTGGGCTCTTCATCTCTGATTCTTTTTTAACTTTTTAAAAATCTGTGCAGAAGGGCTCCCTGATGTCTTCCACTATTTGCTGAAGCCCAGTGAGTATTCTTATGATTGCTGCTTTAAATTCTCCATCAGGTATGTTACTTATATCTGTTTCACTCAGATCTCTGGCCGTAATCTTATCTTGCTCTTTCATTTGGGATGAATTCCTTCATCTTGGCATTTTGTCCAAGTTTCTGCCTTCTTCCCCAGGTCAGAAAATGTCTCCTTTTCTGTTATGTCTCCTGCTCCTGAAATAACAGTTATGTCTCCTGCTCCTGAAAATAATGGTTTTTTTGAAGAAGAGGTCAATGCTGTCCAGGGTCTGGCACTTCAGGGAGTGTCTCTGGTGTATGCTCCATGTGCTCTGTTATTGTGTTCCGGCTCCTCTATCCTTCAAGCTAGTCATCTGCAGAGGCTCTCTTTGCCTGCTATAGGCTGTGTTTGGTCCCTGGTCTGAGTGTGGTGAGTTTTAATGAGGTGGGCTCTGGTCTGCTTGTGAAATGAGACCTGACACCACCTCCACCAGAACTAAGGCCCTGCAGAACTCTCTGGGCAAGATACGTGGTGTGGGCAGGGGTTTGTGCTGGTCTTCTGGAAAAAGGGCCTTCCTCACTGGGACTGAGGCAAGCATGACTGAGAAGCACAAACCCACCAGAGTACGGGGGTGTGGCACCGTGTAAGCAAGTTAGGCAGCCAGTGTCCATGCTGCCTGCCTCCTGAATATGGTCAATATGGTCAATGTGGCTCTGTGTTTATGCTGAGAGGTGGCAGGGGTGGGTGG